>NC_060126.1:406678833-409178833 GCF_021461395.2 Schistocerca americana | reverse complement strand
TGTTTTAATTTCAAGAAAACCGATATTAATAAATTCTGCACAGAGCAGCACATAGAAGCTTGCGCAACAGAAGTAGTATTCCATAATAAGTCCCTTGTGATAGTAAGTATATTCAGAGCACCTTTAGGAAACTTTCAGCTCCTTCGTAAAAGTGTCTGGAACCTCTGTTGACCCATGTCTCAGTAAAAAACAAGGAAAAAGTGGTTGCTGGTGACTTTAGTGTGGATTTACTAAAAATAGGCACGGAAAAACGGGGTAACCTTCAAATGTAAGAAGATAGCGGTAGGTGTTTCGTCTGTTGCTGGGTACGGGAACTACCAAAACTGACATTGGTGTCACCCTTAAATACCCTAATGTGATATTTACAGGTGAAACTAATGTCAATTTTGATAGTTCCTGTACCCAGCAACAGATGGCAATACTTAGATCTAAGCTTTTACATTTGTGGGTTAGCCCGTTTTTCCGCGCACGTCTTCTATTGAGAAGCTCTCTCAGTGGACGATTATTGCAAGCAGTAAAACTGTTATTCGGTTTAATTCCTAATGTGAATTTTGCAAATAGTGCATGTTAATGCTCTGAGGCGGCTATTGATAATGTCTTTGTAGACAAATCCAGGGAAAAAAATCCAGATCGCTAGACCAATAGTAAATACCTCATCTGACCATAACATGCAGAAGCTTACGTTAAATGTTGAAACTTGTCAGCATACAAAATCTATTAAATACGAATACAGGAGGTTAATAACGCAGTCGAAAACAGAGAATTTTAGGAGATTGCTCAAAGACATGAATTGGATGCTTACAATTATACTTCTGTTCAATTGGAAAATACAAAGTGCTCATTAATAAAGCTACCTGCTCATTTGAAAATTGTTTTCCTGAAAAGGTAACTCAGATCAAAAGAAGGTACAAAATTAAACCATGAATTACACAAGGAATAAACTTACCATGCGGGACAAAAAGAAACTGTGTGTACTATCTATTAACAGCTCTGATGTTGGCATTACAATGGATTACAAAGAATACAGCAAAATAATGGAGCAAGTAATCCAGAAATCTAAGCAGCTTAATTATGAGAAAAACTTAATTACATCAGGCAACAAAAAACTATATAGAATACAGTATAGTGAAGAGAGAGACAGGTGGGACCAGAAAGGAATAGGAACAGATAGCTCTAAAATTAAATGTAACAAGTGCGTGTTGTGTTCAAACAAGTACTTGGTTTCAATCACTGACAAATTGGGATTATCAGCTTCAGTAAACATTGCGAAGGATTATCTGGACAAGTATTTACAAATAACTTCAATAAAATGGAAATGTCACTCATTTCCCCAGATAAGTAGCATCCATCATAAAATTCTTGAAATCAAAGTATTCTAGTGGTTATCGTAATATATCAATGAAGTTAATCAAAGTGCGTTCATGGGAGTTGAGTTCTGCCTCAAGTTATTTATGTAATCAATCCCTTATCAGTGCAAAATTTCCAGTCTGCTGAAGTTAAGCCTATCTACAGGAAGGTGGATGAAGAGGTACCGTCAAAATATCGACCAATAAGAGATTTTCAAGAATATTTCAAAAGGCTGAGTTGAAGCATCTTCTTAAGCATCTTACTGCAAACAATATACTGTCCAAGTTACAATCTGGCTTCCTTAAGCATTGAAATATTGACACGGCTATTTACATGTACAGTGAGAACATTCTTCTATGTCTGCATCTACATACACGCTCCGCATGCCTTCGTACGGTGCGTGACGGAGGTTACCATGTACCACTACTAGTCGTTTCCTTTTCTGCAGAACTCGCAGACACAACAAGGGAGAAACGACTGTCTATATGCCTCCATATGAGTCCTAATTTCTCACATCTTTTTTCGTGGTCCCTACGCGAAATGTATGTTGACGGCAGTAGAGTCGTTCTCTAGATAGCTTCAAACGCCGGTTCTCTAAACTTTCTCAGTAGTGCTACATCTACATCTACATCTACATGATTACTCTGCAATTCACATTTAAGTGCATGGCAGAGGGTTCATCTAACCACAATCATACTATCTCTCTACCATTCCACTCCCGAACACCGCGCGGGAAAAAAGAACACCTAACCTTTTCTGTTCGAGCTCTGGTGTCTCTTGTTTTATTTTGATGATCATTCCTACCTATGTAGGCTGGGCTCAACAAAATATTTTCGCATTCGGAAGAGAAAGTTGGTGACTGAAATTTCGTAAATAGATCTCGCCGCGACGAAAAACGTCTTTGCTTTAATGACTTCCATACCAACTCGCGGATCATATCTGCCACACTCTTTCCCCTATTACGTGATAATACAAAACGAGCTGCCCTTTTTTGCACCCCTTCGATGTCCTCCGTCAATCCCACCTGGTAAGGATCCCACACTGCGCAGCAATATTCCAACAGAGGACGAACGAGTGTAGTGTACGCTGTCTCTTTAGTGGACTTGTTGCATCCTCTAAGTGTCCTGCCAATGAAACGCAACCTTTGGCTCGCCTTCCCTACAATATTATCTATGTGGTCTTTCCAACTGAAGTTGTTCGTAATTTTAACACCCGGGTACTTAGTTGAATTGACAGCCTTGAGAATTTTACTATTTATCGAGTAATCGAATTCCAATGGAATGCTTTTGGAACTCATGTGGATCACCTCACACTTTTCGTTATTTAGAGTCAACTGCCACCTGCCACACCACACAGCAATCTTTTCTAAATCGCTTTGCAACTGATACTGGTCTTCGGATGACCCTACTAGACGGTAATTCGCATCATCTGCGAACAGCCTAAGAGAACTGCTCAGATTGTCACCCAGGTCATTTATATAGATCGGGAACAGCAGATGTCCCAGGACGCTTCCCTGGGGAACACCTGATATCACTTCAATTTTACTCGATGATGTGCCGTCTATTACTACGAACTGCGACCTTCCTGACAGGAAATCTAGGATCCAGTCGCACAACTGAGACGATACACCATAGGCCCGTAACTTGATTAGAAGTCGCTTGTGAGGAACGGTGCCAAAAGCTTTCCGGAAATCTAGAAATACGGAATCAACTTGAGATCCCCTGTCGATAGCGGCCATTACTTCGTGCGAATAAAGAGCTAGCTGCGTTGCACAAGAACGATGTTTTCTGATTACGCATCAATAGATCGTTCCCTTCGAGGTGATTCATAATGTTTGAATACAATATATGCTCCAAAACCCTGCTGCAAACCGACGTCAATGATATAGGTCTGTAGTTCGATGCATTACTCCTACTACCCTTCTTAAACACTGGCGCGACCTGCGCAATTTTCCAATCTGTAGGTACATATCTATCGGTGAGCGAGCGGTTGTATATGATTGCTAAGTAGGGAGCTATTGTATCAGCGTAATCTGAGAGGAACTTAATCGGTATACAACCTGGACCTGAAGACTTGCCCGTATCAAGCGATTTGAGTTGGTTCGTAACCCCTAAGGTATCTACTTCGAAGAAACTCATGCTAGCAGCTGTTCGTGTTTCAGATTCTGGAATATTCCATTCGTCTTCCCTGGTGAAGGAATTTCGGAAAACAGCTTTCAATAACTCCGCTTTAGCGGCACAGTCGTCGGTAACAGTACCATCGGCACTGCACAGCGAAGGTATTTACTGCGTCTTGCCGCTTGTGTACTTTATTTATGTACGACCAGAATTTCTTCGGATTTTCAACCAAATTTCGAGACGATGTTTCGTTGTGGAACCCATTAAAAGCATCTCGCATTGAAGTCAGTGCCAAATTTCGCGCGTCTGTAAATTTTAGCCAATCTTCGGGATTTGGTGTTCTTCTGAACTTCGCATGCTTTTTCCGTTGCCTCTGCAACAGCGTTCGGACCTGTTTTGTGTACCATGGTGGATCAGTTCAATCTCTTACTAATTTATGAGGTATGAATCTCTCAATTGCTGTTGCTACTATATCTTTGAATTTGAGACACATCTCGTCTACATTTGCGTAGTCAGTTCGGAAGGAATGGAGATTGTCTCTTAGGAAGGCTTGTAGTGACACTTTATCCACTTTTTAAATAAAATTATTTTGCGTTTGTTTCTGGTGAATTTTAATAAACGGTATTGAGCCTAGCTACAGCGACCTTATGATCACTAATCCCTGCATCATTCACGATGCTCCCTATTAGCTCTGGATTGTTTGTGGCTAAGAGGTCAAGTGTGTTTTCGCAACCATTTACAATTCGTGTGGGTTCGTGGACTAATTTTCGGAGAAAGCATTTAGGACAATCTCGGAAGATGTTTTCTGCCTACCACCGGTTTTGAACAAGTATTTTTGCCAACATATCGAGGGAATGTTGAAGTTCCCACCAACTATAACCATATGAGTGCGGTATTAATTTGTTACGAGACTCAAATTTTCTCTGAACTGTTCAGCAACTATATCATCGGAGTCTGGGGGTCGATAGAAGGAGCCAATTATTAACTTAGTTCGGCCGTTAAGCATAACCTCCACCCATACCAACTCGCACAGAGTATCTACTTCGACTTCACTACAAGATAAGCCACTACTGACAGACACAAACACTCCACCACCAATTCTGCCTAATATATCTTTCCTGAACACCGTCTGAGACTTCGTAAAAATTTCTGCAGAACTTATTTCAGGCTTTAGCCAGATTTCTGTACCCATAACGATTTCAGCTTCTGTCCTTTCTATTAGCGCTTGAAGCTCAGGGACTTTCCCAGCACAACTACAACAATTTACAACTACAATTCCGACTGTTCCTTGATCCAAGCACGTCCTGTATTTGCCATGCACCTTTTGAGATTGCTGCCCACCCCGTACTTTCCCGAGGCCTTCTAACCTAAAAAACCGCCAGTCCGCGCCTCACAGCCTCCGCTATCTATGTAGCCGCCAGCAGACTGTAGTGAATTCCTGACATATTCAGCGGATCCCGAAACCCCACCACACTATGGCGCAAGTCAAGGAATCTGCAGCCAACACGGTCGCAAAACCGTCTGAGCCTCTGATTAAGACCCTCCACTCGGCTCTGCTCTAAAGGTCCGCAGTCGGTTCTGTCAACGATGTTGCAGATGGTGAGCTCTGGCTTCATCTCGTAAGCAAGACCGGCAGCCTTCACCAAATCAGTTAGCCGCTGGAATTCAGAGAGAATTTCCTCAGATCCAAAGCGACACACGTCATTAGTGCCGACATGTGCCACCACCTGCAGCTGGCTGCACCCTGTGCTCTTCATGGCACCTGGAAGGACCCTTTCCACATCAGGAATGACTCCACCCGGAATGCACACGGAGTGCACACTGGATTTCTTCCCCTCCTTAGCCGCCATATCCCTAAGGAGCCCCATTAAGCGCCTAACATTGGAGCTCCGAATTACCAATAAGCCCACCCTCTGCGATTGCCCGGACCTTGAAGGCTGAGAACCATCCTCTGAAACAGGGCAGGCAGCTGCATCTGACTCAGCCAGAGACAGTACCTGAAACCTGTTTGTCAGACGCACCGGGGAGGCTTTCTGATCAGCCTCTGGGGACGTCTTTCACTGCCTACCATGCCTTGGAACGACCTCCCAATCAACCACAGGCGAGGGCCCAGTCCCACTGCGGGCAGCAACCAGGGCAACCACAGTGGCAGACCAATCTGGGGACAGACGGGACGAGGTTGACATCCCCGTGATACCCAAGTCCGGCTCCCAACAGTGGTGCCCATTGGCAACAGCCACAAGATGCGCGACCGAAGTCAGCGCCGCCTGCAGCTGTGAGCGAAGGGATGCCAATTCAGCCCTCATCTGAACACAGCAATCACAGTCCCTGTCCATTCTAACCGATGTTGAACAACAGTTACTGAAACACGAGTCCGTGCCTAGATAACACAAGGGAATGTATGAACTAACCTGTACAAATGCCTAATGACTGCGCTACAATCTGCCTGAATTTACGATTACAGTAACTAAAACTCGAAATCACACTCCCTATATGTGATCTTTGAAAAGAATGTCTCCTTCACTCCTGGGATTTCCGCTTGAGTTGCCGAAGCATATCCATAACACTTGCATGCTGATCGAACCTACAGGCTATAAATATAGCAGCTCACCTCTGAACTTCATTCATTACATAACAAATTTGAGGCCACCAGAATGTTCTGTGACCTGTTAAAAGCCTCTGACCGTGTGAATCATGACATTCCCTTAAGTAAATTAGGTTTTCTGGTTTCACTGGAAGTGCTGCAAAATGGTTCTAGTCTTATTAAATCTTTGAAAAATAAATGTTCTGTTGGAGTAGATGACATCACTAACAAGTTATTAAAACAATGTGAAACAGTTACAGCTGATGTTTTGAACCACATATGTAAAGCATCACTGACTCAGGGTATTTTTCCAGACAGGTTAAAATACACCATTATCAGGCCTCTCTACAAAAAGGGGGAAACCACAGATGTCAATAATTACTAGCCAGTATCCTTGCTTACAGCATTTTCAAAAATCTTTGAGAAAGTAATGTACTCAAGAGTGGTTAGCCAACTCAGCAGTAATGAGACACTTAGTAAATCACAGTTCGGGTTTCAGAAATTCTGTTCCACTGAGACAGCATTATACAATTTCACTGTCCACATAATAGAGTCTTTAAATAGTAAAATGTCACCAGTAGGAATATTCTGTGATTTATCCATTGCATTTGATTGTGTGAACCATGACATTATGTTAGAGAAATTACAATTCTATGGTGTAAATGGAACAGTATATGAGTGGTTTAAGTCATATCTACAGAACAGGAAACAAAAACTCTCTTTATATGCTTCAAGTGATTGAAAGGAGTTTGCCAATTCATCTAACTGGGGTGGAATTACATTAGGTGTTCCACAAGGTTCGATCATGGGTCCCCTCCTGTCCTTGATATATGTGAATGAACTCCCTTCTTATGCAAAACAAGCTGCTCAACTGACACTGTTTGCTGATGACTCAAGCATAATTATTAATCCAGTAAAAGAAATTCCAATAGAAAATCATACAAACAAGGCCTTTGAAAAAGTTATTAATTGGTTTCTGCGAATGGCCTTGCTCTGAACTTTGAAAAAACACAGTACATCCAATAATTCCTTCAATAAACATAACACATCAAAAGAAGTCAGTAGTCAGGGTAGAGCATACTAAGGTCTTGGGTGTACATATAGATGAGAACCTTAATTGGAAAATTCATATTTTGGAACTCCTAAAGTGACTAGGTTCAGTAACTTTTGCAATCAGAGTAATTGTCAACTTTGAGGATGTAGAAATTAGTAAGCTAATATACTTTGCATACTTCCACTCTCTGATGTCATAGGGAATAATATTCTGGGGCAACTCAAAACTTAGGCAAAAAGTATTCACTGCTCAAAAGAAAGAAGTTAGAATAATGTGTGGCCGGCCAGAGTGGCCGAGCAGTTCTAGGTGCTTCAGTCTGGAACTGCGCGACCGCTATGGTCGCAGGTTCGAATCCTGCCTCGTGCATGGATGTGTGTGATGTCCTTAGGTTAGTTAGGTTTAAGTAGTTCTAAGTTCTAGGGGTCTGATGACCTCCGCTGTTAAGTCCCATAGTGCTCAGAGCCATTTGAACCATTTTGATAATGTGTGGGGTTCATAGTCGCACATCTTGTAGGTATCTGTTTAAGAAATTAGGAATTCTTACAACTGCTTCAGAGTACAGTTACTCAGTAATGAAATTTTTTCTCAACAACAGGGACCAATTTAAAATCAACAGCGACACTCATGATTACAATACCAGAGAGACTTACACTATCCTTTACTTAGCCTATCTTTGGCACAGAAAGGGGTAAAATATGCTGCTATAAAACTTTTTGATAAATTACCAGATGAAATAAATTGTCTGACAGACAGCAGCAATAGTTTTTAAAAAAAATTGAAATCATACCTCCTTGACAACTCCTTCTACACCATAGATGAATTCTTGAATATGAATAAATAAATCTGGAGATATAAAGTATGCATTTTGTGCCATTTAAGGGAATGGGACAGATAATAGAAATATTTAGGTATAATACTATCATGTAAACAAAAAAAACTTCTTTCCTGTGCGCATTTCTTGTGCATTTGACACGTTCCACATCATAACGTTTTTCCGTGCTATTGATCAATGGAACACGTAACTAACTAACTAACTTACCAGAGTGACTGGAAACAAAGGGTGCCATCGCGAAGTACCTGTGGCAGAAGCAAGTTTACATCTGATTAGAAATTATTTACATGTGGTGTCTTTCGAGGTTCCATATTGGGTCTATTGTTTCTTCTTGTATTGTTTATTGCATTGCCAGATGCTAGGTTCGGTTTGTATGCAGATGATACATACATTGCAGTAAATAGCACGTCAGGTACATACATATTTAGAAGTGGCTACAAATCAAATTTTCCCTGACATTAATAAATAGTTCAAAGCTATTTCACTGTCATATAACTTTTAAATGACCTACCCATTTTGGAGCTGGTAAGATATTTCCTTCCTGCATGTGCATAAAATATGAAGACATGCAGATTGAAAAGGTTGGCAGAGTTAAAAATCTGGGATACAAGTCAATAATAGATTCATTTGGAAAGAACGTACCACAGAATTGCTGAAGTGCCTTAAAATCTCTGTATTTGCGATGCGTATGATGTCTGACGTAGGAAATATAAATATAAAAATAGTTGCATACTTTACTTGGTTACATCCTATTATGTCATATGAGATCACATTCTGGGATAAATCATTAAACCGAGCAGAAGATTTTAGAGTGCAAAAGCATATAATAAGACTTATTTGTGATGTAAATTCAAGAACAACGTGTAGAAGCTCGATCAATAAACTAGGTATTCTATGCACTGCTCCTTGGTATATTTATTCCTTAACGAAATTGGGTACAAATAATATGTCTCTCATTCCAATAGCTCGGTACGTAGTATCAACGCTGGGAAGAAGAGCAGTCTACATTCTAGTGTCTCTTGACACGTGATCATCGAAGGAAGCGATCAGTTTAACAACCTTCCTATTGTTTTCGGTTTAAACTAAATATATATCGCGAGGTGGTGCGTTTCGCCCGCGCGAGTTAAATAATTATTCTGTTAAGTCGCGTTGCTCCATGGCGAGAGATGAGCAGTAAGAAAATCGGAATGTGACTGCACTTTGTTACGAGACACGATAACGAGAGGACGCGTAGGAAGGGTGTACAATGAAACAGTCATTGTCAGCCGCAATACTGTATAATTTGTGTTTTCCAGATTACCGAGCAATATTTAATGTTAATGTGGAGTTTAGGAACGGCCAGAATACAGTCTGTTGTATTTTAAAGGTAACTGAGTGTATTTAATTTTCATCAAAGGATTCTGTGAGGACCTATTATGCACTACAATCTTGTGTAGGACTTCGAACATCTGGTGGTCTTTGTTTGCGGTAGAACCTACTTCTATCACACGGTCAAAGCATAGAGAATGTTTTCTTTGATAAAAATAGCTCATTTCACTCGCAGACAATCATCGAATGACCAAATGCGAATGGCAGCGTTCCAATTCGAGAAGATCTTATAGAAGTTTTCTTCCTCTGAGATTTCAAGAAATCCACAGGCAACCGTCGGAGTCGGCAGCTGCTTCTCCACCACGAGAGTTACTTGTCTATGTGTACGAAATTAGGTACGCTGTGGGGATCGTCAACGTCGATAGAGTCAGTGTTGTTCACAGACATACAGAGACACTACACACACTAGTTCAGTAACAACGAGTTTAACATTACCAGCTTGATAAACATTATTTTATTCCTTTTGATCTGAGTAAAGCTACAGGTAAAATGACTAATACGTAACAGGACCTAAAATGAGTGGAACATAGACACTGCCAAGCATTTCATGAACAAAAACAAATTAACGATCATTTAGTTATATCTATTTAATGAATGGATTGTGATTTATTGTGATAAATGTGTATTTAATGTTATGTATGTGTATGTGTACTAATGTTGTGCTTCGTATAATTTCATGTACGACTGATGGAATCATTCTATGTGAGCCACATCCGACATCAGGCAGTCACGACAAGGCGGGCCCATCACATGTGAACTTCATATGGCTCTACTCTGAAGTTAAGGCAAGCACAAGAACGACGTGCTTACTCATTGCACACATTAGTCTGGTCTTTGTAGATAACGACTAGGTTAGGAATAATTGTAGATTCAGTTATTATATGCTTTAGTATATGCAGAGTGATATATGTTTTTTCTTTTTTTTAATGTATGTTCACATTTGTGGAGTGATATTGTGGGGTGTAGAATCTGATGTGTATTTTCCTGGGGTAAAGCTGAATTGTGTCCAGAGTAATAGTGAACAATTGAATTCTTAATGTTAAAACCAGATGACAGTTTAAAATGCAGAGGGAACAGGAAGCGAATGTGGTGATGAACAAAATCCAGAGCAAACGGTAGATTCTGGGCAAAAAGAATCCAAAGATCCTATGGCTGAGCTCTTAAATCAAATGAAGCTTTTGATGAATACCGTAGCTAGTTTAGCTGCAGAAGTCTCACATATCTGCTATTCAAATGACTATGTCTGCTACGCAAGCGAATATTTCAACAACAGTTGAAAATTTAGCTTCCGAACAGTCTCGCATATCTGCTACACAAGCGAATATTTCAACAAGAGTTGAAAATTTAGCTTCGGGACAGTCTCGCATATCAGCTACACATGCGGATATGTCACCTGAACAGGCGGCTATTTCTGCAAATGTAGAAACCATAGCTGTGGAACAGGCAAGTATAGTCGCTAAAGTAACAAATCTGAACACCACTGTGAGCAATTTAGTTGCGGAACAGGCAGAGTTAACAGAGAAAGTAAAGGGTATAATAAATAAAGTGAACGAACTGCCCACAAGGGAAGATTTTGTTAAAGTATTAGCTGATGTGAATACTTTGACAAATGAACAGACGGAAATCAGGAAAGAAATAAATAGTATGAAAGAAACCCACGAACAATTTCCTATCGAAATAAATAGTGGAAACAGTGAAATGGAAACCGTGCGGGGGAGACAACCAACAGTGGAAGTAGAGGTACAAAACCAGGTCTCAACGGTAAAGGAATTAGCGTCCGGATGCGAAGGGCGGATGGAACAAAAATTCCAAGAAAAAATAACCAGCAGTTTAAGCAACAATTACACAAATGGGTAGTAGATAAGGAATAGCAGCCGATAGTGTCTGTTAAAAAGGTATCAAGGAAGCGGTAGAGAAAATAGTGAGTGAAGGCCTACCGTTACGTCGCCAAATATACCAAGAGTTGAAGGAAGTTGGCGTGCAGATTGGAAAAGAGTTTGAAAGATGGAAAGGAGAAGTTACCCAGAATTTGCAAACGTGCACTCAAAGGTTCAAATGGCTCTGGGCACTATGGGACTTAACAGCTGTGGTCATCAGTCCCCTAGAACTTAGAACTACTTAAACCTAACTAACCTAAGGACAACACACACATCCATTCCCGAGGCAGGATTCGAACCTGCGACCGTAGCAGTCGCACGGTTCCGGACTGCGCGCCTAGAACCGCGAGACCACCGCGGCCGGCGCACTCAAAGGATAGAAGAAGTGCGGAGGACGGCTACAGAACAAAGAAAGGAAGCCAGCCCAGAGTGTAGATCCAGAGGTAGAAAGCAGGGCTCTATGTATAATAATGGGGTTGAGGAGCAGTACCCAGATACAAGCCCAAACGAACGTATATATGGAAATATGTCTCCTATGAGTGATTGTACCAGATCTATCATGGAAGAGAAAATGTTAATGCATAGGTAATTCCAAATATTTTTTCTGGAAAGAACACATTAAATCCTGTCGTATTTATCAGACGATTCAGAGGAGTGTTACCACGAGCTTGGTCTGATAGACAGAAAATTGAATGTGTGTCAAGATATATCCAAGGCGATGGTAGTCTGTGTGTGATTGACACAATAGACTAGTGTCACACCTACGAAGGATTTGAGAATTTATTCCTAAATAGATATTTGTCAAGAGGCATTCAGGAGAGATTGAAGAAGGAAGAACATTACCCGGATCCCTTCTGTTACTGAAGAAGGAACTTAAGGAGATATTTCGAAATATATTTGAATAAGGCTAGACATTGGGATCAAGTGTGATATTGATCATCAATGGAGACCAGGAAAAAATTGGTGCATGTATCAGAAGGTAATCTGGAAGAATTCATGTCCGCAGTAGATTCAATTGATTTTTTACAGATGGAACAAAGTGGAAGAAGTAATTACAATAAATCCTGTCATATGGAAAATAGACAGATAGATTATAACAGTAATGACGGAAGAATGAACGGAAGACAAATGGATAATTTACATCGAACCATTATGAATAATGGTTACAACAATGGAGCAAACTATATGGAACAGCAGAATACTGGAAGAAATTATGAGCCGAACAGAAAGGGACAGAGGCGATTTGAAAGGAGGTACAATCCTGCGTATAATGGCCGTAGAAATCAAGGACAAGTAATCAAACCATACAAGAGGCGAGGCCAAGGCCAACAAATAATCAAGCTAGGCGAGAACAACCACCGGTCATAACCGAAGCAACCGATGACAACAACGGACCAGCAAGACCGAGAAATTTCAACCGAATCCGACCGGATTACGCCCCAGAGATTCGGTCAATAAAAGAGTAACGGGGTGGGGGGCCACGGCAAGCAATCACCTGTAAACTGTTTTAAATACAACGATGGAATGAGGCTCATTGCGGAGTTAACAGAAGACATAAATCCTGGGGAACGAGTTTCTAATGAAGTGCCACCATCAGCGATCCGTGCCGAAATATTAGACATACCTATCAGAGTAATCTAGGGTACCGGAGCTTCGATAAACGCGATCTCCAACAATTTATTTAAACGGTTATCTCAAAAGACAGAGTTACCGACGTTGCGATCCGAAACTGTAAGATCATTGGAGCCTTAGGTAGCCGCTGGTAACCAGTACGGATACCAAGTTTGCTAGATGTAAGAATAGGAAATACAGTGATAAGATGCGTGTTCCAAGTAATTCAAAAATTAACTGAAGATTGTATCATCGGATTAGAGACTATGAGGGAGAAGGACTTAAAAATAAACTTCTCCTCCGGTAAAATCAGTTTTTGTGATAATGGGGAAGTGGCACAAGCTGATCTGATCACGAAAGAAAGGAGCATTGGAAAATACTGTCCTGGGCATGGTATTAAGCTCATTAGAAAGGAGAGGAGGTGTAAACGTACAGATGAGGTAAAGGAAAGCAAGATACTAGGGACACCAGAACAAGTGGAAGGAAAGGCAAAGGAAGCTGATGGATTGGAAAACGAACAAAATGATCAGTTCGTAGATCTTTTGAAGAAATATGTCTAGGTTTTTGAAGAAAGACCAGAAATTATTAATGAATTTAAATGCCATTTGGAGGTGTTTCCTCATAAGACGTATTGTAATAAATCATATCCAATTCCGTGGAGATTGAAGAAATCAGTGAGTAACGAAATACACCTCATAGAACCATCGGTCAGTTAATATTAGAGTCTCCTGTTAATTGTACCTACAACAGAGAAATTGATGTTTCAAAAGGAAGAAAGGAATAAGTGGTTGAACATTCTACCAAAGTTGACTTGGAGAGAAAAGATTAAATTAGCTTTCGTGAACATGGCCGAAAAGGCCAGAAAGGGAAAGGTAAAATATGACAATAAGTTAAATAAAATACAAACTTTTTCTGTAGAGGATAGAGTGTTGTTGCGCATTCATCCACAGGCATCTCTACTGAAGAAGAGGAACAAGAAATGGCAATTATTATTTGTCGCACCGTTTGAAATAATAAGGATTCGACATCCTGGGTCATATCTGTTTGCCTTCGTAGTGACGGGAAAGGTGAGGGGACTCTATCCTCATCATGATATTAAAAAGTACTATGCGAAGCGAAAATTAGAATTAATCCAGTCTGTAGTAACTATTATATGCATTAAGGAGATATTATTTCATTGAGTATTTAGGTGTAAGTAGGTTTAGTTAGATAAGTAAGTGTATTTATGTTTGTTTTCAGCAGAGCCACAGAAGGAGAGCTGATGCCGATTGTATACTGTTATGTGTATGTAAATAACTTTTGTATTTATTTCCAGAATGAATTTTAATTTTTATGTGATCATGTTCTCAAAGAGTAATAAATAATAAAGAGCAATGTAGTTCACGAACAATAGAGTCAGTAATTACTGGAAGTAAATACTTTGACGGGAAATGAGTCCAAGTAGCTCTGGACTTTGAAATGCACGCAGTTTTCTGAGAAGTATGTAAGACAGGATAATTTTTCTGAGGATACTAGATAACTAGTGGTGTGCATGTCATCTTGTGGGTGGCTTTACTCTAATTAGTCGGACCTTTGCTATAGAACCAAATGTTTAGTGTCATGTAAAAGGTAAACTAACGGTGGCTGAGCTATGTTAGTTCCGGATGATAGAAAGAAATTACAATGTATTAGTGGTTAAATGTTTGCTATTACTTGAGCAAATGGACTTCCAGTGAAGCAACTAAAGTAATATGACATTGTAAATCAGGAAATATATTACTGATTAAATTACGTTTGAAGTTATCGAAATATAAGTGCAGTGTAATTATGCGTGCCGATGGACAACCTGTGACTGTTGATAGGGTATAAAAAATGCACCGTAATTAGGAACATTATGTGAATTCATATCGTCTTCAGACTGATTCACGGTGTAATTCGATGAAAATAGGATATAAAAACTGTGACGTTTAACAAAAGTGTTACAAATGCGAAAGAATTGTGAAAAATTAACAAAGAAAAACTCGATCCGAATCTAGCATGCCAGTGCAGGAACATGTCAGCCTGACAATCTGCTAACGGTTTCAGGGCTAAGAAGAAATCCAGAGTAAGGGGTCAGAAGCCTCAGGCTGGTCATTCTGTTTCATGTCCACCACATCCCATTCCGGATCCCGATGCGAGCCCGTAACCAGCTGGTCCACCACGAGAGACAGCCCGATCCCGATACATCGACTACGCATCCCGGTAGCAGTCGTGGAGGACAGAGACGTCATTAGAGACCAGTCCACCCTGTAGCGCCAGCTACCCTGCGAGATCGACCGGGGTCACCCAACTTCTCTGCAACATCTACACTGCAAAAACAATTGAACTAGAAGTTTGTATTTTAAATAAATAAATTTCCCTTAAAACTACAAAAATGCGAAACGGGATTCGGAAGCCAGGTTGGGTCACCTCACTCCTGGTTTTCTGTGGTTTCCCGCGAAGGATTTCAACAGATGGATAACTCAGAAATCTCAAAAGGCCATGGCCCTATCAATCAGCTGTTGCCAGCCGCGTGTGTTGCCGAATAGCTGCAGACTCATTTTCGCTCCCATGTGTAAGTAATGCAATCCGCGGATATCTATGCTAGTAAAACAACAAAAATGCGAAACGTGATTAGGAAGCCAGGTTGGGTCCCCTCACTCCTAGTTATCTGTGGTTCCAAAAAATGGTTCAAATGGCCCTAAGCAGTATGGGACACAACTTCTAAGGTCATCAGTCCCCTGGAACTTAGAACTACTTAAACCTAACTAACCTAAGGACATCACACACATCCATGCACGAGGCAGGATTCGAGCCTGCGACCGCAGCGGCCGCGAGGTTCCAGACTGTAGCGCCTTTAACCGCTTGGTCTGTGGTTTCCCGCGGAGAATTTGAACAGATACATAACTCAGAAATCACGAAAGTCCATGGTCATAACAATTAACAAATGCCAGCCGCGTGAGTAACCGAATAGCTGCAAGTAAATATATATCGCAAGACGGTACGTTTCGCCTGCGCGAGTGAAATAATTATTCTGTGAAGTCGCGTTACTCCATGGCGATAGATGAAAAGTAAGAAAATCGGAATGTGACTGGACTTTGTTACGAGACACGATAACGAGAGGACGCTTAGGAAGGGTGTACAATCACAAAGTCATTGTCAGCTGCCATATTACTCGTATATAATTTGTGTTTTCCAGATTCGCAAGCAATACGTAATGTTAATGTGGAGTTTAGTAACGGCCAGAATACAGTCTGTTGTATTTTAAAGGTAACTGCTCGTATTTAATTTTTATCAAAGGATTCTATGAGGAACTATTAAGCACTACAAACTTGTGTAGGACTTCGAACATTTGGTGGTCGTTGTTTGCAGTAGAACCTGCTTCTATCACACGGGCAAAGCATAAAGAAAGTTTTCCTTGATAAAAAAAACTCATTTTACTCACAGACAGTTTTCCTTGATAAAAAAAACTCATTTCACTCACAGACAATCATCGAATGACCAAATGCGAATGGCAGCGTTCCAATTCGAGAAGATCTTATAGAAGTTTTCTTCCTCTGACATTTCAAGAAATCCACAGGCAACCGTCGGAGTCGGCACTTGTTTCTCCACCACGAGAGTAACTTGTCTACGTGTACGAAATTAGGTACGCTGCGGGGATCGTCCACGCCGATAGAGACAGTGTTCTTCACAGACATACAAACAGAGACACTACACACACTAGTTCAGTAACAACGAATTTAATATTACAAGCTTGTAAAACGTGAATTCTTATTTTGAGCAAAAATGTAATAAAGCATGAAGAACTGAAGTCACTTACTTTGGTCCAAAAACAGATCCATTGTTCAGGAACACACATTTTCAATAAATTTTTAGCAATCATTAAGAATTTGGTTTCAGATAAAGCATAGTTTGGAAGTATTTCTGGAGGGCAGTACCGTCTGCTCTGTAGACGAATATCATAACAGGGACTGCTAGACTATCTTAAGTAAAAATGTCTGCTGGATTTCAGATCAAGATTAGGTGTTTTGTGACTGATACCTTTACTATAATTCTATATTTATGTTTCATTCTGACAGTGGATTAATTCTCTAAATATTAACAATTTCAGGTTACTGTAGTGTGTTCGCATATGTTGACGATCTCCTGAAAATGATCATGGAATTGGGTATTATATTCAAATGTTCTATGGTTTTATGTTAAACTTTCTAACATGTTCCACACCCAAGAGGAACGTCTCATTTTTGGGTCTATGGAACAAGAACTGAGCAGTTCTAGGCGCTTCAGTCCGGAACCGCGCTGCTGCTACGGTCGAAGGTTCGAATCCTGCCTCGGGCATGGATGTATGTGATGTCCTTAGATAGGTTTAAGTAGTTCTAAGTCGATGGGACTGATGACCTCAGATGTTAAGTCTCATAGTGCTTAGAGCCGTTTGAACCTTTTTTGAGCAAGAACTGAATGCAATCTAATCTAACGATACAGTCACTGCAATATCGTGTTTTATAGTTATTGCCTAGCGTGAAGCTTCAGCGAAATATTTCAGTGCACTGAACTCATGTTATTGTTTACTACCGAACAATAACAATCAAATATCATTTGATTGGTTGGTTGGTTGATTTGCCAGGGGGGACCGAACAGCGAGGTCATCGGTCCCATCGGATTAGGACGGAGGGGTAAGGAAGTCTTCCGTGCCTATTCAAAGGAACCATCCCGGCATTTGCCTCAAGCGATTTAGGGAAATCACGGAAAAGCTACATCAGGATGGCAAGGCGCGGGTTTGAACCGTCGTCCTGCAGAGTGCGAGTCCATTGAGCTAACCACTGTGCTCCTCGCTCGGTAAACTAATATTATTCCAAGTATTTTCTGTTATATGTAAAGCCAAGAACTCTTCAGACATAAAAATAGATACGTGGACAACCAACGATCATAAGATCAGAGTGATCGAAAATTGAAAACTGAATAAATCACGGAATAATGTAGATAGAGAGGCAAAAATTGACACACATACTTGGAATGACATGAGGTTTTATTATAACCAAAAAAATACAAAACTTCAAAAATGTCCGACAGATGGCGCTTCATCTGATTAGAATAGCGATAACTAGGATAACAAAGTAAGACAAAGCAAAGATGATGTTCTTTACAGGAAATGCTCAATATGTCCACCATCATTCCTCAGCAATATCTGTAGTCGAGGAATAAAGTTGTGAACAGCATTGTAAAGCATGTCCGGAGTTATGGTGAGGCACTTATGTCGGTTGTTGTCTTTCAGCATCCCTAGAGATGTCGGTCGATCACGATACACTTGCAACTTCAGGTAACCCCAAAGCCAATAATCGCACGGACTGAGGTCTGGGGATCTGGGAGGCCACGCATGACGAAAGTGGCGGCTGAGCACACGATCATCACCAAACGACGCGCATGTGTCGGATATTTTGTGATTTTTTTTTTGTTCTAATAAAACCCCATATCATCCCAAGCATGTGTGTCAATTTTTACCTCTCTATCTACATTATTCCATGGTTTATTAGGTTTTCAAATTTATACTGACTTTTTGATCACCCGGTATATCCACGGCAGTTATGGATTTGGGTCTCTGCTGTATGGTTATTGTATCATTTCAGTTATTTGTCCTATTTTTTCCTTTTCTCTTGTTGTTTCCAGTATGACAATCTTCGGTCACGATTCGACTTAGTCACTGGAGAGTGCTGCCCGCTCTGCAGTTATTTGTACACCTGAGGGACAACGGTCAGCAGGTCGCCAGCCCAAGAGTGCCTATTGGCTCTGCCCCTGTGGCGAGGGTGAAAGTCGTACTGAAAGCTGCCTCGTACGGTCGGCTCTCGTAAGCTCGTGACCTTGTACGCTAAACGGCGAACACGGATATTTGACCTGTGAACGTTCATTTAACTGTGAATAATAAGTGGTTCAGCAACACCTGTGGTCTCTTATTACAATCTGGATGGAATACTTAAGTTCTACATTTCCGTCTGGAGACGTAAATAGGCAACCTTCACGATTTTCGAAGTTTGCGCGCGCGCGCGCTCGCGCGCGCGCGCGCTCGTGTGTGTGTGTGTGTGTGTGTGTGTGTGTATGTGTGTGTGTGTGTGTCTGTGTGTGTGTGTGTGCAAGCGCGTATAAACGTGTGCGTGCATGTTATTGGTCAAATGTTTCAGCAGAGCGAAAACACGACTTTTTGTAAATTATTCAATGGGTCGTTTTTCCATAGCCAAATAAGGAATGGAAACAGAGCAGCGTGAGGTCTAGTTTTGAAAAAAAAAATCATTGTTACAATCACGGTAATCAAGTAATACTTAATTATTGATGTGAGAGAAAATCGAAATATGTCTCGAAAAACCGCGTTTTTGCTATGTAAATGGAGGATCGAGAAATTTTTCTCTTCAAGGCATAGCTGTTTTGTGTAAAAAACGAAGATGCGCAGGTGTGATATTTTATTTTTACATTGGAATCCTTCGATCAAGTACTAAATTTCGGGCGTTTCGGGAACAGCAGACACTAGGACTAGAAATGCAGTATCACACATTTAAATTTTTAAAGCCTAGCAATTTTGCTCACAATAAGAGATAATTTCTGTGATATTTAACTGTCAAAACCGTTTTCTTCGAATCAAGTCTGAACAGATATTAAAAAGAAAAAAAAAAAAAAAACTCCCTCATATGATTTGTGAAATGATTTGACTAAAGTAAACCACAAAATACACTACTGGCCATTAAAATTGCTACACCAAGAAGAAATACAGATATAAACGGGTATTTATCGGACAAATGTATTATACTAGAACTGACATGTGATTTTATTTTCACGTAATTTGGGTGCATAGATCCTGAGAAATCAGTACCTAGAACAACCACCTCTGGCCGTAATAACGGCTTTGATACGCCTGGCGTGGAGTCAAACAGAGTTTGGATGGCGTGTACAGGTACAGCTGCCCATGCAGCTTCAACACGATACCACAGTTCAGCAAGAGTAGTGAGTGGCGTATTGTGATGAGCCAGTTGCTCGGCCACCATTGACCAGACGTTTTCAGTTTGTGAGAGATCTGGCGAATGTGCTGGCCAGGGCAGCAGTCGAACATTTTCTGTATCCAGAAAGGCCCGTACAGGACCTGTAACATGCGGTCGTACATTATCCTGCTGAAATGTAGGGTTTAGCAGGGATCGAATGAATGGTAGAGCCACGGGCTGTAACACATATGAAATGTAACGCCTACTGTTCAAAGTGCCGTCAGTGTGAAAAAGAGGTGACCGAGACGTGTAACCAATGGCACCCTATACCATCACGCCGGGTGATACGCCAGTATGGCGATGACGAATACACCCTTCCAATGTGCGTTCACCGCGATGTCGACAAACACGGATGAGACCATCACGATGCTGTAAACAGAACCTGGATTCATCCGAAAAAATGACGTTTTCCCATTCGTGCACCCAGGTTCGTCGTTGAGTACACCATCGCAGGCGCTCCTGTCTGTGATGCAGCGTCAAAGGTAACCGCAGTTACGGTCTCCGAGCTGATAGTCCATGCTGCTGCATACGTCGTCGAACTGTTCGTACAGATGGTTGTTGTCTTGTAAACGTCCCCATCTGTTGACTCAGGGATCGAGACGTGGCTGCACGATCCGTTACTGCCATGCGGATAAGATGCCTGTCATCTCGACTGCTAGTGATAGGAGGCCGTTGGGATCCAGCACGGCGTTCAGTATTACCCTCCTGAACCCACCGATTCCATATTCTGCTAACAGTCATTGGATCTCGACCAATGCGAGCAGCAATACGATAAACCGCAATCGCGACAGGCTACAATCCGTCTTTTATCAAAGTCGGAAATGTGATGGTACGCATTTCACCTCCATACACGAGGCATCACAACAACGTTTCACCAGGCAACGCCGGTAAACTGCTGTTTGTGTATGAGAAATCGGTTGGAAACTTTCCTCATGTCAGCACGTTGTAGGTGTCGCCACCGGCGCCAACCTTGTGTGAATTCTCTGAAAAGGTAATCATTTGCATATCACAGCATCTTCTTCCTGTCGGTTAAATTTCACGTGTGTACCACCTCATCTTCGTGGTTTAGCAATTTTAAGGGCCAGTAGTGTATATTAGAGGAACCTTTAACACACCTTTAAATGATGCCCGATATGGGATGCGTCAAATATTTCTTTAACCTATTTTTTTTGACACTTCGTTTCACATCCCATTTGTCCGATATTATTGTTACAGCATAAAGGCAAGAGCCGGCTCGCCAGTCTGAAACAAGGGAGCAGAGAGGGCTGTGAAGAAGACGTCACCCAACTGCACGCTGACGGACCCCTTCCCAGGACGACAACACGACAGCAGCGGCCTGTGTGCGAAGAGAACACAAGCGACCCGCCCGACTGACCGCGGCGCCAATCGAAGAGAAGCATCAAGACTAGCGATCTGAAGTGTAAATTGTATTGCTTCGTTTGTAATGCAATGGTTATACTGAAGAAGCTTGTTTCTTTCGGATATGGTTCAAAAAATGGCTCTGAGCACTATGGGACTTAACTTCTATGGTCATCAGTCCCCTAGAACCTAGAACTCCTTAATCCTAACTAACCTAAGGACAGCACACAACACCCAGTCATCACGAGGCAGAGAAAATCCCTAACCCCGCCGGGAATCGAACCCGGGTACCTCGGATATGGCCTTTTGCTTGCGACACATCTATGCAATTCTCGAAGTACTCTTAATTTCTTTTCGTAATAAAACTCATTAATACGACTTGTTTGAACTGTTGTCTAGCCATCCTCTCCTGGTGTATTCACCACCACCTTTACCAGCACCACCTCCTCCCCTTTACCCACTGTGGCTTCCCACCTTTCTTCTCAGCCGACGACCAGCTCCTTAACCTTACCAATCTTCTTTCCCTCCAGCTTAACCCCTGTCACTCCACTACCTTTGTTTCTCTTGATCTCCAGACTCCCTACGACCGTGTCTGGCATCTCGTGCTCCTATTCAAACTCCAGACCTATGCTCTCCCTACCAATTACGTCCATCTCGTTGCTTCCTTCCTCTCCTATATTCCCTCCTACGTCACTATCCACAATTCCAAATCGTGTACCTTCTTTCCCTCCGCCAGTGTGCCTCAAGGCGCCATCCTTTCCCCTCTCCTCTATCTCCTGTACACTGCTGATATTCCCAAACCTCCCCCGCCTGTTAATCTCCTCCAATTTGCTGATGACACCGCCTTCCTAGCCCTTTATGCTAACCTTCAACGATCCCAAAGTACGCTCTAAACTCACCTTGACCAGTTCACCACTTGGTGCAACCAGTGGTTCCTTCATATCAGCCCCTTCAAGGCCCAGGCAATCATCATATGCCACATCACCTGCTCCTTCGGTCTCCGTGATTTCTATCAAACCATTTATGGCCGTCCTATCCACTTCACTACTACCCTCAAATACTTTGGCCTCACCCTTCACCCCCACCTCACCTGGACTCCCCATCTCCTTACAATCTGTCACAAAGCCCACAACAGACTCTGCCTCCTTAAACTCCTGTCTGGCCAGACATGGGGACTGCAT
The DNA here is from genome assembly GCF_021461395.2 of Schistocerca americana. Classification (NCBI taxonomy): domain Eukaryota; kingdom Metazoa; phylum Arthropoda; class Insecta; order Orthoptera; family Acrididae; genus Schistocerca; species Schistocerca americana. The sequence goes on along the minus strand of NC_060126.1, from coordinate 409,156,484 downwards.
CCTTCCACCATCCTTCACACCTACAAATCCTAGATCTGCCCCATCCTTTTTATCATGGCAGCATTGCTTGCTTTCCACCCCTCCCATGTTCTATAACGCCCCCCATATCCTCGAGCGCTATGCACTCGCCTTCCGTATCCACCTTCCATCCCCCACAAACTTCTACGACCTCATCCCCTTGCCCCACCTTCTGCTTTTCCTTGAACACATCCTCACCCTGTGTATTGCCCGCCGACTTGATCCCCCCTACACCCTGGTATCCCCCTTCCTCTCCATCCCCAGCCCATTGCCACGCCTTTACCATTGTGTCTCGCCCTCTCTCCATCTCCACACCCTCCACCTCCTTTCCCAACACAGATTCCAGCACCTATTCCTCCTGGATGATGAACTTCTCCGTGATGTCTATCCCTCCTACCAACTCTAACCCCACCTTCCTCCTGCCTCCTACTCAGGGTTCCCTCTCCTCCTCCTCCCTTCTCCTGAGCAGCTTTCCCCCCTCCTACACCCCTTCTGTCTCCCTTGCTCCCCTTGTCTCTGCACTCCCTCCTGCCTTGTCTTCCCTCTCCATCTCCCACCGCTCCCCTCTCCCGTCTCTTAGTACACCCCCTGAACCCCTATTCCTTCATCCCACCCCCTTTCCTGCTGCAACTTGCTCTTCCCTCTTTTTCCATCTTCTCAGGCCTCTCCCTCGGCAGGTCCCTCCTGGCAGGTTTTATTCTCTGTGTTGTGTGCTCCATCTCTTAAAGTAGTTTTAAGGTGTGTTTGTTCTGGAGTGACTAAATACTGTGGCCAACTTTTAACTTATGTATGTGACTTCAGTATCCTTTTTGTGCTCTATGAATCACCATCTGTGTTTTTTAACTTTAAGCAGACATTTTTAATTGTCCCCCTATGAACCTCTCTGTGTCAGTGTATATTTTCCCTCCATTGTCTCCCCTTACTCTGTTTTTATGTTCCCCTATTTATCGTCTTTATATGTACAATTTTCTCCCTTTATTATCTGTCACTCGGCTGAAGAGTGGCGGATTGTGCCGCTGCCAGCCGTCCCTTGCCCAACATGTGCACACAATCACAATAAAGGAAATCACAATAAAGGAAATCACAATCACAATAAGGGAAAAAAAAACTGTTGTATAGCGATCCGAGAAAACAGGTTTCCTAGACACCCCGTATTCAACGACCAGGCAGGATTCAACAATTATTCCAATTTTCTATTGCATTATTTATGTTTTTCTTTGTAGTTGGGTTTTTTAATAATTTTATGGCCTTGATCCACACCTGTCTCATAAATATTTAGTGCGAGAAACAAAGATTTTGCTCCTGTACACCCACACCACCTTGTCATCATCATCATCATCATTATCATCATCATTATCATCGCATTTTTGTGAACGGGATAATAAACTATAGGTAGGAAAGTTGTGCGTAATGGCACGGTCCATGCAGCACGGACGGTTTGTAGTCCGACAGTCCACCTGTAATGAGCCGAAAAGCTCGCGCTCTGAGCGCCGCATCACACCCCACGTAACCAGCGCACGCGCGCCACGCCCCAGACGGAGCGCCGGCTGCCGCCACTCAGCGGTCCCTGCCCAGACGACGTGTGGCGCCGTTTACGTCAGACCGGCGCGGCACACCAACGCCCTCTAGCAGCGGCTACCAGCTGCCTGCCTGCCAAACGCGCTGCTTTTATCGCCCGCTGCGCGCCCCCCTCTCAGTCGAACGGCGACGTATGTTCTGCCAGCCGTTACCCACGACCCGGGCCCGTATTTCTCACTCCGCCAGCCCCTGCGACAAGCCACCACTGCACGTGGCGAAACGACTGCTTCGATCGCGTACAGCGGCACTCCGTTTCATACAGTCCGACCTATCTACACTAGCTGTCCTAGCGAGTACACTGATATGCCAAACTTAAGGACGAAAGCAACTTCCGCAGGATGTGTCACTGCCAAATAACATGGCTCGACGAACCTTGGAAAATATACAGAACGAACTGTTGCAATTATACGAGTAGTACAGACGATAACTGAAAGAAATTGTTGTAGGTACCTTGGTCACAGTGGTAAATGGTGAGCAACTGATTCAGTCCTTGCATTTGCCTTTTTTAAACATGTATTAAAAATCCAATCTGCGTAGACTTTCGGTGACTGATGACTGCACAAAAATTTATTTTTAGGAGACCCACAGTTCCATTACCAGTTTTAAAAATTGAAACACAGAAACAACAATTACTTTCAGAGGCAAATATTTATTAACAGTACTTTCTTCCGGAAACAAGCCTTAGAAGGGAACTGACAACCTCTCAATTAAGCCAATAAACGTCATTCCAAATTAAAACAACCAAAACTTTATCGTACAATAAATACTAACTGCGTTTACTTTAAGCAAATAGTATAGAGCTGCCTGTCACATACTGACTGACGAGCCGCACATAAACACAGCAAATGAGGCCAATACAAGCCAGTAATCAGTTAACAGTTTCGCATTCCTGAAACGAGTCTGCAGCACTAGATGTTAATGTTCAATGAGTAGTACATGATTTGAGATGGACCAGAGCTTCTCTTTTATATATAAACGCTTAGTTCTGTCATGGCCATTGCTATATCATCAACAGGAGCATTGGAGTTGAGCACTGGTAAATGTCAGTACACAAGAATACAATACAATATCGGTTCTTTTACCTGAAACAGCTCAGAATTAGATATTTGCATAAACAATCTCCTTGAACCCACTAGCGCAGCTACCGTTTCAACTTTAATCATTGTAGGCACTGCCGTGGCCTAATATCGGCGGATTAATAATTGTTTTGACAAGTGGATCTTACCAAGTTGCTTATATATAAGCATACTCATTACACAACAGTATTAAGCAAATATGTTCTGAGCAGCTATCCAGTCATTAAAATAAAGCTCCACAATTACGAAGGTTGAAACTTAAAAAGTGGCAAGTATTTATTCACAACCGATACAAAAGAGGTACATGTTTTCACCTGTTACTGTCCTTACCAGCGTTGTGTAGAATCCGTTGCCAGCAATGTGTAAGGCCTAGTATACAGTTAGCAGAGCCTATTCGGTTGATGGTACGAATGGACCGGTCTACTGCCTGTCGAGTCTCTGAAACAGTTGTGAAACGAATGCGACGAAGTGGTTCAATCATCTTCGGAAACAAATTAAAGTCACAAGGACTTAAATCCGGCGTGTATGATGGTTGGTTCAGTACTTCCCAGTCCCATCGACCGAACAGAGCAGCCACAGCTCGCGCTGTATGCGCCCGCGCATTGTCGTATAAAATGATGGACGAATTGCGCAAAAAGTGTCGCCGCTTTTTTCGCAAAGCTGGTCGTTTTTGGAGCATCACCTGCGACCAGCTTTGCGAAAGAAGTGGCGACACTTTCTCCGCAACCCACCCATCATTTTGTACGACAATACGCGGGCGTATACAGCGCAAACTATGGCTGCTCTGTTCGATCGATGGGACTGGGAAGTATCGGCTGTGAATAAATAGTTGCCACTATTTAAGTTCCAACCTACACCAGTTTTAATCACCAAGAAATGGATGCACCATCTAATAAATTATGACAGTAATATGCCCATGTGGTTAGTACCAGTAGCAAACATTCCAACACAACTGTTGCATTTCTCTTCACACATCTGTCCTCCATAGACACAATGTTTGCAGCCCACCTGCTGCAAAGTGCAAGCCACTGTGCCTGCTATACACACCGTGCGAGCCGCTAACTTCTCTGTCCAGCGTAGACTGCAGAAAACAACAGCGGCGCTCCACATTTGCGCCCCGCTTACGCCAGCCAGCGTATCGTTCTCCAGTGTCCATCCGCAAAACTGTTACATACTCCTACGCCATATTCCTTATCCCTTCAGAGCTCACTCGTTCACCCAAATAAACCAATTTTAAGCAGAGAGGTTTCGCTACCCCTTGCCAAGAAAGTCTCGCCAACCTATTTCGGCTGTTGCCAACCTGGATCAGAATGCCGCAAACGCCACAAAACATAGAATGAGATGAACAGAAATGACACTTTTCTCCATTGGAAATAGCTAAACTGCAGTCACCGCAATTTACGATGCTTGCCTTGTCATTAAAAAAGGCAGGAGATGGTTTTACATTGGATGTGTGTTCACCGCGGACGGAAATGCGTGCTCGACAATGTGCTCCCATGCCTGCCACAATGTTGTTAAGGAGAACTTGTGTGGTAGGGCCTTCTGTTAATCCACCAGGGCACGTGACAACTGTACGATGATCGTTGTTTCATGTGAGCGTGGTACGGTACGGATACTAGCCGCATCCCACACATGCTGGATGGCATTTAAGTCGGTAGAACACGTAGGCCAGACCATTCCCCAAATATCCTCCAGTTTCATGAGATCTTCCACATACGCTGTTCCACGCGTTTGTGCATTCTCATCCATAAAAATGATAGCACATCCGAATGCAACCCCCGAAAGATGCACATATGAGGAGTACAGTGCCACAATAACGTTGACCAGTGAGCGTAACGTGTTCAAAGATTTAACTGTCGGTACATCCATGTAATATTATGAACCCGCCAGGGTAGCTGAGAGCGCTAATGCGGTGCTTCCTGCACTCGGGCAGGCGCGCCGGCTCCGGATCGAATCCGCCGGGCGGATTAACGACGAGGGCCGGTATGTCGGTCAGCCTGGTTGTGGTTTTTAGGCAGTTTTCCACATCCCGCTAGGTGAATACCGGGCTGGTCCACCCATCCCGCCTCAGTTACACGACTCACAGACATTTTAAAGCCGGCTGGTGTGGCCGTGCGGTTCTAGGCGCTTCAGTCTGGAACCACGTGACCGCTACGGTCGCAGGTTCGAATGCTGCTTCGGGCATGGATGTGTGTGATGCCCTTAGGTTATTTAGGTTTAAGTAGTTCTACGTTCTATGGGACTGATGACCACAGATTTTGAGTCCCATAGTGCTCAGAGCCATTTGAACCATTTTTGAACATTTTAAAACGTTCGCACTATTTCATGACTTACACTAGACGCAAACAGCTGGGGTACACTACTTCCGTCCCAGGGGGTTCGGGAGGGGGGGGGGCGTCAGAAAGGGCATCTGGCCACCCTCTGCAGTTTACATTGCCAAATCCGTAATAATAAAGCCGACCTCGCGTTGGAGCGGGACAAAGGCACCGAGAAAGAAAGAAGGAAGAAGACACCCCCCTGTAACATTATGCCCCCTAACACCATAACACCTCAACCAACAAAACTATCATGTTCGAAAATGTTCGTGGGAGCATTAGACATTCTCGTGTCTCGCCAAATGACGGTGCGTCCAAAATAACTGCTCACCTCACAGTTTGCACTCATCCGATAAAGGCACCCCACCCCACTCCTCGTCGGACCAGTCACTGTGCTGTCGATGCCTTTCCAAACGATGGCACCGATGTGCGGGTGTCAACACAAAACTACGTACTCTAGTTGAATTCTTTTATCTTGGCGGCTCGCGCATGCCCGCCCAGACGCGGGAGATTGCTGCGTTGCCAGTTCCACATGACGCACGCTCCAAGAGAAGCAGCGCCATAGTATAGCATAGTTCCCAAACTTTCGTTTAGGGGGGAGCGCGCAGTACATGAAGTAAAGCCACCACGGCCGCATTAACCCTTTCGCTGCTACAAAGACGTGCTCCCTGCATTCCGCGCTGTGCGCGATTTTGTCACTGCACTGCTCGCCTGTGCAGACACATGGTGTTCCGACTGCTTTGACACTCTTATCATTCGATTCCACAAAAACTATTTGGCTCAAAAATTAGATTTTTACACATCTTCTTGACTGATACCTTCCCCCCATAAATGACTTAATTTTATATGTATTTAGGTATCTTGTCCACATTTCATTCTCAACATTGTGGCAACTAAAATCAACCATACGGAAAGTATACTCTATGAACTTTTAGCTCTGGAAACTCCTCAAAATTTCGTGCAATGGTTTACTACATTTAATGCTGCATAATAACTGCGTTGAAGATCGAAACAAAATTAAGTCATTTATGGGGAAAAGGTATCAGTCAAGAAGACGTGTAAAAATCAAATTTTTGGGCCAAATAGTTTTTGTGAAATCGAATGATAAGTGTGTCAAAGCAGTGGGAACAACATGTGTCTGCACAGGCGAGCAGTGCAGTGGTGACAAAATCGTGCACAGCGTGGAATGCGGGGAGTACGTGTCTGCAGCAGCGAAATGGTTAATGAAGAGAGAAAGCACTAGAAATTTCGAAAAATTGCACTCAACCGAATAAAATTCGTTAAGTATGGCACTTCACTATTGTTTTTAAATAAAGAAAATATTACGCACCTCACAAGGATTGAACTCATAACCTTTCACGTAGAAGCCAAACACTTTCACCATTATGCTAACACACTCCTTGAGAAGTATAAGACGTCACGCAAAAATACTGACACACACCATTGGTATGACTATGAATATTCACGCTTCGTCGAAGTACTATAGGAAATAAACAATTACTGTTGTTCTTTATTGCAAAAAAGCGGTTCTTGAGATTGATACAAACACCTTTCCTTGCTATCGCCTGAATTAGGAGTCTTATTGCTTGTTTTGTTTAATTAATTAATAGAATATGAAGCAAATGGTATAAAGAATGCTTTTTCCAAACTTTCTATAAAAGAACGTCTGCTATCAAGACATTGCTTTTGTTCTATTACTTTATTTATGACTGAACATTTCTAAAACTGAAGACACTCGTCCATGCTCTGCACTGCAGTCGAGAACTGGCAACGTCGTTCTCTGTTCATTGGCCGACTGTGTTTTGTGACGTCAGATGCGCAGAACGAACCTAAACTCGGCCGCCAATATATATGACGCGCACTTTAGTCCTCAGGAGAAGAGACCACACTCATGCATTCGTCGTGTCACTGTGCAGCGTGAGATCGCAAACCTTGAAGTCTTGTTATATGTCTTTGCAATTGGACCCACTGTTGGACATGTGTCCTTCTCGAACGTGGGTTCCCTCTTGCTTGCTGCTGTAACTAACCGTGGTCGACCATTTCTTCTCCTTCCGCCGGCAGAAAAGCCTACCGTTCATAGCGCTCCTCGTACAAATGAAACAATGGTGTGAGCAATGATGAACTCTCGGACTACACTCGTCATACTTCCTCTCTTTACCAGTTACCCAACGATGCTTCCTCGTTGATTATTCTAAATGTCGTCCCTGGAGCCTGTTGTAATGAAGAGCACTACCACAGAGCATCGTAATGCTCGTTGATCGACACATACACACTCTCGTTTCGCAGTCCTTCAACTGCTTCGTGTTTTGTGGACAGACTATTTTGATGCTATACTCACGCTGACCTCACGTCCTGTGACCTGGAGCTTTCCGTACTCTGTTGGGAGACCTCCGGTAACATGCTGCCGTACATTCATACATTCCCACAGTGAAGTTAATACGGTATAGTGCTTCATCTATCTCGTCCTAAATTCTAAATTTCTGCACAGCAGTGTAAATAACCCGAAATACAATCTAAAACGCATTATTAACGATGCAGTGACATTGTAAACAATATTATTTACACTAACGCCATTAAAATTTAAACAACAGGGCAGCAAATAATGAAGTTTTAATTATTGGGGACACGCAACATAGTTTAAAGAAAAACGTGAATTAATTTGTACCGGTTGACTATAATTAAAGTGCGCCTGCTCGCAGTTGTCGAGAATGGGCTGTAATTATCGTGTGATGGCGAAACGTAATATACATTCTAATGTGTTAATGTGGTAGCGATTTACGTTCGAAAAAAAATTAGTTCCCATTTTTGTCACTAGGTGCAACTCTGGCGCTGAGTATGCAAGAAAGATGTATAGAAATGTTTCCATATGTGAAATGAAATTAAATGTCGTGTTGCTATGGCCTCCCGTCGGGTAGACTGGTCACCTGGTGCAAGTTTTTTTAGGTGACGTCACTTCGGCAATTTGCTTGTCGATGGGGATGATACGACGATGAAGACAACGCTACAGGTAGTTCGTGAGGGGAGAAAATCTCCGACCCAGCCGGGAATCGAACCCGGACCCCTTTGCATGGCATTCTGCGGTGCTAACCACTCCGCTATCGAGGCGCACGTAATGGATTAGGAACATGACATGGGTAGAAAAATTCTAACGAATGAGAAAGGCATAATGTTGATTTTATAATTACCATCCGCTTTCACAGTTTGTTCAATATGAGCATCCGAGACGTCGACGAGATGCTGTACGGTGTCAGATTTGCACCTGGTGGCCAAAATTAGAGCTGAAGTGGTTCTGCATTGAAACATTGGCATATCTACCAAGTTCGCTGCCATCTGAAAATTACAGCACAAAATGGTTCAAATGGCTCTGAGCACTATGGAACTTAACATCTGAGGTCATCAGTCCCCTAGAACTTGGAACTACTTAAACCTAACTAATCTAAGGGAATCACACACATCCATACACAAGGCAGGATTCGAACCTGCAACCGTAGTAGCAGCGTGGTTCCAGTCTGTAGCACCTAACCGGCCGGAGTGGCCGATCGGTTCTAGGCACTTCAGTCTGGAACCGCGCGACCGCTACGGTCGCAGGTTCGAATCCTGCCTCGGGCATGGATGTGTGTGATGTCCTTAGGTTAGTTTGGTTTAAGTAGTTCTAAGTTCTAGGGGACTGACGACCTCAGAAGTTAAGTCCCATAGTGCTGAGAGCCATTTATGTAGTGCTTAGAACTGCTCGGCCATTCCGGCCGGCCAATTACAGCGCACACTGAACCAGCGTGAGTAGCTACAATTTTATTACAACCACCAAGTAGTTGCAATTACACAGGGTGAGAAATTTAGTACACAGCTCAGCCACCTTACCAAGGGCAGCGGCTGGCGTGTGGTGACGTGCCAGTGTGTGGCAGCTCATGACCAGATGTTGTCAGTGGGTGACAGACAATAATAATGAATGATGAGACGAAGAGTCTGACACACTCTGTATGGAGGCAGGTCAGAATAGCACATGCAGAATATAGTGTTACGGCACTGACATGGAGTTGACGTCCAAGCTCATCTAACTCGTGTTCCGTCTGGGGCACTTCAGTGGATCTTGCTGGCTACAGGAGTACCTCTGCATCACGCATACTGTTCATAGGGACATGTGCCATATGTGGACCAGAGTTGTTTTGTTGAACAAGGAATTGTACTGTCGCAGGAAAGCTACACATGATGATGGCGTACCTTTGTGACATCATACTTCCCTCAATCAGATGCTGTGACTCGAAGTAATACCTATGAATCTCCACACCAGTGCACCAGGAGTGATTCTGCTGGGTCTCTTCAAAACAATGAAAGAATGATATCTTTCCCCAGGTCGCCGCCCTACTCAACAATGATGTTCATCTGCTCTAGTGAAGAACGTCGATAAATCGCTGAACACAATGCGATGACATTCATCAGCCGTCCAAAGTTTCCAGTCAAGGTACCACTCCAGTCGCGGCCATTTGATTTATGGTGTTAATGGCAAACTAAGCATCGAACCGTATTTCCCTAGTCCACTACTAGTTGCTCCTTGTGTTTGATCAGTAGTGCTGGATGACAATATGGTACGTGTTCTCGGATGGCAGTCTCAAATGTGATGGGGTTGTTAACACCACATTTTAATACAGTAAATTATTTGTATTGATTTATTGTGAGTAATGTAAAGCATATATTCTTTAATATGTAATGTCTTTGATCCACTTTTAAAAAATGTAAAGGTTTTGTGACACGTTTACTCTTTGCAAGTCAAGTTCTTTGTATTATTTGGAGGAGAATAGCATTTAATTATGTTTATTTCTGTTGACCTCTTAATATGCTTAAATGATGAGTTTTTAAAAATATGTTTGTTCGTAACTACATTGTAACTGGTTAACACATAGGTACTTTGCATTATATAAAGAAAAACCCAATGTAGTTCCCCTCTGCAACGGAAGCGAGTTGGCGCGCTAGGAAAAGGTGGATGTGGCGCTCGACTGGGCGCCAAACGAGAGAGCACAGTAGGCAGTCGACAGCAAGTAACTAACGAGCAAACAGCGCAGGTGCCGAGTGAGGCTTTTAGCATTACAAGTGGAATGCAATGGCCTCGGATTTAATATGTGGCTGTAAAATCGTGCTCCCGATTTGGGAAAAGCTCTAAAATTATTATTAACAACGCCAAGAAGAGATAAATAGAGATTGTTATTATCAACGGAAAGACCACCTAGCCGCCACATACTCGCCACCTCGATTGCGCAACCACTTCGTCACACTCACGAATGGTCAGAAAGGTATTAATGTGTAAACCAGTAATGTTGTGTTTGATTCTATGGAAATATAATCCTAATGTTCAAAAATGTGTTTGAACAAAGTGTCCATGCTACGCACTTTTCGAATTACTTTCCTCTCCATTAGGTAATGAAATATCTGAATGTCCTTTGCGTAAAAAGCATTAACAATTCTGGGGCACATTTTTTTATGTGTGTCAAAGTTTTATGCCAGTACACTTAATATTCTGGACAAGAATTACTTATATCTCATATATATAACAGTGACTGTACATGTTTGAAGGCTTTGAAACTTAACTAGAAAATGAACTTAAAATACAGACCAGGAAAGAGTATTACTTGAGAAGAGAGTACTAATGTTTACTGATTTAAAATTGTTTTCAAAACTTACTTGTTTCACAAGTGTTACTATCAACATTTTTTCTGGAGGTTGTTTGAAGTAAACTCTTACTGGAAACTTTCTCTGTTTTGCAGAGTTTATTGTCTGGGTAAAGATTGCTAAAATAGTACAAACTTACTGATCTCAAATTGAAAGAGTAATCTAATCCTAACTTAATGTTAGATAAATTTGATAGTGTATACAGTTTTGTTGTTACAATGAAGGGGCTAGTTTGTGGGAACATTTTCCTTTTCCATCATAACAAAAAGAATAAATCAGCTTAGTAGGTCTCTAGCTAATGATTCTTAAAGTGATCACTGAGAAACAAAGATAGAAGGTTTGTATACTGAGTGTCCTTTTCCCTTCTGTATAGTGAATGTGTGTATTAATTGTGCTTGACTATTATTATGTGCTATCTGGTCTTGTGTGGTGAGTGAATGGCAGATTTAAGCAATATTAGTTAAAGACAAAAGTAATGATTCAAGTCAACAAGATAAGGACTCATTTGCAAATCTAGTGACTACTTGACTACTAAAGTGACAACTACTGCTACCCACTGTCTAATTTGTCCATTTTGGTGTGTTCATTGCACTTCACAGAATAGTATTTAAAGAAAGTTCGCTCTGAAGTAGTAAAAACAGGTTCTTGATGAATAATGGTTTTACATTATTATGCCTAATTAGGCTGGCGACCGTATAACTATTTCGTTTAACAATAATCAGCTACTGTTACTCCTAGCAAAATTATTTCTTTCTATCATCTACCTACAGCTGTTCTTAAGAAATTAAGGTTCGACTCTAATTTTCGGTTACATAAACTCGGCCAGATTTGTAAATTCCTCTCAGAGGATAACATTAGCTTAGGCTATATTTGGCAAATTTACTACCGCTGTAGTGTTATACGTGGCTGCTTTTTGACAAAAATAAACCTTGTCGTCATTAGGTAAATTGCATGTCAGTATAACGAGCGTAGCAGTAGTGTTATATTTGGCTTTTCCCGTGACGGGACTATTTGTTCTGTTGGTGTGTAGGTGTTATACGTGGCGCCGCGTGACAGGACGATCGTTTTACTATCAGAGATAGTTCAAAACAGAAATATTGAGGAAAATACAAAAGTAAAACGAGTAAGAAACGTCCAGCGGCACTAATCTGCAAAATATTAGAAGAAATTGTAGGTAAAAGTACTTGCGAACCGACACCACAAGTCACATACGGCGAGTGCAGTTCTGTGTATTCACTACATTTTGTAACGTAAAATGTGCCTCGTCACTCCATAGAATATTGGCCTGTCACTTGTCATCAATTTGATCCAGGTCAGAGACGAAAGACCACTTTCAGAATGTTGCTGCGGAGCATGTTTCACTTGCAGCACTGTCTCGATCTTGCTAGGGGTAAAATAATCCACACAAATTTTCCTACTGTTTACCATATGATGGAAAATTCTCGTGGGATTGCATGAGCACTAGCACTACCCGAGTTTTCGCATTTCTTTACAATCTTTTTCAAACCATTTAACGACATGGAGCTTTTCGCCAGACCTTCCAGTCGGAGATACTCTCTCCATGCAGCACTGCAATTGTTGCCATTCACGTAAAACTGTATCACTAACGGCGCACGTTCTCTCTTGTCGATAGCATACTGCTCACTCACGTTTTGGCTTGTCAGATGACAGCGTGGATATCATACCGTCACACAGACAGTGTATTCTACTAACTACAGAACTATTTTTTCCAGCATAAATTGATTCCGCATTATTAGCATATCTACCAAGTTTCGCTGCCATACGATAATTACAACTCACACTGGCATCCGTGAGTAGCACCATTTTAATTCAAACCGTCTGGTACAATCTTTGTGTTCGTTAAGTTGCGTTTTTTGCGTGAGGGTGGGAAGTTTCTGTTGCGTTCCTCTGCTTTTTCAGGATACGAGTGATATTCTCATCCTTAGCACAACCAGTAGCATTGAGTCATCCGCTCCATGTCGAGTTTTTTGAAAGCAGACAGCTGAGGGCTGTGAACTCTCCAGGTTGTCGCAGAGGGGTTTCCTCGGGCCGCAGTCTGGTGGTAGGTGATTTGGAAAAATGTTAGTGACACAATCTGTGATAGTGCAGTCAGTATTTTGAGCCGCTCGTTGATTCATTACTTTCCATGCAATTGTACTGTTTTAACTGGTTACGATTTATGACTTTTTCTCACTCGTTTAATTAAGCATTCGTGAGCTGCCCAGATAAGTTAATATTGTTGCTATTCCCTCATACAGTCTTCCACACTCATTAGTACTTCCCAACCGTATCATCGTCAGCTTATAATTCATTTGAGTTTTCAAGAACTTTGGTATCTGTTAATTTTATTATGATTTATATTACATATCAGAAGAAACCAGGAGCTGTTAGCTTGAATTTGAAGTACAGCTTTTCCATTGTTAGAAGACCCTATAACAAAATGTAATTCAGTGTGCACCATTCTTTTTGCTCTCATTGTGATGCATTGTTGTGTACAGTAGTCAAAGATAATGATTAATCATATTAAAAACTCAGACACGAAACAAGCATTCCACTCACACTTGATATTTATGATCAGAGATTTGTTTCATAACAAGCACTGCACTGATGCTGGTGTTGTAATGAAAGATTTATTTGATGAGAAAGTGTTGCACTCGCTTGTCTTTTATGATTAATGACTTTCCTTCTAACGAGCTTTGCACTTGATTCTGTTGAGTGTTCCGAGATCTGTTTTATAACGAGCATTGCACGCCACACAAAGGACGACAAGAAGTCACTTTCAGTTCTATTGTAATGTCTTAAGGTCGAAGACTTTTGTACCCAAAGAGACATTTCTTTTTGTAGATATTTTGGGTAAGTCGATATGCAGTTTACGTCTTCTGGCGTTTGATTTCAATTATTTTTGATTTGATCCTATTTCTCAAATGGTTTCCTCGAGAGATTTAATCTGTGAAACATTTGTAATTGTACCTATGTCGTGCCCATTACGTTGGTGACTGGTTGGTGCAGGTCCTATACTCCGTGTTGTTAAAAAAATCTGGACGCCAAGCATTTTTGTTGTTTCTTTCAAGAATTCAATCTGATTTTTGGCAGATGAAAGATTGCTAAATAATCTGCAAATGCTAGGCAATACGTAGGTGTGGTGGTTCTTTCAGTGTCTTTCTCGAGTTCAGAGTATTTTCTGATTAATTTAGCTGTGACTTTTCTCGCTGTTCGAAACAATTTTTTACGTAATATTAACTTTTTTTACTTCGTTATTGGTGTAAGATATTACGAAATTGGTATGGCTGATGAGAGCTGAGATCAGCAAAGACTAACCTCAAAATTCCTTTTCGTAGATTGTGAGAGAAGCTGTTTTACATAAGCAAAGAAATTTTGTTGCGGAAAACGCATTTAATGAAAAATATACCAAATTCGCTCTGCATTTAAACTGTACTGTAAAACATGCCCTATGGATATTGCTCTCCTGTAGAGTCGCTCGTCCCTCCCGTTGATTTCACTGCTTACTTTCTTTCTTTGTGGCGATCTCTATAAACTTATATTCACACTTACTCGTATGAGTCACAATAATTTTTTACACGAAAATCCATCCTCTCCATAATTTATTTGGAAGATATATTATCACCACTGAAAACATAAATTTCTTCCAATGTGCTAGCGTACAGAGAATCTTTGCAAAAGAATTTTATTCTATGGTAAGATTCCTAAAAATTGCATTTCGTGATTCACTTATGTTCTGAACTGGCGCAATCTATGTAGTGAGTTCAGTGAAATGGAATGTCATTCACTCTGTTAATCCAGGATATCTCCTATAGGCACACATACTTCTAACCAAAAATTCAGCACGTCGGAATTCACTCTGTTAATCCAGGATATCTCCTATAGGCACACATACTTCTAACCAAAAATTCAGCACGTCGGAAGTCAGTACTATAACAGATATTTGGTTGAAATAATTCTTCTGACTAAAATACGTCTTTTTACCACATCACTAAATCAATGCTCCGTTAACTCAGTATCAGGAAGGTTCTGCTAAGGACCTTCGGATATACTTGGTCATTCTGGAGAATTTCCTGTAATGTTGGACGTGTCAGCCTTGCATCTGCGCTGGTACCCGCCGGTCCAAGAAAGGCGCCCGTGCTCGTTATATTGGCTGCCACTGCAGAAGGCGACCGCTCACTTCTTGCAGCAGAGCGATGATTGTGAACAGACTGCTCTCGTTAGCCTGAGAGTTGTTGAACCCTTTCAGAAACTCACCTGGCCACAGATTATCATCGCACCTGTTCCAAATAGATTATATGGGAATATGATGACACAATGGGAGATTTGATCTGCTTTTCCAGAGACATCATGACCAACATCCACGACAGATATAAAGTTAGGTGATCGCTTCTATGCAAAATACTGGACAACAAAGTAACTACAGGTAAATATATGTCATAAATACTAAAATTGTTGACTAGGCAGTCGTTCTGTCATTAGGTGTATGGCCTCGTGTCTATAATTGCATTTAACGTACAATCTAAGTAAGTTGTTAATAAAAAGGTGCAAAGAGCCAATGGAGATAGTGAATCGGATTCGCCAATTATCAAGCTGTAAACTGGATGTTCGAAAGTAAGCGTGAGAGAGCGAGCCCCTGAATGTAGGCCACCACGCGCTACATTCTGCCTCTTTAATATTGTTTTAAAGTTGTTGATATGGATCACTGATTTAGAGCGTCCGTTTTTATATCAGGTTATGTTCCTTGATTTGCATCGGCATCTTCGTTACTCCACTTTCTTGTATCGTACCGGGAAATCATCCTGAATTTTGATAACGCTATGTGTGAACAGCAAATGACAGACCTGTTGAACTTATTACGGGGAAAGGAGATTGTCAAGGTTATGGTCACTGCTTTTCGTGGTTTGCAGCGGCGGGACGATTGTGGCATGTAGAAGAACAGCTAACCGTTGGAAATTTAACTTCTTTCCAGTGAAGCACCGATTTTGTAAGTAATCGAACTCTTACTATAACCTAACTTCAGTCATCTGGTTGCTTTACAAATTATATCTGACGTTAAACTCGTAAGCGAGAAGAAGTTCAAAAACGTTTGAAAGTATGTTTATAGTTTGTTGGAAATCGGTAAGTGCTCTCAGTATGAAACACTGGATGAGTATTGTCTGGATAAGTTACGCTCCGTTTTAAGTAAAAGCTAGTTTTTCACGTATCTCAGTGTTTGGGACGTCATATTTACTGAACGATACGAGATCCGAGAATGTAATTTTGCAAGTATATCCAGTAATATTTGTTAGTACTGCCTGCAAAATGTAGGAGGAAGCAATATATTAAAAAGTCATGCCTGATGCGGCAGTCCTAACAGAAGTACAGTTAAAGTGTAGTAGAGGATAAGCTTATTCACTTTCATTTTGAGTGGGGAGGGGGGGGGGGGGGAGGGAAAAGTTTCATAAAGGTTTGAAATTACATGTAGAGTTTGTTTAGAGTTTGTTGCACGTCCCTAGGAGCTCACAATCTCAAATTTGCCTATTTGTGCACACAGAATTTCTCTGTCTCGCTGAATGGTTGGTTGATTTGTGGGACTGAAGGGACCAGATTGCTAGGGCCATCGGTCCCCTCACTGAATGGCCGCGAGGTCCGAGGCGCCATGTCACGAGTTGCTCGGCCCCTTCTGCAGGAGGTTCGAGTCCTCCCTCTTGATGAACTCAGCAGTTTGATCCCTTAGGAGTTCACACACATTTGAACAGTTGAATTACGCTGTTTCTAGATATGTACATAGTATCTATTGCAATAATTGACTTACTGTCTTAAACGTGTAACGTGACGTCACGCCTCTTAATCAATGGATTATGATTGCATTTTAAATTTATAAATTCGGTCAGTTACACTGCTCAAGAGCCATTTCGCATTTGGGATGTGATATATCATTTATGATACGTTTTTGTTTGTATAATCCTAAACTACTTTCCATTTCATGTGTCATGTAATATTTTTGAGATTGTAAGGGTTTTATATTGTTTACTGTTCATTTTCTGTATTTCGCTGTTTCATATACTTTTGTTTACATATCTATTTCTTAATTTTTATTTTTTGGTGGAAGCAAGAGTGCTAGAAGATCTAGAAATGGTCGGTATGAAAAGGATTCTAAACTTCACTCGCCTAGTGGAAAGATAATCCATATTGTAAAAGAGACTTTATGACCTATTGTGTTTTGATGCAAAATTCAAATGGCGCTGAGCACTATGGGACTTAACGTCTGTGGTCATCAGTCCCCTAGAACTTAGAACTACTTAAACCTAACTAACCTAAGGACATCACACACATCCATGCCCGATTCAGGATTCGAACCTGCGACCGTAGCAGTCGCGTGGTTCCGGACTGAGCGCCTAGAACCGCTAGACCACCGCGGCCGGCTTTTGATGCAAGCATGGTGCAATTTTTATCATACTTACCTCGGCCCAACAGTGTACTGTGTGTCTTTGTTAACTCAGTCTTCCTTGTGCCGGATAGTGGTACGTTCTCTTGTCTAAAACTTACATTTAGTGAATATGGCAACAAGTAAACTATTGCTATGTGTGAGGAAATTCACCACGAAATCTCTAAGAAAACCAATCGCTGTTTCAAATAAGGAGGCATACAAATTGTATTTTGATTGGCCTGTCGGTGACCAATATAAAAAAAATTTCATTTCATATTGACAGAATACCCTCTACTGTTACTATAGCCTCATTAATACTACAGGGCATCCAATAAAAGCTAGAAATAAAATAAAGTATGAAATGTATCTCCAATGAATTTTTGCGTGCCCCGAGATGAAGGGTTGCCTGTTTCTGTCTCTAATTAGAAGTCACAGGTCAACACAGTGGGTTCATTAAATACTGCAGTTTTTATCCCTTCGGGACAGCTGTAACACCAAGTACCACTATAAACTCATGGAATGGTCTACGGGGAAATCATATTTATCTGGGAAGGTAAATATGAGAAACACATTATTGGTTGAGCCCGATAAAATAATTTTCTGTCCTCAAGTTTAAAAAGCTACTGGTAAATGTAGCAGGCCTTTCACCATTTGAAAGAAAAGTTTCCTAAATTGAATAAAGCAAAGGTGGAAGAATGTATCTTCGTTGGATCACAAACAAGAAAGTTAATAAACGATCCCAAACCATCAAATATCGAATTAGCTACATGGTCCCCGTTCAACGTGATTGGGAAGGGCTTTTTTGGGTGAACAGAAAAGCTTATAGCTATGTCTCCACTATCAATGATCTGTTAGAGAGATACCGGGACACGAAATGTACCATGCCACTTAATATTCACTTTTACATTCCCTCCTTGACTTCTCTACGGAATATTTGGGAACCGTAACCAGTGAGGAGATTGAACGCTTTCACCAAGTCATCTGTAGACGGACCACCGTTATCAATTTCACTGCTTACCTACGATGATGGGCGATAACTGCTGGATAAGGAGAGTGATGAAATGACAAACAAAGGAAGAGAATCGTTGTCGTATTTTTCGAATACCAAAGAAGTTTAAAATTTAAAATATGTTGTGAACTAATTTTTCTTCTGTTGGGATCATCTGCATATATATATGTGTTAAATAGTATTCAGTTATAAGCTTCTGAATATGAATTTCATCTTTTTTTTCAAATTTGGCAATGGATCTCGGATATACAGTAGAAAACCTGTTTCAGCACCCGAAAAGTAGAAGAATCTTCCCATTTACAAACTGAATGCATAAAAGAGTTCAATTTGTAGACTAGTGTAATTATATGAACTACTGTAAATGAAAATTTTGTTGCACCTGGAGGCCATCAGATAGGCAGCCTGCAGATGAGTCTTTGCACAATTAACCTTAAAGCAGGTTAGCCCATTAGTAATATGGATAACAAACCATTCCGTATTGTGCTAACAGTCATTGGATCTCGACCAACGCGAGCAGCAATGTCGCAATCCGTTAAACCGCAATCGCGATAGGCTACAATGCGACCTTTATCAAAGTCGGAAACGTGATGGTACGCATTTCTCCTCCTTATACGAGGCTTCACAACAACGTGTCACCAGGCAACGCCGGTGAACTGCTGTTTGTGTATGAGAAATCGGTTGGAAACTTTCCTCATGTCAGCACGTTGTAGGTGTCGCCACCGGCGCCAACCTTGTGTGAATGCTCTGAAAAGCTAATCATTTGCATATGACAGCATCTTCTTCCTGTAGGTTAAATTTCGCGTCTGTAGCACGTCATCTTCGTGGTGCAGCAATTTTAATGGCCAGTAGTGTATATTGAGAGTCCTATGTCAAAATACCCAAACTAGTGAAGAGGGATCGATTAGAGATTGGCAACCTTACACCACTTACTGCCCAAACCGCCCGTTTCTGAGCCAAAAGTATCCTCTTAAAATGGGAAGAGTTACTCCAAAATATAATACCATGCGACATAAGAGAATGAAAATAAGCAAGTAGACTAATTTTCGTGTCGAGAGATCACTTACTTCACATACCGTTCGAATAGTAAAAATGGCAGCATTAAGCATTTGAACCAGATTCTGAATATTGGCTTTCCACGACAGTTTACTATCTTTCTGAACACGTAGAAATTTAAATTGTTCAATTTCACTTACCATATGCGAATTCTGTGAAATCAAAACTTCGACTCAAGTTGAATTGTGTGTTAGAAACTGTGAAACCTGAGTCTTATTGTGATTTAGCGTTGGTTTATTTTCTACAAGCCATGAACTTATGTCATGAACTGCACTATTTGAAACCGAGCCAATGTTACACACAACATCTTTTACTACCAAGCTAGTGTCATCAGCAAACATAAATATTTTAGAGTTACCCGTAGTACTAGAGGGCATATCATTTATATAAATAAGGAACAGGAGTGGCCCCAGCACTGATCCCTGGAGAACTTCTGTTTGTCCATACAGCACTCAGACCCCCCAGCACAGTCATTCTCAACACTGTGAATAATGACCATTTGTTGTCTGTTGTTGAAGTAAGAGGTGAACCAATTGCGAGCTACTCCCTGTATTCCGTAATGGTCAAACTTCTGGAGCAATATTTTGTGATAAACACAATCAAACGCCTTAGTAAAATCAAAAACTACGCCTAGCGTTCGAAACACTGACAGCATCGAAATAGGTCTAAAATTGTCTACATTATCCTTTCCTCCCTTTTTATAAAGCAGCTTTTCTACTAAGTACTTTAATCGTTCAGGAATCTGACCATTCCTAAAGGAAAAAATTACAAATATGGTTTAGTATTGGGCTAACATGTGCAGCACAGTACTTTAATATTCTGCTAGGCACTCCATCATATCCATGAGAGTCCTTACTCTTCAGTGAATTAATTAATGACTCAATCTCCCCCTTGTCTGTATCACAAAGTGGTATTTCAGACATCAATCTCGGAAAGGCATTTTCCAAGAGAGTTATATAATTCCCTGTAGAAACTAAATTTTTACTTAATTCACCACCAATGCTCAGAAATTTATTACTAATTCTGTACATAGATTTATCAGTAACAGAAATATTTTTACTACGAACTTACATTATATCGTCGACCTTGTGCTCATGACCAGACACTTCGTTCGGAACTGACCATATGGTTTTAATTTTATCCTGTGAATCAGCTTTTCTATTTGCGTACCACATACTCTTTGCCTTCCTAATAAGATTTTTAAGCACCTTACAATTACTCTTTCTAATCGGCTTCTGTAGATTGATTGTGATTACTTCTAACATTGTTGAATAATTCCCGCTTCGTTCTACATGATATCTTTATCCCATTAGTCAGACACCCAGGCTTTTGTTTACTGCCAGTACCCCGCTTAGAACGCTCTAGTGGAAAGAAACTTTCAAACAGCATGAGAAAAGTGTTAAGAAAGCATTATATTTGTCATCTATGTTACCGGCATTACAAACATCGTGCCACTCTGGTTCCTCGACGAGGTTTAAAAAACTCTCTATTACCGTTGAGTTAACTCTCCTACATAGTTTATAATTACATGTGGCATTTGTTTGAGTACAAAAGCAGTTTATTGTTAAACTTCGTGCATCATGGTCTGAAAGGCCATTCACCCTTTTACTAACAGAATGCCTATCTAGTAATGGAGAATGAATAAAAACATTGTCTATGGTTGTGCTACTGTTCCCCTGCGCCTTAGTTAGAAAAAACACAGCCTGCATTGGATCATATAAATTTAGCAGATATACCAATATCCTTTTTCTTGCACAATTATATACAAGATCAGTATTGAAGTCACCACATACAACCAATTTCTGGTATTTCCTATAAAGTGAATCAAGAATCCTCTCTAGCTTGAGCAAAAATGCGCAGTTTAGTCTACCCCAGGAGCCAATGTAGCTTTATCAGCACTAATTTGGTCAACAGCTTGCGATTAGAAGTCAACGCCCACCAACGCTGTCGTAGAATTTGTGTTACCACATTTCACGTCAACAAATCGCAGTTTGTTTACTTCAAGCAGAACGGAGTTTAACAGAAAATACATTGACTTTCTTCGCTTTTGAAAGTAGAAACACGTATTCACAACTTCCAGGTGTTCCTAAAGATATTAACATCCATAATCTGCATTTTGATGATCCGAAGGGCAACGAGCGTTAGTACCCTACTGAAATTCGTATTAGATGCAGACCAATATTGGAAAATAATAAAGCATGGCCCACCAATACGCCTTACTGATTCGGCAGTTCTTCTTCCTTCTAGATTTGGATGGGTTTTCAGTGGGCGCAGGTCGAGGATCATTGTTACGCATGCTAGCTTCTGGGCCTTAGAACTGAAAAACTAAACTTCGCCAACTGTATCACCCGGTCACAGTGTCATTCTCAGCCCCCAGGCGTCAATGGTCGCGGCAGTATGCAGTTTACGAGACCGGAGACGCTACTTCTCAATCAAGTACCTTCTCAGTTTGCCTCTCAAGAGCCGAGTGCACCCCCTTTGCCAAGAGCGCTTGGCTGGCCGGATGGTCAGCGACTCAAGTGCTAGCACAGCCCAATAGCGCTTAACATCGGTGATCTGACGGGAACCGGTGTTACCATTGGTCTGGAATTTAGAACTGATGGTGATAAAAGAGCAAAAAGGACAATCATTCTCACTGAAACATGCCACCGTTCTGCAGAATTTCCATGATACGATTCAAATGGTGGAAGGCAGGTGGGTAGTTTCATTAATAAGAAAGAAAGATGTTATCCCTTCTACGGATCGTTGCAAGGCAGAAAGACGTTTTTCGCCGTTACAAGTAAAATTTTCTAGTAACGTTCATTTTCCTGAAATGTATTACTCACAGATGTAGCTCTATATTCAGAATGAGCACGGTGAAAGGATCAGCGAGTAGGATACTTTGAATGATATATTCTACCTTCCTCATCACGCATCGAAAAGGGAAAGACTGGGAATTACAAAATAGAGAATTGTATTTGATGCTTCATCACGAGAAAATGATTCGCCGTCGCTGAATGACACACTAGATTCAGAATCGAATTTTTTGCCTGAAATACAACCAACTTTCATTCGTCTCAGGGTGCATCAAGAGGTCATTGTTGGAGATGGCAATCATGCATTCTTCCAACTGCCACTGCATGAAAGGGATAGAGGCTTTGAAAAGATATTTCTGGTTTCGTTTCAAGAAGATGCAATTTGGCTAACTACAAATGACGTCGTAATTTTTAGATCTACATGTGTACCACTTGGCCTCAGATGCAGCCCATTTCTCCTATCTGCAGCGTTGCGTAAATTGGTTACGAGATTTGAAGGCACTTGCCCTATTGCAGCAGAACGTATAGATAAAAGCACTTTCATGGACGACTTTACCACCAACTGCGAGGACGACAATATGGGCACATCTGTATACTGTCAGGTGACAGGCCTGTTGCAACAAGTGAAACTTCAATGGCAAAATGATTAACAAATTTTGATACCCTG
This sequence comes from Schistocerca americana, assembly GCF_021461395.2. Taxonomy (NCBI): domain Eukaryota; kingdom Metazoa; phylum Arthropoda; class Insecta; order Orthoptera; family Acrididae; genus Schistocerca; species Schistocerca americana. The sequence goes on along the minus strand of NC_060126.1, from coordinate 409,133,900 downwards.
CAGGGCAACGGAAAGGGAAGGGCGATCAGTTAAAGAACACACCACAGTCTTAGGCATCGACTGGAATACGGAATCAGATTCAATCGTCTCCAATCACTCTCTCACAACCAATAAATTACAAGACCGACTCGCAACTAAATGTGTTACTCCGCACGACACCGAAATTTTGTGTTTCTCTTGGCATCTTATCACCGATATCGATTAGTGTAAAAACCATCTTTCAAGATACATGGTGTAAAGCCATGCAGTGACGCGAGATCTTGCCTCCAGACTTAGCCCCGGATGGAAGTTTTAGACATCACAAGTCATTAATCTGCAGTCGTTCAGAGTACGAAGATGGCTGGGTCGGCACAGTCAAAAAACAGCAAGTTTCACAAATTCACCTTTTTTATGACGCCTCAGAAAGGGCATACAGAGCAGTGCTATACACTCGAAAATCCGAGATAAAAAATGCATTCGTACGCTTGGTTGCGAGTAAAAACAGAGCTTCTCCCATCAAAAGGATAACGCATCCGCGGCTTGAATTACTAGCAGCCCTTTGAGTTCACTTCTTCTGTGGTATTTATGCCGGGCTATCGGATTTTTCATTGCTAAGACAATAATATGGAGCGATTCAATGGTGGCACTCGGCTGGATACGAAGCGATCCAAATCGCTGGAATACGTTTGTTGCTAATAGAGTAACTGAAATACGTGACATTTCAACGACATCGTATTCGAGATACAGAGATGCCACTGACGATACGGCAGAATTGCTGTCACTTGGAACTTTGATAAATAGATTACAGTCGTTCATGCTATAGTGGCATGAACTTCATGGCTGCCTCAGAAATTTGAAAGATGGCCTCAACAACAAACTTCTTGTAACCTACTACCAGAGTCAGGAAATACATACAAAAAATCCTTAGCTGTTAATGCATCCCACTGACGCATCAAAATACAGTTCTTATTGGAAACTGTTGCACATAATGGCATGGATTGTCCGTTTCATCCCTAATGTTAGGCATACAGAAAAAATAAACAGTAAATTCACTGTCCCTGAACTAGTATCCGCAAAATGAAGTGGGATACGAAAAACCCATCTGAAAGCTTTCCAGCGGAATACCAGACGCTTTAAAACAAGTTCTATTTTCCAGCGAAAAATAACAAAGCACATTGCAACCCGTTTCTTCAGGGTCATCTGGAGTGCCCCAGGGAAGTGTGGTAGGTCCGCTGTTGTTTTCTGTCTACATAAATGAACTTTTGGATAGGGTGGATAGCAATATGCGGCTGTTTGCTGATGATGCTGTGGTGTATGGGAAGGTGTCGTCGTTGAGTGACTGTAGGAGGATACAAGATGACTTGGACAGGATTTGTAATTGGTGTAAAGAATATGGAAAAATATGGAAAAATGTAAATTACTGTAGATGAATAGGAAAAAGAACCCCGTAATGTTTGGATACTCCATTAGTAATGTAGCGCTTGACACAGTCACGTCGGTTAAATATTTGGCCGTAACACTGCAGAGCGATATGAAGTGGGACAAGCATGTAATGTCAGTTGTGGGGAAGGCGGATGGTCGTCTTCGGTTCATTGGTAGAATTTTGGGAAGATGTGATTCATCTGTAAAGGAGACCGCTTATAAAACACTGATACGACCTATTCTTGAGTATTGCTCGAGCGTTTGGGATTCCTATCAGGTCGGATTGAGGGAGGACATAGAGGCAATTCAGAAGCGGGCTGCTAGATTTGTTACTGGTAGGTTTGGTCATCACGCGAGTGTTACGGAAATGCTTCAGGAACTCGGGCGGGAGTCTCTAGAGGAAAGGAGGCGTTCTTTTCGTGAATCGCTACTGAGGAAATTTAGAGAACCAGCATTTGACGCTGACTGCAGTACAGTTTTACTGCCGCCAACTTACATTTCGCGGAAAGACCACAAAGATAAGATAAGAGAGATTAGGGCTCGCACAGAGGCATATAGGCAGTCACTTTTCCCTCGTTCTGTTTGGGAATGGAACAGGGAGAGAAGATGCTAGTTGTTGTACGAGGTACCCTCCGCCACGCACCGTATGGTGGATTTCGGAGTATGTATGTAGATGTAGATGTAGATGTAGATCACTCATACGACTTGGAGCACGACTTCACTTTGCGGACTGAAATATACTGGAAAAGCATACAACACTCTTACAAGATTCTCTTCTATTTACAGAGCTACGTATTCGACAAACGCCATTCGCATACACCACCTAGGAACTGCTATAGTACTAGCTGAATTACGGAATGGATATTGGATTTTAAAGTGAAGACAAATAGTAAAAAGAGTCATACACACGTGTCTCCCTTGTAAGATAGCCGAAGTGTCCGGAGATGCGAGAGATAACAGCTTCCACCACCTGACTGCCTTAAATTCACTAAGCCATTTGCAGTAACAGGCCACCATTAATTCACGACCAGTCTCACATGGAAAATCAAATGCATTGACCCCAAGGCATTTCCTAATGGGAGAATGGTTAACTATGGTACCCCCAGGAGTAGCAGGAAAATGTGGCTCTTACCCCAATTTTGATATCAAATTCATATGCAATTTAATTAAATTGATCAATTAACTACCCTCCTGACCCCTCCAGCCAACCACCATCCCTACCCCAGTATGATGTCATGGGATTTTCTCAGCTGGATCATACGAACCATTGCAGATTATTCCAGTGATACTGCATGGACAAAGTGAGGATGTAGTGGATGAGAAAGTACCAATTATGCCTTGTGCACCACCACTGCTCACTTTGGTGTAGAATTTAATCGCTAGTGGTTCGAAGCATTTACATACTGGTACAGATAAAACTGCAAACAGAGACTGGCGTGTTGAGATAGAGATCAATAATGGAGCTAAAAGTGTTAAAGTGCGGTTTACGGAGGGGGAATGAGGTGAACCTTGTCATGCGACAGCCTACATCAGGCAGCAGTCGACCACCGAGTATCAACTGGGCTGTCCTCCACCAAGACATTTACTGTGCTGCTCGAACTCTGTCCATTACAACACTAAACAATGACTCTACACTCGATGTGAAATCGAGTGACAGATCCCTTTATCTACAGCACTCCACCGTTACAAACTTGTGCGGTCTACAGATGGTGCTATCCACTGTTTTGGAAATACTGAAGAGATGGCTGCCTTGTGTTAAATTTGTTTACAGGGACATTGCAGAATATCTAAGTACGAACAGTGTGTATGTAGACGACTTCGAAAAGTGCGTCAATATGGTGCCAACGAAAACTAACGGGGATTCTGGAATCTGAGTCAGATATATTCCAGAATCCCAGCAAGTTTGAGAGAAATACACGATGAATACTGTGCCTACAAGAAGGGTTTATTTTCTATATTCTGTACTGGTGTTAAGGTAAAGAAATAACCTTTTGATATAGTGCATCCCGTGTATGATTACTGAAAACATGTATATAACCTCATAGGGGTTTTTATTACTTACCTGTCATTAAATTGTAAGTACTGATGCTACTCCCACCAGTATTTTCACTACAGACATGGAACAACAGAAAAGTGTGTCATTTAACTAAATTCTCTGCAAAAGCAAATACCTGACACAGTTAGTATCATGTCAGAGCACAATGTTCTTTAAAGACCGTTGCGCTCCAATAGCTGACGTAGTAGGTATTATGGCAGGATGGGGGAAGCTTCAAGACCTTATTGTAAGCGTCTGGAAATGTGACGACATGCAAGAAGACTGGAAGGATAAAGGTGTACTCCTTCCCTACAACATACGTGCAATAATTGTAGGTTAACTGTGGGTCCATCCAGCTGTTGCAAGACAAACGTTCTCAAGTCGCTGCTAATACATCCGGATGAAACTTGCGTTGAGCATGTATGTGTAATTTGAGAAACATTGTTGCACATCAATTGCAGGGTGTGGATGGTGTGACACACACAACACTTCGTGAGAGCAGTGGTATCCCTTCACCGGAAAAAGTTATGCCAAATTTCTTGTTCATATTTGACGATGTTGCTGTGGAAAATCCAGATCAAATTCGACAATATTTGTGTTTCGGTCGCTATATGGTTGTTGCTGTATTTTATCGGAGTCAGACATATTCCAGAATCCCAAAACAGCAGGCGAGGGATAATAAAATCTAATTATAGTATTCAAACAGTACAATCCAAATTTAAAACACATTTACCAGGCTCATTAAGGAACCGACATGTCGTTCAATGATTTTGTGAAGATACGTGCAGATTCCTGGAATCACTTACAGTATAGGTTTCTCATTATTGATAAAGTAAGAAAACTGAATGATCATAGGTATAGACGGACCTTCCAGGAGTTCCTGTATATGAAACTTCCTGGCAGATTAAAACTGTGTGCCCGACCGAGATTCGAACTCGGGACCTTTGCCTTTCGCGGGCAAGTGCTCTACCAACTGAGCTACCGAAGCACGACTCAGGCCCGGTACTCACAGCTGTACTTCTGCCAGTCACAGCGCACACTCCGCTGCAGAGTGAAAATCTCATTCTAGTTCCTGTATATATAGCCATGGAAAGAGGTGAGAACATCAGTATACGCATCACCGTGGATAAATTCGCATGCATTCTGGGATCGCATTCTTATAGGATGTGTGTGCACAGACAAAACATTCGCTTGTACATGGACGCGGAAATTCAAACTCTCAAACGTAAAGTTGGAGGCGTACGCGAGGAACTAGAGACTTATTATCATACCCTTCTGAAACTGAATGATCAGGTTAATAAAATCGATCAAAAAGTAAATGACTTTACTGAGGGGAAAATAGCTGTCGTTGAGAAGGGGACACCGTGTGAACTAGTTAACGCAATTGATAAGAAAACAGGCAACTGAACTGAGGGGAAAATTGCTGTTACCGAGAATGAGGAGCAGCATAAGAAGAAGAAGAGTGGATATATGAAACCTCACGCTGCGCAAAAGTCCGATTAATATACGCGAGATGTCGATTAAGTATAAAGTCATCAAAGCACGGTAGGCCGTTCGAGAGAAATTAAGGCTGCTGAGGTTAGGGTATTTGAGGTGGAATCAGACGCTGCGAGAATCTTTAAACAAGTTACTGAATCCCTCGATGAACTCTCAGCGAAATTCCACAACAACGACGATGACAATGTTGCCGATTTCATTAACCGTTACAGCGACGTTAGGATTGACAAAACATTCCGTGTCAATGGTGAGAAACCATACATATTAGGCACGCTGCCTATAACTTTAAATGAAAAAAACAACACATATCGCTGAGAGGTAGTTTCAGAGAACACCCGGCCCACTGAACCTCATTTTCCTAAGACCCACAAAAACTGTAAACTAGCCGCCTAAATATCTGCAAATTTGTCGTGAAATATTGGTTTTGACTGATTTGCAAAATAATGCAAAGGGCCGAAGCAACGTGAAATAGAATCCATTGTAAAACGTGTACTGAATGGTGAGAAAAAAATAGCAGTGGTGATGGTATTGACATTCAGCATAAAAGAGTGAGCAATCGACTGCCGTAGTATATACGAGCCTACTATTTCGACTCATTCGGTGTCCAGCAACTCCCAAGAGAATTACAACGATCCTCCACAGGCAGAGGACGTGTGTTCTACAATTTTCGACGCTATCAAAACTTTAACACATTCTTCTGTGCTCATCATGTTTCTCCTGACGTTTACGAATGATGTATAAGGACGGATATTAAGGATTCATTCACAAGCTGATATTTGTAGGCAATGTCGTACACTCTGACTTTAAAAGAACAATCGTCTGTACTGCACGTGAATTACATCTCACCAACAGACTTAAGCATTGGAGATTTGAAAAAAAAATTGAAATTTGTGTTAAGTTCCTATGGGACCAAACTGCTGAGTCATCGGTCCCTAGCCCTACACACTACTTAATCCAACTTAAACTAACTTATGCTAAGGACAACACACACACACATCGATGCCTGAGGGAGGACTCGAACCGCCGACGGAGGGAGCCCGCGAACCGTGGCAAGAGGCCAGAGACCGCGCGGCTTGGAGATTGGAGCATCACGTTGACTAGACTGGAGACATAAAACACCATCTGAAATATTACAGTGCCTTACGATAAACAGCACCTGAAAATTAATGGTAGAAAGTAAATTAAGTAAACTGAACCTGGTGCATCCGATAATGATGATTTAAACGAAATTTTAAAACAGTCTGGAAAAGAGATTGAGCTCCGTGCAAACAGCAGTGCTTTCAAATCTGAAATAACGATGGTGATTGCATCTACTGACTTTAAGCAGAAAGGTTCAATAGACCCACTACTGGGTTTCACAAAGGGACAGTTTTTGATGACGGATCCATGTAAATTTTACAAATCTGTTCTGACAGTGTATTTTCTCCCTGCCAGTACTGTGTTGAGTGTAACATTGCAGCAAATCCGTATCTCAATGATAGATTGGTTCATGCAATTTACGGATTCTTCCCATAAATTGGAACAGGATATGAGATTGTTGAGACTCCTACCAACGCTATATACCTTACAGTGACAGTTCAGACATTGGACTACCTGGAGCTGCGTATCGTGGAGAGGAAATCATTGTACGACAACATCTAAGACAAGAGGGCTTAAGGTATAAAACGAGTGGACACAGTGCACAGCACAGTACTTCGCAGCGAAACCGCAAGGAGATAACACGTGTGAACTACTAGTTTCTTAAATCAGTAGGCTTAGAACCCTGCAATGACGTAGTCGCTCAGTGCATCTCACCCAGTGGAATACGATGAGCCAACCATACGCCAGGAAAACCTCTAGCATAAACCTTATGCTTCAACGACATTGAGCAATAACGACGAAATTAGTACTGTCAAACAGCACCAAGACGCTTTAACACTTCCATGCAATAGTTTCATATATTTTGATGGATCATTTCAAAATGGTTCAAATGGCTCTGAGCACCATGGGACTTAACTGCTGACGTCATCAGTCCCCTAGAACTTAGAACTACTTAAACCTAACTAACCCAAGGACATCACACACAGTCATGCTCGAGACAGGATTCGAACCTGCGACCGTAGCGGCAGCGCGGCTCCAGACTGTAGCGCCTAGAACCGCTCGGCCACGCCGGCCGGCGATGGATCATTTAAGAAAAAGAATGGTAGTCATATAGTGGGATCAAAGCTTACACGTAATGCTTTAGCATTCCTCTTCCAGAAAATACGTGATGAACTTAATGGGGTAGAGAGTGATCGTACGCATAATGTTGGCATAGCGTCAACCTTTAAAACGTGTCTCTCATCATCACCCTCGGATTTAAATGGTTTAGAAAATGCATGAGATTTCTTAGACGAGCCTGTGGGTAGGACAGATGAAGACTACCACCGATTTATTGCATGCATACCTCTAAAAATCTTATGGGGTATTTTCAGGCCATTAGCGAATTATTATGGATGCTAAATAGGCGCTTATTCTGGTCCTGAGTGCAACTTATAGCAACTCGTACTTTGAGGGAGCTCAATAGACGAGTCAGATCATCATCAGCAAAATTATATGGAAAGTACCACACATCACTGTGGCAGAAGAGGAGCGTTGAAGCTTTTAAAAGTTCTGTTAACTTATTAAGTTTTCGCTCTGGTGCTGCCGGCATCGAAGAGACAAATATGGGCTATTAAAACCTCCGTGCAGCTGAAAACACCGAGAATCGCCATTCTTCCGTTTCAGATCAATAGAAGGTGGAGTTTAGCAAATGATTCCATCGTATTTGACAACTGTAGTTTAACTAATGCCAGAGTCTGCTTGAACTAAGAATTCTGTCCATACGAAAATTTACGGCTACATTAGGATCCGAATGTATACAGTCTAGCATTGGACTGTATGCAAGGGTCCGTGCTTCTTTCTGTGAAGGTGTTGAAGAGGAAGGCTGCCTACTCAGTTCGCGGAAATTCAAGGAGCTGGCACCCATCATCGTCATATATATCGTTCTAGATGACTGAGTTGAATCCTAATCAAATTTCACAGAACACACAGCAGTGTATGCTCTAGTTCTACATGACCGTGTGATTAACTACTGTCCACTTACTGGTATTGTGTAGCGTATTGTATAAATGGTCAAGCGCTGTGGCTTACCCAGAGCATTTCACAGTGACAACTTGCAGTGTCAACGTCATTGCCGACACTCAAGGTTTCTATGACAACGAGTGCAGACAATTCGTGTTTAAAGATGTTGTACTCAAAGCACACACATAAGTTACTGGTATAATAGAGATATTCTCAGCAAGAATTGCATCACCGAGACCTTCCAAGGATGTGAATTGTGCTAAAATGCGGAGGAGTGCAGAGTTTCCTTTCATGGAGTCCACTGGGACGATACTGGTATACCTTATAAAGAAATGATGACGTCACTTCGAATATTCGATCATCCTGTGATCATTATCTACGTCAAAGGCGAGGAGAAGATCACATGGACGCAGCGAATCTTCAAGTTTCATCTATTCAAGACCTGGAATTCTACGGTTGTCCTGCTATTCACCAGTTCAAGAAGAATAAGATGCGTGCAAATAGTGTTGTGCCTGCTTATGAAAATGTAAAATTACTTTTAAGTTGGATTAATGAAAATAAATGAAGTTATTACCTCACATCCTGTGTTTTTCTTTATTTCTGCCTAGCTCCTACTAAGATAGTAAGTACCTTTGCCCATATCTTACGTTGTGGCTTGGTTCAAGCACAGAAGATATAGTTCCATACATGTTTGCTATATGTCTTTGGAAGTGGACTCGATCACGTGCTGCCTGTTCCCAAAAATCTACACACGCATCACGATAGGCGAAATCCCATGCATTACACATATTTTGTTTTTCTGCATCTTAAACGTCACTTAGCACATGCTTCAAACTAATACCTTGTGCATCTTGCACAGCCGTTATATACTTTTGTAGGCGTAGGGATTTGTGAAATAACAACAAAGACGTATGGTAACGTATAACAATTTTTTACTCTGACATAAATATTCACAGTAGTAATGCAGCTTTACATCCACAGATCTTGTTGCTTTACAAGAAACGAAATAATACTGCTTTTAAATTCACAGTTCCTGTTACTGTTTGAAATGTATTTTTGTTCACTATTCTTGGTTTTACAATTAACAGCACTGGTTGAACAAATTTTTCTCTTTACATTGCAGTACCGATAACAACTATTGCAGAGTTACAATTTCTCTTACGCTAATACTATTACTGTTACCAGTGAAATTCCACTCAGACAAGAGACTTAATTTGCTCGTTGAGCTTCGTGAGTCTAAACATTTTCCACCTCCAACAGCTGAAAAATTTAATAATATAATGAAGTGGATAGCCCTGAAGTACTCATTCCAAACAGCTGCACTAAAATGAACTCGGTGGAACTCACACTTAAAGCGAGTACGTCCTGAACAGCTGTGCAAAAGAGAGAAATATGGTAAACAATATATTTTCCTTGATTCACAATTTGTAACCATTTTTGATGATATTAGTTCAGTTTTTAATCGTTTTATGTATACTGCACACCTTAAACCTTTTTATCATTTTTATATTTTTTCCGGCACATGCTGCTTACATATACATGTACACATATAACGCTACCTGTTTAGGAAAAAAAATTACAGAGTATATTTACAAACAGGCATGTTTATTAACACAGACATCCACACTGAAACGCACTCACAAGCATACACACATGCAGGCACACCATACGCCACGCACATACAATATTTACGCTACGATAAAAGAGCCATACCGTTCGGTACAAAACCTCACTCTCACCCCCCCTCTCTCTCTCTCTCTCTCTCTCTCTCTCTCTATCTCATTCACACCGTTGAAGTCCTCCACTCCCTCTCGTGCTTCAAGTAAATAGTATGAGTACGGGAAGGTTTCGATCCCGTCATCACAAATATCTCTTTTATTGTCATGACGTGACAATCCGACTTTATTTTTCAGGACAATGTACACCTCGTGACCTCGCGATTGGATACTAGTTTTCTCTACCAAATGCGGAGGTTGCGGCGCAGCACCGCGAACTCCACAGTACAAGCACTGCAAGTAGTCTTCGACGCTGAGGACACGTGATGCCGTACGTCGCACACCCTTAGGCTGCATCTAGGTGGCTCCATCTATTGTACTAAATGCGTACATTTTGAATCTCAATCCCATGAACTCCACAATCGGCAAATCATCCGCCTCATCTTTTATTAATCTTCTTGTTCTGAGGAACAGTACCGTAAGGATTGTCAGCTGCGTATCCCGATGTGTCGAATTCATTACCATGACACCTGATTACTTCATATGGATCACAGTTCCTCACCCAATAAATGAAGCTATTTGTATCCATAAAAAGTATCTTTGGTTCCACGAAATGAGTTTTAGTAAACTCATAGTGGAAGCGGTACATGTGGGGTTTGGAGATGTCTAGTGAACAAATACTCAAATAGCTAGGTTTCCTAAACTCTACTGATACTTTCTACATACCCACAGCAACAAAGTTCTCATTGAAAATAGTCACCCGCTTAAAATTTGGTCTGGCGATGAACTTTCTTACATCCCAGCATACATTCCATTCGGTTCTAATCAAAATACCGCGTTCATTTCTTACATTCTGCATGGTTTTATCGAAAATGGAATTATTCATTATTTTATAAAAATCGTTTTCGTAATCGCTATTCGCGCCCGCCAACTTTCTGCTATTTTATTGAATATACTCCTTCAACCAGGGGGACTCACTGAAGGTGATAGCTCTGGTGATTCTACATAGCTCCATCCCTAAGCTGCTCAAGATTACGATAACGAATTGTCCAACAGTGGTCATCAGTTTAGGGATATTCCTTCCCCGTGGAACTTGTTGCTCTGGTCACAAAGGCAAGTCACTTGTCATTTCATGCATACTACAAGGGTGTATGAGCTCTGTATCCACTATATACCCTACATCAGAATCAGCTGTCAGACCCAATAATTTCCTACCTAATCCCTGTAATTCACTTTCGGGCACCCACTGAAACCCACCAAATGGCAGAGACTACATCATGGTATGGCCGTATAAGTTATTTAAATCGAAATACAGAATATAACTTGAATCGAGGGATGTAATGAACCCCGCACCCATACATGGATTCTTTGCCTTGGCGTGTGTAGGACATATTGGTGAAGTCCTCCACAGATCCCACGCTTAAAGGCAAGAATCATATCAGTATCAGCGAAATGTTTCATACTGCGCCTCGTTTTCTTGAGCATTGTGTCCCAGAACAACCCAGGTGCCGTGTAATCAAAGGTGGAGTCTAGAGAGTACATGGCAATACATAAACTCTGGAACTTTGAAAAACATCCGCAAGCAAGCGCTTGTGGCATCACCTGAGAGAGTACTGGTAAATGCAGATATCTCGGGTAGTCTGGTTTCGTTGAGTTTAACCTTACTACCCAGATACTCATAAGAGAAAACTCCTATCCTTAGTCACAAACTGAAACTTTTCCTCATCGGCATACGCAGCTCATGTGCTACACATATTCCCCGAGGTAGAGTTTCTGAAGTGGCACCTGCACAAAATGTAGCCTGTCATGGAAGCAGAGTGCAATTTTTGTGGCGTCATTCGTTTGGATAATGAAATATATTTCGGAACGTTTCTGGCAAGACTCTAGCCTGATTTTTTCCCCAGGCGAAATTAACCAATTGCTCAGCAAGAAAGTGAGCATCATATCGACCTAAATTATGGAAGAATACAGGTATGTGCCTTGGTAACTGATACCTCAAATTGCATGCGTTGTGAGCTGCGCTGCGGAACTCCGCGTAAGATGACAATTAACTCCAAGGGGAGTCACAGTTTTTCTGCTTAACTGTTGACCGTATCATTGCATAATTTGTTACACTTCTCCAATTCGTTCATGAGGATGTTGGCGCTGTAAAGCCTGTCAGTATCCCATGAGCGATTTTAAAACTCAGTGAGCAGTCAAAGGCAAGATTATCCCTGACATAAGATCAAAGCGGTTAAGACTTGAATAATATGAACTTATAATTTGCATGCCCCATATGGTATGTGATTCAAATGGTTCAAATGGCTCTGAGCACTATGGGACTTAACATCTGAGGTCATCAGTCCCCTAGAACTTAGAACTACTTAAACCTAACTAACCTAAGGACATCACACACATCCATGCCCGAGGCAGGATTTGAACCTGCGACAGTAGCGGTCACGCGGTTCCAGACTGTAGCACCTAGAACCGCTCGGCCACCACCGGCCGGCTACGGTATGTGTTTTTGCTTTTATGTGGTATATGAGGCAAAGGGGTTCCCCTCACAGCGGGTGATAGGAGCAAGGAGACTTTTGCGTCTGCTTATACGACAAACGGACATAGTTCCTTGTGGTGAGCATTTTTGAATTTAATGAAATATTTTTCTTCTGTAGGCACAACACGTACCGGTTCCTTCGATTAACAGTCCGTCAGATGTCTTTATAAAACTTTTCTTCGGGAAAGTATTTAGACGCCTGAAGCAAATGTGCTGTTGGCACTTGTGTTTATTGAGTTGGGAGTTAAGGAGGTGGGACATGTGTTTGATAAGATAATGCTGATTATCACCTTCAGAGAAGAGTAGCATATTTGCATGAAGATCTCGCTCATATACATATTTCGAAAAATTAAGTGGTCCCACTACAGTATGCTTGTCCTGCTCATCCGGCTTATTTTTCTACTTCTTCAGACCAACGAACCGATATTCCGGGATTTCGTGCCTCAAATTTTGGTATGAATCTTTATGGGGAACTCGATACCATCAAAATTATAACCACCGGGGATTTTATTCTTTGGTACATTGTATGTTTTTCTGCGCTCGCGATGGTATCTGTAATGGTAATTTCTCTCACAAGCTACGACTGACCATGCAAAACAAGCATTTACCTATTCATTTCGGACATTAGTAAACTCCTTCTTATCAGCTATATCCTTAGGGAATTTGATATAACGGGACCATCGATTTAACGGATCATAAACATGAATATGGATGTCGATGAGCAGAATTTGACTGAGTGCTTAAGCTGGCCCTCTTACTTTCGTCTCGGAAAACCGGGCCATTACAGCACCGAAAGTGGATTCACTATACCAGTCAGCGATTGGTGTGCTCCGAGATATAACGCCATTACCACCCCAGGTGTAGTGCAGGCTTTTCTCCTCAACAATACGCTGCTGCGCTGCTGTCTGGGGGGAAAGGGGTTGAGTCAACTCGCAGCATTGTACTGCGTTCATTTAATGGCGTTATGTCACGGATCATCTAGGACTTTGAGGAGCTCTGCCTCCAGCATCAGGAGACAAGCTTCTAGTAACCCTACTCTATCACAGTAACTCGCGGCCAGATTCTCAGTTCTAGTAAATGAAATACACCCCTCAAAGCCGTAGCAACCGCTGAATATTGTAGAAGGGTCATGACACCGCTAATCTGATGTCCTTCATTACCAGGCTGGGTAGAGTATTACCGCTAGCCTCATGTTTATTTTCGTCAACACCACCGAGCGAGGTGGCGCAGTTGTTAGCACACTGGACTCGCATTCGGGAGGAAGATGGTTCAAACCCACGATCGGTCACCTTGCTTTAGGTTTTCCATGGTTTCCCTAAATGGATTCCGGCAAATGCTGGGACGGTTCCTTTGAAAGGGCACGGCCGCCTTCATTCCCCACCCTCCCTAATCCTATGGGACCGATGACCACGCTGTTTCGTCCCATCCCCCGAAGGAGAAATCATTAACACTATAACTAGGAGACGAGTGGCTTCGTGAGGAGGTGCCTTCAGGGGGCAGAGGTATGCGACGAGGGACACATAACGTTCGCTTCCAGTAAGGACAAACAGTCGGAGCCGGTGTCAGGACGAGTTCGGAACATCAAGGCTGTGGAGAGGGCGCTCACTGATGCTGCTGAATTTTGGAGCGTTCACCACCGCCAGCCTCAGGGGTGGGAGGTCGGTGCTCCGACTGAACCATCCACGAACGCCAGAAGGTTTGCGTGGTTCAGGGGCCGGCACTGCAACGGCCGCGGCTGCTTCGGCCGCCTCTCGCGCGGCAACGAGCGGCACTTGGCACAACGTTTCACGTCGCTCGCGTGTGTGTTCGATACCTGCCGCCACCACAACCATCGTTCTAGGTTCACATCACTGAGAGCTGTTGTGATGGTGGTATTGGTGGCACCACAGTTACATAGGAGTTGTTGTTGTTTCCTGCCTCTGTCTGGGGCGTCCCCATAGACTTCTTCGGCCTGGAAACTCATTGACTGGAATAGAATTGTCTTCAGCAAAGCATCCCACTTCGAAAGGAGCCCAGATGGCCATTTCATGAATCGCTGGGCTGACATCCGTGATGCCTTTACAGAACAGTAATGTTGTTGTTGTTGTTGTGGTCTTCAGTCCTGAGACTGGTTTGATGCAGCTCTCCATGCTACTCTATCCTGTACAAGCTTCTTCATCTACCTACTGCAACCTACATCCTTCTGAATCTGCTTAGTGTATTCATCTCTTGGTCTTCCTCTACGATTTTTACCCTCCACGCTGCCCTCCAATGCTAAATTTGTGATCCCTTGATGCCTCAGAACATGTCCTACCAACCGGTCCCTTCTTCTGGTCAAGTTGTGCCACAAACTCCTCTTCTCCCCAAATCTATTCAATACCTCCCCATTAGTTATGTGATCTACTCATCTAATCTTCAGCATTATTCTGTAGCACCACATTTCGAAAGCTTCTATTCTCTTCTTGTCCAAACTATTTATCGTCCATGTTTCACTTCCATACATGGCTCCACTCCTTACAGAATCGACATTCCTGACACTTAAATCTATACTCGATGTTAACAAATTTATCTTCTTCAGAAACGCTTCCCTTGCAATTGCCAGTCTACATCTTATATCCTCTCTACTTCCACCATCATCGGTTATTTTGCTCCCCAAATAGCAAAACACCTATACTACTTTAAGTGTCTCATTTCCTAATCTAATTCCCTCAGCATCACCCGACTTAATTCGACTACATTCCATTATCCTCGTTTTGCGTTTGTTGATGTTCATCTTATATCCTCCTTTCAAGACACTATCCATTCCGTTCAAATGCTCTTCCAAGTCCTTTGCTGCCTCTGACAGAATTATAATGTCATCGTCGAACCTCAAAGTTTTTATTTCTTCTCCATGGATTTTAATACCTACTCCGTATTTTTCTTTTGTTGCTTTTACTGCTTGCTCAACATACAGATTGAATAACATTGGGGAGAGGCTACAAACCTGTCTCACTCCCTTCCCAACCACTGCTTCCCTTTCATGCCCCTCGACTCTTAGAACTGCCATCTGGTTTCTGTACAGATTGTAAATAGCCTTTCGCTCCCTGTATTTTACCCCTGCCACCATTAGAATTTGAAAGAGAGTATTCCCGTCAACATTCTCAAAAGCTCTCTCTAAGTCTATAAATGCTAGAAACGTAGGTTTACCTTCCCTTAATCTTTCTTCTAAGATAAGTCTTAAGGTCAGTATTGCCTCACGTGTTCCAATATTTCTATGGAATCCAAACTGATCTTCCCAGAGGTCGGCTTCTACTAGTTTTTCCATTCGTCTGTAAAGAATTCGCGTTAGTACTTTGCAGCTGTGGCTTATTAAACTAAATGTTCGGTAATTTTCACATCTGTCTACAACTGCTTTCTTTGGGATTGGAATTATTATATTCTTCTTGAAGCTTGAGGGTATTTCGCCTGTCTCATACAGCTTGCTCACCAGGTGGTAGAGTTTTGTCAGGACTGGCTCTCCCAAGGCTGTCAGTAGTTCTAATGGAAATTGTCTACTCCCGGGGCCTTGTTTCGACTCAGGTATTTCAGTGCTCTGTCAAACTCTTCACGCAGTATGGTATCTCCCGTTTCGTCTTCATCTACATTCTCTTGCATTTCCATAATATTATCCTCAAGTACGTCGCCCTTGTATACACCCTCTGTACACTCCTTCCACTTTTCTGCTTTCACTTCTTTGCTTAGAACTGGGTTTCCATCTGAGCTCTTGATATTCATGCAAGTGGTTCTCCTTCCTCCAAAGGTCTCTTTAACTTTCCTGTAGGCAGTATCTATCTTACCCCCAGTGAAATATGCCCCTACATCCTTACATTTGTCCTCTAGCCATCCCCGCTTAGCCATTTTGCACTCCCTGTCGATCTCATTTTTGAGACATTTGTGTTCCTTTTGCGTGCTTCATTTACTGCATTTTTATATTTTCTCCTTTCATCAATTAAATTCAATATTTCTTCTGTTACCCAAGGATTTCTACTAGCCCTCGTCTTTTTATCTACTTGATCCTCTGCTGCCTTCACTACTTCATCCCTCAAAGTTACCAATTCTTCTACTGTATTTCTTTCCCCCATTCCTGTCAATTGTTCCCTTATGCTCTCCCTGAAACTCTGTACAACCTCTGGTTTTGTCAGTTCATCCAGGTCCCATATTCTTAAATTCCAACCTTTTTGCAGTTTCTTCAGTTTTATTCTACAGTTCAAAACGAATAGATTGTGGTCAGAGTCCACATCTGCCCCTGGAAATGTCTTGCAATTTAAAACCTGGCTCCTAAATCTCTGTCTCACCATTATATAAGATATCTGATACCTTCTAGTATCTCCAGGCTTCTTCCATGTATACAACCTTCTTTTATGATTCTTGAACCAAGTGTTAGTTATGATTAAGTTATGCTCTGTGCAAACCTGGTGGTTTACTCTGACATTTCTTACGCCCAGTCCATATTCACCTGCTATGTTTTCTTCTCTCCGTTTTCCTACTATCGATTTCCAGTCACTCATGACTACTAAATTTTCGTTTCCCTTCACTATCTGATTAATTTCATTTATCTCATCATACATTTCATCAAGCTCTTCGTCATCTGCATAGCTAGTTGGCTCATAAACTTGTACTACTGTGGTAGGCGTGGGCTTCGTGTCTGTCTTGACCACAATAATGCGTTCACTATGTTGTTTGTAGTAGCTTACCCACACTCCTATTTTTTATTCATTATTAAACCTACTCCTGCATTACCCCTATTTTTTTGTATTTATAACCATGTATTCACCTGACCAAAAGTCTTGTTCCTCCTGCCGCCGAACTTTACTAATTCCCGCTATATCTGACTTTAACGTATCCATTTTCCTTTTTAAGTTTTCTAACCTACCTGCCCGATTAACGGATCTGACATTCCACACTCTGATCCGCAGGACGCCAGTTTTCTTTTTCCTGATAATGACGTCCTCTTGAGTAGTCCCCGCCCGGAGATCCGAATGGGGGATTATTTTACCTCCGGAATATTTTACTCAAGAGGACGCCATCATCATTTAACCATACAGTAAAGCTGCGTGCCCTCGGGAAAAATTATGGCTGTAGTTTCCCCTTGCTTTCAGCCATTCGCAGTACCAGCACAGCAAGGCTGTTTTGGTTAGTGTTATAAGGCCAGATCAGTCAAACAACTACTGAAAAGGCTGCTGCCCCTCTTCAGGAACCACACGTTTGTCTGGCCTCTCAACAGATACCCCTCTGTCATGGTTGCACCTACGGTACGGCCATCTGTATCACTGAGGCACGCAAGCCTCCCCACCAACTGCAAGGTCCATGGTTCATGGGGGGTACATAGGAAATTAAGTACAATGTTCGAGATTTTTTAAATAAATGTTGTAAACAAATAAGAACATTTAAGTACATCAGTACTGCAGAATAATAATTATATACTGTAATGATGACGGTTGCGTTATAATACTTTTTACACTCTGGATCCCAGGCTTGTGGAAGTCAGTCAATCTGCAAGTTTTACTGAGCCGTAGTAAAGTTAGCTTTGGAAAGCGCACCTCAGCGCGTAGCGTGAAGCAGTCGCCCTCCGTTTTCTGGCTGTGGCGCCTATGCCGCAATTGAATGCTTCTGTGTCTGCCTCTAGCGGGAAAGGGGAAAAGTGGGTGGTTCGCGTGGGTTTAAGAAGTGGCCGTATGGGCTCTCGTGGAAACACATCTGCACACTATATATTGTCTGCCACCTTGATCCCCCTCACCCCTGATGTCACCCTTCCTCTCTACCCCCAATCAGTTGTCGCACCCCGTCTCCACACCCTCCATCTCCTTTCCCAACGCAACTTCGACCATCTACCCCTCCCGGATGAAGAGCTTCGCCCTGACATATGCTCTTCCTACCAACTCTAACCCAATCTTCCTGCCTCCTCCTCAGGGCTCCCTCTCCTCCCCCTCCCTCCTACTCCCCCTCCACCTCTTGTGCCTCCTTTCAGTGTCTCTGCACTCCCTCCTGCCCTGTCTTCCTTCTTCATCTCCCACCACACGTGTCACCTGCCTCTTCGTGTACCCAATGATGCCCCTCCTCTCTTCATCCTGCCGCTTCCCCTGCTGCCCCTTGCTCTTCCCTCCTTTTACATCCTCTCTGCCCTTTCCCTCGGCGGGTCCAGCCTGGCTGTTATATTCTTCATTGTGTGTGCTCCAAGTGGGTTTTAAGTGTGTTGTTCCGGAGTGTTTTTACTGCTGTGGCCGACTTTTAACCTGTGCATGTCCATTCAGTGTCTTCTCTGAGTTTTGAGGAATCGCCAACTGTGTTTTTTAACTTTCTGGTGACTTTTTTTAACTGTCCTCCAAGAACGTCTCTGTGTTAGTCTATTTCTTACCTCCACTTTCTCCCATTATTCTGTTTTAAGTTCTCATTTATCGCCTTATGTATGTAACATTTTATTCTTATTTTAAGTTGTCATGTCACTCGGCTGAAGAGCGGCGGATTGTGCCGCTGACAGCCCTCCCTTACCCATATGTGGCAGGGAAATGAAATCACAATAAAGAAAACAAAAAGGTGTCGTGGAGAGTTGGCAATTGGGGCATCAAGAAGCGACTTATCTGCCGGTGCTAGAGGGACAGCACGCAGACCACGGCATCAGCGTAAGCGGCGAGAGCAGCGGCTGTGTGGTATGGGGCGTTAACTGCTCGTCGCGAAAGGAATCTTCCTGAGCGCAGTTCCGCAAGAAGCCTAATCTGCTGTTCGGCCGTATGCTGTCGTCCGGCGAGAAGGTTCTGAAAGTCGGCGCGCCTTCTTGCGTCCGTTGAAACGACTGGCAGCGGGCGGCTCAGCCGAGCATTTGGAGATGCTGCGTTGGTTCAGTCCTGGGATTCGCAACGCACCAGAAATTGAGTATTGATTGTTAACAGATTTTATGAAGTTTAATTGAATTTAATTTACTTATTCTTGTTAATTATAATTTTTGGGGGGTTCCCCACCATTCATTCTCGTTTGCCCACCTGCGGGAAGGTGGTAATGTTAGAAAGAGTGGTCCGTTTGTCCCCTTTTGAGGACGAAAGGGGGGGGGGGAGTCAAAGTAAATCTGTGTTCGGATTGCTTCTTTCCCCTCCCAGGTTACCTACGGGTTTATTCGACTAATAGCATCTGCCATGTCTGTGAAAGTCTAAGGCACCAATGACTGAGCAGCACAGGATTAGCTGAGCGGTCTAAGGCGCTGCAGTCATGGACTGTGTGGCTGATCCCAGAGGAGGTTCGAGTTCTCCCTCGGGCATGGGTGTGTGTGTTTGTCCTTAGGATAATTTGGGTTAAATAGTGTGTAAGCTTAGGGACTGATGACCTTAGCAGTTAAGTCCCATAAGATTTCACACACATTTGAACATTTTTGAACCAATGACTGTACTGTTTAAAATGCAAGGCACTAAGGCCTGATCCATTCTCTCGCCTACCATCCAGGCAACTACGTCCTTCTCCTCTACTAGAAGACCGAGATCGCACTGCCTTTGCCGGCCGAAGTGGCCGTGCGGTTAAAGGCGCTGCAGTCTGGAACCGCAAGACCGCTACGGTCGCAGGTTCGAATCCTGCCTCGGGCATGGATGTTTGTGATGTCCTTAGGTTAGTTAGGTTTAACTAGTTCTAAGTTCTAGGGGACTAATGACCTCAGCAGTTGAGTCCCATAGTGCTCAGAGCCATTTGAACCATTTTTTCGCACTGCCTTTCAGCAGCCACCATCTCACGCTCCCACTCCGGTATTCTATCCTCACCGGAATTGTTGTTGTGGAGACATCGATCTGTCTCACGGAAATCGTCTACAGTAAGCTATTGTTTATAAGAAACAACAACGACGACATAATATCTGTGCTTAATTTGCCTACAGATATTGGTTCTTCAAAACTACGAAAAAAAAGAAAAACAAAAACAGAAAAATAGTTCATACCAGATGGAAGTGATGACTCCTGCTCATCTTCCTGAACGCATACCCCTTCTACATTCTCATCCTCCTCTTGATCGGTAGCAACATCTACAACAATGAAGAATATATACCTCACACAACCGTACACACGAAAAAAAATCTCTAACGACAATATATTACAAATGTACTTACGTTCTTCCTGCGTTTCGGCCTCCAGCAGCCGCTCAATCTCTGTCAGCTGCTGCTGTAATGCTGCAACAGTGAAACCAAAAATATTGTAAACACTTGCTACGATCTGAATACATCAGGAGTTGTTTTCAGGACATGAAAACTATCGCAAAGGTCTCCGTATAGATTCTGCAGGAGCCTATGAATACGTGTGACGCTTTGGTTTTGCGCCAAAAGAATTTCAACGACACAGCTCCGTTAGGGACGCCATTTTGGAGACTACGTATAGCGCTGCCACCAATTAGAACTTCAAGGAACTATAGGGGCAGAAATGCGAATACTCCACGATGTTCCACAACAATGACTGCATTTTTTCAACCTAAACCGGCCGAGAAAAGAGTGTGTTGCATGACTTATTCTACGGCCTGGTGTGTCTCGCGCGAGTTCGTATTTTGCTTACACAGGCTACAATTTATTTAGTTAATGCTTTACGAGGTAGAAAAGCTTACGTTATAAATGTGTGATTGGACAAAACCTTATTCCATTAATTATCGAATCTGAAGTTTCGTATTTGATGGTTCGAGTACTAGGCGAAATAAATTAATTCAAGATTCTGGGCATAATTAGTTTGATATACGTTCCATAAATTATTTGAACGAGTCTTTTATCGAAATGATATGGAACGTGTCAGTTTACCGTTTCTGTGTAAGTGGTTAGTGTTAAAATTAATGAATAATTATTTTTCAGTCAGCTCATGATACTACACCTTAAAACAATTCCTTATTTAGATATTTATATTTTTTATCGGCAACCAGGTTTCAAAACCATGGAATAGAAGGAGCTGTGAAGGAGAAAGTATTTGAGATCAATTTTAAAATTTCCTTTGCTACCTGTCAGAAATTTTGTGCTTTGGACAAAATAAAATTAAAAAAATCTTTTGCTTTCTGATCCATTCACACTTTTAATATTGGTTAAAAAAGTCAGTTTTCCATCCCGTGTTGTAGATATCGACGACGATGTTCTCCTCAAACTGTGTTGGATTATGTATGACGATTTTCATTGGCGAATATAAGTATTGGGTATATAATGCCTAACTACTTGAAGAGCTACGTGGATGAATACCATATATTATTCTGCTCGCTTTTGTACAATTAATACTTTCTTTCTAAGTGGTGAGTCACCATAAAAAAACTATTCCATAAGACACTATTGACAGGAACAGGTACATGCAGAGGTACACGAAGAGCAAAAAAGTAGCTGAACGTATTTGTCTGAAAAAATCAGAAATACGCTTGTTCTAGTTACAGGTTACATCAAAATGTACACCTAAAAATTTGGAGCATTTTTCCTATTTAATGACTCCTGCTCCTGTGCTACATCAGTTATAGGTACGACTGTGTTGTGCAGAATTGAATATAGTGTTATTGTTCAAAATTTAGGGAGAGACCATTTTAAGAATATCGTGTAAAACTCCTTTGGAAAAAATAATTTACAATCTCTTCTATTGCTTCCTCTCTAATGAAATTTGTTATAACACTATTATCATCTGCAAAGAGTACCAGTTCTGCCCTTTGAATGTTAAGTGTGTCGCTCGAATGTGTAATGAGTAGGAGTTGATAAAAATTGAACCCTGTGGCACTTCTTTTTTGATTTCTTTCAAATTACTAAAACTTTCTATCGTGTCAACACACCCTCAGTTATTTTCATCCTTTTGCGTTCTGCTTGTAAAGTATGATTCAAACCAGCTGTGCATAAAGCTGTCAGTTTCGTAAACCAGTAACATGATCTACACAATCATACGCCTTGGAAAGGTTAAAAGAAACACCAACTAGTGATAATTTACTACTTAAGACTTTTACTACTTGACAAGTGAATGTTTAAATAACAATCCTTCTGGTATTGAAATTGTGACACGCTAAGTGACTTGTTTTATCTGAATGTGAGGCTATACTGGAGCAAATTACTTTTTTAATATTCTGGAAAAAGATGTCGGTATGGAAACTGGCCGGTAACTGTTGAAGACTTCCTTGCCACGATTCTTATGAAGAGGTTTAACAATTGCATATTTTAACCTGTATGGAAAAGTTTGCCAGTGATGCTTAGGACATTACTTATTACGTTTAATCAATGGATCAAGTTCTGAGAATTCGTTTGAAATTCCATCAACACCAGACGAGCTTTTGCTTTTAATACTTTTTTATAAATCTATTAATTTCAGTAAAGGATGTTGGTGCTGCTCCTAGTTGCTTAAAGTTATGTGGAACGATATTTTTAACATTTTCTCTTCCCTCTTCAACTGAGCCGTTTAATCTTACTTTTGCTGCTACTTTCAGAAAGTGATTTCTGGCTTTTCTTCTGCACTACGCCAGAATACGTCGCAGATCAGCCTAAACCTAAAAGTTTCCATCGCCTCTATTCTTGTTAAGTTTGGCTGAACTAACATTACCGGCAATCGTTAGAGCATGATGTTATTGGCGAAAGAGACAAGCAGAGTGACTTCGTACGGATGCGCGACGCGCCCCTCTGACTTTTGTAAGGAGTACTCTCGTAGTGGCAATTTGTTGCTTTTGGCGAAATTCGCGTGCTCCCTGGAGAGACGAGAGCGTGCACTTAGGGCGGCGGAAGGCCGTCTGAGGTAAGCAAAAGTCTGCCTTTGAAGTTCTGCAGGCCTGCCTCAGAGCAGCGGGCGAGGAAACAGAGGATTCCACTCCGCACGTCACATCTCCGTTGCCACCCAAACACGCAGAAGGCGCCTCGCACTGAAAGCACCGAGGGTAACGTTCGCATTACATACAACTGCTGTCTTTTATCAACTTGTAGACCTACCAGGGCGCTAGGTACTGCTGGAGTACGAACGTCTTAATTCAGCTCTTCCGACACTGCACAGTTCTTATCGGTGCGTATGTAAGAGCGAAGTTGGTCATTCAATCCCGGTACAGACACGATATTTGTGTCAAATATTTTGTTACTATGTTGTCATACGACTCTAAATAATGTAAGTTCTGTGTCAACGCCATCTGACAAGTAGTTTTGTTTACGTAGCTTTATGAAGCACTCGTGTTGTGTAAGTTTCGCTCTAATTGTGTCCTCTTTTTCATATTTTACTGATAACGAAAATTTGTTCGTAGTTGAAGGGGTTACCAGGAGTCTGCTTTTTCTATTCTCAGCCCCTAGGGAAGTGAGAGCAAGAATTAAAATGAGATGACACTGTTATTGAAGTAGATGAATCCCAAAACTGCAACTGAATGTTCAAATAATCGAGAAACATGAGTGCTACGTGTGTTGAATGCTAAACAAAAGCAATTAAATAGGAAAGATATATCAGCACTTTTTGGATTGTTCTAAAAAGATGCCAGATGATCTTCGCTGGCGGTTTTTTACTATGGATGGTGAACTGACACACTAATAAGGGAAGAAATGAAAAAATAGTTCACAGAAGCCAGTAGTGTTACAAAATAAAACAAAATAAAGAAAAAAATAAAAATATCATCGTGTTCAAGATGTTAAATATTTTACCGCCTGTGAGAGCTATCCATGACAAAACTATTCTAACCGGTCCGCAGCTTGTATGAGAGAGGAGAAGTACCCACACTTCAAGAAGAATTTGGTACTACCAATTCCCAAGAACCTTGGCTCCCGACAGGTGCGAATATTGTCAAACCATCGTTATAATAAGCCGTGGCTGCAAAATAGTGACACAACCTACTCACAGAAAAAAGAACTGGTTGAAGCCGACCTCAGGGAAGATGAGTTTGGGTTCCGGAGAACTGTAGGCACACTCAAGGCAATAGCGATCTTAAGACTTATTCTTGAAAACAAAGTGATTTAGGAAAATCTTTTCACGTTGTTGGTTAGAAATTCTGAAGGTGACGAAGATAAAGTACAGGGCGCAAACAATTACTCACAACGTGTAGAGAAATCGGATGTCAGTTATAAGAGTCGATGGACATGAAAGACAAGTAGTGACTGGGAACGGAGTGAGGAAATGTTGTAGCCTACCCCCCATGTAATTCAGTCTGTACACTGAGCAAGCAATAAAGAAAACCAAAGAAAATTTTGGAGAAGGCGTTAAATTCCCTGAAGAAAAAATAGAAACTTTTACCATTGCCGATGATGTAATTCCTTCAGGAATCCTAAGCGACTTCTGAGAGCAGTAGAACGTAATAGATAGTGTCTTGAAAAGAGACTATAAGATGAATATTAAAAATTATACCAATTACAAAAGTCGAACTCAATCAGGAGAAACTGAGGGAATCAGATTAGGATATGAGACACTTTTTTGTCATTTATTTTGTTTATGTAGCAAATGGCTACATCACAAAATAATACAATTGTCTCAAATCACATACTAATATCCAGGTCACGAATGCAGCCTACTGATCTTTCCGTCACTGATAGGAACTTTGATTGGTCGCCAGAGAAAGTTCTCAGAGGGCCTTCTTGAATTACACTGTGAGCTTTCTGGTTTTCAGCGCCACAGTCACCACTCGGAGGATTTATTTTCTTCCGTTTCTACTGAGAGTCGGCACACACGCCAGTGTCGGTTCTTATCCGGTTAAGAACCGACGAGACGTTACGTGGCAGTCCAAAGCCACGTGGTTTGGTCGATATGCGAGGAATCGTTAGTTGTTCCACAGTAGCATTAAATTGCCATAAGTGTCTTCAGCAGCGATTAGTATTAAAGCCGTTGTTAACTAACATCATTGTCTTTTCCAAGGGTTGTGATGAGAGCGAAGCCTTTCTTTGCTAATGGGTGGAGTGTCTCCGTGAAGAGGGAGCTGAGGATTTTTCTGTAGTTTTTTGTAGTCCCAAACAAGTGCGCTTACCGGTCGCAGATATGAAGGTGGTTTGTCGTTAAATATAGGATATAGGAAATAGGTGTCGGTCTGACTGTACCTGCTGTAAGACGCATGGCACGCTTGTATGGTGTCAACAGGTCTTGTGTGAGTACCATTCATTCAAGCTGGGGAAAAACAATCTACAACAGGGAGCAGGACAGTGGAATTCCATTGACTCCTATAGCGAATTTATAAAAATTTACTTTCTTCCCCTTTTTTGCTCTGGGTCGTAACAAAAGTAAACTAATCCGAGGGATAAATTATGGAGTGTCGACGCAGGGAATCGCCATCACTTCTAGAAAATGTTATTTCGAGTTCTGCTTTTCGCAAGTGTTCTTAATCAATGTTTGCAACTGAGATACTATCAATAGTAGATGAATTTTGATATTCGGGCAGCAAGATAACTAATGATAGTCGAAGTAAAGAGGATATAAAATGCAATCTGGTATTAGCAAGGAAATCATTTCACAAAATTAACATAGAATATAAATTCAAGTGTTAGGAAGTGTTGCCTTGAGTGTTGCTTCGTACAAAAGCGGAACGTGAATGATAAGTAGTTCAAACAAGAAGAGAAATATGGAGCTATGGAATAATGCTGAAAGTCCTTTGGGTAGGTCAAGTGACTAATGAAAAGATTCTAAATCGAAACGAGGAAACAAATTATGACACTATTTTGATAAAATAAACGATCTGTCGGTAAGGTATATTCTGAGGCAAAAAGGAACCATCAGCTTCGTAAAGGAGGGATGTGGGTGGGATGATTCGGTAAAATTGTAGACGGGTCTAAGGGCTGAATGCAGTAGGCAGGTTGAAATGGATATAGGCTCCAGTAGTTATTCAGAGACGAAGAGTTGCATACTGTAGACTGGCACGGAGAGGTATACCCACGACCGTAACCATAACAATATTTTCCACAAAATTTACAATCTCGTGATCAGTTTTCGCATGGTTCATATCTGTCTACGCATGACAGCAACTCGTAACGTTGTTAGACATATTTTTATCCTTGTGAGTCAGTGCTCTTTCTGCAAAGGGCAGCGGTACACGCAGTTTTTCCGGGGAACGTTTGCAACGCTTTATAGCACCCGCTTCGTGTGTTCGTCACGGAAGCTAGCGACATCTGGACTAACTTACTCACTAGTCTGTACTCTCGTCTGAACGAGTGACAAAATGCGTGAACTGAATCTAAAGCACAGCTCTACAACAGCAAACAGAATTCCAATGAGACATAATTGTCTGTCCTTTTGTTCTGTCGGATTTTAATAAACTCGAGACAGGAAGCAACCTTCATTAAACTGACCAGGCAGTGTTTCCTCGCATCTCCTCGACAACCCAAAAAAATCAAATTGTTTGCTAAAACAGATGTCCATTATGTGACTCTTTATTCTTAATCCGTACTTCTCCGTAACGGCCTCTTACAGCAAACTTTCACTTTGTCAAAACCGACACAAATGTGTATGGTCACAGGGTCATAATTTTTACAATATTATTTTAATTCAGTGCTATTCATAAGCAGGATATACTGTCGACCACGTCAGTTCATCCCTTAGTATCAAGTGAGAGCATCAAGACCACTCGAAGCGCTTTTGTTTTCATGACATCAGCCTTTCGCTTGCTTTTATGCTGTCAGCCATTTCTTCCTATTTCGTGCTAATCTTTCCAACTTTACGTAGCTACTGCAGCCGACATCCTCTACAATTTGTACTAGATATTTTAGTCTTGTCCTGCCACTAATACGTTCCCGCTATAATTATCCCAGCAGGGCCAAGATAGTTACATGGCATTATGCATACAACATGTTTTTAAATTCTTTCTTTCCCTTTTGCCACATTAGCAGGACTCACGTGATCACTATCGCATATAAAAGGTGTATTTCTTAACAGCAGAATACATAAATGTACTCTGAACTCTAGCCAAGAAAACAAAGACTAAACCGGAATTATTTTTGTGTTTGTGTTGTGATTGTTACACTTTAGTTGAAACTGATTTATAATATCCGATACAGAAATGAAAAAAATACTAAACCGGAATAGTACCTGAGAAAAAGAAAGACTATTCTGAAAGCAAAGCCACACGGGAAATTGAGAAAGTAATTGGTTTCCAGTTTAAAAACGTAAAACACTACAGGGCTATTACAAATGATTGAAGCGATTTCATAAATTCACTGTAGCTCCATTCATTGACATATGGTCACGACACACTACAGATACGTAGAAAAACTCGTAAAGTTTTGTTCGGCTGAAGCCGCACTTCAGGTTTCTGCCGCCAGAGCGCTCGAGAGCGCAGTGAGACAAAATGGCGACAGGAGCCGAGAAAGCGTATGTCGTGCTTGAAATGCACTCACATCAGTCAGTCATAACAGTGCAACGACACTTCAGGACGAAATTCAACAAAGATCCACCAATGCTAACTCCATTCGGCGATGGTATGCGCAGTTTAAAGCTTCTGGATGCCTCTGTAAGGGGAAATCAACGGGTCGGCCTGCAGTGAGCGAAGAAGCGGTTGAACGCGTGCGGGCAAGTTTCACGCGTAGTCCGGGGAAGTCGACGAATAAAGCAAGCAGTGAGCTAAATGTACCACAACCGACGGTTTGGAAAATCTTACGGAAAAGGCTAAAGCAGAAGCGTTACCGTTTACAATTGCTACAAGCCCTGACACCCGATGACAAAGTCAAACGCTTTGAATTTTCGGCGCGGTTGCAACAGCTCATGGAAGAGGATGCGTTCAGTGCGAATCTTGTTTTCAGTGATGAAGCAACATTTTTTCTTAATGGTGAAGTGAACAGACACAATGTGCGAATCTGGGCGGTAGAGAATCCTCACGCATTCGTGCAGCAAATTCGCAATTCACCAAAAGTTAACATGTTTTGTGCAGTCTCACGGTTTAAAGGTTACGGCCCCTTTTTCTTCTGCGAAAAAAACGTTACAGGACACATGTATCTAGACATGCTGGAAAATTGGCTCATGCCACAACTGGAGACCGACAGCGCCGACTTCATCTTCCAACAGGATGGTGCTCCACCGCACTTCCATCATGATGTTCGTCATTTCTTAAACAGGAGATTGGAAAACCGATGGATCGGTCGTGGTGGAGATCATGATCAGGAATTCATGTCATGGCCTCCACGCTCTCCCGACTTAACCCCATGCGATTTCTTTCTGTGGGGTTATGTGAAAGATTCAGTGTTTAAACCTCCTCTACCAAGAAACGTGCCAGAACTGCGAGCTCGCATCAACGATGCTTTCGAACTCATTGATGGGGACATGCTGCGCCGAGTGTGGGACGAACTTTATTATCGGCTTGATGTCTGCCGAATCACTAAAGGGGCACATATCGAACACTTGTGAATGCCTAAAAAAACTTTATGAGTTTTTGTATGTGTGTGCAAAGCATTGTGAAAATATCTCAAATAATAAAGTTATTGTAGAGCTGTGAATTCGCTTCAATCATTTGTAATAACCTTGTATATATATATATATATATATATATATATATATATATATATATATATATATATATATATGTGTGTGTGTGTGTGTGTGTGTGTATGTGTGTGTGTCTATCTCTCTCTCTCTCTCTCTCTCTCTCTCTCTCTCTCTCTCTCTCCCCTTCAGAAGAGGCACACACATATGTGTGTGTGTGTTTTCGTCAGTTCTCCTTTATCCAAACTCGAACAGACGTCCAACATCCAAATCTAGCGACGAACTGCACAAAAAGACACGTTCTAATACTTGAGCAGCTGCATTAGCATAACAGTCTGAAATGTGCACCTTCAAATCTCTTCCAAATCACCTTATCGTTGTATACTGATGAAACACACCAGCGGCCAAGTGCTTCAGTAAATGTCGAAATGTTCGAAAAATTCACGAAAGATCAGTATGAATTACAGCACATTCACTGTCGTCACTCTCATGAAATTTTCTGTCACATTAATTGTTTTTCAAACAAGGAAACCAAATGTTTCTCGTTAACCAGTAGATACCTGTTGTCAGGGCATCACGTATCCAGTACATCGTTCTGTTACATCCAAAACTTACATGATGCAGCTTAAGGATAGCAATCACAACAAGAATCATGAGTACACTGCATTTTTAGGCTTAAAATGTTAGCACAGAATACTAGCCAAAACTGTACCACTTAGGTAACACGTGAATCGGTATCAAAAAGGAAAGGAAAGCACTTTGTGTTTTGCAGAAAAAGGAGTTAATTTAATGACATTAATAATTAGAGTATTATCGTGTACACTCGTGGAACACGGACTCTAATGCTCTAAATGTTAAACAATGCTAACCGGACGACCATACAATTCGTAAAGCCATATTCAATCTTGGAGGAGGGATAGAACAATTTATTTCTCTCCGAGCTAGGTGTCTAACAAAGTTAATTCTCATACACACCTGCAACGTTTGATAAAATGCTCAAAAAATTCGCTTTCGCATGTAACTACCATCAAGTACACTTGCTTACAGGCATTGTCTACACAGAAAAAAGAGTCTTAAATGTCTTTAGTATCTGTAAGGTTTTTTTTTTTGGTTACAGATTTTTATTGACTCTCTTCGGATTATATAATGATGTCTAAGAAGTGAACCATTAGTTTTCACCTCTGCTGAGTTCCCAAACACCTTCTCTCACCGTCATTACACAAAGCAGGCACTCACAGCTCCATTATTGATAAGTGGAGCGTGAGTCAAGACCTAGTCCTCACCAGATGTCTCAGAGGTACTAAATTACGCAAGCAATACAGCTATCTGTTAAACATTACAGGAAGAAAAAATAACAAATCTATCAAATTCAGGCCGTGCGGTTCTAGGCGCTAAGTCTGGAACCGCGAGACCGCTGCGGTCGCAGGCTCGAATCCTGGCTCGGGCATGGATGTGTGTGGTGTCCTTAAGTTAGTTAGGTTTAAATAGTTCTAAGTTCTAGGGGACTGATGACCTCAGAAGTTAAGTCCCATAGTGCTCAGAGCCATTTGAGCCATTATAAAATTCAAGTTTATGGTTCACGATGCACTTCGACTACATGCGTGCGTTTTAAGGTGACACTCTTGGACTTATTTTCTACTGCATTTCCGCTATGAAACATCGGTATCGTGAAGAAAGTGTAAGGCGTGAATGCAGAGCTCCTGGGTAGCACAAAGGGCAGCTGTCAGAAAACTTCAGAAAACCTAACAGTGCTGTTTTCATCAATAATGACTGATGACGTATGTCTAATTCTGTCAGCTGAAGATGAAGTGAAGTCTCTGAAACTCGTCGTTACTAAAAACTATGTATTTTAGTGATTGGTTACGAAGTATTCCCATTGTTTCAGCACTCCATAATGTTGAGTATATTTGTAATATTTGTTCCGAACCGGCAGTAAGAGTAGAAGATGAAAGAAAATATAAGGCTTTAAAGAAACATATTCTGCGACTTGCTTCATCCGAAATGGTTCTGCCGCTCCACATTGCTAAGAAAAAGTTCGCAAACGGTCAGCGATCGACAAGCATGCGTATTCCTTACTAGGAACGGCAAAAATCGCACATAAATAGCGAAAGAGCGAATCCTTTGCTTTTCTCCTATGGAAACGAGTTCTTTTTCCCGTGGAGTTCTATTCTTTTCCCGCGTGCGCGCAATCTCTATCGTAACCTTAGCAGTACTTTATCTGCAGTCTTTCATTTTGTGGATCGGAAATGCCATCACCGAAACTCTTGGGCACCGTGAAATTTTATTCACCACATTTTCTTTTACGACTACGAGTTTTCAGGACGGTAGTTTTACGGAATGACCAGAGAAAACTGCTGACGTCAACTTCTGCTCATGTTTCTATGCTCTCTTTTCGCTTCTAGTACCTGCAGTAAGGTACCGCTTGCGGCCAAAGGCCAATTTCGGGTATACGCTTTTGATAGTGGGTGCACCTGACTAGTGAATGAGGTCTCACTTGGGGTGAACTATGAATCGTCGACAGCTGTAGTAGTAATTATTCCTGTTACTAAAACTTCCTGAAAACAAATAAAAAGTATCGAAGCTCTTATTCTAGCGCTATATGTTTAAACGATCTATCATTTTTTTTAAATTATATATTGGCCAGACAAGATTAGGGCCGCCAGATGCTCTCTACGGTACAATATGTTTAGCACAGAACGATAATAATAATAATTGTTATTATTATTGTTCTGTTTTTATAGTTATTATTGTTTTGTTATTATAATAAAAAAAGGTCTACAAATTTCGATTATTTGTATGAAATCATAAATTTCTGACTAAATCGATTGCTGTGATCACGAATATGAAGCCTGTTTGTCTACAGAACGTCAGGTTCTGCTATCTTAATCATCATTGTCATCGAACCATAGTCACCATCGTTATCATCGAAATTGATAGCTGATGTAGTTAAATCTGAAAGCAATTACAGGAAGACTTGGGTGAAATTGAACAATAAAATGGTAAAATTCAATATATGAATTCAGTATATGAATTAGAAGAAGCAAATATGCTGATCTGGACACTTGCCAAGTGAATAAGGATTTGATGTCCTTTTACTGTGTCACGTGCGATACACCAGCAGTAGTCAGACATCATGTTTATTCCCTAACAACATTGCTAACGATGTTACGTTTATATCTTAGGCAAACTGTAGTGAAAACTGTGTAAGGGTGACATTAGAAAGCGCAGTTTTAGAGACATCTTGCATCCTAATTGGTTAAACAACTGTGGCATATCTTCCAGTACTTCCTTCTAACAGACTGCTTATTCTGACCAACGAAACGATGCACAACGTTTTTTAAGCTTCTCCAGGCTTACTGTTATATTTCCGTCATGGTATTGACAAAGTGTTCGTCATACATCATCTTATCTATATGGAGTTCAACAGATATCTTTTCTTTCAACTCTTCAACGTATTGATTTGGGAATTGGCTACACAGGTACTGAAAACAGATTCATGTTTTGTCCCATTCTTTCACATAACTGTAGCATCAGTTCTGATCTGATTTGCAGTGGAAGCAATAAAATGTGATCTGGATTAACCAGATGGACATTCACAATGTTCCTCGATACCGCTATCAGGTTTTTCGTCTTTGACCGCTCTCTCCTACTCCAACCCCATGAAGTGCTCTACTGTCTATTGTGTCGGCTGCTGTGCAAGTCAACAAAGACACAAACAACGAAGGAGAGAAATTGCAAAGGCTGATCGCAGGAATCCAAAATTGCGTGTACATACCATAAGCTGATTAATATAATACTTTAATCATCTTGTGGTGCGGTTCTTCTTGTTGTCTCCGTGCTTGCTAAGAAAATGGGATGAGAAGTTCCGCCTCATGCAAACAATACAAAACAAAAAAGGTGTCTTGCATAAGGTGGAACTTCTCATCCCATAATATAATACTTTATTTCTAAAAATAAGACAACTGCAACTTAAATTGCTGCGCCTGCTGTGCAACCTACATGCAATTCTATTATTCACTATTTCTACTCGCAGAATGCAGGCTTAGTAATGTCTTACTATTACTCAGTACTGATGCTGTTGAAGTCTGCGATCGAATTGGGCACACCAGTGATGGACGGTTGGTCAAATCACCGTTGGCAGGGGCGCTGAACTCTGTCTTCCTGTAGGTGTGGTGCTCACCGCTCTTGCCATTGGCCTTCTTCATACAGTTTCGTGGCGCTGCCCTGGTCAGTATGCTGTCTATGGTTTAGGACTGCACACTTTCCCATTCACATATATAGCAAGGCATCTTCATGTACCCTATTTCTGAGCAAGAAGAATGCCAATCACTAAAGTCACCACATACAAGCCAATGGTGTTATTCATTCTTTACATTGTGGAGTACTTTCATAGTACTGCATATCTCTTTTAAGTGTACTGAGTCCGCCAACTGGAATTGTTATTAACTCATTCCCCATACGCAGTAATACTGCTTCAAACTTCGCTTTGAAGAATCTGTTAGTGTCCTCCATTGCTTACTACTCTTGAACTCTCACTTTAGTTACAGATCCAGCAATGTCTATGCAGCAAACGATGAAAATACCTTCAACAAGATATCCCCCAAATTCTTAATCTCGATTTCTGTACATTGAATATGATGTCCAACGTGCACATAAATTATTTTCACTGAGTCGTGATCCCAGAGGTTCTGCTGCGATTTTGCACAGTATCAATTCTTTAAAAAAATCGTTAAATTCCCTTTGAGTAAGAAGTTTTCGGTTACTATCAGTACTACACAAGGAGTAGGCAGATAGACAACGTTTACGATTTATTTCCAGCTCCGAAATTCAGATTTATGCTTTTATAATGCGAGCTTAGGATGCGTGATACGTTATAACTACGCAGATGAGTTAACTCCATTAATTAACAGTCAAGTAACCTAATGGTTGATGATTTGGGGAAGCGTATTATGACGGATTCGATTAAATACATTGTTATCAGATGATGAACGGTAAAGCATGTTGCAGGAAACACGCCGGTCGCGATGGTCGAGCGGTTCTAGGCGCTTCAGTCCGGAACAGCACGACTGATAGGGTCGCAGGTTCGAAGTCTGCCTCGGGCATGGATGTGTGTGATGAACCTAGGTTAGTTAGGTTTCAGTAGGCCGAGCGGTTCTAGGCACTTCAGTCCGGAACCGCGTGACTGCTACGGTCGCAGGTTCGAATCCTGCCTCGGGCATGGATGTGTTTGATGTCCTTAGGTTAGTTAGGTTTAAGTAGTTGTAAGTTCTAGGGGACTCATGACTTCAGATGTTAAGCCCCATAGTGCTCAGAGCCATTTGAACCTTTTTTTGAAAACACGACACATGGCAATTATTTTTAAATATTCATATTTAATTAATATTCTTCGTGCCACCACACGACATCGATCTTTTCTTTCTGAAACTCTCAAGCGAACTGGCGTAAATTGTATCACGTACGTTCTGCGACTGACTGTTACTAAGTGCTCGCGCCCAGCCGTTGCGATCAGACTTCATTCAAAACATTGTTATCGGGCAGTGACTACTTTAAAATTCTTCCTCGGCGAAACTAGGGGTAGTTGCAACATACGCACTGCGATTAAGCAGTTCCATAAATTTATTCTCAAATGTTCGTGATAATAGCAACTACTTGAGATGTGATGATATAGGTTCCACGCGTATTCCCAGATCTCAAAAAATTAACTTCGACCTGAAATTTCTGGCGGCATAAAGTTTCAGTGTGACACAGAGCATTAAAGAAATTAAATTGACAAACTTTTAAACTATGTACTTTTAACTGGTGTTAATATATCAAAATATTGTATATTTTACCTTAATGATACCACTGGGGTCCATATAACCCCATGAGCACACTGGAAATATCTGTCTCCATAGTTTTCAAAACCGTTGTTTTCGACACTTTAAACGAAATGTAAAAGAAATAAAAGTTTAGAAAACGAACCATGCACTATGAATGAATAATTACAATGTGTCGGAAGTTGCTAGACATGATGTGCAAGTGCAGACAAAGAAAAGCTTACAATTTCAGAAAAAAAGATGATTTGTTCAGCAGAAAGAGCTTCAAAAATTGATCAAGCCAACAATGCATTGATCCAACTCTGCACTTATGCTGGCAACTATTTGGCTTGGCATTAATTGATAGAGTTGTTGGACGTCGTCCTGTGGCATATCGTGCCAAATTCTATCCAACTGTCGTGTTAAGTCGTCTGTTTGGGGTCCCTGCCAATAATGCTGCTCCAAATGTTCTCAATTGCGGAGCGAACTGGTGACCTTGCTGGGCAGGGTAGGGTTTGGCAAGCACGAAGATAAATGGTAGAAACTCCATTCAATGAGACTCTAGGCCGAAGAGGTGTCTGGAGACGCCCCAGACAGAGACATGATACCAACTTGACTGTCGCCCGCAATACGGCCCACAACCAGGAGCGATGGTCTGTGGTCTCATTTCCTTTCACTGTAGGATCTCTGTGGTTGGCGGCACCACTACAGCACAGAGGTACGAAAACTATATTCGACACTCCGTTTTGTTACCCTTGACGGTAAGTTACTCTGGGCTTACATTTCAGCAAAATAATGCCCGCCAGCAAACGACGAGGGCGTCTACAACTTGTCTTCGTGCTTGCCAAATACTACCTTGGACAGCAAAGTACTAGGATCTCTCCGCAATTGAGCATGCTTTGACGTTATGTGCGGGGCCCTACAACCAGCTCTGGATTTTGACGCTCTAACATCCCAGTTGGATAGAACTTTGCACGATATCCCAAAGGAGGATACCCAGAGACTCTATGAATCAATGCCAAGAAGGATAACTGCTTGCATAGGGGCGAGAGGTGTACCAACGCGTTACTGACTTGCACAATTTCTGAAGCTCTTTCTCTTGACTATATCATCCACCAATGATGTTCTGTTTACCTTTATGTCTACAACACATAAAACTTTATTGACAGTTCTTTCACTGAGTGTGATTGGGGTCAATAATATGACACCAATCAAAACTGTTTGTTTGTTTCTTGAATTCAACATTCATGGAAATAGAATTAACGCTTTTACATTGAACAGCTGTTGTCTGAAGCATCTGTAGCAATTAAAATACTGTTTCCCGTTTATTTTGTCCTCATTGGCAGAGTACCTTCGAGCAGCTGTTCCCGTTCCCTTCCTATCTTCCTATTACCACTGTAATGAACATGACCGCGTAAGCAGATTAGAAAATTCTGTCTACCTTTTCATCAAAATTCTTATTTTCAAAATATTTTATGTTCTCCTTGCGAGTCAATTGTATCAGTTCTGTTAGTTGAATCTAACGCTGTACTCTTCAGTTTCATGTTTGCAACACATTAAAATTTATCCATGGTTTACTGAACTAAAAACCACAGAGGTTTTTTTGTATTTCTTGTATTCAATACTTATGAAAACAAAATTACTGTTATGTTGAACAACTAATGTATGTGTTTTGGTTGGTAGGAGAGCCAACACCGTGTTACTAGAGGAGGCCGAAAGGCACGCGTTTTAGCTCACGCAGGCTGGCGTGAGGTCTGGAACAGGACAAGGAAATTAGAATTTAGAAAAACGGACGTAGCTGGTGGAATACTTAACTTTAATCCATTAATGGTGAACGTCGGTCTGGACGGTACATGATTCAAAATATCAATAGTAACTGATAATGGCGCCTTGCTAGGTCGTAGCAAATGACGTAGCTGAAGGCTATGCTAAACTATCGTCTCGGCAAATGAGAGCGTATTTTGTCAGTGAACCATCGCTAGCAAAGTCGGTTGTACAACTGGGGCGAGTGCTAGGAAGTCTCTCTAGACCTGACGTGTGGCGGCGCTCGGTCTGCAATCACTGATAGTGGCGACACGCGGGTCTGACATATACTAACGGACCGCGGCCGATTTAAAGGCTACCACCTAGCAAGTGTGGTGTCTGGCGGTGACACCACAGTATGGTTCTGTGTTAGTTCATTAAAGTACTGCATATATATCCCATGTAAATTACTTGAAGTCCTTATGACACCCCATGGCACTCAGGTAAAGAAACGAATATCGTGGTACTAAGAAGATTAAAGTGTTTGTGACACTACCAACAAACTCTTGATATTATGAAAAGTTGTTACAGAAATATAAAGAGAAAAATATTCGCAGTATGTGTATGTAAGAAACAACAGTAAGTGCCTTGATTTACCAGGCTCATGTTTAATGCACACTTTCTATCATTTAATATTCACTAAAAATATAGGCTATATTTAAATTCTGAAGATTGGTTGTTAGCAACTCAACGACACATGGACATTACCTTATGATGTATCAACTACTTGTGATCAAATCTTTCCTTGCAGAAGAACTTACCGGCACATATTACTCTTTTTTGTCCATTATTCATTAATGAAGCCCCACGAAGATTAACAAATTTGCTTTTTTCACTTCGAATCACCCATCTCTGAGGAACGTCAGATCAGTCACTTCTTAGATGCTTGTGCTCTCTTTTTCTCCGAATAGTTCATTCTACCTAATCTTTCTTTCCTCTGATATCTGAATCGGTTTCCTGGTGTTGATCTTAACTTGGAACCTCTTAGTTTTGTCTTTGGTAATGGTCTTGACTGTACCGTTCTTTAACATGACTTCGGTAACCTGGAGTTGTCTCAAATCCTTTTCCATTTCCTTAAACCAATTGGGTTTTGTCTTTTTTTGTAAAGGAAGTCAAACCGAGAGTGTCTCCGGCTTTCCATAGAGGGCTTCGTCGCTACAGAAAACTTGTTTGTTATTTTGGAATTTTGAACCCATGATCTTCCTCAAAATTATCCTCTCCTTGATTTCCATTTTCTCCATTTTTCCCTTTCCTCCCCACGACTAGTGTCTCCACTGCATAGAGCGTTTCCGGCTTAATTACTGTGTTCTAATGGCTTATTTTGGTGTTCGAAGAGAGAGCTTCCTTATTGTGTGTGTTTTTGGTTTTCTGGAAAGCTAGTCCCATTTTGGTCCTTCTTGCTTCCATTGCTTACCCTGCAAGGTTGTTCCATTCAATCCATTCCCCTAGACGCTTGAAACTCCTAACAACTTTACATCTTAAGAAACTTTATGTCAAGGAGAATAATTTTTTACCTTCGTTTTATCATGTTAAGCAAATATTAAATTACTGTTTGGTGATGGAACAGAAGTAAATATATAGACAAGGAAATATACGTGTGGAAAATAGATCAACGTCGTTAGTTAAATACACTACAGTTAATATTTAATAAAACAGGAGATGGAAAAAGAAAGAATAGACAACTTTAGGTTACTGACTTCAGAGCACAGATCCAGTTACATGAATACATAAATACCTTAACATTTGACAAAACCAAATGTTCACATCCAGCGTTGCAGCTTTTTATCACATTCTTTCAAGGCACCACGGATACTCTGTTTTTTGCAATTTTACCTAATAATCACAATAAACCTGAACTCGGAGACTCACATCGTCGCGCCGACGCACGTGGCTACGTTGATTGACAAATGACCACCACGCTGGTGACTAAGTACGACACTGCGCAACCAGTCCCCTCAGTGCAAGTACATGGGCCACCGCTGTGTGCTGCGTCTATCAGCAAGCTGCTTCATGGAAAGCTCACTAACTGTTGACCTCCCGTGTTCTCATGCTCCTCGATTCCCAAGAGCCACCTCTCTCCAAAGTTTGACATAGAGGTGACACAGCATCGCAGGCTGGCAGCTCACGAAAAACAGAAAGGAAGAAGGTGGTAGAATCACTCCGATACAAAATTCGTCCGCGTGACCGCTACGGTCGCAGGTTCGAATCCTGCCTGGGGCATGGATGTATGTGATGTCCTTAGGTTAGTTAGATTTAAGTAGTTCTTAGTTCTAGGGCACTGATGACCTCAGATGTTAAGTCCCATAGTGCTCAGAGCCATTTGAACCATTTGAACAAAATTCGTGCAGCTCAACATAAAAACAACAGTCACGCGAAAGAAAGTAGTTTAAAGCAGCGCCGTGATGTGACTTTAAACACACACACTTATGAAAACAATAAAGAATTCCTGCACAGGTCTCGGCCGGCCGGTGTGGTCGAAAGGTTCTAGGCGCTTCAGTCAGGAACCCCGCGACTGCTACGGTCGCAGGTTCGAATCCTGCCTCGGGCATGGATGTGTGTGATGTCCTTAGGTTGGTTATATTTATGTAGTTCTAAGTTCTAGGGGACTGATGACCTCAGATGTTAAGTCCCATAGTGCTCAGAGCCAATTTGAACCTGCACAGGTTAAAGTTTTAAAAGTCATCACTAGTTGTTACTATTCGAAAATAAAGAAAAAATTCTTCCTCTTCCGTTGTAGCAATTTTTTCGGTCCTTCTTGATAAAATGACCATACAACTCTCTTCATTTTCTTCTTTGCATGCTATTTGTCGATCTACCAGTCCACCATTAATTCTCCTACACATATGCGGTAAAACATCGATCCAGATTCCTTGCACATTTTCCGTAGTCCAATAAATTACGCGCACTGATCGGTCGATCCTTGGGCAAATATTCACTTACGAATGCTGTTTTGAACTGTGCAGTTGTCGTAACATCTTCCAGTTCGAACTTTCCTACTGTGTAGTCACTAGCGCAAATTTTCGGTGCACATAAGCCGACCTTTTCCGCGCCATTCGGAATTCTTGAACGCAAAACTTTGAGCTGTCTATTAATGGCATAATCGTTATTTATCACTTTGAAATCACAGCCCTCATTGTAGCTTCCTTGCATTAGTAACTTAAGATCCTCTCGCGTCGGATTTAGACTACTGTTAGCATTGTAATTATGTCTGTTCCTGACAAATTGATGAAGTTTGTTAACATAAATAACAGTTTCAACGCACATAAAAAATCAGCGTGGGTTCCACATTATTTTTGTCACGTGACTGTTGTGTGTCAACAATAGCATAATAGATTGCCGAATTTCTTGTTTTTGTAAGATTATTTGACAATGAACTTCAACCACGTCTGATTCTTTCTTTTCATCATGTTGTTTACTTTTCTGAGTGTCACCAGAATGTTCGGTTTTCTTCAGTCCTATTGGTTTGGTTGTTTGGGGAAAGGAGACCAGACAGCGTGGTCATCGGTCTCATCGGATTAGGGAAGGATGGGGAAGGATGTCGGCCGTGCCCTTTCAGAGGAACCATCCCGGCATTTGCCTGGAGTGATTTAGGGAAATCACGGAAAACCTAAATCAGGATGGCCGGACGCGGGATTGAACCGTCGTCCTCCTGAATGCGAGTCCAGTGTCTAACCACTGCGCCACCTCGCTCGGTTTCGGTCCTATAATCTTCTTTTTATTTTCTACTAACAGTTCCTGAAGTCATTACGAATACGCACTACCTCTTGATTCAACATTTTGTCCAAACATATATTCGGTGTTCGACTGTGCTTATTGAGGTTCTTTTCAGGAAATATGAGATGAATTTTTAACTATTATTGATGATGTTTTGTTCAAATCCGCACCCAGCTTTTGGTAATTGTCAGGTAGCTTTTAAATTTCTGCTCTCATGTTTTGTAAAAAATGCATTACTAAATCCTTCCATCCTACATTCTCAGCCCGATTACTGCCAATTACTAAATCACGTGGTTCAGCACTTACGTTCAAATTCGATTTCCATTTTCTGTTGTATCTACATTTTGGATACTGATAATTAAGTCAGATTCATTAATAAGCTTCATAGCAACACCGCCCTCTCCATTAATAATATCACTATTCTCAGTTTGACTAGCCAGTGTCATTCAGATATACAGGGTGTTACAAAAAGGTACGGCCAAACTTTCGGGAAATATTCCTCACACACAAAGAAAGAAAATATGTTATGTGGACATGTGTCCGGAAACGCTTACTTTCCATGTTAGAGCTCATTTTATTACTTCTCTTCAAATCACATTAATCATGGAATAGAAACAGACAGCAACAGAACGTACCAGCGTGACTACACTTTGTTACAGCAAATGTTCAAAATGTCCTCCGTTAGCGAGGATACATGCATCCACCCTCCGTCGCATGGAATCCCTGATGCGCTGATGCAGCCGTGGAGAAAGGCGTATTGTATCACAGCCGTCCACAATAAGAGCACGAAGAGTCTCTACATTTGGTACCGGGGTTGCGTAGACAAGAGCTTTCAAATGCCCCCATAACTGAAAGTCAAGAGGGTTGCGGTCAGGAGAGCGTGGAGGCCATGGAATTGGCCCGCCTCTGCCAATCCACCGGTCACCGAATCTGTTGTTGAGAAGCGTACGAACACTTCGACTGAAATGGGCAGGAGGTCCATCGTGCATGAACCACATGCTGTATCGTACTTGTCAAGGCACATGTTCTAGCAGCACAGGTAGAGTATTCCGTATGAAATCATGATAACGTGCTCCATTGAGCGTAGGTGGACGAAACTAAAATGAGCTCTAACATGGAAATTAAGCGTTTCCGGACACATGTCCACATAACATCTTTTCTTTATTTGTGTGTGAGGAATGTTTTTTGAAAGTCTGGCCGTACCTTTTTGTAACACCCTGTATAATGTACATAGTCGATATGCCCTTTCCTGACCAACATTGCTTGAAAATCGAGGCGCACCTCAAAAT
The DNA here is from genome assembly GCF_021461395.2 of Schistocerca americana. Taxonomy (NCBI): domain Eukaryota; kingdom Metazoa; phylum Arthropoda; class Insecta; order Orthoptera; family Acrididae; genus Schistocerca; species Schistocerca americana. The sequence continues at coordinate 409,092,724 of NC_060126.1, read as the reverse complement.
GTAATATTCACTCGCCATACGTCGACCATGGCGATCTGGTCCCGGATCCGAAGATTGTTTCAAGACTCAACGTCCTTGTCGGCTGTCTATTCTGGCTCGACGGAAAAAAAAACCGAGGCAATTGTGTAACTTAAACCAAATTTGATAGGCGGGTTTCTCCATTTCAAATGTGATAGCTATTCAAATTTCTAGCACCGCTATGAGAATGCAAATCAGGTTTGCTTTACATACTTGCTGTAGCGGACGTTAGCGTGTGTTAGCTTAGAGATTACACGTGGTCAGCTGACATTAGTCAAGAATATCTTTAAGGCGACAAACACGCTTTTATCAACACCTCACTAACGTTGAACGAGGTCTTCAAACAGGTCTTCGTGAAGCAGGAATGTAGCCACTGTACATCACAGCTGACAGCAGTGGTCACGTGAATGTACGGTCGCAAGAAGGCCAGTCTCTGGTCGACCACGAAGCACTACGGAGAGGGAAGACCATGATGTTACGCGTGTGGCCCTGGCGCACTGTAATTCATCTGCAGCAGCAATTTGTGATACAGTTGGCACTATAGTGACACTACGAGCTGTTACATATCGGTTACTTCAAGAGCAGTTTCGAGCCAGATGCCCTTTAAGCATGCATTTCAGTGATCCCAAACCTCCACCATTTGCGGCTTCAGCGGTGTCAAGCGAGACCTCATTTGAGACATGTTGTATTTTCTGATGAAAGCTAGTTGTGTCTCGGTGTCAGTGACGGCCGTTAAGGCCAGCAGGGGACCTGCAACCGGCCTGTCTCCGTGCTAGACACACTGGACCTACACCTGGAGTTATGGTCTGGAGTGCGATTTCGTAAGACAGCAGGAGCACTCTCTTGGTTATCCGACCCTGACTGGAAATTTGTCCGTCAATGTGGTGAATCTACCTGTTGTGCTGCCATACATGAACGTCATTCCAGAGGGTGTTTTCCAACAGGGTAAGGCTCGTCCACCTGCACCTCTTGTAACCCAACGTGATGTACAGAGTGTTAACAGGTTGCCTTGGCCTGTTCGATCTCCAGATTTGTCTCCAATCCAGCACATATGGGACATGATCAGACGGAAACTCCAGTATCGTTCACAAACAGCATTAACAGTTGGTTGGTTGGTTAATTTGGGGTAAGGGACCAAACACCGGAGGCATCGGTCTCATCGGATGAGGGAAGGATGAGGAAGGGCCGTGCCTTTTCAAAGAAACAATCCCGGCATGAAACTTCCTGCCAGATTAAAACTGTGTGCCCGACCGAGACTCGAACTCGGGACCTTTGCCTTTCGCGGGCAAGTTCTCTACCATCTGAGCTACCGAAGCACGACTCACGCCCGGTCCTCACAGCTTTACTTCTGCCAGTATCTCGTCTCCTACCTTCCAAACTTTACAGAAGCTCTCCTGCGAAACTTGCAGAACTAGCACTCCTGAAAGAAAGGATACTGCGGAGACATGGCTTAGCCACAGCCTGGGGGATGTTTCCAGAATGAGAGCTTCTGTAAACTTTGGAAGGTAGGAGACGAGATACTGGCAGAAGTAAAGCTGTGAGGACCGGGCGTGAGTCGTGCTTCGGTAGCTCAGATGGTAGAGCACTTGCCCGCGAAAGGCAAAGGTCCCGAGTTCGAGTCTCGGTCGGGCACACAGTTTTAATCTGCCAAGAAGTTTCATATCAGCGCACACTCCGCTGCAGAGTGAAAATCTCATTGTGGAAACAATCCCGGCATTTGCCTGAGGCGATTTAGGGAAATCACGGAAAACCTAAAGCAAGATGGCTGGACACGGGTCTCAACCATCGTCCTACCGAATGCGAGTCCAGTGTGATAACCACTGCGCCACCTAGCTCGGTGTATTAACCGACCAAGTGCAATAGGCGTAGAACTCCATCTCATTAACTGACATCCTGCACCTGTACAGCACCATGCATGCACATTTGCATGTTTGCTTGCAACATTCTGCCGGTTATACAGATTATTAATGTACCAGAATTTCACATTTGCAATGGGTTATCTCGCGCTTACATCAGCTTGTCATCTTTTAATGTTAATCACTTACATACATCACCTAGAAAACTGTATTCCCGAAGATTCATTAGTCAGCGTTAAATACTTCTTGCTGTTGTTGCAATTATTTACACAAGTGTATATAACATGAACGTTGAATGCGTGCTACGTTACGACACTGCTACTGCCGCCTTTCTTAACTTCATTAATCAAGAGGCAGGTAACCTGATGGTGGATGGTTTAGGGACGCGGAAAACGTTGGGCTCCTTTAAGAACAGTAATTGTAAAGCAGAACACAAATAGTACGATTTATTGTCGAAAATACGACTCATATCAAATATTTGAAATGTTCACAATGAATTAATATTCCGCGTGCCACTGTAGGACATCGATCTTTTAACACAGAATCTCTCAAGTGAACTGACACGGCGCGAACACATTACAAACGAATTGGCAACGTCAACCAAATAGTGCCAGCTCGCGCATAGTCTCGACCCAGACGCTCGACTGGGCTCAGTCTATTCGACTCGGCCTGCCAGCTGCTACCAAGCGCTCGACGCAGCGTTGCCACATTGAGTTTTCTAAATTCCCCCATAGCAGACAAATAAATTCCCCAAAATAATACCGTTTTGGCAGTTTTTCCTCAAACATCTTAAATAATACACTCCTGGAAATTGATATAAGAACACCGTGAATTCATTGTCCCAGGAAGGGGAAACTTTATTGACACATTCCTGGGGTCAGATACATCACATGATCACACTGACAGAACCACAGGCACATAGACACAGGCAACAGAGCATGCACAATGTCGGCACTAGTACAGTGTATATCCACCTTTCGCAGCAATGCAGGCTGCTATTCTCCCATGGAGACGATCGTAGAGATGCTGGATGTAGTCCTGTGGAACGACTTGCCATGCCATTTCCACCTGGCGCCTCAGTTGGACCAGCGTTCGTGCTGGACGTGCAGACCGCGTGAGACGACGCTTCATCCAGTCCCAAACATGCTCGATGGGGGACAGATCCGGAGATCTTGCTGGCCAGGGTAGTTGACTTACACCTTCTAGAGCACGTTGGGTGGCACGGGATACATGCGGACGTGCATTGTCCTGTTGGAACAGCAAGTTCCCTTGCCGGTCTAGGAATGGTAGAACGATGGGTTCGATGACGGTTTGGATGTACCGTGCACTATTCAGTGTCCCCTCGACGATCACCAGTGGTGTACGGCCAGTGTAGGAGATCACTCCCCACACCATGATGCCGGGTGTTGGCCCTGTGTGCCTCGGTCGTATGCAGTCCTGATTGTGGTGCTCACCTGCACGGCGCCAAACACGCATACGACCATCATTGGCACCAAGGCAGAAGCGACTCTCATCGCTGAAGACGACACGTCTCCATTCGTCTCTCCATTCACGCCTGTCGCGACACCACTGGAGGCGGGCTGCACGATGTTGGGGCTTGAGCGGAAGACGGCCTAACGGTGTGCGGGACCGTAGCCCAGCTTCATGGAGACGGTTGCGAATGGTTCTCGCCGATACCCCAGGAGCAACAGTGTCCCTAATTTGTTGGGAAGTGGCGGTGCGGTCCCCTACGGCACTGCGTAGGATCCTACGGTCTTGGCGTGCATCCGTGCGTCGCTGCGGTCCGGTCCCAGGTCGACGGGCACGTGCACCTTCCGCCGACCACTGGCGACAACATCGATGTACTGTGGAGACCTCACGCCACACGTGTTGAGCAATTCGGCGGTACGTCCACCCGGCCTCCCGCATGCCCACTATACGCCCTCGCTCAAAGTCCGTCAACTGCACATACGGTTCACGTCCACGCTGTCGCGGCATGCTTCCTGTGTTAAAGACTGCGATGGAGCTCCGTATGCCACGGCAAATTGGCTGACACTGACGGCGGCGGTGCACAAATGCTGCGCAGGTAGCGCCATTCGACGGCCAACACCGCGGTTCCTGGTGTGTCCGCTGTGCCATGCGTGTGATCATTGCTTGTACAGCCCTCTCGCAGTGTCCGGAGCAAGTATGGTGGGTCTGACACACCGGTGTCAATGTGTTCTTTTTTCCATTTCCAGGAGTGTAGTTCAAAGGAATAAAATATGTTATCATTAGTAATGGCACCATGAAGAGGCGGAATTATGTGGCCAGGTCCTTAAAATTATCGTATATATAAAAAATACTACATAAACTAAAATTTATAATTTGTAAATAAAAATAGCCTAACCAGAAACACATAAAGCATGGTCTTTGGCGCCACGTTTGCTTTTTTCACGTTTTCTTCACTGCCCTGTTGGTTTACCATTAGACGCAACATAAACTTTAAAAATAGAAAAATGAGCTATTTTGCTGCTTCGTGATGACAAAAATATAATTATGGCGGTATAATTAAAAAATTTTTAATCCCTTATGCGTCTTCTAAGACAAAATTTAAATTTTCTCTGAAATATATATTATAGTACATTGATGTGTCAAAGGATATCATGTTACATGGTACAAAGAGTCAAATTATGTGACATGCAGGCCTACTATAATTATTGTACTAATACGAACACTGTTTATTATCTTCTACATTGGTATAAAACAACAATAAGACCAGTATGATAATTGTTTTTTATGCAGGAAGTGACATGATATCGAAATCATTGTGAGTATTATATACATAATTTAAGTTTGGTTCGAATTTAATAAACCCCATCAAACTGTACCGCTCTCCAACTATCTGATCTGCTGTGCTTGCGTGCATTATGGAGAATGCTCTCTCCACACTAGCATTGTAGAATGGAAGGCTTAAAACTGCTGTCACCAGCTTGCTGACAGTCGAGACATTCCGCTCTCCTGCAGCATTTTCAAAGGTCGACACTTCACTCCAAAGAGCCTCTGCAGTTGAATTAATCTTGTTCCATTGTTGGAAAGGGAGAACTCGTCATTGATCCAAAGTGCTGTCAACATTGTCAGCTCCAAGCAATTCTGTAAAATTGGCCATTATATCCACCACACCAGGCCGTATTTGGCTAGCAGCCGAGTCAGGTGCGAAACAGGCAATTTTTTCAAAGCTTTAGACTCTTTGGAATTCTGCTCTCAATTTCTTGGCATAATTGACAAAAAATTAAACACACCAGTCTTTTATAACTCTTAAATCTTTTTGGTCAGTACCACCTGCCATTTCATTGTAACTAAATCGTAAATTAATACATTCATTATTCATCACATAATCCCTGAAATTGAAGCCTATCAAATCTTGTCTCTTGACGTTACTTAATCATTCTGGACTAACTAAAATTGGCAGATACTTCAGCAGCAAAGTATGTAGTCTGATAACAGCTTAAGAGGTTCAACATTATCAGCCTCACACATGTGAATACAATCGAATATTGCTTTCAGTGAGAGTTTAAAGAATGTAAGTTTAATTTATTGGGTTTTGATAATAGCATAAGATAAAATTGACGAGCAGTATAGCGTCATTCTTTACCCTTGAACTATTTAAAGTGAAACTCTAAAGTACCCCATTAGTCTTAACTCAGCACGTCCTTGACAACTTGTCTATTTCGAGCGGTTTCTTTCCAGCCAGTGTTCCATGCACCAGAGAATATTCAATTTGCCACTTGATACTGCACGAAACCCCCCCCCCCATGAACCATGGACCTTGCCGTTGGTGGGGAGGCTTGCGTGCCTCAGCGATACAGATAGCCGTACCGTAGGTGCAACCACAACGGAGGGGTATCTGTTGAGAGGCCAGACAAACGTGTGGTTCCTGAAGAGGGGCAGCAGCCTTTTAAGTAGTTGCAAGGGCAACAGTCTGGATGATTGACTGATCTGGCCTTGTAACAATAACCAAAACGGCCTTGCTGTGCTGGTACTGCGAACGGCTGAAAGCAAGGGGAAACTACAGCCGTAATTTTTCGCGAGGGCATGCAGCTCTACTGTATGATTACATGATGATGGCGTCCTCTTGGGTAAAATATTCCGGACGTAAAATAGTCCCCCATTCGGATCTCCGGGCGGGGACTACTCAAGAGGATGTCGTTATCAGGAGAAAGAAAACTGGCGTTCTACGGATCGGAGCGTGGAATGTCAGATCCCTTAATCGGGCAGGTAGGTTAGAAAATTTAAAAAGGGAAATGGATAGGTTGAAGTTAGATATAGTGGGAATTAGTGAAGTTCGGTGGCAGGAGGAACAAGACTTCTGGTCAGGTGACTACAGGGTTATAAACACAAAATCAAATAGGGGTAATGCAGGAGTAGGTTTAATAATGAATAGGAAAATAGGAATGCGGGTAAGCTACTACAAACAGCATAGTGAACGCATTATTGTGGCCAAGATAGATACGAAGCCCACACCTATTACAGTAGTACAAGTTTATATGCCAACTAGCTCTGCAGATGACGAAGAAATTGAAGAAATGTATGATGAAATAGAAGAAATTATTCAGATTGTGAAGGGAGACGAAAATTTAATAGTCATGGGTGACTGGAATTCGAGTGTAGGAAAAGGGAGGAAAGGAAAGATAGTAGGTGAATATGGATTGGGGGACAGAAATGAAAGAGGAAGCCGCCTTGTAGAATTTTGCACAGAGCACGACATAATCATAACTAACACTTGGTTTAAGAATCATGAAAGAAGGTTGTATACATGGAAGAACCCTGGAGATACTAAAAGGTATCAGATAGATTATATAATGGTAAGACAGAGACTTAGGAACCAGGTTTTAAATTGTAAGACATTTCCAGGGGCAGATGTGGACCCTGACCACAATCTATTGGTTATGACCTGTAGATTAAAACTGAAGAAACTGCAAAAAGATGGGAATTTAAGGACATGGGACCTGGATAAACTAAAAGAACCAGAGGTTGTACAGAGATTCAGGGAGAGCATAAGGGAGCAATTGACAGGAATGGGGGAAATAAATACAGTAGAAGAAGAATGGGTAGCTTTGAGGGATGAAGTAGTGAAGGCAGCAGAGGATCAAGTAGGAAAAAGACGAGGGCTAGTAGAAATCCTTGGGTAACAGAAGAAATACTGAATTTAATTGATGAAAGGAGAAAATATAAAAATGCAGTAAGTGAAACAGGCAAAAAGGAATACAAACGCCTCAAAAATGAGATCGACAGGAAGTGCAAAACGGCTAAGCAGGGATGGCTAGAGGACAAATGTAAGGATGTAGAGGCCTATCTCACTAGGGGTAAGATAGATACTGCCTACAGGAAAATTAAAGAGACCTTTGGAGATAAGAGAACGACTTGTATGAATATCAAGAGCTCAGATGGAAACCCAGTTCTAAGCAAAGAAGGGAAAGCAGAAAGGTGGAAGGAGTATATAGAGGGTCTATACAAGGGCGATGTACTTGAGGACAATATTATGGAAATGGAAGAGGATGTAGATGAAGATGAAATGTGAGATATGATACTGCGTGAAGAGTTTGACAGAGCACTGAAAGACCTGAGTCGAAACAAGGCCCCCGGAGTAGATAATATTCCATTGGAACTACTGACGGCCGTGGGAGAGCCAGTCCTGACAAAACTCTACCATCTGGTGAGCAAGGTGTATGAAACAGGCGAAATACCCTCAGACTTCAAGAAGAATATAATAATTCCAATCCCAAAGAAAGCAGGTGTTGACAGATGTGAAAATTACCGAACTATCAGCTTAATAAGTCACAGCTGCAAAATACTAACACGAATTCTTTACAGACGAATGGAAAAACTGGTAGATGCCAACCTCGGGGAAGATCAGTTTGGATTCCGTAGAAACACTGGAACACGTGAGGCAATACTGACCTTAGGACTTATCTTAGAAGAAAGATTATGGAAAGGCAAACCTACGTTTCTAGCATTTGTAGACTTAGGGAAAGCTTTTGACAATGTTGACTGCAAAACACTCTTTCAAATTCTAAAGGTGGCAGGGGTGAAATACAGGGAGCGAAAGGCTATTTACAATTTGTACAGAAACCAGATGGCAGTTATAAGAGTCGAGGGACATGAAAGGGAAGCAGTGGTTGGGAAGGGAGTAAGACAGGGTTGTAGCCTCTCCCCGATGTTGTTCAATCTGTAAATTGAGCAAGCAGTAAAGGAAACAAAAGAAAAATTAGGAGTAGGTATTAAAATTCATGGAGAAGAAATAAAAACTTTGAGGTTCGCCGATGACATTGTAATTCTGTCAGAGACTGCAAAGGACTTGGGAGAGCAGTTGAATGGAATGGACAGTGTCTTGAAAGGAGGATATAAGATGAACATCAACAAAAGCAAAACAAGGATAATGGAATGTAGTCTAATTAAGTCGGGTGATTCTGAGGGAATTAGATTAGGAAATGAGACACTTAAAGTAGTAAAGGAGTTTTGCTATTTGGGGAGCAAAATAACTGATGATGGTCGAAGTAGAGAGGATATAAAATGTAGGCTGGCAATGGCAAGGAAAGCGTTTCTGAAGAAGAGAAATTTGTTAACATCCAGTATTGATTTAAGTGTCAGGAAGTCATTTCTGAAAGTATTCGTATGGAGTGTAGCCATGTATGGAAGTGAAACATGGACGATAAATAGTTTGGACAAGAAGAGAATAGAAGCTTTCGAAATGTGGTGCTACAGAAGAATGCTGAAGATTAGATGGGTAGATCACATAACTAATGAGAAAGTATTGAATAGGATTGGGGAGAAGAGAAGTTTGTGGCACAACTTGACCAGAAGAAGGGATCGGTTGGTAGGACATGTTCTGAGGCATCAAGGGATCACCAATTTAGTATTGGAGGGCAGCGTGGAGGGTAAAAATCGTAGAGGGAGACCAAGAGATGAACACACTAAGCAGATTCAGAAGGATGTAGGTTGCAGTAGGTACTGGGAGATGAAAAGGCTTGCACAGGATAGAGTAGCATGGAGAGCTGCATCAAACCAGTCTCAGGACTGAAGACCACAACAACAACAACTGCACGAAAACCAGTTGTGAACTCCTGTAATGATGTATTGTCAATGCGAAGGGAACACTTTGCAAGCGTTTACTTCATCAAGATGCAATGGGAGTGATAAACATTTTACGGTAGTAAGATGGGGCAGAGATTCTTTCAAAACTGAGGAGAATGAATGATGCTCTCTTGCCATTACGTTAACTCCGCCCACACCTACTACCTATTAAGTTACTTAAATCAAAGCCATTTGTAGTTAGCTGCTCTTTTTTAACGTGTTAGCTTAAGTCAGTTTACCACCTTCTATTACCAACGGTCTGTAAAACGTTGTTATTATCTTTCTTTGTGTTTAGACTAAAATAACGCATAATGATGAACTACATTTTCTTGGTGTCAGTCGACGCACTCTCATCTACTGTCGTCCAATAAGGGCTATCGCCAGTGTCTTGGTCAAGAAGAAAAGGGAATTCACGTCAGTAATCGGCCCAGCATATTTGGTGAGATGCAACTTCATTCCACTAAGAACAGTGGATGACTTGTTCGAAGTGGCAACAGACGTTCTAGATGGCCTACTGCTCATACCGAACAATGCTCTACAATGAATGCAGCCACTTTCAGCTCTGCAATTTTTATTTCTCTATGTACATTTGCGCCATAAAATGTTGCTTATATTGAGTTGTAGCAACCGACTTGTGAAAAGTTGAGGGCCTGTAAATGCTTCTTGCAATTTGGATGGTTAGAAAAATCTTACTAATGTGATTGAAGGGTGCATTTGCACAATTTGCAAAGCGCTTTGGTTCCGTCACCTTTTGAACATGTGAGCCACCCTGAATCAACACCGGAATATTTCTCCTGACAGCAAAAAGCCAACTATGAGAACAAAATATTTAAAAAAATGTTTATTACAAGTTAAACAGTAAAATTTTAAAATAAGGGCACGCTTGTGTTTCACTTACCAAATAAATAGTACATTCTAGGAACCTTCTACATTGAGTACAAATTTTCACATCTCATATTTGGTATCGAGTGGGCACATGCTACTAAAATTAAATCACAATAACATTTATTATGTAAGTTATTAAGGTCAAATAGCAAAAATATGGACGTTATATGTGTTTAATTTCGCGAAAAAACTGCAGCTGATGTCTTGGGACACAGGAGTGGCAACACCAAGCAAGCAAAGACGCCCTCCAACGATAATACCTAAGTTTGGAGCACAAACTAAACCAAGGACTGCACTGCGCCTTTCGTTTCTAACCAATGAGAGTTAAGAAGATTGATGTGTATTTCCGGTTGGTCCGTAGTGTGAGATTTGGTGCACTGGTCAACATCATTTGGTCCCACCGTCTACAGGCGCTTTAGGGAGTGAATCAGATTATTCCATCAAAATGAAAACAAGCTCACAACGGCAGCACTCCAGTTTCCATTAAGATAGAGTTACTTCTTATTTTAATGGCATACAAACAACACGAAAAAACACAGAGAAAAGAGAGTAAAGAATAGAAACACAAACCAGTAACCAGCACCCAAACTTCCGTACTTCAACGCTCTGCTAAGTGCTGAGTGGTCTCATTCAATTAGCAGTATCGGGATTGTGTGATATCGTATAGCGTGATTTCGTCATAGTTGTATTTACCGTAAAAATAAAGTGATTTCATCATAATTGCAATTATTCTGAAAATAAAATGAAAATCACTTGTTTGTAACTTTTTAGGCAAGACTGAAACTCTAGTTTACATCAAGTGAAGTGTCTAAAAACTATAGAAACTCAGAAACTTAACAGAAAAGGGTGGTTCGTCTTTCCATACAGGCCTATATCTTCGCGTGGTAAATAGTTTAGGTAATATATATATATAGTTATATATAGATATAGATAGTTAATATACCCTACAGAAAAACAATACAACAGAAAAACCACCATCATGCACATAAAAACCGACAACTTTCAGCAACTGTGTTCGGAATGAATTAATTCTTTGGAGAAAGAAAGAAAGAGCCAGAAATGGAAGCAATGTGCTAAGTGAAGACTCTCCATTACTGCGCTTCAGTTTGGAGAAATAACGGTCACTTGTCAAATGTCGGTCGAAATCATTGCTTACTATCTCTCACACCTACAAAACCGTAAATCATAATCATCCATCTCTCTTTAGTTCTTAAAGAAGAAAAAAAATTTATATCATGCACGGTATTGGCTGGTAGCTTCGGCTAGCAATGTTTCAACACGCCACGACATCGATATGTGCTGCACTTGTATCTATATCTTGGAGCCATCGATATGAAGCTACCACCAAACACCAGATATACATATATGAGAGAGAGCATATATGTGTTGTGACTTAGAACATATATGTGTTGTTTGTAGTATGGTTATGTATAAAAAAATGTTTCGTCCATTTACCCACTGCCGAATTTTATATCCTCAGAACGTCCCCCAAAATATTCGTTTCCCGAAAACGTTCCCGAAAAACAATATTTTATCCGAAATTGTGAAAAAACCAATCTGGAGACACTGGCTCGAGCCCAGTAACAACAATCAGTCTTTTTCAGAACACTGTTACCTAGCAGCGATTACTTTAATTACTCACTGCGGTTAAACATTTCGATGAATATACTCTCAAATGTTCTTGATAATAACAATATCTGGATATGCGACGATACAGGATATTCACACACTGATGTCGGTGGAGAGGGGATCGTCATCCCCGGACCTAAGTCCGTATACAAGATTCCGTTCATGTTTCTTTTGCTGTATCTCGATTCTTCCGTCATATATAAATAACATTCATTGACGCGATTCGTATGTTCGCACCATAACCTAGGAATGGCGAAGTTCAAACACTCTATTTTACCACCACCCTACTTCCTTAGTTGCTCCAAGTACGTACGACACACAATGCTTAGAACCAATTACTTGTTCTCATCTCCAAACTTCATGCCGAAATAAGCAAACCTTGATTACTGTAGAAACTCTGTTATTTGTCGAAGTCTTGTACTTATAACGTAAGTAACACCTAGGTAACAAAATGAATCTGGGGTATTCACACGTTGTCTTCCTAGCACTTTGGATACAACAACGTGCACAAGGATAATCTTCTACCTTATGAATTCTATCAACGGTTGATTTCGGTGGTGACAATGGAACGCAGTGTTTGAAGTTCATTCTCCCCATCTACTTCACCAACCTGCAAACAACCAATATCGTTTTTTTTACATAAATTATACCATATAAAATAAATTTCACAGCCAATACTAGACAGTAATGAGCCTGCAACAAGTTGGCAGGAGGGTAAGTGTGCAGATAATACTGAGCGTAATGAAAAACTATGAAATCATTTTCATGTTCCAGGAGTACCAAATTAATAAAGAACACCATTTACTGCCCAAACATCAGAACCCTTGACGACCGGTGTAGGAGTATCCTGTGGTGTGTAACGTTCTATTCAAACTGTGATGAGTAATGGACTGTGATGCAGTAAGCAAACAAATACACACCTGGCCCACTGACTTTGACTTGTTAGATTCGCAATGAATTTGCTAGGATCCCGCACATTTTTTCCAACCATATTGCTTATAAAATTATTTCTAATATTTCAAATTATTTTCTGTTAACGTTCAAATATAAATATCCGCGAGCTGCGTATAACAATGTCGACTGAGAAAAGTTTAATGTAACTGCTGTATAGAATGGGTGGAGGATGTCCGCTCTTGGCAACTAATCTATGATGATTTAGACTGTACCGTGGAGAACTAAACATTAATAGCCAAACATAATTAGCAGGCACTTTGTAAACAATGGTTTGTGTATTAACTTGAACGACAATTGGTTTGAAAGAAATTCCCTCTCCAATTAAGGGACAGGAGCCTATGCCCTACTTTTCTATTTTAATCTTCCAGTAGCTGAAAGAACTATCTGTACATATCCAATATTAGTGACGAAATTTTTGGAGGATATAGCCTAGCATATGATTTCACATTTTCAATTAACTTGTTTAGGATCTGGGAGACACGTTCTCTTATTGCAAAATTTTGTACGTGGCTGCACCTTCAGAGACCGTGAATAGTTACAATTAAAAGAAAACAGCCCTGGGCCACTAATTTTTAGTGAATTAACCGGGTTTCAACACTGCAAGGAGTGTCTTCATCAGAATTTAAACCAAAGAATGGTCTATAACATGGTCACAGAATTATGACTAAAAACGAGTGATACAGATTATAAGTACGGAATTATCGTGAAAGACTGGCAGTACTTATATGTCATATATACAGTAATAAATATGCCAAAAGGGCATTAGTCACAAAGATATTTAAGATAAAAAAAACTGTGATTGCGAGCCACTATGGGCTGCTCGTTACTTGCGTGGTGCAGGTAGTTCTTTTATCTTAAATATCTTTGTGACTAATGCCCTTTTGGCATATTTATTACTTTATAAATGACGTATAAGTACTGCCAGTCTTTCACGATAATTCCGTACTTATAATTTGTATCATACGTTTTTAGTCATAATTCTGTGCCCATGTTATAGACCATTCTTTGGTTTAAATTCTGAGGAAGACACTCCTACCAGTGTTGAAACCGGGTAAATTCGTTAAAAATTAGTGACCGAGGGCTGTTTTCTTTTAATTGTTTCGTTCTCCTGTTGTTGTTGTTGTTGTTGTTCTTGTCATAGTGACATCAAAGATAAGTCTAATGCAGTTCCCTACACTAGTCTATTCTGCTGACCCCTACTGTATCTACATCCACATGAACATGTTTATTATAGTAACATATTTTTTGGTCTTCCTCTTTAATTTTTAATACCACACATCTAACTATATGTAAATAAAATGTATCATGTTACCTGAATCTTCCGTCGGTTCTTGGTAGAAGAACATTATAATAAATGTCCTTGTAAGCCGAAAACTGGTTAACACAATAAAAGTAATACTGTAGAACAAAATCAAACTGGTGTTTCTCATTTATTAAATAAAATGTAGTTTAATGGCTCAGGATGTATGTTATCAATCCGTCCATTCTTATTGGTATTTATTTTCTCTCTAATCTCATTTCTTATCTCTTCATCAATTGTGTAATCCACCCAACGAATCTTCAGCATTATCCTATTGTATCATACCTCAATAGCTCCTATTCGTTTGCTGTGGGTAATGCTCGTCATCCACCCTTCACTTCAGTACGAGGTCATAATTCAAAAAAATACGCTCAGAAATCAAGGAAACGCCGTGTAAACAGTTCGCACCAGCTTCTCAAATCGCTCCCATTAACTCTTCGTTTTGCAGAGAAACTTATAAACAGTAACGGATTTATGCGACAGCTTACTCCGTCTCGACGATGTGTGGCAATCGACTTGGTCCATAATTACGAGCTGTGATAATTAATCTAAAAACTGAGGTAAGCAGAGATGACTCAACACTAAAAAAACGGATTAAATGCTAAGAGTTGGATGTATTCTACTAAAATTCACAAACATAAGCTTAGAGCAGCCTTTGCTGTCGTTTTAATATTACTTACAAGTGAGAGAGAAATTGACAGAGTCATCAACTAATGAATATATGAGAGTACAGAATGCCTTAAACAGCACTTTCGTTTCTAACGTGTTGGAAAAAGCTGAGTGGACGTCAGAATCCCAAAATGTTTGGACACGAAGTGTGTACTGTAATCAGTAGCTGTTGAACCCTGATGATACACAAGAGTGTTGAAAAGAAATAATGGGTTGATAGGGCATATTCTGAAACAATGGAAAATAGTGCATTGACTAGTAGACGGAAGATTGGGAATAAAAATTGTAGATGGAGGTCATGACTTGACTATGGCCATCAAGTCCAAATGGATGAAGATTGCAGAGATTATGAGGCCTGCAGAGGATAAACTGACGTGGTGAGCTGCCTGAATTCAGTCTTCGGATAGAATACCGTTACAACTACACTATGTTATATGTGCTAGCAGGCTTGTTCACCCCATTTTGAAAGATCTCGACTCATTTCTGAGAAATATTGTTTCAGTGTCTTTCTGAAAGTTCGAAATTTTAATAAAAGGAGACGTGCAGCAAATTATTTACTACATCGCATACTATTGGATACCGATGAATATACTGCCTTCAAAGATTCCGAATCTCTTCGATTTTAGACGCTAAAGTGAAGCATTGTAGGGAGCCAGCCGTTCAGATTTTTACGCAATCATCTCTATTATCAATAAATTTCCGAATGCCCAGAATCACTACCTGGAAGCAATCAAATGTTCCGGATCTTCTTAGCTTGCTTTTCGTTCTTTTAAACTTTTTACCTGATCGTATATGACGCATTTTTCCATAAAACTGAATTTCCCTTGAGTGTTTTCACTTATTGCTCGACTTTATGCAAAGTTGACATTACGCTTTGTTTTTCTCTTTATTTTTATCTTTCTGTCAAATCTTATGTTCAGCACACAAGAATGTTTCCGTTGCAAACTCATAGGTGTCGCGGTCTCATCAACAATGTAACACGATCAGACTTCCGAGTACAGATTCGGTGGCAGTATAATTTAAGGCATCTGTACAGCATTTCGTATGTTGCAGTAATTGCAAACATTGTTTACATGAAAATTATCTTGGTGTTGGCTATGTTTGCTATTGTTCGTATGAAAGCTATCCTAGTGTTTGCTATGTTTGTTATACGTAACAGTCCAAAGTAAATAATATGTACATTA
Organism: Schistocerca americana; assembly: GCF_021461395.2. Taxonomy (NCBI): domain Eukaryota; kingdom Metazoa; phylum Arthropoda; class Insecta; order Orthoptera; family Acrididae; genus Schistocerca; species Schistocerca americana. Next base: position 409,077,140 of record NC_060126.1, on the reverse strand, counting down.
GTCCAAAATTTCCTATTCATTAAAGGATAGGGTGAGAACGTTGACTGTACATTTTATGTTATAAAAGCATTGTAAATGGAAGAGCAGCTAATACTATAGCTTACATTATGTCGAATACGATATTATTCTTTACATTAAAGCACAGAGACTTAAAAATATTAAGTCCCTGCCGGAGGGAACAGTTATAGGCGTGGAGAAACAACATGTTGTTGCGAACGTAGCTACATTTTCACGTCACACTGTTGTGCCCAAACAGAGTTTGTGTCAATAGTATTATTGAAACTTCGTTCTACCTGAAGAGTTTACCATGTGAACCTAAACGGAAATCAATTACCACACAGCGCCAATAAATTATCAATAATGTTAAGGAAGTACAGTTGATTTAAGTAACTGACGGTACTTCTTGGCATATTGTTTACAACCTCGATATCTTACCTGTTCTCTTCCAGAATAAGACGTCGCAGTTCTTGTCATGAGATTTCTCTGCCAAAATTTAATTACTTGTTTTGTTCGAATTAATTAGTTAAATGCTTGTAGAACTTAACACCCTCTAAAAATTTTGGTCTGGCATGAATGTCGGAATGGGTTTTATTAACACCGACAGAAAGTAGCTGAGTGTTTTTACTGTTTAGGTCAAACGTATATCAACTGAGCCTAGCCCAGTGTAACGAAATGCTCCTGCAGTGATTAAACAGAATTGTGTCATAACGGGAGAAGCACCTATCAGTTCGATAAGTAGGTGTCAGAGCACATGAGTGCAATTAAGTATGCAAGAATACTTATTCAGTACACTGGCGATGCTGAAGATGTGACCCAGTGGCTCTAAACACCAACATCGTCATGCCTTACAGCACAAATATAGCTTCCGAAGAAGCTGACAAAACGGTAAAACCAGGATGCATGCAGTCGTAATTTCGAAATAATTATGCCTAGTCTGATGGGATCTACAGGCTAAGACTGCTCCGTTGGGGAGACAAAAGCCAGCCCATTTGACATGTACAGGGTGGTCCATTGATAGGGATCGGACAAAATATCTCACGAAATAAGCACCAAACGAAAAAACTACAAAGAACGAAACTCGTCTAGCTAGAAAGGGGGAAACCAGATGGCGCTATGGTTGAACCGCTAGATGGCGCTGCCATAGGTCAAACGGATATCAGCTGCGTTTTTTAAATAGGAGCCCCAATGTTTATTACATATTCGTGTAGTACGTAAGGAAATATGAATGTTTTAGTCGGACCACTTTTTTCTATGTGTGATATATGGCGCTGTAATAGACACAAACGTATAAGTACGTGGTATCACGTAACATTCCGCCAGTGCGGGCAGTATTTAGTTCGTGGTACATTGCCCGTGTTAAAATGAACCGTTTACCAAATGCGGAAAAGTTCGATATAGTGTTAATGTATGGCTACTGTGATCAAAATTGCCAACGAGCGTGTGCATGTATGCTGCTCGGTATCCTGGACGGCATCATCCAAGTGTTCGGACCGTTCGCCGGATAGTTCCGTTATTTAAGGAAACAGGAAATGTTCAGCCACATGTGAAACGTCAACCACGACCTGCAACAAATGATGATACCCGAGTATGTGTTTTAGCTGCTGTCGCGGCTAATCCGCACATCAGTAGCAGACAAATTGCGCGAGAATCGCGAATCTCAAAAACATCGGTGTTGAGGATGCTACATCAACATCGATTGCACTCGTACCACATTTCTATGCACCAGGATCTGCATGGCGACGAATTTGAACGTCGTGTGCAGCTCTGCGACTGGGCACAAGAGAAATTACGGGAAGATGACAGATTTTTTGCACGCGTTGTCTTTAGCGACGAAGCGTCATCCACCAACAGCGGTAACGTAAGCCGGCATATATGCACTGTTGGACAACGGAAAATGCACGATGGCTGCGACAAATGGAACATCAGCGAGCTTGGTGAGTTAATGTACGGTGCGGCATTATGGGAGGAAGGATAATTGGCCCCCATTTTGTCGATGGATATCTAAATGGTGCAATGTATGCTGATTTCCTGTGTTATGTTCTACCGATGTTTCACTGCATGACAGAATGGCGATGTACTTCCAACATGATGGATGTCCGGCACATAGCTCGCGTGCGGTTGAAGCTGTATTAAATTGCATATTTCATGACAGGTGAATTCGTCGTCGAAGCACCATACCACGGCCCGCACGTTCACCGGATCTGACGTCCCCGCATTGCTTTCTGTGGGGAAAGTTGAAGGATATTTGCTAGTGTGATCCACCGACAACGCCTGACAACATGCGTCAGCGCATTGTCAGTGCATGTGCGAACATTACGGAAGGCGAACTACTCGATGTTGAGAGGAATGTCGTTTCAAGTTGAAACGTCCCCTTAGAAAAATTATTCAATTACTGTGCTGATAAACCTCTTACATTATTTGATTTTCAAACAGCTGAGCAAAACTGAGCGTACTCAGACATTTCGCTCTTTACCTATTCTGATCAACACTAAACTGACACACATTTTTTAGCGCAACAAAACCTGACTTTCAATAATCCCTACAAAAGAATGGGCCTGACTAACATTAACCTATACCTTTCACAAATCACTTACCTCACAAAAATCTTCGTTACTCGAACTACTGCAATACAGCGAGCGCCACTACTGCCAGCTAAGTAAAAGATTCAAACTACTGAAGGCACTAACTACTGATAGGCATAGTTAGCAAATGAAAGATTTTGATAGAGAACAAACAATGTATTTACCTTAATAGTGTTCAAAAGTCATAATAGATATAGCAGTTCATGACATCCATTTTTACAAATGTACTGTTTCTGATGGACACACGTCCAGATCAGCCGCTCTCAAAAATCCGCCATCTCACTTCCCCACATCCACCACTGCTGGCGGCTCACCTCCAACTGCGCAACGATACGAGATGTTAACAGCCAACAGCCAAACACTACGATAGCGAATATTAGAACAACGCCACCCAGCCACAGACTGCACACAGCACAGCCAGTGATTTTCATACAGAGCGCTACATGGCGTAACCAAAATAAAAACCTAAACAAGCTACTTACATAGCCCTCATGTTCCCCACAAAAAATTTTACAAATTGTTGTGGGCAGTGGCCAATACAGATTTGAAAAAATTTTTCATAATTGTAATAATAAAGAAATCAAATGCACACACTTATTGAAACAATGTTGGTCAAAAAGTAACATTTTCTCACAGTCCATAAAGATAGTCCTGATCATTCATCATAGTAAAATTGCAGTGTTTTTTTTATCTCGAAGTCTGGGCAGTAAAAGAGAATGCACACGGAAGTAGTGGATTTCGATGCAGTCTTGAAGAGGTAGTGTTGTCCTCCCAACGGAAAGACAGTGCTGACTCTTGACATGCAGACAGGTAGTACGTCACAACAGCAGAGTCAGTCGAAGTTTTGAAGAATGTTGGTAGGTAGGTCATCAAAGAGCAGACCCACTGTAATCCTGGTAGAGATTACGGTATTGGTGGGCCACCAGAGGTGGAGATCCACTGCAATCCTTGTACAAATAATGGTACTGGTGAGTCATCAAAGGTGTAGACCCACTGTAGTCCTTGTAGAAATTATGGTATTGCAGAGTCATCAAAGGTGTAGACCCACTGTAGTCCTTGTAGAGATGATTAGCAGTCATCCGTTGCGACTGTGCAGGTCCACAATCACCATCGAAGAGTCTTGTGGACAATATAGCAAGTCCATGAACCACCACTTGTGCACTCACTAAAATTTTTTTTTAAATGTCCTTAGAACCAGCAATGCTGTTATCCATTCCCTTGCTGACTTATTAACACATGTGCAAACACTAACAGTCCCAACTTCTCACATATTGTGCATTACTATGACCAACAGAAACGTGTGCAGTGAAATGTAACTTAATTTGAAGAACTGGTGTCTATACAATTATAAATTTACAACATAAGAATAGAATTACACAGGTACAAAATACATGATTAAAGAACATAATAGTACAGATAATATTTGTAGAAATACAGGCTTTACAAAAGAATAGAAATAGACATATACATCAGTGTTACAGGAATTATGACATAAGTAAATATGTAAAATCATGAGAATAATTTTCGGAACATTAATTTCACACATAAGCATTAAAACAGAACAGAATAAATAGAGTCTAAACATCTTTACAAAGTAAATAACATATTATTAATGCAAATTATATTTGAGGATAACAGTATTCCTCATCATAGCAAATGTAGCTTAGTATTAGAAGAGAAAAAAATTCTATGAAACAGTACACAGAGACAGGAAAAACACCAATACACAAGGGTACACAAACCCATAGCGGGATAACACAAAAGGAAAGGACAGGGTTTGTTTTCAGTGTAACATTTGATACTGCAGTCCAACCGAAAACTTCATTTCATTGATCTTTCCCTCTTATTTCAACATTTGTTTCCACTAAAAAAATCCTATCCAAGCATGCTTTCTGTATTTGTATGTTCACATTTTTCTTACCTCATTATTTATTTTTAATTATCTTACCCCATCATTTATTTCCAAGAAAATCCTACCTAATCCTGTTGTCCCTAAACTCTACTTTTTTGTTCATATCCTCTTTCAAAATCATTTTTTGGCCAAACCATTTTCTTATAGCTGCTCAATGCATTTCTTCCAATTCATCATAACTCGTTCTCTTATATAGCCTACCCCATCTTAAGCTAACTTAAATCTACTGAGCTCAGATGTGTAAACTAAGTAACGAGACAATACAGCAGCACAAAACAATTAACACAAACAGCAATGACAAAAAAATGCAAATTGGCGAAGCAAGCAGCAATATATATAAATTAGCAAAGCAATTGCAATATTACAACTGATATAAGGCACTGTGCAGCAAACAAGAAAAATAAATCAGTAGTAAAACTGGCTTAACAGAGTAATACAAAGAGAAATTTAATAGCACTGTGTCTGGCAAGCAGCAGCAGCAAATGCAATAACTTATATCTAATCATGACAAAGCTCAAGCAGAAAAAATATTACAGTAAAAATGGCCATGTTTAATACCTATGTCACATCTTGACACTAGAGTGATGCATCACCTTGACTTACTCTAGCAGACAAGTTACCAAACAGTTAAAAAATTATTTTCGCAATTCCTGTGACGGGAAATGTCTATTTGTGCTCTCTCTTCTACGAAAGTACATCTCAAAATTATTCATTACATTGTCTGTAGACAGAAAATAGTGATATTAGTACATCTATTAAATTTCATTTTAACCAATGCTGCAGTGCAGCTAGAAACTAGATATTAAACAAAATGAGCAATCTCTCAACTACAAAGACAATAGATGTAAAATGTTTCTCATCATTTCATTAGGCATTTCAGTGAATATCATAAATTATGAGCTCCACAGTGTAATCATGTGTTTTCAAGTTTGAGCGTGTCGTATTTGCGATGCTTTCTACAAAGAAATGTCAATAGCGGGGATAATGGCCTCCTTTTTTTCTCCACCTGTGCCTCTGAAATGCGCACACTAATGGCTTTTTTTCCAGGTGACTGTCACTCAGCTGGGTCTCCACAGCACATTACATCAAGGTCATCTACCTTCTTTGGTGAAATATTTACGGCAGCAGTTTCCACTACAGTGACAGTCTCATATAAAAATTTTCACAGGTCGAAATTTTGCGTTACAAATGAGTAGAAACAATATCCTATAAATATAACAGTGTCCAATAAATTTTCGCCAGCATTGTGAAACATTCAAGTATGTACACACATTTCATTGCTCTTAAAGTATGATTCTTGGTTTCCAACATCCGTTTTCACAAATCTGAGTCCCTAAACACTACTCATTATTCCTTACCTTATTACACATATACATATTCGTCGACACTTCTTCAATATTTCATCGTAATAAATTCCTCATATAGCACCAGCTTATTGATCATAAACATACCTCAACAGCATAATACACATCGTCATCGTAATAATAACATCATTACACCTCAGTCAAATCTCAAAATCGTCGTAGCTTCCTCCAATAATTTCTAAAAATTCTCTGCTCATTTCAATAGTGTCATCTACCTCAAATGTACTTTAAAAATCATGATCCCATACCAAATTCATCATTCAAAGCTCTCATAGTATCACAATGGTTCTGAAAAAATATGAACAGTTCACAAAGTACAGACAAAATACAACTTCATAAGTGTGAAGTTATCAAACTGTGTAATTGTGTAAACATGTGTCACTGATGTAGTAAAAAAAAATGTTTCTCTCTCAGTTAAATGATCAGATAGCTGTGTAATTTATGTGTTAGAGAAATATGGTAATGATGTGTAAAGATGTATAAGCAAATACCATATTAGCTAGGGCTCCTTGTGCTTGCTACACACATGGTACACAAAGTAAGTTTGTACACCCCTGAGTATTAATGTAATTATACCCTCAGGTGTTACAGATTACAGCAATGGAAAGAAATGTATCACAGAAAACTTTCTTTGTAATTCAAAAATCTTGAAAAATAAATGTTTTAAGTACAAAATTAATCACTCAAATGCATGTCCTGTAGCGCTAAATGTGCGTCTTGCTGTAAGATAATTCTGTGGAAGTGTCGTAGTTTTTGTCCTCTGTAAGCAAAGTTCTGCTGAAGTCGATGTACTCACCTCAACATAAACAAAAGTGAAATGCTTTGCATATAGATATCGTAGTTATTGTGCTTATTGCCATGATGAAGAAAGTACTGTACTGTAACGTATTGTTGTGCTACGGAAAAGGCTGTATCATTGTAGCTATATCACAAAAGTCACTACTAAAACATGTTTTACTTTCCAGAATAATACATAAAAACTGTGCAGATATAAAACAGATACACCGCAAAAGCAACAATGTAAATTGTGTCACACATTAGTAGCGTCATGATATAATCTTGTAGCTATCAAAGAAACCAAATGGTAAGTCATCTTTAATCTCACAGAATGTACTTCAAATAAAGAATATATTTTCAAGTAAACCAAAATGTTGCATTAAAATCTCATTAGCAGTATATGTTCTAAGTATGTAAGGCATATATTCGTTACGTAATTGTGCAACTAACAAGCAAGAATGTACAAATATCAACACTGTGTCGTCTGTTCACTATAACAATGCACTCGTAAATACTGTCTAAATATGAAACTTTCATATCAGCGCACACTCTGCTGCAGAGTGAAAATCTCATTCTGGGAACTGTCTAAATATGTTCACTAGGTTCTAGACTGGATAGTTAACTTTAAAACATAGTTGCATGTTAACAGTTTCTAAGTCTGACAAAGCATACTAGTAACGTGAAGTGAAAAGTTTTATGGCAAAGACAAAGTTAAAAAGCAGATTATCTTTCAACAAAGGGTTTTACATGCGAAACGTGGTGTAAACCTTTACTCCTCCTAGTACGCACAGTTTCAGTTTCAACGCAATTACCATGTGGTATACGTCGGTAAGGAATTCTGGAATTTTTCTCAAGCTTAACTTGCGTTATTTTTCTCAAGCCCAGCCGGCACACATGGCTGCCTGCGCAGCGAGGCATTGTCTGCTATCTCTTTGTTGACGTGCGTCGTTATTGGGATTTGGAGACCTAACTTCTACAAATTCACCTTGTCGAGAGGGCCCTGCCCTGTTTGAATCCCGCCAGTTTTGATGCAATTCAGGTCTGTCGTTACAATCATATCATCTGTCATCATGTTGGTAGATTCCATAGTTTCTTTCTTGTCGGTCACATGGTGGAGAATTTCTCCCTGAATCGTAACTGCACACTGGACTGTTGTGTCTGAAGTTATTCTGTCTCCCTTGATAATAATTATTTTCGTTCCCATATTGTCTGTTTCTCTGATTGTCTCTGTGATAGTCATTACCGCGGAGAGGTGATCTTTCCCTGTAATTATAACTACTCTGCCAACGGTTGTCATACGGGTGATATCTGTTTTGGCCACGATTTACGTTGTAAGAATAGCCCTGTCATGTCCATTTATTATTTCTGTCATCGCGGATGTAACCTATAATTGTTGTGCTCCTGTTTTCGCGTTCCGCGATTGTCAGTGTCAATTTCCAATTCTTGTAACAGTCCCTGAAAAGCTTCAATGTCGTCTTTGCAACGTCCTGCCAAAATAACATGTCGTAACAATTTGATTAAGCAAATACGGATGAGTTCTGAGGTGCTGTAAGGGTTTGACAGGTACTGATTCTTGTGCAACATGTCTTCAAAATATTTCACAAGACTGGAAATTTCAGATTGTTTGAAATGTTTCATCATTATGATGCTATGTTTTACTCGGACTTGTGTGGCTTGAGACCAATATGCTGAGAGGAAGGCATGATAAAATTCATTTTCACTGTGGCAATCGTAAATGACCGATCGCATTCTTACAGCTGGTTTATTCTCTAAGTAGCCACACATAAATTCTAATCTGTGATCTAATTACCAGTTGGGAGGAAAACAATGAGAGAATTGATGAAGCCACGCTTGTGGATGAATGTCGTTGCCGGAATTCTTAAATGTTTTGAATTTACGTGTAGTAATAAACAGCTTATAGTCAGCACTGAAAGACCTGAGTCGAAACAAGGCTCCAGGAGTAGACAACATCCCATTAGAACTACTGACGGCCTTCGGAGAGCCAGTCCTGACAAAACTCTACCATCTGGTGAGCAAGATGTATGAGAAAGGCGAAATACCCTCAGACTTCAAGAAGAATATAATAATTCCGATCCCAAAGAAAGCAGGTGCTGACAGATGTGAAAATTACCGAACTATCAGTTTAATAAGTCACGGATGCAAAATACTAACGCGTATTCTCTTCAGACGAATAGAAAAACTGGTAGAAGCTGACCTCGTGGAAGCTCGATTTGGATTCCGTAGAAATACTGGAACACGTGAGGCAATACTGACGCTACGACTTATTCTAGAAGCTAGATTAAGAAAAGGCAAACCTACGTTTCTAGCATTTGTAGACTTAGTGAAAGCTTTTGACAATGTTGACTGGAATACTCTCTTTCAAATTCTAAAGGTGGCAGGGGTAAAATACAGAGAGAGAAAGGCTATTTACAATTTGTACAGAAACCAGATGGCAGTTAGAAGAGTCGAGGGGCACGAAAGGAAAGCAATGGTTGGAAGGGAGTGAGACAGGGTTGTAGCCTATCCCCGATGTTATTCAATCTGTATATTGAGCAAGCAGTGAAGGAAACAAAAGAAAAATTCGGAGTAGGTATTAAAATCCATGGAGAAGAAATAAAAACTTTGAGGTTCGTCGATGACATTGTAATTCTGTCAGAGACAGCAAAGGACTTGGAAGAGCAGTTGAACGGAATGGACAGTGTCATGAAAGGAGGGTATAAGATGAACATCAACAAAAGAAAAACAAGGATAATGGAATGTAGTCGAATTAAGTCAGGTGATGCTGAGGGAATTAGATTAGGAAATGAGACACTTAAAGTAGTAAAGGGGTTTTGCTATTTGGGGAGCAAAATAACTGATGATGGTCTAAGTAGAGAGGATATCAAATGTAGACTGGCAATGGCAAGGACCACGTTTCTGAAGAAGAGAAATTTGTTAACATCGAGTATAGATTTAAGTGTCAGGAAGTCGTTTCTGAAAATATTTGTACGGAGCGTAGCCATGTATGGAAGTGAAACATGGACGATAACTAGTTTGGACAAGAAGAGAATAGAAGCTTTCGAAATGTGGTGCCACAGAAGAATGCTGAATATTAGTTGGGTAGATCATATAACTAATGAGGAGGTATTGAATAGGACTGGGGAGAAGAGAAGTTTGTGGCACAACTTAACTAGAAGAAGGGCGTAGGTTGGTAGGACATGTTCTGAGGCATCATGGAATCACCAATTTAGTATTGGAGGGCAGCGTGGATGGTAAAAACCGTAGAGGGAGACCAAGAGATGAATATGCTAAACAGATTCAGAAGGATGTAGGTTGCAGTAGGTACTGGGTGATGAAGAAGCTTGCACAGGATAGAGTAGCATGGAGAGCTGCATCAAACCAGTCTCAAGACTGAAGACCACAACAACAACAAGAGTCAAAATCATCATGTCAGCGAGTCGCATGTGGGTCATTGTTACGTCGTTTCGGCGGTTCCATCTTAAAATTCGGTGTACCTTGCCAATTTCTTTCATAATATCCTAAGTGCCCTGTGTTATTATTTTGTGGCTGTTCCGTATTTCCATGTCCCTCTTCCCATATTGGAGCGCGAGTGTCCTCTGACGTATGTAATTCTTGTATTACCTGTGTCAACTGATCTTGTACTTCCCGGATATCTCTTTGGTGTTGCGTATTAATTTGATTCTGATTTTGTTTGAGTTTCCTAATTTGTTCGTACTCTTCTGTGTCAATGAAGGCTACAGGTCTTGTGTCATTCAGATCATCATCCACCTTTGCAGATAAGTTAGTGAACTGATCCGAAAGTTCGGCTACTTTCTCCGATAGTGAACTTATTTCCTCAGTGTGTTTTTCTGAACCAAGTTTCAGAGTGTCCATTTGTGTTGAAATCGTATCTACTGTGTCCTTTAAGTTTTCCTGACTTTTTGCAAGTTGCGTAACCGAATCGGTGGATGCAACTGAGTCAGTCTCAGCTTGCAAGGTCTCATGATTTTCATGAACAATAGTTTGCAGTTCTTTTATGGCTGCTTCGTGATTCTGTAATGTATTTTCATGCCGCGAAAATATGGGTTGGAAATGCTCACAAATTGGTGTTTTTCCGTCATTACAAACTTTTTGACATTTCGATTCGATTTTATGTAACTCAGTATTTAATCTTCACGTGTTTGTTCAAGCGTCGTGTCTAATCTTTGAAGATTTTGTTCCATTGTGTCTAACTCTTGAAGATTTTGTTCCATTGTGTCTAACTTTTGAAGATTTTGTTGCATTGTGTCTAACTTTTGAAGCTTTTGCTGTGTTTGTCCCATTTGTTGTATTAATTGTAATAACAATGCACTGGTGTCTGAAACATGTTCCTCAGTGCTTTTCGGTAATGAATTTGCACCGGCAGCATTCACATTTTAACAAGCAGAATATGTGTCTTGACTTATTTGAGAAAACGGTGAGGACCCAAAAACTGAATCTACAGTATTTGCGAGATTGTGTCCTGTCATTTCGGATTCCTGAGGCGAGCTGTTGCCGACCGATCGATCGATAATGCTGCCCTGTTCACTAATTGTTTCACTGTCTACGCCGTTATTTGCCGCCCGCTCCATTTCCCTATGCACTATTACCAAATTACCACTTTGAATGTCTGTTAATTCATTACACAGTGGTGCTGATAAGCTACGCTCGTCGTGAATATTATTTCTCAGTTTACTTTGGAGCCTAGTGTTACGTTTTTCACACGCCATTATTGTCACAATATTTCACACAACAACACAGAAAAGCACAATTGAAGAGCAAAATAAGAAAACACATTAACATAGCATTGAAAATAATATTTAGTTAATTGCAAGCGCAGCTGCGAAATACTTGGTGCAAATCTACATGCATGCCACAACTGTTTTACTGTGCAACAATAAAAAACTACAACTACAAAGGAAATTCTCCCTATAATTACGCACTAGCAATAAACAGTAGCTACACTAATTACACAAACTCCAAGAAAAGAAATCAGAAGCTTCCAGTGAGGTATCCTCGGCTAAGGGTCGACATATGAAACGTCCCCTTAGAAAAATTATTCAATTACTGTACTGATAAATCTCTTACATTATTTGATTTTCAAACAGCTGAGCAAAACTGAGCGTACTCAGACATTTCGCTCTTTACCTATTCTGATCAACACTAAACTGACACACAATATTTTTTAGCGCAACGCAATCTGACTTTCAATAATCCCTACAAAAGAATGGCCCTGACTAACATTAACCTATACCTTTCACAAATCACTTACCTCACAAAAATCTTCGTTACTCGAACTACTGCAATACAGCGAGCGCCACTACTGCCAGCTAAGTAAAAGAGTCAAACTACTGAAGGCACTAACTACTGATAGGCATAGTTAGCAAATGAAAGATTTTGATAGAGAACAAACAATGTATTTACCTTAATAGTGTTCAAAAGTCATAATAGATATAGCAGTTCATGACATCCATTCTTACAAATGTACTGTTTCTGATGGACACACGTCCAGATCAGCCGCTCTCAAAAATCCGCCATCTCTCTCCCCACATCCACCATTGCTGGCGGCTCACCTCCAACTGCGCAACTCTGCGCGCTGTTAACAGCCAACAGCCCAACACTACAATAGCGAATATTACAACAATGCCACCCAGCCACAGACTGCACACAGCACAGCCAGTGATTTTCATACAGAGCGCTACATGGCGTTACCAATATAAAAACCTAAACAGCCTACTTACGAAGTATTGCCAAATGCATTGAGGTTGACGGACATCATTTTGAGCAATTATTGCATTAATGTGGTATTTACAGGTAATCACGCTGTAACAGCATGCGTTCTTAACAATCATATGTTCACAAAGGTACAAGTATCACATTGGAACAACCGAAATAAAATGTTCAAACGTACCTGCGTTCTGTATTTTAATTTAGAAAACATACCTGTTACCATCTGTTCGTCTAAAATTGTCAGCCATACGTTTGTGTATATTACAGCGGCATCTATCACAAAGCGAAAAAAATGGTCCAACTAAAACATTCATATTTCTTTACGTACTACACTAATATGTGATATGAAATTGGGGTTCCTATTTAAAAAAAAAACGCAGTTGATATTCGTTTGACCTATGGCAGCGCCATCTAGCGGGCCAACCATAGCGCCATCTGGTTTCCTCCTTCAAATGAGATGAGTTTCGTTCTTTGTAGTTCTTTCGCTTGACGCTTATTTCGTGAGATATTTGGCCCGGTCATGATCAATGGACCACCCTGTATACCACATAACTGAAACTCTCAGCCTGAGATGAAGCAGCCAGCTACAGCCGACAAACCTCACTGTCAATAACTGGATTACTCTGCCTAAGCTAAGTGTGGATGCAGTCAACTTGGTGCCTTCACAAAGTCAGTTCACATACCTCTGTTGATGAGCCTCCCTGGTGAGCCGTGGGTTCCAACCTGGGCCCATGCTGCCAACGAGCACCTGATGAAACCAAAATGTTCCAGCCATCATGGCCAACTACGTTACAAGAGGCTATCGACCATCTCACCAGTTTCTATTCCATCACTGTAACTGTCATGCTTATTATGAATGTTTTTCTGACGGACCAGGATATGACTCTTACCACCGCCGTCACTGCACACCAAGCCCCGACGGTGGAACTAAACTGAGGTGACAAATGTCAAGGGATAGACATATGCACATACACAGCGAAGACAAGATACAAAATGCCAATACATTACAGGAACTGTCATTTGTATTTAAGTGATTCATATGAAAAGGTTTCCGACGTGATTATAGAGGCACGATGGGAATTAGCCGACGCTGAACGCTTGGTAGTTGGAGCTAGACGCTTGGAACATTCATTCTCTGAAGTCGTTAGGGAATTCAATATTCCGAGATCAACAGTGTCAACAGTATGCTGAGGATGCCAAATTTCAGGGAATCTCACCACAGATACTTAACGAGCGAGAGCAGCGGCGTTTGCTTATAGTTGTCAGTTCTAACAGACTAGCAATACTGCCTGATATAACAGCAGAAATCAATGTGGAGCGTACGACGAACGTATCCGTTGGGGCAGCGCGGCAAAATTTGGCGTTAATGAGCTATAGCAGCAGACGACTGATCAGAGTGACTTTGCAAACAGCACAACATCACCTGCAGCGATTCCCCTGGGCTCATAATCCCATCGGTTGGTTCCTAGATTAGTGGAAAACCGCGGTCTGCTCAGATGAGTCCAGATTTCAGTTGGTAAGAGCTGACAGTGTGGTTCGATTGTGGCCCAGACTCCACGAAGCCGTTGACGCAGGTCGTCAAAAAGACACTATGCAAGTTAATGGTGGCTGCATAATGGTGTGGGCTCTGGTTACATGGAATAGACTGCATTCTCAGTTATGTTCGTCTGCTTGGAGGCCACTCGTAATTATTCATGGACTTCCAGCTCCCAAACAACGGTGGAATTTTTGTAGGCACAGTGTGCCTTGTCAGCAGGTCACAGTTGTTTGCGATTGGTCTGAAGAACGTTCTGGGCAATTCGAGTGAATGATTTGGCCATCAAGACATCCCGGTCTGAATCCTACCGAACATTTATGGGACTTGATCGAGAGAACGGTTAGTGCACAAAATTCTGCACCGACAACACTTTCACTGTTATGGACGGCTATAGAGGCAACCTGGCTCAATATTTCTGCAGGGGACTTACAACAAACTGTCGAGTGCACGCAGCATAGAGTAGCTGCATTATCCGGGCAAAACGACGTCCAACACAATATTAAAGGATATCCGACGACTTTTGTCACATCAGTGTGTACTTCATCTTCACTTACTAGTATCCCATCTCACCCGTCACCACAGGGATCATGATCCGACCCTATAGCATGTTGTCGGGACTTCAGTCTAAGACTCGTTTGATACTTGTCTTCATCCTAGCCTGTTCAGTGCAAGTCTATTTCTGCATAACTACAGTTCCTCGTATCCGTCTACGCCTGTTTACTGTATCCATATAATGATCTCCCTCTACAACTTTTACCGCTTCGCTGATCTCCACTACCAAACTGACGATTCCTCAATGCCTCAGTATATGTCGAACCAACTGATCCTCTGCTTTAGTAAAATTTTGTTATAAATTCTTTTTTCCCCTAAAAATTTCACTACCTCCACATTAATTATTCGATTTATTCACGTAATCTGCAAAAGTTTTCAGTAGCCCCACATTTACAAAGCACCTATTCCGTTATAGTCTGCGCTGTTTATGGTCCACGTTTCGAGTCCGTACAAGCCGTCACTCCAGAGAAGTACCTTCAGGAAAGACATTGCATTATTCACATTTCCATTCAGTGTTATATGTTTTCTCTTTTTTACTAATACTTTTCTTTCTATAGACAGTCGACATTTTATGTCCTCTCTACTTCAGTGATGATGTTATTTTGCTTTCCAAGTAACAAACGTCTCAACTTACTTTTAGTGTCTCACTTTGTAATCTAACTCTCTCATCATCACCTGATTTATTTTGGCTCTATTCCATTATGCTTACTTTCCTTTCGTTTTCGTTCGTATTGTAACGTTATTCCGTGTCAAAATCCATTCGTTGAACTGCTCTTTCGTCTCTGACCGAATTAGAATGTCATCAACAAATCTTGAAGTTTTCATTTCTTTTCTCTGAACTTTAATTCCTTTTCGAGATTTATCCTTGAATTTCTTTAGCGTTTCCTGTACGTACAGGCTGAATAATATCGGGGATAGGTTACAACCACGTCTAGCTCCATTCTCAACAACTGCAGCCACGCGGGGCAGTCACGCGGTCTGAGTGCCTTGCTACGGTTCGCGGGGCTCTCCCCGTCGGAGGTATGAGCCTAGCCCTCGGGCATGTGTGTGTGTGTTGTTCTTAGCGAAGTTAGTTTAAGTTAGATTAAGTAGTGTGTAAGCTTAGGGACCAATTAGCTCAGCAGTTTTGTCCGATAGGAACTTACTACGAATTTTTCAACTACTGCTTCCCTTCCATGTATTTCGATTCTTTTAACGGCAATCTTGTTTCTGTAGAATTAGTAGGTAAACATCCACCTCCAATAGCTTATTCCTGCTACTTTCAGAATTTCAATGAATGTATTCCAATCAACACTGTCAAATGTCTTCCATTAATCTACAAATGCTGTAAGAGTGGGGTTGCTTTTGCAATAGGTGTTCCTACATGGCTTCGGATCACAAACTTATCTCCCCGAAGGTTGCCGACTGTCAGTTTTTGCAATCTTTCGTGATTAACTTTTTATAAGTATTTTGTAACAATAACTTATTGAATGGGTGGTTCTATAGTATTCACACCTGTCAACAGCTAGTATCATTTGAATTGAAATTATTACTTATTTCATTATGTGTGAGGATATTTTCCCTGTCTCATATATGTTGCATCCCAGGTGGAATAAATATGTCACTGTTGTGGCCTACAAGGATCATGATAATTATAAGGCAACACTGTCAAGTCGAGGTGCCTTGTTTCGACATAGGTCTTGCAATGGCTTTTTAGTTCTTTTCGCAATTTCTCATCTTCAACCCAATGCTATTCCCTTCCTACAACATTGTCTTCAACTTCACTCCCCTGTATAGCTCTGCTGTATATTTATCCCACCTTCCAGCTTTCACTTCTTTATTTATAGTGGATAACCGTCCACCGAGCTCTTGATAATCGTGGAACTGCTTCTTCTTCTATCAAAGGCCTTCTTTATTTTCCTATAGATGGCATCCATCTATTCTGTAGCCATGTCAGCCTCTAAAGGTTCTTTATTTCTCCGGCGGCCGGGGTGACCGAGCGGTTCTAGGCGCTTCAGTCTGGAACCGCGTGACCGCTACTGTCGCAGGTTCGAATACAGCCTCGGGCATGGATGTGTGTGATGTCCTTAGGTTAGTTAGATTTAAGTAGTTCTAAGTTCTAGGTGACTGATGACCTCAGATGTTAAGTCCCATAGTGCTCAGAGCCATTTGAATCATTTTTTATTTCTCCTCTACCCACTTCTGCTTTGCCGTTTTGCACTTTCTATCTCATTTTGCAGACGTCTGTATCCTCCTCTGTGTGCTTAGTTTGCTGCGTTTTTGTGTTTTCCCCGTTCCTATATCAATCGTAATATCGTCGTGTTATATAAAGACTTCTAATAGATTTTATCATTTTCCCTATTCAGTCATCCGCTGGCTAAACTATTTTATCTCTGAAAGCCGATCATTCAGCCCGTCGTTGCTTAACGCTCCCTTTCTCACCAGCAGCAACTTCAGGTTGTAGCAATTAATTCATGTCTCGCTCTCCTTATTTTACTACGTACTCCAGTTTCTTCAGTTTCAACACCTAAAAAATTTTGTCCAGAGTCAATGTCTGCCCCCGAAAATGTGTTACGGTTACAAATCTGGTTCCAGAATATTTATCTTACAACTATGTAATCCATAAGATACCTCGTTATGTCTCCAGATCTCTTCCACCTAAACAACCTTCATAAACCGATTGTTAGCAATATGAAAATTTTATTCCGTACAAACGTTTAATAAGCAGCTTTTCTCTTTTACATCTTTCCCCCATCCATACTCTCCTACCATTTTTCCCTCTCTTTCTCTTCCTACTACCGAAGTCGCCATCGAAACTCAATTTTTACTTCTCCTCATTGACTGAATAATTTACTTTATTTCATCACACATTCTTTCCATCGTATTATCGGCAGAGCTTGAAAGCATATAAACGTATGCCACTGTGCTGAGGTTTGGCTTCGTGTGTGTGTTAACTATTATAATGCATCGCTATGCTTTTCAGATTACCTTGTTCGAATGTCATTTTCTTATTAATAATCAGAATTACCCATTAATTACATATTTGTTTTTATTGTCATAACCCAGTACTCACTGAATCATACGTCCTGTTTTTTTTTTCCTTGCGTCCTGCTTCACTAATTCCCATTTACATGTAATTTGAACCAGTGCACTTATCTTTTTAGGTTCTCTAACCCACCTCCTGTAGAATTCTAGTGCTTTTTCTTCCTGATGACATCATTCTTCTGAGAGGTGCGAGAGTATTTTACATCCGGAATATTATACGCATTTCATGATGAAATACTGTACAGCTGCATGCCCTGAAGAAAATATGACATCTGTAATTTTCCCATGTTTTCATCCGTTCGCAGTTCCAAAATAGCATGGCCGTGTTATCTACTGCTACAAAGTAAGATTAGTCCATCATCCAAGCTGTTGCTTCCTGAACTACCGAAAAGACTGCTGCCACTTTTCAGGAACCACAAGTTAGTCTCATCTCTCCACAGGTAACTCTCTGTTGTGGCCTCCACCTACGAGACGGTTATCCGTATCGTTGGCGCAAGTAAGCCACAAGCAGTTTGCGTTCCTGTGCTCCGTCCGGAATGTTTGATGTAAACCAAGAGAAGCAGATGTCGTTACAGAGGGCAACATTACCCATAAAAATTAAATTACTGAGTCATGTCGCAGAACCAAAAATCATTTTTGAAGAACGTCAATCAGTGTGTTAGCGTAGTGCGTATTGGATGGAAATCACGAGGGGCTTTCAGTAAGTAATGCGACACATCTTTTCCTCGGTCAGTTTCGGTTGAAAAACGTGGAAATTGTTGTGGGGCATCGTGGACTATTCTCGCTTCCAGCCCTGTAGTTTCAGGTAGTTCCGATGGGTGGCGGCGCTATAGATAGCCTACAAAATTGTACGCCAAGAGCATCCCACGCACAGAGCTGTCGCTGAGTTTCTTCTGACGGAAAACCATAGCATCGCAGTTACTCATAGGACTTGCGGAACGTCTACGGAGACGCGGCAGTGAACAAAAGGACGGTTGGTCGTTGGACGAGGAGTCGTTATCATCAGAAAACGGTCGCGAAAACATGTCCGATATCCCCCATGCTGGCCAGCCGCACGCAACTTTAACTCCTACAGTGTTGTAACGTGTGGACACTCTCTTTAGAGGTGGTCGATGAACTGCAGTCACACTTCTTTGTTAAACAGAACGTATTTGTTGGTAGTGCTGACACACTCGCCCACCATTTGGTGTAATCAAAGATGTGTGCCCGTTGGGTTCTTCGCCGCATAACAGAAGACCATAAAGAGCCACGAAGGACCTTTTGTGGGAAACTGCTTGCGCCTTACGAGGCTGATCGTGACAGTTTTCTGTCGAACATCTCCAAAGGCTGTGATACATCACTTCATCTCTTCCAACCGGAAAAAAAACGGCGATTCATGGATTGTCGTCCGAAGACGTCCTCTCAGAAGAAAAATTTCAAAGCCGCATCCTCAGCAGGTAGTCATAGCGATCGTCTTCTGGGGCTCTGAAGGGTTGATTGCACGTCATGCATCATGGTGCAACGATCAACTCTGAATTGTATTGTGCTATGCTTAGAAAATTGAAGAAACGCCTTCAGAGTGTTCGTTACCACGAAAATGCAAACGAGCTTCACCTACCACGGGACAACTAAAGGCAAGCGAGAGTAGTTCACAAAACTTCTTTGGACCGTTCCTCCTCATACCCCTACAGCCGGATCTCGCATCTTCCGACTTCCATCTGGCTAGCCCAATGAATGATGCACTCCATTTGAAGCAGTACGGGAATGATGGAAAGATTATTAATCCAGCAAGACGTTAGCCCCAACGTCGGCAAGTAGAGTGGTACCATGCGGACACACAGGGCTACCCGTTAAGGGAATGTATACTATCTTTTCGTTCAAAAAACACACTGCTGGCCATTAAAATTGCTACACCAAGAAGAAATGCAGATGAAAAAGGGTAGTCATTGGACAAATATATTATACTAGAACTGACATGTGATTACATTTTCGCGCAATTTGGGTGCATAGATACTCAGAAATCAGTACCCAGAACAACCAACTCTGGCCGTAATGACGGCTTTGATACGCCTGGGCATTGAGTCAAACAGAGCTTGGATGGCGTTTACAGGTACAGCTGTCCATGCAGTTTCAACACAATACCACAGTTAATCAAGAGTAATGACTGGCGTATTGTGTCGAACCAGTTGCTCGGCCACCATTGACCAGACGTTTTCAATTGGTGAGAGATCTCGAGAATTTGCTGGCCAGGGAAGCAGTCGAATATTTTCTGTATCCAGAAAGGCCCGTACAGGACCTCCAACATGCGGTCGTGCATTACCCTGCTGAAATGTAGGGTTTCGCAGGTATCGAATGAAGTGTAGAGTCAAGGGTCGTAACACATCTGAAATGTAACGTCCACTGTTCAAAGTGCCGTCAATGTGAACAAGAGATGACCGAGACGTGTAACTAATGGCACCCCATACCATCACGCCAGGTGATATGCCAGTATGGTGATGACGAATACACGCTTCCAATGTGCGTTCACTGCGATGTCGCCAAACACGGATGCGACCATCATGACATTGTAAACAGACCTTGGATTCATCCGACAAAATGACGTTTTACTATACGTGCACCCAGATTCGTAGTTCAGTTCACCATCGCAGGCGCTCCTGTCTGTGATGCAGCGTCAAGGGTAGCCGTAGCCATGGTCTCCGAGCTGATAGACCATGCTGCTGCAAACGTCGTCGAACTGTTCATGCATGTGGTTGTTGTCTTGCAAACGTCCCCATCTGTTGACTCAGGGATGAGACGTGACTGTACGATCCGTTACAGCAATGCGGATAAGATGTCTGTCATCTCGACTGCTAGTGGTACGAAGCCGTTGGGATCCAGCACGGCGTTCAGTATTACCTTCCTGAACCCACCGATTCCATATTCTGCTAACAGTCATTGTATCTCGACCAATGCGAGCAGCAGTGTCGCGATACGGTAAACCACAATCGCGATAGGCTACAATCCGACCTTTATCAAAGTCGGAAACGTGATGGTACGCATTTCTCCTCATTACACGAAGCATCACAACAACGTTTCACCAGACAAGGCCGCTCAACTGCTGTTTGTGTATGAGAAATCGGTTGGAAACTTTCCTCATATCGACACGTTGTAGGTGTCGCCACCGGCGCCAACATTGTGTGAATGCTTTGAAAAGCTAATCATTTGCATATCACAGCATCTTCTTCCTGTCGGTTAAATTTCGCGTCTGTAGCACGTCATTTTCATGCTGCGGCAACTTTGATGGCCAGTAGTGTATATTTTTTTAAATTGCGTGTTTGGATCAATAAACGTGTTTAGAATTCACCCCTGGAACGGTTTTGCCGAATACGGAACGGAAATGTTTGTTATTCGCAGTTGAACAAAAAAATGCACCTGCCTGAAATCGGCCTTTTTCAAGCACCAGTTTTTTTCTTTCGGAGGACGAGTTATTCTACCGGTGCTTGGGAGGAAACACAAAAAATTCAAATGAAAGTTTGAACGCGTGTGTTTGGAAGTTAGCCCCCAAGCATTTGCATTCAGGTGTGAAGACTGTGGAGATTGCGAGTTTCCTGGCAGTGAGTAGCTTCAACGAAGGGTATTCAGCAATTCTCAAGACCGTTACTTCGATGGAAGTCACCCTGGGACTCTGTTCGACGCAGTTCGCCAAGCATTCGGACAACCACCGGATTCAAGCGGACGGAAACCGCTTTTCACCGGCCGTACGAGCGGCTCTGGAGCAACGCACGATGGCCCAGATCGAGTAGAACGCTTTCTACGAGGAAGAGGTAGGACTAGTTTCAGGACTCGGAATAACAGACTGAAAGGAAGTTGCATAATATTGCATTTACATGTAGTAAAACTTCAAACGCGTTTTTCTCGAAATGAAGTTTTTTATCGCACGGTATGGTAACTTCAAATCTACTGAACCAATTGGCATGATTCTTTGTTTCCGACGAAGCTAACTAAATTGTCTAGGAGTGTACCACTTTTGTTCCGATCCATCAACTACAAATATTTTTACTTGGCCGTCGAAGTCGAAAAATCGATGAAAAAAAACCGTATTTTTTTAAATGGCCGCCATTTTGTTTCCTAACGACCAAGTAACTTAAACGAGGTACAACTCCTACAGAATCTTATATACTTCGTTAACGTCAACTCAATTTTGATTTCAGACGAGCCGGCTGATCTCTGCCATACGGCGCATCGAAGTCTACATCGAAATTTTGTTTCGTTCCGATGGCACTTCCACCTTTGCTCTTCGACATTTCCGGTCGAAAATATTCCAGTTTAAAGAGGAATTATCAATAAAAAGTTTGACCAATTTGACTTTGATATCTATAACACATCCCGAGAAAAAAGTTCTCATAGAACATGCTTTTTCCGGGCCTAAGATAGTAAACCTCCTCTTAAGATGGTATAACACGCATTGAACGAAGATTACGTCGAAAGATTTTGTGGCGAGAAGTGTGGGGAATAATATGGTGTGTTGGAACCCTAAATAAACCGACCCGCTTCTAGAGAAAAAAAAGTGTTGCATTACTTATTGAAAGCCCGTACTAGAGAATTGGGTAATTCCAGCAGCTAAGACTTAAGGGCTAAGGGAACATCTGAACGGACATCTACATGCAAATCTCCGTTCTTCATGTGATGTGCCTACAAATTTTAGAGTTTTTCGACTGCCTGTGGGTGGTTCCTGCCAGTGCGATTTTGGAATGGGAGTATGGTTATTACGATCGCAAAGCCTCTGCAATGCGATGACCTATATACCCTGACCCACATCGGTAACATGGTAAACGGCGATGTTTGGCGACCACTGTAACGAGACGAGAGGCGACACCGGTCATAGACGTCGGCACGGACCTTTGTAATGGCCGAATAAAGCCGCCTTTACGCGTCAGCGCAAAGTTTCAAAACCGTGCGGAAGCGGCCTGGCCCCACCAGCCGCGGGATTACAATTGCCTCTACTGTGCGGATCGGCGGCAGTATTTCATCAGGCCACTCGTGTTGCTTTCATTTCTGGCCCGGCGAACGGCTCTTTTATTCGGCTCAAACGGCCGCTTTCTCCGCCAGAAAGTCCGGCCGATAATTCTGGCCGCTCAAAAAACGTGGCAGCAGTGTTCGTTTGAATACTGGTGCCCTCGTGTTGCGCACAAAACTGTAATCGGCCGGATTACGTTAAAGCCTTTCTTAACAAGAGGAAAAGAACTGAGGTAATTCCCGATTTTGCATCGGTATTTGCCACGCCTGTTATTCTCGCTTTAAGCTCTCTTAGGATATTTTCACAGTGTAAATACGCTGTCGTATTTTTGTTAAGGCAAGACCGTGTTATTTTGCCTAGAACTGCTACATCGGCAGTTTTATTGTGCGAGTAAAGCCTCCGATTTTCGGCAATTTGAAATAAAATTACAAATTAAGTAATCTACGTGGTACTAAAGTTAACGGAATTTCGAAGACATCCATGCTGATTACGTTTACGGAATTCCAGCTGATGGGAAATTACAACCTTGGCGAAAAATAGAGCTAATTAGTTTCATTATTGGAAATCGGCTACATTACATGAAACTAAGTCTTACGGTACACTGAATGACTGGATTATCTGAAATATTTACTACAATGAATTGTATTACTATTCCGGTCCTTTATCGGATTTTGTATCGAGTGTAAAATTATGACCAACATGAATTTGATTATTTCGGCAGTTTATACTTATATGCTAAATTTAAGGACGAAAGTAACTTTCGTATGGTGTGTCACTACCAGGTAGTATAGCAAATGACGGTGGCATCTTACGTAGAAAGAACTACTGCAGTACAGTACAGAAGGCTGTAACACCCCGATTACTCGTTAAGATACGGTGGCAGGTTATTGGATTGAGTTACCTTTCTTTGGATTATCTTTCAAATATTCTTTGACCCACCTTGAAGAGATCGCAGGCACTCTTCCTTATAACAGAAGCAACCTTCTCTGGCGTGGTAGTGATATATAATTTAAGTGGAAAAAATAGGCCCACGTATATAAATATAGCAATCTACAACTGATTGAATTTAATAATTAGTGCCGAAAGTTACTGACTGATATTTTAAACACGTGATGTGTAACGCAAAGCCGGCCAGGGTGGCCAAGCGGTTCTAGGCGCTACAGTCTGGACCGCTACGGTCGCAGGTTCGAATCCTGCCTCGGGCATGAATGTGTGTGATGTCCTTAGGTTAGTTAGGTTTAAGTAGTTCTAAGTTCTAGGGGACTGATGACCTCAGAAGTTAAGTCCCATAGCGCTCAGAGTCTTTTGAACCATTTGTAACGCAAAAGGGTTGTCGGGTCGTCAGACTAAGAGACGTGGTAATTTAATTGACTCAGTGCTTCACATTTGGCGTTTGGTTCCAGTTAGTGCACATTCTGGTGCTTGCGTAGCCTACCGATCTCTATTATTTGGATTCTGTTAATCATTACTCAAGGATTTTCTTTCAGTCTCACTGCAGTTGGAATGAATACACAAGACAGGGCATTTGATTTTGAAATACAACAAAATTTGTTTAACTTGGTTACAGACAAGTGTCATAATGAAGTAAGTAAATCTTTTTGGCGGCTTATGATACGCCCGAGAATTTTAAACTGTTACAATTCAAAGAACTTAAATGCACTTTTAGCACCACAGTTTCTTTGAGTGGCGGAAGGAGTAGAGAGTTGGGGACAGCATGTGGTCTGTCTGCTAAGTCTCACAACGTTTTTCGCATACACTACGAAACGGGAACAAGGCCGAGAACATCAGCTAGAAACAACTAGATCGAAAAGATAGGTAATTCAGGCAACGTAGATGACACAACGGTTTTGGTTGTATGCTTGAAGCGCTTCAAATGGATCACTGATTTGATTATGCCTTTCATTTGCGTATTCTGTCACAAGTGAGGGAATGAAACCACAGCAGACTGTTAGCAGTTCGAAAGGCTGGAGTTAATATGCTCAAGCAATACACACGCATTGATCGGAACGAAGATTCATGAAAAAATTCAGTAAACACGCTTCATGCCCACCAAATAGTTAGACATTGCAAAAATTAAATAATGACTATTGGCGATAACCCCGTATTTGATCAAAATGCGGTAGAGTCCGATTCCAACCATTTGGATCTGATAAAGAGCAAAGTCTCACACACAATGAAACGCACCAAAACTTCAGAGATTTCCCGTGTAGCGGTTTAAATCACGCGACCGAATTTATTAAGCAACTACAGACTATGTTGAAGTCAGGTGTAAGTGTCCGAAGCACAAGTACACTCACTGTAGCTCACAAAAAAGTTGTGTTGTACGTTAAACATGTACAGATCGGTTCCGAAATTCGGCACACGATAACTACCCCGTATTACACGCGAGGTAATGAAAGAAAGTCACAACCAAATGAAGTTACTGAGGAGAAACTATTGCAATTGAGCACCAAATGGCCTCGCATAACGATAGCCACATCACTTGAGTTACACAATCACTAATCCAAACACCTGATGAAATTACGACCCCTGTCCGAGTTCATCAGCGATAATAAATCTGCAAAGAGAAGAAACAATTGAACTTAGGCACTAAATAAACCATTGTAACATATTTTCCCCGTCATTCGACGCAGGCGATCTGAGAGAACGTCCGGTTGCTTACCCGTCTTCTGGAACTGTGCCTGAGATGGCATACTCAGAGGGCCTCTCCCCATCCAGCGCTAGTGGTCGAGCAAACCCACCCAGTGCCTATGACTAACCTCGGCACACCAAATCGTTACCGTTTAGCTCATCTTTGACTTGACTGCGCTGCTCATGTTCTTTGCCTTACTCAGGCTGAAGTTGGTACGAGAGTGAGATTCCCTCTTCACAACTGGTCCTTCTGCTGCCAAATTCAAAATCATTCATGCTCGCAAAAACACAGCAGAAATTGATAGGGCGAGGAGGGAAGAACACAGAGCGTGCACAGCAGTAAACTTAAAAAATCCATATTGAACCATATTTATTCCACATGCATGTTGGTGTAACCTCCACAGTGACATGCTGGGACTCGTATGTCAGGACACAAAGAATTACCAACCCGCAAAACTGAATTTACAGCCGCAGCAACAAGGAAATCTTTGTATACTGCACAGCCGGCCGTTGCGGCCGAGCGGTTGTAGGCGCTCCCGTCTGGAACCGCGCGACCGCTACGGTCGCAGGTTCGAATCCTGCCTCGGGCATGGATGTGTGTGATGTCCTTAGGTTAGTCAGGTTTACGTAGTTCTAAGTTCTAGGGGACTGATGATCTCAGATGTTAAGTCCCATAGTGCTCAGAGCCATTTTATACTGCATAAACAGTCCCTAAATTGTGGTTCTCACCTCTGCAGTGGTTCGAATTGTGCTGTTTCATGGTAACTGAAAGAAACATACAGTTCGACGAAGAGAAATAATGCTTTTATTCGAAGACAATAATTACATCGAGGTCACCGCGACTTACCATGGTCCCCTGGGTATTACAAAAGACGGAGCATGGTCCTTAAAAGGACGTCTGATTATCACGGACAGCAACGCGTGATCTCTAACGTGCTACCTTGCTGGCAAGAGCGATAGTTACGAATGCTTGTGGCAGCGCGTTCCATTGGTCGATCAACGCGGCTGACAAATGCTCGATCGCGCTTGGTGCATCTGGATGTGCTACAATGTGTCTTCCCCCAGCCCGCCTGGTTGGCCGTGCGGTCTAACGGGAAGGAGCGCCTGGTCCCCGGCACGAATCCGCCCGGCGGATTTGTGTCGAGGTCCTGTGAACCGGCCAGTCCGTGGGTGGGTTTTAGGCGGTTTTCCATCTGACTCGGCGAATGCGGGCTGGTTCCCCTTATTCCGCCTCATCTACACTATGTCGGCGATTGCTGCGCAAACAAGTTCTCCATGTACGCATACGTCACCATTACTCTACCACGCAAACATAGGGGTTACACTCGTCTGCTGTGAGACGTTCCCTGGGGAGTCCACCGCACAACAACCCTGGGTTCGGTGTGGCGCGGCGGAGGGGTGGACTGTGGTAGTCGTGCGGTTGCGGATCACTGCTGCTGCGACGGTGACGGAGCCTCTCCGTCGTTTCTAGGTCTCCGGTTAACGTACAATACAATACAATGTGTCTCCCCCACGCTTCCCACAAGTTCTCGATGGGATGTAAGTCTAGGACCGGGCAGGCCAGTCCATTCCTCGAATATCCTCGCGCTCCGGAAGTTCTTCACCAAAGAGGGCGAGGAGGGGGGGGAAGGAGAACGAGGAGGAGATTGGTGTTTAATGCCCCTTCGACAACGAGGAAATCAGATACAGAACACGAGCTCGGATTAGGGAAGTATGGAGAAGGAAAGTGGCCTTGCTATTTCCAAGGAACCATCCAGGAATTTGATTTAAGCGATTTGGAATAGTCACGGGAAACCTCAATAAGGATGGCCGGACGCGGGGTTTGAACCGTCGTCCTCCCAAATTCGAATTCAGTGTGCTAGCCACTGCGCTACCCCGCTCGGTTCTGCACCAAAGACAGCATGTTCGATAATGCCGGAGGTACCTTCATATGAGGAAAGGAGGGATCACTTAATGATCTCAGGAACATTGTCAAAAATTGTCGTTTCACGACATTTCTGTTCACCTCACTGCGTATTTGTTTCATTTCCCTTCTACACCATCGTCGGTGCTATCATTTTCTTAGTATCACTCTGTGCTGATTATGTGGCTTCCTGACATAAACAGCTGATTTGTTGTTCCAGTATACCTCCTTTTGTTGATTTCTCTCATCCACGCCTCCACGGGGTATGCAAACTATGCCTTGTAACAGTCACTGTCACTAAAATAAAAACTGTCACTGTTTATCACAAGTATATATCTCATAGATCGAAGTGCTAACATAATGGACGGTGACTTAAATTCCAGTCCGGTCATGCCGATTGAGGTTTTATGTGATTCCCCCCTCCCCCACCCCTCTCACTCTGATATTGCATGGGGGCTTCATTAAATATTATGATTGAAAATATTTTTCTTTTTAGTTGCTGTATGTCCGATTACGCAGTGTCTCGTAATCGGTTGGCCCTGACTAGTATTATTACGCTATCTGACTGCAACAAACAATATAAGAAAATTTTCGTAAACACAGTTAATTAATTAAGTCCCCAGCAACTATAAAACCTACAAATCCAAGCACAAATGTAACTGTTCTGTATGTGGGAGTGTGACTCAACGTCCACATGTGGCACGGTTCTTTTCCAACAAGACAAGAATTTTTAAATACCAACTATACTGACGTGACAAAAGAAATTTAGAAAACTATAATTACGCAAGAAAACCAGAATTCACTCTAATACAAGAACACAAGCCAGATGCTTTGTTGACTGAACCTGTAGTGACGCATTATTTCAGACACACAATTAATAAAAGAATATTGTAGTTTTTACCTTCATATATATTGACGAAATGCACACAATAACATCTGCTATCTCTCCCATCAAATAAATGCATAAAACATGGAACAACACTCTTTACTACAACATCTTACTCCGACTTCACGACAAGCAGTGCCCACTAGCACATCTCGGCACGAACTCTTAACACACACTGTCCTCTAAGAGCTCTTTACTAGCACTGACTGCCATGAACTCTCAACAAGCACTGACTGCTACGATCTCTTAACACGCACTGTGGAGGCGGCTTAATAGTACTCTTTGGCGCACTCTCTGGCGCAGTGGCACAGTGTAGCCACCTTTCATATGCCCCCCCTCCACAGGCCAGAATTTGATGGTATTTTTGCCAGCATTGGTGGTGAAAATACCACCAAATTCGTCCACAAAAATACAGACAAAAATAAAAGATAATATTAATACCTAAATATCACATAATTAGTTAAAATTTCTGGCTTTGCACTGACCTTTCACTAACCTAACATATGAAATACAGTAAGCAATACAACTTCTTTTCATACATGTGACTTTACATAATAGTTTACACAATATACAAAAAATCAGTTTATACAAATGTTCACATAAAATGCTTTCAATGATTAGTTTATACAAAAAAAGATACTAACAGGTAACATCTTTTCAGTAAAAGCAGTCTATCAGGTGCACCCAGCAATGTTGAGCAGGTGCAGACACCAACAAGTGACATCATTTCAGTAGAAGCAGTCCATCAGTTGCACCCAGCAATGTTGAGAGCAGGTGCAGACACCAACAAGTGACATCATTTCAGTAGGAGCAGTCCATCAGTTGCACCCAGTAATGTTGAGCAGGTGCAGACAGCAAGAAGTAACATCATTTCAGTAGAAACAGTTCTAACAGTGGCACCCAGCAATGTTGAGCAGGTGCACCCAGCAACAAGTCACATTAATTCAGTAGAAGCAGTTCATCAGTGGCACCCAGCAATGTTGAGTAGGTGCAAACACCAACAAGTGACATTATTTCAGTAGAAGCAGTCCATCAGTTGCACCCAGCAATGTTGAGCAGGTGCAGACAGCAACAAGTGACATTATTTCAGTAGAAGCAGTTCCATCTGTGGCACCCAGTAAAGTTGCAGAGGTACACACAGCAACAAGTCACATTAGTTCAGTAGAAGCAGTTCATCAGTGGCACCCAGCAATGTTGAGTTGGTGCAGACAGCAACAAGTGACATCATTTCAGTAGAAGCAGTCCATAAGTAACATCATTTCAGTAGAAGCAGTCCATCAGTTGCACCCAGCAATGTTGAGCAGGTGCAGACAGCAACAAGTGACATTATTTCAGTAGAAGCAGTTCCATCTGTGGCACCCAGTAAAGTTGCAGAGGTACACACAGCAACAAGTCACATTAGTTCAGTAGAAACAGTTCATCAGTTGCACCCAGCAATGTTGAGCAGGTGCAGACAGCAAGAAGTAACATCATTTCAGTAGAAACAGTTCTAACAGTGGCACCCAGCAATGTTGAGTAGGTGCAGACAGCAACAAGTGACTTCATTTCAGTAAAAACAGTTCATTAGTTGCACCCAGCAATGTTGAGTAGGTGCAGACACCAACAAGTGACATCATTTCAGTAGAAGCAGTCCATTAGTTGCACCCAGCAATGTTGAGAGCAGGTGCAGACACCAACAAGTGACATCATTTCAGTAGAAGCAGTCCATCAGTTGCACCCAGCAATATTGAGTAGGTGCAGACAGCAAAAAGTCACATCTCTCAGCAGAAGCAGTTCCATAAAATTCACTAGCACTGATCACACTGTTCATCAGAGTTTATGAGGAGAAATTAAACATGTCCTAGTGGCACAAATCATGTAGAAAAGGTACAGGTAACAGTCCATAATTTTTTTTTTTTTTTTTTTTTTTTTACAATCACTGATCACACAGTTCATCAGCAAAAATTAAACACGACCAAATGTCACACATCATGTTGAAAAAGTGCAGGTAACAGTTCAGAATATTTATCTTCACTAATCAGACAGTCCAGGCATGAACAATAGTTTGAATACACATACAGTGCTTTTACACTAACATACAAATCATAACAAACACACAAATGATGTCAGATAATTGTCCTATTAACTATTACAATACACAAATACCAGTAAACCTATAATATTCATGGGTGTCAGTGCAAGCCACTACCAACAATAAAATAATATTTAGGAGATAGGTGGGTAGGATTAGTAAAGGAAAACACACAGAACACACTCACTCATCTCTCATCCACATTAAGTACTACTGTGTAACTGAATAGTGTTAATTGTGTAAATGAAATTCTGTCTAAATCTGATGTTCATCATGTGTATCAAGTAGTACTGGCAGCAATGTATAATAGTCAATAATAGTTAGGTCATCGTCATAGTCATCATGTCAAGACCAATGTTTGCCAAGCCAGATCAAATGTACTGTTGTTGAACAACTGTCAGTGAGCCACGATATGCAATTACTTCCTCTCTTCAAAAAAAAGTATATACTGCTTAGTGATTTAACAAAGTGTGTGTATAGACTATCTTCCTTCTATTTTAGTGTTCTAGTCTGCTCTCTTCATCCTCCTTGTTCCATAAGACCAACAAAAAAAAAAAATATGCTCCTCACTTACTTTACCTCTTATACACCAAAACTCCAATAATCATCAGCATCACATAATCTCAATACGTCACTAATACTTCTTCAATACGTCGATACATATAACTCTTATCATCAATATCATTTACCTTACCTCTTGTCCACAAAAACTCCAATAATCATCAACTTCATATACTCTCAATACCTATAATAATACGTCGATAAATATAAACCTCAGCACCAATATCATTTCACTTCCATAACAACTCTTTCCTCTAGTCAGTCTCCTCGAACAAGTGCAGATAAAATCCTAATGCAACTTCAATTCAGCATCCCATACAATCCGAAGACACAGTGTCCACACACAACCTCTGTGTAATCCATCTGACCCAAATTTTCTACTCATTATAAATTATAAACAAAGAAATGCATACATGACCTCTAACAGACTTAGTTCGAATAACTCTCAGTAATTAAGTACGATTACGGAGTGTGAATGATCATAATATTTCACAGTGTGTACACCACTTCAAGAATCATGGCAAACAGAAGCAAACATGTGGAGTATTTCTTGTGTCAAGTGTCACTTCCTATTTCAATTGCCCACGAAAAATGCAGTGTAATAACTATTAATGGTCTAAACCTAGTATTGGTATGTCATGTCGTTAGCTTCCTTCCTATTAGCATAAATGTATACAGCTTCCATAAAACCTCAGCTCATGTGACTTCTATGACTTTCTTGTACTAATGTTGTTCGTCGAATTATAGCAGTTCATTTTCTTATCTTAAAAATATAAGGCACTGAGCGTAAGCAAAACAAGCAATAGCGAGTAAATATACCAGTAGAGAACAGAATGTCAACAAGTGGATGCAGCACAATCCCTACAACGAGGCTCTGCCAAGCGAACAATCTATAATTAATACAGTAGTGTGACCTAAACTCTATGTTTATACACAGTATATCAGCATTTCTATACACCAAATTAAAGAGTAGTTATGACAACAAACAGAAATGTATAAATATGCAATACATACGCATAGCAGTAAACATATATCTTACGTAATAAACAAGTCATTAGCATCATATCAGCCTAAGCAAATAAATGTTCATATGTCATCTTAATAAATAAACATGAAGGCGCAAGCAGATAAATCACAAAGTATAACTTACATACCTAACCACATCAGCACAATAAATCAGGTTACAATTATAATTTAAATAAATAAGCACAGCAGGCACATAATTAAAAAATATGACATCAGTGAAATAGCAGTGCAGCCAAGCGATGCATAATATACGCAAGTTACAACCCAGTTCATTAATAATCATTGTCAAATTCAGTTAACGTACGCAAGCGCGTCGCTTCACACGTAAATTCATAGAACATGAAATTAGCACAAAGTATGAATCACGTAATCACGAGCAGCAAATTACGTCTAAAGTACGTACCTAAGTGGAAATATGTTACCTGAAAAATGAACTCAATTAATAGTTACCTTTTTTAGTTAATTAGTTTCTTCTTGGAAATTATATTCTTCCTGAAAATTTCTCGATAGCAGGTCGTCTTAACGTCGGACACGCACAGAATTTACCTGAAGTTCTTAAATACTTTATACAACCGTATCCTGCAAAATACTGAATGTTAATAACACAATTCATCAAGTCACTATAGCTTTATACTGAATTTAGTCGGAGAAATTAGACTGTGTATTTGTTTACGGCTGTCAGTGCATTCGCACTGAGCGCTCGATCAGCTGTAGGCGCGTGACGTAGGAAGCAATTGTTCGCGGTCAACGACTGCCTTGTGCGGCGCGCAGACTTCGCTGTTGCTTTGAGTATGTGCCGCCGCCAAAACACAGCGCGGTATCCTTGTACTCTCCGCATGTTTACATGTAGCTGTTAGTTCTCTAAAGTATGTCATTCCACAAAAATTTTAACGTTTGATATATGATGTATTCCTTTAGAGCGTCGAGATTTAAGAGTTTCTACTTCGACAGTGTTATCATGAATAATTTTACGAATTCTATATGGACCGTTATAAAGCAGAAAAAATTTGCGACACAAGCCTTTTCCTTTGTGAGACAAACGGTGGGACTTAATTAATACCTTTTGGCCAACTGAGAAAGTTTTTAAACGACCAGGACGTTTCGCTGATTTCTCTCTTCTAGCAGCCGCAGATGCAATATTTTGTAGAGCCAGGTTGACAACTTCAGAATGCCGCAGTTTCCGTGAAGGCGGAAAAGGAATGATTTCAGATATGCGATTTGTTGGTACCTTATTTTTTAATATCAATAGAGGCGGTAAAGAAGTTGAGTCATTAGGGAGATCATTCAGAATGTTTTGAAAAATATGAAGATACTGATCCCAAGTTCTGTGATTCTGATGACAATAAAGACGGCACAATTTATTGATTTCCTTCATCCATCTCTCTGAAGCGTTAGATTGAGGGTGAAAAAGTGAAATGAAAATTGGTTTAATTTTACGACGCTGTAGAGTACGAAGCCAAATTTTAGAACGAAACTGTGATCCATTATCTGATATAACCTTATCAACGTGACCGACTTCTTTAAGAAAATGTTTGATAAAAGCGTTAGATACTGAACGAGCTGTTGCTTTGCGTAAAGGTGTAAAACACACATATTTTGACGTCAGTTCCACTGCTACGAAAATGTACGCAAAACCATTAGTAGATCGAACCACTGGACCAAACAAATCGACTGCAGCCATCTCCTTTAATTTCGCTGGAATGATGGGAAACAACGGTGCTCTGTGAGAAATCGTTGGAGGCTTAGCCATTTGACATAATTTGCATTTGGCAAGAACAGATCGAATACGTTTTTCCATATTACTGAAGTAACAATTTTCTCGTAATTTATGAAAGCATTTTCTGGGACCAAAGTGTGCATAACTGAAATGCGTATACCAAATCAATTTATTGACCCACTCATCAGGAATACAAACTAACCAAACGAAGCTGTCGACCGATTTCCGTTTAAAAAGAATGTCATTGCGAACTAAATAATGCTGTCTAATCGCTACGCTTTCCTTTCTCCTCCACTTCTCCTTAATGTCCTTCCAGATTGGATCCTTATTTTGCTCCTTAGCGATATCCTGGAGCGAAGACGAAATAAAGTTCTCAAACGCAACACCTTGAATATACATCAAACAATAATTGTTTTCCTTGCAGTCCTCTTCAGCACTTTGTTTCAAACCCATAGGTGCACGTGATAAAGCATCGGCAACAATATTAGAAGAACCCTGTATGTAAACAATACTAAAGTCAAATTCCTGTAGGTACAACGCCCATCGTGACAATCTGCCATGAGTTAATTTTGTTGACATAAGAAATTCCAGAGCTCGATGATCGGTGTAAACCTTAGTATGTTTGCCAAACAAAAATGTGCGAAATTTTGTGAAAGCCCAAACAACAGCCAAAGCTTCAAGTTCCGTAATCGAATAATTCTTTTCGGATTTAGAGAGAACGCGACTTCCAAATGCAATAGTTTTCTCGACTACCACGCCGTTTTCTTCTATCTCTTGAAATAAATGTGCACCTAGGCCCTTGTATGATGAGTCCGTCGCCAAACAAAATTCTTTAGATAAATCCGGATGTGAAAGAAGTGGAGCAGCAACTAAAGCATCACGAAGCTGTTCAAATTCTGACTGAGCTTCTTCATCCCAACACCAATTAGATTTCTTTCCAGATAGTTCACATAAACGAGGTGTGGCCAAATCGTCCAATTTAACAAAGCGTCTAAGAAAATTACAGACACCAAGGAAACTACGAACATCACGTTTTGTGGTAGGAACAGCATAATTACGAATAGCATCTAATTTCTCTGGATCAGGAAGAATACCTTCTGTAGAAATAATGTGACCGAGAAATTTCACCTGAGAACGACCAAATTCAGATTTTTCCAAGTTTACTGTAATGCCAACTCTTGCAAAGATACGTAACAATGAATCCAAAATTTTGCTGTGCTCACTCCAAGAACGTTTAGCAATAAGAATGTCAAGTCAACATATGAAATAAATTTGTCACGAATATAAACAGGTAAAATTTCGTTTAAACTAAGAATGAATGCTGCAGTAGGTACAGTAAGTCCAATCGGTAATTTCCAAAGTCACTTTTGGGTAAAACAGTCATATCCGGTTATTGTTCACTTACTGTCTAGATAGATTGATAGTCGAAGAGCTGGTTTGACAGATGCAAAGAATAGTAAAAGAGTAGGCAGCGGTACAGAAGACTAAAAGAGAAATAGCACCACTACAGCTCGGGGCCCTACGCTCGCTACGGCACATATTCACTTAGAGTAGTGAATCCCCTGAGGACTTTAATAACTGCACATAATTTCTAGTTTGTGACTTAATGGCAACTTTGGCGGAAGTGCGTACATAAATTGATCTAACCATGCACGTGGATGTATGTCATTCTTAGAATTGCGGAAGATCTTAAATTTCCGGACAGTCAAAAAGTGTTCACAGTCAAAGTTTTCGCCTCGTGGCGACAAAGACCTACCGCGTCTGTCCCAGTCACAATAACGATTATTGTTAAATTCACGCACCTGGCGCTCTCTTGTTGCATTCCGTAAATGAAACAAACTATTTTCTTCAAACCCTTCTGCTAAACTAACACTTGTCAATTTATCTGATATCTCAACTCTTTCCGATGAGTCACTTAATTGTTCTTTCTGTTTATTTACGTCTTCTGTAAATGTCGCGACTCGGGTTTCGGTGTTGTCACATTTAGTAGGTAACTGTTCACACATTTTCGTTAAGTTATTTATTCTGTCATTTGGTACGGATTCCTCGATTCTTTCAATTATTTCTTCCTTATCTTTTGCACGTTGTAAATTTAACTCTGAAAATTTCTGTACTATCACGCGATCTCTTTCTTCCTGTTCTCTATCCTGTTCCCTTTGTCTGATTTCTGTTGAAATTAAGCTATTATTGTGAGCCTTCAAAATCGGTTGTACTTCTTCTCTAACTTCCCTCTTTAATTCGTCTTTCATGTTTTTGAAATATGTCCCCGTTCGTGAGCCTAACTGAGTTTCCATTGTTCCCCTATCAGTTTCTAATTCAGATCGTAACTGTGATCCCACTGCTTTCATCTCGGTTTTAATTGATCCCATTTGTGAGCATAACCCTGTTGTCACAGCTTTCATTTCTGTTTTAATTTCAGATCGTAACTGCTCCATTGTTCCCCTATATGCTTTTAATTCAGATCCCAAATCCAGTATAGCACCCATCAACTGCTTTATCTCTTCTGTCGTTAATCTCGTAATCTGTGAATTTTCTGATTGAGAAACATTTTGAACTGTTACCGGACTATTTTCCTTGCTTATTAAATTGTTTTCCACTACATTATTCATGACACTGTTTTCCTCTGTTGGCGAGTTCGCCATGTTAACAATTTCGTTATTCTGACTATTCATCATTTTTGCCTGTTTCATTGACCGCGTAATCATTTACAAAACATAAAAAAAATTCGTCACTGTTCGAAAATTACACACAATGCCTCCTTATCTCCAACAATACCATTCACACTAGATGTTTCCCTCAAACACGATTAACGAACAATTGAAATAATTGCACTAAATCATCAAACGCGTATACAAGGCAATAATTTAAATTCTGAGAAAAAAATATCATTAGAAGAATGCCAATTACCAAATCTACACATACAAAATAGACTACAATTAC
Source organism: Schistocerca americana (assembly GCF_021461395.2). Taxonomy (NCBI): domain Eukaryota; kingdom Metazoa; phylum Arthropoda; class Insecta; order Orthoptera; family Acrididae; genus Schistocerca; species Schistocerca americana. The sequence continues at coordinate 409,040,955 of NC_060126.1, read as the reverse complement.
TAACTACAAATTACTACAACAATACTACAGTCTACAATTTTCACAATCAGAAGAATCCAAAGGACGATCCGAAGCAGCGGTCGCCACGTGCATGGGGGCTTAATTAAATATTATGATTGAAAATATTTTTCTTTTTAGTTGCTGTATGTCCGATTACGCAGTGTCTCGTAATCGGTTGGCCCTGACTAGTATTATTACGCTATCTGATTGCAACAAACAATATAAGAAAATTTTCGTAAACACAGTTAATTAATTAAGTCCCCAGCAACTATAAAACCTACAAATCCAAGCACAAATGTAACTGTTCTGTATGTGGGAGTGTGACTCAACGTCCACATGTGGCACGGTTCTTTTCCAACAAGACAAGAATTTTTAAATACCAACTATACTGACGTGACAAAAGAAATTTAGAAAAACTATAATTACGCAAGAAAACCAGAATTCACTCTAATACAAGAACACAAGCCAGATGCTTTGTTGACTGAACCTGTAGTGACGCATTATTTCAGACACACAATTAATAAAAGAATATTGTAGTTTTTACCTTCATATATATTGACGAAATGCACACAATAACATCTGCTATCTCTCCCATCAAATAAATGCATAAAACATGGAACAACACTCTTTACTACAACATCTTACTCCGACTTCACGACAAGCAGTGCCCACTAGCACATCTCGGCACGAACTCTTAACACACACTGTCCTCTAAGAGCTCTTTACTAGCACTGACTGCCATGAACTCTCAACAAGCACTGACTGCTACGATCTCTTAACACGCACTGTGGAGGCGGCTTAATAGTACTCTTTGGCGCACTCTCTGGCGCAGTGGCACAGTGTAGCCACCTTTCATATGCCCCCCCTCCACAGGCCAGAATTTGATGGTATTTTTGCCAGCATTGGTGGTGAAAATACCACCAAATTCGTCCACAAAAATACAGACAAAAATAAAAGATAATATTAATACCTAAATATCACATAATTAGTTAAAATTTCTCACTTTGCACTGACCTTTCACTAACCTAACATATGAAATACAGTAAGCAATACAACTTCTTTTCATACATGTGACTTTACATAATAGTTTACACAATATACAAAAAATCAGTTTATACAAATGTTCACATAAAATGCTTTCAATGATTAGTTTATACAAAAAAAGATACTAACAGGTAACATCTTTTCAGTAAAAGCAGTCTATCAGGTGCACCCAGCAATGTTGAGCAGGTGCAGACACCAACAAGTGACATCATTTCAGTAGAAGCAGTCCATCAGTTGCACCCAGCAATGTTGAGAGCAGGTGCAGACACCAACAAGTGACATCATTTCAGTAGGAGCAGTCCATCAGTTGCACCCAGTAATGTTGAGCAGGTGCAGACAGCAAGAAGTAACATCATTTCAGTAGAAACAGTTCTAACAGTGGCACCCAGCAATGTTGAGCAGGTGCACCCAGCAACAAGTCACATTAATTCAGTAGAAGCAGTTCATCAGTGGCACCCAGCAATGTTGAGTAGGTGCAAACACCAACAAGTGACATTATTTCAGTAGAAGCAGTCCATCAGTTGCACCCAGCAATGTTGAGAGCAGGTGCAGACACCAACAAGTGACATCATTTCAGTAGGAGCAGTCCATCAGTTGCACCCAGTAATGTTGAGCAGGTGCAGACAGCAAGAAGTAACATCATTTCAGTAGAAACAGTTCTAACAGTGGCACCCAGCAATGTTGAGCAGGTGCACCCAGCAACAAGTCACATTAATTCAGTAGAAGCAGTTCATCAGTGGCACCCAGCAATGTTGAGTAGGTGCAAACACCAACAAGTGACATTATTTCAGTAGAAGCAGTTCATCAGTGGCACCCAGCAATGTTGAGTTGGTGCAGACAGCAACAAGTGACATCATTTCAGTAGAAGCAGTCCATAAGTAACATCATTTCAGTAGAAGCAGTCCATCAGTTGCACCCAGCAATGTTGAGCAGGTGCAGACAGCAACAAGTGACATTATTTCAGTAGAAGCAGTTCCATCTGTGGCACCCAGTAAAGTTGCAGAGGTACACACAGCAACAAGTCACATTAGTTCAGTAGAAACAGTTCATCAGTTGCACCCAGCAATGTTGAGCAGGTGCAGACAGCAAGAAGTAACATCATTTCAGTAGAAACAGTTCTAACAGTGGCACCCAGCAATGTTGAGTAGGTGCAGACAGCAACAAGTGACTTCATTTCAGTAAAAACAGTTCATTAGTTGCACCCAGCAATGTTGAGTAGGTGCAGACACCAACAAGTGACATCATTTCAGTAGAAGCAGTCCATTAGTTGCACCCAGCAATGTTGAGAGCAGGTGCAGACACCAACAAGTGACATCATTTCAGTAGAAGCAGTCCATCAGTTGCACCCAGCAATATTGAGTAGGTGCAGACAGCAAAAAGTCACATCTCTCAGCAGAAGCAGTTCCATAAAATTCACTAGCACTGATCACACTGTTCATCAGAGTTTATGAGGAGAAATTAAACATGTCCTAGTGGCACAAATCATGTAGAAAAGGTACAGGTAACAGTCCATAATTTTTTTTTTTTTTTTTTTTTTTTTACAATCACTGATCACACAGTTCATCAGCAAAAATTAAACACGACCAAATGTCACACATCATGTTGAAAAAGTGCAGGTAACAGTTCAGAATATTTATCTTCACTAATCAGACAGTCCAGGCATGAACAATAGTTTGAATACACATACAGTGCTTTTACACTAACATACAAATCATAACAAACACACAAATGATGTCAGATAATTGTCCTATTAACTATTACAATACACAAATACCAGTAAACCTATAATATTCATGGGTGTCAGTGCAAGCCACTACCAACAATAAAATAATATTTAGGAGATAGGTGGGTATGATTAGTAAAGGAAAACACACAGAACACACTCACTCATCTCTCATCCACATTAAGTACTACTGTGTAACTGAATAGTGTTAATTGTGTAAATGAAATTCTGTCTAAATCTGATGTTCATCATGTGTATCAAGTAGTACTGGCAGCAATGTATAATAGTCAATAATAGTTAGGTCATCGTCATAGTCATCATGTCAAGACCAATGTTTGCCAAGCCAGATCAAATGTACTGTTGTTGAACAACTGTCAGTGAGCCACGATATGCAATTACTTCCTCTCTTCAAAAAAAAGTATATACTGCTTAGTGATTTAACAAAGTGTGTGTATAGACTATCTTCCTTCTATTTTAGTGCTCTAGTCTGCTCTCTTCATCCTCCTTGTTCCATAAGACCAACAAAAAAAAAAAAAATATGCTCCTCACTTACTTTACCTCTTATACACCAAAACTCCAATAATCATCAGCATCACATAATCTCAATACGTCACTAATACTTCTTCAATACGTCGATACATATAACTCTTATCATCAATATCATTTACCTTACCTCTTGTCCACAAAAACTCCAATAATCATCAACTTCATATACTCTCAATACCTATAATAATACGTCGATAAATATAAACCTCAGCACCAATATCATTTCACTTCCATAACAACTCTTTCCTCTAGTCAGTCTCCTCGAACAAGTACAGATAAAATCCTAATGCAACTTCAATTCAGCATCCCATACAATCCGAAGACACAGTGTCCACACACAACCTCTGTGTAATCCATCTGACCCAAATTTTCTACTCATTATAAATTATAAACAAAGAAATGCATACATGACCTCTAACAGACTTAGTTCGAATAACTCTCAGTAATTAAGTACGATTACGGAGTGTGAATGATCATAATATTTCACAGTGTGTACACCACTTCAAGAATCATGGCAAACAGAAGCAAACATGTGGAGTATTTCTTGTGTCAAGTGTCACTTCCTATTTCAATTGCTCACGAAAAATGCAGTGTAATAACTATTAATGGTCTAAACCTAGTATTGGTATGTCATGTCGTTAGCTTCCTTCCTATTAGCATAAATGTATACAGCTTCCATAAAACCTCAGCTCATGTGACTTCTATGACTTTCTTGTACTAATGTTGTTCGTCGAATTATAGCAGTTCATTTTCTTATCTTAAAAATATAAGGCACTGAGCGTAAGCAAAACAAGCAATAGCGAGTAAATATACCAGTAGAGAACAGAATGTCAACAAGTGGATGCAGCACAATCCCTACAACGAGGCTCTGCCAAGCGAACAATCTATAATTAATACAGTAGTGTGACCTAAACTCTATGTTTATACACAGTATATCAGCATTTCTATACACCAAATTAAAGAGTAGTTATGACAACAAACAGAAATGTATAAATATGCAATACATACGCATAGCAGTAAACATATATCTTACGTAATAAACAAGTCATTAGCATCATATCAGCCTAAGCAAATAAATGTTCATATGTCATCTTAATAAATAAACATGAAGGCGCAAGCAGATAAATCACAAAGTATAACTTACATACCTAACCACATCAGCACAATAAATCAGGTTACAATTATAATTTAAATAAATAAGCACAGCAGGCACATAATTAAAAAATATGACATCAGTGAAATAGCAGTGCAGCCAAGCGATGCATAATATACGCAAGTTACAACCCAGTTCATTAATAATCATTGTCAAATTCAGTTAACGTACGCAAGCGCGTCGCTTCACACGTAAATTCATAGAACATGAAATTAGCACAAAGTATGAATCACGTAATCACGAGCAGCAAATTACGTCTAAAGTACGTACCTAAGTGGAAATATGTTACCTGAAAAATGAACTCAATTAATAGTTACCTTTTTTAGTTAATTAGTTTCTTCTTGGAAATTATATTCTTCCTGAAAATTTCTCGATAGCAGGTCGTCTTAACGTCGGACACGCACAGAATTTACCTGAAGTTCTTAAATACTTTATACAACCGTATCCTGCAAAATACTGAATGTTAATAACACAATTCATCAAGTCACTATAGCTTTATACTGAATTTAGTCGGAGAAATTAGACTGTGTATTTGTTTACGGCTGTCAGTGCATTCGCACTGAGCGCTCGATCAGCTGTAGGCGCGTGACGTAGGAAGCAATTGTTCGCGGTCAACGACTGCCTTGTGCGGCGCGCAGACTTCACTGTTGCTTTGAGTATGTGCCGCCGCCAAAACACAGCGCGGTATCCTTGTACTCTCCGCATGTTTACATGTAGCTGTTAGTTCTCTAAAGTATGTCATTCCACAAAAATTTTAACGTTTGATATATGATGTATTCCTTTAGAGCGTCGAGATTTAAGAGTTTCTACTTCGACAGTGTTATCATGAATAATTTTACGAATTCTATATGGACCGTTATAAAGCAGAAAAAATTTGCGACACAAGCCTTTTCCTTTGTGAGACAAACGGTGGGACTTAATTAATACCTTTTGGCCAACTGAGAAAGTTTTTAAACGACCAGGACGTTTCGCTGATTTCTCTCTTCTAGCAGCCGCAGATGCAATATTTTGTAGAGCCAGGTTGACAACTTCAGAATGCCGCAGTTTCCGTGAAGGCGGAAAAGGAATGATTTCAGATATGCGATTTGTTGGTACCTTATTTTTTAATATCAATAGAGGCGGTAAAGAAGTTGAGTCATTAGGGAGATCATTCAGAATGTTTTGAAAAATATGAAGATACTGATCCCAAGTTCTGTGATTCTGATGACAATAAAGACGGCACAATTTATTGATTTCCTTCATCCATCTCTCTGAAGCGTTAGATTGAGGGTGAAAAAGTGAAATGAAAATTGGTTTAATTTTACGACGCTGTAGAGTACGAAGCCAAATTTTAGAACGAAACTGTGATCCATTATCTGATATAACCTTATCAACGTGACCGACTTCTTTAAGAAAATGTTTGATAAAAGCGTTAGATACTGAACGAGCTGTTGCTTTGCGTAAAGGTGTAAAACACACATATTTTGACGTCAGTTCCACTGCTACGAAAATGTACGCAAAACCATTAGTAGATCGAACCACTGGACCAAACAAATCGACTGCAGCCATCTCCTTTAATTTCGCTGGAATGATGGGAAACAACGGTGCTCTGTGAGAAATCGTTGGAGGCTTAGCCATTTGACATAATTTGCATTTGGCAAGAACAGATCGAATACGTTTTTCCATATTACTGAAGTAACAATTTTCTCGTAATTTATGAAAGCATTTTCTGGGACCAAAGTGTGCATAACTGAAATGCGTATACCAAATCAATTTATTGACCCACTCATCAGGAATACAAACTAACCAAACGAAGCTGTCGACCGATTTCCGTTTAAAAAGAATGTCATTGCGAACTAAATAATGCTGTCTAATCGCTACGCTTTCCTTTCTCCTCCACTTCTCCTTAATGTCCTTCCAGATTGGATCCTTATTTTGCTCCTTAGCGATATCCTGGAGCGAAGACGAAATAAAGTTCTCAAACGCAACACCTTGAATATACATCAAACAATAATTGTTTTCCTTGCAGTCCTCTTCAGCACTTTGTTTCAAACCCATAGGTGCACGTGATAAAGCATCGGCAACAATATTAGAAGAACCCTGTATGTAAACAATACTAAAGTCAAATTCCTGTAGGTACAACGCCCATCGTGACAATCTGCCATGAGTTAATTTTGTTGACATAAGAAATTCCAGAGCTCGATGATCGGTGTAAACCTTAGTATGTTTGCCAAACAAAAATGTGCGAAATTTTGTGAAAGCCCAAACAACAGCCAAAGCTTCAAGTTCCGTAATCGAATAATTCTTTTCGGATTTAGAGAGAACGCGACTTCCAAATGCAATAGTTTTCTCGACTACCACGCCGTTTTCTTCTATCTCTTGAAATAAATGTGCACCTAGGCCCTTGTATGATGAGTCCGTCGCCAAACAAAATTCTTTAGATAAATCCGGATGTGAAAGAAGTGGAGCAGCAACTAAAGCATCACGAAGCTGTTCAAATTCTGACTGAGCTTCTTCATCCCAACACCAATTAGATTTCTTTCCAGATAGTTCACATAAACGAGGTGTGGCCAAATCGTCCAATTTAACAAAGCGTCTAAGAAAATTACAGACACCAAGGAAACTACGAACATCACGTTTTGTGGTAGGAACAGCATAATTACGAATAGCATCTAATTTCTCTGGATCAGGAAGAATACCTTCTGTAGAAATAATGTGACCGAGAAATTTCACCTGAGAACGACCAAATTCAGATTTTTCCAAGTTTACTGTAATGCCAACTCTTGCAAAGATACGTAACAATGAATCCAAAATTTTGCTGTGCTCACTCCAAGAACGTTTAGCAATAAGAATGTCAAGTCAACATATGAAATAAATTTGTCACGAATACAAACAGGTAAAATTTCGTTTAAACTAAGAATGAATGCTGCAGTAGGTACAGTAAGTCCAATCGGTAATTTCCAAAGTCACTTTTGGGTAAAACAGTCATATCCGGTTATTGTTCACTTACTGTCTAGATAGATTGATAGTCGAAGAGCTGGTTTGACAGATGCAAAGAATAGTAAAAGAGTAGGCAGCGGTACAGAAGACTAAAAGAGAAATAGCACCACTACAGCTCGGGGCCCTACGCTCGCTACGGCACATATTCACTTAGAGTAGTGAATCCCCTGAGGACTTTAATAACTGCACATAATTTCTAGTTTGTGACTTAATGGCAACTTTGGCGGAAGTGCGTACATAAATTGATCTAACCATGCACATGGATGTATGTCATTCTTAGAATTGCGGAAGATCTTAAATTTCCGGACAGTCAAAAAGTGTTCATAGTCAAAGTTTTCGCCTCGTGGCGACAAAGACCTACCGCGTCTGTCCCAGTCACAATAACGATTATTGTTAAATTCACGCACCTGGCGCTCTCTTGTTGCATTCCGTAAATGAAACAAACTATTTTCTTCAAACCCTTCTGCTAAACTAACACTTGTCAATTTATCTGATATCTCAACTCTTTCCGATGAGTCACTTAATTGTTCTTTCTGTTTATTTACGTCTTCTGTAAATGTCGCGACTCGGGTTTCGGTGTTGTCACATTTAGTAGGTAACTGTTCACACATTTTCGTTAAGTTATTTATTCTGTCATTTGGTACGGATTCCTCGATTCTTTCAATTATTTCTTCCTTATCTTTTGCACGTTGTAAATTTAACTCTGAAAATTTCTGTACTATCACGCGATCTCTTTCTTCCTGTTCTCTATCCTGTTCCCTTTGTCTGATTTCTGTTGAAATTAAGCTATTATTGTGAGCCTTCAAAATCGGTTGTACTTCTTCTCTAACTTCCCTCTTTAATTCGTCTTTCATGTTTTTGAAATATGTCCCCGTTCGTGAGCCTAACTGAGTTTCCATTGTTCCCCTATCAGTTTCTAATTCAGATCGTAACTGTGATCCCACTGCTTTCATCTCGGTTTTAATTGATCCCATTTGTGAGCATAACCCTGTTGTCACAGCTTTCATTTCTGTTTTAATTTCAGATCGTAACTGCTCCATTGTTCCCCTATATGCTTTTAATTCAGATCCCAAATCCAGTATAGCACCCATCAACTGCTTTATCTCTTCTGTCGTTAATCTCGTAATCTGTGAATTTTCTGATTGAGAAACATTTTGAACTGTTACCGGACTATTTTCCTTGCTTATTAAATTGTTTTCCACTACATTATTCATGACACTGTTTTCCTCTGTTGGCGAGTTCGCCATGTTAACAATTTCGTTATTCTGACTATTCATCATTTTTGCCTGTTTCATTGACCGCGTAATCATTTACAAAACATAAAAAAAATTCGTCACTGTTCGAAAATTACACACAATGCCTCCTTATCTCCAACAATACCATTCACACTAGATGTTTCCCTCAAACACGATTAACGAACAATTGAAATAATTGCACTAAATCATCAAACGCGTATACAAGGCAATAATTTAAATTCTGAGAAAAAAATATCATTAGAAGAATGCCAATTACCAAATCTACACATACAAAATAGACTACAATTACTAACTACAAATTACTACAACAATACTACAGTCTACAATTTTCACAATCAGAAGAATCCAAGGGACGATCCGAAGCAGCGGTCGCCACGTGCATGGGGGCTTAATTAAATATTATGATTGAAAATATTTTTCTTTTTAGTTGCTGTATGTCCGATTACGCAGTGTCTCGTAATCGGTTGGCCCTGACTAGTATTATTACGCTATCTGACTGCAACAAACAATATAAGAAAATTTTCGTAAACACAGTTAATTAATTAAGTCCCCAGCAACTATAAAACCTACAAATCCAAGCACAAATGTAACTGTTCTGTATGTGGGAGTGTGACTCAACGTCCACATGTGGCACGGTTCTTTTCCAACAAGACAAGAATTTTTAAATACCAACTATACTGACGTGACAAAAGAAATTTAGAAAAACTATAATTACGCAAGAAAACCAGAATTCACTCTAATACAAGAACACAAGCCAGATGCTTTGTTGACTGAACCTGTAGTGACGCATTATTTCAGACACACAATTAATAAAAGAATATTGTAGTTTTTACCTTCATATATATTGACGAAATGCACACAATAACATCTGCTATCTCTCCCATCAAATAAATGCATAAAACATGGAACAACACTCTTTACTACAACATCTTACTCCGACTTCACGACAAGCAGTGCCCACTAGCACATCTCGGCACGAACTCTTAACACACACTGTCCTCTAAGAGCTCTTTACTAGCACTGACTGCCATGAACTCTCAACAAGCACTGACTGCTACGATCTCTTAACACGCACTGTGGAGGCGGCTTAATAGTACTCTTTGGCGCACTCTCTGGCGCAGTGGCACAGTGTAGCCACCTTTCAATATCACTTGAGGCAAATGTAAGGATGGTTACTCTGAAATGGATGTGGTCGATTTCCTTACCCATCTTTTCCCTATCCGAGTTTGCTCTCCGTCGCTGATGACCTTGTCACCGATGTGATTTAAACCCTTGTCTCCCATCTCTACATCTACATCCATACTCCGCAAGCCACCTGACGGTGTGTGGCGGAGTATCTAAGTCTGTAAGAACTATTCCTAAGAAGTCGTATTCAGCTACGAAGTCGACTCTCTCAGACTGCAATCCAATCTGTATCAGTTATTTACAGTGGTTTAGCCACAATTGTGCTTTAAAGACATATTACCACACTTCGTTCGTTAAATTCCTTACTCGTGAGAACTACGTTTTCCAGAGCCTTTCAACGGATCTCTTTTTAAGTGTGTGGCTTGTCTGCCAGCCCAGTGTATTGGATTTTGTGTCTGTGCCGTTACTTTGAAAGTACTCCCAAAACTTTTTTTTTTAATCATACCAATTTGTATATATTCTCAACTGCTTCGAGACACAGGCTTGTTTTTTGACTAGGTAGGAAGTTAAAGAGATGAGGTCTGGACAAGTTCAAGGACCAGACGATGTTCAGAGTTTCACAGGGGAACATTAGACAATAATTGACTAGCATAGGGGAAAGGAATTGAGTAGAAGACGAATAGGTAGCTTTGAAAGATGAAACAGTGAAAGCGGCAGGCAATCAAATAGATAAAAAGACAACATCTTGAAGAAATTCTTCGATAATAAAGGAGACATTAAATTAATTGAGGAAAGGAGAAGATATAAAAGTGCACCAAATGAAGCAGGCGAAAAGGAACCCAAACGTCTAAAAATGTGATTGACAGGAACAGTAAAATGGTGGAGCAGGAATGGCTAGAGAACGGATGTAAAGATATAGAAGCATATATCACTAGAGGGGAGGTAGATAACACCTAAAGAAAAATTGAACAGGCATTTGAAAAAAGAGAAGCAGTGTTGTGTATATGAGCTCAAATGGAAAACCAGTGTTAAGCAAAGAAGGGAAAGCTAAAAGATGGTAGGGGTACATTGAAGGTCTATCCAAAGGACAGGAACTTAAAGGAATTGTTATAGAAACTGAAGAGAAAGGAGAAGGACGGGACATGATAGACATGATAGTGCAAGAAGAGTTTGACAGATCACTGAACGACCTAAGTCGGAACGAGGTCCCAGAACTAGACGACATTCCGTCAGAATTACTGATAACCCTGGGAGAGCCAGTCGTGGCAAAAACGCTTTCTCCTTGTGTGCAAGATGTATTAGACAGGCGAAATATCCTCACATATCAATAAGAATATAATAGAATTCCAATTGCAAAGAAAGCAGTTGCTGACAGGTGTGAATATTACCGAACTGTCAGATTAATAAGTCATGCTTGCACAATACTAATACGACATCGGAGAAGATCAGATTGGATTCTGGAGAAATGTAGGAACGTGCGAGGTAGTTCTGACCCTCGTACTTATCTTAGGTTAAGGAAAAGCACATTTATGTTTACAGTATTTGTAAACTTAGAGAAACCTTTCGACAATATTGAGTGTAACGTTCTCTTTGCAATTCTGGAGGTTACAGGGGTAAAATACAGGGAGTGAAAGACTCTTAACAATTTGTATAGTGTGCAGTTACAAGAGTCGCCAACCGGTGTGGCCGAGCGGTGCTAGGCGCTTCAGTCTGGAACCACGCGACCGCTACGGTCGCAGATTCGAATCCTGCCTCGGACATGGCTGTGTGTGATGTCCTTAGGTTAGTTAGGTGTAAGTAGTTCTAAGTTCTAGGGGACTGGTAACCTCAGATGTTAAGTCCCATAGTGCTCAGAGCCATTTGAACCATTTCTTTTACAAGAGTCGAGGATCATGAAAGGGAAATAGTGGTTGAGAACGGGAGTGAGACAGAAGACAGTTTTGTGACCTACCCTCAATGTTATTCAATCTGTACATTGAGCGAGCAGTATAGGAAACCAAAGAAAAATTGGCAATAGGAGCTAATTTTCAGGAAGAAGAAATAAAAAATTCGAAGTTTGTCGATGATATTGTATTTCTATCAGAAACAGCAAACGACTTGGAAGAGTAGTTGAAGGAAATGGACGAAGTAGACAGACCCATGGACAGAAGGATATAAGATAAACATAAACAAAAACAAAACAAGGATAATGGAATGTAATAGAATAACATAAGGAAACGAGACACTTAAAGTGGTAAATGAACTTGGCCATTCGGGCAGCAAAATAACTGATAGTGGCCGAAGAAAAGAGAATATAAATTACATACTTGCTACGTCAAGAAAAGCAATTCTGAAGAAGAGAGATTTATAAAAATCGAATATAGATTTAACTGTTAGGAACTCTTTTCTGAAAGTACTTCTATTAGGTATGGCCACGCATGGAAATGAAATATGGACGATAAATAGTTTAGACAAGAAGAGAATAGAAGCTTCTGAAACGCGTTTCTACAGAAGAATACCGATCATTGGACAGCTAGATCACATAATTAATGAGGAGATGCAAATAGAAATGAGGAGAAAATAAATTTTTGGTACAATCTTCCTAGAAGATCGGTTGACAGGACATTTTCTGAAGCTTCAAGGGATCGCCAATTTAGTACTGGAGATAAGTGTGTAAGGTAAAAATAGATGGAGTTCGAAAAGGTGAATTCAGTACGCAGATTCAGGAGGATATAAGTTGCAGTACTCATTCGTAAATGGAGTGGCACGCACAGTATAGAGTAGCAAGGAGAGCTGCATCAAACCAGTCTTCAGACTGAAGACCACAACAACGTCTTGAATAACTTATTAGCCTCTATAGCGCCTTATTTTTTACGCAGCGTTTTATGCGCCATTCATGATGGGTACTCTGTCGTATCCTAGCCCGATCCTCGTGCTTACGTCTAGTCTCTGTCGTTCCATACATTCAGTAAATTAATGTTAGTATCGCAACGCAGGTCAAAGTCTGAACGGGAAAAGGAGATAAATCATTGGCATATCTTGACGCCAGACTGATTTCCAAAACAATCTTTCATTATTGTAATACTCTGAGACACTTTTCTCGAATCACCTGTTTCACTAATTTTCCCACTTTTCTTTCCCATTTTAATTTTTCCTCATTTGCTTCATATTGTTTGGATTACACACCTCAGACGGTAACAACGGAACCGTTATTGGATTATACATTATGTTGTCCGGCTGCCAGTTCGTCTATTTTCTCTAGAACACGTAGAGACAGGAAGTTGAAATTTATGTCGAGGTCTGCGGTCCGCTGGCGGCGTACAACATTTAAGCATCTAATTCAACGCAAACCAAAGATGCAGCCATGTATGTCACATATTTCGATACTGTTAAGCTCACTGATCAAAACCTTTAGATCAGTGATCGCCAAATTGCGGCTTGCGAGCTATATCTATTTGGGCTCTTCGGTGTGGTTCTGTGCGACTGAAACTTCGTGGACCAATGGCGTAATACTAGTATTGTAGTTTAGATAGGCGTCTCTGCGTTTGGAAATTCCACCTACCTCTGCCCGAAGAGTTTCGTCTCCTCTACAAGGTTCCCCATCACCTGCCGTTATGCATATTTATGGACCACGAAGTTTCGATCGGTCTTTACGAGCAGAGTTGAGTGATTGAATTAGTCAGTTGGGTGCCTCATTGTGCAAAGGTTCAATCTCCTACAATACTAATATTGAAATCTTTGTGATTACTCAAAAGACCGCTTAGTGAGGAAAACCATATACAGAAGGTGAATACAGTACATAAAAATTGTTTTTAGATACATCCGAAGAGCTAATTCGGGATTTTAAGAACTCAGCAGATGTTCTAAAGTTATTGAATTACCATTGTCTGCTAAAACACTAAATGTTAAAACATTCATGGGTCTTCAGATATAATCAAATAATAAGTCGAAGATATTAAACTGGTTTCGATTTTACCACTTGCAGCTCTAAAGATGAACTTTTGTGTTATTGCTACACAAGGTCAAACACGTTGACAGGATGTAGGAAATGCTGTAACTGAGGGCACTGAAAAACATGTTCCACTCAATAGAATTATTTCATTTTCAACAGACGAGGTGAAAAATACGACCACAAGAAGAAACTGGTTTCTTGCTGTTTTGGAAGAAAAAAATAATCACCAGATGTTAAGTTGCTATTGCAGCAATCATTAAGAAGCGCTCCTGGAGAAAGAAGTAATGTTGATTTCTAACACATGACGTAGTTCTCCTGATTCATAAAATCAACTGAAAAAACTAATCTTTGTTATTATTTCCTTATTTAGTCATACTTATTCATGCGAACAATCAGTTTCAACCATGAACCTTATCAAGAGTACATTGTGAAATCGTTTTATTGATGAAAACCTGGAATCATGCCTAACATTAAAACCAAAAATATACAAATGTGATTTACCCTATCTTTCCAAGGGGATGGAAGGCAGTGTGTTTGGTAGTCAATGTAATGATCTAATTTTATGGATACCTCAGATTTTTTAATTAGCAATGAATACCATTATTATCATAAACTTTTATTCAAGTTTCCTTTGGTTTAATGAAGACGTAAAACTTCAAATAAAGTTCATTGAGTTACTTTTAGGGAACGTTGTCAAATGAATGGAGATGTAGTTTTCTGTATCGAGATAGGTGTGTGGAATGGAGATGTAGTTTTCTGTATAGAGATAGATATGTTGAGATGCTTTGGACTTATGGAGAAGATGAACGAAATGAGACAGACGAAACAAGCATACAGCACATGTGTGGGAGGAGTTGTTCGAAGGAGTCAACTACAATGAAAGTAACTGAATCGGATTGAGGGTGTTTTTAGCAAAGACGAGTTTAGGAGTACAATAATAAAGTTAATAATAACATATTGCTTACATGGTTCAAGTTTTAAAAATATGGCACTCGAAAGATATTTAGAAGTCGCACTGTTGATATTTGTCTATGTTGACTAATGAGTTTGCCGACCACTGCCTTAGAAGAACTATCTATACATACTGAGGTGCCAAAAGTTATGAAATACCTACTAAGATGGTGTCGGACCTCTATTTTCCCAGCGTAGTGCAGAATGCAACTTCTCATCGACTCAACATGTCGTTGGAAGTTCCCTACAGAAATAGTGATCCGTGCTGCCTCTATAGCCGTCCATAACTGCGGAAGTGTTTCCGATGCAGGATGTTGTGCACGAACTGACCTCTCGCTTACGTCCCATAAATGTTCGATGGTATTCACGTAGGGCAATTTGGGTGGCCAAATGATTTGCTCGTACTGTCCAGAACGTTCTTCAAACCAAACCGGTGACATTGCGCATTGTCGTCCATAAAAATTCCATCGTTGTTTGGGAACACGAAGTCCATGAAAAGCTGCAAATGGTCTCCAACTAGCCGAACATTCACACTTCCAGTCAATTATCAGTTCAGTTGGACCAGAGGATCCAGTCCATTCAATGTAGACACAGTCCACATCAGCATGGAGCCACCATCATTTCGCACACTGCCTTGTTGACAACTTAGACCCACGGCTTCGTAGGTCTACACCACACTCTGGTCATACAATCAGCTCTCACCAACTGAAATCGGGACTCATCTGACCAGGTCAGTGTTTTCCAGTAGTTTAGGGTCCAACCGATATGGTCACGAGCCCAGGAGAAGCGCTGCAGGCGATGTCGTGCTGTTAGTAAAGGCACTCGTGTCCGTAGTGTGCTATCGTAGCCCATTATCGTGCAATTTTGCCACACTGTCCTAACAGGTACATTCGTCGTACGTCTTAAATTGATTTCTGTGATTATTTCACGCAGTGTTGCTTGTCTGTTAGCACGGATAACTCTACGTAACCGCCCCTGCCGTCGGCCACTGCGTTGTCCACGGTGAGACGTAATGACTGAAGTTAGGTTTCCTCGGCACACTTTTGACACTGTGGATATCGGATTATTAATCCCCATAACGATTTACGAAATGGAATGTCCCATGCGTCTAGCTCTAAGTACCATTTCGCGTTCACAGTCTGTTAATTCTCGTCTCGTGGCCAAAAAATTACATTGGAAGCCTTTTCATATGAATCACCTGGGAACAAATGACAGCTTCTCCAATGCACTCCCCTTTTATAACTTGCGTATACGATACTACTGCCATCTGCATATCACATGCCTTGTGACTTTTGTGATACGTAACAAGGTTTGTACGGTACCGTGAGAACGCGATTCCTTCTCGCACTTGTACAGTTTTTGTCTTCCCGGAGGCACCTTATCCTCGGGGCGATTGCCCTGCTTGTCCCAACCAAGGTATGCGGTGGCTGTTATCGGCGAGTCCTTTCCTCAATTATGCAGTAATCGTTTTCCTGGTATCGTGTTTGAGCAAACAACATATCGCTATGTGCCGCAGCCCTCAACAATACAAGAATCCCTATAGGGTCCATTTCATTGCTTAGCATCAGTTTGAGACGAGACGACTGGCGAGCAGCTTAAGTTCTTGCGTCCCCATTAAGCTATACCTTATTAAATCCGTGAATTGCGGTAAGAGGAAGACCAACGGTATCAGTCAGAAGGTAAGCGATGAAAAAGCATGTGATTTCTATCAATCCATGCCACCGAAACACAGTTGCCAAATTAAATGTACCTTTCACTTAACGGGTAACTAAATTCCCAGAGGCGCCTATGTTAAATGAATGTGCATGTCTTCGACGCTGCAGCTATAATGGCAGTTATTTGACTAAACCGGTCATCCCGACTGTTCAGCACGGTTTGTCTCAGGCTGTTTGTGTTGGAGAAAAATTAAGTTCACAAATCTTGTAAATGTACTAAGACAGTATACTGAAAATTACACTTTCTCCCGCGGAGTTACCTTGTCAAGTGGTCCCAGTATTCACTCTTATGACTTGTTTGTCAGGGTGCCTTGAAACACATGTTTTCCGCGCACTTTCATAAGAAGTATTAAGTTTTTATAAAGATTTCTAACGCGTTTTAGACGTATTTGAAGTATTGACATGAATTTTTGTGAGAAAGTTAATTTGCCTTTCAAATTATAGGTATTTTGTAAACAGAACGAAATGCGATTTGAAATTGTTGTCTCTGCTACCGCATGAATAAATAATGTTTGTTGGCTTTATCATGTTTGTGTCACTGCAGCTCGTACCCTGAATCACATAACAGTGTGCCTACATTTTCTTGGCCTTGTCTCTCCTTGGTATCAAATCGACAAATTTCGCTAGAATTCGAGGTGCTACTCTGTCGAATCTTCTAGCTGCGAATTTTGGTGATCAAATAATATTCTGCGCAATAGGCCTGACATTAGACTTGTCCTCGTTTAATGCTGTATTTCATTTCAGTGGTAATTAATTTTTAGCGGTATCATTTGCGCGGGATCTCTTACACCATTGTGTAATGCTATAATTTGACACAAGTGTTAACCGTTCGTTGCGAGAATACTTCTGGAGCAGTATCTGTCGAGAATAGCTATTTAGATAGAAGTCGGAAGACGATGTGTGTCACTAGGCTGTTATTCATTTTTTTCCATGCGGTAGCAATCTCAAGTTTCAATGTTGTGTGAAACTGCCGGCCGATGTGGCCTAGTGGTTCTAGGCGCTTCAGTGTGGAACCGCCCCTCGGCCATGGATGTGTGTGATGTCCTTAGGTTAGCTAGCTTTAAGTAGTTCTAAGTTCTAGGGGACTGATGACCTCAAATGTTAAGTCCCATAGTGCTCAGAGCCATTTGAGCCATTTGTATGCAACAACTGTCTTCATTGAACGTATCAATGACTTAAAACCGTTTCAGATTCAATTAGACGTAATGTTTCCGTGATCTTTAACTCATCGTGTTATATCTGCTTTTGTGTGCGAATACGTACACGCAATGAACGCAGCGTCGTCTGTTAGCTGCTGTGACTAAAGGATTCGCATTTCTTTAGGTCTGAATCCTGTGCAAAATCGGATTTAATTACTTTAGTATAGTTAAAGTCTTCAATTGACCAATCGATTTTACTGATTTCCCGTTTCTTTCTTTCTGGTGTGAGGGATGTCTTGTCATCGGGAGCTGGCGGACAGCGCCTCTGTTTTCCCATCCTAGTTACGCCTCTGGTGCCAGGTATCACGGTCCAACGCACTGCACGATTTCCGTCTACATCACTGCCTGGTCACTAGCAATTATATTCATTCATTCACCGAAAAGTTTTCTAAGTGTGGGATACATGATTTCTTCCAAATATTGTGTGTTACTGTGTGCACAAACGTGTATGTACGCACACACACACTCACACACACACACACACATGAGCGCGCTAATATGCACGTACAGATTTACCATTACATGAAGTACCGAAATTTAACAATGGTGTTGAGCAACTACATAATTTGTCTGACTTTACCTAGAAGACATCTTGCACTACTTGCAGTGTGCTGTTTCTACTCTCTATTCGCTCTCGTATTCTAAACATTTGCTACTAAGTAGAAGCAGTGATATAATATGAATGATGTTACTGTTTTACATAATGTGAGAAGGATGAAGTAATTTTTATCTTACGTGAAAAACTATTTTTATTACTTGTTTTGTAACGAATGTTTTAAAACATTATATCGGTAAAGAACTTCTGTTTTTCCTGTATACCGTGTTCATGCACATATATGTTTGTATTTATGTGTAGGCCCTGTTACAAACAGTGCAACATGGCTAGTGTATGGACAAGGGGGCAAATGTGCGTCTAACAGAACTCATGCAGTAACAGGACGAGCGCCCATTTTCGAAAACGAACTGTACCGTCTGCGAGCCTGTTATAACCCTTGCCGCTGCTAAGCACTGCGCTGGCAAATTACCACGAGGAGTACGTTCTGTCTGATACACCAACTGGTTTTTGAGAGTCTACCAACACCAGGACAACCGCGTTTGGAGAGCATCACGATAACACTTAGTCCTTCAAGTGACACGGGTAAATATACACTGCAGGAAAAAATCTCAGCACCAAGGAACTGTTGTGAGAGATAAACCAGAGTTGCTAGGCGTGTATCAGTATATGATAGATGACGTCTATTCATATTTCGCGCCAGCTGCATGAGACTGGTGCTAGTAGTGCCACTACGGGGATCCGCGTTACACTTGCTGTAACACTTTCAGACCTGAACTCTTTCTGGGGGAAGCAAAACTTTTCTTTATGTGGTACTGCTCTTGCTGATTCTCTAATGATGTTAGATGCAAAATTTATACACAAATATGTACTCGTTTCCAAAATATACTTTGTACACTTGCCTTCCATTTACTGGCTAAAATAACTAATTAGGAAATATTCTTTACTGTAATAAATAGTAAAATGATCATTCGCTAATTACCATGCCAAATAACAATAACGTTATTCACTTATGGCGTGGATTATAGCGAAACAACCATATCTGTGTTTTCTGACGTTCACGAACTACTGCGCACTGCTACATTGACTTGCTGATATTTTGATAGTAACATGCAACAGTTCGCAGCAGCGACCGCTACGGTCGCAGGTTCGAATCCTGCCTCGGGCATGGATGTGTGTGATGTCCTTAGGTTAGTTAGGTTTAAGTAGTTCTAAGTTCTAGGGGACTGATGACCTCAGCAGTTAAGTCCCACAGTGCTCAGAGCCATCTGAACCATCATCAGTTCGCAGCACTTGAACATTCACAAACATTGGGAAGAAGTACTTCTGCCACAGCGAAGACACAGTAAAACTTAATGTACACAATTGTAGCCAGAGGGCCTGGAAGGGCTGAATACGCACTGTGACGATGGTGAACGTTTAGAGCGCGCGATACCACAGACAGCCGACGGCGGTGTGCGCGCACCCGAGGCAGCCGCCTCTGCCGCGCAGGAGTTGGCCGATCACCATCCGGCGAAGCTCACCATGCTGACAGTCCCATCGGCCGCTCCGCCTACGACGGACACTGCTGTGGCAGGAGGACCGGCGATGATGACGAACCAGGCAACGGACTCGATACATTAAGTCATGGCTAGGAGACGGCGGAGGGCCAGGGCCCCATGCGAGGGTGGTCAGCCTACGTCCTCCAAGGCAAAGTCCCGATCAAGGACAAGGCACAGCTCCGCCGGGAGGACCGTTGCACTTGCTGATTACAATCCACCCGCCATCAACATCAAACGTCATCCGGTCGACCCAGATAAAAAAATAGACTGGCGAAGACAGGTAGAGAAGAGACCAACTGGCCTGATATTTGGCCGCCAGGCAAGCCATGAAGACGACCAACCTCGAGAAAGGAGACACCTCTGATGACGTCAGCAGGCTTGGCTCGATACCAGCGACCGACGTGGTAACACTGCAGTCATCTGACAACGATGTAGACCAACAACTTTAAACTGTCCGCTGAAAGCGGGTGGGATTGAAGACAAATAATTGGCAGGATCTCGATGACGCCTCAAGGAGACAACTGCCAATATCAGTATCCAGCAAATTCGGCCTTCTACCAGTAGCAGCCGAGCAGGTGGACGTGACGACCCAATCTGCAGCAGAAGCCGCTTCTCAGACAGCTCAGCCGGGACCATCAGAGACACCTGAAATTCCGCCAGCGAAGATCCCGCCTATCACAATTCAGTATACAGGGAAACATTTTCCACTAAATACGGAGCAGAAGAAACATGTCACCGGTCGCATAGAAACGATGTTCGAAGGCGGCACGACAAAATATCATTTTGAGTCATTAACTGACCAACGATTGGCGCTACGCTTCTCCCAGAAGGCTAAGTTCCACTTTTTTACATACCAGCCGCTAACGGAGAAAACTCTCGACGTACGTATCGGGTATTTACCTGCACAAGTCACAGCACAAGCCGTGGAAGAGAAACTGCACTCCAGGGGTTATCCACGAGTGAAATTACATCAGTTCATACCTAGAGGTGACCAAGCCAACCAGCTAGTGGCGCAAACTGTGTGCTGTGTCTCTCTCCCAGCGAGGCCAACTAGCGACTCTCTCTACTACTTACGACGTCTTTTGGACACCGGGATTAAAGTCGAAACGCGACAATGCAAATGCTGCCTAAGGTCCTTCCACACTGCCACTAACTATGCCTTGCCTGCCAGATGGGTTAGTTGCGGTGGAACGCACCAGACACAAAAGTATACGAAACCTTGCAATCAGAAAGAAAAGCGCGCAAAATGCGATGGCGACTACCCGGCAATGTGGAGAGGATATACTACTCTCCAGCTGGCCCTTGGGATATATACTGTACAAGATCAAACCGTGGGTAAAATTTGAAATAAGGCAAGTAACATTTTAAAAGGAAAGGTTTTCTCTTTGCTTTTCTATGTCCCATAGAGAGTAGGTCTCATATGTTCAAAAGATAAACTACCAGAATTATGAAAAGTGGGTTTTGTAAGATCATCCCACGAAACTGTCAGTGTTTCTATGTTGGACGGCGTGGTAGATCAATCTGCACTAGGCTCAGAGAACACCACAGAAGTGAGAAGTTGATCATTGCGTGAAACAAAACCACAAATACTTCATAGAAACACGAGTACTACACTTAGAGAGAAAGGGTGCCAAGCTCACTTGGCTATAAAATTGTAGAATTAAGAATAAAACAGATGTGTTTATTCCCACCTGTCTAACTAAATGAGGAATCTCAGTTCAATCCTTTAACCATTTTGGACAATACTGCAAACCGTACGTACAACACAAATCTTGGTGCCTTCATTCACACAACAAAATTCCATTTCTATGCATAGCTCTGCTGCAGTGTACGTTTAGTCATAGTTATTGTAAATTCTGTCCCAAAGAATTTTGTAAATATGTTTAGTCACAGTTATGGTAAATGCTAGCCCTATGAATTTTATGATTCCTGTGTACTTTTGTCAAAATTATTAGCAATGAAAGCTTTTGCAGTGTAAATTGATATTTTAAAAATGTGACATGTTTATCTTCGCTTGGTTCTCATCTCGGGATCAGTTGCCGCGCGGGATAGGCGTAAGGTCTCGGGCGTCTTGTGACGGTTCGCGCGGCTTCCCCCGTAGGAGGTTCAAGTCCTCCCTCGGGCATGGGTGTATGTGTTGTCCTTAGCGAAAGTTAGTGTATGTTAGACTAAGTAGTGCATAAGCCTAGCGATGGATGACCTCAGCAGTTTGGTCCCAGACTCCTTGCCACAAATTTCCAAATTTGGGATCAATTAAGTTCTAGAAAATGGGTTTATAACACGAAACCTAGGCCATACAGTAATAATGAAGTTTGTGAAACAAGGCTAAAATGATGTTCCGTTTAGTTAATATGGTAACACATGGTAGTGCAGGTAAACATTATGAAGTGGATTAGTGAAACATCTAGTAGAGACGCAACAGAAAGGTTTGCCCGTTTGCCGAAACATGATGAACCATTTCATGCAAGTCGTGGAACTGATTCTGATACTGAAGTGGTTGCAAATGTGGATATATAAACACGGCCTAAAGCTTGCCGTAGTCCCGGTCCTTTGAGAAATGTTTTCGTCCTGAGGGAATATGTTTACTACCAGAAGTTGACATCGCTAATTTTCCTAATTATCTGCAGCTTTTATAATTTTTGTGCTTCTGATCCACAGATACGAATATTTACCACTCGCCGATCGAAGTGGTCGTGTGGTAGTCTGGAACCGTGTGACCGCTACGGTCGCAGGTTCGAAACCTGCCTTGGGCATGGATGTGTGTGATGTCCGTAGGTTAGTTAGGTTTAATCAGTTCTAAGTTCTAGGGGACTGATGGCCTCAGAAGTTAAGTCCCATAGTGCTCAGAGCCATTTACCACTTATCAACTCAAGTGGCCTTGGAAATATTGAATAAACTGAGCAGTTTTGTTGATTACTGTTCGCATAGAGTACATAGTTACATGTATTTCACTGTTGTGCTGGAGGAAACATTTTGTCGCTTAAATAATTAAATCAAGAAGATTAATGTGAGAGCAGCATCAATCGACACATAACACAGGCAACATTGCCTCTCTTACATCTCTTCAGTGGCACAGCATCAGTCTTACAGACACGCAAATCTTAGACCTGGCTAGTGAGTCGCTCCGTGTAGTTGTACGGCTCGCCTGCAATTTCATTCATTAGTTCGCCTGAACGTTAGTCTCCTTCGTTCGCACGGATTGGCTCATTTCTGCGGCAGACTACAGTGACTTACGCCGCTGTCGCCGTGTGACTGTAAACGCGCGCCGCCTGGGAAGTGACTAGCACCAAGCTACCTCGCCGGCGGCTGCGGGGGCGGCGGCAGCTTTAGGCAGGTGCTTGAATCTGTGGGCCGGGGTGCCCTTAACGACGCTGGCGCCGCTAATGGCCCTTCACTTGCTGAGATCAGCGCCAGCTAGGGTCGCGCAGGACCTATCTCCACTGGATTGCTCTGCCCGTTAACGATGTCAGCGTTCGTCAAGCTGCAGCGGCTTACCACCGGCTGCCGACAGTGCACCGAAGACCCTCATAAAATACGGTGTCACTGCTGAACTTGCGGTGCCACTACAGGCAAGAGGCCATTACATACACAGCGACAATTCCTAAATAACGCACAGTCAGACGAAAGTCTATAATGGCGAGTAACTTTAAAATGAAATATATTGTGTACAAAGATTGGTCATTTATTCATTATGTGTTTGAAGTCCACATTTTGTCCTTGTTTAACATGTTGTTGTGGTCATAAGTCCAGACACTGGTTTGATGCAGCTCTACATGCTACTCTATTCTGTGCAAGTTTCTTCGTCTCCTAGTACCTACTGCAACCTACACCCTTCTCAATCTGTTTAGTGCATTCATCTCTTGATCTCCCTCTACGATTTTTACCCTCCACGCTGCCCTCCAATTCTAAGCTGGTGATCCCTTGATGCCTCAGAATATGCCCGACCAACCGATACCTTCTTCTAGTCAAGTTGTGCCACAAATTTCTCTTCTCTCCCATTCTATTAAATACCTCGTCGTTAGTTATGTGATCTGCCCATCTAATCTTCAGCATTCTTCTGTAGCACCACATTTCGAAAGCTTTTACTCTCTTCTTGTCTAAACTATTTATCGTCCACGTTTCACTTCCATACAAGGCTACACTCCATACAAATACTTTCAGAAACGACTTCCTGACACTTAAAACTCCCGGCCGCAGTGACCGAGACATTCTAGGCGCTTCAGTCCGGAACCGCGTGACTGCTTCGATCGCAGGTTCGAATCCTTCCTCGGGCATGGATGTGTGTGATGTCCTTAGGTTAGTTAGGTTTAAGTAGTTGTAAGTTCTAGGGGACTGATGACCTCAGATGTGAAGTCCCATTGTGCTCAGAGCCATTTGAACCATTTTTTTGAACACTTAAATCTATACTCGATGTTAACAAATTTCGCTTCTTCAGAAACGCTTTCCTTGCCGTTGCCAGCCTACATTTTATATCCTCTCTACTTCGACCATCATCAATTATTCTGCTCCCCAAATAGCAAAACTCATTTACTACTTTAAGCGTCTCATTTCCTAATCTAATTTCCGCAGCATCACCCGATTGAATTCGACAACATGCCATTATCCTCTTTCTGCTTTTGTTGATGTTCATCTTATACCGTCCTTACAAGACACTGTTCATTCCGTTCAGCTGCTCCTCCACGTCCTTTGCTGTCTCTGACAGAATTAAAATATCATCGGCGAACCTCAAAGTTTTTATTTCTTCTCCATGGATTTTAAACCCTACTCCGAATTTTTCTTTTGTTTCTTTTACTGCTTGCTCAATATACAGATTGAATAACATCGGGGATAGGCTACAACCCTGTCTCACTCCCTTCCCAACCACTGCTTCCCTTTCATGCCCCTCGACTCTTATAACTGCCATCTAGTTTCTGTACAAATTGTAAATAGCCTTTCCCTCCCTGTATTTTACCCCTGCCACCTTCAGAATTTGAAAGAGAGTATTCCAGTCAACATTGTCAAAAGCTTTCTGTAAGTCTACAAATGCCAGAAACGTAGATTTGCCTTTCCTTAATCTATCTTCTAAGATAAGTCGTAGGGTCAGTATTGCCTCTCGTGTTCCAACATTTCTGCGGAATCCAAACTGATCTTCCCCGAGGTCGGCTTCAAAGAGTTTTTCCATTCGTCTGTAAAGAATTCGTGTTAGTATTTTGCAGCCGAGGTTTATTAAACTGATAGTTCGGTGATTTTCACATATCTCAACAGCTGCTATCTTTGCGATTGGATTTATTATATTCTTCTTGACGTCTGAGGGTATTTCGCCTGTCTCATACATCTTGCTTACTAGATTGTAGAGTTTTGTCAGGACTGGCTCTCCCAAGACTGTCAGTAGTTCTAGCGTATTGTTGTCTACTCCCGGTGCATTGTTTCGATTTAGTTTGTTTAACATACAGGTTGAATATTACACAAACCGACAAACTACAGGGACGGATTCCTGACTGGTGATGGAGAAAATGAGTTCCTATGATCATGTGTCTGGAAATGCATCGTTCCCACGGTAGATGACGCTGACGAAGAACATTTCCTTTTATCGCACGCCATTTGCTCCTTGTGTGCAGCCGAATAATGCAATGTTCATGTGTTTATATCAGGAACAAGCCGAGACGGTGTTTGTGTGCAGCCAAGCAGATGGAAGCAGTCGAGAGGCAGCACGGCTGTAGCAACTCAGGTAGCCTCACAGACGGAAACTACATCACAAAACATTTCAACCCCTTCTTGGACGTTTGTGTGAATATAGGTGCTTTCAGACAGATGAACGTTCATGGAAGGCCGTACACCAAATTTGGAAGACCTGGTTCTACAGGATATTGAGACAAGTACAAGTTCCAAGCGAACGACACGCCGGCATGAAGTAAGCCAAAGTAGGATTTTGTATATTCTGCATAACCACCGCCACTGTCCCTATCACATGAGGAACACACGCCACTGCGTCAGAGGAACTGTGATTCGTCAGCACCATCTATCATGGCAACGATGCATTTCCAGACACACATCGATGGGACTTTCTCTTCTTCATTTCCAGTCAGAAATCCGTCCCCGCCTTTTGTCGGTTTTATTAATGTTCACCCTGTATAATTAGCGAAATAGTGTTATGCCCGGAGCAAATACACTATTGGCCATAAAAATTGCTACACCATGAAGATGACGTGCTACAGACGTGAAATTTAACCAACAGGAAGAAGATGCTGTGATATGCAAATGATTAGCTTAGCATTCACACAAGGTTGGCGCCGGTGGCGACACCTACAACGTGCTGAAATGAGGAAAGTTTCCAACCGATTTCTCATACACAAACTGCAGTCGACCGGCGTTGCCTGGTGAAACGTTGTTGTGATGCCTCGTGTAAGTGGGAGAAATGCGTACCATCAGGTTTCCCACTTTGATAAAGGTCGGACTGTAGCCAATCACTATTGCGGTTTATCGTATCGCGACATCGCTGCTCGCGTTGGTCGAGATCCAATGACTGTTAGCAGACTATGGAATCGGTGGGTTCAGGAGGGTAATACGGATCGCCGTGCGGGAACCCAATGGCCTCGTATCACTAGCAGTCGAGATGACAGGCATCTTATCCGCACGGCTGTAACGGATAGTGCAGTCACGTCTCGATCCATGAGTCAACAGATGGAGACGTTTGCAAGACAACAAACATCTGCACGAACAGTTCGACGACATTTGCAGCAGCATGGGCTATCAGCTCGGAGACCATGGCTGTGGTTACCCTTGACGCTGCATCACAGAAAGGAGCGCCTGCGATGGTGTAGTCATCGACGAACCTGGGTGCACGAATGTCACAACGTCATTTTTTCGGATGAATCCAGGTTCTGTTTACAGCATCATGATGGTCGCATGCGTGTTTGGCGACATCGCGGTGAACGCACATTCGAAGCATGTATTCGTCATCGCCATACTGGCGTATCACCCGGCGTGATGGTATGGGTTGCCATTTGTTACACGCCTCGTTCACCTCTTGTTCGCATTGACGGCGCTTTGAAGAGTGGACGTTACATTTCAGATGTGTCACGACCCGTGGCTCTACCCTTCTTTCGATCCCTGTGAAACCCCAGATTTCAGGAGGATAATGTACGCCGCATGTCGCAGGTCCTGTACGGGCCTTTCTGGATACAGAAAATGGTCGACTGCAGCCCTGGCCAGCACATTCTCCAGATCTCTCCCCAACTGAAAACGTCTGGTCAATGGTGGTCGAGCAACTGGCTCATCACAATACGCCAGTCACTACTCTTGATGAACTGTGGTATCGCGTTGAAGCTGCATGGGCAGCTATACCTGTACACGCCATCCAAGCTCTGTTTAACTCAATGCCCAGTCGTATCAGGGCCGTTATTACGGCCAAAGGTGGTTGTTGTGGGTACTGATTTCTCAGGATCTATGCACCCAAATTGCGTGAAAATGTAATCACATGTCACTTCTAGTATAATATATTTGTCCAATGAATACCCGTTTATCATGTGCATTTCTTCTTGGTGTAGCAATTTTAATGTCCAGTAATCTATAATTTACCTCTTTTATAGCTATACATGTGTCGATGAAATCTTACCATTGTCATTCAGTTCCTTTTATCTGACAGGGAAATCTTTTGCATGATAATATATACAATTTTGTAATTTGGTTTTATAACATTATGAGAAAAATTATTAACATCACATACTGATGTTTACGTAGGTGTCTGTCGTTCGCAGTAAAGCCCATTGTTTACTTCAGTTTGTCATCTGAATGGAAGCAGGATTTATCACTGCAGGACGAGGCAAAAATCTAGATCCAGCCTTATAAAAGTCGAACGGTCTGAGGAATCATAATGATGTCTGGTATGGGGTGTCTGTAGGTGAGGGGGCAACATACGGGTAATTACGGCGACAGTGGAGGGCATCTTGAAATCCGCCATCTTGGATTTGCGTTACGCGTTTCAGATGCGAAGGTGATTATATGGTACATCAGTTTGAACTTCCTCTTTCTCAGGAATACCCGTCTGAAATCTGTTCAACATGCCATTAACTGTGTAGGAGTTATGACGTGTTAAAATTTAGAACACTTGTCAGAGTCGGCATTACAGCATGCGCTAAGTATGATCTCCACTGTGCTGGGCACACAATCGGAGAATATTTTGCCAGTCGTGCTGCACACGTCGCAAGGTCTGTGGGTCAACAGAGGCACACCTCCTGAGTACGCCTGCAGAGATGGGATAAATTATAGCTTTTTAACTTATACACAGTTGATTTAAAATGTCCCCACAGACAAAAAGTCAAGAGGTGTAAGATTGGAGTAATGTAGTGGTCATTCGATAGGACCCCGCCTACCTATCCACTGACCCTCGAACTGTTCATCCACAAGGTGAATGACATGAGTAGCGTAATGGGGTGGTGTACCATCTGGTTCGAAGAATTTTTGGAAATCACCCTGCGGACTCAACAGTATTGGAAGCATAGAGTCAGTGAGCATGTTAAGATACCTCTACCCATTCACGGTACCGTCAAAAAACGCTGGACACACGATTCTTGTGTCCCAAATCCCACACCAAACCATCACTTTTTCACCACCAGCACCTTTACAGAGATCCACCTACGAGAAATTTGCATCTGATTAGTAACGATAATTGTATTTGTTCACTTCTCCTTGCTCGTAAAGTTAGCTACATCACTGATAAATACCTATTGTATGAAGACTATATTCCCGTTACACTGATCCAGAGCCCATTCTACAAACTGCACCCACCAATCAAGTTCATCCTCCGAGAGATGATGTTGCAACTGAACTTGTACTTGGGCCATTGGTACATATGCAAAACATGCAGGGTTGAACACTGACACACCGGATATTGCTGAGCACCGGAGAATACTGCGATGTGGACTTTTCACAAAGGATGCCACAATAGCGGCAGCTGTCTCCTCGTCGGTGGCTGGTCTCGCACATCCACTGCGTGGATTGTCCACCATAGAATCTGTTGCACGAAATTTGACGAGTGAATTGGATACTGTCATATGTAAAATGTCATTTCTACCAGGAAGCCAGGCACTGAAGTCACCAGCAATCACTCTGGTACTTCGTCCAACAGTCATTAGCACAATTTCAATGCGTTCCCGGTGTAAGTGACACTATGGATCACCTGCAACAATAAAAACAATTGATCGCTACCCTGCAATTTCAAACTGTAACAGGTCGTTGTGCCTACACAAATAGAGACAGCTTAAAACTGATTTCACATGTGTATTCCTGAGAAAAGAGCAGTTTAAAATGATGTGACACATGACCCCGTTCCAAACTGAAATACACAACCCACATGAAAGACGGCGGAATTCAAAATGGCCTGCACTGTCGCAGTAGATCCTGTAAGTTTCGCCCCCCTTCAGACACACCAAAACACACGCCGTTATGACTCCTCACACAATTCGACATTTATAGAGGTGTATCCAGATTTTTGTCTCACCCTGTCTTATATCACATGTATTTATCGAAATGTTAAGCTTAAAATTAAAACGTGCTTCTTTCAATTTGTTAATCCGTTCATATTATAAGTATTGTTTACAATATGTGATCAAAAGTATCCGGACACCTGACTGAAAATGACTTCCAAGGGCCGCCCGGAGTGGCCGAACGGTTCTAGGTGCTTCAGTCTGGAACCGCGCGACCGCTACGGTCGCAGGTTCGAATCCTGCCTCGGGCATGGATATGTGTGATGTCCTTAGGTTAGTTAGGTTTAAGTAGTTCTAAGTTCTAGGGGACTGATGACCTTAGAAGTTAAGTCCCATAGTGCTCAAAGACATTTGAACCATTTTTTGATTTACAAGTTCGTGGCGACCTCCATCGGCAAAATCAGTATGGTGTTGGCCCACACGTAGCCTTGATGACAGTTTCCACTCGCGCAGGCATACGTTCAATCAGGTGCTGGAAGGATTCTTGGGGAATGGCAGCCCATTCTTCACGAAGTTCTGCACTGAGGAAAGGTACCGATGTCGGTCGGTGAGGCCGGGAACTAAGTTAGCGTTCTAAAACATTCCAAAGGCGTTCTACAGGATTCAGGTGAGAACTCTGCGCAGGCCAGTCCATTACAGGGATATTATTATCGTGTAACTACTCGGCCACAGGCCGTGTATTACGAACAGGTGCTCGATCGTGTTGAAAGATGCAAGCACTATCTGCAAATTGCTCTTCCACAATGGGAAGCAAGAAGGTGCTTAAAACGTTAATGTTGGCTTGTGCTGTGATAGAGCCACGCCAAACAACAAGGGCTGCAAGCCCCCTCCATGAAAAACACGACCACACCGCAACACCACCACTTCCGAATTTTACTGCTGTAGCTACACAGGCTGGCAGATGACGTTCACTGGGCATTCGCCATACCCACACTTTGCAATCAGTTCACCACATTGTGCACCGTGATTCATCACTCCACGCCGGCCGTAGTGGCCGAGCGGTTCTAGGCGCTTCAGTCTGGAACCGCGTGACCGCTACAGTCGCAGGTTCGAATCCTGCCTCGGGCATGGATGTGTGTGATGTTCTTAGGTTAGTTAGGTTTAAGTAGTTCTAAGTTCTAGGGGACTGATGACCAGCGAAGTTAAGTCCCATAGTGCTCAGAGCCAAGTACCAAGCCATCACTCCACACAAAGTTTCTCCACTGTTAAATCGTCCAATGTTTACGCTCCTTACACCAAGCAAAGCGTAGTTTGGTATTTGCCGGCGTGATGTGTGGCTTATGAGCAGCCGCTCGACCATGTAATCCAAATTTTCTCACCTTCCACCTAACTGTCAAAGTACATGCAATGGATCCTGATGCAGTTTGGAATTCCTGTGTGATGGTCTGGATAGTTGCCTGCCTATTACACGTTACGAACCTTTTCAACTGCTGGCGGTCTTTGTCAGTCAACAGACGAGGTCGGCATGTACGACTTTGTGCTGTACGTGTCCCTTCATGTTTACACTTCACTATCACCCCAGAAAAAGTGTACCTAGGGATGTTTAGGAGTGTTTAAATCTCGCGTCCAGTCGTATGACACAAGTGACACCCAATCACCTGATCACGTTCGAAGTCCGTGAGTTCCGCAGGGCGCCCCATTCTGCTCTCTCACGATGGCTAAGGTCGCTGATAAGGAGTACATGGCAGTAGATGGCAGCACAATGCACCTAATATGACAAAAGTATGTTTTGAGGAGAGTTCGGATACTTTTTATCACATATTGTATGTTTTTGGACTAGCAGGTGGCCAACGAGTGATATGTCTCTAAAGAGGGTCTTTAAGAGACACAGAAAACGAGAAGCTCTGCCAAAAGATTTCAGTTTCGGGAAGTTAAATTTCGGCGTGTTTGCTTTTCTGACATCATGCTAGCAGTATATGTACACACTCTTAAGCACACTTAAATGTGTTACTGAGGTATGCAATACCACTGACAGCACTCGCTCCGCATTAAACTTGAGAAGTGCAAATATTACTGAAGGTTGCCTAAATGCAGGGGCGAGCTTATCAATGTACTCATTCTCCTTATCAGTGATGTCAACAAACCAAACTCCCTATCCCCTCCTCCTACCACATCTAGTCAAAATCCAAGGTGCCAGGGCTATCCCAGTTGTTCTAGTGTGAATTCAACAAAAAATATTCAGTATTCTAAAACTACCCCAGTTGTGTTTTGCACCCCACCCCTCTTCGCCTCCCCCTATCTATCCCCCTATCTACAGACATTCAAAATAAAGAATGGTGGAACTACCACAGTTCTCGAGTGGGAAAAATGTCAACGATGGTGGAAATAACACAGTTGTGATTTCTAACGCCGCCCATCTTTCCCGACCAGAGCATAACATTTTAGCCGCCGTCAAAACCGAACAGAAAATCAGAACATAGTCCCAGAGCACCCATCTTCGCCGTACTGTAACGTCTCTGCCAGGCCTAAACTACTTTTCAAGAAATTACGTTCGCAGTATTCCCACATATAACGTACATAATCAAAGTATGAATACACTTAAAAAATACGTAACTTCCACCTGAACTGCATAAAAATATACTGGGTTAAAAAATATTGTCACGCGTGTTTTCACTCCTGACCATATAAACTTTTTACAGACCGTCTCGTTCGTAACATATGAAAATATCTTTGGAAGCTACATACCACTGTCTATGAAATATGAGAATAAGTATAAAACATACTCTCCCTAAACAGATAGGAAACAACATTTGCTTATGTGATGTAATTAATAAATTAATAATCTAAAATTCCAGACTATCAGTTTTACTTTTAATATGATTCTGCAGTACTTTAAATGCTATTCTGCAAAACTTCAAAAATGCGAAATAAAATGAGCAGATACCTCATACTCCTGTTGCTTGTTGTCACAAGCAGCTGGCTGCACTTATAAACATCAAAATTTCGGTTATTGCACCATAGCGTAAGGCAAACTAGATCCTCAAATTAATTATTTTCGCCATTAATAAAGCATGTGAAGTGTCACAATGTTCTTTTCAAAGATAGAGTATAAAAGTCTGCCGAATACCTAAGCAATGCAGAAAGGGACAAAGTTTACATCAAGTGTTCTAATGCTCTATCTCATATATATATATATATATATATATATATATATATATATATATATATATATATATATGTGTGTGTGTGTGTGTGTGTGTGTGTGTGTGTGTGTGTGTATGTGTCTAAATGCTGCCTAAAGTATCTCTGTGGACCATCAACTTAAATGCCCCAATGTTATTTTCGTGCATAAACACACGTAGCCAAGGAGTCACGCTAAATAAAAAAAAGCTTTGGACTAAGAGATCGACAATAGCCCGAGCATGCAGAATATACCATCAGAGACACAAAAAATAGAGTTCTGAAGTAATTGTTTAGGCCTATTCCTCGTGTAAATCACAACAGACATTCAAATTAAATATAAGTTGTTCTATGATACTTGTCAAGTCTTACAGGATATCCAAATATGTAAAAGGTCACGACATTTAAATTTGGGGTATTTAGCCAATACCATGTATATCAAACAGACACCACCATTTTAGGTGGTATAAGAACATAATACATCCGTAGAAAGTATAATCGATACCTAGTACTGCTTTTGAGCTAGACATAGAGGAGGTTAAGCATAAAATGTAGGCTGCAGTCAGAACTATGGCTCTCAAAACTGTAGTCAACTATTAAAAACACCAGCATGTAACAAAAATACACCATGTGAAAACACTCACGTACGCACACACACACGCACATTTGTGTTGTGTGTAAGTAGAGTGTAACTACTGTTTTCGAAAATACTAACTTTGCACCAAACTAAAAATGTAAAATTTCGAGCAGAAAGCACAGTGGACCTTCAAATTAAACAGTTCCATGACTAAATTTTCCGTATTATTTATCAGAATACACACACGTTGCATATTGGTACTATCAATGAGAACCTGTGGATTAAGATGCACTTGTTGGCGACGTAAATTCGATTGTGTACCATAATTTGCAAGCACAGTAGACCTCCAAATAATATATTTCCATATCTAAACTGTCTGTTTTACTTATTAAAATACATCAAGCTTCCATATTGGCACTACTGCAATGAATTCTAGCTTAGTAGACAATTGTAGTTCGACATCTATACTATCGATTAATTAAATAAAAACTTGTTGCAAGACATGCACATGCACACTATAGCTGATCTAGCTTACAGTCTAAAGTGCACATAGAAATAACAAAGAGAATCATTATAACAGTTTATGCAAACAAAAACCACCATACATATATCTTGGAAAGCATGATAAATTGATCACAATTCAAATGTTTTTGTTGATATGACAAAAGATAATCGTCTAGCAAAAGCTTTGAGAAGACGGAACTCTTTTCCGCATTGTTTCATCCAGTCTTGGTTCAATCAGAAACATAGCAGGGATGTGGCTCAAGGCATTAAGTACCTGATTATTTATCTAATAACTTCATTTCTCTAGGTAGGGCTTCATGTTCTGAAACACAACTTACCATTGACTCCTTCACTTTATTTTCTGCAGCTGTTATAAATTTTCTCTCAGAATACTTTCAGGGCAGGTTGATATATTTTTAGGGGCAAGTTGATACAGTTTCTGGAAATCTGACACCGTTTATATATGAACACAACAGCATAAGTTTACCTAGATTTTTTCTCCATTTGTTTGTCCTCCTCAACCTCATGATCATCATCGCTAAATTTTATCTCTCTGATTTATACACCACAGTAAATTTCTTCACTGTCTCTGTAATGATTATCTTAAGGATCCAACTATATTGTAACATCTTGATGTGATAAGCTCTTCTCACTCTTGCTTTTTGAGACAAGTCGCAACTTGTATAGTCTACATCATGATTAGACTTACTGATATCTGTGCAAATACACTCCTGGAAATGGAAAAAAGAACACATTGACACCGGTGTGTCAGACCCACCATACTTGCTCCGGACACTGCGAGAGGGCTGTACAAGCAATGATCACACGCACGGCACAGCGGACACACCAGGAACCGCGGTGTTGGCCGTCGAATGGCGCTAGCTGCGCAGCATTTGTGCACCGCCACCGTCAGTGTCAGCCAGTTTGCCGTGGCATACGGAGCTCCATCGCAGTCTTTAACACTGGTAGCATGCCGCGACAGCGTGGACGTGAACCGTATGTGCAGTTGACGGACTTTGAGCGAGGGCGTATAGTGGGCATGCGGGAGGCCGGGTGCACGTACCGCCGAATTGCTCAACACGTGGGGCGTGACGTCTCCACAGTACATCGATGTTGTCGCCAGTGGTCGGCGGAAGGTGCACGTGCCCGTCGACCTGGGACCGGACCGCAGCGACGCACGGATGCACGCCAAGACCGTAGGATCCTACGCAGTGCCGTAGGGGACCGCACCGCCACTTCCCAGCAAATTAGGGACACTGTTGCTCCTGGGGTATCGGCGAGGACCATTCGCAACCGTCTCCATGAAGCTGGGCTACGGTCCCGCACACCGTTAGGCCGTCTTCCGCTCACGCCCCAACATCGTGCAGCCCGCCTCCAGTGGTGTCGCGACAGGCGTGAATGGAGGGACGAATGGAGACGTGTCGTCTTCAGCGATGAGAGTCGCTTCTGCCTTGGTGCCAATGATGGTCGTATGTGTGTTTGGCGCCGTGCAGGTGAGCGCCACAATCAGGACTGCATACGACCGAGGCACACAGGGCCAACACCCGGCATCATGGTGTGGGGAGCGATCTCCTACACTGGCCGTACATCACTGGTGATCGTCGAGGGGACACTGAATAGTGCACGGTACATCCAAACCGTCATCGAACCCATCGTTCTACCATTCCTAGACCGGCAAGGGAACTTGCTGTTCCAACAGGACAATGCACGTCCGCGTGTATCCCGTGCCACCCAACGTGCTCTAGAAGGTGTAAGTCAACTACCCTGGCCAGCAAGATCTCCGGATCTGTCCCCCATTGAGCATGTTTGGGACTGGATGAAGCGTCGTCTCACGCGGTCTGCACGTCCAGCACGAACGCTGGTCCAACTGAGGCGCCAGGTGGAAATGGCATGGCAAGCCGTTCCACAGGACTACATCCAGCATCTCTACGATCGTCTCCATGGGAGAATAGCAGCCTGCATTGCTGCGAAAGGTGGTTATACACTGTACTAGTGCCGACATTGTGCATGCTCTGTTGCCTGTGTCTATGTGCCTGTGGTTCTGTCAGTGTGATGCATCTGACCCCAGGAATGTGTCAATAAAGTTTCCCCTTCCTGGGAAAATGAATTCACGGTGTTCTTATTTCAATTTCCAGGAGTGTACATTAATCAATCCCCAAAAATTTCATATTTTATTAAATATGAGGTAATGTTTATGTCAAGGAATATAAAAAGGTGGGGTATCGTGCAATTTCATTCTGTTCCCACTCGTTAAGATGTAATACTGTGTTTTCCTTGTGAATACATTACAAGAAATTACAAAAAAAAAGACAAACAGAGGCACAACACGAAGAGACACATGTAGCAAATCAGCAAAAGAAGTAACAGCTGGTACTTCAGTGAAGAAAAACGCTACCCATTATGGGACACACTGATTCTGTCAAAAAATGAAAACCTATTGTGCTGGTAATATTTTGTATAAAGTAATTGAACGAATGTTTAAGGTGTATTGATTTTCAAATTAATTTTTATCATCCATAACAAAAACAGTGAATCAATATATAAAATAATATTAAATCCAAGCTATTATGTAGTTTCTTACCAGCACATAATGGAGATATTATATTATTTTTATTTTCAGACACTAACCCTGCTGAGGCTGTTGCTGGACACAAAAAACCTCAGCTGTTTTTACCAGTGGAGAAGTGATTCAAGAAGCATTCACTTCAAATTCCTCTCAGACACATAACCAAACTCTGTGAGTAAATATGTAAAAAGAAACAATACTTCTATAGTCTCTCTCCATTACTTAGTAGAGATATTAATGAGCTACTACACTCAGTTTTAGATCCTAGTAGAGCTGTGACTAATGTTGGGCACAAAAAAATATTGTCAGGTTTTGTTAAAATCTCGCCAAAATATCCACAGGAAACTGGTGCTGCTGCAAAAAAGGCAACTTGAAGCTGATTCTGAACGTCAAAATGTAATTAACCATGTTTGTCAATGTTTTGTGTATTGATATCTTTTCTTAGACATGGAAATATTTCAAACGTAACTTTTGTCAGATATTTCTTGTCACTCAGATATCTTTTAACACACCCATAATTGTAACATTGTGATTGTTTCATTTTAATGGCGACTAAAATACCATTCTCAGATTGGAGGAGATGGAAGGGATTAAAAACAATAACTAAGTTAGTTTGATCACTTTGAATTTTTTTCCTACAACTATTGGGTTAATTCCCATCTTGGATTTTGACTGACAGGAGACCAATGTGAGAGAGAAAGGGATGGGAAACCAAGCACAACTAGGCTAGTACTGCCATTCTGCGTTGATTTTTTGAAATGTTCTGCTAGCAGTTCCGGACTAATTCCACAAACTTGGATTTTGATTGGCAGGAGACAGGGAGAGGAGCAAAGGGGCGTGACTTGGCGACATCAGTGATGAGGATGATGATGTCGTTGATAAGACTACCCCTTCACACTGTCAACCCAAACTGATATAGGCGCTTTTAAAGGTCAAATGACGCCATCTTGAATTGTAACATCAGTGGTATTGCATGCTTCAATATCACATTTTAATGCAAAGTGTGCCTGAGTCGCTGAACATATACTACTCAAGCTTTCACTTTTCTTTGGCACTCTGAATGGTACCATAACTTAGTTTTTTAGTTTTCGTGAATGAGTTTCAGTCCTGTGTCTATGTGGACGTGGCTCATACTAGATATTTACCCCCCCCCCCCCCCCAGCACGTCCCCCATTTATGTTTCGCAACAAGTCAGTCTGACTCTCTGACAGCACTTTTTTATGTTTTCCGGGAAATGATCTATTTTTGGGACTTTATTTGGATTTAGATTTTGATTAATCATCTTCATTGCATATCTGCTTGCTCTGTAAAATGAGCTGCATTTCTAATACGATTATATTGTGTTATTAGCAGATCTTGTATCCACACAGCTGTTTTTCCAAATCCTCCTTTGATTCACACTCGGTCATGTTCTGTCGTAAGATCACGATCTGTAACAGGCTATGATCCCATGCCCTTTTTAATTATACCGCTGCCAAAGAACGTTTTGCACATTCCTTAACGTTACGAGTATTGTTATTGTATATAATGTGTAGTAAGTAATCAAATAGCAGGATCATGGTAAGTGCAGAAACACAACCACAACGGTTAGAGAACGCTTCTTACCTAATTTTCATGTGAAAGTTCATTTTGTACTCAAGAGATTATTGTTCGTGTGCTTAAGTAATGCTCAAAGCTGTTACAGATTTTACACTCACGTGCGTGTCACGGACGATTTCCTATTAAATGTCCGCCTGCTTAGGTGGGTGGTAAAGTGCTTGCCTCCCGTGCAGGGAGGCCCGGGTTCGATTCCCGGTCGGGTTGGAGACTTTCCCCGCTCGCCGACTGGGTATTGTGTTGTGCTCATCATCATTTCATGCTCATCACCGGCACGCAAGTCGCCCAATGCGGCGTCGACTAAAATAAGGCTTGCATTTGGCAGCCGAACTTCCCCGGATGGAGCTTCCCAGCCAGCAATGCTATACGGTCATTTCATTTTTTCCTATTAGAGGATTTCCATTACACTACGAATTCATAATCGGTGCACTCGATACGGCATTTGTACTTATTTTGGGCTAAATAATCATTATCATGAGCAATTACATGTTTCTGATTCTCAGGAGTGTGTTTTCCTTTGTGTTTTCAGTGGCCACATCATTTTAGTCAATTGGTTATTTACAATGGTTTGCCTGAAATACGACTGCCATCAACTTGCACATAGTAGTAATTTAAGTTGAATAATGAAATTGAATTTTAGAAAAGATAATTGTTGGAAGCTAGTGTTAGTCAGTTAAGGATACAGACTGCCATGTAGGAAGATATAAGCTATGGTCGGTCAGGAGAACCTGTGGGTAAACTTGAATACCAGACAATACAGAAGTGACAGGCGTTAAGGGGTGAATATGAGCCGAAGTTCACTAAAGTCAATGAAAGGATTAATGCAATTGAAGGTGGACAGATTAATCTAACGGTGAAATTTATACAAAATTTAAATGCATTAAAAAAGAGACAGGAAAATGAAGTGGAAGCATTATTAGAAAATAATTTAAATTACTCTTGTTGAAGATGAAAGCCAGTTGCAAGAACAAGTAAAAGACTATGAGTTAGCTATCCAGTATTGGGAGCAAGGACTGGAGTCCGTCAAGAGTAGTTCTGAAGGGGAAATAGCCGGAAGTAAGTAAGAGGAAGTCACTAAATATTCAGAGACGATACATGAGTTCAGAACTATTGCGGCTCTGCTTCGAAAGAAGTCAGGTCCTAGTCACATTTAAAAAATAGACGCTCGTGGACGAAAAATCAAATATAATCTCATACAGTTATTACAGTGTGTGTGTTTTACAATGTCTGTGTAATTCGCTGCACATTTCCTTCTTCTGTGTGTTTATAGCAAATGGTACTGCTGACATACAATGGTATTCGTAAATTGGGAATATATCTCACGTGTTTTACGAGGCTGTAGATTGTCAGCAGTGTCTGTTCCTTCAGATATGCGTGCATTTGTATCGAATTACACAAACACGGTAAAATACACAAACTGCAATAACCGTATTCTGTACCAAAGAAAAGGCAAACAGACGAGGAAAACATTCTCTCTCCCTGTGAAAGAATCATTTAACGAGCGAGGAGTATGAGACGAGACACTCGGGCATATGGAATGGATTCGGTCCTGAAGGTTTGTTTGAATGGCCGAAGTGGTTAAGGCGACCGCTCGTGACAAGAGGGGGACAGGAGAGCAACTGCCACATGGGTCTGACGTTGTCTTGTTGAAAAAAGACGTCAAAAAATTTAAAGATAGATCACAGCCACTGACCATGACATAATCTATGTTTTAATTGCGTATATTTTAAGCCAGTATACAAAATTTCAGCCTTCTTCCTTTAATAGCTTTTACCCAATGTGTACCAGAACATCAAGAAAGATAGTTTTTGGGAGATTCTAGTTGAAGTTAAACTTTTTCTCTATCTAACCCACGTAACACTAATGGATCCCGTGTCCATATTCGTCTGGTTTCTGGTGGCGTTGTTCCTCCTTTTCCTTTTTCAGACATTTGTTATTGTTCTTGTTTCGTTGGTAGCTTCGAACACTGGTTTGTCTGCTTCGAGGAGTCTTCCGTGGTCAATACCGAGTAAACCTCGTTGCATATTTAGACCCTCAGACATTTCCATCAATTCCATAGCCTTAAACCTTCACACTGCACAACCATTTAAACGTAGCAGACCATCCTGGACGTTTGTTTTCAAAGTATTTAGTCCTACCAGAACAGATTTAGTCTTACCAGAACAATTGTTAAAATTCTTATTTGAATTCTGAGTACTACTATGTAAACGCTTCTCTAATATTCTTGTGTCCTTTATTGGTCTTACAACTTCCAGTTATGCATCACCCCAGTTCTGAAAACTCATGAGGATAGACGCTGACTGTGGATATTGTAACAAAGACACAGTCCCTTTGCCGATTCAAAGATGTCACTAAACCCGCCCAAAGATGTAAACAACCACGAATGAGCAGCGCGTATTACCCGGAAGGAGTCCGACAGCTGATCAGTTCCACTCATTATACCAAGAAAGAGGTACATGACTCGTGCTGTCTGTAGTTCAACCATGCCAGGACGGTCAATACTGCGGTTCGATCGCGTCCGCATTGTTACTTTGTGCCAGAGAGGCCTCTCAACACGGGAAGCGTCCAGGTGTCTCGGAGAGAGTATAAGCAATGTTGTTCGGACATGGAGGAGATACAGAGAGAGACAGGAACTGTCGATGATGTGTCTCGCTCAGGCTGCCCAAGGGCTACTACTGCAGTGGATGATCGCTACCTACGGATTATGGCTCTGAAGAACCCTGACTGCAACGCCACCATGTTGAATAATGCATTTCGTACAGCCACAGGACGTCGTGTTACACTCAAACTGTGCACAATAGGCTGCATGATGCGCAACTTCACTCCTGACGTCCATGGCGAGGTTCATCGTTGCGCGATACAGATGGGCCCAACCACATGCCGAATGGACCGCTCAAGAATGGAATCACTTCTCTTCACCGATGAGCATCTGCCTTCAACCAGACAATCGTCGGAGACGTGTTTGGAGGTAACTCGGTCAGGCTGATCGACTTAGACACACCGTCCAGCGAGTGCAGCAAGGTGGAGGTTCCGTGTCGTTTTGGGGTGGCATTATGCGGGGCCGACGTACGCCGCTGACGGTCATGGAAGGCGCCGTAGCGGCTGTGCGATACGTGAATGCCATCCTCCAAGCGATTGTGCAAGC
Organism: Schistocerca americana; assembly: GCF_021461395.2. Lineage (NCBI taxonomy): Eukaryota > Metazoa > Arthropoda > Insecta > Orthoptera > Acrididae > Schistocerca > Schistocerca americana. Next base: position 409,000,267 of record NC_060126.1, on the reverse strand, counting down.
ATATCGGCAGCATATTGGCGAGGCATTCGTCTTCATGGACGACAATGTGAATGCCGTCCACCGAGCTACTGTGCAGCCATATCGGCAGCATATTGGCAGGCAATCGTCTTCATGGATGACAATTCGCGACCCCATCGTGCATATCTTGTGAATTACTTCCTTCAGGATAACTACATCGCTCGACTAGACTGGCCAGAATCTTCTCCAGACATGAACCGTATCGTACATGCCTGGGGGAGATTGAAAAAGGCTGTTTATGGACGACGTGACCCACCAATCACTACGCCGAATTGGCCGTGCTGTTCTAGGCGCTTCAGTTTGGAACCACGAGACCGCTACGGTCGCAGGTTCGAATCCTGCCTCGGACATGGATGTGTGTGATCCCAGAATGATATTTTCATTCTGCAGCGGAGTGTGCGCTGATATGAAACTTCCTGGCAGATTAAAACTGTGTCCCGACCGAGACTCTAACTCGGGACCTTTGCCTTTCGCGGGCAAGTGCTCTACCATCTGAGCTACCGAAGCACGACTCACGCCCGGTCCTCACAGCTTTACTTCTGCCAGCATCTCGTCTCCTACCTTCCAAACTTTACAGCAGCTCTCCTGCAAACCTCGCAGAACTAGCACTCCTGCAAGAAAGGATGTTTGTGATGTGTGTGATCTCCTTAGGTTAGTTAGGTTAAGTAGTTCTAAGTTCTAAGGGACTGATGACCTCAGATGTTAAGTCCCATAGTTCTCAGAGCCATTTGAGCTACGCCGAATCGCCGTTGAGCAGTAGGACAATCTGGACCAACAGTGACTTGAACTTGTGGATAGTATGTCACGGCGAATACAGGAAAGCATCAGTGCAAGAGGACGTGCTATTGGGTATTAGACGTACCGGTGCGTACAGCAATCTCGACCACTATCTCTGAAGATCTCGCTTTATGGCGGTACAACATGTAATGTGTGGTTTTCAGGAGCAATTACAAGGTCGGAAATGATTTTTATGTTGATCTCTATCCCAATTTTCTGTACAGCTTCCGGAACTCTCGGAAGCGAGGTTATGCAAAACTTTTTTGATGTGTGTACTTCTAATTCCTTTAATTTTTGGGGCTTTTTCGGTACTATTTCCTCGAAGGTAACTTTTATTTCTCTTGATATCTGTAGAGAATTTTTGAGAGCGAAATTAAAAATTAAATTTTTTTGTACTTATTCACGCATCTAGTCGCCAGATACCGGTAGCTACTGGGGACATGCAGTAACGAAAACAAAGGACATATATCCTATCATCAAACACAGCGAATTTAATTTATTTCCTGAGCTAGGAGAAAAATAAAATTTGGATGCGACATATACGCTACGTATGGACTGATGAAGTGACATAAAATGTAGTATTAACAAGAAGATACTTATAACTTGAAATAAATTGCATTCTGAAAAATTATTTCCAAACCGATTACGAGAAAGAGCTATCCTGAATTTTTGGAGTTCGCGAGTAGTTTCGTGCTGAGAGTAATGACTGACTTCTCAAACGAGAATAAAAACGGGACTTGGAGAAAATTTGAGCACTCGCCCACACAACAGGCAGGAGGGGTTGAGGCGGTATATTTGTGACAGGGACGCGGAGCTGAGCAGTCTATTTCCCCCACACTCGCGTGGCAGGCCTTGCTGAAGGTTTCAGGAGAGAGGGACGGAGGGGCGAGTGGAAACCAGGGGACGTCATTAAAACTGCAGGACTCGCTAATGGGCTGCGCAGGCAGCCGCTGAGCCGGCGACACAAATAGGGCTCCAGCGGGGGCTGAAGGGCGGACGTCGATCCGCGCCAGTGGCGGCCGAGACCCGGCCGTAACTACGCCACTGTCTACGCTGCTCCACTCCACAGCACTGCAAACACTCCGCCAGGGCGGCTCATAATGACAGCTGGTAAACGTTCATGTCCCATTAATACGAGCGTGGCCGGGGCGCCTCTTTCTGAGGCGGTTATTTTCCCAGCGGCGCTGTATCCTCCACCCTCGCCCTCACTCCCTACCCCAGCACAACGAGAAATAAATGGGATCCTTACAAGCGAGGAAACAGGTTCCATACTGCGAACACGTCTGAAAGAAAGATATTTTTGAGAAGATTGTAGCTGAAAAGAGCCTACTGGGGCACCCGAATACGATAACAATATTAATGTAAACTTAAGTGAAACCTAGACTGTTATAAACGTTGCATGTCTCTGATACGCTTTGTAATGCGGATCGCTGACTGTTCGTGACCGTAGAGCCAAAGATACTGCTTGAGGTCTGAGATTGTAGTGTTGGAGTAAGAGAGCTCTTGGCTCACAGTTGTAGATAGCTGTCTGTGTGTGAAAGAGGACTGAAGTATCTGCGTAAGTAGAACAGATATGCGGAAAACACAAGTCCGAAAACAATTTGTTGGACTCACCAAAACGAAACAATAATACGATCTCCAAAAGAATAGCATGCTCGATCCCAACTGCGGATCGACACAAATACAAGATACTAGTTAACAATACTAGAAAAGATACGATTCTTCACGGGGAGCGAACACAAACAATTCTATAATGTCAGGAGGCTCGTCGATTACACCAAGTCCATCTATGAGTGATCGGCCAGCTAGAAGAGAGGTCTGGCAGAGGATGCCGGGGCGGACGCTCTGTGTCGTTCCAAGCAGTGCGTCGAACTGCCTTTTGCCGGCAGTGCACCGCCTTATAAAGCCCGTTGGCGGAGGTTTTCCTGGTCAATATACGCCGTGTCATACAGGCATCCCGTGTTGGTTGAACGTGAAGTGGGATGCCGATACAGTAGGCGCTACGATGTATAAAGTGGGCGGCCACAGCAAGGATGGTGTAGGCAGTTATTAAGGTGTCCTCTGTGAAGCCACCAAGTGTTAGATTAATGTAGGAATTACGAAAACATGGAAGCATAAGTCGTCATGTAAGCAAGATAAAGATTTTACACAATTATGATTTTCATTTTCTAAGCGTGTTAGTGTAAATAGTTGGCTGATAATTTGTAATTGTTGATTGACCCCAGACTTTACGTAAACAGATTGAAAAAAAGGCTAATTAGATATTTCACTTTTGTAACGCTTCTAAGATTTGTTTACAGAGCTATATATAATTTGATGGTTTATATTTATGCTTGATTAGTGAGGTTAGATAACATTTTCTGTAAAAAATCTCATTGTTTGTGGGTCAATTAGTAAATATGATATATTCTTCTTTTTGACCAATGTAACTTCAGTTGTCAAATATTTTTGAATCCTCAAACTTAACTAGCGCTGTAATTTAACAAAAAAATCTGTGTTAGTAATTCACCACAATCAATACCGCCTCCCTGTCCAGGTCATATATTTCCTCTAAGGAAGTTGGATGTTCTTAAATGTTCTCGTTTATCATTCAAAAGAGTTTCATGTGCATTTCAAGTATTATGGCCAGCATTGCACACTGCAAAGCCTGTAGCAAGCATTCATTTTTTTTTTTTATGAGAGCCCAGAATATATGGCGTTCAACCGTTGCTGCTTTAGAGGTAAGACAATTTAGTATTATTGTTATGTGGATAGGGACCAAAGTTACCATTTTTGAACACGACCAGAGTATTCAGTGCCTAAAGGGCTAATCTATTTCAGTGACTGCATTTCCTTATTGGTACTGGGAGGTGCATTGCCCAATCAGTTCGAAAAAAAAGTTTTGCTAACAATAACACGGGTAAGCACACCACTTGCAGTTACAACGCGCGACACGACAATTCGAGTTCGGTACTCATTCCACAGTTCAGACATTCATTCATTCAACGTAATCTTAAAGTTTTCTATTTTAACAGAACGTTACACAGTATAAAGCACTCCGTCGTCAGGCCACAAGTGGCCCATCGGAACCATCCGACCGCCGTATCATCCACAGTTGAGGATGCGGGTAGGAGGGGCGTGTGGTCATCACACCGCTCTCCCGGTCGTTATGATGGTTTTCTTGGACCGGAGCCGCTACTGTTCGGTCGAGTAACTCATCAATTGGCATCACGAGGCTGAGTGCACCCGGAAAAATGGCAACAGCGCAAGGCGGCTGGATGGTCACCCATCCAAGTGCGGACCACGCCCGACAACGCTTAACTTCGGTGGTCTCACGGGAACCGGTGTATCCACTGCGGAAAGGCCGTTGCCGTTACATAGTATGCTGCTACATTAATACATTTCTTAGACAACTTAATAATGTAGCGAAGTTTTTATTAAACGCCACACGGAAATTATTTGGGACCCTCAGATATCACCTCCCATTCTTATTAACAAACATTTTATTGAAAGGCAAAGGTCCAGAGCTCGAATCTCAATCCGGAACACAGATTCAATCTGCCAAGAAGTTTCACATCAGCGCGAAATCCGCTGCGGAGTGAAAACTTCTTTCTGGAAATATTTAACAATTTGTAAAGTGTAAATTTGTTTCTGACTTTGCACCTGGAATTACTGCTCCTTTGAGTTAATTAGGTCGTTACCAAATTAACAGGAAAAAAAGGAAACGTTTAGAAAATTACCCTCCCCCCTCCACTCTTGTCTGATTCTTAAAGAATCGGACTCCCGTATACAATCGTCATATCTCTCCAACTGTGCATCGCACAATGATATATGTCCGTCGATATATTCAATAATATGCAAGATGTCGCAGGAGGAGTTATCAGTATTCAAGGACATTGCAGTAACAATCAATCAAAGCAAAAGAGTCAAGTAAACGTGCACAGATCATTTTTACCGTCTTTTCACATGGTTAAACTAGATTAGATTCAGTTTTCGTTCCATAGGCCAAAATGAGATGATTCTCGTGGCTGTGGAACAAGTGAGAAAGTATAATATAAAAATTATAAGACATTGGAATATAATACTTACTATCCTGATCATTTGTCCAGAGATTGTCAAAACAGGCGAATACATTACAGTAAACCGAAGCTGCTAATATATACAGAATCAATACACTGTCAGAGTGAATCATGATTATGAACTTTTAATAAATTTATCATACACAAAATACGTAATCATGATTGTTCTAACCAAGTGCTGTCAAAACTGAAATGTAACAGACATTTTTACTGTAGCTGGCCTAACAATCTTACTTAAAATAATCATTTGGCATAGAAGCACTTGCCTATCGAAAAGTCTTTCAAGCTCTGTTTGAACTGTGCTTCTTCTCAAACCAAGTTTTTAAAGGTTGCTGCAGATTTATTGAAAATGTATGTCCCTGAGTATTGGACCCCTTTTTGGGCGAAGGTAAGTGATTTTAGATCTTTATGTAAATTATTCTTATTCTTGGTATTGATACTACGTATTGTACTATTGGTTGTTTCCAGGTCTCTTAATTCGGGACTGTAATCATTAGGAACTAGCTATCATAGTTTTAAATTACATTTTGTTGTGTGTAAGCTTTAGAGCTTTTGTTAATTGTATTTCTGAATCTGTCCATCTGCACTACAACATAAATGCGACATGGAGTCAAAAAGGAGTTATGCGACAATGTTAAAAAAGATGTGCGCTGAGGAAAAAAACGTTGACTGGATACAAGCAGTTATCCTTTCCAAAAGTTATTTTCCAACATCTTTTCTTCGCATTTTAAGGCTAAAACTAAAAGATAATGTACTAGCTGTGAAAGGAGCAGACTAATAAAAACGAAACAGACGAAAAAATAAGTAACCGTCTGTATTTCAAAAGTAATAGCCATGATTGTTAACATATTCACCCCACATTGAGACAATACAGTCAACGCCTACAGACAAAAATGATCACGGTCGCTTACCAAACCGTGATTGTACTCAGGTGTGAATCAATTCGTCTAAAGCAAATCGACAGCCTCGACGAATATCTTGCTTCAGGACTCCATAAATAAGGAAATCGTACTGGAAGAGATCAGAAATTCAAAAAACTGAAGCGCGCCACCCCATCTAAATGCACAAGAATGTTGACTCACGCAATCATTTTCTTGCGTGTTGTCAAGATTTTTTCAACTACGCTTTACAAATATGTTTGGGAAGCCCTTATAAATCATACTGTCCCGATTGCTCCCTATACGACTTTCACATTTTGGAACCCTGAATAACGTCGTAATCGCTGCTTTACTTCGGAGGGACGTGCACGCCTGGATACTATCATTGTTCCGTAGGTAACCTCAAACATTTTTCCGTGAGGGTATTGTTCGTCTTTTCTACCAGTGGGATAGATGTATTGACAGCTTCGGTGATTGCTTTTGAAATAACAGTTTACTTACTTTTTCTTCATTTGTTTCGATTTCATTTGATTGCCCCTTGGATTATCAACTATCTCAAAGTGGTTTTCTTGAGTGTTCTGAGTGAGTTTGGGACAAATGGCACACTGACAGGTGTAATTTTGCTTCGGTGAGTTATTACATTCAGTAATTACACTGAAGAGTCAAAGAAACTGATACACTGGCCTAATATCGTGTGGGGCCCCCGCGAGCACTCAGAAGTGCTGTAACACAACATGGCATGGACCCTACTAATCTCTGATGTAGTGCTGCAGGGAACTGACACCATGAATCCTCCAGGGCTGTGTATAAATTCGTAAGAGTTCGACGGGGTGGAAATCTCGTCTTATTAGCACGTTGCAAGGCATCCCAGATAGGCTCAATAATCTTCATGTCTGGGGAGTCTGATGGCCAGCGGAAGTGTTTAAACTAAGGCAAGTGTTCCTGGAGCCACTCTGTGGCAATTCTGGACATGTGGCGTCTCGCATTTTCCTGCTGGAATTGCCCAAGTCCATCGGAATGCACAATGGACATGAATGGATGAAGGTGGTGAGACAGGATGCTTACGTACGTGTCACCTGTCAAAGTCGTATCTAGACGTATCAGGGGTCCCATATCGCTCCAACTGCATAGACCCTTCACTATTACAGATCCTCCATCAGCTTGAACAGTCCCTAACTAACATGCAGGGTCCATGGATTCGTGAGGTTGTCTCCATACCCGTACACATCCATCCGCTCAACAGAATATGAAACGGGACTCGTCCGACCATGCAACTTGTTTCTAGACATCAACAGTCCGGTGTTGACTGGTCCAGGCGAAGCGGGAAACTATATGTCTTGCAGTCATCAAGGCTACACGACCGGGCCTTGAGTTTCGAAAACCCGTATCGATGATATTTCGTAGATTGGTTAGCTCGCCGACACTTGTTGAAGGCCCAAAATTGAAATTTGCATCAATTTGCGGAATGGTTGCACTTCTATCACGTTGAACGGTTCTCTTCAATTGTCTTTGGTCCCGTTCTTGCAGGATCTTTTTCCGGCCGCAGCTATTTCGGAGATTTGGTGTTTTACCAGAGTCATGATATTCACTGAACACTGCGAGTTGTAACTGAGGCGGGCATGGGGACCAGCCCGGTATTCCTTCCGAATTTACACCCTCTCCACCAATAGGATTAACGACGAGGGACGGTGTGTCTGCCAGCCTAGATGTGGCTTTTAGGCGGTTTTACATATCCCACTATAATGCGACTTCCTTCGTAATTAACTCAACCTAGCATAGTAGACACTTTTCAGGTGCTGCTCGTACGCTAGTAAATTACATGTTTCGTTCATCATTTGGAACGTTTCTGCCTAAATGATCCTAAAAAGACTGTATGTTCTGCCTATTTATGGGACTTCGAGAGTACGCCCTTGTAAGACTTTGGAGTCCGTAATTGACGGAGCCAGCTCTGCTAAGCAAGTTTAGCTAACAGAGCTGCCGCACACAGCTGTCACATCGGAGAGAGGCCCTACTTAATTTCGTTGGTGAACATGTGAAGTGTGTACCTTGTCCTCTGCTTTTGCTCAATACCGTCATACGACCCACAAAATCAACTGCTCAGCGCAAGAGGTAGCCATATTAGACCGCAGACGGCCTTCCAGAAATGAACTATCCTAGAACAATGGAAACTTTTAGGTCCCAAACTACGCAAATTCCTCATAGAGTTGCACACTTGCAGAGTCTCGTCTATGGAACACAAAACCATGTGGGGTAATTGTAGGTCAAATTAGCTTCTGAAACCCTCACAATGGACAAAGCCAGCAAAGCTGCTTCATGTGGTTACAGACGGGCCACCTGTGACCCACCCCCGTGTCATACTACACTAATGGCGTTAGTGGGGTGCGGTGTAGAGGGTCGTGGTGTGAACACACCGCTGTCGGCTTTCTAGACCCTGCCTCGCTCACAGTCTTTCCTTATAAACTACTGTCTATAACTGCACGCAGAAGACCTTACAAGCGTGAAGAAACCAGAAAGTGCCACGCGAGACTTGCAGTGCTATTCCTGTCACCAGGTCTACGTTGCTGAAACGGAGCGAGGGCGTTGATAGGGAAGAAACCCTGCTCTAAGGACTCATAACACTGCAGTTTTCATTGAATTGTTTTAAAAATTGAGGTGTTGTTTACCGAACCTTAATTTAACCAGTAAATCAAAGCTCCTCCGCTCTCGCCACGTGCCGGCTAATCGGGACGTCCTAAGGCAATGGCGTCGTTTTAAGGCGGTATGTAGCGTGGTCAGGTAAACACACCGCTCTCCCAGCCGTTGACAGCTTTGTGGACCATGGAGCCGCTACTTCTCATTCAAGTATCTCCTCAGCTGGTATCAGGAGGCTGATCAGACCCTGTTCTAGTTCTCCCGCCAACAAAAAATTCCTAGCAGTATCAGGCATCGAACCCGGCTCCAGCGCACTGTACTCATCTACGCTCAACACCTAGCTATGGAGAAAGCATGCAGTAGCAACCGACAAAAAGTTGTACTGGAAGATAATGGTAGAAAATATCTTTTAGAGACAGTTCATAAAGCATAAATGGACGATGGTCCTCGCAACGACTGCGATAAACAGCCAAAACGTATATGAAATTTTTCGTGTGCGATCGTTTCGTGATGAGCCAAGATGATCACAATCGAGAGGGTGTTCATTTTCTAGCGGGAAACTGACTTTACACACTGTATTCACTAAAAACTTATCGCAGATGGAATGATGACCGCCACTGCTAACCATGAATTATTGCAGTGCCCTCGGCGTGGGGCTTACGAACTGTAACTTTATTGCTCATATCGCTATAGAGACACTGAGAGTTAGATATACTTAAATAAAACAGCAAATAAAGTTTCTGTAACATTTCATAAACTTTGGTATCTCGTACGTCATGATAAACCCCAAAATGTTTATCGTGATGGTATGTGAAAATGTGATGTGACTGAAGTTAGCGAATGGTGATGTTCTCGCATTTATGTGTGTGTGAGAAATTTTATGGGACTTAACTGCTAAGATCATATGTCTCTAAGCTTACACACTACTTAACCTAAATTATCCTAAGGACAAACACACACACCCATGCCCGATAGAGGACTCTAACCTCCGCCGGGTCCAGCCACACAGTACATGACTGCAGCACTTTAGACCGCTCGGCTAATCCTGCGCGGCTCGCACTTATGGTCATCGCCTCTGTGGTAAGGATAAACTCTTCGTCTTTGCCATCGCCTCAACGGATCAAGACAACGATGTGACTGCTTGAAGGCGTTCACCTAATACCATAGCAACCAAGAACCCAGGAATAAGAAAATCACTAGGCGCCTGAGAACGTGGAGTCAAACAAGCGGCGTAACGAGCTCTATATCAGCAGCAGAAATAAGTGCAGTCGCAGCGGTTTCGATAGAATATGTGCTCACGCGACTCAAACCCGAGACAAGGGGCGAGACGCTGGACTGGCAGGGACCACTTTAGAAACTTAGAACCGAGTAGTGCGGCCAGTCCGTTGGCGTGGGCTGCCGCTGTTTGGATCACTCAGTGTTTACTCCGTGGCACGCAATTCACAGTGACGGAATGGACCTCTTTAGTATTCCCTCGTGTCTAATGTTTCTCTTTTCTACGACCGATCAGTGGAAATTTCAGTTTTGGTAATATTCTGTTATTTATGTAGCTGCGTACATGTTTTAGTTATGTAAGTTTTGTAGCTGTAATTTGAAAGATATTTCCAAAATAAATTCAAATGCATCTTAAAGAAATAAATAATAAACTGATAACAATAACAAACCACTCGGCAGGTGGGTCGTTATAGCCACGTTTACTGTTTGTGTTACCATATTCCTAATCGATAGGTTAATTACATAAAGAAAATCAGACACAATGCCTTATAAAAAGGCATATATGATACATTCATTTTAACTATTAATCATTGCAAAATTATACGTGCTAGTTAAAATAATTGTAATGAGTTAAAATTTTGTTTAACAATTCGTGTCGTTGACGGAATTAGCTTCAAAACACAAAGTCCCACTCCGTTAATCGCTTCTGAAAATGCAATTATTATTTTTTTTAAATCTTTGTATTTTATATTTTACTAATGAAATTTCTCAGATTCGCTGAGATGTATGGTAAAAATAAACTTAGAAGAGACTGTGATATGGTAATAGGTTTTGTGAACAACAACGGCATTACCAAATTATTTGAATGATTAAAACCGGATATTGTTATTGAACAGATTTCTTTGTTATTAATTTTTCTTAAGCGCGTAAAGTACAATTTTGTGGAAGAACTTTCGTTTTTCGATTGCTTATGATTAAATTCTATCCGTCTGGTATTATGTGTAACATCAAATTTTTAATTTTTTAATTTTATTAACAGACATATTTCGGAATGTTTCTATATTGGGAGTGAAATGTTCCAAAATGGATAGGGCCTTAACATAAACGTAATTCATAATGTAGAGAATTCTTAGTTTGTTAAAATAGAGCCGGCCGGGGTGGCCGAGCGGTTCTAGGCACTTCAGTCTGTAACCGCGCGACCGCTACGGTCGCAGGTTCGAATCCTGCTTCGGGCATGGATGTGTGTGATGTTCTTAGGTTAGTTAGGTTTAAGTAGTTCTAAGTTCTAAGCGACTGATGACCTCAGAAGTTAAGTCCCATAGTGCTCAGAGCCATTTTTTCTTAAAATAGACTACAGCATATTGATCAAATATTGTGTAAAATGCATAGAAACGATAAAAATTGATAAAGTGTACATCATATGAATATATTAGTTAGCACCACAAAATATTTAGTCATGGCTGTGTCGTGGCACTGTTATATTATGACATTCGAGTTGTAGCGAGTGGTGTAGTTATTCACTTAAACAAAGCCAGATATCTGTTGTAATCTTTACAGTTATTAGTTGAATTGAGAACGGCACAATACTGATAATGAATAAAAGGAAAGGAAAACCCTGCCACGACATGAGTTCACTACCCCAACTATAAATTCCAACATTAGTAATTTTTATTTAGAGTTAATATTATTTATCTTTGGAGCACTCGCCGTCTTGGAATAATATATAATGTGATGTAAATCGTCTAACGACAGTATTTATACGTATTGGTAAGTATTATTGTTAAACCAAATTGTATTTCCTTGATGAACAGGCCAAAAGATGGTACGTTGCATGGTCTAACATCTGCTCATCATGAACATTGCTCGTTTAACTGAGGTGAGTAAACTGTCTGCTCTACCCCTTCGTCTTTCTTTCTCCATAAAACCATTTTTTTGTGATTCACTGAAACAACAGAAGAGCTACAGCCTTCGTTGTGCTTTCTTCTAGTGCCAGTGGGGAACGGTGTTGATTTTTTTGACCGTTTCTCATAGGGACTATGTGTTCTCACAAGGACTATCCAGATTGCTCTTGAAATAATGGTTCTGGAAGGTACTGGAAATGTACTTCCGTAGAAATGATGTAAATTTACTTAGTGCTGAGTACGCCGGTGCTATAAAAATTGTAAATATCTTATAAGATAGAAAAATTCAATTTTTTAGTAATATACTCAGTCACTCACAAAGGTTAGTCGTGCCTTGATGACACAGACATACGGTCTTTGTTTGAAATGACTGTAGGAACATCTGGAGAGCAAATATGTTACTCTAAGGGCTCGCTCATACTGAGAAGCCTTGGGATGACAGAAAGGAAAATAATGACTGCCCTTAAGGAGAGGGGTTAGGTCAGTGTTTGTTGAGTTCTTCACCCATGCGGCTGCAAGGGGCGCTCGTTAGGGGCGTCCCATTGCAGCGATTCTACTTCTGACAAAAGGCACTTATTATGTCCTACGGAAGCAATATGCTGCTGTCTTTTGTGCTGGTCTTGAACAGAAGTTGATGAGTACTATAAAGCGTACAACACAACCAGATTTAAACTAGAAAAGATGATACATTACGAAACGTTATGCCAAGAACAATGATTAACTTTCCATCCAGTGTCTTGTAGGCCTATGATGAAATTGAAGAACACAAAAAGCAGAAATTTTTAAATTCTCTAACATTTGGTGATGACTGGGCCCACAGCATCCACAAAAATTTTAAATGCAATCGTTCCGCAATACGTAGTGATTTAACAGCCTAACGCGGAATGATTTCATCTACAAATTTAAATTTTCGCTTAAAAGCACATTAATGTGTGAGTATTCTACTACCGCACCATTGTTCGCTCTCCACACAAACTGACATATAGGTTAATTTTCACTATGGTAACGTAACTACTCCCGGTAACAAGAAACATCTGAATATATTCACAGTTAGAAAGGTGCTGAGCGTTAGCGCAATTCCTCTTAGAAACTTTTATTCCATAACTTACGTCGAACTCATAAAGAAAACTCCTGAATAATGTACACATCTCTCTACACCTTCACAAATCAACTGTGCTCTGCGAATTAGTGAACTTAACAGGCTGTTATCGTAAATGTCTTCTGGCTGATTTTTCCTAGAGCTTCTGGATGTATTTCCTACTTAGACTCCAGTATGTGTGGATCGAGTCAACCTGAACACATAACTGCTAATGGAGTGTCTTGTGGATCCTCCACTATGAAAGTAAACGTTTGACTGTCATTAGAGACAAATAATTCTTTTTGTGTGGCCGGGTGACAGTGCGACATTGCACTAGTTTGCTGCGATAGTCAATCGAAGAATATTTATTGGCAATAAAAGCAAACCACAAATATTAGTACGTATTTTAAACAGCTGGGTTGAGGCAATATTGTGAAGACGTTGGGGACTTCTAACAACCCTACCACAACAAAGGTCAAAAATTAGTTATGATTGTAGTGTTGCTCACGCTGCCAAATATTGCATTTCGGGCAACAACAAAGTTATATTATGTGGCAGGTGTCATTAGAGCACAGTTAATAAAGTCATTTCTTGAAATAATGGATAAACTAGGCACTCATCTTTGCGTGTTTCCCACGCTGGTCTCGTTGTGAACTCATGGCTCAATCGTCGATAATATAGGTAGTGATGATTCCTAGTTCGGATGCAAAGAGGCCTAGCTGTTATTCTGCGATATTCAAAAGTTTTATAGATGTGTTTCATAAACCATTCTTGAATATTAAACTTTTGCAAGTTAGGACAATGGTGATGTAAAAAATTAATCAGCACTCCGAATTTAAGTTACACTTCTTTTTTATTACTTTTGTTGCAATATCACGTAACTCGTTCCAAAACATCACTTCACAATATAAAACATATTTGAAAATATCTTCCTGACTGTTAAAGTGCACATTTCATGAACTGACTACAATCTGCGTCTTTTTAACATGACGACCAAAGTTTGACTCTCTAATAACCGCTTATGCACCCAAAAATCAGAGTTACTAGTACACCAAAGATCATAGTGACAAAAGAAAGACTACACATAAGAATAATATCATTGCACTATATACATGTCGATGTATCGAATTACCTCTACATTAATGAAATCAAATCTGATGCAATATATACATATCGATGTATCGAAGTATCTCTACATTAATGAAATCAAATCTGAATGTTGTCACAGAAATATGTTAACTATTTTACAGAAACACAGTAGAATATTGCGGGTAACGAGAGGTTGAGGTGAGGTGCCATAATGGTTACGTAATTCAAGTACCATTACAGACTTCAACAACGTTGCTAACCCACAACTGTTTTCTATCCAACATTAACAAATGTGATGATAGCCATCGGCTTGCTGTTTACTTGTTTTACAAGATAGACTAATGTCCAGTATGCTACGCCTTGTTCGTTTGTGCGAGACAAAAACCAACATAGTGAACAACGTCAATACAAAGCGATACGCGTTCTGTAAAACCAGCTAGATTTCAGTTGTTAGGAGAATGGTTCTGTGACTTTTCTCAATTACAATGAGAGCATTTACGTGACACCCTCGACTCGTGTGCTGACCTGAAGCCGAAATTCCCCTTTCATCAATTTCGTTCATTGTCTGTATGTCGGCGAAGAAAATCCAGCAGCGAACAAAATTCCCCACGGAAAGAATTCCGTTTCACAACGAGAGTTCTTAACCCTTGGACAACAGCTTCGCTCGTTAGTGATTTATCAACAAGCACAAGAGCGTTCCAAATCCAGTGGGAGGTATTATCAGCAACATTGTGAATGAAGTTAATAAATTCAACTGTTCGTTCCACCACTAGTCAAGTCCTGTAATTTGATCACTAGTCTCATGACGAAAAATGTACCAGAGATAGATTAACCTGACCGAGGAAACGATGATACTGACATGGAGATTGGCTTACTGAAAGAGGCAATTCAAAAAATAAAATTCGTCAAGAGAGGAAGAGGAAGGAACAGCCTGTAAAGATGATTTAACGAAGCTTTTGCTGGAGAGTACATGTGAATATTTCGTCGGCACAATGTAACTAACATATCTAGAGGTGGAAAGACTTAAGGAACCAGGGAGCTAGACCTCGGAAGAGCAAAGCAAACTCGACGGGAGGGAGAAGTTTGCCCGAACGCCGCGTAGAGGCAGTCTAGGAGCAAGGCACAAAAGGCGATCAGTGCGATTGACTGACAACCAGGAGAATGGACCAATAGCAAGGAACAGTGCGTAGGCTAGTTCTAAAACGTGTTCACATGTGGGTAAATTTTTAAGGGAGCAAACTGCTGAGTTCATCAGTTCCTAGACTTACACACGACGTAAACTACTTTAATCTAACTTACACTAAGAACAACACACACACCCATGCCCGAGGCCAGTTCTGAATTGGTCGATGTCAGCGTAAGAACTGACGGACTCGGCCTATCGCCGCCAGCAAGTAAACATCTGTGTCAGCGGTTCTGTCGTTATAACTTCTCCCAAGCACCATCCATGACAGTTTGTCTCACGGCTCTGTCGCCAAGACACACGCCAGCTCAGCTACCATAGTATTGACACTGCTTTATCCATTATTCACAGCCGGTTGGAGTGGACGAGCGTTTCTAGGCGCTACAGTCTGGAACCGCGCTACCGCTGCGGTCGCAGGTTGGAATCCTGCTTCGGGCATGGATGTGTGTGATGTGCTTAGGTTAGTTAGGTGTAAACAGTTCTAAGTTCTAGGGGACTGATGACCTCAGGAGTTAAGTCTCGTAGTGCTCAGAGCCATTTGAACCATTTCACCATTATTCATAGAGGCTCCATGCAGTACAACAGAGTCATAGGGGTTACTCAAGCAGTAGGGTCAAACAGCGAGACCACATCATGGTCCCGGTCGGGCGTAGGTAAGACGCCACCTTTGTTGCACTACGAGGTCGTGCTAAAGTTACTATACTGGACGGAATAATACTAGGTGTACAGTGATGGGTTCTTAGTTGTACTCCTGGAGGGGCTGAGACGATACTAAAACACTTAACATATTACACCACATTTTTACAACTTTTTTATTCAGGAGTCTTCTGATTGGTTTGATGCGATCCACCACGAATTTATCTGTTGTGCTAACATCTTCAACCCGGAGCAGCACGTACAACCTACCTCCTCAATTATTTGCTGGATGTTATCCTCTGCAGCTTCCTTTAGTACCATATAAGTTATTCCCCGATGTCTTAACTGATGTTCCACTAACCTGTCCCTTCTTTTTGGCAGTGACTTCCATACATTTCTTTCCTCACTGATTCTGCAGAGAACCTCCTCTTTCCTTATAGTATCAGTCCATCAAATTTTCTACATTCTTCTGTAGCGCCACATCTCCAATGCTTTGAATTTCTCCTCTTCCGGTTTTCCAACAGTCCATCTTTCACTACCATACAATGCTGCGCTACAAATATTCTCAGAAATTTCTTCTCCGAATTAAGGTCTATGTTTGATATTACTAGACTTCTCTTCCAAAGCCTTTTTTGCTATTGCTAGTCTGCCTTTTATGTCCTCCTTGCTGAATACTTTATGGGCTATTTTGCTGCCTAAGTAGCAAAACTCCTTAACTTCATCCACTTCGTGTTCACCAGTCCTGATGTTTAGTTTCTCATTGTTCTCATTTCAGCAACTTTCCATTACTTTCGTCTCTTCGATTTGCTCTCAATCCATATTTCGCACTCATAAGACTGTTCATTCCATCCAGCAGATCCTGTAATTCTTCTTCAATTTCACAGAGGATAGCGATGTCATCAGCGAATCTTATCATTGATATCATTTCACCTTGACTTTTAATATCACTGTTGAACCTTTCTTTTATTTCTCTCATTGCTTTTTCGACTTAAAGGTTGAAAAGTATGGGCGAAAGTCTACATCCCTGTCTCATAACCTTTTTAAAGCGAGCATTCTTACTTCGTCTTTCACTCTTATTGTTATTACAACTTTAACAAGATGAAATACTTAACTTTCCTACAATCCATGTCCACAGGAATACCATGAGTTTTTATTACCACCACGAAACATTAACCTATCACTTGATATGGAACAAGACACCAGTCACTGCTCACAGAAGACAACTGACTATAAGCTTTTATGCATAGTTCTGTCTAATACAATTGTCATGCTGATGGGTCGATGGAGACACGATGCTGTCGTCTTCGTCGATGATCGCTGAGTGCCTGAACGGCACTGCTTCAAAAAATGTTCAAATGTGTGTGAAATCTTATGGGACTTGACTGCTAAGGTCATCAGTCCCTAAGCTTACACACTACTTAACCTAAATTATCCTAAGGACAAACACACACACCCATGCCCGAGGGAGGACTCGAACCTCCGCCGGGACCAGCCGCACAGTCCATGACTGCAACGCCATAGACCGCTCGGCTAATCCCGCGCGGCGAACGGCACTGCTCTCAGCCGTAAATAAGCGGACTGATACGCTGTCGTATGGAAACTCTTCTGGGCGTGTCTGCGCCGCCGTTCCTCATTCGTCGTTGATTCTGGCAGGGACTATGTTTATTTATGGTTACGTTGCGAGGTACCAATCTTGCCTTGGCACTTCGCTCTTCGGACTACACCACAAAAGTAATACCTGTTAATTTTTAGATGAAAAATCTTAGAGTCTTTTAAATAAAATAAACGTTAGTAACATTCTGCATCATTTTTCTACATGTCTACGTATTTATTTTTCATCATAGCTACCCTGGTGACAAACATATTTCTTCCAACTAGAGACTAGAATATTGATTCTGCACTACAGAATATTCGACTTTGTTGAGGGAACCACAACCACACGTCTGCTTTCACCACTTCATCCTCGAAGGTGTTCTTTAAGTTTTGGAAACCAATCTTTCAGTTTTGGAAACAAATGAAAACCGGATTGGTGAAGGTTGGGATTGTATGGAAGATGGTCGATGACAGTGAACCCAAGACATCATACTGTTGCAGATGTCGCAGAGCTCGTGTGTGGTCTGGCATTAACCCGAAGGAAAGAGTGCTCAAGGGCGGAGGAACTCTTGAAACTAGTGTTTTCAGTTTCCTGAGGGTCTCGTAATAACTTGGGGGGTTTATACTGATACCTGTAGGCATGAATTCCAAATGCATCACGTCTTGAACTTCCCAAAACACTGTGATCATGACTGTACCTGCTGATGATATGAACGTTTTAGCCGTCGGTGATCCTTTGTGACAAAACTTTCATCGTTCGTCACCATGTTCTTAAGGAACCATCACCGTCACGTTCCAAAAGCAACAGAATTTTTTTACAGATGTCCAGTCTCCTCCACTTCAGGCCAGGATTGAGCACTGCCGGCTCCCACGGTGCACCAAGTTTTCCGTCCGGAAGTTCTGAAATGATGGCCTGTACAAACTATCGTCATATAGCACACTTACCTGAGAACTGTGTCTGTGTTATGCGACAATTTTCTCTGATGAGTTCGTCAGTTCGAAACTAATGAGTCATCGGTTGCCTCACGCTGTTGTCCACTCTGGGCTCTTAAAAAAGCGTTGAGGTTAACACCACCATTTTCTTCATTAGGGATGTCGCACATTGCTGCTGTCGATCCATCACTATACACCACTTTCTTCTTCTGTGGATTTCTATTGCAGGTATGTTTTCTTTTAGTAATTCGATTACAGCAGGCTGTATCTCAAGTACCGACATAGTTATCTTACACATCGCCATGTTACCCGACATAATTGAGAGCCGTCTATTGGCAAATGGTTACAACTTGCGGCAGTGGCGAGTAAAAATCGACTGAGTAGTATAGATGATATGTAATACATGAATCGATATTGAGAACATAATTAAAAATTCGGTGGCATTACTTTCCAGCCGCATTGGTACATTGCAGTGCTTGTCATTTGGACGGATTCAAAGTGTTTCTGAGTATTCTTCCACCTTCAGGGTGTTTAGAAGGCTGCACAACTTGACGACAGAAAACTGCCGTGGTGAGTCAAGCGGATGTCAACTGGGGTGCTTGCAAGTATACTTCTGGAACCTTCCACAGGCTACCACCCAACTTAGACGGCTACTGCTCGCTCATCAATTTGTAGTTCCACGAATGGGCATAAATCTTGGAACTGTAAACTAATCTGAATAGGACTATGGTACAAGGCGATTACTGGTCAAATACTGTGCCTAACGTCGCTGCTCTTCAAACTAGAAATGGGTGCTGCATGCACTTTATTCAGTAGTAAATATTGTTGTCTTTTACTCAGAACCTTTATTCAGTAGCTATCTTAGTCATCTTGGTAGAACTGATATAACATTTTTATGCATGTTCAATTCAGCAAACATCTTTTGAACGCCTGGGCTAGGGGACTGATCACCTCAGATGTTAAGTCCCATAGTGCTCAGAGCCATTTGGACCATTTGAACCAATGTCTGGGCTACCAGGACAGAGCGGTTTAGGTTGTACAAAGGGGCAAACATAAGTTTCTGTCAGCTGCACTCAACAAATAAACTTTATTTATCAACACGTAATATTACAAAAAGGATGCAAGACACTCAAAACTTTAATCGACCTCGCTTGATTAACTTTACATCGTTTGTAAACCACACTCAAAATCAAAGACACAAGGCCAAAGCAAAAAATTGAAATACAACGCTCTTCGGGAAGTTTGAATCAAAAATATTTTCTAAATCTTCAATCTAAACAGGCTGAAGGCCTTAGCAATTTAATTTTAAAGGAACTTGGCTGGAGCCTGCACATTAAGCAATAAGAAGAGTTTCAATCAAAAGGCAGAAGGCCTTATCTTAAAACATTTTACGCAAAATTCTGCTGAAGGCCCATACAAAACACCATAACCTTATGCCTTAAAGGCAACACAAGGACATTAATTTAAGAGATATTAAAATTCGGCTGAAGGCTACACATCAACACAATAATTTAACGGCTTAAGGCCTTAAAAGATTTGATGTAAAATTCGGCTGACTGCCCCATATAAGGAATAACAATCTTATTCCAAAAGGGCAAGACAGGAACATTAATTTAGGATATATTAAAACTCGGCTGAAGGCCACACGTCAACCAAATAACTAAAACTCAAACAGGGAAGTAACTACGTAACAGACACGGAGCGGCGCTCAGAAGTTTCCAAGGGTCGACCTGGAATTGTAACACAAACGCCCGTTTAGTCGTGACAGTCAGCCTGACCAACAATCTCTATATCGGTAGGCAACCGAACCGACAGACAGCCGACGAACCAACCAACTACCTGATTTCCGTCACCAGACTAAAAACACTACAACCAAAATGCCACGAGGCGAAGAGACCAATAACACTCATCTTCAAATATTGGTGTGTTGATAAGCCAAGGCACAATAACTACTGACATACAAGAACACTGCAATGAAACAACACTCCGTGGCGGACACCATCAACACGGTAAGAAAACACTCACTCGCTGCTCTGTCGCAGCCGACCGACTGGCTACTGCAGTACACAGCATTACAGAATTAAAAGCATTGCTCAGTAGAACTGACGCAGAGTACACAGTGTTGGACGAATTACTGATGAACAACTAGAACAAATCACAGACGGACAAACAAACAAACCCGAAGGACGGTCGGTGACGAAACACACGTCGTCTGAACAGATGACCGACCAACAACCAACCAAGTTCTTTGGCCCTCAAACCATGTGTGTCAGCAACAGTCGGGCGAGTCTTGCCTATCCGGAGTTCACTGCAGCTCCAACCCGACTCAATCCGATATCCGTTGGGAACTGGGACACACGGCGATACGGGCACGCTGGCTCGGACCCAATCAAGCCGAGGTAACTCTTGCCCATTGGCCACGGCGTCTCAGCACAAGAAGGAACCGAGCCATCTCCAGCAAGATGACCCAGTGACGAGGCCCAGAAACGGTCAAACGACCAAACACAGGTCGCCCAAAGAGGCGACCAACTGAACGATCGGCCAATGGTCGATCCCGCTGCCATCCCCGCATGTCGGACAGTTCATCCTGTGTCGCGAGCGGTCGGCGAGTCCTGGCTGTCCGCGCCTCCCTAGCCCTCCGTCCCCGACTGCTGCTGCGTCCCGACTGCAATTCTGCCGCGATCCAACTCCAACGGCTCCAGGTCCGATTTCCATCCACGACACACGACGGCCGGGAAGTAATAGCCGTTCAGCGAAGATAATACGGCAGGGCTAATATCGATACGCTCTGCTGCTGTCACTCACGGGGGGGCAAGACTAATTCAGTGATACCAGTAATTGAAATTAAAATGACAAGGCAGTCGTTCGTTAAAAACAAGATATTAAATAATAGATGGCACGAACAAGAGCCACGCACGGCTAAATCTTCAACTATGGTACTTACTTAAAGCAGTAGATCGTCCACACAAAAGTCATACTTAAAGAGGATCGACTAAGTGTCACTGAAAGACAAGGATAACAATACTGGACCCAAGAACGCTCCCTGTGGCACTGCTTTGAGAACATGCTTCCAAGACCACCTTCCCATTCCACAGACAACACGTTAACGTCTGTTTACCAATTAGGTATCTTTAAAACCATTTCACCGTAGTATCTGCTCTTTTTGCTGTCGCATGTAATGTTACCCATACTTAGGCAAGCAGATCAGCCGCTCAGTATTGGTATGAGGTACGGTGAATTTGTTGCTCGGCTAACCATTGGTGAACGGCCCGAGGGTGTCAAAGTGCCGCTGCCGGACCAGAGGCAGCTACCGTTGCTGGCGAGCCCATGCGAGGGCACAAAGCCTTGATCGGAAATAGGAAAAACCCCTGTATGGGGAATTTTGTCGGCTGTTTCTGGGATGGACTTTGTGCAGGAGACAATGCTCCAACACATGGCGGAGTGTCAGAAAAGCTGAAAGATGGCTACGTTACAGATCTTTGGGAGTCTATAATGATTCACATGAAGTACTAAAGCAAATCTGAATACATTGGCAATATCAGATAAACGAGGCGCATCCGATAGCACAACAGTATTTCAGTAGCTTTAAAACTACTGAATTCGATATTTCACCGCGAATAAATATTGTCACAATGAACATCTGAATTAACAACTGTGAAATGCTACATGCGATTTCGACACACCGTATCTCAGATAATAGCACTGCATTTGGCAATCATCTCTGAAAGCTACATATCAGTACCTATTTCATTTCTTGGTTTTTATGTCTTTTATACCTTTTTTTTATTACTAAAACGCATGTCAGGACATCTCCACATTTACACAGCAAATGAACACAGCATCAGAACCTCATAATCTGTCATGCCTGTGATTTTGCTTACTGAACGGTTTATTATTTTACCAGTAACTTTATTTAAATGTTGATTGAAGGTCATATTAAAAGAACTAAGGTGATTTAAGTCAATGGCATGTGCTAGTGAACGCTACTATTGAGAAGAGAACCAGAAGACGCTTCTGTCTAGTAGGCCAAAAAAGTTTTAATTAATAGTTAATGACAATTCATTGCCATTCAACGTGAGCATGTATGCGCAAGAGTACTAATACTAGAACGCGTAATATGATGAGAAACGATTAGGTTCTCCGCAGAATAGGTGAATAAAGACATAATATGAAAAAAAAAATTGGCAATATGAAGGGACAATATGGTACAACATGTGTTAAGCAATCAAATAATAGCTCCAGTAGTACTTGAAGAAACTGTAGAGGGTAAAAATTGGCGACAACCAGAAACTGGAGCAGATACAAGTAATTAAGGACGTTGGGTGCAAGTTGTATTCGAAGCTGACACCGTTGGCTCAGGAAAGTAATTTTGGACATATCAAACGTGTCATAAGACTCATAACCATGCATCCTGCCATTCAAAAAAGTACATCTGTATCTGCATCTACATGACAACTCTGCAAATCATACTTAGTGCATCACAGTGAGTTCATCGAGCCACCCTCGCACCAATTCTCTATTATTCCATTCTAGAACACTTGTATCTTCGCGTGCGAGCTCTGATTTCCTTTGTTTTAATATGATGATCGTTTCTCGTTATGTACGTTTGCATCAACAAAATATTTTTGCATTGAGAGAAGAAAGTTGGTAATTGAAGTTTCTTAAGAAGATCCCGCCGCAACGTATCAACCGTTTGTCTTATTGATTTCCACCCCTAACCCCATATCATGTCCGTGAGACTCTTTGCCCTGTTTTCGATGATACAAAACGTGCTGCCCTTCTTTGGACTGTCTCGTTGTAGTCCGTTAATCCTACCTGGTAAGGATCCAACCTGGACAGTAGTACTTCAAAAGAGGACAGACAAGCGTAGTGCAGGAAGTCTCCGTTAATAGGTCTGTAACATCTTATACGCGTTCTCCCAATAAAACGCAGTCTTTGGTTCACCTTATCCACAACATTGCAGTCGTTCCAGTTTAAGCAATTCTAAATTGTTATCCCTAAGTACTTTTTGAATTCACAGCCTTTAGACTTGGGTGATTTATTGTGTAACCGAAATTCCTTTCTGAATGAATTTGGGTGACCTCACACTTTTTATTGCTTAGGATCAATTGTCAATTTTTTCATCATACAGATAATTTATCTAAATCGTTTTGCATTTGATTTTGATCTTCTGATGACTTTACTAGACGATAAACGACAACATTATCGGCAAACAACTAAAGATGACTGCTCAGATGGTCTCCTAAATCGTTTATAAATATGAGGATCAGCAGAGGATCTATAACACTACCTTGGGTAAGGCCAGAAATCACTTCTGTTTTACTCGATGACTTTCTATCAATTACTATGATCTTTGACTTCTCTGACAAAGAGTCATTCCATAACAGCGCTATTGAATACAAGCCATTTGTGAGACATGGTGTCAAAAGCCTTCTGCAATTATTATGTTTCCAGGCGGTTTGTTAAAATCAAATAGGGTCAGTAATGGGGCACCTTGGTATTCCATTGTTGTCAGTTCATCATCGACACCACTTCATGATGTACTGGTCCACAACCTACGGCAGATGTTCTGGCTGACTGCTTCATCAGCGGAGATAGTCCTCCCTGAATTTCGGCGAGATAAGGCGATAGGTGCGCCTCTGATGGCAGTCGAGCGTCCTTTATGGCTGGCGAAGCATGAGCCGTGTAGACCTACCTGCCCCCTGGAGAAGGCTACGCCGCAACACTTAGCCCGCCAGCGACCATAATCTCTAGCCATTGCTACCCGGAGTACCAGTAACATAACGTCACGTTGATGACACTACGGCGCCGCCCCTAATGCTCGGATTACACACGAATCACCTGCATTCGCCCAGGTCAGATAGTTCTCAGATTAAGTAGGTTTAACGCTAGCAATACCAATACATTTTCCATAATGCGTATTACCAGGAAGGAATACTTTGTGCCTAACAAAAATAGAAAAAAATGTACTAAACGTGTTTAACTTTTATTAACAACACATTTGATATGTAAGTACTGATTTACGAGGGCTATTCGTCAAGTGAGGGACGATACGTCGCGAAATGGAAACCACAGCGAAAATCAAACCTGTTTTATTTGAAACAGTTAGCTACAACTTCCAGCTACTTATCTCCATAGCCGCCGATCCAACTTAGACGTTTTTCGTAGCTTTGTACCAACTTTCCAATAGCCTCGTTATAGATGGCAGCCGCCAGTGCTTCCCGCCAATTCTCTACGCTGGCCTACAGCTCATTGTCTGTGCCAAAATGTTGTCTTCATAGCCAGCGGTTCATGCGAGCAGAGATGAAACTCAGAGGGAGACAATTACGGGCTGTGTTGTGGGAAATCAAACATTTCCAATTGAAAACGATGCAGGAGCTTCTACATTGCCCCTGCAGAATGCGGCTGAGAATTGTCTTGAAGACGAAAACACACGACAGTTATGTTACTGCATAGCTTCAGGCAAAATTTCTCACAAGGCCCTCATACTTGGCGGGAGATATTATTGTTCAAGGTATCTTTATGTGCTCCCTGCGTGCTCAGAACTAAAAAGAACGACGTAATGCGATCGACGGGCATACTAGAGACACTACCCAACACACCTGTGCCAAACTTCATCGCATTTTCACTATGATCTCCATTTCGCGACCGATCGTTCCTTACTTTCCGAACAGCCCTCGTATAAGTAGGGTACAGAACCCGAAAATATCTTTAACACAATCTCACCAACACCAATGCATTTTCCGAAATGTGTACACCGAGGGTAGGGGTACTTTATGACCACCACAAAAATTAAAAAAACACATATTTCGGTAACTATCGTTGATTGTCGTTCACAACAATCTTTTAAAGTTATTTGGATGGGTTAGAAGCCTCCTGAACCAGAAAATGTGAATAAGACATCTGTTGCGAAAAGACATATGCACTACTAAGACTTAAATTTATTATATAAGTTTTACTGAAAAATTTATAAGTTACGGCATGTGAAATAAGAAACCATTATTTACAATACTTTATTGAAACAATTTCAATTATAAAGTACTAGACTAAATTACGATAGGTTCAAGAAGTAGGCACAAGGTACTCCCTCCCCCCCGCACCTGGTATTGTGAAGGTTAAGTCACCTATCATGCAAAACCCTACTCATGATCTTCACACAATGTCATGGATAAAGGAAATCAGGTTGATTCCGTACCTCTAGACTTCCGAAAAACTTCCGATAGTTATCATGATGAAACTTCCAAAAAAATTCGCTACTATGGAATCCATGAGAATGGAGAATATCAGCATGTATGTATGTTCTACCTCCCTCCCTGAACCACTAGACCGACTTGAAGAATTTCGAAGTTTGTGGAATGTCTTATGGGACCAAACTGCTGAGGTCATCGGTCCCTAAGCCTACACACAACTTAATCTAACTCATAGTAACTTACTTTAAGGACAACACACACATCCATGCCCGAGGGAGGACTCGAACCTCCTACGGGGGGAGCCGCACGGACCGTTACAAGGCGCCTCTGACTGCGCGGCTACCCCGCGCCGCTACCGACTTCCACCAAACATAGTACTCATATCACATACTGTCTGAATATCATCGCCACGGGAGTGAGAATGAGCTACTTCTGAAAGAGGTGCAGTGGGGTAAAAAAGCAGTGTAGCCCACGATGCACAAACAACCATTCTTTAGTCGTCCAGTATTTAAGAATGAGAGCACATAGTGACTTGGACAAACTTTACACATATTTTCAAACTTTAACGAAAGTTTCTCGCTGACAACTCCACAAAATGTTGAAAGGAAAAAACATTGTTTACTATATTTTCGCTGTTCGTGCAGTAAATCTGCACATGGAGGATGACGTTTTAAGTTTTTACTTCTTTACTACTAACAGTATTAGCGACACATTTTTCTAACAGAATTCATATATACCACTGAGTATACCGGTATTATGTGATTGTGCGACACATAGTTCAGAGATACGACATCTTAAACACAGGGATTCGTGAAGAACTGTTTAAATTTACTACTCCGTTGCTACTAACTCTATTCGCAACAGTTTACGCAGTCAGTATCTATACAGGGTGGTCCATTGATTGTGAGCGGGCCAAATTTCTCACAAAATGAGCGTCAAACGAAAAAACGACAACGAACGAAACTTGTCTAGCTTGAAGGGCGAAACCAGATGGCGCCATGGTTGGCCCGCTAGATTGCGCTGCCATAGGTGAGACGGATATCAACTGCGTTTTTTAAAATAGAAACCCCTATTTTTATTACATATTGGTGTAGTACGCAAAGAAATATGAATGTTTTAGTTGGACCACTTTTTTCGCTTTGAGATAGATGGCGCTGTAACAGCCACAAACGTATAAGTACGTGGTATCAAGTAACATTCCGCCAGTGCGGACGGTATTTGCTTCGTGTTGAAATGGACCGTTTACCAATTGCGGAAAAGATCGATATCGTGTTGATGTATGGCTATTGTGATCAAAATGCCCAATGGGCGTGTGCTATGTATGCTGCCCGGTATCCTGGAGGACATCATCCACGTGTCGGGACCGTTCGCCGGATATTTACGTTATTTAAGGAAAGAGGAAGTGTTCAGCCACATGTGAAACGTCAACCACGACCTGCAACAAATGATGATGCCCAAGTAGGTGCTTTAGCTGCTTTCGCGGCTAATCCGCACATCAGTAGCAGACAAATTGCGCGAGAATCGGGGATCTCAAAAACGCCGGTGTTGAGAATGCTACATCAACGTCGATTGCACCAGTACCATATTTCTATGCACCAGGAATTGCATGGCGACGACTTTGAACGTAGGGGATAGTTATTCCACTGGGCACAAGAGAAATTACGAGACGATGACAGATTTTTTGCACGCGTTCTATTTGGCGACGAAGCGTCATTCACCAACAGCGGTAACGTAAACCGGCATAATACGCATTATTGGGCAACGGAAAAGCCACGATGGCTGCGACAAGTGGAACATCAGTGACCTTGGCGGGTTAATGTAGGGTGCAGCATTATGGGAGGAAGGATAATTGACCCTAATTTTATCGATGGCAATCTAAATGGTACAATGTATACTGATTTCCTACGTAATGTTCTACCGATGTTACTATAAGATGTTTCACTCCATGACAGAATGGCGATGTACTTCCACCATGATGGGTGTCCGGCACATAGCTCACGTGCGGTTGAAGTTGTATTGAATAGCACATTTCATGAAAGGTGGATTCGAGAGGAAAGACGTTACACGTATTGCCAAATGCATTGAGGTTGACGGACATCATTTTGAGCATTTATTGCATTAATGTGGTATTCACGAGTAATCACGCTGTAACAGCATGCATTCTCAGAAATGATAAGTTCACAACGGTAGGCCTGTATGTATCACATTGGAACAACCGAAATAAAATGTTCAAACGTACCTACGTTCTGTATTTTAGTTTAAGAAACCTACCTGTTTCCAACTGTTCGTCTAAAATTGTGAGTCATATATTTGTGACTATTACAGCGCCATATATCACAATGCGAAAAAAGTGGTCCAACTGAAACATTCGTATTTCATTACGTACAACACGAATATGTAATAAAATATGGGGTTTCCTATTTTAAAAAAACGCAGTTGACATCCGTTTGACATATGGCAGCGCCATCTAGCGGGCCAACCATAGCGCCATCTGGTTTCCCCCTTCAAGCGAGACGAGTCTCGTTCCTTGTAATTTTTTCGTTTGATGCTTATTTCGTGAGATATTAGGCCCTGTCTCTATCAATGGGCCACAGAATGTACCTAGAAAAATGTGTTACTGTACGGCTCGTACTTCATGAGGTATGGCGTCATCAACGTTGAGATGCAGACGTACATATTTTTCACAACACTGACGCCATGATTCCATGGCAGCGGCGAAGGCTTCTTTAGGAGTCTGTTTTGACCACTGGAAAATCGCTGAGGCAATAGCAGCACGGCTGGTGAATGTGCGGCCACGGAGAGTGTCTTTCATTGTTGGAAAAAGCCGAAAGTCACTAGGAGCCAGGTCAGGTGAGTAGGAAGCATGAGGAATCACTTCAAAGTTGTTATCACGAAGAAACTGTTGCGTAACGTTAGCTCGATATGCGGGTGCGTTGTCCTGGTGAAACAGTACACGCGCGGCCCTTCCCGGACGTTTTTGTTGCGGTGCAGGAAGGAATTTGTTCTTCAAAACAACACCGGCCGCGGTGGTCGTGCGGTTCTAGGCGCTCCAGTCCGGAGCCGCGCTGCTGCTACTGTCGCAGGTTCGAATCCTGCCTCGGTCATGGATGTGTGTGATGTCCTTAGGTTAGTTAGGTTTAATTAGTTCTAAGTTCTAGGGGACTGATGACCACAGCAGTTGAGTCCCATAGTGCTCAGAGCCATTTGAACCATTTTTTTCTTCAAAACATTTTCGTAGGATGCACCTGTTACCGTAGTGCTCTTTGGAACGCAATGGGTAAGGATTACGCCCTCGCTGTCCCAGAACATGGACACCATCATTTTTTCAGCACTGGTGGTTACCCGAAATTTTTATGGTGGCGGTGAATCTGTGTGCTTCCATTGAGCTGACTGGCGCTTTGTTTCTGGATTGAAAAATGACATCCACGTCTCATCCATTGTCACAACTGACGAAAAGAAAGTCCCATTCATGCGGTCGTTGCGCGTCAACATTGCTTGGCAACATGCCACATAGGCAGCCATGTGATCGTCCGTCAGCATTCGTGGCACCCACCTGGATGACACTTTTCGCATTTTCAGGTCGTCATGCAGGATTGTGTGCTCAGAACCCACAGTAATGCCAACTCTGGAGGCGATCTGTTCAACAGTCATTCGGCGATCCCCCGAAACAATTCTCTCCACTTTCTCGATCATGTCGTCAGAGCGGCTTGTGCGAGCCCGAGGTTGTTTCGTTTTGTTGTCACACGATGTTCTGCCTTCATTAAACTGTCGCACCCACGAACGCACTTTCGACACATCCATAACTCCATCACCACATGTCTCCTTCAACTGTCAATAAATTTCAATTGGTTTCACACCACGCAAATTCAGAAAACGAATGATTGCACGCTGTTCAAGTAAGGAAATCGTCGCCATTTTAAGTATTTAAAACAGTTCTCATTCTCGCCGCTGGCGGTAAAATTCCATCTGCCGTACGGTGCTGCCATCTCTGGGACGTATTGACAATGAATGTGGCCTCATTTTAAAACAATGCGCATGTTTCTGTCTCTTTCCAGTCCGGAGAAAAAAAATCAGAGGCCTTAGAACTTGAATGCACCTCGTAACTACACTCACTACACATTTCTCATACAGTAGCCATATTACATAAAAAATTATATCACCTGCAGCACATACTTCAGGACGTCTACGTCGCAAACATTAGGCTGCTTGAAAATGAAACTTCGCTAGAGGAATTGTTAAAATACTCGTATTTGTGAAAAATGTTAAATTTGTGTGAAATATGTTTGACATGTGTACGAAGCTCAGATTAAACTACCAGAACGATTTCATCCAAGTTTGGTTCACATATTTGTTATTGTGGGAGTAGGAATTACCAGCGTCCAGCCTTCCACTGGAGTGAGCGTGATAACGTGGGGGGAAAGGGGGAAAGGGGAGGGGTGTGGAGATGGACAGTGTCGAGGGGAAAGGAGGAGTTGGATAGAGGTAGGGGGAGGAGGAGATGGACAGAGAGAAGGGGAGCGGAAAATGACAGAGAGAAGCGAGCAGAGGAGATGGACAGTGGCTGGGGGAGGAAGGGAGGGGCAGAAAGAGGGGCAGGAGTAAAACGACAGAGATGGGGTAAAGGATGAGTTGGACACAAACAGGAAGAATAACGACGTGGATTAATATAAGATTGGAACTAACACTTAGCTGGGCAACGTCGGGTACACAGCTCCGGCATCTAATAGCTCTTCAGGTCGAGAAATGCAAAGTCGTATCCTGAGACTGTAAGGTTACAACAGAGTCTGCACCTATAGTCAGTCATGTCGTAAAAATACAAAATGGCCCGAGAAAAGCAAACACCTTTTAATTGCACATAAGTTCGAAATTAACTGACGGGAACGTCTCATTTTCGGTAAATGTGAAGCTTAAAGTTCACTTTACTGAAATCAGTGTAGGTATTCGAAGTGATCATCATTAACACTCATACACAACTGAACTGGAGCACGAACTACGGACTGCAAAGTGTGAAGTTTGAAATCTGCACAGGAATGCTTGATGCGTTCTCGAAGGTCTTTCAATAGGTTATTTCGAGAAACGACGTTCTATAGAGTTCGCAGTAGGTAAAAGTCTAGAGCCATTAAGTATAAAGAGCGTAACTGATACTAGACAACACTGCTTCCGCCTATCCATCTTGAGGGGAGATTCCCTTTGAGATTCTCCCTCACACATATACGATATTACGGTGAAGCACCATCTTGTTGAATGTAAATCCTTCGTCCCCATACAAGTCACGGATGGTAGGTATAATAAGAGTCTCAAGCTTACCTTGGTACACTTCACCGGTAACTGTGCCGTCAAAGAAGAACACTCTAATCAAATCGCTGTAATATAACCCACACCACACATTCAGGACCGGTAAATGCATGGCCCTCTCCACACTGTCGTGTGGATTTTCGGCAGCCCAGTAGACGCAACTAACATGGTTTACTGCAGCACTGAGTTTAAATTGAGTCACTTCAAGACCATAAAACTATCTCCTAGAACACTTCATTGTTGCGCACTATACCGTTAAACCACTCACAGTGCGATATGGGCCGTCCTCGCTCACTCCGTGCCGAAATCTTGGTTTGTAGCCCCTTAACTTCGCAGTATTCAAAACACACTAAAGAACGGAGCGAATAATCCTTGTTTGAAGGGCATATTGTAACAAAAAAATGTTCAAATGTGTGTGAAATCTTATGGGACACTGCTAAGGTCATCAGTCCCTAAGCTTACACACTACTTAATCCAAATTTTCCTAAGGACAAACACACACACCTATGCCCGAGCGAGGACTCGAACCTTCGCCGGGACCAGCCACACAGCCCGTGACTGCAGCGCCTTAGACCGCTCGGCTAATCCCGCGCAGCATATTGTAACACAGCACGGAAGTTCGCAAGACTTCCTGCTGTTACAGATCGTCCAGATCCTTATTTCCGTACATTTGCAACATAGCTGTCAACTTCAGTTAAGTCTCGAATGCATGCAATTATGACAAATGTCGGTGCTTCTCTTTGAAACTTATTTCGCCAGTGTCGTTGAATCTCACTAATGTTTTCGTACTTTTGCACTTTTTACTACTTCAGAACTTCCTCCCTTTCACCGAAAGACAGCCTTGGAGTACCCGTGTAAGCTGACGTAACAAATGACAACAACGCTTACGTGGCGATTACCACCTAACAAACCAAAACAATGCTCATTGCTTACGTGGCGTCTATAAGGTAACGAAACAAAACAAAACATCTCCTACTTGGAGATTGCAAGAACAATAAACTATTAAACTACGAAAAGCGAGACGTTTCTGTCACTTAATTTGAAAGCTACGGACTGTTTAGTAGTATATACTTTTTTTTATCATTCAGTATTTGGGACTAATAATCAGTTACAATATGAATTGGAAGGAGCACATAAGAGCAATAAAGCAAATGGCAGCCCACGATTCATGGGTAGGGTACCGGGAAACTACTATTCGTTCACAGAAAAAAGACTGCACATGAGACAGTTACGTGACCTATACTGCGTTAAGGTATGGGACGCATATCAGGTTATACTAAAATGAGGCGTCATGCGTGTACTAAGAAAAGTTATGCGAAAGGTCAAATTAGTATTTAACAAAAAAAAAAAGAACGTAACAAAACTGTTCAAAACTTTTCAGTGAGAGAGATAGGAGTAAGCACTATGAAAACTCGAGTCAAAAACTACGAATATATTTTACCCCCGTAAACATATATCACTTAGAGATCGTGCTGATACTATCAGTCAGATAACAGCTCGCACAGAGGAAGGCAAACATTCCTTCCTCACTTTATCCATGATTGGAACAAGAATAAGCCTTAATATTTGGTACCACAAGAACTACCATCCGCCATGAATTATAAAAGTAATTCACGAAGTATAAATGTAGATGCTGACGTGCTGCGTGTTTCATTTCCTCATGTCATTTTTTTTTCTGATTTGCTATGTCACCATTTTTCGTCGCACGTGGACTAAAAATGGTTCAAATGGCTCTGAGCACTATGGGACTTAACAGCTATGGTCATCAGTCCCCTAGAACTTAGAACTACTTAAACCTAACTAACCTAAGGACAGCACACAACACCCAGCCATCACGAGGCAGAGAAAATCCCTGACCCCGCCGGGAATCGAACCCAGGAACCCGGGCGTGGTAAGCGGCACGTGGACTAACACTCCATTTACGCTCAATGTAAATAAAGCAATATCTTTTAGTGTATACTCCTCTACTACTGCAAAGGACAACTGAGCACCATAGATGTGAAACTCGCGAAATATTTTCCCACCTAGCGACCAAATTATTGCACCAGTACGAGCAACCGAGTTTGATTCCGCTCTAGTACATAATTTTTTACAAAAATCTCACTATAATTCGCTTCGTTTGCTGCAACATACGCCGTATCCACGAAATAAATGTGACAGACTGGAGCAGAGGAATCATTTGTTGGAATACGTGGGTTAAAAAAATAAAATCGATGCTACCCAGTGTAGGCCGAAAAGTGGACAAGAGACAGCATTGGTGGAAGGTAACCCACATAATACGATATAGGTAAATTACAAAATCATACCGTTGTCTTTATTAATAGGTTTTTGAAACACAGTGAATCATTTTAGTAAATGTTGCAATATGATAATTCCCCTTTCGTAATTATTGATAGCTCAGTGACGATGGGATTATCGCTAACTACCACTGCAAACAGTGCAGATACATTTATGACCACTGTGCGTCATGATGGTCAACGCAGCGTGTTTGTTTCCGCGCGCGCAGTACGTTAAACATCAGTGTGAGTGACGAGTGTGGTAGTGTTAAATGCTGTCAGTGCCCCATTACGCGAGCAGAGCTCTGTTTTCCAACTAATGGAGGTGAAATGGTATTCGTTGTCATAATATATCTCTCAGCGGCACATCTTACTGGCAACCAATTCTAACTACTCATATAAAATTCGACAATTCTTGATAGATAAACACAAAGCGATTAAAAACATAAAAAATCTAATACTGTGGAAAGCTTTACAAATAAGTATTGAAGAAACTGGCCGAGAAATACGTGAGATTTTAATGGTTAAAAGCACACTGTGAGTATCGTTATCTTGCCACGTCATGCGGTGTTACAACGGTCTCACAGCTGATGCCTGTCCATATTTGAACAGTTTTTGCGAATGTCGCTAGGTACACTATGCGATCAAATGTATCCCAACACCCTCAAAAACATACGTTTTTCATAGTAGGTGCATCGTGCCGCCACCTACTGCCAGGTACTTCATATCAGTGATCTCAGTAGTCTTTTGACATCGTGAGAGAGCAGAATGGTGCGCTCCCCGGAACTCACGGACTTCGAATGTGGTCAAATGATTGGGTGTCACTTGTGTCATACGTGAGATTTCCACTCTCCTAAACATCCCTAGGTCCATTGCTTCCGACTTGATAATGAAGTGGGAATGTGAAGGGACACGTACAGTAAAAAAATGTATAGGCCGACATGGTTTATTGACTGCAGACACTGCCGACAGTTGAGAGTCGTAACGTGTAATAGGCAGACTTCTATCCAGACCATCACACAGGAACACCAAACTGCATTAGGATACACGGCAAGTACACTACTGGCCATTAAAATTGCTACAACAAAAAGAAATGCAGATGATAAACGGGTATTCAGTGGACAAATATTTTACACTACAACTGACATGTGATTATATTTTCACGCAATTTGTGTGCATCGATCCTGGGAAATCAGTACCCAGAACAACCACCTCTCGCCTTTAATAACGGCATTGATAAGCCTGGGCATAGAGTCAAACAGAGAT
Source organism: Schistocerca americana (assembly GCF_021461395.2). Classification (NCBI taxonomy): domain Eukaryota; kingdom Metazoa; phylum Arthropoda; class Insecta; order Orthoptera; family Acrididae; genus Schistocerca; species Schistocerca americana. The sequence goes on along the minus strand of NC_060126.1, from coordinate 408,966,250 downwards.
TGGATAGCGTATACAGGTACAGCTGCCCATGCAGCTTCAACACGATACCACAGTTCATCAAGAGTAGTAACTCACGTATTGTGACGAGCCAGTTGCTCGGCCACCATTGACCAGACGTTTTCAATTGGTGAGAGATCTGGAGTTTGTGCTGGCCAGGGCAGCAGTCGAATATTTTCTGTATCCAGAAAGGCCCTGCAACATGAGGTCGTGCATTATCCTGCTGAAATGTAGGGTTTCGCAGGGATCGATTGTAGGGTAGAGCCACGGTTCGTAACATATCTGAAATGTAACGTCCACTGTTCAAAGTGCTGTCAATGCGAACAAGAGGTGACCGAGACGTGTAACCAATGGCACCCCGTACCATCACGCCGGGTGATACGCCAATATGGCGATGACGAATACACGCTTCCAATGTGCGTTCACCGAGATGTCGCCAAACAAGGATGCGACCATGATGATGCTGTGAACAGAACCTGGATTCATCCGAAAGAATGACGTTTTGCCAGGTTCGTCGTTGAGCACACCATTGCAGGCGCTCCTGTCTGTCATGCAGCTTCAAGGGTAACCGCAGCCATGGTCTCCGAGCTGATAGACCATGCTGCTGCAAACGTCGTCGAACTGTTCGTGCAGATGGTTGTTGTCTTGCAAACGTCCCCATCTGTTGACTCAGGGATCGAGACGTGGCTGCACGATCCATTACAGCCATGCGGGAAAAATGCCTGTTATCTCGACTTCTAGTGATACGAGACCGTTAGGATCCAGCACGGCGTTCCGTATTACTCTCCTGAACTCACCGATTCCATATTCTGCTAACAGTCATTGGATCAAGACCAACGCGAGCAGCAATGTCGCTATACGATAAACCGCAATCGCGATAGGCTAAAATCCGACCTTTATCAAAGTCGGAAACGTGATGCTACGCATTTCTCCTCCTTACACGAGGTATCACAACAACGTTTCACCAGGCAACGCCGGTCAACTGCTGTTTGTATATGAGAAATCGGTTGGAATCTTTCCTCATGTCAGCACGTTGTAGGTGTCGCCACCGGCGCCAACTTTGTGTGAATGCTCTGTAAAGCTAATCATTTGCATATCACAGCGTCTTCTTCGCGTCGGTTAAACATCGCGTCTGTAGCATGTCATCTTCGTGGCGTAGCAATTTTAATGGCCAGTAGTGTACTACGGCAATTAGGCGGGAGGTGAGAAATCTTATATTTCATCGTCATAAGCCACACATCACACCGATAAATGCCAAACGACTAGTCGGTTGCTTTAAGGAGCGTAAACATTGGACGATTGAACAGTGGAGATACGTTGTGAGGAATGACGAATCACGGCACGCAATGTGTGTAGAGCCAAAAGTAAAATTCGGAGGCGATGTTGTTATGGTTTGGTCGTGTTTTCCATGGAGGGAGTTTGCACCCTTAGTTGTTTTGTGTGACACTGTCACAGCATAGGCCTACATTGCTGTTTCAAGCACCTTCTTGCTTCCCACTGTTGAAAAACAATTCGGGCATGGCGACTGTATCTTTCAACACGATCGAGCACCTGTTCATAATGCACGGCCTGTGGCGGAGTGGTTACAAGACAAAAACATCCCTGTAATGGACTGGCCCGCACAGAATCCTGGCCTGAATACTACAGAGCACCTCTGGGATGTTTTGGAACGCCGACTTCGTCCTAGGCCTTACCGACCGACATCGATACCTCTCCTCAGTGCAGCACTCCGTGAAGAATGGGCTGCCGTTCCCCAAGAAACCTTCCAGCACCTGATTGAACGTATGCCTGTGAGAGTGGAAGCTGTCATCAAGGCTAAGGATGGGCCGACACCGTACCGGATTCCAGCATTACCGATGGTGGGCGCCACGAACTTTTAAGTCATTTTCAGCAAGGTGTTCGGATACTTTTTATCGCATGGTGTATGTCACACATCGTCAGCAACTTGAGGTTGCACAGTCCTTCAACCAGTGACCCTGTGCGGTCAGCAGACCAGCTTCTGAGTCTCCGAGATGCTACTTCTTAGCTACCGGGTCACTACAATCTGCCATTTGAAAACTGCTTACGCCACTGGACTGCCCCGACTAATGCCGGTAACGTTGACATTGTGATCGCTGTTCACCTGTGCTCCGGTTATACAGGGTGTTTAATAAGAAGAAAAAAAAGTGTCGAACATTTTGAGAGGTGGCAGTCACCACCAAAACAAGAGAGAAGTCAAGTAAAAATGGGCTCTAAAATGCATACTCTAAAGCTCGTTCGACGGAAGTGACGTGTTTCACAGTGGCAGAGATGAGCATGCGCTCATAAGTGTTAAGGCATGCGTTTTAGTGGCCATGTTTACTGGACTTTTCTATCTTGTTTTGGTCCAAGCTATGTCCTTCCAGAATGTGGCAGGCAAAGAGCTTGCAGCAGAGAGGTGTGTTTGAGAGTAGCGTGGTGCGGTAACCCTGGTCCTATAGGTCGGAGAACGCGGTGCTAAGTGGGAGCGGCAGAAACTACGGCAAACGCAGTCGAGGCGGCGCGAAAGCCGGCTCTGGTAGCGCTCGCCACTGGGCGAAAAGCGGGCAGACGTAAACGTACTGTACTGCCACCCGGGGCAGCCGGGCTTACCGGGGATTACCGAGCAGACACTTGACAACCCAGGGGCCTGGCGGCTGCTTAGCGGCGCACCGCTCTCGCCATCTCTCTCTCTCCCTCTCTCTCTCCTCCTCCCTCCTGCACACACTCACGGAAACGCACTCGCACACGCACACACCACAATTTGTGTGTGTTTGTGTTCGTGTGTGTGTGTGCGCTTGTGCGCACACGCGCGAGTGTCAGCGCGGGCTTGTGCATATGTGTGTGTGCTGAAATCGTCAAAACAACAGTAGATAACGAATATTTAATACCTTCCACGAATGTATGCACTGACTAGGCAGTAATATAGATGATTAAGAGACTAACATTAAGAGCTGCAAAACAAGTCGTTAAGTATCCCTTTACGTCCGTCTAACTAGAACAGAACGAAACAAATTTTTCACTGCATAAGTGTTTCACCTTCATTATTTGAATTTCATAATGTCCTGAAATACAGGCATATTTTACTCGACATCATTATGTTTTACATACTGTACAGTATACAATCGCTATATTAACAGTTCTGCCATTTTCTAATTTTCATTGATGTAACAATACTTTAAACTTCTGCTTCCGGATATCATAGACGCTGCTTGACATGTGTTTTGTTCCATTTTTAGAGTGGTTCTCCTGATTACTCTCTTCCGAATTCTCTAGAATTGGAAAATGAACACTCATTGTATGATTTGGATGTTATTGCCAGCTGTGGGATGTTATTAGCAACTATTGATTTTGCGTTTGTTCTCATCGCCCCCCTCTTCTCTCTCTCTCTGTCTGTCTCTCTCTCTCTCTCTCTCTCTCTCTCTCTCTCTCTCTCTCTCTCTCTCTGTGTGTGTGAGAGAGAGAGAGAGAGAGAGAGAGAGAGAGAGAGAGAGAGAGTGTGAACGAGTGAGAGAGAGAAAGAGAAAGAGTTTGTACGAATTGGTACTGCTTTTAGTACTTTTAAGTCTGTTTTGATTTCACTATCATTACGACTCAAGGACATGTGCTCATCTTTTATATACCAATGTACACCTGCTTTTAGTACATATGACGTTCTGCCACTATTATTCACTGATCTTGTTACAAGATGGCATTTTTCCATGTGGCATTTTGTGGGAAGCCAATATTTTTCTTAATTTATGGCCAATTTTGAGCTTGACGTCCCACAATACATATTAATGACACAAATTCAATCACTTGAAAATGGCATACAAAGCCTAACCTGGTGCGTAATTAAATAAACAGTATTACAGTCAAATGGCGGTGTCGTCATTTAAAAATATTTTGTAACAGTTTTATATTTTCGTTTATTGTGCGTGTGCATATGTGTGTGTTTGTGTGAGGAATAGAGAGAGAGAGAGAGAGAAAGAGACAGGATTTGCATTCATTTTAGTATGGTTACTCGAGTACATGGATACTTTATTTTAAACATGATTCTTTAGGAGACTAATTTAGAGGTAAGACAGCGCAAAGGAACTTCCGTTTCCCATTTGGCGTTGATAGAAAAAATTTAACATTTCAGATACACGGCGGTGAAACATACACAAAACAACCATAAACAAAGAATAAAAATAATAAAAGAGTCAGGAGGATACAGTTACATTAGGAACGAGAAATCACAGGATAATCAATACACGTTTCAGTCACACAGACCGCATAAAGACATAACTTCACGAAAAAGAAAAACTGCTACTCGAAAATTTTTTGAAACATTATAACAACGGCATGTTACATTGCCAAAACATACAAAATATCAATGTAGCAACCAAACACACCCTTACAGGTGACCGAGCGAGGTGGTTAGACACTGGACTCGAATTCGGGAGTTCAGTCCCGCGTCCATCCATCCTGATTTAGGTTTTCCGTGATTTCCCTAAATCACTCCAAGCAAATGCCGGGATGGTTCCTTTCAAAGGGCACGACCGACTTCCTTCCCCGTCCTTCCCTAATCCTATGAGACCGATGACCTCGCTGTCTGGTCTCCTTCCCCAAACAACCCAACCCCCCTTACAGGTGAAGAACAACATAACAATGTGGAACAAACATAGTACTGACAAGAGAATTACCAAAAAGAATATTTAAGAGCATTAGAAATGAAACACTGTAGAACAATAATAAAAATAATCGGACAGTGGCAGCCACTATGGAGACACTGAAACAAAAACGTTAATAACCAGTAACATTATCATAACAAAGCAGAGGAAATGTAAGAGTACTCACGGAAAGAACAACAGATCAAAAACACAAGGAATTAGTAAATTTCAACATCACAGATACATTGAAATCAAATCCAACAACGCGTTTTCAGACAAATGTGAAAAACGCACTTAAAAGCAACATGTACTCACTGATAAACAGAAATACTTTGTAATACAGAAGAGCCAAAAGCACCAACAATCCATAGTAGACCAAAGATTACATGAATGCAACCACGTGTAAATTTCAAGGAAGCTTCAAAAATCTCCTAAAATAATCACAAAAGAACTGTAAAACAGGAACAGCAGGAAACACAGGGGATCTAATTGAACAATTACAGAAGGCAGAGGTGCCACACACAGCGTCACTGATTTGATTTGAACGAGATATGTACACTTCCATCCTCATCATAGAAACATCACAAACCATAGAACAAAATCTCACTCCCACAGCAACCTTGTTACAGAAGCGGTAACAGGTAGGGAAGCATACTCAAACAAATGACTGGGCAAAACCACTTCAAATCTGACGATGAATGTGAAAATTGATAGACTACTCATGGTATCCCCAATATCAGAAGCCTCAATAACTTTATTAACAGTCATTTAGAAAACAAGATATTGATAGGTAGCCTCTGATGAAAGACTTGAAAATTTATACTGCGACAGATATGATGACATAATTTGTCTGGTAGATGAGCGAAATGAATAGACAGATGAACTACTCTCAGATATCAACATAGCACATCAGAACGTAAAGCTCACTCTTTAAAACTAAAAATAAGAGCAAATAAGTTTTCTTAATGTAGCAACAATGAAAGAAAGCGCCAAACATTTTTTCAACATCTACAGAGAACCAACAGCCACAGAAATAATAATACATTCAACATCCAATTATCACCCGCAACCAGGAGCTAGCGCGACTAAAACAGATCAGCATCATTTCAATCAACTAGATAATAAATAAAATGTGAATGTCGTGTGGCTAGGGCCTCCCGTCGGGTAGGCCATTCTCCAGGTGCAAGTCTTTCGATTTGACGCCGCTTCGGGGACTTGCGCGTCGATGGGGATGAAATGATGATGATTAGGACAACACGACACACAGTCCATGAGTCGAGAAAATCTCCGACCCAACCGGGAATCGAACCCAGGCTCTTAGGATTCATACACTGTCGCACTGACCACTCAGCTACCGGAGGCGGACCAACTAGATAATTTATGAAAATAAATGCATTCAGTCTCAACACATCCACCGTATCCAGACTGCAGAAATACTCACAAGCCCCTAACGTATAAATATACTACACAATGGCAAAACTACACAGAATTAAAGTACACTATGCCTTACACACATAAATTAATACACAGCGCAAACATACTAAAGAAATAATCTACATATAGACAAGATGGCAGCCAAGTGGTACAGCCCAAAACTCATCTTTCTCAGAAGAGCAAATTTAAGGTTTACTTGAGTAAATTAGGATATGTCATTTAATTGTATATGTAAAGTTTCTATCAAAAACTATTAATTTATCACTGAATAGTTGTAACAATTTCAAACGTATAACTTGTGGAATAGTTACCTTAAGTAAAACAGTTGTAATGTGTGAGCCGTTCATGCCATTTATTGTTTGTGCAAATGGTTCAAATGGCTCTGAGCACTATGGGACTCAACTGCTGTGGTCATTAGTCCCCTAGAACTTAGAACTAGTTAAACCTAACTAACCTAAGGACATCACAAACATCCATGCCCGAGGCAGGATTCGAACCTGCGACCGTAGCGGTCTTGCGGGTCCAGACTGCAGCGCCTTTAACCGCACGGCCACTTCGGCCGGCTTTTATTGTTTGTCATCTTGTTTTACGGTACTGCCGCCTCGTTTTCTTATTCCATTTACTGACGTCACTTACTTATGCCATAGTTGCCCGCGAGTGGCAGCAGCAGCGCTAATCGATAAGTGCACTGTCGTATCATCTCTGGAGCAACCGTTAGAATTTCCGGGTCGTCGTGTGTCTGTCAGTCAGCTGGAGATAGACCAGGAGTGCAGTCGGGCACGGAGCAGCGTCGGGGATGGCGCGTCAGTGAGGTGCTGACAGACAGTATTTGCCGACCACTGCGGACACACATGCACTGTTAGACGGAAGGAGACTGGAGCGGGAGCGATCGTTGGTTGGTCGTACAATCGGTCGTCTCATCTGCCGACGTATTAGGTCTTTTGACCATCTCAGTATGAGAGGCAGTCGGTCGGTTGATGCAGAGCGGTGAGGAGGCCCCGTCATGCGAAGTCGGACCGGAGCCGCTGGCGGCGTGCACGTGTGGTTGGAGTTGTGAGGCGCTTCTTGCGAGGGTTACCAAGTTCGTCGCCCTCCTACCTGGGACTCTACAGTTGAGTGCTCACTTAACCTACTCTCAAGCCTCAACTACTATCACTTTTCTTCCTTTGATCCTGGTTGTTGTTTTCTGCGAGATTCCCGTGAGCAACAACGTGTGTGTGTGTTGAAGTCAGCTAGAATTGCAGCCGTTTTCTTGGATGTGGTTTAATTTAATTCACTCCTTCATTAATGAAGTGCACCAGCACTACTTCTGTCCTGTGGCCATTAATGTTCCGGTTAACTGGCCTGGCGTTGATGTAGTTCTTGGCAGTGTATTTTCCTTGGCGTGTAGTTGCTGTCCAGCACTGCATGTAGCTCGACAGCTGAGGTGTGTTGGTAGTTTTGGGCGTTTATTGTGACTTGGCTGGATTGGACACCAGTATCCAGAGCGTTGTGCTATTGACGCCTTGTCGTTTTGCTCGTCGGGTGGAGCAGAACTGATTTTGTTGGTTGGTTTGTTGGCTGGCCTTTGGTTGGGTTGCCTTCCGACTAAGAGGTCGTCGGTCTGGCTGCCTGTCTCTGCTAAACGTGCATTAGTTCTACTTCCCAGGCTGACCCTTGGAACCTCCTGAGCACCGTTCCTTGAGTTTTACATAGTGATTTCCTTTCAGTCTTAAGTACTCTGTGTGGCCTTCACCCGAGTTTTGGCTTATTAAAATTGTAAGTTTTTTTCTCTTTAGGCCTTAAACCGTGAAATTGTTTTCTCCATGGTGTGTGGCCTTCAGCCGAGTTTTAAACTCTCTTAAACAAAAAATTCAAAATCTTGCTCTTGCCCGTAAGTCATAATTTTATTTATTTATTTATTTTTTTATGAGGCCTTCAGCTGAGGTTGCATGAAATGTTTTAAGCTAAGGCTTTCAGGCTGTTAAATTGAATGCCCCTTATCCTAGGGTTTAAGCTGTTAAATTGTTTGGTTGATATGTGGCCTTTAGCCGGGTTTCAGCCTATTTAAAAGTACATTGAAAATCTTTGCTTTGGACTTAAGCCGTAATACTATTCTTGTTTAATGTGTGGCCTTAAACATGTTTCTATTTAAGTAAAAAAAAATTTGAAGGAAGTGTAACTTCCAGAAGAACTCCTGTAACTCAATTTCTTGCATAGGCCTTGGGCCCTGGATTTCCATATGTGGCTGTCAGCTGATTTAAATCAAACCACAGGAGCTCTTTTGTTAAAACCTTGAAGTTTTTAATTCTTGCTTATTGTGTGTATAACTAATAAAATTTTTATGTTGAGTGTAACTGACAGCAACTTATTTTGGCCGCTTTCCACAAATATAAACTCACCTGCTCTGTCCTGCTATTTCAGGGATTTCAGTGTGTTGTCAAGGGATAATAAGAAAATAGAAAGTTGAAGAACAAAAAATGAAAATTCAGATAATGTCATACTGATAGCGTCATTTTCCATCAAATTATTCTTCACTTCATGAAACGTTTCCTCGACCACAGTTGTAAATATAGAGTCAAATTATGCTGAAAAGGGTGTATAAAATTTAATAGGTCAACCATATAATTTTCTTTGCTTTGTGAAGAATCATCCATCAGGGTAAAATGTTTGAAATTGACGCTGAGTAAAGCTTACTGACAGGCGCCTAGACACCCTTCCAGAAGCACGTCCTATCCTCAAATCTAATTGTAGGAAATCAGCCTTGTCACTCAGGATTTATTTCTAAAAAAAAAAAAAAACAGATGTTCCATGCGCTTTATCGTACTTGAAATGGCGCATTTTCAGCCAGTTTTTCTTCTTTCCACAACAATTTTTTATTTTCTCTTCGTGACATACTCTACACAGTCTTAGTTACAAAATCTGAACGTTGCATTTTACAAAACTTATACGTTATCACGTGCAGGTAGCATACCTGATCTCCTTGAGCATTTTTACGTACGCCACTCGACTGCCAAGCCTTCAGCAGTTTCTCTAAGTCTGAGCGAACTACTGGACTAGGACCCACGCCCCTGGTCGCATACAAATATCTGCCTGTCTAATAATCATAAGTATTGTCGGTCCATATTTTAAATTTTCGTGGCCTGTACCACTTGGCAGCAAACCCGACCATATACCATACAAGACTGTGCCAACTCCTCAAAGAAACCAGCCAACAATTAAGAGGGATGAATACCAGGAATCAAGAATGAGAACTTCAGTGTTGAAGTTAAGATGCAGTATACATAGGAAAGATATCCAAAAATTTTAGAAGACGTTGCAAATAACAAATCTGGGGCTGGTAGTATGAAACAAACCATTCCACATTCGCAGTTCACTTCAAACACCTTAACCACCCTCCCACCGGCTTAGAACAAGACATGAAAATCATCAGAACGAGTGTCCACCCCGACAACTGAGTGTAATTTTTTTTAAATAAAACAAAATAAAAATATTTAAGTGGCCAGCGCGACGGAATGTCGGGCAAAGTGACCCGAGTTCGATTCACGGTTGGGTCTGAGATTTTTTCCTCTCAGGGACTGGGTGTTATGTAGTCATCATCATCATCTCACCTCCATCGACACGCAAGTCGCCGAAGTGGCGTCAACTGAAATGACTTTCACTAGGCGACAAGCCTACCCGACGGGAGGCCCTAGCCACACGACATTTCATTTCATTTAATCAGCATAAGTAAACATAAAATGTACCTGGTCACATTGCAGGAAAACTGCCACATACAGAAAATCATTGCGGAACGTACACAATAAAATAAATGATAAGGTAACAGAAAGGTATACATACATACGTCTAACCGAACTAAAACCAATATAAATCCACCCCACACACACACACACACACACACACACACACACACACACAAAGAGAGAGAGAGAGAAAGCGAGGGACGGAGAGAAGGATACAGAGAGAGAGAGAGAGAGAGAGAGAGAGAGAGAGACTGTTGACATCAACATCCAAAATATTATATGACGTGAATGAACGTCCATAGCTCATTTCGGATGGCGTTAACTCATGAAAAATCAGGAAGTTACCGAACTATTTATAATCTCAGCATACACAGTCCAGCATGTAAAATAAAACAGTGTCAACACATATATTGTATATGTATATATTTCAGGCAACTGACGTTTCCCTTCAAATAATCAATGCGAAAAGCGTCTGGCACCCAAAACTCGTTTTGTTCAGTTGCTATTATATACCTCTAGAGTAATAATTATAGACATAACTACTTGATTTAAGTTATGCTTCAACGGAAAGTCTCATTTTGAATAAAATAATTTTGGGTATTAGGCCGCGAAGTCATAAAACGTGCGACCGAATTTGCAGTGATGTTCTTCAGGTTAGATAATTTCTGGATACTTATCACCTGTCTTTTGCTGTATATGGTGGTCGGAAACAATTGGAAAACTCTTTAAGCATGTTGCATGGTAGGTTATGTTGAAAAATAATTGTTAAGAAAAATATTCGATACGTTGCGTCGTTTACGAGTTAATTAGCGTTCAGACCGTTGCACCCCAAATTCAAGTAGCCCACCAGAGACTGTGTTTCAGTAATTCTTCATCGTTTCGTTTCCAGAAATCGAACAGCAGACCGAAACAAATTTTTGACGTGTAACGGTAGTAAGAATCAAACCTTGGCCAAAGGCTGAGCAGTCTCGTGTGCTATCATCCACGCTATGAGAACAACTAACACAATTGTATCTGGTTGGGCGCTTTAGTTTGAGCTCGCGACGGCCTAATTGGCTGACTTCAATGCTAAGTAGCTCGAAAACTATGCAGCTTATCGAATTTTTTTCCTTAATAACTGTTTATCAGCACAATCTTCCCTGCAACAGCATTACAAACTTCTCAGACAGTTTCTGACCACCACAGCTACTGTCTGTTTCGGTTATCCGATGGCACCCAAGTCACAACTCTAGGAGGTCACTGGACAATTTGAAGAGAGATGTCTATGGGAAGTGATGGCTGCGTGGTGGACTTTTGACTACACCACTCTGGTTGGTGGTTGGTAGGCAACTCTTGTAAGTGATTCGTAGGCAGTAGTTAATCGGCAGGCTATTGCCTATGCTACTCTAATTAGTAGCTGTAAGCCTACTCTGGTAAGTGTTTAGTGGGCAATAACATAGCGTTAAGTTGTGCCCAAGGGTAGCGTTTTCCTGCAGTGAAGCGCTGAAGCCGCACGGCAGCTCTCTCATTGCGCTGTTTATGCTGTTAAACTCGTTTCAAAAATGATTCAAATGGCTCTAAGCACTATGAGACTTAACATCTGAGGTCATCAGTCCCCTAGACTTAGAAATTACTTAAACCTAACTAACCTAAGGACATCACACACATCCATGCCCGAGGCAGGATTCGAACCTGCGAACGTAGCAGCAGCGCCGTTCCAGACTGAAGCGCCTAGAACTGCTCGGCCACAACGGCCGGCTAAACCCGTTTAAGTGGAGCTATGAGATAATGCGAAAGCTAAACAGACTCTGTTCACGCCGGTGTTGCAGTATGATATTGAAAACCTGATGGACTGATAACATAAGGAATGAGGAGGTTCCCTCCAGAATCGTAGGAGGAGGGGACGCATAGAAAATACTGACAAGAAGAAGGGACAGGACGGTAGGACATGAGTTAAGGCATCTGGGATTAACTTCCATGGTACTAAAGGGAACTGCAGAGGGTAAAAACGGCGACAAAAGACAGAGATTGGAAAACAACCAGCAAAATCTTGAGCACTATGCTGCAAGTGCTACTCTGAGATGAAGAGATTGGTGCAGAAGACGAACTCGTGACGGACCGCATCAAACCAGGCAGAAGACGACTCAAAAAGAACAGTTCTATGTTGTACGAAAACGGTGCATGGTCCACGAAACAAACGACATTGGAAGCAGACCGGCATAGGACCATGTGGCATTACTCGCCAAAATAAGGTTAGTAATATTAAACATGGTGGTTAATTTGAGGAATCAATTTCTGAGAATCTATGGAAGTTGGTCTTCTATGGAAGTGACTCACGGACTGTTGGTATTCCGGGAAAGAAGAAACCTGAACTGTTTGAGACGAGGTATTACAGAACGAAAGATCGAAATTATGCTGAGAAGGTAAAAATTAGGGGATTCTCCTCAGAGTCATTGAGAAAATTAGTGTCTGATAAATGCTAACTAGAAGGGGAGCAGGAAGACAAGACTCGCGTTAAGACGTCGCGGAATGGATTATGTGTTATTCTCAATCCGTGTACCTCAGCGCCCCTGACTTTGGCTGAGCTACCGAGGTGCCGCGAAAATTTCCAGTATTATACAAAGTGCGAAACAGTAATAGATGCAGGGGGGACAGATAGTTCACTTACTTGCGTACATCACCCATTGTAAGGTACGAGCTATGCACTTATGATCGTCTTGATAACGAATACAGGCGCCTCGTAATTAGAACCTCAATAAACCGAATTTCTACGTGAATCTAAATAGTTTTTCAGTACTTTGAAACAACCTGAATAAATAACAGACAGCCCGCGAACACTCTACCACGTGGTTATAATTAAAACATTCCCTATTTAACACATTATAACAAGGAAACTAATTACCATACGAGTACCAAGCTTGGTGGCGCTAATGTCAAGGACGTGAGAAAGATAAATAATGCAGGATCAATACAACTAAAACCCTTTTTGTGTGCTGCTACGGTACATCATTCCATACATACCAGTACCATTACTGCTACAAAGGGGGCTCAATATGGCGCCCATCAGCGCCCATCAGAGGCCCGACCTAACAGTTTTTACATCGGTATACATGGATGATCAGTCATGGAAGAATGTTACGCAAATGACAATTTCGAACCGTCTCATGGAAATACGATTCATGAAGAAGCAACAGAATCAGCTGCACCCCGTCATAGACTATAATCTGTGAGACAAGGGTTTGCGGGCACTAACATTCCTGAAACAGACTTGTCTGTCCACAGTCTCAATCTGAACCAGCTGGAACGTCTTTAGGATGAGATAGAACGTTGATTGCGCTGTAGACGCCAGCGTCCAACATCATTATCTTCGCTGATTCCGGCTGTTGAGGAAGAATGGGCTTCCATTCGTCAACAGACACTTCTTCGGAAGTGTGCCCAGCTGAGTGTAAACCGTCCTAAAGACAAAGATGGACACACCTCACATTAATGTGAACTAATTGGCTTCTGGATGCTTTTGATCAAACGGCGGTTGCTCGTAACGTAAGCGTCAGTCTCATTCTTGCGTTTAACTTTACCTGATAGGTGGTTTGTTCACAGAAAGGTGTGCCGTACGGAGCACAGGGCTGTTCAAAATGCTGTGCACACACTGAAGGAGACGATAGAGGAGTGGAAATACAACGATTTTTAGCAGCGAGCCTGTGGTCTTGGAAGATATCTTGAACTAGTGAAAGATTTGGGATGACAGGAACAACAGGGGAGAAGCTGTGCGACAAGCATTCCAAGTACAGCAAAGCTGCTGATGACTCACAAGAAGCTCAACTCGTGTACCACGCTGAGTGTCTCACAGCCCTGAAACTTTCAAAACCGTTCATCACGGACCCAGGAGTACAAGTGCCTAAGGTCGAGTGTACATGCGTGTCGCCCTCGGAGTACTCTAACAGACGATATGGAACGTGAGGTACTTGCACATGTGCAAGAACAGCTATCAATACGAACACGTGCTATCGCTTACCCCATAGATTTGTCTCAATATTGTGTATCGTGTCCTGCATGCCAACCAGTTTCACCCCAATCACCACCAACTGATTCAGGGTTTGGTTATGGTTTATTTCCAATAGAGTTCGGGTTCTTGGGTGAATTGTTGACTGTTATGAGAATGAACCTAATTTTCTAAGTAACGTGTTATTCACAGATGAGGCACACTTCTCTAGAGACGAGTTCGCCAATTGTCACGTCTTGGCGAGGCACAATCTTCTCGTCCCAATCGAGCACCACCACCAACTCCGTTTTGAGATGCATGTACAGACCAATGTTATCTGCGATCTCGTTATCATACCATGTATCCTCACATGACGTTTGGTTGAAATTAGACACGAAGCGTTAATGTTCTTTAGAAGATGTACGACATAACATGCGTCGTCAGCCGTGGACCCAACTAGACGGAGCAACCGCACACTTTTCTGTGCCGTACGGGTATGCCAGGCGCCGAATTGGAAGGGGAGGTCAGATTAATGGCCGCCTCGCTTCCCTTATCTGACGTCCCATAATAATTTTTGGGCACATCAGAATGGTCGTCTACATGGTACCAGTTCCAGACGAACCAACATTCCTCGCCAGGGTTCTTAAAGCGTCTGGAGAAATTCATGCGATGCCTATTGTACTTGGTAGAGTGAGCCAAAATTTTCTGTGAATATATTATCCCTGTACTGAATGCTATGGTCCTCGCTTTTGACACACCTTGTAATCTACAACAGTGTTCACCTAACAGTGCGTCATCTTTGCAGGAGGCGCGTGTGCATTCATTTCTTTGTTGTTCCTGAAATTCCAAGTTTGACTAACTCGAGATTACTTTCAATAACGTAATTCCCTTTTGTAAATTTGCATTTCGACACCTCTACCATTTACAGGAAGGAAGAGAACCGAAGTGTTTGAGAAGTGGTGCTACGGAAGAATGTTGAAAATCATCTGCCTGATCTGATAAGGAATGAGGAGGTTCTCTGGAGACAACACTGACCAGAAAAATGGACAGGGTGATAGAAAACGTGTAAATAAATCAGTGTACCACCTCCATCGTAGTACAGGGAACTGTAGGGGAAACAGAGATTAGAATACATCAAACAAATATTTGAGGACGTAGGATGCAAGCACCATCAAGTGCCGCTCTGAGGTGAGGATCCTGGCACAGCAGACGAAATCGTGAGTGCCACATATAACCAGCCACATGAACGATCCCAAAATAATAATTGTGTCGGAAAGTGAAAACACCGCCGCCGTTCTGTAACCGCGGCGCCTGTGCGAAGCCTTCGGGCCGCATCCGCCATGCTTTTGCGCTCCAACAATACCGTATCGAGGCAGCAAACACACTCCCATTGTTCAATGTGAGTGAGCTTTGCTGAAGGCAGCTGTGTACACAAAGCGCCTCATGGACCACCGTCAGCGATAAGCGTTTGTTTGGTAATCGTTGTTTCGCTATGATGTTACTTGTCGGTCTGCCGTAATGGAAATCTCACTACGACAACAGCGTCTGTTCAGATACTCGGGCGAAGGGAAAGGCACCTCATTAGCAATTGCAAATGAAGATAACGCTCGAGAGTTGACGTTCCTCTTGATCGGCAGAAAAGGGCAATAAGGCGATAATTAAGTTTCCATTAAAAATATTTTAGTAATACTAAAAATGCACAATTTTTATTTAAATTGAATAAGCTAGACGCAATTGAATATGAAGAGGACACTCCATAGTCTAGGTACAGAAAGTAAGAAGCGAAAATATCTCAAATAAGGCGGAAGTTATTTGGATTATGGCTTAATTTGGACAATAGAGTGTACACTTCCCAGTAAGATAAAACGTCACTTAGAAGCCAATCATTGAAACTTTGTTCGAAAACCTCGCAACTGCTTTACCAGAAAATCAATTAAAACAGTAAAAAGTAATCTTTTTCTAAGCGTTTCTCAACAGCAAACAATGCTTTGCTAGCACCATACAACTTCCGATAAAAAGCAGCGCAGGTTTCTCAGTCCCATACCACCGCAGCAAGTTAATTCTACTAGCTACTTTAGATTTAGTCGGCGGACAAATTTTTTTTTTAATGTGTCATGGTCTAATAAGATCAGTATTAGAATTCAGCACTTGGCTCAAACAATTAACTGAAAAATTAGAATAATATTAACTGGATTGTGGCTATATGAGGCAATAATACAATTGAATACCTTGTTTATTACGTATGATATTTATATGACGATTCCGATACCGAGGATATATTCTTTTATAAAAATATCACTGGAAGGACAAAGGCATGCTTGAGATACTGAACAGCGATTGTGCTGAACTCCACTCCTTGGTGGTCATTCACTGTCTGTGTGTTATGGCGGATTGCAAGCCCTTATTCGAAATAAAGCTCCATGTTCATTGTGGATCCTTTGCACTATTTACAGAAGACTCACATCAGTTTTACAAATAGTGGTGAGTATGGTAAACCTTATAAAAATTCAAGCAGTTACTGCAGGTGTTTTTATTTTATTTTTTTAAGGACGCAGCACGTTCATTGTAATTGTATAACTAGGCTAGAGGATAACAGTTTTGAGAAAAAAATCAGAACTACGGGCAAGAAGAATACAGAAGGAAGCTTCCTCCTCCTTGCAGCAGCTTGTAATTTCCTATGACTTTGATATTTCTTGCAATATAAAATATTTTCCCTAAGATCACATATCACAGCCAGTCCGATGCTTCAAGCAGGAATTACATGGTTCAAGGGAAATTTAGAACCAAATCTACTTCTGATCATACTCGTCTATATGAATAACATCTTACTGAGTTGCCTTGTACCACTACAATGAAGGCAAAAGCTGGCAACACCAAAGTTCACTATTCTTTTATATCAGTAAGAAAAGGAACATGAGAGGTGAACAATAATTACCTTCGCAGCGCCCTATTTCCGCAAATCTGAGTTGTCGAAGGGCCACTATAATTAGTAAATTTTGCGCGAAAGCTAACATCGAACATGAAATAAGGCAAACAGGGTTGAATTACATTTCGAGATTTTAGAAGGCTTACCGAGCCATTATGTTATTGACGAATCTTTTCAATATATTGTTTGTGAATTCAATGTGCGTGATTCTTTAATGTTTGTGACATGCTTAATGTATGTATTTTCAAATGAATCCACCCACCTCAACTGCGCACTTCAACTGCGTTACGTAGAATAATAGAAACCGGCCGCCTGGCTGATGCCTTTTTCCTTGACTTCCGGTAGGAGTTCGATACGGTCTCGTACTTCCGCCTTGCAAAAATAAATACTGTATACAGTATCAAACCATCTCTTCGATTGGGCTGAAGAGTTCCTAGCGAATGAAACGTAGCACGTCATTCTTAAACCACTGAGTACAGTTACTTCTGTCTCAGGCAACCATTTCTTTTTCGATTGAAATAACCGATGTTATTGCAAGACAGAGACACCTAGTAGTACACGGAAGTACTTTTACGAATGTAGTGCATTGTAGCAGTCAGTTAAAGCCGCGAAAGCAATATTCGGAGCGGATATTGTACTATGTGACTGTAGGCGATTGTGACGTACGGTTTTTATTTGTAGTAATCATATTAAGCAGATCATTGATCAGGTTCGTAGAAGAGCTTCTGTGAAGTTTGAAAGGTAGGAGACGAGGTACTGACAGAATTGAAGTTGTGGGGACGGGTCGTCAATCGAGCTTGGGTAGCTCAGCTTGTTCGGTCAGAAGACTGCTCGCACTCTGTAATAAAGAACTGAGTAAAGGAATCAACGATCAACTTGAACGGATGTCTTGTGACGTCGGTCCAGGCCAAAGGCAACGAACTATATCGAACAATAAAAATAAAAGAAGTTGGTAGAGCTCTTACCCATAAAAGGCAAAGGTCTTGAGTTCGAGTTTCTGTCCGGCACACAGTTTTAATCTGCCGGGACGTTTGAGATCCTTGATAGTGAAAGTAAGTATATTTAAATTTATCGTGACTATTCCTTCACAGTTTTAATCTGCCAGGAAGTTTGAGATTGTTAATAGTGAAAGTAAGTATATTTAAATTTATTGTGACTATTGCTTTCGTGAGAGCTTTCGAAATAAAACCACTGGAGCAGTATGTGCTTTCGACACAAATTAATTAAATTTTAGGCCGATTTCTCCTTGACGGTTAGGACTATAAATTATTTTAAGTTCCGAAGTGAAACTACCTGATTGTTTACTTTTTGCCAATTTCGCCTTGTATTCCTTGCTTACTATGGTAATAAAAGCTAATAAAAAAATTGAAAATAATATTTTTTTCAGTATTCTTGGGGCTTCAAAAGATTGACGCAAATAAATCTTTAGGCGTTCTCGAGGTCGTGGCATGGACCACAACTGTTCAGAACGTCTGGAGCTACATGACGCTGTTAGCAGATGTTTGTATTGTATAGAGAGAGAGGCCGCAGCGCTAGAAAATTATAGCTAAATCAGGAATGCCAGCAGAGGATTGACTTTTGTGCGGCTCCCGGCAGCTGACCCTCAACATAAATGTAACGTATACACATAAGTAGACGGACTGTTACTGTAAGTTTATGTGATTCACAAACCATCTCTGAAAGCTGTCACGTTCATTATATATCTGAGAGTATGCTTACAGTACGATTAAATGTAATAAGAGAACCTAAAATTCACTTTAAGATGGTAGACTCATTCATTGGAAGAATCCTCGAGGAGTGTATTCCATCCACGAGTGATATACCTTAGAAAAGTATCGATCGACCGTTACTTCAGCATTGCTCTTCGAACTGGGATCCTTATCAGACAGAATTAATTGATCAATTAGAGGAGATTCAAAGCAGGGCAGCACAATACCTTACAGTATCGTGCAATAAGCGCGAAAGCGACTCGTTGGTGGTACACTCAACAAGAGGCAAGGTGCATCACAGTCAACGTTCCGATAGCGTTACATCCTCAGAAGACTATACGTCTACCCAGCCTCCTCTGGGAGGTAGAGAAATCTGAATTAATTCTGAAGCTTACCATGAGTCTTCCTCCCCTATCATCAATGTCGTCTAAAAAAGGATAGGCGGAGAGTGGGAGGACGGGGAGTGGGGCAGGGGGGGGGGGGAGACAAAGTAATAGTGACATACAAAGTAACCTCCACCGCACACCGGAATGCGGCTTGCCGAGTATAAATGTAGATGTAGAAGTTACGGTCCATTAAAGTTCTTCGTTGCCAGTCGTATGTCTTGAGCACCAGAATTATGCACACTACAGGCCATTAAAATTGCTACACCAAGAAGAAGAGCAGATCGTAAATGAGTATTCATTGGACGAATATATTACACTAGAAATGACATGTGATTACATTTTCACTCGGTTTGGGTGCATAGATTCTGAGATATCAGTACCCAGAGCAACCACCTCTGGCCGTAATAACGGCCTTGATACGCCTAGGCATTTAGTCAAACAGGGATTGGATGGTGTGTACAGGTACGGTAGGCCATGCAGCTTCAACACGATATCACAGTTCATCAAGAGTAGTGACTGGCGTATTGTGACGAGCCAGTTGCTCGGCCGCCATTGACCAGATGTTTTCAATTGGTGAGAGATCTGGAGAATGTGCTGGCCAGTGCAGCAGTCGAACATTTTCTGTATCCAGAAAGCCCCGTACAGGACCTGCAACTTGCGGTCGTGCATTATCCTCCTGAAATGTGGGGTTTCGCAGGGATCGATTGAAGCCACGGGTCGTAACACATCTGAAATGTAACGTCCACTGTTCAAAGTGCCGTCAATGCGAACAAGAGGTGACCGAGACGTGTAACCAATGGCACCCCATACCATCATGCCGAGTGATACGCCAGTCGCTGCAGCCATGGACTGTTCAGGCTGATCCCGGCGGAGGTTCGAGTCCTCCCTCGGGCGTGGGTGTCTGTGTTTGTCCTTAGGATAAATTAGGTTAAGTAATGTGTAAGCTTAGGGACTGATGACCTTAGCAGTTAAGTCCCATACGATTTCACACACATTTGAACATTTTTGATACGCCAGTATGGCGATGACGAATACACGCTTCCAATGTGCGTCCACCGCTATGTCACCAAATACGGATGCGACCATCATGATGCTGTAAACAGAACCTGGATTCATCGGAAAAAGTGACGTTTTGCCATTCGTGCACCCAGATTCGTCGTTGAGTACACCATCGCAGGCGCTCCTGTCTGTCATCCAGCATCAAGGGTAACCGCAGCCATGGTCTCCGAGCTGATAGTCCATGCTGCTGCAAACGTCGTCGAACTGTTCGTGCAGATGGTTGCTGTCTTGCAAACGTCCCCACCTGTTGACTCAGTGATCGAGACGTGGCTGCACGATCCGTTACAGCCTCGCGGATAAGATGCCAGTCATCTCGACTTCTAGTGACACGAAGCCGTGAAATCCAGCATGCCATTCCGTATTACCCTCCTGAACCCACCGATTCCATTTTATGCTAACAGTCATTGGATCTCGATCAATGCGAGCAGCAATGTAGCGATACGATAAACCGCAATCGCGGTAGGTTACAATCCGACCATTATCAAAGTCGGAAACGTGATGGTACGCATTTCTCCTCTTTTCACGAGGCATTACAACAACGTTTCACCAGGTAACGCCGGTCAATTGCTATTTGTGTATGAGAAATCGGATGGAAACTTTCCTCATGTCAGCACGTTGTAGGTGTCGCCAGCGACGCCAACCTTTTGTGAATGCTCTAAAAAGCTAATCATTTGTATATCACAGCATCTTCTTCCTATCGGTTCAATTTCTCGTCAGTAGCACGTCATCTTCGTGGTGTAGCAATTTTAATGGCCATTAGTGTATATCGGTAGCCATTGATTGAGTATCGAAATACCTGGCTAAATATAACTATGCTGTCCACTTGGTTTAGGGTCTTGTATCGTATTCGGGGTAACGACTTTTAATTCACGTTCGAGTCACTCTGAGGTAAGTTTTCTGTCATTCATCTAAATGACAAGATGTCAAATTCACAGGCTCTGTGTTTCTTTCTTTTCACTTGATATGGTTGGCTGTCAGCCACCTCACGTTTTCAAGATCTTCACGTCATGTGCATAGCTGCCAGCCGCATCCCTGACGTTGTTTTATTGTTGCTGAAAGTTTGAGTGTTTTCTCGCACTGTTTCCGTAATGCTGTGGTGTTAACAGTGTGTGATGGCGAGTGGACTGTACGGTTAGCATCAACACAACCAGACGGTAGCGCTTAAAGATGCTCAAAACTCAATGAGTATATTCTATTCAGCAAAGTATACTGCTGATTCAGTATCACTGCATTCCATAAGGTCCATGAGTATTTTTTGCAGCGTTCCTCTACGATACCATCGTAGTTTTACAAGCAATTAATCCCTCCCTTCTCACTGTCAATAAGCCTAACAAAAGCGAATAATTTATTTTGGGAACAATAGAAAAACGATAAGTATGCAGTTATACAACGGACAAAGTGCCGACAAGCAGTGTCTGAAAAATGCGGACTAAAATATTCTGCTGAGCAAGGCGAAAATTTTTGGCGTGATTTGAAATCCCGCTTAAATGGTAAGATGCAAATTAAAATGCCTCCCTGACGGATCCCCACCGGATTGTCCGAGCGAATACCGGAAGAAAGCTTTTTTCTCCTGGCTCAGGAAAAAAAATCCGCCGGAGGGAATGAGGGGACATCAATTTCCTTTGTGTTAGTCGGCAATAAATAAAGCTCGTCATTCCTAATGGCCGTCTTAATCTCAGGCTTAGCGTCTACCCCCAAATTCAGAGCTGGAAAATTTCTGTGGGAGGCACGGTCATTAGCGAAGTCCAATGCGCTTAGAGGAGAAAGCACTGAAGAATAAATGAAGAGTATTTTGCTCCTGATTCAATGGCGATGAATGGAAAATACAGGGGGCAAATGAACGATGAGTATCGTCAAGACCGTTTTTCAAAGAATATTTATCACCTCCAGGACAATAACTTCGAATGTCCACAGAATAATTAATTAGTGCTATTCTTCCAGTTAAATAACACGTTTGAGGGCACTGCACTTAATTCCATATTCTGTTTCGTCCGATAGACCCTTTATCCATTAGGGAGAAATAATTGTTGATGTCTGCCTTTAGAAACACCTGCTTGGTGGTTTACGTATTTATGTACATAAACTTCATTTTTCTTCGTGAGATTTTCTTGAGTTTATAGTGGCCTTGAGAAGCCGTCGCTCAGCCTATGGGTAACTCATTCGAATCCGATTGGTGTGAGGTACCTTCGTCAGCAGTTCTTGTTCTGCAAAAAATGTATGGAAGTTATCGAGAAATTAAAGACCAAAAGTTTCTTTTGCACTGTCTTGCGTTCAACTCCGATGCTTTAGTAAATGTCACTTGGAGTGATGGCATCGACAATATTGTTACAAACGCATTCGATGGATGGGGCTGTCACGTTAAACGGTTGTTTAGAAGTTACGTCGGTGAGAATTGTCTATGAGCCTTCACAGCGCTGAACATTTGCCTTCATTTCATTCAGTACTCATCCATAAAAACACAAAGACGGCTCAGCCATACACTAGGACTCTTTAATAGTATCTTTCATTGGACATTCTAATGTGTCGTGCATTTTTAAAGACGTAAACGATATTATGTCTGCTTGTCCTATATGGTGGCTTTGCAAAATTATATAGTTTTCATAATAATTTATTACGTCAGGTATTCTTTGGAAAGATCTTGAAATTGATGCCTCCATTTATCGCCAAAATAAGTAAGAATATATGCGGTCACAATTAACAGCCACTCAAAGTAGGGACATGGATCTGCTACACATTATAAATATTAACCTATATCTTCTTTCTCATTTAGAATTCTGATACAACATTTATTATCTGAGTGATAACCCTTTAATGAGAGGATCTACGAGAATTAATGACTAAGTATTATGAATTTCAAACAATTAAGTTCTTTAATCAAAGCGTCTTACACGTACCTTACTTCTATTCCCTGACAGCCAAGGAACAAGAACGTAATGTTGTTCTATATTAGATTGCAATTCTTTTTCCAATTTTGATTAACCAACGAGTAGCCCGCCCCGTTGGCCGTGCTGGCCCCTGGTGGACGCCCAGGGAACGACTCTCACCAGACGAGTGTAACCCCTATGTTTGCGTCGTAGAGTAATGGTGGTGTACGCATACGTGGAGAATTTGTTTGCGCAGCAGTTGGCGACGTATTGTAGCTGAGGCGGAAGAAGGGGAACCAGCCCGCATTCTCCGAGGCAGATGGAAAACCGCCTAACAACCATCCACAGACTGGCCGGCTCACCGGACCTCGACACAAGTCCCCCGGGCGGATTCGTGCTGGGGACCAGGCACTCCTTTCCAATCCGGAAAGCCGTGTGTGAAGTAGAAGTGTTATGCCGCCCCTCATACGTCTAGATACAACTCTGGCAAGTGATACATACCTAAGCATCCTGCATGACCACCTGCATCGATTCACGTCCATTGTGCGTTCCGACTGACTTGGGCTATTCCAGCAGAAAAATGCGACACCCCACACGTCCAGAATTGCTACAGAGTGCCTCCAGGAGCACACTTCTGAGTTTAAACACTTCCGCTGGCCACCAAACTCTGCTGATATGAACATTATTGAGCGAATCTGGTATGCCTTGCAACGGCCTGTTCAGAAGAGATCTCTACCCTGTCATGCTCTTGCTAATTTATGGACAGCCCTGCAGGATTCATGATGTCAATTCCTTCCAGCACTACTTCAGACATTAGTCGAGTCCATTCCATGTTTTGTTGCGGCACTTCTGCGTGCTCGCTGGGGCCCTACACGATGTTACGCACGTGTACCAGTTCCTGTGGCTCTTAAGTGTATATGTATGAAGTGATTTATATGGACTTATCACTAACATTATACATCTTCATGGTTTTGTAAATTTCCATGAGATACCGCAATTTCTGTCTGTTTTGTACGTATTAACCCCCATCCCGCTACTATTAGTACATGTAGTATAGCACTCTCAATTAATTATATACTATAAATTAATATGTTTCGACATTTTTTAAACATTGTGTATGAAACACTTTTTATTTATTATGTAATTGTATTCAGATCTTAACGCTACGGAATTGTATGGTTACATAGCAAAATTTTGTGTAATGTTTGCTGGTTCCTGATAGTTTGCATATTGGCTGCACTTGAGCATGCATGGTGCGTGCTGGTGTCAGCGTTTATGTCATGCGAAGATGATTGTGGCACCACTGTCTATGTTGTTTTTACCACATGTATGCACCCCTCTCCCTTACTCATGTTAACCGGAGCGGAACTGATTAATATTTTATATCCTCAAATGTATGAATGTTGTTTCGGAACAGTTATTTATTTCAGGACGGTTATATTCAAACATTAATGACACCTTTTATGGGTTGAGTTTCAGTGAGATGCAGGTATGATGATGAATTTATTAGAGTATATCGAACGTCAGGTGAAATAAACAGCGTGATCCCGTACAATGGTTGTGCAGCTCACATAGTTGTAGTTTACATTGAGCAACTTGTATCAGAAGATCGGTTTTATCCGCTGCCAGCTCGTCTCTCAGTGGGGAACTGGAATAACAACAGAGAAAGAAAGTAATGCCCCGACGACATGTCGTTCAGACACTTTGGATATTTACTGACTTTGTAAGTGAAGCAGCTTAAAATTGTGTTTATTTAATGACACCACATTATGCTTCATTATCCGTACGTTTAATTGGTTTCAGTTTTCATCTTTGCACCGCAAAATGCTTTTACAGCCGAAAACGCGATAATGAATTGTTGAATAATCAAACGTTAAAGCCAAATCACAAGAATAATTTTGCTGAAAAACTGTATTATGACTATTGTACCCGACCAAGGAAAAATCATTATGAAACACACATTAGTTGATAAGGAACAACGTGCATCTAAAAAGTTTAAAGCGGGATAGAAAATCTTCCAAAGTGAAGTGTGCTAGGTGTAGTGGCATTTTGACCCATCGTCCGTTGGAAGACTGGATAGTGTGCCACAAATACCACACATGGTGATGTGAGGACTGCTCAACCTCTTAAGCAGGAACATATGTTATTTTTGTAAATGCAAAATATTACTTATGCATTACATTAGTTTGCAGCACTGTACAACGAGCCACCAGACGCCATAAGCCGCTTATTTAAAAAAAAAAAAAACTCCGAATACAACAATGAACGTAAGTGTCCGCTGCGTTTTGGTTCACGCTGTACATTATAATTATCTTTATTTATCTTACTGGAAGGGCATTAGGAAAGTTCTATAGGTCGACGGCAGGTTCGATTGTTCCGTGAGCTCAGAGTTAAGAGGAACCGAAATCACAAATGAGTCCACGGGAAAATGAAGTTATTTACGAGAAGTATTTAACAACTGTCTGAAAAACAGCAAAGTAAGCATTTCATCACAAAGAGTAAAAAGGAATCAATAATATCGTAACTGTATTAATAGTAATCTTACGGTCGTTTCCCTACTATAGTTTTTACCCTCTATAGTTCCCTACAACACCAGGAGGGTTATCCCCTGATATTGCAACACATGTCCTCTCATGTTGTCCCTTCTTGTCAATGCCTTACACATGTTGCTCCCCCCCCCCCTCCCCCCCCGGTCATATACGGTTGTAGCACAACATCCCAAAACCCTCGATCCTATTCTGTTCTGTATTTTCCAGTCCATAATACATTTACAAGGGAATACAAACGTCTAACAATTGAGATTAACAGAAAGAATAAAATGGTTAAGCAGGAATGGATAGAGGACAAATGTAAGGATTTATAAGCATATTTCACTAGGGGAAAGATAAATAACACCTACAGGAAACTTAAAGAGGCATTTTGAGAAAAGATAAGCAGCTGTATGAATATCAAGAGCTCACATGAAAAACCAGTCCTACCAAAGAAGGGAAAGCTGAAAGGTGGAAGGAGTATATATAAGATCGTGTCTGTACAAGGCAGATGTACTTGAGAGCAATATTATGAAAATGGAAGAGGACGTAGATGAAGATGAGATAGGAGATAGGATACTACCTCAAGAATGTGACAGGGCACTGAAAGACCTAAGTCGAAACAAGGCCCCGGAAATAAGTAACATTCTGTTACACCTACTGATAGCCTTGGGAGAACCATCTATGACAGAACTCTTCCATCTGGTGAACAAGATGTGTGGGACAGGCGAAATACCCTCAGACTTTGAGGAGAATATGATAATTGCAATTCTGAAGAACGCAGGTGTTGACAGGTGTGAAAATTACCGAACTACCGGTTAACTATTCATTGCGGCAAAATACGAACTCGAATTCTTTACAGAAGGATAGAGAAAGTGGTAGAAGCCGACCTCGGGAAGATCAGTTTGGACGTCGGAGAAATGTAGAAAAACGCGAGGCAATATGGACCTTACGACTTCTCATAGAAGATAGGTCAAGGGGATGCAGCACATGTCTATATCATTGATAGGCTTAGAGAAAGCTTTTGACAATGTTGACTGGAATACTCTTCTGAAGGTAGAGGGGTAACATACAGGTAGCGAAACGCTATTTACAACTTTTACAGAAACCAGATGAATAGTCGAGGGGCATGAAAGGGAAGCTGTGGTTGATAAGGGAGTGAGACAGGGTTTCAGCCTATCCCCGATGTTATTCAATTTATACATTGAGCAAACAGTAAAGGAAAAAAAGAAAAGTATGGAGTAGGAAATAAAGTCCAGGGAGAAGAAATAGAAGCTTTCAGGTTTGCCGATGACATTGTAATTCTATCAGAGACAGCAAAGGACTTAGAAGAGCAGTTGAACGAAATGGACAGTGTCCTGAAAGGAGGAAATAAGATGAGCATCAACGAAAGCTATACGAGGATAAAGGAATGTAGTCAAATTAAACCAGATGACGGTGAGGGAATTAGATTAGGAAGTGAGACACTGAAAGTAGTAGATGAGTTTTGCTATTTGGGCAGCAAAATAACTGATAATGGGCGAAGTAGAGAGTATAAAAAATGTCGACTGGCAATGGGAAGGGGAATTTGTTAGTATCGAATAAAGATTTAAGTGTCAGGAAGTCTTTTCTGAAAGTACTTTTATGGAATGTAGCCATGTATGAAAGTGAAACATGGACGATAAACAATTTAGACTAAACGAGAACAGACGCTTTTGAAATGTCATGCTACAGAAGAATGCTAAAGATTTGAGTGGTAGATCACATAACTAATGAGGAGGTACTGAGTAGAACTGGAGAGAAAAGAAAGTGGTGGCACATCCTCACTAGAAGGAAGGATCGGTTGGTAGAACGCATTCAGAGACATCTAGGCATCACGAATTTGGTACTGGAGGGAGCGTGGGGTAAAAATCGTAGAGGGAGACCAAAATATGTATACAGTAAGTAGATTCAGAAGGATATAGGTTTCAGTAGTTACACGGAAATGTAGGGCTTACACAGGATACAGTAGCGTGAACAGCTGCATAAAACCAGTCTTCGGACTGATGAGCACAACAACAATTCACTACCATATACTGCTGCGCTTCAAACGCACATTCTCAGAAATTTCTTCCTCAAATTAATAGATTTCGTGGCCAATAATGCTCTCTTTGCCTGTACTGGTGTGCGTTTAATGTGCTCCTTGCTTCGTCCCGTTGTTGGTTTTCTTCCAAGGTAGATGGTGTTGGAATTCTACTCCAACACCAGTTCTACTCTATGGTCCCCCAATTTGATGTTGAATTCACCGCGAATCTCGTTTGTGCTATCTCTCCTTACTTTTGTCTATCTTCAGTGTACCCTCAATCTATAGTGTGTGCTCATTAGGTTCTTCATTCCATTTAGAGTCCTGCAAATCTTCCTGCATCAGCGAATATTATCATCGACGTTACTTCACCCAAAACTTCAATTCCATCCCTGAACATTTCTCTTACTTTCGTCGTTGGTCCTGTGATGTACAAATTGATCAGTAGGGGCGACAGCCTACATCCCTGTCTTATATCCTTTCTAATCCAAACACTCCGTTCTTGGTCTTCTATCCTTACGTTTCTCTCTTGGTTCTTGGTATATACCGCATTTTACCCATCTTTCCCTGAAGCATAGGTCAATTTTCCTTAGAATTTCGAACATCTTGAACCATTCTGCATTGTTGGAAGCGTTTTCTAGGTCGATGAATCCTATAAACATTTCCTAACATTGCTTACATTATAAAATGCTCTTTTCTTGTCAAAAATGTCTTAACTGACTGTGAGATAGTTCTCATACTTACATCCATTTGATGTCTTCGTGATCGTATGAATGATACTTTCCGAAACTCTTAATGTATGTCTCTAGTCTCGTAGAGTCAAGACACCAGCTTCTTTTCGTTTGGTTGCAACTTTAAACATTGATTTTAGAAATTCAAAACGAAATATATACTGGGTGTTTCACTAAATGTGTTTACCTTTGTAATTTACGAAGTAATAGGCGACTGAAATATTTATTGCGGTAGGTCACCATAAGAAACGTTACACCGTCTGCGGAGCTATGAACATAGCTTATTGTGTCATTATCCAAAGACTTACGACAAAAAGATACAATTTTTTGAATGGAACAGTAGTTGTTTCTATCTTGCACTGGAATCAGCAAAACCAGCTGTGCATACATCAATTTAAATTACATTCCTATCACTTTTAGTTTGGGAACTACAACCCTTCAAATTTTCAGGGGTAGATACCACACACGTTGCGCGTAAAGCAGTGCGCCTTCTAAATGTGGTAAGACCGAGTTGTAACGTCGCCGGTGTCACGGAGCGAGAACCTTCCTCGATGAGCTGTTAGACTGCCGACTGTTGCCGCACACGGCCGTATACCCGACAGTTCGAGCCACACAAACAAACGGGGCTCAATATAACACAGTTACTGACATCGAAACTTCCTGGCAGATTAAAACTGTGTGCCCGACCGAGACTCGAACTCGGGACCTTTGCCTTTCGCGGGCAAGTACTCTACCATCTGAGCTACCGAAGCACGACTCACGACCGGTACTCACAGCTTTACTTCTGCCAGTATCCGTCTCCTATCTTCCAAACTTCTGCAAGGTTCGCAGGAGAGCTTCTGTAAAGTTTGGAAGGTAGGAGACGGATACTGGCAGAAGTAAAGCTGTGAGTATCGGTCGTGAGTCGTGCTTCGGTAGCTCAGATGGTAGAGCACTTGCCCGCGAAAGGCAAAGGTCCCAATTTCGAGTCTCGCTCAGGCACACAGTTTTCATCTGCCAGGAAGTTTCATATCAGCGCACACTCCGCTGCAGAGTGAAAATCTCATTCTGGCTAAGCCATGTCTCCGCAGTATCCTTTCTTTGAGGAGTGCTAGTTCTGCAAGGTTCGCAGGAGAGCTTCTGTAAAGTTTGGAAGGTAGGAGACGGATACTGGCAGAAGTAAAGCTGTGGGGACCGGGCGTGAGTCGTGCTTCGGTAGCTCAGATGGTAGAGCACTTGCCCGCGAAAGGCAAAGGTCCCGAGTTCGAGTCTCGGTCGGGCACATAGTTTTAATCTGCCAGGAAGTTTCATATCAGCGCACACTCCGCTGCAGAGTGGAAATCTCGTTCTGGCTAAGCCATGTCTCCGCAGTATCCTTTCTTTGAGGAGTGCTAGTTCTGCAAGGTTCGCAGGAGAGCTTCTGTAAAGTTTGGAAGGTAGGAGACGGATACTGGCAGAAGTAAAGCTGTGGGGACCGGGCGTGAGTCGTGCTTCGGTAGCTCAGATGGTAGAGCACTTGCCCGCAAAAGGCAAAGGTCCCGAGTTCGAGTCTCGGTCGGGCACACAGTTTTCATCTGCCAGGAAGTTTCATATCAGCGCACACTCCGCTGCATCGTGAAAATCTCATTCTAGTTACTGACATCGGTTGAAGATCGCATACGCGAACAGCGAATACGTTGACGTGTAGCTGATGCTCGGCGAGTGCCGACACGATGCCACTGAAGCAGCCATGGAGCACGCCGTGAGATATCCTAGGCGTAGAACTCCGGCAGCCATTACGTTCTTACGTGCCGAACAACGACTTCGGGAAACAGGCAGCTTGGTAATGCGCTGCAGGAACAGACGAAGATCAGCAAGAAGTGAGGAGACGGAGGGGTTTGTTTTAGCTGCAGTACACCACGATCCTCATGTCAGCTTACGAGCCGTTGCTGCAGTCGCTGGTGTCAGTCTTACATCCGTGTGGCTCGTATTACACGACCACAGGTTTCATCCGTACCGCCTGTCACTGACCCAGGAGCTGCATGGGAACGATTTCCGTGCGAGAGTTACATTCTGTGAATGGGCCACGCGTAATATCGCGCTGGAGCCTTTACAAGGTGTTATGTACTCTGATGAGTCCACGTCCACAAATTATGGTGCAGTGAATCGCCATAACGTGCACTACTGGGTCGCAGACAGTCCTCGCAGAGTACGACCCGTCGACCGTCAACGTAAGTGGTCTATTAATGTATGGAGTGGAATCTCTGGGGATGAAATCATCGGTCCACACTACTTCCAAGATACACTGACAGGTGAGTTATATCGCGCGTTCATAGTCAACAGTTTGGGTGGTCTCCTTGAACATGTGTGTCTACCCACGAGAGTCCATATGTGGAAGCAGGACGATGTTCACCCAGCCCAAACTGCGCGTGCTGTTGTGGGAGAACTAAACAACAGGTTTGCAGGAAGGTGGTCGGGGCGCCATGGTCCTCATTCATGGCCCGCATGGTCGTCCGATTTAACACCATTAGATTTCCTTTTGTGAGGCTATCCAAAGGATCGTGTTTATCTCACTGACCCCACATCCCCAGTTTAACTAAAATGGCGCATCGAGGACTCATGTTACATCTCGTCCGCAGATCCTTTAGAAGGAGCATTGCATTGTGCATTCAGGAACTTGGACACACATTTTAACATCTCATTTAAATCAACTTCCCACCGCCAGAACATCCATCACACACCACACAGCCATGTATTATGTACAGCGTATGGCAGCTGCCCCTGAAACTTTGAAGGGCTGTAGCTCCCAAACTAAAAGTGATGGGAATGTAATTTGAATTGATGTATACACAGCTGGTGTTACTGATTCCGGTGCATGATAGAAACAACTATTGTTCCATTTAAGAAATTGTGTCTTTTTGATGTAACTCTTTGGATAATAACACAATAAACTATGTTCATATCAGCGCAGACAGTGTAACGTTTCTTATAGTGACCTACCGCAATAAATATTTCCGTCGCCTATTACTTCGAAACTGACAGAGTCGAATACATTTAGTGGAACACCCTGTATATGCCTTCTGCTTAATTCCATCGACACACTCCCAAAATTCTGTTAATTTCAGACCTTAACAATAAATTTCTCCTATCTTCCAAACACCCTGTACTTATTTTCCTTGTTTCAAAATTATAAGCCTTGTCTTTACATCCATCTCTTTCTCCATGTATGAGAGCTAACCCATCTCCCTGGTCATAACATTTAAATGAAATGTTCTCGATCATCCCTCTTTCGCTTTCCTCCGATCTAGCCTTTGAAAAGTTTTGTAAACGAATATCGTACCTAATTAACTGTTCAGTGACATTTGATTTACGTTGTTCTAAACTTTCAGTGGCTATTTCTTCTCTCCTACTTCTTGTAGAACTATTTCATTCATTTTTCTGACAGTCTAGGTAGTTCATGTAAGTCTGCCCCAAATCACTCTTCCGCAGATTGGGGGTGAGCTTTCTTCTACTATGGTAACTTCCAAGGTTGACATCCGTGTCATAACACTACATACAAACGTCTTCATCAACATTTTCTTAGTGTGGAAACTGAAAGGATTGTTCAAATATTCTTCCCTTGATTTTCTTGGGACTCTTTACTTTCTTTACATTGCTACCGAGTGTGTGTCACCGCCAGGCACCACACTTGCTAGGTGGTAGTCTTTAGTCCGTTAGTATACGTCGGACCCGCGTGTCGCCACTATCAGTGATTGCAGACCGAGCGCCGCCATACGGCAGGTCTAGTCTAGAGAGAGTCCCTAGCACTCGCCCCAGTTGTAGAGCCGACTTTGTTAGCGATGGTTCACTGTCTACATACGTTCTCATTTGCAGAGACGACAGTTTAGCATAGCCTTCAGCTACGTCATTTGCTACGACCTAGCAAGGCGCCATATTCAGTTACTATAATCTGAAGAAATAATATTGTGAATCATGTACCGTCAAGAGCGACGTTCATCATAAATGGATTAAAGTTAACTATCAAACTAATTACGTCCGCTTTCTGAATTATAATTCCATGTCATGTTCCAGACCTCACGTCAGCATAGTCCTTTCCTCGTCACGCCAGCCTGCGTGAGCTAAATCGCGTGCATTTCGACCTCCCTTCGTAACACGGTGTTGGATCTTCTGCCAACACAACACCGAGAAAGAGAAATTCGGCTATTTCATAGAGTATTCTTATGTGAGTTTTATATCAGATCCTTTCTCTTATTGGAATCTAGTTTTAACTTCGTTACTTCTTGATTTAATACTCTTAGCGTTTGTTTAGTTTTTTTCCTCTGAGTACCGGAGCATCATAGGCGAATCTACTTCAGTAAATACGCATATCAGAACAGGTACTTATGATGCGTTGCAGTACTCAGATGTGGTGACTTTACAGTCGCGATAGTGTTGGCGAACTGTGCAGGAAAGGCGGACAGCTGTATTACAAATTACTCTCAGCAAAATACATCCTTCCCTGAATGAGAAAATAATAGCAGCCGTAAGAACAGTTGGCCTCCTTGGGAGAGCAATTGCAGTGCCGCCTCATTACTCATTAATAATGCATGCGTCTTCTCGTTTGCGGTCGGCAGCTGCGCGCGCGGCGCGTTCCTGTGAATGTATGGACCATTTGCGGCAGGATCACGTGCCTAATCCCCTAATCCCGCCCAGGGCAGGCCGGTCTGGGCGAGGCCAGGTATTATCGCAGAATTCAGTCCTAACGACACCAGGAGGCGGCGAACATAATCCCCGCCATTACAGTCCCAGCTACAGCGGCCAAGCGAGGGTCACTCTTCTGGCTCCGTACTTCATCGCCGAGCTCTGCTTCCTACTGCAAACACCCCGTTTTCCCCCTTTTACTAAATGGTCGTAATATAGAGTACCTACTGAGGCATAGGCTTCGTTGCTGTTTGATATGGAAAGCATTAAGTGCGGGAAGAGTCATATGGAAGTTCAGATCATAGTAGCCAAGCCGATGGGCGACTGGTAACCTCCACGGTTCCTGCAATCATGCTACAAAAATAAATTAAAAAAAAGGAAAAAAGGAAAGAAAGTATGCGAGGCAACTTCAGGTGAGCCGACTGATATCTACTAGCTGCGTCGCAGAATTTCTTAAGGCGAAAGATTTGTATCGCACACGTGTAATGCTCCCGACAGACAGCGCCAGCCAGACGACAGCGCCTTCGATAGCGAACGCGCGCAACTCAGTTGTCCTGTGGGTTGCCGCACGGTAAGGCTCTCAGCGCACCCTGTCGTCTCCGCTGCGAGCAAATAGTGAAATTACTGCTATTCTACGAGTTATCCAACTGTCAGACGCTCTGATGGTTAATAGTGCTTTCTCCCATGTGTACTGCGACGGACCCTTTAATAAAGGACTCCCAGAAAGGATCCGCAGAGCCGCAAATTGCTTTAAAATATTCTACTACAAGCCATGTTGATATACACTGAAGCGCCACTGGTATAGGCATCCGTACTCAAATACAGAGATATGTAAACAGGCAGAATACGGCAATGCGGTCAGCAACGCCTCTGTACGACAATGTCTTGCGCAGTTGTTAGACGGCCGCTGGAACAATGACAGGTTATCAAAATTTAAGTGAGTTTGAACGTGGTCTTGCAGTCGGCGCACGAGCGATGGGAGACAGCATAGTCGAGGTAGCCATAAAATGTGGATTTTCCCGTACGACCTTTTCACAAGTGTGCCGTGAATATCAGGAATCCAGCAAAGCATCAAATCTACGACATCAAAAATGGTTCAAATGGTTCTGAGCACTGTGGGGCTTAACTTCTGAGGTCATCAGTCCCCTAGAACTTAGAACTACTTAAACCTAACTAACCTAAGGACATCACACACATCCATGCCAAAGGCAGGATTCGAACCCGCGACAGTAGCGGTCGTGCGGTTCCAGACTGTAGCACCTAGAACCGTTCGGCCACCCTGGCCTGCTCTCTGACACCGCTGCGGCCGGAAAAAGATCTTCCAAGAACGGGACTAACGACGACTGAAGAGAGCCGTTCAATGTGACAGAAGTGCAACGCTTCCCCAAAGTGCTGCAGATTTCAATGCTGGGCCATCAACAAGAGTCAGCTTGTGAACCATTCAACGAAACATCATCGATATAAGCTTTCGGAGCCAAAGACCCACTTGTGTACCCTCGGTGACTGCACGGCACAAAACTTTACGCCTCGCCTGTGCCCGTCAACACCGACATTGGACTGGTGATGGCTGGAAACCTGTTGTCTGGTCGGACGAGCCTCGTTCCAAATTGCATCGAGCGGATGGACATTTTCCTCATGAATTCTTGGACTCCACATGTCAGCAGGGGACTGTTCAAGCTGGTACAGGCTCTGTAATGATGTGACACGTGTGCAGTTGGAGTGATATGGGCCTCCTGATAAGTCTAGATACGGTTCTGACAGGTGACACGGACGTAAACATCGTGTCTGATCCATTCATGTCCATTGTGCATTCCTACTGACTTGGGCAATTCCAGCAGGACAATGCGACACTCCTCATGTCCGGAATTGCTACACAGTAGTTCCAGTACTCATCTAGCTTTAAACACTTCCGCTGTCCACCAAACTCCTAAGACATTAACATTATTGAGTACATCTGGGATGCTTTGCAACGTGTTGTTCAGAAGAGATCTCCACACCCTCGTATTCTTACGGATTTATGGACAGCCCCGTACGATTTATGGTATCAATTCCCTCTAGCTTCACTTGTGACATCAGTTGAGTCCAAGCCACGTCGTGCTACGGCACTTCTGCGTACTCACGGGGGCCCTACACGATATTAGGGAGGTGTACGAATTTCTTTAGGTCTTCAGTGAAAGAGAGACGTTCAATAATTAAAGACACATATTGATATGAATCAGTTTGTAGGAAGGGTTTTGTTGTTTCATGAATTTAGGTTGCCGTTCCTGGGGTGAATGGAGAACAGGTGACCGATAAAAACACTTTTGTTTACAACCTAAATATTGCATGTAACTACGGCGTGTGCACTTGAAGTTTCCACAGTGATTGAACAACGTTCAGTGAACCTATTCTTTCTCTCTGAAGGTGAAAAACTGGCTAAAATATTTAACCGAATTAATTTTTTTTTTTTTTTTTTTTTTTTTTTTGGGAGTAGAACAGTTGAAAACGGTCGAACCTCTATGACTGATGGGCAACGTCCTGGCTTACCAGATGAAGTGTCGACCACTTCGCTTAAATCCCGCATTCACAACATTATTCGTGAAGACCGACGTATTACAGTTGTACTTACAGCAAAAATAGTTGCAGTAAGTGTCGACACAGGTCATTATATTATCAACAACAAATTCAAGTACAGCAAAATAAGCGCAAATTAGATCCCGATAGAGTTAACGACGCTATGAAAGGAGAGGTGAGCATTTTCTAAAAAAGATGTTAACGTGTGGTGACAATTGGGCTCACCATTTTGAACCACAGTCCAAAAGACAAAGCATGAAATAGAAGCACATCATCCATCCTGTCCGAAAGAAATTCAGAATGCAACTATTAGCGGGAAAAGTCAGTTTGGGTCTTTCAGGAAACCCAAGACTTAATCTTTTGTGATTATTTAGAATATCAGCGTACAATAAACAGCGCCTACTACTCGGACATGTTTACGAACGAAGTAAAACCAGCAATGAGAGAAGAACGTCACTGATCTCAAGGAACAGGCGTGTCACTGCTACACGATAATGCTCGTCCTCACACAGCCCAGCTGATTCAAGAAACCATTGGAAAAATGGTTTGGGAAATACTAGATCGTCATCCCTAGGGTCCAAATTTGGCTCCCTGAGACTGTCTCGTAATTTTATTCATGGAAACTATAGGAGTTACAAAAATCACAAGAGCACAGCTAAACACAGCACTATTTCAGATAAAAACTGTAATTTTTCCACATAGTCACCACCATTCGTTATGCACTTTTGCCAACGTAGAACCAGAGCCTGCATGCCGCGCTTGTAAATAGCGGAACCAGCTGAGGCCAACCACTTTCCTTACAGTTTTGACAGCAGCATCAGGGTCTTGAAAATGTTCGAGGCACAGTCTATCTCTCAGAGGCCCAAAGAGATGGAAGTCAGAAACCGCTAAATCGGGACTGTACGGTGGTAAGACTGTCCTGCCGAATTTCTCCATGAGTTGCGTAGTCGCCAAACTGTTGTGGGACCTTGAGTTATCATGTTGCGGTTGGAAGTTGTTCTTCTTCTCTGGCTTTACCCTGGAAATTCGGGCATTCGGCATAGTCAGTGACGTCTTTTAGCATGCTGAATTAACAGTCTCTCCAGGCTCCAGGACATTCAAAAGAACAACACCCTCGTTATCCTAGAAGCCTGCGCACGTCACTTTGCCTGCCGACGACTGTGTCTTGAATTTTTTGCTTTGTCGGAGAATTCGCATGTCGCTATTCCATGGACTGTATTTTGGAAACCAGCTCCTAGCGGTGACACCACGTCTCATCTCCGGTGACGATGGTATTCAGAAAATTGTCACCTTCAGCTTCATATAGGTCCAGCAATTCCCGACAAATTTACATTCGATGACTTTTTTGTTCTGGAAGCATCCGGGGAACCCATCTCGTGCAGACTTTGCGATAATTAAGATATTCGAGCATTGTTTCCATGACATTACAGCCGACATTCAACTCTGCACACAGTTATCTGGTCGTTATCCGCCGATCAGCACGGATGAGTTGGTCAAGACGCTCTTCATTGTGAGGGATGACATCTGTGCAGGATCGACCGGGACGTGGCCTGTCATGCACACTCTTTTCACACATTGAAAATGCCGCACTCATCGCCTATTTTTTCGTGTCCATACACCTTTAGCAGGTGTCGATGAATTTAAATCGGCGCAGTTTCTTCAGCAGTGAGAAATTCAATCACACATCACTGTTTTACACGCGCGTCCATATAAAACTCCACTCTGGAACACTCCCCTGCTGGCGCAACTACCGCAGAACAACGTAACCACCTGCTAATGAAAGAGGAAGGTTCAAGCATTAGCACTATACCAGCGACATATGGCGCGGACATAAAGTCATCATCAAAAAGATAAGACGCATTAGTTTCTGAACGACACTCGTATATCTATTTGTCTCTTTAATTATTGAATGTCGCTCGTACAAGCCTCAGGAATTGCAGTCTTCACGGGTTGCAAAACTGATGCCCTTGGAAGCCTTCTTCCGTGTTTGCGGTCTGATCTACATACACTCTTGAAAACATATTTTATGTACTCCAGCCTTATGCAACAAAAAACGTCCTACACCGAACCAGGAAGACCTTGGGTGGGCACGAAAATCCACTTTAACATGAAATTTCCGGAGGACCTTGCTCAGCTTGACTGAGAAGTTGCCAAAAAACAGAAGATAAACTATGGATTTGCCGACGTGTGCGATTATTCGTTTTGTCGCTGTTGACCTGCCTCGCGGAGTATTAGTTTTTCATACCAAAGTTTAATAAAAATTAAATGACAGCCTGGATCGCAAATCAACATTTATTTAAAATTGGTGACCGGTTTCAGTCTTTTTTATACATTGTGTGATCAAAAGTATCCGGACAACCCCAAAAACATTCGTTTTTCGTATTAGGTGCATTGTGCTGCCACCTACTGCCAGGTACTCCATATAAGCGACCTCAGTAGTTATTAGATATCGTGAGATTGCAGAATGGGGTGCTCTGCGGAACTCACGGACTTCGAAAGTGGTCAGGTGACTGGCTGCCACTTGAGTCATACGTATGTACGCGAGATTTCCAAACTCCTACACATCTCTAGGTCCACTGTTTCCGATGTGACAGTGAAGTGGAAACGTGAAGAGACACGTACAGCACAAAAGCATACAGGCTGACCTCGTCTGCTGACTGACAGACACCGCCGACACTTGAAGAGGGTCGTAATGTGAAATAGGCAGACATATATTCAGACCATCATACAGGAATTCGAAACGGCACCTTGCTTGGTGTAAGAATAGTAAACATTGGACGATTGAGCAGTGGAAAAATGTTGTGTGGAGTGGCGAATTACAGTACAAAATGTGGCGATCTGATGGCATTGTGTGGGTATAGTGAATGTCCGGTGAACTTCATATGCCAGTGTGTGTAGTGTCAACAGTGAAATTCGGAGGCGGTTGTCGTTATACTATGGTCGTGTTTTCATGAAGGGGGCTTGGACCCCTTGTTGTTTTGCGTGGCGCTATCAAAGCACAGGCCTACATTAATGTTTAAGCACTTTCTTGCTTCCCACTGTTGAAGAGCAATTTGGGGATGACGATTACATTTTTCAACTCAATCGAGCACCTGTTCATAATGCACGGCATGTGGCGAAGTGGTTACAGAGCAATGTTGTTGTTGTGGTCTTCAGTCCTGAGACTGGTTTGATGCAGCTCTCCATGCTACTCTGTCCTGTGCAAGCTTCTTCATCTCCCAGTACCTACCGCAACCTACATCCTTCTGAATCTCCTTTTGTGTATTCATCTCTTGGTCTCCCTCTACGATTTTTACCCTCCACGCTGCCCTCCAATACTAAATTGGTGATCCCTTGATGCCTCAGAACATGTCCTACCAACCGATCCCATCTTCTAGTCAAGTTGTACCACAAACTTCTCTTCTCCCCAATCCTATTCAATACTTTCTCATTAGTTATGTGATCTACCCACCTAATCTTCAGCATTCTTCTGTCGCACCACATTTCAAAAGCTTGTCCAAATTATTTATCGTCCTTGTTTCACTTCCATACATGGCTACACTGCATACAAATACTTTCAGAAATGACTTCCTGTCACTTAAATCTGTACTCGATGTTAACAAATTTCTCTTCTTCAGAAACGCTTTCCTTGCCGTTGCCAGTCTACATTTTATATCCTCCCTACTTCGACCATCATCAGTTATTTTGCTCCCCAAATAGCAAAACTCCTTTACTACTTTCAGTGTCTCATTTCCTAATCTAATTCCCTCAGCATCACCCGATTTAATTCCTCTACATTCCATTATCCTCGTTTTGCTTTTGTTGATGTTCATCATATATCCTCCTTTCAAGACACTATCCATTCCGTTCAACTGTTCTTCCAAGTCCTTTGCTGTCTCTGACAGAATTACAATGTCATCGCCGAACCTCTAAGTTTTTATTTCTTCTCCATGGATTCTGATTCCTACTCCGAATTTTTCTTTTGTTTTCTTTACTGCTTGCTCAATATACAGATTGAATAACATCGGGGATAGGCTACAACCCTGTCTCACTCCCTTCCCAACCACTGATTCCCTCTCATGTCCTTCGACAGAACAATGACATCACTGTAATGGACTGGCCTGCACGGAGTCCTGACCTGAATCCTATAGAACACTTCTGGGACGTTTTGGAACGCCGGCTTCGTGCCAGGCCTCACCGACCGACATCGATATCTCTCCTCAGTGCAGCACTCGGTGGAGAATGAGCTGCCATTGCCAAAGAACCCTTCCAGCATCTGATTGAACATATGCCTGCGAGAGTGGAAGCTGTCATCAAGGCTAAGGGTTGGCCAACACCATACTGAATTCCAGCATTCCTGATGGAGGGCACGACGAGCTTGTAAGTCATTTTCAGCCAGGTGTGCGGATGCTTTTGATCACATAGTGTATCATCATCAGACCGAACTCCAGGGTGGCAGGTGGAGACAATGGCACGAAGCAGGGATCGTATGTGCGAGACGCGTGTCAACTGTTCCGTGTCTCCGTCTGCCACCGCGGAGGAGGGTCTGACGATGATCTAAACAAGATTGAAACCGGTCACCATTTTTTAATAAATGTGTATGTCTGATCGAGACTACCATTTAATTTTTATTGAATATTGTTTGAAGACCATTGCTATTTCCAATTACGATTACGAAAGTAATGTATGTATTTTTTCCATGAAGATCGCTGTCAGATGGTTGGATCCTTAGACAGTCTCTCAGAATTTGAAACTGTATGTGCCCTGACTGCAAGGGTCTTAAGCATATTTAGGAACATCGGGCAACCATATTCTTCTGTTTCTGTGGTAATATAAATGTTCCTATGTATTAAAATGAGCTTGTCCTAAAAGTGCATTAATTCGTCCTCTCCGTGGGGCACACTATGATATTATTGTCAACACATCGCCAAAAATCCGTTTGTGTAAGGACTTCTAAAACAAGAATCTTTCAAAAATTCCTCTGCATAAACTTTGGCCACCAGTGAAGAAAGAGAACTTCCCAAGGATTCCTGGCAGTGTGTTGAAACAATTTCTTCGCTGAATATAAAATTCAGGTTAGGTGTAATGTCTGAAAGAAGTCTATTGTCTATCAAATGCGCCATGCATTGATTTTTTTTCTTTAATACGCGTGTGAAGTTACATTTTGTTTCGATTAAAATAAGAAGCAAGCCACTGGAAACGAAGGCGTCATAAATAATGGTCATCTTGAAAGATAATTGGCCATTACAAAAATACATCTTAATCCCAGTAGGTTTTCTCAAAATTTCGGAACTGTAACTTATGTGAATATTTGGCGGCGGAACAGAAGGAGCATGTATCCAGTAATGCACAGCAACCATTCATACACCTCCAAAACATGTGTACGCATACAAACGGTAATCGTTATTCATTTTGTTATGAGTAGCCTACCGCTTTAACCTATTCCCACGAAGTAATTTAATATTGAAAAATGGCAAAGAGCAGCTATAAGTAGCCGTTTCCGATCTAGCTTTATTTTATTAAATAATCTAATTTGTATTTTGCAACGTACTGTAGATACAAAGAATTTATTGCATGCGTCTGGAGTTTATAAAACGGATTGCCCACACTGTGGGACCTTTTACGTTGGCCAGACGGGAAGAAGGCTGGAAATTAGGTTTAGAGAACAGAAAGTGCTGGAAAGAAAGGATGCCACGGAGAGATGGAGTGGGGCTACTCATTTACTTACAACAAAACGTAGGTTGCCGATTCTGACGTCTGCTTTGATGATCAGAAGTACAGGTTCCACGACCTCCTAGAAGAGCTGTAAATCTTTTGTCCTCGCAGAAATGTTACCTGCAGCATGATTTATGATCATCTCATTATGTAAAATACCAGATTTAGGGAATTACTTGAAAGCTGCTTGTTTGGAAGTAGTGAATACGGTCCTGGCTTCTTGCCAACATGTAGCAGCCATTGATGTACTGCGGTACGAATACTGTGGTTATAACATTGCGCCTACATAGCTTACTTTACGTTATATTGAATTAGATACATGTAAACTATTAATAACATCAATTCAGTGTCTTATTTTTAATGTGCTTATACCTAAAAATCTGTATGAAGTGGCGTATGGTTCAGTACTATCTGCATCCTCCACGGACTGGCAAATCGCAACAACGACCTATCTTGATGATACTTGGTGCCATCTGTGAAATATTCAGTAAGTAATATAAGCCACATACCATGCCACAACGATTAAAATAAAAAAATAAAAAGTATTCTATTCAATTCCAAAAGTCGCAGTATATATCAAGTGCGCCGTAGCTGTTTGTAAATTTTATGTATTTGATTTTACCTTTGGTATGGTTAACGAAATAATTGGCTCGCTAGAAGTGAATCTGGCATTTTTGTATCTTCTAATGGTAAGCGCTGTATGTGGCAATACAGCAGTACAGCAATGTTAATAATCTTACTTCCATTTTATTTTATTCCTATGCAACATTTAAATTTTATCAGAGACCATAATTGCTTTATTATGAAGATTATGTATTACGTAGTTGATATAGAAGGCACCACACACTTCTCTGCAAAGCCTATCTTCATTACACAGTACTCCTTAATGAGCTGTGTCAAGAGCCAGAACAACAGATGTAGACGTATTAGAGCATGTGTAAGAACTCCGGAATACTGGTATGTAATTTAATGTACAATTGTACAAGCGATATAAGCTAAGTCATGAGTTATAATTTTTGTACGATATGCTCTGACTGTGTAGTTCTTGTATTATTAGCATTGATAATGGCTAGTCACTAGCCGAAATGTCGATTTGCTATAGTAAATCCAGAACAGAAACGACGACTGATTGCTGCTCATTTTCATTTTGAAAGGTATGTCACAGTAGTGAAGCGAGTTCCACTCTCCTACTGGAAGGTAATTTGATGTAATTTAATTTATTAACATTTCATGCACAACAGCAGATTAATTTGCTCTCTCATCTAACACAGATGAATGACTGGACCTTTTAATGAAATAAATCTACAGTACAATATTTTATATCACATTTTACACGAACTAAAATTACTGTTGTTAGATATTTCGCACCAGTATTTGTTCATCTTCTGCGATATTCGTAGAGGATAGCAAAGATTCCATAATGCGCATCACGTCTCATTATAGTACCGTCTGCCTTAGCATATGTCCATAGTAAAGTGTACTGTCCAACTACGTTCCCAGACACTACAACAGATTTGCTGAGCGCCATGGAAAAGCGTAGAGCATATGTAATTTACACGAACGATCCTGGACATGCAACATTATCCCATACATTCCGATCGATAAGTAATTTAAATTCAGACATCATAGTAGTTCAATAACTATGCGACCACCAGAAAAAGACGTAATAATGACTCAAGACGTACCCCACAACACATGCGGTAATGCGACTTGCACAATATAAATTCAAGTTTTTATATGTCGTTGTTGTTGTTGTCTTCAGTCCTGAGACTGGTTTGATGCAGCTCTCCATGCTACTCTATCCTGTACAAGCTTGTTCATCTCCCAGTACTTACTGCAACCTACATGCTTCTGAATCTGCTTAGTGTATTCATCTCTTGGTCTCCCTCTACGATTTTTACCCTCCACGCTGCCCTCCAACGCTAAATTTGTGGTCCCTTGATGCCTCAGAACATGTCCTACCAACCGGTCCCTTCTTCTTGTCAAGTTGTGCCACAAACTCCTCTTCTCCCCAATTCTATTCAATACCCCCTCATTAGTTATGCGAGCTACCCATCTAATCATCAGCATTCTTCTGTAGCACCACATTTCGAAAGCTTCTATTCTCTTCTTGTCCAAACTATTTATCGTCCTTGTTTCACTTCCATACACGGCTACACTCTATACAAATACTTTCAGAAATGACTTCCTTACACTTAAATCTACACTCGATGTTAACAAATTTCTCTTCTTCAGGAATGCTTTCCTTGCCATTGCCAGTCTACATTTTATATCCTCTCTACTTCGACCATCATTAGTTATTTTGCTCCCCAAATAGCAAAACTCCTTCACTACTTTGAGTGTCTCATTTCGTAATCTAATTCCCTCACCATCTTCCGACTTAATTCGACTGCATTCCATTATCCTCGTTTTGCTTTTGTTGATGTTCATCTCATATCTTCCTTTCAAGACACTGTACATTCCGTTCAACAGCTCTTCCAAGTCCTTTACAATGTCATCGGCCAACCTCGACGTTTTTATTTCTTCTCCATGGACTTTAATACCTACTCCGAATTTTTCTTTTGTTTCCTTTACTGCTTGCTCAATATACAGATTGAATAACATCGGGGACAGGTTACAACCCTGTCCCACTCCCTTCCCGACCGCTGCTTCCCTTTCATGCCCATCGACTCTTAGAACTGCCATCTGGTTTCTGTACAAATTGTAAATAGCCTTTCACTCCCTGTATTTTGCCCCTGCCACCTTTAGAATTTGAAAGACAGTATTCCAGACAACATTGTCAAAAGCTTTCTTTAAGCCTACAAATGCTAGAAATGTAGGTTTGCCTTTCCTTAATCTTTCTTCTAAGATATGTCGTAGGGTCAGTATTGCCTCACGTGTTCCAACATTTCTGCGGAATCCAAACTGATCTTCGCCGAGGTCGGCTTCTACCATTGTTTCCATTCGTCTGTAAAGAATTCGCGTTAGTATTTTGCAGCAGTGAACTGATAGTTCGGTAATTTTCACATCTGTCAACACCTGTTTTTTTTGGGATTGGAATTATAATATTCTTCTTGAAGTCTGAGGGTATTTCGCCTGTCTCATACATGTTGCTCACCAGATGATAGAGTTTTGTCAGGACTGGCTCTCCCAAGGCTGTCAGTAGTTCTAATGGAATGTTGTCTACTCCCGGGGCCTTGTTTCGACTCAGGTCTTTCAGTGGTAAGTTTTTATAAAAACTAACAGAAAAAATTCCCAGCACTAAAAATAATTAATGTAGATTAATGAAATTTTGGGAATACATTTGCCTAAGTAGCGTATTTAAGTGATTGACGCTGCAAGATCACAGGTTAACGGGAGAGCGAGTTACGCCATTTGAAATGTGATATCCTGGTACATCAATAACTGGTGTAACCGCCAGAATGTTGAATGCAACGTGTATACATTGTGTTG
Source organism: Schistocerca americana (assembly GCF_021461395.2). NCBI lineage: Eukaryota > Metazoa > Arthropoda > Insecta > Orthoptera > Acrididae > Schistocerca > Schistocerca americana. Next base: position 408,921,947 of record NC_060126.1, on the reverse strand, counting down.
TGCAGGTGCCGGATGTTAGTTTATGCGTTGGAGTTCCATGCCTGTTGCACTTGGTCGGACAATACAGGGACGGCTAATGGTGATTTTTGATAACGCTGGAGTAGTCGTCGCTTGACGTCTCATAAGTGCTTGATTGGAGGTTGATCCGGTCACCGAGCACGCAAAGGCACTCTGTACAGCATGTTCGGTTACAACAGTGGTATGTAATCCAGCGTTATCCGGTTGAGAAACACTTCCTGGGACGCTGTTCATGAATGACAGCATAACAGGTCGAGTCATCGGATTGACGTACTGAATTGAGGTCAGGGTGCTCGGGAAAAACCGCGAGAGTGCTCCTGCTGTCATACAAAATAACTCCAGGTGCAGATCCAGTGCATCTACCATGCAGACAGGTTGGTTGTAGGCTCTCAACACATGGCCGTCACTGGCGCTGACGCGGAGTCAGCTTTCATCAGGAAACATAACAAACCTCCATCCTGCCCACGACCCTCCCATCCCCAATTAGCACTCTGTTGATACCACTTGCGGGCTTTCAAAATAATAAATGAAATGAAAAGAGGTTGGTGTGGTGGCTCGCAGTTACTTACCCTCCGTCTCACAGTAGCAATATTATAGTTTTGTCTGGTTACGTTGTCTAGGGACTGGGATACGTAGATGCTGCATTACAGGCGAAATACTGATGAGTCTACAGTATACGATAAGAATATACCCATGAATCGAATGGTCGAAGATTTCTATCACTCTGCAATTGTGAGTTATGAATGTAACATATACATTTATAAATGAAAGATTGCAAATAAATAAAATCTGCAGGTACTATCTTAACTACTTTAAATGATGAGTACGATAGTAGAAGTACTTTTTCGAATGCGGTATATTTCTTCAAAACGCTTATTGGTGTGAATGATCCAGCAATTAAATAAAATATCAGTTGAATTATAGGGAAACAATACATTCATACTTCACGTAATTAGTTATGAACAACAACACAGTTCGTGACATATTCACATCCGAACGCGTACTACGCTTTCACTGCAGAAACCACGGAAATCACACAAGAGCACCGGTCGGCACTTCGAAATATTTCTATTCTCCCCGACCACTCGCAAACTGCTCCACTGTCCAGGTCTTTCCGCCGACTGCCGCATCGTCCAACACTTCCCGTGTCCTGAGCCATACTGGCTCGTGTCCTCTCTCCCGAACTCGCTTCCATCCAGTCTCCCCATTCGCGAGCGCTGTGGTTGGCTAGAGCGCTCGTGCCATGTCTTCAAGCCAACGCACCCACACAAACATAATGAAACAGATTCAAAATACCGGATTTACATAACTTTAAATTAAATAAATATTCCTATGGCTGGACCATAAACGCGCTCTAACACACATTATTAGATACATAAAAAATTAAATTAATATATATCCAAAGAATAGAACAAAAGGTATGCTAGTAGCCTAATGTCTCCGTGCTTTCTAAAACACAGTAAATATTTGACCAATTTCTTCATGAATAGTATATATCGGATATCAAGAAAGACATAGATGAATAAATATAAGCATGCAGCTACCGTTTTTTCTTGTAACTGTGGTGTACTTATGGCCTGACGTAATCAGTAGTAATCGGCCACTTTGACCTCCAGTAACTCATGTACTATTCAAGTTGTATGCCTGTAATTTATACCAATTTAGGTTTACACTAATAGCTTTCTAAAGACATGTCGATCGACGAAATCGGATGAAGCGTTTAAATTTTGGAAATTCGTTGCTGGATGTTACTTGTATAATTTACTGTTAGATACTAAACGTTAGACTAATAAAAATATTGAAAATCTGATTACACCATCAGAATCGTCGTGCAAATAATGGTAGTGTACATTTTTCTCTTTGAGGTATCATGATTCATCTGGCTACTGTTAATTTCTGTACGAACTGTGTAATGTCTTCTATTAAGGTTTCACAAAGTCCACCACCTTTGTCACTTCCGGCGAGTCTCCTCCTCCATCAACACAGCGTCACCATTGGAATTCCCAGCCACGCGGCTGGACCGGCCATTGTGCGCCAAGAGGCCCCAGTTCCGAAGTTAGAAATTTTCAGTACGCCACAACTCGCCCGTTACCTCACACACTCAAGTCGCAAATGGCGGTGGTTTGGGGTCAATGTAACATTCACTACAGGCCGTCTGGCTCGGAGCCGTCCTTGGAGTAACCGATCTATAACAGTTCATTGTGTCACGGTGCTACCAACTGCCTCTCAGATTGCTGCCGCAGATGCAATACGATGTGCTACAGCCATACGCTGAACACGGTGGTATTTCCAGTCGATAGTACCACGTGACCTTCCAGAGGACGGTCTTCATGCGACCGTTCATTCTCTTGATCACCGCCGCCTGCAGTCATGTACAGTGACTACAATTCTGCCGAGTCTTTCTTCAGTATTGTAGAAGGGACATTCAATTCCTCATAGCCCTATTACACGACCTCGTTCAAACTCAGTGAGGTGCTGATAATGTCTTCTTTGCAGCTTTGAAGACATGCTTGACTACGTCCAATCTCAAAGATAACTAATGCCCACGACCGTTACAGCGCGTATTTATAGCAGATTTAATTTGCATCCTCGTAGTGGCGCTGCTAACGCCACTCTTATGCGAGTGGCACGAAATCTGAATGCACGCCGTCTTTCAGATGTAGAAACACGCCTGCCAACTTTCATTTCTGTCTCACAACTCCTTGTTGATGTTGCGATTTATTTTTCCATCAGTGTATATTTAAATGTATGGGAGTCCACGCAGTCCACCTCATGCCTATTACCGAATGCCTCTTCACACTACATAACAAGGTCACGGGACGAAATGTTATTCCACAAAACACCATAGTCCGGGCTTTAGAGCGTTGCAAATGGTGTACAGCTGGAACCAGGGTGTCAAGTGACGCATCATTACTGACGTGAGACAAGGCCATGAAGTCACGTATACGGGTCAGTCGGTTGTACGGAATCAGCACAGTAACATGGGGCAATACCGTAACAAGACAGAATGGCAGAAACGATGTATAGTGTTTGGACATGCCAATCGCAGAACTGTGAATGTTGGTGTATCATCACGGACTGTTCAGCATGTCTACAATGTTTCATGTACTACCTTCAGACAACTAACACAGCTTAAGAACAGATGCCGTGAATGAATCGTAACCGACAGAGACCTGACGCGATTATTACGACTAGGCAGGGACAGTAGGTTTCAAAAAGACATAATTTGCTGCTTTCAGTGAATGCATATATGGTAGAATTCAATGAACAAACTAAATAGAACTATATGCAATGCCATTGCTAAGGGTACATACAAATGTAAATCTGCACATCTTCAGTGCAATATACAAAACAGAAACTGGGTATTAAAATGTGTATATGCAGACTGAGGAGACGAATGAAAATTTGTACCAAGGGCTGGATTCGAACCTAGGTCTTTACGCTACCCTAGCACAGTTGCTTTGCAACACTGCACTGACTACCGTACCACGCCTCCCTGCTCAATCCAAACTCCTATTCACTCCTCAGCCGTCTTGGTACTCCCCCATTTTCATTCGTCACTTCAGTCTTAATACACTCCTGGAAACGGAAAAAAGAACACATTGACACCGGTGTGTCAGACCCACCATACTTCCTCCGGACACTGCGAGAGGGCTGTACAAGCAATGATCACACGCACGGCACAGCGGACACACCAGGAACCGCGGTGTTGGCCGTCGAATGGCGCTAGCTGCGCAGCATTTGTGCACCGCCGCCGTCAGTGTCAGCCAGTTTGCCGTGGCATACGGAGCTCCATCGCAGTCTTTAACACTGGTAGCATGCCGCGACAGCGTGGACGTGAACCGTATGTGCAGTTGACAGACTTTGAGCGAGGGCGTATAGTGGGCATGCGGGAGGCCGGGTGGACGTACCGCCGAATTGCTCAACACGTGGGGCGTGAGGTCTCCACAGTACATCGATGTTGTCGCCAGTGGTTGGCGGAAGGTGCACGTGCCCGTCGACCTGGGACCGGACCGCAGCGACGCACGGATGCACGCCAAGACCGTAGGATCCTACGCAGTGCCGTAGGGGACCGCACCGCCACTTCCCAGCAAATTAGGGACACTGCTGCTCCTGGGGTATCGGCGAGGACCATTCGCAACCGTCTCCATGAAGCTGGGCTACGGTCCCGCACACCGTTAGGCCGTCTTCCGCTCACGCCCCAACATCGTGCAGCCCGCCTCCAGTGGTGTCGCGACAGGCGTGAATGGAGGGACGAATGGAGACGTGTCGTCTTCAGCGATGAGAGTCGCTTCTGCCTTGGTGCCAATGATGGTCGTATGCGTGTTTGGCGCCGTGCAGGTGAGCGCCACAATCAGGACTGCATACGACCGAGGCACACAGGGCCAACACCCGGCATCATGGTGTGGGGAGCGATCTCCTACACTGGCCGTACACCACTGGTGATCGTCGAGGGGACACTGAATAGTGCACGGTACATCCAAACCGTCATCGAACCCATCGTTCTACCATTCCTAGACCGGCAAGGGAACTTGCTGTTCCAACAGGACAATGCACGTCCGCATGTATCCCGTGCCACCCAACGTGCTCTAGAAGGTGTAAGTCAACTACCCTGGCCAGCAAGATCTCCGGATCTGTCCCTCATTGAGCATGTTTGGGACTGGATGAAGCGTCGTCTCACGCGGTCTGCACGTCCAGCACGAACGCTGGTCCAACTGAGGCGCCAGGTGGAAATGGCATGGCAAGCCGTTCCACAGGACTACATCCAGCATCTCTACGATCGTCTCCATGAGAGAATAGCAGCCTGCATTGCTGCGAAAGGTGGATATACACTGTACTAGTGCCGACATTGTGCATGCTCTGTTGCCTGTGTCTATGTGCCTGTGGTTCTGTCAGTGTGATCATGTGATGTATCTGACCCCAGGAATGTGTCAATAAAGTTTCCCCTTCCTGGGACAATGAATTCACGGTGTTCTTATTTCAATTTCCAGGAGTGTATATACATCAAAGATGTTCGAGACTTGACGACGTACCTGCAACCATGCAGTTTCATCTGGATATTAAAAGACTAGAGACGTGTAGCGTGCTCCGAGGAGTCACGCTTTTGCTTCCCAAGGACGCGTTTAATGAGTGGTATGTGGAGGGTGTAGTTCAGGTTGTTGGAGGCAGTTGTGTGATTTTTTTTTTTTTTAGATTTTTGCGTACCATAATTTGAAGCCTGCCATTCAGGTCATTGTGAACATTTACCAGTACTGTTATTTGAATGCTGTCGGTGATCAAATCTTGCCCTTCCGCAAGACTACAACAGTCATGTGCACAGTCCTGTGTTAATACGATCTATCGAAGTCGGTTATTGTTAGCTGGTTTTTGGTTATACCGGATTTTTTCGCCGTGAGTTTAATCTGAGTATTAAAACCGTTCAAAATAACTCGTTTCTGAAGTAACCGATTTTCGGACTTTTATTCCTGTTGTTCGGAGTAATAAACGTAGACAAAGATTGAAAAATTCCCCCAGAGTTTTCCATTTTATGTTTCGAGATACGTCGAATCAAAACATCAAACAAAATAAACAAAATACTCGTGGGTAACTAAAAGAAAACCTAGTCCGCCCACTGTTCATAGATTTACCGGAAATCAATGAGCGGTTGAATATTATAAAAAGTCACCAGTATTCCCCTACTGATTCTAAGTTTGGGAAACTCTAGTCAAGAATTATTTTAACGTTACGAACAGTCTCTGCTAAAGGGTGAAAATTGAGATTGGATAATCTCTTTTCTGTATTTAGCCATTTCCAAGGATTACAATAAACGCATATTACGTAGATACAGGCAGCAGATCAGATACTATCTATTTTTATTATTAACTATAAATGAATTTTTAAGTTTTTAATTTATTACTGTTGCCATAATTTCCTATATTTTCATTCTTTCGCAGAAATGGAGGCAAATAGTAAGATTGCGTGTAAAAACGCGAAAGGTGAAGGCGAGTGCGATATTTCACATGTTGATATGTTTCCTGCATTGCCGCTTTTGGATGGTATAAATTTTTATCCTGAAGTAATGAAAAAACTTAAGGGTTCAGTTATCATTCAACGTTTACAGTATGTCGATAAAATTATAGGTATATCAATCAAATTTACCTTCTCTTCCAAGAAACAAATGGCTCTGAGCACTATGGGACTTAACATCTGAGGTCTAAGTCCCCTACAACTTAGAACTACTTAAACCTAAAGGACAGCACACACATCCATGCCCGAGGCTGGATTCGAACCTGCGACCGTAGCGGTCGCGCGGTTCCAGACTGAAGCGCCTAGAACCGTTCGGCCACATCGGCCGGCCTTCCAAGAAACATTCTGGATGTTTTGTCCTTATATGATGCCGCTAGTTATAGCTTCCCCCCGGTTTTAATCTTGAACAGTAAATGGAGCATTATGCATCATTGCTTCCACACTTCGTAAAATATTACTAGACTAGGCATGGCGCCATTCCATTACTACAAACCAATGTCCGGCGACGACAATGTGAAATCACCATTCAGACAACGTGGGTACAAGTCTTGCCCGCTGCAACTACACGTTACCGTCTAATGCACCACTCTGCGCGGTAACAGGCGCATTAGTGTTTCAGCTATGTTGTACCCATTCTTATGTTATTCGTTTGTTGGTCGTTTCTCCCTGTCGATGTTATTATTAAAATATCACTCATCACTCTTCTCCCTTACTATAATAACGCTGTATTTCAAAACAATGGAAATTTTACTAATAGAAAAAGTTTTATTTGAAAAGCACAAATTTTAGCACAGCTGCTATGGCATATCGATGCATCGTTCTCTTTACCAGATTATCACTAAAAACCTGTGCGCACCTAAGACAAGATGAATACCGGAAAATAAAGGGTTTTGGAAATAAAATACCGGTGTCGTGTCGTCATTAACTGGTCGGTTTCTCCCATCCGTAATGCGGTCCTGGGTTTACGAACACTCAGACAGCCTATCGCACTTCTACTGATCCGATGCATCATATTCTCTTTATCCTACAGAAAATGTCTGGGACTGCGCGTGAAACATAGTAGTCAACCTCGCCGCATTTTGTTAGTTCTGCTACATGTAATCACCAAAACGGGTCTCCGCTGGATACGGCGTGCACAGAGAAGTTTGTGGACTCTCTTCCTCGCCTAACTGAGGCCGTTATCAAGTGCAGAGGCGCTGTTAGACGGTATTAACCTGATGTCTGCTAGAGGTAAATAATTTTTTGTTTGTGAAACTTATTTACAAATTCACTACCTGAGAAGAAAAGTGAAGCACCCAGAAGACATGCTCTGATATCATTGTGCGCATTAGTGTTGTTGGTGTTTAATATTCTTACAAGGCCCCGTGTGGTACATAAGATGCGTGAACAGTGTCATATGTTGATTGATGGGGATGAAGGACACAGAGATGCAGCTTACTCGTGCGAAACAGGCTTGTAAGCATCTGAAAGAGTCTGAAAGGGGCCTTTCTGTGGGTTTTCATTCGATCAACTGATCTAATCGTGGAATGTACAGGTCTGTATAGGATGTTACAGGGACCCAATGTTAGACTGCATGGGAAAGTCAGTGTACGCATATTCATCGCCAAGATTCCGTTGGACCACGTCTAACCCCTAAATGGGAGGATAGCCATACTGTGCACCGAGCGCGGCGTAAGCCCTTCACATTTGCGCCTGATATGCGAAAACGAATACTGGACTTCCTGCAACATTTTGTTCATCCCGTACAATTGCTCGGTGTCTGCCCCCAGTAGCTGAGTGATCAGAGCGACGGAATGTCATACCTAACTCCCCGGGCTCGATTCCAGGTTGGGTCGGAGATTTTCTCCGCTCAGGGACTGGGTGTTGTCCTCATCATCATCATTTTATCCCCATCGACACGCAAGTTGCCGAAGTGGCGTCAAATCGAAAGACTTGCATCAGGCGAACGGTCTACCTGACGGCAGGCCCTAGCCACACGGCATTTATTATTGCTCGGTGACCAACAGGCGGACTAGCGAATTACCGTCCTATGTGTAGGTTGCTCTTAACACCACAACAAAACGGTTGTGTTTGGTGTGGTGCCACGACCGCGAAGCGCGGACTGCTAATGAACGCAGTCGCATTGTGATCTGCGATGAATCGCGGTTCTGCACTACTCCCGAAGGCCATTGTGGACGAGTATTGCGACAATCTCAAGATGTGTCCAAGTCTTCCAATATTTTGGAGAGGCACAGTGTTGTTACTGCTGCCCTCATGGTCTGGAGAGCCATCGCGTATGGCATCAGGTCACGTTTGGTAATAATTGAGGGAACTCTGACAGTACAACGAACATCACGGACATGCTATGTCTTCATATGTTACCTCTGACTGGACAGTGTCATTTTTCAACAAGACAATACTCCTCCACAAATGGCAAGCGTCTCTATGAAATCTTCGAGCGATACTGAGCTACAATCGTTGTCAGGAAGATCCCCAGACATGTCACCGACCGAAGGGATCGACTCTGACGTCAATTCCATCCTAGTGTCATTGTGGGATTCCCTCTATCCCACACCAGCAGCTATGAGATCGATCACACGTTATCCTCCACAGCTGGTCGAGCGTGATACAGGAGTGACGCGGGACAGCCCTGCGTGTGTACACCAGCCACATATACTGTATTAGGCTACTGGCACTTCGTAACAGATTATCAAAGTCCAATTACAACAAATTTGGGTCACCTTGTCTCAGGAGGTGGTACAACATCTTCAAGACACACTTCCCAACCGAAACATCGCATCCATTCAAGCCGGAGGGGTGCAGTTTCATGCGGGAAAACGGGCCTCTTTTGCCAATTTGTTTGTAAATTTGACTCGATTTTGTAATCCTGAAGTAGTATCACATTTTTTTAAATGTGATTCGATTTTGCAATCCGGAAATAACATCAGATGCCCTCTCAACCTGTGAAGTTTCTTCCGTTTCTCCCTTCCCCTCTAGGTGCTTCACCCCTTTTGTCAGACGGTGTAATAAAATAGCCTTTAAATCCTGTCGTAATTTTCTCATTTACAAACTAGAATTCGATAGACAATGAAACAGACAAGTCCAGATAAAACGAAATTGGAAAAAATGGTAAAATTTCACCATATTCCAATACAATACCGTATTAAATTACAACCGAACGATAGGTACACTAACAAAGGAGAGTAATTTAAAAAGAAACTCGCCCTTGATGTTCCCCCCACTCAGCCCTGGGCCAGCCGGTGACCATACTGCCTCTTTTCGGCTGTTAGCCACCACCGCCGCCCATCAAAGCGCGCCAGTGTTCGCCCCCGGCGCGACGGGCTGCAGTCCGACCGCCCCAGCGTCTGGTTGGCCTCGGGCCCTCGCTCCCGGGGAGCGGATCTGCATTACTCCACCCCCCCCCCCCTTCCACCACTCCCTGCACCCCACACCAGCAGCTATGCGATCGATCACGCGTTACCCGCCACCAGCACAGCTGGTCGAGCGTAACAGAGGCGTCGCGCGGAATAGCCCTGCGTGTGTACACGAGTCCCATATATTAGGCTACCGGCACTACGCAACAGATAAGATGTGTGTGTGTGGGTGGGTGGGTGGGTGGGTGTGGGGGAAGTAGGTGAGTGGGTGGGCGTGTGGGTGGCTTAATTGCTGGGGGGCGGGGTCATTTATTTGTGGCTTTTGGACATTATCCACTCAGACATTGCATGATACCTGCTTTCCGCAAAGCCTTGGCAGGCATCCTCAATTTGAAAATGGCACCTGTGGAAATTTAATGAAAGACGCGTACGACCGTTTGCAAGAGCAAATATCACTACACAACATTTCTGCTTACTGGTTAACTTTAAGTTGGAAGTTTGAATAACTTAACTGGAATGGTAATGGAAATATGGCGTTGCAGTGAGAAACCAAGTAAAGAATTTTTTATAAGAAGAACATTTATTTAATAAAAATCAAGAAAAGTACTTGATCACTCACTTTACTTAATAGTACGATTATGTGGAATGCTGGCCCATCATCAGTAATAAAAAATAGAAGCAGCAATTTTATCCAACCTGGTTATCTCTCTTAACTAAGATGATTACAGGAGCCATCACGCAGAGTGTCTTTACACCCTAGTCTCAGCACGGAATGCCTAACCGTCTCCCATCGTCCGGGGTCCACACACGGTGGCCGGAAGCGCTCAGCAAGTCTGCACAGCGGCTGTTTGCCAACCTGACGGGGCCTGCTAACGAGCGAGGAACTTATGTCTCTCTGCTCCAGTGCAGTCGCGCTCTACTTAACACAATGGTTGGCTGAACTGCATCTCCACATTCGCAGAAGCCACAGCAGACAGCCCACGCATACGTCAGCAGACGACCTGCATTCACACTTGCAGAGTGATAATCTAACATAATTTCGAATAATAAATCTTATATTGCTATTCGCTGAGTGTCGGAAGGGCACCCAGGTGTGTTCAGAGTATAAAACAATTTTTTCAAGCCATGTAGCGGCTCACATGGAGCCGTTACAACATCCTCCAACACATGATATATCGCAAAAGTGTATCCAACAGATACACCATGTACAGATACATACACCCAAGAGTATCATCGAATATTTGTGTTGTTTGTATGCACAACAATTAAGTCACGATCAGTATATCCGCCGCCAAAAAGTTTTTATACACATTGACACTTCATACGCTGCGATTAGTGTCTTCATCCTGATAGAAGTCATTGTCCACAAAGTACCAAGCACTGCAGCGACTTAGTTGTCGCGTGGTAAAGCAGCACGCAGATGACGAGCTTATTTGTCAGTTGTCAGTCACAGCACAAAGAAATATATTTTACTATCTTTCCGTTTAATGCTTTGTCTTTTTCTACTTTACACAAGAGTGAATAGCAGTCTTGAAAATTTACAGAAATGTAGTTTGTGAATTACTGGCTGCATTTAGAAAAGGGAGTTCAGTCACTCTCTGACAGGTGATAGAGGAAAGGCCAGAATATAACCTACAAGCATACACACAGAGCGTTTATATATGGCGCATTAAAAATAAATAAACAATTGAGAAACAAACGAGCCGCAGACTGTGGAAAACGCTGAAGGTGTCGTATCGTAATGCCATTGTCTATGGAAGATGGCGTGGTTTCTTCAAGAGCGTTGAGGACCCAATCTTGCTGCTAGAGGGACACAAACTCAACCCTCGTGACGACAGAGCGAGCAAGTGCGCCAGTCGACGGACCACTGCATTCCACAGTGCTTAAAAGTAGAAATAGTGTCTTCAGAGAAAGACCAAAGGCAAGGGTGGGACAAGTTTATGGAGAGCACTGCGTGTCCGTTGCAATTCCGGCGCTCAATTCGACCTCTGGAACACTGACTGCCCCACTGACACTCGCCACCTCCGATAATAAGAGCGTCCACCTGCTGGACTATGTATCGGTAAAGCGGTCAGGCGTTCCAGACCGTGCGCCACAGCCCAATGGTACCAAAAAATGGTTCAAATGGCTCTGAGCGCTATGGAACTTAACATCTGACGTCATCAGTCCCCTAGAACTTAGAACTACTTAAACCTTACTAACCTAAGGACATCACACACATCCATGCCCGAGGCAGCATTCGAATCTAAGACCGTAGCGGTTGCGCGTATCCGGACTGAAGCGCCTAGAACCTCTCGGCCACAACGGCAGGCCCAGTGGTATCCATCCTTCTTTTGTGTCGCTCGCGCCACGCCTTTACTTTTCTACAGCGCTCTTCCTACTCTCATTCTTCGATGAACTTCCGTTCCCCGTATACTCTTTCTCAGGAAACGCACTGTGCCCCTTCGCTCTTCTCCAGAAGCCTCCCTTTCACTGTTTTCAGCATGGGTCAGTGCATTGGACGGTCGACGCCAGCACGAGCTCCCTCTGTCGTCACGTAGGTGTGTGAGCCCATGTCCCTCTTAGCAGAGAGTTTGAGGCCTCAACGCTCTTATAGGTACCACACTATCTTCCGTAAGCAATGGTATTACGATACATTGAGAGATTTTCTTTTTACAGTCTCCGGCTGGTGTCTTTTTGAATGCACGTTATGGATTTAGTTAAAATATTTGACACTACGAAGAAAGAGAAATTAGTAATTGTAATGCAAAATAATCGATGCCCCAGTAAATTAGCAAAGGGCATAAGAAGCCCATGCAAAGAATAAAAAAATATAGACAATATAGGTGCAGCAAGAACAGAAGAAATTTTAATAAGCAAATGAGTACAGTAAGGGCGCCCAATGTCACCTACTCTTTTTAATATCTATATTGGTGGCAGTTTCCAAAATTGGAGACAACACGTAAAAAAGTTATTGAAATATGGAAAGACAGCTATCAAATATTTTGCTTTATGCACATGACATTTTAGAAACGCAAGAAAAAGAAGGCGGATTACCGCATAGAATGAATCACCTGAGCTATCTTTGTAACCAGTATGGTATTGAGATTCGCAAAGCCAAGGCTAAAGTGATGGCTTTCTGGGGGAAAGATGCCATCTGCTCCAAAATGATTGTGCATAATGTGATTTTAGAATGAGTGTTGGCCTTCATTTATTTGGGATGTAAAAATGGCCTGGACAGCAGTAATGCTCTACACACAAAAGTGGTTAGGTTTGGAAATGTAGGTGGGAACATTCATAAAGCGTTTAAAAAAAGACTAAACAGGAAACCAGAGCAAAATTTTATAAAACTATGGTTCTTCCAGCACTTCTACATTACAGCGAATGCTGTGTACGGAAAGAAGACTGAGTAAAATACAAAGTGTAGAAATGAAATATCAAAGAAGAACAAAAGGTTTCTTAAGAATGGACAACACAATAAAAACGAAAGGCGTCGGCAAGAACTAAAAGTAGAGCTGATGGCAGAATAACCAAATACCGAAGCACCTGTTGCGACTCGTACAAAGAATGAACAGTAAACGACTTTCAAACGAACCTTTGCTTTTAAACCGACATGTAGTTTGTGAAGAACGGACATGATGTGTAGAAAAAGAAGAAGACTTTTTCGTTTTACCTTAAGAGCTTATGTTCAGAGCCAAGTTGTTCTAGGCAGCTACACGTGGCACTAAATGGCTTCTTGGATGATGGGCCGAAGACGAAGACGTAGTTTCGTACACAGGCTATACTAAGACGCAGAATTGCCCAACATTCATTCAGTAAACCAATCAGGAACCGTGGGAGAGGAGCCATGCGACTGCCTCTCGCTTCCTCCTGCAGAGAGGCACACATGAATCTCTCTCTTGTGCATTGCTCTTGCCCCTGGCCGTCTTATGTTTAAGCTGTACTCCAGGGAAGATGGCTTATGCTTGCGTCTGCCTCTCTCTCTCTCTCTCTCTCTCTCTCTCTCTCTCTCTCTCTCCCTCCCTCTATCACTCTCTCTCTACGACTCGACTGTAAACCCTGAACTAATACTCATTCTTTCTAATATCTTAATTTTTGGCCAGCCACCCCTGTTGTCTATGAGACTGTAATGGTGCAAATACATCCTTCGGGGAGAGTCCTAAAGCAACCTACAAACTTAACTGCAATAAACGAAGATATTTTCTTGGAATTTATGAACTTCCATTGTCTTTTACAAACAACACCCCACTCACCGTCCTATACTGTAAAAACCAGTGTGGTAAATATGCCTAAAATATTAAAACTAGATGTAATCAAACAAAGGAAAATATATGCTGGAATAACGACAATATTATGAAAATGATAGTTTGCTCCTTACCTTGACGACACAGTGAGTCTTAGACAGGTCCAACAAAAGGACTTTCGACCAAAAGGCCTTCTTATAAACACTCCTCATACACAAAAGACCACAGTCTGTGTCCTCTGCAGCCAGAGACTACGGTCATACGTACGTGAGTTTTGTGAAGGTGTACATCTCACCATGTCCTCAGTACGAGTGGTTCCCAGCCTTGTGAAATCAGTGAATACCCTCCCTTCACCCCTTTCTTTTCGCCATTATAAACATTAGCGGTTAATTAAACTTGGAATCAAAAAGAATTTTCTTTGAACACTTTATATTTAAAACAATGAAACATAATTCATATTTAGTTTCTGTAGGTGATTTACGAGGCCTGTTCAGAAAGTAAGCTCCGATTGATTGCCAAATTGAAACCACAGTGAACATCAGAAATGTTTTACTTGTAACAATTAGCTACACCTTTCAGCTACTTCTCTACGTAGTGGCCGTTCTGACTTAGACTTTTGTCATAGCGTTGTACCAACTTTTCAATAGCCTCATCATAGAAGGCAGCCGCCAGTGCTTTCCGCCAATTCTCCACGCTGGCCTACACCTCGTTGTCTGTGTCAAAATGTTGTCTTCAAAGACAGCGGTTCATGTGACCAGAGATGAAACTCAAGGGGAGACAATTGCGGACTGTATTGTGGGTAATCTAACATTTCCATTTGAAAACGATGCAGGGGCATCTTCATTGCCCCTGCAGAATGCGGCTGAGAATTGTCGTGAAGACGAAACAGCACGACAGTTATGTAATGTTAGCTGCATAGCTTCAGGCGAAATTTCGCACCAGGCCCTCGTACTTGGCGGCAGACACTATTTTCTAGACATCTTTACGCACTCACTGCGAGCTCAGAAATGAGAAGAGCGACGTGATGCTAACTGGGGTTATACTAGAGACACTACCCAACACATCTGTGCAAAGCTTTATCGGATTTTCATAGTCGTTTCCATTTCGCGACCGATCGGAGCTTACTTTCTGAACGCCCCTCGTATTAAACCACAAACTAAAAAATTAATGAGTTGCTGATCTCCTTACTCCTGAAATGGTAGAGATTGGAAGACCTCATGCTGCCAGTGTCTTGTGTGTTACCATTGCCACTAATAACAATAATAATAATAATAATAATAATAATAATAATGTGTAGGCACAACCGCATTGTAGTAGTCGTTATATACAAAATTGTTAAGGTTTTCGTGGCCACTCGTTGACAAACTGTCTATTGTCTTCTGTCTCGGGTTCTTCGGACGACGTTCATCTAATGAACATCGGCCAAAGAACCCGAGACAGAAGCCAACAGGCAGTTTATCAGTCGTTATATAGCCGCTGTTGTGTTGTGCTGGCGGTTAGTTGGTTTATAGCTGCAAAATCAATAATGTAGCAGTTCGTGGTCTGTTGTGGGTACTACTTATAACTCTGATATACTGAAGCACATGTGATATTTCAGCATCTGTGATACATGTGCCTCAGTTTTTCTGTTCTAGGTAAACGGTACAAATACAAAGTATGTATGTAGTTGGTGGACTATGTGTGGGACATGTTCATACATGTGTTTTAAAATACTTGAACCTTCACCATATTGTCTCACTCGTTAATGCTAGTATTTGAAATTAAAAATATAATTATTGGAAATGTATATAATTGGTATTACAGTCTAATTATACAGTGATCTTCCAAAAATAATTTAACTTCGTGACCTAAACACAGTTGAACAGTTTTGTCTTTACCCCTCAGAATATATCGTTACACCCGCTCCCTCCCCCTGCCCACAGACCCAATACCCCATGTTCAGAATCACTGCTCTTTATAGTGATTAGCAATCTCTATTTTTCATAATATTGACGTTGTCCCACCCTACATTTTCCCACGCCATCCTAGATTTTCACACTTCCAATCACATCCCACTCTCACTCAAGCTCACCCACTCAGTGAAACTATTACACAGATACTGTATTAGTAAAACGTTCTAGAATTTCTGTTAGATCACGGGTAATAGCAGGAGAAGGATAACAGAACGCCACAGAGGTATGTGGCAGTCCTACCTCTTACTGAATAGATACATGAACCGCCCAGCCAACAATCATATTAAACACGTCTTCCTAACTTTTAAGGGAGCGAATCGGACATTTCACAGAAACTTCAAATGACATGCCGTATTCGTATCATTGTCAGTTAAATTACAGGACAGCTCAGCTATCCGCTGCCTTCTTGTACGACTGTAAAACCAAGTCAATTAAGTCGTGGCGCCGGCCGGTGTGGCCGAGCGGTTCTAGGCGCTACAGTCTGGAACCGCGTGACCGCTATGGTCGCAGGTTCGAATCCTGCCTCGGGCATGGATGTGTGTGATGTCCTTAGGTTAGTTAGGTTTAAGTAGTTCTATGTTCTAGGGGACTGATGACCTCAGTAGTTAAGTCCCATAGTGCTCAGAGCCATTTGCGCCATTTAAATCGCGGCGCACTGGGATTTGCACACAAGCACCACACATTGCAGAATCCTCTCCGTGGAGCAATAAGCGGTGCTCCATAGAGCTGTTAACAGGAGTGGGAATGTACTGGATAGAAAGGAGGTTAATTAAGAACATAAACATGGAGGTGAAAGCCAAGGTATAGGTTGGAAAGGTTGGAGAAAAAACAACAAACAAATGACTAGCAGGTTTGTCGGTACAGTTCAGTGTTGTGTTTCGCTTCCTTTGTTCACTATTTCTGTCCTTACGCCTTCTAAAAATAAGTGCTACTACAAAGACAAGGAAATCTGTTCCTTTGAACGTTCTGTTAGAAGCACTGAACAGTAGGCGGTGGGGTGACATCGTCGCGCGGAAACGTTGCAACTTCACCAAAGAAAAGACACACTTCGCCATTATTTTGCGAAGCAAATTGTTACCAAGCGTAGTTAAAACTTTTATTTTGCCAGTATAAATTGCCTATGTTAACACTTCGTTTTAATAAAGTTTATGCCTTAAAAACTGTTTCTTTTCAACGTTTTTTCTTTAATTTTTTTTTTCATTCATACATTTCGACGGAACAAGTTCACAGTAGTTCAGTAGTTCGAGGTTGTCCAGTCCAGTTCACCTGGAACTATCGAGAGTCTACTGTATATTTTGAGGAGGTTGTAATGAAATACACTCCTGGAAACTGAAATAAGAACACCGTGAATTCATTGTCCCAGGAAGGGGAAACTTTATTGACACATTCCTGGGGTCAGATACATCACATGATCACACTGACAGAACCACAGGCACATAGACACAGGCAACAGAGCATGCACAATGTCGGCACTAGTACAGTGTATATCCACCTTTCGCAGCAATGCAGGCTGCTATTCTCCCATGGAGACGATCGTAGAGATGCTGGATGTAGTCCTGTGGAACGGCTTGAAATGCCATTTCCACCTGGCGCCTCAGTTGGACCAGCGTCCGTGCTGGACGTGCAGACCGCGTGAGACGACGCTTCATCCAGTCCCAAACATGCTCAATGGGGGACAGATGCGGAGATCTTGCTGGCCAGGGTAGTTGACTTACATCTTCTAGAGCACGTTGGGTGGCACGGGATACATGCGGCCGTGCATTGTCCTGTTGGAACAGCAAGTTCCCTTGCCGGTCTAGGAATGGTAGAACGATGGGTTCGATGACGGTTTGGATGTACCGTGCACTATTCAGTGTCCCCTCGACGATCACCAGTGGTGTACGGCCAGTGTAGGAGATCGCTCCCCACACCATGATGCCGGGTGTTGGCCCTGTGTGCCTCGGTCGTATGCAGTCCTGATTGTGGCGCTCACCTGCACGGCGCCAAACACACATACGACCATCATTGGCACCAAGGCAGAAGCGACTCTCATCGCTGAAGACGACACGTCTCCATTCGTCCCTCCATTCACGCCTATAGCGACACCACTGGAGGCGGGCTGGACGATGTTGGGGCGTGAGCGGAAGACGGCCTAACGGTGTGCGGGACCGTAGCCCAGCTTCATGGAGACGGTTTCGAATGGTCCCCGCCGATACCCCAGGAGCAACAGTGTCCCTAATTTGCTGGGAAGTGGCGGTGGGGTCCCCTACGGCACCGCGTAGGATCCTACGGTCTTGGCGTGCGTCCGTGCGTCGCTGCGGTCCGGACCCAGGTCGACGGGCACGTGCACCTTCCGCCGACCACTGGCGACAACATCGATGTACTGTGGAGACCTCACGCCCCACGTGTTGAGCAATTCGGCTGTACGTCCACCCGGCCTCCCGCATGCCCACTATACGCCCTCGCTCAAAGTCCGTCAACTGCACATACGGTTCACGTCCACGCTGTCGCGGCATGTTACCAGTGTTAAAGACTGCGATGGAGCTCCGTATGCCACGGCAAACTGGCTGACACTGACGGCGGCGGTGCACAAATGCTGCGCAGCTAGCGCCATTCCACGGCCAACACCGCGGTTCCTGGTGTGTCCGCTGTGCCGTGCGTGTGATCATTGCTTGTACAGCCCTCTCGCAGTGTCCGGAGCAAGTATGGTCGGTCTGACACACCGGTGTCAATGTGTTCTTTTTTCCATTTCCAGGAGTGTATTTTGAAAGAAATAAGGATACAGCTGCCGGAGGGCAACGGGTATAATATACAAAATTCGATGAAGAGATGGTACTTTTGTATGAAGATGAGTTGAAAAGTGTAAATGGGAAACATTCTAAGTGCCTTTTTTCAAAGAATGTGTTTTCTGTTCTTTTGTGTTCTCGACACGTTTTTGCGTTTCCCTAGGCAAGTGGCGGATACATATGGGGGCGCGCGCTGCACCTCCCCCACCCTTGCTGGGCCGTCCGCATTGCCACCCGCGCCGCCCCCGGCCAGTCAGCCCGCACGCTGTTCCGTCGTTTCTTTCGTCAGTCGGCTCGATTGAATCGAGTTATCGAGTAGTTGTACTTTCCTACAAAATATTTGCTTGGCTACGTGCATCTGTTGCTACAGTAGAAAGTAATTGCGGCGTACAAAGACATGGCTGAGGTCGACAATGAAGGAGGATCGACTTAATGGCTTACCTCTGTTGAACACCCACCCTGACATTGATTGTCCTATTGACGATGTAATTAACCAATTTTCCAGAAGAATAGGCGCATAAAATTCATCATTTAAGGAAGATAGGTTTAAATGAAACTTTCCTAAACTTTGAATGTGACCTGATTATTTTTTATTATGGTAAAAGTAAAGGTAGCTCAAGATATCTTTTGCGCCCCCCTCTTGAGGTTTTTCTGTATCTGCCATTGCCATAGGCTTAATCTAGTTACCAAACCACGAGAAAAGTGTTTTAAACATGAATTACTAGATGGTGCATGAGCTTTGTTTCGATGATGGATCCCCTCTGAAGTCACAAAATTAAAAGTTATGAGAAGTAGTAATTTTGTTGACTACAGTTATGCTAGTTAAAAACCTAATGCTGTATTTCTATACTTGTTTTGATAAAACTTGTTGTTGTTGTTGTGGTCTTCAGTCCTGAGACTGGTTTGATGCAGCTCTCCATGCTACTCTATCCTGTGCAAGCTTCTTCATCTCCCAGTACCTACTGCAGCCTACATCCTTCTGAATCAGCTTAGTGTATTCTTCTCTTGGTCTCCCTCTACGATTTTTACCCTCCACGCTGCCCTCCAATACTAAATTGATCCCTCGATGTCTCAGAACATGTCCTACCAACCGATCCCTTCTTCTAGTCAAGTTGTGCCACAAGCTCCTCTTCTCCCCAATTCTATTCAATACCTCCTCATTAGTTATGTGATCTACCTGTGCTTCAGTATTTATGGTCTCAAGCTGACAGAATGGGTTGTGGTCACACTAATAAAGATGTCATTTTAAAATTAGGCTGAATTATTCCTCGGGTATTTGAGTAATGAGCAATAGGCTATTTTTAGTTTAGTTTATAATTAGTTATTGCAAAAAATATGACCAAAAACACTTGACAAAACTGCATCTTGTTTCAAACCTCTGCCATTTTATTATTTTATCAAATTTCAAAACACTGTGCTGTTACTCTGTGCATAATATCTTATAGATAAAAGATTTATTTTTCATTTCATACAAAGATTGTAGACTACAGGACACTCAGTCTAGACAGAGCAACTGTAGCTGCGCGGATGGTGGCTTAATGATCAACCAGTTTATTTTAAAAAATCAGAAAATGTTTTCCAAGAATCAGTAAGTAATGTGAAAAAGAGGTTTACGTTGATTACTGCATTAGTTCTTCCAAAAGAGAATCGTAAATACCGCTTTTATTATAGGCTGACTGACGAGAACGACCCGTAATGGCCCCTTGGAACAAAACCTTTCTTCATTGTCTTTTGTCAAAGAAAGACATATTACAGATAGTAGTTATGTACAAAAGCAAGCTGATAACTGGAAAGAAGAAAATAGGAGCCAACTGCTGCTAACAGTATTGATTATTGACAGAAACAGTCTCGTTACCGATTTCTAACCGACTGGTTCATCATCAGACAACTTGTACGATCTTTGTAGTATGAGAGTTGGCAGTTTTCTTTTTTAACACTACTATTGTAGGAAACTTGATGTCGTACTTAGGGACTGTTACCAGTTTAATCTTTTTCAGTAGTGTGACCTAGGTTTGACTATTACATTATTGTCGGTTAAAACACTTCATAATATGCATGATCTCTTTACCCCTATCTTTTTAAGTACTGATTGTAATAGGAAGTTGTGTTGAAAATGTCCACTTTGTGAGCTCTCTTTTTCACACCCAAATTACAGTAATCGTTAATAATAATGGTCATCGACATAGACAAGTTCAAATTTTCTAATTCTGTCCATGTTATTGGTTCATGTTTAATAACTAAATCACAATATTTTCTAGTTGCTCCTCGTTCTTCACACCTCATTTGCCTATTAAAATGTTTTTAAGTACGATTATCTGGACACGCTTTGCAGGTTTCTTGAAGAGTTTATTATTATTTAAAGCTTTCATGGCGCTTGGGTTACTCGCTTCGCGCTTAGTCACCTTTATTCATGCAATATCAAAATGGGCGTGATTTCTTCCAGCTCAGGAAGGCACTGCAGAGTAGAGCCGCGTTTCCGTTAAGATAAGCCATACCATTTTAGATCCGGGTCCGGACACTGTCTACTGCAATAAGGAAACAGTGAGTGTTCATTCGTTTTACGTAAGGTAGGACACCTTCAGTTACAGTGTATATTTGTCCTGCATATCTGTCAACTACAGTTGTTAGGTCAAACGTACTATCGTATTCAGAATTGTGTTATTATATATTCACAGCACTGCCTAAGAACACATTATATTTAGTCATTAGTTCAGTCATTATGAAAAAATCTTGCATAGCTGCGTATGTAACCATTGGGTTGTTTAACATGCAAAGCGAGTTTGTTCAATTAAAAGTCTATATAAATGCTCTGTGTTAGCAGTTCAAATATGAAGATTACATATAAAATATATACAAAAATCATATCTAGAAGTTAGATTCGTAGGCATCACAGGAATTGCATAAAGCGTACACAACTATACACATTGGAAATCCAGATACGAAAGTTTCACATAATCTCACATAATGGTTTGATATAGGCAGATACAAGTATAAGGATTGCAGGCTATTCGTGTTATACTGTGTTTATTATTGTTTACATCAATTATTGAATAGAAAACAGCCAACAACTAAAATGACAGATTTGTAACTTACAACTTATGCCATATGTACCTTTCAGCTGACAATGTGTAAAATGGTAGAAAATATGAGTGAAGAATGTCAAGAGGGTGGGATGAGAATCAGCAGCAACAAAACCAAGAGTATTGTAACTGATACAGACAAAAAGAAGAGAACCATTACTTTTCCATATCGGCTGCAGATGGGATATGCTTCAACGCCAGATGACTATGGTACCCATTATTACTTTGCATGTGAAGTGGTTTAGCGGGAAGATGACATTTTTGAGAGTGTGGTGTTCAGTAATGAAGCAATTCTTGATCTAGGTGGAAGGTAAATGCCCATAATCTCGTACCTGGGGATTAAAACAGTCGCTGAAATTGTAAAATACCAAAGAGGTTTCCGAAAATGAAATGTTTTCTGCGCTGTGTTCCAACGTCATGTGTAGAGACCCGTTTCTTCATTGAAGCTACCGTAAAAGGGGTGGCTTATCATGATATGTTGCAAGAACGGCTCTTTTCCCTAGGTGAACCTGAAAACTTTATTTGTCAACAAGGTCATGACCGTACCCATTGGCATCTCTTTGTACGGGAGTGTTTGGACGTCGAAATCCAAATACTGTTGGATTGGTCGTAATGGTCAATAAGCACTTTTCCCGCTGGCTTCCTCATTCACCTGACCTAATGCCATGTGATTTCATGTTCAATAAATTTATCGTTCAATTCAGCACGCACCAGCGCAACCCCCCAGCACGAAGCCCACTACACCCAGATCGTCCCGTTCTTCGCGAGACGTTCTTAATTACTCTGTTGGCAAAAGCGAAGTTATCAAAGATACATCTTAAGACGAATGGTGTACGGTAAAATAACAAACATAAGTAAACTCTGTATTTTGTAACAAAAGGTTGTGACTACGTTGCGCCACTACTTAATGATTTGCCAGAGTTGAAACACAGAAATGAAAAGGCTATTGCTTCCATTACTCCTGACTTGTCAACCAAAGTTTGGGAAGAATTCGATTTTAGGTTGGATGTGTGCCATATAACTATTATCTTCAGTTTGGTGTATGATTTGCTGAAAATAACATAAAAGTAATTATGATAATATGCTATCGAAACTGGGACATTGTTTTATGGCTACCGTGTGTTATTGGCATGACTTTAGACCTTAGATACATACAGACTGCACGTGTCGCTCTCTCTGCTACACCAAGCTGTGAAATTAACGTCAAAGACACTTGATAAGTAGAGTCAGGTGAAGCCTATTATACTATGCATTCAGGAAAATGGAACCGACTGTTACAATTTTTCTCGTTTATAGCTGAAACGAAGGATCGATTTTTTGCGATTCGGCGATATCCTGTATAAAATTGGTGAAATTTGTACGTAAATACCAATATGAAGGCGACAGGTATAGTAGTAACCTTTCATCAAGTACATAGCAAAAACAGAGATTACAATACTGTATATGCAACTGAAGAACAAAACGGAAAAGGGGGTTAGCTCATAAGAACAAATATCACAGTGGAACATGTTTAAGAACATTAAACGCATTATTTGAAACATCAGAATTCTTCGTTGGAAGTCTTTATTTTTAATTAATGTTTACGTGTGGGAGTAACTCTACACCTTTTAGCTGTCATTTATATTGAACCAAAAGCGCAATGGAAACGTGCAACATGAACCTACTCACAGGCAGATGATGCAAGAGAAAATTATGTTAGTAAAAGCATGTTTAGTTATTCTGAAAATTTAAACTTTTACGAAAATCTAACACAATTCAATTTCTTTGTTATTTGTTGTTGTTGTTGTTGTTTTGGCCTTCAGTCCTGAGACTGGTTTGATGCAGCTCTCCATGATGCCTCATAACATGTCCTACCAACCGATCCCTTCTTCTAGTCAAGTTGTGCCACAAATTTCTCTTCTCCCCAATTCTATTGAATACCTCCTCAGTAATTACGTGATCTACCCATCTAATCTTTAGCATTCTTCTGTAGCACCACATTTCGAAAGCTTCTATTCTCTTCTTGTCCAAACTACTTATTGTCCATGTTTCACTTCCATACGTGGCTACACTCCATACAAATACTTTCAGAAACGACTTCCTGACACTTAAATCTATACTCGATGTTAACAAATTTCTCTTCTTCAGAAGTGCTTTCCTTGCCATTGCCAGTCTACACTTTATATCCTCTCTACGTCGACCATCATCAGTTACTTTGTTCCCCAAAAAGCAAAACTCCTTTACTACTTTGTCTCATTTCCTAATCTAATTCCCTCAGCATCACCCGACTTAATTCGACTACATCCCACTACCCTCGTTTTGCTTTTGTTGATGTTCACCTTATATCCTCCGTTCAAGACACTGTCCATTCCGTTTAACTGCTCTTCTAAGTCCTTTGCTGTCTCTGACAGAATTACGATGTCATCGGCGAACCTGAAAATTTATATTTCTTCTCCATGGATTTTAATACCAACTCCGAATTTTTCTTTATTATTATAAATTGTTTAATGTTAACTAATATTCGGAAGTAATTACCCTTGTATAGCTCTCCTATAGGAGAAAAAATATTAATCATTGGAGCGAAGAACTGTAGCCTTTTGCTTTGGAGGAGCAGAATACTTTAAGTATTCGTACATACTCGAGGTATTGGCTGGAATCTTAAAAATATACAAATTCTGAAGCGCACAATTAAATAGCAATGTCGGTTCTTAAGCCTTGCATGCATACCTTTTTCTGCTTATTATTCTTATCATTCATATATTTTATACTATTGAGATATGCGCATAGGTAGTCATGCAATTTGATAATAGTTTAAAGTGAACTTGATAACGTCTCACACAGAAGAGTCGAGTAAAATATGTGCCTATTTAACTGAGTGGTATTTTCGTCAACTCAGATGGAACACATTTCCACTATTAGTGTGATTCAATGCGACATTTAGGTTGTGCAATGTGCTTTCTCCCCAATGGGCGCTGTACTTGCCTACTTTCCCCTCCTGTACGTATATGTTGTAAAAACCAGTGTTTCCGTGGTTAATTTTTTTTCTTCCATATGTTAAATGCGTACTGTAATTTGCAGAACGTAAACTACGTGATCTGAGCATACAATGATAGAAAAAGCGTACTTACCAGCATTTTCAACTGCCATCTTTGAATCTTTCAGCAGACACGTTTTACAAGTGCGAGAGTTACATTTTTTCTCGTATGTTCTCCATTTTATGCGGCACTGTGGATCATTTGGTTCACCATGCATTTAGGAGAGGAAGGAAAGGTATCATATTACTGCGGCAAAATTTGAAACCATCGCTGAAAAAAAATCTGCAATCAGCCACATTTTTGGAGTGGAATGTATATTTCGCGGTAGCTAGTTTCCGCCCCACGCCCAGCGTCAGACAGCAGTGGGAATTTCACGTACAAATTGCACGTTTTTCTCCCATAATTAACAGAATACCCATACTTTTCTTATTTACAAAAGCTTTTGCGTCATATACAAGGAATTTACATTTTTCTCAGCTGAGAAATGGGTTTACTTTATACACTTGAGAAGATGTGCTGAACATGAACTGCGCTAAGGAAAAGATGGTGGACACATGTGTTTACATCTGACGTCGTATCAGCTAGTGATTTGATTGGCTCGATCAAAGAAGAAGATGGTAAAGGAATGGAATACTTCTACAGCTATTACGTATGTTATTGCAAATATTCTCTTTTTTTAGCCTAGATCGTGATGGAAACTATACAATTATCTTCTACAAAGTAGTGGCAATATCCAACTTTTTCTCTTTTCTTTTTTTTTACTCAATATAGGCTTTTACATTTTATGACTTTGCTACATCCAGTACTGACACACATAACTGGACCTGCTCGTGAGGTGTATTAAATGCCGCTGCTGCCTTTCTCTACTCAAAGGTGCTAATGATCTTTTTTTACTGGTACTTTTTCGGAAGCGTATGACGACGGGTGCTATAGAGTACAGTTATTAGCGAATCACAGACTGTAAAGTTTATTAGCAAAATCATTACTCATTTCAAATACTTTTAAACGCATTCAGCTCTAGCAACTTCCCGCATGCCATTAACCGTTTCACACTGAAACGTTACGACCTCATAACGTGGCGCGTGAAATTGCCCCGAGAACCGGCTAAAGCAGACGGCGGTCCAACGCCAGCATACACACACACACACACACACACACACACATACACACATCGTACTGAACTCAATTGGCAGACTGCCACACCAAGTAACAACAATCACTACCTCACAACTCATTGTCCTGGGGCAACAATTACTCCGAAATGCTGAACTCAGCTAAACCAGTGGTATTGTGTTACTTAAACATCGATATTGTCGGTACTCCTATTTAAAATTAACGATACATCGATTAACTATCGAATGATTTGGGTATGCGTTTCAAATGAAAAAAAAATTTCTAAGATTTTTTATTGTTTAAAATATAACATTACAAGATATGCAAAACTTATATTATAAAAAGTAAACATGTTTTCCTTTTAGTGTGTTGCTTTATTCATTAATTATTTCTCTTGCCTTGGAGAAACCCCTCTCTGCAGGAATTGAAGTATATGGACAGCACAAACATGTAGTGGCCATGACACGCAACATGCTGTTAGATTTTTCCGATATTGTAATACACAAGCGTGCTTGTCCGTTAGGGTTTTTCTCAGAATATTGAGGTAGGTCAGTTATGGATTAGTGACTGATGTAGCGACGTTGACAGTACGTTGTTGCTGATTGAGGAACGAAAGTATATCGTCCGATTTGAAACTGGTACAAGTATCAGTAGATGTATTAGCACTGCTCAGATATGCTTCTGTTTCAGGTACTATTCTTGGTGTTGATGCGATAACAGTAGCATACTCTTTCCGAAGTAATTGAACAGCGTTGTCTCCTTCTTGAAATATCCTTCTAACAATACCACCACCTGCAAAGTAGATTAGAAATCAGATAATTAATGTTGCTCACGCAGTACATGTTCGCTTTATCGGGCAACAACTATTGACTGTGAATGGTATCGTCAAAATAGAAATAATGAGGTAACAGTTAAAAAGTCATTAATTTGGCACTTATCTTGAATGGATTCCCACGTAGATTTCGTCGAAGTCGTTATGGGTCATCTTGTTGATTCTAGGGTGATTCCACTTTGGTTGCTAGAAGGTCCGGATCTGTGTTTTAGCAACATTTTGGCAGATCAAAACTATGTGCCCGACCGAGACTCGAACTCGGGACCTTTGCCTTTCGCGGGCAAGTGCTCTACCAACTGAGCTACCGAAGCACGACTCACGCCCGGTCTCACAGCTTTACTTCTGCCAGTATCTCGTCTCCTACCTGCCAAACTTTACAGAAGCTCTCCTGCAAACCATGTAGAACTAGCACTCCTGAAAGAAAGGATACTGCGGAGACATGGCTTAGCCATAGCCTGGGGGATGTTTCCAGAATGAGATTTTCACTCTGCAGCGGAGTGTGCGCTGATATGAAACTTCCTGGTAGAGCACTTGCCCGCGAAAGGCAAAGGTCCCGAGTTCGAGTCTCGGTCGGGCACACAGTTTTAATCTGCCAGGAAGTTTCATATCAGCGCACACTCCGCTGCAGAGTGGAAATCTCATTCTGGAATATTTGAAGACCTAACAAGTGCGATTTTCAGGAAATTCTTAATGATCAAACAATCCCAGATCAGAACAATGGCATGGTAGAAATAATTTTTGACTTGGTGTTCACGATCCACATTTTTAATAAACTTCTTGTAAATTCACATATACTTCTTCTTAATTGTCACAGCATCAACAGTTTTGTATCAATCTTCACATATTTAATTTCCACCTTAACCAAACACAAGACTTGACTGTTCTTTTACAAAGCTAAATAACAACATAACTTCTGCGAAGTGAAACAAAGACTGCTCTGTGCGCATTCACGCCAAAACGGTTACAAGTAAGTCAAAGATTATGACAGTCTCACAGAAATGAATACACGCAACAACCATATCACTGTAATATGTCGATACATCGGAGTAACTATACATTAATAAAATCAAATGTGAATATTATCACAAGAATACGTCTGATACTTCGGAGAAAAGTATTTAGATATTACTGGTATCGAGAACTGGGGTTGGAGTGCCGTAATGGTCACGTAAATAAAGAACCACTACATCCTGAAACCAATTTTTTAAGTGTGGGATATAATAATGTCGCAAGCAGATTAACAGTACATGTATCAAATGGTTTGAAGCCTCCCCTTGACTGATTTAATAACGGAATCCAGAACTCTTCTTGTTTCATTAGTTGTTAAGGTGCTTTCCAAGTCTGACAACATTGTAGAAATACATCGTATATGAGGTATGATTGAGTAAGAAGTGACGTATGACTCTCCTTGCTGCTTCAGAAGGTTCATGATCACCTATTACCCCTTGTATAGCTAAATAAATTTCTCTTGTTAGGTAAGGCGGTGCTTTTGAACTTTCATTGTTCACTTCGTATTTCCCAAAATTCTTTAGAACTGTCCATGAGTCGGCACCTCTTGTATCAGTTTCAGTTCTTTGTTGTTTGCTCTTTTTTGAGCACTGCGCAGTTTCTCACTGGCTAGTGTAGAGTTGTGAAAGAAATTCACAATAGCCTTTGTTTTCAATAAAATTTTGGAAAATGATTCCACTTTGAAACAGTCTTGTGCTGTTGATGCAAAGCGGGCAAAACAGGGTGAGTGTCGAATCTTTAAGACTTCGGCATTTCTTTTTCATAACTGCAGTGTTGGATGTAATCACTACTGTTGCCTTAACAGGAATATTACAACCCAATAATATTTGAGTGATGACCTTAAAAAAAAAAGGAATGTTAAGATCAACTGGCAATACGTCCGAAATTTTGCAGAACATCATTAAAAATTTCTTTTTTCCTGTGACTTGTTATCAGAACTCGTGCTAATATATAACTTGTTGTGCGAAGTTGAGCTTCACCGTCTTAGAAACACAGGAAAAGCAGGAAGAGGAGGAAAAAGAAATGTCACCACGAGGAATAGGTATGCGAGAGGGGAAATGTTTATTGGTCTGCCATACAATGCTGCTACCTTAAGTGTGCATGTGTGCTCATGAAGTGCAGCAGAAAGGGTATGAACTGCACACGGGAATAACAAGGTTTAGTGAAAGCGCATTGAAGAGACAAGGTGTGGCTTCATCGCTCATAATTTTTTTTTCCTCAGTTGAGCTGACACTCAGTACAAAACAATAGGGCCATCACTCTGCTGTAGTGCAACAGCTGCTACATCACTGAGGTCGGCTGCACTAGTGATCCCTAATGCAGTAGACATTAAGTGTGTAGCTTGTAGAAGTTTTCTTGGGAGTTTCGTCGAAGGAAGCGCAAGGAGCGATATAAAGAGCAAAATAGTTTTATGAATGCTGAGGAAAGGCGTGGAGAGAGAGAGCACCACTGTCACCTTCACTCGTCATACCAACGTCTTCCTGTAATATACCCGGGCACCTCAGAATTTGCACTTGACAGATGCTGATAAATACCGTTTACGTCAGCTTCACTGTGGTTGCGGTCAACAGCCTGCAGTACAAAACAGCTGAGAGTTTTCTTGATTAATATGGCCTCTATTTACAGCTTGATATGAATAGCCTTTTTGGCAAAAAGTATGCATTTATGTTGACTCCATTTTATGCAACAGAATATGTAATTCTTTTCCGGTTCGCTAACACAATGTGAAGCACTTCCGTACAAATCGCGCACCAAAACCCATTAATTCCACGACCATCCGATTTTGCAATGCTGCATTAATTTTGGTTCAGACGGTGTTGGGGTTCGCTTTCGTTTCTCACTTAGTCTGTTATCGTACAGACTTGAAATGCATCGCTCAAGTGTAAACTGTGCGGTCTGTTATAAATGACGCATGGAAGCAACAATTTTTTGAGAAAGCACATTATAGCGTCATCTGAGTTTAAATGTCTTGTTTACTTTTAGTATTTTTTTTTTAATTTTATGGGACTTAACTGCGAAGGTCATCAGTCCCTAAGCTTACACACTACGTACCCTATATTATCCTAAGGATCAACACAAACACCCATGCCCGACGGAGGACTCTAACCTCCGCCGGGACCAGCTTTACTTTTAGTAATGAATTATTGTTGTTGTGGCCTTCATTCCTGAGACTGGTTTGATGCAGCTCTCCATGCTACTCTATCCTATGCAAGCTGCTTCATCTCCCAGTACTTACTGCAGCCTACATCCTTCTGAATCTGCTTAGTGTACTCATCTCTTGGTCTCACTCTACGATTTTTACCCTCCATGCTACCCTCCAGTACTAAATTCGTGATCCCTTGATGCCTCAGAGCCGGCCGAAGTGGCCGTGCGGTTAAAGGCGCTGCAGTCTGGAACCGCAAGACCGCTACGGTCGCAGGTTCGAATCCTGCCTTGGGCATGGATGTTTGTGATGTCCTTAGGTTAGTTAGGTTTAACTAGTTCTAAGTTCTAGGGGACTAATGACCTCAGCAGTTGAGTCCCATAGTGCTCAGAGCCATTTGATGCCTCAGAACATGTCCTACCAACCGATCCCTTCTTCTAGTCAAGTTGTGCCACAAAACCCTCTTCTCACCAATTCTATTCAATACCTCCTCATTAGTTATGTGATCTACCCATCTAATCTACAGCATACTTCTGTAGCACCACATTTCGAAAGCTTCTATTCTCTTCTTGTCTCAACTAGTTATCGTCCACGTTTCAATTCCATACATGGCTACACTCCATACAAATACTTTCAGAAACGACACCCTAACACTTAAATCAATACTCGATGTTAACAAATTTCTCTTCTTCAGAAACGCTTTCCTTGCCATTACCAGTCTACATTTTACATCATCTCTACTTCCACCATCATCAGTTATTTTGCTCCCCAAATAGCAAAACTCCTTTACTACTTTAAATGTCTCATTTCCTAATCTAATTCCTTCAGCATCACCCGACTTAATTCGACTACATTCCATTATCCTTGTTTTGCTTTTGTTGATGTTCGTCTTATATCCTCCTTTCAAGACACTGTCCATTCCATTCACTGCTCTCCCAAGTCCTTCGCTGTCTCTGACAGAATTAAAATGTCATCGGCGAACCTCAAAGTTTTTGTTTCTTCTCCACGGATTTTAATACCCACTCCGAACTTTTCTTTTGTTTCCTTTACTGCTTGCTCAATATGCAGATTGAATAGCATCGGGGAGAGGCTACAACCCTGTCTCACTCCCTTCCCAACCACTGCTTCCCTTTCATGTCCCTCGACTTTTATAACTGCCATCTGGTTTCTGTACAAATTGAAAAAAACCTTTCGCTCCCTGTATTTTACCCCTGCCACCTTCAGAATTTGAAAGAAAAAGTATTCCAGTCAACATTGTCAAAAGCTTTCTCTAAGTCTACAAATGCTAGAAACGTAGGTTTGCCTTTCCTTCATCTTTCTTCTAAGATAAGTCGTAGGGTCAGTATTGCCTCATGTGTTCCAAAATTTCTACGGAATCCAAACTAATCTTCCCCGAGGTTGGCTTCTACCAGTTTTTCCATTCGTCTGTAAAGAATTCGCGTTAGTATTTTGCAGCTGTGACTTATTAAACTGATAGTTCGGTAATTTTCACATCTGTCAACGTCTGCTTTCTTTGGGATTGGAATTATTATATTCTTCTTGATGTATGAGGGAATTTCGCCTGTCTCATACATCTAGCTCACCAAATGGTAGAGTTTTGTCAGGACTGGCTCTCCCAAGGCTGTCAGTAGTTCTAATGGAATGTTG
Source organism: Schistocerca americana (assembly GCF_021461395.2). Taxonomy (NCBI): domain Eukaryota; kingdom Metazoa; phylum Arthropoda; class Insecta; order Orthoptera; family Acrididae; genus Schistocerca; species Schistocerca americana. The sequence continues at coordinate 408,890,793 of NC_060126.1, read as the reverse complement.
TCTACTCCCGGGGCCTTGTTTCGACTCAGGTCTTTCAGTGCTCTGTCAAACTCTTCACGCAGGATCATATGTCCGATTTCATCTTCATCAACATCCTCTTTCATTTCCATGATATAGTCTTCAAGAACATCGCCTCTGTATAGACCCTCTATATGCTCCTTCCACCTTTCTGCTTTCCGTTCTTTGCTTAGAACTGGGTTTCCATCTGAGCTCTTGATGTTCATGCGAGTGGTTCTCTTTTCTCCAAAGGTCTCTTTAATTTTCCTGTTGGTAGTATCTATCTTACCCCTCGTCAGATAAGCCTCTACATCCTTACATTTTTCCTCTAGCCATCTCTGCTTAGCCATTTTGCACTTCCTGTCGATCTCATTTTTGAGACTTTTGTATTCCTTTTTGCCTGCTTCACTTACTGCATATTTATGTTTTCTCCTTTCATCAATTAAATTCAGTATCTCTTCTGTTACCCAAGGTTTTCTACTAGCCCTCGTCTTTTTACCTATTTGATCCTCTGCTGCCTTCACTGTTTCATTCCGCAAAGTTTCCCATTCTTCTTCTACGGTATTTCTTTCACCCATTCCTGTCAATTGTTCCCTTATGCTCTCCCTGAAACTCTGTACAACTTCCGGTTCTTTCAGTTTATCCAGGTCCCATCTCCTTAAATTCCCACCTTCTTGCAGTTTCTTCGGATTTAATCTACAATTTTTTCTACAGTAATGAATAAAAAAATAAATTAAGGGTGTTGTAACACCATTATTCAATGTTTTGCCAAGATTGGCCATATCCGCAAACCGCACACAAATGACATGGCAGCTTCAGATTTCTATCTACAAGTGGGTCGGGTGGTGGAGGGGAAGGTCAAGCTACCAATAAAAACTTAACAAGCTAATCCCACTGGACTTGTACCAACATATACCTACACAAGAATCAATCAAAACTTAGCATGGCATTGAGAAATTAAAGAAGAAAACATTTTATAAATGTTAATTACATGTGTGATGGATTTAGCGTTTTGTGTGTGTGTGTGTGTGTGTGTGAAATCTAATGGAACTTAACTGCTAAGGTCATAAGTCCCTAAGCTTGCACACTACTTAACCTATATTATCCTTAGGTCAAACACACACACACATGACTGAAGGAGGACTCGAACGTCCCCCGGGACCAGCCGCACAGTCCATGACTGCAGCGCCCCAGACCGCTCAGCTAATCCCGCGCGGCGATTTAGCGTTGTGATGACTTGTAATTTTTGTAACTTTTACTATGGGTGAAACTAATTTATCGTCCATTTGTGTGCTTGTCCATACGTTGGTTGTAACACTGAAATAATTGTTTCAATCTTTCTCAAAACATTGTTATTCCCGCGCGTCATTTACAGCAGTCCGCCCAAAGGTTACACTTGAGAGATAGATTTTAAGTTTGTATGAGAAACGAAAGCGAACCCCAACACCAGTAAACCAGCTGGTCATGGTATTTCAATTACTATCTGCTATCTTCCGAGTATTCAGGAAGGTCCATTGATAGTGATCGGGCCAAATATCTCACGAAGTAATCATCAAACGAAGAAATTACAAAGAACGAAACTCGTCTAGCTTGAGGGGGGAAACCAGATAGCGCTACGATTGGCCCGCTAGGTGGCGTTGCCATAGGTCAAGCGGATATCAACTGCGTTTTTTTTTTTAAATAGGAACTCGCATTTTTATTACATATTCGTGTAGTACGTAAAGAAATATGAGCGTTTTAGTTGGAAAACATTTTCGCTTTGTGATAGATGGCACTGTAATCGTCACAAACGTATAAGTACGTGATATCATGTAACATTCCGCCAGTGCGGACGGTATTTGCTTCGTGATACATTACCAGTGTTAAAATGGACCGTTTACCAATTGCGGAAAAGGTCGATATTCTGTTGATGTATGTCTATTGTGATCAAAATACCAAACGGGCGTGTGCTATGTATGCTGCTCGGTATCCTGGACGACATCATCCAACTTTCCGGACCGTTCTCCCGATAGTTACGTTATTTAAGGAAACAGAAAGTGTTCACCCACATGTGAAACGTCAGCCACGACCTGCAACAAATGATGATGCCCAAGTAGGTGTTTTAGCTGCTGTCGCGGCTAATCCGCACATCAGTAGCAGACAAACTGCGCGAGAATCGGGAATCTCAAAAACGTCGGAGTTGAGAATGCTACATCAACATCGATTGCACCCGTACCATATTTCTATCCACCAGGAATTGCATGGGGACGACTCTGAACGTCGTGTACAGTTCTGCCACTGGGGACAAGAGAAATTACGGGACGATGACAGATTATTTTCACGCGTTCTATTTAGCGACGAAGCGTCATTCACCAACAGCGGTAACGTAAACCGGCATAATATGCACTACTGGGCAACGGAAAATCCACGATGGCTGCGACAAGTGGAACATCAGCGAACTTGGCGGGTTAATGTATGGTGCGGCATTATGGGAGGAAGGATAATTGGCCCCCATTTTATCGATGGCAATCTAAATGGTACAATGTATGCTGATTTCCTACGTAATGTTCTACCGATGTTACTACAAGATGTCTCACTGCATGACAGAATGGCGATGTACAACCAAACATAATGGATGTCCGGCACATAGCTCGAGTGCGGTTGAAGCGGTATTGAATAGCAAAATGGTTCAAATGGCTCTGAGCACTATGGGACTCAACTGCTGAGGTCATTTGTCCCCTAGAACTTAGAACTAGTTAAACCTAACTAACCTAAGGACATCACAAACATCCATGCCCGAGGCAGGATTCGAACCTGCGACCGTAGCGGTCTTGCGGTTCCAGACTGCAGCGCCTTTAACCGCACGGCCACTTTTTTTTTTTTTTAAATCTCATTTTGTTCGCTTTTGTTCGTTGTGTCTGCTCGGGGCGGACGTCGTAAGACATCCGTTTAAGTTCATTGTTGATCGATTAACTCAGTTTTTTTATTACAGAGGACAGCTAACCCTCTGACCGAACACGCTGAGCTACCGTGCCGGCTGATAAACTTTTCACTCGATAGAAGATTTGAACCAAGGACCTTTCGTTCCGCAGCTGCTCACGTTACCACGAGACCACGGCGCTCCTGGCCACTTCGGCCGGCATTGAATAGCATATTTTATGACAGGTGGATTGGTCGTCGAAGCCCCATACCATGGCCCGCACGTTCACCGGATCTGACGTCCCCGGAATTCTTTCTGTGGGGAAAGCTGAAGGATATTTGCTGTCGTGATCCACTGACAACGCCTAACAACATGCGTCAGCGCATTGTCAATGCATGTGCGAACATTACGGAAGGCGAACTACTTTCTGTTGAGAGGAATTAGGTTGACGGACATCATTTTGAGCACTTATTGCATTAATGTGGTATTTACAGGTAATCACGCTGTAACAGCACGCGTTCTTAGAAATGATAAGTTCACAAAGTTACATGTATCACACTGTAACAACCGAAATAAAATGTTCAAATGTACCTACGTTCTGTACTTTAATTTAAAAGACCTAACTGGTTGCAGTGATAACCAAAAGGCTTTGCACAAATTCCTTACACAGAAATAATCTTCAGCTCAATAAATACTGTAGTTTGACGACAAGAATTTCTGCTATTTTAATAACTTGTTTTCAGATTCCAGATGCTAAGTTAGCATCAAGATGTATTACCAGTTATTTTTTGAGGCAAGTCAAAAGCCTTATAGAGCGACTACAAAATTGCACAATAGAAAGATAGCGTCAAGAGAAGGTTGAATAAAAATGCAATCAGTCGTACACCATCAGATGTCTGCATCAATATTCGGCGAGCTGGTCAAGTGCGCCGCGAAACTGTGTGATGACTGACAACCGCTTATGAACTTCATGCAAATTTGTTTTGCAGTACAGAAATTGAAGAAACCATGCTCATGCAAAAACTTGGCGTTCATTCTGTGTTCTGTAAGCCACAATAATTATTCTTTCACGTGTTTTTATGATAAATATCATTCTGGTGCGTGCAGTGCCCCTTACGTTTCACAAATATGAGTACAATAATGTCAATAAAAAGACTATACTGATTTGATTCAAATTGTTCGTGTATCAATATTTTGAACATGGCTGCACTTCGGCAACGGTTATAGAATAGCAGGTGGATAAGACAGCCAACCAGTTGCAATAAATGGTGGTTTTCAATTAATCGTAACAGTGGTTCCAACGGATATCAATACGTCTTTTTCAGAAGGACAAGAAACCTGCCTACAGTGAGATAGCTTAAATTACAAACAAAACGTCATGAACTAATAGTACTTGTCATACAGAAACTACTTCCTACTACAAGTATAGGCATGTCACAACAACACGGTATATACCAACATAGGACGAGTAGTACTTAAAAACGTTGGCTGGTCCCGGCGGAGGCTCGAGTCCTCCCTCGGGCATGGGTGTGTGTGTTTGTCCTTAGGGTAATTTAGGTTAAGTAGTGTGTAAACTTAGGGACTGATGACCTTAGCAGTTAAGTCCCATTAGATTTCACACACACACACTTAAAAACTTCACATTACCAAACAGTCAGTTAGTAAAGCGATCTAATTTCCCCACTTGACTGTGTCGGGAATGATCTGTGTATCCATTCGTAATAGTTAAGGACGCTAAAATCAAGGCCTTGTCACATCAGTAAAATCAGTCGCATAAAATGCCAGACCATGTTAAGAGCTACACGCCGACTGAGGGAGAGTGCAGAAGAAGGATACAAGGGAAACAAATCCTGAGACACATTCGTCGATAAACACGCACACTTGGAGACATAAACAGCCAACAAGCGTAACCACATTGAATTTACTAACAGAATTACAGAAACGCACCATGCGAATCAACGAGTATAGAACTGTGTGGGCATCTACTTATTGCTAAAAACACCCCGAAAGGTTTGAAAGACACAGTTATTCTTTACAGTGAAATGAATACCCCTAGTTGCATACAGGCGCTGATACAAGTCAATGGGGACAGTTGTAAATGTGTGCCCCGACCGGGACTCGAACCCGGGATCGCCTGCTTACATGGCAAACGCTCTATCCATTTTTTTTTTTCTTCGCCGTTGATCGTTTTGTTTGGTCGTTGCGGACGTCACATGCCATCCGTTAAAGTTCGTTTGTTGATCCTTCCACTCAGATTTTTATTACAGAGGCCAACCATCTCTCTGACCAAACATGCTGAGCTACCGTGCCGGCATCTGAGCCACCGCGGACACAGAGGATAGTGTGGCTGCAGGGACTTATTGTCCCACACTATATTCATAGTGCCCCTGCCCATTATACTCATTACACGCGTCTTTCTGCCGATTCCCATAAGATATCGGGCACCGTTTGTGCACCAGCACAGAAGAAGATGGTCAAATGGCCGGTGAGCCTTAACTATATATATATATATATATATATATATATATATATATATATATATATATATATTTATTCTTCACGGAGAAATCACAGGGTGTAGGATGGACCTTCTGGAAGAATTAGAGATATATAAAATTAAGAGCGCAAAGATGGGAATTTACTAACCGCTCAGCTGCAGCTCGCCTCTAAACAATTTTTCGATGGTTTCTGACCCATACCGTTCGCAAAAGAAATTTTCATACCACTGCCTGTGGCCTTTGCAGCTGGTTCACTTCCTCAGAATTTTATTATAGAATTTTTGTGCATACAGTTTCGTTTGTCACTTCATGTTGTACTACGATATTGATGCTACCCACTCTGATTACGTCTGTCATTATACGGGACCTAAGAATTTTTTCTGTTTTCAGTGATTATGTCTAATAGCGTGTTTTTGCTCTGGCATTATCACTTTCCGTACATGTCGTAGGTAGTCATTTTTGTGTGACATGTAATATTGGTCAGTGACGTTTTGCCTGTAATTTACTTTATCGCGTTGTATTCGGGTTTCTTGTCCTTCTGAAAAAGACGGATTTACATCCGTTGAAACCACTGTTAAGGTTAATTGAAAACCTCCATTTATTGTATCTGGTTGGCTATCTTATCCACATGATGGTCGTGTGTCATTTTTTTATTTCCAACGTCGTTGCAAAAAATTTAGTTTTCCAATTTTTCGGGATAAATATTACGCTAACAATAAATGAATCATTAAATGCTGATAATTTGGACAGTCATAATAAATCTCTTTTTAGAATTACGTGGCAATTCAAAACAAAGCCCCAGCAGTGATATTCGATCCAGAGGCCTTAAGTGTATGTAAATAAGCACACAGTCACTTGGTTATGAGCTCTTTTCCTGTTAGTGACGTCACAACGGTATACGTACACATGCCTGAAACATTCAAACTCGGTTTTCTCGAAAACGGTTGAGAGTTGCTCTTTCCTCTTTACATAGATTCAAGTCCTAGCCATTCTCAACTCACCTTGTCAACACGAATCAAATCGGTGAGGGCAAATATGTACGATCCCGCTGTTAGCAGTCATATAGCCTCTCCGTCGAAAGATCCGTACATAAAGACTGGAAAATTACGCAGATCACACCAATACCCAGGAACGGTAACAGGAGCAATCCGCTTAATTACAGACTCGTATCACTAACGACGATTTGCGTTAGGATTTTGGAACATATACTATGTTCGAACGTTAAGGATTACCGCTAAGAAAACGATTTATTGACAAACAGCCAACACGGATTCAGGAAATGAAAATAACTAGCTCTTAATTCTGTTGAAGTAATGAGAGCTACAGACACGTTATGTCAAATTGGTTCGATTTTTTCTAGATTTCCAGAAGGCTTTCAACACTGTTCCTCACAAGCGACTTCTATTCAAATTGCATATATGTGTAACATCGTCTCAGTTCCTCGACTGAATACGTAGTTTCATGTCAGAAAGAACACAGTTAATAGTAATTCGAGGAATGTTATCAACTAAAACTCAAGTGATATCTGACGTTCCATAAGGAAGCGTTATACACCCTCTGCTCTTCCTGATCTGCTTTTAGGAGCCGCGAGGCTAGCCGCGTGGTCTCTGATGCCTTGCCACGGTTCGCGCGGCTGCCCCCTACTGAGGTTCGAGTCCTCCATCGGGCATGGGTGTGTGTATGTGTGTGCTGTCCTTTGCGTAAGTTACCTTCAGTTACGTTAAGTAGCGTGTAAGCCTAGTGGCCGACGACCTCAGCACCTTGGTCCAATAGGAACTTACAGTAAACTTCCAAATTTTGTTTACTTTTGGGAGACAACTTGTGAGGCCCTCTTAGACTGTCTGCACATGATGCTGGTATTTACCGTCTTGTACAGTCCTCAGGTAATCAGAAACAATTGAAAAATAATTTAGAAAAGATATCTACATGGTGCGAAAAGTGCAAGTCGACTCTAAATACTTAAAAGTGTGAAGTCATCCACGTGCGTAATGAATGAATCCGCTAAATTTCGGTTACGCGATAAATCGCACAAATCTAATGACTTTGAATGTATCTAAATACTTAGATATTATTGTTACGAATAACTTAAATTGGAATGATCACATTGATAACGTTGCGAGCAAAGAAAATCAAAGACTGCCATCTATCGGCAGGACATTTACAAAAAGCGACAGACCTACTAAAGAAATTGCTTACACTACTCTTTCCGCCTTCTTCTGGAGTACTGCTGTATGAAGTGAGTTCCGCATCAGATATGAATGAAGGAGGACATCAAAAATCTCAAAGAAAGGCAGCCCGTTTTATGTTATAAGGGATATGATATGTAAATTGGGGTGGAAATCTTTAAAACAAAGGAGCATTTCGTTGCGGCAGGATCTTTCAGAAAAATCTCAATGACGAATTTCTCCTTCAAACGGGAAAATATTTCATTGGCTCCCACCAATACAGGGAGAAATGATCATCATAACAAAAAAGGGAAATCAGAGCTCTCACGAAAGGATCTACTTGTTTGTTTTTCCTGCCTGCAGTTCGAGAGCGGAACGGTAGAGAAATGGTTTGAATGTGGTTCGATAATCTCCTACCGGGCTTTTAATTGTGAACAGCAGAGTAATTATGTAGATGACCAACACAACAGAAAGAAGCGATATCCATGAAATAAATCTCATTCATTTACCCGCAAGTCTTCAAGTTTTCCCAGCGTACAGTATTATGAAAATGGTCTCGCCATCGTGGCGAACAAGCACAAAATTTTGCAAAACAGGCCCGGTTGACTTCATCACCTGCTCTGGGGAACTGTGCTACTCAGGTAGCGCTGTGCCGTTTTATGCCGCCGCCGCCGCATTTGTTTCGTCCAGCAGAGTCGAGACTTCTGCGGAGAAGAGGGCAGCGGAGGAGAACGGCCGGGATGAAAGGGATGGGCGGCCCCAGAGGACGACATTTCATCAGGCCGCCTGATGATGGCCACTCCGTCTCTCGCCGAAACGGCGTGCACGTTGGACGTTCACCAGAGAGCTCTTTTCATCAAAGCTCGCGTCCCTGTCCCGACTTCCCTTTGGTACTTGCTGGGGAGGTTTAGTGGCCTGACGGTCTACGCCAGCCATTTGTCTCGTGCTCAGGACTGCATTTTTAAGTAAAAAAATATTACGGTCCCTTATTTCTGTCACATAAGACACGTCTAAAGTGTTCGGAAAATGGTATCACAAAGTAAAGAAAATAGAAGACACAAACGAATCGCTTTCAGAGTGGTCTCTATTGGCTGCAGTGAACATTCTGCTGCACACTTTGTAGTGAATGGAAGAAGGTGCTTCGTAACAATAACTGCTCTGTCCCATTCATCCACATGTAGAGCGACGTAAAAAGAATTGTCCTTCAGTACACGACCTACAAACATTTGTAAAACTTCCTGATTATAAATTCAGTTCAATACAAGATTTACGAAAATATCTCTCTAATCGTATTCCCATATTCCCTGTGCCAGATACTGTAAGGGGTCCGTAGGCCCTTACTATAAGTTTGCACTCGGCACAGGTCGATAGGGCAAACAATCGATAGTGTCGTGTTGCGAGAGCGAGTGTGGAGTTGAATTCAGTTCCCAGGTTGCGGGCCGAGCCATGTGGAGGCCTGTTGATGTAATTCAGGGGTTACTGACAAAGGGAGTGGCCATCGCCGCGGTTTAACCCCTTTGTGTTGGAATAATACGGGAAAGTGAAGAAGTATAATTACGATAGTGATCAGTGATATTTCTGTGCCGATATTTTTGGTTCTGCATCTACCGCGATGGCATCATTTGGATTGCAGTGTTGGATTGCAGTGATTGAATTTGCGTGTGACAATAATGAATAGCGAGGAAGCCTGTGCTGAGATTAGTCGTAATTACATATGTATGACGAAGGCAGTGGCTGTCTCTTTTTTTCTTGTGTTTTAGAGAGGAATATGGGTTCTTGATTAATGAAGCTGTTTCGGCGTTCTTATTGTCACCAGACATTTCATTATTACAGCATTTGAGAAGGACAAAATGGAATGTACCAACTCCGTAGCAGTCAAATCCGATTGCCAGCCCCATTAGGTACACGGTCACATTAATTAATATTTATTTGGGCTGCTATCAGATCCCGATCGAGCGGGAAACATAAATCGGACTTGTTACACCCTTGGCTTACCGTGAAAGGACAAGTGCAATTTTCGGACGAATAGTAAAGAACAATAGGTAATTTTACCTTGCTTAACGCAAGAAAATATTTTTTGCAATTTTGGATCGAGACAGAGTATAAACTTTGAAATCGCGACAAGAAACAGTGCATTTTGAACAATACGAAGTAATAGCATCTTACGATTGTGACTAAACTGTTTTTTTCTTGCCATATTAGATAAGAATAATAGTGTCAATAAACTGTTATAATGTGCAAATGCGTAAATCCGCACGAAAAACTGTGAAAAGTGAACACTAAAGAAAGACACGTGTGAACATTACTATAGTAAAACGAACTAAGAATTCGTCACGAAAGTTTTAAAGAAGTGTTTAGTGGTAGTATTTTGACTGAAATTGCTTTTTGAATAGTGAAAATCGGACAACTTCATGTGGACCCATAAACTGTTATGCAGGCGACAATTTATTGTGGCGACGCAATTGTTGAGTGACGTCACGCAGACCAGTGTAGCAGCTGCGCCAAAGAGCTTCGATCTGCGAGGTGCTTTCACACGTCATCCCAACTACCTGTGCAAGAAGTAGTTCAAGCACAGACGCACCACACCGACGGTCTTCAGCGCGACTTCGAGACACCGAGCGCTGACAGGGCATCTAGCAGCCGAACTACAAACTACGCCCGCCTGCAGCGCCACGGAGCAGCCGACGGCGAACTACGACGACTCGCCACAGATCTTCAGCGCGACTTCACGTGACTCCAGCGGCAGTACAGCGCCACGCCCACTTCAAATGTCAAAACATCGCGACTCGTGGTAATGTCAGTTGATGAGTGAAGACGAATGGTTGACATAACATTAAATTGTAGTGTGCAGTCTTCGCGGTATATAAACATTTGTAAACTGAGTTTCGCGTTAGGAAAAGTGCCCAATTACAGGAATTTCCGAAAAGTTTGCGAAACATACTCTGAAATATAGCATACTTATTTATGCATACTGCATTGCCTAAATGGTAATTATACAGATATGCTCATTGTTTTTGGTGATTTTACATTTATAGATTTTATGAGTGGTGTGATTTATCTTATTTAGAACATTTTACACAAGCTGTGTATGTGAAAATTGATATTTGAAATTATTAGGTTTTGAGGGTCGTTATGTTCAGTATTCATGAATATTGTATCAATTTGGGATAAATTGAAGATACTGCAGTTACTGTTTGATTAGTTTCATGATAATTAGGAGTGTTCTGGGTTACTAGAGGTTATTTTATATTACTTGCCTGTGTATTAAAAATAAACCAAACATATCTACCGAAGATAAGCAGGTTTGTGAGGCAGTAGTTGAAAGGAAAGGGATAGGACAGGAAGACAGAGATGATTTAGGAATCAGTGGTTGTGGATTGTCATTAGATAGCCCAGTAGCACATTCAACTAGTTATCCCGAGACACCGGGACAAACGACGAGAGATAAGTCAGTTTCAGAGGATGCAGATATGGGGTCGATGTCGGCAGCCTTGCTAAAAGAAACTAGAGAAAGGGGAGAAATACTCCGAAAATCACTAAAGGAAGATTTACGAGAATCATTAGAGAAGGGTTTACAAGAAACAAGAGAATCACTGAAGGGTTTACAAGAAAATAACGCATCATTAGAGAAAGGTTTACAAGAAGCTAGAGAAAGGGAAGAAATATTCTACAAATCATTAAAGGAAAATTTACAAGAAACTATAGCACAAGAGATTAAAACATCACAAATGAAGATGGAATGTATTCTGAAGAAGGAAATGCAGGAGTTACCAGAACGACTGAAGATGAACATCGCCGAGGGAGAGAGGAAACTACAGAAGAGTGGAGACCAAGTCCAGGGAGACGTGGAGAAGATGGAAGGAAAGTTAACAAAATAGGTAGAAGACGATGTTGAAGAAACTAAAGCCGAAGTGGAAACAAATTGCGATCGTGGAAAATGCTATAGCCGTGCAACGAGGAGAGGAAACCAGAGGGTTGCAATGGAAGGTGAGGCCTTCACTTGGGGAGTCAAGAAGAAGGAAGGGACTACTAGTTATGATCAGTTTGAAGGAGAATTCTTGAAGAAATACTGGTCCAAAAGTCATCAATGTGCAGCACTTGAGGACATACTACACTGCAAGTCACTTAATACATGGAGAGGAATGTTGGGAGAGTTTGCCGAACATTTGTGGGAATGGAACGAGACCTTGGAACAACCCCTGAGTGATGACGTAATGATATCTGCGATACAAAGAAGATTGAATCAGAGAATGCAAGAAACTGTATCTGGGAGTCTAATTAAAGATAGGGAGGCCTTGATGGAGATACTGGAACAGTTGGAATCTGTTCGATCACGGGAACACAATCAAGCTAATGATCAAAACCGAGAGGGAAGTAATGACCCAAGGAATCATTTTAATCATTCGTCTGATTATAGAGGAAGAGGTGGAGGGACCGGAAAACTGAATGACACTCCAGGTGAGGTCCGGTCAAGAGTGAGAGCTACAAGGACCCGAATAAACCTACTAAGATATATTTAGGACATTTAGTTGTTGAACGGACATTTGAAAAAGGGGAATGTATATTTGCATTTTATTTTCTGACGTATTATAACTAGAACTTCATATTTCATATCGACGATTACCTGAGAATGGCTATAAAAACCTGTAGCAACTAATTTGTAATGTAATAATTCATATGTCATGTGTTCAAGTAATAATTTTTGATTGTATGTTGTGTGTTACATTCAATATTGGACTATAGAGGACTATTGCTGCTTGATAAAAAATTGTAATTTGGACAATGCCATGTTTGTGAAATGTAATAACCTTTTGTAGAATATTATTGTGGGGGCAGCCCACTACGGGAGTCGAGGGATTATTTGGTGAACTGTAATTTCATTAATCATTTACACTATGTGTTTTGTTCAGCTGTAGTAATGTCTAATTCCCTTGCCGATTCTTTTATGCCAGAGGCTCCAAAGAAGTTTTTGAGGGAGGGATGTAAGGGGTCCATAGGCCCTTACTACAAGTTTGCACTCGGCACAGGTCGATAGGGCAAACAATCGATAGTTTCGTGTTACGAGAGCGATTGTAGAGTTGAATTCAGTTCCCAGGTTGCGGGCCGAGCCGTGTGGAGGCCTGTTGATGTAATTCAAGGGTTACCGACAAAGGGAGTGGCCACCGCCGCGGTTTAACCCCTTTGTGTTAGAATAATACGGGAAAGTGAAGAAGTATAATTATGATAGTGATCAGTGATATTTCTGTGCCGATATTTTTGGTTCCGCGTCTACTGTGCCGGCATCATTTGGATTGCAGTGATTGAATTTGCGTGTGACAATAATGAATAGCGAGGAAGCCTGTGCTGAGATTAGCCGTAATTAAATATGTATGACGAAGGCAGTGGCTGTCTCCTTTTTCTTGTGTTTTAGAGAGGAATATAGGTTCTTGATTAATGAAGCTGTGTTGGCGTTCTCCTTGTCACCGGACATTTCATTATTACAGCATTTGAGAAGGACAAAATGGAATGTACCAACTCCGTAGCAGTCAAATCCGATTGCCAGCCCCATTAGGTACACGGTCACATTTTTTAATATTTATTTGGGCTGCTATCAGATCCCAATCGAGCGGGATACATAAATTGGACTTGTTACAATACATAGTGGAAAATTTTAATTTTTGCTTTGTCTTTCACGACTACCGATCCTCCGTATCTCCGAAGTAAGGGTGTCTCTACAACAATAAACTAAACATGCTTTGGAAGATCCGCATTTGAGCTTAACTCGACATCTCTGTTAATCATTGTATGGACTATGATGACCTGTTAGTTATAAGGTTCCATGTTCCATAAAACATTTGCTTAACAAATTGTAATGATGTGGAACGGCTCATTTTACACTCAAACAACAAATTCATGTGTAAATATTGTCAAATTCTTTCTTTTAAATATACAGTTACAATTTAATAATACATGCACTTACACATCACACTAATACAAATATTTCTACCGAATAGAATGACTTGTCAGGGACAAACTTCTTCAGTCTGTTTTTAAATTTGCTGTCTCTCAACTTTTTATATCACACGGCAATTGATCAAAAATTTTAGTTACAGCATTGTGAACCACTTTTTGTGCTAGAGACGTCGCAAACATCTGTGCACACTGACCGAACTCGGAACCCTATCCTCTGCAATGATGATTCCAATAAAGATGGATGTCTGTCACACGTTACAATTAAAGCAGCACGTGTTTTCATCAGTGTTGCCTTCTGCTATTCAGGTAATTTTTGCAGTGTAAATACGAAACAGATTTTGTTAGTCAGAAAAAATTCCTTGCTGACAGAACTGGAGAAACAAGTAATAGGAAGTATGTACATCATTCTGTTGAAGAATACACGCAAAAAAACTATAGCTTTCATTTGATTGCAAAGACAGAGTAAAAGGTTCAGAATGTTCAAAAGGTGCGGGAAGGTGACTCCACTTCACGAAAATTACGTTCTGTAGTCCTAAAAATGTCCTTCACGTCGTCGATTTGACATAAAAAGGAATACATGCAAATGCGTCTCACCCGAATCACCTTCGATTTGGAGATGATAGTGTTCTGTTTGTTGCGAATCTGTAACTACGTCATCAAAGTATGTACGAACTAGACAGAGCAAGTGCGATAATTATCCTGAAGATTTATTACAGTAAGATCAAAATAAGAAAATAGTAAAGATTTATTATGAAGTTATAGAAACAGTTAAGTTCAAACACAAGGATAACTGAAAACAACAAGTGGATGGACGTTTGAAGAACTAAACAGCGCATAAAGATGACTTTGAGGTCATCTGGGAAAGTGAAGTATTCGCAAATAGATTCATTAACACTGCCAAACCGGAAGATACGCGATCAGTTACGTTAATAATATGGAGAAAGAAATCCTAGATCAAATCGCTAAAACTTCTTTGTTTGATAACTAGTTTCGTTGGTTGGTTGGTTCGTTGGTTGTTTTCAGCTCATTGACGAGCCGTCTTCAGATAAATAAAAATTTTATTACTTGATTCTTTTTATAACACCCTCCAGGTATTACACATCGTCATAATCTGTTCAGCTGAATCGCAATTTTTGTCATGTACACTCTCCCTTGGTCTGACTCGGCATATTTGATTAAATTTTTACATGACAGTAAAAGTGAATCAGCTGAACAGATTATGACGATGTGTAATGCCTGATGGCTGGTATAGACGGGATCAAGTAATAAAATTTTTGTTGATCTGAAGATCGTCAGTGAACTGAAACTAGTTATCAAATAAACGAGTTTTAGCGAACTTGATCTAGAATTTTTTATCCAGATTTTTTTAAAGGGGAGGCGTATAACCATCACACACTGCCGATACTAACACGTGAAAGCAAAATATAGACGTTACATGCGCAAACAGTTGAAAAATTGAAACTGTCGAACGATTGCAGAAGTTGTACGCGGGGCATTGAGAAATTCCAATTTGATCCCGTTGAAAACTTAATACCAACTTTTATATCATTTTGTTGAAATAAAAAAGTCCGACTACATCATAGTTTTGAATTTTATACATGATGGATTCAGCTGAATTCTATGATTCTTCCTTTATAGGATACAGACAAATAATCTTAAGAAGCCACAACAAAATGTGAGTTTACTTCACACATGAGCGGTTCAGTGCGTGTTCCCTCCTCAGACTGTTTACACTCAATTATACTCTTCATCGATTAGTGCTGGAGATCACTATTTGAATAAAAAACAAACTGTGTGATGCAAACTAAACAGACCCAACTGAGACAATTGATAGCTGCTAAGCGACATGTGTTTCAAACTACACTACTGGCCATTAAAATTGCTACACCAAGAAGAAATGCAGATGATAAACGGGTATTCATTGGATAAGTATATTATATTAGAACTGACATGTGATTACATTTTCCCGTCGGGGTCAGGGATTTTCTCTGCCTCGTGATGACTGGGTGTTGTGTGCTGTCCTTAGGTTAGTTAGGTTTAAGTAGTTCTAAGTTCTAGGAGACTGATGACCATAGATGTTCAGTCCCATAGTGCTCAGAGCCATTACATTTTCACGCAGTTTGGGTGCATAGATCCTGAGAAATCAGTACCCAGAACAACCACCTCTGGCCGTGAAAACGGCAATTATACGCCTGGGGGTTGAGTCAAACAGAGCTTGGATGGGGTGTACAGGTACAGTTCCCCATGCAGCTTCAACACGATGCCACAGTTCATCAAGAGTAGTGACTGGCGTATTGTGACGAGACAGTTGCTCGGCCACCATTGACCAGACGTTTGCAGATGGTGAGAGATCTGGAGAATGTGCTGGCCAGGACAGCAGCTGAACATTTTTTGTATCCAGAAAGGTCCGTACAAGACCTACAACATGCAGTCGTGCATAATCCTGCTGAAATGTACGGTTTAGCAGGGATCGAATGAAGGGTAAAGCCACGGGTCGTAACACATTTGAAATGTAACGTTCAGTGTTCAAAGTGATGTCGATGCGAACAAGAGGTAGCCGAGACGTGTAACCAATGGCACTCCATACCATCACGCCGGGAGATACGCCAGTATGGCGATGACGAATACAAGCTTCCAATGTGCGTTCACCGCGATGTCGCCAAACACGGATGCGACCATGATGATGCTGTAAACAGAAACTGGATTAATCCGAAAAAAGGACTTTTGCCATTCGTGCTCCCACGTTCGTCGTTGAGTACACCATCGCAGGCGCTCCTGTCTGTGATGCAGCGTCAAGGGTAACCGCAGCCATGGTCTCCGAGCTGATAGTCCACGCTGTTGCAAACGTCGTCGAACTGTTGGTGCAGATGGTTGTTGTCTTGCAAACGTCCCCATCTGTTGACTCAGGGATCTAGACGTGGCTGCACGATCCGTTACAGCAATGCGGATAAGATGCTTGTCATCTTGACTGCTAGTGATACGAGGCCGTTGGGGTGCAGCACGGCGTTCCGTATTACCCTCCTCAACCCACCGATTCCATATTCTGCTAACAGTCATTGGATCTCGACCAACGCGAGCAGCAGTGTCGCGATACGAGAAATCGCAATCGCGATAGGCTACAATCCGACCTTTATCAAAGTCGGAAACGTGATGGTACGCATTTCTCCTCCTTACACGAGGCATAACAACGACGTTTCCCCAGGCAACGCAGGTCAATTGCTGTTTGTGTATGAGAAATCAGTTGGAAACGTTCCTCATGTCAACTCGTTGTAGGTGTCGCCACGGGCGCCAACCTTATGTGAATGCTCTGAAATGATAATCATTTGCATATCACTGCATCGTCTTCCTGGCTGTTAAATTTCGCGTCTGTAGCACGTCATCTTCGTGGTGTAGCAATTTTAATGGCCAGGAGTGTATAATAATACTTCCCTACCACTGGAATATCCATGTCGTTTTCACAATACATTCACCATATTTTTTGTAAAATTTTCGTATAACATTCACCATATTTTGTATACAAATATCTCACTTCTTTACACATTAACTTATATTTTACATTATGGTCAATAATGGTACTTCCATGATATGTCTTTGATACAATATATGATAATAACTTCAGAAGCACATGTTGTTGTTGTTGTGGTCTTCAGTCCTGAGACTGGCTTGATGCAGCTCTCCATGCTACTCCATGCTGTGCAAGCTTCTTCATCTCCCAGTACCTACATCCTTCTGAATCTGTTTCGTGTATTCATCTCTTGGTCTCCCGCTACGATTTTTACCTTCCATGCTGATGCCTCAGAACACGTCCTACCAACCGATCCCTTCTTCTAGTGAAGTTGTGCCCCAAAATTCTCTTCTCCCCAATCCAATTCAATAATTCCTCATTAGTTATGTGATCTACCCATTTAATCTTCAGCATTCTTCTGTAGCACCACATTTCAAAAGCTTCTATTCTCTTCTTGTCCAAACTATTTATCGTCCATGTTTCATTTCCATACATGGCTACACTCCATACAAATATTTTCAGAAATGACTACCTGACACTTAAATCTATACGCGATGTTAACAAATTTCTCTTCTTCAGAAACAGTTTCCTTGCCATTGCCAGTCTACATTTTATATCCTCTCTACTTCGACTATCACCAGTTATTTTGCTCCCCAAATAGCAAAACTCCTTTACTACTTTGTCTCATTTCCTAATTTAATTCCCTCAGCACCACTCGACTTAATTCGACTACATTCCATTATCTTCGTTTTGCTTTTGTTGATGTTCATCTTACATCCTCCTTTCAAGACACTATCCATTCCGTTCAACTGCTCTTCCAAGTCCTTTGCTGTCTCTGACAGAATTACAGTGTCATCGGCGAACCTCAAAGTTTTTATTTCTTCTCCATGGATTTTAATACCTACTCCGAATTTTTCTGTTGTTTCCTTCACTGCTTGCTCAATATACAGATTGAGTAACATCGGGATGAGACTACAACCCTGTCTCACTCCAAAAATGGTTCAAATGGCTCTGAGCACTATGGGCCTTAACTGCTGTGGTCATCAGTCCCCTAGAACTTAGAACTAATTAAACCTAACTAACCTAAGGACATCACACACATCCATGCCCGGGCAGGATTCGAACCTGCGACCGTAGCGGCACGCGGTTCCCGGCTGTAGCGCCTAGAACCGCACGGCCACTCCGGTCGGCTTGTCTCACTCCGATCCCAACCGCTGCTTCCCTTTCATGTGACTCGACTCTTATAACTGCCGTCTGGTTTTGTATACAAATTGTAAATAGCCTTTCGCTCCCTGTATTGTATCCCTGCCACCTTTAGAATTTGAAAGAGAGTATTCCAGTCAACATTGTCAAAAGCTTTCTCTAAGTCTACAAATACTAGAAACGTAGGTTTGCCTTTCCTTAATCTATTTTCTAAGATAAGTCGTAGGGTCAGTATTGCCCCACGTGTTCCAACATTTCTACGGAATCCCAACTGATCTTCCCCGAGGTCGGCTTCTACTAGTTTTTCCATTCGTCTGGAAAGAATTCGCGTCAGTATTTTGCAGCTGTGACTTATTAAACTGATAGTTCGTTAATTTTCACATCTGTCAACTCCTGCTTTCTTTGGGATTGTAATTATTATATTCTTCTTGAAGTCCGGGGGTATTTCGCCTGTTTCATACATCTTGCTCACCAGATGGTAGAGTTTTGTCAGGACTGGCTCTCCCAAGGCCGTCAGTAGTTCCAATGGAATGTTGTCTACTCCGCGGGCCTTGTTTCGACTCAGGTCTTTCGGTGCTCTGTCAAACTCTTCACGCAGTATCGTATCTCCCATTTCAGCTTCATCTACATCCTCTTCCGTTTCCATAATATTGTCCTCAAGTACATCGCCCTTGTATAGACCCTCTATATACTCCTTCCACCTTTCTGCTTTCCCTTCTTTGCTTAGAACTGGGTTTCCATCTGAGCTCTTGATGTTCATGCAAGTGGTTCTCTTATCTCCAAAGGTCTCTTTAATTTTCCTGTGGGCAGTATCTATCTTACCCTAGTGAGATAAGCCTCTACATCCTTACATTCGTCCTCTAGCCATCCCTGATTAGCCATTTTGCAGTTCCTGTCGATCTCATTTTTGAGACGTTTGTATTCATTTTTACCTGCTTCATTTACTGCATTTATATAATTTCTCCTTTCATCAATTAAATTCAATATTTCTTCTGTTATCCAAAGGTTTCTACTAGCCCTCGTCTTTTTTCTTACTTGATCCTCTGCTGCCTTCACTACTTCATCACTTAAAGCTACCCATTCTTCTTCTACTGTATTTCTTTCCCCCATTCCTGTCAATTGTTCCCTTATGCTCTCCCTGAAACTCTGTACAACCACTGGTTTAGTCAGTTTATCCAGGTCCCTTCTCCTCAAATTCTCACCTTTTTGCAGTTTCTTCAGTTCTAATCTACAGGTCATAACCAATAGATTGTGGGCAGAGTCCTCATCTGCCCCGGAAAATGTCTTACAGTTTAAAACCTGGTTCCTAAATCTCTGTCTTACCATTGTATAATCTATCAGAAACCTGTCAGTATCTTCAGGCTTCTTCCGTGTATACTGCCTTCTTTTATGATCCTTGAACCAAGTGTTAGCTATGATTAAGTGGTGCTCTGTGCAAAATTCTACCAGGCGGCTTCCTCTTTCATTTCTTAGCCCCAAACCATATTCACCTACTACGTTTCGTTCTCTACCTTTTCCTACTACCGAATTCCAGTCACCCATGACTATTAAATTTTCGTCACCCTTCACTATCTATATAATTTCTTTTCTCTCCTCATACATTTATTCAATTTCTTCGCCATCTGCAGAGCTAGTTGGCATATAAACTTGTACTACTGTAGTAGGCGTGGGCTTCGTATCTGTCTTCGCCACAATAATGCGTTCACTATGCTGTTTGTAGTAGCTTACCCGCATTCCTATTTTCCTATTCATTATTAAACCTACTCCTGCATTACCCCTATTTGATTTTGTGTTTATAACCCTGTAGTCACCTGACCAGAAGTCTTGTTCGTCCTGCCACCGAACTTCACTAATTCCCACTATATCTAACTTTAACCTATTCATTTCCCTTTTTAAATTTTTTACCCTACCAGCCCGATTAAGGGATCCGACATTCCACGCTCCGATCCGTAGAACTCCAGTTTTCTTTCTCCTGATAACGACATCCTCTTGAGTAGTCCCCGCCCAGAAGAGGTCCGAATGGGGGACTATTTTACCTCTGGAATACTTTACCCAAGAGGATGCCATCATCATTTAATCATACAGTAAAGCTGCATGCCCTTGGGAAAAATTACGGCCGTAGTTTCTCCTTGCTTTCAGCCGTTCGCAGTACCAGCACAGCAAGGCCGTTTTGGTTAGTGTTACAGGGCCAGATCAGTCAATCATCCATATTGTTGCCCTTGCAACTACTGAAAAGGCTGCTGCCCCTCAGGAACCACACGTTTGTCTGGCCTCTCAACAGATATCCCTCCGTTGTGGTTGCACCTACGGTGGGGCTATCTGTATCGGTGAGGCACGCAAGCCTCCCCACCAACGGCAAGGTCCATGGTTCATGAGGGGGGGGGGGGGGGGGGGGAGGTAGCTTGCCCACATCAGAAAACAGAGGTTACTTGATTGTGGAATCACACTGTCATTTACGATATATGGTATGCTTGCAGGCAAAACACTTACCGTTGTAATCGTTACCATTGTTTCTAGTAGTTGGACAATGAGTAAGAGTTTTAGTTTTAAATTTTTTTTCTCCTTTAAGAATTTCGTACAGACGTGTAGAAATAATCGGTTTGCAGGTCTACTTGTCCACTGAGGATGAAGTGAGGTGCGATGGAGGTATGGATGTAAATTTCAAGGTCTTCAAGAACATTCGTTTTCTTTCCTCTGCTAACAGGCTGTAGTATCTGCAGGTCGTCTGGTTGCGGCTGATTGGCCATGTTCTTTCAGATATGTTGCAAAAGTTGTACTATCAAATTCATTTAACCGGAAGGTATCCATGTGTTCCTGATTTCTTATACTGAAAACTGATTGCACCCTCGGCTACGTGGAACCGTGGAAAATTGTAACATGAAAGTTGTAAATGCTTGATTTGCCTTAGTACTGGTTATTAGTCTTGATGCAGTTAATGATTTAGATCTACATTTACATGGATAATATGCAAATCACATTTAAGTGTCTGGCAGAGGTTTCATCGAACCACCTTCAGAATAATTCTGTTATTCCTATCTTGCACAGCGCGCGGGGAAAACGAACACCTATATCTGTCAGTGCGAGCTCTGATTTCCCGCACTCATTATGATGATTGTGTCTCGCCAAGTATGACGGCGACAGCAAAATATTTTCGCATTCGGAGGAGAAATTTGTTGATTGAAATTTTGTGAAAAGATACCGTCGCAACGACAAACGCCTTTATTTTAATGACGTTCGCCACAAATCCTGTATCATTTTCGTGACCCTCTCTCCTCTATTTCTTGATAGTAAAACACATGCAGCGATTCTTTGAGTATTCTCGATGTACTCCGTTAATCCCATCTGGTAAGGATCCCACACCGTGCAGCAGTACTTCAAAAGAGAACGAACAACCGTGGTCTAGGCAGTCTCTTTAGTAAATTTGTTGCTTCGTGTAAGGTTTGTGCCAACAAATCGCAGCCTTGAGTTCGCCTTCCCCACAGCATTTTCTATTTGTTCTTCCAATTTAAGTTACTCGTAATTGTAATTTCTTTGAATTTAGGCCTTTAGATTATATTGATTTATCGTGCAACTGAAGTTTAACGGATTCTCTTTAGCACTCATGTGGATGATCTCATACTTTTCATTACTTAGAGTTAGCTAGCAATTTTTGGACCTTACAGATATCTTTTCTAAATCGTTTTGCAATTGGTTTTGATCTTATGATGACTTTACTAAAGGATAAACGGTAGCATCATCTGCAGACAACCGAAGACGGCTGCTCAGATTGTCTCTTAAGTCGCTTATAAAGATAAGAAACAGGAGAGGACCTATAACACTATCTTGAGGTACGCCATAAATCATTTCGATTGTACTCGGTGACCTTCCCTCAGTTACTACGAACTGCGAGATTTCTGACACTAAATCACGAATCCAGGAAGTGCTGTGGTATCATACTGTCTGTGGTAAGGGATTCGTAGCGATTATTATTCTGTGCACTACATTTTTTTCAATTCTCTGAGAGCTAGGGGCGGGCCGCGTCTCCCTTTGCTCCTGATCATGGGTGGCTTTGGTGCTCCCCCTCGCACCTTCCTCAGATTTAATGATAAAATGTCCCAGTGGATAGCCCATCGAAAATTGAACATAGATCAAGCGTGAAAACAAGAAGTTTTACTGAACTGTTAAAAAAGAAGCAAAATAGAAACTGCGAACGGTTCAAGCTTAAGATCTGCAACATCGAGAAAATTTGTACGGTCCTGATGTCGTAGTTGTGTGGTCACGGTCTTAGACTGCAAAGCGAGAGATCAGCGTTCGACTCTCCCTCGTTCCCTCTCTCTTTATTTTATTTTTTTCACAAATTTATGAGCTGTCCGTCAGGTCAATGACATGTCTGTTGATCTTATAAAGTCTTGTCAGTTATACTACACATTGGTTATGGATTATAAGTCGTGTGGCAAGAATATTTTACCGCCGCAAAAAAATGTGATGAATTCTGAGGGCAGATGCCGCATAGACTTCACACAGAAATGAAAGCAACAAATAAATGGGTGTGAACTATGTTACAACGAAGCAATGCAAGAGTCAAAACATCCAAAACGGAACGCAAGAGGCATAATATCGAATAGTTGCATAGAATAAATGAAAGGGGGGGGGGGTTTCTTACGTCGAGGTCATTTCGTTATACATGGCCGTTGCAAGCGGACGTTACGACACGACATAGACACAAATATAAATAGAGCGAACAGACCCGCCAGTGATTTGACGGACAGTTCATAATTTTATGAAAAAAAGTATGTCTCCTACGCTCTCTCGATGTTGCACATAATAATCTTGGACCGTTCACCGTTTCTATTTTGTTTCTTTTTCCTCAGTTTAGTACATCTTCCTCCAGTTTTTCATGCTTGATCTGTGTTAAGTTCTTGATGGTCTATGCAGTGAACCATCTTACCACTAAATCTCAGAGGGCTGCAATGGGGAGCTTCCGTCGTCAATATAGGTGCCACTTGCGACAAGGTAAGTATCAATACTTTCTTGCAATTCACTGGTCTCTGACACGAATTCACGTGAAGGTGTAATAGCTGCCCGCTTTGAAAATACGTTCGGCGGGTTGCCTCTCTGCAGGCATTAACTAATTCGATATGACAGTGCGGAGCACATGATTTTCTACATAATATGACACGCCTGCCCCCCGGTGCAGCTAAGCCATGGCACGATTTACGAAAGGAAACTTGCACAGTTGCTCTGTTCACTGAAATGCATTCGTCTTTATTTTTTGTAGCTTTTACGAAGTCTCCTTCTGAAGTCTTGGAGGTAATAACGAATAACCATGCAGAGGCAATGATGGGAGATAGACGAAGGAGATTATATGTTGGATTCCTGACAGTAAGAAAAGACCTATACGACGACCTCTTGGAAAATGTATTGACAACTTAATCAATAACTTGGATGCAGACAGTTAAAGATCTTAAGATATGGCTAAACCTGGAAGATGCTTCTATACGACAGTGGAAGAGACGATGATATTTGGAACTCGTATTTCGCATTGAACCACAATGATATTAATATCAGTAGGAAAAAGAAATTCTTCGCATTTCAGTCCACAGACTTTAGCCGGTTTAGTGCCACCACCCACCTCCCACTTTCGATTAAGTCTATCGTTATGCTTGTTGGTTCGTCATCAAAACTTTCCTTTCCATCCAGAAAACGTTTAATCGCGTGGTATACACAGCTTCTGACCAGTTACTTGTTGAGAAGTCTGTCCATTGACACGCTCATACACGTACTTTTAATACTCGCTGCCATTCATCAAACATTTCAGACATTACTAGTGTTAGTTATCACTTAGCATTTACAGCACCCAATATGGAAACAACCACGAAACACGTCGGCTGCAGAAACCTGACGCTTTGAGGCCATCGCGCGAAGAGAAACTGTTGCTATGGCGATGGTACTACCGAGCAGCCGTTTGAGTTGATGGCGGCCGCCCTTTTGAAGTGACCCGGTATTACTGCGAGAGACCCAGCTTTCAGTCGGCTTTAATATGCGCTGCGATAACTCTCACCAAGCCTTTGCGCCGTTGAGTGCTGTGCGATTGGGGAAGCGTGTCCTATTTGCCGTTGCCACGCCAACTGGCCTAGCGGTGGAGCGAACAAGTTAATTACGCCGTGCCCGGCCTCGCAAGTCGGCCGTAGGCGTCGCGAACGCAAGAACAGCACGGAACTCGCGGCAGTGGACCTGACACATCGCATGCATCTGGCTCTCCTTCATCATTGACGGTGTTTTTTTCGACTAGTTTCGTGGTATATTATGTCGTTTCATGATGACATTTTTCGTGTATGATGCTATTTTAGAACAACTGTATAGCTGCTGTCGCTTTTTTATTTTGTTTAACGGAGATAAAATAGTCGTTCCTCGTTCTACGGGCTCTAGACGAGACGAACACATTATATACATTTCGAGGCGCCAGCGCCACTTTGTAAACTGTAACTTAAGCTCTGAACAAATAAGTGTGTTCTTAAATATAAATGCCGCCTTATGCATTGTTTATTTGGATTAATCAAATTCCACATGTTTCCTTGTTCGAGACAAATTTACACATGAATGTCTACCATTTGCTTGAAGGCTTCTCGATTTTTCTGTAGCAAACAAACCAAACCATGACGCCGTTTCGTAGTAAAAAGAAATGCTACAATCTCAAGGACGAGGAAGCAATGTCAAGACATATATAATGATCTGTTTCTGTGCCGCTGGTTAAAAACACCAAAATAATGGAAAACGTCACACACGCACAGGAAATATTTGGGATTTCTGGGTGCTTAAACGGACGAGAACTTCCCGACTTACCACATAAAAACTACATCCGTCGCGATACTGAATTTTAAGTAAGTTCCTAATCGTCTATGGTATATAATGTATGAAGCTTAAGGGGAAGAATGATGTAAGTCAAATACTGTCATAATTGACTAGTGTACGTCTTTAATTTCAAAACTTTATCGATAGGTCCCACCACGAACCATGGATCTTATCGTTAGTGAGGAGACTTGCTTGCCTCAGCGATTCAGTTAGCCGTATCGTAGGTGCAACAACAACAGGAGGGTACCTGATGAGAAAAAAAAATTGCTCTGAGCACTATGGCACTTAACATCTGTGGTCATCAGTCCCATAGAACTTAGAAATACTTAAACCTAATTAACCTAAGGACATCACACACATCCATGCCCGAGGCAGGATTCGAACCTGCGACCGTAGCGGTATCGCGGTTCCAGACTGAAGTGTCTAGAACCGCACGGCCACACCGGCCCGCACCTGATGGAAGGCGAGACAATCGTGTCGTTTTGGAAGAGGAGCAGCAGCCTTTTCAGTAGTTTTAGGGTCAACAGCCTGGATGACTGACTGATCTGGCCGTCTAACATCAACCAAATCGGCCTTGCAGTGTAGGAACTGCGAACGCCTGAAAGCAGGGGAAAACTAGAACCTTAATTTTTCCAGAGGGCATCCAGCTCTGCTGTATGGTTAAATAATGATGGAATCCACTACGGTAAAATATTTCGGAGATAAAACAGTTCCCTATTCAAGTATTCGAGCGGGGAATACTTAAGAGGAAGTTGTTATCAAGAGATTCAAAACTGGCGTTCTGCGGATCGTAGGGCGGAATGTTAGATTCCTTAATCGGGAAGATAGATTAGAAAATTTAAAAAACAAAATTAGACATATTTTGAGAGTTGGTGCATTTCGGAAGCTGGAGGAACAGAATTTCTGGTCAGGTTGGGGTTGATTTGGGGGGAAGAGACCAAACTGCGAGGTCATCGGTCTCATCAGATTAGGGAAGGATGGTGAAGGAAGTCGGCTGGGCCCTTTCAAAGAAACCACACCAGCATTTGCCTGAAGCGATTTAGGGAAATCACGGAAAACCTAAATCACGATGGCCGGTGGCAGGATTGAACCATCGTCCTCCGGAATGCGAGTCCAGTGTGCTAACCACTGCGCCACCTTGCTCGGTCTGATCAGGTAAATGAAGGGCTATAAGCACAAAATAAATTAGAGCTAATGCAAGTTTAATAATCATAAGAAAATAGAACCGCGGATAAGTTACTATGAACAGCATGAAGAGTGCATTATTGTAGCCAAGATAGATACAAATCCCTCACCCAGCACAGTCGTACAAGTTTTTATGCTAATTAGCTATACAGATGATAGCGATTGAAGGACTGCATAATGAGATAAAAATAAATTGTTGACATAGTTAAAGGTGACGAAAATTTAATGGTAAAGGGGATTGGACTCCGACAGTAGGAACAGGGGGAGAAGGAAATTGGTGAATATGGACTACGTGAAACGAATGAAACAGGAAGCCAACTGGTAGAATTTTGCACAAAGCATAATTTAATCATCGCTAACACTAGGTTTAATAATTATGACGGAAGGTAATACTCGTGGAAGAGACCCGGAGACACTGGAAGGCTTCAAATTCATTATCTAATGGTAAGACAGAGGTTTCGGAACAAGATTTTAAATGAAGACATTTCCAGGAACAGATGTGGACTCTGACCACAATTTACTGGTTATGAACTGTAGATTAAAACTGAAGAAATTACAAGAAGGTAGGAATTTAAGAAGATGGGACCTGGATAAACTAAAAGAACCAGATGTTGTTGAGAGTTTCAGAGGGAGCGTTAGGGAACGATTGACAAGAACAGGAGAAAGGAATGCAGGAGAAGAAGAATGGGTGGTTTGAGAGAAATAATACTGAATGCAGCATAGAATCGAGTAGGTAAAAAGACGAGGGCTATAGAAATCCGTCGGTAACACAATGAACACTGAGTTTAATTGATGAAAGGAGAAAATGTAATAATCAGTAAATGAAGCCGGAGAAAGGTAGCACAAAACTCAAAATATGAACTTGACAAGAAGTGAAAACTTAGCTAGTTCCTGCTTAGCTAGCAGGAATCGCAAGAGCACAAATGCAAGAATTTAGAAGCACATTTCACAAGTGGAAAGATAAATATCACCTACAGGAAGAGAAGTTTGGAGAAAAGAGTACCACCAGCATATGTATCAAGACGCAGAGGGAAAACCGTCCTAAGCAAAGAAGGAAAAGCTGAAAGGTGGAAGCATGGAAGGAGTGCATACAGGTTCTGTACAAGGGGAATGTAGCTGAGAGCAGTATTATAGAAATGGAAGACAACGCACAGAAGGAGTATATACAGGTTCTGTAGAAGGGGAATGTAGCTGAGAGCAGTATTAGAGAAATGGAAGACAACGCAGATGAAGATGAAATGGGAGACAAGATACAGCATGAAGAAATAGACACAGCACTGAAAGATCTAAGTCGAAACAATGCCCCGGAAATAGACAACATTCCATTAGAGCTAGTGATAGCCTTGCGAGATATAGCCTTGATAAAACTGTACCATCTGGTGAGCAAGATGTATGAGACAGGTGAAATACCTTTAGACTTCAAAAAAATATATAATTATTCGAATTTCATAGAACGCAGGTGTCGACAGGTGTGAAAATTACCGAACTATCAGTTTAATTAGCCATGGTGCATAATACTAACACGAACGTTTTACATTAGGCTTCACCGGGACTGTTATTGACAATAAATGGAACACTTGCAGAGTTATTGTTTCATGAATACTAACACGAATTCTTTGTAGAAGAATGGAGAAACTTGTAGCAGCCGACCTCGGGGAAGATCAGTTCGGACTCCGAAGAAGTACAGGAACACACGACGCGGTATTGACTCAACGACTTCTCATTGAAGATATACCTATATTTACTTATATTTTTAGCATTTGTAGATTTACAGAAACCATTTGACAATGTCGACTGCAGTAGTCTCTTTGAAATTCTGAGGGTAGCAAGGGTAAAATACAGGGAGCGAAGGCTATTTTCAGCTTGCACAGAAACCAGATAGCAGCCGCATGAATTGGAAGCAGTGGTTGAGAAGGGAGTGAGACATAGTTCTAGCTTACCTCCGATGTTGCTCAGTCTATATACTGAGCAAGCAGTAAAAGAAACAAAAGAAAAATTTGGCGTAGAAATTAAAATCCAGGAAGGAGAAACAAAAGCTTTAAGGTGTGGAGATGGCACTGTAATTCTGTCAGACACAGCAGAAGATTTGGAACAGCAATTGAAAGGAATGAACAATGTCTTGCAACGAGAATATAAGATGAACATCAACAAAAGTGAAACAAGGAGAACTGAATGTAGTCGTATTAAGTCAGGTAATGGTGAAGGAAATAGATTAGGAAATGAGACAAAGAAAGTAGTAGATGAGATTTCCTATTTGGGCAGGTAATTAACTGATGATGGGCGAAGTAGAGAGGGTATAAAATGTAAACTGTAAATGGCAAGAAAAACTTTTCTGAAGAAGAGAAATTTGTTAATACCAAGTATAGATTTAAGTATAAGGAATTATTTTCTGAAACTATTTGTATGGAGTGTAGCGTTAAATGGAAGTGAAACATCGATGATAATCAGTTTACCAAGAAGAGAATACACGCTTTTGGAATGTGGTGCGACAGAAGAATGATGAAGATTAGACACATGGAAAAGTGTTCGTGGTTTCCTGCGGAACCAAGAGTATCATGGCGTGTACTTGTTCGAAACAAATCTACGCCCACAAATGTCTTTCTTGAGGTCTCTGAAAATTGTGGAAATGACATGGCCAGGTACAGAACCTGTGTGGAGGATGTGTAACTGATTATCAGCGAAACTTCTGCAGCATATTGAAAAAAACGCTGGCACCATTTGGGAGTGCCGGTTTCTGTGTTTTGTGTTGTCTGGCATTACTTCCCGGTAAATAAGTAAATAATAAGCTGCTTACATTGACTTTCTCTTACAATATTAATATTGCCCACTGGTGTTTCGTGCAACCATTTTGCCGAAGGAATTCATCGAAGAAGTGGTTATATCCATCCTTCTGAACGTACTAGTCAGCATCTAGCTTAGAATTGGAATTTCTATCTTGGCTGAATAACATCAAGAAATACCCTGAAACGTGAAATGTTTTTCGTACTCTAGTAAATTATTTCATTCACCTCGTTGGAAGTTCTGTTACAGGACGTGGATCTGAGTAACACTAAATATCATTTCGCGAAATTCTCATTCATAACCAAATCACCCGGTTAGATCTCGACGGGGAGAAAAAAAATTATTATTGTACTTTAACAATTCATTTATGCAAATGTAAATGAAACGCATGCATAAATGCATTACTCTGGCTTGGGGCATTATCATAACAATTTTACAAAGAAATTATTACCGCTGTTTCGCATGTTTAATGGCGAAAACGAGTGAATTCTAATTATGGTGATCACATACATGCATTGATATATGAAATATTTATTTTGGTAATTATCAAAGTAATTGCATGAAATTTATATTTATTGAATTTAATGAGCGAATATCACACAGAGTATGCTACACACTCATTTCGTAAAACCAATATTTAAAATTGGGGCGGAAAGCACTTGGAAAGCAATTCGCCTTTTGTTTATTATGCAATGAAATTTGGGGAAATACGTACAACTTCGCTAGGAAATCTGCTTCATACATATCTCATTCCTGTTAGTGTGTCTGAGGGTAGGAAAAATGGAGAGCGGTGCTCGTGTATAGCATCGAATGATTAACGAAGTCAGTTAACAAAGTCTGTCAGTGCAACGCGAAGTTACTGCATGTATATCGCATGGTCTACCTAGTAGTAGTAGTACGGTATTCTGCCATACAGCAGGTCGTGCCATGATTTACGCCTCTTCCACTTTTGTCTGTCCATAGCAAGTCTTGTCATTTCTGAATATTTGTCTCCTTTTATATTGTCCAGCATTTCATATCTTCTTTTTCCTCTTCCCCTTTTTCCCTCCACCATTCCTTATATTCCTTCCTTCAATAAACAGGCCTTCCTCAAACAATGTCCAATCCAGTTCCGTTTTCTCTTTCTGATAACTTTCAGCATATTTCTTTCTTCTCTAACGCTTCTTAATACTTCTTCATCCCTTAATCGGTCTTCCCATTTCACTTTTTCCATTCTTCTCCATATCGACATCTCTAGTGCCTCCAATCTTCTTTCATCTTCCTTCCTCAATATCCAGGTCTCCGCACTATATAGTACTAGCTCCAGATGAAACATTCGGCAAGTCTTTTCCTCAGATCTTTGTTTAGTGGTCCACAAAGTAATTTCTCTTTCCTCTTGAATCCTTCTTTTGCCATTGCAATTCTTTTCCTAATTTCTGTCGAGCAATACATATAATCCATTGTTACACTTCCCAAGTAATTGAAGTTATTAACTTGCTCTATTTCCTCTCCCTCTATTCTCATACGGCATTTTCTCCCGTTTCCTGCAATTGCCATGCTTTTCGTTTTCTTCTTGTTAATCTTCATTCCATATTCTTCTAATTTTGTGTTTAGACCATCTAACATTTGTTCCATCTCTCTGCACTCTCTGCCATCACAACCATGTCATCTGCAAATCTTATACACTCCACTCTCCGACCCGCTATACAAGTTCCTCTCCTTCCATCAAAACTTTCACTAATAATTTCCTCCAGATATATTGAAGAGTGCTGGTGATAAACAACAACCTTGTCTCACACCTCTTCCCAATTCCATTTCTTCACTCATCACACGTCCTATTCTTACTCTAACTCTCTGGTTAAATATAAATTTCTAATTAGCCGTCTATCCCACCAGTCAACTCCATGTTTCCTTAGAATATCCATCAGTTTGTCCCATCTGACAAAGTCGAAGGCCTTTAGAAGATCAATGGCCTACCTAAAGGACGCCTTAAAACGTAGGGACTTCATGAAGTCTCTTGTTTTACCTGACATTATCCCGTGTCTTCACGGTATCGGCTTGTTAACCTGGATTTGGTCATGTTAATGTAGAGGGGGTCACCGGGCTGGACATTGTGTACCCAGTCTGTTTATGCCTAGTGTTATCCAAGTGAAATTGTGAGGACATTTTCGGAATGTTTGCGATCGTGTAACTGAGACGGGACTTGGCTCCGAGGTTCGAATTCACTAAGTCGGATGTGGGAAACTGCGCTTAAAAACCACTCCCCTAATCTCGGAAACTGCGTGCTAACGCGCTCGACTATCCGGGCGGCTAGGGACATCAGAAATTAAGCTCTGATCTGCAGCGATACGGATAACAGGTGCAGTTCAGTGTGGGCGTGAAATTGCACGGCAACGTGAAACGCATACCCAAGTTGAAGTACGCTGATTGGTATTATTCGTGCGGTGAAAACCTCTAAATTTCAATCTGATTCACTGTGAGATTCTGGCATGATATGGGACAAGTGTAATATCGCGTCCAGGTATGAGCGTATGGAATAAGTTCACAGATACGTGATGCCTCGGAGACTTCTTAAATAATAGAACCCAATGTGTTGTCCCCAACGACGAGTGTTCACCAGAGACAAGGGTATCGTCAGTAGTGTCCCAGGGAAGTGTGACAGGACTGCTGGTCTTCTCTGCATAAATAAATGATTTGGCAGACATGGTGGGCATCTGAAACCAGGTTGGTAGGTGTTCAGAGAGCACACAGGATAAGGTTATGATAGTGAATGGGGCCGTAAACAGTTACTGTCAGTTGCACAATCAAACACACAACTTTATTTTTCTAA
Organism: Schistocerca americana; assembly: GCF_021461395.2. Taxonomy (NCBI): domain Eukaryota; kingdom Metazoa; phylum Arthropoda; class Insecta; order Orthoptera; family Acrididae; genus Schistocerca; species Schistocerca americana. Next base: position 408,858,968 of record NC_060126.1, on the reverse strand, counting down.
GAACCACTCATCTACACATTGCTTTTAAAGATCACAATTAAACAATACGGCTGAAGGCCTAGTTAAAGAACATGTGATTCTTCCTGGGCTGCAAGCCCAAAACCACACCAAAAACAAGAACGGCTGAAGGCCTGGCTTAGAAATCAAAAGCAATTAAAAATAGAAGGTAAAAATTCTTTTCAGCCGGCCGCGGTGGTCTAGCGGTTCTAGACGCGCAGTTCGGAACCGCGATACTGCTACGGTCGCAGGTTCGAATCCTGCCTCGGGAATGGACGTGTGTGATGTCCTTAGGTTTAAGTAGTTCTAAGTTCTAGGGGACTGATGACCACAGATGTTAAGACCCATAGTGCTCAGAACCATTTGAACAATTTTTTGAAAAATTCTTTTCCCTTAAAAAAACATGCAATTGAAAATAATTAGTGGCTGAAGGTCTACACTACACGTCTGAAGGACAACTATAATGAAAAGACATTAAAAACAATTTTTCTAACTTATAAATTTCTTTTCAACTTACAACAAAACGGCCGAAAGCCTAATTAAAGAAATATTAACTTATTGCACGGCTGAAGGCCACAAACTAATTTGAAACAACAATCAGACAAACAATTCAAAATAAACCCCTTCCTTCCTATAAAAAATTTTTCCTTTAAAGAGTACACACGGCTGAAGGCCTTATTGAAAGGGATTCACGTAAATCCTCGGCTGAAGGCCACCCATAACACATAGAACAACTAACGGCTTAGGGACTGGATTACAAACAGTTTCAGATAGAAAAAAACTAATGAAATCAATCTTCAAATTTTTAAGTTAACACGGCTGAAGGCCTTTATGTAAAATTTAAAAAGATCTGATGTAATACACAGCCGAAGGCCTCGAACAATACTTCAAACGAAAATGAAAATCACAATCTAAAACAAATAGAATATGTGGTCCATAATGAGATTTTTACTCTGCAGCGCAGCGTGCGCTGAAATAAAACTTCCTGGCAGATTAAAACTGTGTGCCAGAGCGAGATTCGAACTCGGGACCTTAGTCTTTCGCGGGCAAGTGCTCTACCAGCTGAGCTACCCTAGCACGACTCACGACCCGTCCGCATAGCATCAGTTCTGCCAGTACGTCGTCTCCCACTTTCCAAACTTCACAGAAGCTCTTCTGCGAACCTCAAATCGGTCGGGCACACAGTTTTAATCTGCCAGGAAGTTTCATATCAGCGAACACTCCACTGCAGAATAAAAATCTCATTCTGGAAACATCCCCCAGGCTTTGGCTAAGCCATGTCTCCGCAATATCCTTTCTTCGAGGAGTGCTAGTTCTGCGAGGTTCGCAGAAGAGCTTCTGTGAAGTTTGGAAAGTAGGAGACGAGGTACTGGCAGAACTGAAGCTATGAGGACGGGTCGTGAGTCGTGCTTGGGTAGCTCAGCTGGTAGAGCACTTGCCCGCGAAAGGCAAAGGACCCGATTTCGAGTCTCGGTCCAGCACACTGTTTTAATCTGCCAGAAAGTTTCAGAACAAGTGGTGCTCAGAAGTGTTCCAAGAGTCAGCCTGAGAAGGTAGCTCAAACTTAAGGTGAGCTGAGACAGGCAGCCATGAGTTGAAGTCAAATAATCGGATATCAACCCAAACTACGGACGGCCCAAGGACCGACCAACAATTTAACCAATTCCCTTCCGTCCGACCAACGGCACAACGATGGAAAATATCGGCCGAGGACGAAGATACGAACAGCACTACGTCTTCAGAAACTGGCGTCTAAAAACAGCGAAGGAAACAATAACCACTCTAATCAAATACGAACCAAACAAGTTAAAAGACTGTCGAACTACACGCCGTGCCGGACAGCATCAACACGACGAGGAAAGGCACTCTACCGGAAAACTACGCTAACGACCAGGGCAGGTAACTGGTGCGTTAACGGCCACGGGGCAGAAAATACCGCTGGTGCACTTCACTGGCAAGCAACAGTAAATTTAATAATTAATCACAATATAGGAAGACGGCTGCAAGATTTCGTAGACTCCAACACATCATACGTTGCTGCTAGCCTGAATGGCCCAGGGAGCAACAACCCGCCAATTAACGAAGAGATGTCACAATAGCTGAGGTTTCATAACAGATTAACTTATCACTCAACTTCAGCGTCCAGGTTCGGTGGGCAACGAACTTTGTCGCTCTCGGAGCTATCGTCTCACGATTCGACAGTGCGTGCACGCCCCCCCTAGTGGTCCCGGCCTGGCCGCGCGCCACAGAGACATCCTCACTGCTGCGTCCCAACCGACTGACTACCACACACACCACCACCACCACCCGCAAGTACTAGCGGTCACACCAAAGATAGTACGACAGTACTAGTACCGATAAGCACTGCTGCTGCCACTCAAGGAAGCAAGACAGAAACTTGGTTACGCCAGTATGCAAGGAAGAAACAAGACGCCACTCGATGTGAAAAAATGCCTAAGAACAAACGGTATGAACGCGAGCTGCACACGGCTCAGCATGAAACTGCGACTGTTCGTTGATGATGCCGTTGTGTACTGTAAGATGTCGAAGCAAAGTGTCTGTAGGAACATACAAGACGACTTATATAAAATTTCTATTCGGTGTGATGAATGGCAGCAAGCCTTAAATGTGGAAAAATCTAATTTGATGCGGATGAGTAGGAACAGCAAATCTGTAATGTTGAAGTGCCGTGTTACTAGTGTCCTACCTGACACAGTCAAGTCGTTTAAATACCGAGGTGTAACGTTGCAAAGCTATACGAGATTGAAGGAGCATGTGAGGAATGTGGTAGGGAAGGCGAATGGTCGACTCCGGTTTATTGGGAGAATTTTCTGAAAGACTGGTTCACCTGTAAAGGAGACCGCATATAGGACGCCACATTCTTCAGCACTGCTCAAGTATTTTGGGATCCATACTAGGTCGAATTGAAGAAAGCGATCGAAGCAATTCAGAGATGGGCTGCTGTATATCTTACTGGAAGGTTCGAAATACACGTAAGTGTTACAAATATTCTTCGGGAATGAAAATTTGGAAATTTGTGGTAAGGTCTTATGGGACCAAACTGCTGAGGTCATCGCTCCCAAAGCTTACACCCTGCTTAATCTAACTTAAACTAACTTACGCTAAGGATGACACACACACACCCATGCCCGAGGAGGGACTTGAACCTCCGACGGGGGGAGCCGCGTGGACCCTCTGGGGGAACTCAAGTGGGAATCCCTGGATGGAAGGAGACGTTCTTATCTAGGAACTCTACTGTGAAAATTTAGAGAACCGGCATTTGAAGCTGCTGCCACCAGCATACGTTGCCCCTAAGGGCCTCGAAGATAAGATACGAGAAATTAGGGCACGTACGGAAGCATACAGACAGTCGTTTTCCCTTCGCTCAATTTGCAAATGGAGTAGGAAAGGAAAAGAACGGTAGTGGTACAGGGTATCCCCGTCAGGCACCGTACGGTAGCCTGCGGACTGTCTATGTAGATGTAGACGTATAAATGGTGTCGATAATGTGACAAAGACAGCACAGACGTGGGTGACGTTGGTCGACAGGTCCAAATATCGTACCATACAGTTTCCGTCTTTTCGCCAAGCTGAAAGAGTAACAGACGGAAAGGAGATCTCCAGCGGAGGGGGACGTTCACACAGTAGTGCTTGATTGTCTCTGTGACCAAGGAGATGATTTCTGCCGTAGAGGAATTGAATAACTGGTAGAAAGTTACGGCCGTTGGCCATAGGAGCGCGGTGACCACGTTGAAAAATAGTGTAATGTGTTTCTGTCACTTTTAACTGTAGCGCAGTACTCAGCAAAAATTACTTGGCCTGCCAAAATAATGTGTAACTTACTTTTCGAAGTCTAATCAAGTTGTGTCTCGTTATCGTTTGCCTCCAATCTGCCTGCGATTTGCAACTTTGCTGTGCAGATGGTTATCGTGATTACAAGTTGAATGTTGAGTTCAAATGAAATATGCAACTGCGCTGTATTGTATGCGCCGAACGAGCTGCTGGACTGGTTCAGATGTAGAATTCACATTCTATTTTTAGGTTTTTCATGATTTCGCTTGAGGTAAATGCAAGGATCGTTCTTTTGAAAAGGACGCGGCCGATTTCCTTTTACATCCATCCCAATCAGAGACTGTTCTCAGCCTCGAGTGATAGATTTGTCCATGTACCCATCGGTACGGATCCAAAGTATCTGACTCGATGTAGACGTTAATAGAAAGTTAAACCTCATTTTTTTTGTATTTGCTGCAAATTGGAAAGCTCAGTGCAGCAGAGAAAGTCACCAGCGAGAAAATAACAGCACGACTGTCTTAAACAACAGAGATACAGACGCGTGACGAAGGAAGTTAGGTTGGACCGATTCGAACTGACGAATCCAAGCTGTCTTACCGCAGCATCCATGACCATTGAATCTCTAGGCGCGACAAGTGTAATTCGTATCATGTTGCTCTAGTTTTCCGTTAGTATCACGTCACCAGCAGGCGTGGATCCAGGGTTTGATTACGGGGAGAGGACGGGTGCCAACGTTTGTCACTGTCTATCTCACTGCCCTTCCAAAAGTTGCTATTACATGCGGTCACCAGGATTTTTACTGTGCCTGGACGAGTATGGTATTAATAATAACAACAATGAAATTCACAAATAGTGCTAACGTAATAACAATGTTGTTGTTGTTGTGGTCTACAGTCCTGAGACTGGTTTGATGTATCTCCCCATGCTACTCTATCCTGTGCTAGCTTCTTCATTTCCCAGTACCTACTGCAACCTACACCCCTCTCAGTCTGCTTAGTGTATTCATCTCTTGGTCTCCCTCTACGATTTTTACCCTCCACGCTGCCCTCCAGCACTAAATTAGTGATCCCTTCATGCCTCAGATCATGTTCTACCAACTGATCCCTACTTCTTGTCAAGTTGTGCCACAAGCACCTCCCCAATACTATTCAATACCTCCTCATTAGTTATGTGATCTACCCATCTAATCTTCAGCATTCTTCTGTAGCACCACATTTTGAAAGCTTCTATTCTCTTCTTGTCCAAACTATTTATCGTCCACGTTTCACTTCCATACATGGTTACACTCTAAACAAATACTCTCAGAAACGAGTTCCTGACACTGAAACCTATACTCGATGCCAACAAATTTCTCTTCTTCAGAAACGCTTTCCTTGCCATTGCCAGTCTGCATTTTATATCCTCTCTACTTCTACTATCATCGGTTATTTTGCTCCCCAAATATCAAAACGCCTTTACTACTTTAAGTGTCTCATTTCCTAATCTAATTCCCTCAGCATCACCCGACTTAATTCGACTACATTCGTTATCCTCGTTTTGCTTTTGTTGATGTTCATCTTATATCCTCGTTTCAAGACACTGTCCATTCCGTTCAACTGTTCTTCCAAGTCCTTTGTTGTCTCTGACAGAATTACAATGTCATCGGCGTACCTCAAAGTTTTTATTTCTTCTCCATGGATTTTAATACCTACTCCGAATTTTTATTTTGTTTCCTTTACTGCTTGCTCAATATACAGATTGAATAACATCGGGGAGAGGCTACAAACCTGTCTCAATCCCTTCCCAGCCACTGCCTCCCTTTCATGCCCCGCGACTCTATTCAAATTGCAAATAGCCTTTCGCTCCCTGAATTTTACCCCTGCCATCTTTAGAATTTGATAGAGATTATTCCAGTCAACATTGTCAAAAACATTCTCTAAGTCTACGAGTGCTAGGAACGTAGGTTTGCCTTTCCTTAATCTTTCTTCTATGATAAGTCGTAAGGTCAGCATTGCCTCACGTTTTCTAATATTTCTACGGAATCCAAACTGATCTTCCCCGAGCTCGGCTTCTACTAGTTTTTCCATTAGTCTGTAAAGAATTCGCGTTAGTATTTTGCAGCTGTGACTTATTCAACTAATAGTTCGGTAATTTTCGCATCTGTCAATACCTGTTTTCTTTGGGAATGGAATTATTATATTCTTCTCTCATACATCTTGTTCACCAGATGGTAGAGTTTTGTCAGGACTGGCTCTTCCAAGGCTGTCAGCAGTTCTAACGGAAAGTTGTCTGCTCCCGGAGCCTTGTTTCGACTCAGGTCTTTCAGTACTCTGACATACACTTCACGCAGTATCGTATGTCCCATTTCAGCTTCATCTACATCCTCTTCCATTTCCATAATATTCTCCTCAAATTCATCGCCCATGTATAGACCCTCTATATACTCCTTCCACCTTTCTGTTTTCCCTTCTTTATTTAGAACTGGGTTTCCATCTGAGCTCTTGATATTCATACAAGTGGGTCTCTTTTCTCCAAAGGTCTCTTTAATTTTCCTGTAGGCAGTATCTATCTTACCCCTAGTGAAATATGCCTCTACATCATTACATTTGTCCTCCACCCATCCCTGCTTAGCCATTTTGCACTTCCTGTCGATCTCATTTTCGAGACGTTTGTATTCCTTTTTACCTGCTTCATTTGCTGCATTTTTATATGTTCTCCTTTTATCAGTTAAGTTCAATATTTCTTTTGTTACCCAAGGAGTTCTACTATCCCTCGTCTTTTTACCTACTTGATCCTCTGCTGCCTTCACGACTTCTATCCCCCACTGCTGTCAATTGTTCCCATATGCTCTCCCTGAAACTCTGTACAACCTCTGGTTTAGTCAGTTCATCCAGGTCCCACCTTCTGAAATTCCCACCTTTTTGCAGTTTCTTCAGTTTTATTCTACAATTCGTAACCAATAGAATGTGGTCAAAGTCCACATCTGCCCCTGCAAATGTCCTACAATTTAAAACCTGGTTCCTAAATCTATGTCTTACCATTATATAAGATATCTGATACCTTCTAGAATCTCCAGGCTTCTTCCATGTATAAAACCTTCTTTTATGATTCTTGAACCAAGTGTTAGCTATGATTAAGTTATGCTCTGTGCAAAATTCTGCCTGGTGGTTTCCTCTTTCATTTCTTACGCCCAGTCCATATTCACCTGCTATGTTTCCTTCTCTCCGTTTTCCTACTATCGATTTCCAGTCACTCATGACTACTAAATTTTCGTTTCCCTTCACTATCTGATTAATTTCTTTTATTTCATCATACATTTCATGAATCTCTTCGCCATCTGCAGAGCTAGTTGGCATATAAACTTGTACTACTGTGGTAGGCGTGGGCTTCGTGTCTGTCTTGACCACAATAATGCGTTCACTATGCTGTTTGTAGTAGCTTACCTGACTTCCTATTTTTTATTCATTATTAAACCTACTCCTGCATTACCCCTATTTGATTTTGTATTTATAACCCTGTATTCACCTGACCAAAAGGCTGGTTCTTTCTGCCACAGAATTTCACCAATTCCCACTATATATAACTTTATCCTATCCATCTCCTTTTTCAAATTTTCTAACCTACCTGCCCGATTAGGGGATCTGACATTCCACGCTCCGATCCGTAGAACGCCAATTTTCTTTCTCCCGATAACGACGTCCTCTTGAATAGTCCCCGCCCGGAGATCCGAATGGGGAACTATTTTGCCTCCGGAATATTTTATCCAAGACGACGCCATCATCATTTAATCATACAGTAAAGTTGCATGCCCCGTAGTTTCCCCTTGCTTTCAGCCGTTCGCAGTACCAACACAGAAAGGCCGTTTTGGTTAGCGTTACAAGGCCAGATCAGTCACTCATCCAGACTGTTGCCCCTGCAACTATTGAAAGAGCTGCTGCTCCTCTTCAGGAACCACACGTTTGTCTTGCCTCTCAACAGATACCCCTCCGCTGTTGATGCATCTACGATACGGCCATCTGTATCGCTGAGGCAAGCAAGCCTCCGCACCAACTGCAAGGTCCATGGTTCTTCGGGGGGGGGGGGGGGGAATAATAATAAACTTAAAAATAATGAGGATAAACACTTAAGTAAGAAAAAATTCATATTTTAGGAATGCAAGAAACAAGATTGCTAGAAGGGGACACCATGGAGTTTGAAATTACAGTGCGCTCAAAAGTAAAACATAGAAAAAAATTCAGAAAATCGGCTCCACTGGGAGTGTAATTTGCACTTTCAAAAGCTCCGTAACTGAGATGAAGACTGTGAACAACAGTTTGATGGCAGTTTCCTTGAAATACACAAATATAACATATACAACGAATAGTGCAGAAATGCTGACCAATCAAGAGAATAGGAGAAACCCTGAAAAAGTCACAAATACTAATGGAAAACATAGTCTCCAAAATTCGAAAAAATCGTGTTCAAATACTAATAGGCGATTGTAATGTGCATTTAGGAAATAGAGAAAATTCAGGAACATTACTGTTGGTTTGCCTCACGCAAATGAATAAGTGCAGATGGACTGATGCAATAATGTAGATATTTAAATCACAAAACTATGTCAGTCAGTTTTGAAAATAAACTGACAAAACAAAAGACATGGTAGTTAGACCTCAAGACTATAGGTGAATTCCAGACTGATCATATCGCAGTCCCGTATTCACATAGATTTTAAACGTTAACATACACAAACCACTAACCACTAACCGCACAAACTACTAACTAACCCATATGCATCTAAACTACATATTAAAAAAATTTAGAGGTATGGTGCCAGTAATTTATAAATTTGAGATTAATAACATTTAAACACCACCAGCTCCAAAAAACGGAAACACAAAACTGCGAACAACTTAGAAACAAGTTTCTAAGAACTGACTGAAACCAAATTCTTTTACAAAAAAGGAGAAAAAGAACGACGTCGGTGAAATTAAGACTGCGAACAGGCAGTAAAATCTCGACACATGCATTCAAAACGTGGAATAGTAACAAATCAAAAAATGATTGTGACACGTTCCTGTCAACAAGAAAAGAAGTTTCAAAATTAGATAAACAAAATAAAATACGAAAACATATAATTTCGTGAAACTGAAAGAGACCCCTAAAAACACCAAGACTTTACAAAAAGAAACATTTATAATGAATGCCAAATGAGTATCAGCCGCAGAATCCTTGCTGCAAAAGGAAACTTTACGATTTACGATTAGTAACAGAAAACAAACATGGAGAGACATTTACAAATTTCTATAAGAAACTAAACTGCCCTGTACCCACTAAAAGTTGCCTACTAGCAGTTGTCCTTCAAACCAATCAAGATTAACAGTCATCAAAGAAAAAGAATATAGGAAATTGCTAGACAACGAAAAAGCGAAAAAAGTAAATAAGCGAGTAGTGAAGAGAGAATTATATATCTCTTAAATTCAGCTGTCGGAAAACCTTACAAGAAGTTACACTGATGATATAAAACATGACCAGAACTAAGAAATCTCTGGATGGAAACTGCATTGCTATATCCACTGCGGAAAATGGGAGAGATATCTGATGTTAATAACTATCCAAGGATTTACGTTTCCCTGTACCATACAATGAACTACATCAATGTCTCCTCTATCTATCAAGCACAATAACAACTTGAATTCAAAGCTTACCAGTATCAAGCAGGTTTTACACCAAAAAGGTCTTTGACAGAGCGTGTGTCAACTCTGAAAGTAATCCTCAGACATCAAAAAATTGATAATAAGAAAATAGTTTGTATTTTTGTACATTTTAAGAAAGGTTATGGCTTCCTAAGTGTCGCTTAAAATTTTTGAAAGAACACTGTCTGAACTTGAGAAACACTGTAATTATCAGTGAAACACTAAACCGTATAAAATCAGCGCAAAATTCGTGGAGGAAACACGTGATATTTTGAAATTAAAATGAGAATGAGACAAGATGATCTAGTCCACCCATTAACTGTCACGTCAATCTTAATAAAAGCAATCTAAGATCGCCTAAAATTAAAATGGAACCCTAAAATTGACGAACCTATCAAAATAAGAACAAAATACAATGGTAGACTATTTTCGGATAACCTGGGGTTTCTGTATCAGGGCATTCAAACAGCACAAAAACTATTAGAAATTATTGAAGAAAAAGATTTGTATTTCTAGCACAACCTGGTACCAAAAATTATAAAAACGAAACACAGAAAAATCTAGAGAGTTTCTTAGCTCGAGTCTGCACCTGGAAGAGATTAGTCACGAAATTCGTTGACGCAAAATGGAAACAGCGTTCAGACTTGCAAGATATACATGTACCAAAGTGCATCTCAAAACACACAAAACTAAGCCACTACAAGAGAGTCATCAAACCAGAATGTCTTTACGGTGCTGAAACAATTATAAACACTCATTTTACACAGAATGAGAGTTCCATTGCATAAACTCAGAGACACAGCGAAAATTAATCGAGAAAACATCGTGTTTCGAATTATACAGAAGATGGGACATACAGAATAACAACAAGTACAGAAACGTGAAAAAAATCTCAGGCTAAAATTTAATAGAAATATTAAAACACGGGAACCACCCAAATCAACTAGACACGTGGAATTTTACGAATGTCGCAGAGAAGCTAAATATGAAACGATGAAATGGATCGTAGCCGTAAGAGAAGACCCAAAGGTAGCAGGTATATCACAACTTAATACGCCAGACATAAAATTTCTTACGTAGAAAATTCACGAATAGACTGCTGACCTGCCATAAAAATTCAAGACGTCCGCTTCAACTTGGACAGTTTACTCTCACAAACGGAAAAGTCAGTATTCTGAGAGAATGAACAAAAATGTGGGCAGATAAGAAAGGTAGGACTGAAATCTGAAAATGCCCATTGTTGTGCACCGTGTGGTCCATTGGGCCGCAAACATCAGTATTACAATAATAATAATAATTTGTTTGCATCCTTATAGACCTATCTCCTTAATCTGTCACCTCTACAAAACACTGGAGAGGCTCACTCTTCAGAGAATGATTAGAAAGGTGGAGCATCTTGTAATACCACAAGAAGCAGGCTTCAGAGAAGGGAAAAGTTGCACGTCTCAAATATTAAACTTAACACAACATATCGAAGATGGATATGAGAAACAATTCTTTACAGGTGCTGTCTTTATCGCTTTATCAGCGGCTTACAATACGATCAACCATCGGCTCCCTGTGAATAAAGTTTATGATATAACTAAAGACTTTAGGCTCATGTACAATATTAGAAACCTTCTCCAGAACCTCAGAGTTTTCGTGGGATTTCAGGGTAAGAAACGTAGATGGAGAACTCAGAAAAATGGGTTACCACAAGGCAGCGTGCTTGCGCCGCGATTATTCAACATCTATACCAACGATCAACTAACCCCTGAAGGAAGCGTTATTTATGCTGATGACAGTGCTATCACTACTCAGGCTGACTATTTTGATCCTGTAGAAGATACGCTATCAAAATCTTTCGAAGAATTCACTGTTTACTACCATGGGAATTACTTGAAACTTAATCCTGCCAAGACTTAGACCTGCGCTTTCCACCTGAAGAATAAACAGGCAAATAGATCCTTAAAAATATCGTTGGGAGGCATCGTACTTGAACATAGTCCTATTCCCAAATATCTTGGAGTAACTCTGGATCGAGTGCTAACATATAAAAAGCATTGCCTAAACACCAAACAGAAAGTGGTAGCCAGAAATTACATAGTGCGATAAATGACAGGTACATCATGGGGTGCTAATTCATGCACTGTGCGTTCAAGCACGCTTCCTCTGTGCTATTGCACGGCTGAATGTGCATGTTCGGTATGGTACAAGTCCAGTTCCCAGGAACGTAGATGTGGCTCTAAATGAGTCTTGCCGGATTATCATGTGTTGCTTAAGACCTACTCCTGTGGACAAACTGCATTGCCTCGCTGGCATAGCTCGTCCTGAAATCAGACGTGAGGTAGCTGCGAGATATGAGAAAAGTAAGGCCACAACGAAGGAAGCCCATCCACTATATTGTCGTCAGCCCGCACATCCTAGGCGGAAATCAAGAAAGAGCTTCTTGACAACTACTGAGGCTCTCATCGAGAATCCACATGCGGCAAGAATCTCGTGATGGCGGGAGAAATGTCGTTATTTGCGAGAATGGATGGCTCCAAAGGAAGAACTTGCCCCTGGACATTCGAAGAAGTGGCCAATATGGAGGTTTCTCAATAGATTACGATCAAACGCAACGAGATGCAAGACCAATATGCCGACTTGGCGTTTCTCTGTGGACTCAGTTCTTTGCCAGTGTGGCGTTGAGCCGACTAACAGCCGTTTCTATCAACGTCCCTCATCACCAACCACCTGCACCATGCAAGACCTTATGAGAGCTACACCAAATGCACTTGAAGTGTCCAATTTTTGGTCTTCTTTTGTGTAAAATTATGTCAACACTTATATATTTTTTATATTTCTGTATTTTTGCCGGCCGGAGTGGCCGTGCGGTTCTGGGCGCTACAGTCTGGAACCGAGCGACCGCTACGGTCGCAGGTTCGAATCCTGCCTCGCGCATAGATGTGTGTGATGTCCTTAGGTTAGTTAGGTTTAATTAGTTCTAAGTTCTAGGCGACTGATGGCCTCAGAAGTTAAGTCGCATAGTGCTCAGAGCCATTTTTTTGTATTTTTGACACGATAAATAAATAAAATCAGTAAATAGCACATCGCTGCAGCATAACATCAAGAAATTTCAGCTCAAGTAAATATGACATTCTAAAAGCAGTCTTCAGTAAATTTTGAGCGGAACACGTGTTGTGCAGTTACTTTAAGTAGGTGAAAGTGCTATACCTTGGAACATTTTTTAGACTTTCACCTCTAGCCCGCCCTGAAATAAATGTTTATTTCACTTTTAAATGGTGGCACTCTAGTTTTGTGTGCTGCATCCTTTTCTTGCAAATTCAAAAATTACTCTGGAATGGTAAGATCTTTCCAAATGCGAAAAAGTATTCCAATGTACAAGATGGCCATGTATCTAGGAAATGTATTCTACTGAAATTAGAAAGCGATGCAATCGAGTAAATTCTGTCAGTACTGCATTTAATCAGCTATCTGCTACATTATTACTCTAACACACACAACCAACTATTAAGTGAAATACAATTAAGTAGAAGTATTATCAAAACCCGTGGCAACGGCCTTGCTGCAGTGGATACACCGGTTCCCGCTAGGTCATCGAGGTTAAGCTCTTTCGGGCGTGGCCGGCAATTGGATGGGTGACCATCCGGACCGCCATGAGCTGTTGTCATTTTTCGGCTGCACTCAGCCTCGTGATGCCAATTGAGGAGCTACTCGACCGAATAGTAGCGGCTCCGGTCACAGAAGACCATCATAACGACTGGGAGAATGGCGTGCTGACCACGCGCCCCCCCCCTATCCGCATCCTCATCTGAGGATGAGACGGCCGCCGGATGGTCCCGATGAGCCACTTGTGGCCTGAAGGAAAAAAAAAATTATCAAAACGCTTAAGAATTTAAATTCATTCTTCCATTATCGAGACAGACAAACTTTTTAAAACGCACCGAAACTCATGTCAGTTGTAAACATTACATGTTCCATGGTAAAAGACATTGGACTGAAGGTACAAGGTGGCACACTACAGATGAAGTACGGCTTAACCGTTCGCATGTTACATAACTAATTTTGAATATATATGTAGAAAGATACTTGCTGAAAAACTGATTAGAAATGCCACACAAAACGTAATGTGAGGTCTCACGACAACAAAAACTGTACAATATCGCAGAAACTGCTTTCAGAGCTGTTTGATGCGCGTTCAGCTACTTGACTGAAGTACGAACCAAGAAACGCGTAATTCAAAAAGCGTCAGTAGATTGAATTAACGACCAAGAAACATCGTTTGGTCCTAGGTACACTATCCTCAAAGTTTAATAGGTCAATCAAAAAGTTTCCATACGAAGGCCTTACAGCCAGAATTGATATAGCATTCAGGAAAAAGCACTGAGGCAATCATCCTATCGAAGCAGCAAGTTGAGCAAACCCGTTTGGTGGAACACTGTGTCGTGCTGCGTGAAATGGCTCTGAGCACTATGGGACTTAACATCTGATCAGACCCCTAGACTTATAACTACTTAAACCTAACTAACCTAAGGACATCATACACATCCATGCCCGAGGCAGGATTGGAACCTGCGACGGTAGCAGTAGCGCGGCTCCGGACCGAAGCGCCTAGAACCGCTCGGCCACAACGACCGGCATGCTGGGTGAAGAAGTCCGCAAATGCCTGCTGCACACACTTGTCTGACGGGAATAGTCAACCCTTTATGGCTTGTTTTAACGCACCGAAAGTGTGGTAATAGCATGGGGAGAGTTTTCAGGACTATAGGGTGGGGGCTAGAGCGTTTCCGACTTTGGTTGGCGGAACATCTGCGTTAGGAAATTTGCGGTACGGGGACGTGGGTCATCATGAAGCAGCAGCACCCATTTCACCACTCCGATCCGTGCCTGTAGGTGTTTGTCCTTCGGCAAACAAGAACTACAGTGCGTTAGTGCTGTTTGGACGTATTTAGTAACAACGTCTCCATAGCTGACATTTCCACATTTACTGCACGCACGTTGGAAAGGCAGGAATCAACGTTGCAGCCACATTTGAAATTTTTTCCTCTACCAATTACGATAATTTATGATTGTCGCTATTTACGCAACAATTTTTGGATTTTTTTTTACTAGGTACGCTCCCAATTGTGTAAGGACGTATTTCATTACCTTGTAAGGTTGTTGAGTTTTTCCTTCAAATTTTGGTCTTTTCACATAGCTGTCAACCTAACTGTGTTTGCAGTATTTATAACTGAGAGGTAAGTTTAACAAAAATAACTAAATCCACTGTAGAAACTTGCGATCCGATTTCACAACTTTATGGATGTAGCGTATCGTCGAGTTGCATAAAAAGTAATTGTGGGTAAATATCGAATATAGTTGCTACAGCGTTGTTGTCGATGTCTTTGAACACAGGGAATTCCGAAGCTGCAACATGCACGCTCCCCTCAGACGCGAACAAGACTAGCAAGAATTTCACTTCGTCATCCGACGGACGTGTGGCAGCCAATAGTGTTTTATGCCTCTGTTCCATAAAAAATTCAGCGGAGAAGTCTGGAATTTAATCCGCGCACGCCGCCGGTTTATGAGACTATCGCATGCTGCCGCTCTTTCCCCGTCCCTCTTACGTTGGCGTCTCAGAAGCCTTCTGTCAAGTGGCAAGGCGCAATAGGGAAACGTGAGCATTTTATTAGAGAAAAAGCGCTGTTGCGCTCTGTCTGTTTTCACGCTTATACTGTGATGGACCTTATGAACAGGCTGCTCGATTATCTGTCCCAGAGTTGTGAAATGAGCACGTGCTCCACCCGTAACGGTTTTCCTTCGATGGAGCTTCTGACCAGAACGGTGCTTTCCTTTTTTCCGAAGCGTCCCGTTCGGCTGACGGAGCTAAAATTTGTAAATTGTGTTCACTTGTGTTACATTTTTCTTGTGGCAGAGATACATTTGTGAATAACTTGTACGTAGTTCTCCGCTGAGGCACATGGAAATTTCACTGGCTTCAATAACAACGAAACTTGAAGTAACAACAACTCAAAAGACAGAGTGGCTGTCAATGAGCTACATAAATTCTAACTACCGTATAACCAAGGATTTTTCTGTCTTTATCTTCCCGCCATTTCGTAAGATGTGTGAGATAGGAAGTTATGAGTTGCTGTACTCGCCTTGGATTTTAAGGTTGCATCTCTCCAGGAAGGACAACACTGAAGTTGAATGGTCGTCTTAGTGGTGGTTAAACGAGTGCGTAACGAAAAGCGCTAGGTTTCTTTGAATCTATTTCGTCTATGTTAGTTCTGCTTGACAAAGACTACAACCGGAAACCATAAATGTATAAGTGCTACAAGACACTCGTAACAAGTTAGTCCACTTTTGAAATGCAATACAGCAGCGATTCTGCGTGGCAAGGGTATGAAACGTTGTTGATACGTTTCCGGAAGTATGGAGCACCAGGTGTCTACGGTCAAGTCACAGAATCCCTGCAAATTACGGTCCGATGGTTTGTGGGAAATGAGCTAGCACCCGATAGCGTCACACGTGTATTCCATTTGCTACATGTAAGACGAATTTGGTTACCAAGACAACATCTTAAGTTCACTATCATGCTCCACAAATCACTGTAACACTATTATGGTCTTGTGAGACAGTTATTCTGCTGGAAGATACCATTAGTCATGAAGGGATGCAGGTGGTCGTCAACATGGCCCAGCAAAATTAGCCCAAA
This sequence comes from Schistocerca americana, assembly GCF_021461395.2. Lineage (NCBI taxonomy): Eukaryota > Metazoa > Arthropoda > Insecta > Orthoptera > Acrididae > Schistocerca > Schistocerca americana. The sequence continues at coordinate 408,842,846 of NC_060126.1, read as the reverse complement.
GAAAGGCCACGCTTCCCAATAAATATGCTCAAACTGGAAATAATTGTAATCGATGTTTTACAACTCAAATAAGGATTACGTGAGCTTACAACCGTTTCTGGCTTGTGCTAAATTTTTCAGGGCAGGAGAACAAGGAAAATTTTTGGACTTTTTTTCAGGTTATCGTTTATAACTCAAGAACGATGTATCGTACAGAAAAGATCTACTTTAATGCTAAAATCAGTTCTACCGTTTAGCCACAGTCGAGCGTCGAAGAGCGGTAGGTTGGCGAAAAAGTCAGTTATGCTCATGTTCCAAGGCCTTTAACACAAAAACAGCTACTCCAAGCGAACAATGTTACTGACGAAAGATGCAAGTATCAAATTATGCATAAAAAGAGCTCCTGAATTTTTAAATTCATATATCTGTTTTGTGTTCTTACATTCATCTACTATCTTTTTATGGTTTACGGGCAGGGGGGGGGGGGGGGGGGGAACTTCGTCGTCCAATTTTCCATCTTATTCTGGTATGCGATCTAAACCGATAAACTGATTTCTTCCTTGTCGATGTCAATCTTATCGTTGATTTGCATCGAATAAAGGAAAAGGTCATTTTCTGTTAGATACTTAAGGCTTGACAGCCTCTTGCAGTTGCTGAATGTTAGTCAACCACTTTATGGATGCTTTCCTTAGGGAACAAATCTGTTTGACATCCATTCTTAAACGTGCAGGGCATTGTATTGAGCAGTTCCAGGGGCGGTGGTTGCTGGGTGGCTGCAGAAGGGAACTGGTCCTCCATCCAAATTTTAGTGAAACTAGTTGATTGTTCCTCCAGAACTGGACCGGTAAGTAGACTCTGAGGGAGTCCTGAGAAGCGGCGCCTACGGCTTGCGGCTGACATGCCAAATTGATGTCATGATAAAGCTCGTTGAAGCAGTTGTGACGGATTTAATTCAAAAGTTTGGAGCTATCACCCGTGCACAAACACACAATGATCTTCACTCTTGCGTCAGCGCCCTTATCAGGAGTGGCGCTGTGATCCATGAAATCTGATACAACGTGTTGCAGGCTTACTTTCTTTTGAAATGTTTTTATAAATTTGATTTTGCCCCGTCGAAGAGAAGTAAAGGTTGTGTGTCAGCTACTGAAAGCGAGAAAAAAATATATGTTCCTTTGACTTCATCAAAGAGATTAGAGCTGTTGTCGATCTAAATGGATATGCCTTGGTCGCTTTTACAGGTTACATAAAGAAGATACAAGTGACGGATTCTTCCTGCTAACTACCATCATCTATGCGGTTTGTCAGCATGACCAATAAATGTTTATTTTCCCAGATAATGAAGGTGTTGCTTCTCTGTCTCGACTTTAGTGTAGCTGTTGTGCCAACAGTCGTGGGATCTGCGTCCTGAATGTCCTGCTTGACGTGATATCCTTCACAACATAATTTTTCTGTCAGCATGGAGTTAGTACGTCTCTTATTAAGTTCATTTTGTAAGAAATATTCTTTTGGCATAGCTGGTGATGTTGTCTCATTAAATAAAACAGAAGCGGATGATATAGTGCGAGTTCTTTGGGCACGTTCAGCAGATTTATGCCTTTCTCAGTTTCTTACTCAGAATATAAACACTATGGCACCGTTCGACGGAAAGTGGTTTTTAATACAGTACACATACTTTTCAAAGAAAGAGCACAACAGTTCGTCAGTATTCCACACAACCCAATGTATGAGCATCCCACCGTGAAGAGCGAAGTTTTTGATGTTTGTGATTTTAATTCTGACTGGACTGGTTTAAAGAGGTATGATTTTATTGTCTCGCGCATTTTTTCGTCATCAAAAGGAGTTAATGGATACGGGGATAACTCAAAGCCGAAATACAAGACAAGCTGTTTTAGTGACTTCACATGGAAAGGGAAAACTGCATCAAGACGGACAGGGTCTGGTTCACCATCCATCTTCACTATACTCTTCACGGATGGTAGGGGCATTACTCGCTCCTTCCTCAGGAACTTCATTCCTTAAAGTTTTAAGGAAGTACGCAAAAAATCCTTAGCAGGAACTTGGTACTACGATTACGTCGACGTTTTTATCGGTATCTTTGCATAGATGTAAGCGAATTTTGAAGTTTGGGAGCTCATTCTTTACGCGTAATTTTATGTTATACGATTTTCATAACGACATTTTTCACTTTAACAAGCCGTTTTTGATTTACAGATGTTGGATCGTGCGTGTAACTCACTCTTTCTCCAGATGATGAAAGCTGCCGATCTTTCACTATCGATTGAGGCTAAGCGGCTGAACCGATTGTAACTTTTAAGAAGGCCACTCACACAAATTTGAAAGTACTTTTATTTCGTAATTTCGAAAGTTTCTGCGATTAATCAGCGAGAAACTGAAAAAAGTCAAAACTTTTCTAGGTTTTTAGGCCCTAAAAAGCTTAGGACAAACCAGAAACCGTCGCAAACTCATATACGAGGGTTGTTCGGAGAGTAAGGAACGATCGGTCGCAAAATGGAACCACAGTGAAAATCCGATGAAGTTTTGCGCAGGTGCGTTGGACAATATCTCTAATATGCCCGTTAATCGCATTACGTCGTTCGTTTTAGTTCTGAGCACACAAGGAGCACATAAAGATTCGTAGAACAATAGTGTCTTCCGCCAAGTACGAGGGCCTGGTGAGAAATTTCGCCTAAAGCTATGCAGCCAACATTACATAACTGTCGTGCGTTTTGTTCTTCAAGACAATTCTCCGCCGCATTCTGCAGGGGCAATGAAGATGCTCCTGCATAGTTTTCAATTGGAAATGTTTGATTACCCACAATATACCCCGTAATTGTCTCCCTCTGAGTTTCATCTCTGCTCACATGAACCGCTGACAGTGAAGACAACATTTTAGCACAGACAACGAGCTGTAGACCAGTGTAAAGAAATTGGCGGAAAGCACTGGCGGCTGCCTTCTATAACGACGGTGTCTGAAAGTTGGCACAACGCTACGACAAACATCTAAGTTGGATCGGCGACTATGGAGATAAGTAGCTGTAAGTTGTAGCAAACTGTTGCAAATAAAACAGCTTTGATTTTCACTGTGGTTTCCAGTTCGCGACCTATCTTTCCTTACTTTCCGAATAGCCCTCTTATTTGTGATGCAAAACGTTTAATATTATTTCTAGCTCGTGCATATTTATTGGTCAGAAAAAGTCTAATTTGCTGCCGTTTGTAGAGGTCGGTTATGTCGGTGGATTTGCGGCACCTATCGTCGCTAGAATGATTCCCCGTTCGTCTCTGTTCCGCTTACATATGAAGACTATTCGGAATGTAAGGTCATACAGGTTGCGAAATGGAAAAGACAGTGAAAACCCATTTAAGCTTAGCACAGATGTGTTGAACAGTTTCTCTAGCATGGCTGGCGAAGGGGTCACATTGTTCGTTTCAGTTCTGAGCACACAGTGAGCAGGTAAAGACGCGGAGAAAATAGTGTGTCCCGCCATCTATGGGTGCCGGCCGCGAGGTTTCGCCTGATGTCAAGCAGTCAAGCAACCCCACATGACGTGCGTATTATGTGTTTCCTTCTCGTGACAATTCTCGGCTGCACACAGTAGGGTCAAGGAGGACACCCGTGCAGCGTTTACGATGGGATTTATTTGATCACACACCATACAGCCCGGACATTAGTCCCTCTGATATTCCTCTCTGTGAACATGAACCGTTTGCTGGACGACATTTTGGCACAGGCAGCGAGCCGCAGATTAGCACAGTAATATCCATTTAGACACCCCATACCACTCATCAAGCCGTCTCATTACGGCTGATTTCACTGTTCTTCTAATAGGTGGATCATTATACGCAGTTTACAGCTCATTGTATCTCCCCCTTCATCTTCCTTTTTCACAAGTTGGAGTAACGATTCTTCGAATAACCTTCTGATACGTCCGTACCCATTCTTCCCTGGGTAGGTATCGTTCACCGCAAGAGTTTAGACCTTCCGCTGATAGCATGTGAACTTTTTGCATTGAGAAGCGTCTTAAGGCCTTACGCAGGCGCAAAAGGGAGCTGTGCCTGGTGTTGGGCTTTCGAGCATTAAGCGGGCCGCTGGTGGCCTAGGGCGACGCCGCTGCCTGTATTGGTCACGTGACGTCAGCCAGTTCCGAGGCCGATGGCCAGCAGCGAGGCAGTTTTGCGGCCGTCGCTGACAGGCAGAACGAGTTGAGAGCAGCGTGCTGTTGTTGGTCCAGCGAGTCGTGGTGTGGGGCCGAAGGCTACAGCGGTCTGATTTACGGTGAGAACCTACTGGACATTTCATTTGATCTACGTTTCCCCATATTGCTTGCGTTCTTAGCTTGGATAGGCGGTTAGGGTATTAAGAGTCATGTCAGTAACAAACTGTGCGCCGTTATTTGTGCGTTTAAACTACAGCGTGGAATTGCATATTGTACTTACCAAATGCATAGCTGCTAGCATAGGCTTTCTGAGCACTGAACTAGAATATTTGATCACTTACTATATTAGTAGTGATGTGTTAACTAATGCAGTCATGACCTACTTAAGTGTCGAATTTTCACACGGACTGTTTCAGCCATTTGCGTGCCTGTGTTAGGCGAATTGTTGAATTCGTGCACAACCGATCTGCTTTATAGAAATGTGTTTGTTAATTGTGTTTTTTTCTGAGTCGATGGCTGTTACAACTGTATGTGTGAAAGTAAATTGGTACAAGGCATGGGCACGCTGATGACTTGTACAAGTAGTTGTCTGAGGTGTTTTACTTCAGGCAGATGTGACAGAGTCGATGTCATTTTCCTGAATGCGTTCCACTGAAAACTGTACTGCTGGGTAAAGGCAGCGTCAGGTGTCAATCCAGCAAACCAATGCGATTATTGCTATTGTTACATTTTCGGGGACTTCTATTTTATCTGTTTTTAATGATTAATGACAGTGATTTTCTCGCGGAATGAAGTGCTAAGTAGAGTCTGGATTTAAATACTTATATTGTGTAAATGGATACCAATCGAAGTTCATCTCAAATAACTGAATTTTTGTTTGGTTCTCATTACGTTCTTGGGTTTGAGGTGTGCAGTTCTGTAATCAACCCAATTTTAGTGACTGTTTACATTTTCCGCTTTAAGAGCTAGGAGCCATTATAATATTTAATATTTTGAAACCTGGTACCTGTAGTTAGTTTTAATGGTTATTACTAATGATACAATGCAACAGTTTGTCAAGTACCAATGAACGCAAATCGATTTGGTTGTTGGCTAATAAATGTTATGTAGATGGACTCTGTGGCTTGCCAGTCTAGGATCCTTGTATCCAAGTTTAATCTGCTTGAAAGTCAAGTAATACCGTTCCTAACAAGACTGTGCTACCTTTCTCTCAAAGCCACCTAGCATTCCAACATTTTTTGATGTAAATGACCAAGTTTTCAAAGCATACGCAACCACTGTCTTAAAAGTGTTTTATAAATCATTAGTTTGAAGATACGAGTTAAGAGCCTTGAGAAAAATGGTTGTTTTTCATGTGAAATAGGCTCTCGTCTACTGCTCTTAATCTCTATTTCATTTCATAAAAGATATCATTTGACTCGGGATTGTCGATCAAAATTGTTCAAATGGCTCTGAGCACTATGGGACTGAGCGCCTAGAACTGCTAGGCCACCGCGGCCGGCGATTGTCGATCCATATACTGTATTTAAACTACTCAGATCTCTAATATTGATTTCAGACTTTCAATATTTCAGCTAAGTATTATAGCATGATACATTCGTCAGAAAATGGAATGTAAACAGACATTCAGTACAGCTTTTGTTTGATTAACTGCTAATGTAACATTGGAATATCTTCTATTTCAACAGTGAGTCGCGAATTATTTACAAAATAAATTTACAGAAAATAAAATAAATACAGAATGGGAAAACATAAAAGCTTGTTAGATCCAAGAGGCGGCGGAGGTAGTGGAGAACAAAAAGAAATTTTGGAGGAGAAAGGTTGTCAAAATGCGGGGAGGAGATACATGTAAAGCAGTTAAACAGAAATATAAAGGTTACATCGGTAGACAACAGCATAATACACAAAAACGAAAGCGCAATATACGAAAAGGTTAACTATGATAAAAAAAATAGTGAGAGAAACCCATCAAGAATCCAGATATAGAATGATATCAGATATCGTAAATGATCTTCATGGTAGAATAAAGATGACTTATACACACACACACACACACACACACACTCACTGGTCGTCCCGGACTCGAGAGTCCATTACCGCAGCAACGTATTAAAGGTGACTTACAAAATCCTAAAATAACTGAACTAACAGGAAAAAGATTTTGTGCAATTTGATGTAATAGACATAGGAACTGGGATATAACGCTGTCAAGATTTATGGGTAGAAAAATATATAAAAAAATCGAACTGTCGAAAGTAGACCAGGACAAAGACAAAGATAATGAAATACGATAAGAAAATAATATTACACTGGAGGTGATACAAGAGGCAGTTCAAATGCTTCAAATGGCTCTGATCACTATGGGCCGTAACATCTGAGCCTGTCAGTTCCCTAGAACTTAGAACTACTTAAACCTAACTAACCTAAGGACATCACACACATCCATGCCCGATGCAAGATTCGAACCTGCGACCGTAGCGGTCGCACGGTTCCCGACTGAAGCGGCCATAGCGGCCGGCTCAAGAGGCAGTAAAGCAGATGACTAACAGAAAACCAGATCGACCAGATAATATTAATGCAAAACTTACCAGATGTGGAGGACTGATTTCAGAACCAAGGCTGTTGCGTTTATCAAATGAATGTTGGAAATGGCAGATGATAGCCAGCTCTTGGCTGCGTAAGTAATGTCACTCCATTAAAAAGAAACTAAAAACCGTTGTGAAAATTACAGAGGCACTGGCTACAAGTTACATGCTCTATTAATTAGTAACAGACTGAAAAGAATTGCTGGCGCCCTCTTCATGCAGGAACAAAATAGCTTCTGAAAAGGAGGATCGAGCAATGACAATAACGCGGCAGATGCTTGAAATGAGACTCATATAACATTTGTAGATTACGAAATAACCTTCGATAGAGTGAACAGCTATATTCTGTAAATATAAGGTGAAGACGAGATTTAATACAAGTGCTAAAAAGTTTGTATTTAAATTACGTGATTTTAATTAATACAGACAACAGGATCAATAGCTGTTAATAGAGGAGTATGACAATGGGGTAGCCGCTCACACATTTCAGTTAATATATATATATATATATGATGCTGATACAACATGATGGAAGCATGAAGTTAACCCAGGTATAAAGTTAACTCCTAGAAATAGAAACGCACCCTTCAGTACTGTAATCTTGGCTGATGACCAAATAATTTTACAAAAGATGGAAGATGATTTACAAAAACTGGTTTAAATGGCTCTGAGCACTATGGGTCTTAACATCTGAGGTCATTAGTCCCATAGACTTAGAACTACTTAATCCTAACTAACCTAAGGACATCACACACATCCACGCCCGAGGCAGGATTCGAACCTGCAACCGTAGCAGCAGGGCGATTCCGCACTGAAGGGCCTAGAACCGCTCGGTCACAAAAGGCCGGCGATGATTTACAATTTGCTCTACATCGTTCTGACTTAGCGAATGATTACTCTATAGCTTCAAAACACCAGGATATAAAACGAAAGTTACGGCTTTTAACGAAAAATACCCAGTAAGCTCTAAAATAATGCTAAATAGGAAGTCATTGCAACATGTACCTCAGTATCAGTTACTAGGTTTTTGATACAAGTTATGAATATGACAGCGGTGTCTTCAATAAGTTAACAAAAATTCAAATGATATGTATCACTCTATATAAAATGGTTGCACAAAAATATGGCAACATCGCGAGAAATGCATGCTTAAACGGAAATTCAGACGCTAGCCAAGTCTGCAAATTACGCTGTTGTATTTGCCCATGAACAGCGCCTGCGAAATATCCTCAATACATTGCAAGTGTCAGTCCTGTTCATAACAATCTTCTGTGTAGCTGTGAGTGCATTACCTCAGAGCTAAGTGAATTCGAACTTGGGCAAACTGTTGGTGCTGAAATGGTGGATGCATCCATAACCAAGGGAGCCGAAGTGTTGTGTGTTTCAGCCATCATACCGGAGATTTATATCGCATTCAGGGAAAGTGGAGAAATATCATCCGCTAAGTTACTACGCAGGGGAAAGTACGTGATCATAATAGATGATTATAGAATAGGATTGTGACGAAAACGAAGAGTAAGAGGGAAACAGCTGCAAAAGTCTCTTAAGAGCTCACTCGTGAACCCTGTCAGCACCAAAACAACACAAAGGGACCTCCAGAAACTGAGAATGGCAGGGCGTGCTGGAATTCGAAAATCACACATCAGTGATGCAAATACAGGGAAAATTGGAGCGGATACCATAAAACCTGGGCTTTGGAGCAATAGAAGGAAGTCATTTGGTCAGCTGAATCTTGTTTTACAATGTTTCCGGCTTCTGACCGAGTTTACGTCCCAAGGGTGAAACATGGCGGGGGTATGGTGACGATTTGGGCAGATATATTGTGCTTACGCTGCAAGGTCTTATTACTGCCAAGGGTTATGTGTCCATTTTGACTGATCAGACCCGTCCCATGGTACATTATTTGTTCTCCAATGGTGATGCTGTGTTCGTAGATGAAATGCACCTTGTTCATACAACTCGAGCTGTCCAGGACTAATTTTGTGAGCACGGGGTTGAATCGTCGCATTCCCTTCAATACTATAGTCACCAGGTCTCGATGTCATTGAGCCTTCGCAATCTACTTTGGTAAGAATGGTGTGGATCGCTATCCACTTCTATCACTGTTATATGAACTTGCTACTATTTTGCGGGAAGCATGGTATGAGATTCCTTTGGATACCACACAGAAGCTCTGTTTATCCACTCCGGGACGACTGGACGCTGTTTTGAATGCCAACCGTTCTCTTGCGCCATATTAGGCGTCGTAACGCATTGTTTTTCTAATGTTTCAATAGTCTTGTCCACCGCCTGTAGAGTGTTAGCCAATAGAACCAGGAGAGATACACTGACAAAATTCCACAAAGTAATGGCAACACCTACACTCTGAAACGGAAGTGAATCCTGGAAAAAGGACAAAAAAGGGTTCAGCCAGCTGGAGTTCAATTTTTAAGGAATGTAAGAGGATATAATTTGAGAGATCAAATAAAAATTTTCGACTTAAGGAAAGAATTAAACATATTTTGCATAAATGAAAGAATAGAATACAGGATAACAAAATGGAAGAATCGTATGGAAAGAATAGTGACTGTAGGAATAGTCAGTAATGTAACTGATTACAGCCCTAAACGCAAGAGAGCTACAGGAAGACCAACGAAAGGGTGGTTTTCGTGAAGACGGAAGAGGCTACAAGCCTACATCTTGAAGTGAAGAAGAACAACGTAGTCTGAAAATTAATAAGAGGACATATATGAAAACGAGGTCTGATATCTAAAAGATATGTGCATCCACAAAAGAGTGTATAAGGAAATCTACGTTTTTATATTCATGAAGATTGTATATCTGCCAAATAACAGTTAGATACATCTCAAGTGGTTTCAGTAGAGAACTATGAGTTTTTAGAGATGTTGCACCCTGCACCTGGAATCGTGTCCGCTGGATGTTTTTTTCCTCCCACCGGAATTACTTCCACCACACGTACAAATACATAAGCATTCCTCTCATCCCCTATACACACACATATAAATCCAAGGAGCCCACCTGTGTACTTCGGTGTTATTGTCAAGATCCGATTACAAAAGGAATGATGGACACGGTCATGATTTTGTAGATGGATACGGTGATCGGACATAGTACTATTAATTGGTAAGCAGAAATCTACAACAAGAGAAATAATATTTCGTTTATGTGGAACTAATATGAAAAAATCTGTACCCATTTGTTGTGCTTGTCCGACACGCCGAAAAATTAATCTCACTATTTCCATATAACTAAACATTTATTACTATTTTTTATCATATTATACCGTGCACCTGGCATCGTGTTCGATGGATGTTTGTGTCCTCACACTGGAGTTAGTTCCACCACACACACATGCATAAACATTTCTCTCATCCCCTATACGCGCACACTCCCGGCGCGGAGGGATTCCCCAAAACTGCCACCAAACTGACGCCATAGGGAGTGCAATGATTTATAGCGTCAGGTGCGAAAAGCGAACTAATTTGATAAAGGTCCGTGACGCCGGCGAGCCATTAATCACGGCGCCCTTTGCTGCCCACGCCCCGCCCTTCAGCCCTTAGCGACAACCCTCGCCAGTTCCCTACCGTCCTCTCGGGTTTCTGAAAGCAGACATCAGGCCACCACATCGTGGTCTCAAAACAGAGTGCCGTTTCTGTAGCAACGATTTATTCAGTCCCTTCGTAGTCTGTGTTGACAGAAAACTGGATAATATGCAGGAGAGAGGTATAGCGGGCGCACTAGAGCGGGTGCGCCGCTGTGCAGTCTATAGCGTTTGCTGCCGTGTTGTAAAACGGGGGTGGCCAGTCGTTACCCGGCAGAAACTGAGAATGCAGCAATCGGCAGAATTCTTGTTCAGTCTCTCTCTTCTCTTTAGTGTTCAGCCCTGAGATTGGTTTGCAGCAGTAAACCATTCCCCTCTTCTGTCTGCCTTCCTCTTCGTATCCGCAATGTAGTGGATACCATATCATTCATAATCCGCTGCACGTATGACATCCTTGGTCCTCCTCGCCGATTCTCTCCCTCAGCAGCTCATTCTGCTGTAGTCCCAGTGATATTACTGTGCCTCAAAATGTGTCCTATGAGATTGTCTCTTCTTATTTATACATGCCTCCACAGGGATCTGTTTTCCTGTACTCTTCTCGCACCCACACCTCCAGAAATCAGACATCCGATCGATACCAAAGTTATATGTCGAAAGAGTATCAACAAAAATTCCTATTTAGTTCGTACTATGCGCTGTAGTCCAGCAGAATGGGCCTAAACGCGAATTGAAATTAACCACAAAACTACAAGAGTACTGGAAAACAGTATCTGTAATTAATATTTGTGGCTTTACACAGCTCTGTTACATTGACTTTGAATTGGATGTATAAATGGTAAGAACTTCTCTCTTTTTCATTTACTGCACAGGATTTCTTGTGTTTTGTTCTTCAATTGTTGTTTGTCGTCATATGTAGACTCTCCTCCCTCGTTGACGTTGAAGACCCCGTTTACAAAACAATATAGGAACCATGTGAGTGTTCTTGTCTTGGATGTCCACATACACTATTTTCCTGGTGTTTATTTCGTTAACAATGGTTGACTCCAAACTTTGTGATCTAAACTGTTTCCATTTCCATGAATCTGCAATTATGGAGCAACCTACCGTTCGGTGTAAGGCAGCGTCAACCATTTCACAGTACTGGCAGTACAGATGACTAGTTAGTTTTATTCTGTGGCGTCGCGCAGGTGTCGGGCTGCTGAATACAACCTTGAACTTACGTATTTGTCTGCCAAATCTGACCAGACCGCCTTCCACTTTACGTGTTTCTATTTCGTCAGGTTTGCTGAGGGACGTGGAGTTTTTTCCGCAATAGTTTCGATTATTTTCTTTGTCGTACAGAATATTAAATTTTGAGTCATCTCTAAAACATATGTTGCAGTTTGCAAGGCACGAATTAAATTTGCTGGCATCATTCTATCATCTTTGTTTTCCTTTACGATACCCCATCCCGCCTTTAGTAAGTCCGACTAATTAGCTTGTAATTTGAGGGTACGTATGAGATATTTCGCTATAAGGGCTGAACATTCTGCCTCACAGTCTGTTAAAGCTTGGCTACCTTCGTTAGGTGGTTTAGTCATTTGATCCCTGGCTACTTGAAACAACATACCCTTTCAAATAAACCAGCCAGTGTACTTTTTATTTGTGCGATACATTTTCTGTCGCTGGGTATGATTTGTGCGACGTACCACATTTTGGGTAGGGCCAGTATGTTTACACATTCAATCCTTTGAATTATGTTTAATTTCTTTATACTGTCCGCTATCAGGGAATTTCTTACATTTTCTACCACTCCTTTGGAAGTGGCGTCAGTTAACTCGTTTAGGTTTTCTCTTAATTTCAGTCCCAGCACTTCCATTTCAACACTTTTGGACAACGGATGTGACATGGGGTGAGAACTTTTATTTAACCACAGTAGCTGTGTTTTATCATTGTTTATCGTTACTCCTGCTGCTTCTTTATAATCACCCATTATTTCTGACACTTTTGCGGTGTCTTGGGATTCTTTAATTATAATGGTAATATCATGAGCACAGGCGTATACAGCACATCGTTGTTCACCAACACGTAATCCTTGTACTGAGTTGCTGACCGTGTGGATGAATGGTTCTAAAGAGATGACGAACAGTATCTTTGATAAGGGACAGCCCTGTCGGACAGAACGTTGGACTGGGAATGCCTCCGTGAAATATCCTTTGAGTTGCACCTTGGAAAACTGGTTTGGTAGCAGTAAATCTATTGTTCCTTGTGGGAATATAAAGTGCTATAGCATACCCCTTAGGTATATTGATGACTGACTTTATCGAAGACTTTATCTAAATCGATGTTCAATAGCCCTATTGTTTCGTCCTAGTGCTTCCATGAGCAGAAGGTCGTATCTCTTAAGGAGCAGATTCCATCTATAATACTTTTGTTAGGTATGCTACACGTCTGCTCGACCCAGTGATGTCTGCAAGCATTTGCTTTTATCTTGCCGTTGTGGCACGAGAAATTATTTTCGAGTCTGCGCACAACGACGTTATCGACCTGGAATCCACTATTCTTCGAGGTATCAGTTTCTTAGGGACGAGTACGATAATTCTGGGTTCTTTTTTGGAGTGTAGGTGTCTGCATCCCTGTTTCTCTCATACTTCATCCACGAATTCTTTTTTAATAACTGAAGAGAATATTTTGTAAAATTCGTGGGGAATACTGTCTTCTCCTGGGATCCTACGTTTGGGCAAGCTTTTGACTACATCTTCAATTTCTTCCACAGATACAGGTTCCGACAACATAGTGATACGTTTGTTAGATGTGACGTACAATTTTGTAGTAACTGTGCTGCTTCTAGAGATTAGATGGTTGTATTCTGTACAGTGCTTGGAAATGTTCTTTGATCCCTTCCCCACTAATGCAGTAATTTCCATCCGTAGACAATATGTTACTAATCTATCTCTGTTTGCACCTTTTCGTTCACATTTGAAGTGATAAATACACCACTTCTCATTTGGCAAATGCTCATAAACCTTGCACGCAATAATTTTCCCTACAAGTTCACTTTCCTGCAGTTCTAAGAATTTCTTTTTGAATTTTTTTAAATCATTTGCTCCGTCTTGCCCGTTTGTCTTCTTCTGCCTGCAGTTCTCGAGTGATACGATAGTAATAATCGATTTTATTTCTCCTGTTTCGATTAATACTGTATGTGTAATTTGTAAATAATTTATGAACATCGGGTTTTACATGGTTTTTCCATCACTAAATTGCGTTACGGAAGAAATATCTCCGGTTAACCTACTATCTGTAGCGAGCAATGAAATCCATATTCACCCATGCTATGTGGAGCAGGTTTAAAATTAATTTCCAGTATACACTGCCAATTATTTTGGGACGAGGTAGACCTTTGGCTTTAACAATTGTTGCTCGATGGTCGGAAAAACTGATAGGGTCTACGTCGTATTTATGCGCTGTTACTCCCGTTGTGATGTAGATTCTGTCAAGTCTTGATGCTGATACTGCCGAAACAAAGTGTAGTGAGTATGTGTAATAGCAAACCGCTCAACTACATCTTTCATGTTCAGGCCTCCAATCATATTTTCCAGGATACCACAGAAGGGTGTTGTGTGAGCCTATCGCCCTTAAACTGCAGTTAAAATCTCCTGCGATGACGATGTCGCATTTTGCCTGTCACAGGAAATACGAGACTTCATCGCTGGAAAACCTTTCCTTGCAGCTCTGTTGTTTGATTCGGAGGGTGCGTAGACGTTTAAAAAAGGTTACAATGCGTCCCTCCAACTCATTTTCTACATCATTTAATTCTAATTCATTTCTGGTTAAAATATAGCAACCTCTCCTACCATAACCAACATTGTTATATACATTATACAGGGTGTCTCAGAAGTGATAGTCATTACTAAGGGATATCACTGGAATTATCATTCGATACAAGAAAGTCAAGTACCTAAATACTAGTGACTTCAGGTAGACACGCAACTGATCTACTCGCTTGGGATGCTGTTTGGAAGAGCAACTACTCATTAGTAACCGTTAGGTACTGTCACAGTGTATTCTTTCCATCTCTTTACCCAATCTTCACCAAACAGCATTTTGTCCTCCTTGTCTTCTACTCTATCCGAGTTTGTTCTCATGGGTGTCCAGAATCTTTTCAAGCCTGCTGCCTTGCTTCTTCCGTCCTGATGATGTGGTGTTTCACGTAGTCGTCCTGAGTGTCGGTCAGTTGAAACGGGAACAGTGTATCGCTTGTCGTTTCGGCCTAGCGACCGTGGAGCACAAAGAACTATGTGAAGCATGTAGCGTCTTTCTTCGCTGTATTGTTTGCAAATGCCACAATGGGCACCACTGTATCTGAGTCTATTTGTTCGTCATCAGCTTACATAGAGAGCACATTGTCAGTGTATTTTAAAGCGTTCTGTGAGGCCATTCGTTTGTGGATGGTGGCATCCTATGGGTGATGTCGTAAAGTGAAATTACCTCTGGAGCTGGTCTCCACTGGATACTTCCGCACGCTCAGATATCATCACACGGAATGCACCTTACTTCAAAATAATTTCTACAAACAGCTTTGCTAAATCTATTTCTTCAGCGAGCGACACAGATTTGGTGCCAGAAGACTGAGTTGATTCCCCAATTCTGGAGTTCTGGAACCTGTCCAAGACGTCAGCTCCAGTTCGTTGGAAGAACGCTGCTGAAGGTGACATTGGTACCAGATGCGTGGCGTGGGGGATAACTGCGGCACGCGCTTTCGTCGCTGTCATTCCCCACAAGGGCTCATATAGTATTTAACGCATCGGTAGGGATGTGGCGAGTGATACCTGCATCTCACTCTGTCTAGAGTCTCCACGAATACCAGGTGACCAGAAGTCCAAAGACCATACACACGGATTTTAAGTACTTAAACCCTACCAAAAATGATTCAAATAATTAAATTTTTGATTAACGTTTCTTACAAGGAGAAATGATGAGGATGAGGCTGTATATGCTTTAAAGAAATCTGTTATATTCAATATCGTGATCATTTGTTATTGATATGTTTCCACAGGTAAGAACGTCATCTTCAGGTACTCAAAAACATTTTTGCTTCAACGTCATGTTCCATCGTGCGTTCACTGCCAAAATGTTAACATGGCATTTGTAACGCACGTCCAGTCAATAAAAAATAGCTTTGATTGTGATCTTGGCAGTGAAAAATTTCTTTAAATTAATTTTTTGAATCTGTTGCAGTTTATGCCAACGGCCTTCCCTGAGTGATAGCACCGGTTTCCGTCAGATCACCGAAGTTAAGCGCTGTCGGGCTTGGCTAGCCCTTGGATGGGTGACAATCCGGTCTGCCGGGCGCTGATGGCAAGCGGGGTGCAAACAGCCATTGTGAGATAAACTGAGGACTATAGTCTGGGAGACGAGTCTTTGATATTGACAGCTCGGTAGCGTCTTTCCGTTGCCTAGCGACCGCAGGCAGGCAGCCAATGACAGCCTGACTTTGAGCGGGTAGCAAGGGCCACGTTGCCGCTCTGAAACCCGGTCGCGCGCGCTTATGAAACTTACCAGTGTCTCGCGTGCAGACGGTGCGGTCGTTCGTCGTTTGTCTGAAGTTGAATTCGCAGTTTATTTCGTTTTTGTTGTTTTTAGTGTTTCTTTGTTTATGTTTCGTTGTAAACAATGTCTAGTACGGCGGGTTGTACCAGCCCAACACAAGAAGTGAAACGGAGGAAGAAAAGTGTGCTACACACCCAGGCCCGTGAATTCGTGTGCTCTGTGAGGGATTACTTTGAGAAAGAAAAGGACAAAGGTGGGCCCTTAATTCCTGTTGTTCAGGTTGTGAAGAGAACTGCAGCAGCATTGAAAATAAGTAAGAACACTGTTATAAAGATAGGGAAAGAACAGTATAGTGTAGATTGTGACGAGAGTGGCACAACAAAGCTGCACACACCAGGAAAGAAGCGACCGAGAAATAAGCAGGTGACAGCTTTGGACGATTTTCAGAAAGACGCTATTCGTCGTCATATATACAGCTATTATAAGAGAAGGGAACATCCCACTCTATCTAAATTACAGGTGTCGCTTCAGAAAGACGATCTTTTTAAAGGGAGCAAATTTTCATTGCGTACAGTGTTGAAAGACATAGGCTTCAGCTATTCACTGTTTAACGGACGCAAAATATTTATGGAAAGGACAGATGTAGTTGCATGGCGGTGCAGATTTCTGCGCAGGATCATGGGTGTGGAATTCGAAAGTATAGTGTGGTTAGATGAAACTTGGGTCAATGCCAGCCATTCTTTACGTTGAGGCTGGAATGATGGAACGCCCGAGGGGACAATGGCAGTGCCTGTTGGCAAAGGAGGGCGTATTATTGTCTTACATGCAGGAACATCGAAAGGTTTTGTGCCAAACTGCTTGAAAATGTTTCGGTCAAAAAAGACGGGAGATTACCATGAAGAAATGAACAGTGTAGTATTTCAAGAATGGTTCGAGACATCGCTTATGACGAATCTGACAAGTCCATCAGTGATTGTTATGGACAATGCGCCTTATCATTCCGTTGTTCACGATAAGGCACCAACCTTGGCAACAAAAAAAGACGATATCATTCAGTGGTTGAAACGGCGAAAACTAGATTTCAGAGAAGATTTAAGGAAGGCGGAACTGCTCGAAATTGTGGCACAAAAGAAACCCCAATTTTCAACATATGTAATTGACGAGATTGCTAAAAGACACGGGCATGAAATCGTTCGGCATCCTCCATACCACTGTCACTTCAATGCAATTGAAGGAGTTTGGGCGCAGATAAAAAATTACATTGCTGCAAAGAATAAAAAATTCACGATCTCTGAAGTGGAAACTCTCCTTCCAGCAGCTATCAATAAAGTGACAAGCGAGACGTGGGCTAAAATTGTAATCAGCACTGCAAGTGCCATCAGAGAGGCGGCCAAAACCGAAGGGGTTGTGGAAGAATGCATCGAAAATTTAATTATACATCTGGGAGAGAGCAGTGATAGCGAGTAGTGCTGAGGAAGACAATGTCAAATCAGATTCTGACAGTGATGTGAGTGGTGCTTTTCCATTACAGTAACTACAACGTATTCAGGAATGTAAGGAGGGAGTTTGCTATCGATCTACAACCAGATCATCATATTGTGAGTACTTTCTTCAGATTATAACTCTTAATACACTGACCAATTATTCTGTAGTTGTGGTAGAACAAATTAATAATGCTAATACTTAACAATGGAAACCAAAACTGCTAATGTTCAACAACTTGAGAAAATAGTTTTCATTTCAGTTGTGAAGTTTAACAAATAACTTTATTATGTTTCAGCATCTTAGATACTTCTACTAAATAGTTCTTATCAGTTTTCGAGTTAATATATTTCAAGAATCAACTTTAAATAAATTCACGCGTACCAATACGACTTGTATTTTGTCTCGCTTTTATTTCTGCTGCTAGAGAATGCGTGTAGCAGACAGGGCGCCGCGTGCTGTGAGCCACGTTCGGCAACAGCGCCGTCTGCCCGCCGGAACTGTCAGTACCAATCACTCGTCTCACGGACTATAGTGACTCTGGTCACGAAAACTGACAACGGCGAGACAGTGGTGGGCTGACTACACGCTCATTCAAATACTCATCCGGTGACGTCTGCAGGCTGAGTATGACGCGGCGGTCGGTCAATCCCGTTTGGTCTTCCGCGGCCTCTTTGGACGGAGTTGGGCTTAAGTTTTTATTGCAGCTCATATCGACAGCCAAAATGTTGCAGATGTAATTGTTACAAAAGTGACTAGCTGAAGAAAGAAACTCAAGGCAATGTGTGATGTTACATTATAGATAACGTCATTCAATCGGGAGTTTAATCTGTTGACATTAACTATTCTGTAGCACAGTTTTTATGATAATTTTTGAATAATGTTTATTTTACTAATAACGAAGCATTTCCTTGTATATTCGCTGTAGTTATCACAAAAATGCAAAGTACCTAGCGGATGACGAAAATATACCTTTTCACTACACCAGGCACACCTGACAAAGGAAAAATTAATACGTCCAGGCACTTCACAGTAACTATTAGCTTCCTTCGCAGAGAACTATATTTGAAGTAATAAACAATCACGGACATTGTTCTGCATATTGTGCTGAATACCAGTCATAGTTTATCAAATTCGTAAAATGCTGTGATGCATATTGACAATGCAGAAATGGCTGAACGTTGACAGTGCTGCTCCACTGATAAACCTGAAATGACAAAGAGCCAACGGACATTATTGTTATTTAAAAAGATTTAGAATGTTGAAAAAGTTTTTATTGACAGGCTGAATCACAATATTACTTCCGGATGGAATTCGAATTACGTTAACAGTCTTCTCGTCGTCCTCGTGGATACAGAAGTGTTCCATCCAGGCCAGGAGTGCAACAAAAGTAATAAACTATTTTTTTCCAAGTGGTGAGAAGACGTTTGCGATGTATCACTGAAAATTATTCTCGCCTATTTTTCCCGATTTTTGAACTATGGTTACAAGATTTTGGCAACAAAATAGTCCTTTTTTAAAATTTTGCCTTGATGTTCCTGAACACAAATATAAAACTGCAGAAATAGTAATTTATCATTGATATTGTTGTACACAAATATCTCTAGAATTCTGCGCGCAGTCTTCTTCTCTCTTGAAAAGATAAACTACATTGTGTAGAAAACGTACCCGACTAGCTTCATATGGAGTTTTTAGGTGACAAAAAGTATCTTTGTCTTCATGTTAGCTAAGAATCTTTCTACAGGATGGAGAAAAATTGTCACGAAATTTTATCCCTGGATAGCTGATGCCAGTAGGAACCAAAATTACCAACGTTGTGTAGGTCGACAATGCACAATTTTTAAACTATGTAAACCTGGCGCCACACACTCCGCTCCTCAGCTTGATTGCCCTGTTGCCGAATGCTCTGAACAACCCATGACAGCGAATGCTTTGCTGCCGGAGATCGTGATGCATCCAAGGGGCCCGCACGCTCTGTGGTAGCTCGCCAGCCTTCAACTCTGGGGGCCTGGGGGCGAATCCGCTGGGGTCCCGGCATATCCATTGCAGTTTCATGACAAGACGTACCGGAACAAACCCGCCAACAACTGCTAGTTCGCGTGGAGAAAGTCTTTTACAAATTGTGTTGGCCTTTGAAGGGCCTTTTTTGTAGCTAGGACATTGTTTACTTAAGGCAGGTGCTCGAACTGGCGACCCTCTGACGCGACACAAGCTTGGTAACGTTGAACGGTGTTTTGCCGAACTTTTTCAAAGACTCATGGCACTGCACTGAAGTGATTGGTGGCATGTTGAATGCGTCTGTGTGGGTGAACTAGAGCCTTGAAGAATCTCCACAAGAAAAATTCCGGTGGCGTGACGTCTGGTGATCGCGGGGGGCATGTCCTACGAGCGCCTCTACCAATTACCTGGCTGTCGAAGAATTCATTTAAATATTCGCGCACAGCACGACTGTTATGAGCGAGCACTCCATCATACTGCAACCAGATGCGTAGCCGTATGTCCAGAGGAACATCTTCCAGCTGGGTGGTAGAGTTTCTTTCAAAAAGGGAAGGTAATTTTCCCCAGTAAGTCGAGGTGGTAGACGGACTGACCCCATCAGATGGTCACCCACAATGCCTGGCCAAATAAGTTTCCTTTAATTTACGTCTATGGTCACAATATTTTCTGTTTAACAGATTACCGGTTTCGGTCTTTAATGACCATCATCAGATCTGTCTCATAAAATCAAAGTCCTATAGCACTGCAGCCATAGCGCTGCCCGTCAACCGACAAACGGCAAGAGGGCAATCCTACGGCCAGTCGGTGCGCGTTGCGTCATGTTTTCGTAGTTTAAAAATGTATCGTCGACCTATACAACATTAGTAGTTTTGGTTCCTACTAGCATCAGCTATACAGGGTTAAGATTTCGTGACACAATTTTTCTCCTTCCTGTTTAATATAACCTGTTAATAATGTCTCCTCACCATGTTTAGTTGAGGTAAACATCGCAGTTTTGCGAATTTCTCTAAAATATACTCTCCTCATTCTCTTTAACCAGCTCAAGAAGCCTGTAAAACAGTAATAATCATCTCACTTGCAGTTTTGAGAGCCCAGCCTCGTAGATCCCCCCTTGGTAATGGCGCATTAGCTCTCATAAGCAGATATAAATCATTAGAATGTATTTTATATCACACTTTTGTTTCATTTTGGTGCATATTTAGTACTTCATGAAAACTTTTCTTCCATTTACACCATTCAGGTTCAGATTTTGAGAAACGTAACCCTCTTTGGATACGTCTTAAATTTAAGGGTTTTCTACCTCCTTCATTTAACCAACAATTTTACAGCCTTTGTTTGTCACTGAAAGCTATTACTGCATATGTTTTCTTTTGTTTTGTAGTGGTGGGGGCTCGGAAGGTACTCCACTTTTGTTCTGGACATTAAATAGCACAAAAATTATCATTCCAACCACGTTTCATGGAATTGTATGAATTATTTCCTGATTTTTCTAACGTTTCCACAATTTACAACGAAATATCGACATCACTGAAGTGAATGTACAACAAATTAAGCAATAAATAACACTTACGTAGGTCTTCACGAGAAGCTAGTGGTATCGACTGTATATGATGTTCTTGTATATTTCATCTTTGCAAGGTTGAGAACTGCAACTGGATTCCACATTGCTGTGAAACTCTGCAACCTGCACAACGACAGATGCTGTTAGCAAGCATGTACAAAGAAATCCCAAATAAAATAAATTCAGCTTTATCTCCGTTGTTAAGACTTAGCGATAACGCAAAATCAGTTGCTAATTACACTCTAAGACAAGAAAAAGGCATCACGAAGGAATTATCCGAATGGGACGGAAATCTGTAGTTGTGGTGGACATATACAGACAAACAAATAATCACAATTTCACAAAAATGGATGATTCATTCGAGAGAAACAGCTTTGGAAGTCAGTAAAGTGTTGGCCAACATCTGGCCCTTGTACGAACAGTTATTCGGCTTGGCATTGGTTGACAGAGTTGTTGGATAACCTTCTGAGGTTTATAGTGCCAAATTGTATACAACTGGCGCGTTAGATCGTCAAAATCATGAGCTGGCTGGAGGGCATTGGCCATAATGCTCCAACCGTTATCAATATGGAAGAGACCTCGCGACCTTGCTGGCCTAGGTACGGTTTGTCAAGCACAAAGACAAGCAGTAGAAACTCTCGCAGTGTGAGGAAGGCATTTACCTTGCTGAAATGTAAGCCCAGGACGACTTGCCATTAAGGGCAACAAAACGGGGCGTCGACCATCGTCGTCATACCGCAGTGCTGCAAGGGAGCCGTGGATGACAACCGAAGGGGTTCAACTATGAAGCGCAGTGGCAATCCCTGTCTGTCACTCCTGGCTGTCAGACCATATGCCGGGTGACCGTCAGGTTGGTATCCATGGACTGTCTGAGGCGTCTCCAGACACGTCTTCGCTGATTATCGTGGCTCTGTTTGAAGCAGAACAAATCAATGAAGACAATTTTGTCCCAGTCCGTGAGGCTATTCTTCTCGTAAGAGTAGCTGCAGTTACCGATACTCAGATCAGTGGTAGGTGGCTGCATTTCCCAACATACTGATTTGCAGAAAATGAATGTTGTTCATGCTCTTAAGTTTTCTTTTAATAGAAAACGCGTGAGTAAAATTAGAACAAGGGCTGTACATACACTATTTTGCAAAAATTAATGTAGAAAATTTTGTAAATTTGTGGTAAAGACTATGGGACGAAACTGCTGAGGTCAGTGGTCCCTAGGCTTACACATTAATAAAACTAATTTACGCTAAGGACAACACACACCCATGCCCGAGGGAGGACTCGAACCTCCGAAGGCCTTGGTGGTGGGCGAGGGGGGGGGGGGGGTGTGGGGGGAGCCACGTGGACCGTGACAAGATTGTGTGCTGCGAATACATAGAAAAAAAGATCCTTTATCATTTAGCTACGATGTAGCAGGTCAGCAACTGGAAGCAGTTAATTCCACAAATTATCTGGGAGTAGGCATTAGGAGTGATTTAAAATGGAATGATCGCATAAAGTTGATCGTCGGTAAAGCAAATGCCAGACAGATTCATTGGAAGAATCCTAAAGAAATGCAATCCGAAAACAAAGGAAGTAGGTTACAGTACACTTGTTCTCCCACTGCTTGAATATTGCTCACCAGTGTGTGATCCGTACCAAATAGGGTTGATAGAAGAGATAGAGAAGACCCAACGGAGAGCAGCGCGCTTCGTTACAGGATCATTTAGTAATCGCGAAAGCGTTAAGGAGATGATAGATAAACTCCAGTGGAAGATTCTGCAGGAGAGACGCTCAGTAGCTCGGTATGGGCTTTTGTTGAAGTTTCGAGAACATATCTTCTTCGCCGAGGAGTCAAGCAGTATATTGCTCCCCCCTACGTATATCTCGCGAAGAGACCATGAGGATAAAATCAGAGAGATTAGAGCCCACACACACGTATACCGACAATCATTCTTTCCACAAACAATACGAGCATGGAATAGAAGGGAGAACCGATAGAGGTACTCAAAGTATCCTCCGCCACAGTCCGTCAGGTGGCTCGCGGAGTATGGATGTAGATGTAGATCTAGATGTAGATGTAGATGTAGACGTGGCATTAATGTAGAGATACAGTCGCCACAAGTTACGTATTGTTCGTTTTATTACTAGCTTTGCTTTACAGATAACGTTATCTTCAGCTATTGATTTCCCTCATGACAACATTATCCTGATCATCTAGGCAATAGATACGAAGAGTACTACTGTTGGATAAGCGCCGCAAGGGAGAGACTGGGGGGCCAAGGTAGGGCTCCCATACCCCCCCCCCCCCCATTCCCTCCTGGAATCTAGGGTACAGAATTTTCTCACAGGCTGTTCACGGGAATTTATGGCTTTTGTTTGGCGCGGCAGTAATTTCGGCGTTGTCATGTAGCCGAGACAGATGCGGAGATTCACAGAAAATTGCGGAAACACAGTCAGAAAATACTTCTCTGTCCCTTCCTCATACAGTCGTTATCGAGGTCTAACACGTTGGAACGCGGAATTTCTACACCTATTTCCAGAATAAAATAAACGTAATTGAGTAGCCCTGACCTACATTTGTCTCCAATTTCCACAAGGACACCTCGTCCTCCTGTTGATTTGTCTCCAATTTCCATAAGGACACCCCGTCCTCCTGCTGCACGAACAAAATCACAACAGTAGTTTGCCATTTGTCAGATAGAAGAAGACCCATAATGCCATACTAATACCATACCCAGTCTTGTAGTTGCATGGTGCATGTAGTAAGTTCTGAAGAACACGAGTTTACTATACTGTAGCTGTGTTCATCCGTACTTCATAATGGAGTCAAACGCATCAGTCAAAAAGAGAAAATACCAGTTTTTGTGCTAGCGGAGAAGAAGAAAAGTGTGAAAAATCAGGCTCGAAAATAGCTCCATTTCAAAAGTAAGGACCTTCTCAAACTCCACAGTCTGCTCCGCAGTACAAAATGCAGTCACATAATTACGAATTCAGCTGTCAAGTTGGGATGGCTGAGCAATAATTTGTCGAACTTTGGGGGGGGGGGGGGGGAGGAGGTGGGACTGGGGGGGGGGCAGGGAGGGGTACAAGACCATTCTTGGGTCAGTCTTTGGCTGTTAAGAGTCTCATGTATCAGGCAATTTGACCGCTTTGGGAGATTCGGGCGTATTAATTTCATTCAATGCTGGGCTACGCTTCACCTAAAAAACACAAAAATATAGCTCTGAAAACAGTTTTTATTAAATTTTAATTATTCCTCTCAGCTTTAACAAATAGAAATCATGTAAATAATAAAGTAAATTTACTAAAACTATCAGATATTAATTATTTTAAGCAAACAGTGTTACATAGGTGTGATTAGCTGAATAAACGTTTTTAAAATTTATTTCCTATCCTGCACATTCGTTAGTATCATTCTGTGGCACTTTTGCTAATTATTAATATTAATAATAAATAGGAATTTATCAAGTTTTGTGATATCAAGAATGGCAATTCTCCAATCTTGTCCCCTATTGCATACATTTCTGTGGACGGCCATGCAGTATTCTCGGTAAAGGGAAACTAGCAGTAAAGCAAATATGGCGTGACTCGCACCAGTTTTAACTCCACATTAATACCTAATCGTCGCTGTTGCTCCCTGCAAACGGTGTCTCCTTTAGAAAAAAATAATTCTTATCACGCACCATCCGTGAAAGTGAGGAGACAAAATCTTAGTATATACTCCACTAAAAACTATTGTCTACAACTCACTTTATGCTGATTTTCAGGGTTATAGGTAAAAACATGTAGAAATCACTGAGTGGGCTTAAGCTTTCTATCCAATCACTCGTTCACCTGTCTGGTGTGGGAATAGAAGATAGCAAAAATAAAGCCAAAGCTCTAAATTTAGCTTTTCAAAAATCGTTCACGCAGGACAATTGTACAAACACACCATCTTTTGACCATTACAGATACTTCTGTGCGAAGGATGTAGTAATAATCAAACCTGGAGTGGAGCAAAAATTGAAAGAATTGAAAGCAAATAAACCGCATGTTTCGGATGGAACCTTAGTTCGGCTTTACACTGTGCAGCATTGCAGCCTTACTTAACATGCATTTATGCAAATCTCTCGCCCAGCGCAAAGTTACAAACGACTGGAAAAAACCGCCCGTGACACCTGCATATAACAACAGTAAAAGAATGGACCCATAAAAATACAGACCCATGTCTTTAACACCGGTCTGTTACAGAATCTTTGAACAAATTATCAGTTCGAATTTTGTTGAGAGGGAAAAGTTTATGTCCACGAATCAGCACGATGTTAGAAAACATCGCTCGTGCGGAACTCAGATTATCCTTTTCTCACGTGAGATCCTGCGAACCATGGATGAAGGCAAGAGACGTATTCTGCATTAGCAGATTTGGCACAGTGTCACAATGCGTACTGGTAACGAAGGTGCAAGCACACGGAATAGGTTCCCAGATATGTGTGTGGCTCCGAGACTTCTTAAGTATCAGAACGCAGCATGTTGCCCTCGACGGCGAGTGTTCATCAAAGACAAGAGTATCGTCAGGATTTCCCCTTGGAGGTTGATAGGACCGCCGTTATTTTCTGTACACATAAATGATCTGGCGGGGAGGGTAAGCGGCAGTCTGTACCTGTTTGCTGATGACGCTGTGGTGTACGGGAAGGTGTGGGCGTTGAGTGACTGTAGAAGGATACAAGATGACTTAGGCAAATTTTCTGGTTGGTATGAGGAATGGCAGCTATCTCTAAATGTAAAACAACGTAAGGTAATAAAGATGAGCAGGAAAAACAATCGCATAATGTTCTCATACAGCATTAACTGACAATGTCACGTGATTATATATATATAAGTTAACATTGCAAATCAGTATGGAATGGAATGACCATGTAAGAATTGTAGTAGGGAAGGCGAACGATTTATTGGGAAAATTTTAGGAAATGTGGTTCATCTTGCAGGCTTTCAAATATAAATAAAATGGTGGTCCTCATCAACTTTCTCATTCAATTCAAAACGCTCTAAGCTCTTTGAACACTCGCTTCGTATGTAAATCTGCCTCCAGTGGCATTAAAGCAATATTGCAAATTAATCAAACTCTTGAGACAGACTGAAATACGTCTCAATTAAATACATAGTGAAACAATGCCCTGACAATTACAAAAGAAATCAATGACAAAGATCAATACTTAATCTAACAATGGTTTCCCTTAAGAATTCAACTCCTATCATTATCAAAATTTCCGTCTGCTGCTACACACATACACAAAACCCTTTCTTTAAATCAATAAGCGCGCTGCAAATTATAAAAAATATCAACTCAATACCAAATCCTGTGTCGCTACTGGCGGACACGGCAGTACGGCAGCTCGGCGACGACCCCTCGCCCAACACACGTGCGCACCACAGCAGGCGGGCTCCTACACTGGCTTCAAAACTGCTCCGTGCGCTGCGAGGGCGCGACAACAATATCTTAGATTCCAGAGCTTGTGTATGCGCGCTGTAGCCAACCAACCTTTACATCCTAAGAGAGTATTGCCAATTCTCAACAATATTAAATATATAAACAAATTAAAGAAACACATATCAAAGGAATAGATACAAAAGGTAGGCCTGTAGCCTAATATCTCTGTGCTTTCTAAAACACAGTAAATATTGAACCAATTTCTTCATGAATAGTATGTATTGGATATGAACAAAGACATAGGCGAATAAATATATTTATAAGCATGGTGCTACCGTTCCTTCGTGTAACTGTGGAGTACTTACGGCCTGACGCGATTAGTAGTAATCGGCCGCTTTGATCTCCAATAACTCATGTACTATTCAAGTTACGTGCCTGTAATTCACACCAATTTAGGTTTACACTAATAGCTTTCTAAAGACACTTAGATAGACAAATTCGGATGAACCGTTTGGATTTTGGAAATTCGTTTCTGGGTGTTACTTGTATAATTTATCGTCAGATACTAAACTTTGAACTAATAAAGATATTGAAAATCTGATTACACCATCAGAATCGTGGTGTAAATAACGGTAATGTATATGTTTCTTTTTGAAGTATCATGATTCATCTGGCTACTATTAATTTCTATACGAACTGCGAAATGTCTGCTGTTAAGGTTTCCCAAACTCCGCCATCTCTGGCACTCCCAGTATGCCTCCTTCACCGACACAGCGTCACCATGGAATTCCCAGCCACACAGTCCCTGGACCCCGGCTAACGTTCGGCACCAAGCGGTCGCTGTCGAGCCGCGGCTTGCCGAGAGGCCCCAGCGCGGCCACGGCAACTCCGAACTTAGAATATTTTTAAGGCGCCACAATTCGCCCGTTACCTCACAATCTGTAAAGGAGACCGCGTATATGACGTTTGTGTGACCTATTCTTGAGTACTGCTCAAGTGTTTAGGATCTGTACCATGTCGGTTAAAGGAAGACATCCAATCACTTCAGAAGCGGGCTGCTAGATTTGTTACCAGTAGGTTCGAACAACACCTGAATATTACTGAGATGCTTCGGGATCTCAAATACTGGATGGAAGGAGACGTTCTTTTCGAGGAGCACTACTGAGAAAATTTAGAGGAAATGCGTCTGAGGCTGACTGCAGGACAATTCTACTGCTGTCAACATACGTTTTGTGTAAGGACTACGAAGATAAGATTAGAGAAATCAGGGCCTTACGGAGGCATATAGACAGTCGTTTTTCACTAGCTGCATTTGCAAGTGTGACCACTCCGTCTACAGGCCACAAGTGGCCCATCGGGACCATCCGACCGCCGTGTTATCCTCAGTAGAGGATGCGGATAGGAGGAGCGTAGAGTCAGCAAACCGCTCTCCCGGTCGTAATGATGGTATTCGTGACGGAAGCCGCCACTATTCGGCCGAGTAGCTCCTCAATTGGCATCACGAGGCTGAGTGCACCCCGAAAAATGGCAACAGCGCATGGCGGCCTAGATGATCATCCATCCAAGTGCCGACTCGCCCGACAGCGCTTAACTTCGGCGATCTCACGGGCACCGGTGTATCCACTGCGGCAAGGCCGTATTTGCAAGTGTGTCAAGTAAGGAAATAACTGGTAGTGGTACAGCGTAACCTGCTCCACGCACCGTGCGGTAGCTTGCGTCTTTTCTATGTAAATGTAGACGCAGTTACAGTTAAGAAGGTTATTTCAAAGACGCAAGGTGAGAACTGCCTATAATACGAAGTAAAATGGAGAGATGGATGTGATGCTACAGACTTTTCAGTAGCGGTTAAGGACACTCAGGTTCTTCTGTGCTATTTGCACGAGTCGCACTTGAGGCTGTAGATTAAGCAAGGGGAGGGACCCAAACGTTGGGGCCCCGGAGAAAAGTGGCTATCGTGCAAGACGCGCTAAATGGGCGCCATAAAACTCGTTCCAGCAACTCTTCGCGCCGGGACTCCAGCGGCGGGATCTCGTGGTAATGGGGGCTATCCAGGTGGGCGGAAACGCATCCATTCCGGCGGGAGGACAGCAACTGCCGCGATCCCTCAGGCTACGGCCGCAAGCGCTGCCAAATGGTTCCCCCGGTAGCGGCCGCGGCGCTGCGGGCGGCATGAAAAACGACTCCTTCAAATGGTAATCTCGAAACGTCTAAAACACGATTCATATCCCCGCGATATATTGTCGAGCGGCGCACTTGCTTCCGCACAATAGCCATAAGATCAGCAAAGCCACAGCTCCACATCGGTCATCCTGATGCTTCCCTGTCGTAAATCTGGCTTACTGGTCATGTCGTGTTGGGAGGAGTCCGCAGTTGCTCCATCAATCTACCAGTCACACACCCATGACCGTTAGCGCTTAGACATTCATTACCAACTATTACTGTCGATGCGTCGTTCCCAGACGAAGAATGGATGGACTGTGTCGGAATTATAAGGTTAAGATTATGCAAGTTTTATGAAACAAGAATAAATTTGCATATGTATACCACACTACTTAATGACATATAAAGATGAAAATTTTTTAGTAAATATATGTTCTCTCGGTTTGATATGGTTGTGAACTGTTTAGGCAGTGCAACTTGCGATTTCACTGTCAAAGAAATCACTTAAACTATACAGGAGATTTTGGCGTCGATTTTGCGGCATGTTCATTAATTCCCAGGACTGCATTTCAATGTTTAGATGGTCGTATATTTTAATACACTACTGGCCATTAAATTTGCTACACCACGAAGATGCGTGCTACAGACGCGAAATTTAACCGACAAGAAGAAGATGCTGTGATATGCAAATTATTAGCTTTTCAGAGCATTCACACAAGGTTCGCGCCGGTGGCGACACCTACAACGTGCTGACATGAGGAAAGTTCCCGACCGATTTCTCATACACAAACAGCAGTTGACCGGCGTTGCCTAGTGCAACGTTGTTGTGATGCCTCGTGTAAGGAGGAAAAATGCGTACCATCACGTTTCCGACTTTGATGAAGGTCGGATTGTAGCCTATCGCGATTGCGGTTTACCGTATCGCAACATTGCTGCTCGCGTTGGTCGAGAGCCAATGACTGTTAGCAGAATATGGAATCGGTGTGTTCAAGAGGGTAATACGGAACGCCGTCCTGGATCCCTACGGCCTCGTATCACTAGCAGTCGAGATGACAGGCATGTTATCCGCATGGCTCTAACGGATCGTGCAGCCACTTCTCGATCCCTGAGTCAACATACGGGGACGTTTTCAAGACATCAACGGTCTGCACGAACAGTTCGGTGACATTTGCGGCAACATGGACTATCAGCTTGGAGACTATGGCTGTAGTTACCCTTGACGCTGCATCACAGACAGGAGCGCCTGCAATGGTGTACTCAACGACGAACCTGGGTGCACGAATGGCAAAACATAATTTTTCTGGATGAATCAAGGATATGTTTACAGCATCATGACGGTCGTATCCGTGTTTGGTGACATCGCGGTGAACGCACACTGGAAGCGTGTATTCGTTATCACCATACTGGCGTATCCCCGGCGTGATGGTACGGGGTGCCTTTGGTTACACGTCTCGGTCACCTCTTGTTCGCATTGACGGCACTTTTAACAGTGGACGTTACATTTCAGATGTGTTACGACTCGTGGCTCTACCTTTCATTCGATCTCTGCGAAACCCTACATTTCAGCAGGATAATGCATGACCGCATGTTGCAGGTCCTGTACGGGCCTTTCTGGATACAGAAAATGTTCGACTGCTGCCCTGGCCTGCACATTCTCCAGATCTCTCACCAATTGAAAACGTCTGGTCAATGGTGGCCGAGCAACTGGCTCGTCACAATACGCCAGCCACTACTCTTGATGAACTGTGGCATCGTGTTGAAGCTGCATAGGCAGTTGTCCCTGTACAAGCCATCCAAGCTCTGTTTGACTCAATGCCCAGGCTTACCAAGGCCGTTATTACGGCCTAAGGTGGTTGTTCTGGGTACTGATTTCTGAGGATCACCAAATTGCGCGAAATTATAATCACATCTCACTTCTAGTATAATATATTTGTCCAATGAATACCCGTTTATCATCTGCATTTCTTCTTGGTGTAGCAATTTTAATGGCCTGTAGTGTAGCTACTTTTGGAAAACTGCCGGCCGCGGTGGTCTAGCGGTTCTAGGCGCGCAGGCCGGAACCGCGCGACTGCTATGGTCGCAGGTTCGAATCCTGCCTCAGGCATGGATGTGTGTGATGTCATTAGGTTAGTTAGGTTTAAGTAGTTATAAGTTCTAGGGGACTGATGACCACAGATGTTAAGTCCCATAGTGCTCAGAGCCATGTGAACCATTTGTTGGAAAACTGTCCCATGTCATGGAGATTTGACAGCTTGGGATGTCTATGTTTTCTTTATTGCGCGTGTTATGACTGAAGATGTCGCTCACGTTGATGAATGTTTCATGCATTTCTTTCACATGCATGAGACAGGTGATGGTATATTGACTGAAAATTGTCATCATTCCAAGATGTGTGAAGATTTGCAGTGGTCAACTTTTGTGCTGATGTTATGATCCTTACTGCTTTTTTTGTGACAGCAGCGTCTTCTTGTAGCCTGTAGAGTGACCCCACAGTGACAGGCCATAGCTGGTATGGCTGGGATGGTGAATCATGTACCATCAGCAGATACTAACACACCAGTTATTACATGCTTCAGTTGCCATAGGAGATATATGACTCGTGACAGTTTGTCATACACATGTGCAGTGAGTTCTTGTCAAGTGAGTTTACTGTCCACCTCTAACCCCAGAAGCTTCACTGATCAATCACTGCTTAGGTATTCTTTATCACTGTGGCTACATACCAATTTTTGCGTATTTTCTTCATTCGTTTTCATTTTGTTTATAGGAAACCATTCCTTTGTAGCATCAAACGAAGCATCTGCTTCTTCTTGAGCCTCGTTGGCATCAGTGTCTTTCAGGTATGGAGGTGCGTCACCTGCAAATTGCAAGTATTGTCCATGATAGCTTAAGCCACTTACGAGAACTAGTGGCCGGAGGGGGACCATTACCGATCTCTATGGCACGCAGTTCGCAGAACTCATATCGACCGCTTCTTCTCTGACAATGTTGCTTTAGTGGTTGTGTGTACCGCACATGAAGGTTTGCTTGTTAACTATGGATGTGGACGTTTGCTTGTTTGCTGACTAACTGTGTTTGTAGTAGTGTCAATGTTCTACTGTGTTGTTATTACTCCATATTGTGAACAGTATGATGAATCTCGACGAACGCGTGTAATTAATCTAGATTGTCACCGTTACTGTCTATCATTAAGTCGGTCATCAGAGCGGGTACGTTTGCGGTTCTTTTCTCTGTGTTATCACAGATGGCGCCTAAGGTGCGTAGTAGGGTGTAGCTGCGTCTAACAAACCTAGGCTGATAATCTTTTCCCATTTTGAATCGATCGATCGTGGTCTATCTACTCATGAATCCTTCAATAGCATTTTTTGATGTTTTTGCACGATTCGACGTTGTTAGAGGGAACTTGCTTTATCTACTTCCTTAGCCTTTTGTAAACATTCTGTGTGGTGTCTGTTTCTTCTATATCGTGTCTCCCTACCACTTTCGCGCAACGACGCTCTGAGCGTGTTTTTTAGGGAATTGACTAGTTTGAACCTGGGACCTGTTGCTGGTAAGGAGACGTCAGACCACACATGACATGTAGAATTCAGAAGAGTTCAGTGAGACTAGCGATGATATAACCAAATAATTAATGATTTCAGCGTCAGCTCTACTGCACTCCCTGTAAAGGAATCTTAATACTAACTAAATTTAGTGGAAGGGGTTCAAGGCATTCCTATTTTTAGTTACCTGGTAAAATAACGTCGAAAAAGCAGTTAAGTTTACCATTGGAAATTTTATTCTACTCACAAAACATCGTTCGTAAATTGCACTATTGATAAAAGGAAATGTTTTAATACAGGATGGTAAAAACCAACTGCGTTCAACAAAAATGTGAACGAATATTCCCTGAGTGGGTTTCCAAGTTCCATAATGGATCGAAGGATGACCGATGCCATATCACATCTATAATCTAGGTTTAAATTAAATTTCACAAAAGAGCAAACTATCAAAATGGTCTACAGTGACCCTCAATTATCTTTAATTACTTATCTAACTTGTCGTAAATTACAGTGGCTGATGTGGCTTCTCAATAACTATATAACAGAAAAATCATCGCGTTTCAGATTTTTACTTCAAGTCGCAAATGTGAACACCATGAGCTTTAATTGACGATCGACACTAGTATTACGTAAAGGGGATGTAACAGATGAGACTTCTGCAGTTCTGAGTGAAGCCTTATGCACTCAAAAATGCGGCACCGCGTGCGTTCATTACCTTGTCGGTGTTCGTCATGGGGCGGCGGCTGGCGCAGCTCCGTCCAGCTCGCCCTCTCGGAAGCAACTCCCTCTAACTTCTCCTTACTACTATTTACCGAAGTTGGTTTAAAAAAAAACTATCTGGCGGTGTTCTCATCTGACCAATCAGGGTCTCAATGTTAACCTTAAGCTCCGCCTACAAAAATTCTGTCTATCCAATGAGAAACGTTATACTTTCCGTGGTGGGACAATGTTTTTAAAGTTTGCAACGTAACAGAGAAGCGAAAAGTCTCACGCTAAAACTTGCAGCTGGTGTGGTCCTTTTAGCGTTATTGTAAGATCTATACTGTTCTTCTGGAGGGCTCTAGCTTTTAACATGGGCTGGGGGGTGGTCCTAACGTAACAGGGACGCGAAAAAGTCTCACGCTAAAAACTTGCAGGTGGTGTGGTCGTAGCGGATAGCTGGCGACGTGGGTGTCCGTCCCTTATCGTAGGGCCTTCTCGCTTAAAACGGTTCTGCTCTCGGCTTCTCTTCTCGTTTCTCCCCTCGGAACTGCGTCTGTCTCACGGTGGGAAGGTATGACATGCATTTAGGCATTCTTGTGTTAGTCTGTGGTATTCCATTTGCTCACTCGTTACTCGTATTACTTTAGTTAATTTAATGTCACGATTTATTCGGAGCTATGTGACATACTACTGGATTTGCTTATCATGTCAGGGTTTTCATGGAAGGTGTTGGATTTGCCTGACACCTTACACTTTCTGATAATTATTATAGAAACGTTTAGTATGCTTTCTATGCGATCATAAGTGCACTACAGAAAGCTTGTCATTCTGGCACCAATTACGCTGACCTTAGTTAAAATAAAGATAGTCATATATTTTGTAGAGTAAAAATTATTGAATGAAATAAATTATTGCATAAATTCAAATTTAGTGGTCAAATTTTTAATACACGGAGGACACGTATTTTGATCTAAATATTATGAACCACTAGTGTATCGTTATCATTGAATTCGTGATATTCAAGTTGCGGATAGACATTACTAGATCGCCAAAATCACATGTTTTATTGAAGCCTGACGTTTGGTGTGGTAAGATGGTGGCGTCAGGAAGTTTTGTGTGGTTAGTACTGCTACGATTTTCTGAAATGAAATGACATTGTAAGCTTTAGGAGGTAGTCTACACAATTCTGCAGCTGAGCAGACATTTGGGTACTAGCTGAATTTAAGACATACGTTGTAGCATTGCCTTATGACAAGAACATAACGCGATTTTACAGCGTATGTGTTAAACTCAACTATTATGCAAATATTTGCTCAGTTGCAGAATTGTTTAGACCACCTAGTAAAGCTTGCAATGTCATTTCATGCATATACGCACTTTTAAAATTATTCAAATGGCTCTGAGCACTACGGGACTTAACATCTGAGGTCATCAGTCCCCTAGAACTTAGAACTACTTAAACCTGACTGACCTAAGGACATCACACACATCCATGCCCGAGGCAGGATTCGAACCTGCGACCGTAGTGGTCGCGCGTTCCAGACTGAAGCACCTAGAACCGCTCGGCCACATCGGCCGATCGCACTTTTAAAGTAGACTCAGTATTCGTAACAACACACAAAAGAATAAAGACACCTGTTACCAACAAAAATAGCCCTTCTACTTATAGGACCACTTTTATAATGAGCAGACTATTCGAAGAAAAGCCGAAGTTCATCACAACTGGTTAAATACACGTCATTAAGCTACGTCTGTTAATATTAGATTTATTAAACCCCCCAAATATACTTAAAATATTTAAACACTGCTAGTATTTCTGATTAGACAAACGATAATGTAATTGTAATTCTTCAGGCTTTCCCGGCGATCTGCTAACATTTTGAAAAAAAAACGGGACTTCTGCCGGATGTTCGCGTTGTTCTCGCACGATTTTTTTCAAAATGTCGATCATGAAATTGTTTATGGTTGTATATGGTACCAAAGCAAAAATACATAAGATATTTGTTGTTATGTTTGCATTGAGACATTTTCATTTCGTTGTATCTCTTGTCTGCTGTACGAAAAATTACAACCAAACACGACGCATGTATTGACCATTATGTCAAAACTCTAAAGAGAACATAGTTATATCGGTTAATTGCCATTTCTCACGACTGTTTTATTAGTAATGCTCGCCGCTATATTTCAATTCTAAAGTGCCTGGCTTTATTGTCACCAGTGTTACTGTATACCTTACTGCTATCTAGTAATGTTTGTCTGTATTCAAATATTTGTCTCTGCTGTAACGTGACGGTACAAAAATAGCGTAATTGAAACTCAGGTTAGTTGTCTGTTGTTCATAAATACATATTTAAATTACGTTGACCATGTTGAGCACCACCGCTGGCAAAGTTTAATGGTTAACGAAAACAATCCCATCTGTGTTACACATTTATTGTGATACGATCGGTTTCTTTCTTCGAACACCTTCAGCTTGCCGAGTTCTGCTTAAGGCAAGATGTAAAGGGTCTGGTTGCCGTATGTAATGTCAAAGACCAAATCCGGAAACAGTTACACAAATATACTGCCGACCGGCAGGCCGATTTCTCGATTAGGTCTTTAACGTCACAGAGACCATTCAACTAGTACAATTACCTTAGCACAATTGGGCAACATGAGTATGTTCTAAGAACGAAAGCGATCGTAGCTCAATAAATGTTTAATTATACAGATGAGTTTCTTTTCATTTATAATTAAAATTTAATTCAGATCGCCCAAATTTTTAACTGTCGAAAAATTTGAGTCACTAAAGTTTCATTCCATAATATTCATAGATTATTGCTACTCTTACCTCTGTGTGGTATAGTTATTCACATCAAAGCAGAAGGCAAAATTTTTAAAAAATGTCCACCACTCTAGCGTCTTCAAGTGATGTTCTCGTCCCAGAACAGTATCAGCACGTACATAGTTAACCTACTGCTCTTGCAATGAGACTGTAATGGAGTCATTAGTGTACTGGCTAATACTCACTGTTGCTGAAATTATAAGTTCAGAACTTTATTGGGAATGCTTAAACAGTGTCAAACATAACAGGAACAAATGTTTCACCAATTAAATTACACTTCCTAGGCCCAGTTTCACTCTACCTTGCTCGCAGAGTCGCTATCTTGGGCGCGTACTGTAACCCATACGATTAGATGCCTACTTCCCAACACAAGACTGTACTCGTACTGTTTGACAAGTAACTGCTTTGTTCGGCCCTTTGACTAGGGACGGTAGCTCTCCAGCGCGAACCGTTTCGATAGACGTTCATTCGGCGGGAAGCAGTTGGCACCCGAAGTGATTCGGCTCCTTTCGTTACATATTGTCCAAAAATTGTCACTAAAATGAAATTCTGACAGTGGAATGGCTGCTTAGTACTGAAAGGTTCCCTCATATTATTAGAGACAAAATATGAGTCACACTGAAGTAACAGTTAATGGATGAAAGTATCAGTTTTGGTGCGCTGGCCCGATATCGATCCCTCCTCCCATACCAGCCAGTCAGATTACGTAAGTTATTTAGTTGGCGCAATATCTCATGATACTTTTAGGTATCATCTGTTGCTCGTACCTCATTCCACTTTACGACGTCTTATGTCTGCTACCGTACCTTCTCTTAGCCGATATGGGAAACGTGGAAATAAAGCTTACGGATGCCAAAGCGAAGACATACACATTGTTCCAAAGAGTGAGGTAAAGTGCCTGATTTTTGGATAGGCTCACAATTTACTTCCGGCGTGTATATGTCGCAATGCACTCAATAAACAAAACAAAACAAAAAAATATCCCCCCGAACAGATACCGACCTGCCACCGTGTCAT
Organism: Schistocerca americana; assembly: GCF_021461395.2. Taxonomy (NCBI): domain Eukaryota; kingdom Metazoa; phylum Arthropoda; class Insecta; order Orthoptera; family Acrididae; genus Schistocerca; species Schistocerca americana. The sequence continues at coordinate 408,806,389 of NC_060126.1, read as the reverse complement.
CCTTAGCCCATAGGCGTCACTGGATGCGGATATGGAGAAGCATATGGTCGGAACATCGCTCTCTCGGTCGTATGTCAGCTTCCAAGACCGGAGATTGGAAGTAAACTTGTCCACCACTTTGTCTAGCTTTAATGTTTTCCAGCTTATTCACAAACTAATATGCGTACGTGTTCACACATACAGTGTTGTTTATTTAGAAGTACATTCTTTATTGCCTGCTAGGAAACATTGAGGATGAGCATGATTACTTGGAAGTCATGATGCAGGTTTTGTTTGCTTTACTTGTCCACAAGGTTGCTCTGTTGTATCTATTTACATTGTCACATGAGATAACGTGCTATGAATCAACGACAGACACATTCATTACTCAGTGCTATTCAGCTACGTGCGTTACAGTACGATAGAGCAGTACCGGTACAGTTTCGCAGAACTCACTGACATGCACCTTGTGTACGAGATATGCTCTCACTGTTGAAAGGCTGTACAGGGAAAGATTTCCCAACAGGCATCATCCGTCATGATGAGTGTTTATTTCTCTCGATCGATGAATGCGGGAGGCTGGTACATTGGAAAGAAGAAACGAGGAACGTGGCAATACGAGGACCACACGCACACCCGATTTTGAAGAGTTGGTGCTGGCAACGTGTTGCAGAGGACGCCACTACAAGTACTCCTCGTATTTCTTGTTAAATGGGCGCTGCACATACGAGGACGAGTATTCCACCAACAACAATTACATCCGTATCACCCAAAGCGAGTCCATGCAAAGCTAGTGACTGACTTAGCATCAAAGGTCGCATTGTCTCTACATTTACATCTGCATGGATACTCTGCAAAACATATTTGAGTACCTGGCATAAGGTTCATTGAACCAACTTCACAATTCTCTATTATTCCAATTCATGTACCTTGCGAAAAGAACGAACACATATATCTTTCCGTACGAGCTCTGAATTCCTTTACTTTATCGTTTTGATCGTTTCTCCCTATGTAGGTCGGTGTCAACAAAATATGGTTCAAATGGCTCTGAGCAGTATGGGTCTTAACATCTCAGGTCATCAGTCCCCTAGAACTTAGAACTACTTAAACCTAACTAACCTAAGGACATCACACACATCCATGCCCGAGGCAGGATTCGAACCTGCGACCGTAGCAGTCCCCCGGTTCCGGACTGCAGCGCCTAGAGCACCACGTCCACCGCGGCCGGTTCAACAAAATATTTTCGCATTCGGAGGAGAAAAGGAATTTCGTGAGAAGATTCCGTCGCAATGAAAAACGCCTTTCTTTTAATGATATCTAGCCCAAATCCTGTACCATTTCTGTGAGCCTCTCTCCCATATTTCGCTATAAAAAAAACGTGCTGCCATTCTTTGAACTTGTTCGATGTACTCTGTCAGACCTATCTGGTAAGGATCCCACACCGCGCAGCAGTATTCTAAAAGAGGATGGACAACCGTTGTGTAGGCAGTCTCCTTGGTAGATCTGTTACATTTTCTAAGTGTCCTGCCAATAACGCAGTCTCTGGTTAGCCTTCCCCAAAACATTTTCTGCGTGTTCCTTCCAATTTAAGTTGTTCGTAATTGTAATTCATAAATATTTAGTTGAATTTACGGCCTTTAGATTTGACTGGTTTATCGTGTAACCGAAGTTTAACGAATTCAGTGATTGCTCCAGCAATGTATTGATCAATCAGATTTCCTCCAAATCGTGATGTCTACTGACGAGGTCTCATTTGATCGTGTTGGTATTTCGAACAGCAGCAATAGCCACGTGCGTGATCAGGAAAACCCTTACGCTATAGTAGAGTCACGCCGTCAAGTACATTTAGCTATGAATATCTGGACCGGCATTGTAGGCTTTAACCTCATTGGGCTATATCTTCTACAAATATAACACATATTTCAGAGAAGGTAACGTCTTGAAATATTTTTATTTCTCAATGACTTATTTTGACAGAGTCTAGCTGTTCCTCGGATATACACAACGAGATAAACATTACTGTGGCAATCCACATAACTGCACAACCAGTACACAAGTGGAAAAGTACATAATTAGCAGATCATGGTATTTTACATACCATTTGGAAATAATATTGCTTGGCATGAATAGCACACCCACAACACGAACACACTCCATTTATGAAACAAAGGTGACAACAAATTCACTTGCCAAATACATAAAACAGAGTCTATAAAAAGTCCATACGTCCAACAGTTGCTCTGGAGAGGAGCGAGTTCATCCGTGGAGCCGTTATAGCTACAGGCCATCAGGAAAGGGCCAGGAACACACAACTGGTGCTATGGTCTTTTTATTTACTTTGTTTCATGTGTCTGACAGTCCAGTGCAGGGCCTTCGTTTTATAGATGGAGTGTGTTCTCGTTGTGGATGTGCGAGTCACGTACTGTAAAATTATTTTCAGAAGATATGTAAGAATTGTGTGATCTTGTTATTATGTTTTGCCACTTGTATAATGCTTGCAGTGTTATGCAAACTGTCACAGCAATATTTAAATATCTTCAACATTTCGCGGTCCTCTCAGCAACTGTGTAAATATTAATTTAGTTTTAATCATTAACAGCCTCAGTTGCACCGTTTACCTACAATTTGCTTAGTTTTCAGTCGGGATAACCCAACATTCTTCACAATAACAGTAACTACCGTTTGTCCATAGTTGACATCGTCAAGTTAAAACTACAAATCCATAAATCATCGTCAGACTATAAACTTATCTGGAACTGTCTCTGCCCCACTTCGCTACCGCGAATGGACTATGGACAAACGGTAGTTACTGTTGTTATTCTGAAGAAGGTTGGGTTATCTCGACTGAAACCTAGGTAAATTCTAGGTAAACCGTGCAACTAAGGCTGTTAATAATTAAAATTAAATTAATGTCACAGTAACGTTTATCTGCTGGTATACTCTATATCCGAAGGTGACTGGTAGACTCTATTGAAAACTGTTGTTGAGGAAATAAAACTATATGAACAGGCGATTGTAGCTGAAAAAATTCTTATTTGTCGCCAGATATCAGACCGTGCCCAAAAACTTGTGCAGCTTATACAAATTAAAACTTTTTGGAAGTTGGTTCCAGGAAATATTATGATTTTTATAATATTATAACTTGTTTCAGTACACATAGTCGTGATTGCATCTAAGTTGTTCATTTTTATTTTTAGACGACCAGTTTCGATCTTCTAAGAGAGCATCTTCAGCTCTTAAATTCACTGATGATCGTAGGAACCGTTGACGAGGAGCAGATCCATCTGGCCAACGACTCCTACGGTCATCAAGGAATGTAATATCTGATGATCTCTTTGAAAATCAAAACCGGTCATCTAAATATAAAAATAAACTTCAATGCGGTCATGACTTTGTGTCCTGATATAAGTTATTATACTAATAATTTTACATCCGAAATCTTGAAAATCTCACTAAATGTTAGAGAATTCTTTACTGGAATGAAAACTCCGTCATCGTTGGCGTAAAACTTATCCTTGCGATGTATACACATCAACAAAAGTTTTGCATTAACTCTTTTCTTCGAAACTCATAGCACACGTAACGGGAACTGGGCATGCGTTTATATTCACTTGCAATATGTCTCGATGAGAAAGTTAAAGAAAACTGTGTAAGGACAACATCGTCTGTTTCACATGGAAGGTTTATCCCAGCCCATATGACCTACGTCAGTACGTGGTGGGACGCCCCTTTACTCGATTGCAGTCTAGAATCAGTCGTTACATACCATCGATGAGATCTACGAGCCAGCCCTGGTCCACACTGTCCCACTCTTGAATAGCGACTGTGCGTAAATCACGCGAAGTTCGAAGTCGTAAACGACCAAAATACAGCTCGTTTGAATCGATCCCACACGTGTTTGATTTGGTTAACGTATGGAGAACAGACAGACTGATCCATTCTGGTGCTTCTAGCACGCTGAAGGAACGTGTTCGCAAGAACAGCACGATGAGCACGCAAGCTGTCACCCATCAAGTTGAATTTGTTACCAAAATGCTGGTGATACGTTCCCACTGTTGGTTGCAGAACCTCCTCCCTCTACTCTAGGGCAGCGATATTGCCCTCAACGACCACGAGAGGTGTACGGCGACCCCATATCATGCAACGCCAGAGCATCACTGCACCACTACCTTGCTGCACTTGTGGGACAGTGTTTGTAGCGTTCTGCATTACCGGCTTGCCTCCGTCTACGGTTATTAGCTTATAAAATGATCCGACTAAGTGAAGCGGCGCAGTGGTCTTGACTTCTGGGGACGACGGTTCAAATTCGCGTCCCGAAAATCTGACTTTGGTTTTCAGTGATTTTCCTAAATCGGTTCAGGCAAATGCCAGGGTGGATCCTTTGAAAGGGCACGGCCCAATTCCTTCCCCATCCTGCTCTAATCCGAGCTTGTGCTCCGTCTCTAATGTCGACAAGACGTAAAACACTAATCTCCTCCTCCTCCTCCTCCTCCCAGGCAAATGCCAGGGTGGATCCTTTGAAAGGGCACGGCCCAATTCCTTCCCCATCCTGCTCTAATCCGAGCTTGTGCTCCGTCTCTAATGTCGACAAGACGTAAAACACTAATCTCCTCCTCCTCCTACAAACTGATCCGAATTTCGTCCGTAAACAACACATCATTCCTGAGCCCTCTATTCTGCATGATTCCTTACACACCTGTAGCGGAGTCCACGTTGCAGTGGCGTACGACGTGGTGCTCGCACCGTCAACGGGAAAGCAGATTAGAATCATGCAATCGTCTCCTAACAGTTGTGTGTGATGTATGAAGTCCTGTAGTCTCTTCGAATGACGAATTCAGTTCTGGAGCACTCAGCCCGCGCTTCCTTAAACTCAGTACTCGTATATATAGATCATTCTGTGCACTTGTCGAATGTGGGCGGTCTGTACCGTGTAAATCCTTAACAAAATGGTTCAAATGGCTTTAAGCACTATGGGAGTTAACATCTGAGGTCATCAGTCCTCTACACTTAGAACTACTCACACCTAACTAACCTAAGGACATCACATACATCCATGACCGAGGCAGGATTCGAACCTGCTACAGCAGTGCGGTTCCGGGCTGAAGCGCCTAGATCCGCTCGGTCGCAGCGGTCGGCTAAATCCTTAACGCTACCCGTCAACTGGAACCGATTCTATGACCGATCCACCTCACTTTGACTCCAGCGCAGGCGTAGAGCAACTTCCCTGGTTGACAACTTTTCTGCATGTAACGTGATGATGCGGGTCCGATCATTGGTCGCTATGGTTCTTCATGGCATGATCGAAGTTAACTCTCCTGTTACACAGACGTCTCTGATGATTTCAACTGATATGCTGCAATCCATTCGAGTGCGGACTTCTAACCGCAGGTAGTGGTCATGGTAACTGTGTGTATGTTTACAAGCAACATCAGGAGAGATCTTCTGATTGGTACAGAATAGGCACAATAGTAACACACTTGAACGACATATCGGGATGCAGCAAAACTTTAGTTCATGTGTGTGTATTTCAATCTTCACTAAGAATTTTTATGCTAATCGCTTCCGGTTTCCATGCGCTTTGCGTTCCTATTACAATCTGGGCATTATAACCTTTGATAAGCGACACTAATTTAGTTAGCATGATTGCTATTGCAATTAAAATTTTCTATTTCTGGTCTGCGAAGGACGGAAGAACATCACTGACCCTTTGAGAGAAATGGCAATTTTCATTATTGCTTGAATTATGGCACATTTTTTCCAATACCGTGAAATTAAGTTTAACGTATTCAGCTGATCAACTTTATAAGTCATTTATGCTTAATGTTTTCTGTATTTCGTTTAAATGGATAAACTAAAATGCCCAACACCCATAAAATTCTTTGTTTTAGGTGTTTTATGTCATGCAAATTATTCGATTTGGTAGAGATTTGTAAAGGAATAAGACAAGTCTACTTTTACATTTTCTCTTCCTGGATCAAAAGACCCGTTACACAGAAGATACACATGAAAGACGTTCTAAGACAGATGACAATAACGTGAAAATACACGGAATGCTATTCGACTTATCAACCAATTTTATGAAATATCTGGCGCTAAACTAGTTCAGAGTGAACATTTTCGTGTAACTGGCATGAAGCAATTAGCTTTTAGAGAGAGCTGACTACAAACCGATGGTGTGTCTAAAGTAAATTAGAAAGTAAACTGAAACGCAAAAGAAACTGGTGTAGGCATGCGTATTCAACTATAAATATACAGGGTGTAAATTTCAAGTTGACAAACCAGAATAACTCGAAAAATAAGCTTCATACAAAAAAATGTACCACCAGATGTCCCGTTCAAAATTAATTTGTATTCTACACATTTTTTAGTGTGAAGCTTAATCTTCTGGTTTGTCAACTTAAAATTTACACCCTGTATATAAACAGGCAGAAACGGCGCTGCGGTCGGCCACGCCTATATAAAGACAAGTGTCTGGCGCAGTTCTTAGATCGCTTACTGCTGCTACAATTGCAGGTTATCAAGATTTAAGTGAGTTCGAACGTGGTGTTAAAGTCGGCGCACGAGGATGAGACACAGCATCTCTGAGGTAGCGATGAAGTGGGGATTTTCCCGTACGACCATTTCACGACTGTACCGTGAATATCAGGAACCCGCTAAAACATCAAATCTTCGACATCGCTGTGGCCGGAAAAAGATCCTGCATGAACGGGATCAATTACGACAGAACAGAATGGTTCAACATGACAGAAGTGCAACTCTTCCGAAAATTGCTGCACATTTAAATGATGGGCCATCAACAAGTGTCAACGTGTGAAACATTCAACGAAACATCATTGGTAGGAGCTTTCACAGCCGTAGGCCCACTTCAGTACTATTGACTACTGCGCGACACAAAACTTTAGCCTCGCCTGGGCCGTCAACACCGACATTGGACTGTTGATGAAGCATGTTGCCTGGATTCAAATTGTATCGAGTGGACGGACTTGTACTGATATGAAGACAATCTCAGTAATCAATGAACCCTACACGTCAGTAGGGGACTGTTCAAGCTGTTGGAGGGTCTGTAAAGGTGTGAGGCCTGTGCATTTGGAGTGACATGGGTCCCCTGATACAACGACTCTGACAGGTGACACGTACGTAAGCATCCTGTCTGATCATCTACATTCATTCGTGCCCATTGTGCATTTAGGCGGACTTGGGAAGTTCCAGCAGGACAATGCGATACCTCACATGTCCGGAATTGCTACGGAGTGGCTCCAGGAAGTTTAAACACTTTCGCTGGCCACCAAACTTTCCAGTTATGAACATTATTGGGGATCATTCCATGTAGGCTTTCACGGCCGGCGTCTTTATCAGTAAACTCTTCCGGGCTAAGTTGCCGTGGTCGATCTGTAGAACTTCTTCTCCCTGACGTTTCGTTCTCAACTGCGGAGAACATCTTCCGAGGTGAGTCGACGACTGGCTGCTAGGAGCTGGGGCCGCCGCTTATATAGAGATCGTAGGGGGCGCCACCACACGTCACATGGCGTCGATGTGCAGCTATCTCTGGCTATCGTCTGTTCTCTCGATTGCAGGCAATCGATTGTCACGTGATTGATGCAACGTCGACCGCCATATCTTATCCAATTTTAATCCTTCTTCTTTACGATTAAAATTGTATTGATGTTTGTGGATTTCAATTGCCTCTCTATACATATGTGTATAATAGTGCGACGTCCTCGCTAGCACGCTTGTTTCACCAAATTTTATGTCGTGATCTCCATCCTTAAAAACATGTTCCGCTACTGCCGATTTGTCGATATGTCCCAAGCGACAGTTTCTTTTGTGCTCCGTCAACCGTGTATTGATGCTTCTTTTGGTAGTTCCTGTGTAAACCCTGCCGCAACTACACGGAATTTTATATACCCCTGGGGTGGCTAGGGGGTGACGAGCATCTTTTGTTGATCTTAGGCATTCACTAATTTTCTTAGTAGGCCTAAAAATGGTCTCTACCTGAAACTTGGCTAGTACTTTTCCAATGCGATCCGTGATATTATGGATGAACGGAAGAAATACTTTTCCAGCTGATGGTTGTTGCTGTCTCCCATTTTTAGGCATTTTTCTATTTGGGTGAAGTGCTCGATTAATCTCGTTTTTTGTATAACCATTTTTCGCAAAGGCCATTCGTAAATGATTTAGTTCTTCTTGTAAGTAGCCTGGTTCACAAATATTATTGGCCCTATTCACTAGTGTTTTTATGACCCCCCTCTTTTGCCTAGGGTGGTGGTTTGAGTTCTTATGGAGGTAGCGATCGGTATGTGTACCTTTCCTGTAGACCTTATGGCCTAAGGTCCCATCCGCCCGTTTGATAACTGATACATCCAAGAAGTTAAGTTGTCCATTCTTCTCCTTCTCCATAGTAAATTTAATCTTTGGGTTGATGCTATTTAAGTGTACCAGAAAATCATTCAAGTCTTCTTCCTCATGATTCCATATTACAAAGGTATCATCCACATACCGATACCACTTCGAGGGGCTTTTTTTTTTTTTTTTTTTTTTTATTGGGGATATCTGGGATGGCTTCCAAAGTGCTGTTCAGAAGAGATCTCCATCCCCTAGTACTCTTACAGTTTTATGGACAGCCCTACAGGATTCCTAGTGCCAGTTCCGTCCAGCACTACTTTAGACATCAGTCGAGTCCACGCCAGGCCTTGTTGCGTGCTCGGGGTGGCCCTACACGATATTAGGCAGGTGGACCAGTTTCTTTGGCTCTTCATTGTAGATTCTCAGTCAAGCTTGGATCTTGTTATCCTTGAATTGATTTTGTACGGATGAGATATTTATCGTCCATTATACCAGCGATACGAAAACTCAATCGAAGCTGTGGATGGAAGCTACTACTTTCCACCAAAATAAAGGCAGCGTCTACTTCGTCTATTTATTAATTCATTCTGGTCCACTTTCTTAATAACACAAATGGACGATTACAGAACTTCGTCTGCCGGATTGGCTGTGGTCAGTATTTTGCGGGTTGCAAAAGTGGTTCCTCCATCTTGAAATCGAAAATACAGGAATTGTTGAATGATTATGTATTGCGTCTTTGTAGTGATTTAGAAATGTGAAAATGTAGACACTTCAGGCACAATTTTTTGAACCCATCACCCTGTGGTCCTGGATCGCTACCATCAAGCTTCATCTAATACCCCTTCTCTTAACTTTCGACTATGGTAGGCTTTACGTGGGTGCATTACAGATCTCCATCAGTATGCTTGAAGGATGGAAACTACTCACTGCTGAAAGTTGAACATTGACCCTTCCGTCCCCAAAAGCATTGACTAACTTCCTGGCTGAGAATGTTTCACCACATCCTCGTAATGCTCGACACAGAAACGAAAACTTGTCATCTAACAGCCAGTAGTTGTAAAATGTTATTCTTGCATTGCGTTCAGCCTACATAGTTACTTTGCAGTCAGTACATGCAAACCTGCAGTTGTGACAGTGTGGCTGCCCCGCAGAGCGGGTACATACGTCATCAGTAACGCGAATGCAACATTGATGTACAGGTGAGTACCCCGCACTGTACGCAACTCTCAGGACGTTCCCGCGGACGTCCCGTGTTCGCGCATCGTCGAGGGAATGCAGAGTATGGTTTGGCTTCGTGACAGCTGGAATATTAATGCTGACGCGAAGCGTGCTGGGATCACGGGATCATACCTGCGTTCCGGACAGCATGCGCCTGTGAATTGATCATGCTGGCAAGTAACCGGCAAGCCCCTACCTTCATTATGAATGCCACTGCTCTGTTCCGACCACTGCCTATATTAGGTTCATTAACGAAGTAAACGTCCCTTATGTCACAAACAGAAATAAAATACAGAAACATTTAACATTTTACTGTAGTAGAAAGAAGATTCAGTGCTACGTCTCCTCCTGAATCGAAATACATGTCATTCCATGAGACCAGTAACTGTATTCGTTCGTAATGGATTCCTTCACCCAGTGCTGGAACCAAACTGTGAGAGCTGTCCGCAATTTTTCAACACTGTGGAGATGTGGAGAGACGGAAATTGGTTCGAGTGCAAGAAACGTTAAAGAATTCTACTGTATACAGGGTGTATCATAATTAATGGCGTAAACGCATACAGTTGAAAGTACACGATACTAGAAGCAAAAAATTCTCAGTAAACATAGTGTCGAAAATCCATACCTTAAGAGCTACGAGCAATTTTTCATCTTCGATACTGCAAATCAAATCTCTTCTACTGAAAGCTCTTTGCTTTCCATATTTTGGGAAATGGCAATGTTGATCAAAACAAGAAAAAAATGTCCAGTAAACATCTGCTCTAAAATGCACACCTTAAGAGTTAAGAGCACGTCCTCATCCTCGCTACTTGCATACACAACCCTTCTAATGAACAATTGCTCACAACGTTTTTCACAGTCAGTCTAGCGCTGAAGGTATCTACTAAAATATATCATTGTACAACTCAGCAGATATGATGTCAAACAATGAGATGCAATAAAAACTGCCGCATCATGAATGGAGTTTTAATTTATTTCTTCTTTACTTCTAACTCTATTCGCAACCCATTTCACAGACAGTTTCCACATATCCACTGAATGCACCTAGAAAAATATATTATTCTACGACACATAGTTCAGAAGATACGTTACAAACACTGAGGTGTGTGGAAAACTGCTGCATCATGACGTTTTCATTCATTAGTTCTTTAGGTCTAACTCTATTCATAAGACGTTTCGTAGACAATAGGCAAATATACCACAGGATGTACCTGCAAAATATCACTGTACAGCACATCTTTCGGGAAATAGGACGTTGTAAACATTGAACTGCGTAATACTGAAACCACAGGGCGAAATTCTCTGAAAATACATGTGAAATATGTGTACAAATACCTGTGGGATGTGTTAAATATACGTGAAAAATATCTTTCATCTACGTATGTGGGCAAATGCATGATAAAAGGCTCATCGTAAATACCTGGAACAATTTTAACCAAATTTGGTACACATATTAGTTAAAATCTGGAAACAAATACCGTTGGTGTAAGGCCATTAGCCTCCTATTGGTGTGAGCGTGGTAGCGTCAAGAGAGAAGGAGGCAGGAGGAGATGGAAAAAGGGGAAAGAAGGGATGGGTAGAAACTGGAGAGAGAAGAAGATGGACAAAGAGAGGAGGAAAAGTAGGTGGTCATGGGAGGGGGACAGTAGATGGACAGAGAGTGGCGAATGGAGGAGGTGGACAGAGAGGGAGGGTTTAGGATATGGACAGAGAAGGGATGAAGGAAGAGATGGATAGAGAGAGAGGGGAGGAGGAGATGGACTAATAGAAGATTGGAATAAATACACACCTGGGCAACGACAATCATAGCTTCAATAAATGAGTGTAGTTCTACTACTTACCTTTCTTGAACAGCTCTTGACACGGTACGCCTGTTGCAATGTCTATATGTCATTTCATGTGACATTAATCAAGAGACCTTCAGTTATTTCCCTTCTGTCACTAGCAAACTGATCACGAATATTGAACATGGTTTCTTACCTAAAAGCACTATTAACTCCAATTTCGTCTCTGGTTTTTATTCTGGACAGCACACCTGATTCTTGTATTCTTCCAATGTTACTACATATTACTGTGCGACAAGTGATACATGTGGGCCTACGTAACCCCAATTTTATTATTAAAACATTGTATAAATCAGAATGTTTTAGAAACTCACACATCTACAAGAGAAAGCCCTTCAGTATGTCATGAGCCCATTGGTCCTTTTCTCTTTTTCTTTCTTCTTGTGTGTCATGAATCATTTGCCAAAGTTCGAGGAAATACTAACCTCTTACGAAAGTGTGAACCTAGATAAGATGAACTTTTGTTACGACTCCATTGCTGCTACATTGTCGAGTGGAAGAGCTAGATGAATATATTCACCTGCGTAATTCTTTATTTTGAAATTTACCACCACTGTTTCTGAAATGTGAATGTTGCGTGGTGAAGTTGACTGGTAAGTAAGTGCACGTGAAACGGATCGTCGTGTTTGTTACTTATGATTAAGATGGCGTCAGGAAGATGAATACAGTGAAATTGTGCTCGCTTTTAATGGAACCAGTCAAAGTGAGCATAGAGGTTAGTCACACTCGAACACATGGATCATCACCATAATGCCACACATCTTGCTTTCAGAGCCCGTAAGGGGAACATTGGGATTTCACAAAAAGGACACGGAGGAACACGCTGTTATGCAAAAACATGAAGCTACCACCTTCGGTTTGTTTGTAGAAGATACTGGTGATGGAAATCCTACCCGTCACCATGCAAACACGTAAGGCCACCACGTTTGTCTTGTTTTCTTCATCAAATAAACATAAGGCCACCACCTCTGCCTTGTTTATGGAAAACACAGGTGATGGAAACTCCTTCGTTATCTTTTGCGACTAAGAGACTTTTTTGCTGTTGTGCTCTCACAACGTACAAAAAATAATCATTGGAAAGAAATGTAGACCATAGTACTCCTGAATGCTCCATAATAGGTAAATTACCAGTGTTTTATAGCTTACGGCTTGTTGGCAACGTAGGTAGAAAGTATTATTTGAAGGTCATTGTACTTTCCAACCTGTCTTACAGCAGAATAAAAAGAAACCATACATGGCTTAACTTCCTCCTTGGTAAGAAATGAGATACTTCTCACGTCTCCTCATTTATTTTCTTATAATAGTGGTCAAGCACATGATATCGACAGCCACCTATTGTTCGAAAAGAAACGCAATGGTATGGAAAAAGTGCTGAAATTATTAAAAGTGATCTCTTGTAAGCAATTCCCACAGTCAAACTCATAAGATGCCTCTTCAAATATTCGTACAATGCCGTGTGCCTACTATTAACGGAGAGCCCAGATTGGTTAGACAAACTTCGTGGCACTCAGCGAATACATAGCTTGCAGGCTGATAAATGTTTCTGGAGTAAGCACTTTTCGTGACTCAATTTTCGCTGCATCTCCCGTATTTCCAGTTTTCTGTAACTTTTACAGCCGACTGAGGATGAATTTCTTTTACTCGCCCTTTTCTCAGTGAAGGTATTTGGATTCACGAAATAAATGGAACATCTAATGCACTGGCTGACAGTGAACAATGTATCCTGTAATTTGTGTACCACTTCTCCTCCAATTAAAAAATGATGATGTCCGCAAGAAATAAGAAACATTGTTCTGTAAGGTTGCGTGACATTTTTGTACACGCTGTAGTTAGTGTGAACTGAAGTTATATGAGGTTGCGTTTCCTTTTATCGAATATCTGTGCTGAAAGGCGCCTATGACAGATATCTCGCGATCAGGCAAAATTTCCGACATCGTAGCCATCCGCCGCCTCGACCTTCTCCCCCCCTCCAATCCGCTTACCAATCAGACCACACTGACGAGGATAAATTTACATTTAGATTACTTCGTCTGACATTAAAAACTCCTTGATACCAAAATTTACTCCTCGAACTCAATCAAAACATGGGAAAACATCGTAACATGAAGCTACGAGGCAACACAGCAAAAAAAATGTTTCTGCTTAGAATGTTGAGAATAAGTTATTAATATATAATCTATCGATTAATATATAATCTATCGATCATATTCTGTAATATCTGATAGTAGAAAAGTAGAACTACTAGCAAGAGACTTTACACCCTGTTAGAAATTTAATGCAGAAAGTTTTACTGTATTGTCTGACACACACAGGGTGTTAGTTTAGTGTTGACTTAGGACAACGTTTTGAACATCACATTAGTATTTACTTTATTTTCACGCTAATAATTATAGCTATGGCCAATATTATGTTTTTTGGTTGGTTAGTACCTGAAAGTAAGTAAGGCACAAATAAGCCGTTAATGTTTATCATCACTGGGCAGCAGGTGAGGCGTGAACAAGTGGACGCAACACGGACAGCCCGTACCACATACGCAGTCCACTTCACGGTTCAGTTACGGCAATACAGGAAACATCAGATAGTAAAATATGTGACGTGTTTGTGGGAAGACTGTTGAACACAGAGACGAAACAACTAACACACTGACTGGCTGCATATTAAGGTACCAATGATCACAATATCTGTACTTGTACCCCTAACATCCTGTAGCAGCATAATTTAGATTTTCTTCGAATGTGAGAGAAAAGGCATCGACATTGTCTGCACGCCCAAGCGCTGTTGCTAGCAACCAACTTTCATCAATAAACCCTAATGAACTAAAATTTTTAATGCAATTGAGATACATCACCTCTCCAGAAATCAAACTTTAAATTCAGTCTCTTAAAAAGTATTTTTGTAAACTCGAATTGTGGTGTCACCGCCAGACACCACACTTGCTAGGTGGTAGCCTTTAAATCGGCCGCGGTCCATTTAGTACATGTCGGACCCGCGTGTCGCCACTGCGTGATCGCAGACCGAGCGCCACCACAAGGCAGGTCTCGAGACACGGACATGCACTCGCCCCAGTTGTACGGACGACATTGCTAGCGACTACACGGACGAAGCATCGCTCATTAGCCGAGCAGATAGTTAGAATAGCCTTCAGCTAAGTCAATGGCTACGACCTAGCAAGGCGCCATTAACCATTTTAAGATAGAGTCTCACTTGTATCATCAAGGAATGCTGTATACAAAGGATGGATTAAAAGTTAAGTATTATAGCAGCTACGTACTTTTCTTGCTACCATTCATTACGTATCCTGTTTCAGACCTCTATCTAGCCCACGTGAGATTACGCGTGCCTTTCGGCTACTTCAGTGTGGCGTAGCTGTCTTGTTACGCCACAACACGAATATTGGGTTAATGGCGATGGTTAACGCTTATTACAAAATCGAAAGTTTTTAACGTTTCAAGCAGTGTGATCCCGACCGCGTCGTGTAAACATGCCTCAAGTGTTGATCACAATGTCCCAAGTAATTTCTGGGCAATAAATGCCGTTCGGCACATGAAGAGGTATAATTTTCGCAACAATGACCGGAGAAAAATTAGGATTTAATGTCTGATCGATCAAGATATCACTCGAAACGGAGCAAACGTTCTGATAGGGGATGAGTGTGGAAGGAAATAGTGTTTCCCGCGATTTTAGGGACACCACAGAAAACCAAAATACAGACGGATGAATGGAGATTTTGACTAAAAGCCCTCATTTATTTTCTTTGTGTCGATTTCATGTCACAGGCAGTTTTCAACTGATTATTCAGTATCAGATCTCAAAACAACACCTTTTGGGACGCCTAGCTCCTTTTAGTATCACTTTTAATCTCCTACATATTTGTTTGAATGGATATGCATAGGTCAATTAACATACACCGCTCGACAAAGAGAGTAAACCAATGACATGAAAGGTATGAAACAAAGTGAAACTTCATGGGTTGAGAGAGTGTGTGATGTTATTTCAGCGATAATCGGATTATATTTACAACTAACTTAGGAGTATGAGCCCATTTATCACTATGACGTTGCCCCACCTCTGGACTTGGATGCATTTACTGATTCGGATGGAAATGGTACCACAAAGCCGTTATATCCTCTCCTGAATCAAGCTGGCTTACAAATGTTGTAACTGGGCTTTAGGTCCCGCATACTGACATTGGTACAGGGGTATAGTTAGAACTACTACCACCCATATTCTATCGCTGACAGTTTTGGCAATTTTGCTGATCACGGGGGTACTTCAACATCACATTGATAGTTCACTGAAACACGTGTCGTCTTTGGAGGAGGGTTATCCTGTTGAAAAATGACACCACGATATTGTCGCATGAGAGGTAACACATGACGACGCAGGATATAGGTGTCGTACTGCCAGAATTACCTCAAGAGTTATCTCTATCACTACTAGCCGGGAAATGAAGTCATATCCTATGGCCACCCAACCGTTTCGCTATGTCTCTCCCCAAAACTTACTGATACTGGCATCTTTCCCCAGGTCGCCGACATGCTGTCTGACGGTTATCCGGTTTAGTGAATAACCGTGCTTCATTTCTGTACATAATGTAGCTCCATTTATCAGCATTCCACGCTCCTCTTTCGCAGGACCACTCGCAGGCTGGGAACTTATACGGATCGTCTGTAATTCTTATTGATTTATTACCTTAATTACGAATTAACGGGAAGTTTATACAATTTACAAAAATAGACATTTTGCAATCTGATATTTTAAAAAATCTAAAAAGCTAATGCTGGATGGGACAAATAAAAGTGGTGCGGACGAATGGATACGACTGTAGTAGCATTAACGGCGGACGAAGAGACCTACAGTTACTTCCAACAGGATGAAGTCACTGCCCATATAGTCGGCCGAACCTTGGACCACATTTACACAGTCTTCGCGCCTAACAGAAACGCTAGCAGAGATCAGTATGGACGCGGCTGTAGCTAGCCATACGGGTCACCTGCTATGTCGATGTGTGGAGAGTCCTCAAGTCCAAGGTGTATCTTGACAACCCTCACAGTCTCCAAAAACAGCAGCTCAACATATCGGATGAATCAGCAGCTGTTCCAGTCGTCCAGTTTAGATCCACTTTCAGCAACCTGCTGAGTAGAGTCCAAAAGTGCCAAGAAATGAATGGTGGTCAATTTCAACATCTGCTATCGTCAGGTTACCTCTGTATTTAAAATTTCAGAAAGCTATCTGTGATTGGAGTACAGCGACCGGTATAAAATGTTGAAAATCAAATAAAAACAGTCTCGATAGCATTTACAGTTTCTTCACTTGTTAGCAACCGTTTTCGGCCATTTCCTCAGATCCTCTTCAGACTTTTCATCGCTGCAGTACAGTAATAATATGTATTCAGTATAGAGGGATGAAAATATGTCTAAACAACGTCTAAAATAGAAGCTAAAAAGTATGGTGCTGTGCCCATTATGACTGCTGGTGGTAGCAGACGGAGCAAGGTTCTACATCTACATCTACATACATACTCCGCAATCCACCATACGGTGCGTGGCGGAGGGTACCTCGTACCACAACTAGCATCTTCTCTCCCTGTTCCAAACAGAACGAGGGAAAAATGACTGCCTATATGCCTCTGTACGAGCCCTAATCTATCTTATCTTATCTTTGTGGTCTTTCCGCGAAACATATGTTGGCGGCAGTAAACTTGTACTGCAGTCACCCTCAAATGCTGGTTCTCTAAATTTCCTCAGTAGCGATTCACGAAAAGAACGCCTCCTTTCCTCTAGAGATTTCCCACCCGAGTTCCTGAAGCATTTCCGTAACACTCGCGTGATGATCAAGCCTACCAGTAACAATTCTAGCAGCCCGCCTCTGAATTGCTTCTATGTCCTACCTCAATCCGACCTGATAGGGGTCCCAAACGCTGGAGCAGTACTCTATAATAGGTCGTGTTAGTGTTTTATAAGCGGTCTCCTTTAAAAATTAACATCTTCCCAAAATTCTACCAATGAACCGAAGACGACTATCTGCCTTCCCCACAACTGTCATTACATGTTTGTCCTACTTCATATCGCTCTGCAATGTTACGCGCAAATATTTAATCGACGTGTTTGTGTCAAGATATACACTACTAATGGAGTATTCAAACATTAAAGGATTCTTTTTCCTATTCACTTGTATTAATTTACATTTAACTATATTTAGAGTTAGCCGCCATTCTTTACACCAATCACAAATCCTGTCCAAGTCATCTTGTATCCTTCTACAGTCACTCAACGACGACAGCTTCCCGTACACCAGAGCATCATCAGCAAACAGCCACACATTGCTGTCCACCCTGTCTAAAAGGTCATTTATGTAGATAGAAAACAACAGCGGACCTACCACACTTCCCTGGGGCACTCCAGATGATACCCTCACCTCCGATGAACACTCACCTTCGTGGACAACGTACTGGGTTCTATTACGTAAGAAGTCTTCGAGCTACTCACATATTTCGGAACCAATCCAATATGCTCGTACCTTAGTTAGGAGTCTGCAGTGGGGCACCGAGCAAACGCTTACCGGAAGTCAAGGAATATGGCATCCGTCTGATACCCTTCATCCATGGTTCGCAAGATATCATGTGAAAAAAGGGCGAGTTGCATTTCGCAGGAGCGATGCTTTCTAAAGCCGTGCTGATGCATGGACAGCAACTTCTCTGTCTCAGGGAAAAAGGAGGTTCGTAGAAGTAAGGTTGTCACTGCTGAATAAGGCACCTTTGAGGGAGATTATCTAAACCATTAAAATGTTTAACATTTCCTTCGCAGTAAAAAGATTGGAGTGGCCATCCATAGGTACAACTATCGTACAGTAATATGTACAGTCATAATTTCTTAGCTGCTATTGTTGCCAATGTTATCACTAAACGTAGGCCCCGAATTCTTTATTATAAAAGTATAATGAAAAGGCTGCAACTATCCTAAAGTAAATCGTCCCTTCCCCTGATGTGTTTCTTTTGTACCCTGGACTTCTGTTGTCCGGGGCACTTTTATTTGCCCCACCCCTTGTTTACATTTCGCTAATCATTTGCTAGCAAAATGTTTTATAGATTGTAATGGTTTCTGTACTGAGTACGCAGTAAACGCGTACGAATGATTTAGTCCGCATGGTTTACTAAAGGCGCTTTGACACCGAGTTCGAAACATGTTCTGCCACTTTGATCGCAACATTGTTCGCGGTTAATAGCGGAATATCGACGTTCGCAACATGTTGTCAATTTCTTGGCAACACAGAACCAGTGTTCTACGGCTCTGTCGGTATACATCAGAGGTACATTGTTCCTGGACTGCTACCGAGCGAGGTGGCGCAATGGTTAACACACTGGACTCGCATTCGGGAGGACGGCGGTTCATTTAATACCGCGTGATTTCCCTAAATCGCGAAAGGTAAATGGCGGGATGGTTCCTTTGAAAAGGTGCAGCCAATTACTCCCCCCCCCCCTCCTTTTTTGTTCTCCGTCCTGACCTCGATGTCGACGGGACGTTAAATCCAATCTTCCTTCTTTACTTCCTGGTCTCCTACCTTAGATACAGCTACACAGCGCTAGTGTTTGCTTTTGCTCTACCTGTAGCATTGTATGTTGTCCTTAATGTGTTCCTTTGCTACATGGAGTGGACATTGTGACGGTACAAACCCTCGTTACTGTATGGATGTTTCTAGTATGCAAGGATTGCTTTTTGGAGAGCGCCTGCCGCGACCGCGCGAGATTTGCAAAGGTCGGTCTCCGCGGTCAAGTGACAACGTGGCCTGCAGCTTGGGGCATTATTTGATTTTTCGCGCCTTACGCGAAAACTATGTAACTTACGATGAAGAGCGATGCGGCAGTGGATTGTGGTCAGCAATATGCACCTTCTGAAAGATCGATCACTATTTCAAGTCACGAGACGCAAAAGTTATAGTAACCTCAAAATCGGTTAATATCACGAATACTGAAAGATTAATAAAAATAGTAAATACGGACTTACAGGAATGAGTAAGCACTCATTAAAAACGTTTCGTCATAGTGGATCGAGTGCAGTAGTCATATGTTAAGATTCATAAGTAATTAAGCCCGTAAAGAGGAATAAACAAACTTTGAGAGGAAATTGTTTATAAAATGCAATAGAAAATTCATGACGTAAAGAACGGCACTATATAATATTTTGGATATCATCACACTTATTTTAAACCATTTTAGTTATACTATACACTTTGCAGCACAGTTGTCAACAAATAAATTTGCGCTAAGTAGCGAAATTTTCCAAAAACTAAAACTTGATTTACGGGCGATAGAATAATCCTAGAAATTAATGTAACATAGTAAATAGGATGTACTTTTTACCGCGGTTCCGATGGTGTACTTATTTCTGTCGAGGGATGTATGTATCAAAATTTGTAATCTTAATTGGTGAGACTGGTACTCAAATAACGAGGGGGTTGGACATCTGAGCCTATATAAGCGAGCGGCCATCTTGGCCAGGGGTCAGTCGTTAGTCAGTCGTTGGTCAGTCGTTTTGGTGGGTGGGTGCCAAGCAAGCCCCACTTGAGGGTGGCCCATGTGGTCGTTTGAGAATTCTTTTTCGCCCAGATTTATTTCGATAAAGAGTATTGTTTAATAGTGCAAGTGTGTGAGTATATATGTGGTGAACTGGAAGTGCTACGATTATTTGTGTGAGTACGATTTACGAGGTATACATCGTCGTAAGTGAACATGTGGCGAACTGTAATTTCGCGCCAAAACTGCTAGAACGAAGTGGACAGTGGCACTTGTGTGTCTGTGCGAGTTATTAGAATAATTTTTGTCTATAGCAGCCTACGTTACTGCTATTGGGGGCTCGAAGTCAAATTAATAGTAAAGTAAAACTGTAAACCGTCTCACCTGTGCTAATTTCGTTGTGTGAAAGAAAAGGACAACACCAATAAATAGTGATTGAACTGCGTCGTGAAAAAACTGATTTTGCTGTAATAATCGCCTAGTTTTTCTTCCCTAGCATAAACTGTAGCCGGCCGTGGTGGCCGAGCGGTTCTAGGCACTCCAGTCCGGAACCACGCTACTACTACGGTCGCAGGTTCGAATCCTGCCTCGGGCATGGGTGTGTGTGATGTCCTTAGGTTAGTTAGGTTTAAGTAGTTCTAAGTTCTAGGGGACTGATTACCTCAGAAGTTAAGTCCCACAGTGCTCAGAGCCATTTGAACCATTTTTGAACATTAACTGTACTCATGTCTGAGTGATTAATTAATGCAATACTATAACAAACGCGTGGGTGTGGAGCAGTATAACTAATGCACCAAGCGTGGAAATCATCCCCAGAGACTTACGTGAGAGCCAAAAGTTGCAATAACACTTTTTAACCAACACTTGTTTATGCACATTCGCGTGAATTCTGGAACTGCACTATCGTCTTCATTATTTACCGCCCCGTCGCAACATGAAGCACAATTTACGGTCATGTCACCCTCCATGAGGCAGAGGAGTGCCTCTGGAATTCTCGGAGTGATAGGTATCAAAATATTAAAGAGATTAGTGACAGCCACCAAAAAAAAAAAAAAAAAAAAAAAAAAAAAAAAAAAAAATGTTGCTTTGCTTCTCATTTCGCAGTACCACAGCAAGAATAACAGCATGATTAGCTATCTGACTTCGGAAAAAATTTGTCGTCAGCAAGTTACGTGTGCTGGAGCCATGCGAAAGGACGGTGAAAAAGACTAGGACGCTTTCTATGAGGCGTAAACGTGCTTTGGAGGCAGGAGGCAGCAGCGTGGATTCACCAGGGGTGAGATTCAACTGCAGATCCCCCCCGTCACATTCATTGGGATGGTAGTCTCCGCTCAATGGTGCAGAATAACGCAGAACGCTGCAGGAAGTTCTTACGTTTACTCGAATGCCACACACAGATGTAAAGGGGTTACGATGTACTTGCTACACAATACGGTGAACCTTCACGAGGAGTATACCTGCCCTCACGTCTCCATTCAGTCTTAAATCGGGCCAACGTCACATCCGAAATCCCACAAATTTGGCAGCTGTGCCCACAATGAAGCCCGTTTCAAACTCTTCCAGGTGCTGGCTCACACGAGTGAGCTGCACCTCCGTATCTTTCACAGTGATCACTCGGCATCTGACGCTATGCGGCGGACTATGCATGGGAATGTGACACCCTTGTCCAGTTGATGGTAGTCACCGCTCAATGGTGCAGAATAACACAGAACGCTGCAGGAAGTTCTTAAGTTTAAGTAAGGAGTACTGCGGGAAACTGGTGATCGTTCTACTTATTACAGAGAACCGAATCGCTCATCACTTACATACCAATCGATGGTGTGTACATGTACGAAGTTACATCCGATCCTGTCTTCCGAGTGCTTCACATTTTTATAGGTGCTCTATAATAATGAAGGACTTTATTTTTTATCTTTGACTCTTCAGTATGCGTTGACTGTGGATGACATTAGTTCGTGTACAGTTACCGGTATCTTCGACCATCATGTTTCAAAAACTAAATAGGTGTCCCTGCGAGCAAGGTTCGACGAACATGTGAAAGTTGCGGAAATGTTTCGAGAACTAAATAGCTGTCCGTTTAGTGAAAAATTCTTTTCGCGTAATACTATTGAGCAAATATAGAGAACCGACTTTGGCGGCTGATTGCGATACGATTCTACTGCAGCCAACGTACATTTCCCATTATAACCGCAAAGACAAGGTAAAGGAGATTAGGGCTCCTACGGAGGCACTTTGTAGTTTTTTACTAGCACTATTTGCGACCGCTACAAGAAGAGAATGACTAATAGTGGTACAAGGTGTCTTGTGATGTATGTATGTAGACGGTGATGTCGATACATAAACTTTGTTATCTGTTTATTTATTTCCTTACGGTACGGCACGTATGGTATTACAAGACCCTCAACGGGAAGAATCACGTTTATGAAATTTTTGTTTGTTAATATTAGTTGCTTTTTCTTTTCTTACACGTTTTTTAATTATTTTCCCCTGGTCTTCATTGTCAACGTTGCCTTCCATTGTTAGAAACTCATATCCGTTTTGTAGGTTAATGACAAACTCTTTGGCATTGTCATTATCCTCCAATTCGTCTATCTGAATATTTCATTCTCTTCTGCGCTTTCCTCCCGTTGGATTTCCTATAGCAAATAAGCATATGAAAATACTAAAAGGAAAAACAATAGAGACAACATGTCGATAGGCTAAATAAAAGAGCAGAAAACGTTAGAACTGCAGTGAATGCAAGATTTTTCTACAGGTCAATTACGTTCTTCAGAAAAGGATATACACCACGGATGTATGACATCATAGAGAAAAGTGACAATACAGTTTGAAAAGAATAAAAGTTATGCAAATTTGGAAGGATTGTTTGAGGAATTTCCATTTGTTACAGATGTAACTACAGAGATGGTGCAACAACATGAACAACAGAACGTTAATCCTTTAGTACCACCGCCGACAGTGAAGGAGGCAGTAGACGCAATCTAAATACTAAAAGACAACAAATCTCTAGGTAGAGATGGAATAACGGCTGAACTACATAAAACGATGAGATAAAATTACAAAACAAATACAGAAGAGGTTATAGATGGAAAACATCTGGGATTTATTTAGAATCGATCCACAACTGATCAGATATTTATACTGAAAGTATACATATCGAGATATTTGGAATACGACAAAATAATGACAATATTGTCTATTTATTTAAAAGAAACGACGGACCCTGCAGATTAATAACCACGTATTTGAAGAAGCAGATGAGCTTAAATAAATGGAAGTTACAGTAAGCAACAAAAATGGTTCAAATGGCTCTGAGCACTATGGGACTTAACTTCTAAGGTCATCAGTCCCCTAGAACTTAGAACTAATTAAACCTAACTAACCTAAGGACATCACAAACATCCATGCCCGAGGCAGGATTCGAACCTGGGACCGTAGCGGTCGCACGGTTCCAGACTGTAGCGTCGAGAACCGCTCGGCCACCCCGGCCGGCGGTAAGCTACGGAAATGATGGTAAACAAGAAATAGAAGCGACGATCGAAAGCACCATCCATAGAGTCATATTCACTCAACAAATTAATGATATCCAATATCTTTTTAAGAGGAACCAAAATAAGGGTCTATAAAACTATAACCAGAGAAGTATCGCTTCATGGGGGCTGAAATATGGAGTAATGATAAGTAAACCGGAAGATAAAGGTTTTTGAAAGTAAGATACTGCGAGATACATTTTGATCAACCTGTGAGCGACGAGAATGGCGTTAAAAAAGGACCGGGGGTTCCAGGAAGTATATTAATGAGCCTTTATTACGAAAGCTGAGAGAAGGAGACTGATATGGGACGGCCATGTCTATAGAAAAGTGATCAGTTATTGACAGAAATTTCAGGGGAAAAATGCAAATGACGAAGATATTTAGGTACAATGAAAACAAGACGGAGGGTCCAGACGGCCAAGGATCTTCAGGTACCTGGAACAATGGAAAATTATGAAAAGGAAAGAACGCTGTTGACTGGACTACTTGACGGAGCCAAAAACCGACTGCGGTTTGTGGAGCCAGGAGAGTAAGTAAATTAAGATTACTTTCTGCTATCCACTCAGTGCGCGAAGAAACGAATAGCTCCATTGCTTGACAGGCCGGCCGGTGTGGTCCAGCGGTTCTAGGCGCTTCAGTCTGGAACCACGCGACCGCTACGGTCGCAGGTTCGAATCCTGCCTCGGACATGGGTGTGTGTGATGTCCTTAGGTTAGTTAGGTTTAAGTAGTTCTAAGTTCTAGGGGACTGATAACCTCAGATGTTAAGTCCCATAGCGCTCAGAGCCACTTGAGACATTGCTTGACAAGTGCATGTTTTCCACCAACACTTCTCGACAAAGTGACTGATGGACTCGTGGCCCACTTTTGTAGTTTTATGTTGGGAGGTTTTCCACCCTGTATAGATTTTCTGCCTTCACGAAATTGTTTCATCTCTCAAGATATGACGATAGAGTTCAAAATCACTGGCCATTTCTGATAAATCTGTTAGGTCTCGTAGATTGTAGCGGCCATTTTAATGTACATTTCTAGGTGTTTGGCATTGAGATTGAAGCTGTGGAGCTGTTGAGCAAGAAACCAGGCCTGGTTTTGCAGTCGTAGCCGATTACTTACCAGCCGGAATTTGTTCTGGTCGATGAGCAGTTCAGAATTGTGCTAGATTTCTTGTATTTCCTTATGAGAGCTCCCATTCTGAGCAGAGGGGTTGGAATTATATAGGTACCTGAGTGCTGGGAGCCAATACAGCGAAGGAGACTTTAGACATCTATAACCACCCTCACTGCTGTATGTAATTGGACTGAACATCATTCAACCAGACAGGTGCACAGTATTCGGAAACAGGGTATATCATCCTCAGTGTCGAAATGTTCCAATGTTCACATGTGTGTGAAATCTTATGGTACTTAACTGCTAAGGTCATCAGTCCCTAAGCTTACACAGTACTTAACCCAAATTATCCTAAGGACAAACACACACAACCATGCCCGAGGGAGGACTCGAACCTCTGCCGGGACCAGCCGTGCAGTCCATGACTGCAGCGCCTGAGACCGCTCGGCTAATCCCGAAGTGTGAAGTGTGACGAAATTTTATACTATCCCACCACCTACGCCTTTAGGCAATTAACCTGTATCGGTATGTAGATTCCCAATGAAGACTGTAAACTATCATTTGTTACGCAAGGAGCTTTTCATTTACCTTAAATTATGGCCCTACAGACTTCAAAAGGGTCGTGGAATAGTGACATTGTAATTTAATTCATTGACCAGATGACATAACTATGTAATGAAAGTGAAAGTTACAAGTATTATTGTAAGAGATCCTCACACAAATCGAGTTCAGTAGTTGCACTGAAGTACAATATAACATCCTATTGACTGACAAATTGTGACAAGAACATGAAACAGTTACAAGTGACTAATGTTGGCGTCTATTCGACACAAGGAACTGATACATTGTTTATTACATTATTAGCACACTGATCCGTTTCCGCGATCTGACAACAGTGATTGACAGAGTTAGAGTTTGTAAAAGTATGTATGGCAGGAGGGTGTCTTTCTCCTAATCATTAACACTTTAACGTTTACTGCGTGCGCCAACGGCCTTGCCGCAGTGGTAACACAGATTCTCGTCAGATCACCGATGGTAAGCGCTGTCGGGCTGGGCTAGTTCCTGGATGGGTGACCATCCGGTTTGCCGAGCGCTGTTGGCACGCGGGGTGCACTCAGCCCTTGTGAGGCAAACTGAGGAGCTACTTGACTGAGAAGTAGCGGCTCCGGTCTCGGAAACTGACATACGGCCGGGAGAGTTGTGTGCTGATCACATGCCCTTCCATATCCGCATGGGCTAAGGATGACACGGCGGCCGGTCGATACCGTTAAGCCTTCATGGCCTGTTCGATAGGAGCTTTTTTTAGTTTACTGAGTGCATTGCGACATATACACGCCGAAGGCGATTCCAGACCTTAGCATTATTTTAACGCCGTTTTTGTTTTGTCCGACATTGCTGCTGTCGGCGGCCACTGTGTCGGACGATCCATGTGAATCCCGAAAAGCCATATAACGCAAACTGTACCTCATACTCCAGTTAGAGCTGCAAATGACTACTTCTCACACCGAAGTGTGCGAGCATAAGTCGAAGTGGTTCTCTCATTAGCTGCGGACAAAGTGGCTCCTTCGTTCCTCCTGTCTTCCTTCGGAACATTCGCCCTCTTTCGAGAGCCAGACCAAACCCCTCACAAGCAGCCATCCGGTGAGAAGTGTCAATTCTCCTTGAGCGTCCTCCTGCTTCTCAATAATTTTCTAAAACTGCGTCAGACCAGACTGACCACACACTTCCGCATCCAGGGGCCTACAGTTACAGAAAGGAATATATTCTGGCTCTGTTCAAATGTGTGTGGATTCCTAAGGCACCAGACTGCTGATGCCATCGGTCCCTAGTCTTACACGCTACTTAAACTAACTTATGCTAACAGCAACACGCACACCCATGCCCGCGGGAGGACTCGAGCCGGCCGAAGTGGCCGTGCGGTTCTAGGCGCTGCAGTGTGGAACCGCGAGACCGCTACGGTCGCAGGTTCGAATCCTGCCTCGGGCATGGATGTGTCTGATGTCCTTAGGTTAGTTAGGTTTGACTAGTTCTAAGTTCTAGGGGACTAATGACCTGAGAAGTTGAGTCCCATAGTGCTCAGAGCCATTTTTGAGGACTCGAACCTCCGTCGGGAGGGACCGCACCTCCCTCGGGAGGGACCGCGCAATCAGTGACATGGCGCCTCTTATCTCGTGGCCACTCTGCACGGCTTGGCTCTTCCGTGTCGTTGCCGCAAAGGAACACTTTAGCATGTTGTTTCCCGCCACCCTCCTAAGATTCCTATCGGCTTTATACATATGAGGTATTTTTGAGAGGAGAAAGTTGCAGTCCCTAGCCTGCCGTGTTCTGTCGAGAGCATAGAGCCATAAGAGCCTGTGACTTTCATAGAGTCCGCATAGTGTCCATGGGTATATTGCTCTCCTAGCGGCATTCTCCGCCAAAGGCTCGCTGTTGCTCATCTTTCGAGACCTTTACTGTACTTTATAACGCCCTCACCGGAGAAAACTCTTTGGGAACGTGGGAGTGGCGGTCATCTCGTGCAGAATTCCAATGATTCGGCGTTACCTGCTGTCCGCAATGTGTCGATTTGCGGCTGACGTCCCCTCGCCCTGTCCAGTACACACAACAGCCTTCGCTGAACGCTGTTCTACCTACGTCAGCATCTCCTTCTCAAGCTGGGTTAAGCTAATGGCGCCCTTTTCGCTGTTTCTAGCTTGATGCGCTCTTGAGTTTGTGCAATCTCGCTCTTTCTGATTGCTGGATTTCCTTCTAAATGCGCATGCAAGGAATCTAGTTTGTGTTGCAGCGGCCATGATGGTGGCAGTGATAAACTGAATTGAGATATCCACCCTTCGGGTGAATGCATTTGCCGATGTCCACATATTTTTTGAATTTCAGTACGGAAAAGAAGTGATTACAATCAAATGCTTCTTCCTCCCGAGTTTTCCTCCAGTCAGCTGTTTGTATTTCTCTACATGCTGCTACCGGTCCCTGTATGTTGTTGACTCACTACTTTAAATTTCCCTTGCAACGAACTCGTTCATACGGTTGCAGGTTCGAATCCTGCCTCGGGCGTGGATGTGTGTGATGTCTTTAGGTTAGTTAGGTTTAAGTAGTTCTAAGTTCTAGGGGACTGATGACCTCAGATGTTAAGTGCCATAGTGCTCAGAGCCATTTGAACCATTTTTGAAACTCGTTCATGTCCGCTGCTTGCTTCCTCATGATTGGAGTACAACTATTCCGAGGGGTTACCATCCGTCTCCAGACGTGAACGTCGTGGGATCAGCTCCCGAAAACCATTCTCGTTAGGAATTTTTTTTCCATTTGCTGTGCTCAACTGGACCGATGATTGACTTTCCTTATTTTCCCTGGATGAAGCTATATCCGAATTTCCAGGCTCCTTGCTCTCTTCTGCATTCCGCATGACATTAACTTCCTATTGCGCGCTATAACAGTACCGTGGTTTCATCTAATTTCGCGACAATAGCACCATTAACATTGTCCTACCTTCTTCCGATGTCTACAAGAAATGTTTCTTGTTTTTTTTGTCTCCTGCTTTGTGCAGTTCCTTTTCCATGACTGGAAGCTGTTGTAATTGGATATTTATTCCTTACTGTGCTTCCTTTACGTCTTCTTCCAACTTTTTAGCTGATTTCGCGACCTTCTTGGCTTCCATAGACTCACCCCTTGCTTCCATCGTTAATCTTTTTACATCTTTCAAACATATGCTCAAAATAGCCCATATTATCTATATCTATTTCCTAGTTACCATCACGTAACTTTTCCTTCCTTGCTGCCTCGTTCTTCTGTTTCATTTTCTGCAAAAATTTCAGTAAATCAAGTACTGATTTAGTTTGCTCATCTTTTCTGCTGCGAGTTGACACTCCTGAACTCAATTGGCAATGCGCCTGCAGTGGTGAAACTTCTTTGCGGCTCCCTTACACCCAGTAATCTCCGATCCTTTCGATTGCGGCTTCGTGTCGCAAAGCGACCGTTCTCCATGACACATCCGATCTCAACTTCCGTTCAGTTTAAAGCACGAATGGATTTCGTATTGACCATTCCGTCCGAAATGTTATCTGCTTCTCCCTCAAACCTCATAATTTCCTATCTTGATCCCACTATATACTTGAAATTTCCGCTAACTTAACACACGAGTGCTCTCGCCTGACTCCTAGTACTCATTCAAATACACATTCAAAACACCTTGCACTTTTTTTGTTGTTGTTGTTTTCATCAGTCTTCTGGCTGGTTTTATGCGGCCGGCCACGAATTCCTCTCATGTGCCAACCTCTTCACGTCAGAGCAGCACTTGCAACCTACGCCCTTAATTATTTGCTGGATGTATTCCAATCTCTCTCTTCCTCTGGAGCTTTTGCCCTTTACACTTCGCACTAGCACGATGGAAGTCATTCCCTCATTTCTTAACGGATGTCCTATCATCCTGTCCCTTAGTCTTATCAGTGTTTTCGACATATTCCTTTCCTCTCCGATTCGGCGAGGAACCTCCTCATTCCTTACCTCATCAGTCTCTTTAAATTTTAACATTCATCTGTAGCACCACATCTCATATGCTTCGATTCTCTTCTGAATCTGTCTTCCCGCAGTCCATGTTTCACAACCATACAATTCTGTACTCCAGACCTACATTCTCGGGAAATTTCTTCCTCAAATTAAGGCCAATGTTTGATACTAGTAGATTTCTCTCGTCCAGGAATGCCCTTTTTGCCATTGCTGTTTGCTTTTGATGTCCTCCTTCCTCCATTCGTTATTGGTTGTTTTACTGCCTAGATATCAGAATTCCTTAACTTCAACTACGGTTCGACATTCCGAGAACTTCTTGCATGCAGATACATAAAATATTATTAAACCCTTCCTAAATAATTTCGGCGCTGCACCAACGCTGAAAGATCGCTAGGATGCGGAGTAGAATCCTCACAAGCAAGAGAAAGCTGAAATATCACATAGATACACCATTTAATTCGCGCCTGCAGAAGTTCTATGACTAGCGCGGACTTACGTCTCAAGAAATGTGATTGTAAACCAGTCTAATTTCAAATTTCAAAAATTTTATTTCTCTCTTTGCTCTACGAGCACTGTATTAGCCAAAAAAATTTAAGAAAAATTTCAGAAACTTTTAAAGTGCCAGTTCATATTAGTGACTGCATCACCAAGTCTCCAGTCGCTGACGTGACCATGGCACGGGTACGCTAGAAATGTACTATCACCGCATATAGCTTTAGGTAATTAACCTGTATCGGTATGTAGATGCCAAATGAAGACTGTAAACTATCATTTGTTACGCAAATAGTGGTGGAACAGTGATACTGTAATAGCTAGGAATCCTGCATACCTGTTTCGCTAGATAAACAATCAAACAACTCGCATTAATGAGTTTTATCACAACAAGACAAGACAAACACTTAACTTTGATCGTCTTCTTCAGAACAGACAAGCACAAGTAACACTTCTGGTCCTAGCGACAGCTACTAACAAAAGTCTGCCAACTAAACTGCAGTGACTGCTGATCTCTAACTGAGCTACGTAGAGATTGCTAAACAAGAGGCTGCGATGCGTCTGATAACGAAGTGGCTAACGTTGAAGCTGCTATCAAAGTGGGCTGCCACCAGTCGGACCCTGCGCTTTTGCCGTCATCACCTGGGCGCCGCTGATGCTGCGTTGTCGTCCAGGAGGGAGGCCGGTCAATGTGCGATTGGCTGATCTCTTCTCGAAGCCTTCTCTGCTCTGTCGTTCCCGACTGGCACACCGGCGTTGACTTAACGCCATAACATGGTCCGTACTGTGTCGGGCGATCCCTTTTCGTGTCCAGTTTTTAATACAGTATTCACAAATGCTGTCCTACCTGGCGTTACCAGCTTTGACTGCTATCTGTTTGTGAAATTGCTAGCCCACCCAGGCGTAGTTCTCAAGAAATAAAACACATGGAAGTACGTCATGTACTGGCATTCACCATCAGATAATCTTTAATAAAAATAAAGGAATATGCTATTTTCAAATCAAATTAATTCCATTTACATATCAGTTTCAGATTCCCGTGTAGTGCCACTCAGATTCTGGATAACATACTTACGCGTCCTTATCTTGGAGGCAACGTTTACGGTACGTTTTTGAAAGATAATATTCTGCTTACGCTTAGTCCTAGATAATTAGTGGGATTTTTGATATCTGAGCACAGATTTATTAAATGATATCTCCAGTTGACGATTCGTGTGTTCTTTATTTATGCGAAAGCAACTAGCCTCAGTCTCCAGTTGATGATTCGTGTGTCTGTCATTTATGCGAAAGCAAATAGCCTCAATCTAGTTCAGATTTAGTGTAAGCCTCAGTTTCTTATAGTGTTCTCTTACAGTTCATATATCGTCTGTTAGAGGGATCCCGATGACCGCACACTTTTTATGTTTGGCTGGCAAATTTAATTCATCACTATACCCAAATACCTTGCAACAGTGTTAGACATGTTTGAAGTATTATGTTGTTGTTGTTGTGGTCTTCAGTCCAGAGACTGGTTTAATGCAGCTTTCCGTGTACTCTATCCTGTGCAAGCTTCTTCATCTCCCAGTACCTACTGCAACCTACATCCCTCTGAATCTGTTTAGTGTGTTCATCTCTTGGTCACCCTCTACGATTTTTACTCTCCACGTTGCCCTCCAATACTAAATTTGTGATCCCTTGATGCCTCAGAATATGCCCTACCAGCCGATCCCTTCTTCTAGTCAAGCTGTGCTACAAATTTCTCTTCTCCCCAATACTATTCAATACCTTCTCATTAGCTATGTGATCTACCCATTTAATCTTCAGCATTCTTCTTCAGCGCCACATTTCGAAAGCTTCTATTCTCTTCTTGTCTAAACTATTTATCGTTCACGTTTCACTTCCATACATGGCTACAATCCATACAAATACTTTCAGAAACAACTTCTTGACACTTAAATCTATACTCGATGTCAACAAATTTCTCTTCTTCAGAAACGCTTTCCTTGCCATTGCCAGTCTACATTTTATATCCTCTCTGCTTCCACCATCATCAGTTATTTTGTTCCCCAAGTACCAAACTCCTTTACTACTTTAAGTACTGCAGCAAGCACCGCAACGAGCTCCAACAACGTCAAAGCTAACGATGCACGGTACCTCACACTAACATAACCACACTTTGCATGCACTGTCGCAGATAGCAAGCCGCTACTGCCCTTACTACCCGTCCTACTGTCGCAGAGGTTTTTTTTCCCTTCGCGCTTGCCTTGGCACTGTTTTTCCTCTGCTCTTACAACCGCTACCCTTCGATTGCTTTCGCCTACTTTATATCTCCTGATGGACCATGTTAATGAGTAATCTTACCCAGACGCATGGATAACATCACAGCCCGCATCCTGTGTCTCCTGATTCAAAAACATGTTATACGGAGGTGACAGAAGAACTTTTGGTTTGGTCACCACGTTGGTGTGGGCGTGGAGGGGCCCCATCCTATAAAATACTACTTTAAGTGTCTCATTTCCAAATCTAGTTCCGGCAGCATCACTCGATTTAATTCGACTACATTCCATTATCCTCGTTTTGCTTTTGTTGATGTTCATCTTATATCCTCCTTTCAAGACACTGTCCATTCCGTTCAACTACTCTTCCAGGTCCTTTGCCGTCTCTGACAGAATTACAATGTCAAAGTTTTTATTTCTTCTCCATGGATTTTAATTCCTACTCCGAAATTTTCTTTTGTTTCCTATACTGCTTGCTCAATATACAGATTGAATAACATCGGGGATAGGCTACAATCCTCTCTCACTCCCTTCCCAACCACTGCTCCTTTTCATGCCCCTCGACTCTTATAACTGCCATCTGGTTTCTGTACAAATTGTAAATAGCCTTTCCCTCCCTGTATTTTACTCCTGCCACCGTCAGAATTTGAAAGAGAGTATTCCAGTCAACGTTGTCAAAAGCTTTCTCTAAGTCTACAAATGCTAGAAATGTAGGTTTGCCTTCCCTTAATCTATTTTCTAAGATAAGTCGTAGGGTCAGTATTGCCTCACGTGTTCCTATATTTCTACGGAATCCAAACTGATCTTCCCCGAGGTCGGCTTCTACCAGTTTTTCCATTCATCTGTAAAGATTTCTTGTTAGTATTTTGGTTTGAAGTATAACGAATGAATAATGTGGTAGCCAGAAAGGACCCCGGCGGTAGCCCGTTGTTCAGCTCTTCTTATTTACTTGTAGTGTCGCGTTCTACAACACGAAGTATGCTTGATATCATACTACTGAGTAGCCTCAGTATTTTGTACCATGTTTACCCTAATCCCTTTGTACAGAAGATTCTCCTTAAAAACTTCGCCGTAAGCAGCAGTTAATTTACGAGACTACTGATGTTCTTTTCTTGTCTTGGAATCTTACCTCTGTGACGCGTATTATCTAGGAGCGCTACGACCTACACGAAAAACTGCGTCCAGCGAAGTGGTTAAACATATCTCAGCATTAACTCAAGGTGTGCCGGTAGGATGTACGTTTCGCACACGATGATCTCTCTTGATACTCATCTGCGGTAGTTGACATCTAGCGTCTAAGTAGTCTAGTGATAAGTAATAATGAATACTACCGAATCATCATTTACATTCTTTGCCTTGCTTCCGTCAAAAATATTCATTCGCTCTTTATCCAGCAATAAGCTCTATAACTATTCACAATGGCTTCCTTATTTTATTTCACACAAACCTTCTAGTATGGCGACGCTAACTAGTGGGTGATTTTTGACCGAGACGACATCGTTATTGCTTTAAACCGCATCAGATAGTTCAACGGCTGAATAAGATATAAGCTCGCCATGAATAAATGATTTCTTCTTGCAGTCATAAGTGAAATCTGACCGTTCCCGGGAGGGAAGCTAAGAGCAATGCGCTGCAGCATGCCGGGTAATGGAATTCCTGATGCGATCGTGTGTCGCTGCTCCTTGTGGCCACCTCATTCCATCCGTCCTTTCCTGATCTCGCATTGTACCAAACTCAATTTCCCGGAGAGGATTTTCTCCAGCGAAATTTCGTTTTATCGAATTCCTTCAGTAAGAAGGTGCGAAGTCCGCGCCGTCGGCATCTTGTGCAGTTAACGAACTTGTCTGGAACCTTCCGTTCAAAGTCGTATGATATTTGAACTGGATATACGTGAGTAACATAATCTTTTGTTAATACCTCCTTTCTATATTGTTCCCTTTTTTAACTTGAATTCGTTATCAGGTACTTCATTACCAAAGAACCGCGCAAGAAGCTGCTTTCATAAAGCTAGAAACCTCTACAAGGGATAAAATGTGTTCAGAGAGATTTTTTGTAAGTTCTTAAAGAGAGTATCTGATTGATATGCGCAATGGGATGGTTGTAACTAACGTAAGAACCAGTGGAAGACTACTTCTCAGTTAAACAGTCAGAAGTATTTAATCATAACATGTTTGTTTGACGGTTTATCTTCCGTAGGAGCTGTTATAGTCGGTACGACTGCTGCAGCATGTGCTAACAATCTGTATCAAAACTCTGCTTATAAAAACTGCATTTTACAGGGCCTTTTACCTCGATTCTATTGCATACAGTGAGGTACTATCAAACATTTTGAATAGCCTTTGGAGAAGGGACTATTGGTGTACCCAACACGATTGTAATTATCCAACACTACAGGGTCAAAGTTTTAATAATACACACTTTCACCACCTTAGACAAATGAAGAAAATCGGCTGGTTTTGTATACGGTGCACCTTAAGAGATTTATGGAGGTACCCCATACTTTATTGGTGTTTCCTGAGAACCACCCTCCCCCCACAAAGAAAGAAGAATGTTTTCAAAGAACCTTTATCCATTATCGAGAAACACCCCAAAAACGTGGTTTTTGGGTATCAAAACCAAGCCGCCAATTCCAAGGCCATTCACAGCAAACGGTTGTTTACTATATATTTCTAAGATATCTATGCCGCACAACCTTGAAAATTTCATACATTTTTGGAATGTGACTTTTAACAGCCGTCAAGTAATGTATAAAATGCGTGTTTGACCACCACCTGCTTTTTTATTTGAAAGCCAAATATCGACCGGTTTCAGTCGCAGTCCACCTTCACGGACTAGAGTTAAAACATTTTAAGCCACAACATCACATCTGTCATTACTTAAATAAGACCACGTCTCATGTGTAGAGCATGTCATGAATTCCAGTATACAACACAGGACTTTTAAAAGCAAACACATTAGTGTGTTTGCATGGCACGTATATAAAAATAACACAAGTAAAAGCATTCAGGTACTGGGGAAAAATTATCTGCTGTGATGGAAGATGCTTTCGATTAATTACATCACGAATAGCTGAGCCTAAAGATCCATTTAACAAAACAAATTAAGAAGCAGTTCGTAAAAGCAAGTTGCAGGCCCACGTAGCCATTACTGAAGCCAAAATCTTCTAGACTGTGAGCACCGATCATGTTCCTCTTCAATTTCTTCTTACACAATCGATGTTTCTACGGCCTGCTAGGATTATTTTCAGCATACAGCAGTGTTCCCAGTTAACTGAGTACAAAAAGGAAACATCAGAAGCACCGATAGAAGGCCGCACCATCGATTGTGTAATACGAAACAGGAGAGGAACATGACGCCGCCTCTCTACCTAGAAGATCTTATGTTTACTTTAGTACAGTGATATGGGCAACGAGGAAAACTAAAATATATACACTACTGTTCATTAAAATTGCTACACCAAAAAGAAATGCAGATGATAAACGGGTATTCATTGGACAAATATATTATGCTAGAACTGACATGTGATTACATTTTCACTCAATTTCGGTCCATAGATCCTGAGAAGTCAGTACCCAGAACAACCACCTCTGGCCGCAATAACGGCCTTGATACGCCAGAGCATTGAGTCAAACAGAGCTTGGATGACGTGTACAGGTACAGCTGCCCCTGCGGCTTCAACACGATACCACAGTTCATCAAGAGTAGTGACTGGCGTATTGTGACGAGCCAGTTGCTCGGCCAACATTGACCAGACGTTTTGAGTTGGTGAGAGATCTGGAGAATGTGCCGGTCAGGGCAGCAGTCGAACATTTTCTGTATCCAGAAAGGCCCGTACAGGATCTGCAACATGCTGTCGTTCATTATCCTGCTGAAATGTAGGGTTTCGCAGGGATCGAATGAAGGGTAGAGCCACGGGTCGTAACACATCTGAAATGTAACGTCCACTGTTCAAAGCACCGTCAATGCGAACAAGAGGTGACCGTGACGTGTAACCAATGGCACCCCGTACCATCACGCCGGGTGATACGCCAGTATGGCGATGACGAATACACGCTTCCAATGTGCGTTTACCGCGATGTCACCAAACACGGCTGCTACCATCATGATGCTGTAAACAGAACTTGGATTCATCCGAAAAAACGACGTTTTGTCATTCCTGCACCCAGGTTCATCGCTGAGTACACCATCGCACGTGCTCCTGTCTGTGATACAGCGCCAAGGGTAACCGCAGCCATGGTCTCCGAGCTGATGGTCCATGCTGCTGAAAACGTCGTCGAACTGTTCGTGCAAATGGTTGTTGTCTTGCAAACGTCCCCATCTGTTGACTGTGGGATCGAGTTGTGGCTGCACGATCCGTTAGAGCCATGCGGATAAGATGCCTGTCATCTCGACTGTTAGTGATACGAGGCCGTTGGGATCCAGCACGGCGTTCCGTATTACCCTTCTGAACCCACCGATTCCATACTCTGCTAACACTCATTGGATCTCGACCAACGCGAGCAGCAATGTCGCGATACGATCAACCGCAATCGCGATAGGCTACGATCCGCCCCCTATCAAAGTCGGAAACGTGGTGGTACGCATTTCTCCTCCTTACACGAGGCATCACAACAACGTTTCATCAGGCAACGCCGGTCAACTGCTGTTTGTGTATGAGAAATCGGTTGGAAACTTCGCTTATGTCAGAATGTTGTAGGTGTCGCCACAGGCGCCAACATTGTGTGAATGGTCTGAAAAGCTAATCATTTGCATATCACAGCATCTTCTTCCTGTCGGTTAAATTTCGCGTCTGTAACACGTCATCTTCGTTGTGTAGCAATTTTAATGGCCAGTAGTGTATAATTAAATGTAGTTTGCATGCCACTGTTGCTACTTATTCTTAGAATCGTATGAACATCTCATGTCCACATTTCAGCACCACTGTTCAACAACATACACTGAGGCAACAAAATCATTAAGCAGTACGCACATATGCAAATGGCCATATTATCACGCACACAAGGTATAAAAGTGTAGACATTGATGGAACTGTCATTTGTACCCAGGTGATTGATGTGAAAATGTTTTCGCCGTGACTTTTGGAACACGACGAGAAGTAATAGATTTTGAACGCGGAGAGGTGTCTTGTGCTAAAAGAATGGGACATTCCATTTCGAAAATCGTTTGGAAATTCAGTATTCCGAGATCCACAGTGTTAAGAGAGTGGCGAGAATACCAAAGTTGAGGCTCTACCTCTCACCATGCACAACGTAGTTGCCGACGCCCTTCACTTAGATCACTCGCAGCAGCGTTTGCGTCAGTGCTAACAGACAAGCAACATCGAGTGAAATAACTGCACCAGTCAATGTGAGATGTACGACTAACGTATCCGTTAGGACAATGCAGCAAACTTTGTCGTAAATGAGCTACGGCAGCAGACGACCAACACGAGTGCCTTTAGCAACAGTTCAACATCACCAGTAGCACCTCTCTTGGACTATTCACCATATCGGCTGTCCCCTAGACGACTGAAAAACCGTAGACTAGTCAGATGAATCCGGATTCCAGTTGGTAAGTGCTGAGGGTAGGGTTCGAGTTTGCTGCAGGCCCCACGAAACCAATGACCCAAATTGCCAATAAGGCACAGTGCAACATGGTGGTGACTCCATAATGGTGTGGGCTATGTTTACCTGGAATGGACTGGATTGTCTGGTCCAACTGAGCTACTCACTGACTGGTAAACTGTAATGTTCGTCTACTTGGAGTCGATCTGCAGCCACTCATGTTGCCGCATTATGATGGATTTTTATGGATGACAATGCACCGTATTACAGAGCCACAGTTGATTGCTACTGGTTTCAAGAATATTTTGAATATTTCGAGAACTAATGATCTGACTAACGAGTTTGTCCGACATGAATCTGATCGAACGTCTATGGGCCATAAATGAGAGGTACGTTCGGGCACAAAATCCAGCACCGGCAACACATTCGCAATTATGGACGGCTGTAGAGGCACGATGACTCACTGTTTCTACAGCCACTTTCCTACGAGATGTTGAATCCATGACACATCGAGTTGATGCACTACGCCGGCCAAGAGGATATTTGACACAATAGCGGGAGATATCTCTCGACTATTGTCATCTCAGTGTGTTTCGTATGCGATTGTTACTATTTACTATCAGAATCGCACGAACATCTCATGTCCAAATCTCAGAAACATTATTTAAACAGATATTTTTTAAGCTATTTGCGACCCATCGTCCTTTAAATGTTTCAGCGACATGACACACCGTCTCTATACAGGGTGAGTCACTAACTATTGCCACCTAGTATAACTCCGAAAGTATGATAGTAACTGGAAAGTTTTGTGGGACAAATCTTGCAGGGGACAACGGGGTGTCGCAATATGACGTTGGTTTTCTGCTGCTAGGTAGGGTCGCGTCAGAGATGCGAAGGTCAATTTCTTTTTTTTTATGGGATTCTGTGGTCTGGTACATATTTTCTGAGGTTCTAGGCACTACAGTCTGGTTCAATGGTTCAAATGGCTCTGAGCACTATGCGACTTAACTTCTGAGGTCATCAGTCACCTAGAACTTAGAACTAATTAAACCTAACTAACCTAAGGACATCACACACATCCATGCCCGAGGCAGGATTCTAACCTGCGACCGTAGCGGTCGCTCGGCTCCAGACTGTAGCGCTTAGAACCGCACGGCCACTCTGGCAGGCACTACAGTCTGGAGCCGCACGACCGCTACGGTCGCAGACTCGAATCCTGCCTCGAGCATGGATGTTTGTGATGTCCTTAGGTTAGTTAGGTTTAAGTAGTTCTAAGTTCTAGGGGACTGATGACCACAGAAGTTAAGTCCCATAGTGCTCAAAGCCATTTTTATTTTCTAATAGCGGCTATTGAGAGGAATACAGTGATGTGTAACAGTAAGGTCTTTGAAGGTCAACGAAGGTCAAAAACATGGCATGAACGTCCATTTACAGAAGGTGTTCGAAGTCATGGCCACTGGTATCAAAGCAGTGCTGAAATCTTATCATGGGTTGAGTGGAATTCCTTATCACTTCGGCACTTATCGAAGCACATGCTCTGACAATTCTCTCTCGTATATCGTGCAAATAGTAAATATTCTCCGAACATGGCGTATTCGTTTAAGGTGCCATTGACTTGTAAACACCATTCGACCGTTTCGCAACACAACACTAATAGAAACGGTTAGACTAGTATCGTCGAATCAAGGAATGTGAATGATTTATTCCTCCTAAGAACAAGTCGATATGCCTCGCATTTACCGAGAATGCCAACGAAATTCCGTGAGAGCTAGAGACTTATACAATGAAAGATATCCACAACGTACTCACCCTATACGTCGTACATTTAAATATGTGTGTGATAAATTGGGATCTGGATCTGTAACGCATCGGAAACGTATCCGGCAAAGGAAAATTACTAGCGAGGAAATGGAAATTGTTAGTCTTGCCACTGTGGTTCGAGATCCTTGTGTTAGTTCGCGTCAGATCGCAAGAGAATGCGGCATGAGCCAGAGTAGTTTTGTTTGTGTTCTGCATCGCCATAAATATAATCTTTATCATATCAGTCTCCACCAAGAATTAACTGGTACGGATTATATGCGTCGCATTGAATTCCGCCGATGGGCTCAACTTTAAATTCAGAGGGATGGCACATTCATAAATTTGATTTTATTTACTGACGAGGCTACATTCACGAACTATGGACACGTTAATTTCATATCGTGCATTACTGGGCAACAGAAAATTCATGTTGGTAGCGGCAAGTTGCACACCAAAAACAGTGGTCGGTGAATGTATGGTATGGAATTCTGGGGCACAGAATTATAGGCCCCTATTTCAATGAAGGAAATCTTAATGGTAGGAAGTTGACAGTAAGAACACAGTATATACAATTGCGAACAGTAAATGGAATGACACCATTAATAAACATAGACATCGATCAGAAATTGGTAGCTAAGGTAGAATATTCAAAATTGCTAGGTGTATGCATTGATGAGGGGTTGAACTGAAAATAACACGTTGAAGATCTGCTGAAACGTTTGAGTTCAGCTACTTATGCTATTAGGGTCATTGCAAATTTTGGCGATATACATCTCAGTAAATTAGCTTACCATGCCTATTTTCATTCTCTGCTTTCGTATGGCATCAAATTCTGGGGTAACTCATCATTGAGTAAAAGAGTGTTCATTGCACAAAAGCGTGTAATCAGAATAACTGCTGGAGCTCATCCAAGATCATCCTGCAGACACTTATTTAAAGAGCTAGAGATCTTCACTGTAGCCTCGCAATATATATATTCACTTATGAAATTTGTTATTAACACTCCGAAAGAATTCAAAAGTAATAGCAGTGTACATGGCTACAACACTAGGAGAAAGAATGATCTTCACTACTCAAGGTTAAATCTAACTTTGGCTCAGAAGGGGGTAAATTATAATGCCACAAAAGTCTTTGGACACTTACCTAATAGCATCAAAAGTCTGACAGATAGCCATATACCATTTGAAAGGAAATTAAAAGAATTGCTTAATGGCAACTCCTTCTACTCATTAGTTGAATTTTTGGAAATAGTAAGTGGGTAATTTCCCTACGCCCTCACCAAAAAAAAATTAAAAATATTAAGTGTCATGTAGTATTTTGTGTAATGTAATATCTTGGCTAGACACCTGTTACTAACCGGACACGTTCCACGTCATTACGAAGTGTCGCATTCATGATCTACGCAACTAGTACTAATCTAATCTAATCTAATCACCACATTCCTACAAGGAACATTAGGTCTGTTATTGGAATAAATTCCTTTATGAACAAGGAACAGAATAAGGTATCAACACGATGGGTGTCCGGCACATTTTTCGCTGATGGCCAGAAATGAGTTGCAGAGACAATTCCCAAATCGTTGGATGGACGCGGAGAAGATGTGTTCTCCAGACTTCACGCCTCTAGATTTTTCCTTGCGGGGCTTCGTAAAAGATATTATTTATAAAGACGTTCCAACTACACCTGAAGGCATGCGAGAGAGAAATGTTAGAGCATGTGCTTCGATAAGTGCCATGATAAAAAGATTGCAGCACTGCATTGATACCAATGGTCATCACTTAGAAGAACTTCTGTAACTGGACATTCATGCCACCTTAGTGACGTTCGTTGACCTTTCTGTTGCACATCATTGGATTCATGTCGATATCCGCTATCAGAAAATAAGTACCAAACTATAGCATCCCATTTAAAAAAACAAAGTTGATCTTCATATCTCTGAAGCTACTCCACCTAGCAACAAAAAACCAACGTCATATTATGGCCCCCGTAGTCCCATGCAACTTTTGTCCCATAAACTTTTCAGCTACTATCATTTTTTCGGAGCTATTTTTGGTTTCAACAGTCTAACACCCGAAAACGTCGTAAACCCATTAGGCTGCGGCTAACAGCTAATTTTTACATTAAAAGAGTTGTCCTGTAGTGATAGAAATGTATCCCTCATAGATTGTGGTCGACACTGAGCCATTTCAGGAACTTATCTGCCTATCGATGTCAGAAGACTTACTAGAACTGCTGTGTGGCTGGGGTTATCTGTGGCTAAAGAGGAAACCGAAGCACCGAAGGCTGGTGCAGTCCTGGCAAGTAGTCTGCCCCGGGACAAGAAAGCGAACAGATTGCTCGCTGGAGTGGGTCGGCGACCAGCCGGTCTGTATGCTCCGCAGTCAGAGAGGTGTGTCCGATGAGCGGGGAAGGCAGCACCAAGCTACAGGCAGCGACTGCAGCATATCCCTCTGGTTTCCTTTCTGTCTGCCGTGTACTGAATATGGCGCCCTGGTGGATCGTATGCCAGTCACTTTTCGGTAAATATGGGCAAGAAACTGGTGCGATAATTAAGTCTTTCTCAGCTGTGCTCGCAAGACAATATATATCCGGCAAGCCATTGATAGCTGGAGTTGTTTTTGTCTGCTTACTTTGGTTCAGCATGCGTTTCGTTCTGGTACATGCTTTTGTTGTTGTTGTTGTTGTTGTTGTTGTGGTCATCAGTCCACAGAGTTATTTGATGCAGCTCTCAACACTACTCTATCCTGCCCAACCTCCTTCATCTCCGAATAACTGCTGCAGGCTATATCTTTGTGAATGAACTTACTTACTCTTGATCTCCCTCTACATTTTTACCCCCCACACTTTCCCCCAATATTAAACTCGTGATCACTTGATGTCTCATAATATGTGCTCTCAAGAGATTCCTTCTTCCAATTAGGCTGTACCAGAAATTTATTTTCTTCGAATTCCATTCAGTACTTCGTCATTAGTTACGTGATCTACCCATATAATCTTCAGCATTCTTCTGTAGCACCACATTTCAGAAGTTTCTATTGACTTCATACATATACTTTCAGAATAGACTTCCTGCACTTAAATTTATATTTGATGTTAAAAAATTCCTTTCCTTAGAGATGCTTTTCTGACAATTGCCAGTGTAAATTTTACATCATCTCTACTTCGACCATCATCAGTTATTTTGCCGCCCAAATAGTAAAGCTCTTCTGCTACTTTAAGTTTCCCGTTTCCCAATCTAATTTCCTCAGCATCATCTAATTTAATTCTACGACATTCCATTATCTTTGTCTTGTTATTGTTGACGTCCATCTTATATCCTGCCTTCAAGACCCTGCCCATTCCTCTAAAAAGCTCTTCCAAGACCATTGCTGTCTCTGAGAGAACAGCATCATCGACAAACCTCAAAGATTTTCCTTCTCTCCCTGGACTTAAATTCCTACTTCAAGTTTTATTCGGTTTCGCTGTTTCCTCATTGTACAGACAATAATTTTGGTGATAGGCAACCACTGTCTCCGTTTCGTGCCAATGTCTCTTACAACTGCCGCCTGGTTTTTGTACTATTTGTAACTAGCTTTTCGCTCCCAGTTCTGGCCCTTCTACCTTCAGAATTTTCAGAGAGAGTATTCCCCATGTCTACAAACACTATCTTCTAAATGACGTTGTAGGGTCAGTATTGCCTCGCGTGTTCCTACATTTCTCCGGAATCCCAACTGATCTTCTCCGAGGTGGGTTTCTACTAGTTTTTCCATTTTTCTGTGTAGAATTCATGTCCGTATTTTGCAATCATGACTTACCAAACTGACAGTTCGATAAGATTCACAACTGTCCAAACCCGTTTTATTTCGTATTGGGATTATTACATTCTTATGGAAGTCCGTGGTTATGTTGGGTGTCTCATACATCTTGCACGCCAGAAGGATGAGTTTCGTCATGGTTGACTCTTCTAAGGCTATCAGTAGTTCTGATGGAATGTCGTCTACTTTCGGGGCCTTGTTTTGACTTAGCTCTTTCAGTGCTCTGTCAAGTACTTAGCGCAATATCGTATCTCCTGCCTCATCTTCCTCTACGTCGCCTTCTATTCCTGTAACATTTAGCTCAAGTACATCTCTCTTTTATATATATTCTATATGCTCCCAAGTTTCAGGTTTCCCTCCTTTATCTAAGAGTGGTCTTCAATCAGAGCTCTTGATTTTCATACAGCTGTTTCCTTTTCTCCAAAGGTCTCTGCAATTTCCCTACAGACGGTATCTATCTGTTCCCTTCTGATATAAGCATCTAAATCCTCACATTTCTATCGATCTCGTTTTTCAGACGTTTTTATTCCTTTTCACATGCTTCGTTTACTGTATTTTTATATTTTCTCCGCGGGCCGTCGTAGCCCGCGCGGTTCTAGGCGCTTCAGTCCGGAACCGAGCGACTGCTACGGTCGCAGGTTCGAATTCTGTTTCGGGCATGGATGTGTGTGATGTCCTTAAGTTAGTTAGGTTTAAGTAGTTTTAAGTTTAGGGGACTGATGACCTTAGATGTTAAGTCCCATAGTGCTCAGAACCACTTTTATACTTTCTCCTT
Source organism: Schistocerca americana (assembly GCF_021461395.2). NCBI lineage: Eukaryota > Metazoa > Arthropoda > Insecta > Orthoptera > Acrididae > Schistocerca > Schistocerca americana. The sequence continues at coordinate 408,762,692 of NC_060126.1, read as the reverse complement.
CATTAATTCCTATGATGTAGAAGGATTTCCACTAGGCCTTGTCTTTTTACGCAGTTGATCCTCTGCTACCATCACTATTTCATCTCTTATAGCTACGCATTCGTCTTTTACTGTATCCCTTTGCCCTGTTCAAGTCGACTGTTCCTTAAGGCACCCTCTAAAACTCTCAACTACCTCTGGTTATTTCAACTTGTCCAGGTCCCACCTACATAATTTGCTGCCTCTGCCCAATTTCTTTAGTTTAACCCTACAGTTCATAACTAATAAATCGTGATCAGAGTCCACATCAGCATCTGGAAATGTCTTAAAATTTAAAGTATTATTCCGAAATCTTTCGTAACGTCATGTAATCAATCCGAAAACCTCTGATGTCTTGAGGCGTCTACCACGTATACAGCCTTCGTTCACGACTCTTAAACCAAGTGTTAGCAATGATTAACTTATGCTCTGGTAAAATTCTACCAGGCGGCTTCTGATTTCTATGATCAAATTTCAGACGCTCACCACAATTCCGTTTACGTCTCCCTTAACTACCTCAATAATTTATTTTATCTCATCACACAATTCTTCTGCCTCTTCATCATCTGCGGATGTGTTTGGCATATAAATTTGAACTACTGTGCTAGATGTGAACTCCGTGTTTATCTTGGCTACGATAATGCCCTTGCCATGCTGTTCACAGTAGCATACCACTTTCATATTTCCTTATTAATTATTAAACCAAGTTCTGCATTACATCTCTTTGACTTTGTACACTGGTGTCCAAAATTAAAGAAACAAACGAAAATTTTGTAAGGTTGCGTTTATTTTGTCACAAAACAGTATAAATAAATGGTATTAAAGTAGGAACAGTATAAAGAATACAGGACGTAAACATCCGCAACATGCATAACAGTAGGCAAAAATATCGCAGTTTTTTTCCAGCTTAACGGATTTGCACGCACATTCCGAGAACTGGTTAATGTTCTTTGCATGGAGTTTGACCACCACTGGCAGCAATACATGCTGTGAATGATGTCATCAGTCTCAAGATGAGGCAATAACGCTCATTCTTCCTGCAGAGTTGCTCGCAGTCATGGAGAGCGGTTGGTGGATGCTGATGTGATGCAAGCCATCTCCCTTGTAATCCCAGACGTGCTCTATGCGACTGAAATCGGGAGAGCGAGCAGGCCACGCCATGCGTACAATATCGTCCGATTACAAGAAAACATCAACCATCCGTGCTCTATCAGATCGGGCGTTATCGTCCATCAATACGCAGTATGGGCCAACAGCACCCCGCAACAACCGAAAATGAGGCCCACAGGTCTCACACGATACCTGACAGCAATTAAACATTGCCGATTCACCCATGCAATTTCATGAAAGAGGGTTTCGAATGGTAAACATAATCCCTGCCCATTAGGGATCCTCCTAGATATTTGTCTCTTTTCAAAATGTTTGGGTCCAGAAATCGTGTCTGCAGGTCTTCGACAGTAAAGCCCACTCTGCCGAAGCCCTCTGCGCACCGTTTTCCTCGGTACAATATGTCCAGTGGTTGCTGCGAGCTCACATGCCACTTGCCGTGCGCTGCTAAGGCAGAACTGTCGTGCCCTTGCAGCCAAATAACGATCCTCTTTTTCTGATGTCACACGTGGTCGGCTCTATCCCGGTCTTCGGTGTTCAGTTTCGGTCTGTAAACACTGTCATCACAACCGAGAAACAACAGAACGATTCACACTAAGCCATCTTGCCATATCAGTTTGCGATTGTCCTGCTTTCTTTCTTTCTCTGGCCCTCTATCGGAGAGAGTCTGGTAGGCATCTTCTCTGCGCCATACTGCAACGCCTGTAACTGTGTACACAGCGAATGTGGATATGGGGCTTCCCGGAAAACACTACCTTGTTTAATAGGTATCCTGACGTCATCATTGGCTTTGTTGTCCATTGACCAGAATGCCATCTTCCCTGCAGAACACGATCTTACGGACATCTGGTTGACAATTCGTGTGATTATATCGTGAATTAGACATAGGACGGGGAAATAGTTGTTGTTGCTTTAATTTTGGACACCAGTGTACTTATAAACCTTTGTTCGCCTGATCGGAAGTGCTGTTCCTTGTGCCAGTGAATTTCAGTTATTCTCACTACATCTAGCATTAACTTATCCATTTCTCTTTTTAAATTTTCTTACCTACCTTCCCGAATAAGAGATCTAACATTCCACGCTCCGATCCGTAGAATGCCAGTTTTGTTTTTCCTGATGACGACATCCATCTGAGTAGTCTCCACCCGGAGATCCAAATGGAGGACTATTTTATCTCCGGAATATTTTACTCAAGAGGATGCTACCGCCATTTAACCACACAGTAGAGCTACATGTTCTCCGGAAAATTATGACTGTAGTTTTTCCTTGCTTTCACCCGTTCACAGTACCAGTACAGCAAAGCCGTTTTGAATGATGTTACAAGGCCACGTCAGTCATCTAGACAGTCGCCCCTGCAGCGTCTGAAAAGGCTTCTGTCCCTCTTCAGGGACCACACATTTATTTGACCTCTCAACAGATACCTCTCCTAAATGATAATTAATTGAAACCCTCAGCTGCCGACAAGTGTTGTTGATATACGTCTTACGGGAATCGTCACCTTAGTGTGCGCGAGTAATGAGTGAATGGACAAATATCAATTAGGTACATTACGTACGTAGATTGTGGACAGCTGAGAATGTGGGTCTCACGAGAAGCGTACAAGGGATAAGTCCCTACAGTCGTGCTATCCACCTGTGTCCCCGGTGGCTCAGATGGATAAAACGTCTGCCATGTAAGTAGGCGATCCCGTGTTCGAGTCCCGGTGGCGGCACACATTTTCAGCTGTCCCCATAGAGTTATATCAACAACACCTGTCAGCAGCTTAGGGTTTCAATAAATTATGTTTTATTCTAGAGAAGCTGCACGGTCATCAATGGTATCTGTTCTTTCAAGAACAGTTACTATCTTCATACATATAGATACCTCTCCGTTGTGATTGTACCTACGGTACGGCTATCTGTATCGCTGAGACGCGTAAGCCTCCCTACCAACTGTAAGGTCCATGGTTCATGCTACAGGGACGGGAGGACTGTTTAGTCTGTTTCCCTCGTTACTGCTGTGGGATAGTATAGTAACATGACTGGTACGTAAAATGTAATTCATCAGAATTTGAGCAACATTTAATAACGAAGTCTTTCGCGACGGCACTGATATCTGAAACTTCCTCGGTTTTCTTGCCGCGTCTCAATCTTTCGACGATAGCCTCCATCGTCATCGTCAAGAGCAACTTCTGCTGTGGTGACCTTATACAGCCCGTGGACGGCTTTTGATTGGTCGGCTTGTGACTGGTTGGCGATTACGTACTGTTGTCGCAGACGGTGTCAATGTCTGCGCCGGTGCCGGTTGGAGCCACTGCTTCCGTAGGAACGTGAAGCCTGAAAGGAATGTCTCTGCTGCTTCTATGAGCGACATTGTTTGACATACAGTGTCTGCGGTCCGTGTATGAGCGACGTTATTCTAAACTGCCATTGTGGTTTATTGCTGCGATGTCTCATTTAGTTGAATCTCTTACGTCATGTTTGTGTCATGGACTGGTCCAGTTTAATGTTGCCTGCTAGCATGATCTCATGTTTTGTTAAACTGTACATGTTAGTATTGTCTCCATTATAAGTGTACGGCTTGTGTTGGATGCCAAGATACTTCCTCAATCGTCCCCTGTTCTAAATTTGTATTAAGTTGGACTTTTCTCTTTGATTACGTACGTTGCAGCTGGGTAGCTTTACGTGATGTAATGTTTTATATTACGGTTGGTTGATAATTTTTATTTTGGGACCGTCGCAGAGTTGAAAAGAAATATGCGATTGCAATGTTTAATGCGTTAATAGCGCCGAGATTTTATAGCAGACTGATGAATTTATGTGAGAGCTATTGATTATTTTTCTTCTTCTTCTTCTTCTTCTTAGAATGTCGATGACAACCATGGAAATTAGATGAAGTCTAAGCATGTTGCACTACTTTTGGAGTTCCTGATACTGGACCCTCCTACGTCGCGATGCCTGAGGAGATGGTGCAAACAGGACACTGAAAGAAATAGATCGTCGTCTGCTCAACACCACACGCATAGGACACATCTTGGTTATTTCAGAATCCCTATTTTAACATGGCGGCCCTACTTCGGCAAGTACCCCCGCGAAGACGATTAAGTGATCTCCATTTTGGCCTTGACAGGCTATTCCCCGGAGACAGCTCCTCTCTTTCAGCGCTTTCCTGCCAGCGTTGGAACCTCCCTTCTACCTATGACTTTACTAAAGGTAAGGTACTTGAGATAAAGCTTTCCTTGCTGCGAAGACGTCGAGCAACAGGTTCATGCCCATGAAGTGGGTATCTGCTATCCGTGTTCACTTTGCTTCTTTCGGGTTTTACTGTAACAATTCACCTGAGATCGGGTGGAGCTTTTCCGTCCAGAACCTGGGTCTTCTCAACTGGGGTTGGTGCTAACTATCCTATCACTTGGCTTTGAGTTTGTGAAGAGCGATAGTAGCCTGTTTGAGTGACAGGATTGGTGCCACACAGGAGAACAATATACTCCTCCCGGGTAACACAAGACTAGAGCCGACGTCCGAAGTGCATTTGGGCCTGCTACCCAACTTGTGCCTCTGTTATTTTAAGGGAGGTAGGACGTCAAACGGGCCGTCTTGGAGCAGGGGAGACACCACAGGACATTTTAATTTCCACTGTCTATACTTTCACGAATAAATTCATAAAACTTTGTCAGCATGACCAGGAAGGATTCAGGATTCATACTCATAGCAGTGGAAGTTCAAAAACATAACAAAATTAATTTTGTTTTACATGTGAAAGTTCATCATTTTTTCACCTACTGTTGGCTGCGTTTGTTGCCAAAGGTACACCTTTCTTGATAAGTAAGAGAGACTCTTCGATGAATTTTGCACAGCATACAAACCATACTTACAGGTGTATGAAACTCTAGAAATTATTTAATTTCTGAAAAAATGAATGTGCTGTTACATTTTAAACTTCATATATAATTCTTTAACTGGTTTAATTTATAAGCCATCATCTATGTAGTGATGTAATGCAGTAATGTATGAATAATGTTTTATTTGAAAGAGTCTGCTAGTTGGTCAAATGTTTCTTTTTAATGGGCTCTGAAAAGAACTGTCTCTGCTATTTAGTTGATATGTCATTGCCAGGAGATTCTACGGATAGTCTAGCTGCCTGTAGTCACTGTTGCTCAATTAGCACCATCCAGAAGGCACGTGTAGGGGAACTATTGTCCATCTTAGACATGTCTTGGAGACAGAAATGGGCAGAAACAGTCGAAAATATGGACTTTACCCACTTGAGCAGGAAAGTATGGAGTCTTATGAGAAAACTGGGAGGAAGTGCACCAGCATGCAGAAAAAAATCTGAAGTAACACCAGACCAAATTTCTTGCCACATCATTGCTACCTCAAGAGTGCCTCCTGACAAGAAACATACAAGGCATATCAGACGACAGCTTCTTGACCTGAAAAACATGGCATCTCCCACATCTGATTTTACCCATCCCTTCGCAGTTTCAGACATTGACACTGGACTGAAGGACCTCAAACCTCTTAAGGTGCCTGGATTCGAAGGTATCCATATAGAATTCCTGATCCGTTTGGGAGGAAAAGCTAAGAAATGGCTGGCAGAATTCTTCACTGGAATCCTGCAGACTGGTCAACTTCCATTGGAGATTAAAAATGCGAAGATAATATCCGTTCTGAAACCTGGAAAATCCAGCAATACGCTAGAAAGCTATCGCCTAATTGCCCTACTTAGTAGCTGCTACAAGCTTTTTGAAGGGTAGCGCTATCCTAGAGAATGTCCCAGTTGATCAAGCAGGCTTCAGACTAGGGTGTAGCTGCTGCGACCAAGTATTGTCTCTCACATCCTTCATAGACTCAGGATACCAAATGAAGCAGAAAACATCTGTGGCGTTTGTTGCTCTAACTGCCACCTTCGGCCCTGTGTGGAGAGACGGCCTTATCTACAAATTTCTCCGCATCATACCCTGCAGAACCATGGTTCGACTCATTAACAGCATGCTAAGCGATCGGAAGTTCCAGGTAATCACTGGAAGCAACATAAGTAAGCAGAGGAAGCTGAACAACGGATTGCCTCAAGGATCAGGTCTCTCACCATTACTGTTGAACCTATATCTATCTGATCTACCTGACACTTTGTCCAGAAAATACTGCTATGCCGATGACTTGGCTCTAGCCATACGACACCAGGAAATGAAGACAACAGAAGATATTGTAACCAATAACCTGTCTGCATTAGATAATTGCTTCAAAATCTGGAGACTCCAACCCAGTGTGAGTAAAACACAAGTATGTTGCTTGGCGAAGGTAAAACTGGAAGTAAGTTTGTAACGTCACCCCGTCACTTATCGACCTTAATGACAGTGAAAAGTTAAACCGCGTGTACCTAAAGGAAATTTGGGGAAAGCAATCGTCACCGAAGTTAATCTGTCGGTAAAGGGGGAGGAAGGGTTACATCTAAACGAAAGGAAAAATGCAAATGAAATTGGTGGAAATTAATTTTGAAAAAGCGTAAAGTTAATAAAGAAAGTAAATGTGCGGCCGTTACGTTAACAATTAACTGGCGTTAATTGGATATTTGAGGTTTGGGGAAAACTACGGTCGCCATTCCTATGGACAACTACTATAATAACTGAAAAAGAAAGGTTAATGAAAATATAATTAGCACTAAAGGCGTGGCAACTGAAGTTCACACGTGTTGTGTGAAAACTGAATGTTTGTCAGAAGTAATAAATTTCCCTACACTCTGACTTAATTTAGCAAAAGAAATAATAAAACCGGAAAATTGAAAGTTGATTTACTGACTGAAGTTAATAGTGAACTTTGTTTCTGAAGCACTACGAAATTAAATTAAATAAGGTTAGTCTTTGGCTACCTCAACAATCATCTCAAAAGGAACTTGAATCTATGCAATTTATAAATAAGAGATTTAACTTTGAACTTGAATTACATGATTTTGAACAGTTAACAATAATAATATTTTATACGTACGAAGCTCAGCTGCAGTCACGGGTAAGCTAAAATACGGTAACAAAACTCGCACTCTTAATTTGTGTTTGTGTAATCTACAAATAGTTCTGTTTGGTTATTGTAGCCAGCTGTGAACACTTTAACTGAACATTGAAATTAAAGCAGTGAAATGGAATGATATTACTTTAATGCTGTCGTTTGAATTTCAACGACACTCGGGTTCATTTCGGAAAAGGAAGGGACCCTGCTTGGTAATGCAATTGGGACAATGAGCAACAAAGGTTCATGCTAAGTTGTTGTATTTTAGTGATGCAAATGGAACAGTTTGAAAAGCTGAGGTCTGCCATACAGTTCTAAAACTTTACGTGCTTTCAGTCTTCCTTGTTGGTTGATTGAAGGTTTGAGGTCGTTGATCGAGGAGGTAGCGACAGTCACTTATTGTCGGCCGTCGCTGTTGCAGAAGCTGGATGTTGGCGCGCCTTCTCGACACCGTCACCAGGCGAAACGGGCTCTTGATGTGCGCCAGCTAATGTTTGTAAGAGACTGAAATCACGCCATCCAACTCTGTCCAATGCTGCTGACGTGGCTGCTAAGGATTTCAAACCCCTTGAAGGATGGAAATGTCTGTGGGAAGCAGTGATAGATGTGCGCCTGCATAACATCTTCTCAGGTGCTAAACTTCCAAGTGGATTCGACCCACCACGCATGACGTGGACTGTACCGGCCATGGCCGATGCAGGGATGCTCTCTTTAAGTGGAAGAAGCTGCCTAATCCAGCCTGTGATGCGGGGCTCCATACCAGACTGTTCACCACATTGTCAGTGAACGCAGGATTCGAGCCTGTCGCGGTGCTGAAGAGGACTTCCTGCTAGCAGCTACAGATGCAGTGCGCTGGACTAAAGGAATGGATATTAAGTTGTAAGGCCAAACTTAAGTTTCTTGTGCGTCAATATGTACATATGTATATCTAATTTAATTTTATGATATGTCTGTATCAGCCATACGCTAAATAAAATAATAATAATAAGTAATGTTTTAGTTATCTTCTGAAACGAAATAATAGTAATAATAATAACACCATTGCCGCGTGTAAGAATACTATTTAACACCATGTTAACTAGAGCGCCATGCGTAATCCATAAGTGAAACATATGCAAGGAAAGATTACTGGAACAACGTGTGTTGAACGCTAGCGTCTGTCATGATTGCAGTAATTAACTGGTAATAACTACTTCTGCATTCAGAACTTAAACATTCTCCTTAAACTGTACACGGTGTACTGTTTGACACACCTGAGCACCTAGTGCTATAGATTACGTAACCAGAGACACTAACGCTGACCGAGCAGCTGTAAATGCAAATGTGCTGTGGAATTTAATTGGATGTGTAGTACCCATGTAACAGAGCTCAATGACAATTCCATACAGCTGTGTACCTGCCTAATAATTTTCTCTTGATTGCAACTATACCACACGGACGCAATGTCCATTGTCGTGACAGTAACTTTGTTTCGAAACAACGAGCCGAGTTTAAAAGTAAAGTACGTAGCAGAAGGCAAAACGACCGCTATGTCTGTTCAACACACAAACAGCTTCTTTAATTTCAATACCTTGAGCTTAACCAGTAGCAGTACCCAATTGATAGCTTTCATGGTTAATAAGGTTTCGGTATATCTACAAATAATGAGTCCTAAAACGTAATTGTTATGGCCAGTTTATGGTATTGCGCTAAATAATGAACAACTCGTCGATGACAGATGTACTAGGGTGCAGAGCCGCTCCCAATACAGACACATGTGTAAAAGACATCTCACGTTGGCATAGTATCCCATAATCCCAGCCGTCCTCCACCAGTCTAAACTTAAAAATGTCGACCTCACAAAGTTAACAGCTCATTATCGAACTTCGCCCATGAAACGAAGTTATTACTTTCGAAGTTAAAGTAATTAAAATAAACAATACTGTCGTTAGGATACTGGGGCCCGACAACAGTGTCCGAAATCAACGAGCTATTGTTGATAGCGTAATTCGAAGTGAAGTAAGGAAAAAAGAATACATAAAGGGGATAATGAAGTGAATTAATAAAACTGACAAGAAAAATCAGGTGTGTATTTTGTGACAGAAGTTTGAAAAGGAACCACTATGGTGGGATGAAAGATATACCCATTTTTTCCTCCAGAAACTTCACAGTGCACATGTAACTTCAAATTAACTGCATCTCCAGCGTCACCCATCATGAGGCAACCAGATAATCAGATTTCAAGAACACGTGCGGATGTTCTTCGACCTGAAATACCAAGCAGGCACACTCTTTTCCATAACAGTGGCATAATTACAAAAATTTAGAGTTCACAGAAATCTATAATTTGAAAACGGTTGTATGTATTCTCCCACAGTCGCTTCTAAACCACAAATGTATTTGTCGCACATCCTTTACTCCGTAGGAAAACGAGCAACACAACTTTGCAATACTATACATAGCTCCAGATAATAGTTTGTTGAACTGTTCATGGAATATCAATAAAAATTGTTTGCCTTGGGAATACAGATAAAGGAAAACTGGATAAAATAACATTACAACGAGGAGCTCCAAAACTACACCGGAAACATCAGACACAAAGTAGAAGCAATTGTAGAAATTTTTTGGACCCCTCGTTATATTGGAAGACAATCTACTGAGCAAACAGATCTATTACATTACAGCGTTTAAGTTCATCTCTAAGTGAGTAGGAGAAGTCATAAAGAGACGCACAAGAAACAGGTATTACAGTGGAGATGAACGAAAACAGAGAAGAATTCAGAGGCAAAATCAACAGCATAAAATGAGTGGAAGAGAAACCTCTAAAAGGGAAGTCCTTACATTACATTTCTGAGAAGGTGAAAAAGAAAAGAATGAAGACATTGTAGGAAGAAAAGAACAAAAAGGCTAAGAAGCCTGAAGTTCTTTGCTGTCCGCAATTGGCCAAAATCGGAAAAAAATTCTTTTTGGAACAGAAATTTATTAACATTTTTACTTGAGTTCAGTTATTGTAATAACATCCCATCCAGACCAAGCACACACTCTTACTGGCAAAACAATGTTTTCTTCAAGTAAATTATTTATGAGCTTTTATTGTTACAAGAAAACATTATCCATTCCCTGTATCCTCATATTTCATCGTAATTAATTGCCAACGTTATCATTTCATTTACGAACAGTTTTGCCTTTCACGGATAGATGGCTCTTTATAGTTTTTCTCGGCGATCCCCAGTAATGGTTGAACTTAAATTAGACTAAATAACAAAACATTGGCTTTTTATCATATTTTTTGCGTGTGTGAAAGAATATCTGCATTTACTAAATTAAAAAACAAACACAAATAGTTTCGTACTAATCAGACGTTGCTACTTCACTGTTGGCTTGCAAATCAGTATAACGTAAAACTGTAAGGGGATTGTGCCTAACTTGAACGAAGCGTTTCCAGTTGACACTAGGAGACATACATTAATGTGTTACGCTTACTAAACATTTTACCTGCAGACAGTTTTTTCTGTGCATAATATTCTTACGTAAGCTAATCTAATTGGAAATTTAGTGAGCCCATACACAGATGTATTAAGCACATCCATGTTTTTCCACAGATGTTGGTAACTCGAAATTTAACGTGAGTGAGCTTGCAATAGCCTAAAAGTTTTGGTGAGTCATTGTGCTTTCATCTGCCCAAGATGACAAGAAATCTCAAGTAATTCTCTTCTTCTGTTTTCATAGTAGTGGATATTCTAATAAATGGAGTTGAAACGCTGTAATTTACTTTTTTCAAACATGTACCGTGTGAGCGTATGATCAGGAAAGTAACAGACGGTTCTCACATCTAACGGATCACACACTATTCTCAGGGGTGTGCTGTGATACTCTTACGTGCTGCAGGAGGTGAAAAGAGAGAAAAGCACCCCTGTGTCTCCAGCCACGCCGTCTCCCTAGACAGCCTTTACTGTCACTGCTCGAAGAATCCGTCTTAAACGGAAAATAAAACCCCCTCAAATCCCTTCTTTCGTCTAAGCCCGACCTTTCAAGGATCAAAGCGCTCTTCCTCTTCTTCTCAGAGCCTTCGATACCCCGTGGCGAGAAATGCCAAAGAGTTGAACGTTGCTTGGCACAAAATTCTCAGTTTGCAAGAAGGCGTTTATATATTCGTTGAGAGCGGCAGAATTCCTTTTTAAATGAAAAAGTCCAAATTAACGGATGGAATGTGGAACACAAGTGTAGAAAAGTATGCTAGTAAATACTGAATTAACAGAAAAACATCCCCTACCTATTTGGAAATCCAAAATCTTTAAGGTAAGATACTAACGTTGAAAAAGAAACGTTTGACATATTTGTGGCTATTTGTAGCTGTGTTCGATACCCGATGCCCTTTGATTCTGTTCTGGTTTTCACAAACGTGAAACGCAAATTCCCTCAGCTCTGGTAAATGTGATGGCCGGCGAAATCTGAATGAAGCCGAACCTCAAAGCTTTTTTAAATCGATACATCCGTCCCTATTACGTCTTCTGACATCTTTATTTCGATAGACTCCTTAATTAAGCCGTCCCAGGGAATTAGCGTTTGCAACACGACACTCGTTTCACCGTATTTCCCTTCTTTATTACAATATAGTCGAGGCAGTGTTTGGCGACAGCTGATTTGTTTGATTGTTTTACTCTGGTGGGTCTCTGATGTTCTTGACATCTGTCCTCGATTGTTCTCACAGTGAGACATGCCACATTCACAATGAATGCGATATGCACCCGGCTTTAAAAGACCAGATGATCTTTAACATCACAAAAAAGATATTTTATATTAGCTGAAGGGAGCGAAATATACTGGATGCCATATTTCCGTGCGGGTCTACGATTTTGTTCTGTGTATTAGGCCAGCGTATTTTTAGCTACTATTTCTCAGTCTATCTCAGACCCACCAGGTTAGCCGAGAGCGCTAATCCGCTGCTTCCTGAACTCGGGTAGGCGCGCGGGCCCCGGTTGGAATCCGCCCGGCGGATTGACGTGGGCCGGTGTGTCGGCCAGCCTGGATGTGGTTTTTAGGCGGTTTTCCACATCCCGCTAGGTGAATACCGGGCTGGTCCCCACATCCCGCCTCTGTTACACGACACGCAGACATTTGTAACACTTCTGCACAATTTCACAGTTTACACTAGACACAGAAAGATGGGGTACACTGATTCCATTCTGGGGGGTATGCGGTGGCGGCAGAAAGGGCATCCGGCCACCCCTTTCAATTAACCTTGGCAATTCCGTTGTAACCACGCCGACCCTGCGACCATTGCGGGACAAAGGCGCAAGTGAAAGAAAGAAAGAAGGAAAGATTTCTCAATCTATCTCAGCCTCCTTCTTGGGCGTTCGTGAAGTTTACTGCACCACCCATTAAATTTGACGATCTGAATACCCACTGCACCGCAACAGTGTGCGCAGACGCAATTCTTTGGCAAGGCTCTAAGGTCCAGACTACCTAACAGCAAACTCCACTGCGCCGGTTCGTGATGGCTCGAGGCAAGAAGACAGCAGTCAGTGTGCCCAGCTTTCCTATACAATACACACTGTAATAGAGAGATCCGTCGAGCCTTTTCTTAACTACCTCGTCGAGAAAAGATAGCTGGTACTCTTTTTCGAGTTTCATTGCGAAATTTGGATTACGACGGATAGAGCGTTCCAGGAATTCCATATGGCCACAGCACAAACGTGTCATCCACGTACCAATAGAAACACATTGCTTTCGAATTGGCGGTTTGAGATGAGACAATGTTTAATGGAGTGTTTCCCCACAGAAAAACAGATAGACAGAAACGTAACAAAAGACAGTATGTATACTAGCGTTGCATACAATTACTTCTTCTAGAGCCGGCCGGAGTGCCCGAGCGGTTCTAGGCGCTTCAGTGTGGAACCGCGTGACCGCTACTGTCGCAGGTTCGAATCCTGCCTCGGGCATGGATGTGTGTGATGTCCTTAGGTTAGCTAGGTCTAAGTAGTTCTAAGTTCCAGGGGACTGATGACCTCAGAAGTTAAGTCCCATAGTGCTCAGAGCCACTTCTTCTAGACAAACGCAGGACAATATAAATCATCGCAATATCGATTATGACAGTATAGCTAACAGTAGTTTTAGCAATTACGACGTACATTTTACACAATTTTGGTCTCATATCTATAATACTGTCGAACTTTAAATCAGCAATAATAGCACTGATTTTCCACTCTAAACAATACCGTTACAACCCCCCTTTTTACAAGCTAGTACAGACGTGGAATACCTGAAGGAGCGAGACCAAAAAGTTATTTTTATGTGGGTGAAAGATTATTGCGGCCTTCTCGGAAATGTAATTGAGAATAGTTTAGTAGAGGAAACGATTATAATGGCGGTCAGTAATATATAGTCCCGTACTCAGGTTTCATAAGACAATTCTAGAAAGCGTTAAGATATTTGACTATGAATGGAAAAAGTGTGGCTCTACCAAAAGACACAGTTCACGTCACTGGTGTACTAAACGAATCGTACAACAAAGATTTTATGTACCAGGCACGCCTAAACGAGCCGAAATCCATCCTTGGACGCTTTAAACCATATCTACCCCACACGCCCAAAACTGCTACAGAGTGGCTCCAGGAACACTCTTCTAAGTTTAAACACTTCCCATGGCTACTTAACTCTCCAAACATGAACATTACTGAGCATGTCTGGGATCTGTGGCAACGTGCTGTTCAGAAGAGATTTCCATCCCCTCGTACTCTTACGGATTTATGGACAGCCGTGCAGCATTCACGGTGTCAGATCCTTCCAGCACTACTTGAAACATTGGTCGACTCCATGCCACGTCGTGTTGCGGCACTCTTTCGTGCTCGCGGGGTCACTACACGATATTAGGCAAGTGTACCGGTCTCTTTGGCTCTTCAATCTGTATTTCCGGGGAGAGAAATGGTGACGGGATAAGACTTTCGTGACTATGGCGCCACTAGATGCTGTACAGAGGGGCACGTGATCAGCACTCCACTCTTCCGATAATTGTCGGATTTCGTGACCTTTAAACCAGTACTAATCAATCGAATGCAGTTGCAGGGCTAGGAGTAGAAGAAAAGGTAACAGGACAATATGGGCTTGGGACAAGGAATGAGAGAAGAGTAAGACTAACTGAGTTCTGTAATACATTTCTGCTAGTAAAAGCGAATACTCTGTTGAAGAATCACAAGAGGAGGTGGAATGCTTGGAAAAGACCAGATTATACGGGAAAATTTGTGTTACTTGACATCATGGTCAGGCAGATTCCGAAATCAGATACTGGATTTTAAGGGATACTCAGGAGCAGATATAGACTCAGATCACAATGTATTACTAATGAAGAGTAGGCTAAGGTTTAAGAGATTACTGAGGAAGAATCACTACCCAAAAATGTGAGATACGAAAGTAGTACAGGATGACGAGATACGCTTGAAGTTCTCTAAGGCTGCAGATACAGAGATAAAGAGCAGGTCAGTAGCCAGTAAATTTGAAGAGGAATGGATATCTCTAAAATGGGCGATAACAGAAGTAGGAAAGAAAAAGAAAACTACAAATATGATAACTGCGGAGAAGTCATGGGTAACCAAAGAAGTACTTCAGTTGATCGATGAAAGAAGAAAGTACAAAAATGTTCAGGGCAGTTCAGGAATACAGATATACAAGTCGCTGAGAAATGAGATAAACAGGTAGTGCAGGTAAGCTAAGACAAAATGGCTGCATGAAAAATGTGAAGAAATCGAAAAAGAAATAATCGTCGTAAGGACTGACTCAGCATATAGGAAAATCAAAACAGTCCACAGTTAAATTAAAAGCAAGGTTTCTAACGTTAAGAATGAAGCGGGAATTCCACTGTTAAAGGCAGAGGAGAGAGCGGATGGGTGGAAAGGGTACAGCCATAGACAATTTTTTTTTTCATTCTTCATTACTAAATGGTCTTTCCGTTAGTAAATGGATGAATGGCCTTTCAGATCATGATGCACAAATTGTAACACTAAAAGGCTTTTGTACTCAAACAAATGTCCCATATAATTACAAATTGTGTAGGAATGCTCCTCGTTAAGGAGCAAGAGTAGCAGGATGTTTACAGTGCCGACAAAAAAGATGACAAATACAATCTATTTCCTAACAGATTTCTTATGCTCTTTGAGAGCTGCTTGTCACTAGAACGTTTTAAACAGGATGGTAGCTGTAAAAGGCAGTCTGGGTGGATCACTACTGGCATAAGGATACCTTGTAGAACAAAGCGGGAATTATATCAAAATGTTAGAAGTAGTCGCAATCAAGCTACAGTTTCCCATTACAAACAGTATTGTAAGGTGCTTAAAAATGTTATTAGCAAGGCAAAGAGTATGTGGCATGCAAATAGAATAGGAAATTCACAGGATAATATGAAAACCATACGGTCAATTGTGAAGGGCGTGTCTGGTCAGCAGCACAAGTTCAAAATATGAAGTCAGTTCGTACCCAAAATATTTCTGTTACTGATAAGTCAGATAAATGTAGGCCTACAGTATTTAACAATCACGTTCTGACCATTTCTGGTGAATTAAATAAAAACTTAGGTTCTAGAGGGAGTCATATAACTCTCTTGGAGAATGCCTTTCCGAGATTGATGTCTGAAATACTCCTCTCTGATTCTGACAAAGAGATTAAGTCATAATTAAATCAATGAAGATTAAGAACTCTCATGGATATGATGGAATGCCTAAAAGAATATTGAAGTACTGTGCTGCTCAAGTACTTACCCATATTTGTAATTTTTGCTTTAAGAATGGTCAGTTTCCTGAACGATTAAAGTACTCAGTCGTAAATCCGCTTTATAAAAAGGGAGAAGGGGATAACGTAGACAATTTTAGATATTTTTCTATGCAATCAGTATTAGCTAAAGTTATTCAGAAGGTTGTGTATGTAAGGATAATTGATCAATTTATAGCACGTAATTTGTTGCCAAATGTACAATTCGTGGTTTAACAACTGAAAATGCTATATTCTCTTTTCTCTGTTGGGTACTGGATGGATCAAACAAAAGGTTTCGAACGCTAGGATTTTTTTTATTTAACTAAAGCGTTTGATTGTGTTGATCACAAAATATTGCTCCTGAAGTTGAACCATTATGGAATATGTGTTGCAGCTCACAATCAGTTCACTTTCACAACTCAGCATAACTTAATCAGAGCTAACACGTGGTTCAAGAATCATAAAAGAAGGTTGAATACATGGAAGAATCCTGGAGATACTAAAAGATTTCAGATAGATTATATAATGGTAAGACAGAGATTTAGGAACCAGGTTTTAAATTGTAAGACATTTCCAGGGGCAGATGTGGACTCTGACCACAATCTATTGGTTGTGAACTGTAAATTAAAACTGAAGAAACTGCAGAAGGTGGGAATTTAAGGAGGTGGGACCCGGATAAACAGAATAAACCAGAGGTTATACAGAGTTTCAGGGAGAGCATAAGGGAACAATTGACAGGAATGGGGGACAGAAATACAGTAGAAGAAGAATGGGTAGCTCTGAGGGATGAAGTAGTGAAGGCAGCCGAGGATCGAGTAGGTAAAAAGACGAGGGCTAGTAGAAATGTTTGGGAAACAGAAGAAATATTGAATTTAATTGACGAAAGGAGAAAATATAAAAATTCAGTAAATGAAGCAGGCAAGAAGGAATACAAACGTCTGAAAAATAAGATCGACAGGAAGTGCAAAATGGCTAAGCAGGGATGGCTAGGGGGCGAATGTAAAGATGTAGAGGCTTATCTCACTAGGGGTAAGGTAGATACTGCCTACATGAAAATTAAAGAGACCTTTGGAAAAAAGAGAACCACTTGTATGAGTATCAAGATGTCAGATGGAAACCCAGTTCTAAGCAAAGAAGGGAAAGCAGAAAGATGGAAGGAGTATATAATGGATCTATACAAGAGCAATGTACTTGAGGACAATATTATGGAAATGGAAGAGGATGTAGATGAAGATGAAATGGGAGATACGATACTGCGTGAAGAGTTTGACAGAGCACTGAAAGACGAAACAAGGCCCAGGGAGTAGACAACATTCCATTGGAATTACTGACAGCCTTGGGAGAGCCAGTCATGACAAAACGTTACCATCTGGTGAGCAAGATGTATGAGACAGGTGAAATAGCCTCCGATTTCAAGAAGAATATAATAATTCCAGTCCCAAAGAAAGCAGGTGTTGACAGATGTGAAAATTACCGAACTACCAGTTTAATAAGTCACAGCTACAAAATACGAACGCGAATTCTTTGCAGATGAATGGAAAAACTGGTAGAAGCTGACCTCAGGGAAGATCAGTTTGGATTCCGTAGAAATGTTGGAACACGTGAGGCAATACTAACCTTACGCCTTATCTTAGAACAAAGATTAAGGAAAGGCAAACCTACGTTTCTAGCATTTGTAGACTTAGAGAAAGTTTTTGACAATGTTGACTGGAATACTCTCTTTCAAATTCTGAAGGTGGCAGGAGTAAAATACAGGGAGCGAAAGGCTATTTACAATTTGTACAGAAACCAGATGGCATTTATAAGAGTCGAGGGGCATGAAAGGGAAGCAGTGGTTGGGAAGGGAGTGAGACAGAGTTGCAGCCTCTCCCCGATGTTATTTAATCTGTATATTGAGCAAGCAGTAAAAGAAACAAAAGAAAAATTCGGAGTAGGTATTAAAATCCATGGAGAAGAAATAAAAACTTTGAGGATCACCGATGACATTGTAATTCTGTCAGAGACAGCAAAGGACTTGGAAGAGCAGTTGAATGGAATGGACAGTGTCTTGAAAGGAGGATATAAGATGAACATCAACAAAAGCAAAACGAAGATAATGGAATGTAGTCGAATTAAGTCGGATGATGCTGAGAGAATTAGATTAGGTAATGAGACACTTAAAGTAGTAAAGGAGTTTCGCTATTTGGGGAACAAAATAACTGATGATGGTCGAAGTAGAGAGGTTTTAAATGTAGACTGGCAATGGCAAGGAAAGCGTTTCTGAAGAAGAGAAATTTGTTAACATCGAATATAGATTTAAGTGTCAGGAAGTCGTTTCTGAAAGTATTTGTATGAAGTGTAGCCATGTATGGAAGTGATACATGGACGATAAATAGTTTAGACAAGAAGAGAATAGAAGCTTTCAAAATGTGGTGCTACAGAAGGATGCTGAAGATTAGATGGGCAGATCACATAACTAACGAGGAAGTATTGAATAGAATTGGGGAGAAGAGAAGTTTGTGGCACAACTTGACAAGAAGAAGGGACCGGTTGGTAGGACATGTTCTGAGGCATCAAGGGATCACAAATTTAGCAGTGGAGGGCAACGTGGAGGGTAAAAATCCTAGAGGGAGACCAAGAGATGAATACACTAAGCAGATTCAGAAAGATGTAGGTTGCAGTAAGTACTGGGAGATGAAGAAGCTTGCACAGGATAGAGTAGCATGGAGAGCTGCATCAAACCAGTCTCAGGACTGAAGACCACAACAACAACAACACACAGCAAAAGGTCATTATTCAGTGTTGGGAATGGGTGCGATGTGGGGTCTGAGTGAGGCGAAGTCAATTGGGGGGGGGGGGGGGCAGGGATCACTGTTGAGGCCACTCCCGTTCCTTATTTATATAAATGATATGCTCTCTAATATTACAGGTAATTCTAATATATATCTGTTTGCTGATGACACTAGCTTGATAGTAAAGGATGTTGTGTTCACAATTGCCTCTGTTTCAAATAGTGCAGCTCATGACATCAGGTCTTGGCTTGTAGAAGATAAACTAACGCTAAATCACAGTAATACTCATTTTCAGAATCACTTTTTACAGTTTATAACACACAATTCAGTAAAATCCGACTTTTTAATTTCACAGAATGTGCATATGATTAGTGAAACCTAACAGTTCAGATTTCTAGGTGTTCATATGGATAGTAAACTGTCTTGGAACGCCCACGTTCAGGATCATGTTCAAAGACTCAATGCTGCCATTTTCACTACTCGAACAGTATCTGAAGTAGGTAATCGTGCGATACAAAAATTAGTCTACTTTGCTTATTTTCATTCTCTTATGTCATATGGTGTATTTTAGAGGTAACTCTTCCCATTCTCAATGGATATTTTTGGCTCAGACACGGGCAGTTCGGGCAATAAGTGGTGTAAGTTCGTGAAAATCTTTTCGATCCCTGTTCACTAGTCTGGGTGTTCTGACATTGGCCTATTAATATATATCTTCTTTGCTGTCGTTTCTTGGTAATATCAGTTTATTCCAAGTATTAGGAGCTTTCACTCAGTTAATATTAGGTAGAAATCCAATTTGCAATTGGATCGCACTTCCTTAACTCTTATGCAGAAAGGTGTACCTTATACTGCTGCACCCATTTTCAATGAGCTACCACAAGAATTGAAAAATCTTAGCAGTAATCGACGCTCTTTCAAATCGAAACTGAAGATATTCCCATGGGACAGTCCTTCTATTATGCCGAGGAGTTCCCTGAAAAATTAAGCTGATTCTTGTGTTATAGTGTTGATTGCCCTTACTAAAACTTATGGCTTGATTTTTTTGGGTTCATAAACATTTTATTTTGTCTGTTTTTACTGTTATGTTGCAAGTTCATGTACGGAGACATTCCATAATTTTGGAGATTTACTCTTCAATTTTCCTACGGAAGTAGAAATGTAAATAAATAAAAGTGCATTGAAGGCCTTCATGAGGGGGAAGATTTATCTGATATGATCTAAGAAGAAACAGGAGTCGAAAGGGAAGAAATGGGGGATCCAATATTACAATCAGAATTTAAGAGAGCTTTGGAGGACATAAGATCAAATAAGGCAGAAAGGATAGATAACGTTGCGTCAGAAATTCTAAAACCATTATGGGAAGTGGCAACGAAACGACTATTGAAGTTGGTGTTTATAATGTATGAGCCTGGCGACACAGCATCTGACTTTCGGAAAAATATCATCCACACAATTCTGAAGACTGCAGGAGGTGCTAATTGCGAGAATTATCGCATAATCAGCTTAACAGCTCCCACATCCAGGTTGCTCACGAGAATAATACATAGAAGAATGGAAAATAAAATAGAGGATGCGTTAAATGATGATTAGTTTGGCTTTAGAAAAGGTAAAGGCGCTAGAGAGGCAATTGATAATGGACGTAAGACCAAAGTAAAGTCATGACACTTTCATACACTACTGGCCATTAAAATTGCTACACCACGAAGATTACGTGCTACACACGCGAAATTTAACCGACAGGAAGAAGATGCTATGATATGCAAATGATTAGCTTTTCAGGGCATTCACACAAGGTTGGCGCCGGTGGCGACACCTACAACGTGCTGACATGAGAAAACTTTCCAGCGATTTCTCACACACACAAACAGCAGTTGACCGGCGTTGCGTGGTGTGATTGCGGTTCATCGTATCGCGACATTGCTGCTCGCGTTGGTCGAGATCCAATGACTGTTAGCAGAATATGGAATCGGTGGGTTCAGGAGGGTAATACGGAACGGTGTGCTGGATCCCAACGGCCTCGTATTACTAGCAGTCGAGATGACAGGCATCTTATCCGCGTGGCTGTAACGGATCGTGCAGCCACGTCTCGATCCGTGAGTCAACCAATGGGGACGATTGCAAGACAACAACCATCTGCACGAACAGTTCGACGACGTTTGCAGCAACATGGACTATCAGCTAGGAGACCATGGCTGCGGTTACCCTTGAGGCTGCATCACAGACAGGAGCGCCTGCGATGGTGTACTCAACGACGAACCTGGGTGCACGAATGGCAAAACGTCATTTTTTCGGATGAATCCGGGTTCTATTTACAGCATCGTGATGGTCGCAGCCGTGTTTGGCGACATCGCGGTAAACGCACATTTGAAGCGTGTATTCGTCATCGCCATACTGGCATATCACCCGACGTGATGATGTGGGATGCCATTGGTTACACGTCTCGGTCACCTCTTGCTCGCATTGACGGCGCTTTGAACAGTGGACGTTACATTTCAGATGTGTTACGACCAGTGGCTCAACCCTTCATTCGATACCTGCGAAACCCTACATTTCAGCAGGATAATGCACGACCGCATGTTGCAGGTCCTGTACTGGCCTTTCTGGACACAGAAAATGTTCGACTGCTGCCCTGGCCAGCATATTCTCCAGATCTCTCACCAATTGAAAACGTCTGATCAATGGTGGCCGAGCAACTGGCTCGTCATAATACGCCAGTCACTACTCTTGATGAACTGTGGTATCGTGTTGATGCTGCTTGGGCAGCTGTACCTGTACACGCCATCCAAGCTATGTTTGACTCTATGCCAAGGCGTATCAAGGCCGTTATTATCGCCAGAGTTGGTTGTTCTGGGTACTGATTTCTCGGGATCTATGCACCCAAATTGCGAGGAAATGTAATCACATGCCAGTTCTAGTATAATATATTTGTCCAACGAATACCCGTTTCTCATCTGCATTTCTTTTTGGTGTATTTTAATGGCGAGTAGTGTAGGTTTCGTCGATCTGGAAAAAGCATACGGCATTGTAAAATGGTTCAAGATTCGTAATTGTGAGAAAAATAGGGGAAAGCTACAGGGAGAGAGGCGTAATATACAAAATGTACGAGAGCCATGAGGGAATAATAAGATTGGGCGACAAAGAACAAAGGGCACGGATTAAAAAGCGTGTAAGACAGGCATGTAGTCTTACGCCCCTATTGTTCAATTGCTTAATCTGTACATCGAAGAAGCAATGGTGGAAATAAAAGAAAGGCTAGGAGTGAAATTAAAATTCAATGTGAAAGGATATCAATGATACAATTCGTTGATGACACTCTTATCCTGAGTGATAGTGAAGAACAATTACATGATCTACTGAATGGAATGGTCTAATGAGAACAGAATATGTGTTGAGAAAGAATCGAAGAAAGACGAAAGTAATGAGAAGCAGCAGAAATGAGAACAGTAGAAACATATCATTGGGATGGATGTTCACGAAGTAGATAAGGGTAAGGAATTCTGCTACCTAGGCAGCAAAATAACCAATGACAGACAGAGCAATACGGATACAAATGCAGATTGGCACTGACAAAAAGAGCATTACTAGGCAGAGAAGTGTGCTAGTATTAAGCATGGGCATTGTGGAAGAAATTTCTGAGAATGTACATCTGGAGCACCGCATTGTTTGGTAGTGAAACATGGACTGTAGAAAAACCGGAACAGAAGAGAATCGAAGCATTTGAGATACTGAGCTATAGGCAAATGTTGAAAATTAGGTCGTCTGATAAAGTAAGGAATGAGGAGGTTCTGTGCAGAATGGGATGGAGGGTCGGTGGGGAGGGGGGGGGGGGGAGGGGGCAGCGGAAGTAACATGTGGAAAACATTGACAACGAGAAGGGACAGGATGATAGGACATCTGTTAAGATATGAGGGAATGACTTCCATGGTACTACAGGGAGCTGTAGAAGGCAAAAACTGTAGAGGAAGACGGCGATTGGAATCCATCCAGCTAATAACTGAGGACGTAGGTAGGTTGCAAGTGCTACTCTGAGATGAACAGGTCGGCACAGGAAAGGAATTCATGGCGGGTCGCATCAAACCAGAAGACTGATGACTCAAAAAACGAAAAAAACGACTAATTGAAAAAACGTGACAACAACCTGCCAGTTATTTCTCCAGACATTTGCATGAATGCGTATCAATCTATGCCTAATGTCTTTGAATGAGTATTTACATAGCGCTAAACAAATACGCTTATGAGTGAGGATGAAAGTAGTTATCGAATGATGTGTAGATACCAAGTGACACAGCTTGATGAAACTAATACCATACGTAGAAATAACCGCTATAGTATGGTACAATACTCAATAACATGACTGAACTGACTCTTTCATGCAAAGACAGTCATTAACTAATTACAGTCCGAGAGATTGATGACAGTCTTCTGGATATTACAAAAGACGTTACAAGGTTCTTAGTAGGTTGCGTGATCGCCACGGACAGCAATGCATGCTTTGAAAAGTGTCCCGATGCTGGCCACAAGGTTGGTAAGGAGTAATTGCGCCAGGACGATTCATTACTCCACTAGCGAGGTTGACAATCGATGCATGGTCGTCGGTGAATCTGAAATTGCTGCGATACTTTTCCCCATCGCATACCTCACATCTTCGATGGGATTTAAGTCGGGGGAACGGGCAAGTTAGTCCATGAGCCGAATATCGTCTCATTCCTGCACTTGCACTGTTCGATGCGGTCGCCCATTGTCACACATAAAAATGAAGTCAGTGCCGAATACAGACCTGAAAAGAAACGCAAAGGGAAAGGGGTACAACGTTTATCGATGAGTGCATCGTGTTCAAGGATATGGAGGTCGATACGCACACGCAACATTATGCATCCTCACACTATGACACCTGGACAGCCGAAACGATTACGTTCGACAATGCATGCGTTAAGTGTTCGCATCTCTAGCCATAAGAGGGTACGTCCTGGATCACAACTCAGCTGAAACTGCTCTGATCCGAGAAGAACATGCGACCCCACTCGTCGCCGATACTGTTAGCACACTCATAAACGGAGCCGCCGATGTGCGGGTGCAAACGGAACACAACGTACTTATCTTCGGCCATAGTGACCACCTCCATGCTATCACCATGCGACTGTGGGCCGCGAGACTGCGTGCACTGCAGTCTTATTGCAACTGCTTCCTTTGTTTGACTTGGGTACCTTCTTGCTTTTTTATTCTAAAGCGGTCATCTGCTGCTGTCGCTGACCGTCGTCGACCACCTTGTCTCTTTCTGGCAGCAGTGCCTGCGGTTCGGAACGCTTCCCATAGACGGACAACAATGGCGTGAGTAATACCAAAGTCCTGAGCTACACTCGTCACATTTTAACCGTGTCTTCCAGTTTCCTGACGATTTTTCCCCCATGAAGTCATCCAGATGTTGCCTCCGGGCCATGTTGCTATGAAGAAGAACGCCAGCACAGTCCACTGCAACTGTTTGCTGATGGTCAGACATTTTCTTTTCCCGTTCCTTCACCTGCCTCGTGACAGGGGACCAGCTCCATTCAGCGCTGTAGTCACTTTGACCACAGGACATGTGACGTACAACATTCTGTGCACGTCTCGGAGTCCTCTGGCAACGTACTCCTACACCTTCATTCATTCCCACCGAGCAGTTAATACGTTACGCTGCTTTGTCTGGCTCGTCCTTAAGTATTGCAGAGCAGTGTAGTATCGAATATACACTCCCGGAAATGGAAAAAAGAACACATTGACACCGGTGTGTCAGACCCACCATACTTGCTCCGGACACTGCGAGAGGGCTGTACAAGCAATGATCACACGCACGGCACAGCGGACACACCAGGAACCGCGGTGTTGGCCGTCGAATGGCGCTAGCTGCGCAGCATTTGTGCACCGCTGCCGTCAGTGTCAGCCAGTTTGCCGTGGCATACGGAGCTCCATCGCAGTCTTTAGCACTGGTAGCATGCCGCGACAGCGTGGACGTGAACCGTATGTGCAGTTGACGGACTTTGAGCAAGGGCGTATAGTGGGCATGCGGGAGGCCGGGTGGACGTACCGACGAATTGCTCAACACGTGGGGCGTGAGGTCTCCACAGTACATCGATGTTGTCGCCAGTGGTCGGCGGAAGGTGCACGTGCCCGTCGACCTGGGACCGGACCGCAGCGACGCACGGATGCACGCCAAGACCGTAGGATCCTACGCAGTGCCGTAGGGGACCGCACCGCCACTTCCCAGCAAATTAGGGACACTGTTGCTCCTGGGGTATCAGCGAGGACCATTCGCAACCGTCTCCATGAAGTTGGGCTACGGTCCCGCACACCGTTAGGCCGTCTTCCGCTCACGCCCCAACATCGTGCAGCCCGCCTCCAGTGGTGTCGCGACAGGCGTGAATGGAGGGACGAATGGAGACGTGTCGTCTTCAGCGATGAGAGTCGCTTCTGCCTTGGTGCCAATGATGGTCGTATGGGTGTTTGGCGCCGTGCAGGTGAGCGCCACAATCAGGACTGCATACGACCGAGGCACACAGGGCCAACACCCGGCATCATGGTGTGGGGAGCGATCTCCTACACTGGCCGTACACCACTGGTGATCGTCGAGGGGACACTGAATAGTGCACGGTACATCCAAACCGTCATCGAACCCATCGTTCTACCATTCCTAGACCGGAAAGGGAACTTGCTGTTCCAACAGGACAATGCACGTCCGCATGTATCCCGTGCCACCCAACGTGCTCTAGAAGGTGTAAGTCAACTACCCTGGCCAGCAAGATCTCCGGATCTGTCCCCCATTGAGCATGTTTGGGACTGGATGAAGCGTCGTCTCACGCGGTCTGCACGTCCAACACGAACGCTGGACCAACTGAGGCGCCAGGTGGAAATGGCATGGCAAGCCGTTCCACAGGACTACATCCAGCATCTCTACGATCGTCTCCATGGGAGAATAGCAGCCTGCATTGCTGCGAAAGGTGGATATACACTGTACTAGTGCCGACATTGTGCATGCTCTGTTGCCTGTGTCTATGTGCCTGTGGTTCTGTCAGTGTGATCATGTGATGTATCTGACCCCAGGAATGTGTCAATAAAGTTTCCCCATTCCTGGGACAATGAATTCACGGTGTTCTTATTTCAATTTCCAGGAGTGTAGTTGTCACGTTGAACGGTCCCTTCCTTAATATGCGTGATTCTATTATGCAACCTTATAATACCCAGTTGTACCAATACCAGTAGGCATAGTCACTGAATGACGTTGTACTGCTGGAATTGTTCAATCGCAACACTGGATACAAAATAACAGGACGTTGGCTAATAATCCCTTTTGACCATTTACTGATTCGGGTTTGTACTTTCTGATAGAGAATTGTATTGAGATTTTAGAAGCACGCTTCGAATTTTCTGATAGAGAATACTAGACGGTTACGTGTTGCAGTGGGATGTTAGATGCAGGCTGCTGAACTTCTGCTGCAGGCTTAAAGGGATTGGATAAAAAATTGGAAAAACAGAAAGAAATGGATTCTTGAACATAAATGTAGATGCTAGCCACAACTGCAGGTCGCGCTTTTGTATCTGACCACGAACGGCACATGAGCAATGCCCTCAAATTCGAAATTTGTCGTAAGGTCTTATGGAACCAAACTGCTGAGGTCATCGGTCCCTAAGCTTATGCACTGCTTACTCTAACTTAGATTAACTTGCACCCCCCCCCCCACACACACACACACCCATGCCCGAGGGAGGACTCGAACCTCCGACGGGGGGGGGGGGGGGAGGGAGGGGGGGCCGGCGGGGCGACAATGACCTCAAAACTTCGCAAATGCTTGTCGTTTTCATACCCGTGTTCTGTGTAGCTGTGAGTGCGTTATGTCTGAGATAAATGAATTAGGACGTGGTCAAACTTTTGGTGCTTCCATTAGCAGGATGTCCGAAGTGTTTCGTGTTTGAAGACGCACCGTTTCGTCACAATACGAATGAAGGTTTGTGTTGAGTGATCATGACGGACGACGATTGAAGTGGATTGTGACGGGAATAAAAGGAACGGGACGACAGCTGCAAAAGTCTCTGCTGTACTGAATGTCGTACTTGCGGGCCCTGTCGGCACCAAAACAACACGAAGGGAGCCCGACAGGCAGGGAACTTCAGGGGAGACTGGACTTCCAAAACTACTCATGAGTGATGCTAGTGCACGCAACAGGAAAACGTGATGCCGAAGCCATAAAACATCTACTGTGGAGCAATGGAAGAAATTCATTTGGTCTTACAGGTCTTGTTGCACTGTTACCAGTTTCTGAACGAGTTTACGCCTCAAGTTTGAAAGAGCGGAAACGGTTTTCTGAGAACGAGGATGACTTTTTGCATCTTGCCTGGCCACCACAGTCAGCAAATGTCAATATTACTGAGCCTTTGTGATCTACTCAGAGGGTGGGTATAGCAGTCCACCTCCATCTTCGTTACCTGTACGTGCCTAAATTTTGCAGCAGGAATAATGCAAGATTTCTTCGAAAACCATACAGGACTTGTATTTATCCTTTCCGGGACAACTGGAAGCTGCTCTGAATGCCAATGGTTTTCCTAAGCAGTAAAGGGAACGGTAATGTGTTGCGTTATGACGTTTCTAGATGTTTGTCCAACGCCCGTATATTCCCAACAGAAAAGCAGCGAAAAGAGGTAGTTTGATTGCTCCCAATATCCATGACAAGAGGTTGCTACGTATCTTAGGGGAGGTCGTAGGGAGACGGTGTTAGAAGCGTAGTAGCTTAACCAACAGTTTTCCATTCTATTTCAGGTTATTTAAAGATTATACCTTAAATGCAATGTTTTTCTGGAACATGGTCGATGACGCCTGAAAATTCTTTCTGATTTTTTTGCTCTGTTAGAAGAATCCTCCCCTGAATCATTTCTCCCTCTCTCTCTCTCTCTCTCTCTCTCTCTCTCTCTCTCTCTCTCTGTCACACACACACACACACACACACACACACACACACACACACACAAACAAACACACTCACACACACAAAATTCCCATTTCCTCCACCCCTTTTAGAACTTGTCATGCATCGAGAACTTACGATAATGCTCTCTTTCGTATCAGAGAATATATCGCACAGAATTACTGAATGACCATATACAATATTTTAAAAAATCCTCGTTGTAAGCTGCAGAAAAAGCAAGCCATTATTTCTCTGCGAATTAGTCATTAACTCGATCAAATATGGAACGTGTTGCAAATGCCGAGTACCGTAGGGCATTCTGTTATCGCGTTCCTGCCGTAATGAACTGAATTAAAGCGCAGTATTTGATTTACATCCGATTAAATGTTAATATTTTCCAATAGTATTTCACTGCGTTTCATTTGATCATATGTAAACAACGATGTGGTAACAACAGTCCATATTAACAGAAGAAAATTTGCAATTTTCACAGAAATTTATATCTATATGTAAATGGCTGTTGGGCATTAAGATGTGTCAGGCTGTTACGACCACTGTTAAGGTAACACTACTAAAGATACTCTCCTCAAGGCACGGCTTATGTATTGCTCTAACTTTCCGATGAAACACGTCCTACCACCCTCCTCCAGAAGTTTACGTTTTAAATTGGTTTGTAATTGCCTTGTCTCAGAACGAAACCTTAACTACAGAGTTATATACAAATCAAGAAACGTAATGAACTATTATGAAAATCCGTATGGTGACCAAAATGCCTTAGTTGAGGTATTGATATATGATGATGTACTACGAAGCCAAAAGTCTCCTGATAATCCTTATTCATTTTTGAGATGACGAACATACAATTAACGACGTGTAGGATCTCTTTTCGTTACAGCGCCAGTCCTAAACCAGAAACATCTATCCTTTAACTTTGTTTGGACTTAAGATGATATTTATTTGTTTTGCAGTGATCTGATACACAATCGATGCATTAGATCATTATCTGTCTGTCATTTGCTATCCAGAACCTTTCTCCCCGCCCCCTCCCCCCTCCCCCGCCAGCGCCCCTCTTTGCTGGCAACAGCAGAAATACCGAAAAACACCAATGCCAAGCAGGTCGATAGTTACTGTCCAAATTACTAGGCATAACTTTGTCTATTGACGGTACATTAGTAATTACGGATAAATCATTGTCGTAGAAAAATGTGGTAAAAAATTTTTCATCGATGAACTCTATATATCGTAATAAATTAAATTTAATAATTTCCTAAAATCATGCTTTAAGAATTTCAACGACATATTTTTAAATGTAACTTTTGTAAGGTTATGTTTCGAGCGTCTTAAAATACTGAATACATTTCCTGCAATTGCTTTCATTTTTAACAAATCTGTAGTAATTATAAAAATGTGTGTGTAAAAATGAGATTAGATTTTTAATGTCACTATTTAACGTTATGTTAGTTGTCACTAAAATTATTTAGTTATATTGCAAAAGTTATTTACGAGTGTGTGCTGGAAAACAAGGTCTCCGTATTTTTTATATGAAACTGTTAGAGGTTTTTAAATAAAACAAACGTTGTTAACATTATACATCTTTATTCTTTATGCCTGTATACAGCATTTATTTTTCAACGTAGTCACCATGGCGAAGAACCATTTATCCCAAAGAGAGACCTGTTTGTTGATACCGTCACTGTAGAATTTTTTACTTCGTTGTCGGAGCCGTAACCTTACCTCTGCTTGCACCGCTTCATCACTATCAAAGTGAAATCCTCGATAATGATATTTAAGTTCTGGAAACAGATCAAAATCGCTGCGCCAGTAGCCAAACCAAGGGGGACCCTATCAAACTGAAACAGATTCCAATCAGTACAAAATGCTGTAACGTGTTCAGATTCTTCGGCTAACGGAATCTGATGATAGGCTTGATTCAGGTCGAGCACAGTAAACCAATTAGCCCCGGATAAACCAAATAAAAGAGTCTGAATATCAGGTAAAGGAACCGATTCAAGGACACTTTCTTATTTGGGCGACGGTAGTCACCAACAGTCTGAAAGTCCCACCCCTGATCCTTAGGGACGAGGAATATAGGGGAGGCATAATCGGATGTAGAAGGCATACAAACTCCCTGCTCAAGCATTTTGGAGATCTTTTCCCATAGTATCTTCATCTTAGGCGGTGAGAGACGATGTGGGGACTGCCTGACGGTATTATGGTCAGACAGAAGAATATGGTAGTCAAGAACATTATTAACCCCAGTCAATCACAGAGAAGCTCTAGGAACCTCTCCAACAAACCCCCTAGTTCAGAGACCTGCTGGGAAGAAAGATGGGTGAAATCAAACTCACTAACCTTAGCATCAACAGCCAGCAATCCCGCATCTCGATGCACCCTACGTTTAGTACATTCACAGAACCCAAATGTCTGACCAGAAGAGAACTTAAAGGAAAAGGGATATCCCGAATAATCCAAGATAAGCCCAGTTTTACCGATAAAATCACCAGGGAAGAGATAGGCAGCCAAGAGTTGCATTCATTTCACAAGATTGTATCTCAGACTAGTGGCAGTCCAACGAATGACTAATGATAATCTTGCTGAAGCTACCTGACGTCCGATAAACCAAATGCAACGATGCAACAATACGATAAAGCCGGAACCCCAGAATACTGTGTTTAGAGCGCCCAGAATGAGAACGGAATCACTACCACCAGAGTGGAAGAATCACCAACCGGCCTACAATCAAGAAAGCTGTCAAAACTACACGCCTTACCGGACAGAAGTGGCAAGGCGAGGAAACGTACACTGTCGTTACATACATTAACCCCCAGGGCAGGCAACTGGGGCGTTAGCGGCCACCAGGCAAGGAAAAATTACCGCTGGTTGAACGTAACAAACTGTAACAAGTTGAACGCAGTAAATAGTAATAAGAAGTCGAGGTAAACTAGTCAGATCCGCCTTGCCCGAGCACTCCACTCGATGCTCTTCGCCTCGGTGAAACTATGAGCAGCAACACGAACTCAAGTCACTGGAGAATCGCGAGGTGTCACAATGGTGGAGGTTTATCTACTTGGATTGAAATGCACTCATCTTAAAGCTTGCTGGATCCGGTTTACGACGAAGTCGTACACCCTCGTGTCCACAGCCCTTACATTCGGCAGCCCATGCGTGCCGCCAGCGGTCCCGGAGTCTCCTGGCACTGCGTGGAACTGGCTCCTCCTGAGTCCCCAATCGAACTCGCACGACACGGAAAAATAACAACGTCGCCACAAAGATAGGGAAACTACATAATGATAACGGCCGCTGCTGCCACTAGCGGACTGGACGCGCTTGCGAAACTGAGTGGCGCCAGTGAACACGAGAAGAAGACAAACAACTGCAACCATGCCCACTAAACGGTATCGTCTGGCCTCCAAGAGAGCGCGGAAACCTACAAACGGCAACAACGCGAGCCGCAGCACGGCTCAGAAATGTTTTGAAACTTCAAGAAGTTACAGAGATCGTTATCGACTTAGGTTATCGGAATGAAAGTCCAGTTCAGCAATGCTGCCCTACCCTGAGAAATAACGAAATTCATTTTGTCTCCCTTTAGCTTCATTAAGTTTAACCAACACATCTTCGAGGTGGGCAATGTAAAGACGTCATAAAAGAATGGTGTCCGTTCTTTAGGATATGCATGTCCGAAAGAACAGACCCTAGTCCTGAGACACCGCTACAGTGCTTCAGCGCGGATCCATGAAAATATCCGAACCCTTGCAGGAATATAGTTAGGCTGCAAACTAGTAGATTACTAGATAGGGAGATACTCGTATGTGTTGGTCTGGGGATGTGCTCGGGTGAGTCGAGTTGTGACAGTCTGCCCTTAGTAGCCAAGCAGAGTAGATTTGCTGTGCGTTTTCGCATGCAGCGCGAGCACGCTCACCCTGTTTACTGTCTCTGGCCAATTCTAACGTGATACTGTAGAGCGACAACTTCATACTGGAAATTAACATTGAAATTTGTGTTTAGGAACGACTTTCCCAGGCCAGAAACACTCTAAATCGAGCGCTTCTTAAAGGAGAAGGCCGAGAACCCGACTGCTGATATCGTCAGCATCCAATCTTGGAACGCAGGCAGTACGGTCTATGTGAAACTTATTACATGCTACATTTGACAAGGTTGTTCGAGAGATGAAACAAGGACTTCGCTTCTGCAACGCTGACGGAAACGCTGGCAACGTCGACGTTGACCATGTTGGACTGAGACTGAGGACTGTACCCCCAGCGGCAGAGGTCGTGACGGCGCTGCGCCATACAGCAAGGTAAAAGAACATGTGGCAGAAAAGTAGACCCAATCTAAGACATATCCGGTCCTCAATGGAGTACGCCGAATGAACACTGTTCTCTGATCACACATACCAGCATACCTCCTGATAGGAGGCTCCACGCCATAATTGTTTATGAGAGCCAGCCTAAAAAGTGCTCTGGATTCTGCTAGGAAGGTCACCTTCGTTCAGATTGCCTCCAGTGTCGAATCACACAATTTCCGCTACAGGATGTAGTAGCTGCAACAACGCCGATGATATTCCCAGTGACTTAGGTGGCAGCACTCATGATGTTCCAGACTGTCCAGACACAGGAGACCGACGTTGCTGCATCGGAACAACCCGGAATAGACTGAAGGCTATCCAACTAATTAGCCTGGCCAGTGGCAGAATTGTGTACGACACCATCGAACACTGGAGGCACCACGGACAGCAGGTTGGCAATCGATTCACTTAAAATATCAACAGAAGTCTCTGTGTTGGCAAGGCATAAGCCAATACCATCATCCTACACAGGAGGCCACGCGCGAACTCAGCGTTCACCAAAACGCCGAAAGCGACGCCGCAGGACCGTGTCAGAACACGGCATTTCCCACTCGCCTCGCCGGACGATCCTGCAGGATCCCAACCACGTGGCTGATGCCACTGATACTGATTCCACCTCTGCTTAATGAGCGACGTCCATCTGCCAGCCCTCTGCAGCGAACAGTGATGAGACTTTCATGCCCACATCGTAGGTCAGGGACGTCGAGACTAGGCAGGACCCCGATCCGAGAACCGCCGAGGTCCGAACAACACCAGGAGCGTCAGGGTCGGCGGGGTGTGACGTCACTCGCGAAATCTGCTTCTCTCCACAAATCTTTCCCAATCACTGCACCACCCGGTTTACCTTTTGGCCATGATGTATATGAACACGGTCAGGTCCCCTGCCAAGACCCAACTCGTGAGATAAACGGTACCAGCCACAGGAGTCGACTATGAATTCCTGTCAGAAATGTGAATGAACGCACTCCCACTTTTATGGCCACACAGCAGTGGTCCCAAAGACACTGACGTGGCGGTATTACTGCATGACGACATCGAAACCACCGACGTCATATATCTCCCCTCTGTTTGAGGATTAACCATCATGGCAGTCGATTCATTAATGTTCATGCACCGTCGGGCAACACCAAACGTCTTGACTGGGCCAGGTTTCACTCTGCAAACATCGTCGCACTTTTCCCTTAACATTTTGAACTCAGTGTCTTCGCCGGCTATTTTTATTGCGTCCTTCATCACAAGGATGATCTATCCAGAACTGGATGTGGTGATTCATAATCTTTACTTGTGCCACACATGGGAAAAGGATACGGATACGGCTCTGGACACACGCATCTTACTAGTTAATCGCCTGGCTGACTGAATCACATTTATGTATCACAAGCTATCACGCAGGGTGTAGTGGCCGCAGCAAGGTGTCCTCTGGCCTTCTCCGATCACAGCCATTATATCGACATTATACATCTCCACCCCAATAAGTCTCGTGAAATAACGTCTTTTGGAAGATTAATGTAACCTACCTCCAGGACTTGGACTTCTGTCGGAAAATCGCCGCAGTGGGGGTCTCCTGCGAGCAATGTCACTCTCGATACTCTTCGGCTTTTGCTCCTCTGCACCAAACTGACAATCTGTAAGACACTTACCGAGTTCGGAAGGACATGACTGCATGGCACTGATAGACTCTGGATTTTTACTACGTGGCACTCAGTGACGTCTATCCATCTCGCCAGACAGACAACCACAACGACAATGAATCAAGGTTCACATACTATCTTTGATGGAGACCTCATAGTCCGCTTGTGACGACATGGCTGAATGCCCACAGATTCACCCATCATGCATTACATTGTGGCGTACATGCATCTGCATCTCAGATGGTATGTCACAGTCTTATGATGTGAGACCGTGGCTCATGTAAAATCCAAGCAACCAAAATGAAAGCCATGGAAAATCATTTTATACATCTTTACCAGGAAAGAACCATAGATGTTGAAGTCGCTGCATAATCGTTACAGCAAGTGACGCGCAGTTTCGACACGGCAACACTAACAGCGTTTGGCGGCGTTAACGGAGGAAGGCTCACCTGCGGAGGTGGGGGACGCCGTGGCAAGGGTGTGCTCAGTAACTCTCCATAGTGTGATGGAATATTAGTCGAGCTTTACCGGATCTCCCGTGACTTCATGATGCCCCAGTGGGTTACAATACTCTGCAAACTCAAGTGTCCGGACTACACTGTACCACTTACTTTTGTCGAAGGACTTCGTATACCAGTACACATGCCAGCAGAGGAGAAATCGGTCAACAACTATAAACCACTTACAGTGTTGAACGCCGACAACAGGATCTTCGCCACGCTTTTGGCAGGCCTCCCTGAGAAGACAATGCCAGTGATCCTCGCCCCAGAACAGATGTCGCAGATGGGAGATACCAAAATACAAATGGCCATTGCCGACTGCAAAGATTTAATAGCCATCGCTTCGGCGTGCCGTCTGAGAGTAGCGAGCCCCCTCCACGGTTTCAATCAGGCCTTCAATAGAGTGCACTAGCACTTCCTCCTCCATGTGAAGGACCATATGGGATTTCCTCCCAAGTCTCATCGACAATCTGCCTTATGGCAGTAGCCGGCTTTCACATCCATGTCAAAGGACGTACGGTGGGCCCAATACCCACTAAGTTGTCACCTTTCTACGGTACCTGTTTATATGCAATTGCATTTGAGCCACTCTTCAGGGGTCTCAGCCACAGGCTACCTGGTATCAAACTGGCTCATCAAACTGTGGCACTTCACATTCCGCTATAGGGCGTACACCGACGACCTGCCACCGATGAAAACCGCAGCGTAATAAACTGCATCGAGAAATGTGGACAGGCTGCGGGCAGTCTTCTGAAGATCAAGAAGTTGGCGGCATTGAATACCAGGTGCGGTCTCGGACTGGGCGCTGTCACCCCCCCACTCCAGTTACAGAACTGAGATATTTGGAAGTCAAGTTTGTGAAAGACGTGTGCGGAACGGCCGCCGCAAATTATCGACAGTTACTACGTACCATACGCGTATCGGTGCGACTGAACCTGCTCTGAGACTTGAACCAGATGTATTGTGTGGAATACCTGAACTGCTACGTGACAGCAAAACTCTATCACATAGCATACCAAGTCGCCAACAAAAGCTATGCAACGAGATACCGGCTCCGTGCTATCGGATTAACGGACATTCCCATTTGCCCTGATTGTCGCCTCTTGGACACCGATGAACATCGCGTGTGTGTCGTCGTTCGATTCTGGTGACTGAGACAGAAGATCTTAGCTTGTTACTTCCATATCACACCTCACGTGATTGAAACTCGGACCCTCCTCTGCGGGGATGGCTGTTACTTTCCGTCCGCAAAGTATCATGCGATTACACGGGTCTAGGGAATGTCCATCGATTATGTCTTCGGTGAAGGGGAAAAAGTGTTTCTTGACCTAATTTGGTACTTGCAAGACGCTCACAAAACCATCGAAAGCACATTGAGGTACCGTACGCTCTTCGCAAGTTATTTACGCAGTGTTTTCGTTAATACCCTCCCTCCCTCTCTCCCTTACAAGGTGGGGAGCGCCACGTTCGGTCTGACGTTCTTTGCAGCATCACATTGAAGACAGAAAGTCCTGAATTGCAAGCAGTTAAGAACAAAAGAGATTGGCTGATCCATGTAAAGCTGCATTCACTGATAATTAGCAAAGCAGAATTAGTCCGTTGTAAATATTTTTACATGGCATTATTGGGAATATAAAACGCTGAATAACAGTAGACAAGAAACATCTAGTTGTTCCGTTTCTAGAAGAAAGATTTTTTAGTTGAAGTAGCACAAGAAGTCTGCAAATGCTATTTTTGTTTTCTTTTGAATAACATTTTTTGTAGCATTATGTTTTTTGGACTTCCATTTTTACTCATTTAATAACTATAATTATGTAAATAATAATAATAATAATAATTAAAAAACCCAAGTAAGAAAGTGTGCAAATGTAGACTCAGACTGTTACCTAACGAGAATCAAACTACAGTTAAAACCTCAGAGGTTCACAAACAGGAAGCCACTAATCCCAGAATTTGACACTAACCTGATCCAAACATCTTTCACAGAAGAATTAGAGAAAAAGACCTCCAACAATTGGAATCAACTCAGAAGCAGACTAATCGAAGCCACACAAACACTGATACCTCTGCAAAAAAGAAAGAAACACCCTTGGTGGAACGAAGAATGTGAACAAGCAATCCAATCTCGACAGAAAGCATACAGTAATTGGAACAGCAGAAAGACGGAGAAGAATTACAAAACATTCTTGGCAGTGAGGAAAGAGACAGCCCAATTAATCAGAAAGACCAAAATGAAATTCGAAAAGGACCAGCTACTTGAAATGGAGAAAGACTTTGAAAGAAACAAGAAGCGAAATATTTACAAGGATTTCAAAATAAAACTCACAGGATATCAGCAGCAAAATCATTGCTTCAAGAAAGGAAATGGGCAATTTGCGCTGAACAATCAAGAATATTGCGAAGAACTTGCAAGACATTTTTAAAAACTGCTGAACTGCCCAGAACCAACACAAAGATTACCGCCTCAGGAACCTGAATCCACAAACCCAAACTCATTATCACCAAATATAGAGGAAATCACCAAACAGATCAAACGTCTTAAAAACAATAAAGTTACAGGTGAAGATGGAATCGTAGCGGAAATCCTCAAATCAGCAGGCCCAAATGCTATAAAAGAAATCACCGAAATAATACAAAACGAATTCCGGACGACTGTAAAAATGCATTAATTCATCCTCTACACAAGAAAGGAGATAGATCGGATGCAAACATCTATAGGGGAATCTCACTGATATCAGTAGCTTATAAAATTCTATCCCAGTGCCTTCTCGATAGAGCACAACAACAACTAGAACCAAAAATTGTAGAATATCAGACAGGATTCAGACCAGGCCGTTCATGTCCAGAGCAAATTCGGAACTTAAAACTAATCTTAAGATATCAGAGAATAAGTGGGAAAGATGTAGTTTGCACATTTGCTGACTTTAAAAAAGCTTACGATTCAGTTGATTGTCAATCGTTATTCCAAAGTTTAAAAGAACAGGGTTTAGATCTGAAAACACTTGCAATCATACAAGAGACATTGATAGACACAAAATCTAAAGTCATATTTATGGGAGAAATCTCTGAACTTTATCTGATCAAATCAGGAGTAAGACAAGGAGATCGACTCTCTTCACTACTGTTCAACTGCGTCCTTGAAAAGGTGATACAAGAATGGCGCATACTGAAATCAGTTCTCAAGATTGACCAACCACTTATTGTTCGCAGAGGAAAACTAACTGTAGATTGCTTAGCATTTGCAGACGATCTAGCCATCTTAACTCGCGATGTTTCAACAGCCAAAAAACAGATTGAACTCCAACAAGAATCTGCGGAAAAAGTCGGCCTGCAACTATCTTTTGAAAAGAGAGAATATATGACTTCCAACAAACAAGCACCAAAATTCATGGAGACAAAATATGGCAAATTAAACGAGTCCCACAATTTAAATATCTCGGTGAAACGATTCAGGAAAATGGAATAGAAACGAAAACTAACGACGTCAGATGCCAAAAGATGAACGCTGCTTATCGACTCACTCAAAATATCTACAGTAAAAAATGTGTCTCCCAGCACACGAAGCTACGACATTACAATACCGTCATAAAACCAGAATGCCTATATGGATCAGAGTCACTAATTTATACAGGAAAACAGACATAGAAAACATTCAGAAAAAGGAACGGAAGATCATAAGAAAAATTTTTGGCCCAAAACTGGTAGATGAACACTATCGGCTCAGAGGCAGAAAGGTAATCATACAATACTCTAATATTGATCCAACATTCACAAGTGGCAAGTTGACCAAGAGGTGGAACCAAAGAAGAAGACTTGGACAACGTGGTCTGAAGAAAGTAAAGAAGCCCACAGCAAAATAATGAAAGAAGTATGGGCACAAAGAAAGGCAAATGGACGGCAGTAAGTACTTTACGTAGTCCTAATCGGCTTATTCGAATATATATATAATTAATTAAAAACTATAGTACCCTGGATCCTATCACCCTTGGGAGGAATTTTGGGAATAATTAGGATCAGCGATTGAGGAGGGATAGTTCATTTCTTATGGAAGGGTAAAAGTGGCCTTGACTCAGTTTTTTTTTTTTAATGGAGGGAGGCGTTTAATGTGATCGTTTACGTAAAGCAGCAAATGGGGATTCTTCTTCCGATTCGGCACAAATTTTCATATGTCGCCCCACTGCAGCCTAAAGAGACTTCTTTCTTCATAAAGACATTTCAGTTGCGTGAAAAAGATGTAGATCTATCTAATAAACTCGATTAGTATGCCAAAATTTCGTACAAATGTCGCAGTTTCATCTGAATACCGATCTTATGCCACATTTTCTTGATTGACGTTGCGGAAAATAGTGCATCTCAAAGATTACCCTTTTATACGGGCTCTAGCAGAACGAGTAGTAGGATACAGTAAGAACAGAATCTCGAAAAAAATTGAGAGGTTTATTGACACCACGGTGAAAACAAAGAAAAGGATGTGCTCTTTACTCGGTTTTCAATACAACACGATAAAGATGATTGACGACACTTTTCAGGCATTCTTCCGGTCGGCGAATGAAAATTTCCATACACTGATTCAACACGTTCAATGGGATCTCCTCCACAGCTGTACGCATCCTTTTCTTCAGCCACGGTATGACGATGCATGGTAATCAGTTGACTCTTCAAGTACCCCCTACTCGGGCAGCTTCATCCTGTTCGTTTAGCATCTGTACGAGCTGCATTTTGTGTGGGTGAGAGTGCTTGTTATCACGGATGATGTGCCGCAGGAAATACGATGTGTCGTCGTCAACGCCAAAACCTGTCTGGCAATATCATTTGATGTGGACTTAGGATAAAGTCCATGGTCCGCTGCGCCCTCCGTCATCCTTGACTTTTCTACTTTTCGTCAGTTGTGTGGTCCTGATTTGTTGCTACCAGCGTACAATCGTCCATGATCTGGGACTTCATTGTGCCGTTTCATCTCGAAACGAAAGCAAAGGAGTCTGCCATTGGAGTCCAGTGGTTTTCATTTCTCCTTTGTTTATATAATTATAAATGGCAGTCCTTCGTCAATGCAACACGCGCATACATACATCGCGCATGTACAACAGCGACGCTGGACTATGTGACTCAAATCCTACTATTCATTTTGCCCGACCCAGTATTATTAACAACATTACACAGTGCACGTATTGCTGAAATTCTTCCTTACGTTTTCAGCAATAAACATCTACCTGTTTACCAAACGTTATTGATTGTTTTAAATTGTCTTCATATCTGCAATATTGACCAACTGTCCAAACATTTCCAAAGCTGTGATCTTTCGAATTATTTCGGGAAATTATCTTGTCAAAGCTTATATGGGAATGTGTGTTTACCCATTCCACGAATTTTCAATTTTATTAATGCAGTTATCGAATTTACAAACAGTTTTTATTTTGATTATTGTTTTCTTGTTTCACAGTAAAGCTTTTTTCAGTTTTTCAAGGCTTATTCCCTGCTCCCCTTGAATCCAGGATAACACACGTTTGCAGGTAAGCAGATGGTGCAAAAAAAAAAACTAGCCATTTATGTTCTGAGCGTAATCTTGGTAGGGGAGACAGGCGAATGAACTATCGGGACAGAACGGTCTCGGTCGCCTAATTTCGTCTAGAGCGCGCAGGGTGCACTCAGTCTGACAAGTCCGTTAGGGTTTAGTAAGGTTGCAACTAGTCGCTCGCGAGTTGAGTAGTCTGCCTATAAAAGCGAGCGAATTCGCTGTTTTATTGTAACTTTCCTAATCATTTCCAACTAAGGTAAGTCTGTCATATTTTTCTCTTCACAATCAACGTTTAGTCCACGTAAATCGACCTGTTCTTAGCTATCTTTGTACAAAATTCAGCTAAAAAAAAAAGTTTTCAGTGGTTACTGAATATTCCCTCAAGAGATACGTGTTTGTGGCAGAATGGTCTACTAGTGTAGTTCGTTCCTCCCTGGTCGCCTTTTATTCGTCATTTGACCAATTCTACCTCATAGCATACCTTTCTCGTTTACAAATGATACGTCATTATGTACGGAAAACAGAGCGACAAAATTAGTCCACGAAAAACGTGGAACAAGCTGTTGAATCGCTAATTAATAAAACAATGAGGCACGTAAAGGCATCGAAACAATTCGTCTTGCCTTTGACGGTATGTAGAAACGAAAAAGTAAAATTCATTTTCAACAACTGACAAAAGCTACGAAAAATATCAGTATACTTCCGATAAGGAGCAAGAGTTAGAATTTGTCAAATATCTTAAGGATCTGCAAAAGCGGAACCTTGGTATGACTGCGAAAGAGCTACTCACATTAGCGTATCAAATCGCAAAACGGAAACGGATGCCCGTGCCATTTCCACAACGAAATGAAAATGGCTTGAGAATTGGATCCTTGGATTTCTGGCTCGCCTTCGTGACTTAGGTTTCATGAAGCAGTGCAAGCAGTGGGCTCATAGTGGTCACATAGATATTAAAGTCGATGAAAAACATGCACGGGGTGGAACGGACTTAAATACACGTGTTTAGTTTATCAATATAACATACGAAAACTGTTATTCTAAGTTAAATTCATAAGAAAATTTCACTACTAGGACGTTTAAATAAGCGGTTCCTAATTCTTCTAAAATGTTTTTCATCGTTGAGACCTCCAAAATTTGCTCCAAAAGTTAGGCAGGCCGTTCTTACAGTGTTTCCCCCACTCGTTATCACCCGGTGAAACGTAATCCGACGGACAAATATGTAATACTGAAGCACAAAATACCTTTTATACGCAGATGCCGCAGCAATAATACACTATGCAATCTCTCTGACATTTAGCATTTTGTCTTTCTGACAGCAATGGAATTACAGACACAAACAGACTAAATGCTTTGGACACGACCCTCTCTAGACTTGCGGACATACAGTTCTCATCATTATGACGTTTCCAAGGATAATGGTACACAGAAAAACACACTATACACAGCAAATGAAGTCTTCTGGATTCTTAATGATCTATGTTAAGTGGTAGCATTTGTTCATAGTGATACATACTGTTTGCCAGCATAGCGTAATATAGCTGTGTATGTGACAGGCTTATGTTGGTAAAACGCTTCAGTCACTTTGCGGCTGACGGACGTGTACATCGGCAGTACTAACCGAAACGCTGTAAGTTACAGAACACGACATTATCGCCCAACCAGAGGATTTACTGACTAAATCCGCCCGAGATCAACGCCCGTGAATAATCCCGAATATTCCACCTGACGGACAGGCCAGTGCAGCTAATGTACTGTCAGCTGTTCATTGTGAGTAATGTAGCACCTCCATTACTTACCACACCGGTGACTCGTACTAAACGTCTTCAGTTAAATTAATTACAGTCGAAAGAGCGAAGAAAATATTTTATGCGGTTCCCCAATTCCATGGCGGCCGCTTCACATTCACGCAGTAAAAATTGTAACTGGAAGCCATACACAAGACTAGGACTCAAACAGCGCAGGGTATGAAACTCAAACTGCTGATGCGCAGATGGAAAAATAGAATATTTGTTTTTTGTAAAACTATTTGTCATCTATGTCGCACGCAATCTGCGCACATTTTAAAAGGCTGTTCTCTGTTACTCTCTCTCTCTCTCTCTCTCTCTCTCTCTCCCTCTCTCTCTTTCTCTCTCTCTCTCTCTCTCTATCTGTTAACTAACAATCGCTTGCGTTTCGAACATCACTACGTGGATTGCTTCGAATTTTACGCCTGACTGTGCGTTTATGGTACGAAAATGAAGTGGATTTTCTCAGCACCGTTGTAGCTAAAAATTACGCGACGACTTGTATTAGAGAGAAAATAAAAGCTTTAAACGCTACGTCGATGTCAGTTGTGTACAATTTTTCATATATGCAGTAGCTGCACAGCATTTCATATTGAAAATTTGTAGATGTCACCCAAACAGCTTATCATACGGTATACACTACTGGCCATTAAAATTGCTACAACAAGAAGAAATGCAGATGACAAACGGGTATGCGTTGGACAAATATATTATACTAGAACTGACATGTGATTACGTTTTCACGCAATTTGGGTGCATAGATCCTGAGAAATCAGTACCCAGAACAACCACCTCAGCCCGTAATAACGGCCTGGATACGCCTGGGTATTGAGTCAAACAGAGCTTGGATGGCGTGTACAGGTACAGCTGCCCATGCAGCTTCACAGCTTCAACACGATACCACAGTCCATCAAGAGTAGTGACTGGCGTATTGTAACAAACCAGTTGCTCGGCCACTTTTGACCAGACGTTTTCAATTGGTGCGAGATCTGGAGAATGTGCTGGGCAGGGCAACATGCGGTCGTGCATTATCCTGCTGATATGTATGGTTTCGCAGGCGTCGAATGAAGGGTACAGCCACGGGTCGTAACACATCTGAAATGTAACGTCCACTGTTCCAAGTGTCGTCAATCCTAACAAGAGGTGACCGAGACGTGTAGCCAATGGCACCCCATACCATCACGCCGGGTGATACACCAGTACGGCGATGAACAATACACGCTTCCAATATGCGTTCACCGCCTTGTCGCCAAACACTGATGCGACCATCATGATGCTGTAAACAGAACCTGGATTCATCCCAAAAATGACGTTTTGCCATTCGTGCACCCAAGTTCGTCGCTGAGTAGACCATCGCTGGCGCTCCTGTCTGTGATACAGCGTCAAGGGTAAACGCAGCCATGGTCTCCGAGCTGATAGTCCATGCTGCTGCAAACGTCGACCAACTGTTCGTGCAGATGGTTGTTGTCTTGCAAACGTCCCCATCTGTTGACTCAGGGATCGAGACGTAGCTGCACGATCCGTTACAGCCATGTGGATAAGATGCCTGTCATCTCGGC
Source organism: Schistocerca americana (assembly GCF_021461395.2). NCBI lineage: Eukaryota > Metazoa > Arthropoda > Insecta > Orthoptera > Acrididae > Schistocerca > Schistocerca americana. The sequence goes on along the minus strand of NC_060126.1, from coordinate 408,719,830 downwards.
TACTAGTGATACGAGGCCGTTGGGATCCAGCACGGCGTTCCGTATTACCCTCCCGAACCCACCGATTCCATATTCTGCTAACGGTCGTTAGATCTCGACCAACGCGAGCACCAATGTCGCGATACGATAAACGGCAATCGTGATAGGTTACAACCCTACCTCTATCAAAGTCGGAAACGTGATGGTACGCATTTCTCCTCCTTACACGAGGCATCACAACAACGTTTCATCAGGCATCGCCGGTCAACTGCTGTTTGTGTATGAGAAATCGGTTGGAAACTTTCCTCATGTCAGCACGTTGTAGGTGTCACCACCGACGCCAACCTTGTGTGAATGCTCTGAAAAGCTAATCATTTGCATATCACGGCATCTTCTCCTTGTCGGTTAAATTTCGCGTCTGTAGCACGTCATCTTCGTGGTGTAGCAATTTTAATGGCCAGTAGTGTAGAACTACCGACTGTTTCGGCGTTTTGACCGATAATTTCATCCAGTAGACAAGTATCCAGTGTCCCTATTTCCTCAGTGGGCGCATAGTAACATTCTTACCTCATCTACTAATGCAAGGAAAGTTTTAAATAAATTAAATTTAAACAAATTTAAAAAAATTTCACTCACTGTGTTGACACGTTATATACTGGTGCTCATCCAAAATTTAGTACCAAGAAGGACCGTAGATATCACAGCCAAACTAATTTGGGAGATAAGCCGTTGTACAAAGATCACATGATTGAAAATGGAGCCCTATTTGAAGTGAGGAAGATGATGGGATCGGTATTGAGTGTTGCAAACCATTGCTGGCTGTAACCGCTGCTACATGCATCGCTACTGAAGAAAAGGGGCTCTCTCTGTGTTGATGGAGCACAGCAGTCCATACGACTTGCATATATTGCCAGATTGGATGTGGTGTACCAGTGGGTGGTGTATCCGGTCCAGTCGTTCCGCAATCTACGACCGGACATTTTCGATAGGCGAAAGGTCGGAAGAACAGGGAGGCCTGGGCAGCAGTGAAATCTGCTAGGCGACGAAGAAGTCTTAGACCTTGCGTGCCTTGTTTGGTCACACATTATCCTGTTAGAGTGTGGTCTTGGACAAGTTCGGGCTGGCCGCTGTGGCCGAGCGGTTGTAGGCGCTTCAGTCCGGAACGGCACTGTTGCTACGGTCGCAGGTTCGAATCCTGCCTCGGACATGGATGTGTGTGATGTCCTTAGATTAGTTAGGTTTAAGCAGTTCTAAGTCTAGGGGACTGATGACTTCAGATGTTAAGTTCCATATTGCTTAGACCGATTTGAACCATTTGAACAAGTTAGGAAGGTATGTAAGGACAAGAGGCTCCAACGCTTCAGAAATGTAATGCTGGCTGGTTAGTGTACCGGAAATGCATACTAAGGTGGTGAGAGAGTTGAATCCAACACCGCGCCAAACCATAACACCGAATGCAGTACCAGAACTGCGATGCATAAGGCAGCAGTCCACCAGTATCTCGCCAGGCTGTCTCCAGACTAATATGGGCATCTTGCTGGTGCAGGCTGAACCAGGAGTCGTCGGTAAAAATAATATCGTTCCATTCGGTTGTCCATGTCCGTCATTCATATCACGATTGCCAGTGCAAAAGCCTGTGGCGTTGACTCAGTGCTAAACGCAGCAATGGATGCCTTGCGAACAGTCAAACGTCGTGGGACGGTACGCGCGGATACTGCTTGTCGATAAACAGACCAAATTTGTTGTTATACGGTTCGTGATATGACAGAGCGATCTATCACTGTCATGCGCACATCACGTGTAGAGATGGAACGAGGTGGGTGCAATCGGTCCCGTTGGTCCGTCGTTCCCTTACGCGTCCAGCGATTACAGTTTTGCGTCGCAGTTGCTTGGTTCCGTCCGGCACGAACACCGATTTCTCTGAAGGATAATCCGCAATTATTATAGGCAACCGTCTTCCTTGTTCAAATTCCTAAAAGTGCTCGAAAGAATCTCCCTGTCTTCTACGAGGCATACTGACGCTGCTTACGCAAAAGTACCGGATGAAATATTAGTTCGTCCCACGGTCGTTTGTTCCCCACTTTTTATGGCGCTTGCAGGTTGCTCTACTGACATCCGTGACGTGCGCCTGCGCTGAAATACCAATCAAGTGCATCTCTCGTCGCCACAAACGCATGCTGCAAATTTCACCTGAACTGGATGCTTCCTTCAAGGTGTTACATTTTGGGTGGTGAGACTGTACGTAAAGTAGTAAACCACATTAAGAACACCCTCAACTGTTTATGTGGATGTGTGCGTGATCACTTTATCACGGGATAATTATATATTTTTATTTTTATAATTATATTTTATGATTTTGTTTGGAGTGGCTTTAGATATTGTGGGCTAGCATGGGATGTTTTGTTAACTTATACCGCGATGACACTCGTACGGACATTGACTGCCCCAAAGTACGTACGATATATTTTTCAAACCGCCTTCTAATAAATAGTTTGCATGAGCGCTGCTATTTAGAAAAGAAAATATGCATATCCTTACGCAAACTTTAATTATTAATACGGGTCTCAGGGGCTACTGGTTATTTATGTACCAAATTACATAAAGATTAACTGAGATATTGCGGAATGTAATGATTTTCAATATTTATTGTTCATTATTTGCAAGGCAAAACTGGATAGTATTTCGTCTGCCGTTAGGCGTCCAAAATGAAACGTACTGAACTCATTCAGTGCTGTGAATTTTGGTAACCGAAACTAATTTTAACTTCGAAATTAATGGAAGATCAAAATTGAGAAGTCTCTCGCATTTACATTTAATAACATGAATCGTCAGCGTAATGGCCGACTACATCCTACTAGGGGAGATGAGTTCCCTGCACTACGAAGTTCAGTAAAAACTTTGTTAATTATAATAAATGGTTGTGATCATGAGAGGTGACAACTAAGTCAATATTACACCCTTTCTAATAACAATTTCTATTATATTTTTCAAAAATACAGATCCAACTTACGTTAATTATGAGACAGCACTACAATGACGGTCTACCGCTAGACGAAACGAAAACAGGAGCGATAGTTCAGTCAAACCATTGTCTCTGATCTTCATGGTCTATGTTACACAGAGATTATACCAAAAAAACTGTGTTTTGTTAATTACATCGGTATTTGTGTTTTGATAATAATAACTTACATTCTTTACTATTTGTTATATATCGCGTACACGTACACAGTCTTGAAATAATTTATAATTCACACGTCTCATAACAAAAACTTCTTTTCCCTTTATCCAAATGTCTATTTATGTGACGTACCGTCACAGTGGCCAGCAGCGTACGAGGGCTGTCCAGAAAGTAAGTTACGATTGATCGCGAAATGAAAATCGCAGTGAAAATCAGAAATGTTTCATTTGTAACAGTTGGCTATCCCTTTCAGCTACTTCTCTACGTAGTCGCCGTTCTGACTCGGACATTCGTCGTAGCGTTGTACCAACTTTCCAATACCCTCATCATAGAAGGCAGCCGCCAGTGCTTTCCGCCAATTCTCTACGCTGGCCCAAAGCTCGTTGCCTGTGCCAAAATGTTGTCTTCATAGCCAGCGGCTCGTTTGAGCAGAGATGAAACTCAGTGGGAGACAATTACGGGCTGTATTGTGGGTAACCAAACATTTCCAATGGAAACGATGCAGGAACATCTTCATTGTCCCTGCAGAATGAGGCTGAGAATTTTCTTGAAGAAGAAACCGCACGACAGTTATGTAATGTTGGTTGCATAGCTTTAGGGGAAAATTCTCACCAGGCCCTCGTACTTGGCGGGAGACACTATTTTCTATAACATCTTTACGCGCTCACTAAGAGCTCAGGAGTGAAAAGAGCGACATAATTCTACCTAGAGTCATACTAGAGACACTGCCCAACACATCTTTGCAAAGCTTTATTTGATTTTCATAGCCGTTTCTATTTCGCGACCGATCGTAACTTACTTTCTGGACAGCCCTCGTACATACGCACACTGACACTGGTAAGATTACAGGAACTTTCCAGAGCGGCAGTGGAAAATGAAATTACAGGTGCATTCAAAAAAGCGGAACGTCAAAGCGTATATTATTTTGCAAACATGATTAATGAACAGAGCTGTATCATTGCAAGGATAATGAGAATGGCCAGGGTATAGCATTAATGGGAGACGGAATGTTTGAAATCCCATCCGGTAAAGGGGATAATTTGGAGCAGACACAGTGAAAATTGTAACAAGATATTATTTCGCATAATAAGGCGACAGTGTACCACAGTAACAGAAAGTATCTTAGCTGGAGTACAGTGCCGGAAATTCGCAGCGTAGCGCTCCGTCCACAATGTGAATGCGAGACCGGGTGCCACCCCTGGGAGCCGGTAGGAGCCCTAATTTGCGGACGGCTGTACATGTGTCGCTGTCTCCTTGGAGACCGGCAATCCCCCCAGCTCTTGCCCCTCGCGGCGTAAACTCTCCGCACGTGTCAGACGCTGCCGGCGCGGAGTAAGCAGCCTCCGTCATGCTCCGCAGCTGCTAAGACGACACTCGGCACACAGTCGCTCTGCTAGCGTTTCCTACCCCCACCTCTTCGCCTCCCAAAGTCCTTCTAAGGCCCAGCTCTCTCCCCCTGCTTACACTTCACCCAAGATGCAGACCTTATAAGCACTGAGGTGGGGCAAACATCAGTATGTGAGTGCAGTTTACCGAAATCGCTGTCAGGAATTCCCGGGAAGGAGTGAGCGCCAACTGCTTTCGAAAATTGCCCTTTGCCTTGCTTATCTGCAAGGGTGAATTAATTCCATGCCATAATACGGAGTGGATAAATTGTCTACATGATGCGACATCCTTGTACTATAGGGAAAATATGGCGTGGAACATATTACGAATCAAAACTTAGGGAGATGCTCTATCGACTGATACATGTTAATTTTTAGGGTTCCGTATCTCAATCGGTAAAAACGGAAACCTGTCGGTCTGACTGTGCTACTTTTCAAAACCCTTCTTCCCGTGAACAGCTAGACGTATCGAGTTCAAATATGTTTCACATTTTAAGGTAATTGGACCCTTGGAGGTGTGGAACAGTGAAGCTTCGAAGTCAGTGCAATCAAAAAGTACGGCCACTTATGTCAAATATAATCGCAAATTCATTCATTAAAACCTGCAGGGCACTTTCTTGATGTAGAATCATAACGTTTGACAAGAAGAAAGGTTTCACATTATAAGGAAAGGAAAAATTCAGAAAACTGTTAATTTCTACTTATATCACAAGGGAAAATATTCTTTTGTATTTCTTATTCTACTTAAACCTTAAAATAGAACATTCTCAGAAGTGTATAGTCTGACTATTCCGTTGGTTCTTGGTAGAGTATTTTTACATTATAAACGAAACACACACCACAATGGTATAATATTCTACAGTATTTATTACTTTTTACACGAATATATTGTCGGCTGTCACTGCGTCATCGGGCACAAAGTCAAGCACAAAGATTTCAAACAAGTGCATGTAAGAGTATCTCCGTTTCCAGAGATGAAAATGTTGTTTTGTTCCTATTCTAACATTAACATTTCCAACAGGTGTTGCAAAATGTAATGTCAGTATACAGGATGTCTCTTCTATGAGTCTTCTTATGCATTTCCTCTGGTGTTTCGGTAAATATATGCAATTTTGTTTTTTGGAAAGATACCTGAAGTCAGTCCAAACAAGTACTGGTTATAAAGTCTTCCACGTGGCTCTGAGTGTCGACAGAAATACTCGGTTTGTTTCTCATTACAAGCAATGTGTGTTTAAAGCGATATTTTATCCCATTCGACTGAGCGGTCCAGCCGGCCCCAGTGGCCGAGCGGTTCTAGGCGTTTCAGTCTGGAACTTCGCTACCGCTGCGGTCGCAGGTTCGAATCCTGCCTCGGGCATGGATGTGTGTGATGTCCATAGGTTAGTTACGTTTAAGTAGTTCCAGGTGACTGATGATCTCACATGTTAAGTCCCATAGTGCTCCGAGCCAGTTCAACCATTTGACTGAGCGGTCTGAAATTAGTGTATCGCGATATTCGTTTTGTCGATACGTAATAACCGGGACAGCAAAACAGGAAGAATGACCGGTACTTCGGCAGCAGTGACAGCACCGCCCTTGCCCGAGCTGGCAGCTGCCGCCTAACAGCACCACTGATCAGAACTGCTGCTGGAGCAACGGGCGCGTAAAATTCCGCTTCAAAAATTATTTCTCTTGTAATGGGACACATATAGATGCTTTTTGTTGGTGATAAATGTCCCATGAAAGAACTGATGAGCAGTATATGTTTGGACTGACCCCAGATACACGCTGAAAAAACTAGGTTGCAAATATCTGCCGAAACACCAGAGGAAATGTGCCTTACTACTCTGAGGAGATACACCTTGTGTACACCACCAGTGGAACATAATGGCACGCATGTCCAACATCAAAACGTAATTAAACATTATATTACCCAGACAATAATGCCATTTATACTTCTCTATTATAGAACGTGATGCATTATGTTCTTCCATTCTAAAATGGTGCTTGACGAGGAGAAGCAGTACTGAAAAAACTGTAAGAACACCAGATGGTGAAAGATATAAATACGTGCAGCCAGTATCATAGCCTTAAGTAAGCCGTCGATCAAAATTCCAACACCTTTCACGCAACAAGTTTGTTTGCGTCGCCACTTTTCACATATTTTGACAGATATTTTAACTGTGAAAATAAGATTATGCCATTTGATACAAACGTTGTGTTTCTGACGTGTTTTTCACATACATCTTATACATGTAATTACTGTAAGCTACACCCTTTACATGTTTTAGATGTGGAAAGAGCATTGTGAGATATGACATAAACATTTTGTGCGTGTGTCTGCGTGTGTGTGTGTGTGTGTGTGTGTGTGTGTGTGTGTGTGTACATGTGCTTAAATACACTTCTGTGCTTTTGGTGAGTAATATACGCCTTTCACATACTTTTGATTATGGTAAAAAAAAATTCGTAGCGTTTAGATTTTTTGGAACATGGCACTATAGCGACCGCCTAGCACAGGTGTGCCTTTTCCGCAATCTTGGCATTTTTAATTTTCACTAGCATACTAGCGCAGTCCCACCAACAAACCATTTATTATTTCCTTTCAAGGTCATCACACCAATTAGTGGCAGCTATTGCCCAGAGACTCCTTAATCACTCCACCTTCTGATTACCCTATTAACTGAATCATTAACATTATGATCCGTTTCTCTCACAATAATACTTGTGCCATCAGCAAATAAAAACATTTTAGGTCACTTGTTATGTTTAGTTGTAGAACATTTATATAAATGAAGAAAGACACAGAACCCTGTGGCACCCCTCACTCCAATCAAATTCAAAGCTCTCCACAGTTTTTTGACTCTGGAGGAGTACCTTCTGCTTTCTACTTTCCATGTATGAAGTGAACTATTGTTGAAATTTTTCCCTAATCATATAACGCTCCAACTAATGTAAAAATATTGTGTCAGCCACAAAAAGAAATGTTTTAGTTAAATCAAAGAAAATGCCTTCTTGTTTTAACCTATCGTTTAGCCCCGCTGGTGTCTCTTAAACAAAAGAACAAATTGCATTTTCTGTTGGTATTCCTTTGCTAAAGCTAAAGTGCCAGTCTGAGAGCAAATTATGTCTACCATCACGCATCACTACTTATCTGTGCATTACTTTCTCAAACTTTTGAAATCACTGACAGCACTGATACTGACCAGTCATAGTTTACACAATGTCTTCCCTCTTTTTTATAAAGTTGTTTTACTGACAAATATTTCAATCTGTCAGAAAATTGACCATGCCAAGAAAACCTGTCGCACAGGTGAATGACAAGGGAATATTCCCAAGTGTCAAGAAACAATCTTGATGAAATTTGGTGGGTGTGTAGTGAAATATGTATTTTTCTTCTTTCTGCCCAAAATCACTTTTAAGGGATAAAACACACAGCACAAGGTAATTTAGCATTATAGGTGTACAGGGAACATCTTACAAATGATGATATATAAAAAAAATGCCTCATATAAAAGTTGATATGTTATTAATGTTATTAAAAATTTTGTAATCAATCTTTGTAATAATTTTGAATTTTGCAATATATTTTACCACCATTAATTAAGTTTGAAGGATGGAATCTTTTGTTACAGCATAAATTAAAGAAGCTTTCAAGCCACATACATTTCTATGGAAAAAACTGGTCTCTTAAATACCATTCTCAGAAAATAAGCTGTACACAGTTTGATGTTGAAGTATTTTGATCATACCTAATTAAAATATCTAAATATTCATTTACTATTCTAATTACGTTCTTTAAAAACGTTTGGTTTGCATTTTAAATTGTTGTTTTACGTTTCACATTTATATTTTTCTTATTTTTTAGTTTATCACTTAAAATGCATCTATAATGTTAATTGAAAATAAAAGCAACTTATTATTAAGAAAAAATAATTACAATAATGATAATTTGTAGCTAAATACTTGAAACATAAAGTTTTTACGCAACACACATAAAATGAACCAAGTTACTCCACATAATATACCCAACGCAGGTTTTCAAATTGTCATAGGTGATGCTCTAAATCTCGTGATGTGTATCAGGCATGTTTTAGTATATTGATAAACATTGGTCAAGAGAACTGATTATGTACTAGTGACCGCAGTTTGATAGTATTGTTTCTGAGGTGGAGAGTGACATTATAATCATTCAACATAACTATGTCTGAAGATCTTCTCACAAAGTTCATCCAGCATCGGAAGCAATAATCATTCCACGGCTGTAACCTGTCGCACCGAGACTTTTGGGTTCGCCTGATGTTTCTTGTCCTCGAATGCGATGCACAAAAAGTTTTTTTACACAAAAAAACCATCTTTACACAGTTTCAAGAGAAACTAATGTTGAGTTAGGATCAAGAATCGCTTTTGGAAGCCCCAAATGTCCTTGTGACAGCATCGATATCTGGGAAATAGACGCCTGACCAAGTCAAAAGTATTTCAAAGAGGTTTTCTTTCCCAATGAGAGAGAAATATCTCTGTTACTGTTAGATTCTGGTGGTGGTCAAGATGAAAGAACTATTACAGCATCGTACCTGATTACAAGAAACTTGATCACTGTCCTTCATAATCGTATTTGAAATTTCATCATGTCCATGGTAGTCTTTACTCTTTAATGCTGTAAAAATGATAGAATTTCGTCTTTGCTTGTTTCCTATAGCTAAGGTAATACCTGAATTAAATGAAAAAGGGAAAATAATATTACACCACTTCTTAAATTTTCGTGGTAGTAGACGGTAGGTACTTCACTCAGTTATATCAGTTCTATGTGTGAATCACAAAACTGTTTTAGTATAAATATGGTCTCTGGATATCTTAAAATTTTATGGAGTGAAAAATATTTCTCATGTCTAAATACCAATATATGCTTTCACACTGTATATTTATACGCTGAGTTTTGAAAGTTATTATTTATTATTCCTATCAAGTGTAACCAATCCAAAGTTCGAATTACCGCGGTTTGTTGAATTGATTTGAAATTACGAAACGAGTAATCGCTATGTCGCCTGTAGAAAAAACTATCGAGCTCCAATAATAAAATTTGTAAGAGATGCAGAACCCATTTTGCAGATAAAATTGACTCACTGCCTGTATGCGAAGCCAACCAAATATACCTTCCACGGAAATTTCAATTATTGCAATGCTGAAGACCACTTACACCAATCATCTGAAAATGAAACAGGACCCAAGATATCTAAATAATGTACCGGAGTCTGAGCACTGCTTTGCTTTGAAATTATATTTTCAACTTGAACACACTTACGTGAACCAGCCACGGACCATAAGAATAGCAATCATAATATGAAACGCAAGAGAATATAATGATTTTACATTCTTTTGCCACATTCACACATTTTCAAAAGAAGAAATTGAAGCTATTTGATTACAATAATTTACTCGTAAGAAAGGAAACCTGGATAAAAATATGAAAATTAACTTAAATCTAGTAAAGAGGTGCCAGAATGTGTCAGAACATCAGGTATGTACAGTTCTGCATATTTCCTGCGCTAATAAAAATTTGATTTAATTTGCAGACTATTCACAAGAATTGATTATTGGATATTTTGCATATAAGAGAGGTGTAATATACGGAAGAGCAAAACAAACTGGTAGAGGCATGCCGATGTAAATACAGGTAGAATAAGGTGCAGCGGCCGGCAACACCTATAAAAGGCAACAAGTGTCTGGAGCAGTTGTTACATCGGTTATGCTGCTACAAAGGCAGTTATCAAGATTTAAGTGAGTTTCAACGTGGCGTTATAGTCGGCGCTCGAGCGATGGGACATAGCGTCTCCGAGCTAATGCTGAAGTGGCGATTTTTCCCTCACGACCATTTCACGAGTGTATCGTGAATATCAGGAATTCGGTAAAATTTCAAATCCCCGACATTGTTGCGGCCGTAAAAGGTTCCTGCAAGAACGGGACCATTGAATACTGAAGAGAATCGTCCAACGTGACAGAAAAGCAACACTTTCACAAATTGCTGTAGATTTCAATGCTGCAACACCAACAAGTGCCGGCGTACGAAACGTTCAACGGAACATATTGATAGTGGCTTTCAGAGTCGATGGCCCTCTCGTGTACCCTTGATGACTGCACGAAACAAAGCTTTACGCCTCGCCTGGGCCTTTCAACATTGACACTGGCCTGTTGATGGGTGGGAAAATGTTACCAGGTCGAACGAGTCTCGTTTCAAATTGTATCGAGCGGATTAACGTGTACGGGAAACAAAAACACCCTGAAGAAGGTCGCTTGCAACAGGGACCGAAACGTCGGTAGTGTTATATATATTGACAATGCGGTCGCGAACGCAGAAAAATTTTATTGAATTGAAGCCTACGTTTATAACTTGTCCAAGAATTTTATTATTTAAGTTAGGTGAACTGTACGTCGTGACTTGTGAGATATAGGTCTGGAGAACGGAAAGTTCGAAAGATTTTTCCTACTATGATTTCCTGGGCTGTGATTACTATATTTTGGATCAAATTATATAGTGTAAATTGAACCTGTCCGGCGAATTGAAAATGAAATGAGAATTCATTATTTCTTGGGCGCCAAAAGGAAACAGTTCTAATGGTCAGCAGAAAAGAGAGAACTCTGCAGAAGGGGCAATGTGGAAGTCCGGGCGTTTCATATTTCTCGACAGGTTCGACGCGAGAAAGCTACGGACGACGTTTCTCAAGTGGCGCCAGCTGCCGGCGACTGGCGACAGAAACTGCCGGGCACAGCCACCCTGGGGAGAAAATTCCTCCGGCTGACCGCTGCTCCGTTGCACACAAGTCTTCAGAGTCAAATACCTTCAGTCTTAATTCAAGAGGACTTTTAAATAACTTTTAACGCCGGAAATGCATATCCTCCTATTTCCATCTATCGTTCTATAAATTTGTTTCCTTATTTTGTTACCTAAAGATATGACATTTCTGTGCCTTTATATGTTGTACTTGTTTTACAATTTATATATATATATATATATATATATATATATATATATATATATATGCATTTATGTCGATGTATAATTGGTTTATTTTGTAAATATTAATTGTATTTTTACGTTGGGTCTTGCCTAGGGAAAACTATGCTATCGAACGGTTTACATCGATAGGTCGTGTGGAGAACCAAAATGTTTAGGATCTTTGGTAGTGTTAACTCTGCCGCATGGAGCGCGGGCAGGAGAGAGTCTGGCTGGCGTAGGGCGGTGGAGCAGGTGTGTTGTGTGATGCTCCCGCGAGTTGCCGCGCTTTCAGGGTTTAGCAGCATGTAATTGGGCTCGACTTGCTGTGATAGTTTCTGACACGGTGTCGCGGACGGGAAGCATTAGCTGGCGCACATCAAGAGCCCGTTTCGTCTGGTGACAGTGTCGAGAAGAAGGCGCGCCAACATCCAGCTTCTGCAACAGCGACGGCCGACAATGAGTGACTGTCGCCACCTCCTCGACCGACGACTTCAAACCTTCAATCAACCAACAAGGAATACTGGAAACACGTAAAGTTTTAGAACTGTATGGCAGACCTCAGCTTTTCAAAGTATTATTAGCAAAATACAGCAACTTAGCATGAACCTTTGTTGCTCATTGTCCCAATTGCATTACCAAGCAGGCTCCCTTCCTTTTCCGGAATGAATCCGAGTGTCGTTGAAATTCAGACGCCAGCATTAAAGTAATATCATTCCATTTCAATGCTTTAATTTCAAAGTTCAGTTAAAGTATTCATTGCTGGCTACCATAACCAAACTGAACTATATTTAGATTACAAGCACAAATTAAGAGTGCGAGTTTTGTTACCATATTTTAGCTTACCTGTGACTGCAGTTCAGCTTGGTACGTACTAAATTTTACTATTGTTAATTGTTCAGAGTCATTTAATTCAAGTTCAAAGTTACATCTCTTATTTCTAAATTATGTAGATTCAAGTTGCTTTTGAGATGATTGTTGAAGTAGCCCAAGACTAACCTTATTTAATTTAATTTCCTAGCGCTTCAGAAACAAAGTTCACTATTAAATTCAGTCACTAAATTAACTTTCAATTTTCCGGTTTTATTAATTCTTTTGCTAAATTAGGTCTGAGTGTAGCAAAATTTATTACTTCTGACAAACATTCAGTTTTCACACAACACGTGTCAACCTTTAGTTGCCACGCTTTTAGTGCTAATTATATGTGCATTAATTTTTCATTTTCAGTTATTATAGTAGTTGTCCATGGGACTGGCGACTGTAATTTTCCCAAAATCTCAAATATCTAAGTAACGCTAATTAATTGTTAACGTAATGACCGCACATTTACTTTCATTACCCTTTTCTCAAAATTAATTTCCACCAGTTTCATTTGCATTTTTCCTTTCATTTAGATGTAACCCTTTCCTCCATCTTTACCGACAAATTAACTTCGGTGACGATTGCTTTTCCCAAATTTCCATTAGGTGCACGCGGTATAATTTTTCACTGTCATTAAGGTCGATAAGTGAGGGGGAGGTTACAAACTGTGTAAATATCTCAGCAGGAGTTGGTATGTTCCCAATCCCTTTTTAATTAAGTAATTTATGACGAAAAGCACTTCATAAACTATGCCTGACCTAAAATTTCTTTTGTTTGCATTTAAAACGATGATAAGGTCGTAGACAGAACGAAAAAATATTATTTATTCAGTTTTACTTAAATTTCTTGTTGTTTAACTAGAGACGTTAACCATACACATTAATAAAACACGTTGCCCAAGCTCTGCAGCATATTTACCATCATATCAATGAAAGATGTCTCCTGCTGTTTACGAACTCTGTCTCAATGCTACCAACATGCACATGGATAAGGGACAGACATACGTGCCTTATGAAAGAATGCCTGCTAGAGAACATGTGTCCACACGGGGATTCCTAACCGCAAACAACTTATGCTCTCGCTAACACTAGTTCTGAGTGCCTAAAGGTGTAAATACGCAATGCAAAAAAAAAAAACAAAGGATCACTTTTTCGGGACCCCGTAATATGCTCCCCCTGCGACGCAAAAGTTTAAAATTTGTTTCAATGATGCCTACAACCTAACTACATACTCAAACAGCAAGTTATCGACACATGCAAAAAAAACGCCACAGCTCGGAAGTTCATGTGAGCTGAAGGTAGGTTAATGATGTCATCTTGGCACCAGATTTCACCACAATTCTGGCCAATGCCATCGTGGACGTGTTATACTCTACAATGAGAAGGTCGTCACAGCCCCTCTGACCCCATTTTCACCCATCCTTTGACGTCTCTGTGATTGGAGGCCAGTACGCAACACGTGGCATTGAAATCACGCGTGACAGAGGAGAACACTTCACGCTCACTGCCCCTCAGAATCGACAGAAAAAAATCAGGGGAGCCATAAAGGGTATCAATGAAACCACTCCTCTCCCTGGGGCGTTGAGTCCCACACATTTCGCGATAGAAATGTCACTTTGCAGTGCGATAAGCAACATGCAGATTTTCTTGGCAATCCTTGACACTGCTCACATTCAGAGATTCCTCATCCCTTCTCTAGGGACACTGTGAGGCTGCAGCCCCATGGAACGTGATCGCACCAGTTTAGAGAGCAGAGCGGCAGCAATTTTTGCTCCCATGTACAGGTTTGAACCACTAGAGATCGTTGAGTAACATGGTACGAAATTCGAACGCGATCCGAAGCATCAAAGTGTACTTTCTAGCGTTTCTGTTTCCCACACTCTTGTGGCGCGATCACGCGGGAGTGCAATTTTAGCACGTACGTGAGTAAAACGGCAAAGGTCCGTCTAAGCCCCCCAGTTCTGCAACAGCTTCCGTGTCACCCACGCAAATTTATTGAGCACGTCACAAATATACCTGTCAGAAACTTCGACGCCAATTCGGCTTGACGGCTGCACTTGCGCCTGAGGTAGGCAAACCGCACCGAGTCTTTTCGAAGGGGTTGGCTAAGTCTCAGGCGCTAGAGCAGCCGCCAGGTTGAACAGATGTCGAATTATTTGACAGGTAAGTTTCGAAGGCGCTCAACGAAGGTGGATGGGTGGCACCGTGGCAGCGGGATGGAAATTCTTCGAAGGACCTATTGCCGTTTTATTCACAAACACGTCAATGTTCACTCCCGCTTGATCACAGGAGGGTGAAAAACAGGAGTGTTAAGAAAGCATAACTACCATTTACTGCTTCGCATCACATCCAAATTTCGTCGAATTGGTTTGAACGGTTCCTAGTGTTTCTAGCCTGTACGCGAGAGCACAAATTGCGATTGCATTGCCCTCCAAAGTTGTGCGATCATGTTCAGTTAGGATGTACCACTACAGTCACCTTAGAGAAGGGTATTCAACAGCGACAAAGGTTGCCAACAACATGTTCCTATTGCTGATCGCACTGCGAACTGTCGTCTCCTACCTCGAACTATGTGGGAATCAACGCCCCAGGCAAGTGGGTGGTTTCGATGACGTCCTTTATCCCAACCCTTGAGGTGTTTTCGTGTCGATACTGAGGGGTGGTATGTGTGAAATTTTCTCCTCGGCTACCCATTAAAAAAACGCGTGATTTCAATACTGGGTGAAGCGGTTCCGACCTTCATCGCAAACGTATCGAAAGGAGTGCAATGTGAGCAAGAGGGGCTGTGATGACCTTATCATCGTGTGACACGTTCACTGTGGGGTCGGGCAGGACTGTGGTGAAATCCGGTGGCAGAGTGACATTATTAACCTACCTTTTATCTCACATGAACTCCCGAACCGTGGCAATTTTTTCGCATGTACCGACACATTACTCACTGAAGCGTCGTCAAGCCCGAGTGTGGCGTCGCAGGAAGCCACGCTTTTCCATCATTATAGAGGAAGGTTGTAGGTATCTGACGTGTGCACATCAACCTAGCGGTTATCGATCCCGTCTGGCGTAAAGTTCGGCTATATAGCACGCGCCTGAGGCGAGGCACGGAAAGAGAGAGTGAACACGGAGCCGCTAGGAGGCGTGAGTCGCTCATGCACTGTGTTTGGAAGCACGCTGGACGACAACATAAGCTGGCAACGCGTAGAACTGAGGCTGTTGGTACTGGCATTGGTGATTCTGACGTTTATTGTTGGTTGACGAGACTCTGAGTGGACAGCCTTGTTTATGCTGGCATTGGAACCATGGATAGTTTTTTTTTTTTTTTTTTTTTTTTTTTTGTGGTTGAGCAAAATTTCAGCCCATGAACTGTGGTAACAACGTGATTTAATGTATCGCTACCTCTTGTTGCCTCATTCGAAATTCTTGTCAGCTGCTTCAATGTGCGCTATGGGTACTGCAAACTACCACACCCGATCGATTTCCTTAGTAGCGAAATGCCCGTGTTTTGATGGTTTATCAAGTGTGGTTATATTTTTATTTTATTTTATTTACTGGACCAAGTGGCTGCTTGAAGTTTCCCAGGCCACAGTTTAAATTGCCATTATTGTCTGGCCTGTATTCCCTGAAGCACGTTTGAACATGTTTTTGATGCCTGTTGAATTAACGCCATCTGTTCGTGTGTTTTAGAAGCTTGTCTTGTAACTTTGTTTTCCCTCCCGTGTGTACAACGACCTGCCTGAGGAGACGGGCGAGCTGGCCCTGTTGATTGTTGGAGAGTAAATGATCTCGTACCAAGAGCGGCAGTTCATGTGTAACGAAAGGAAAGCTGTGGAATCCTGCTTTAAGTATACGCCTCCAATTATAATCATTATCTCTTGACGCATTTGTAGTTGCGTGAGTGATGGCTTAATTTTAAAACCACGAGTTTGTTTAATGTTGTTTAATGGTCCTGTGTTGAACTACTGCAGGAGTTTACTCTAGAGTCATTTACTTGTCAGCTTGAATTTGTTTTTGAGATTTATATATTTAGTTACAGTAATATTTTTATGAGAAACTTTGTCTTAAAATTTTATGCTCTGTGCCTTTTTTTTAATAAGTACCAAGGAATGAAACTTGCTGAGAGAGCTATATTGTAATAAAGTCAATCATGTTTGAGAATTGCGGCCTAGTCCTTTCATTAACTGAATCTTTCCTGTGCTAGCGTAAAGTTGCCCTACACCATCTTTGAAACAAATTTCAAACTTATGTGTCGCAATAGGGGACAATTAATGGGTTTCAAAAAGTGATCATTTTAATTCTGTTGCACATTGTATATTTTAAATAGAAGATGAACATTACCTCACTAGAAAAATAGCCAAAACAATATGCAAAGAAGTTTCTTATCAGCAGATTGGTATGATATTCGATTTAGATAATTTGTATGTAATACTGACATAGCGAGAAACAAAGATGATTAGTTACATGTAATGCGGTATACTAAGCATGATTTACTGACAGAAATCGTAATATTTACTTCGTGACATGCAGCACCATAGAATGATGTACTTTGCTATGGGTGTACAAAATACTTTAATATTAAAATTCGTCATTTCATTTCGAGCGTTCTGCTTGCTGTCTCTTTTCTACACAGTGTGATATCGCAGTGTCCACGCACTCTCGGCGCAGGTAAAGTGCTTCATAGGCACGCAAAGTTGTGTGTAATGTCATAAAATTTATGTCAGAAGAGGATGATGAGGGTGTAAAAAATCAAACGGCTCTGAGCACTATACGACTTAACTTCTGAGGTCATCAGTCGCCTAGAACTTAGAACTAATTAAACCTAACTAACCTAAGGACATCACACACATCCATGCCAGAAGCAGGATTCGAACCTGCGACCGTAGCGGTCACGCGGTTCCAGACTGAAGCGCCTAGAACCGGCCGGCTGTAAAAATTCCATTGAAAAATGTGCTAGAGGAGGTTGGTACAGCCACTGTCATTTGCCATTGGACGATAACGAGTAAATGGAAGGAGGATGAAAACATAGATACAGATGCTGCCCAATGCTTCCCTAATTCACGAAAGAGTCAAAAGAATAAAAAATGTAACATTTAGATAATCCTGATTTCCATGTGATACATAAACCGCACCTGACGTTAAAGTAACTAGGTGCTTTAACCACTGAAAATACATTTCAAAGATGCATTTCATGATTATAATCCTTAATGTGTATGTCAGTCTTCAGTTATATCACTTTTGCTTTTTATTTTATTAATATCCATAAGTGCTAGCAAATTCACGTTGCATAACATTTACGAGGTAAAGTGTGTCATACACTAATAAGAACGTGCTAGTTGCATGTTTATGTATATGATGAAAACATATTGACGTTTCTCATAACATGAAAAATTACTGTAGAGAGGGCACATCCATAATATTTCATAATATATGTCGATTAAACATGTATATTTCGTGCACTAGATCCAGTGAGTGGTCAGATGGATGAAGGCAAAGAATAAAAGACGTATATCAAGCAGAAAGCATCTTGTTGTCATACATGCAAATAGCAAACACATTTATATGAGTCCCCCTACAAGAGGAAAATTGTACTGACGTAACCTGTTAATATGCTGATTTTAAGACTCGCTAATTGTAGCTTGGAAGTTCTACAAAACATGCATTTTGTGGAGGTTTTAGTTGTCGACTGTGCTAGCCCTATTCCACAGTGGCCATTCACAAGGTTTCTATACAACTTCTCCTCTCGTGCCTGCAAAACTGCCATCGTCCCCTCCCTTATCACTACGTATGCACAGACAAAGCAAGTTATTTTGTGTACACTGTAGAAAGAAATAATGCGTCAGTGCATGGAGACACAATATGAGATTAGATGGGATAAAATAAAAAACCAATACTGGTGTGGTTACAATAGCATATTTCTATTGACTGTTGTGTTTTAACTTATGAATTATTATATATTATTAATTTTCACAATAATTATAGCAATAATTTTACATAACAGACTTCAGTACAAGCTACTACAAGTCTGTTCTGCTTTTCTGTCTCATGTGAAGTGTTACTATTTTTTCCATTATTATTAGTATTCAGTTTTATGTTATACATAACATTATGCTAGTGTATGTTTCATTATGGCTAAATATATTATTTCATTGCATTATCAACTGACAGCCTAGAAAGAAAAGAAAAATTAATTTACGAGTATGTAATTTGAATTCTTCATTTCAATAAAAGTGTGTTTATACATTACTTCACTCAAAACGTACCATTAGAAAATTAACAAAAGGTGGAAATGAAATTTTGATACATTTCATGAAATTTTATAACCTTATGTTAATAATACAGAATACCTTAAATATTTGATTTATTTTGCAATCAGGGCGCATTCATTGGTCCACCATACACTGTGTCTTGTAACAAAGATACACATTCAGAAGTTAGTCATATGAGGGGATATGGTATAAAAGTGTTAATAGACTACTGTTTAATATCTAATAGTAAATATGAATGTAAATAATAAGATACAAGTGTAATAAAATATGTTGTGCATTAGTTACTTTTAGAATGAACAATTATTGGGTAATAGAACATTTGATTGTGGTCTTCATTTATAGTTGCTCATTACTCCATTTTAAGTCATAGAAAACTACTTGTAACTGACACTGTTATAACACAAAATATGAACCTAGTGGTACAGATTTGTTGTTAGCCAACAGTGTATATGAGGATATTTTCAAGCGGTTTTAATTCGAACATCAATGTCATCGCACATAGGGTATATATCATTATATAATATTTCTTGTTTTTGTTGTGGTCTTCAACCAAAAAACTGTTTTGAAGTATCTCTAAGCATGGGCCTATCCAATCCAAGCTTCTTCTTTGCATAAATACTGCAACCTGCATACACTTGACCCTGCTTACTGCCTTCAAGTCTGGGGCTGCCTCTACAGTTGTTATCTGCCACACTTTCCTCCATCATCAAATTGACAGTTCCTTACTATATCAGGATGTTCCTTACCAAGTGATTTGTTTTAAGGAGGAAACACTAATGTTTGTCAAAATAGGTCTAATTTTGGATGCAAATGCAATGTGTGTATAGGAAATTAATATGTATCTAACCCTTATGAATGTGTAAACGCAACGGAATTTAATATTATATATAAATATAAATGTGCACAATGTTTCTGTGACTATTGGTCACAGTGCTACTATGAGCACTACTACCTTTTACTGAATGACATATTGGATATTTTAACACTGGCGACCTGTGATGAACAAGAATTCTAGCAAATAGTTATTTCAGCAAACATCAAAATACGAATGCATTAGTCAGATGAGAGAATACTGATTCTAAAAACACAACTGGATGACCACATGTTCATCATAAATCATACATGGTTCTTCCTGGAATAGAACAATCAGCAGTATAGGAATAACTAACCAAAGCTAACGAAATTTATGTTCATTTAAGCTGTGTGTTCAGAAAGCCCGATACATCATTCACAGACAATACACATAACCAAATGATAGAGAGTTCTACATGTTTTGCGCCAATAACTTTGCAGAATCAAAATGAAAATGCAAACTTCTCAGAACTAAATTAAATAGGTGTTACTTAAGACACCAGGTAAAACAATAATCATATGTCCTAAACGTTAGATGAATTTTACCCTTTATCATCAGACAAAACATCATGCCTAGAGATCTCTAGAAACTGAGTGATATGCACATCCATGGAATGAGTGTATTCGGCCTTACGGGATGTTAAACACTGAAAGAGGTTCAACCAGCAGTAAATTGTCAAATCTAAATTTGTTTCCAAAATTGATAACGATTACCAAACTGAGAAGAGATATGTAAACCAAGTATGAGGTAAATTCTAGCTCTTGTGTGCACAAGCAGCCCCAACACTGATGAAGTCTGTGGCAGCCACAGTCCAGAAAACAGCTTCTCTCTCGGCAGACATTGCATGGAGTAAACACGCCAGCTACGAGCCAGGCAGTGTGACAGTGACTAGTCTCTCCCCCAGCAGACACCACACGGAAGCCACAAGTTTCCAACGAGGCTGGCGAAATAGAGACCGCCAAAGAGATTGGCACAGCACTGTTAAGCTCTGCATTCACAGGCTGATGAGTCAACCTGTTCCCACCTCCCACCCCCTAGCCCCCTCCTCTCACAGAGCAAGTAGTTGACCAGTCTAAGAGTGTGGCCATACAGCGACTGTGTAGTGGAATTACCTGTGCCCAGTCATATGGCAGTTTTCACCATACCAAAACCAAAGGGTAAAGGATCGGATGTGGGATGGATGTAGAGATTGGCGGCTAGCAGGTAGCACAGTGCAGATAGAACTGATGGACCTCCAGACCAAGGACCCAACCACTACAAAATCGCATGTAGAATTTGAATGTCTCGGAGCAGACCCACCCAGCTGGGGAGGCTGACCACCTGGTCAGCCTGTGTATGGACAGCTTTACACTAGTTGCTGAGTTAATACAACCATCTAGCATGAGGCTTAAGTTCCCCTCTCACAGACCAACAAATCAGTCAACATTCCTCCCCCGCTCCCCCCCCCCCCCCCCCCCCCAACCTCTAATGAGCAGGTCGCCGGTCTGTCTGACTGTGTATGAGAACACTTTAACTGCATAGCGGACCCTATCTGCTCCCAGTTGCGTGGCAGTTTTCATTCACCATGCCAAAACAGAAGGGGAAAGACAGAGAAGGGAGGGGGCGGGGGAGGGGATGGCCACTATAGGTCGGGGCTAGCAAGGAATTCTGGTGGAGCCAACACACCCAACCCATAAAGTTGACCACTATAAAATCGTACACCACAAAGGAGAACGTGTCGGGGCAGACAAGCTTGCTAACTGACGTACAAATTGGATGTGTGCAGGCACTTTGCCTGGCTGACCTACGAACTTTCCTTGTTGGGAACCTGGGTGGGTAGAACTACCCCCAGCCACCCGCCGACCCTCCACCCAGTGGAGGTCGCAAACTGTGTCAGCCACCTGACAAAAGTTCGTCTTAAATTCAATGCTGGATTAAATGCTGCGCTGATATGCGTGACAGGGTACGTGGCAGACCAAACTTTAAGGACAGAATTTCTGGAGATATTTAAAGCCTGCAGGTGTTTATGGGACACGTTATACGAGGACTATAGCAATATAGATGCAAGAAATGAAATACTTTTTTCTTTTGTAGTAGTTTAATGTGGCTCGACCTTCTATATTTCTGTTTTTACGTTTTATTTCCAATACTCATCGGAAATTAAATCTAAAACTCGGAATATCAACATGCATTTGCCATTAATTCATAAAAAATACCTGCTATACATGTTAAAAAGGCAAGCCTATATCCAAGACCTCTACTGAGAAGAGCAAAGTGTGGGCTTCATTTCTCAAGAATGTGTAGTATTCATTAGATAATGTACGCCACCATTATGTGTAGTTTTGCTTCTTCGACTCTGAAATGAGTGCCTTAAACTCACAGGTCACATAAATAAATTAATAACGTTTACATAAACATCTTTTATTTATTTAGCGTTACCATTAAGTATTTCCTCAATCAACTATAAACGGCGCTGCAAGTTTCAGGAATTTTTTTGATTTATTCGTATGGCTAGGGCCCCCGTCGGGCAGACCGCTAGCCGGTCTTTCAATTTGACGCCACTTCGGAGACCTGCAGGCGATGAGGATGAAAGGATGGTGATGACGACAGCGCAACAAGAAGTCCCTGGGCGGAGAAAATTCCCCGACCTAGCTGGGAATCGAACCCGGGGCCAAAGGATTGACAATCCGTCACGCTGACCATTAAGCTACCGGGGGGGGGGGGGGGGGACAGTTTCAGAAATCAATTTAGTTAATAATGGTGAGGACGCGACAGCTCTGAATATGGTGTGGTTTTAGCTTGTGTCAGTTGCTAGAAACCATAATGTAGCTAACAGCCTCTCTTCCCAGCTTACAGTCTCTCTCTTCAATATTTTTTTTTCCGTTAAGAATGTTCAGCAGTTCCGAAATACGTGATTCATTCATAGATCATTACGGAAATCATCAGCTCCCAGGTGCTTCAGTAACAGAACATGAGTGAAAATCTTTCCGTGCATTAGCCAGTTCTTTGTCCACAGCTTCCTCTCGGCCTTTTTTGGCCTTGTTACCTTTAAAACAGCCAACCCAAATTCCCATGTTTGTTTGTGTATAAAACCAAGCGGAATCTCGTAGAACGTAACTCAATGAACTGAAGATAAACAAATGGCGACGCTGTAATCGCTGAGTGCAGGCGGTCGGGACATGTGTAGGCTGCAACGAAATTGGCCGGTCAGCCGATAAATTGATGCGTGTGCAGGAGTCTTATCTTCGACCAGTTTGCGTACACTAAAATGGCTGCAAAAGGGTGCGACCGCAAGTTTGAACTGGAGTGCACGAGCTTTCCACCTCTAGTTGACCCCTTTCATGTTCTTTTATACAATTTTTGCCATCTACTTCTTCTCCCAATTCTATTTAGTATTTCTTCAACAGTTATCGTTAGTTTTGTAGCCCTATATATCAAAACCATCTATCCTGTTTTCTTGTATGTTCTACTTATCATCCACGTTTCGCTTCATTACAGGATCACAACCAGACAAATATTTTCAGAGAAGACTTCTCACTACTCAAATTTCTCCTTTTCAGAAACACTTTTGCAGCTGCTGTATATATGCATTTAATATAGCACAATTTCGGTCCTCGCCAGTTATTTTTATGCTCAAACAACAAAACTCGTGTCCTACTTTCAGTGACGACGCCCCTGTGTTGACGAAATTTTCATATCCTAATTTAATTCTGTCAGCATCGCCTGATTTGTTTTCATCTTGTTGATGATCATCTTATAACTTCTTCTTAAGAAGACAACTGTGTCTCACTCCCTTCTAAATTGTTGCCTCGTTGCCATGTAACCGTGTGTGCAAATTAATTTGAGATGTGAATGTAAAATGAGTCGTCCACATTATTACGATTTATGGTGCAAAATGATCCCTGGCATATGAAATTAAGAAACAAATTAATCAACGGAAATGTTTATACAAATTTAAGTAAAATAAGATTCTGAGATTGAAATTTACCAAGAGAATTTCTACCTGTCAGAAACGGAATCTATCGATTCCAGTACACTGGGATCGGTTAGTAAGAAATAATTATTCTAGTTAGTTTTAAAATCGACCATACTGGAGACATATTTTCGTACTTTCTGAAGAACATCTTTCACACAATCCCAAAAGACATCATAAACACCCTTTTGTAATTTTCGAAATTTGTGCTAAGGACTATGGGACCAAACAGCTGAGGTCATCGCACCCTAGGCTTATGCACTACTTATCTAACTTAATGTAACTGAAACTAACTTACACTAAGGACAACACACACACACACACACACACACACACACACACACACACACACACACACACATGCCCGAGAGAGGACTCGATCCTCCGATGGGGGAAGCCACGCGAACCGTTGACAAGACGCCCGAGACGGCATGGCTACCTTTTTGTGTGTGGTACAGTTGTTAAGGAGATAATGTGTCAAAAATAATCGAAAACTTACTATACTGTATCGAATCCACATTTGCTGGGGTGTCTGGGCTAGTTATTGACTCTCATTATGATGTTTAACAGAGGTGGATGGAGGGGTTCAGTTATTTCAGTGTGTACCAGACGTGAACGTGCTGAAAAAAGAAAAATTATTGGTTATATCAATATTTTCGAGGTCAAAATTAAAAATTTATGACCACTTCACGTACATCCGCTATCCATCTTTCAGCCCCACTTCTTTTGTTTAGTACTGGTTTGCCATGTAAGCGCTTAATATTCGCATAGGTGATTCTCTTTTCTTTTCTGCCGGCCGGTGCTTCAGTCCGGAACCGTGCTGCTGCGACGGTCGCAGGTTCGAATCCTGCCTCGGGCATGGATATGTGTGATGTCCTTAGGGTAGTTAGGTTTAAGTAGTTCTAAGTTCTAGGGGACTGATGAGCACAGATGTTAAGTCCCATAGTGCTCAGAGCCATTTTTGATTCTCTTTTCTCCGAATTTAAGTTTCCTGTGAGAGGCAGCTATCTTTCTCACAGTCATGGGTGGGTCTACTGTTTGCATTTTTCCTCTAAGCTTTCCTACTTTGCCATTTACACTGTAAGTTCCATTATTAAGCGCCTGTATTCTCTTGTACCTGCTCCTTACGTCAATTTAATTCAATATCTCTCTACTGGTCGTTTTGGCTATTTGATGCTCCCCTGCCTCACTATTTCGTCTGACAGAGTTACCCACTATTTTCCTCTTGCATTCCTTTCCCTTGTTTCAGTAAATCGTTGCCTAATTCATGGGTCCTCCTAACAAACGCTTGTTCTTTCATTTAGCACAGATCCCATTTCCGGTTATGTTTTTCCTCGTGACAACATTCACTTGACCAGTGCCCCACCCAAAAATCCGAATTGGAGACTATTTATTGCCCTGAATATTTTATCCAAGAAGTTATATCGTTGAACCATACAGTAGTACCTTATGTGTTCGAAAACTACGACGCTAGCTTCCCATTGCGTTCAGCCATTTGCAGTCATAAACACGCCAAGGCCATGTTCGCTAATGTCACAAGGCCACAAGAATCCATCATGCACACTGTTGACGCTGCAACTACTGTAAAGGTTGCTGTTCCTTTTATGTTAGTCTGGCCTCCTCATAGATATGGTTTCGCCTACAGTACTGCTGTTTACATCGCTGCAGAATGCAAGACAATCCACTGCCGCAAGGCCAATTATTACTGGGAAGGGGAGGGGGAGAGAAGGGGGCAGGGGTTTCATTGATATGAAGGGAAAGACTGAAATTTGTGGGACTTCTGGGTTCATTTTTTGTCCAAATAACTCCCCCAGTCCTCAAACGATTCGTTGATATCAGTTCCTCAGTAGCTGTTGCAATGCAGCTTTGAGAGAACACAACAATATCATATTTAGGGAAAATGACAGAGCTTGTGGAAGGTGTGACAGGTTTTTACAGTCTATATTTATGGTCTAAGGCCACGTTTCTGAAACTTTTTTCCTTTGTACCACAATGAAGTACTATACATGCTGATTCAACTGCACCTAACCCGTAGATTTGGTGATTTCAAAATCCCGCTCCTTCCTACAGGATGAGCTGATCTCGTTATACCACCTTATACGGTTGTGAATGCGTCGCAAACGAGCAAGTATCACGTCTCTTACTCGCACCGATGGTCACATACTGACATCCCAACGTGACATATCCACAGCGATCCATATAATTACTTTACCGACTTTTATGATGACCCTGGTACCGATACGATTGTCCTTGATGGGTTTAGTCCTCTCCGAGATTGCTTGGTTACTCTCGAATTAAATAATGTCATTCTAAGCGACTTTACGTACCATGATATACATTGCCTTATTGTTGATTCAACACCGCAAAAATCGCCGGGATTCAACGGCATTCCTAAGAAATTTTATGTACATTACTGGCCTCTTGTTGGTGATAACATTACGTCCTGGTAAATAAGGTGAACCGGGTTGTCTGAATCCAGACCCCTTCAAGGTTGGGTTAAATCGTTTAATTCCGAGGACAACCGGACGTCCAGACACTGATAAATTAAAACCGATCACACTACTTAAATTCGATTACAAAACCATCGCCATTGCAGTTAATAGCCATTTGCAGATACTGCTAGAGAAAATTCTTGCTGACCACCAAAGCTGTGTGCCTTGGCGAACGATTCTGACTTCTGTAGTCAAATGCCACGACGTTGTGTCGGTGGCTGCAGCGGCGTCTGTCCCCAGCGAGCACGCAGAAGTGCCACAACACAACGTAGCGTCTACTCGACTAATGGCTGAAGTAGAGCTGGAGGAAAGTGACACCATGGATCCTGCAGAGCTGTCCATATATCCGTAAGAGTACAAGATGGTAGATATCTCTTTTGAACATCACGTTGCAAGGCATCCAAGATACGCTCAATAGTGTTCACGTCCAAGGAGTTTGGTATACATTGGAATTATTTAAATTCAGAAGAGTGTTCCTGTAGCCTGCTGGAATTTCTCAAGTCCGTCGGAATGCACAGAGGATATGTATGAATGGATGCAGATCATCAGATAGGATGCTTACACACGTGTCACCTGTCAGAGTCGTATCTAGACGTATCAGGAGTCCGATATCACTCCAACTGCACACGCACCACACCGTTACAGATACTCCACCAGCTTGAGCGGTCACCTGCTGACATCCAGGGTCCATGGATTCATGACGTTCTGTCCATACCCGTACACGTCCATCCGCTCGATACAATTTGAAACGAGAATCGTCGGACCAGGCAATATGTTTCCAGTCATCAATAGTCCAATGTCGATGTCGACGGGTACAGGCGAGGCGTACAGCTTTGTGTCGTACAGTCGTCAAGGGTACAAGAGTAAGCCTGCGGCTCCGAAACCTCACATCAATGATGTTTCGTTTAACGGTTCGCACACTGACACTTGTTGATGGCCCAGCATTGAAATCTGCAGCAGTTTGTAGCAGGGTTGCACTTCTGTCAAGTTGAACGATTCTCTTCAGCCGGCGTTCGTCGCGTTCTTGCAGGACCTTTACCTGCCGCAGCGATGTCGGAAATTTGATGTTTTATCGGATTCCTGATATTCACGGTACACTCCTGACATGGTCGTACGGGAAAATCCCCACTTCATAGCTACCTTGGAGATGCTGCGTTCTATCGGTCGTGCGCCAGCTATAATACCACGTTCAAACTCACCTACATTTTGATAGCCCGCAGTAATCGATCTAACAACTGCGCCTGACACTTGTTGTCTTACATAGGCGTTGCCGACAGCAGACCCGTTTTCTGCCTATTGACATACCGTATCTCCGTATTTGAATACGCATGCCTATACCGGTTTCTTTGGCGCTTCGTAGTATTACATCTCGTATCTTCGAACGGCCAGTCTGATTCCATTGAATTCTAAACTGCGGCATGTAAGTGAGTTTTACGTTATGATAAGTTTTCTGGGAGCTGACGTTTCATCAGTGTCACACCTTATCGCCAGATTCTTGGTTTCTCGTTGGGGAGTACAATCATCCCTCTCCCCAGCTGAAATGTCCGCGCCATTGGTATCCTAGAAAACAGTTTGGTTTCACGTTAGTCTACCTATCCTCCAGATGGAAGTCGCCTCATCGTTGTATAGGATCATTCACAGTCTGATCTCGACCAAAGAACGCCTCCATCATCGCACTGGTCTTATTCAGACTGGTCATTGCGACAAATATCATCAACCTGATACATTCCCACACAGGTTTGTCTCTTGTGGACGAGAACACTTGCACTGGATACGCCGACAACTGGCTTTCCTTACCTGATCAGCTGAAGCTGCATTCTCAGTTGAACTTCTTGTGACCAGACTTTTCTGTTTTCCCTCAGACCAAGACTAATTCGATCGGACACTAGGCTCTGTACGTAGTCGGGTGTTACAACGATCCCGCCCTCCTTGTTTTTCGCCAATACATAGTGAACGCTCATTGGAAGTGGCAGAGGTTTCCACGTTATCGTGCCTTATTTACCTTGCCTTTAATCGTCAAGGAATTGGATATATTCTTTTTTTCCCTGGAGCCTTCTCTCATTGTGTTCTGATTAGAGGAAAAATTGTGGAATTTCTTTCTAGAAAGCTGTGTTTTCATAAAACAAATAACAATCATAAAGAAAAAATTTTAAAAATATAAAAAATAAATAAAAAACAAGAAACGTAAAACAAAAAAAGATCCAGACCCCTGACCTTGTGAGGGGTCATCACTGAGCACAGGGACAGGCTTGGAGAGAGGGGGGGGGGAAGGGGGGGTTGGAGGCATCGTGGTCAGGCCCCGGGTTTTGAGCCCTGCCCACCTTGTCTACCTGCCCACCGTGTCCGTTCATTCTAGAAAAAAAAAAGTAAGAAACAGCAAATAAGGCAGCCATTCACGTAAAGCGGGAAATCCAGGTTCGAGTCCTGGTCTGGCACAAATTTTCAACTTTCTCCACCGAATTATTGCAATGCTCAGTTATCTGTACCTCCCACAAAATGAAGGAAAAATTCACCAAAATACGTTTCAAACCTTCGCAACGCCGATACACGTGATTTTCTCCCTGGATGTAAATAAGCAAGTACGTACGATACTTTCCTTTTACAATTTGTGATGACAAGGAGATACAAATTTTACAAATTTATTACGTAAAACTCTTGAGCAGGAACTTGTTAACATAAACATAATGCATGGAATAAAAGGTACTTATTGCTCTTAAGTAGGAACAAAACAATTTTATGTCATAGATATTTTATCTGCTGAATACTGGAGGACATTAAAAATCTTTCGACACGTATTCGCAACACTCATATGTGTCACGACTTGATGGTTGATAATGACTGGCTTAGTGTGTCACGATAGTTACAATAATACACATCTACGAGGGCATATTGTAAATTAATGC
Source organism: Schistocerca americana (assembly GCF_021461395.2). Classification (NCBI taxonomy): domain Eukaryota; kingdom Metazoa; phylum Arthropoda; class Insecta; order Orthoptera; family Acrididae; genus Schistocerca; species Schistocerca americana. The sequence goes on along the minus strand of NC_060126.1, from coordinate 408,691,001 downwards.
CTCCAAATTTTTAATTGAAACCGCTTAAAGCTTTCTAAATATTATTAACATTCCGCAGCTTTATTCTTAATTTCTGCACATTTGTTTCTTAACATTCTCACCTGGCGACGAACATATTTCTCCCAATGAGAGAATCGTTCGTCGAAACCTCACGGTAGAATGTTTGATTTCATTGAAGGAGCCGCAACCTCACCTCTGTTGCAGCACTTCATCACTGATGTTGCCGTACGGGGTAGCCGAGCGGTCTTAGGCGCCTTTCACGGTTCGCGCGGCTTCCGCCATGGGAGGTTAGAGCACTCCTTCGAGCATGGGTTTGTGTGTTGCTCTTAGCGTTAGTTAGTTTCGGTTAGATTAAGTAGTGTGTAAGCTTAGAGACCGATGACCTCAGCAGTTTGGTCCCATAAGGCCCTACCACAATTTTCAAAAAAAAAAAAAAAAAAAAAATCATTGTTATTGACAAGTCCTCGAAGATTTTCGTTAACTTCTGGAAAAAGATGAAAATCAGATGAGGCCAAGTCGGGACTGTATGGAAGATGATCGATGACAGTGACACCAAGGCGTCGGATTGTTAAGAATTTCTCAGAGATCGTGTGTGATCTGGCATTATCATGATGGGGGAAAGGTTGCTCCGTGGGTGAACGAACTCTTCCAACTCGTGCTTTCTGTTTCCTGAGGGTCTCGCAATACTCTGCTGACTTTATGATGGCGCCTTTCAGCATGAATTCCAAATGCACCACACACTGAACATCACAGTACAGTGGGAGAATGACTTTTCCCGGTGATGGCACGGTCTTAAACTTTTTTAATCTCGGTGATCATTTATGGCGGAACTGAATTTATTGCTGTTTTCGGTGTCAAAACGGTGAAGTCAGAATTCATGTGTTGTTGAGGTCCACATCACCGTCATGCTCAAAATGCATAAGAAATTGTTGACAAATGTCTAATCTCCTCTGTTTCGTGTCAGGAGCGCGCGTTTGGTGCACATACGGCGCACACAGTTTTCTGCGCCGCAGCTCTGCAATGATGGTTTTACTCGCTCTCGTGATATGCCACACTTACCTGAGAGCTGTGTCTGTTTTATGCGACGAGTTTCTCTGATGAGTTCGTCAGCCAGATGAGTCTCGTCGGTTGCCGTACGAAGTCGTCCACTCCGAGCTCCCACAGACATCGAGGTTAGCACCACTGTTTCCTTCATAACGAACACCGAACAACCCAGCGTCACAGATTACTGATGTCGATACAATCGATGCGACACACGACTTTCATTCTTCTATGGATTTCAATTTCAGGCACGTTTACTGCGGTTAAAAGTCGATTATAGCACGCTGTTTCTCAAGCGCCGACTTAGTTTCTTACACACCGGCTTTGTTATATAGTACATTTCGGAACCAGCGGCAGAGGGCTATAACTTGCGAAAGCGAAGCAGGAAAGTCGGCCGATTTGACCAAGCAATATACAACCTCTTCCACCCCCATCCCTGACTCCCAATTTAAGTAGGGGAGAGGGGGGGGGGTGAGAGCCGTGACGCCCACGAGGAAGACAGGCCGCGGTGCGTACGTCATGAAGGTAGGTCTGAACTCGCTCGATGGCTCAGCTCAGCAGACAAAATGCGTTTCTAAACCTGTTAAGTCGCAGCTGGACCTGTGCGCGCTAACGACAGTTATATCTTTTACTGGAATCTGTTATTATGTAGTCTTACTTATTAACGGTACTTCAACAAAATTTAATTTAAGATCAATACTCGATACAACAGTCCTGAATTTATACCAGAAGTGGTGCCTTATGCAAATGACAATCACTTTGGTATGATTTTAATTTTATTATACCCCGTTACAGTTATAAGTAGGTTCAAATGGCTCTAAGCTCTATGAGACTTAACATCTGAGGTCATCAGTCTCATAGACTTAGAACTACTTAAACCTAACTAACCTAAGGACATCACAAACATCCATGCCCCAGGCAGGATTCGAACCTGCAACCGTAGCAGCCGCGTGGTTCCTGGCTGAAGCGCCTAAAATTGTTCGGCCACAGCGGGCGGCTTATTAGTAGGCCTATGGACTTCCGATCATTGTAGGACTAATAATACTAAGACACCACATAAACGGATTCCAGTAGAAGATGCAATTCTCCTTTGTACGTACGCACCTAGTTACGAGTTAACAGGTGAAGAAACGTAGTTTGTGTGCTGAGTTGAGCGAGCGAGTGCAGGACTACCTTCGTGACGTACGTGCCATGGCCTGTCGTTCTCGTACGCCTCGGAGCGCCTGTGTTTGACTTCTCGCAGCAGCTGGCAACTGTGAAGAGCACGCCGCCGGAGAACAGCTGTTGTCTGCCAGCGGCGGAACAGGCCTCCCTGATGGACGACACGACGCAGTTCGGTGTTCGGCAAGGAGGAACTGATTGGGATTCTGATCGTCCTCCAAGAAAGAATAAACGGTCCCTGCACATTGACGTGGGGCGAACGATATAGTGTGGACATTGGCTGAGCCGGTCCGGGTCGGCGACATGCGACGACAAATGGTCCAGAGGATAGGGTACAATGACGTTGGAGTTAGTTTGAGTGAAAAGTATCATTTGTACAAACAGTGATCTGTTCGCTTGAGATGAAATATTGTGTCTGCTGTGACCAGTCTGGCTTAGGCACTAAATTTCTAACTGTGTCTGAAAATATTGTTCTACTCGCTGAGAGTTTTGTAAATTAGGTGTATATTGACGAATTTGTCTGCTACAGTAGTTCAAGTGTTACGAACTTGAAACTTCCTGGCAGATTAAAACTGTGTGCTGGACCGAGACTCGAACTCGGGAGCTTTGCCTTTCGCGGGCATGTGATCTACCAACTGAGCTACCCAAGCACAACTCACGCCCCGTCCTCACAGCTTTACTTCTGCCAGTACCTCGTCTCCTACTCCTTGGTAGTTGGGTGAAATTAAGGGCTTAACCTGGGTTGCTACTATAGCAGAATTTCCCCGGTAGAGAAATCTGACCTTGGAAATGGTATTTTGGGTGTTCCTAGCATATGACCAGGCTTACACGGTTAGAGCTTATTTGATGTGTTCGCTGTCCGGCCGGTCAGCCATCAGGATGTAATTATAAACTTTGGCTCAGGTCGCTGTTTCGGCAACGAATGTAATTCGGACCAAACCACTACCGTCTGTTTGTCATTTGTAACCCTTTTTTCTGCTAGTTTCCTAAACTGCTCAAGAGTTAAAAGTCTGAACTGTCGAATATATATTTGTAATGACCTTTTTATTTCGGCGTTAGTAGTCATTCGTAACAGGCTTCGGATAAAAGTGTAAAGTTGAGTTGACAAGATACGTTCAAACTGTTCTAAGGAAAGCTGTTGGGTACCAAATACACACATCAAAAAAGTTTTGCACCACCCTGGTTCCCAGAACTCCTGAAGATAGACATTGGCTGTGGATATTTTATCACAGACACAGTCCCTTTGACTGTTCAGAGACGTCACTAAGCCCACACAAAGATGTAAACAACCATGCATGAGCAGCGCCTATTGCCTGCCCCGATGGCCGAGCGGTTCTAGGCGCTCAGTCCGGAACCGCGCGACTGCTACGGTTTCAGGTTAGAATCCTGCCTCGGGCATGGATGTGTGTGATGTCCTTAGGTTAGTTAGGTTTAAGTAGTTCTAAGTTCTAGGGGACTGATGACCACAGATGTTAAGTCCCACAGTGCTCAGAGCCATTTGAACCATTTAGCAGCGCCTGTTGGACAGAGGGAGTCCGACAGCCGATCAGTTCCAGTCATTCCACCAGGCAGGAGGTGCACGGCTCAAGTTGTCTGTAGTTCAACCATCCCTAGTCGCTCAATATCGCGGCTCGATCGCGGCCGCATTGTTACTTTGTGCCAGAAAGGGCTCTCAACAAGGAACGTGTCTAGGCGTCTCGGAGCGAACCAAAGCGACGTCGTTCGGACATGTAGGAGATACAGAGAGACCGGAAATGTCTATGACATGCCTCGCTCAGGCCGCCCAAGGGCTTATACTGCTCGGAGGAACCCTAACAGCAACGCCACCATGTTGAATAATTTCGTGCAGCCACAGGACGTCGTGTTACGACTCAGACTGTGCGCAATAGGCTGCATGATGCACAGCTTCACTCCAAATGTCCACGGCGAGGTACATCTTTGCAACCACGACACTGTGCGGCGGTGTGCCTTCAACCAGACAATCGTCGGAGGCGTGTTTGGAGGCATCCCGCTCAGTTTGAACGCCTTAGACACACTGTCCATCGAGTGCAGCAAGGCGGAGGTTCCCTGCTGTTTTGGGGTGGCATTATGTGGGGCCGGCTTACGCCGCTTGTGGTCATGGAAGGCGCCGTAACGGCTCTACGATACGTGAATGCCATCCTCCGACCGATAGTGCAACCATATCGGCAGCATATTGGCGAGGCATTCGCGCAAATTTCGTGAATGACTTCCTTCAGTATAACGACATCACTCTACTAGAGTGGCCAGCATGTTCTCCAAATAGGAACCCTATCGAACATGCCAGGGATAGATTGAAAATGGGTGTTTATGGACGACGTGACCCACCAACCACTCTGTGGGATCTGCACCGAATAGTCGTTGAGGAGTGGGACAATCTGGACAACTGTGCCTTGATGAACTTGTGGATAGCAAGCCACGACGAATACAAGTGCAAGAGGACGTGCTACTGGATATTAGCTGTACCGGTGTGTACAGCAATCTGGAACACCACCTCTGAAGGTCTCGCTGTATGGTGGTACAACATGCAACGTGTGGTTTTCATGAGCAACGAAAAGGGCGGAAATGATGTTTATGTTGATCTCTGTTCCAGTTGTCTGTACAGGTTCCGGAACTCACGGAACCGAGATGATGCAAAACTTTTTTTGATGTGTGTAGTATTGTACAAATATCAAACTGTCACTGTGTGACATGTACTGTAATACTTTTTATTGATGCCTGATGTCTTTAAATTCTAGTGCCTACTGGTTTCTAAGAAGGAAACCGAGTGTACAAGTATATATTTCATTGGTATTCGGGATTTTCGTTGACATTATGTAGTTTGTTTCAAATTTGATGTTCTAAAAAGGGAAACAAATTACTGATATTAATTGCTATCCTGGATGTTCATTGGCCTTACGTATTCTACTTTTTTTTCTAGTTGTTGCAACTATTTCAAATTTTATGCTGGTAGTAGCGTATTCTGCCTGTTTGTCACCCATTCCTGGAAGGCATGCCTGTCAAAAGATAAACGAAAGCTGTTTAAGAACGTATTCTCCTGTGAACCAACCACTAGCCACAGCCACTGCAGCCCCGTTCCTGCTCAAGCAGCATTTAAAGGTTCAGTTCTTGAGTCACAACTGGAGTCAGCGATGTCACATTAACTTCCCCTAACACTTCCTGGAGGTAATGCAAATGCGAAGCTGTAGTTAATGTTAACATTATACATGGCCTAAAAAAAGTAACTACTCATAAAACACTTCCTATACTAATAGGGGACATCCGAAGATTACAACCAAGGAAAATATAGATGTCATTGATTCATACGACTGGCCAAGAAGTGTAAAATTTTCACTTACAGAGTCTTGGAGAAAATATGCCTAACTACCTGAAATAGAAGATAACACTGAATCAGAAGAAATGAGCATGTCTAAGAAGAAGGAAATCTATGAGAAATCTCGAAAAAGAAAAGTCAGAGCACTGGTTTTTCTGAATCGATTTTTATATGTTTGTTCCTCAGAGAAATGAACCATTTTCATTTGAACGATGGCAGAATTACAACTCGTCATCCCGCAGCTGAAACTTATGAAAATTGACGTAGATGTTGTACAACATATTCTATTAAAACAAATGATAGAAGTATACAAAAGTTTAAGGAGACATGCAACAATGAGTATTACTCACCTACTTACGTGTGACTTTAATTTATATTTTGTTCTTTAGTACGTAAACTTTTTAGTTCCCTAACATGTATGGCTTTTTAAAAACTTTATTTAATATGTCGCTTTTTACAACTATGTAATGTCACTGTGTGATGGAAGTTATATCATAAGCAGCCTAATGTGTATCGAGTAATCTGTAAATTCTTTATAAGTAATAAGAAAAGTGATTAATACACTGTGTAAAAATTGTAACATCATTCAAATTGCCAACTGACCCTTTTGTTTTAGGTCACATTTCGTTTCCTGTCAGATACATACGAGAAATACTTGCCCATACAACAAATATAGAGCCGATTGTTTTCCCTATCTTGTCCAACTTATCTATTGTCCCGGACCATACTATCGTCGGACAGTTACGCTATAGCCTACATTGCAGTCTGCGTTCCTGCTTTCCAGTGTCCTTCTTCGAGCTACCGTGGACGACACTAGATGCCACTTGCTGCTATCTGCAGCGGCCTCCTGCAACATAGCTTACACGCGATAAGGGCTGTGCAGTCTCCGAGAGCATAGTTGCGGCTGTGGTTACCGCCTCAACTCGTCCTTTAGGAGGGATTATCGCTAATACCTCCTCTTTAGAAGTGTTATTGCGCGCAAGGAATACTGTGAGCACGTACGACGTTCACTTGACATTATCTCTGAAATAAGGGTAAACAAAAAACCACGCAAACTAACTGGAAAAAGAAACTAAGTTCCGAAATTTGATGTAAGTGCCATCCATATGCGATTTATGTGACTGAATACGACGTTGCATGTTCTTAAAGACATGCTGTAATTTTTGTTGAGTAACTGCGTGACATTTTGTTGAATTTCTTTCTGAATTTCGGTCATAATACGACAGAGAGATTTGTAAGCAACGTTCCTGAGGGATCGCCCCAAAATATCAAGTAGGAATAAGGCAGGAAACCGACTGGATCATAGTTCCTTTAAATTGCATGCACATGAACTCATTAATTCAAGAAAATCAGAGTGTAGTTGGTTGTTTGAGCTGTATCACTGTCCAACTGAATTTTCAGGAACCGTACCTGTTCGTAAATTGTTTCACTCCCAGGGTGAACCGCTCATTGTACACTGTCCCACGAAAAACGGTGACGGTTTCTCTTAGGTGACACTGCATACCAAACACCCACTTATCGTGCATCCGGAAGGAAATGCTATTGCTCATGTACAATTTCCATAGCCCAAACGAATAAATTCTGCACAATCACATACTCGTAAGTGTGGAACCATGACTTATCAGACAAAAACAACCACTTCATTCTTCCCTATCAGGCGTTGTAGATGGAATGAACAACTAAGAGGAAGGCTACAGGTTGTCCATTGACTTCAGGTAGCAGTTCATCAACAGGACGAATTTTGAATGAGTACATCTATAAACATTATGCATTCTCGTGCCGGCACTACCAACCGAGAGACCAAAGAAGCAACATTGTCGTAGTGCATACGTCGTGAGACTCATAGAAGACAGTTTGCATAGATCAAGTTTTCTGGTGTTAGTACCTTCAGTCGATCTTTTTTTCTGCATCTGTCACATTTTCTGTCTTCTGGCACTTGTAAATAGTGCTTAATTGTGACCCTGTTTGCTACATCCTTACCACAGTTTTCTGTGAAGGCATCTAATGAATTGAGCTAAAATAATAGTCGATGCTGAAATGTGCGACACATTTTTCCTTAATTAAACAAGAATCATACTGTGACAAAAACGAATTGTTCATCCGTTAATTTCCGTTTACAATTTACATCCCAGCTGCATTGCGACCCCTTCAATAGAAATGCACACCACCCAGCGCATTGGTCGTCAAAATGCGACCCGAATCAAGCATTCCCAAAACGTCAACCAATGCTGACAGTTTTTTAAGAGTGTAGTTCATCCGCTCAGTAAAAATTAAAAATACGTAGAGGGACAATAATATATTGAGATGCTCTCAATATTAATTGACGTTGGTCAATTCAGCAGTGAGCTAAGTGAAAGCGTCCACTTATCTCAGGGGCGTGGCGGGGGGGGGGGGGGGGGGAGGGGGGAGGGGTTAAGTAGCAGGGCTACTGCAGTGTTAAAAGATGTCCAGTACTGACAACTCACAGGGGTGCACGACTCGTACTGATCAGCTGCTGTGGCACACATTTCAAACGAAAGTAATATGGATTCGTGGATGCGCGTTATAGAGACGGTCACCTTCAAACGCAGTATTTTTGAGAAAGTTATTTGTAGCAAGGAACGTTAAATTAATTAACGCTATTGTAATTCAGCGCAATGAGTAGAAGACAAATGTCATTCAAAACATTTAATAAAAATTTTTGATCGTATTTGGGATTGTATAACGCATTTAAATATAAGTGAAGTTATTGATTAATATTAATCATCCGCTCACACCGGCAACGCAATAGCTCTTCGTCAGGCAGTTACAGTGTCCCAGCTTTGGGGCTGCTGCAGGTGGCAGCCATCTGAATCAGGGGACGTCGAGACGAAGTTTTCCGATAAAAGCCGACTTTTAACGAGCAGTACCTGAAGGTCGGTGGCCAACTTATCGCGGCCATCTTATCGCGGCCTTACTATAGCTACTGTTTCAATGGATTGGAAGTAACAGACAACCAGTTGCCAAATTCACGTTTACCAAACGTTGATCATGCTTTGGACATTTTTAAACTGTCTTCTTTGGAAGTTATTGCACGTAGAATCACATATTATCTATAACCAATGTGGGAGTCGTTGACTCTGCCTAGTACATGTGCGTGTCTTCTATTGAATCACATTTTAAAATACATGATTTAAAAGTAGTAGCTCTTTACTCTAGGGCTTGGTCTAAAACTTTTTTTTAAAACCACACATTTGACAATGGACCCAGCAATGTGCGGTGTGTCACCTGAAAGACATATGTAAGACATTTAAATATAAATGTGGAATCGGATCCTATAGACCGTAAGTACGCGACGTTTTATATTTAAATGTCGTATATCCGAATGTTGGATCCATTGTCAGATGTATTATTTTCACACGTCTGAAGACAAATACGTACAGCACAGAGCTACTACTTTTAAACCATGTATTTTAAACGGTGATAAAGTAGCTGACACGCACGTGTACTACACAGTCAACGGTTTGCACATCGGCTATAGGTAGCATGTAATTGTACGTATAATACCCTTTAAACCTGTATTTTGTCACTGTCGGACTGTTATTTCCAATCCGTTGAACCTCTTGCATGCACAGTTGCTGACTCGCAGTCATGTTTAACTTGTATTGGGGGCTCATAGCATATTAATGCATATAGGTAACCAGTTAATAATAAGATCGGTTGATATGCCGCCCGTGATGCGACCTCACATTTGTCAATACTGGTTCTCCAGGGTAGTGGGATATGGCAGTGGGGCAGTGACGGCATTTGGAAGAGACGTCATGCGATTTCATGATCTTCAAGCGTTGCATACTATTACCGTTACATCAGTACTAGAGATTAACATACCCTAGAGGTCAGTCATGATAATACACTACTGGCCATTAAAATTGTACACCAACAAGAAATGCACGTGATAAACGGGTATTCATTGGACTAATATATTATACTAGAATTGGCGTGTGATTACATTTTCAAGCAATTTGGGTGCATAGATCCTGAGAAATCAGTACCAAGAACAACCACATCTGGCCGTAATAACGGCCTTGATACGCCTGGGCATTGAGTCAAACAGAGCTTGGATGGCGTGTACATCTACAGCTGTCCATGCAGCTTCAACACGATACCACAGTTCATCAAGAGTACTGAGTGGTGTATTCTGACGAACCAGTTGCTCGGCCACCATTGACCAGACGTTTTCAATTGGTGAGAGATCTGGAGAATGTGCTGGCCATGGAAGCAGTCGAACATTTTCTGTATCCAGAAAGGCCCTACAGGACCTGCAACATGCGGTCGTGCATTATGCTGCTGAAATGTAGGGTTTCGTAGGGATCGAATGAAGGGTAGAGCCACGGGTCGTAACACATCTTAAATGTAACGTCCACTGTTCAAAGTGCCGTCAGTGCGAACAAGAGGTGACCGAGGCGTGTAATCAATGGCACCCCATTCCATCACGCCAGGTGATACGTCAGTATGGCGATGACGAATACACGCTTCCAATGTGCGTTCACCGCGATGTCGCCAAACACGGATGCGACCATCATGATGCCGTAAACAGAACCTGGATTCATCCGTAAAAACAAGGTTTCCCATTCGTGCACCCAGGTTCTTCGTTGAGTACATCATCGCAGGCGCTCGTATCTGTGATGCCGAGTCAAGGGTAACCGCAGCCATGGTCTCCGAGTTGATAGTCCATGCTGCTGCAAACGTCGTCAGCTGTTCGTGCAGATGTTTGTTGTCTTGCAAATGTCCCCATCCGTTTACTCAGGGATCAAGACGTGGCTGCACGATCCGTTACAGCCATGCGGATAAGATGCCTGTCATCTCGACTGCTAGTGATAAGAGGCCGTTGGGATCCAGCACAGCGTTCCGTATTACCTTCCTGAACCCACCGATTCCATATTCCGCTAACAGTCATTGCATATCGACCAACGCGAGCAGCAATGTTGCAATACGATAAACCGCAACCGCGATAGGCTACAATCCGACGATAATCAAAATCAGGAACGTGATGGTACGCATTTCTTCTCCTTACACGAGGCATCACAACGACGTTTGTCCGCAGCTCGTGGTCGTGCGGTAGCGTTCTCGCTTCCCATGCCCGGGTTCCCGGGTTCGATTCCCGGCGGGGTCAGGGATTTTCTCTGCCTCGTGATGACTGGGTGTTTTGTGCTGTCGTTAGGTTAGCTAGGTTTAAGTAGTTCTAAGTTCTAGGGGTCTGATGACCATAGATGTTAAGTCCTATAGTGCTCAGAGCCATTTGAACCATTTGAACAACAACGTTTCACCAGGGAACGCCGGTCAACTGCTGTTTGTGTATGAGAAATCGGTTGGAAACTTTCCTCATGTCAGCACGTTCTAGGTGTCGCCACCGGTGCCAACCTTGTGTGAATGCTCTGGAGAGCGAATCATTTGCATATCACAGCATCTTCTTCCTGTCGGTTATATTTCACGTCTGTAGCACGTCTCTTCGTGGTGTAGCAATTGTAATGGCCAGTAGTGCAGATAGTTTCGAATATAATCTGATTCGTGATTTTGCATGTGCTGCGACGTCGGATGAGCGATGTCCGCAGTTTGAAGCTCCAGAATAAAGGTATTGTCCATAATTTTTGCCGGCCGCCAGTGAAATTAATTCAGAAGTTGGTAATTTCAACTAAGATGGCTTTCCTCCTAATAAGAGAGCCCTTTCTTATGCTTGTATGATTCTCCTGAGAGGGGCCAGAGGAGTGTTCCTGATCGTTAGAACAATCCAGTATCTGACAACGTAACATAACCGAACAGTCTGCCAAAAACTGTGCATCTAAGCACATACAGGTTAGCTATTGCAAGTAGAGCCTATTGCGCAGCTGATCATTTTCTTCGGAACACAAGGGATGCAGAGACCCCACAGCAAGAGCTCTGCCTTACTGAATGTTCAAATGTGTGTGAATTCCTAAGGGACCAAACTTCTGAGGTAATCGGGCCCTAGACTTATACACTACTAAAACTAACTTGTTATAAGAGCAACGCACACACCCATGGCCGAGGACTCGAATCTCCGGCGAGAATGGGCGCGCAATCCGTGATATGGCGCCCCTAAACGCGCGGCCAATCCGCTCGGCGTTAGCTTACTGAGGCACGAGTTGTTCTTCCATCAAGATGCATGTCGGTAGCCTTACATTCGGTATCCGAAGCACTTGGTATTAAAGTTTATGCACCGTCCTGAGAGTGTGAGTGAGTGCTGCAGGTGCCAGAAAGCCGATAAAAGACTAACGGTTAGTCAGAAAAACAGTGATCTTGTTGCCCCCTAGTGGCAACAATCAGATCATCAGGATTTACGATGGCCACTCGTAATTAGAATCGCATCCGGATCACGGACGCGTAAGATAATCTGCCACGTTCTGCTGCCATCATTAGATAGTAGCTCTTTCACTCACCCTCATTTACGTGTCATATTTCTCCACTAGCTAATGAGCTTGGCATTGCCTGGGTATTCATTTTGCCAATTTTCTATTAGAAACGAAAACAAAAAATGGAATTTCATTTCCATGTATTCGTGAAAGTGAATGAAACAGTCGTACAAAGAAATATGCATAATGAATAAATGTTTAAATGCAGTGTCCAAATTAAGAAGCATTATTCAGGACAATTTCTGTACCTTGAACATATCTATTTCGTGCGTCTATAAAGCGATTTTGTAAACGTCTCTATTGCAACACCTCCTCATAGCTCTACAGACGACTATCTTCATGCCTACAGCCGTTTGCGTTTCACATTTGAAACTTGTCAAAAGCGCTGCCGTAAGTCTGGTATTTCTTTCAGTTGACTCGATTATAGGAGCGTCTTACTAGTAAAGAATAAATGCACGAAAACTTCATGCACGGTGCGGCATTTTTCCACGTATTTCAGTGGTTCTTACCCATACAGCGACTACTGCGTGACAGTAAGGGATTTGTGTACCACGTTTAGTTGAAATCGGTCCAGTAGTTTAGGAGGAGATATGGGAAACACACACATGTTTTCTACACGCATTGTTTCAAATTCTGGTGATAACTATCTTCTGTCTAAGCATTTTTCCCACCTGTGTCGCCGGCCGGTGTGGCCGTGCGGTTAAAGGCGCTTCAGTCTGGAACCGCGTGACCGCTACGGTCGCAGGTTCGAATCCTGCCTCGGGCATGGATGTGTGTGATGTCCTTAGGTTAGTTAGGTTTAATTAGTTCTAAGTTCTAGGCGACTGATGACCTCAGAAGTTAAGTCGCATAGTGCTCAGAGCCATTTGAACCAACCCACCTGTGTCAATGCTTTTTCACCTTGTGCGGTCGTATGGCTTTCATTATTATTTATGGACCTTCACCAAACTATTTTATTGAGTCTGTGGTCGACCCTTATTTCAATGAAGTTGTTTCATGTTAAATCTGTCATCACCCCTGACTTACTCCACCGCGAATGTGAGGAGAAGGTCGGTTCACACGTGAAGTGAGAGATGAATTGTGTGCTTTAGTAACAGTCAAGTCAGGATGTAGGGTACTGCGTAATCATTTCCAAGCTACACAGCTGAAAATATGTTTGCACCCTTTCAGTCGCCAACGCTCACAACTGTTAGTTGGACTTTATAACGTTCAAGCAAACCGACATGCCCGTCGGACGTGCAATGTGCTCCGTCAAGCCGTTTATGGATGCATGGAATACGTCAGCTGCTCCATTGTCATTCACCGACAAACTTGTAAAGTGTATGGTGAACAGGCTACGAGGGCATCAGTGATACGGACATGGGGCCGTCAGCTCAACGTAGGGGGGAACGAGTCTCGCGAACAGTAACACGATTTGTGGGAGTCATTGCCGGCCCTGTGGCCGAGCAGTTCTAGGCGCTTTAGTCTGGAACCGCGTGACCGCTACGGTCGCAGGTTCGAATCCTGACTCGGACATGGATTTTTGTGATGTCCTTAGTTCGGTTTAAGTAGTTCTAAGTCTAGGGGAATTATGACCTCAGATGTTGAGTCCCATAGTGCTCAGAGCCAATTGAACCAGTTTTTGTGCGCATCATTGACGACAGACTAACTGCTCCATGCCGTATAACATAAGATATGGAAGAATCGACGCAACTCCGTCTCCGCGTTTTTCATAATATTCTTGCTCACCGCCGAATAATAATCATTGCCCGCAGACTATTTCTCTACCGTTCCAATCTCAAACAACACGCGGGGAAACAAGAACAGCTTTCTTTCGTCCGAGCTCTTATTTCTATTATTTTATTACCACGATCATTTCTCCGTATGTAGATGGGCGTCGATAAAATATAAAATATTTTCGCATTCGGAAGAGGAAGATCGTGATTGAAGTTTTGTGTAAATACCTCGCATCAATGAAAAACCCCTTTATTTTAACGATTGACGTCCAAAATTCCTTATCATAATACAGGGTGATCAATAAGTCAGTATAAATTTGAAAACTTAATAAACCTCGGAATAATGTAGATAGAGAGGTAAACATTGACACACATGCTTGGAATGACATAGGGTTTTATTAGAACAAAAAAAAAAAAAAAAAAAAAACAAAGTTCACAAAATGTCCGACAGATGGCGCTGGATAGCAAAACTGCTACTGTGACGGGTGAGAGGTACGCCGATATGTTACAGAATCGCATCATCCCCAGCCTGGCTGATAAACACCTGCTGGAACGTACGATGTTTATGCAGGATGGCGCTCCACCCCATATTGCTAGATGCGTGAAAGATCTCTTGCGTGCGTCGTTTGGTGATGATCGTGTGCTCAGCTGCCACTTTCGTCATGCTTGGCCTCCCAGGTCCCCAGATCTCAGTCCGTGCGATTATTGGCTTTGAGGTTACCTGAAGTCACAAGTGTATCGTGATCGACCGACATCTCTAGGGATGCTTAAAGACAACATCCGACGCCAATGCCTCACCATAACTCCGGACATGCTTTACAGTGCTGTTCACAACATTATTCCTCGACTACAGCTATTGTTGAGGAATGATGGTGGACATATTGAGCATTTCCTGTAAAGAACATCATCTTTGCTTTGTCTTACTTTGTTATGCTAATTATTGCTGTTCAGATCAGATGAAGCGCCATCTGTCGGACATTTTTTGAACTTTTGTATTTTTTTGGTTCTAATCAAACTCCATGTCATTCCAAGCATGTGTGTCAATTTGTACCTCTCTATCTACATTATTCCGTGATTTATTCAGTTTTCAAATTTATACTGGCTTTTTGATCACCCAGTACATGACACTCTCCCCCCTATTTCGCAATAATAAAAAACGAGCTGTCAATCCTTGAACTTTTTCGATGCCCTACGTCAGTCATATCTGTTAAGGATCCTATACTGCACAGCAATACTCCAGAAGGGGACGGACAAGAGTACCGTGTTGAATCTTCTAAATTGCCTGGCAATAAAACACAGTCTTCGGTTCGCCTTCCCCGCAACGGTTTCTGTGTGTTCGTTCCAATTTAATTTGTTCGTAATTGTAATCGATAGACATTTAGTTGAATTTATCACGTAACCGAAGCGTAACGGATTCATTTTAGTACTGACATGGATGACCTCACACTTTCTATTGTCAATCGATTGCAACTTTTCTCATCGTAGGCATATCTACGATAGTGCAATGCCCGTGTTATTCAAATGGTTCAAATGGCTCTGAGCACTATGGGACTTAACTTCTAAGGTCATCAGTCCCCGAGAACTTAGAACTACTTAAACCTAACTAACCTAAGGACATCACACAACACCCAGCCATCACGAGGCAGAGAAAATCCCTGACCCCGCCGGGAATCGAACCCGGGAACCCGGGCGCGGGTAGCGAGAACGCTACCGCACGACCACGAGCTGCGGGCCCCGTGTTATTCCTTAGGACAGTATCGTATTTGCTCAACGACAAGGGACAAGCGACTTGTAAGTAACATGTTTCCCCTGAACTGGAATATGCATAATGCATGTACGAGTAAAAGATGTTGACACGCGGTTGACGATCTGGCCGTGAGTCGTGCTCGGGCAGCCAAAAGATTAGGAGACCGCTGGCGGTAATCGGAAAATCCGGGTTCGAGTCTCGGTCCGGCACAAATTTTCATTGTCATTATTCCATTATAAAACTGGTGAATAATTACTATTAAAAACAGTCTTGATCACGATTTATTTAACAAGGTGACCGGTTTCGACCACTACTGTGGTCATCTTCAGACCATTGAGTAGGAACCTCTTTCTGTTGTCAGAATCTCCAACAGAAAGAGGTTCCTACTCAATGGTCTGAAGATGACCACAGTAGTGGTCGAAACCGGTCACCTTGTTAAATAAATCGTGATCAAGACTGTTTTTAATAGTAATTATTTATAAGACATTGATCACTGCTGTTCCCATAATGCATTCAAAAGTAATAAAACTGATGGGTTGTCCATATTCGCAACTGCTAATACACTTCTTGTCTATACATATCTTGTCTAAATCATTCACAAACAGAAGACGGCACTAATACAGGGAAGGGTACTGTCTTAGTGTTTCTGGAACGGCATTATGAGAGCGGAAAGCCGTACAAGATACCTTTGGCATATTTAAAATTGTTGTGGGAATTGACAGCCAATTATTAGTCAAGTACGTTGAATTTATGAGAACGGATACTAACCGTCTACATCTGCATCGCCACTCTGGAAATCACACTCAAGTGCCCAGCACAGGCTTCATCGAACCACCTTCACAGTAATTCTCTATTATTCCAGAAGGCTCTTGACACCGTACCCCACAGCGGCTTGCATTCAAATTGCGTACCTACGGAATATCGTCTCAGTTATGCTACTGAGTTCGTGACTGTCAGAGAGATCATAGTTAATATTAATTTACGGAAAGTCATCGAGTAGAACAAAAGTGATTTCTAAAAAAAAAAACGAACACCTATATTTTTCTGTGTGAGCTCTGAATTCCCTTATTTTATGATGATGATTGTTCCCCCTTATGTAGGTCAGCGACAACAAAATATTCTCGCGTTTGGAGGAGAAAATTGTGGTTGAAGTTCCGTGAGTAAGTCCCGCCGCAACGAGAAACGCCTTTGTTTTAATACTGTCCACCCCCAATTCCTGCATCATGTCCGTGACACCTTTCCCCTACTTCTCGATAGTTCAAAACGTACTGCTGCCCCTCTTAGAACTTTCTCGATGCACTCCGTTAGTCCTATCTGGTAACGATCACACACTCCGCAGCAGTACTCCAAAAAACGTAGTGTAGGGAGTCTCCTTAGTAGATCTGTTGCAATTTCTGAGTGCTCTGCCAAATAGACGACGTCTTTGGTTCGCCCTTCCCGTAACCTTTTCTATGAGTTCCATCCAATTTAAGTTGTTCGTAATTTTAGGTCTTGGATAATTAATTGAATTTACAGTCTTTAAATTTGATTGATTTATTGTGCAACCGAAGTTTAACGGATTCCTTTTAGTGTTCGTGTTGATGATCCCACATGTTCCATTATTTAGGACCAATTACAAATTTTCGCACCATACAGATAGCTTTTCTAAAACATTTTGCAATTTATTTTGATCTTCTGATGACTCTACTGGGCGATAATCGACAGCATCTTCTGCAAACAACCTAAGACGGCTGCTCAGGATTGTCTCATAAATCGTTTATATAGGTAAGGAACAGCAGTGTGCCTATAATACTACTTTGGGGAACGCCAGAGATCACTTTTGTTTAAGTCGATGACTTTCCGTCATTTAATACGAACTGTAACCTCTCTGACAGGAAATCACCAATCCAGTCGCATCACTGAGACGACATTCCATAGGTGCGCAATTTCACTACAAGCCACTTGTGCTGTACAGTGCCAAAAGCCTTCTCGAAATCCGGAAACACGGAATCAATTTGAAATCCCTTGTCAACAGCATTCAGCTCTTCGTGTGAGTAAAGAGCGAGTTGTGTTTCACAAGAACGAGATTTCCTAAATCCGAGTAAACTGTGTGCCATCAGGCGGTTCTGTTGGAGGTAATTCATCGTGTTCGAACACATTATATGTTTCAAAATTCTGCTGTATATCTACGCTAATGATATGAACATGTAATTTAGTGGATTACTCCTGTTGCCTTTCATAAATACTGTATGAGTGTGAATTGTGTAGCTTTCCGGCCTTTGAACACGGATCTACACTCCTGGAAATGGAAAAAAGAACACATTGACACCGGTGTGTCAGACCCACCATACTTGCTCCGGACACTGCGAGAGGGCTGTACAAGCAATGATCACACGCACGGCACAGCGGACACACCAGGAACCGCGGTGTTGGCCGTCGAATGGCGCTAGCTGCGCAGCATTTGTGCACCGCCGCCGTCAGTGTCAGCCAGTTTGCCGTGGCATACGGAGCTCCATCGCAGTCTTTAACACTGGTAGCATGCCGCGACAGCGTGGACGTGAACCGTATGTGCAGTTGACGGACTTTGAGCGAGGGCGTATAGTGGGCATGCGGGAGGCCGGGTGGACGTACCGCCGAATTGCTCAACACGTGGGGCGTGAGGTCTCCACAGTACATCGATGTTGTCGCCAGTGGTCGGCGGAAGCTGCACGTGCCCGTCGACCTGGGACCGGACCGCAGCGACGCACGGATGCACGCCAAGACCGTAGGATCCAACGCAGTGCCGTAGGGGACCGCACCGCCACTTCCCAGCAAATTAGGGACACTGTTGCTCCTGGGGTATCGGCGAGGACCATTCGCAACCGTCTCCATGAAGCTGGGCTACGGTCCCGCACACCGTTAGGCCGTCTTCCGCTCACGCCCCAACATCGTGCAGCCCGCCTCCAGTGGTGTCGCGACAGGCGTGAATGGAGGGACGAATGGAGATGTGTCGTCTTCAGCGATGAGAGTCGCTTCTGCCTTGGTGCCAATGATGGTCGTATGCGTGTTTGGCGCCGTGCAGGTGAGCGCCACAATCAGGACTGCATACGATCGAGGCACACAGGGCCAACACCCGGCATCATGGTGTGGGGAGCGATCTCCTACACTGGCCGTACACCACTGGTGATCGTCGAGGGGACACTGAATAGTGCACGGTACATCCAAACCGTCATCGAACCCATCGTTCTATCATTCCTAGACCGGCAAGGGAACTTGCTGTTCCAACAGGACGATGCACGTCCGCATGTATCCCGTGCCACCCAACGTGCTCTAGAAGGTGTAAGTCAACTACCCTGGCCAGCAAGATCTCCGGATCTGTCCCCCATTGAGCATGTTTGGGACTGGATGAAGCGTCGTCTCACGCGGTCTGCACGTCCAGCACGAACGCTGGTCCAACTGAGGCGCCAGGTGGAAATGGCATGGCAAGCCGTTCCACAGGACTACATCCAGCATCTCTACGATCGTCTCCATGGGAGAATAGCAGCCTGCATTGCTGCGAAAGGTGGATATACACTGTACTAGTGCCGACATTGTGCATGCTCTGTTGCCTGTGTCTATGTGCCTGTGGTTCTGTCAGTGTGATCATGTGATGTATCTGACCCCAGGAATGTGTCAATAAAGTTTCCCCTTCCTGGGACAATGAATTCACGGTGTTCTTATTTCAATTTCCAGGAGTGTATCATCAAGCGAGCGGTGGTATATGATTGTTAAGTGTGGAGCACTTGCATCAGTATACTCTGAAAGGAACCTAAATGGTGTTGTAATATTGCATTTGCTTTGCTAATTTAGATATACTGCTGCTTGCTTTGCAAATCTGCATTTTTTGTCATTGCTGTTTATGTTTATTGTTTTGTACTGCTGCATTGCCTCGTCCCTTAGTATATATATCTGAGCTCAGTAGATTTAAGTTAGCTTAATATGGGGTAGGCTATATAAGAGAACGAGCTGTGATGAATTGGAAGAAATGCATTGAGAAGCTATAAGAAAATGGTTTGGCCAAAAAAAAGTAGTGTACAGTGGAGAAAAACTATTTTTGAAAGAGGATGTGAACAGAATACAGAATGCATGCTTGGATAGGATTTTTTTTTGTGGAAACAAATGTTGAAATAAGAGGAAAGATCTACGGAATGAAGTTTTGGGTTGGACTGCAGTACCAAATGTCACACTGAAAACAAATCCTGTCCTGTATTTTTGTGTTATTCTGCTATGTGTTTGTGTACCCTTGTAGGTAGGTCATCACAGAGTAGACCCACTGTAGTCCTGGTAGAGATTACGGTATTGGTGGGCCACCTGAGGTGCAGACCCACTGCAGTCCTTGTAGAGATAATGGTACAGGTGGGCCATCAAAGATTCACACCCACTGTAGTAGTTGTAGAGACGGCCAGCAGCCATCTGTTGCGACTGTGCAGGTGCACTATCACCATCGAAGAGTCTCGCGGGGTAGGCTATATAAGAGAACGAGCTGTGATGAATTGGAAGAAATGCATTGAGAAGCTATAAGAAAATGGTTTGGCCAAAAAAAAGTAGTGTACAGTGGAGAAAAACTATTTTTGAAAGAGGATGTGAACAGAATACAGAATGCATGCTTGGATAGGATTTTTTTTTGTGGAAACAAATGTTGAAATAAGAGGAAAGATCTACGGAATGAAGTTTTGGGTTGGACTGCAGTACCAAATGTCACACTGAAAACAAATCCTGTCCTGTATTTTTGTGTTATTCTGCTATGTGTTTGTGTACCCTTGTAGGTAGGTCATCACAGAGTAGACCCACTGTAGTCCTGGTAGAGATTACGGTATTGGTGGGCCACCTGAGGTGCAGACCCACTGCAGTCCTTGTAGAGATAATGGTACAGGTGGGCCATCAAAGATTCACACCCACTGTAGTAGTTGTAGAGACGGCCAGCAGCCATCTGTTGCGACTGTGCAGGTGCACTATCACCATCGAAGAGTCTCGCGGGGTAGGCTATATAAGAGAACGAGCTGTGATGAATTGGAAGAAATGCATTGAGAAGCTATAAGAAAATGGTTTGGCCAAAAAAAAGTAGTGTACAGTGGAGAAAAACTATTTTTGAAAGAGGATGTGAACAGAATACAGAAAGCATGCTTCGATAGGATTTTTTTTTGTGGAAACAAATGTTGAAATAAGAGGAAAGATCTACGGAATGAAGTTTTGGGTTGGACTGCAGTACCAAATGTCACACTGAAAACAAATCCTGTCCTGTATTTTTGTGTTATTCTGCTATGTGTTTGTGTACCCTTGTAGGTAGGTCATCACAGAGTAGACCCACTGTAGTCCTGGTAGAGATTACGGTATTGGTGGGCCACCTGAGGTGCAGACCCACTGCAGTCCTTGTAGAGATAATGGTACAGGTGGGCCATCAAAGATTCACACCCACTGTAATAGTTGTAGAGACGGCCAGCAGCCATCTGTTGCGACTGTGCAGGTGCACTATCACCATCGAAGAGTCTCGCGGACAATATAGCAAGTCCATAAACCACCACTTGTGCACTCACAAAGTTTTTGGAATTGTCCTTAGAACCAGCAATGCTGTTAACCAGTCCCTTGCTGAATTATTAACACACATGCAAACACTAACAGTCCCAACTTCTCACATATTGTGCATATATTATGACCAACAGAAACATATGCAGTGAAATGTATGCTTACAAGTTACTTAATTTGATGAGTTGGTGTCCATTACAATTTTATAACATGAGAATACAATTACAAAGATACAGCAAACATCATTAAAACATAATAATGCAGATAACATTTGTAGTAATACAGGCTTTACAAAAGAATAGAAATAGACATATACATCAGTGTTACAGGCATTATGACATAAGTAAATATATAAAATAATGAGAATAGTTTTCAAAACATTAATTTTACACAAGAGCCTTAAAACAGAACAGAATAAATAATGTCTAAACATCTTTACAAAGAAAATAACATATAATTAGAAAAATTCTACAACATAACTCATATCAGCTAAACACATAAAGACAGGAAGAACACAAATACACAAGGGTACACAATCATATAGCGGAATAATACAAAAGGAAAGGACAGGGTTTGTTTTACTGCAGTATTTTGCAAACAAATCTTTCTTTACGTCTTGGAGACCTCCCTTCATTCATCATTATTCCCAAAAAGTCCTATCTATACCTCATTTCTGTATTCTATTCATATTTCTTGCAAATTAATTATTTATCATTGTACAATACTCATTTTGGCCCAAATCGTTTTCATATAACTTCTCAATGCATTCTTTCCCTATTCTTCATAGTTAGTTTCTTATATAGTCTTAAGCTAACTTAAATCTACTGAGCTCAGATATATATACTAAGGGACGAGGCAATGCAGCAATACAAAACAATTAACACAAACAGTAATGACAAAAAAATGCAAACTGTCAAAGCAAGCGGCAGTATATCTAAATTAGCAGAGCAAATCTAACATTACAACGAATATGAGCCAATGTGCAGCAACAAGAAAAATAAATCAGTAGTAAAACTGGCTTAACAGAGTAATACAAAGTCAAATTCAGTAACACTATGCCTGGCAAACAGCAGCAGCAAATGCTATAACTTATACCTAAACATGGCAAAGCTCAAGCAGAAATAATATTACACTAAAGACAACAATGCAGATAAGGTAAATGTCTATTCACATCTTAATTTTTATGTAATTAAAGTGGTGTACCACAACAAGTTATTCTTCCCAAAAAATTACAGAGTAGTTGAAAAGAAAATTATGTATGCAGTTACTGTTATTAGTCTCTTCTTAATGGTATTTCGTTTCCAAGTGCTCCCTTTTTGAAGAATGTGGATCATAAAATTATTATTTAATAGATCTGTTGACAGACAGTGTTCACATTAGCAAATGCATTTAATTTTATTTTATATAACCAATGCTGCAACACAGCTGGAAACCAGATATCAAATGAAATAAGCAACTATGTAAAGCAAAGCTTAAAAACATCATTCAATAGCTATGTGGCATTTCGTAAGTCAGTAGAAATTCTCTCAAGTCTCGTAGAAAGACACTTGTCATAATCAGGTGTGCAGATGTAAGAATATTTCCCATGAATCCATAAGCATTTCAGCAAGTAGCACAAAGCACATGCTCCACAGTATAATCATACGTTTCCAAGTAATAGCGTGTCGTATTTGCGATGCTTTCTACAAAGGAATGTCAACAGCCAGGTTAATGGCCTCTTTTTTCTGCACCTAATGGCTTTTTCTCCAGGCGGCTGGCACAGCTGGCCGCTCACAACGCATTACGTCAAGGTCACTTGGCTTTCTTACCGAAATATTTACGACAGCAGTTTGCACTACAGTGACAGTCTCGTATAAAAAATTTCACAGATCAAGAATTTGCATTACAAATGTGTGGAAACAAAATCCTATTAATATAACAGAGTCCAAAAAATTTTTGCCAGCATTGTGAAGCATTCATGCATGTACACACATTTCATAACTCATAAAGTACGATTCTTGGTTTCCAACGTCCGTTTTCAGAAATCTGAGCCCCTAACCACTATTCATTATTCCTTACCTTATTACACATATACATATTCGTCAGCACATCAATCTTGCATCGACACTTCAATATTTCATCATAATAAATACATAGCATAATCGGATTCCTCATATAGCATCAGCTTATTGATCATAAACATACCTCAACAGCATAATACACATCGTCATCGAAATAATAACATCATAAAACCTCAGCCAAATCTCAAAATCGTCATAGCTTTCTGCAATAATTTCAAAACCTAAAAAAAATTCTCTGCTCATTTCAATAGTGTCATCTACCTCAAACGTACTTTAAAATCATGATCCCATACCAAACACATCATTCAAAGCACTCATAGTATCACAATGGTTCCAAAAAAATATGAACAGTTCACATGGTACAGACAAAATACAATTTCATAAGCGTGAAGTTATTCAGCTGTGTAATTACGTAAACATCTGTCACTGATGTAGTAAAATAAATGTTTGTCTCTCTCAGTTAAATGATCAGATAGCTGTGTAATTATGTGTTACAGAAATATGGTACCGATGCGTAAAGTTGTATAAGCAAATACCATATTAGCTAGGGCTCCTTGTGCTTGCCACACACATGGTACAAAAAGTAAGCGTGTACCCCCACTGAGCATTAATGTAGTTATACCCTCAGGTGTTACAGATTACAGCAATGGAATGAAATGTATCACGGAAAACCTTTGTATCACTGTAATTGAAAAATCATTAAAAATAAATGTCTTAAGTATAAAATTAATCACTCAAACACGTGTCCTTTAGCGCTAGATGTGCGTCTTGCTGCAAGATAATTCTGTGGAAATGTCGTAGTTATCGTCCTCCGAAATCTAAGTTCTGCAGAAGTCAATGTACTTACCTCATCATAAACAAAAGTGAAATGCTACGCATATAGATATCGTAGTTACTACATACAGTACCATGATCAAGAAAGTACTACACTGTAACATATTGTTGTGCTACAAAAAAGGCTGTCTCATTGTAGCTATAACACAAAAGTTACTACTAAAACAGGTTTTCCTTTCCAGAAGAAGTCAGAAAACTGTGCAGAGATAGAAAAGATACACCGCAAAAGCAACAATGTAAATTGTGTCACACATTAGTAGCGTCGTGATATAATCGTGTAGCTGTCAAATAAACTAACCACTGTGTCATCTGGTATCTCTCAGAAAGTATTTTAAATCCAGAATGTATTTTCAAGTAAATCAAAATGTTGCATTACAATGTCATTAGCAGTACTGGTATATGTTCTAAGTAGGTGAGCCTTATAGTCATTGTGTAATCGTGCAACTAACAAGCAAGAATGTACACACACAATAAGACTGTGTCGTCTGTTCACTATAACAATGCATTCGTAATTACTGTCTAAATAAGTTGCCCAGGTTCTTGACTGGATAGTTAACGTTAAAACATAGTTGCAGGTTAACAGTTTCTAAGTCTGACAAAGCATACTAGTAACGTGAAGTGAAACGTTTTATGGCAAAGACAAAGTTAAAAAGCAGATTATCTTTCAATAAACGGTTTTACATATGAAATGTGGTGCAAGCCTTTACTCTTCCTACTATGCAGAGCTCCAGCTTCAACGGAATTATCATGTGGTATATGGTACATCGGTAAAGAATGCTCAACTTTTTCTCAAGGTTAGCTTCTATGTTATTTTTCTCTGAGCCATCCGGCGCACGTGGCTGCCTGCAGTGAGAGTCATTGTCTGCTTTCTCTTTGTTGGGGTGCGTCGTTATTGGGATTAGGAGACCTAACTTCTACAAATTCACCTTGCCGAGAGGGCCCAGCCCTGTTTGAATCCTGCCAGTTCTGATGAAATTCAGGTCTGTCGTTATGTTGGTTCAATAATCCCTACAAATAATGGCCCTGACTAACATTAACCTATACTTTTCACAAATCACTTACCTCACAAAAATCTTCGTTACTCGAACTACTGCAATACAGTGAGCGCCACTACTGCCAGCTAAATAAAAGATTCAAACTACTGAAGGCACTAACTACTGATAGGCATAGTTAACAAATGAAAGATTTTGATAAAGAACAAACGATGTATTTACCTTAACAGTGTTCAAAAGTCATAATATATATCGGTTCATGACATCCAGTATTACAAATTTACTGTCTCTGATGGACACACATCCAGATCATCCGCTCTCAAAACTCCACCATCTCTCTCCCCACATCCACCACTTCTGGCGGCTCACCTCCAACTGCACAACGCTACGCTCTGTTAACAACCAACTGCCCAACATTACAATGGCGAATATTACTCCAACAATGCAAACCAACCATAGCCTTCACACAGCTCAGTCAGTGATTTTCATGTAGAGCGCTACATGGCGTTACCAACATAAAAACCTAAACAGCCTACTTACAAAGTGTTCTTGTTTCGATTCTGGAATATTTACTCCGTCTTCTTTGGTGAAGGAATTTCGGAAGTATGTGTTTAGTAACTCTGCTTTAGCAACACAGTCACCGATAGTATTTCCATTACTGTTGTGCAGTGAAGATATTTATTGTGTCTTGCCGCTAACATACTTTACATCCGAGCAGTATCTCTTTGGATTTTCTGTCAGATTTAGAGACGAAGTTGTGTTGTGGAAACTGTTATAAGCATCTCACATTGAAGTTCGCGCTAAATTTCGAGCTCCTGCGCAAGATAGCTAATCATGGGGATTTGGTTTCGTTTAAATTTGGTATACTTTTTTCGTTGTTTCTGCAAGAGTACTGTGGTCTGTTTTGTGTACCCCGAGGAATCATCTCCGTCGCTTGTTAATTTATTTGGCATAAAATCTCTCAATTGCTGTCGATACCATGTCTTTGAAATCAAGCCACAACTGATCTGTACTTACATTGTTAGTTTATAAGAAGTGTAGATTGTCTCTCAGGAAGGCATCAAGCAAATTTTATTTGCTTTTTTGAATAGGTATATTTTTCGTTGATTTTTGGAGAATTTGGTAGCTACTTATTCAGTCTCGCAACGACAACCCTGTATTCACTAATCTCTGTATCCATTTAGATGCTTGGTACTAGCT
This sequence comes from Schistocerca americana, assembly GCF_021461395.2. Classification (NCBI taxonomy): domain Eukaryota; kingdom Metazoa; phylum Arthropoda; class Insecta; order Orthoptera; family Acrididae; genus Schistocerca; species Schistocerca americana. Next base: position 408,665,014 of record NC_060126.1, on the reverse strand, counting down.
GCGGATTTTTTATTTTTTTGCCAAAAAGTCAAGTGAATTTTCACAGGTGTTTACTCTTCGAGTGGGCTCATGAACTAACTGCTCGAAATAATTTTCAGATAATACTTTCTGCACAATTTCGGATGATGTTTTATCCGTACCTCCGGACTGAAACATTTAGTTTCACTAACGTACTGAGGGTAAATTAAAATCACCACCAACTATAATTCTATGAGTTGGATATATGTTTGAAATTAGATTCAAGTTTTGTTTGAACTTTCACCAGTTGTATTACCTGTATTGTGAGGTCGGTAAATTATTATTTTTTCCGGTTGCCATGAATCATTTCTACCCAGACTAACTCACAGGAAACATCTTCAGTTTCACTGCTGGATAATCTACTTTTAACAGCAATAAACACGCTGCCACCAACTGTATTTATCCTATTCTTTCTGAACGCCGTTAGGCGTTTCGCGAAAATTTCTGCTGAACGTACCTCTGGCTTTAGTCAGCTTTCTGTGCCTATAACGATTTGAGCATCAGTGCTTTCTGTTAGCAGTTGTAGCGCTGGTACCTTTCCAACACATCTACGACAATTTATAACTGTTATACCGATGGTTCTTAGATCTACGTTCCTCCTATTTTCGACCTGAACCATTTGAGAATGAAGCCCTTTTCGTATTTCCCAGGACCATCAGACTTCCGGAATGACATCACCCACACAAGCGATAAATATCCCTTTATCGGTTTATCAATTCATGCATCCATCTATCTGAACATGATAATGGAAAATAAAATTTATGTTAGATGACAATTGGTTCGGCTTTAGGGACGGTAAAGACACCAAAGAGGCAGTTCTGACATCACAATCGATCATGAATGCAAGCCGATCTAATAAACTCGTTCCAAAACATCAGTTGGTGCACGATGCTTGAAACCCTCAGAAATAGATATGCTATAGGAAAATATGGGTAATACCCAAAACGAAAAACAACCAACAGAAAATAATAATAACTGAAGGAGAAGAAAGAATGCCGCCAATTATAAAGGGTGTAAGGCGTGGGTGAACTTTTTTCCTCTCACTGTTCAACTTGCATATTAAGAAGCAGTGAAGTATCAGGAAGTAGTGAAGTAAGTAAAATAAATCTTCAGAAATGAGATGAATATTCCAATAGAAACGATATCGGTGACAAGTTTCTCTGATGATGTTGATATCCTGTGTTAAAATTAGTAATAATTACAGAGCATGATTGGAATGAACTGTCAGTTAATCACAGTATACAGACTGATAGTAAAGCAAAGAAAGTGTAGCCGAGATTAGCGAGAATCTTAACAAAAAAAACTGGGAATGACATATTCGACAAAACCAAGGAATTTTGCTTCCTTGTAGCAAAATATAAATCGGAAGTAGAGAGATGGAAGTGTTTATGATATACTATTACAGACGGATGGTAAAAGTAAGCATTCAGAAGAGGAAGACCTCCACAGAATCAGCGAAGAAAGAAATATTTGCAAATCAAAGAACTAGAAAAATAGACAGGAAGATAAGACTTGAGTTGAGACCTAAGGAAATAACGTCAAAGGTACCAGAGGAAGAATTAAAGAGAATATATTGCAATGATAGATTACAATGTAAATATCAAATGATTGATGATTTTAGGTGTCGATGCTGTTCTTAGATGAAGAAATTTGTTCAGGGAGGTAAACCTCATGTACCACAATAAACAAATTGAAAGACTGATGAATCCCCAACAACAACAAAGTAAAAGAACGTAAAGGAAGTACTGAAGCTTTGCATCGCAGTTTGTTGAAACGAGATAATAATTTAGACTTGGGTTAGAAAACGACCTATCGCGAAGTACAATGACACCTCCTCAGCACGGAAAACTAAACTCACATCAACCCGTACTCTCCTGTGAAGACTGGTTCAAGATACTCTACACATACTGCTGATGGTCATTCTGAAGTGCAGCTCTACAACATAATTCACAACAAGAGACATGGTATGTAAGGACAAGGTGCTGTTTTTATGAAGTATAACGCTCAACGTTATACCGTGATTGCATTGGAATGACGCATTACAGACTGCAGACGGGTAACATTTCCTCATTCCCCTGTAACTCCGACCTCGGCTCATCGGGTTTCAACTCCTTTTTGAACTTTGTTGTAAAGGTTACAGGCATCAGGATTTTTCTTCGATACAAGAATACATGACACAAGATCGTGTTAAAATCGTATCGCAGTAGATGGCGGTTACGTTGAAACTACATTTCAGTTTACAAAAAATGTGCGATTTCACTACATTTTGCGTTCTGTCACGTGGCCAGCGCAATTTACTTTCTGTACTTTAATCTCGTCATTGGAGTCACGAAATTCACATTGATGAGCCAAAACATTATGACCATTTTAATGTTGGACTCCATAAGGTTCCCTCTCTGTGCAGTGACCGTGGAATATAAAATTATAAAGAATGTAGCAACCAGTCGCGGAAGCAGTAGCGCAACCAGTCGCAAATCGATTTCATGATAGAAATCTGCCAAGGACAGTACTTCTACTTATGGCATGTATCGGTTAGAAAAATGCACCGATGATGACTGATATCAGTCGAAATCGATTTGCAACAAGATAAATAAATTATGTTTCCGAGAATGGTTGCTACATTCTTTATAATTACGACCATTACCCACCGCGACGTAGGATGTCGCGTGGACACGTGGCGCTGTAATAGAAATATGTAAGCGGGGCACTCACGGACCGTATTGAATATATGGACTGAAAATGGGGAAATCCATTGCGATGAGTGACTTTGACAGAGGTCACATTATTATTATCCAGAGCCTATCAACGAGGATCTAGAAAACGGCCAAGCTGGTCGAGTGTTCTCGTGCTATTGTCGTAAGCATCTGTGGAAAGATGTTACGACAGTGAAACTACCATTAGGCACTAAATGGTTGCACGTCCATTTCTCTTCGTAGAACCTGGGCTTCGGAGGCTTATCTACTCTGTAAAGTAGAAAAGATGGTGATCTGTGGCATCTATGCCGAGAGAACACAAGTCTGGTGCACGCCCAAGTATTTCGGAGCATACCGTTCATCGTACATTGTAGAACATGGAGCTCCGTAGCAGACCATTCCTATGTGTTCACATGTTGACCCAACATCACCATCATTTACGACTGCGGTGGGCGCTGGACCATCGGGATTCGACCGTCGATCAGTGGAAACGTGTAGGCTCTTGTGGTGAATCACATGTCTGCTAGATTAGGTCGATGGCAGTCTCCACAATCGTCCTCATCGAATTGAACGGGTGCTCGAAACGGGCAGCGCGCCACGGACGTACATTGGTGGAAGCAGTACTATTGCATGGGGCACATTCTTCTGCACTTGCATGGGGCCTGCGCTAATAATCGAAGACACGCTGACAACTGCGAAACACCTGAACCCCTTCATACTTGACGTCCCCCCGGACGTTGATGCCATCTGACAGCAGTATAACTATCCGTGTCTCGGAGCAGAACCGTGCTACAGTGATATGAGAACCATTACAGAGAATTCACGTTTGTGTCTTGGCGACCAAATTCGTCTGATGTAAATCCTATGGAACACATATGGGTCGCTATTTGGTGGGCATCACCGAGTACGCAGATCACCGGCTCTTTGTGTATGTGAATTACACAGTCTGTGCGTAAATGTCTAATACCTCTAATATCTCATACCTTTGAAAACCTACCAACAAACTATCGGGGCCCTGATACGCAGAATCAGTGATGTATTTCGTTTCAAAGCCGGACAAACAGGCTGTTAAGCAGGTGGTCATAATGTTTCGGATTATCAGTGTACAGTAGAGTTCTTCCTTAAAACTAGGAATATAAAATTAGCAACAACTTTGTAGCAGAAACGAAGTCACTTGAAGATTTCAATTAAGAAGTCCATCAACACAGAACTTGAAGGTTTTATACTGGTGCCGATTTATGTCATGTGACGATACGGAGTATAACGCAAAAGAAATTTCTTACTCATACTTGTGTAGCTTTCATATAGTATGTAACGCCATGTTGTTGTTACTGTTGTTGCGGCCTTGAGTCCAAAGACTGGTTTGTTTCAGCTCTCAACGCTACTCTACCCTTTGCAAGCCTCCTAATATCAACAAAACAACTGCAGCCAACATACACATACACCTGCTTGCTGTATTCATCTCTTGGTCTCCGTTGGCAGTTTTTATCCCCTATACTTTCTTTCATTTTCAAATTGAATATTCCATTACTGCTATTAACCGTGCCATTAGTCTGATCAAGTTATAGCAAAAAAATTATTTTTTCCCCGGTTCGATCCAGTACATCCTCACTGGCTGTCCAATCTACACATCCAGTCTTTAGCATTCTTGTACAGCATCACATCTCAAAAGCTTATGGTCTTCTCTTCTTTGAAATCTTTATTTCCCACACTTTACTTCCGTCCAAGGCTACAATTAAAAAAATTCCTTCAGAAAACATCTCTAAACGTTGCAATTTGCATTCGGTGTTAGCAACCTCCACTTTTTCACACATCCTTTCCTTACTGTTGCCTGTATACCTTACAGATCTTTGCTGCCTTGGTCATCGTCTGTTATTTTGCTTCCCAGATAAGAGAATTCACCTATTAGTTTTAGTGTCGCATTTTCTGATCCATTAAATAAAAAACCTTTTAACACAAAAAACTTTTACTGCCTAGACTACAGTTTTCATTATACCGTAAAAGATTGATGACTAGATTCTGTTGCTTTCTACAACCATCTTCAAATCGTTCACATAGTAAAAACAAGTTGAGTATACATTGAAAAACATCACCGTTATATACATTCATGCAATGACATGAACTCGTAATAGGGGTTAACAAGACTAGGACAGCGTGCAGTTAAAAGCTTCATCGAGAGCGAGCCATATTGTAAACCATAATCTCGCAGGCTGCGGGTAATAAAGATAGAAAATTGTCAGTTTTTAACTTCGCAAGTAAAAATTGCATCCAACACTTCACTAATTTCCCAGTTATGTCAGGATCGCCTGGTGCACTATGGTGCATTTTAAAACTTCCGCTACATTTAAAAACTTATAGCTGTAAGATGGTATTTAAAGCATTTTTCATTCTGGTTTCAAATTTGATTCTGTTTTTTTCTGTATTCCGTCAGATTTTTGTGCGTGTCATGTATGATGTTTTGGCTGAATCGCATCTTTGTTTAATGGAAATTCTTTTTCTAATTGCATTAAAAATAAATTATTTATTTTGTAAAATTTTATGGAGTCACTACACACTGCATTAGAATAGACAACGGTATCTGTTCACTTAAAATGATAATAATAACAGAAACACAGCATATCCATGACAATTTAATCTCCTTTCGCCCATTTCAGGGCATCACATTTTTTTCCAGCATGGAGAGAAGCTTCTCTGCCTTCACTGCCCCCATTTACCAATCTCATCTCTCTTCAGCATGAAACAGTGGTCAGACATCATACATCTCTTTTCGATCTCCTAGATATCCTGGTGGAACCGCTCTCCTTGTTCTTCAGTGACATCGCCAAGGTCGAAGGGACAAAATCAGTGTGAAAATATAGAAAATGAAGCTTTATACACATGTTACATCCTAGTTTCATGACTGCAAAGATTTTTAACGATGGTTTTATAATTTTGTTGTTTCTTGCTGCCCAAAAAGCCATTGAACAGCTTGCAGCTACACAGGAGACAAACGAACTTGCAGATGACATGATGTATGCCGAGAAAGACGTCAAACGACAACAGATAAAGTACAGAAAATATGCTGCAAACAACAATAAGAATTCTTAAAACCATGCTGAAAAGTACAATAAATGAGATTTAAAGAACCAACCGACGATGGGGATATTCGTCGTTGAAACTAGTTTGGTGAACAAATAAGTAAATAAGTAATACAAAATATCTTGCATCAAGGCGAACTCACAATTCCCATATTGTTATTTTCCTATGCAAACACGGACCAAATGGAAGAGTTCCAAGATAAAGCTATAGCAGCCACCATCTTTTGGAAGTGCTTAGTGACCTGTTTCATTAATCTGAGCTTGAACTGAAGAGGAAGTAATAGTATGTTGCTTGGCTGAACAATTCTTTTATTATATTCTGTGAACGAGTTTGGAGGGCTTTTCTTCCGGGGCAGGTAGTTACCCTCCAATGCTGGTCTTTGTCTCGTCTGTTCCACTAACAAATGAAACAAGACATTTTTAGATGGACAGATTTTTGAGAAAGTGACATGACAACTACTTAACGTTTACATAGCTTTCTTTTCTGTATAAGTACGCCTTTCAGGCTACGTTTTGACCAGTCCTTATTTGGATCATAAATGGCGTTAAGGAAATTCAATAAACCCTCAATACCATAAGAAAAACATGTATATTCTGCTCTAAGGAATTTTATTAATTCCTTTTCCCTATTCATGTGCTACAAAAATGATTTTCCAGGTAGTAGAATAATAGGTGGAACTGGAATATGGAGAGATACAGTATACATCACTGGTCGTTAGAACGAAGAAATGTTAGGTCGTTAGGACGAATAAATATTATGATATTTTATATTTTTCTCATTGTTCGTAATATGGCCTTCGACATAAACAATAAAAAAATGAAACTCATGTAGTTGCGGTTCCCTCCGAACGATGGGCATTGCAAAAGGTTTTGATTTCGTCCTCCCTTTTCTTCACAGTTTGAATCCCTCAACACATGTACAACATACTTAGTGTGGCGCTTAGTTTTCGTCTTGATCAACAAGCGGTATAACAAAGTATGCTAGTAGACATTTTCACGAAAATATTAATGGTCCCTCTTTGCTTAGCAATTACGTAGTTCACACAAACATAATAAAATGCGTTTGGGTTATTCACACAACTACGGGACCGTATAGCTAAGAAACTGAGAAACTACATCTAGCATCATAAATATAACATCGTAAGACTATAGCATATCGACAGTGAACTAGTTTCCCACCTAACAGCCAAATGTGTGTGACAAGTATGGCCAACTACACCACCTTATTAAAATAAAATTTCCCTTACTTACAATGAAGTTATCCTTTTTGGGACTTAGATTTAAATCAAAAATTAGTTTACTTAATTTGTGAAAAACTGTAGACAACAGAAAAAACTAATGATAGTTCTAAATCAGCGAAAGGTAGTATTTCAGGAACAGCTAAAATTACGGAAACATCGCAGATTGTGTCGCAGAGTGCTATTATTCGACTGCATCTTATTATTCTAATTGTATGCTTGTTGATGTTCATGTTATAACCTCTTTTGAAGCTTTTATCAATTCCGTTCACATGCTCTTCCGAGTTTTTTGTGGTGGCTGGTGTAAAATTTCCCAGTGTGCTGTGAATCGGATAGGAAAAATTACTGTGTATTTAACCGTTAAAACCAGTTATTAAAACCTCACCTAAGGAAACAAACTTTAAAATGACATATGGCTTCTATAGAAAGCAGACTATAATATATTGTTGTAAACTATTTTATCTTTTATCAATTACTTTCCTTAACTAGTATAGTGACTGAGTAATTAGTAAATAGATGTAATATTTAAGATTAAACATTGAGAGAAATCTACGCATAATCAGATAACTATTTGCACGAGATTACTTGCAAAGAACGATTGCATGACTAAGGACTATATTTGACATCAAGCTGAAATGCTGTTGAATCAAAACTCCATGACACATAGTTGGTAAGGAGGAGGGTTATGAGCTCTAGTTTTTATGTGAGTAATTTGTAGAAGGTTGCACATTATGATGAACGAATAATATTTATATTTCCGTTAATCATCTCCGGGACAACCGCAAACCTTAATATAAAAAAACAGATTGATTAAAAATAATTTTCTTCCCTCTGATGTGTCGAGAACTTAGCCGCATGATAGTTGGCCACAGCTGTTAGAGGAAACCGACAAAATGGGTGTACAATCCTCTTCTCGAGGACCGCATTGGCCTCATAAAAAAGATCCATTTCATAAAGTTATGGAGGACATTTGGCGCTGGCTTAGTGCTTCCTGGACTCCGCGTAGCAGCTTCGTTCTGCTGGATTGTGTTAGAAGTAATGCTACGGAAGCCCTTAGCTTCAGGTGAAGCAGTTCTCACGAGCTTAACGCGGAGTGCGGTAAGCCGAGAGGCTCAGGGGAGCCTAGAGTACTCACTGCTGGCCGTCCAGAGGCGTGAAAGAAAAAGAGGAGCAATTAAGGCTTTCAGTCGATCCGCGCGTCGTCCAGTTGGAAGAGCATTATCCACGGAGCGTAGATGTGAGAGTTCCAGTCCCGTTTCGGCTCAGAGATTTTACTTGTCGTGATTATTCAAATGGTTCAAAAGGCTCTGAGCACTATGGGACTTAACACATGAGATCATCAGTCCCCTAGACTTAGAGCTACCTAAACCCAACTAACCTAAGAACATCACAAACATCCATCCCGGAGGCAGGATTCGAACCTGCGACCGCAGCAGCCACGTGTTTCCGGACTGAAGCGCCTAGAACCGCTCGGCCACAATGGCCGGCGTGAGATTAATCAATTTAATTTATATTCTATCAGGAATAAAACATTTAATGAAGGATGTATAACTTGTTGTGTACCTCAGACCTCGATTATGGTCCAGCAGAATAGTAGAGTGCATGGACTGGACATGGCGTCGACTTAGCAAGTGATCGACAACTCTTGAGGGTCTACTGAGCTAAAGTTTATTACTTTATGTGGGAGACCTTAATAGCGGCCTGACCCGAACCATGTACATCATCTTAGCTACATACTTATTTTATGTGGAGCGCGTAGTGTTGCACACATTTTGCGGTGTACTCAGAAACATGACTGCTCGAAACTTCTTTCTCTGTTATGCGAAGCATCAATGAGATTCAATTGGCAGTCTTTCCGTGAACAATCTGTGTTGTCATCGTTGCAAGTCAGATTTACTGGTCACAAGAGCTCCTTTTATATCGAGGGACTCCATACGTGATTCATGGATAGTGACTGCCCTCTCTCCCGTATCCTTTCCGTGCTGGTCATCTTGTGATGTAGGCAGCGCATCTGAAACGTATCACTCAGATATAGATGTGGACAGTGGCCAGAGCAAGAAAAATAGAATCAGCGATGCATTTCAAAATTACTACCTTGAGACAAGTACAGTATTTTTAAAGTTATTAGCACACCAGCCGCGGTTATTAAACTGTGGTGTTGATGGCTACACGATGCCGCCTATAGAAAAATTAGACCATTACAGAAGATAGAAGCAGCTGTGAGAGTATCAGGACCTCACATGGTAAGGAAATAAGTGAAAAGTGAAATGTAGAGGGAATATGTAGAAGGGCTACTCGTGGAAAATATATTTTAAGGCACTGCTAGGGAAGAGGAATTAGATTAAGGTGACATAGGAAATATGATACCGCAAGAAAAATTTGCTAGAGCAGTGAATGACTGAAGTCGGATTACCAGGTGCCAGGTGTAGATCGTAATTCTTTTAGAATTATTGACAACCTAGGGAAAGTCACCCATGACAAAACTATTTCACGCGGTGTGCAAGACATATGAGACAAACGAAATACCCTCCGACTTCAATAAGTGTGTAATAATTCCAATTACAAAGAAGACAGAGGCTGACAAGTGTGAACACCAAAAGCAGGGAAAAACTGGTAGAAGCGAGCTTCGGGAAGGGTCAGTTAAGATTCCGGAGAAAGGTAGGAACATATTGTGATACTACGCATACGACTTATCTTACATGACAGGTTAAAGAAAGGCCAGCCTACGTTTATAAAATCGGTAAATCAAGAAAAAGCTTTTGACAGTGTTGACTGGAGAATATATTCCGAAATTCTGAAGATATCAGGGGTAAAATACAGGGAGCGAAAGGTTATTTACAACTTGCACAGAAACCACACTGCAGTAATAAAAGTTGAAGGACAAGGAAGGGAAGCATTGGTTGAAAAGAGGGTGAAGCATGATTGTAGCGCATCCCCAGTATTATTCAATCTCTATGGTGAGCAAGCAGTAGAGGAAACGAAGGAGAAATTTGGGGAAGGAATTGAAGTCCAGGAAAGGAAATAAAATCTTTTAGGTTTGCCTATGGTACAACAATCATGTCAGACACTTAGAAGAGTAGTTAATTGGAACGTACAGCTTCTTGAAAAAGAGATTCTAACATGAACAGCGAGAAAAGTATAAACAAAGGATTCAGAATGTAGTCAAATTAAACTGATGAACGATTTAGTTTAGAAAACGAGACACTAACCGTAGTACATGTATTTTGATATTTGGACAGCAAAAGAGCTAATGACAGAAGTAGAAAATATATACAATGCAGACTAGTCATAGAACGAAAAACATTTCTGATAAAGAGGAATTTATCAAGATACAATTGAATTAATGGTATTAGTTGCTAGTGGGCAGTGATTTAAATCGAAAGGGGAAGCTGAAAATTTGCGCCGGACTGGGATTCGAACCTGTCTCCTGTTCACTAGACAGATGCTGTTACCATTGCGCCATTCGGTCAGAGTGATCACCTTAACTGCAAGGACTACTCTAGCGCGACTCCCGTTAGACCCAAATTCTCAACTTATCGGTATGCTACCTCTTTCCCATTATCATCGTTACTCGTGGTGGCATTTCGTAAGAGTTCGACCACCTACACGGATGAGATCATTGGCCACCTCGCCTTAATAATTATATATGTAATATTAAGGTGATATATATTAGGATATTTCAGAAAGAACAGCACCACATGCACACACGCATACACACACACACACACACACACACACACATATATATATATGATCGAGAACTCTTGAGGATCTACTGAGTTAAAGTTTATTACTTTATGTGAGAGACCTTAGCAGCGGCCTGTCCCGAACCATGTACATCCTCTTAGCTACATACTTACATAAGATATATATATATATATGTGTGTGTGTGTGTGTGTGTGTGTGTGTGTGTGTGTGTGTGTGTGTGTGTGCATGTGGTGCTGTTCTTTCTGAAATATCCTAATCTTAGATTTAACAATGGAAACATACTTGTTTTCTTTGTAATTTTTCTGTTTTTTTTGGGGGGGGGGAGGGGGGGGGCAGGTTTCAATACAGAGTAATAGATGGATCATCCTCTTATTGGTCTTTGAGTACAGTAAGTGATCTATTCTACAATGATGTGATTCCAATGGCACCACTGGAGTGCACGTTGAAGGTGAGGCGGCGTTCTCATGATTAAGCCGCCATGAAGCGAATCTGAATCCACAAATTACACAGAAAACCAAAGGACACCTCGTTGCCAGAGAGGGTACGGTTGAATGGCTTAGTTACTCCAAGACGTGGTCGGAATGTAAAGAAAAAATTCAATCGGAAATCCTTGAGCAGCGTCTACTGAAGGGACCATAGCAGCAGTAGCTGCAAAAGACGTTGGAGCGAGACCCTCTGGGCAAGCGCAGGCATTCCTTATGTGGCCGACTGGGCCGCCAGCTGCTGTTTGTTTCACGACTCAGCCGCAGCCGGTGCCACTTGAGAAATGTCGCAGTAATCCGCGGGGAAATGTGTACACCCTGCTCCGTAGGCTACACGTTATCCGCTGCTTTCTCACACCCTGCGGCCGCGTTTCTGCCACATCCAGCCTCCGGCAACACTACATCTCCTTCACTTGCTTCTACACTTTCATTTCTGCTTCTAACAAGATATTCGAGACAGTCTCAATAACAAAAAAATAAGTAAATATAAAATTTTAAAAACATTTGGGATTTCAGCCATACCATGTGAGTATATCTACAATTCAGTTATGCACATCGAAATTGATCTCAATAATTACTGCACAAAGAAGTTTGTCCATGCCTGTTGCACAAGATCTAGACTGAAACTCTAATAACCAGTACAGGATAAAATTAAAACTAAAAACAGCATTCAGTACCAGGGAATAAGACCTGCAATAACTTGACTGTGCAGATTAAAAAGATTACCAAAAAATTATTTAGTTAGACCATGACAAAAATTATGAAATACGTCGAAGAAAACCATCTAATGACACACAAACCAGCACAGATTCAGAAAATAGCGTTCTTGTGAAATACGCCTTGCTCTTTATTCACGCAAATTAATGACTGTTATCGACAGCAGAGCTCAAGTTGATTCCATTTGACTGGACTTGTAGAAGATTTTTGACTCCGTTCCTCACAAGTGGTTCCTAAAGTAATTCTGTGCCTAGAGAGTATCGTCCAGTTGTGCGACTGGTTTCGTGATTTGTTGTCATAAATTTTTAACTTATTGACAGGAAGATATCTGATGAAAACGAAATGTTATCGTCCTCCCCATAAGGAACTATTACAGACTCTCTTCTGATTCTAAACTACATAAACTATTTTGGAGACAATCTGAGCAGCCATCTAAGAGTGTCTACAGATTATGTAGTCGGTCATCAGGAGAACAAAAAGAGTTACAGAATTATTTAGGCAAGGTACCTGCATGGTGCGAAAGTGGCAGTTGACCCTGAGCAACAAAACGTGACAGGTCCTCCGCAAGAATACTAGAAACTTTTACTAACACGATAAACAACACAAAATGGTTCAAATGGCTCTGAGCACTATGGGACTTAACTTCTGAGGTCATCAGTCCCCTAGAACTTAGAACTACTTAAACCTAACTAACCTAAGGACATCACACACATCCATGCCCGATGCAGGATTCGAACCTGCGACCGTAGCGGTCGCGCGGTTCCAGACTGTAGCTCCTAGAACAGCTCGGACACCCCGGCCGTATAAACAACATATTTAAAGATTGTACTGTCTGCTTTATTTGCTGAACACTTAAAAGGCGCAAGAAATCTACTACACAGACTGCCTGCATTACGCTTCTCCATCGTCTTATGGAATACTACTGTGAGGTTTGGGATCATTTCCAGATATAACTGATAGAGGACAACGACACCATGGAATGGTAGTTCGTTTATATTACCGTGAAATAGGGGAGAGAGTGCCACGGATATGATAAGTAATATGGGGTAGAAATTATTAAAACAAATGTATTTTTCGTCATGGGAGGTATTGTCACAAATTTCAATCACCAACGGTCTTCTGCGAATGCCAAAATGTTCTGTTGATTCCAGCGACATAGGGAGAAATGGTTGTCGTCATAAAGAAAGATAAATCACAGCACGCAAGAAAATATTCAGGAGTCCATTTGTCCATGTGCTTTTCGAGAGTAGAAAGTTCGAGAAATAGGGATCCGTGAACCTGTCGGCAAAGAGGTTGCAAGAAGATTGATAATAGGTGCTGAATCTAGCGCACCTATCAGGAGGGAGGCCAAAGACAGACTCGCAAGCAACGTGCTGACAACGCCCTCTCGACCACACAAGTATTTAGATCGCCGCTGCGGACTGGAGGGCCAGACAGTCAGTCACAGTCTCTGTCTCAGAGCCAGTCAGTCACCGACAGTTAACCCAGTCAGTCACATTGAGTCAGCTTAGTCAATCGCAGTCGCAGTCAGCTCAGTTACTAGCTTAGTTGCTATTCTAGATGGCGTCTGTCAGTTTACGTTAGTGGCTATGATAGAGTAGTGTATGTAGCAGGACTTGTCCTTCACCACCACTGAGGCTAACGTGTACTATTACGGAAGAGCTTATATCACAACAACTTGTTTGAAGTAGCTTTCTGGTTCTTATGAATAATGAATTCTCTTAATACATTTGTGCAGTTGTCTTAGAGAAAGAGGACACCGGCCACCAAACAACATCGTCTCCTTGCTTCCCATAGTACAAGACTTGACAGTGGCAACGAGACGACACATAATAAAAGTCATGGGATACTTCCAAACATCGTGTCGGACTTCCTTCTGTCAGGAATAGTGCAGAAACTCGATGTGGCATGGGCTCAACAAGATATATCAAGCCTCTATAAGCGTCCATAATTGCGATAGTATTGCTGGTGTGGGATTTTGTGCACGAACTGACCTCTCGTTTATGCCCTGTAAATGTTCTATTGGATTCGTGTCGGGCGATCTAGGTGACCAAACCATTCGCTAAAACTGCCCAGAATGTTCTTCAGATCAATCGGGAACCATTGTCGCATGAAGACATGGTGCATTATCATTCATAAAACTTCCATCTTTGCTTGGAAACACGAAGCCCATTAATGGCTGCAATAGTCTCCAAATAGCAAGATATAACCATTTCCAGTCAATCTGCGGTTGTAGCCCGGTGACATGACATTGGTGTTCGGGAACAAGAAGTCCATGAACGGCTGCAAATCGTCTCTCCGGTAGCTGAACATAACAATTTTCTGTGAATGATCGGTTCAGTTGGACCTGAGGACCATACCATGCAAACATAGCGCACCCCAATATTGAGCCACCACCAGGTTGCACATATAGACAACTTTGTTCCATGCATTCGTGGGGTCTGCACCACACTCGAACCCTGTCATCAGTTCTCACCAACTGAAATCGGGACTCACCTGAGCAGCCGGTCCAACCGATTTGGTCACGAGCCCAGGAGAGGCGCTGCAGGCGATGCCGCGATGTTAATAAAGGCATGCGTATTAGTCGTCTGCTGCCATAGCCCATTACTGTCAAATGTCGCTGCACTGTCCTGGCAGATACGTTGCATGTGTGCCTGAAGGACATTTCATTCTGAAGACTTACACACTGTATAAACGTACTCCGTCCTTCAGGCCACGAATGACCTACCGGGACCATCCGACCGCCGTGTCATCCTCAGAGGGGGAAGTGAACAAGAGGGGCAGGGGGTCAACACACCGCTCTTCCGGTCGTTATGATGGTATTCTTGACCGAAGCCGCTACTATTCGGTCGAGTAGCTCCTCAATTGGCATCACGAGGCAGAGTGCACCCCGAAAAATGGCAACAGTGCATGGTGGCTGGATGGTCACCCATCCAAGTGCCGGCCACGCCCAACAGCGCTTAACTTCGTTGATCTCACGGAAACCGGTTTGTATAAACGCAGACAATGTAATCATCTATAACGTAACCGTCATAGTCTCGGCCTCCAGCTTGAGATCGCGGCCGCTGCACCTTCATCCTGACAGAAGCGCCTGTCAAAGGAGTGCACGTGCCGCCCGGTGTGCCAGTGGCCCAACTGAAGTCCTTCTAACCGCTGAGGCACTGGCACGTTCGTCATCGACAGTAGTCGCTGACAGTCGTTTAGCTGCCCGTCTGACATCAAGCAGTGCAACCCTGCCGCATCAGCCCTCACACATCTCAGCCACTGGCCGAGACTGTCCACAACGCGAGATCGCGCCACGCCTGGCCCGTGCTCAGTTGAACGTTGTCGAACGCCTTTTTTTTTTCAGGTCCCTATGAAGTTGTCTTGACTGTTCTTCGGCCGTGCTTCCACTGTCACCAGCAACGTCAGAAGTGTCTCTGGTTGCTTTACCTTTGCTGAAGCCAATCTGGACGTTATCTAACATATGCTCTATTTTCTTTTCCATTCTTCTGTACATTATCGCTTTCGGTAACGTGGATGGATGAGATATCAAGTTAATTGTACTGTATTTCACGCACTTGTCACCCCTTGCTATCTTGCGGAATTGCGTGGATCGTGTTCTTCCGAAAGTCTCATGCTCCGCAGCCAGCCACTCACATTTTACACACTGCAATGGATCTTTTAAGGAAAAAGAAAAATTTTGTATGGAATAAATATACCAACTAGCTGCAAAGATTTAATTTATATATACTACTGCCCATTAAAATTGCTACACCACGAAGATGCCGTACTACAGACGCGAAATTTAACCGACAGGAAGAAGATGCTGTGATATGCAAATGATTAGCTTTTCAGAGCATTCACACAAGGTTGGCGCCGGTGGCGACACCTACAACGTGCTGACATGAGGAAAGTTTCCAATAGATTTCTCATACACAAACAGCAGTTGACCGGCGTTCCCTGGTGAAACGTTGTTGTTCAAATGGTTCAAATGGCTCTGAGCACTATGGGACTTAACATCTATGGTCATCAGTCCCCTAGAACTTAGAACTACTTAAACCTAGCTAACTTAAGGACAGAACACAACACCCAGTCATCACGAGGCAGAGAAAATCCCTGACCCCGCCGGGAATCGAACCCGGGATGTGATGCCTCGTGTAAGGAGGAGAAATGCGTACCATGACGTTTCCGACTTTGATAAATACGGATTGTAGCCTATCGCGATTGCGGTTTATCTTATCACGACATTGCTGCTCGCGTTGGTCGAGATCCAATGATTGTTAGCAGAATGTTCAGGAGGATAATACGGAACGCCGTGCTGGATCCTAACGGCCTCATATCACTAGCAGTCGAGATAACAGGCATCTTATCCGCATGGCTGTAACGGATCGTGCAGCAACGTCTCGATCCCTGAGTCAACAATGTGGACATTTTCAAGACAACAACCATCTGCACGAACAGTTCGACGACGTTTGCAGGAGCATGGACTATCAGCTCGGAGACCATGTTTACAGTTACCCTTGACACTGCAACACAGACAGGAGCGCCTGCGATGGTGTACTCAACGACGAACCTTGGAGCACGAATGGCAAAACGTCCTTTTTTCGGATGAATCCAGGTTCTGTTTACAGCATCATGATGGTCGCATCCGTGTTTGGCGACATCGCGGCGCACGCACATTGGCGTACCACCCGGCGTGATGGTATGGGGTGCCATTGGTTCACGTCTCGGTCACCTCTTGTTCGCATTGACGGCGCTTTGAACAGTGGACGCTACAACTGAGATTTGTTACGACCAGTGGCTCTAAATCACTGCGAAACCCTACATTTCAGCAGGATAATGCACGACCGCATGTTGCAGGTCCTGTACGGGCCTTTCTGGATACCGAAAATGTTCGACTGCTGCCCTGGCCACCATATTCTCCAGATCTCTCACCAGTTGAAAACGCCTGGTCAATGGTGGCCGAGCGACTGGCTCGTCACAATACGCCAGTCACTACTCTTGATGAACTGTGGTATCGTGTTGAAGCTGCATGGGCAGCTGTACCAGTACACGCCATCGAAGCTCTGTTTGACTCAATGCCCAGGCGTATCAAGGCCGTTATTACGGCCAGAGGTGGTTGTTGTGTGTACTGATTTCTCAGGATCTATGCACCCGAATTGCGTGAAAATGTAATCACATGTCAATTCTAGTATAATATATTTGTCCAATGAATACCCGTTTATCATCTGCATTTCTTCTTGGTGTAGCAATTTTAATGGCCAGTGGTGTTTATGTGAGCCGGCCGGTGTGGCCGAGCGGTTCTAGGCGCTACAGTCTGGAACCGCGTGATCACTACAGTCGCAGGTTCGAATCCTGCCTCGGGCATGGGTGTGTGTGCTATCCTTAGGTTAGTTAGGCTTAAGTTGTTCTAAGTTCTAGGCGACTGATGACCTCAGAAGTTAAGTCGCATAGTGCTCAGAGCCATTTGAACACAACTTAGGGAACAACAGGGTCAATCAACTGCTAAAACAAACTATGTTTAGTCAAAATAAGATCCATGAGGATCAGAAAAAGTTACTTGTATTTGATGTTGAGAAGTTGTAACGATACATTAAGCACACAAGTTGTAAGTGCTGCTGAGGCTCACGATTCTGTAAAAACACGCGTCAAAGATATAGATACCAAGACAGACACCTCAGCGAAAACATTGAAAGACGGGTTGCAAATACAAACCGACGATCACTTTAGTCCAGTTAACAAAGATTTTCGTACTTGGCTAGAGGAAAGGGATAAGCATTTTCAAAGTTGTTTACAAAAATAATTATCTACGATTGTCAGTGATAGGGTTAAAGAAATTTTGAAGAATGGTGCACATAATGTATATTTTACACCACAAACCGTCAGACACGTTATAGCGTCCCCCAGTGCTATATTCGTGTATGTATCAGTGTTAAAGATTTGTCAGTGGCTTAAAGTGTATTTATTATGGGTAAGATAGGACAAGCTAAAGCATCCGTACCAGACGAACAAAATTTGGTTAATATGGAAAGTGAGGGTCATTTGCAATACGCAAACGAATCCCAAGACACCGCCTCGGATAACAATTTCCGTAGCGGGGGGGGGGGGGGGGGGGGCGAGGATCTGTGGACGGTGAATGACGGTCCACAGCAGAATGGGAATAGAATAACAACAACTCCACTGCCTGGACAGGTGGGCCAATCGAGTGCTAAATTAAGCGGGGCACCAGTATGCTCACCGATTGCAGACCCATTGGCACAATTTCTGCGCAGGTTAGAAGAAAGAGATAGGGAGAGAGATCAGAAACTGGCTTAGATGCTGTATGAGCAAGAGCAACAAAGAGAACAGAAAGAAAGGGACAAAGAAAGAATGTCAGAACAGAGGGAAAAAGAAAGAGACGAAAAACTGGCTCAGATGCTACATGAGCAGGAGAAAAAATTAACGCAAATGCTACATGACCAAGGGAAAGAATTTACGCAAAAGCTCAGTGAGCAAGAGCAGCGCGGTGAAGCGAAACTAGATCGTATCCAAAGCGAACTTGCCGAGATGCGGGACTCGTGCAAAGAAATACCCTATCTTGTGCAAAGCTTAGCCGGCGAGATGCAAAAACTACAGATATCGCAGGCTAGGCTTGAAGACAATGTCCAGACTTTAACCACCCGCGTGGATAATGTGGAGTTACATGCACGGAAAAGTATTGATACATATTTGGAAGTGCAAGCTCAAAAAGTCGAAAAAGAATTTAATGAATGGCTAGAAGTAAAGGATCGCGAGATATCTGCAAGGATTGAAAGCGATGTAAAAACAGTTGTAGAACAAGCGACTGCGGCCGCGAGTGTAAATATTGACGCTAGTGCAGCCGCGCTACACGCCGAATCAACACAGATCAAATCCCGTGTGACAGCGGAGTTGCCGAATTGGCAACAGGAGGTCGCGCGGAGACTGTCTGCGTTGGAAAGCAATGTAAACAGTGGCGGACAGATAATGAATCCGACTCCGCGTACTGATTACTATAATAACGCTGACGGTATGCAGGGTGCGAGTGCGCAACCGCAACCTAATGCGAATTATGAGCACGAACAACATGCGATACCGTCCAGTGGACATCACGAATTAATGAAGGTCACAGAATGTAGCAATCAGATGTGCAAAAAAGAGGACAATGTAATAAAACACAGGACATTCCAACCCTTCATTAGCGAAAAACGAAATGTCCACCCTGTGGTATTTATTAAGAGCTTCAGGAATGTGTTTCCCAGGACATGGACGGAAAGACAAAGAATACAGTTCGTGGTCTCCTTTATTCAAGGTGACACGGCACTGTGGGCCACCGACGTGTCCAAAAAATGTCGAACGATGCAACAGTTTGAAGGTGCATTCTCGCAAAACTTTCTGGTCCAATAGCATCCAAGAAAGACTACGAAAGGAGTTGTACAGTCCAGAAATGTGCAATCATAAGGTGGGAACGTTACGCAAATATTTTGAAAAGTATATAAACAAAACCAGGTACTGGGACGAGCCAATGTCCTATCGTGACATAATCAGATTAATAAAAATGAAGTTGCCCAGTGAAATTAAAAGATATTTCATCGATGTGCCGGAATACGATACAGAACAATTCATGGAAATAGTGGATTCTGTTGACTTACTGATCGAAGATATGAAAACCGAAACCAAGTGGAACCATGCAGGCTGTAATCAACAAAAAGCCGATTACAATGGCAGCCACAGTAACGGTAGTAACTTAGTACCAAATCGTAACGGGAATACGCAAGAGCACCGGCAACAGAATCGAGGCACAAACAATGGCAATGGTTATAAAGGCAGCGGTTATAATCGTCAAAAGAGACATCATGATGGACGCATGACTAATGGATATGATGGTAACGGCAATCCGCAATGGCGGAACAACCGAAACCAGTGGCGTGGTTGTAATGAACCGACACCACAGTGGCAACAAAACACAGCGCCACAATGGAACGCCAACCCAGGTCCATCACAGAACATGGCAGGAAGTTACAACCGACCACCGCAAAACCAGGGCCATACACAGTATCAAAATACGCCATCGGGGAGGCAGGGCGGCCAACCCAACAGTAGCAACAACAACAACCAGAACCACAATGTGAGGTTAGTGGAAGTGACAGACAACTGTCAACCCACTAATGCTCATCCGTTAAACTAAAGACAGCCACAATACGCTCTCCGTTGTTGGTTGCAGGATGATGTAGTGAGGGCACATTCACGGATGACAGCCATAAACTTTGTATGCTGAGATACAATGAGGGAACAAAAATAGAAAAGGAACTTGTAGACATACCGCAGAAATGTAACCAAACCGACAAAAGTGTTGTGCAGGCTATATTGCAAGCAGATATGTACGGAGCACCAATACAGGTAACAGTCGATACCGGTGAGTCAACCAATGTCATGAGTGAAAATTTTTACAAGTACTTGAGTCAAAATAATAGAATACCAGTATTGCCAGTGAAGAATTGTCGTGTAACAGGTGCAATAGGTGCACAATCTCATATCATAAAGCACCAAGTTCGAGTCGAGTTTACGGTAGGAAATGAAGCAATGAAAAGCATGTTCCTAGTAGTTAAGTGATTAGGTGTTGCTTGCATCCTGGGGAGTAAATTTGTACGCCAGAGGGACGGAAAAATCGACCTCTTGTGCGGGGAAGTAAGTCCTATGAATGAGGGTAGACGTGTAATTTTGCCATTGTTGAAGTCACGGGAAGTGCACGGTAAATATTGCCGGAGCTTTCAGTCTAGATTCGAAGGAATAAAGTTAATGAATTTATATTCTGACTTAAGTACAAGACAAGCATATTATAAAGAATTTATTACTGAAGACGAAGAGGAAAAAAGGAAACTGATAGCCATGAAAGTCAGGGAGTCAGAACATTTGACTGAAGCACAACAAAACGAATTGACTCAGTTACTTACAGATTATGAGAATGTGTTTTCGGAAAAACCCGGTGTTATCGAGGGCTACATCCATAACACCTCACGATACTTTCTGTCACGCAAACTACACCATCCCGTGGTCAAAGAAGGAGGCAATTACGAAGGAAACAAGAAAAATACTTACAAAGACTTAAAGACGTTCGCTCAGTAGAGCAACTTTTACGTATGTGGGTAGTAGGTTAAGTTTAGAGTGTATTTTTTCTGTGTGTAAATGTTCACATTTTAGTGTAACAGGTAAAGACGATGAGGCACACAAGATTAGTGCGATTCAATTTTGTAGATGTTAAGGAATAACAGTATTTTTAAGCAATTGCTTTTTGAAAGAAAAAAAAAATGAACGTAGGTTTAAGAATATTTTACAAATTTCATTTTTTAAAAATGCTTTAAAAATATTTTAAAAAATTTAACAGCATGTAATGATGAAAGAATTTTTCATTAGTGTGTCATGAATATTTTTGAACTGTAGTAGTAATGAAACTTATGAAAATTCAGTATTATAGTGTATATGTTGTTCTATACCGATCCTGAAGTATGCTCAATCATAATTTACTTAACAATAGGAGTGCAGGGTGTACATCACCCAAGGTACATCATGTGTTGTGGACAAGGTACAAAGCAAATCAGTAAACGCGACTACCGCTAAGCACTGTTAAAATATATTACTATCTGCCAAGGCAGAGATTTGCACGAATTTATCGTGTAAACAAAAGTCACAAATATAACACTAATCTAGGAACTTGCACGCTAGGCCTAGATTATAAGATGTGTACAATAATGCGAGAGGCAAAGTTTTGTAAAGTCGAGCCTGGCCCTGGAGGGCAAGTACGCAATGAGTGGGCAGACATGACATGGGGACTTACCTCAGATGAGACGGAAGTACAATTGTATAGTCAAAAAATCTGAAGGCAAGTACGACTCTAAGTGGAAAATGAAAAGAGATAATTAGTGCGAGAGACTGGTAAAATCCAGCACGAGCCAAAATCCAGTTCAGACTGAATGAAATACATTAGTGTTTTTGAACTAATTGAAACAGTTACTTTAAGCAGTGTGAAAAACTGAAGGTAAAACTGTGATACGGACAGTGAAGTGCTAGTATCGAACGTTCAACAACGGTGAAGACGACAAACACCAATATTACGCACGAAAAACTGTGAATTTGCTTATAAATGTGAATGGTTAACGGGAAGTGAACCCACAGTCAATATTTTTGGGACAGACGGTTATTTCAGTGAGTACAATAATGCGAGATTGGAATGCGATGCGTGGACTGTTGCAGAACAGCGACCGCAGAAACGGCGAATGTTTGTCCTAAGCTCGTATTGGGACACTCACCAGTAACAACGAGTGCGGCGAAAACATAAATAACTTTATCAAGACAAAAACTGACTTGTAATGGAAACAGTGGCGCATCAAAACTGCATTCACGGGAGAAGATCCATGTCATGTATTCTGCAGGACAGTGCTGGCTTGACACTCGGAAACTGGCGAAAACTTAACTACTGCCGCACTAATAGATGCTTCTTTCCCACTAGCGTAACCATCTGCAGCGGGAAACAAATATTACGTTGGTTGTGTGTATGTTTCATGTACTACGTCGGAGATGCGTAACAAAGCTGACTCCTACCAACAAGCGCGGGGGGCGGATACCATCCCACTTCACCACGCCCGACCGAGACAGAAACGCATCGCCAACCGTGCAGCCGATCAGCTGATTCTGACGTTCCGCGACGGTGAGAGACACGCTGGCGTCGAGCGGGCGTTGACCTCTCCGCAGCCGCCGCGAATGCCGAGCACCGAACACACCAACCGGCGCCGTCGCGAGCCAAACGTCGCGGCGTAGATCATCAACGACACCCCAATGAATTGTTAGAATGACCTCATTTCTTTGCATAGTGCAACGAAAAATTGTTCGCAAAGTATGCACATCCTGTACTCCAATGACATCCAAAATCAACTAAGTGAAAGTAACCAAAGCAGTTAGTCTGTCGCTCCGCCGAGGTTTTCCCCAGGGTTTCCCTACGGCCGTGCCAAATGGGGAGCGTACAGTTGACACCCCTGGGACTGATAAAATTACAGACTAACTCGTAATTGTATACCTTCGAACACTGCATAAGCTGCAACCACAAAAGGAATCAGCCAAAATGAATGTACCAACATAACTATCAAACTAATTGTATTCTATGTCCTTTTCTTCCGTACATGACTATACGTAACCAATTGTGTATTATATTGTTATGTAAATAACTTTATCTGTATTACACTTTGTGTACAAAGTACAACAACTTAAACATACGATGTGACATGTAACTGTGAAAGAAAAATCTGCGTGTGGACACTGTGGACAGGAAATAGGAAATATTTATGTCAAAAAAACACGAACATTTTTTATGACAAACATTTCGGGGGCAATAAAGCGTCCCCAGTGCTATATTACGGAAAGACTTAGAAAGCGGTATTTATAAAGAAGAGACATTTAAAATATGAATAATAAGTGGACACTAGCAGCTCAGGCGAACATACATGTTTCTCTATGTTATAATAATTTCTCTGCCTAAGTTTCGAGGGCAAAGAAATATAACAAAATGATCTAAAGAGACAAGATACGCTCTTTTGTTAATTTTTTAGTCGTCTTCACTTCTTCTCTTGTCTTGGTTGTGTGTAGACGCACATCTTGCGAGTGCTGGCAAATGTAAGCATATTTGTATGAATTAAGCACATAATATATTGATTTGATATTATTGTGGACATTTAATTTGTAAGAGGTGATCCCGATTTCATGTTCCCCTTCCCTTGAATTAACCTACATTCGAGTAATTTACAGTTCAACAATCGCAGCGGCCGATTCAGGCAACGACGCCATTACGTGGCCATATTAACTTATAAAAAATTTGCGGAAGCGGAAAACTCGCCCGCTATTGACATAATATTCATTTTTCTCCACAGCCGCACGAGGTTGCAGAAATACGTAGGTTTAAGATTCTTATTTTCAGTACCATATCCGAGAGCCAGAGCCAGGACTCCGACTATAATGCAATGGTTAACGAAGGTAAGAAAAATTAGTGTCGCGCGTGTGTGGGCCGCAATTGTAATTAATAACTAAATATCTTTGCTTTAAAGTGAACTGACTAGCCGAGGAAATTAATATGAAAAGTTTATTCCAATGTTCAACTTGTATGCTCATGTTTTAAGATTCAGCGAGTCTAACATTCATTAACGTAACAAATAATTTAAGATTAATATTGTTAACAAGGAGAACTTCAGGAAAGCATTTAATCGTATATCAAAATTGAATAAAATATCATTTTATTAAGGTCCACCACGTAAGTCGGTAACAATCAAATAATAATTATAATATATTAAATTACGGCGGTCGACGGACGCGAGAACGTACACAAACAGTCAAATGATTAGATACCTAATGAGCACACAAACCATACCATAGTAGTAACTTTTCTGCAAATGAACAGAATAGTTATCATTTTTATGCCAATCGTAGATATACTTATGAGCTCGTTCAGCAACAACATGTGTATGAAAATGTACTGTTGTCATGTTGCTGCCTTAAAAGTAACATACCGTCTACAATGTATCTACATTTATACTCCGCAAGCCACCCGACGGTATGTGGCGGAGGGCACTTAAGGTGCCACTGTCATTACCTCCCTTTTCTGTGCCAGTCGCGTATGGTTCGTGGGAAGAACGACTGCCGGAAAGCCTCCGTGCGCGCTCGAATCTCTCTAATTTTACATTCGTGATCTCCTCGGGAGGTATAAGTAGGGGAAAGCAATATATTCGATACATCATCCAGAAACGCACCCTCTAGAAACCTGGACAGCAAGCTACACCGCGATGCAGAGCGTCTCTCTTGCAGAGTCTGCCACTTTGGTTTGCTAAACATCTCCGTAACGCTATCACGCATACCGAATAACCCTGTGACGAAACGCGCCGCTCTTCTTTGGACCTTCTCTATCTCCTCTGTCAACCCTATCTGGTACGGATTCCACACTGATGAGTAATACTCAAGTATAGGTCGTACGAGTGTTTTGTAAGCCACCTCCTTCGTTGGAATACATTTTCTAAGGACCCTCCCAATGAATCTCAACCAGGCACCTGCCTTACCAACAATTAATTTTATATGATCATTCCGCTTCAAATCTTTCCGTACGCATACTCCCAGATATTTTACGGAAATAACTGCTACCAGTGTTTGTTCCGCTATCATATAATCATACAATAAAGGATCCTTCTTTCTACGTATTCGCAATATATTACATTTGTCTATGTTAAGGCTCAGTTTCCTCTCCCTGAACCAAGTGCCTATCGCTGCAGATCTTCCTGCATTTCGCTGCAATTTTCTAATGCTGCAACTTCACTGTATACTACAGCACCATCCGCGCAAAGCCGCATGGAACTTCCGACACTATCTACTAGGTCATTTATATATAATGTGAAAAGCAATGGTCCCATAACACTCCCCTGTGGCACGCCAAAGGTTACCTTAACGTCTGTAGACGTCTCTCCATTGATAACAACATGCTGTGTTCTGTTTGCTAAAAACTCTTCAATCCATCCACACAGCTGGTCTGATATTCCGTAGGCTCTTACTTTGTTTATCAGGCGACAGTGCGGAACTGTATTGAATGCCTTCCGGAAGTCAAGGGAAATAGCATCTACCTGGGAGCTTGTATCTAATATTTTCTGGGTCTCATGAACAAATAAAGCGAGTTGGGTCTCACACGATCGCTGTTTCCGGAATCCATGTTGATTCCTACAGTGTAGATTCGGGGTTTCCATAAATGACATGATACACGAGCAAAAAACATGTTCTAAAATTCTAAAACAGATCGATGTCAGAGATATAGGTCTATAGTTTTGCGCATCTGCTCGACGACACTGGGGAAACGAGCATATTTTAAATCAAGCTGCAGGAAATGCGTTATCAGAAATGTTACAGGATGAAAGTTCATTAAAATACAGGCAATTACAAGTCTTCATCCATGAAAAGAGAACAGTGAATCCAGCTGTTTTTCTCAAAGCTTTTAGACAAGGTTTTCCTGGTACATGGACAGATAGGCAAAAGATATGTTATGTCATCGGATCGATACAAGCTGAAGCAGCCATATGGGCATGTAACATTGCCTGTCATTGCACATATTATGAACAATTCAAGCGAACTTTTCTGAACAAATTCTGGTCAATTTCGTTCAGGAGAGGCTTCGAAATATGGTGCTCGAACCAGAACCGTTCAGTTCACGACACGGTAATCTTCGTCGTTACTTTGAAAAGAATTTGAACATGACATATTACTGGGATGATCCCGTGTCATCACGAGACGCAATCCATGAACTGAAAACACAGTTTTCATTCAGCATGAGGGAAAAGTACCAGATCACGATGAAGGTCAGTTTCTTTCGGTCTTACTTTCACTTTATATCATTAATGACGACATACGGAGTGCGCGGAGTAACGTTTACGGCACGGGACGCCTCAGTCAGAAATCCAAACAGCGCAGGTTAGTCAAACTAATCCACAAGCGCAGAATAATGTCAACTGCATGGCACAGCAAAACATGCAACCATATCTTAATGCTTACAATAATAACAAATACAGACATTCAAATGGAGCCTGTCCAAACAAAAAATTAAAATCTGGGAACAATAACAACAACTATATTCTTGGAAATAACCACAATTAGTCAACACATTATAGATACCTTACGGAAGCCTAAAGTTTCCACGATAAAGAAAACTAGCTCAGAGGCACACACGGAGAGAGGTACGAAGTTGGACAAAGAATTTTGGTTTCTACACACCAGATAAAGCGTCTAATAATATTACATTAATGAATAACTGTACTATATGTCAGATGTCAGTTATTGCGTACTTTAAATAATGTTCAGTTTTTGTTGTTGTTTCATGTCAGCATGGTGTGGTGTTAGCATACAATGAAAAATTTGATTTCTACTTCCTCCAACGACATAATATGAAAATCAATTACAACTTATGTTCGTGTGACTCTGGTATTTAACAAAATTTCGTTTATTAGTCGGTCATCGATTATTAGGGCCATGTTTATTTTAAGATTATATAAATGTTTGTTCAGTTCTCAGAGATTCTTAAAATGTCTTACCAGATATATAACCTGGTATGTCAATGGCAAAAGTTTTATTTTACATTCGAGACTCTTATAAACATAATGCTCTGTGGTGAAATCTTTAATTTTCAGCCATATGCGTGCGTTATCATTGTGAATCCTCTATTACGTTTATTATACGTTATTGAGCAACTTTATGAATCATGTAAGAAAAATTATTCAAAGCCTCAACTGAAAACATACGCTTTCTTTTTAATGACATCTTTATTACGTGCTTACAGGGGAAAAGTGCGGTAAACAACTTTAACAATTAATTAATATGAGTATTGAGTGTGACAGAGCTGTTAATAGAGGTCAAAGATATTTCAGTTCTACCTATTTTTTATTTATCCGCTATTGTCTATATAGACTGGATTCATCAATTCTGTGTGTTTTCGCTATTGCCTGTGGGTTTATAACTAATGTGTTCCCTTCAACGGCTCGGCAGGCGGCCCAATAGTGCGTAGTAAGAGTATGAAGCATTCACCAGCTGCAACAGAAATACGATAATTAACATTTCTTGATAACACACATTTTAGAGGTTCTGCATAGTAAGTTTTAGTAAACTTAAATTGTTTCATTATAAATTTGTGAATCGAAGCTTCAAGTAAGCGAATGTCAATTAAAAGCTGCCGGCAAATGCGATTTTATAAGCAACTCCAAATAATACTAAAATTGTGATGTGTACAGTAGCATCAAGCTTCAAGGGACATTACAACCAGCGAAGTGTTTTGGGGTACAGTTACCGCAGCGGACTTACAAGAGAAACGTCTGTCTAGAAATGTGTCTGGTTCTTGGGGACAACACAGTTCTGCATGACCTGAATGAAAGGCAGCAAGGAAATCGAAAGACCACTAGTGAAATTCTGCTCGCCAGATACAAAAGAAAGTCATTTCTCCATCGAATAGTGACACATGGTGAAAAAACGATGTATGTTAAGAATCCTAAGCGTCGTAAATCATGGGTGTGTCAACAAGGATCCATCTTTGTGTCCCACAAGGATCCATCTTAGGGCCATTGCTTTTTCTTGTGTACATTAATGATCTCTCATCAGTTACACTGCCGGAAGAAGAGTTCGGTTTGTTTGCAACTTACGCAAGTATTGCAATAAACAGTATGTCGAGTGTAGTTCCAGAAAGATCTGCTAATGATATTTTCATGGATATTTATAAATGATTTAAAGCCAACTCACTGACATTAAACTTCGAAAAGACTCACTATATGCAATTCAGAACTTGTAAGAGGATTCCACCCAGCATATGAATAAAGTATGAAGAAGAGCAGATAGAAGGGTTGACAGTCTCAAATTCCTGGGATTACAACTTGATAACAAATTCAGTTGGGAGGGCAGAAACGCCTTAACAAATCTGTATTTGCAATTCGAGTGTTAGCAGACATAGGTGACACAGAAATGAAAAACCTTGCATATTTTCATGCATATGTCATTTGGTATAATATTTTGGGGTAACTCTTCAAGTCAAAAGTTTTCAGAGTCCAAAAGCGTTTAATACGTATTATTTGTGGAGTAAATTCATGGACGTCCTGTAGAAACCTCTTCAAAGAACTGGGTATACTAACTACAGCCTCTCAGAATATTTACTCCTTAATGAAATTTGTCCTAAATAATATATCTCTTTTTCCAACAAACAGCTCAGTTCATACATACAATACCAGGAACAAAAGTGATCTGCACAAGGACTTAAAAGCACTTACTTTAGTTCAAAAAGGGGGCCACTACTCAGGAACACTCATCTTCAATAATTTGCCAGCAAAAATAAAAAATTTAGCTACAAATAAAGATCACTTTAAAAGGAGCCTGAAAGACTTAGTAGTGGCCAACTCCTCCATTGACGAATTTTTTAATAGAAACAAATGATGTATTGTATATATTCATACTATTAGTATTGTTATTTCAGCTTTTTATTTTAAAAAAACTGACATGTCCACATCCACGAGCATCTCCTCAGCAAGGATCTATGGAACGAAAAACTAATGTAATTTAATCTAATCTAGGCAAACCATGGACGTCCGCAGCAAGACCAAGTCGCTTTGTAAGAAGGCAATGCTCTGTGTCTGGTGGGATCAGAAGGATGTCATTTATTGTGAGCTGCTAAAAGCTGGTGAAACCGTTGACAGAGATCGTTACCAATAGAAAATTATCGATTTAAATCGAGCATTATGTGAAGAAACGACCGGAATATGGAAAAGGGCAACACAATGTCATATTGCTCCATGATAACGCCCCATCACACACAGAAAAACAGATCAGGGAAACGCTCGGGGTGTTCAGTTTTGAAATACTATTGCATGCATCTTATTCTCCAGACATGGCTCTGTCCAATTATCATCTATTTGCATGACTGGGACATGCTCTCGCTGGACAACTCTTTAATTCGTATGAAAATGTACGAAAATGTCTCGCTGATTGGTTAGCTTCAAAAGAAGAACTGTTTTTTTGGCGTAACATTCATAGCTTGCCGGAGAGGTGGGAGAAATGTATAAATAGCAATTGAGATTATTTTGAATAAAGTATTGTTCATCAGTTCCAAAATGCAGAAGTGTAATTATTGCAACCAAATTCCGGTTTCATACACACCTCGTAATTTACATTGGATACAACATTACAGGCGATCTTCGTTAATATGAATCTAGGATTCCCAGAGATGAACCTCTTAATGACCATCTCCGCCTTTGGTAAACATTTGATTAATTCTGTATTACAAGTTATTTTAAATGAAAGCAGGGCGTAATAATGTAAAATTTTATTACAGCCGCAGACACCTCTAAAACGGTCTTCTTGCCTCTTCTCCTTTAGCGTATCTGTCTTACGACAGGTCTCAATTAGAGGCTCTCCATCGTGTCCTGTTTTGAGCGTCTTCCTTCACTGCTTGATTGTTCATCCATTTCTAATTTCGTCCATCACTCCAATTCTCTTCTCACCTCTTCCTCTCATTCTTTCCACATTTTCTTTATAATTCTTTGTTGTAGACAATCCCTGTGCAATATATGTCCCAGCCCACAGCTTTTTCCTGTTTTTGATAACTTCCAAAAAAAGTTATTTCGTCCCTAGTTTTTTCATTCTTAATTGTTTTCCTTTTAGAACTGATTCGTGGATATAGCGCCCGGCATTTTTTCTGTTTCTCTGCTCATCGAAGGCTCATGTTTGTTCTCTATCCCAGGAGCTTAACTGCATACAAAACAGATAGTGCATAGCTCCACCTATTGTAGGCAGGAATCGTCATCCTAAGCTGACTGTTTGAAAGGCGTGATGCATGACTCCCACAAGCAATAACAGGGAAATAGTGCGTGACTCAAAATCTCTCTTAAGTCGCTCAGGCTTTTATGATCGTCATTTCTAAACAGACTACTGTTATATCTTTCCACGCGACTACGCTTCGGTAGTCTGTACCTATCGTAAGTAGGCTGTTTAGGTTTTTTATTGGTAACGCCACCTCTGTATGAAAATCACTGGCTGTGCTGTGTGCAGTCTGTGGCTGCTTTGCATTGTTGTAATACTCGCCATTGTAGTGTTAGGCAGCTGGCTGCGAACAGCGCGTAGCGTTGCGCAGTTGGAGGTGAGCCGCCAGCAGTGGTGGATGAGGGGAGAGAGATGGCGGAGTTTCGAAATTTAATACTGGATATCATGAAGTGCTTTATACATTATGACTTTTGATGATACTAAGGTAAATACATTGTTTGTTCTCTATTAATATCTTTCATTTGCTAACTATCCCTATCAGTAGTTAGTGCCTTCAGTAGTTTGAATCTTTTATTTAGCTGGCAGTAGTGGCGCTCGCTGTATTGCAGTAACTTGAGTAGCGAAGATTTTTGTGAGGTAAGTGATTTGTGAAAGGTATTGGTTAATGTTAGTCAGGGCCATTCTTTCGTAGGAATTTTTTGAAAGTCAGACTGCGTTGCGCTAAAAATATTGTGTGTCAGTTTAAGGACAGTCGTGTATAATTGTTCTAAGGGGACGTTTCACTATTACTTAGCTGCAGTAAGTTTCCAAGCTCTGAAGCATTCGGTTTAAAGGAATTCAATATGTCTAGTTTCCTCTAGAGAGGTAGAGTTGAACAGACTACCATTTTCCTAGGACGATCTGCTCTTGCAACCCCACTCTCGAATGTCAGCAGGAAAAAGAAAGCAGACGATTAGTCTGATGAATGATTCAGAGATGTGGACGGCATAAAATATATGTAATTAATTGTCTTATTTTATGTCCCTAATTTTCCGATAGAAGTTATCACAACTACTGGCTTTTAAAACGATTAAATTTTTTTCATGAAGACTGATTAGCGAAAAGTTGTTTTGCGAAGTACACCAATAGCACTGAATAGATGAATTGCGTAACACGATGTAATGACATGATGTGACTAGTGACGGCTGTAACCGTCGTTCACTATTTAACTGACTGTGGAAACATCTAGGAAATATTAATCTTACAGTTTTCCTGTGTACGTTCAGTGCCATGATCTAACAAAAAACCATCCTGAGATAATCCAATATTACATGACTATAACTTATAGTCGCTGTTATAAAGCTAACCTCAATTTACTCTCTTTGTGTTTATAGATTACAGAGTTTCATTACTATAAAATTTTCAAGATAAGGATGCTAAAAATGATATTCATTTTGAAAGATTCATAAGTTTATAGTCTGATTATTTACATCAAAAAGTAAAAAAATAAATTTATTATATACTTCCAGTTGCGCAATTTCATCATGGGTCTCTAATAATACCGTTCTTATCATCATCATACAACACAAACACCAAGGTATATAAGCATACGTTACATTCACCTACATTCCGCAAATACACATACATGCATACCACACAGCTCTTGTATATCCACAAAGATAGGGGTTCAATGTGTGGGGAAGAAAAACACGCTTTCCGACTAGGTAGCTGAACCCACCCAATGGGATTTCACAGCCAACAACAACTCCAATAAGGCATTTAATTATATTGATGAACGTATGTAATTTTTTAACGTTTCTTAGTATCGTTAAATCTGACCTTTCTGCTTAGGAAGCTGTACTGCAAAAGCTTCCACAACGTAAGTAATACTTTATTATATTGGAGATATTAGTTCGGAACAAATTAAGAGTTTGCTTATTTTATCACTTTGGTTAGTTTCTTCTTCTTAATTTATCACTCTTTTTAGTTTCTTCTTCTTCTTCCACTTGTATCAATGTCTCTAGTAATCCGTTGATAGTTTTAATTACAATGGAAGAAATGCTTTTGTTTAAGGAGTACGCTGTGTTTCAAGTTTCTCTTTTGTTATATATATTATATGAGGAATGTAGTATAGGTATAAAAGAGCGCTCCAAATTATACTCAGTGATTAGTGGAATTAAGAGTATTGTATTTGGTTTCATGATTTATTTTTCTCTGGGGCTGTAACATTTCCCTTTCGTTGCAACATCTCGGATTTCAATGTTAAACAAATCGTTAACTTCAATTACTGAAAAATACTGGTTTCACTGATATTTTCGCCCTATTTGAAGCTCTTTGTGTACCAGGAATCACACAGTCTATATCGATGATCTCGCATTCCTTGCGCATGTCATGCTATTTGAAGTGTGCTTCACAGAAGTCATGAATGATACCATAATCGTTTTCAGGCTTATGTCAGGCTCAGTTATTAGACCACAAAAAATTTAACGCACATCGGAACCTTTATTATGGGCTAGATTTTAACAAGCTTTAATCAGTTACGAATCTGCTGAAAGGAATTTCGAAAAAAACGTGTTTATATAAAGACGCATTGGGTACTGTATGTAGAAAATGGGGAGTAGGTTACGAGAACATGAGATTTGTTGTTCAGTAATCACCTTTCTGTATTTGAGCTCTAGATATAACTTCAAAACTAACACTAAGGTAAAAGTTATTTCTAGGCGTTTGTGTGCTCCATTTTGTCAGATGTGATTCTTGGGCATTCGCCTGCACTTTAATTAATAATATATTTGTTAATTTGTGTGAATACGCTGTCTGTGTTTTTGCTGTTATAGGTGCATTATATTACTGATTGCAAAGCTATATAGCTTCATCTGCATCTATACAGTAAGAAGAAGGATAAAGGGACTACAGATTAATTTCATTCCATAAATACACATACGGTCACCAAATAAAACTCTTATAGACAATTATTTAAGTTATTAGTAATTTAAAGTAAAGGAAGGACGTTGTGGGGGAAAACTCACCTGTTTAGTGGAAGAAGAGTGTTTAGTGAGGTATAACCACCTTAAATAGAATTTTCTTGTATGTTAATTATTAATAATATGAACGTCTGGATAGACCTATTTGCCCCACAATTCAATGTTGCTACATACCGTGTAAAAGGACGATGATATATATAATGTATTATTTGAAAGGACGGGCTTCCACAGTTAAAATTCACCATGGTGAATAAAATCTGCCGCTCTTGCTGTTTAAGTACTTTTACCAAAGAGTCACTACGGTTTTCGCATCAACAGAGAACCATCTTCAGGCTACATATTTTGTAAACAGTCATGGCTCGGCAAAGTGATTCGTTAGAGTAAAGTGCCGTCGTTCATCGTCACGACATAAACAGATAGCACAAAAAAAGCGGTAGTCCACGATTAAACTGATTGGGATTGTGGAACACGATGCCGAGGACTGCACAAAACTGTGTACTGCGCCAGTGTTAACTGTCAGTTTCACAGTGGACTGCCGCTTTCAGCGTGCTGTCTGTTTCTGTCCTGACTATGAAACATGAGATTTGGGTCCAAGCAACCGCTCTGCCACGACATGACCGTTTAGAAAAGCCTATTACCTGAAGATGCATCGATGTGAAACCGATAGTAGTTTGTTAATGAAAGTAGTTTGACAGCCATTGCGTAAGATTTTAGTCACCAAAAAAGGAATAATTTGAAATGGATAGTAAAGGGGACTATCGTCAAATACACTGATTAATTATACGACAAATGCTGGTATGATTGAAGTCATACAGTGCCTGACAAAAACAGTGAATCTCCAGAATACGTGGATGGACGTCAATGCAACGACGTATACGTCCACACCATCTGAGGGCGTGTAAATGATTTAGAGCTACAATTCTCTCTGACAAGTAGACCGGCCTCCATGGAGCATCAGTGTTGTTTGTGTTTACTGGTGTGGCCAAGTCTCGTAGGATATAGAAGTAGCGTGAACGGCTTCAGATGTTGTGTGATCACTATGAAGGATACGGAGATGCCACGTGATCATGTGAGGCGGCGTTATCAACACCTGACAGCGGTTGATGGGGGCCTCGGGTTTGGTTTTGTAGTTGGCCGGTTGGCGGAATCGTGCAACACCCAGATTTGCGGGCACTTGGTTGGGACATTGGCCCGGTGTTGGATTGCGTGGGGATGTGAAGGCGAGCATACTCGTCGCCAAGATTCCGGTCGACCCCATCTGACCACCACAAGAAACGACTGTCGTGCTGTGCACCAAAGACAACGTAATACGTTCACATTTGCGCTTGCCGTCCGAGGAAAGTGATGGACTCGCTGCAGCATTCTGTCATCCCACACTATTTGTCTGAGACTAGCAGCGGCCGGACTAGGAAATTACCGTCTCATGCGTAGCCTGCTTAGATGATTATGATGATGATGGTGATGATGATGATGTTTGCTTTGTGGGGCGCTCAACTGCGCGGTCATCAGCGCCTGTACAAAGTCCCAATTTTTACACAATCCAATCGAGCCAGTGTCACGAACGATGATGACGAAATGATGAGAGCAACACAAAACCCCAGCCATCGGGTAGAGAAAGGCCCTAACCAGGCCAGGATTCGAACCCGGGATCCCCGTAATCGTGAGGCAGCAACGCTAGCCACTAGACTACAGAATGCGGACGGTTGCTTAGACACCCCAACACAAACGGCTGTTCTGGGAATGGTGCCGTGACCTGGGAGCATAGTCTCTGATGAACGGTATCGCACTGTGTTCAGCGATGAATCTCGAGTCTGCGCTACCGCAGATGACCCTCGTCGGCGAGGTCCGATGGCGACCTGGTTGGTTGGTTGGTTTGGGGAAGGAGACCAGACAGCGTGGTCATCGGTCTCTTCGGATTTAGGGAAGGATGGGGAAGGAAGTCGGCCGTGCTCTTTCAGAGGAACCATCCCGGCATTTGCCTGGAGTGATTTAGGGAAATCACGGAAAACCTAAATCAGGATGGCCGGACGCGGGATTGAACCGTCGTCCTTCCGAATGCGAGTCCAGTGTCTAACCACTGCGCCACCTCGCTCGGTCGATGGCGACCTGGAGAGAGGTCCGATTGTTCTACTGTTTTGCAAAGGAAAGCGGTGTTACCTCTGGCGGACACCTTGCGTCCTCCTGTGTATCGTAGATCGAGTTATCAGTAGGGCAATGTTCATCACATGCCACGTATCTGTATGAAGTGTCTGGGTGATAATGAGATACTGCTGCGACCAGGAAGATCCACACATCTGTGCCGAACATAACACGTGCGAGACCACGTGGGACGTCAGCTACGTCCCTGTGCCATTATCCATGCTACCAAGGACCAGTTACAACAGTCCTGAGACTGCTGTCCTCAGGCACCGTTCCCAAGCGAAACTGTGCAGGGCTCCAGGCCACAATGGTGCAACGTCGTATTGACAAGCGGGCTCATATTGCCAAGTTCTTTGAAAATCTGACTCGATTCTGTAATCATTGAAATAACATTCCATACTGTCTCAATAGGTGAAATTTCATTTCCTACTCCTCTTCAGTGTGAATCTCTGTTTCTGTTAGGCAGTGTGTATATTAGAGGCCAACGAAAGAAAACCCAAATATGATGGAGATCGATATTCTATTCCACTCCGAGTGTATTTAAAATTATCTACACCTACGCAGCATAGGGCTACGTGGGGAAAAAGGATCCTTGATATCGGGAACGAGTATTCACTCGCTCCGTTTTTCAAAAATAACTGGAAATGTCTCCAAAAGTATATTGTTCATTGCTGGCAGTAAGCGTTATGATAAAACAAGCTCTAATGCTCGTATTCTATTCGCAATTTGTTACGCAGTTCATTACTTATGTATGTTTATTTAACGATTATAATGTTTACACGAATGGCTTGTAGGAAGTTCTCTATTATTTTGTTACTTGAAATTTTTACTTGAATGTTTTTCTAATGTGTGTAAAGTGTCTCAATTGTTTAAGATCGTTTACAACTTGTATTACTTTCGATATTGCATTCCTAAACCAAGCTTACTCTCTGATATTTACCGGAACAGAGACTCTGGTAATGAAAATTCGTGGCAGATCAAAACTGTATGCAGGTCCGAGACTCGAACTCGAGGCCTTTGCCTTTCGCAGGAGAGCTTCTATGAAGTTTGGAGAGTAGGGGTTGGGTTCTTTGGGGAGCGGGGGTGGGGGGGGGGGGGAGACCAAACAGCGAGGTCGTCGGTCTCTTCGGATTAGGGAAAGAGGGGGAAAGAAGTCGGTCGTGTCCTTTGAAAGGAACCATCCCTGCATTAGCCTGGAGCGATTTACGGCAATCACGGAAAGCCTAAATCAGGATGGCCGGACGTGGGATTGAACCGTAGTCCTCTCGAATGCGAGTCCAGTGTGCTAACCACTGGGTCACCTCGCTCGGTGGAAAGCACGGTGGAAAGCATGAGACGAGGTTCGTGCTTGGGTAACTCAATCGGTAGAGCATTTTCTCGCACAAGGCAAATGTCCCGATGCGAATCTCAGGCCATAGTTGAGATCTGCCGGCCGGCCTCTGTGGCCGAGCGGTTCTAGGCGCTTCAGTCTGGAACCGCGTGACCGCTACGGTCGCAGGTTCGAATCCTGCCTCGGGCGTGGATGTGTGTGGTGTCCTTAGATTAGTTTGGTTTAAGTAGTTCGAAGTTCTAGAGGACTGTTGACCTCAGAAGTTAAGTCCCATAGTGCTCAGAGCCATTTCAACTATTTTTTTTTAATCTGCCAGGAAATTTCATATCTGCGCACACTCCACAGCAGAGCGAAAATTTCTTGCTGAACATTAATGGTGTACCTATCATATTTCATTCCAAAGGATCGCTTCTGAGCGATTTATTTAGAAATATATGGTCTGGACCCGCGAGTATCTGTCAATATGAAAGATCCACTAGTTTTACTACAACCCCGGAGTCCTCGGAGTCCTTCACGGAAATAAATTTTTGAGAAATGAGGGTTGGCGGCTCGTAATTGGAAGAGAATCTGTGGACGTTCGACTCCACTTCTTGCTTTTACACGTATACAACTAACCCTTCTGTGTTAGTGAATGATCACATCAAACTGTGACGTTAGCCTTCGTATTTGATGTCGCACTACATGTAGCTACTTCAACAATGGTTTCAAAATTTCTAGACAATGAGGGCCACATAAAAAGTTTTGAGCCTAAGTGAGGGACGGATAACTGATTTTCTAAGAAATTAAATAAGAAAATTATACTTAATTTTATAACAGGTTATAACAAATATATTATTCAGTGTAATCCTCGGATACACTTCATTGTTCTTGAGTACACTAATTGAGTGGTATGAAATTGCTCTTTTAAGTCTAAAATTTTCTCAAAAGTGGCTTTGGTCTTTTGCACAAGTAAAAAATGGTTCAAATGGCTCTGAGCACTATGGGACTTAACTTCTGAGGTCATCAGTCCCCTAGAATTTAGAACTATTTAAACCTAACTAACCTAAGGACATCACACACATCCATGCCTGAGGCAGGATTCGAACCTGCGACCGTAGCGGTCGCACGGTTCCAGAATGTAGCACCTAGTGCACGGGTAAAATATTGTGTAAATATTACTCACTCATGTTACTCCTGTATTTGGATGTTCCAAATATCCGCAAAGAAAAATTTATTCACACCTGGAACTGGTACCAAATGCAGTAAGCAAACCTCATACACTTTTGTTTACCTTTCTTGTGAAGAAACTTTAACATGGAAGATAGCTTCATTCTTTAAACCTGTCAACAATTTCGTAGTGAAATGCTGTCTGGAAAACTTCCGCTTCAAAAGAAAGAAGCTGACAGAAAAATAGGATCTCTGTGGAATGAGCTTCTAAATACTGTGCTCGTCATCGGGCCACGTTGTACAGTTCCGCTGTATTCCATTTCCATGATCATCAAACAACGCTAACATGACACCACACTACACTCACACCCATTACAGTCATCTACACGTATGAGATACGCCTGACACTCAAATCTCACACTTGGTCAAGGGAACATACCAGTGTGCGCGTAGGTTAGGAAAAATCTTTCCAGTCCCTCTGGGGTTGGGTTGGGTTGTTTAGTGGAGGAGACCAGCCAGCGTGGTCATCGGTCTCGTCGGATTAGGGAAGGAAGTCGGCCGTGCCCATTCAAAGTGACCATCCCGGTATTTCCCTGGAGCGATTTAGGGAAATCATGGAAAACATAAATCAGGATGGCCGGACGCGGGGCTGAACCGTCGTCCTCCCGAATCCGACTCCACTGTAGTCCCTCTGGGTTTCGCAGACAATTGTGCTATATAAATTTACATTTTACTTCGGTCGGCATGCAGGGATTCGACAAAAATATGGAAACACGGCGAGAAATGCATGCTTGAACATAAATGCAAATGCTAGCCAAACTTGCACGTTGCACTTTTGTATTTGACAACGAACGGCACCTTGCAATGCTCTCAACACGTTGCAAGTGCCATTCGTGGTCACAACACTGTTCTGTGTAGGTGTGGGTGCATTATATCGGAGCTCAGTCAAATCGAACGTGAGCAAATCGTTGCTGCTGATATGGTGGGTGCTTCCGTCGAAATGCTTGATGTTTCAAGAGGCACAATTTGGAAGACTTTTACCTCACACAGAGAAAGTTGGAAAACGTCATCCACTATGTCACAAAGCGGAGGAAAGTGTGTGTTGAGTGTTCGTGACAGACAGTGACCAAAAATATGATTACAACAGCTGCAAAAGTCAGTGCAGAACTGAATGTCGTCCTCGCGAATCCTGTCAACACCAAAACAACACGAAGGGAGTTCCATAAGCAGGTATTTGCAGAGCTAGCTGGAATTCCCAAAATCACATATCAGTGATGTAAATGCAGGTAATAAGAAAACGCGGTGGCATAGCCATAAAACCAGGGCTATGGCACCATGGCAGATTATTATTCGATTGTTTAACATTGTTTTCAAACTCTGGCCGAGTTTACGTCCCAACAGTCAAACATGGTGGTGTTGGGTGAAGATAAGGGTTGCCATTCGTGGTATTCCATTGGCCCCTCTCTTACTTTACAGTGTCGCACAACTACCAAGGATTTTGTGACCATTTTGTCTGAACAGGTCCATCCCACGGCACAAGTCGTCCAATGATGAGCTGTTCCTAGACGATAGGATGTCCGGTCACGTAGCTAGCATTGACCAAGACCTTTGTGAGTACGAGGATGTATTGTCGCATCTGACCTCGTCACCACAATCACTAGAGCCTCTATGGTATATAAGGGGCAGTCAAATGGAATATAGACAGAAAGTAAGTTAACTTTTTATTATTTTAAAAGTAAACTGTATAGCTATTTATAAATTTATCACACTGTGGGAAATGACAGTGAATGCCGTTATGGAAGATGTCACCAGTTACCTACGGAAACATGACTGTACCCAGGCGTGCACTTCTTCGTCCGAAGCAAATCGACGGCCACGAATGTCGTTCTTCAGGGCTTCAAAGATATAGAAATTGCATGGATAGATATCGGGACTGTGTGAAGCATATACAAGAACTTCCCAACGAAACTTATGTAGCGTAGTTGAAACAACCCTGGTAACATGTGGACCCTCTGGGAAGACCTTACACATCATCCATACAGTCTCAATCTCTCGCAATGCGATCTCTATATTTTTGCAGAATTGAAGATTCGCGGCGGTCTGTCTGCTTCGGACGAAGAAGTGCACGCTTGTGTGCGATTAAGATTCCGTAGGCAACGCAAACGTTTGTCCATGAAGGCACTGACCGTCTTGTCTCGCAGTGGGATAAATGGATTCCCAGTTATGGCGATTACATTTGAAATAATAAAGAGTTTACTTACTTTTTCCAGTTGTCTCGTTTTCATTTGACTGGCTCTTACGATTCCGGGAGAAGGGTTACTGGTCGCTATCCACCTTAGCCATCTTTACCTAAATTTGTCACTATTTTGCAAGAAGAATGGTGTAAGATTCCCTTCAAAACCATAGAGGATCCGTATTTATTCATTTTGAGACTACTGGAAGCTGTTCTGAATGCTAACGGGTTTCCAGCACATTGTGAGTGTCAGAGACGCAGCACACAGGAAATATGAACGGCATCCAACCCCCATGAATCATCTCGCCTACGTATCCGAGTTAGTCAGTCGGTGACGAAAGCGAAACTCAGGTACGCCCAGTCGTTAACTGAGGACTTTCACAGGCCCTCCGTCTTGTGGGAAAATTTACGAGGGCTAGATATAAGCAAACCTCAAACCTGCAGCTGAACCTCTCGTTCCTACTGAGGATCTGAATAAGTACTTCGCCACGCCTCCATCTCTACTTGAACAACGTTCAAGTATGCGTATCCCCTAATGTGTCTGCGGTCGACACAAGTGAAAATTCTTTTCTGCAGCCGGTAAGTCTTAACAAAGTCAGGTAGTCAACTGCGCGATTTCGTTCTGCAACTGTAGAACACGACAATATTACAAGACAAATGGTCAGTTTCCTCGACGATTCATTACCACCCATAATAACGTATATTATTATCCGTTCTCTGACCTCTATAATCTTCCCAATGGCCGGTAAAAATCGACTCACAAAACCTCTGCCCAAAAAGGAAACTATCGAAGAAGTTACTGATTACAGGCCCATTTGCATTGTACCAGCGTTATCTGAGGCTTTAGAACACAAAGTTCACGATGAGCTAATCACTTACTTAAAAACAAATAACGTTGTGGATGAATACCAAACTGTTTTCCGAAAAAATCGCAGCGCGACGACTGCTCTTATACAACTGAATGACGATTTGAAACAAGCTGTGGACGAAAAAGAAGCTACTGTTACGTGATTCCTGAATTTCAGCAAAGCCTTCACCAACGTCGACTAATATTCTACACGCTAAACTCAAAAGTCAAAACTTTTCTTAGAGTGTTGTACAATGGTTCTACTCATACTTATATGCCGCCAACCGTGTGGAATGAGCGGGACTAAGTAGTCAGGGTAGAAGAATAATTAGGGGTTCTACAAGGAACGGTATTGAGCGCATATCTTTTCTCATTATATGTTAATGATGTGTCGAGTATTATCTCACATTGGAAATATCATTTATATGCTGATTACCTTCAGTTATACCGAAGCGCAAGACCAACAAATTTGCGCACAGCCATCAACAACGTAAATACTGACTTGCATGCTTTATGAGAATGGGCACGGACATTGGTTTGAAACTTAGTCCATCTAAAACGCAAGCTATTTTAGTTGCTCACCTAAAGACTTAATATTCCTCAATTTAGAGAATTTCATCCGCCCTTAACCCTAAACGGCACATAAATCACCTTTCATCTTCTGCAAATAATATGGGGATAATTGTGGACCATCACCTAAACTGGACTGAACTCACAACTGCTGCCTGTAGGAAGGCGTCAGCGTCACTTCATTCATTACAGAAATATAAAAAAAGTATCTCCTCTCGAGCTTAAAAAGAAACTTGTGGAGTTAAGATTGCCCATCCTTGATTATGGTGATCGCATTCTTCAAGGACTTTCGTGTGAGTGTTCACTTCGCCTAGAATTGATAATGTGTACGATATATTTGTGATGTACACTATTTCGACCATATCACTCCTGCCTACGGACAATTATCATGGCTACGTGCCGACAAGAGTAGAGATTATCATACCTTGTACTGTCCGCCCTGGTAGCTGAGTGGTCGGCGCTACGGAATGTCATGCCTCGCGGCCCGAGTTCGATTCCCGGCTTGGTCGGAGACTTTCTCCGCTCCGGGACTGGGTTTTGTGTTGTCCTTATCATTTCATCCCCATCGACACGCAAGTCGCCGAAGTGGCGTCACCTCGAAAGACTTGCACCAGGTGAACGGTCTACCATACGGGAGGCCGTAGTCACACGGCATTTCCATTTCCATACCCCGTATTTCCTGCATCGTCTTCTCAATCATTCCACTCCTTCCTATTCATCTACAACCCCCTTACGCTACCAGCACAGCAACAATACTCGTTCCCACCAACGTAAAATCCTGTCTGTACCACTAAAAAACAGTGCCACGTTCTCTAAATTATATTATGTATCAGGAACCCGAGTTTAGAACAATCTTTCTCAGAATATTACAGAAACTGAAATGCTTTCAAACTTCAAAAGACAGGTAATGACCCACCTTCTATCATAACCGTATCTCTTCTTGCAACTTAGTCTCATCATCCATCCATCACCAAATACTTCTCTCTTTCATTACCCCTTCCACTACTTCTAATACCAAACAAGGCTTCAAAAGCACCAAACTAATCATTATCCTTAATTTCTCCATTATTGGGTTATTATTATTAGTGTTACTATTATTATTATTATTACTATCGTAAATTATTACTTTTTGTTAACAAAGCAGTTTCTTGTTACTGAGTCTGTTATCTAATTGATATCATTCTTAATGCCTCCATTATTTTATCATCATTATTAGTGTTACTATTATTATTACTGGCCGGCCGCGGTGGTCGAGCGGTTCTAGGCGCTACAGTTTGGAACCGCGCGACCGCTACGGTCGCAGGTTCGAATCCTGTCTCGGGCATGGATGTGTGTGATGTCCTTAGGTCAGTTAGGTTTAAGTAGTTCTAAGTTCCAGTGGACAGATGACCTCAGAAGTTAAGTCCCATAGTGCTCAGAGCCATTTGAACCATTTTATTGCTGCAAATTAGTATTTTTATTAATAATGCAAATTACTGTTATTGTTGTTGCCACGTATTAGTTTTTTGTACGTGCTGCTCCTGGTCGGAAGTAAGAGAGAGCCTTAAGTCCTTAATTTGGTCAGTCTAAATAAGCAAGAAGTAAATAAATATTAGGTGTAGCAACGTGTTTTTGGTGTTCCCACTATGTCTAGCAGAGATGGAGCGGGAAGGTCGCCAGCAGAATACTTGGGCTTCTCACCGAGAGGAAGGCAGGCTTGTTGATGGGGTAGAGGTGTCCCGCAGTGAGCACCAGCGGCTTCTCGGCGCGGCACATGAGGATGCGGAGGGCGCGCCTGAAGCGGCTGCTGCCTGCCAGCCACGAGCTGTCGTACGCGGCCGCCGACACCGCCTGGCCCTGCAGCAGAACGCTTCCTGGCTATTCCTGCGTTGTAAAACGACATGTAATCTAAGGTTATGGGATAACGGCATTTCTCTCAAGGAACTCTAGTATCCTTGTCGCGCGTCTCGTGCAGTCTCTTAGTCATTGTCGCCATTCGAAAATATTGCTTAACCTTTTAGCTTAGAGACTTAAATGTTTGTAACTTCGCTAAGGAAAGGAAGAAAGTTTATGTAACTTGCATAAGGGAATCATTCATCTTCCCTGTTGTGGACTCCCGAACGTGTTTTGCGCTGTTTGGGGGAAGGGAACTGTATCTACCTTGCATATGGTATGATAGTCTTCCAGTAATCCCCGTAAGTGGATTGTGTATGTGGCCGACTGTGCTGGTTTAAGGGCTAGTGAGAAGTTTTAAGAGGCCATCAAAACTTTTTCGTGGGAGGAAGTTGCTGCAGCGTATATGCAGCATGGAGCGACTCCCATACTGGTATACGAGTTTTGTCCAGAAAGAAAGTTCC
The DNA here is from genome assembly GCF_021461395.2 of Schistocerca americana. Lineage (NCBI taxonomy): Eukaryota > Metazoa > Arthropoda > Insecta > Orthoptera > Acrididae > Schistocerca > Schistocerca americana. The sequence continues at coordinate 408,621,235 of NC_060126.1, read as the reverse complement.
AATCGGTCGCGAAATGGACACCCCAGTGAAAACCCGATGAATCTTTGCACAGATGTGTTGGGTAGTGTCTCTAGTATGACTGTCGATCGCATCAAGCCGCTCTTTTTAGTTGAGAGCGCACTGTGAGGGAGTAAACGTGCGTAGAACAACGATGTCTCCCGCCAAGTAGGAGGGCCCGCTGAGAGGCTTCGCCTTAATGAATGCAGCCCACTTAACACAGCTGCCACTCACTTTCTTCTTTGTGGCAATTCTCAGCTCCACTTCGCAGGGGCAGTGAAGACGCTCCTGCAGCCTTTTCGATGGGAAGTGTTCGATCACCCTCAACACAGCCCTAATTGGCTCGCCCTGAGTATCATCTCTGTCCACATGAAACGTTGGATATGAAGACAACACTTGGGCGCAGGCTACGCGCTGTAGACCAGCATAGAGAATTGTCATAAAGCACAGGCAGCTGCCTTCTATGACGATGGTGTTGAAAATTTGGTATAACAAATGTCTAAGTCGGAGCGGCGACTATGTAGAGAAGTATCTCGAAAGTGTAGCTAACTCATGCAAATAAAATGTTGATATTCACTGTGATTTCCATTTAGCGACCGACCAGAACTTACTTTCTGGACAACTCTCGTATAAGCATCGACGTCTTGATGTGTTGGCAAGAGATTAGAGCGGCATTCATGACTTTTCGACTTCGTGCGGTAAATACGGAAACGTGAAGAGCGGCTAAGCTATTGTCAAATGCGTCTAAATAGGAGCAACGTGTACTTATTGTTTTCTTGCCCGCTGGTGGAAAAACGCTTGTGGATACCCATCAGAGAATGAAGAATGTGTATGGAGTGACCTGTTTGTCAAAAACCACCATTGTGGAATGGTGCGCCAAGTTCCACGCTGCTCCATGATAACGCGCTTCCCCAAATCGCAAATATCGCAACACGGAAGTTATGCCGACTCAGGTGGGACACACTCGAGCACCCGCTATTTACTCCTGATGTCTGCCCATGTGATTATCACGCATTCTGCTCTTTAGAAACGGTCCTGAAGCGTCGAAGATTCCTGTCAGAGGAGGATGTACAGCGGGCAGTTAAGGACATCTTCCCCTTGCAGGACACGGTATTTTACAACATGGGTATCTTGAAACTGGTGCGTCGGTGGGATGGGTGCCTCAATGCTCGCTGCGATTTTGCTTGCCTTGCACATCAATGCTGGACTGTATGGCTATCGAACGGAAACTTTTTGTCGCCTCTTATATTCTGTCAGTATATGCTATTATATGGGTTCCATTGTTGTGTTATATTTGATGAAAAAACAGTTACCAACCGTAACTTAATGACATCCTTCTTTGATTCTTTTTACCATTAGCGATTTGGAAAGTTTTATTCAGCAGATCGCTGCGTTGTGTCTATAGGACGAACTGTTATCAAGTAAAATGTTGCCCGTTGTTCTTTTAGTCAGATCAGCCTTACACACTGAAGCTATCTGTTTCATTCTGAACTACAGATAATAGGAGACAAATCTTTCGCTATATATAATAAATTTATGAAGCTACTGTGCTTGTTATCAAGAGTCGACAGTGTCTCTCTATTGGAAAGTTCCGACGGGTGCAATGCAGCCTGAAGTCAGTAAGACAACATAATGAGATTTCTTCCAGTGTTTTGTCTACAACGCGCAACAGAATGTGGCTACACGACTTCTACACCACTGATCAGGGAATTAATTTCGTTAATGATTCAGGGGGGGGGGGGGGCTAGGTCGTCAGACGAGCCGACTTGGAGCAGGAGAGGCACCACAGGACATCTTAATTTCCACTGTCTATACTTTTACAAAAAAACTTATAAAACTTTAACAGCATGACCAGGAATGATTCAGGATTCATACTCATAGCAGTGGAAGCTCAAAAACGTAACAAAACATTTTTTACATGTGAAATTTCACCATTTTTTCGCTTACTACTGGCTGCATTTGTTGCTATAGGTACACCTTTCTTCCTAAGTAAGAGAGATTCTTCGATGACTTTTGCACAGCATACAAACCATAGTTACAGGTGTATGAAACTCTATAAGTTAATTAATTTATGAAAAAATGAATGAACTGTTACATTTTAAACTTCATGTTTAGAGAAAATTCCAGTTTAATAATCTTCTCAATTTTTTCCATAGTTTCTTAATAGATTTGGAAAATTCATGACTTTCATACACCTGTAACTACTGTTTGTATGCTACGAAAAATTCATCGAAGAATCTTACTTAGGAAGAAAAGTGTACCTATAGCAACAAATGCAGCCCGTAAAAAGTGAAAAAATGATGAAATTTCACATGTAAAACAAGGTATTTTGTAAGGTGTCAGGCAAGTCCAACACCTTCCATGAAAACCCTGGCATGATAAGCAAATCCAGTAGTATGTCACACAGCTCCGAATAAATCGTAACATTAAATTAACCAAAGTAATACGAGTAACGAGTGAGCAAATGAAATACCACAGACTAACACAAGAATGCCTAAATGCTTGTCATACCTTCCCACCGTGAGACAGACGCAGTTCCGAGGGGAGAAACGAGAACAGAAGCCGAGAGCAGAACCGTGTTAAGCTAGAAGGCCCTACAATAAGGGACGGACACCCACGTTGCCGGCTAACCGCTAGGACCACCCCCCCCCCCCCCCCCCCAGCCCATGTTAAAAGATAGAGCCCTCCAGAAGAGCAGTATAGATCTTACGATAACACTAAAAGGACCACACCAGCTGAAAGTTTTTGCGTGAAACTTTTCCGCGTCTCTTACGTTGCAAACTTTAAAAACATTCCCCCACCACGAAAAGCATAAGGTTTCTCATTGGATAGACAGAATTTTTGTAGGTGCAGCTTAAGGTTAACATTGAGACCCTGATTGGTCAGATGAAAACACATCCAGATAGTTTTTTTTTAACCAACTTCGGTAAATTGTAGTAAGGAGAAGTCAGGGGAGAGTTGCTTCCGAGACGGCGAGGTGAGAGGAGCTGTGCTGTCCGCCGCCCCCTGACAAACACCGACAAGGTAATGAACGCACGCGATGCCGCATAACAGCGCATAAAGCTTCACTCAGAACCGCAGAAGTCACATCTGTTACACCCCCTTTTTGCGTAATACTAGTGCCGATCGTCAATTAAAAATGTTCAAATGTATGTGAAATCTTATGGGACTTAACTGCTAAGATCATCAGTCTCTAAGCTTACACACTACTTAACCTAAATTATCGTAACGACAAACACACACACCCATGCCCGAGGGAGGACTTGAACCTTCGCTGGGACCAGCCGCACAGTCCATGACTGCAGTGCCTTAAACCGCTCGACCAATCCCGCGCGGCGATCGTCAATTAAAGCTCATGGTGTTCACATTTGCCACTTGAAGTAAAAATCTGAAACGCGATGATTTTTCTGTTATATAGTTATTAAGAAGCCACATCAGCCACTGTAATTTACGACAAGTTAGATAAGTAATTAAAGATATTTGAGAGTCACTGTAGACCATTTTGATAGTTTTCTCTTTTGTGAAACTTAATTTAAACCTAGATTATAGATGTGATACGGCATAGGCCATCGTTCGATCCATTGTAGAACTTGGAAACCCATTCAGGGAATATTCGTTCACATTTTTGTTGAACGCAGTTGGTTTTTACCATCCTGTATTAAAACATTTCCTTTTATCAATAGTGCAATTTATAAACAATGTTTTGTGAGTAGAATAAAATTTCCAATGGTAAACTTAACTGCTTTTTCGACGTTATTTTACCAGATAAATAAAAATAGGAAAGCCTTGAACCCCTTCCACTGAATGTAGTTAGTATTAAGATTCTTTTACAGGGAGTGCAGTGGAGCTGACGCTGAAATCATTAAGTATTTGGTTATATCATCGCTAGTCTCACTGAACTCTTCTGAACTCTACATGTCATGTGTGGTCTGACGTCTCCTTACCAGCAACAGGTCCCAGGTTCAAACTAGTCAATTCCCTAAAAAACAGGCTCAGAGCGTCGTTGCACGAAAATTTGTAAAAGTATAGACAGTAGAAATTAAAATGTCCTGTGGTGACTCTCCTGCTGTAAGTCGGCCTGCTTGACGTCCTACCCCCCTTAAAAACACATTTCGCAAGCAGGACAGATGATCTCGCTAGTCCCAGGATATGGAGAGGAGTTGTGGAATGCACATAGGTGGAAAGACCAGTGAACTACACTCCGTGAAAAAGGACATTTTTTCACACGAAGCATTCTCTACTCGAGTATTAGTAATCATTTAACAAATCAAAAATCATTTTAATGGTATTGTTTCTTACGAAGGTTGATTTCTTAACAAACTATCTGGACACAGTTCAGTCAGCAAAGGGTCGCGTCACCGAAGGCTCGGACAAACTTTTTCATGTGATTGTATTAAAAATCGAACACTCGCTACAGCTGGAAGGGAAGTCACAGCAAGGTAAGTTCACTAATAAAAAAAATCCTGATAATTACTACAAATTGCTAGCTGTTACCGACAGACATGGCTTGTGACAGTTCACTCTCCCCAAGGAAACCTCTAGAGCACAATGGAGAAATCCCAGCGTGGGTGAAAAATGAAAACATGTCGCCCTTCCAAAAGCTAAGCTGAAAACCTATAAACTTGACGCAAGACAAATTTAGCCACGTAATTCCCTTGATAACTGAATTTAATTGCTTCCTTGATTACCTATATTATAAAACGAAATATTTGATTAGAATCTCAAACAAAATGTTTTACCCTAAGTGCCGTCACAAGCAGTACATGTTACTCACCCTACCATCCCACCACAATTAAGATATCATGAAACTTTGCAAAACTTCCGAGACACTGTGGGTTGGTGCGACATCACTGAGTGGGTGTTGCGGATAGCCAGTTCTCGCGGAAAATGACCCCATGGTTGCCAAATGCTTCACTGCACCCAGAAGTGTAAAATGTGCCTCGTCACTCCATAGAATACAGCGCGGCTATTCATAGATCATTTCCCGACAGAATGTCATCAACTTCGATCCGTGCCAGAAGCTGAAGAGCGAATTCAAAACATTTCTGTAGATCTCAAGGTTCCATTTGCCGCACGGCCCGGTCTTCTATGTATATCAGTATAAAATAAACCGCAAAGTTTCCGTACTATTGACCATAGGTGGGCAACTCTCGTGACACTGCATGACTACCACTATCCGAGGCATGTGCTGCATTGTCAGGTACAGGAAGCAAACATGTCAATAACTTCCAGCGGGATAGGAAGGCTTCCTCTTCCATGTGCCACACCAAACTCACCCGTCTTTTCGAATTTCAGAATCGTCTCGTTTAAACCAATTACCGATACTACAGCTCTCCTCAGACTTTTCAGTCAGCGATACTCTCTCAATGCAGCATTTTAATTGCTACCGTTCACATAAAAAGTTTAACTAACAATGCAAAATCTCCCATCTCGATTGGTATACTGTTCACTGGTGTTACGTTTTGTCAAATGACATCGTTGTTTTAATACCTTCATATAAACATTGTATAGCGCCACATTTCAACTGGTGGGAAAAATTGGAACTATTTTTCCAGTGTAAATCGGTTCGCCTTTAATGCATTAGCATATATACCAAGTTCCAGTACCAAACGATACCTAACAGCCCACACAGAGCCTCCGTCAATGGCTAAACTTCAATCGTAGCCGTCCGGTATATGAATAGCATTTGCTTTGTCTCAACCCCGCACATCGCTGAAGAGATTAGTGATTGTCGCCACGGCCGCAAGTGGGACTAAGCTCAACGCTACGAAAACTCCAACAGGAGACGGAAGAAATCATTCAGTTAGAGGTTAACGACTTGGCGTCGTCGATAAAAATAAATGCTTAACACTAGTTATACTGGAAAAAACTTGCAGAGGCAACACCCTAAAACTCCTCTCATTTCGAGAAACCACGGGAAACATCATACCTTGTGACTGGAAGACAATTTGCTACTCTCTTCCCACGAACGACAGATGCACACGTCACTGAGCGTGACATGCGGATAGCTGTGAAGGAACAGGAAACTATCCAAAATAACAGTCGTGACCAATAACGTCTGTCATTACGATTATTTTTAGGTTAATGTTGCACTACATCGTGATTTCATTTTCTCCTCAGTCAATATTGTAAACAGTGTCACTTTTTAAGATTATTTACAGGACTGTAATTGGTACAATAGTAGCTATAATTATTATCAGGTTATCTTCATTTCGAAAAGTGGGTGCACACAGCGACTGTCATGTGACTTACAAATTACAGAGTGCAGCAATCAGTCGTCCTTTTTCCAGATTTTATTGCGCAAATCCAGATTTCGGCTAGTAGCTAGCCATTCTCAATGCACTATTTTTTATTCTCAATGCATGTAAGTCCCTGTTGTTCGAGCGTCAGTCACAGTTCTTTGAATACTACAGAATTACTTAGTAAGTACTATAGTAGTACTTAGTTTTAGTTTTAGGCAGTTCACCACCAGCCACAAGCAAGAGGGTTGCCATGCGCCACCGCCTCCGGCAGATATCTATGGTCTGAAAATGATCTTATAATAAGACCGAAACCGGTCACTACATTAAAAAAATTATGCGATCAAGACTGCTTCCACTTTATAATAATTATAGATCACTGTTTCCTATAATAAGAACTATGTTATTTAAAATGCTACCAATAGAAATATCTGCACTTACACTCATTACACACTGTATATACCAAGAAAACTGTTCATGGTATCAGACATGTCACTGACACAAGCGAACATACCTGCGTGACGAGAAGAAAGTTTGTGGTTGAACATCCTGTCTACAACGAGGTACATACGAAATGGTGCACAGTTTCTGATCATGCCACGAAACGAAATCGGGTGTATGTCTTTCATGATATTCACTTAATTGTATTTGGGATAACTAAGGAACATGTATAATTGAATGATCACACAGAGATTTCAGTAACCTGAAATTCTGGTGCCCTAACGAACACTTTCAACTTAGATTTGAAACATGATGTTTATGTCGTTTTCAGCTACACTGGAAGTCTATTGACAATAGAACTTGCAAAACAATGTACACTAATTTGTGATCTATGTAAAAGATGTTAACAATGGTAATATTAAAGAGCCAAAACAGAGATGTTATGACGACCTGCAATCATGCCAAACGTTTTCAGGTTTTGACATGTGCAAAAGCGCAGTTGTATCACTTGATAATAGCCACACGATCGAAATTGCAATAGTGGGTTGTAAAAATAAATAACTCTACACTCAACGATGACCATGATGTTGTTCACAAAACTTTACGCATCTGAACATCAGCTACGAAAAATTAATCTATACATTTTGGCAACTGCAATATGATACTACATCAATGGAGAAAAAATAAAGAAACCTCGACAAGTATGGACGGTACTCGTGCTCTGGGGTGTTGCACCACAGAAAGACATCATTGGCAAATGAAAAATTTTCTGTAAATTTTCTCCAGCCATCACAATATCAACTCAAGCGAGAGAGCTACATAGGGTGTAAGACTGACAAACAGCCAGAGCACCAGTATTCCAAATGATATGGCACATCCCGGAAGCCATTGCTTCACCTCGCACGAGTGAAAAGTCTGAATTAAGAAGTCTTCATTAAATCTCCGACCGAAGGCCTTCGTACTCCATGCCTCGCAGAATTGTAACATCTAACTAAATGTAATGCTCCCTCATTACAGTAGAGAGCGCCTATTGGCTTTCACCGCAGTACTGCATGCTTCACGGAACTGTAACACTTAACTCGAAATAATGTAATGGTACTTCATTGCAGCACAGAGCACCAACTAGCCTTCGCCACTGTACTCCATACGTTGCGGAACGGTAACACTTAATTCGGTTAAATCTAGCGCTACTTCCTTAGACCACAGATCGTCAATTGGCCTTCACCACTGTATTCCATGCTTAGCGGAATTATAACACGTAACCCGAACAAATCTAACGCTACTTCACTATGGCACAGAGCACCAATTGGCCTTCATAACTAGTTTCGTGGAACAGTAGCTCTTAACACTAATGTAACTCTACTTCATTACAGAACTGGCCATCACCTCTGTACTCCACGCTTCGTGACATTCTAACGTTTAACTCTAAGGAATGTAGCGCTACTTCGTTACAGCACAGACCGCCAACAGGCCTTCTCCACCGTACTCCATGATTCGCAGAATTTTAAAACTGAACTCAAGAAAATATAATGCTACTTCATTACGGCATAGAGGGCCTGCCGACCTTTTCCACTGTACCCCATACTTCGCAGAACTGTAACATTTAACTCAAATAACTATGGCGCTACTTCATTACAGCACAGATCACCAACTGTGCTTTGCCACTGTACACCATGCTTTGCAGACTCGTAGCTCGTAACTCTAATAAATTTAATGCTATTTCATTGCAGCAGAGAGTGCCAAGTAACCTCACCACCCAACTCCATTTTTCATGGAAGTGTAACATTTAACTCGTATAATACTTCACTGTAGCACAGAGTATCTACTAGCCTTCGCTACCATACTCCACTCTTCAAGGAATTTTAACACTTTACTCGAATACATATAACACTACTTCATTATAGCACAGATTGCCAAATGGCCTTCACTATTTGTGGAACTGTAACATTTAGCTCGTATAAATATTACGCTACTTCATTACAGGACAGAGTGCCAGCCGGCCTACACCACCATACTCCATCCTTGGGTATCCCGCAGTTGTAAGAGTCTCCACTCCAGTCGCAGCTCTAGACAATATGTGTTCTGCACAAATTTAATTATGTATATGGATATTTCATCTTTAGGTTTTGAAGAGTAAGTCGGCGATTATCGGAATACGTATATGACATGAATGGCAATATCTCTTGATTACACTGACGCGAGAAGTTTTAAGTTTCTACACTGTCAAGCGATCGTAGATTGTAGCGTTCACATAAATTTCAACGTGATATCTCTGAGAATGTATGTTTTTAGCATACTGTTGTATGTTAGTGAATTATAGAATGTGGGAAAATCAGAAGAGAAGTGAACAAAAGTGTCTGAGATGTGATATTACAGTAGAATGTTGAAAAACGTATGGATTGATCAGATAAATGAACAGGAGGTTCTCCATGGGATCGGTGAAGGAAGAAACATGTGGAAAACACAGCAGAAAAAGAGACAGGTTGATGGGACTTGTCTTAAAGCATCAGGGAATAACCTCAATGGTTCAATAGGGAACTATAGAGGCTAAAAACTATTGTGGAAGACAAATGTTTGAATATATCGAAGAAATAACAGAGGAAGTAGAGTTGAATTTCTACTCTTAGATGAAGAGGTTAGCGCAGGAGATGAATTTGTGGCACGGTTAGTGAGAAAAAAGTGTTCTAAGAGAGGGATGGTCAGCCTGAAGAACGACAAAGCTGCCCTACATGGGTTTCTCTTTTACCGATTGAGATACCAATCCAATGAGAGATGAAGAAACATGTATAACGGAATCATTCTACGGAGAAACTTATAACGCTTTGTTTTCCTGTTTTTGGATGTGTTGAATATCTATTCTGTTACTGTCCAGTATTCTTAGTTTAAAGACATTACTGAAATCAGTAAACATCACTGCGACGTTTTGATATATGTGGTGACCAAAAACAGTCACCGAAAAGTGTTGATAATTAATGGTCTGTGCCCTGTGAGTTCACTTGCCCAGACAGGCCGATCCAGGTCTCATTCTAAAATAAAGAGTGACCATGAAAAAATTATGATACTACTTGACTTCTTTCTGTCTAGACCTATTCACGCGCTCTGTTTTCTTAGGAGATTGGTGTTCAGCTTCAGAAATGTCCACAACCCTAGCAACTAGGCTCCTTGTACGGGCTGTACCGCAGTGTGCTCCGTTCTAGAGATAACTCTTCAAAAAGACAGTTGTTACAACTGGTAACGGAGCTGTCCATGAAACTTGACCGTGCTGACGAATGCAATGTTGCCTACACTGGACGTCAAGAAGCTTTCCATCACCGTTTCCTAAATATGCTACTAGCCCACTGTATTTAAAATTAGGGTTTGCGAATTGTATATAATACTTTATCTCTCTAGCTGCTATGTGGAGGACCCGGGTTCGACGCTCAGTACTGTCAGGGATTTGTCTCTGGTGGGAGGACTGGTATGACGTGTGTACTAACATTCGTCATGCCAACTGAGGGGCTATTTGAATGAGAAGGAGCGGCATCAAGGCGAAGAAAGCCGTCGAAGTCTGGGAGAGAGGTGTGCTGGCCCCATCCCCTCATATCGCATCGGATGTCGCCCCTGCCAGTGGACGATATGGAGGTCGGTCGGTCCCGACTGGGCACTCAGGGCGAGAACGCGGAAGCTTTTACGTAAGCCAAGTCGTGAGGAAGAGTAGTTTGGGATACTGTTAAATAGACGTCTCCAGTCAGTCTCGCTTCATGCAATTATGTTCACTTTAGACTACGTGTTTCCGGAAATGGTGTTAAATAACGATTGAAGGATGGTTGGCAGAGTACCCACGTAGTTGAAAAGCAAGGCGCCAGCCGGACGCAGTGTGCACAATTACTCTGTGAATCTAAATAAAATTTCACGAAGAATTACAATTACTTTGATACACCAGCAAAGTACAACTTACACAACAAATCTACTTTGTAGCAAAGTATAACTTGCACATTAAGCCTACTTTGTAGCATTGTACATGGTTACGCCCGTAATGAGTCAGAACGCTAACTCTCTCATCTAGTTACACACAGCTTGTACTGACAAACAGAGATGCAAAACTTGAGGTATTCTGTGCCTGTCCTTCTGATCGTAGTTGGCTCACCTGCTCCATAACGTTGTGCGCCGCCCAGCAGTAGAGGAACACCTGCGCTCCCGGTGTTGGCAGGAAGACCGCGCATCTCCAGGCGGCGCTGATGTCCTCGCTCTGTGGCGAAAGACAGAAGCAGGCATCAGATACAGCACTTACACAGCAGCCAGATCTTACGAAAAAGATGTTTTATTCTGTGATGGTATCAAATTGTTAGTAATCTTTCAGGAATGCGTAATATATTGAAACTTGAATACGATGAAGGCTGCATGCAACAAATGTCAAATTAGCATGAAATGAAGTAATGCTTGTATTATTAGGGGGAGCGATCAATAAGTAATGCAACACATATATCTTCTGAAAGCGGGTTGGTTCTATTGAATATTCCAATACACTATTTTGGAAACTTGTAGTAAGTTCCTATGCCACCAAACTGCTGAGATCATCGGTCCCTAGCCGGCCGGAGTGGCCGAGCGGTTCTAGGCGCTACAGTCTGGAACCGCGCGACCGCTACGGTCGCAGGTTCTAATACGGCCTCGGGCATGGATGTGTGTGATGTCCTTAGGTTTGTTCTAAGTTCTAGGGGACTGATGACCTCAGATGTTAAGTCCCATAGTGCTCAGATCCATTTGAACCATGTGATTTTTCATCGGTCACTAGGCTTACACACTACTTAATGTAACTTAAACTAACTTACCGTAAGGAGAATACACACACCCATGCCCGAGGGAGGACTCGAAGCCCCGACGGGGGAAGCCATGCGAACCGTGGCAAGGCGCCCCAAGACCGCGCGGCTACACAGCGTGGGCCGATCCACTATATTATTCCCCACTCTTTTGGCTACAAAGAGCCATTATTTGAATATAATCTGCTTTCAATACGATGGACTTACACTATCTTACCGAGAGGGCCTGTATGTCCACCTGGTACCACTTTGCTTGTTGACGGTGGAGCCAACGTCTTGCAGCATGAATAACCTTTCCATTATCCACGTACTGCTTCCCAGGGAAGGCGTGCTTCATGGGCCAAACGAGTGGAAGATGGAAGGTGCGACATCAGAGCTGTAGGGTGTATGAGCAAGAACCGTCCAACTAAATTTTGTGAGCTCCGCTTGGGACTTTGAGTTGCCATGAAGAAGGAGTCCGTTTGCTTTCTTGTGGCGACTAACGCGCTGAAGCCGTTTCTTCAATTTCCTGAGGATGGCACAATAAACTTCAGAGGTCACCATTGCACCACAAGCGATGACATCACTTCAACCCGTTCAGAGTCCCAGAAGACGGTCGCCATGGCTCAGGGCACCGCTTTGAACTTTTGCTTGAGAGGAGAGGTAGTGTGGCGCCACTCCATGGATTCCCGTTTCGTTTCCGGTTAGAGGAGATGAAGCCATGATTCATCGCCTGTGATGGAGTTCGACAAAAAATTTTCACGATCAGTCTCGTAAACCGCAAGCAATTCCGCCGTTGTTCTTCATGGTCTTCTATTAGGCGTCGAGGAACCTCAAGTGCTGGGTGAGTCTGTCAGTACTACCAACAGACGTCCATTTGGGCAGCGCCGGCTGTTGTGGCCGAGCGGTTCTAGGCGCTACAGTCTGGAACCGCGCGACCGCTACGCCTCACGCCCCCTTTTGTTCACTGCCAGGTCTCAGTAGACTTTCTCACGCGCCTGTGAACATATGCTGTACCCTTTGTTTCCGTGAAACTCAGTGACAGTTCTTTGCTTGGTACAGACCTCTGTTACAGACACCATTTTGAAGGCTACGTAAACCGCCACCACCTATCGAAACTTCATTTAAGTATAAAGGTGGAAGCGGGAATAGTCCATGATGTTCTACAACTAATTGCGAGTTTTTTTCAACAGAAACTGACCGAAAACAATGTGTTCCAGTGGTTACTGAAGGCCCCTGGTAAAGGACTACAATTTCAGTGTAACTACACAGAGTAGGAAGGAGCACGTCATTTACATTCGTTCCATTATAAATGTAGCGATTAGGGCAGGTAGTGACAAATATGATATTGTTCTAAACCCATTATCCGAAATTACCTTGAGCATTTAATCAGAAATATCTTAGATTTCCTCGTTAGAGGCCCTAACTTTTCGACTCAATATTGGGAATCAGTAATCATAAAAGCATCACTAAATATGGCTCGAAATAGTAAGGTAGCAGAAAATTTCTGATTAGCATGTGGGATAAGAAACGGAGGAATGAAAATGTCTACCAAGGCTGGGATTCGAAGCCGAGTCTCCTGTTCACTAAGGCAGGTGCGCTAACAACTACGCCATCCTGGCACAGTAGTTTTGTACAGCTCCACGGACTACCCTACGACTCCTGCTTCCTCAATCCAAATCCCAGTCATTTCTCGTTTCATTCGACGCTGCAGTCTACATACATACAGCATAGATGTTTTAGAATTGAAAAGGTCACTAGGACCATACAGTTTCATTTGATGACAGCAACTATGCCTGGCTTTCAGCTAGAACGTCGTGTTTCGTTCGACGCTGTTGTGCTATTCCAATACAGTTGGAGAACGTTTGGAATGGCTGTTTGAGTTTAGCGTGAATAGCAAGTGGGCTGAGGTGTGAGTGAGAATTTGGATTCAGGATATGGGTGTGCTAGGGTAGTCTGTGCGTTTGTGCAAAGCTATTGTGCCAGGGCGGCGTTGTGGTTAGCACATCTGCTTAGTGAGCAGGATATCCGTCTTCGAATCCCAGCTTGGTACAAATTTTCAATCCTCGCTTCAATCAGCATATACACGTCATAGGTGTAGAGTTCGGACTCCATGAGCGGTCAATATGAAACAATCATCATCAGGACTGAAGCGCAAATTGACAAAGTTCACGACTACTATACAAGACATCTTAAGACAGAAATGTGTCGAGCGATGTTATGAGGGATGGGAAAGACCCACCAAGGCTCGACGACGACGTTAGAAAGCTCCCCCGAAAGCAAAGAAAAGAAGGTTCACTGCTGTTTTAACGTATCAAAGCGTCATAGACGAACAAAAAGTGAACGAAACCAAAATTAATGTCAGGAAATCCTTTCATTAAGCGTTTAACGGATTCGAAAGTAAAATTTTATATACCGATATTATAGAAAATCCTAAGAAGTTCTTGTCTCACATCAAATCTTACTAAACAGTCAAAACCATCTTTTCATACACTCTGTGACAGTAATAGCATCGAAACGGAGGACAATAGAAAGATGGCCGAAGTACTAAAATCATTTTTCCGAAACTATTTTGCCGAGGAATATCATACTATGGTTCCATGTAAAAATGTCACACGAACATCAAGATGATACATATCGAAAGAAATGACCACTTCATACAAACGCAATTGAAATCGTTCAACAGAGGAAAGTATACCGAACCTGACAGGACAGATATGCGATTCTAGGCCTATATAGCATCAAACTGTATGTCGACGGAAGGAGCGAACGTTCCTAGTGATTGAGAGAAAGCACACGCCATTCACGTTCTTAACAAGGGTCGTCGAAAGGACGCATAAAACTATAGTTACATACGGCTTACGTCAGTGCGTGGTAGAATTTTAGAACATGTTTTGTACTCGCATGTTACGACATTTCTGGAGACTGAAAATCTCCACTGTTGGAATCAACATGGACTCGGCAGACAACGATGGTGTGAAACCCAACTCGCTGTGTTCGTCGGGGATACCCAGAAATCAGAAATCAGAATACAGATGCCACGATCCTTGGGTTTCGAAAGGCGTTCAGTACATCCACTTAATCATCCAAATTCTAGCGGAAATTTGGAAATTTGTGATAAGGTCTAATGGGACCAAATTGCTGAGATCATCGGTCCCTAATCCTACACATCACTTAATCCAACTTAAAATAACCTACGCTATAGACAACTCACACACACCCACGCCCGAGGGAGGACTCGAACCTCCGACTGGGGGAGCCGCACGGACCGTGACAAGGGGCCGGAGACTGTGCGGCTACCCCGCGCGGCGATGCTAGCGCACGGAATATCAGACGAGATGTGTGATTCGACTGAAGAGTTTCTAGCAAACAGAACACAATATGCAGTTTTTAAAGGAGAAATAGCTTCAGACGTAAAAATATCCCCAAGGCAGCCTTATAGGATCATTACCTTACACAATATTTATGTAGGTTACATAGTAGATAACGCTCATAGTTCCATGACGCTGCTTCTGATGTGTACACAGAAATTACAACAGTAGACAATTGTGGCGAAATGGAGGAAAACCAGCAGAGGATCGACACTTGGTACAAAGAGTGGCAACTGACGATGAGCGCAAACAGGTGCATCATGTAAATAGGCAGGACATATTCTTGTACGTCGCACGATTGCACAACAATCACTACGAACGGCCACATCCATGAAATATCTAAGATATGCGTACGGAGCGATTTCAAGTGGAAACATTATATAGAATAAACTGCAAGTAAGGCAAGCACCAAACGTAATTAATGGCGTGTGACGAGGGCCTCCCGTCGGGTAGACCGCCCGCCTGATGCATTCTTTCGATTTGACGCCACTTCGGTGACTTCCGCGTCGATGGGGATGAAATGATGATGATTAGGGCAACAGAACACCAAGTCCCTGAGCGGAGAAAATCTCCGACCCAGCCGGGAATCGAACCCGGGCCCTTAGGATTGTAAGTCTGTCGCGCTGACCACGCAGCTACCGGGAGCGGACACAACCAAACAGATTCATTGGAATAATCGTCAGGATATATAGTCCATCAAAAAGAGAAAGGCCCGAGTTCGAGTCTCGGTCCGTCACACAGTTTTTAATCTGCCATTAAGTTTCATATTAGAGCACACTCCGCTGCGGAGTGAAAGTTCCATTCTGGAAACAAAGGAGATATTACGGTATATTGATAATTTTTACTTATGGATCGTCTGACAGCAACTGAATAAAGCAGAATTTTAGTGCCATACGCGTTTCGCCTTTATTTTCTGCAAGGCATCATCAGTGGCCTGGAATATGTATATATTTTTGCTATGTAATATACATTTTTGTCACAGTGCCTATAGGTTATAAACAGTTCTGGTGGTTGGTATTTCCTATTGAGTAGTAATGTATTGAACTGTACTTACAGGTTGCGTGGACAATTCCTTACATATTACGCTCCTGTTGCATTTTTGGTGTTGTTCGTCTTCTTATGAATGCCAATTTGGGGTTTTATTCTCACATTCCACAGCACTATGAACTGAACGTTTGTTTCAATGCAATGTTTTGGTTTCTGTTGCCGACTGTCAAATGTTTTTGCCAAAGATCGAATGTTATTGCCAAACTTTCGAGTGTAATTATTGAAGTATCTGTGATCTGTTCTTGTATGCATTTGTGTGGGTGTGTGTGTATTGGTGTGATAATTTTTTGTGCTGTGTGCGTGTGTGTTTGTGTTATGGTGTGCCTTTTTTGTAACAAAAATGTAAATTAAATAGCTAAAATATGTACATATTCCAGGCCACTGATGATGTCTTGCAGAAAATAAAGGCGAAACGCGTATGGCACCAAAATTGTGTTTTATTCAGTTGCTGTCAGACGGTCCATAAGTAAAAATTATCAATACACCGTAATATTAAACGCAACTGAGGAAGACATGACTACAAAAAGTTGAAGATAGTACAGCTATGTCAAGCATTATCTGTCAACGTGTACACCAGGTTCAAGAAAATACATCTCAGACTCCATAAGACGATACAGCACATAAAAATGCAAAAAGAAAGATTTAATTCCAAGTTACATTAATGTAAAGCTTAAAAACAGTTCCACAGTGGCTCAAAAGTCGAAATCATTTGCAGAACGATATCGGTTACTACAGGAAATTAAGATGCTCTATTTGAAAAAACAGCACCTAAACATGATGCTTTATGAGACTCATCTAGAATTGGCAAAAAACGTAGGAAACGCCACAGTTTTCATGGCACTAGTAGAAAAAACTGAAAACAACACACACACAGCAATGATACATTTACTAAACAAACATAAACAGAACATAATGAAACTAACAGTAAAAAAGACGCAAAAATACAGTTACATTTTAAATGTGAAACCCCATGAACACCAACACATTCCATCCACGTTTAGTTAACCTAACAGAGACAGAACTACACGAAAATGAAAAAAAAATGCTCTTGGAAAAAGGCTTGAAACACTGCACCAATAGCAAAGTGAACAATCAATACATAGAAAATCTCATAGTAGAAACTGAACACATCCTTACACGTGAAGAACAAAATAATTGTGAAATAAACATAGGACTGACTAGAGAACTAGTAAAATAAGAAATAAAAGGCATAATAAAACAAACACAGCAGACACACAATGAGAACAACCAAACAGAAGCAGCCACTATGAAAATGTTAAAACAAAAGTTAACAGACAATAACATATTAATAACAAGAGCAGACAAGGAAATGTAACAGTACTCATGGATAAAGAGCAATACATCACTAAAACCAAGGAACACATAAACACCAGTGCCATACAAAAACTGAAGTCAGATCCAACTACACGATTCCAGGCAAATGTGAAACGAACACTGAAAAACATTGAACACACACTCACAGAAGAAATACTACATAACACAGAAAAACCCACAAGCACCAACACTCCGCAATCAACCGAAAGTACATAAAGACGGAATGCCAATGAGAGCTGTAATCAACTTCAAGAAAGCCCCAACATACCACATAGCCAAACACCACCAAAAGTTAGTTACAAAACACTATAAAGTAGAAAACAACAGAACGGTGAAAAACACAAGAAACCTAATAGAAAACATACAGAACATACAGGTACCACACACAGCATCACTGATTTCATTCGATATAGAAAATATGTATACCTCCATCCATATTACAGAAACAATAGAAATCATAGAACAAAATCTCTCATCCCACAGTAACCTCACAGCCGACGCAATAAAAGAAGTAACAGATATGCTCAGACTGACAACTGAACAAAACTACTTTCAGTTAGAGAAAGAATATTATCTACAAAGTGATGGACTGCCCATGGGGTCCCCAATATCAGGAACACTAGCAAATATTTTCATCAGTCACCTAGAAAATCAGATATTTGAAAAGATAACCACTAATGAAAGTTTCAAAATCATATATTGGTACAGATATGTGGATGACATTATTTGTCTGCTAGATGAGCCAAGTGAAAAAATAGATGAACTCCATTCAGAAATAAACAAAGCTCATCAGAACATGAAATTCACACTTTAAAAAGACAAAGAAAATCAAATAAATTTTATTGACATTACAAAGAAAAAAGAAAATGCCAAGCATACATTCAACATCTTTAGAAAACCCACAGCCACAGACACAATAATACATTCCACATCGAACCACCCACAAAGCAAGAAACTTGCAGCACTAAGACACATGTTACGTAGATTAAACACAATCCCACTCAGCAAGAGAAATTATGATCAAGAAATGAGTACAATCATAGAAATAGCTAGGAACAACAGGTATGACACATGTGGTACACAGGCTCAATCAAAAAATAAAAAGACAAATACAAAACAAACAACATTTCCAGAATACAAAAGAACTCAGAAGCTGAAAACTTACAAAGACACTCAACAAACACTCACAATAACAACAACACACAGAAAAGAAGCAGATGGTGCACCATGACCTACACAAATAAACTAACACACAGAGTTGCAAACATCCTAAAGACACAGGGTTTCAAAATAGCATATAAACCTGGGCAAAACCCCCAATCACACCTAAGCCAGCCAGCTACCAAGAGGGTCAAATTCCAACAATCAGGAATATATAAACTTGATTGTCAAAGTTGTGATGCAGTATACATAGGCATGACATGTTGGAATTTTGAAACAAGATACAAAGAACATCTCAGATGTTGGAAATATGAAACAAACCATTCCACATTTGCACAGTATTTAAAACACCATAACCATCATCCTACAACCATGGAACAAGAAATGAAAATAATGAGAAGAAGCAATCATGACAAACATACAAACGCAAGAGAACTTCCACATCCAGAAAGCCATAGCAGAAAACAAACATGTGATAATTGAACAAACACACATCAGCACAGGCTCCCTACTACACTTAATAAAGGAAATGATAACATAAAAAAATACATACACACACACACACACACACACACACACACACACACACACACATACACACACACACAAGCAGAGCCAAAAAAAGAAAAAAGGCACACCATAACACACACACACACACACACACACACACACACACACACACACACACACACAGAGCACAAAAAGAATTTTATCACACCAATTCACACACATACAAATGCATACAAGATCAGATCACAGATACTTCAATAATTACACTCGAAAGTTTGGCAATAACATTCGATCTTTGGCAAAAACATTTGACAGTCGGCAACAAAAACCAAAACATTGCATTGAAATAAGCGTTCAGTTCTTAGTGCTGTGGAATGTGGGAATCAAACCGCAAATTGGCATTCATAAGAAGAAGAACAACACCAAAAATGCAACAGGAGCGTAATATGTAAGAAATTGTCCACGCAACCTGTAAGTACAGTTCAATACATTACTACTTAATAGGAAATACCAACCACCAGAACTGTTTATAACCTATAGGCTCTGTGACAAAAATGTAAATTAAATAGCTAAAATATATACATATTCCAGGCCACTGATGATGCCTTGCAGAAAATAAAGGCGAAACGCATATGCCACTAAAATTGTGTTTTATTCAGTTGCTGTCAGACGGTCCATAAGTAAAAATTATCAATACACCGTAATATTAAACGCAACTGAGGAAGACATGACTACAAAAAGTTGAATATACCGTAATATTACACGCAACTGAGGAAGACAGGACTATAAAAAAAAAGACAAAGGAGATAGCTTACAAAGTCCTCCTCGATCAATAGCTAAATATTCTTCATCAATCTGTAAGAGTAATGTAAGGGGTCATGTTGTAAGAATTGCTGGGACACTCCGAAAGGAAGGTTCAGCCGCTCAATTGGCAGGGCTTTTCCTATCTTTTGCGTCCTCAGGCAACTTCACGTCGCGAAGTAGGAGAGCTATGTTTGGTAGTGTACCTGTGTAGCGACTGTAATGAATGTGTTTGTACGTAATGCCATGTGCGCATTGGAGATGAGAGAAAGGACAGGGTGGGACCCGGTGCCGGCATATAGCCCACTTCTCTAGGAGCACCAGGAGGCCCGTCGAAAATGTTTTCATCCGACGGACGGATCACCATCAACAGCATCTGCTCAATTCGTGAGACACTGTGGAGAAATTTGGAATTCAATCCAGGACACTGGCGAAAAGGCAGGTGATCGGGGAATTTGTGCCACCACCCCTCGACCCCTCTGCCTTAAAGGGAAAGCTGTCAACAGCAGCCGCCGCAGCCGGACGGTCATTCATCCAAGTACTGGCCACGCCCGATGGTGTCGAGGAACGACGTACGCACCTCTGCACAGCCGTCAGCATCAATCTGTGATTCGTACCAGATAGGATTGATGCATGAAATAGAGAAGATTCTTGGAGTAGCGCGTTCATTACAGGTTCATTTAATAAATGCGAATGTGTCACGGAGATTGTCGGCCAACTGTAATGTCGGAAGTTACAACAGAGACATAGTGCATCACGGTGTGGTATCCTAGTAAAATTCTGAGGGCGTAAGTTCCTAGAAGAGGCAACCAAATTTTTCCTCCTCCAAGGTATATCTCGAGAAAGCACCATGAAGGTAAAATTAGAGAGATTCGAGCTCACACGGAGCGTTACCAGCAACCTATCTTCCCGCAGATCATTCGCGACTGTAAGAGAAGAGTGGGCCAAGAAACCGGGTTGTACATGGTAATTTCCGCCACACACAATACAGTGGCTTGCGGAAAGTAGATGTAGATGAAATGAAACACTACGTGGCGTGCTTCCCATCCAGAAATCGCTTTATGTTTATGAAAACTGCTATAACACATACATATGTAGGAGATAATGAAGAGATGACACACTAGTTATGACTCTCAGTAAACAAGCCATGAAAATGTATGGCGACTACATGATAGAAATGAACTTTCCCTTCTTACGAAAGTAAGGTGAGGTTCGTCAGATTTAAGAAACGAAACATAAGTACTAATTTGCAAGTAATTTGAGGTGGGTAAAAGCATAATGTCGGCTTTGCCACAATGGTAACACAGGTTCCCATCAGATTACCGAAGGTAAGCGCTGTCGGGCTGGGCTAGGACTTGGATCGGTAACCGTTCAGGTCTGCAGAGCACTCTTGGCAAGCGGGGTGAACTCAGTCAGGAGGAGCTACTTGCTTGAGAAGCAACGGTTTCGGTTACGAAAACCGTCAACAGATGAGTGAGCGGTCTGCTGACCATTTGTCCCTCCATATCCGCATCCAGTGGTGGCTACCGTCTGAGGATGACACGGTGGTCGGTCGGTACCGTTGGACCTTCAGGCGCCTGTTCGGACAGAGTATAGTTTAGTAATAAGCAAAACGCAGGGAGATATCGCAGTTAAAACAAATCTGAAGTTACGCTTCTATTAGGTTAGGTGGCACACTGGTTAAGGTCTGGACCCGCATTATGGAAATACGGTTTATTTTCCCGTTTAACCATTCACATTGATGATTTTCCTGTTCTTTTTAGTCCATTAATGTGGATACTAGGATGATTTCTGTGAAAAGAATACGGTTCATTCTCTTCTCATTCTTGCCCTGTGCTAGCTTGTGATCTGTCCGTAATGATATGGTCGTCGATTAGATGTTAATCTTGCTTTCTTTCCGGTTAAGCTCCCATCCTGTGAAAGACACGGAAGAAAACGTATCTCTCTCGTATTCAACCATATCCAAAAACATAGTAATTGTAGAAAAAGAGGAAAAAAATCAGCGCAAACGAAGGAAACGTTTTTCAGAAAAAAACAGCATTAAACAGTGGAATAAGAAGGAGGACGAAGATTTTCTAACTGTGCGGACGCTACACACTAAATGTATTGTATAAAAGTAACATGTAAATATAATGATAATAGAAGAGCAAAAACTGAAACATTTCAAAATCAGTGATTCCAGCTATTTTCCCCTTGAGCCATGAGTCTTCTGAAGTGGCCCGCCAAAAAACTCCTCTCTTGTGCCAACCTCTTTATCTCAGAGTTGCGCTGCACCCTACGTTCTCAATTAATTGTTCCATTTATTCCAAACCCTGTTTCCTCCCAAGGTTTTCGCCCTCTATAGCCTCCTGTAATACTGCAGAAGTTATTCCCTGTTGTTCTAAAATATGTTGTACCGTTGTGCCCCTTCTTTGTCTCAGTGCTTTGCGTATGCACCTTTCTTCGATAATTCTGTGAAGGATCATCTCATTTCCTATCTTATCAGTCCACCTTATTTTCAACATCCTTCTATTGCACGTCATCTGCAACATTTCGATTCTATTCTTTTCATGTTTTCCCATAGTCCACTGCCCTTCAACGTTGTGCTCCAAACATACATTCTCCGGGTTTTCTGCCTCAAATTAAGGTCTCTGTTTGATACTAATGGACCTCTTCTGGACAGGAGTGTCCTCGTTACCCATGTCAGGCTGCTTTATATGTCCTCGTTGCTTCGTCCCTTATGTGATACTTTGCTTCCAAAGTAGCAGAATTTTTTAAATTTTATGAAGTCCTTTCTTTATTCAACGTCATCAACAATTCTGATGTTAAATTTACTGCTAATCTCATAACTCTTACTCCTTATTACTTGCATTTTTCTTAAATTTACTCCTGTACCATATTTTGTACCTATTAGATTCTTCAGTCCATTCAACATGTCCTGTAATTATTCTTCACTTTCACTAAGGATATCAATGTCTCCGTCAAATCTCATCATTGAAATCACCCTAAATTTCAATCCAGAACCTGTCCTTTTCTCGTCAACGTTGATGTAGATAGGGTCAAAAGACTGCGTTCCTGTCTTATACGCCTTTTAATTAGAGTTAAAGAATAATATTACAAATCAGACGTACGATCAACGGATGAAGCGACATTATTTATAATACAATATGTGGGGACAAACGTCCATGTTAGTAGACGAGACAGAGTGACGAAATGTCCTAATACACATCGATGTAATTTATTTCGTAACTGAACGACTTATAGGTTGGAAAAAGTACGGGAGAAGAAATATACTAGCATATCTATCCAAGATAATTGATGACGTTTTATGAAGTTATCACGTAACGATAAAAAATCAGCACATGACAGAAATCCATGTAAATAGCTGATCACGCAAATCAAAGAAATTATGTCTTACGTATGTGGCTTGGTACAGCGCGACGCAGGCTACCAAAACGCTGAAAGCGAACTGCGTCATCGCTATTGGATTCATGACAGTTTCCAAGTAGGAGATAAATCTGAAACAGAAACAATTACGATAAGCAAACAGCTGAAAGACTGTAAGAAATAATTATAATATTGATTTTATGTCCATCATCATCATCATCATCATCATTTAAGACTGATTATGGCTTTCAGCGTTCAATCTGGAGCATAGTCCCCCTTATAAAATTCCTCCATGATCCCCTATTCAGTGCTAACATTGGTGCCTCTTCTGATGTTAAGCCTGTTACTTCAAAATCATTCTTAACCTAATCCAGGTACCTTCTCCTTGGTCTGCCCCGACTCCTCCTACCCTCTACTGCTGAACCCATGAGTCTCTTGGGTAACCTTGCTTCTCCCATGCGTGTAACATGACCCCACCATCTAAGCCTGTTCACCCTGACTGCTACATCTATAGAGTTCATTCCCAGTTTTTCTTTGATTTCCTCATTGTGGACACCCTCCTGCCATTGTTCCCATCTACTAGTACCTGCAATCATCCTAGCTACTTTCATACCCGTAATCTCAACCTTGTTGATAAGGTATCCTAAATCCACCCAGCTTTCGCTCCCATACAACAAAGTTGGTCGAAAGATTGAACGGTGCACAGATAACTTAGTCTTGGTATTGACTTCCTTCTTGCAGAAGAGAGTAGATCGTAGTAGAGCGCTCACTGCATTAGCTTTGCTACACCTCGCTTCCAGTTCTTTCACTATGTTGCCATCCTGTGAGAATATGCATCCTAAGTACTTGAAACCGTCCACCTGTTCTAACTTTGTTCCTCCTATTTGGCACTCAATCCGGTTATATCTCTTTCCCACTGACATTACTTTCGTTTTGGAGATGCTAATCTTCATATGTTATAGTGATATACATATTTCCTTAATTGCTGGAAACATTTATACCTAATCATTGCATACGCAACCGAAACTGAAATATATACGGCCTTAATTGGAATATTCGCGCCAGGACAATAAATTTCCTTGAGAAGTTAATTGTACCCCATTTACAGAAATACTTTCTCTTCTTTACTATGAATACTGTTATAGTAATGCATTTGTCCTCCATAACCATTAACACAATTCTATTTGGGTTTAATGAATTTCGTTGCGTTCTTGACTGTGCTCAGATCGGACTATTTTATTCCTATAAATAGATACATGCTCCTGAAGTCTGTGAGCATAGCCTAGTAACATCTAATAAGAATTACAAACGAAGTTTTGAGTTAGAGATTGTTACAGTTTCTCTCTTTAACATGAAAGATTTTTGTCATGCTGAGAACTTTTCGGAGAACTTTCGTAACTCTACCACTTGAGCGTTCTTCAGGCAGCGGGAACAGCCCTATTGTGAATGAGTAAAAACTTCTGCAACAGTTCATTCATTTTGCAAACGTATTTAAGTTAACTGATGTGTTATACTTCAATCACGATGCAGGTTTAGTCTTTTCTACAGAAGATTCAAAATTTATTCGGCCGAGGTAAGAAACGTGAACACAAAAAACAGAAAAACTGCTTTCGTAGTTACTAATAACTGGTACAGACAAAAGACGTTATTTTATAGAAAAGAAACACTGATCATCTAGTTTTGTATTGTGAGAAATAAATTACTATGGATTACCAACAAGAAATGCTACATAGGATGAGGATGTCATGTGCTCAGGTGTGCATATTGGTGAAAACATTAACTGGAAAAACGATATAATATACCCCAGACTGAATACTTAAGTTCAACAGGTTTTGCCATGATAATTACGGCCAAATTTCGGGATAAAGAAATCGATGAGCTAAAATATACTTTTTATGGTTGCGTCCCTTGATGTCCAACAGGATTACTTTTAGCAGAAGCTCTTCACTTGTGCATAAGTATGTATTCCACAAGAAAATAAATAGGATTTATGCGAGGGATACACAGCGGGCATATATGAAAACAGTAACAAATGTGAACCACAGTGTCAGTGATGCAATTTATGAACAAGACACAGTGTGACTTTTAAAACATCATAGATGTTCGTAAATACTGCACTAGGAAGAAATAATCTCCTTTAACTTTCAAATAGTCGTATATTAGGATAGAAGTGAGTGAGTACAGTGTTACAGACCCCTTCGATGATCCAACCTTGGAAATACAATACCTGTCAAACCGATGAAGTATTTTGCAATGCCTATTAAATTTGTTTCCCCGTGATATATCTTTGCATACCGAAAAGGAATTCTTTATAAGGTATCAGCATGCATATACTGTTTTAAAAAGAGTATTCAACTTTATCCAGTCGAGACGTCCTTCATCAAGACGTTTACCGTGAATTTAATTTATGCAGCACGTAATTAGCTAAATGAAAATACTCTTAACTCATTAGGGAAAACGATTTCATTCTAGTGACTGCCACGCTTGGGACGTTGCCGCTTCGCTCTCCTGGAGCCACTGCGGCGACACAGGAACATTCACAATAAACATTTAGGCTGTAATTTATCTGACCAAATACTTTGCCTTTTTTGTCTAGCTCACACTATTGTACACGTTCTTCAGTCAGAATACAAGGGCAGAAGGCTTTAATGTGTGGTACCAGGACCAGTGTGTTCCACATCACTACCCTCATCTATTCCGTACGTCTCCCATAAATATTCCCAGGCAATTAGCATTGAATCGAAGATACTAATACCAATGACGGTACTACCTAAATTTCCCGCTATGCCTTATGAGTAAGCTCTACTATGGGATAAAATGAAAGAAACAACAGATGTTTTCCAACGTCATAGGAAAAAGCGGTCGCCCGAGAGCGATGTTGTGTATCATAACCTTAAGAAGACAACAGTGTACCAGTTGGTGCAATGTCTTGGCTTCAACGAAGCCTGCGATGCGGATATGTTTCGGCAGCCTACTTACGGAGTGAAATGGGCTTTCACGGTTTGTTAATACCACCCAAGGGTGAATGACGGAATGTGTGGACCAAAGGGATTTGGGGCACTTCATTCACTGTTTATTTTTTTTATAACACACTTCTTTATTAATAACACTGATAATACTTTTAAAAGGAAACAACACCACAGGCCTTGTAAATCGCCTAACTGCATAAGTGGACTACAAAAAATAATCGTTAATATGTTTAGGAACACAAACTTCAACTCACAAATAGCATTCAGTTGTTTACTAATTAATTAAATGTTTGTTCAAGGCAATTTCCCCACATAATCAACACAACTCGAAACCAGAATTCAATACACTTCCTTGCCATTAAATGTCTGCATAAGTTAATGGCCAAACATAGTAACCTCTGAACAACAATTCAATTGACTTAAAAAAAGAACACAGCATCTAAACATGTTTACAGAATTATGGGAAAGAAATGCGTATACACCTACTGTTTAGCAAATGAACCACTTTCGGCCTGAGCCACCAACAACATAAGTCGTTCTCATTACCCACATAGAGCCACTCCGAGGTACTGGAAGCAAAACATAAGTCTTCCACTTGTACACCAAAGGCAGGGTCTCCCAGACTGCAAGCCGTAAGAAACCAGTCAACACGCTCCCGCCACCAAGTAGGAAAGCGTCGGGCTAGTAAACAACGCCCGCTACGGTGGGCGGGAGCGACTACGTAACTGCTTGCCACAGTGGGTCGGCTCCTCCCGCAGCCTGTGCGAAGACCGGTGGCTAAATTAATGAAATTATCACCACCTGTGACACAAAGGGCAAGCAACTCACCTACGTAATAAGGACATAAATTATTTGCATATACACCGTGCTCAAAACAGCTGTCTATCCACTACTTCCAGCACCTCAGAGGACACCACTTAACACAGTGAATTCAGAGTCATCTAAACATACCACGCAATCTGCGCAAAACCACAAACTTCCTGTGCATGAGCACACTACGCTTAAAATAAAGAGTATTAACTTAACACAACATACAACTTCTAAATCTCCGGATGACTGGCCAATAAACCGCCTCCGCTCTCCACTTGCGAGGCACAAATAGGATATGTCCTGCAACACACTGATTAAAATATCTAAAACCGTGTTCGTTACAAGATTAACACTCAATGTCACAGGGAAACATTAATCAGAAACAGACATCGGTTCGTTACAATAAACGCACAAATTACGTAGCTGAAACACAACCAAGTCAGTGGCACACAAGAAGGTCAGTAATAGTAAGGCCCTTTATCATTATCCCATTCAGAGAGGCGTAAAACAATGACACTTAAGCAGAGAAGTATGAATGCATTTGAGCAATTCAGTGACTGACAACAACGAAGTTTTTAAATGCAGAACACAAGTCCTCACAGGATAAACGCGACCTTACGCATTGGACTCCTAATAGTAAGGTCGAGCGTCCAAAGCACACTGCTCGGTAAATACACCACAACGGCAAGCACACTCAGTAATCGCCAGAACGATGGACACTGAGAACAAAATGCTGCTTGTATCCAAACCAACTGTGCTCGCAATGGCATCACATCAGTCACAGAGCCATATAGACGAGAATGTAGTCACTAGAAGCAAACGGTAAATCCATCAGAAACAAGGAAGCAGCATGTTCCCGACAGCATCGGGCCTCTACCCACCAAGTCCGCCACAAACACCCAAACACAATTAGGTAACGTGGCAAACTTTCCTCTTGCCACCACACACGCCGTCGGCAGACACGGCTTCACGCTCCGCGCACTCCTGCCTGTCTCACTATTTCTGCTCGCCCTCCAAAATCCAACCACTCCGCTGTCACAGGTGCCTCGCCGACTTCCCCCACGAGGGGGCGCCACTTCTCTCTTTCCTCCGCGATACAGTGATAATATTATACGCGGTACGTTCGATAGATCAAACCCGAGCCTCCACGGATCACGGAGTATCAGAATGAAATTGCGATTCGATTGCACACTTACTAATAAACAGAACCCATTGTGTCGTTTTTTACGAGGGGAAATATCATTAAAGGTAAATGTAGTATCCAGTAAACCTCACATAAGTGTGATAATACCGTTAGTTTCCACGGTATATACGAGGGCTGTTTCTCTTTTTTCAACATCCATTCTATCGGTAAATAGAAACCAAAGTAAAAAATTTATTTTCAACAATTAGCTATAATTTCCAGTTACTTCTCTACATAAATGCCACTTTGACTTTGACATTTGTCATGGCGTGGTACCAAATTTCTAATACTCTCATCATAGAGGGTGTGACTGCGTCCTATTTCCAAAGCTGGTCTCCAACTATTTTTATGAGCCAAAATGATGTCCTAACAGCCAACGGTTCATGTGAGCAAAGAGATGAAAATCAGGGGGAGCCAAGTCCGGTCTGTGCGTTGTGTAATTAAACACATTCCACTGAAAACACTGCAGCAGCGTCATCGTTGCACCTGCGGTGTACGGTGGGGTATTGTCGTGAAGAAAGAAACGCAAAGCAGTTACATTATGTGGGGTGAATGAAAGCAGAAGAAACCCGCGAGCAACGCTTCACATTTGGAGGGGTACACTATTTTCTAGGCATCTCTACGTGCTCACTGCACGCACAGAAGCGGAAAGTGCTGCATCACGCGATTGATGGGGACACCAGAGGCACTGTGTACCACATATGCATAAAGCTTCACTGGATTTTCAGTGTGGTTTTAATTTCGCGACCGATCGTAGGTTGAAGAAAAAGACTACCTCGTCTAAATGATCTGACAGATAATACCTGAAGTCATCTGATACCTATTGCAGAAGAGACACTCTTGTGTAGTCAAAACGTTTTTACCCAATGCTCAACACTTGTTCAAAACACTGTCAGCAGGTCGTGAAAGTACAGAAATGAAGATCTCGCCCTATCTTTATTCCCGCTCTGCACAAACAATCATAACTAAAATCCACTGGTATAGTATCCCATATTTAGAAAATTTATCCAACAAAGTAGCCAAAACTCTCAAATTTTGCAGGTGTAAAATTTCATTGATGTAAGGGGAATCACAGTTTACATCTTACACAACATTATGGATAAAACAAATTTTCTAAGTAATAGTGGTGTTGACGAAATCACTGATATTGAGTTTAACAAATTACATACTGATCAAACAGGACGGGCTGGAGCAGTGAGAGTGACAGCTATGAACATAGCTGAAGATTACATGAATCAGATTTCATTTTTACTGAACATGAGCCGAAGGAAGTTCGTAGATTCAAAGGCATCACAGGGAAAAACCTTAATCTATTACAATCTCTAGAGGTAAATCAGCATTTAGCCCAAAACGGCCAACCTCGTTCTCAATGACCAGACCTCAGTCCTAATTATCACATTCATCTTCATATGAAAATGAAAAAAATGAAGTCCCATGCTTCTTTACAGAGCGTAGGGGAACGATGCGGGAGACCCGCACCGCTTCACTAGGCAAGGTCCTAATGGAGGTGGTTTGCCGTTGCCTTCCTTCGACCGTAATGGGCATGAGTGATGATGATGAAGACGACACAAAAACACCCAGTCATCCCGAGGCAAGAAAAATCCCTGACCCCGCCGGGAAACGAACCCGGGACCTCGTGCTCGGGAAGCGAGAACGCTACCGCGAGACCACGAGGGCGGACCATCTTCATATCGTCGTAGATAAATACAATTGTCATACATTTTATTTTGTTCCTCCTCACAATCTTTAGTATTATAATCACACAACTTGTATACTTCAATATTGTGTGATATATTTAGTTACTGTGTTCGATACCATCGATGATGTAAATTGTAATTTAACGCTGGAGTTTAACATGCTTGTTGCATGAGGCAATTGAAGAGCAGTCGATTTGACATTTCTGACCTAGTGTCACAACGTAGACTCTGTATGTTTTAATGATAACTTCGTTTTAAATGTTCGATTTCCTACACACTAGTGTCTCTTATTGATTCTAGGCAATTGTTTCCCTGCCAGTGACTCAATAAGCCCAAAACCGGTTTGAAATAAACACGTATTAGTGAAATAAACAGGGCAGACCATAGGGGGAGGAGCCGTGCCACAGCATAGGGCGGCAGGGTTTTTGGGGTGGCAAAATGTCAAATTTTAAGATATTTGCAAAGGGACGAATTAATGCAATGAAAGTTTTGTATAAACGAAGAAGTGTAAGAAATAAATGCAAAGCAGTCATAAGATCTGGTATCTTACTGGAAATTATCTACGGTATATTGAAGCAGATGAGAAATGAAGCGCTTGACTTGGTGACCTGGCTTGCGACTTTAAAAGTAGCAAAACCTAATAGTGGCTCGATTTAATTACAGTGCCTACACAAACTCGAAAGATACCTATGTCTGCTTGAAAGTCCCGACAGAAACGAAAAACTTCATAAAAGAGAACAAAAAAATTTCAGCATATGAAGGCCTAACGGTTCCTATACAGGAACCTTCACCTTATGTAGCACTGTCACTGAGAAAAACATTTCGTAATAATAAATAAAGAGTAAGTGAAATGTGAGCTGCCCGTCAAATGCAATAGTCTTCTGAATCCAAACACTGTGATTAAGCACCGCTTACAAGTGGTAAGATGCGTGCATCCTTCATCCACTACTCCGTCCACTCTGAATCTGCCTTTCATATCACTCTTCTAGTCACGCTCCGCTAAATTATTTTTCTCGGCTGTGTCTCAAGTTTTTTTTTCTTTTTAGTTTTCCCTTATTGAGTAATTAACTGTTACTTTTCTGTACCATAAATGAAAGTACTTTCAAAAGTGCTTGTTTTCGAACCTAATATGTTGGTCGTGGTATGTCGGAAAGCACGTATTGTCGATATCCAAAGATAGCTGTTTTTCCTTTATGTGCTACAAATGCACTAAATAAGGTAATGGTGATTTACACACTTCTTTTTTACTGATTTTGTAGCTGTAAGAGATAATCTGCTTTGGGACTTAGAGAGATAGCCTAAAAAAAAGTTAGAGGAAATGAAAATAATTTTAGACGACATGAGGGAGCAAGGCTATGATAACGGGTCTAATCTGGAAAACAAGAGCATAGGAGTGCAGAAGCGCATTTTTAAATGTAAAAAACACTCTAAGACAGAAAAAAGACGCATCATGAAGGAGTTATTCAAATTAATCGCAAAATAAAGGTATCGCCGTAAGATGCATAACTGTAAACTTTGGCGGCCAATGGAGGAATGTGTGATGATGCAGTGCAACTTCACCATGCAGCTGTCAAGGATAGTAAACAGAGGACATGTCGATACCAGGAAAAATTATCTTCGTGAACTGGATAGTAACTAAGCCTTGCAGACAGCAGGCGCGTCAGTAACATACATGGGTGTCAGTACTTGAGAGAGATAGTGTAGCTGCGCTCAGAGAAATAGATTGGAGTAATCGGCGAATAGCTCGACATCTGAATAGGAGCAATGCCACTATTCGACGATGTTGGGAGGAGTGGGTAAATCATCACCGGAAACAGCTTCAAGAGGGAATCGGTTGACATAAAGAGACGACAGGACACGAGGACCGAGAAATCGTCTGAAAGGCACTCAGAATCATCGACCCAGCCGGTGCAACTGGGCTTCGTTAGTCACGAGGGCCATTAACAGGCGGCTCATAGAAACGGCCGTGACCTCACAGCGCCCCTTCCGCCTACTGGCATTGACCTCCGATATCAACAAACTCATTTGCATTGGTGTCGGGCACATTTGGCCACAAATCTCTTCGAACGTAGTACAATTGTCTACAGTGGTGAGTTCCGCCTCGAACTAAACCCCGATGACCTGCGAAGAAGCCCGCTGGAGAAGCCCCAGACGGCAACTGACTGTCGCCCGCCGTATGGCCCAATGATCAGGACTGATGGTCTGGGGTGCCATATTTTCATTTGATAGCAGGACCTCTTTGGATATCATCTACAGCACCCTTACAGCATACCGCTACCTCGACGATATTCTGCTCCTCGTTTTGTTGGGCGAGAGTTTCTACTGCTTGTCTTCGTCACTGCCAAATCCTACCTTGACCAGCAAGATCGCCGGAGCTCTCCCAGACGATAGCTTTTGTGGCATTACGGGCAGGAACCTCCAACCAGCTTGTGAGTTTGACGATCTAAAGTGCCATTTGGACAGAATTTAGCACGATATCCCTCAGAAGGACATACAAAAGCTCCATCAATCACTGCCAAGCCGAATAACTGCTTGAATAAGGGCCTGAGGTGGACCAACGTGTTATCATCAAGTTTTTCTGAAACTCTATTTGTAGACACATGTACATCATATCCACCGATTTCCGATTCGGATAATTCATTCATGGTGCTTCCCCTCTTTTTCTGTACTAAGGCATTTTATATCCCTGTCGTAGTCACTCGCTAAATCTGCTTGTGAACGATGCTCCAAAGGCAACAGAATAAGCAGTTGCTAATATTTGTCTGTTGCGAAAAAAATTATGACTTATGTTCTGCGTCTTCGCAGCGCTAGGCTGTCTTTAATGGTCCTATATTTGTCCTAACCCACAGAAGCCAGTGAGTACAACAAGATGGAAGAGTACAACTGACTGAATTGCTCTTGTTAAGTATAACGTAGAGAGGTCTATGATGCATTAGTTGAAATAAGCAAAGACGGTCGTTGTGGCCGAGCGGTTCTATGCGCTTCAGTCCGAAACCGCGCTGCTGCTACGGTCGCAGGTTCGAATCCTGCCTCAGGCTTGGATGCGTGTGACGTCCTTAGGTTAGTTAGGTGGCAGTAGTTCCAAGTCTAGGGGACTGATGATCTTAGATGTTAAGTCCCATAGTGCTCAGAGCCATTTGAACCACTTTTGAAATAAGCAATGGCGAAAATACGGACAAAATTGTTGAATATGGGGCTGGCGGTTTGGCAGTTCATATGTCTGATTTCACGTCCGTTTACACAGTTGTGGTATGGTGTGATATATTACTCTATATTAAGGTTGTCGGCAAAAAACCTCGAATTATTGCCAAAGATATATCGAACGCTATCGACTTACTCGAAAAGACAACAGAGTATTTCACAAACTTCAGGGAGGACTCAAATTCGAATATAACTTAAGAAACGGCCAACCCAAAACGATATAGAGAACCTGATCATAAGTGGTATAATACAGGTACAAAGAGACGGAAGAAGAAATTATTCCAGTACGAGGGCGCAAAATTAAAGATACAGAAACGCAGTAAAAATAGATTTTTTCTTTAAAGTAACGGAAGTCATACTATGTGCTCTCAGGGATACATTTCAACAACTGAAAAGTCATAGTGAGCGTTTTCATTTTTTGAATGACATTAGTCAAATTAGAGACATGTCCCCTGGCGTTGTGACAAGATTCCCAAACTGTGTGACAGCGTTAGTGATGAACAGGCAAAGGACATCAATGTTTTCGATTTTAATGATTAAATTAGATTGGTCTCAACGCTGGTAAATCCTGGTAGCACCCCAATTGAATCTTTGAAACTCATACAAGAGTATGGTTTTGTGCCAAAGGTAATTGTAGCCTTAACAATTCTGCTAGTACAACAGGTGACAGTGGCAAGTGGAGAAAGTATTTTTTCGAAGTTGAAACTGTTTAAAACGTACCTGAGGCCAACAATGCGCCAGGTGCGACTGTACGTGCTGGCAACGGTGTCGACTAAACATGAGCTGGTTGAATGCTGAGATTTCAAAGAAGTCATAGAGAAATTCGCAAGAAAAATCTGTAACATAAGGTGAGCATGCATTTAGAGCACAGCAAGCAAATCTGTACAAAGCGCAGGATGTGGGCTTTAGAAGTAATGCGTGAACCCGATTCGCCTCTCCTGCGAGCTTGTTACTCTCCTCGCGGCGGCCATGATACCTGGCTCCCTTAAAGACATATTCACGGCAAAAACACTTATGACTAAGTAAGATACGTCAAAATAAAATGTATGGATGAATGACATGGCGAAAACGTTGATTAAGCCTGAAAACGCGATGAAAATACAAGGAGGGCAAAGTGTGGCGGGGAGCTTGAAAATATCGCTAGGGGGCTGCAAATATATAATTGAACTGTTTTTCAACCTAAAAAGATGAGACAGAAGGAACCACATATGTGACATAAAATATAACAGTCGTAAACAGACTAAAGCACACAACATCTTTTGAGCAGCAAACGGATTTCAGAAACAATATGGTCTTTTCTGTACGAAATTAATCCTTGTAAGAGTTTCCCGGAAAAAAGTCTTGTTTGTGTATTTGCTGAACAGTTTTCCTCGATCTGCTCTCACCAAGCCGCATATTCGTTACGTATTTAGTGAATCAGGGCGAATTATCTCAGAAATCTATAAGGAACTCGAGTGGAAGTGACATATGTAAACTGTTATGCATTGTGGGTAACTCTGCTCGTTAAATTCCGGCACTCTATGTTCCAATACAACTCAGTACTTCTTTTCGCATTCATCTGGTGCAATGACGTTGGTGGCTTACAGAGATGACACACTAAAAGCTGTCCTTGTGGTAGCCACTCCTAAGTGAAACTGCAAGGGATTAAACGGTTGTTATCTCCTACTGACTGTCTTCTCGCTTGCGCAGCACAAACATTGTTTCTGAAGATCCCGAGTTTGCTAACACCACAGGAGACGCCACTCACCCAATAATCTTCTGGTGGCTGCATATACAGGCTCGCAATTTCTTGTACATCTCATCACATGCCACTGGTTCTCGACTTCCATAACACATGCCCGTGGCCGAGCCATCGCTACTTGGGACGATGTCCGACCGCAGGGCAGTAAGTCGCAAAGACAGTATTCTCAAGCAGGCTGTCGTATGGATCATCACCACGGCGAAGAAGCAGTCCATTCCGAGACTAATGAAGATGTGGAACCCAGAAGACAGGCACTGCAGTGCGTACATTGTGTCGTAGGCCGGAAAAGTCGTCGAGTTGATCCACGGGTGCTGTATGAATGGCAGTTTCCCTTCCCCAGCATACGCGATCAGCGGCATGGGAAACCAAATGATTATCTGCGTGCTGACAAAAGCATAAATGAAGGCTGACAGGCGTTGTGCGGTCCGGCGCGCCTCCTTCGCGACTGACATCATCTGCTGGTTGTCCCTGCTAAACTGGCTGGAGCCTGACAGGACTTCGTCCATGAGGCGGACCAGGACGTTGTAACTGTAGGGGTCCCTGAGGAAGAAGGCCATTTTGAAGACGCCGCCGGCCGTGGTGAACGTGTTGGGCAGCACCAGTGTTATCTCTTCCAAGTTCCCATGGCTCAGGTATATCCCCACCATAGCTTCCACGAAATTCTCCAGGCCCAGAATCCAGATTAAGACACTGTAAGCGCGAAAGAGCTTCCAGTCTGTCAGCGGCCATACACCGCTGAGGCAAAGTTCTCTGATGTTGATCTTGAGAACTGAGTTTCCGGATTCATTCCATGTCATGGTTTTAGTGGTTGTTAATTTTGGCATATTGTCTGACAGGCGCCCGGATATACTGAAACGTTGACGAAATGGCCTACCGTCCATCTACAAGAGTCACAGTAATTCTGCTTAGGAATAACTAGGATCTGAATACTACCCATCCATCTCATAAATATTTCTTTCGAAGCCACTGCCCCAATTATTAACGTCCATCTCCGTTATTCCTCAGGGAACGTACTTTTATTAAATTTACCATGATACGTACTCGTTCCAATAACGTAAACCCTTTTACTAGCGACAATGTAAACAATGAAGCTCCCTGTGTTACAATTTATAAGGAGCTCTAACTTCCGGAGAATATCTTGCATCTCTCAGAATAATAAGCAGCACCTCTTAATCCCAACTTCAGTAGGGCGACGGAATGTAAGTGTAACAAGAAAATAAATAAAGAAGTGTGCTTGGCGCTGTCCATTAAGGTAATTACAAACGTTAACATGAAAGGCGGTGACTGGCCTCGTCCGTGTCGTGCGCCACAGAAGTCGAAACGAATTACCTAAAACATTAATGAGTTGGCTCCTGTGACAAACGTATCACAAGATCCTAAGCTGGGTCATTATGAATAAATTGAGATGCTAGTCTCAAATTAAATTAAGACTTTTGAAACAGTTGCTGAACTGGTGACACATTTCGGGCTTGTTTATTTGAAAAGTTGTGAAAAGAGGTGGCCGCAAAGGACGCCTTGAAAATAAATAAACGGATTTGCAGACTGAGGCACTTTCTAATGAAATTTTTGTTTGGTCATACTTCGCAGTTTGTGACTGCAGTGTTTCATCTTTCTTCCCCGTTTGTGTTCTATATATGGTACCAAATTGGGTTAATCCACTTTAAATGATATATTTTTCATGCAGTCGGTAGAAGGATTTAGTCACAAGTTTGCACAAACATGCTCTCATTGCAAATGCCTCCTTAGGACTGTTACTTAAAAATAAAAAAAAAGAACGGAAGCGAATTTCATTTATGTAATACTAGGGCTGGAACTTAAACAGTGGCAACAATTTATTTACAGATCGTACAAAATAGATACGTGTTTCAAAGTTTTTCTGACCTTAAAAGTAGTCATCAGTATTGTGTGTATCCCGTTGCCAGCGATGTGGAAGTCGTAGGATACTCTTAGCAGTGCCAGTTGTGTTGACAGTTCGAGCGACGAGGTCTATTGCCCGACGAATTTGTAGCAGTTCTGAAGCGAATGCCGTGAAGTGTTTCCTGGAATTCCAAAACCATTCATCAGTGATGCAAATGTTTATAACAGAAAAAGCCATAAAACTCGGACTGTGGAGCAATAGCAGAAAGTCATTTGTGTCAGTTACGTCTTGTTTGACACTGCTCCAACTTCTAGTCGATTTTGCGTGCCAAGAATGAAATATGGCAGTGGTTCGTTGATGATGTGGACAGCCACAATGTGGTATCCATGGGTCCCATGGCCACTTCGCGAGGTCGCATTACTGCCAAGGAATAAGTGACCATTTTGGCTGACCAGGTCATTCCAATGATACGATGTTTGTTCCCCAATGGTGATGGCGTGTTCCAAGACGACACGGCCCCTATTCACACAGCTCGCAGCGTCCGGAAGAGGTTGTGGGAGCAGTAGAATGAATTGCCTCATTTCCCCTGCCCACCACAATCACCAGTTCTGAATATTATGGAGTCTTTCTGGTCTACTGTGGAGAGAAAACTGCGTGATCGCTTCCACCTCCATCATCGTTACCTGATCTTGCCTCTATTTTCAGGAAGAATGATGTAATATTCCCTCGAAAGCCATACAGTAACTGCGATCATCACTTCCGAGACTACTGGAAGTTGTTTTGAATGCCAACGGCTTTCTTAAACCCTGTCACACACGGCAATGTGTTACGTTCTTGGTGTTTCCGTACCTTTTTCGAGCCCCTGTAAACTGAAGCAGTAAACTTTACGACGGATCTCATGTAGCTGCACTATATCTGTGTTACTTGAAGCATCCCCAACTCTCTTGTGGTTCCCTTTTTAGGTACTCGAGGTCGACGTCTGCTCGTAGATACGTATCGTCGGTAGGTTTTCCCGCTTTACTTCCCGACGTGACAGCGACGACTCTCCTATGAGGTACAGGCCTTGTGTTTTGCTATTACTGCGAATCTTGTAAAATATCGCTTTTATTTAGTAATTCGCCCGCCAAAAACTCTCCCCTTTAAGACAGCCTGCGCCACTTTTCAGAGGGAGTGGGGTCGTCAAAGAGTCACAGAAGTTCATATTAAGCAGTCCGTAAAACACGTAAACGTTCACTTCAGTTAGCGTGTTAGTTAATGCGTACGCTTTCCGCTAGATGGTGCTGACTTACTGTCGAATAGCTTTGGTTCCGTAAAACCTTCACTGATTAGTACTAGGTAAATGAAGTAAATACAACACTCTTGTATTTCACTTTCACTCTATATTCAAGGTGATGGCCTATTTAAAAGGTTCCTAGCTTGGAGGAATCTAAATAGTCCGCAAATGCCGATATGCACGCGCTCTACGTCCAGATTCGCAACTAAAGGCACACGACACTTTCAAAAGTCCACAGTTAATGTCTGAATACCGGTACCTCTGAATTCACTCGTATCAGCAGCTAATTTGAGTTTCTGTCGTCTATATGTCCGTAAAGTTCCAATCTAGCACTAAAGTCCTAAAATCCCCTTAATACTCCGTTGCTACCAACAGTCAGAGATCGTACACTACATCACTTTTAATCTCCGTAATATTCTAATAGTTTATCGTGAATCTTAACGCGATAAAGTCCAATCTAATTATTGTCTCGCTGACTGACACGGGTTCCCCGTCCTTTAACGGAATAATCAAGGAAAAAAGGCGGCAATAATGACGATCAGGCCTTTTTATAGGTTTTTCATCACAAGAGTTTAACGTCACTGCCTTCTCCATGACGGAGCTTCCGTGGCTTTGCTGTACTTAGACGTTAAACTACTTGCTGATATACTATAATTTTATCTGCAATTACCGAACTCTGATTCTACACTATTTTCCCCCTTAAAAATTCTATTCTTAATTTTAAATTATTCTTTCTATAACTTTTATCACTGTAAACTGAACCGAGGTGTTACACACTGGATCATTCCCTGCTTGTGTGATTGATGAAATTGAAATGGACTTGCACTTGCTATCCTACAAATCATAACAAATTGAGATGAGCTCGCATGGTAGCTAAAGACCGACGTCTTTGTCAATGCAGACATGTGCCTTCAAGCTCCACTGCAACACCCACTTACCTTATTACTTGAAATGTTCGTTTCAAAAAAGAAAACTATGATCTTTTCTGGAGGCAGTTTACTCTCTCTCGTAGTTAAATCTAATGAAGCTGAACGTAATCCCCTCTCGAACGAAGTTTTTATGTGAGCACATGCGATCATTTGACAAAGATCATAGGAATGATGAATAATGACATCAGAGTCTCAAAGTATATTGAAACTGAATAGACATGTATACATCTTAGATAGAAGTGCCTTTGGACGGACCACGTGACTTTACATGATCATGTATTTACAAAAGTCAGAAAAATAGTCCAATGTTCATATTAGTATCACACAACGAGTAGAAAATCAGTGCGATTAACTTGCAGACGTGGATGACTGAATAGGACATGACTGTTGATTGCCACGTGTTCCATCCAAGTTGTGAATACAAGTGTGGAGTATCTTGTGTAAATAAATCTGTAATACTACGTAACGTATAATTTAGCAAAGACAAAGCAACACAAAAATCATCTCACCACAATTCTGCACGAAGTCGCTTCACTGCGCTCGTTTCAACACCACAAGGCAAAGCGTCCGTACTAAACAGCTGGACACGTCCTTGTCGTAGCAAGCAGAAAAGCAGAGCACCCTCACTGCAGAGGGCGCAAGCGAAGAGTATTCCTTTGTCCACAAGCCTCGAGGAACTGACTGATTCTCCGCTTCAAAGCGCTACGATTGGCTGGCTAATATCAGATATTAAGTGACTTCCAAATCAAAGATAATATTACTCTAACGGATCACTGACTACTGGTTATGAATACATAGCAGTGAACGTGTCTATACAAACGATTTTCAATGTGGATTTTTTGTTCATGGTGAAGTAGAGAGCCTGTGATATTTTCGGGCGCACACCCAAGTTGTGCAGCTGTTATTAACTTATTAAAGCAAATAACAGGGTTTGATACATTAGCCTAAAAAGAAAACTATTTTAAACATAAATAGCACTAAACATCACCCCAGACGTCAGACAGTATCTCAACGTGGCGTCCTGGTAAAATACACGTGAAAGATCGAGTGAAATTGCAATTATATACGATGATAAGTCAAAAGTCCGTCTCCGTAGCTGGGCGATTAGTGCACAGGATTCGCCGAGGGCGTGATTACAAGACTGGATGTGAGCTTCCGGAAAAGGAAGGGAACTGATGAATTAGAACCAGGCATATTCCGAACAAACTGACTGGAGTTTATTTCCAGTAATCTATGACTAAAGGGTATAGGCGTAAGGCTGTGGGAGGTTATCGACGGCCAGACTGAAGGGTATGGTGCTCGAATAATGAGGAGCAGGACGGCACGTGTGGTTGGGTCGAGAGCTTGTAAGACCTGTATATTTCTATTGTCTATTGTCAAATCACAATTTATGAAAGATGTTTATATTTTATTAATAGGATTAAGAAGGAATAATTAATATTTGTCATGTTGGAAATAATTGTGGTAGCAGGGAATGTCTGCACCAAAGTATTGTTGACAAGAGAGACGGCAAATTGATATAATTTAAGAAAAGAGCGGGAAAGACCGCGCATTGATACATTTTGTAATGGTAGCATTGTTGGCAGGAGAGACAGCACTTCAGCGTTCGTAGGAAGTCAGTAGTAAGCGAGATGTGAGGCGAGTCGGTAGCAGGTCTGAAGTGAGAGGTTGAGAGGAGCGGTGTGCCTGCCAGCCACCAGCTATGATTTACAAGAGATTATAAACGGATGTACAGAGACATCAGCTATTATCATAAGAGGAACTAACATTACTGAATTAATTTTTTGAGAAACTGAAGACTGCTGAAGGTATGTTTGCGCATTGCTAGTTGTAAGATTATTGTAAAAAGTAAGTCCCATTTGAACGTTTGTAAAATCATTTCATTCAGAATATAATTAATTTTTGCCAGCAATATTGCATTACTGATTATAATCCATCTCAAAAACCATCAACGTAAAACTTCGCAAAATTTTATTGTTGTCAAGAAAAAATTTAACTATGAACTACGAAACTTCAGTCAAATTAATTAAAGAATAACGTCAGCTTTGCTATTAAAGAATAACGTCAGCTTTGGTAATAAATACAGCTACTTATTATGACAGCCCACCAGCAGCTAATAGAGTATAGTAAAACAGATTAAGTATATTCATGTCGCAGGTTGATGTAGCAGTCAGACGGCGATCCAGTAACAGTAAAAAAGGTAAGGAACAGTTTTGGGTTATTGCAGATAACGTCTGAGGGCCACACGACGACGACACATTCTATGTTTCATCGAAATAATCAGAAAATCACTTTTAAATAAGCAGCAATTAAATTTGTATGCGAAGATAGAGAACGAGAATAAATTTCAAAGGGAAGATTTCATTTGTTATTATTAAGCAATAGATAGAAATCCTAAAGGAAGGTTACATAGGTTATTGTAAAAGGGAAGGTTATCATTAACAAAAGAGGTATAGAGGAGACGGGAAGGTTTCAAGCTGACTACCAAGACTGAGAATCGGTGGTGCCGGCATGCCCTCGCTAGTCCGTTCGCATCCCCCCACGTGACCATTCACAGTCCTCTGATGGGCTGCTGTAGGACACTTCACTAGTGTTCCCTAGTCAGCGACGCTTCAGTAAAGCGCTACTTTGTTGGCAGCACTCACTACGAGAGCGCCACTCACATGGATTGAGGGTGGATAGATCACATAGTGTGTTCCCAGCACAGCCACACCCTTTACAGTGACGCACAGTTTTACTGCATCAGAAGCGAAGTATTAAAAA
This sequence comes from Schistocerca americana, assembly GCF_021461395.2. Lineage (NCBI taxonomy): Eukaryota > Metazoa > Arthropoda > Insecta > Orthoptera > Acrididae > Schistocerca > Schistocerca americana. The sequence continues at coordinate 408,579,768 of NC_060126.1, read as the reverse complement.
AATTAAATTTTGTAACTCGGAATAATACTTTTACCGACAGTCTGACAGTCCTTCACGCACATTAGCGTAGTAAGTTGCTATGCGGAGGACCCGGGTTCCGTTCCTAATACCGCCAAGGATTTTTCCTTGGTGAGGGGACTGGTATCGGGTGTACTGAGGTGATGCCAATTGAGGAGCTACTTGATCGAGGAATTAGCGACTGCAAGGTATAGAAAATCGGTAAAGCGACCGGGAGAGCAGTGGGCTGACCACAGGAATCTGCGTACCGCATCTACAGGACGTTGCCTGCCAGAGGATGATACAGCGGCCGGTCGACATCCCTTGGACTTTCAAGTCAGCGACGAGGAGCTCGATGAGCCAAAACATTGAGACCCCCTGCTCAACTGTGTATCGTTCCTTCCTTGGAACGCCTTGCAGTCGCAATTATGCGTGGTATGGTTTCGGGAAGTTCTTGGTGTTTTGCGATGGCCTGTTGCAGTAATTGTCTACGCGTAGGTCAAGGGATTCCTATAATTAACAGATGGAAGATTTGTGGGCGCGGAGCTGGCACCTCATATCGTCCAAGTCGAGTTTCATTGAGTTCAAAACGGGTGCATTTGTGATGTAGATATTAAAATGAGCTCACTGCCAAGTCCTCTAATCTGTTGTAGCACTATTATGGCCTTGTGACGCATACATTTATCCTACTGAAAGGTGTCACTGTTACCGGAGAAAGCATCACGCATGAAAGACAAACCTCCAGCCTCAGGACATGATCAGAAATGGATGGAGAGTGCGGGTTTTCAAAAAAATATTAATGGTGGCCCTCAACTATGTACCCTCAGACTCGGAGTTGAAATATTAAAAGTTTTGGCTGGTTTAGTTGTCTAGGGGCTGGGATACGTAGTTGCCGCATTACAAGCCGATTACTGCTGAGTCTACAGTATACAATATGAATATGCACATGAATCGAATGGTCGAAGGTTCCTATCACTCGGCAATTGCGAATTTTGAATGTAACATATACATTTATAAATGAAAGCTTGCAATTAAATAAAATCTGCAGGTACTATCTTAACGACTTTAAATGACGAGTACGACAGCAGGAGTAAGAATACCATTTACTACTGCAAAACACATATTGTAGTCGATGGTCCAACAACTAAATAAAATATAAGTTGAATAATAGGGAAACAATAGATTCCTACTTCACGTAATTCAAATGGTTCAAATGGCTCTGAGCACTATTGGACTTAACATCTGAGGTCATCACTCCACTAGAACTTAGAACTACTTAAAACTAACTAACCTAAGGATATCACACACATCCATACCCGAGGCAGGATTCGAACCTGCGACCGTAGCGGTCACGTGGTTCCAGACTGTAGCGCCTAGAAACGCTCGGCCACACCGACCGGTTCACGTAATTAGTTATGAGCAACAACATATATTCACTTCTAAATGCATACTAGGTATTCTCTGCAGAAGCCACGCAAATCTCACAAGTGCACCAGTTGGCACTACGAACTGTTTCTATCTCCAGCGAACACGCGCAAACTGCCCAAGCACTTCCAAGACCTCGTGTCCCATGCGACGCGATGCTCCTTTCCCACTTCCATCCAGTCTCTCCATTGATTTCGGTAGTCGCCTACCGTAGTAAAGATCGCTGTGATTGGCTAGAGTGCTCCTGCCCCGTATCCAAGCCAACGCACACTCACAAGCATAATGAAACACATTCGTAATACTGGATTTACATATAAATAACTTGAAATTAAATAAATATTCCTACAGCTGGACCATAAACATGCTCTAACACAAACTAAATAAACATATATCAAAGGAATAGAACAGAAGTTAGCCAGTAGCCTAATGTCTCTGTGCTTTCCTCATGAATACTATACCGGGTGACCAAGACCAAAAAGTCAGTACAAATTTGAAAACAGAATAAATGACGGAATAATGTAGATAGAGAGATACAAATTGACACACATGCTTGGAATGACATGGGGTTTCATTAGAACCGAAAAAATACAAAAGTTCAAAAAATGTCCGACAGATGGCGCTTCATCTGATCAGAATAGCAATAATTAGCATAACAAAGTAAGACAAAGCAAAGATGATGTTCTTCACAGGAAATTCTCAATATGTCCACTATCATTCCTCAAAAATAGCTCTAGTCGAGAAATAATGTTGTGAACAGCACTGTAAAGCATGTCCGGAGTTATGGTGAGACATTGGCGTCGGATGTTGTCTTTCAGCATCCCTAGATATGTCGGTCGAACACGATACACTTGCGACTTCAGGTAACCCCAAAGCCAATAATCGCACGGACTGAGGTCTGGGGACCTGGGAGGCCAAACATGATGAAAGTGGCGGCTGAGCACACGATCATCGCCAAACGACGAGCGCAAGAGATCTTTCACGCGTCTGGCAATATGGGGTGGAGCGCCATCCTGCATAAACATCGTACGTTCCAGCAGGTGTTTATCAGCCAGGCTGGGGATGATGCGATTCTGTAACATATCGGCGTGCCTCTCACCCGTCACGGTAGCAGTTTTGTTGTCCAGCGCCATATGTCGGACATTTTGTGAACCTTTTTTTTTGTTCTAATAAAACCCCATGTCATTCCAAGCATGTGTGTCAATTTTTACCTCTCTATCTACATTATTCCGTCGCTTATTAAGTTTTCAAATTTATACTGAGTTTTTGATCACCCGGTATATGAGTTATAAACAAAGAAATAGAGGAATAAATATATTTATAAGAATGTTGCTACCGTTTGTTCTTGTAACTGTGGACTACTTCCAGTGTGATATGATTAATAGAAATCAGCCACTTTGACCTCCAATAACTGATGTACTATTCGAGTGACATGCCTGTAATTTATACCAATTTAGGTTTACACTAATAGCTTTCTAAAGACACGTCGGTCGACAAAATCGGATGAATCGTTTAGGTTTTGGAAATTCGTGTTCAGGTGTTACTTGTATAATTTATCGTCAGATACTAAACTTTAAACTAATAAAGATATTGAAAATCTGATTACACCATCAGAATCGCCGTGCAAATAATGGTAATGCACACGTTCCTTTTTAATGTATCATGATTTCTCTGGCTATTATTAATTTCTACATGAACTGAGAAATGTCTGCCATTACGGTTTCACAAAGTCCGCCATCTTTTGGCACTGCCCAGCATACAAGTCTCCTTCATCGACACAAAGCACAGTCCTCGACCCAGCGTCAACATGCAGTTCCCAGCCACGAAGTCTGCCTGAATCACGCCTGGGGCTTTCTCAATAAAGCTACGACAGTTAACAGCAACAATACTGATTGTTGGCAGGCCTGTCTTCCTGCGTTTGCCCTACAGCCTTCGAAGCTGACACACTTTCTGTACCTTCCGGAAACCCTCTAACCTAAAACGGAACTGCGGCATATTGAAGACTTGCAACGAGCTGTCCGTATTCCGTAACAGTAACTTAAGATGTGTATTAAAATCTGGCAACGAAAGCAAATAGTTTTCTGAAATCCGTACATATTATAGATGAGGCACAACTAATTTTGGTGAATTTGTTGAAGAATAAAAACACTTTATCTAGCAGCCACTACCCAGGCAGGAACAAGATTTATAACAGAGAAGCTGGAAATTCTAGACACAAAAGAAGAAGCAGTGGTAAAAGTAAAGCGGCCGAGTAGCAGAGGCTAATGTGTGTAGTGAAAGTGGTAGAATATTGTGTGATTCGTGGAGTATGAAGTGGTGTGGAAACTGAAGAGTTTTTGGGATGAAATGCGACTTTGCGTATCACGTAATTAAGATTGCCACTAGGTAAAACTGAAGGCGATGGGGGTCATAAACCCAAAAAGTGGGAAATTTATAAGAAATATCGATCAACACATATTACTCTACTGTCCACAGCTGTTAGCAAGGAATGGAGCCTAGAAATCAGACAATAGCTAGACAGAAACTTTACAACTTCTAGCTCGTAATCTACGTATGCCATGGCGTAACGAATTCACGAAGTTATTTAAACTAGTGTACGCGTCAGTAAAAAAGGTTTCCCCCCATTTCGTGACAGGCAGTCAGTCTCCTAAGAGGTATCCTACTATGCACAGTGAGTGGCTGGCAGCAAAATTAGCTATTGCAATTTCCTTCCTAGTTTAGAGGACCACCAGATGAATCGAGGTTTACTGATTGTGTTGTTGATAAATACAATAACTAGTGTATGGACAAAATCACATTGGATACATTAGAGTAACTCGTTAGTAATTATAAATGATTGACTGTCAGTCATGCCACGACCAGTGTTTTCAGTCTGCCTGATGTGTAACGCAGCTCTGGAAATTTGTGAAAGTAATGTCAAGCAAATGTTGTTGCCACTTGGAACAGTCATTGACCCACAGATAACGCAACAATTGGGAGGGCTGAATCCTTAATTATACGTGTCTTTTAAAACATTTACGCCTTTGGTCGTGCAAATCAAATAAAAGAATACGTTCGTCGTTGACAATTATCTAGAATAATGATATGTATGTGACAATTATTGTATATCAAGTAATGAATTCTCCAATAAACGTAACCACGTGACAGTGTCGTGCAAATCAAATAAAAGAATACGTTCGTCGTTGACAATTACCTAGAATAATGTGATGTATGTGTCAATTATTGTATATCAAGTAATGAATTCTCCAATAAACGTAAACACGCGACAGTGTCGTGCAAATCAAATAAAAGAATACGTTCTTCGTTGACAATTATCTAGAATAATGAGATGCATGTGACAATTATTGTATATCAAGTAATGAATTCTCCAATAAACGTAACCACGTGACAGTGTTATAAAGCGACACTGGTGTATGCAAAAAAACAATATCCAATGAGTATTGCTCAGTGTGTAGAGTACCGAAAACTAAATTTTGCAACGGATTTCATTTATTAAATCCTTACGATAAACCCGTCTGCGGCAGCATTCTGCGGTCTGGTTGGAATTTAAATTAATACCAAAAGCGTCGCATGAAGTGCTATAGTTTGGACGCGGCTCTGTTTGAACTGTGCCTCTTTGAAAAAAAAAAGACCACTTGAGTCAGATGCCATTAACAGTTCATTTGATCGGCTCATTCCTGTACCGGGCTGAGGAGTAAATCCTCCGTATTTTTATGTGAAAATTATTAAAGCTTTTAAATTAAACAAACTTTATTAACAGTCTACATCTTTATTTCTCATGTCTACATGTTTAGTTATCAATATAGCTACCCTGGCATTGAACAAATTTCTCCCAACGAGAGACCCGTTTGTTGATACCGTCACTATAGAATGCCTGACTTAGTAGACGGAGCTAAAACTTCACCTCTGCTTACACCACTTCATCATAACCGAAGTGATGAAGGGGTTCTTTAAGTTTTGGAAAAAGATGAAAATCTAATAGGACCAAGTCCGTATTGTAGAGAGGGTGATAGATGACGTTGAACCCAATGTGTTGGATTCTTGCAGAATTCTCAGCGTTCGTGTGTGATCTGACATTGTCATACTGATTGTGGAGGAACTCTTGGATTTGGTGCTTTCAGTTGAGAACAGGCATCACTTTTCAGCATTCCCTCGTAGGAAGAAGCCAACATGAAAGATCGGGTGATTGGCAATGGTTCAGGTAGTAGTTCGCCTCAAACATTTATGAAACAGTGTGAAATACGTTAATACTGCTTTCATATGGATGAATTGTAAGGAAGTCTTCACTAAACGACGTATAGTTTCTTTTCATAGCTATACCAGCTCGCAGATATTGTAAAGTGGCCATTTCATTTACATCGACGTGCATGTCAGAGAGAGAGAGTAAGTTATGTTACCGTTAGACAATCTTTGGTCTTGTTGTCACATTGTCTTTGCCTCTGCGCAGTATGTCGCATTCTTAGTTGAAGTGTGGTAGGCGATGGACGCATTCAGTCGTGCTGTGTTGATTTGTGATTGTACCTGTTAGATGAAGAAAAATTTATTGTAAAGGACTGCGAGGACGAATATAATGTATATATTGAAAGGCGAAAAGAATGTGAATTTTTCATGATTTTTTTTAAGAAAAGGAGAAGAAGTTTCAGGTAAGACTGCAGCACTGCGCAGCTAGTTTGTCGGAGTGATTATTGTCAGGTAGCCAACTTTTTGCTTTGTTTACTTGCTCAGCGCTAAGAGAAAGACCACCCCACTTCCCTGAGTCATGCATTAAGATATTAGCTGATTAAGCTGCGTGGTCTTCATAGAAATTCTTTGTTAACATTGTACTCATTTTTCATCATTGTTCAGTTTGTTAAGCATAGTATTGCTCAGACCAATGTTACGTGTGAAAATCACGTGAAATTTTACTCTGCCTTTTTCAATACATACTTCATTCTGAAATCGTTGTCTTGGAATATCATTTCATAGGAAAATTTACTCCCCCAGCCCACTGTTAAAGAAGGTTTATCATTACGCCTTATCACATTGCACCATTTGGTATGCAACAGTTTGAATATTGAAACTTCCTGGCAGATTAAAACTGTGTGCCAGACCGAGACTCGAGTTCGGGACCTTTGCCTTTCGCGGGCAAGTGCTCTACCAACTGAGCTACCCATGTACGACTCACAATCCATCCTCACAGCTTTACTTCCGCCAGTACCTCGTCTCCTACCTTCCAAAGCTGTGAGGAGGGCCCGTGAGTCGTGCTTGGGTGCCTCAGTTGGTAGAGCACTTGCCTGCGAAAGGCAAAAGTCTCTAGTTCGAGTCTCGGTCCGGCACACAGTTTTAATCTGCCAGGAAGTTTCATATCAACGCACATGCCGCTGCAGAGTGAAAATCTCATTCCAGTTTGAATATTGTTTAGAAAATTTACTTAAAAATAGGAATCGAGCATAGCCGCGGCTTACTTGCTGACTACTGTTCTGCTTTGCGGAAATCTATAACGATATTCTCAAGACGCGAGGAAGGGAAATCCTGACTAGGGTCAGATAATTCTTTTACTTCAATTGCGTATTTAATATAAAGACAAGTTTTATTAAGGTCAGTTATAGTTCAGATCAAATTAGGTTCTGTTTAGTCAAAGGTTAGCATAAGCGTTTAAGTTGGATAACAGTTTGTGGGTACATAGTTTTGGCACCACGTAGACTTTTTATAGAGTGTGATGTAAATTTGGGCTAAATTTCATATAGAAACTCAGAGTGGGGAACTTACATCAACTTCGGTTTTGGCTAATAAAAGTATAGTAACTGTGGCTCCAAGTACTGCAATTATCAAAGCCACAAATTCAAACGCATTTTACTCTCCAAAATCCGATACGTGCTTTCGGGCCAGCCAGAGTGGGCGAGCGGTTGTAGGCGCTACAGTTTGGAGCTTCGCGACCGCTACGGTCGCAGGTTCGAATCCTGCCTCGGACATGGATGTGTGTGATGTCCTTAGGTTAGTTAGGTTTAAGTAGTTTTAAGTCCTAGGGGACTGATGACCTCAGAAGTTAAGTCCCATAGTGCTCAGAGCAATTTTTTTCGTGCTTTCGGAAAACTTACGATATTCAGAACGTAGTATTTATCTGTTGCGAATATCAAACCGACAGCCATATTATGCGAAAGGTCATGTGTTAACCTAAATGAAAACAAGGAAGACTAGTACATGTCCCTTCGACAATGAGGTTACTAGAGACGAGCTCTGACTATGGAAGGGCGGAGGAAATCGGCAGTGCCCTTTTCAAAAGAACCATCCCAGCATTTGGGTTAAGCTATTATAGGAAATCACGAAAAATCTAAATTCGCGTGGCTGGACGGAGTTTTGAACCATCTTGCTCGCCAGTGAGAGTCCCGTTGAGGTGCGGCAGTGAATGAATGAATGAGCGTATAGCATTGGCTGCCGGGAGACCCCTCGCGGGGTGGTACGGCCACCGCTCCACAAGTTCTTTAACGCCACTACGGCGAGTGAATGAGGATGAATTGATGATGAAAGACACAAAACACCCAGTCATCGCGAGTCAGAGAAATCCCTGACGCCGCCGCGAATGGAACCCGGGACCCCGTGCGCGGGAAGCGAGACCGCAACCGCAAGACCACGAGCCGCGGACAGGTGTGGCAGTGATATGTAATCTCACAGAAGGTAATTAGGATCAGAGCGGAGGTTCGAACGCAATATGTACATCTGCAGCCTTTTATCTAAGAGCCGGCCGCGGTGGTCTCGCGGTTCTAAGCGCTCAGTCCGGAACCGCGCGACTGCTACGGTCGCAGGTTCGAATCCTGCCTCGGGCATGGATGTGTGTGATGTCCTTAGGTTAGTTAGGTTTAAGTAGTTCTAAGTTCTAGGGGACTGATGACCTCAGATGTTAAGTCCCATAGCGCTCAGAGCCATTTTTTTTTATCTAAGATCTATTTGTGCAAACCGTATAGTGGTCTGAGATATGCATCACGAGATATTTTAGTTTTGATTAAGCGCTGCGATCAGAATTTCCTGTCTCATACGTCGGTCGGAGGCATTCGCTGTCGCGCAATGGGTCGGGTGTCGCAGCAGTTGACCGCGGCGGTGATTCGGAGCACGGCGTCGCAAAGTAACTACAGAGCCGGCGTAAGAATACTAAGGGCAAAATCTAAAAGTTAGATGCAGTTTTAGGATGCAGACATCCCTTAGCAACAAGCATGTGGACACGTCCCAGGCCACGAAGCCTGAGAAAGGATAAATAGTCGATCCAAAATTTAATTTTTTTCGGAATTATCACGACGAGAAAATTATTTCAAGTAGTGTTTTAAAGAGTCTCTGATGGAGGTACCGATGTAGGACGCTAAATTATTAAGGAGTGGTTTGCCTGAGGTCACAGTAGTACAAAAATTTAGAAATCAGAGTGACAGAGAGATGGAAGAACGGATGCATCGAGTATTGCTTAGAGCAGGACCTGTGTGAAATGTCAGTTCCACCTCATTTATATTTTCTATTTGTTCATACCACTTCGACAAAATGTCAATGTGCACAGACGAGTGACTAGTGATTTGAAATGATGGTTTTAAAGTATACTGTGATGGTGACAATATTTACAGTCTTCGATGGAGATACTGTCATGAACAAAGCCTATGTTACGTAATGTGCCATCACTCAACCTATTGTCAGTAAGTTGGACAATTTAGGTTTTCTGATAATTTACTGTCTCCGTGTTGTTGGCAGGTTTGTCACTGATGACCACCTGGTCACGATTGTAGGGTCAGGAGTCTTTTGTGTTTTGGAGAATATCGTTTGACTTATTGCCAGTAAAGCAAACCTATCCTGGAGTTTCGTATCTAAGCCCCATGTGGCAGAGAATCAGTGTTATAGTAGTTTTGTGTGTGAGTAGCTGTTACGGTAGAGGCGGATGTGTTTGGAAGTCGGAATTAGTTTCTGATCACGTAAGCTCTGATGAGTGCCCCTTGAAGCTTAGTTCAATAGTTGCAACTGTTGTTGTTGTTTTGGTCTTCAGTCCTGAGACTAGTTTCATGCAGTTCTCCATGCTACTCTATCCTGTGCAAGCTTCTTCAACTCCCAGTACCTACTGCGACCTACATCCTTCTGAATCTGCTTAGTGTATTCATCTCTTGGTCTCCCTCGACGATTTTTACTCTCCACGCTGCCCTCCAATGCTAAATTTGTGATCCCTTGATGCCTCAGAACATGTCCTACCAACCAGTCCCTTCTTCTCGTCTAGTTGTGCCACAAACTCCTGTTCTCCCCAATTCTGTTCAATACCTCCTCATTAGTTATGTGATCTACCCATCTGATCTTCAGCATTCCTCTGTAGCACCACATTTCAAAAGCTTCTATTCTCCTCCTGTCCGAACTATTTATCGTCCATCTTTCACTTCCATACATGGCTACACTCCATACAAATACTTTCAGAAACGACTTCCTGACACTTGAATCTATACTCGATGTTAACAAATTTCTCTTCTTCAGAAACGATTTCCTTGCCATTGCCAGTCTACATTTTATATCCTCTCTACTTCGACCCTCATCAGTTATTTTACTCCCTAAATAGCAAAACTCCTTTACTACTTGAAGTGTCTCATTTCTTAATCTAATTCCCTCAGCATCACCCGATTTAATTTGACTATATTCCATTATCCTCGTTTTGCTTTTGTTGCTGTTCATCTTGTATCCTCCTTTCAAGACACTGACCATTCCGTTCAACTGCTCTTCCAAGTCCTTTGCTGTCTCTGACAGAATTACAATGTCATCGGCGAACCTCAAAGTTTTTACTTCTTCTCCATGAATTTTAATACCTACTCCGAATTTTTCTTTTGTTTCCTTTACTGCTTGCTCAATATACAGATTGAATAACATCGGGGAGAGGCTACAACCCTGTCTCACTCCTTTCCCAACCACTGCTTCCCTTTCAAGCCCCTCGACTCTTATAACTGCCATCTGGTTTCTGTACAAATTGTAAATAGCCTTTCGTTCCCTGTATTTTACCCCTACCACCTTCAGAATTTGAAAGAGAGTATTCCAGTTAACATTGTCAAAAGCTTTCTCTAAGTCTACAAATGCTAGAAACGTAGGTTTGGCTTTTCTTAATCTTTCTTCTAAGATAAGTCGTAAAGTTAGTATTGCCTCACGTGTTCCAACATTTCTACGGAATCCAAACTGATCTTCCCCGAGGTCCGCTTCTACCAGTTTTTCCATTCGTCTGTAAAGAATTCGCGTTAGTATTTTGCAGCTGTGACTTATTAAACTGATAGTTCGGTAATTTTCACATCTGTCAACACCTGCTTTCTGTGGGATTGGAATTATTATATTCTTCTTGAAGTCTGAGGGTATTTCGCCTGTCTCATACATCTTGCTCACCAGATGGTAGAGTTTTACCATGACTGGCTCTCCTAAGGCCATCAGTAGTTCTAATGGAATGTTGTCTACTCCTGGGGCCTTGTTTCGACTCAGATCTTTCAGTGCTCTGTCAAACTCTTCACGCAGTATCATATCTCCCATTTCGTCTTCATCTGCATCCTCTTCCATTTCCATAATATTGTCCTCAAGTACATTGCCCTTGTATAAACCCTCTATATACTCCTTCCACCTTTCTGCCTTCCCTTCTTTCTTAGAACTGGGTTTCCATCTGAGCTCTTGATATTCATACAAGTGGTTCTCTTCTCTCCAAAGGTCTCTTTAATTTTCCTGTAGGCAATATCTATCTTACCCCTAGTGATACTCGCTTCTACATCCTTACATTTGTCCTCTAGCCATCACTGCTTAGCAATTTTGCACATCCTGTCGATCTCGTTTTTGAGACGTTGGTATTCCTTTTTGCCTGCTTCATTTACTGCATTTTTATATTTTCTCCTTTCATCAATTAAGTTCAATATTTTTTCTGTTACCCAAGGATTTCTATTAGCCCTCGTCTTTTTACCTGCTTGATCCTCTGCTGCCTTCACTACTTCATCCCTCAGAGCAACCCATTCTTCTTCTACTGTATTTCTTTCCCCCATTCCTGTCAATTGTTCCCTTATGCTCTCCCTGAAACTCTCTACAACCTCTGGTTCTTTCAGTTTATCCAGGTCCCATCTCCTTAAATCCCCACCTTTTTGCAGTTTCTTCAGTTTCAATCTGCAGTTCATAACCAATATATTGTGGTCAGAATCCACATCTGCCCCTGGAAATGTCTTACAATTTAAAACCTGGTTTCTAAATCTCTGTCTTACCATTATCTAATCTATCCGATACCTTTTAGTATCTCCAGGATTCTTCCAGGTATACAACCTTCTTTTATGATTCTTGAACCAAGTGTTAGCTATGATTAAGTTATGCTCTGTGCAAAATTCTACAAGGCGGCTTCCTCTTTCATTTCTTCCCCCCAATCCATATTCACCTACTATGTTTCCTTCTCTCCATTTTCCTACTGACGAATTCTTGTCACCCATGACTATTAAATTTTCGTCTCCCTTCACTACCTGAATAATTTCTTTTATCTCGTCATACATTTCATCTATTTCTTCATCATCTGCAGAGCTAGTTGGCATATAAACTTGTACTACTGTAGTGGGCGTGGGCTTCGTGTCCAACTTGGCCACAATAATGCGTTCACTATGCTGTTTGTAGTAGCTAACCCGGACTCCTATTTTTTTATTCATTATTAAACCTACTCCTGCATTCCCCCTATTTGATTTTGTATTTATAACCCTGTAATCACCAGACCAAAAGTCTTGTCCCTACTTCCACCGAACTTCACTAATTCCCACTATATCTAACTTTAACCTATCCATTTCCCTTTTTAAATTTTCTAACCTACCTGCCCGATTAAGGGATCTGACATTCCACGCTCCGATCCGTAGAACGCCAGTTTTCTTTCTCCTGATAACGACGCCCTCCTGAGTAGTCCCCGCCCGGAGATCCGAATGGGGGACTATTTTACCTCCGGAATATTTTACCCAAGAGGACGCCATCATAATTTAATCATACAGCAAAGCTGCATGTCCTCGGGAAAAAATGCGGCTGTAGTTTCCCTTTGCTTTCAGCCGTTCGCAGTACCAGCACAGCAAGGCCGTTTTGGTTAATGTTACAAGGCCAGATCAGTCAATCATCCAGACTGTTGCCCCTGCAACTAGTGAAAAGGCTGCTGCCCTTCTTCAAGAACCACATGTTTGTCTGGCCTCTCAACAGATACCCCTCCGTTGTGGTTGCACCTACGCTACGGCCATCTGTATCGCTGAGGCACGCAAGCCTCCCCACCAACGGCAAGGTCCATGGTTCATGGGGAAGCAACTAACGTATGTCAACCAAACTGGGGAACAGAAGACCTCAACAATATATTACGATTTCACTAAATTACGTTGTTATTTATTTTATGGTGTACCAAACCGTTTGGAGTGGTGTTGTTTTACTGCGAAGCTCAATCTTGGCGATTTATCTGATAATAAATATGCAACCATTCGCTTTTTTTACCATTTATTCAACCAAGAACATGTTTTCGAGCCACTGCAGACTCATCAGATGGAGGTGTTACGCGGACAGTATGTTGCGGACCAAGTGTAGCTAGACGCAGTGCTGGTGTGTGCACTGCCTTGTGGTATCCATATCAGATCGCTTCTTATATCGGACGTTATTAAGCTATGTACACAAATATATACAGTATTTAACTACACTTGATTTTAAACCGATTAACAGTAAGTAAACACTTTGTTATTATTATAAAGAAAGAACTTTCCGAACAAAACTTTAAATTTCAGAACATTTCCATTGCCAGATGTGGATTCAGACCGAATTTTATTCTTTATGAATTGCAGCTTTAAATTGAAGAAATTGCGGAATAGTAGGATATTATGGAGACAAGACCTAGGTAATGTTAAAGAACCAGTGGTTGTCAAGGGAGCATTAGTCAACGAGTTATAAGCTCCCTTCGTGTTGGAGATTATATGGGTTAATTAATGATTATTATGTTACAATCCTCTGGTTGTAGTTGACCGTGTATATCGAGACTTCGTTTATTGTTAAATGCAATGGTGTGGTACTAACTGATGGAGATGCATTAAGAACTGGTGAAGTTTAATTTATTTCCTTTATCACACTGCACAAACATAAACACACTATTATTCAAACTGTGTGCCACTACTATTAAACATAGAGATAAATCCTTCGCTACCCAACCGCCTTTGGCTCACGCAGCCTACACCTTCCAAAGCCTCTCAACACATACCTCTATTTGCGACTCTCTGCGCCACTGGGCATTGTAGCCCTCCAAAGAACAACTACGTACAGATACTACAGAGCAGTACCGTCACAGAGGGAATGAAACAACGGATAGACTACAATGGAAGACGAATGGTTGGAAAACTCGTGAAATACTGAATTTAACTGACGAAAGGAGAACATACAAAAATGAAGCAACTGAAACAGGCACAAAGAACCCTGGTGTCTGAAGAATGTGATTCACTGAAAGTGCATAAAGGCGAACAGGAACGGCTAGAGGAGTATTGCAAAGTTAATGATTATCAGAAACATAGATACTATCTGTAGGAAAGCAGTGTACTGACCTCTCTCACGTAAACCATCACTAAGCACAGAAGAGGAGGCTGATACATGTAAGACATATTATAGAAAGGCTACAAAAATTAAAGGAATAGGAAGACAATTTCTTGGAAAAAGAAAAGGGAGTAAGTGAAGATGAGGTAGGAGATATGGTATTAAGAGATAAATTTGACAGAGGACTCAGTCAGGAAAAGACAACTGGAATAGGCAGAATGAATACGATCCATGTGAGAACATAGAATGACAAAACTATTGGGCCTAATATGCAAGATATATCAGACAGACGAAGCACAGTCCAAACTCAGCCGGCCGCGGTGGCCGTGCGGTTCTAGGCGCTGAAGTCCGGAGCCGCGGGACTGCTACGGTCGCAGGTTCGAATCCTGCCTCGGGCATAATCTATCTGATACCTTTTAGTATCTCCAGGATTCTTCCATGTATACAACCTTCTTTTATGATTCTTGAACCAAGTGTTAGCTATGATTAACTTATGCTCTGTGCAAAATTCTGCCAGGCGGCTTCCTCTTTCATTTCTTAGCCCCAATCCATATTCACCTACTACATTTCCTTCTCTCCCTTTTCCTACTACCGAATTCCAGTCACCCATGACTATTAAATTTTCGTCACCCTTCACTATCTGAATAATTTCTTTGCAATATACTGACTCAAAATAACTACATAGGAATGAAAAATGTGGAAGCCGAACTCGGACATCATTTTATTTTCCGGAGAAATGAACGAGCACACCAGGCAGTACCGAATGAAAGACTTCCCCTAGAAGATAGGCTCAAGGAAGTCAAACCAACGATTATGATATTTGTAAATTTATAAGGGGCGATGAAAATGTTTCCGTTGAGGGCTTTACTGCAGCATATATGTGACGTAGTGCAACTTCAATGTGGGTATACTTGGTGTTCATTTTTAACTGAAGTCGTTGAAATATCTCGAAAACTGCACATCGGATCCAGAAAAGTTATAGTCCCAAATTCTTTGTTCCTGAGGGGGACATCCAATGGTACCACACTAAATCCCCCCCTCCTCCCTCCCGCCACGCGGGGACGGCAGGACGGGCCCCTCCTCCATTACTTCTAATTGGAAACTCCAACCGCAATATTGTGTTCCTCCGAAATATCAGACAGGGTACTATTCGACGCGCCACTGTGGCTGTGGCTCGAGACGATCACTACTCTATTTTTCAAATTACAGTAAGTGTTCAAACATACCACCGCCAACATCAGTACACTCACTGGTACGCTTGTCAAATGACCGTACCTAGGACAGAAACATGTCTGCGGGAATATCAGCATAGGCGTTTTCGATGCGGTCGACCATGTCTTCACGGCTTCTGGCCCTTGCTGGTACACCTTGTCTCTTAAATATCCCCACAGAAAGAAGTGAGACGACGTCAAATCCGGAGACCTAGAGGGTCAATTAATAGGATCACCTCTCCCAATCCACCGACCAGCATGATGTGGTCTAATGCCTCGCATGCGTAATGCACTGGGCAACCGTCATACTGAAACCACATACGTTCTCCATCGTCATGGGCAATATCCCGCAGTAGTACCGGTAGTTCCTGTTCCAAAAACATTCGATAGCTGCGTCAATTCAACGTACCGTCGATGAAATACGGACCGATGAAAATGTTTCAAATGGCTCTAACCACTATGGGACTTAACATCTGAGGTCGTCAGCCCCCTAGACTGGTTTGATGCAGCTCTCCATGCTACTCTGTCCTGTGCAAGCTTCTTCATCTCCCAGTACTTACTGCAATCTACATCCTTCTGAATCTGCTTAGCGTATTCATCTCTTGGTCTCCCTCTACGATTTTTACCCTCCACGCTGCCCTGCAATGCTAAATTTGTGATCCCTTGATGCCTCAGAACGTGTACTAACAACCGATCCCTTCTTCTTGTCAATTTGTGCCACAAACTCCTCTTCTCCCCAATTCTATTCAATACCTCCTCATTAGTTATGTGATCTACCCACCTAATCTTCAGCATTCTTCTGTAGCACCACATTTCGAAAGCTTCTATTCTCTTCTTGTCTAAACTATTTATCGTCCATGTTTCACTTCCATTCATGGCTACACTGCATACGAATACTTTCAAAAACGACTTTCTGACACTTAAATCTATACTCGATGTTAACAAATTTCTCTTCTTCAGAAACGATTTCCTTGCCATTGCCAGTCTACATTTTATATCCTCTCTACTTCGACCATCATCAGTTATTTTACTCCCTAAATAGCAAAACTCATTTACTAAATTTAAGTATCTAATTTCCTAATCTAATTCCCTCAGTATCACAGGACTTAATTCGACTACATTATATTATCCTCGGTTTGCTTTTGTTGATGTTCATCTTACATCCTGCTTTCAAGACACTGTCCATTCCGTTCAACTGCTCTTCCATGTCCTTTGCTGTCTCTGACAGAATTACAATATCATCGGCTATCCTCAAAGTTTTCATTTCTTCTCCACGGATTTTAATACCTACTCCGAATTTTTCTTTTGTTTCCTTTATTGCTTACTCAATATACAGATTGAATAACATCGGGGATAGGCTAAAACCCTGTCTCACTCCCTTCCCAACCACTGCTTCCCTTTCATACCCCTCGACTCTTATAAGTGCCATCTGGTTTCTGTAGAAATTGTAAATAGCCTTTCGCTCCCTGTATTTTACCCCTGCCACCTTTAGAATTTGAAAGAGAGCATTCCAGTCAACATTGTCAAAAGCTTTCTCTAAGTCTACAAATGCTAGAAACTTAGCTTTGCCTTTCCTTGATCTTTCTTCTAAGATAAGTCGTAATGTCAGTATTGCCACACGTGTTCCAACTTTTCTACGAAATCGAAACATATATTCCCCGCGGTCGGCTTCTACTGGTTTTTCCATTCGTCTGTAAAGAATTCACGTTAGTATTTTGCAGCTGTGACTTATTAAACTGATAGTTCGGTAATTTTCACATCTGTCAACACCTGCTTTCTGTGGGATTGGAATTATTATATTCTTTTTGAAGTCTGAGGGTATTTCGCCTGTCTCATGTATCTTGCCCACCAGACGGTATATTTTTATCATGACTGGCTCTCCCAAGGCCGTCAGTAGCTCTAATGGGACGTTGTCTACTCCCGGGGCCTTGTTTCGACTCATGTCTTTCAGTGCTCTGTCAAACTCTTCACGCAATATTGTATCTCCCATTTCATCTTCTTCTACATCCGCTTCCATTTCCATAATATTGTCCATAAGTACATCGCCTTTGTATAGACCCTCTATATACTCCTTCCACCTTTCTGCTTTCCCTTCTTTGCTTAGAACTGGGTTTCCATCTGAGCTCTTGAAATTCATACAAGTGGTTCTCTTTTCTCCAAAGGTCTCTTTAATTTTCCTGTAGGCAATATCTATCTTACCCCTAGAGAGATAAGCCTCTACATCCTTACATTTGTCTTCTAGCCATCCCAGCTTAGCCATTTTGCACTTCCTATCGATCTCATTTTGATACGTTTCTATTCCCTTTTGCCTGCTTCATTTACTGCATTTTTGTATTTTCTCCTTTGATCAATTAAATTCAATATTTCTTCCGTTACCCAAGGATTTCTACTAGCCATCGTCTTTTTACCGACTTGATCCTCTGCTGCCTTCACTACTTCATCCCTCAGAGCAACCCATTCTTCTTCTACTGTATTTCTTTCCCCCATTCCTGTCAATGATTCCCTTATCTTCTTCCTGAAACTCTGTACAACCTCTGGTTTAGTCAGTTTATCCAGGTTACATCTCGTTATATTCCCACCTTTTTGCAGTTTCTTCAGCTTTAATCTACAGTTCTAAACCAATAGATTGTGGTCAGAGTCCACATCTGCCCCTGCAAATGCCCTACAATTGCCGGCCGGTGTGGCCGTGCGGTTCTAGGCGCTTCAGTCTGGAACTGCGTCACCGCTACGGTCGCAAGTGCGAATCCTGCCTCGGGCATGGATGTGTGTGATGTCCTTAGGTTAGTTAGGTTTAAGTAGTTCTAAGTTCTAGGGGACTGATGACCACAGATGTTAAGTCCCATAGTGCTCAAAGCCATTTGCACCATTTTTTTGGTCTTACAATTTAAAACCTGGTTCCTAAATCTGTCTTACCATTATATAATCTATCTGATACCTTCTAGTATCTCCAGGATTCTTCCATGTATATAACCTTCTTTTATGATTCTTGAACCAAGTGTTAGCTATGATTAAGTTATGCTCTGCGCAAAATTCTACCAGACGGCTTCCTCTTTCATTACTTACTCCCAATCCATATTAACCTACTATGTTTCCTTTCTCTCCCTTTTCCTACTCTCGAATTCCAGTCACCCATGACTACTAAAATTTCGTCTCCCTTCACTACCTGAATAATTTCTTTTATCTCATCATACATTTCATCAATTTCCTCATCCTCTGCAGAGCTAGTTGGCATATAAACTTGTACTACTGTAGTAGGCGTGGGCTTCGTGTCTATCTTGGCCATAATAATGCGTTCACTATGCTGTTTGCAGTAGCTTACCCGCACTCCTATTTTTTTATTCATTATTAAACCTACTCCTGCATTCCCCCTATTTGATTTTGTATTTATAACCCTGTATTCAACTGACCAAGTCTTGTTCTTCCTGCCACCTAACTACACTAATTCCCACTATATCTAACTTTAACCTATCCATTTCCCTTTTTAAATTTTCTAACCTACCTGCCCGATTAAGGCATCTGACATGCCACGCTCCGATCCGTAGAACGCCAGTTTTCTTTCTCCTGATAACGACGTCCTCTTGAGTAGACCCCGCCCGGAAATCAGAATGGGGGACTATTTTACCTCCAGAATATTTTACCCAAGAGGACGCCATCATCATTTAACCATACAGTTTAGCTGCATGCCCTCAGGAAAAATTACGGCTCTAGCTTCCCCCTGCTTTCAGCCGTTCGCAGTACCAGCACAGCAAGGCCGTTTTGGTTAGTGTTACAAGGCCAGATCAGTCAATCATCCAGACTGTTGCCCCTGCAACTACTGAAAGGGCTGCTGCCCCTCTTCAGGAACCACATGTTTGTCGGTCCTCTCAACAGATACCCCTCCGTTGTGGTTGCACCTACGCTACGGCCATCTGTATCGCTGAGGCACGCAAGCCTCCCCACCAACGGCAAGGTCCATGGTTCATGGAGACTTAGACCTAGAACTACTTAAACCTACAGGATTCGAACCTGCGACCGTAGCAGTCGTGCGGTTGCAGACTGAAGCGCCTAGAACCACTCGGTCACAGCGGCCGGCTACGGATCAATTAGTTAGTTTGCTACATGTGATACCATACGTCAACTGACAAAGGACGTTGATGGTCAACTTATCGTAATCAGTGGGGATTGTCTACACTCCAGTGATGCGTGTTATGCCGGTTAACGCTACCATGGTTGGTGAAAGTAGACTCATCCGAAAATAATACCTCGGCATAGAATAGGGGGGTCGTTTTCATTTGTTGAGGTGCTCATTCACACAACACTACCAGGTTATGGGAATCGGTGCCATGAAGTTCTTGACGTGGCGACACGTGAAAATAATACCAACGAACATACCGGAATCGTGGTGTAATTGCTGGACGCTATTCTATGGCTTGTGATGCACTGCCGCTAGTTCAGCTGTTTCATCAGCTTCTCATGTAACACGTTTGATTCGTCTCCTTTTGATAGTCTGTACGCTGCTATCGGACATAAAGGCAGTCAAAGCCTTGTAAAATAACGAACGAGAGCGGGCTTTCTCTGGAAAACGCTCGGCGTACAAGGCAACAGCAGCCTCAACATTTTTTCTGCATTCTCCGTAAATCATCAGTTCACTTCATTCTTCTGTGGTTACAACATTCGTCTTCCACTTGTACGTGTACTCTCCAAATTATAGGCAGGTGTGTGGACAAAAAATACCGCGTAAATATTGTGATGCTTAGAGCCGCCTTGTATTCTACGTCTGCACGATACGCGAGCTCCGGTCGCAGTGTACTGCCTGTTAGGGTGTATCGTAGTTCACTACACGACTACGGTGACGCATATAGCAGTTTCCTTTTCGACATGCCGGAGTGATAAAGCGTTGCGAATTGGGTTTCTAATTAGAAATACTGTGGCTTGTGGCCTGTCCTACCCTCGCCGCATGGAGGTAGGGATACACATGACCCTGGATATTAAAGGGCCATTGAGTAGCAAGTCATAAATTACGACTGTGCACCAATTTATATTCCTCAGAGTACAGCGCCGTCTTTGGCGTAACGAAGAATATGTCTCAGACAAAACGTATGCAGTTTCTGCAGTGGAATCGTAATCTGCAATAGAACACAGTGTTTCCCATTGATGAATAACCAGCGTGATGTGGGATCCCACCTCCATATGGCGAGGCTGGGACATGCCAGTATTTCATAATTTCTAGTCGGAAGCCTCATTTACAACGTTTTATTCCTCGGACATGGGAACAGAGGATTTCTCGACGCGTCACCGTGGCCGTGTAGTTGCCCCGCCAGCCACAAGTGGGGTGAGGTCGGGGGTCGATTGTGGTAGCCCCTTCTAGACAAACAAATTGGAACTATAACTTTGTTTGATCCGATGTGTAGTTATCGAGATATCTCCATGTCTTCAGTAAAAATGAACAGCCTGCATAAGCACCGACATGGCAAGGATTTAATGTGGCATTTGTACCTTTCCGAAGCGCATACGGTAAATGCGGAGACGTAATTTTGACCACGTTACTAAAAAAAATCCGTCCAAACAGGATCAACGTACTGTTTTTGTTTTCTTGGCCACCGAAGGACAAACACCGGCAGATATCCACCGGGGAATGAAGAATGTGTATGGGGCAGCATTTGTGTCCAAAACCACCGTTTTGGTATGGTGTGCGACTAGGGGTGCTGCTGCTCCATGATCATGCACGTCCCCATATCGCAAATGTTGTAACGTGGAAGTTATGCCAACTCAGGGAGACACAAGCGCCTACCCTGTGATTCTGATCTCTCCCCTTGCAATAACCACGTCTTCGGTCCCTTAAAAATGGCCTTGAACGTTCGGAAATACCTATCGGTCGAGGATGTGCAGCATGCAGTTATGGTGTTCTTCAGGCAGGAGGATACGATATTTTACGAAACCGACATCTTCAACCTGGTTAGTCGGTGTGCTGACGGCGTCAGTACTCAGGGCGATTTTGCCGGTTGGAACACCTATTCTGGACTCTGCGGCCTCCTAACTGCAAATTTTTGGTCTCACGTTTCAGAAAAAGCTGTTGAGAGTGTTTAGTGTAATACACTTACGAAATTATGAAGGAAGTGGGGATAAAATACAGGGACCAAAAGTAATTGATAACTTGTACAGAAACTAGAGTGGCGCAACAGGGTTATAAGAGCATGTAAGGGAAGCAGTCATCGAGAGTGGAATGAGACAATATTGTAGCCTATCCTCATTGTTATTCAACAAAACAGTAAAAGTAATGAAGGATAAATTTGGAAAGGGAATTAAACTTTAATTAGAAGAAATATAAAGTTTAAGGTTTGTCGATAACACTGTAATTCTTTGAGATACGGCAAAGGACTTGGATGGTCGGTGAACCGATGAAGGGCGCCACGAACTTGTAAGTCATTTTCAGCCAGGTGTCCGGATACTTTTGATCACATAGTGTAAGTAATACTCATCGTTTCGGCCGGCCGGAGTGGCCGTGCGGTTCTAGGCGCTGCAGTCTGGAGCCGAGCGACCGGTACGGATGCAGGTTCGA
Source organism: Schistocerca americana (assembly GCF_021461395.2). Lineage (NCBI taxonomy): Eukaryota > Metazoa > Arthropoda > Insecta > Orthoptera > Acrididae > Schistocerca > Schistocerca americana. The sequence continues at coordinate 408,558,075 of NC_060126.1, read as the reverse complement.
ATCCTGCCTCGGGCATGGATGTGTGTGATGTCCTTAGGTTAGTTAGGTTTAATTAGTTCTAAGTTTTAGGTGACTGATAACCTCAGAAGTTAAGTCGCATAGTGCTCAGAGCCATTTGAACCATTTGATTACTCATCGTTTCATGCGTGCCAGGGCGGAGTGCCGCCGTGTATGTACCAAATGACAGAATAAATAACTTAACACAGCAATATGAACACTTAACTACTAAATGTGTCATTGCTGAAACCCGAGTCGCGACACTTACGGAAGAAGTAAATAAGCAGAAAGAACAAATAGGTGACTTAACGGAAAGAGTTCAGGAGATATCAGATAAACTGACAAATCTTAGTTTAAATGGGGACAGAGATTCAGATGATACAGCTCCATTGCCATTTGCAGAAACAGAAGAGCACCAGAATATAAATAAACATGATGAAAATCAGGGAAAATTTAATGAACGCGTTAAAAGGGAATTTGAGGCGTTACGAAAGCAAGTTCAACAAATTGAAAGCGAAATGGTAGGAAAAGACAGTAGAAGAAATTTAGAATCACCGATAGCAGCGGGTTTTGAAGAAAATAATTTATTTCATTTACGAGATGCAACAAGAGAGCGCCAGGCGGGCGAATTTGACAATAATCGACATTCGGACTGGGACAGACGCGGTAAGTCTTTGTCGCCACGAGGCGAAAACTTTGACTATAAACACTTTTTAACTGTTCGGAAATTTAAGATCTTTCGCAATTCTAATAACGACATACATTCATGTTCATGGTTAGATCAATTCATGTACGCACTTCCATCAAATTGGCCACTAGGTCACAAACTGGAATTTATGTGTGGCTATTTAGGTCCTCAGAGGATTCACTACAGTAAGTGAATATGTGCCGTAGCGTGCACATGGCCCCGAGCTGTAGTGGTGCTATTTCCCTTCTAGTTTTCTGCACTGCTGCCTACTCTTTTACTATTCTTTGTATCTATCAAAACAACTCTTCAACTATCAATCTATCTAGAAAAGGAGTCAGTAAAAAATAACCGGATATGACTATTTTACCCAAAAGTGACAGTTTTCAGGATATTGATGAAACACGAACCGGCGACACGCATGCGCGCACTTATTAATTTTAAACAGTCTGATTTCCGCACGCCGGCAGAATACTTTGAAGACATGATTCGAAAGAATCAATTACTTTCCAACCATTATAGCCCGACTGAATTGATTCGCATTTGTTTAACTAAGCTGCCACAATCGATAAGACACATTGCTTTAGCCGGAAGATGTAAAGACGACATTGAAACTTTTAAGACTTTGCTACAAGAACTTGAGTATGACAACGACGAGGGAACTTCTTGTAATTTTTTCAGTAACGGTAATCACAATAGATTTTCAGAGAAAGGGGATAATGATCGGAACGGACGCTATAGCGGTAATTTTGAAAATGACAGACGAAACAGACAGGACAATAGATACCAGCCTTATGACAATAACAGACGTTCTAACAGAAATTACACAGATAAGTATAATTACAGAAATTCCTACCGGAATGATCAAACATACGGAAACAGTAATCGGTATCATGAAGACAGAAATTATTCATACAATAACAGAAATTCTTACTACAGAAGTAACCAGGGTAGTAGACCTAACAATAATTTCAGAAGTGACAGTCGAAATTACACAAGAAGTAGTTACGCAGATAGCCAGGAAAATAGAAATTTTAATAACAGACACAACCAAGAATTTACATGTAACAGACAGGAGGGACCTAATTGGCATCCTCCACGTGACAGAAATTCAGAGAGACAAGCGCAAATCGTAGAAATTGATCCGCTAAATGGCGCGAATAATCAAAGACGAGACGCAAACAATCGATAATGACTTGCAGCTTCGGCTTCTGCCAGCAATATAGACGGTTCAGAAAGTAATGACACTACGACGTTGCACTACTTACGCCTGGAAGACATAAGAGATATTTAGCAAGACGAGAAGGAAAATAGTGTAGACGCATTTTTACATCCTGTTATTGAAGTATGTGTGAGTAAGAATAAGTAACTCCACCCTGACTGTAGAAAATACACTGCTTTTTTAGCCTTTGGTAACTGTTATCAATTTCGGAAATTAGCGTTTGGACTTACTGTATTTTCAGCAGCATTCATTCGTGGTTTAAACGAAATTTTACCTGTTTATCTTCGTAACAATATTACTTTATATGTCGACGATATTCTTATTGCTAAACGCTCTTGGCGTGAGCATAACAAAATTTTGGATTCATTATTAAGTATTTTTGCAAGAGTTGGCATTACAGTGAACTTGGGAAAATCTGAATTTTGTCGTTCTCAGGTGAAATTTCTTGGTCATATTATTTCCACAGAAGGTATTCTTCCTGATCCAGAGAAACTAGGCGCTATTCGTAATTATGCTGTTCCTACTACTAAACGTGATGTTCGTAGTTTCCTTGGTGTCTGTAATTTTCTTAGACGCTTTATTAGATTGGACAATTTGGCCACACCTCGTTTATGTGAACTTTCTGGAAAGAATTCTAATTGGTGTTGGGATGAGGAAGCTCAATCAGAATTTGAACAACTTCGTGATGCTTTAGTTGCTGCTCCACTTCTTTCACACCCGGATTTATCTAAAGATTTTTGTTTGACGACGGACTCATCATACTAAGGCCTAGGTGCACACTTATTTCAAGAGATAGAAGGAAACGGCGTAATAGTACAGAAACTATTGCATTTGGAAGTCATGTACCCTCTACATCAGAAAAGAATTATTCGATTACGGAACTTGAAGCTTTGGCTGTTGTTTGGGCTTTCACAAAATTTCGCATCTTTTTGTATGGCAGACATACTAAGGTTTACACCGATCATCGAGCTCTGGAATTTCTTATGTCAACAAAATTAACGCATGGAAGACTGTCACGATGGGCGCTGTATCCACAGGAATTTGATTTTAGTATTGTTTACATCCAGGGTTCTTCAAATATTATTGCTGATGCTTTATAACGTGCACCTATGGGTTTGAAACAAAGTGCTGAGGAGGACTGCAAAGAATACAGTTATTGTTTGATATATATTCAAGTTGTTGTGTTTGAAAATTTTGTTTCGTCTTCTCTCCAGGACATCGCTAAGGAGCAAAACAAGAATCCAGTCTGGAAGGACATTAAGGAGAAGTGGAGGAGAAAGGAAAGCGTAGCGATTAGACAGTATTATTTAGTTCGCAATGACATTCTTTTTAAACGAAAATCGGTTGACAACTCTGTTTGGTTAGTTTGCATTCCTGATGAGTGGGTTAATAAATTGATTTGGTATACACATTTCAGTTATGCACACTTTGGTCCCAGAAAATGGTTTCATAAATCACGTAAAATTGCTACTTCAGTAATATGGAAAAACGTATTCGATTTGTTCTTGTCAAATGCAAATTATGTCAAAAGGCTAAGCCGCCAACTATTTCTCACAGTGCACCGTTGTTTCCCATCATTCCAGTGAAATTAAAGGAGATGGCTGCAGTCGATTTGTTCGGTCCAGTGGTTCGTTCTACTAATCGTTTTGCGTACATTTTGCTAGCAGTGGAATTGACATTAAAATATGTATGTTTTACACCTTTACGTAAAGCAACAGCTCGTTCAGTATCTAATGCTTCCATCAAACATTTTCTTAAGGAAATGGGTCATGTTGATAAAGTTATATCAGATAATGGATCACAGTTTCGCTCTAAAATTTGGCTTCGTACTCTACGGCGTCGTAAGATTAAACCAATTTTCATTTCACTTTTTCACCCTGAATCTAACGCTTCAGAGAGATGGATGAAGGAAATCAATAAATTGTGTCGTCTTTATTGTCATCATAATCACAGAACGTGGAATCATTCTCTTCATATTTTTCAAAACATTCTCAGTGAACTCCCTAATGATTCAACTTCCTTACCGTCTATATTGATATTAAAAAACAAAGCACCGACAAATCGCATTTCTGAAATAGTTCCTTTTCCGCCTACACAGAAACTGCGGCATTCTGAAGTTGTCAACCTGGCTCTCCAAATATTGCATCTGCGGCTGCTAGAAGAGAGAAATCAGCTAAACGTCCTGGTCCTTTAAGAACTTTGTCGGTTGGCCAAAAGGTGTTAATTAAGTCTCATCGTTTGTCTCACAAAGGAAAAGGCTTGTGTCGCAAATTTTTTCTCCTTTATAACGGTCCATATAGAGTTCGCAAAATTATTCATAACACTGTCGATGCAGAAACTCTTAAACCACGGCGCTCTAAGGGAATACATTATATATCGAACGTTTAAATTTTTGTGGAATGACGTCCTTTTGAGAAATTAACAGTTACACGTAAACACGCAGAGAATACAAGGATACCGCGCCGTGTTCTGGCGGCGGCACATACTCAAAGCGACAGTCAGTCCGCGCGCCGCACAAGGTAGCCGTTGACCGCAAAGAATTACTTCCTACGTCACGCGTACAGCTGATCGAGCGCTCAGTGCAAATGCACTGACAGACGTAGACAAATACACAGTCTAATTTCTCCGATTAAATTCAGTATAAAGCTACAGTGACTTGATAAATTATGTTATTAACGTTCAGTTTTTTTCAGGATACAGTTGTATAAAATATTAAATTATAACTGTCACCTGATTAGTTGTGCTGATATGGTTATGTATGTAAGTTATACTTTGTGATTTATCTGCTTGCGCCTTCATGTTTACTTATTGAGATTACACATGAACATTTATTTGTTTATGCTGATATGATACTAATGACCTGTTTATTATGTAAGTACTTGCTGCTCTGCGTATGGATTGCATATTTACACATTTCGGTTTTGTTGTCATAACTACTCTTTAATTTGGTATATAGAAATGCTTATATACTGTATACGAACATGGAGTTTACGTTACACTATGGTATTAGTTATAGATTGTTCGCTTGGCAGAGCCTCGTTGTAGGGATTGTGCTACATCCACTTGTTGACATTCTGTTCTCTACTGGTATATTTACTCGCTATTGCATGTTTTGCTTACGCTCAGTGCTATATATTTTAAGATAAGAAAATGAACTGCTATCATTCTACGAACTACATTGGTTCAAGAAACTTCATTGAAGTCACATGAGCTGGAGGTTTTATGGAAGCTGTATATATTCATGCTAATAGAAAGGAAGCTAACGACATGAAATACCAACACTAGCTTTAGACCATTGACATTTATTACACTGCATTCTTCGTGAGCCATTGAAATAGCAAGTGACACTTGGCACAAAGAAATACACCACATGTTTGCTTCTGTTTTGCCATGATTCTTGAAGTGGTGTACAGACTGTGAAATATTACGATTTATTCATTCAAAGTCATGTGATCATTCATACTACGTACTCGCACCTACTTACTGAAAGTTATTCAAACTAGAGGCTGTTAGAGGTCATGTATGCATTTCTTTTATTTAATGATGGACAAGGTAACCTAAATGTATTTTATAATTCATATTAAGTAGAAGATTTGGCTCAGGTGGATCACACAGAGGTTGTGTGTGGACACTGTGTCTTCGGATTGTATGGGATGATGAACTGAAGTTTGCACTAGGATTTTATCTGTACTTCTTCGAGGAGACTGACTAGAGGAAAGAGTTGTTATGGAAGTGAAATGATATTGGTATATGTCTCGACGTATTGAAGAGGTATTATTGAAGTATTGAGATTGTGTGATGTTGATGATCATTGGAGTTTTTGTGGATAAGAGGTAAGGTAAATGGTATTGGTGATAAGGTTTATATGTATCGACGAATTGAAGAGGTATTATTGAAGTATTGAGATAGTGTGATGTTGATGATTATTGGAGTGTTGGTGGATAAGAGGTAAAGTAAGTGAGGAGCATTTTTTTTCCTTGGTTTATATGGAACAAGAAGGATGAAGATAGCAGACTAGATCACTCCAGTGGAAGGAAGATTGTCTACACACACACTTTGTTAAATCAAAAAGCAGTGTATATTTTTTTTGGAGAGAGGAAGTATTTGCATATCTTGGCACACTGACAGGTGTTCAGCAACCGTACATTTTGATGTGGCTTGGCAAACATCGGTCTTGACATGATGACTATGACGTTGACTAACTATTATTGACTGTTATACACTGCTGTCACTACTACTTGATACACATGTTCAACATCAAACTTTGACAGAATTGCATTTACACAGTTAACACTATTCAATTACACAGTAATAATTGATATGTGGATGAAAGATGGGTGAGTGTGTTTTGTGTGTTTTCCTTTCCTAATCCCAAATAATTGGTACCGACCTACCTCCTAAATATTATTTTGCTTGTTTGTTGTAGCTTGCACTGACACCCATAAATATTATATGTTTACTGATATTTGTGTATTTGTAATAGTTAATATGTCAATCATATGATATCATTTGTGTGTTTATTATAATTTGTATGTTTAGTGTAAGAGCATTGATAATAATTTTGTAAAAGCAGTTGTGTGTGCATTCAAACTGTTGTTCGTGCTTACACTTATTGGTGGGTGCCACTTGGAAATGTTTAATTTCTGCTGAGGAACTCTGATGAACTGTATATTTATTGCTGGTGAGTATTATGGACTGTTACCTGCACTTATTAACATTGGTGGGTGGCACTTGGAAATGTTTAATTTCTGCTGAGGAACTCTGATGAACTGTGTAATTATTGCTGGTGAATATTATTACCTACACCTGCTCCCCATTGCTGGGTGCCACTGATGGAACTGCTTCTACTGAAATAATGTCACTTGTTGCTGTCTGCACCTGTTCAACATTACTGGGTGCCACTGATGGAACTGCTTCTACTGAAATGATGTCACATTTTGCTGTCTGTACCTGTTCAACATTACTGGGCGCCACTGATGGAATTGCTTCTACTGAAATAATGTCACTTGTTGCTGTCTGCACCTGTTCAACATTACTGGGTGCCACTGATGGAACTGCTTCTACTTAAATGATGTCACTTGTTGCTGTCTGAACCTGTTCAAAATTACTGGGTGCCACTGATGGAACTGCTTCTACTGAAATGATGTCACTTGTTGCTGTCTGCACCTGTCAACATTGCTGGGTGCCACTGATGGAACTGCTTCTACTGAAATGATGTCACTTATTGCTGTCTGCACCTGTTCAACATTACTGGGTGCCACTGACGGAACTACTACTGAAATGATGTCACTTGTTCCTGTCTGTACCTGTCAACATTGCTGGGTGCCACTGATGGAACTGCTTCTATTGAAATGATGTCACTTGTTGCTGTCTGCACCTGTTCAACATTACTGGGTGCCACTGATGGAACTGCTTCTACTTAAATGATGTCACTTGTTGTTGTCTGCACCTGTTCGACATTATTGGGTGCCACTGATGGAACTGCTGCTACTGAGATAATGTCATTTGTTGATGTCTGCACCTGCTCGCCATTGCTGGGTGCCACTGTTGGAGCTGTGAAATAATGCTGATGAAATGTTATTGGACTGCTATTTGCACCTGTTGACCATTGTTGGGTGCTACTGTTGGAACTGTCAACCACTCTGAGGAGTGTTACTAGTTTATTGTACTATTGAAAAGAATTTATGTGAATATTTGTGTAAACTGATTTATTGTGTATTTACTGTTTATGAAATGTTATGGGACTGCTATTTGCACCTGTTGACCATTGCTGGGTGCCACAGTTGGAAATGTCAACTACTCTGAGGAGTGCTACTTGTTTACTGAACTATTGAAAAGATTTTATGTGTATGTTTGTATAAACTGATTTTTTGTGTATTTACTGTTTATGGAAAGTTATGAGACTCTTACCTGCAGCTATTCGTCATTGCTGGTGCCATTGATTGAACTGTTTAACTACTATGACAAATGATACTTGTGTAAACTATTATGTAAAATCACATGTATGCAATCATTTGTATTCCGTACTGTATTTTATATATTGGGTTGTTGAAGGGTCAGTGCAAAGCCAAAATTTATTTAGTTCTATGATATTTACTGATTAATATCATCTTTTATTTTTGTCTGTGTTTTTTGGACGAATTTGGTGGTATTTTCAACACCAATGCTGGCAAAAATACCATCAAATTCTAGCCCGTGGAGGAGGGGCATATGAAAGGCGGCTACACTGAGTCACAGTGCAAGAGACTGCGCCAAAGATTATTATCCGCCGCCTCCACTGGTGCAGTAGTAGTTCAGAGGTTGCTGTGGGCCGTACTTGTTGAGAGGATGTGGAGAGCAGTACTAGTTCAGAGGATGTCGAGTGCAGTTGTTATTCTGTTGGGCGAGAGAGTAGATGCTGTTCAGTTGGTGTAATGTATTGATGGAAGATGTTGCAATGATCACAGTGTATTTTTCGTCAATATATACTGAGGTAAAAAAAAATTATTTCACATTTCTTTAAAGACAATGCCTCTTGGTCACAGGTTCAGTCAACAAAGCATCTGGCTCGTGTTCATGTATTATACTTGTAATTCTGGCTTCTATGTGCAATTACAGTATTTCTGGTTTTTCAATTAGATCATTGTAAATGGTGTTTAAAATATCTTGTCTTATTGAGGAAGAACCATGCCAGATACATGTATGTTGATTCACACTACCACACACAAAACAGTTACACTTGTGCTTTGTTGTTTCGTAGCTTCTATAATTGCAGGGCACTTAATTAATTAATTGTGTTAATGGAAATTTCTTGTCATTCTTTATTGTTATATTATGCAGTCAGATTGCGTACTTATACTACTCAGGACCAACCGGTTACGAGAATTCGTAATTGGACACACAGCTACTAAAGTTATTGCATTATTGCATTTTAATTAAGCCCCCATGCAACAACGAATGGCAAATATGTGGGTCCACCTTCCATGTTTTTCCATTATGGCTGTCCTAAACCTAGTTGTGAGGTATCAACTGCCTGAGTGGAATTCTCTGTCCGCTTAAACCCTCGATTCAAAAAAATTCCAATGGCTCCAAGCACTATGGGACTTAACATCTGAGGGCATCAGTCCCCTAAGACATAGAACTACTTAAACCTAACTAATCTAAGGACATCACACACATCCATGCCCGAAACAGGATTCGAACCTGCGACCGCAGCAGCAGCGCGGTTTCGGACTGAAGCGGCTAGAACCGCTCGGCCACAACGGCCGCCTTTAAACCCTCGACTGGCAGATGAATGTTCGTTTGTGAACTATAGGTGTCTGATAAATTTATGGCGGCACAGCGAGAAATGCATGCTTGAATACAAATGCAAGTGCTAGCCAAGCCCGAAGCTTGTGGTTTTGTATTTGATCACGAGCGGCACCTGTGCATTGTCCCTGACACGTTGCAAGTGTCAGCAGTAATCAGAACAGTGTTCTTCGTAGTTGTGAGTGCATTATGTCGGAGCTAAGCGAATTCGAACATGGGCGAATTGTTTGTGCTCATATGGTCGGTGCTTCAGTCACCAAGGACGCCGACGTGTCTGGTGTTTCAAGTATCGAAGATACCCTCATGTAGGGTAAGCGGAAAAACTACATTCCCTAAGTAACGAAGAGGGCGAAAGTGTGTGCTGAGTGATCGTAATAGTCGATCATTGAAGAGGATTGTGACGAAAACTAAGAGGAGGAGAGCAGCAGCTGCAAAAGTCACTGTAAAACTGAATGTCGTACTCGCGAACGTTGGCAGCACCGAAACTGCGTAAGCATATAACTGGAGGGCGAGGCGGAATTCCAAAGCCAGGACCAGTGATGAAAACACACGTAACAGGAAAAGTAGCTCTAAAACTTTGAGTATGGAGTAATGGGAGAAAGTCATTTGGTAGTATGACTCTTGTTTCACGCTATTTCCAGCTTCTGGACGAGTTTGTGGCACAAGAGTGAAACATGGCAGGGGTTCGGTGATTGTCTGCGCAGCCATATCGTGGTATGCCAAGGGTATCCCGCAAGGTCGCATTGCTGCAGAGGATCATGTGACCATCTCGGTTGATCACGTACATCCCATAGTACAATGTTTGTTCCACAATGGTGAAGCTGTGTTTCAAGACGACAGGAGTATTATTCAAACAATTCGCATCGCTTAGGACTGGTTATGTGAGCGAGAGGATGAATTGTCGCTCCTTCCCGGGCCACCGCATTCATCACATCACAGTATTGTTGTGCCTTTCTACTCTACTTCGGAGGGAAGAGTGCGTGATTCCTGATCACCTTCCGCAGAACCCTCTGTCCGAACGGGCCTAGGAAGTCCCAACGGTGACGACCGGCCGCCGTGTCATCCTCAACCCACAGGCGTCACCAAATGCGGATATGGAGGGGCATGTGGTCAGCACACCGCTCTCCCGGACGTATATCAGATTACGAGACCGGAGCCGCTACTTCTCAATCAAGAAGCTCCTCAGTTTGCTTCACAAGGGCTGGGTGCATCCCGCTTGCCAACAGCGCTCGGCAGACCGGATGGTCACGCATCCAAGTGCTAGCCAAGCCCGACAGCTCTTAACTTCGGTGATCTGACGGGAACCGGTGTTACCATTGCAGCAAGGCCGTTGGCTCCACAGAACCAAGACTCATACAAAATTTGCTACCTCACGACGGCACCAAAGTAAAGACATTCGCTGCCAAACGTAGTAACGAATCGTCTCTATGTAATAGCGCAGACTGTATGCAACTAACGGTCCGCCCCGCTAGCTGAATGGTCAGCGTGACAGACTGCCGACCTAAGGAGCCCGGGTTCGATTCCCGGCTGTGTCGCTGAACTGCTGACGATGGGGAACGCCGTACCGCCGTCCTTCGTCACGGGAATTATTATACCCATCCACAAACCGACACCAGGTGTGACGACAGCATATTACCGTCCCCTGACTCTGCTTAACGCAGGCTGTAAAATTTTTACACGCCTACTGGCAACGCGATGCCGCAAGGTCCTGCCTAACATTCTATCCCCGGAACAGACAACTCCGGGCGGCTCAGTCAATATACAAACGGCCACAGGAGAATGTCGCGATTTAATTGCACTGGCAGCGGCGTGCAGACTCCGCGCCGCGGTGGTTGCCATTGATTTTGACAGCGCATTCGACAAAATGCGGCATCATCTTCTGTTCTCAGTGACGAACCGCATGGGTTTTCCACCAGCCTTTATCGACGTCATCCGGCGCCTGTACGGCACCGCCGAATCGCTGATTCATGTTAATGGCCGTGTGGCGGGACCAGTGGCGATCCGGCGTTCCGTACGGCAAGGCAGCACACTTTCGATCCTACTCTATGCCATAAGCCTGGAGCCACTCATCGGGAGTCTGACGAGCCACCTTTTTGGTCTCACTTTGCGACAGCACGGTTTTCGATGTCGTGCGTATGCGGACGACCTCCTCCTCTTGATCCGCTCACGGAGTGAAACACACACGGTACTTGATTTGATATCAACGTACGGCACTGCAGCGGGCAGTAACAGGAATGTGGCTAAATCCGCGGCGATGCCCATTGGACGCGGTCTCTCATACGACGACTTAGCACCTCTCCCGTGTGTACAAAAACTACGATACTTTGGTATCATTTTCACCTCCACCGTGCACCGCTCCGTTGCCATCAATTTTCGGCGTGCACTCCGAACTATCCGCACGACGGTGCGACAAAATCTTCTCCGTCGACTCGATTCTTTACAACGTGTCCAATACCTCAATCAACATGTGGCGTCCAGAATGGTCCACATTGCACAGGTCCTCCCGCTGCCATCAACTATTGGACGCGGCCTCCAGGCTGCCTTCGGATACTTCCTTACGGCCGGAACGCTCTTTAAGGTCCGCTACGACACGCTCACCCTTCCCCCGCGAGCGGGGGCCCTCGGCCTTGTCAATGTGCGACTCCGCGCGGCGTCCTTGTACATGTCCACCATGCACAAGCAGTGGCACGGGGGCACCTCCCTTACGCGCAGCTTGCTGGAAATTCTTGTGCCTGCGACCATAACACCACCAGTACCAGTCGGACACATCAAGCACCATCTGACGCACATTTCTGATTTCATCGTCGACGTCAGTTATGCTCACACACACTTACCGACCACGCGTTCTCCTCGACCTAAAGATTTTTATACCCCACTCCTTCGTTCCATATTCAGCAACAATATCGAACTGAGACATCCGTCCACACGGTGGCCCACGGTTTGGTGTCATATCCACCAGCCTTTTCTTCCCTCCAACATCCGGGCAACATGGTACCACGTCGCAAATGAAAAATTCGCCACAAATCATCATCTTCACGCCATCGGACTAGGGGACTCTCCTCTTTGTTCCATTTGCCAGCTCGTGGATGACGATGTTCATCAACTGACTTATGCTGCCACCAGTGATGTCCGGAAACTTGCCCGACAGTTCGTTGCCTGTTATCTCCGCATTCCGCCGGACTCGATTGACCCCTGGACTTTTATCCATCCTGAGAATACTTATTTCCCCGCCACCAAAAATCATGCGATTGTATGGGTCAAGGGATGGACGATCACCTACATGTATAATGATGGCGACAAATCACGCCTTGATTTCTGGCAGTACTTACAAACCGCCCACAGTGAAGTCGAACACCGACCGCACTACCGCGCCTTCTTCGCCAATTACCTACATGCGATCTTTACGTCACCCCCGCTCAGGTGGATGCTGCCCCACGCCGACAGCACTCCCGCCCACCCTGCTGACATCTGAGACTCCCCGCGCTACTTTCTAGATTGTAACCCACAGTGGAGTAGGACACGCGCATCCTTTCTTTTATGCACTATACCAGAAAACACTGGTTTTTCCCTCACTCCACTGTATATTGCTTCACACCTCTTAGCTTACATCAGTATGATTATTCTTTTTTTTTCTACACCTTGTTCATAAAAAAAAATTGCTCGCCTTGTATGAGTATAACGCCTTGTGTTATTTTCGCCGGAAGGATGGCATTTCTGTTGTATTTAAGTTTAATACCAATAAAGATCTTTTGTTCATTTACCCTGTTCCTGGTGGGAAAAAAAGAAAAAAAAATGGTCAGCGTGACAGACTGCCGATCTAAGGAGCCCGGGTTAGATTCCCGGCTGTGTCAGGGATTTTCTCCGCTCACGGACTAGGTGTTGTGTTATCATCATTTCATCCCCATCCGGCACGCAGGACGCCCAATGTCGCGTCGAATGTAATAAGACTTGCACCACGGTGGCCGGACCCGCCCCGTAAGGGGCCTTACGGCCAATGACGCCAAACGCTCGTTTCCATTTTATGTGACCAGTTGTAATCGTAGCTAACGACGACAGTATCGTCTTAACATACGATCGACTGTCTGTGAATAGAATGGTAAGTCAGAACTTTATAAATGAAAATGTACTCTGATTTGAATCATCGTTCCGCAATGGCGAAATGTTGAGTGTTATAATTATATGTCTCAGCGACAGTACAAATACGTGTCATCTGTATGGACACTAATTATTGGCGGCCGGCCGCAGTGGCCGTGCGGTTAAAGGCGCTGCAGTCTGGAACCGCAAGACCGCTACGGTCGCAGGTTCGAATCCTGCCTCGGGCATGGATGTTTGTGCTGTCCTTAGGTTAGTTAGGTTTAACTAGTTCTAAGTTCTAGGGGACTAATGACCTCAGCAGTTGAGTCCCATAGTGCTCAGAGCCATTTGAACCAACTAATTATTGGCATAGTAAATTATTTACGATGTTCCAGATTTAATAAGTTACTAACAGTCTGAGTGTGCGTTGTAGCATCTGCTCGACCTCCTCCTGGAATAATCTAGTTGCTACAATACGCCACAATCATTACCTAACTTGTCACTATTTTTCAGGAAGAATGGTATAACATTACCTTGTAAACCACACAGGACCTCTTTTTATCCATTCCGAGACTACTGGAAGCTGTTTTCAGTGCCAACGAATTTCCTATACAGTATTGGGCATGATAATGTGCCTTGTTTTTGGTGTTTCCATATTTTTGTCCACCCCCTGTATTTGAGTGACGACAGGCGGAGGCAAGACGCAGTCATTGTTTATAGTGTTCACTATGACGTCGGACCATAACTATGGCGGATGGATAGGAGTATTTGAACATCGTATGGCGGACGCACAATAAAGTTCGTTATGTCGCCATCTGTGGAGGATGACCAAAAGTACGTGGCGCCTTATTGGAGACAAGCTTCGCCGTGTGGCGTCATCTATATGCGTGGCACGTACCGTATTTACAGGTGGACATAGGAGAAAATGAAAGCTTTGTAGAAATATGCGTAACTTAAACTTCCTGTCTTCATTCATGTAAAAAATATAGTCTTTTGAGATCGGATGGAATTTTTTTTTTAAAGACGCTGGATTATCACAGGCCTATACTGTATTTTTTCACCTTGTATTGAAGTGTTCGTTCAGACAAGACAGACGTCTCTACATTTCGTCCTGCAGAAACTAAATTTTAAACTGTTATTCTGGATTAGAAGTTAGTAAGGAAACGTGCACGATGGAGAGACTGTCAAAGCGACATCAATTTCGGTACACGTTGCCGCTCTGTGGAAGGCTTTAACGCTACCCAATCGCGTACGACCATGTAATTCTGGTTCCATTAAGCCCAGCGTGCTTTCAAAGCCCCCAGCACCTATTGTTACCCGCACAGGAGGCCCTGCACGACTTCCTGGTACACAGCGATAATTACTGGCTAATAGTACAAAGCAGTACGTGAACTGTCAAACTTCCTCTTGTGATCATTAATATATATTCAATAACCTGTTAAAGGCACGTAACTGTTCCATGAATGCGTGTTCCACGCCAGCTTACGTGTCATTTCCGTCAGACTTTCAGAGTTCGTTGCAGGGCTGATTGACAAACTTTCCATCGGGGATAAGGGAGATGTTTCGGATGCAAAAATGTAACGATGTATTGTACGAGTAATGCATGCTGAATATCGTAAACTTACGGTATATTATCAGTTTTCCATCAGAAAAACTCGGTACAAAATATACGTGGGTGTTTCGTATTTGCAGAAAGCTTACTTCTATTGCAGATCTAACACTAACGCATTCCGCCACAGCAACACCATCATATTAACTAGCTCAAATCATTTCACCACTGATTATTTTTCTTGTTCTTCTTCTTCTTCTTCCTTTCCTCCTAGGCTAAACGTTATTTCCTTCTTCCTAGGCTACAGCTTGCTAGACTACCCCTCAACTCTATCTCGAGGTTGTCGCTCCAGTATTACTTTTACTTACCAGCTAGTGATTCATTTCACAATCTTCTGTTGATCCATCCTGTCTATGTGTTACTTCCATTAATATTTTCTCTTATGTACCCAATCATTAATGGAGTCCGCTTTATGTCCTTTGCTAATGCTTTCATTTCTCTATCAGTGTCTTGCGCTCAATCTTTCGCAGAGTTTTCATTTCCGTGTTTTCCAAAGGTGTCCCAGTTTTTGATGTTTCCGATCTTATCTCTGTTGAGTATGTCATAGCTGGTCTCACTATTGTTTTGTATGTTCGTGCCCTTGCATCTTTTCCTATAAGTCTGCTTTTCAAAGCAGTATGATTTACACATCCTTCTACTTTCTTGCTTTATCTACTTGTTCTCTAGCTTTGTCTTCGATATTTCCACGGCTGCACAGTTCAACACGAAGATATTTAAATGTCACTATCTGTTGGATAATCTTTCTATCCGCTACCATTTTGCCTCTAACTGGTTGCACAGATGTGGCCATACATTTGGTTTTTTGAGTGGATGTGACGGTCCTGAGCGTTAGTTGCCTTCGGACGTGGTGAGTTGATGTTAGCCAAGTATGTTCTAAGACGACAAAGACATCATTATCAACTCATCGGTGAGTTTGAACGAGGTCGTGTAATAGGGCTACTAGAAGCTGAATGTTCATTCTGCGATACTGCATAAAGACTTGGAAGGAATGTAGCCACTGTACTTGTTTTCTGGCAGCGGTGGGCACGAGACAGAATGATCGCTAGAAGATACGGGCTGCAGATGGACACGTGAGACTATTGAGAGGGAAGAACATCGTGTTCGGCGTATGGCTCTGCGCATCTTACTACATCCGCAGCAGAACTCTGAGCAGCAAGTGGCACCACACTGACACAATGGATAATTTTCTTCCATCAGTGTAAGTAAAAATTTCTGCAGGTTGTCTTCTCTGTTTGCCTGCGGAACTGCAACATCAGCGTAACAAATGATTTTCATTTCTTCGTCCTCATTCTGCAACAGCTACCAGCCAATACCTCCATTATCATCTCGTCTATGATTATATTGAAAAGTAGTAGGCCAGTGAATCACATTGTCGAATACTACTATGAACACCTGTGCACCTAGTTAACCTGGATTCAATTTTCACCTGGATGTAGTAGTTGCAATAAATGTCTTCAGTTGTTTTTACTAATTTAGAGGGAATCTCCCGGTTGTAGAGCAGCTTTAAAACATCTGTTAGCTGAATAATTTCGAAAGCCTCGTGTAAATCAATAAAACAAAGATAAGGTGGTCTGTTGTATTCAACTGACTTCTCTACAATCTGTTTAAGAATGAATACTGCATCTGTACATGATTTACTGTATCTAAAACTCCACAATCTCTATACAAGGGTAGTAATGTTTTTTGTTTTATTATTATTATTAGTATTAGTATTATGAGTTAAAGAACTGGACTCAGTAGTTTGATCCCTCAGTAACTGGATGAATCATTGTTATCTCCTTGCAACCTTTTAATAATATTTCTCCATTCATTTGGATCTTTATTACCAGCTACACTGAATAGCCAGAACATTATGACCACCTACCTAATAGCTGATAAGTCCACCCTTGGCACGGATAACAGCAGTGAATCTTTGGTAGGTCGCTGGAGGGAGCTCGTTCCACATCTGCACACACATGTCGCCTAATTCCCGTAAATTCCGCGGAGGGGGCGATGAACTTTGATGCCACGTCAATCACATTCCAGATGTGTTCGATCGTGTTCAGATCTGGTGAACTTGGGGGCCAGCACATCGACTGTGTTTCACGAACCACTCCATCACATTCCTGGCCTTTTGACATGGCGTATTGTTGTTGTGGTCTTCAGTCATGAGACTGGCTTGATGCAGCTCTCCATGCTACCCTATCCTGTGCAAGCTTCTTCATCTCCCAGTAGTTACTGTAACCCACATCCTTCTGAATCTGCTTAGTATATTCATCTCTTGGTCTCCCTCCACGCTGCCCTCCAATGCTAAATTTGTGATCCCTTGATGCCTCAGAACATGTCCTACTAACTGCCCTTTCTTTTTGTCAAGTTGTGCCACATACTCCTCTTCTCCCCAATTCTATTCAATACTTCATCATTAGTTATGTGATCTACCCATCTAATCTTCAGCATTCTTCTGTAGCACCACATTTCGAAAGCTTCTATTCTCTTCTTGTCCAAACTATTTATCGTCCATGTTTCACTTCCATACATGGCTACACTCCATGCAAATACTTTCAGAAACGACTTCCTGACACTTAAATCTATACTCGATGTTAACAAATTTCTCTTCTTCAGAAACGCTTTCCTTGCCATTGCCGGTCTACATTTTATATCCTCTCTACTTCGAGCATCATCAGTTATTTTGTTCCCCAAATAGCAAAACTCCTTTACTTCTTTAAGTGTCTCATTTCCTAATCTAATTCCCTCAGCATCACCCGACTTAATTCGACTACATTCCATTATCCTCGGTTTGCTTTTGTTGATGTTCATCTTATATCCTCCTTTCAAGACACTGTCCATTCCGTTCAACTGCTCTTACAAGTCCTTTGCTGTCTCTGATAGAATTACAATGTCGTCGGCGAACCTCAAAGTTTTTATTTCTTCTCCATGGATTTTAATACCTACTCCGAATTTTTCTTTTGTTTCCTTTACTGCTTGCTCAATATACAGATTGAATAACATCGGGGAGAGGCTACACCCTGTCTCACTCCCTTCTCAACCACTGCTCCCCTTTCATGTCCCTCGACTCTTATAACTGTCATCTGGTTTCTGTACAAATTGTAAATAGCCTTTCGCTCCCTGTATTTTACCCCTGCCACCTTTAGAATTTGAAAGAGAGTATTCCAGTCAACATTGTCAAAAGCTTTCTCTATGTCTACAAATGCTATAAACGTAGGTTTGCCTTTCCTTAATCTTTTTTCTAAGATAAGTCGTAAGGTCAGTATTGCCTCACGTGTTCCAATATTTCTACGGAATCCAAACTGATCTTCCCAGAGGTCGGCTTCTACCAGTTTTTCCATTCGTCTGTATTACTTTGTTGAAAAGTGCCATTTCCGTCAGGGGACACGATGGTCATGAAGGGGTGTACATAGTGTGCAACCAATATACGATACTCCTTGGCCGTCATGGCACCTTTCACGAGTCCCAATGGACCCATGGATGCCCGCGTGAATGTTCCCCAGAGCATAATGGAGCCGCCGCCAGTGTGTCTCCATCCCGCAGTACAGGTGTCAATGAGCTGTTCCTCCGCAAGACGACGGATTGGCTCCCTCCCATCGGCATCATGAAGAAGGTATCAACACAGCATTCAACGCTCTACCACTGCGGCAACATACGGTGCATAGCCACATACACATGCACATGCACGTATCGTCGGCCGCGGTGGACCACCGTTAGAAATGTTCGGTTCACTGTGTGTTCAGACACACTTGTACTTAGTCCAGCATTAAAGTCTGATGTTAGTTCCGCCAAATTTCGCCGCCTGGCCTTTTTTATCAGTCAGACCAGTCTATGACGTCCGAGATCTGTTGTGAGGGGCGGCTGCCCAATCCCGCGATTCCTGGACGTGGTTTCACCTGGGTTTCGCCACGTGTTAAGGACACTCAACACAGCACTCCTTTGAATACCTGACAAGTCGTACAATTTCCGAAATGCTCGTGTCGACCCACGCGGGCCATCACAGTCTGCAATCGGTCAATCTCATATAGATCTTGCGCCTTCCATATTCCATACACGCACAGTACACTCATTGATAATACATGCAGCGTACGTGTGTCTGACTAGCAGTCATTCCTCGTCAGAGGACGCTGCCATCGCCTGCTCGGGTTTATCTCGATAGTAGGTCGGTGGTCAGAATATTCTCTCTGATCAGTGTATAAAATTGTTAATCATTTTGGTTAACAGTTCAGTTAGTGGATTTCCTACATACTTCAGTAATTCGTTGGGAATTCTATTTTTCCATGGAGATTACTTATTTTTTAACAGACTTAAAGCTTCTTCTACCTCTGCATGGGAAACAGTTATTGCATCGTCTCTGATCTTTCTTCATTTCACTTTCTGGTGGGTTTCTACCTTTGTAAAAATCTGTTAAATTTTTAACCCATGATTTCTCCTTGATGACGATCACTTTCAAAATTTCACTTAATCCTATCCCCTGCTCTCATATGATCCTTCGTCTTTTTTTCTACAACCCATAGAACTCACGTTCTTGTTTAAAATACAATTCACTAACGATTTTGTCTAATTGCGAGTTCTTCTGTATTCTTAATAAGATTCGTCTTTTATATTACAAATAGGAAACCTCTTTCCATTTACACATTTCTTAAACCTGTCTGCGAAACCTCGGTGTTCAATTTTGTTTTCCTCTCTTGCTTTATAACTCGTGTATCTAGCGCTTCTTGAGCTGCTGCTTCAAAACTTTCTTTGATTTTCTCCAAATCCTGACCTACGTTATCCTCTGCATTAATGGGTTTCTCTTTTATTTTCTGTGTTAATTTGATATTGAGAATAAACCAAGCTCGGACAAATATTCAGTTACCAAGTATTTTCTTTACAGTACCACACTTATTATGATGACAGTGAGTCTTGAGCGTTACTCGCAGTAGTGAGTACTTTTTATAGCAGCGACTACTGCAGCCTCTTGAATATGTCGAACGGCTGCTTTCTTTCGTATTTTTAAAAGGGGGACTAAAATTTGAGGATATTTGTAATGTTTTACTATGTATGTACATAAGGAGATTCGATGTTAAAATTTCGTGGGATGTGTTTTAACGGTGCTGTGTACTAACGTTGCTTTGTTGATTCATATCCTCCTCTCATTACATTTTGTATTTTCTAAAACAATGAGACTAACGTCCTGTTTCTTTCTTTATCTGCAATAATTGCATCTGGTTAAATGGGCGCTGTCTGAAAACAAATAAAATCATATTAAAGAACGGGTTCCTTCCATGAAAATGTAGTGTTGGACTTGCTGACTGTTATCCGGCAGCAAACCAGAGAAGAGAATTTGCAATAATTTTTATACCAGTAACTGATATCAAAAAAAATTTTTAATTCATATATACATTGAGGAATGAGGTTCCGCTTAAGTAGAACAACCGCTGCGCATTAGCTGTTGTTGTTGATGGTATCGTCACGGTCCACAGTCCGAAGAATGGTTTGATGCAGCTCAATATAGTAGTATATCAAGTGTAAGCCTCTTCCTATTCCCGCAGCTACTGCCCTCCACATTCATTTTCATCCCATGATCCCCATCTACAGTTTTTGCATCCCCCCCCCCCCCCCCCCCCCACACACACACTCATTTAAAATTCAGCATCCTTCTGTAGCACCAAATTTCAAAAGTATCTATGCCTCTCTTCTCTGAAACTTGTCCGTGATTCATTACCGTACACAACCATATTCCGGACAAATACCTTCATAATTTTCTTCCTAACACTTAAATTTGTGCCTTCTGTGAACAGATTTCTCTTTTTCCAGTAAGTCTTTTCTTGTTATTGGAAGCTTGCCTTTCACACCGTCTCTACTTCAGCCATCGTTAATTGTTTAGCTGTAAAAAAAAAAGACCTCTTCTACTACTTTTGAAGTATGATTCGCTAATTTAAGCATCGTCTGATTTATTACAACCAAATTACATTGCCCTTGCTCTAATTTTGTTTGTATTCATCCGATAATTGCTATTCAAGACACTATTCTGTTCACCGACCATCCAAGTCCTTTGCCGTATCTCAAAGAAATACAGAGTTATAGACAAACCTTAAACTTTATATCTCTTCTAATTGAAGTTTAATTCCCTTTATCAAATTTCTCCTTCATTACGTTTACTGCTTTGTTGAATAACAATGAGGATATGCTAAAATACTGTCTCATTCCACTCTCGATGACTGCTTCCCTTACATGCTCTTACAACGCTGTTACGCCACTCTAGTTCCTGTACAAGTTATCAATTACCTTTGGTCCCTGTATTTTATCCCCACTTCCTTCACAATTTCGAAAGTGTATTTCACTGAACACTCTCAACAGCTTTTTCTGTAATGTGAGATCAAAAATTTACAGTTAGAAGGCCGCAGAGTCCAGAATAGGTGTTCCAACCGGCAAAATCGCTGCGAGTACTGACGCAGTCATCACACCGACTCACCAGGCTGAAGATGTCGGTTTCGTAAAACATCGTATCCTCCTGCCTGAAGAACACCATAACTGCATGCTGCACATCCTCGACCGATACGTATTTCCGAACGTTCAAGGGCTTTTTAAGTGACCGAAGACGTGATAATCGCAAGGGGAGGGATCAGAATCACAGGGTAGGCGCTTGTGTCTCCCAGTTGATTTGGGATAACTTTCGAGTTACAACACTTGCGATATGGGGACGTGCATGATCATGGAGCAGCAGCACCCCTAGTCGCACACCATACCTCAACGGTGGTTTTCTACACAGATGCTGCTCCATACACATTCTTCATTCTCCGAAGGATATCATCCGGTGTTTGTCCTTCGGTGGGCAAGAAAACAAAACAGCAAGTTGATCCTGTTTGGACGGATTTTTTAGTAACGTGGCCAAAATTACGTTTCCACATTTACCGCACCCACTTCGGAAAGGTACGAATGCCACATTAAATCCCTGCCTACATGTCGCTGCTTATACAGGCTGTTCATTTTTACTGAAGACATTGAGATATCTCGATAACTACAAACAAAGTTATAATTCCAATTTGATTGTCTGGAAGGGGCTACCACAACCGACCCCCGACCTTACTCCGCGAGTGGGTAGCGGGGCAACTACACGGCCACGGTGACGCGTCGAGTAATCCCCTGTTCCCATGTCGAAGGAATAAAACGTTGTAAATGAGGTTTCCAGTCACAAGTTACGAAACACTGCCTTGTCCTAACCTCGCCTAATGGGGTGGAGTCCCACATCCCACTGGTTATTCATCTAAGGGAAACACGGTATTCTATTGTAAATTGCGATTCTACTACAAAAACTACATGTTTTGCCTGAAGCATTTTTTTCGTTATGCCACAGATGGCGCTGTAATCTGAGGAATATAAATTGGTGAACGGTCGTAATTTACGACTTGCTACTCAATGGCCCTTTAATATCCTCCAGGGTCATGTGGAACCCTAATTCCATGCGGCGAAGGTATGACAGGCCACAGGCCAAAGTGTTTCTAATTGAAAACCCCATTCGCAACGTTTTATTCCTCCGACATGTCGAAAGGGGAACTGCTAGATGCGTCACCGTGGTCGAGTAGTGAACTACGCCACACCCTAACAGGCAGTACACTGTGACCGGAGCTCGCGTATCGTGCAGACGTAGAATATAAGGCGGCTCTAAGCATCACAATATTTACGCGGTATTTTTTGCCCGCACACATACCTATCATCTGGAGAGCACACGTACAAGTGGAAGACGAATGTTGTAACCACAGAAGAATGAAGTGAAATGATGATTTACGGAGAATGCAGAAAAAATGTTGAGGCTGCTGTTGCCTTGTACGCCGAGCGTTTTCCAGAGAAAGCCCGCTCTCGTTCGTTATTTTACAAGGCTTTGACTGCCTTTATGTCCGATAGCAGCGTACAGACTGTCAAAAGGAGACGAATCAAACGTGTTACATGAGAAGCTGATGAAACAGCTGAACTAGCGGCAGTGCATCACAAGCCATAGACAAGCGTCCAGCAATTACACCACGATTCCGGTATGTTCGTTGGTAGTATTTTCACGTGTCGCCACATCAAGAACTTCATGGCACCGATTCCCATAACCGGGTAGTGTTGTGTGAATGGGCACGTCAACAAATGCAAACGACCTCCATATTCTATGCCGAGGTATTATTTTTCGATGGGTCTACTTTCACCAACCATGGTAACGTTAACGGGCATAGCATCCATTACTGGAGTGTAGACAATCCCCACTGATCACGATAAGTTGACCATCAACGTCCTTTGTCGGTTGATGTAGGGTATAACATCTGGAAAACTAACTCACTGGTCCGTATTTCATTGCGGGCAAATTGAACGGACGCAAATATTGAACGTTTTGGAACAGGAACTACCGATGCTACTGCGGGATATTGGTCTGGACGTTCGATAACGTATGTGGTTTCAGCATGACGGTTGCCCAGCGCACGGGAGGTATTAGACCGTGTTATACTGGTCGGTGGATTGGCAGAGATGACCGTATTAATTGACCCGCTAGGTCGCCGGATTTGACGTCGTTGGACTTTTTTGCGGCGATATTTAAGAGATAAGGTGTAACAGCAAGTGCCAACAAGCCGTGAAGACACGGTCGACCGCATCAAAACGCTTGTGATGATATTCCCGCAGACATACTTCTGTCCTATGTGCGGTCATTTGAGAAGCGAATCACTAAGTCTACTGATGTTGGCGGTGCTAAGTTTGAACATTTACTCTATTTGGAAAAGTAGAGTAGCGATCGTCTTGAGCCACAGCCACAGTGAGGCATCTGATATTTCGAGAATACAACATTGCGAATGGAGTTTCCAATTAGATGTTATGAAATAGGGGCCTGTTCTACCCGCGTGATGAGGGGGGAGTGTCCCATGTGCCACTGGATATTCAAGGGCCACTGATTAGCATGTCGTAAATTACGGTTGTGTACCCATCTCCATCCCTCCCATTACAGCGTCATCTGTAGCGAAACGAAGGAAATGTTTCAGACAAAATGTATGTAGCTTATGACATAGAATTGTAATCTACGGTACAAAACGTGGGGTCCTATTGAAGATTTCAAAGTTACCCCCCGCTACCCACGCAGGGGGTTGGGTGGGGGCTGGGGATTGAGTGTGGTATGATTGGGTCCCCCTCAGGGACACTTGGTCTTACAGTGATTCACAGAAAGTAAACAAAGTGTTTACTTTCTGTAAATCAGTGTAAAATCAAGTGTGGCTAAATGCTGCGTATATTTGTGTACATAGCTTAATAACGTACGGTATAAGAAGCGATCTGATATGAATGCCACAAGGCAGTGCACTCACCAGCACTGCATCTAGCTACACTTGGTCCACAACATAATGTCCGCGTAACACCTCCATCTGATGAGTCTGCAGTGGCTCGAAAACATGTTCATGGTTGAATAAATGGTAAAAGAAGCGAATGGTTACATATTTATTACCAGATCAATCGCCAAGATTAAGCTTCGCATTAAAAAAACTCACTTCAAACGGTTAGGTACACCATAAAATAAATAACAACGTAATTTATTGAAATCATAATATATTGTTGAGGTCCTTTGTTCCCTAGTTTGGTTGATATGCATTAGTTGCAACTATTAAACAAAGCTGCTAGGGGCACTTATCAGAACTGAAGGAGCTTACGCGCTCAGAAACTAATTCCGACTTCCAAGACACATTTGCCTCTACCGTAACAGCTACTCACCCACAAAACTGCCATAGCATTGTTTTTCTGCCACATGGGGCTTAGATACGAAATACCAGGATAGTTTTGCTTCACTGGCAATAAGTCACACGATATTCTCCAAAACACAAAAGACCCCCTAACCCCACTGTCGTGACCAAGAGATAATCAGTGACAAATCTACCAACAACACGGAGACAGTAAATTATCAGAAAACCAAAATTATCCAGCTTACTGACAGGTGGTTGACTGATGGCACATTACGCAACATAAGCTTTGTTCATGACACTATGTTCATCGAAGACTGTAAATACTGTCACCGTCAAAATATGCTTTAAAAACATCATTTAAAATCACTAGCTACTCTTCTGTACATATTGAGACTTTGTCGACGTTGAATGAACAAATAGAAAGCATAAATGAGGTGGAACTGACATTTCACATAGGTCGTGCTTCAAGCAACACTCGATGCAGCCGTTCTTCCACCGCTCTGTCACTCTGATTTCAAAATTTTTATACTACTGTGAGTCTGGCAAACCACTCTACTAATATTTTCCCTGCTTAACAATGTAGCGTCTTACATCAGCACCTCCAGCAGAGACTCTTAAAAACACAACTTGAAATAGTTCTCTGGTCGTGATAACTCCGAAAAAATTAAATTTAGGATCGGCTATTTTTCTTTTCCCAGGATTCGTGGCCTGGGACGTGTCCACATGCTTGTTGCTAAGGGTGTCTGCCTCCGCTGACTGCATCTAACTTTTTGATTTTGCCCTTAGTATTCTTACGCCGGTTCTGCAGACACTTTGCGACGCCGTGCTCCGAATCACTACCCCGGCACCTGCTGTCACATCCGACCCACTGCGTGACAGTATGAAACAGCAAATTCTGATGGCAGCGCTAAATCAAAACTGAAATATCTCGTGGTACATATCTCACACCACTATCCGCTTTGCACAAAAGATCTTAAATAAAAGGCTGCGCATATACACGTTGCGTTGCAACCTCCTCTACGATCGTAATTAGCTTTTGTGAGATTACATATCACTGCCACACATCAACAGGTCTCCCTCTGTGGAGCAAGATAGTTCAAATCCCCGTCCAGCCACCCGAATTTAGATTTTTCGTAATTTTCTATAATCGCTTAACCCATAGGCTGGGATGGTTCTTCTGAAAAGGGCACTGTCAGTTTCCTTCTTCACACTCCAATGGTCAGAGCTTGTGCTCCATCCGTAGTAACCTCGTTGTCGATGCTACATTGTACTCTAATCTTCCTTTTTTTTCATTTACGTTAACACATGAACTTCCACACAATATGGCTGTTGGTTTCATATTCATAACAGATGGATACTAACTTCTAAATATCATAAGTTTCCTGAAACCACTTATCGGATTTTGGAGCCTGAAATGCATTTGAATTTGTGGCTTTGAGAATTACAATACTTGCAGCCGCAGTTATTATACTTTTATTATGCAAAAGCGAAGTTGATGTTGTAGGTCCCCCACTATGTGTTTCAGTATGAAATTTACCCGAAATTTACATTCCACTCTCTAAAACGTCTACATAGTACAAAAACTACTTACCCATAAACTGTCATTTACCTTAAGGTGAACACAGACTACACCGACGTGACGTGTTCCCACGTCACGTCATGCAGCGTGGAAACACGTCAGACATGAAGCTGTGTTCAGATTCGCCTGACGTATAGCAGCATGAAACAACTACTTCCTCTGCATTGTATTTTCCGACAGTTTGTTTTGAATCTGCAACCATGAATGTACTGCGTGTTTTTGACATGCTGGAAGAAGAAGAAGAAGAAGAAGAAAAGGCTGCTCTGTGTATTGCATCCATTTGCTCGTCTAGAGACTGGGTGCATCCTATCAATACGGGGCGAGACGAATTCTGGGAGTTTCAAAATTTAATGCCTCAACTAATAGAAGATGAAGAGCGGTTTAAGTGGTATTACAGAATGACAAAAACTGAATTCTACCATCTCCTGAGCTTGGTTGGTCCGATAACAGAAAAACGCTCCACTCAACTCAGGTTCAAATGGCTCTGCGTACTATGCGACTTAACTGCTGAGGTCATCAGTCGCCTAGAACTTAGAACTAATTAAACCTAACTAACCTAAGGACAGCACACACATCCATGCCCGAGGCAGGATTCGAACCTGCGACCGTAGCGGTTGCTCGGCTACAGACTGTAGCGCCTAGAACCGCACGGCCACTCCGGCCGGCCTCAACTCATGGAAAGTATTCCGGCGTAGATACGATTTGCAGTTTGATTGAGGTAAGTGCTAATACTTTATTGTATTATATATCTGGGAGGGAAAAAAATATCACAGAGACATTTTGGAATTTTTATTGATTTTCTTTTCACAAAGTGCGTTTTATTATACATCAGAAAGATAATTACAAATTAGAAAAGTTTTCTTGTTGTTTCTCTTGCCAAGTGTAGGAGAACGTTGAGTCCGTTGAGCAGTCCATGCAGTGTTCAGATCGTTGAGGAGATGGTGGAGGATTGGTAGAATGATGATGGATTTGTATTAAGAGTATTGTGGTAACCAGGGTTCACCTGAAATGAGCTCCCACGTGCTGCTTGCAACGGTGCCCCCAAAAACAACGTTGCTCACTTCCATCTTCACTCTAATTTGCTCATCAGGACGCAATTTTTTCACATTTTTGGCCATGCTGAGGAAAAAAAAGTTCGCATTCATCGTCCACGTTGTCACTTGATGTAGCATGTGCACTTTGAAGAAGTACTTGGCAGCGCAAGCGTTGGCTGTCTTTCATTATTTTAACCATTTCTTGTGCGGATGACGACAAACGTTTTTTTCCAACATAAGGCCTTAGGGGCTTCGCTGAAGGTTGAGTAAAAGTTGTTGGAGAATCTGATACATTAGCAGTGGGATTGTCGATGGCCTCCGCCATTGTAGGGACTGCACTTTTCAGTAGATCGTTTCTTGGTGGATTGGATTGGGAACTTTCTGACGAGGCCACTTGTGAGTCTGTTTCATCAATCGGACATGAGCCAGTTTCTTCTCGTGTTCCATCATAATCTTCGTTATTGGGGCTGTCTTCCGCATTTCCTAGAGTTTTCCTGTGCCGTGTACCGCAAGTCTCTAGAGGAACGGAAGGTTCCAAATGATTGGAAAAGATCACAGGTAGTCCCAGTCTTCAAGAAGGGTCGTCGAGCAGATGCGCAAAACTATAGACCTATATCTCTGACGTCGATCTGTTGTAGAATTTTAGAACATGTTTTTTGCTCGCGTATCATGTCGTTTTTGGAAACCCAGAATCTACTCTGTAGGAATCAACATGGATTCCGGAAACAGCGATCGTGTGAGACCCAACTCGCTTTATTTGTTTATGAGACCCAGAAAATATTAGATACAGGTTCCCAGGTTTTCCTTGACTTCCGGAAGGCATTCGATACAGTTCCGCACTGTCACCTGATAAACAGAGTAAGAGCCTACGGAATATCAGACCAGCTGTGTGGGTGGATTGAAGAGCTTTTAGCAAACAGAACACAGCATGTTGTTATACATGGAGAGACGTCTACAGACGTTAAGGTAACCTCTGGCGTGCCACAGGGGAGTGTTATGGGACCATTGCTTTTCACAATATATATAAATGACCTAGTAGATAGTGTCGGAAGTTCCATGCAGCTTTTCGCGGATGATGCTGTAGTATACAGAGAAGTTGCAGCATTAGAAAATTGTAGCTAAATGCAGGAAGATCTGCAGCGGATAGGCACTTGGTGCAGGGAGTGGCAACTGACCCTTAACATAGATAAATGTAATGTATTGCGAATACATAGAAAGAAGGATCCTTTATTGTATGATTATACGATAGCGGAACAAACACTGGTAGCAGTTCCTTCTGTAAAATATCTGGGAGTATGCGTGCGGAACGATTTGAAGTGGAATGATCACATAAAATTAATTGTTGGTAAGGCGGGTACCAGGTTGAGATTCATTGGAAGAGTCCATAGAAAATGTAGTCCATCAACAAAGGAGGTGGCTTACAAAACACTCGTTCGACCTATACTTGAGTATTGCTCATTAGTGTGGGATCCGTACCAGATCGGGTTGACGGAGGAGATAGAGAAGATCCAAAGAAGAGCGGCGCGTTTCGTCACAGGGTTATTTGGTAACCATTATAGCGTTACGGAGATGTTTAGCAAACTCAAGTGGCAGACTCTGCAAGAGAGACGCTCTGCATCGCGGTGTAGCTTGCTCGCCAGGTTTCGAGAGGATGCGTTTCTGGATGAGGTATCGAATATATTGCTTCCCCCTACTTATACCTCCCGAGGAGATCACGAATGTAAAATTAGAGAGATTCGAGCGCGCACGGAGGCTTTCAGACAGTCGTTCTTCCCGCGAACCATACGCGACTGGAACAGAAAAGGGAGGTAATGACAGTGGCACGTGAAGTACCCTCCGCCACACACCGTTGGGTGGCTTGCGGAGTATAAATGTAGATGTAGATGTTACTAGAAATGGATTCAAAAATGCCGTTTCGTCTTCAAATTTCCATTTGCTCAAACTCTTTGCTGCCTGACCTGATTTTGTGGCTCTACGGTTTTTAGCCTGGATGTACGCATTCCTGAGTTTATTCCAGTTGTCTTTACAATCATTACCTAAAACAGAGCAATTAGTTTAGGATTTTAGGCTAGTCATTGTAGTGCGTTTAAAATTAGTTGCGAATTTTGACGTTTGGCTTGCCGGAGGTGACGTGACTCCGTTACCCAGGCAATACCAGTGGCGAGCCAGGCTTTCCCCCCGACCCGCCACCGGTGTCGGCCTGTAAGGCATTCCTGTCGCCAGGCCGTAGGTAAACACTACCACAATTGTTTCTTTGCCGCCAAAGAACGTTCTCTGTTCGATATCGCCGCCTGCTGGCACGCGTTGGCAACAACGCTCCCCTCCACTCGCTCCGTACCGAACTGTCAAAAGTCGCAATTAATTTTAAATGCACCATAGTTATCTATTAGTTATTCATTTATTCTCCTTTGGCGCTCAAAGACAAAGGTCGCTTAGTTGCCAAAGGACAACGTGAAGGTTAATAATTCAATAGTGGGCTTTTTTTCACCGCTCAGAGGTACTTGGCAACTGGCAATTCTTGCAGAACATTGAGTTTTTCTTTTGAGATGGGATTTTCAACTATTGGAGAAATAGTTAAAGAGTGTTGTGAGGTAATTTGGAAAACTCTACGACCGATTTACATGCCAGAACCAAACAAAGATGAATGGGAACAGATAGCCAAGAATTATGATGAGAAGTGGAATTATCCACACTGCACAGGAGCTTTGGACGGCATGCACGTTCAAATCCGATGTCCAGCTGGTGCTGGTTCATTGTACTATAACTACAAAGGAATATATTCCATTGTTTTATTGGCTTTGGTAGATGCAAATTACAAATTCACGCTTGTTGACGTTGGAGCTTACGGCAGAAGTAGCGATGGAGGAACTTTTGAGCGATCTGAGATAGGGAAAAGATTTGAAAGCAACAAATACGCCGTTCCAAAAGACGAAAAGCTACTACCAGCAATGGAGATTCCTTATGTATTTATTGCAGATGAAGCGTCCCCTCTTAAAACCTATTTGATGCGCCCATACAGTAAAGCAGCCATTACAATTGACGAAGGGAAGGTATACAACTACCGTCATTCAAGAGCTCGACGGACTGTAGAAAATGCATTCTGAATTCTAGCCGGGCGCTGGAGAATATTGCTAAAGCCTATTGAAACTAAACCAGAATCTGCCGGTCTAATACTTTTAGCTTCCACCTGTCTACTGTCTACACAACATGCTTCGGAATACATCAACAAATATTTCCCCTTTCGAGGAACAAATCAGAATGGAAAGTGAACACATTCATGGTGTAGCCAACCTCGAACCCATTCGTAGAAATTTCGGTCATCACCAGAGATAAGTTCAAAAAGTACGTCGTTTCTGATTATGGTTCAGCAAGTTGTCCTTGGCAATGGCACTCCATTCGAAAGGGTAGAGTTGCTCCATGACACGTCCAGTATTATTTACTTAATACGCGCATTCGTTATAACCGACCGTTTTAAGTTCAATTGGGTGTTATTTTTAATTACAATTCATATAGAATGAAACATCCCCCAGGCTGTGGCTAAGCCATGTCCCCGCAATATCCTTTCTTCCAGGAGTGCTTGTTCTGCAAGGTTCGCAGGAGAGCTTCTGTGAAGTTTGGAAGGTAGGAGACGAGGTACTGGCGGAAATAAAGCTGTGAGGACGGGGCGTGAGTCGTGCTTGGCTAGCTCAGTCGCCGGCACGGTAGCTCAGCGTGTTCGGTCAGAGGGTTAGCAGCCCTCTGTAATAAAGAAAACTGAGCTAATCGATCAACAACGAACTTAAACGGATGTCTTACGACGTCCGCACCGAGCAGATGCAACGAACAATAGCGAACAAAATAATGCCGGCACGGTAGCTCAGCGTGTTCGGTCAGAGAGCTAGCTGCCCTCTGTAATAAAAAAAAAAAAACTGAGTGAATGGATCAATAATGAACTTCAATGGACGTCAGGGGACGTCCGCCAAGAACGATTGCAACGAACTATAACGAACAAAATGAGATTAAAAAAAAAGTCGGTAGAGCACTTGCCCGCGAAAGGCAAAGGTCCCGAGTTCGAGTCTCGGTCCGGCACACAGTTTTAATCTGTCAGTAAGTTTTACAATTCATATAATCCAATTTATATAAAAGATATCTGTTATATTCATATCTGGTTTTACTTGTTATGGATTGATACTTTTTTCCTATCAATATAAAATATAACGCCTTTTGAACTATTATAAATTGTAAAAAAGAAAAACTAATAAAAAATATGGAAAAAGTAACTGTTTTCACTATCCTGTAATGCCAAGTTTTTCTCCTATTTCGTCCCAAGCCTCTTTCCTTGAATGCTGGTTCCGATATTCCCGGTTTGTAGGGTCAAACAGCACCGGATTTGACCGAACGTATTCAATCAACATCTCCTCTATCTTCAAATAATAACTGCAAACGGTAGAGGAGAAACCACTTCACACTTCTGACGCCTTCCCACGACTGACGAACATCTAGAACTCTAGATTTTCTTCCCACGCGTCATAAGGCGTGTAGCGTCAGATTGCATCATCCAACACATTCCCACGTCACGTCAGCTCAATATAAACATAAGCGCAGAAAACCCCGTGTTGGATTTTTATATCACGCGCGTTATGACGTGAGCCCACGTGTTTCCATGTCACGTCGCAGTAGTCTGTATTCGCCCTTAAACTCTTATGCTAACCTTTGGCTAAACAGAAACTAATTTGATCCGAACTGTAACTGACCTGAGTACAACTTGTCTTTGAATTAAACGCTCAACTGAAATAAAAGAAATTATCTGGCCCTAATCACGACTTCCACTTACCTCGCGTTACAGATTTGTCGAAAGCACAAAAGCAATCTTCAAGCAGGTAGCGACTAAGCTAGATTTCTATTTCTAAATAAAATTTCCAAACAATGTTCAAACTGTTGGATACCAAAATTTAAACAGTAGGCTGAGAAGTGTAACTACACTGCTGGCCACCGTAAATGCAACACCAAGAAAGACAAGAGGTAGCACAACAAAATTTATTTTGTAGATAACATGTTGACCAAGTATCAAATGATTACGTTTACAGACGTCTGTGACATGTGGTTCCTGCCAGAATCAGTAGCCAGAGTAGCCGCCATTGTTGGAGATCACCGCTGCCACACGTCTCGGCATTGAGTCAAAGAGACGTTGGATGTGTTCCTGGGGTACAGCAGCCCAAGCAGCTTCCACACGTTGCCAAAGATCATCTGGTGTGGCAGCTGGGGATGTAATCTGGGTCACTCGTTGAGCAACCATGGACCACATGTTTTCTATCGGCGAAAGATCCGGAGAGCGAGCCGGCCAGGGAAGCACTTCAATCTGGTTATTGACGAAGAACCTTTGGACAATGCGTGCCACGTGTGGTCGCGCATTATCCTGTTGAAATATGGCTGTGGCCGAGCCCTGAAGGCAAGAAAGGACAACTGGCTCCAGCACCTCGGATATGTAGCGCCGGCTATTTAAAGTACCGGCAATGCGTACTAGAGGCGTGCGAGAGTAATATCCAATACCGCCCCATACCATAATACCCGGTGCAACACAAGTGTGGCGGTGCATAATGCAGCTGTCCAGCATCCTCTCTCCACGGTGTCTCCACACTCGAATCCGACCATCGTGGTGCTGCAGACAGAAGCGTGCCTCGTCAGTAAAGACAACGTCATTCCATTCTGCAGTCCACATCCGTCTGTCATCACACCATTGGCGACGGAGACGTCTGTGGTTCTGCGTCAATGATAGACGAAGCAATGGACGTCTTGCGGACAGACCACTCTGCTGTAAACGGCGTCGAATGGTACGCGCAGACACTGGATGATGCGTTACAGACGCAATGTGCTGTGCTATGGTTCGGGATGTCACTGAGCGATCCGTCACTGCCATGCGAACAATTTGCCTATCAGCACGTGCAGTGGTGCACCGAGGTGAATGCGATCGACCACGTCGGTCCGTCGTACCCTCCTGCATCCAACGGTCACATATCCGCATTACAGTTGTTTGGTTTCGTCCAACACGACTAGCGATTTCTCTGTATGATAATCCACAATCTCGGTAAGCCACTATCCTTCCTCTGTCGAACTCGGATACTTGATCAAACGATGTTCGCTGTTGTCTACGAGGCATAACTGATCGTCTTGTGAAACAACCACAACGTAAACACACGTGCCGAACGTACACTCGTCGAAATCGCCAAGCCTTAAATGGCGCTATGAGGTGGCGCCACAGGCGCGCGTGATGTGCGTCTGCGCTGAAATTCTAATCAGTTGCATATCTCATCGCTGCAAACCCATGGTGTAAATTTCCCTTGATTCGGATGCTTCCTTCAGGGTGTTGCATTTACGGTGGCCAGCAGTGTATTTGTATGAAATAATATACCAAGACAACAATTTTAGAATAAAGTGTGTATTCAAAAAGACAGAGTAAAATTTCACATGATCTTGACACAAAACATTGGACTGAACAATACTACGCGAAGAAAGTGAACAGTGATTTAAAAATGGCACAATGCTAACAAAGAATTTCTATAAAAACCAAGCAGCTTAATCAGTTGATATCTTAACGCATGACTCAGCGAAGTGGGGTGATCTTTCTCTCAACTCTGAGTAAGTGAGCAAACCAAAAAGTTAACTAGCTGGCAAAAATCACTCCGACAATCTAACTGCGCAGTGCTGCAATCTTAACCTCAAACTTCTTTTCTTCCCTTTTTCTTAAAAACAAGAAAAAACATCACGCAAAATCTATATTCTTTTCACCTTTCAATTTATACGTCATATTCATCCTTGCTGTCCTTAACAATAAATCTTTCTTCATTTAGCAGATACAAACACAAGTCAACACACCTCTGCTGGATACGTCCATCGCCTACCACACTTCAACTATGAACGTTTCAGACTAGGCAGAGGCAAATACTATGTCAGAATAAGACCAAAGACTGTTTAACAGCAACATAACTTGCTTTCTCTCAGACATGCACATCGATAACTTACTAAAAATGAAAATGACATGCCCACTTTATATCTACGTAACTGGTATGGATATGAAAAGAAACTATACTCCATTTAGTGAAAACTTCGTCATACTTCATCCTGTTGAAAGCCGCAGTAACATACTTCAGACTGTTTCATAAATGTTTGAAGCGAACTATTAGCTGAACCATTACCATTTACCAGGTCTTTCACATTGGCTTCTTCCTACGAGAACATGCTGAAAAGTAATGCCTGTTCTTACTATAGTTTGAGATTATACGTGTTATGCATATTACTCAGTCAACTTCCCGCTTCACTGACACAAGTTGTAGCCCTCTGCTGCCAGAAAGCTCCGAATTGCAGCGTGGAACGTGGCGGTGTTAACGTAATAACGTCGGTGCGTGAGAATCACTCATAAAACTGGAAGCACGAATTCTAAGAGTTCGTCCATACTAGGAGCATCCTCTCCTTCAACATGACAATCCCAGAGCACACACGAGCGCCTTGGATTCACCGTCATCTACCACCCTCTGAACAGTATGGACTTGGTCGTATCAGATTTTCATCTGTTGCCTAAACTTAAAGAATGCCTTCAAGGACTTCTCTTTGATTGTGATGAAGCGGTGAAAGCAAAGTTTTGGCTCCGTCTACAGAGTCCGACATTCTATAGTGACGTATCAACAAACGGGTCTCTCGTTGGGAGCAATTTGTTCAATGCTACGGTAACGATGTTGATAACTAAACATGTAGCCATGAGAAACAAAGAAGTAAAATGTTAATAATGTTTGTTTAATTTAAAAAACTTTAATAATATTCACATAAAAGTTCGGAGGCATGACCCCTCAGTGCGGTAAAGGAATGAGCCGATCAAATGAACTGTTAATGGCAACTGCCACAAGTGTTTTTGTCATTGAGCCACAGTTCAAACAGCGCCGCGTTCAAACTATAGGACTTTGTGCGCCGCACTTGGTATTAATTTAAATTCCAACCGGACCGCAGAATGCTGCCGCAGACGGGTTTATCGTAGGGATTTAATAAATGAAATATGTTGGGAAATTTGTTTAATTTTCGGTGCTCTCCACATTGAGCAATATTCGTTGAATATTGTTTCTTTGCGTTTACCAGTGCCGATTTATAACACACAGGTAAAAGCATGATGTACACTAGGGTATCAACAGCCTTGTAGATTACTGTCACGTGGTTGTGTTTATTTGAGAAATCATTACTTTATATACAATAATGTGGAAAGAAGCTATCACACACATCTAATTATTCTATATAATTGTCAAGAACAAAATTATATTCTTTTATTTGATTTGCGTGAACAAAGGCGTAAATGTTTTAAAAGGCACGTACAATTTATCCTCAGCCCATCCAATTGTTGCGTTAGCAGTGGGTCAATGAATGTTCGACATTGCAACATCATTTGTTTCACATTTTGCAGCGAATTGACAGCTGAGTTACACATCAGACAGACTAGAAACATTGGTCGTTGTATGATTGACAGTTAATCATTTATAGTTACTAATGAATTACTTTAATATATCCAACGTGTTTGTGTCTAAACACTAGTTATTGTATTTACCAACAGCACAATCAGTAACGTTGATTCATCTGGTGGCCCTCTAAACTCAGAACAAAATTGAAATTGCTAATTTTGCTGCCAGCCACTCACTATGCATAGTAGAATACTTCTTAGGAGACTGATTACCTGTCACGAAATGGAGAGAAACAAACGTTTTTTACTGAAGCGTACACTAGTTTAAATAACTGCGTGAGTTCGTTGCACTATGGCATATGTAGGTTACGAGCTAGCAGTTATAAAATTTCTACATAGCTAATGTCTGATTTCTAGGGTCCATTCCTTGCTGCTAACAGCTATGGACAGTAGAGTAATATGTGTTGATCAATAGTTCTCATAATTTTGCCACTTCGGGGGATTATGATCCCCATTCCCTTCAGTTTTTTCTAATGGCAATGTTAATTACGTGATACGCAAAATCATATTTAATTCCAAAAACTCT
This sequence comes from Schistocerca americana, assembly GCF_021461395.2. Classification (NCBI taxonomy): domain Eukaryota; kingdom Metazoa; phylum Arthropoda; class Insecta; order Orthoptera; family Acrididae; genus Schistocerca; species Schistocerca americana. Next base: position 408,521,921 of record NC_060126.1, on the reverse strand, counting down.
TCAGTTTCCACACCACTTCATATTCCATGAATCATAAAATATTCTTCCACTTTCACTGCACACATTAGCCACGACTGCTCAACCGCTTAATTTTTACTACAGCTTCTTCATGTCCAGCATTTCCGTCTTGTCTGTTAGAAACCTTGTTCCTGCCTGGATAGTGGCTGCTAGATAAAATGTTTTTATTCTTCAACAAATTCACCAAAATTGTTTGTGCCCCATCTGTAATGAGTACGGATTTCAGGAAACTATGAACTTTCGTTGACTAGACATTAATACACAGCTTAAGATACTGTTACGGAACAGGGACAGCTGATGGGCGAGTCATCAATACGTCGCAAGTTTGCCAAGTTACAGGATTTCAGGAAACCATGGGAAGTGTGTCAGCCTCAAAGGCTGCAGGGCAAACACAGGAAGACAGAACTGCCAACTATCGTACTACAGCTGTTAACTGTCGTAACTTGAGAAAGACTCAGGACTAAGAGCGCTAATAGAAAGCACTGAAGCTAAAATCACTATAGATTACGGAAAGCTGGCTAAAGGCGGAAATAAGTTCAACCGAAATTAAATACATTTGGTGGCGGAATGTTTATTGGTATGAAAAGTAGTTTACCTTGCAATGATATTGAACTAGATACTTCCTCTGAGTTACTATAGGTAGAGGTTATACTAGACAACTGAAATAAATTAATAATTGTTTCCCTTTGCCAATCCTCGACTCAGGTGATATAATTGCTGAACAGCTCAAAGAAAACTTGAATCTCTTCTCAAATAGGTACCCCACTCATACAGTGTGAGAAAATAAAAGTGGCCCGCAGAACAGAGTTCCAAGATACAACGAAACACGGCAGAAGAGAGGACATATAGTACTAACTTGTTTGTAGCACATGTTGAAAGTGACCACCATTCATCTGTTAGAACTTTTGGTCCCTGGTCAGCAAGCTGCTGAAGGAGGAACGATGCTGGACTGTTGGAATTGTTTCCATCTCATCCGAAGTGTTCTGCTGCAGTTCTTGAACACTATGAGGGTTGTTGTGACACACTTTACACTTGAGGGCTCCCCATTTAAAGTAATCGCGTATTGACAGATCAGGTGACCTGGGTGATCAGCTACGGCCGCGACCAGACTGAGCTCTGCTGACAACTCTGTCAGGCGTGAATATTGTGTAAATGCATTCCAAGGTTCGGCCGGCTGCGTGGGTAATTGTTCCATCCTGTTGGAAGTTACTGTAAATCTTTTCCTCCTTTATTAATGCCGCCACAAATGGTTTCAAAATGTTGGAAATGTAAAGTGCCGAAGTCAGCGTCGTGATGAAGGAACATGGCACCCATAACAGGTCGTGCTGGCACTGCATATCAAACCCCAATCTCCTGTTCGTACAGTGGCGTTTTGCGGAAGTTGTGCGGATTCTCCGCCGTCCAGAACCTGTGATTCTGTGAATTGACATACGAGGGGGGTTTTAAAAGTTCTCGAAATCACCACGAGAGGTCAGCGCTAGCGCAACGAGCTGCTCACGTCATATTCATTGGAATGTTGCCTGTAAACACAGGAACAGAGCTGTGGCGGTGGCGTGGCTCTGTTGTTGTACAGGCGTAGCGATTTGCGAAGATGGAAAAAATCGAGATACGAGCAGTGATTAAGTACTTCGTAAAGACAGGTATGAAAGGAAAGGACATTCATGCCGATTTCCAGAATACACTGGATAACTCTGCTCCTTTTTATTCAGCTGTTTCCAAGTGGAGAAATAGATTTAAATTTGGTCGGGAGAGCTTAGATGATGATTCACGCAGTAGTCGGCCAAGATGCGTCACCACTCGAGGTATCATTGCAAAAGTGCACAAAATGATCATGGAGGATCGCCGATTGAAACTGCTCACGCTTGTCAGATGTCATCTGAAAGGGTGTATCACATTTTAACTGAAGAATTAAAAATGAAAAATTACCTGCAATTGCGACTCTTGACTCGCGCTTACACACATGTGCCGTCGCTATGCCAAAATAGCACGAACTAAGGTATGAATTGTAGAAGTTAAGCATTTTCTGGTGAACTTAAGTCAGATTTGCTGGTATGCTGGCACGTTTCAGAATGTTTTTTGACTTGTTCAAGACAGAACCTCTCTGACGCCATTTTCGGACCAAGCGTCCCATGGCACTCCTTGCTGGCACTATGACGCCATTGAAGTTCTCACCAAACAACTGTTTCCACGACTATGTTGTCACGTAACTTTCCACAACGAACACTCGCTGCTCCACTGTGAGTACTATCATCCCCCTTTTTTTTTAACAATTAGTTCAGCAACCCATTCGAATTGTAAATGGTTGCGAAAACGTACCTGACGTCTTAATAACAAATAATCCAGAGCAAATAGGGAGCATCATGACCGATATAGGGATTAGGACCACAAGGTAGTTTTAGCGAGACTAATTACCATAACAGCCAAATCCACAAAAAATAAACGCAAAATACATCTACTTAAAAAAGGAGATAAAAATTCGCTTGAATCCTTCCTAAGAGACTCCACTCCTTAAAAATTGATTATATTGAAATTTCTCATAATTAGAAATTGAGAAGAGCGATCTGCATTTGCTTTGAAGAAACTTTTAATAGCCAAGATCGCATTCAGAGCTATTTTATTTCTGGTGACCCGTTTCCACAGTTAAGATTGTCATGTTCTTATTTTCAAAAAACTTATTCTTATACGTCCCGTTCCATTATGAGTGCATCAGATGTGCCATGTTGACATTGTAGTGGATAGTATGTAGCACATTCCACACAGGTTTGTTAAAAGTAAAACCAGGTTTGTCACAAATAAAAACAATACAGTTAAAAGCACCTTATGAGGCAGCCCTAAGGAAACAGAACGTGGAACAACAAGTTTAATGAAGATCAGAAGATGACAGACTTAATTGTTGAAACCGTTGATCAGGAATAAGGAATACTGAACACGATCTTGGCTATACAAAGTTTCTTCAAATTCGAAGAAACAGTATCGATGGCAATTGAGATATTTATCTACCAAATAAATTAATAAGTGGCGGTACGGATCGCCCAAGGTAAACAAAACGGGTCTGAATACTGTTGCAGAAGCAACGAAAAAAGCATACCAAATTTAAAAGAACGTAAAGCCCCCATGACTGGTAAAGTTTTACAAAAGCTCAAAATTTAGCGTGAACTTCAATGCGAGCTGCGTTTAATAGTTTATACAATGAAACTCTGTCTCGAGATCTGGCAGAAAACCCAAAGAGATTCTCGTCGTATGTAAATTACACCAGCGGCAGGACGCAATCAGTGACTTCGCTGAGCGGTATCAACAGTGATGTCAATGGTGACAGTGCTACTGCAGCAGAGTTATTAAGACGATTTTACGATATTCCCCCCACCAGAGAAGACGAAGTAAATACTCCAGAATCCGAATAACTGCCAGCATACTTTATAAATAAATATACTCGATGTAGCGAAGCAGCTTAAATAACATCCTCGATGTAGCGAAGCAGCTTAAACAACTTAATACCAGTTAGGTTCTTGTCAGAGTATGCTGATACAACACCTCCATACTTAGCAATCATATACAACCGCTCACTCGTCGAAAAAACCGTACCTAAAGTCTGGAACGTTGCACAAGTCACACCAATATCCAAGAAAGGAAATAGGAGTAATCCGCTGAATTACTAACATCGATTTGGATTAGCCTTTTGGAACAAATATTACGTTAGAACACTATGAATTACTTCGGAAAAAAACGATTTAATGACAAACAATCAATACGGGTTCTGATAATATCGTTCTTGTGAATCATACCTAGCTCTTTACTCACACGAAATAATGAGTGCTATCGACATGGGAGGTCAAATTGATTATATATATTTTAGATTTCCAGAAGGTTTTTGACACAGTTCGTCGAACGTGACTTCTAATCAGATTGCTTGCCAGTCGAGTATAGCTCAGTTGTGCGATCGGTTTCGTGGTTTCCAGTCAGAAAGGCCACAGTTCGTAGTAACTGACGGAAAGTAATCGAATAAAAGAAAATTAATATCTGGCCTTACCCAAGGAAGTGTTGTAAGCCCTCTGCTGTTCCTGGTCTAGGTAAACGATTTAGGAGACAATCTGAGTAATGCTCTTAGATTATTTGCAGATGATGCTGTGATTTGCCTTCTCATATCATCATCAGATAATCAAAACAAATTGCAAAACTATTAGGCAATATGTCTGGATGGTGCGAAGAGTGGCAACTGACTCAAAATAATGAAAAGTATTAAGTCATCGACGTGATTACTAAAATTAATCCGCTAAATTTCGGTAACACGATAAATCACGCAACTCTACAGGCTATAAATTGAACTAAATATAATTACGAATAACTTAAATTGGAACCATCGCATGGTAATGTTACGCAGAAGTCAAGCCAAAAACTGTCATTTGTTGACAGAACAGTTAGAAAATGAAGCTAGTCTTCTAAAGAGACTGTTTACACTACTCTTGTTAGCCCACTTTCGCAGTACTACTGTGCGGTGTGGGAGCTGCATCAGATAGGACTGAAGGACAGCGAAAAAGTTCAGAGGAGGGCAGGTCTTTTCGTATTATCGCGAAGTAGAAGAGAAAATGCAACGGATGTCGTCCACGAATTGAGGTGGCAAATCATTAAAAGAAAGGCGTGTTTCGTTGTGTCAGGATCTTCTCATGAAATTTCAAACAGCAAGTTTCTCCTGAGAATATGAAAGTATTTTGTTGGCACACACGTAGAGCGGGAGTATTGATCATCATAAGAAAATACGAGAACTCAGAGCTCTCGCGGAAAGATTCAGGTGTTCGTTCTCCTCGAGCAACCTTTGAGAGTGGAACTATAGAGAAATATCTTGAAGCCGGTTCGCTTAACTTTCTGTCAGGCCCTTAACTGTGAATTTTAGAGTAATCATGTACACTTATACGTAGCTATAGATGAAGTTTCTCATCGTTTTGCGCGGCCCCTCCCGCCGGAGGTTCGAGTCCTCCCTCGGGCATTCGTGTGTGCGTTGTTCTTAGCATAAGTCAGTTTTTAGAGTTTTGAAGTTGTATGTGGCACCAGAATAAGATAAGAATGTTAATAAATTAAAATGAAACTAGGATACTATAAACTATGAATGTCTCTTATAGGTTCGGCAATACTGATCGCTGACTGTGCGAGACCACAGAGCCAAAGATACTGTACTGCCAGTGTTGGAGGTAGAGAGCGCTGGGCGCTCAGTAGAAGGTAGCTGTCAGTGAGGGAAAGATGGTGGGCTAGGCAGTTTCCGTGGTGTGCTGTGTGAAGCCACCAAGAGTTAGATTAACGAAGGTGTGTCAATATTGTTGAACGTGGAAGCAGAAGTCTTCAGGCAAATAAGGTAAACATGTTAAGTAATTGTGATTTTTGTTTTGCCAGTGCGTTAGTGTAGATGAGTTGGCTGTTAATTTGTAATAGTTTTTTTTGTGAGAAAACGACTAGTTAAATATTTCATTTTTGTAATGCTTTTAAGATTTCTTAACAGAGCTGTATGTAATTTGATGATGTGGGATTAATGGAGTTAGATAATACTTGCTGTTTAAATCTCCATGTTTGTGAATCAATTGCGAGTAATGTAACTTCAATTGTCAGATGTTTTTGAGAAGACCCAATTTAACTTGCAATATAATTTTGCTAAGAAAACTCGCTGTTAGTAATTCACCATAATCAGTACTGCCTCCCAGTCCAGGTCATATAATTTTTCTAAAGAAGTTGAATTGTCTTAAATGTTCTCGTTTATTAGCCAAAAGAATTTCAAGCGCATTTCAAGTACTACGTCCACCATTGCACACTGCTGAGTCTGTAGTTAGCATATTAATATTTTTTGTGAGAGACGAGAGTATATCGCGTTACTCCGTTACTGCTTTAGAGGTAAGAGAATTTAATTTGTTTGTTATGTGCACAGGGATCAAATTTATTAGTTTTAAACAGGGCTTTAGGATTCAGTGCTTAAGGGGCTGAATGTATTTTGCAGTGACTGTATTTCTTTATTGGTGTTGGGACTTGCGTTGCCCAATCGATTCGTGTTATGTTTTGCTAACAATAAGACAGAGCAAGCACACCACTTGCGGTTACAACACGCTGCACTAAAATTCGAGTTTTGTATCCATTCCACAGCTCAGACATTCATTCAGCGTGAAAGTTGCGAGCTCTATCTTCTTGTCTCGTGTTTTCTACTGAAAATCTCGTGCTTATACTCTTGTTAACTTTACTATTACAGAGATCGCCAAAACTTTATTTTTTTATTGGTCCTGTGCGCAACAAATAACTTACTTGGTCTTTCTGCTGCCACTGCTTGATCTGCTGCATTCCATTATTTAACAAAAACATAAAAAACCTATTATTCATGCTGAGTGCAATGCATGTTCTGTATGGCGGCTCCTGCTGTTGCTGCGGCTGCTGCTGCTTACTACAACTACATATAATTCAAGAGAAAGGGTTTGGTCAAATATAAACTCGATAAATGACAACCCAAACAAAAAACTATATTCTGAAAGCGATTCTTTCTCATTCAATAAACAAAACGCTAGAAGCTCTTTGAACAATCGCTTCGTTTCTAAATCTGCCTCCTGTGGCATTAAAGCAATATTACAAATCAATCAAACTCTTGAGACAGACAAATACTTCTCAATTGGATACATAGTGAAACAATTCCCTGACAATTACAAAAGAAATCAATGACAAAAATCAATACTCCTATCATTATCAAAATTACCGTCTGCTGCTACGCACATACACAAACCCTTTTCTTTAAATTAATAAGCGAGGTGCAAATTATAAAAAATATCAACTAAGTACCAAATCCTGTGTCGCTGCTGGCGGACACGGCAGTACGGTAGCTCGGCGACGACCCCTCGTCCAACACACGTGCGCACCACAGCAGGCGGGCTACTACACTAGCTTCAAAGCTGCCACTTGTTAATCCGTGCGCTGCGAGGCGCGACAACAATATCTTAGATTCCAGAGCATGTGTATGCGCGCTGCAGCCAACCTTTACATCCTAAGAGAGTATTGCCAACTCTCAAACGTAATCGTAAGGATTTATCACTATCACTTTAAAGAACGTTACTTTTTTTTTCCTTTCTGATGCAGTGAAACTGTGTTTCGCTTTTGAAGGGTGTAGCTTGTCTCGCTGCGGAGGGTGTAGCTTGTCTCGCTATGAAGGGTGTGGCTCGGCCTGGCACACCGTACGTCACTGGGTATCCCCGCCGATCCATGTTCAGGCCAAGTGAAAGGCGTTCTCATAGTGAGCACTGGCGACGAGGTAGCGCTTCACTAAAGCGTCGCTAACTAGGGAACACTTGCCAAGTACCCTTCAGCAGCCTATCAGAGGACCGTGAATGGTCACGTGGGTGATGCAGCACGGACTAGCGATGGCGCGCTAGCACCGCCGAGTCGCGCTCTTGCTAGCCACCTCTCGACCCAACCACACGCGCCTTTCTGCTCGTCCTTATTCGAGCAGTATGCGCTTCAATCCGACAGTAACTAGCCTCCCACGCGCTACATCCTTACGCCTGTAACCTGTAGTCGAAGATTAATGGAAGTAAACTTCAGTCAGTTTGTACGGAACGCCTCTCGTTCTAATTTATGAAGTTCCTTCCTCTCCCGGACGCTCACGCCAAGCTATGGAGACGGACTTTTGGCTCATCAACGTATGTATTTGCAGTTTCAGTCAATCTTGCAAGGGTATTTGAATACGTCGTCATCTTGGGATTCTGCGCAACGTCTGGCCTGATGTTATGCAGCATTTACAGGGTGGCGCCCGAAATGTGTTACCAATTGTTTCTTTCACAATTTACGACGCACCATAGATATCCCGCTGGGATCTCTACAGCAGTACCAGCAGAGCTTGGAAAAACAAATGAGTTACGAAATGACGTGTAATTCACGATACTGCCGCTAGGAGACTAGTAAGCCGCAATGGCTGATAATGGAAGACTGACGACACAGCAACGATCGGCAATTGTGTTACTTTTTCATGAAACGAAAAGCCTTGTTGTGACTCAGAGGCATTTTCGACAACAATTTAACAGACGATGGGTCCCTTGCAAGAAGACCATCCACAGGTTGTGCGATAAATTTGTACAGGAAGGAACAGTATTGGAAGCGAAGCGACCTCGGCCTAAGTCTGTTTGTTCGCCGAAGAATATTGAAGCGGTACGAGTTGCTGTACAGAGAAGTCCCGGGAAATCGTGTAGAAAGGCAGCAGTGCAGCTAGGAATATCCAGACGCTCCGTTCAACCATTCATACAAGATGACCTGTGCACAGAAGCTCACTGAAGAACACAAGCAGCAGAGACTACTGTTTGCTCAGTGGGCGGAGGATAGGGAAGAAACTCCCAGCAACGTTTGGTTTTCAGACGAGGCGCATTTTCATTTAGACGGTGTGGTTAACAAACAAAATGTATGCTTTTGGGCCACTGAAAACCTACAATTGCTTCATGAACGGCAACATTATGCTCCGAGGATTACAGCGTGGGCAGCAATTTCCAGTCACGGACTTATTGGACCCTTTTTCTTTGAAGAAAGTGTGAACAGCGAGCGTTATTTGGGCATCCTTCGCAATAGCTTCATTCCACAGCTTCTTGCTACTGCCTTGTCCGTCAACAGGCAGTGGTTCATGCAAGATGGAGCAAGGCCACATACTGCAAACACTGTGTTGGAGTTTTTACAGGAGCATTCGACATGCGGATCATTTCACTCAGGTTTCCAGGTCGCTTCAATGACGGACAAAATTGGCCCCCCAATAGTCCAGACCTCAGTTCATGTGACTTTTTTCTTTGGGGGTACATAAAAGAAAACATTTTCCCGCAACGTCCACATGATTTAATGGTGCTCAGAAGACTTATTCTTCAAGCTTGCAGTGAAATGACGGAAGACATGTGCCGTAGGATAATCACTAACTTCAGTGTTCGTTTGAAGGAAGTTAGGAAACGCGGTGGACATATTGAGCATGTACTGAGTTAGAACAAATCTCCATGGACGGCTCTTCAGTTTAGTATATGTTCCTTTCAGATTGTATTGACAATAAAGTTTATATTCATAAACAAAATGGTAACACATTTCGTCCGCCACCCTGTATGTTTAAAAATAGCTTTCTTTTTAGGATAACGTATATAGCCCTGTGATTTGCTCTAATAAGTTAATAACCGATTCACAGCTTGGGTGTACGCTCGAGAGTATTACTGGCTCTCTATTTCATTATAAACCAGAAGTCCACATTTAAAATCGTCTTTATGGACACTCATGTCGATAAACAAAATTTCTATAGTCATTCATCCATTAGAGTAGTATTATCTTTGTTTTGGAAGTCACTTAAACTCTGATATTAGTCAGCCAATCGTTTTGCTTTCGTGCGGAGAATCAGTTAGCTTCACATGGCTTCTGGACAAAGGAATACTCTTCGCTTGCAGCTGCTGCAGTGAGCGAGCTCTGTTTTTCTGGTTGCTACCGCAAGGACGTGTCCAGCTGTTTAGTACGGACGCTTTGTCTTGTCGTACTGAAACGAGCGCATTGAAGCGACTTCGTGCAGAATAATGGTGAGATTGTTTTTGTGTTGCTTTGTCTTTCCGAAATTATACGTTGCGTAGTATTATAGATTTATTTACACAAGATACTCCGCATTTTTTAATGAGAAAATATATATAAAAATGAATGGACGAAAATTGGGGAAGAAATGGCTTTAAATATTTTTGTTATTTACTGTGGTGTCACCGCCAGACACCACACTTGCTAGGTGGTAGCCTTTAAATCGGCCGCGGTCCGTTAGTATACGTCGGACCCGCGTGTCACCACTATCAGTGATTGCAGACCGAGCGCCGCCACACGGCAGGTCTAGAGAGACTTCCTAGCACTCGCCCCAGTTGTACAACCGACTTTGCTAGCGATGGTTCACTGACAAAATACGCTCTCATTTCCCGAGACAATAGTTAGCATAGCCTTCAGCTACGTCATTTGCTACGACCTAGCAAGGCGCCATTACCAGTTACTATTGATACTGTAAAACATGTACCGTCAAGAGCGACGCTCATCATTTATGAATTAAAGTTAAGTATTCCACCTGCTACATCCGTTTTTTGCTAAAGTCTAATTTCCTTGACCTGTTCCAGACCTCACGCCAGCCTGCGTGAGCTAAAACGCGTGCCTTTCGGCTTCCTCTAATATCACATTGTTGGCTCTCCTGCCAACCCACAACATTTACTCTTTCAGTACGAACTTTGTTGTAGAACCCCTTTTTTTACGTGTGGTAATAAAAATTCATTTAGACAGAATTAAGCACATTTAATATTACGTAAACTTTAGCAACCCTCTCATGCTGATAAATTCAAACTAACTGATTAATAACATTTATGACTTTGGAAATTATTTCAATTAAATTTTTTTATGTATTTCGGCATTGGCACACATTTTCTAAATGCAGTGGGTTTTTAAATGTTTACTGAATTCTTTCCTGGCGTTAGCTGTGGAATACAAGACTGTCTCTGTTAGCATAAAATGGTTAAATATTGCCAAGCCGACCTGAACGTTTAATTATCATTGACAAAACACATTTCACTATACGTTTAAGTTATTTGCTTTAGAAATTGAAAGAACCAACAGACAAACAACTTCAACGTTAATTATCCGCCTATGAATGCACAAATGTAAAACCAGTAATAAATCCTGTCAGCCTCAGGATCGCTGTAAAAGAAAAATATTTCGTAATTCACTGCTAATTTTACCTGCTCCCGATTTACAGGTTTGGTTCATTTTATAGCGGAACAATTTTTTTAAATGTGCCGCCGCTGCAAATCGTTCGGTCGCGGCACAGCCCAGCAACACCAACGATAATCGCTAAATATGCTGAAAATTCTTTAAAGAAATATTATAGATGACGTGGGCAACCTAATTTACATTAGTAATACACAAGTTTGATAAATTATAATGTATTTAGATCATAACAATATTTAAAATTACACACCTTTATAATTTCTCCTCTAATGGCGGCTAAAGATAGATACAGACTAAAGATGTCTACTCATTCATATAATGCTACGTCACAGGTTCCTCTCTCTCTCTCTCTCTCTCAGCTCTCGAGGGAGACGACAAAGAATGCACATTATGTAGTGCTTTTTATAGTATTGCTAATAATGAATATCTCTTTGTAATCTTACAACATCATTTTCCTCTGTGGCTATATGTTACATTTTTTCATCGCAGATATTAACATATTTCGTAATTACATTATGAGTATAGAAATATTACAATCATAAATACATCGAGAATATTATTACAGAAAATATTACAATAATAAGCAAAGTCCTTTATACAAAATTAAATAATATTTTTTGTTCAACAATTACAGCACATACGAATTGCTTTTTTGCTGGTATGAACTGTACGTAGCGTTCTCATTACCGTACACGTTCCTAACAGGCGTGTCACAGTTGTTGTTAAGCATTTGCAAATGTGCACGCACGAGTTCAGCAATTCTGTGTGTCATTTCATTTTATTAACAGTGTGTGTGCTGCCGGGGAACGCTACATTGTCCCCTGGCAGCATTTGGCAAAGAGTTTCTATACTTTAACACAATGGTGCCAGTAACGTTCTTTACAATTCCGATTTTTTAAAAATGGAATGGCTCTTTTAATTAGTCCCAGGGTTATATATGTTCATGGCTCCCCCATTTGGGCGAAGGCAGTCGCGAAACCTGGGCAAAACTGTGCCGGAGCCCAGCCATCCCAGTTGGCTCATGATTAATCTTGTCTCTTTAACAGTAATTCTTTTGAAATGATTTTGCAGTTTGTCATCAACGGTTACATAATATCACAGTCACATACAGTTCAACGAAAGTTTGTTGTCTGTGTTTAACAACTCGTAATTATCATTTTTGCGATATACTGCAAGGTCACTTGTCCTAGGATATATCAATTCGTTTTTTGAAATCATTTAGTACAACGTCACTTTTTATAACGTTCTCACTACCTACGTGTTACAAATCCATGTCCTACACTTGTTAGTGTTCATTTTCTCTCGTCAATTTACGGGTATACATACTAAGTGTTCAATGTTTGTCAAAAACCGAGTTCATTGACATGTCATGCAGTTATATGTAAATATTTGGAATATGTCAATAATGCTGTAGATGGTGAGCGGTGCGGAGTGATTGTTAAGTGGCGCTCGGCGCGGCGCGTCTGCTCCGTGTAGGTCACCGCCCCCGGTGTTGACAGCTACGGCGCGGAGAAGCGTGTGGCTGTCTGGTCTGCTACGGGTTGCTGCGGCCGCTGCATGGCTGAAGTAGCCGGATGCGCGTTTTATATCAGCTCGCCCGTGTGACATCATCTTGCAGTGCTCCAGCAAGCATGCAACAAGTTCACAAACTGTGTACTATCCTTATGGGCATTTTTCCTGCTGTGAGAATGAACGCACACAGTTACTGGCAGTTATTATTCAGTTGGCCTTCACTAGTTTGGTTTGCACAATGTTTCGTTGTCACAGGAACGCGTTTTATGGGCACACAATATTTTTTCACCATGTCATGACTTGTCATTAGTCACACGCAAGTTTTCTCGTTAGAACAAAATGTATCTCTGTAGTCAATGCGCTTTCCTGGCGTCCGTTGACACACAAAGAATATATTTTTTTTTTTTTTTGTACACACGCACAGTACAAGTTATAGTTTGACACTAGCTTGGTCCATCGTCTATTATCGGCTCACTGTTCGTGTCGTGCCAGTTCCTTGTCCTTTTGCACACACGGCGATGATACAGTTTCTTATTGCTTGTTCGAAACAAGCTCGTGACGTATTGCTGCAGTTTTAACAGTCACTGTCTGTCTCTGCCACACAATACCGCACTTTTGTATAAGTTTTTTCAGTTACAATGTCCGTTGTGCAATTTTTTGTAACAGCACATTCGTAACCTCTTTGTTCGCTCTTTACCAAGGTGTGTGATAATTGCGTACATGGTAATAAATATTGAAATTTTATATTAGTTTGCTCAGAAATCATCTATATTTATGTTCGAGTAGATTTTATTTGTGCATTCCAGCCGGATTCAGGCATATTGTTCAATAACTCCTTTGAAACTATGTCTCACTTTACTTGCAAGGTCCTACGTAACTACAGTGTAGTCTCTGTAGGCTAAAATTGACTTGGACTGTATCAGGCTAGCTCTTTTTACTGATTCGATCTGCACATGCTTCAATTGAAGCTTCTTTGTGCGTACCTTTGCGTTACTTAAATTTGCAATAAGTTTGCTCCCATGGTGCCCTCGGGTCACTACTGGGTGCGTTACTCTCTTTGATAATACTGGTTTGAATATAAAGTTCTCAGGGTCTCATGTTATTATTATTATTATTATTCTGGGTTCGAACCTGTCAATCTGACAGTTATATATATATATATATATATATATATGTGTGTGTGTGTGTGTGTGTGTGTGTGTGTGTGTGTGTGTGTGTAATAGAAAAGACTGTGCCAAGAAATATTTCAAGTTTGACACACACATAGAATATCATGCAGTACACGAACTAATCACTACTAAAATGTTCCTCCTGACTGATCTCTGTCACAATTTAACACTACAAATAATTGCACTAATCAGGTTATGTGTGCAGACACTAATTAAAAAGAAGACATAACACAAATACTCATAAACAAAAGAGAAAGTCAGTCATATTCTTATAACTAAATACTTCTACACTAGTACATTATCTCTACAGATCACACATCATCAATGTTCATTCATTTCCAAAAGAATGGTGTACCTTTTTACACATAACACATAGGACTATTAGTCATTTACTGTAGGAATATTTTCACATCCTTACGCGGATACAGTACCCGTACTCTCCCTGATTGGGGATCTGCTAAGAGACAGCTACTACTTCCTTCTTGGACCAAGGAATGGAGTATGAGGCTCGACAGTAGGTTTCGTGAGGCTTCACCTCGATATTGTATTGATATCCCTTAACAATTCCTGGTCGTTCTGAAAATACATCTGCATAGTTAGATAATAACTGTACCAAATCCTGCTGTTGCATTGAGTTCAAATTTTCGGACTGTGATGCTTTGTTCACAAGTGCGTCCACATTTGCTTTTAATTGATCACCTTGTACGTCTGGATAATAGAGATTTTGTCCTAGAGAATGATTGTCTAAATGTAGTATCCACTGATTCCTACATTTTATGTTAATAGCATTACAACTAGGCACAGGCACCTCTTCAGATCTGAGCATGGACAATTCTATCCTCCTACCCGTGTTCATCAAACTTAATTTTCCTCGAGAAAGGTCGATTACTGCGTCCCTTTCTCTCAAAAAAATCTACCCCCAAAATGCAGGCTACTTTTAAACCCTTTACTACCAGGAACGAGCACGTTATGGCTTCTCCCCCTGTATACATCTCTACCCGCACTTGGAGTTTTAATTATTTGTCGCTGTGCACTGATGGCTCCAGTGACTTTGCATTTGTTCACAGGAAAAGTCAGCATATGCTTTTCTTTCCCCAGTACTCTGAATAGGTCCATACTCATGACACTGACAGTAGCACCTGTATCTACGATTGCTTGCACATCAATATTGTTAATTTTGATCTCTATTATCGCTTGTACTTTGTCTTTGTGCTCCTTTATGCACGTGGGTGGTTCAGTTATTAATTCATGTCCCATATGTACCCCGTCATTATACCTGAGGATACAGATTTCCGATGTTTTGTTCTGTGTCGGGCTGCTCTCACTCCAAATCTCAGCCGGCGATGGAGAGCGTATCTCGCCTGAATCTAGTTTGTTGGATTATTACTGGTGGATAGGTGTGGCTGCTCTGTGTCGCTGACCTCCACTATGTGCAAGTTGTGTTGCGTCGGCCGCCACGGTTGCGCAATTGGCGCATTTTGTGGTGGCGGTCGGTTATTGTCATATCTTTCACTGTTTTGCCGGTCCGGACTGGGCCTCTGGTTCTGTGGCCAAGTTCGGTTTGCATCGTTATAGGTATTGGTGTTCCACGGCCCCCCTGGCAATTTTCCATCTACTATTGCTTGGTGGGCCTGTGTCATATCGGTCCTCGAACCTCATTTTCCGGTCATTGTTCACCGGCGGACTATTGCCGTTCCGGTCTCTACCTCTATTCCCGTTTTGTACATAATCTTGTCTCCTATTGTTACCTCCGCCGTTTCCGTTATTTGGTGGAGGCGTGTTATTTCGACCATTTCTGTAACCGTTTCCGTTACTTCTAGCCTGTTCAGAGGCTGCCTCAACATCCTCCTGAATCATGTCAATTGAGTCCAGAACAGACAAGAAATGTTCCATGTCGTTCTCCGGTACGTGTATAAGTTTTTCCTTTACGTGTATCGGCAAGTGTGATTTCAAAAGTCTGATCAAATCCCGGGATGAAATCTGTTCGTCCCAGAAACGGGTCTTATTAATGTATTCCTCAAAATATTTTCGCAAATTGCCTAATCGTGGAGAATACGGCTCTGGATTATATACCCCTTTCCGTAATCTCTCCTGAATACATGTTGACCAATATTTGGCCAAGAATGCCTTTTCAAATTGCTCATATGTGTCGCAACTGTCAGCTGCTTCGGTTACTCATAATGCAGCATCTCCTTGTATGTGAGACATAACGTACTGTATTTTCTGTGTATGACTCCAAACACTAGGCAAAATGTTTATAAATCCCTTCATAAATACTACAGGGTGAACAGATTTCTTCTCCGTTGTAAAGATCTGGAACTGTCGGTTTTTAATCAGGCTTTCTTCAATCACTATTTTGGAATGACATTTGTTTGTTTCGCTAACATTGGTTGCCTGTTCTGTCTCGCAGTCGCAATTTTTCACTGCTGTATTTATATGCCTATCATTGCTGCTTCAGATGCCGCCCCCCCCCCCCCCCCGTCCCCACCAGATCGCCACTCGACAAGCCGGACATACAGGATGCTGTATGCGTCCCTCAACCGCCTCCCGCACCTGAAGAAGTCCCTGCGTCGTCACTGATGCCCGACGCAGTCATACAGGAGGGGCTACAAGAGCAACTGATTGCCCTCCGTGACGCCGCAGAGGAGGGGGGCCAGCAAGTCGACAGTGCTCGGCTTCAGGCCCTCCTCTACCCCACCATGACTGCCGCGGCCGACGACCTCCCACCAACTCCCAACCTCCCCCGCTCCCCCACACCCTCAGCCACTCCCCCTGCCCCCCCCCCCCCACCTATCCACATACAACACAAGGGACCCTACAAAGAGCTTGAAGATATCCTAACTGCTCGCACTGAATACCCCTTCCCCATAAAATGGTCAGGCAATGATAATTATCGCCTGTATGTCCAGTCCCCCACTGATCTTACCAAAACCCTTATCATCCTCAGCAAGTTCAACATAGGTTTCTCCACCCCTCCTAAAAAGAACCGCCGCCTCCAGGTCGTTGTCAGAGGGCTTTCCATGGAGTACTCTGATGATGACCTGAGGAAGGCACTTACATCATTGAACATCACCACTACAGTTATATCCAGGATCATTTCCCCTCGAACCCGACGCCCCACCCCACTCTTCTTCGTCTCCGCCCCTGATACGCCGGAGAACCACCACCTCCTAACCCTCTCGCTCCTCGATCACGTTAGCATGACTATGGAGAAACTGCGCTCCAGGAGGATGATCCAGGTACGCTTTCACTGCCAGGGACTGGGGCACTTTGCGGGTGACGGCACCCATGAGGTGCGTTGTGTGAAGTGTGCTGGTGGTCACGCCTCCTCGGAGTCCTCTAAACCCCGACACGCTCCCCCCACCTGTGCCCGCTGTGGCGGGAATCACACGGGCAGCTACATGGGCTGCCCAAAAATCAAGTCATTCAAGGCAAGCCAGAAACGATTTGCAGGGCCATCGGCGGCGGCCCGACTGGGCACCAGTCACTCAGGTGCCCTGGTGGGATCGGCGCCATGGGCCCACCCCCAGCACGTGTCTCGCTCCCATCCCGCCCCTCTGAACTCCTACCCACCCCCCATCCTCTCCCTCCCCATCCCACCCCCCTCAACAGCCTTCCCTCACCTCCCCACCCAGCAGGCATCAAGCACTGCTTCCCCCTCCCCACAGCGGGTGTCACGCTCCGCTGTTCCTTCCCCATCCCACCAGCAGGCGTTAAGCACTGCTGCCCCCTTCCCCACCCGGTACAATCTCAGCAGCACCCTGTCTCCACCCCATCCTCTGTTCCCACCCACCTCGGTGACCTCATCACCAATGTTGTTGAGGCACTGATCTTGGCAATCTCCACCACATTCAACTCCCTCCTCCAAACCATCCCACACCAACTTGCCACTGCCCACTCCCAATCCATGTCCCCCATCACCACCACCACTCCCATTCCAACCAGTCATGGCTGTTAGATATCACGGACTGACAACCATGATCTGGAACGCCAATGGTCTCCCCAAACAACAGGGCGAGTTCCGACAGTTCCTCCTTGATGATGGGGTTAATATTTGCCTTGTTGCTGAGACGCACCTCAAACCTGGTGTTTTTGTCCGTGTAGCAAACTACTCCTGCTACAGGACAGACAGGCCCACCGCCTATGGTGGCATGGCTGTGTACATGCGTAACTCCCTCCGCCACCACCCCATTCCACTCCCCCAACTTAACACCGTGGAAGCCACTGGCGTTGTTGTCCACACGGTGAGGGGTCCCATCACGTTTGTGGCTCTTTATAGACCGCCTCGAGGCCTTCTTGAAACACCAGACTATGAGGCATTGCTGTCGCTCGGCAACGACGTCTTCGTTGGCGGTGACTTCAATGCCAAACATGCTGCCTGGGACAGTAGACTAACAAACACATCTGGTCGTCGACTTCTCCGGGTCGCTGAGCGGCACCATGCCCGCACAATCGGCCCACAGGACCCCACCATATACCCCACTGGAGGACGTCCCCCAGATGTCTTAGATATCGCAGTGGTGAAAGGTCTACCCCACCCCATCACTGCAGCCACGCACATCGCTCTAGCCTCTGACCACCGGCCAATCATCTGTTCCATCGATCTCGTTGGAACCATGACCGCACCGAGTGAAGGCCTGAACATCCACGGTATTGACTGGCAGTCCTACCAGTGACGGGTCGAAGCAGCCCTACCCACAATCCCTGCTGCCGATCAAACTGACGCAGATCACACCCTCATACACCTCGCCACCATTGCACTAGATGCTACAGCAGCAGCAGCCCCTCACTGTCCACAACGGCCCCCAGACCATCTGCGTCCCCTCCCCCCCCCCCCCACGTCCTTGCTCTCATCACAGAGAAAAACCGGACCATCCGAGAATGGCAGCTCACTCGGAATCCAGCAACCAAGCGCCTCATCAATAAACTACAGCGACAAATCAAGGCTGCGGTGCAAGACCACCGCAATCAGGCATGGGAGAACAAAATCTCTGCCATTGACCTGAGTGACACGTCTGCTTGGCGGCTCACAAAAAGCCTGCTGAGACGAGAGCAACGGATTCCCCCCCTCCAGGTCGGCAATGGCTTTGTGTCCGAACCAGACGCCAAGGCTAATGCCTTGGCTGATGTCTTCGCACACAACTTCACCCCGGTCAATGACCCCATTGACCCCAACCACATCCGCCTGGTAACGGCACACCTCCCACTACTCCTTGCCGTCCAGGACCCTGAGGATGAAATCACCCCCATCAATGAAGAAGAGGTTGAACTGCAATTGCGGTATCTCAAATCCAAGAAAGCTGGTGGCGCCGATAAGCTGATGAATGCCCTCCTAAAGCAGCTACCCCCAGCTTCTATTCCCATCCTGATGGCCACCTTCAACAACATCCTCACAACCAGGCAATATCCCACTGCCTGGAAACATGCTGAAATGGTCGCCATCTCCAAGGCTGGGAAGGATCTTCGTTCCCCTGCCAGCTACCGCCCCATCAGCCTCTTGCCCGCCATCTCCAAGGTGTTCGAGAGGCTGTACCTTAAACGACTGCTCATCCACATTGTCCGAGAACGAGTCCTCCCTGATGAGCAGTTTGGCTTCAGGCAGGGACACGCAACCACTCACCAACTCCTGCGCCTTGTAGAAGAGGCACTGGACGCCATAGAACGTAGGGAGTACTTCGGGGCCATACTCCTCGACGTGTCCAGAGCGTTTGACTCGGTCTGGCACGAAGGGCTGCTCTACAAATTATTTTCCCTTGGCTTTCCAGTGTCCCATGTACGGCTAATAGCTACATACCTGGAAGGCCGCACCTACCTCGTTAGGATCCCTGACGGGAAATCTACACGACGACGCATCAGGGCAGGAGTACCATAAGGCAGCGTACTTGGACCGCTACTCTACTCCCTCTTCACAGCCGATCTGCCCTCTGCGCCGAGGGTACACCTAGCTCTTTACGCAGATGATACTGCACTCTTCTCTCGTTCTCGGAGTGCGGCAGGTCTACATCAGCGGCTCCAAGGGGCCACAGATTCCCTAACCGATTGAGCTAGTACCTGGCGTCTGGCATTTAATCCCTCCAAAACCCAAGCCCTTATCATCTGCTGACGCCATATTCCCATTCGGCTCCCTCAGGTGACGGTCCTTGGTACCCCAGTCCCCTGGACTCGTACTGCGAAGTACTTGGGTGTTACCCTGGACCAACGCCTCACCTGGCGCCCCCACATCGATGACGTGCGTCGTAAGGCAATGGGGCGGCTATGCCTGCTCTACCCTCTCATCAATCCAACCTCTTCACTCCCCAGACACCTTGCTATTCGATTGTACACCTCCCTTGTTCACCCCATCCTTGAATATGCGGTGGTGGTGTGGGGCAATGCTGCGCCCACCCACTTCCGCCGACTCCAAACCGTCGAGAACCGGGCTCTCCGGCGTGCCCTCCACCTTCCTTTCGACTTCCCAACCCAAGAGCTTCACATCCTGGCCGAGGTGCCGCTCTTTCGTACCCGCATCCTCTCTGCAGCCAATTCCTTTTACCAACAAACCCATCACTCTCCTAATACCTTAATCCTTTCCCTGGATACCCGTGTTCACCGTCTAGCCACCACTCGATGGCCTGACCTTCTATTCCACCCCCCTTAACTTCGCATGCACAAGCCACCTCATCTCATGTCAATTACTCTCCCTCACATCATCGATCATCCCCCCAACATGTCATGTCATTCACCCCCCCCCCCCCCAGCACGCCACCCCCACTTCCACCCACACAGTCCCCAATGTTGGCCTAATCACGACATTCCCTTCCTCTTTCCACTTCTTCATCTGTCACCCTCTGACTTCTTTCTCTTCCCCCCCCCCCCCCAACCCACCACTCAAGATTGTCTGCCACCACCATCAAGACGCCGCTATGAAGAAGAAGAGGTCATGTGCGTCTGCGTCTGCGGACCTGGCTGGCGTCACACACGCCCGTGCGTCGCTGTGCAACAAGCTGTGTTCCAGCTCCGCAAGACAGCGGTTGACATTCCGCTGCCACAGCGGAATGTCAGTGTGCACCGCCCTTCTTAGGTCCTGCACTTCCGCACTCGAGCCCAAGTCTCTGGCCTCAATCGCAGCGTGTACCTCCTCGTCTATTGTTTGATTAAGGTCGGTGTCTTTTGCCTCTAACCAGTTCGTAAATTCCTTTTCAATTTTGTTTGCCTGTTCGGATATTTTCTGCTCTATTGCTTCACTTGTGTCAATTTCTAATTTTTCCATCCTGTTAGCCAGTACACTGATTTCATCTACGATATTGGCGTTAGCCACCTGGGTATTATCTACTCTTTAGCTCAGTTCTTGCACCGCTTTGGGTATGGTTCCATAGTTTTGTCTCAAACGAACAATGTCACTTTGCATAGCTTCCAAAGATTGCATTAACTGCAAGTCTCCCTCACGCTGGCATCGATCACGCTCTGCTTGTTCATGCATAAACGTAGCTTGGAAACTGAGCATGCGCTCGAACATAACTCTTAATTATTGCACTTCTGACACCTCACCACTCTCTGGTCCGTGTCTAGTGCGTGTGGGTGGCACAGTGTTTCTACTTTCAACTGAATCACTGGCTGGCAGTGGCAACATTTCTTGCCCTTCTTCCCCCTGATTCTCACATTGTACTTCCTGAACCACGCCACTAACATTACTTTGTGCCCCACTTTCTAACTCGGTATCACTGCTTGCTAACTGTTGTTCATTATCCATGTTTATATTTTTCTGATTACGCAATCTAACCATAGTCAACAAAAGAAACAAAATCTGACTAAATATCCTAACACTCAGGTTTCACTGACATAATCACACAAGAAATGGTCATTTGTTGAAACACACTTATTATATACTACGATGACTAACTACTCAAATGTCCTGTTATTAAAAAAAAAAAAACAAAAAAAACACTAACAACAAGCACACACCACCGCACTGAGGCTACTTTACTACCGACAGGACAACTACACTGTAGCTTTACCTTTTCGTGATCTATCTTGAGTGCAGCTGCCCCCAGGTATTATGGTAGGTAATTAATTTTTTGATATAATGAGCTCTCTTCTTCAGCTTGCCTCTGGGTATATAGTGTTCTCATGTAAAAAATCATATACAGGTATTACCACACAATATTGGTTAGGCAATACATACAATACATGAAAAAATTATTAACTGTTCTCCAAAAAAATTCGACTACAATAACTCCCTAATTATCTCATGGGTATTTTGTGGCCACTACTTATTCGGGCCCCACGTTGGGCGCCAGTTTAATGAGAAATAAATATTTATTATGTAAAAAAGTGAATGTATGAAATTTAGGGAAGAAATGGCTTTAAATGTTTTTGTTATTTACTCGTTCAGTACGAACTTTGTTGTAGAACCCCTTTTTTTACGTGTGGTAATAAAAATTCATTTAGACAGAATTAAGCACATTTAAAATTACGTGAACTTTAGCAACCCTCTCATGCTGATAAATTCAAACTAACTGATTAATAACATTTATGACTCTGAAAATTATTTCAATTAAATTTTTTATGTATTTCGGCGTTGGCACACATTTTCTAAATGCAGTGGGTTTTTAAATGTTTACTAAATTCTTTCCCGGCGTTAGCTGTGGAATACAAGACTGTCTCTGTTAGCATAAAATGGTTAAATATTGCCAAGCCGACCTGAACGTTTAATTGTCATTGACAAAACACACTCACTATACGTTTAAGTTATTTGCTTTAGAAATTGAAAGAACCAACAGACTAACAACTTCAACGTTAATTATCCGCCTATGAATGCACAAATGTAAAACCAGTAATAAATCCAGTCAGCCTCAGGATCGCTGTAAAAGAAAAATATTTCGTAATTCACTGCTAATTTTACCTGCTCCCGATTTATGGGTTTGGTTAATTTTATAGCGGAACAATTTTTTTAAATGTGCCGCCACTGCAAATCGTTCGGTCGCGGCACAGCCCAGCAACACCAACGATAATCGCTAAAAATGCTGAAAATTCTTTAAAGAAATATTATAGATGACGTGGGCAAGCTAATTTACATTAGTAATACACAATTTTGATAAATTATAATGTATTTAGACCATAACAATAATTAAAATTACACACCTTTATAATTTCTCCTCTAATGGCGGCTAAAGATAGATACAGACAAAAGATGTCTACTCATACATATAATGCTACGTCACAGGTTCCTCTCTCTCTCTCTCTCAGCTCTCGAGGGAGACGACAAAGAATGCACATTATGTAGTGCTTTTTGTAGTATTGCTGATAATGAATATCTCTTTGTAATCTTACAACATTATTTTCCTCTGGGGTGTATGTTACATTTTTTCATCGCAGATATTAACATATTTCGTAATTACATTATGAGTATAGAAATATTACAATCATAAATACATCGAGAATATTATTACAGAAAATATTACAATAATAACCAACGTCCTTTACACACAATTAAATAATATTTTTTGTTAAGCAATTACAGTACATACGAATTGCTTTTTTGTTGGTATGAACTGTACGTAGTGTTCTCATTACCGTACACGTTCCTAACAGGCGTGCCACAGTTGTTGTTAAGCATTTGCAAATGTGCACGCTCGAGGTCAGCAATTCTGTGTGTCATTTCATTTCATTAATAGTGTGTGTGCTGCCAGGGAACTTTACAATTTGTATTTCATGTGAGTTCTTTGTTCCATTTCACAACTAGGATGGAATACATAAGGAATCAATAGCCATGTTCTGTTCAGTCATCCACGTTTGCATGTTAATCGTACTGATTTTCTACCCCTTAAATGATACTGTTAATATTAATATTCACATTGGATTATTTTTCTACCTTTTGTAAACGTATGGTCATGTAAAGTCACGTGGTCCGTTGAAAGGCACTTGTATCTAAGACGTATACATGTTTATTCAGTATTAATATAATTTGGGACTATTATGATGTTATTTATCACTCCTGTACTCGTTATTCAAATGCTGGCATGCACCGACTCAAAACATTCGTTCGAGAAGGGATTACGTTCACCTTCATTAGATTTAACGACGAGAAAGAGTAAAGTGTCTTCAGAAAAAGTAATAGTTTCTTGTTTTCCAAGCGCGAATTTCAATAAATAATGTAAGTGCGTGTTGCAATGGAGCTTGAAGGCACATGTCTGCAGTGACCAAGACGTCGGTATTTAGCTGCCATATGAGCTCATCTCAATTTATTATGCGTTGTAGGAGACAGCGTGCAAACTCATCAACTACACGTGCAGGGTGTGATCCAGTAGCACAGATGTAGTGCAGCCACATGAGATCCGCCGTAAAGATTATTGGTTCAGCTCACAGAGGCTGGACAAAGGTATGGAAACACCAAGAGCACAACACATTACCGTGCTTAATAGGGTGTAGGAAACCCGTTGGCATACAAAACCACTTCCAGTGGTCTCGGAGTTGATGACTGCGGCTACAGTATTGCTTTCGAGGGAACATTACATCATTCTTCCTGAAAATAGAGGCAAGATAAGGTAACGATGATGGAGGTGGACAGCGATCACACAGTTTTCTCTCCAGACCACAAAGAGTCAATAATATGCAGAACTGGTGATTGTGGTGGGCAGGGGAAATGAGGCAATTCATTCTACTGCTCCCACAACCTTTCCCGGACGATGCGAGCTGTGTGATTAGGGGCCGTGTCATCTTGGAACACACCATCACCATTGGGGGACAAACATCGCATCATGGCACTGACCTAGTCAGCCAAAATGGTCACTTATTCCTTGGCAGTAATGCGACCTCGCTGAGTAACCATGGAGCCCATGGGATACCATATTGTGACTGTACACATCATCAGCGAACCACTGCCATATTTCATTCTTGGAACGCAAAATCGACTAGAAGTTGGACCAGTGTCAAACAAGACGTAACAGACCCAAATGACTTTCTGCTATTGCTCCACAGTCAGAGTTCCATGGCTTCGACACCACGTTTTCCTGTTATGAACATTTGCATCAATGATGAGTGGTTTTCGAATTCCATCTCGCTCTCAGCGATACCCTGCATATGGAGCTCCCTTCCTGTTCTTTTGTTGCTGACAGGACTCGTGAGTGCGACATTCAGTTCTGGAGTGAGTTTTGCCTGATATCTTGGTTACAGAGTCACTCACGACAAGAACACCACAATGCCCACGTTCTAATTGACTAGGCTCCGACGTAACGCACTCACAACTACATCGAATGCTGTTCTCACTATGAGTTACAGTTGCAAGCTATTGGGTATATTGCTAAGGTACCGTTTGTGTGAAATAGGACAGCACTACATGTCAGTTTGCCTAGAATCTGCATTTATATTCAAGCTTTCATTTGTCGTGATTTTTTCATATTTTTTGTTCAACGCCTGTATTTTGGTTTAGTTTATCTTAAATCCCCTTTTCATTATTATGTTGCTCTATGAGAAAATTCCTGGTCAGTAGAGCGTATACGATAGGCACACTATAATATTAGAACAAATAATCCCTCGGTCATAAATAATAAGTCAAAATTGACCAGGCTTCGACGCTGCTATGAGCGTCATAGCAGCGTCGAAACCTGGACAATTTTGACTTAATATTTGTGACCGAGGGCTTGTTTGTTCTAATATAATTCTGACACGGTCACTGAACCTTAGCAGCTATGTTCAAAGTTTTAAGCACACTATGTTGTTTTTTCCACTTATAGGTTAGATTGCATACAAAGGGGAATGTCTTCAGATTATTAAACCAGAATCATAATGTGTTATGAATGCAAAGGTTAAAATTTAATGTAGTGGCGGGATCTCGATATAAACCGTCGTCATTAGGTCCTCAATGTAAATAGTCGCGACTCATATGTCTGCGTCATCAGTCAATTCTTGTAGGAAGTCCTCTGTACAACAGAACACACACCACTTGGGTTTCCACTATCCTCTTATCCTCTTTACCTCTGCAATAGACTTCAGGACGATGATAAAGATTACATCAAACGTGATATCATGAGTACACAAAGCTCAGATCGCAATTCACAAATATAAATAAGTATTACATAAATTAAAATCATTTTCCTTTTTTTCTTTTTTTTAACAGCCTTAAGGAAGCATTTGCAATGGGAGCATGTTTCTACAAACGTGTGTGTATATTATTAAATTATAATATATAGGGCACACACGGGGAAGAAAAATGAAACACTGCAGTCACAAACTGCGAAATCTGACGAACAAAATTTCATTTGAAAGTGCCTCAGTGTGCAAATTTATCCGTTTACTTATTTCCAAGGCGTCCGTTGCGGCCACATCTTTTCACAACTTTTTAAATAAACAAGTCCGAAATGCGTCAGCAGTTCAGCAGTTTTTTCGAAAGTCTTAATGAATTTGAGACTAGCATCTCAGTTTATTAATAATCACCCAGCTTTCGATCTTGTGATACGTTTGTCACAGGAACCAACTTATTAGTATTGAAGGTAATTCGTTTCGACTTCTGTGGCGCACGACACGGACGAGGCCAATCAACGCCTTTCATGTTAACGTTTGTAATTACCTTAATGGACAGCGCCTAGCACACTTCTTTATTTATTTTCTTGTTACACTTACATTCAGTCGCCCTACTGAAGTTTGGATTAAGAGGTGCTGCTTATTATTCTCAGAGATCCAAGATATTCTCCGGAAGTTAGAGCTCTTTATAAATTGTAACACAGAGAGCGTCGTTGTTTACACTGTCGCTAGTAAAAGGGTTTACGTTATTGGAACGAGTGCGTATCATGGTAAATTTAATAAAAGTACGTTTCCTGAGGAATATCGAAGATGGAGGTTAATAATTGGGGCAGTGGCTTCGAAAGAAATATTTATGAGATGGATAGGTCATATTCAGATCCTAGTTATTCGTAAGCAGAACTACAGTGACTCTTGTAGATGGATGGTAGGCCATTTCGTAAACGTTTCAGTATCACTGGCCACCTGTGAGACAACATGCCAAAATTAACAACCACTAAAACCATGACATGGAATGAATCCGGAAACTGAGTTTTCAAGATCAACATCAGAGGACCTTGCCTCATCGGTGTATGGCCGCTGACAGACTGGAAGCTCTTCCGCGCTTACAGTGTCTTAATCTGGATTCTGGGCCTGGAGAATATCGTGGAAGGTATGGTTGGGATTTACCTGAGCCATGGTGACTTGGAAGAGATAACACTGGTGCTGCCCAATACGTTCACCACTGCCGGCGGCTTCTTCAAAATAGCGTTCTTCCTCAGGGACCCCTATGGTTACAACGTCCTGGTCCGCCTCATGGACGAAGTCCTGTCAGACTCCAGCCAGTTTAGCAGGGACAACCAGCAGATGATGTCCATCGCGAAGGAAGCGCGCCGGACCGCACAACGCCTGTCAGTCTTCATTTATGCTTTTGTCACTTCGCACATCGCCCTTTCGCTTCCCATGCCGCTGATTGCGTTTGCTGGGGAAGGGAAACTGCCATTCATACAGCACCCGTGGATCAACTCGACGACGTCTCCGGCCTACGGCACAATGTACGCACTGCAATGCCTGTCTTCTGGGTACCACATCTACATTAGTCTCGGAATGGACTGCTTCTCCACCGGGGTGATGATCCATACAACAGCCTGCTTGAGAATACTGTCTTTGCGAATTACTGCCCTGCTGTCGGACAACGTTCCAAGTAGCGAGGGCTCGGCCACGGGCATGTGTTATGGGAGTGGAGAACCTGTGGCACGTGATGAGATGTACAAGAAATTGCGAGCCTGTATATGCAGCCACCAGAAGATTATTGGGTGAGTGGCGTCTCCTGTGATGTTAACAAATTCGGGTATCTTCAGAAACAATGTTTGTGCTGCGCAAGCGACAAGACAATCAGTGGGAGATAGCAACTGTTTAATCCCTTGCAGTTTCACTTAGGAGTGGCTGCCACAAGGACAGCTTTTAGTCAGATACTAAAATGTAGACTTTCACGGCCGGAAATATCATGTCCATTACAATTATCCGGGCTGTTATGCCGTGGTCGGTTGATGAATTTTGTCTCAGTTCCCAAAGTTTCGTCTCCGACTGCGGGTGACATCTTCAAGGGGGTCCGTAGGTCGATGGAAGGTCCAACACACCCACTGGCTCGTTACTGACTCCCGCTAAATTCCGTGTCCGCGCGCTCCCGCGCCGCGGTGTGACGTCACGTGTTTTGAAAACGTCAGTGCAATTGGCCGCTGTCCGTCGCCGTCGATCGCCGTTGCCATCACCCAGTAGTGGACGGGTGGTACACATCTTTAACACCGGCATCCACTACCGTTTAATTCCACGCCCTCCTCCTTTCGATTGAAATTATTTGGGTGTTTAGCGGTTTCGATTGCCTCCCTGTAGAGCCTTTCGTAGTATCCGCTTGTGGCCGCTAGTACTTGCGTCTCCTCGAAACGAATATTGTGGTTCCCCGGCTGAAAAGTATGCTCCGCAACAGCTGATCGTTCCGTTTCTCTTCTTCTACCATTTCCCTTGTGCTCTTCCAAACGTTTAGAAACAGTTCTTTTAGTAGTACCCACATAAACATCACCACAGCTGCATGGGATCCTATACACTCCACCTTTTTCCAAAGGTTTGTGAGCGTCCTTGGCAGGCTTAAGGTATTCCTGTATCTTCCTGGTGGGCTTGTAAATTACGGTAATATTCCGCTTCGTCTAGATCCTCCCTATTCTTTCCGTTACATTTTTAACAAACGGCAGGAAAATCTTAGATTTTGCGGTAGCCTGTACATCAGTATGATTTCCGCGTGGCTGCCTCAACGCACGTTTTATTTCGGCCGACGAATATCCGTTCTTCATTAGTGCATTGTGGAGATGTTCCATCTCAGCGTCGAGCAACTCAGGTTCACAAATATTTCTAGCTCTGTCCGCTAACGTCTTGATAACACCCCGCTTCTGTTGTGGGTGGTGGTTCGAATGCCGGTGCAAATAACGGTCCGTGTGCGTGGGTTTGCGGTATACCGAGTGGCCCAAACTACCATTTTCGTTTCTAAAAACAAGCACATCGAGGAAATGTAATTTGCCGTCTACCTCCTCCTCCATTGTAAACTGAATTCTCAGGATTATACTGTTCAGATGTTCGTGGAACCGGCTTAGTTCCTCCCTACCATGTCTCCACAGCACAAACGTGTCGTCCACGTATCGGAACCATACATCTGGTTTTTTGCTGGCAGTACCTAAGGCCTGTTCTTCGAATTTCTCCATAAAGAAGTTTGCAATTACGGGACTTAGGGGGCTTCCCATAGCCACGCCATCCGTTTGCTCATAAAACTGTTCATTCAACTTGAAGTATGTGGTCGTCAAACAACACTTAAACAGTTCTGAAATATCGGCAGGAAAAATTCGATCCAGCTGTTCCAATACATCATTAAGTGGAACCATGGTAAACAGCGATACCACATCGAAGCTGACCATCGAATCGAAAATCGGTAGATATGATGTACATGCGTCTACAAATGATTAAAGTTTCAGAAAAACTTGATGATAACACGTTGGTCCAACTCAGGCCCTTATTTAAGCAGTTATTCGGCTTGGCAATGATTGATGGAGCTTTTGTGTGTCCTTCTGAGGGATATCGTGCTAAATTCTGTCTAAATGGCACTTTAGATCGTCAAACTCACAAGGTGGTTGGAGGGCCCAACCTTTAATGCCCCTAAAGGTATGGTCTAGAAGAGATCCGGCGACCTTGGTGGTCAAGATAGGATTTGGCAGACACGAAGACAAGCAGTAAAAACTCTCGCCACGTGTGGATGGAGATTATCTTGCTGAAATGTAAGCCCAGGATCGCTGGCCGTGAAGGGGAACAAAACGAGAAGTAGAATATCGTCGACGTAGAGGTATGCTGTAAGTGTGCCGTAGATGATATCCAAAGAGGTCCTGCTATCAAATGAAAATATGGCGAGCTACAGGTTGCCGTCTGGGGCTTCTCCAGCAGGCTTCTTCGCAGGTCATCGAGGTTTAGTTCGAGGCGGAACTCACCACTGTAGACAATTCTACTACGTTCAAAGAGATTCCAGGCCAATGTGCCCGACTCCACTGCAAATGAGTTTGTTGATGTCGGAGGTCAATGCCAGTAGGCAGAAGGGGCGCTGTGAGGTCACGGCCGTTTCTATGAGCCGCCTGTTAATGTCCCTCGTGATTAACGAAGCACCAGTTGCACCGGGTTGGTCGACGATAATGACGAATCAGGGATTCCGAGTGCCTCTCTGACGATTCCTCGGTCCTCGTGTTCTGTCGTCTGTTGTGGCTGTTTTCGGCGATGGTTCACCCACTCCTTCCAACATCGTCGAATAGTGGCATTGCTCCTATTCAGATGTCGAGCTATTCGCCAATTACTTCAATCTGCTTCTCTGGGCCCAACTACACTATCTCAACTGCTGACACCCACGTATTTTATTGACGCGCCTGCTGTCTGCGAGGCTTAGTTACTATCCAGTTCACGAAGATTACATTTCCTAGTATCGACATGTCCTTTGTTTACTATCCTTGATAGCTTCAAAATGGTTCAAATGGCTCCAAGCACTATGGGACTTAACATCTGAGGTCATCAGTCCCCTAGACTTAGAACTACTTAAACCTAACTAACCTAAGGACATCACACACATCCATGCCCGAGGCAGGATTCGAACCTGCAACCGTAGCAGCAGCGCGGTTCCGGACTGAAGCGCCTAGAACCACTCGGCCACAGCGGCCGGCCCTTGATAGCTGCATGGTGAAACTGCACTGCATCGTCACACATTCCTCCATCGGCAGCCAGAGTTTACTGTTTTGCATCTTCAAAAAAAAATGTTCAAATGTGTGTGAAATCTTATGGGACTTAACTGGTAAGGTCATCAGTCCCTAAGCTTACACACTACTTAACCTAAATTATCCTAAGGACAAACACGCACACCCATGCGTGAGGGAGCACTCGAACCTCCGCCGGGACCAGCCGCACAGTCCATGACTGCAGCGCCTAAGACCGCTCGGCTAGTCCCGCGCGGTTTTGCATCTTCCATCTATGTTGTTGTTGTTGTGGTCTTCAGTCCTGAGACTGGTTTGATGCAGCTCTCCATGCTACTCTATCCTGTGCAAGCTTTTTCATCTCCCAGTACCTATTGCAACCTACATCCTTCTGAATCTGCTTAGTGTATTCATCTCTTGGTCTCCCTCTACGATTTTTACCCTCCACGCTGCCCTCCAATACTAAATTGGTGATCCCTTGATGCCTCAGAACATGTCCTACCAACCGATCCCTTCTTCTGGTCAAGTTGTGCCACAAACTTCTCTTCTCCCCAATCCTATTCAATACTTCCTCATTAGTTATGTGATCTACCCATCTAATCTTCAGCATTCTTCTGTAGCACCACATTTCGAAAGCTTCTATTCTCTTCTTGTCCAAACTATTTATCGTCCATGTTTCACTTCCATACATGGCTACACTCCATACAAATACTTTCAGAAATGACTTCCTGACACTTAAATCAATACTGGATGTTAACAAATTTCTCTTCTTCAGAAACGCTTTCCTTGCCATTGCCAGCCTACATTTTATATCCTCTCTACTTCGACCATCATCAGTTATTTTGCTCCCCAAATAGCAAAACTCCTTTACTACTTTAAGTGCCTCATTGCCTAATCTAATTCCCTCAGCATCACCCGACTTAATTACACTACATTCCATTATCCTTGTTTTGCTTTTGTTGATGTTCATCTTATATCCTCCTTTCAAGACACTGTCCATTCCATTCAACTGCTCTTCCAAGTCCTTTGCTGTCTCTGACAGAATTACAATGTCATCGGCGAACCTCAAAGTTTTTATTTCTTCTCCATGAATTTTAATACCTACCCCGAATTTTTCTTTTGTTTCCTTTACTGCTTGCTCAATATACAGATTGAACAACATCGGGGAGAGGCTACAACCCTGTCTTACTCCCTTCCCAACCACTGCTTCCCTTTCATGTCCCTCGACTCTTATAACTGCCATCTGGTTTCTGTACAAATTGTAAATAGCCTTTCGCTCCCTGTATTTTACCCCTGCCACCTTCAGAATTTGAAAGAGAGTATTCCAGTCAACATTGTCAGAAGCTTTCTCTAAGTCTACAAATGCTAGAAACGTAGGTTTGCCTTTTCTTAATCTTTCTTCTAAGATAAGTCGTAAGGTCAGTATTGCCTCACGTGTTCCAGTGTTTCTACGGAATCCAAACTGATCTTCCCAGAGGTTGGCTTCTACTAGTTTTTCCATTCGTCTGTAAAGAATTCGTGTTAGTATTTTGCAGCTTTGGCTTATTAAACTGATTGTTCGGTAATTTTCACATCTGTCAACACCTGCTTTCTTTGGGATTGGAATTATTATACTCTTCTTGAAGTCTGAGGGTATTTCGCCTGTTTCATACATCTTGCTCACCAGATGGTAGAGTTTTGTCAGGACTGGCTCTCCCACGGCCGTCAGTAGTTCCAATGGAATATTGTCTACTCCGGGGGCCTTGTTTCGACTCAGGTCTTTCAGTGCTCTGTCAAACTCTTCACGCAGTATCGTATCTCCCATTTCATCTTCATCTACATCCTCTTCCATTTCCATAAGATTGTCCTCAAGTACATCGCCCTTGTATAGACCCTCTATATACTCCTTCCACCTTTCTGCTTTCCCTTCTTTGCTTAGAACTGGGTTTCCATCTGAGCTCTTGATATTCATACAAGTCGTTCTCTTATCTCCAAAGGTCTCTTTAATTTTCCTGTAGGCGGTATCTATCTTACCCCTAGTGAGATAGGCCTCTACATCCTTACATTTGTCCTCTAGCCATCCCTGATTAGCCATTTTGCACTTCCTGTCGATCTCGTTTTTGAGACGTTTGTATTCCTTTTTGCCTGTTTCACTTACCGCATTTTTATATTTTCTCCTTTCATCAATTAAATTCAATATTTCTTCTGTTACCCAAGGATTTCTACTAGCCCTCGTCTTTTTACCTACTTGATCCTCTGCTGCCTTCACTACTTCATCCCTCAAAGCTACCCATTCTTCTTCTACTGTATTTATTTCCCCTATTCCTGTCAATTGCTCCCTTATGCTCTCCCTGAATCTCTGTACAACCTCTGGTTCTTTCAGTTTATCCAGGTCCCATCTCCTTAAATTCCCACCTTTTTGCAGTTTCTTCAGTTTTAATCTACAGGTCATAACCAATAGATTGTGGTCAGAGTCCACATCTGCCCCTGGAAATGTCTTACAATTTAAAACCTGGTTCCTAAATCTCTGTCTTACCATTATATAATCTATCTGATACCTTTTAGTATCTCCAGGGTTCTTCCATGTATACAACCTTCTTTCATGATTCTTAAACCAAGTGTTAGTTATGATTATGTTGTGCTCTGTGCAAAATTCTACCAGGCGGCTTCCTCTTTCATTTCTGTCCCCCAATCCATATTCACCTACTATGTTTCCTTCTCTCCCTTTTCCTACACTCGAATTCCAGTCACCCATGACTATTAAATTTTCGTCTCCCTTCACAATCTGAATAATTTCTTTTATTTCATCATACATTTCTTCAATTTCTTCGTCATCTGCAGAGCTAGTTGGCATATAAACTTGTACTACTGTAGTAGGTGTGGGCTTATGCGTTCACTATGCTGTTTGTAGTAGCTTACCCGCATTCCTATTTTCCCATTCATTATTAAACCTACTCCTGCATTCCCCCTATTTGATTTTGTGTTTATAACCCTGTAGTCACCTGACCAGAAGTCTTGTTCCTCCTGCCACCGAACTTCACTAATTCCCACTATATCTAACTTCAACCTATCCATTTCCCTTTTTAAATTTTCTAACCTACCTGCCCGATTAAGGGATCTGACATTCCACGCTCCGATCCGTAGAACGCCAGTTTTCTTTCTCCTGATAACGACATCCTCTTGAGTAGTCCCCGCCCGGAGATCCGAATGGGGGACTATTTTACCTCCGGAATATTTTACCCAAGAGGACGCCATCATCATGTAATCATACAGTAAAGCTGCATGCCCTCGGGAAAAATTACGGCTGTAGTTTCCCCTTGCTTTCAGCCGTTCGCAGTACCAGCACAGCAAGGCCGTTTTGTTTATTGTTACAAGGCCAGATCAGTCAATCATCCAGACTGTTGCCCTTGCAACTACTGAAAAGGCTGCTGCCCCTCTTCAGGAACCACACGTTTGTCTGGCCTCTCAACAGATACCCCTCCGTTGTGGTTGCACCTACGGTACGGCTATCTGTATCGCTGAGGCACGCAAGCCTCCCCACCATCGGCAAGGTCCATGGTTCATGGGGGGGGCTTCCATCTATACCTTTATGAATATCAATTTGCGACCAATTTGATTAACTCCTTCATGATGCGTCTTTTTTCTGTCTTAGAGTGTTTTTTGTATTTAAAGTTGCGCTTTTGCACTCCTGTGCTCTTGTTTTCCACATTAGAACCGTTATCACAGCCTTGCTCCCTCATATCGTCTAAAATTATTTTCATTTCCTCTAACTTCTTTTAAGACTACCTCTGTAAGTCCCAAACCAGATTATCTATTACAGCTACAAAACCAGTAAAAAAGAAGTGTATAAATCACCAGTGCCTGTTTAGTGCATTTGTAGCACATAAAGGAAAAGTGGCTATCTTCGGATATCGAGAATACGTACTTTCCGACATACCACGACCAACATTAATGGTTCGAAAACAAGCACTTTTGAAAGTACTTTCATTTACGGTAGCGAAAAGTAATAGTTAAATACTCAATAAGGCAAAACTAAAAACAGAACTTGAGACACAGCCGAGAAAAATAATTCAGTGGAGCGTGACTAGAAGAATAGTATAAGTGATATGAATGGCAGATCCAAAGGGGAGGGAGTAGTGGATGCACGAATCTTACCACCTGTAAACGCTGCTTAATCACAGTGTTTGGATTCAGAAAACTATTGCATGTGACGGGCAGCTCACATTTCACTTACTCTTTGTTTATTATTACGAAATGTTTTTCTCAGTGACAGTGCTATATAAGCTGAAGGTTCCTCTTTAGGAACCGTTAGGCCTTCATATGCTGACATTTATTTTTTTTCTCTTTTATAAAATTTTTCGTTTGTGTCGGGGCTTTCAAGCAGACATAGGTATCTTTCATGTTTGTGTAGCCGCTGTAATTAAATCGAGTTGGCAACACTGTCACTATCAGGTTTTGCTACTTTTAAAGACGCAAACCAGGTCACCAACTACAGAACTTCATTTGTCATCTGCTTCAATATACAGTAGATAATTCCTAGTAAGATACCAGATTTTATGATTGCTTTGTATTTCTTTCTTACACTTCTACGTTTATACAAAACTTTCATTGCCTTGTGTTGTGGACTGGCAAGACAGCCAATCCACTATGAAGGAAGCCGAAAGGCACGCGTTTAAGCTCACGCAGGCTGGCGTGAGGTATGTTTTACAG
This sequence comes from Schistocerca americana, assembly GCF_021461395.2. Lineage (NCBI taxonomy): Eukaryota > Metazoa > Arthropoda > Insecta > Orthoptera > Acrididae > Schistocerca > Schistocerca americana. The sequence continues at coordinate 408,487,075 of NC_060126.1, read as the reverse complement.
CGTCAATAGTAACTGGTAATGGCGCCATGCTAGGTCGTAGCAAATGACGTAGCTGAAGGCTATGCTAACTATCGTCTCGGCAAATGAGAGCGTAATTTGTCAGTGAACCATCGCCAGCAAAGTCGGCTGTGCAACTGGGGCGAGTGCTAGGAAGTCTCTTTAGACCTACCGTGTGGCGGCGCTCGGTCTGCAATCACTGATAGTGGCGACACGCGGGTCCGACGTATACTAACGGACCGCGGCCGATTTAAAGGCTACCACCTATCAAGTGTGGTGTCTGGCGGTGACACCACACCTTGTTTAGTTCGTCCCTTTGCAAATATATTAAAATTCGACATTTTGTCACCCCCAAAACCCTGCCACCCTATGCTGTGGCACGGCTCGTCCCCCTATGGTCTGCCCTGTTTATTCCACTAATACTTGTTTATTTCAAACCTGTTTTGGCTTATTGAGTCACTGGCAGGAAAACAACTGCTTAGCATCAATAAGGGACACTAGTGTGTAGGAAATCGAACATTTAAAACGAAGTAATCATTAAAACACACAGTCATTCGTCGTGACATTAGGTCAGAAATGTCAAATCGAATGCTCTGCACTCACCTCAAGCAAAAAGCGGGTTAAATTCCAGCGTTAAATTACAATTTACGTCATCGATAGTATCGAACGCAGTAATTAAATGTGTCACACGATACTGAAGCATACAAGTTGTGTTACTGTAATACTAAAGATTGTGAGGAAACACAAAATAAGATATACGACAATTGTATTGTGCTCAGCTATATGGAGATAAATGTGATAATTATGACTGAGGTCTGGTCATTGAGAACGAGGTTGGTCGTTTTGGGCTAAATCCTGATTTACCTCTAGAGATTGTAATAGACAAATGTTTTTCCCTATGATGCCTTTCAATCTACGAACTTCCTTCGGCACATGTTCAGCAACATGAAATCTCATTCTCCAGCTATGTTCAGAGCAGTCGCTCTAACTACTCTAGCCCGTCCTGTTTGATCAGTATGTAATTTGTTAAACTCAATATCAGTGATTTCGTCAACACCACTATTATTTAAAAAAAAATTATATCCTTACTGTTGTGTAAGATATAAACTGTGGTGCCCCTTACATCAATGAAATTTTAAACCTGCAAAATTTGAGAGTTTTGGCTACTTAGCTGGATAAACTTTCTAAATATGGGATACTATATCAGTGGATTTTAGTTATGATTGTTCGTGCAGAGGGGGCATAAAGATAGGGCGAGATCTTCATTTCTGTACTTTCACGACCAGCTGACAGTGTTTTGAACAAGTGTTGAGCATTGGGTAAAAACGTTTTGATTACATCACATCCCATTACACAAGAGTGTCGCTTCTGCAATAGGCATCAGATGACTTCAGGTATTATCTGTCGGATCATTTATACGAGGGATTCTACAGTGAAAATCCAGTGAAGCTTTATGCATATGTGGTACACAGTGCCTCTGGTGTCCCCATCAATCGCGTGATGTAGCACTTTCCGCTTCTGAGCGCGCAGTGAGCAATTAGAGATGCCTAGAAAATAGTATCCCCCACCAAATGTGAAGCGTTGCTCGCGGGTTTCTTCTGCTTTCATTCACCCCACATAATGTAACTGCTTTGCGTTTCTTTCTTCACGACAATACTCCACCGCACACCGCAAATGCAACGATGACGCTCCTGCAGCGTTTGCAATGGAATGTGTTTAATTACACAACGCACAGACCGCACTTGTCTCCCTCTGATTTTCATCTCTTCGCTCACGTGAACTGTTGGTTGTTAGGACATCATTTTGGCACCGAAAACGAGTTGGAGACCAGCTTAGGAAACAGGACGCAGACACGCCTTCTATGATGGGACTATTAGAAATTTGATACCATGCTACAACAAATGCCAGAGTCAGAGGGGCGATTTAGTAGAGAAGTAACTGGAAAGTGTAGCTAAATGTTTCAAAAAAATATTTTTACTTTGGTTTCCATTTCCGATAGAACGAATGTTGAAAGAATAGAAGCAGCCCTCATATATACCGTCGAAACTAACGGTATTATCACACATATGTGACGTCCACTGGATACTACATTTCCTTTAATTATGTTTCCCCTATAAAAAACGACACAATGGGTTATGTTTATTAGTAAGTGTGCAGTCCAATAGCAAATCCTTTCTGATATTCCGTAAGTAGGCTACCGAAACATAACCGCATCGCAAGCTTCGTTGAAGCCAAGGCATTGCACCAACTAGTATACTATTGTCTTCTTAAGGTTATGAAAGATATAAAATCACTCTGTTTTTTCCTCGGACCATTTGTTGTTTCTTTCATTTTATCCCATAGTAGAGCTTACTCATAGGCCATAGCAGGAAATTTAGGTAGTACCGTCATTGACCTTCCATTCAATGCCAATTGCCTGGGGATATTTATGAGAGACAGACGGAATAGATGAGGGTAGAGATGTGGAACACACTGGTCCTGGTACCACACATTAAAGCCAGTTCTGCCCTTGTATTCTGACTGAAGAACGTATAAAATAGTGTGAGCTAGACAAAAAAGGCAAAGTATTTGGCCAGATAAATTACAGCCTAAATGTTTGTTGTGAATGTTCCTGTGTCGCCGCAGTGGCTCCAGGAGAGCGAAGCGGCAATGTCCCAAGTGTGACAGTCACTAGAATGAAATCGTTTCCCCTAATGAGTTAAGAGTATTTTCATTTAGCTAATTACGTGCTGCATAAATTAAATTCACGGTAAACGTCTCGATGAAGGTCGTCTCAACTGGATAAAATTGAATACTCTTTTAAAACAGTATAAGCATGCTGATCCCTTATAAATAATTCCTCTTTGGTATGCAAAGAGATATCACGGAGAAACAAATTTAATAGGGCTTGCAAAATTCTTCATCGGTCTGACATATTGTATTACCATGGTTGGATAACGCTGTACTCACTCACTTCTCTCCTAATACACGGCTCTTTGAAAGTTAAAGGAGATTATTTCTTTCTAGTACAGTATTTATGAACATCTCCGTTGTTTTCAAAGTTACGCTGTGTCTTGTTCATAAATTGCATCACTGACGCTGTGGTTCACATTTCTTACTGTTTTCATATATGCTAGCTGTGTATCCCTTACATAAATCCCATTTATTTTCTTGTGGAATGCATACTTATGCGCAAGTGAAGATTTTCTGCTAAAAGTAATCCTATTGGACATCAAGGGACGCAACAATAAAAAATACATTTTAGCGCATCGATTTCTTTGTCCAGAAATTTGGTCGTAATTATCGTGGTAAAACCTGTTGAACTTCGATCTGGGGTATATTATGTCGTTTTTGCAGTTTATGCCTTCACCAATATGCACGCCTTAGCACATGACATCCTCATGCTATGTAGCATTTCTTGTTGGTAATCCATAGTAATTTATTTCTTACAATACAAAACTAGATGATCAGTGTTTCTCTTCTATAAAAACAAGGTCTTTTCTCTGTACCAATTGTTAGTGACTACCTGTTGACGTTTCTTACCTCGGCCGGATAAATTTTGAATCTTCTGTAGAAAATACTAAACCTGCATCGTGATTTAAGTATAACACATCAGTTAACTTAAATACGGTTGCAAAATGAATGAAATGTTGCAGAAGTTTTTGCTGATTCACAATATGGCTGTTCCCGCTGCCTGAAGAACGCGCAAGTGGTAGAGTTACGAAAGTTCTCCGAAACGTTCTCAACGTGACAAATATCTTTCATGTTAAAGAGAGAAACTATAACAATCTTTAACTTAAAATTTCGTTTGTAATTCTTATTTGATATTACTAGGCTATACTGAAAGTCTTTAGGAACGTGCATCTATTTACAGGAATAAAATAGTCTGATGTGAGCACAATCAAGAACAATGTGGAATTCATTAAACCCAAACCGAATTGTGTTAATGGTTGTAGAGGACAAATGCATTAATTAACAGCATTCATAGTAAAGGAGAGAAAGTATTTATATAAACAGAGTACAATTTTCTTCTCGAGGAAATTTATTGTCCTGGCGCGAATATTCAAATTAAGGCAGTATATATTTTAGTTTGGCTTGCGTATGCAATGATTAGGTATAAATGTTACCAGCAATTAAGGAAATGTATATTTATCACTATAACACAAAATCAATATTATAATTATTTCTTATAGTCTTTCAGCTGTTTGGTTATCGTAATTCTTTCTGTTTCAGATTTATCTCCTACTTGGAAACTGTCATGAATCCAATAGCGATGACACAGTTCGGTTCCAGCGTTTTGGTAGCGTGCGTCGCGCTGTACCAAGCCACATATGTAAGACAAAATTTTTTTTTCATTTGCTTGATCTACTATTTACTTGGATTTCTGTCATATGCTCACTTTTTTATCGTTACGTGTTAACTTCATAAACCGTCATCAATTATCTTACATAGATATGCCAGTTTATTTCTTCTCCCCTACTTTTTCCAAGGTATAAATTGTTCAGTTACGAGATTAATTACACCGATGTGTCTTAGGACATTTCGTCACTCTGTCTCGTCTACTAACATGGGCATTTGTCCTCACATATTGTTATTATAATTATTGTCGTTTCATCCGCTGATCGTACGTCTGATTTGCAATATTATTCTCTAACTGTAATTAAAAGGTGTGTAAGACAGGGACGCAGTCTTTTACCCCTATTGTTCAATGTCTACATCATCGTTGATGAGAAAAAGACAGGTTCAGAAGTGGGACTGAAATTCAGGGTGATTTCAATGATGAGATTTGGTGGAGACATTGTTATCTTCAGTGAAAGTGAAGAAGAATTAAGGACGTGCAGAATGGAATTGTAAAGACATTGCTTTCCCCGAAAGTCGATAATATTCTTTTTCTTTTGCGCATTACCTTCTCATAGTAAGTATGTATCATTTTTTCAAGTATTCTTTATTTGTTAATACGTCACATTGTTTCTTCATTCATTTTGCTACTGTTTTATATTTTATATTGTACGAATATGAATTTCTGGTTTTATGTGCTTTGTAAATCTACGAGAAGTAGTGTGTTAGAGAGAGAGAGCGAACGACTATCGATAGAGAGCATGCGAGTTTTTGTTGTACGCGGCCGGTTCGAGGGTGGAAAAACGTGACAAAGTGCGGTGTGAAAGACGGTGATACGCGGAGGAACAATTAATTACAGTGCGTCCGCTGTGTTAATAGGAGATCGTGCATTATTAAGTGAACAGTAAAACCTGAAAAGTATATTGAGTGTTTGCGGTGACGAATTTACAAACTTTGTGAACTTGTGACAATTAGCCACGAATCAGACACCACTGTCGTGTGGAGACACTAACTGTGAAAGTGGAACAAACCAAAATGTTAAGTAAAAGAACAGTGCTGTGATTTGATCAAGAAACATTTATTAAATCGTCCAAACTGTCTTAAAGTCGACGACGTAAATTGAACTGATGTTTAACGGACTGTCATAGTGATGATCACATGTGACTGTTTTCCTGTGGCAACACGGTGAAAGAACTGTGCGAAGTAATGGCATTAACCGGATATATATCGTAAATACTAAAGACATTGCATAATTCCGAGTTACTCGCACCACGCGATTAATAAACTTTTAATAATAAAACGTAGCGCGCTTAACGACAACGCACATACTGGAACTATTATTATCGCACCCGTGCTGCCAGCTGATTCGACTACAACGGAGATGTGGACCACCGCCGTAATTGGAATATTAATGAAACAGGAGGATCCATCACTATCTTCAGGCCACAAACCAGGATTCGCTTCACACATCGTCCGCGTGGACAACCGCTGACGTCATCGTACTGCCTGCAGCAACAGTTAAGACATTAATAGAAAATTATTATGCTCTCTCTCATTTCAAAATTAAAGACAATTGCAGTTAGATTAACTATTTTAAAAATACTGTCACAATATCTCAGTTTTGTTTAGTCCCAATAAATATTCTTTCCATGATTTCGTCTTGTTGACAGTGTTGAAAACACGACAAATTAAAGTTCAATTAATAATTTCCTTTCAAAATTCTTCTCAGACATTTTGCTGCTCATTATAATTTTATTTTCATGTTTGTTTGTAACTTATTTTGGAGGGAGTACATATTTTATTTTTTTGTGTAGTAAAATTAGTTACCATAAAATTACATTATATTACCAGCTGATGCTGTCCGCCATTACAGCATGAAAACTGCACCTATTTTCTCATTAGTTGTCAGCTTCAAAACAAAATTACGTATTTTGTGGGCATCTAGCAGATCCGCGATATCTATGTAGGCCCCTACAATAACTTGTTTTTACTTTTGCAGGTTTACTGGAATTATATTGACTTTAATTGTTCAGTTGGACCCTGTTAAAGTGATTTATCGCATCTATATAATAATTGTACTGAATTACCTAACTTTTTTTTTTCTTTCATGACTAACAGGGTTAATCAGATTCCTTGTGTAGGTCATGTTCTATCATCTAAAAGTTTTTTTTTCTTTTCTTTTAGAACTAGAGTACCAGTTTCTTTACAGATGGCGACCGTTTAGCGACAGGACAGTATTGTTTCAATGCTGTCTTGTCGAATTTTTGCAGTCTTCGGGTACGAGTTCAGAGTTTGACAGAGTAATTTATGATTTGCTTGGGTTAACTGTATTTAATTTTGTGGGCAATATGACGATCAAAGGGGAAGAAAGAGTAGCTAGCTTTTAGATGTGGGAAGATAATGAAAATGAGGAAGAAGACACGGAATTTGTTATGAAAAAAGTAGACATGGGGACAGCCATTAAATTAGAATTGGATGTCAAAAGAGAAGTAGATGAGGAGGAGTAGAAAGTATGTTAGCATTGCTGTTAACGAATATGAAGGAAATGGAAAAGTGACTGGGTGGCAAGATAGAAGCTGTTAGCAAAGAAATGGGTGAAGAAATTAAAAGGCTAGATGAAAAGTTTGAATGACGTCTGAAGGGATTTAAACAGGAATTGGATTTTAAGTCTGATGTTAATAAAGATTTTGAGAAGTTTAAAGGTAATGTTAAAGAGATTTAAGAGACAGAGTTTGAATAAAATAATAAGCGGAAGAAATCTGACAACAGTGTAAAGGAAAGTGTAGAAGGCTTGGATAAAACATTAAAGCCCAAGCTACCGAATGTATGAAAGGGAAAGAGGAAATTAAAGATTATTGCAAAGGAATTTTCTGTGAATATAGGTGGAAGACTAAGACAGAAGTGGAAGACATTAAAGAGACCACTTCTAAGATTGAGAATAAAGTAGGGAGTTTAGAAAAGATGGTACAGGATAAGCAGTTTACTGTATCACCGATAGAAGTGCAGATAAAGGATGGGAGTAGTTTCAGCAACATAAATTTTGGTCCTAATGGAGATGTACATCCTGTGCCCTTTGTGAATAGTTTGAAGGGTCAGTTTACTACAGATTGGACAGAAAAAGATAAGCTAAGGAGAGCAAGTGCTTGTTTAAAGGGAGAAGGTTTAGACTGGGGAACTGATGCACCAGAAAAATATGAAACATTTGAGAAATTTGTGTCAGCGGTTTTGATAGAGCACTGGTCGAAAGAAAAACAAAGTGATGTCATAGAAGCTATTAAGAGGGGCCCATGGTATGATAGGAGGAGGAGGGAGAATTTGAGAGAATATTGTGAGAAGTGGATCAGTAAATTCAAACATTTGGACAGCCCATGGAGTGACAAAGACGCTATAGAAGTATTGATAGGGAAGTTGTCTCCTAATGAAAGATGTTGGTTGATAGGAAATGTTAATACTATTAAAGATTTTCTGAACAGAATGAGGGATGTAGATAGGTGGCAAGTGGGCTGTTCATTTATTGAAAATAGCCATTTAGATGGTCATCATGAGAATCAGTATAGAATAGGAAGAGTGAACCAAGTAAATGTTAGACGTAGAGGAAGAGGCCGAGGAAATTTCAGAGGAAATGGCGGAGGTTATCAGACAGTGGGGGAGTCACGAAAGGGAAACGGTACCCCACTACAGTGATGGCCCGTGCTGAGGTGGGTCATAGGTTAGGGCCTATTGAATTTTCAAATCACCATGGTAATGAAAGTGATGTGTAATAGTATTAATAATGGTTATGGTGATAGGGTGTGTAGTCATCATGGTTTGGTGATTGAAGAAATTAGACCTGAAGTTAATGGTGAAGGTGGTAAGGAATTAGGGGATCCATGTATGTAAAGATTTTCCCAGATGTATGAGGGAGTTAAAGAATATGAAGGGCAGCCAAAGAGGGTGATAAAGGAACAGAAGATATTGCAAAATGCTAGTGATAATAGTGAAGGGAAGAATATGAGTAACGGTTGCAGGGGAGGAGAGAAAGAAAGTAATGAAAAGGGTGCTTTCCGTGAATGTGATGGTTTAAGAAAAGATGTTAAGCTAAGGGAAAGGGTCAATTTCTGAGGTCAATGGAGAAGTGATGAATACACATACTCAGAACCATAAAGAGAGAATAATTACTGAGGAAGATGTTAATGTTTTTATTATTCATAGAAATGTAGGAATAGCAGATGATGATAAGGAGGAAGTAGATGTTTGTGCGCTTCAGAAATGTTTAGAAGGGAATGAAAGTTCAAAGTTGAATTGTGATGACTGGGTTCATAGTGAAATTGAGCAGGATTTGTTACGTGAAGAAAGTAGTGATGAGAAGGATAGGATTAAGCAACCTTTTGTGAGAATTGGAATGTATGGTGGGGAACAAAAAGCTCTTTCGGATACAGGTAGTGAAATTAGAGCTATTGCTGAAATTTTATTTAATAACATAAAGGAGCATAATGAAGTGATGAATGTACCAGTAGTAGGTTTGAAGATAGTGGGTGCTACAGGGAAATTAAGCAAGGTTATTAAACATCAAATAATTCTGGAATTTGAGATTGGGGACATAGGTCTAGTACATAATCTGTTTCTCGTACCTGTGTTAACAGTGAATATTATATTGGGCATGGATTGGTTGACAGAGTGCAAAGCAGAGATAAATTGGCTGAAAGTTTTTGTTAATTTTGAGGGTGATAGATCAAGGATCAGTGTGAAATTTGATGGATTGGTCATAGACAAGGACCACTTATTAGGTCATTTGAAAGTGAAGATGATGCCTGTAGTGACTAGTTTGGGTGACGTTAAGCTGAACTTGGATTATAGAAGTGAGGAGAATACAAATGGACTTATAGACGAACTGGAGAACCAAATGTCTAAGGTAGAAGGGTTAGATGAATGCCAGAAAGGAGAACTGAAAGAAGTTTTGTGGGTAAATAGAGAAGTTTTGTCTGACGAACTGGGAAGAGTAAACAATTTTGAATGTAAGTTGGCTATCAAACCACATGAACCTTTTTCGAAAGAACCATACTCCATACCGTTCGCGCAGAGGGAAGTGGTGAATAAAGAGATTGAGAGGATGTTGGATTGTGGTGTTATAGAGCGAGGGAAGAGTGAATATTATTCACCTTTGGTCGTTGTGGGCAAGAAAGATGGTAGTGTGAGACTAGTTATTAATGCCAGAATGTTAAATGAAGTGGTAAGGAGAGAAACTGATAGGCCAGAGAGTATGGAGGGGATGTTACAGAGATATCACAAAGTAAACTATCTCAGTAGTCTCAGTCTGACCTCCGGATACTGGCAGGCTCCACTTGCCAGGGAATATAGGAGGTATACAGCATTTTTGGTAAATGGGAAGCGTTATCAGTACACTGTTGCCCCATTCGGGCTGAATATTAGTGTATCTGGTTTTATACGAGCCCTTGATCAAGTATTAGGACCAGAGTTGAGCTCAAAACTAACAATATATGTGGATGACCTATTAGTTGCCACTGAGTCATAGGAAGAACATTGTTTATTAAATGAGTTGTTTCCAGCCTTAAGGAAAGGGGGCATGACACTGAGACTCAAAAAGTGTGAGTTTGTTCGCAAGGAGATAAAGTTTTTGGGTAGAATTCTGTCAACTACTGGTATTAAAGTCGATCCAGACAAAATGAAAGCAATTAAAGAGTGTCCATCCCTGAGGAATAGAAAAGAGTTGAAATCATTTCTGGGTATGTGTAATTTTTACTGTAATTTTGTGTCAGGGCAAGTTTTGAACAACCCATGTTCGAATAACTTACTGAGTCCTAAAGTGAGCTGTGTTTGGACAGAAGAATGTCAGAAAGCCTTTAATGAACTTAAGGAAGCTTTGAAAGAGGAAAAGATTTTACACCATCCTGATCTTAGTAAACAGTTTCGTTTGGGGACCGATTCGAGTGGGTACAGTATTGGAGTGGAATTGTTTCAAAATTTTGGGGATGAGGAAAATGAAGATCATAGGACCATAGCCTTTGCAAGTAGGTCATTTACCAGGTCTGAGAGAAATTACACTGTGACTGAGTGTGAAGCATTGGCAATAGTTTGGAGATTTCAAAAGTTTAGAGATTACCTATGGGGAAATAAAACCATCATTTATACTGATCACAGAGCCATTATATTTTTCAAAAAGTTTCGGCTGGTACATAGACGGTTAACAAGACGGACTTTGTTGTTATGACAGTTTCCTTTTGAGATAAATTATGTTAAAGGTACACAACAAAATTGCAGATGCTTTATCCAGGTTACTGTTGAGTGAAGGTAATGAGGTAGGGTACGATGTGCATGAGGTACATGTAAAATTATTTTATATGAAAGGAGCTCAAGGGGAAAAGAAAATTGAAGGGATTTGTAAAAAGATGAGAAGGTATCAGAATCAGGATGAAATATGGAAGATGGTGAAACGTGAGTTGTAAAGGAACGATAGTAACAATAAGTTGCCAAAATATTACAAAATTAATGATGGGGTATTGTTTAGGCGATCTGATGCAAAATTCAGATGACTGTAAAGTGTGTTGGCCTCGGGAATATATAGATGAGATAACACATTATATACATTTGAGTTTTTGGCATGTAGGTGCTAAGACGTGTGTACAGAAATTAAGGGAAAGTGTGTATTCTGACAACATGGTAAGGAGAGTGAACAACCGAATCAAAACCTGTCACAAAAGTCAAAGAGGAAAAGTTACAAATCAAACATGTAAGCTTCCTATGCAAAATATTAAACCGAATGATATGATGGAACTGATATCTGTGCATCTTTATGGTGCATTACCGAAGACTAAGGGATGTTTTGCGTACATTTTTGTAAACTTAGAAGTATTTTCTAAATTTATAAAACTCTATCCGTTACGTAAAGCTACCGGGAAAGCCGTTTTAAGCAACTTGGAAGGCGATTATTTTTAGAAGTTTGTGAAACCTAAGGCCATATTGTCTGACAATGGGTCATAGTTTGCTTGTAAGAAGTGGAAAGAAGGTCTTACTAATCAGGGAATTACAGTAATTTACACTTCAACATATCACCCACAGGAGAACCCCGTAGACGTTATATGAGGGAGATGTAGCAGTAACCACAGTTCTTGTGGAAATATAGCAGGAAATATTGAAGAGGTTATGAATGTAATTGTTCGTGATGTAACAGTGTTTACTCCTCAGGAGATTATGAAAGGTGAGAGACAGAAAAGTTTGGTGGAGGAAAAGTTATCTTTCCCTACTAAGAAGGAATTAAGTAGGGACGAAAAGAAGAAAAGAGTAAGAGAGCCAGTAGAGAAGAAACTGTTGGAAAGGAAGAAAAGACGTGATAAAATAAAAGGTGTTGAATTAAAAAGAGGGGATTTAGTTTTAGTTAAAACATATGAGAAGCCTAAAGAAATAAATGGTGAGATTTCTAAATTCTTTGATGTGTACAAAGGTCCATTTGAGATGGCTAGTATACCCCACCCGAATGCACTGCATCTGGTTTACTTAAAATCGAAAAAGAAGTTTGTTCTAAAAAATATTGTGGATTTAAAGACTTATAGGGCAAGGAATGTGAAACCTTAATTGGATATTTGTTTAGTAAATAGTTATGTGAGGAGCAGAATATGACCTATAACTACTGAACAGAGCCAAATGTTAATGAGATGGTAAGACGATAAACTTTATGTATACATATGTCAGCCTTTGAAGTTTTAAATAGTGACCGTATTGTGACAAATTAAAGCAATTTCTGTCAAAGAAAACAGACAATATGATGTGGTAATCTGAAATTTTGCAAATTATATTGAATGATATGACACACAGTTAGGTAATACTCACTCCAAAAGATGAGACATACCTATATATGTAGGAAATCTATGCAATTGGTATTTGACAGGCAGTGTATACAATATTCATTTTGTATCTGTGACAGTGTGGGTAAATAAAAAATATGATGCTGTGGTTAAAATGTGAAGTGAGAGAGACAGCAAGCTTTAAAAAAAACATAATGACAAGACTTTGTGTGGGGAAAATACGAACTCATATGTGTATATATTCAGGTTCATAGTGTATAATTGTAGCTATATATAGTTTCTTGGACTGAGCACATAATGTTTGTTCTTCTTTTTCATTATGGTCTAATTTCCATAGTGTAATGAATTAGTTATTTGCTTCAGTTAGAGATATGTTTTGCTTAATATGTGAAAGTTATGTAATTTTTTTGCTGTTAGATACGTTCATTTCTTTTAATATTGATTGGCAATTCATAATGCAAATTAACTAAGTGCCAAAGTTAAACATAAACAAATCACTTGTGGCATATGGCTTATATGTGTAAGGACATTTTATCATAAGATGTACTGTGGAACATCTCATGACAAATGGGGGGGGGGGCACTTGTAAAGTCATTGTTTTCCCCAAAAGTCGATAATATTCTTTTTCTTTTGTGCATTACCTTCTCATAGTAAGTATGTATCATTTTTTCAAGTATTCTTTATTTGTTAATACGTCACATTGTTTCTTCATTCATTTTGCTACTGTTTTATATTTTATATTGTACGAATATGAATTTCTGGTTTTTTGTGCTTTGTAAATCTACGAGAAGTAGTGGGTTAGAGAGAGAGCGAACGACTATCGATAGAGAGCATGCGAGTTGTTGTTGTACGCGGCCGGTTCGAGGGTGGAAAAACGTGACAAAGTGCGGTGTGAAAGACGGTGATACGCGGAGGAACAATTAATTACAGTGCGTCCGCTGTGTTAATAGGAGATCGTGCATTATTAAGTGAACAGTAAAACCTGAAAAGTATATTGAGTGTTTGCGGTGAGGATTTTACAAACTTTGTGAACTTGTGACAATTAGTCATGAATCAGACACCATTGTCGTGTGGAAACACTAACTGTGAAAGTGGAACAAACCAAAATGTTAAGTAAAAGAACAGTGCTGTGATTTGATCAAGAAACATTTGTTATATCGTCCAAACTGTCTTAAAGACGACGACGTAAATTGAACTGATGTTTAATGGACTGTTATAGTGATGATCACATGTGACTGTTTTCCTGTGGCAACACGGTGAAAGAACTGTGCGAAGTATTGGCATTAACCGGATATATATCGTAAATACTAAAGACATTGCATAATTCCGACCTACCCGCACCGCGCGATTAATAAACTTTTAATAATAAAACGTAACGCGCGTAACGACAACGCACATACTGGAACTATTATTATCACACCCGTGCTGCCAGCTGATTCGACTACAACGGAGATGTGGACCACCGCCGTAACTGGAGTATTAATGAAACAGGAGGATCCATCATTATCTTCAGGCCACGAACCAGGATTCGCTTCACACATCGTCCGCGTGGACCACCGCTGACGTCATCGTACTGCCTGCAGCAACAGTTAAGATATTAAAAGAAAATTATTATGCTCTCTCTCATTTCAAAATTAAAGACAATTGCAGTTAGATTAACTATTTTAAAAATACTGTCACAATATCTCAGTTTTGTTTAGTCCCAATAAATTTTCTTTCCATTATTTCGTCTTGTTGACAGTGTTGAAAACCCGGCAAATTAAAGTTCAATTAATAATTTTCTTTCAAAATTCTTCTCAGACATTTTGCTGCTCACTATAATTTTATTTTCATGTTTGTTTGTAACTTCTTTTGGAACGAGTACATTTTTTTGTGTAGTAAAATTAGCTACCATAAAATTACGTTATATTACCAGCTGATGCTGTCCGCCATTACTGCTTGAAAACTGCACCTATTTTCTCGTTCGTTGTCAGCTTCAAAACAGAATTACGTATTATGTGGGCATCTAGCAGATGTGCGATGCCTATGTAGGACCCTACAATAACTTTTTACTTTTGCGGGTTTACTGGAATTATATTGACTTTAATTGTTCATTTGGACCCCGTTAAAGTAATTTATCGCATCTATATAATAGTTGTACTGAATTACCTAATTTACTTCTTTCGTCGTTCATGACTAACAGGGTTAATCAGATTCCTTGTATAGGTCATGTTTTATTATTTGAAGGATTTTTTTTATGAAGAATCTAATAGGTACACAGTATGGTATGAGAGTAAACTTGAGAAAAATGCAATTAATGAGGAGTAAGAGTTAAGAAATTACCAATAAATTTAACATCAGAATTGATGATTACGTTAAATAAAAAATTAAGGACGTTAGAAAAGTTACAGAACTCTGCTACTTTGGAAGCTAAGTACCACAGAAGGGACGAAGCAAGGAGGACATGTAAGCTGCCTAACACTGCTGTCCAGAACTGGTCCGTTAGCATCAAACAAAGACCTTAATTTGGGGTAGAAAACCTGGAGAATTTAGGTTTGGAGCACAACATTGAAGGGCAGTGGACTATGGGAAAACAGGAAAAGAATAGAATTGATGTGTTGGAGATGAGGTGCAATAGAAGGATGTTGCAAATGAAGTGGATTGGGAAGATAAGAAATGAGATGATCCTTCGCAGAATTATCGAAGAAAGGAGCATATGGAAAGCACTGAGAAAAAGGATGGGCAGGACGGTACAACATACGTTAAGACAACAGGGAAGTTCTGCGGTATTACAGAAGGTTATAGAGGGCGAAACCCTTGGGAGGAGACAGTGATTGGAATAAATGGAACAATTAATTGAGAACGTAGGGTGCTGTGACACTCTGAGATAAAGAGGTTGGCACAAGAACTTAGTTTTTTGGCGGGGAGCTTCAGAAGACTCATGGCTCAAGGGGAAAATAACTGGAATCACTTATTTTGAAATGTTTCAGTTTCTACTTTTCTATTATCGTAATATTTACATGTTACTTTTATACAATAAAGATAATGTGTACCACCCACACAGTTAGACAATCTGCGTTCGCATCCTTATGCCACTGTTTAATGCTGTTTTTTTTCTGAAAAAACTTCCTTCGTTTCTGTTGATTTTTTCCTGCTTTTCTACAATTCGCATGTTTTTGGATATGTGTCGAATACGAGAGAGATACGTTTTCCTCAGTGTGTTTCACAGTGTGGAAGCTTAATCGAAAAGAGAGCAAAGTGGAGCTTAACATCTAGTTGACAACGATATCATTACGGATAGATCACAAGCTCACACAGGACAAGAATGGGTAGAGAATAAACCGTACTGTTTTCGGAGAAAACATCCTAGTATCCAGACTCGTGGACTAAAAAGAAGAAGCAGAAAAAGAAGAAAAAAAGGAAAACCATCAATGTGAATGGTTAAAAGGGAAAATTAAAACCGTATTTCCATAATGCCGGTACAGGACTTAACCAGTGTGCCACCTAACTTAATAGAAGATTAACTTCAGGTTTATTTTATCTGCGATATCTTCGTGCGTTATGTGTATTATTAAATTAAACTATACTTCGTCCGAACAGGCGCCTGAGGGTCCAACAGTACCGACCGACCACCGCATCATTCTCAGCCGATAGGCATCACTGGATGCGAATATGGAGGGAGCTCAAGCAGCTGTTGACGGTTTTTGTGGCCGAAACCGTTGCTTCTCAAGCAAGTAGCTCCTCCCAACTACTGAGTGCACCCCACTTGACAACAGCGATCGGCAGCACTGAAAGGTCACCCGTCCAAGTGCTAACCCAGCTCGACAGCGCTTACATTCAGTAATCTGACGGGAACCTGTGTTAGCACTGAGCCAAGGCCGACATTATGCTTTTACCCATCTCAAATTACGTACAAATTAGTACTTACGCATTGTTTCTTAAACACGACGAACCTCACCTTACTTTTGCAAGAAGAGAAAGTTCATTTCTATCACCTTGTGTCACCTTACTTTTCATAGTCGTAACTAGTGTGTCATCTCTTCATTATCTCTTACATATGTATGTGTTACAGCAGTGATCATAAACGTAAAGCGATTTCTGGATGAGAAGCACACCGCGTAGTGTTTCATTTCATCTACATCTACATTTCCGCAATCCACTGTAGTGTGTGTGGCGGAAATTACCATGTGTATCCCGATCACATGGCCCCCTTTCCTGCTCCAGTCGCGAATGGTCTGCAGGAAGATCGGTTGCTGGTAACGCTCCGTGTGAGCTCGAATCTCTCTAATTTTACCTTCATGGTGCTTTCGCGAGATATACCCTGGAGGAGCAAAAATTTGGTTGTCTCTTCTAGGAACTTACTGCCCTCAGAATTTTACTAGAATACCACACCGTGATGCACGATGTCCCTGTTGTAACTTCTGACATTATAGTTGGCTGACAATCTCCGTCACACTTTCGCACTTATTAAATGAAACTGTAACGAACGCGCTCCTCCAAGAATCTTCTCTATTTTATCCATCAATCCTATCTGGTACGAATTACAGATTGATGTTGACGGCTGTGCCGAGGTGCGTACGTCGCTCCTCAACACCATCGGGCGCGGCCAGTGCTTGGATGAATGACCGTCCGGGTGTAGCGGCTGCTGTTGACAGCTCTTCCTTTGAAGAAAAGGGACAAAAGGGGTGATAGCACAAAGTCCCCGATCACCTATCTTTTCGCCAGTCTCCTGGATTGAATTCCAAATTTCTCCACAGTGTCTCACGAACTGAGCAGATGCTGTTGATGGTGATCCGTCAGTCGGATGAAAACATTTTCGGCGGGCCTCTTGTTGTTCCTAGATAAGTGAGCTATATGCCGGCACCGGGTCCCACCCTCTCCCTTCTCTCATCTCCAATGCGTACATGGCACATGGCATTACGTACAAGCACATTTATTACAGTCGCGTACACATGACACGTACACTACCAAACATAGCTCTCCTACTTCGTGACGTAAAGGTGCCTGAGGACGCAAAAGATGGGAAAAGTCTTGCCCATTGAGCGGATGAACCTGCCTTTCGGAGTCTCCCAGCAATTCATACAACAACTCTTACAGATTGATGAGGAATATTTAGCTATTGATCGAGGAGGGCTTTGTAAGCTACCTCCTTTGTTTACAGAATGGATCGTTCACTCTGTAGCCGAGTGTGCTCTGATATGAAACTTCCTGGCAGATTGAAACTGTGTGACGGACTGAGTCTCGAACTCAGGACCTTTTGCCTTTCGCGGGCCAGTGCTCTACCAAGTGAGCTAGCCAAGCACGACTCACGACCCGTGCTCACAGCTTTAATTCCGCCAGTACCTCGTCTCCTACCTTCCAAACTTCGCAGCACCTCTGCAGCATACCTTGCAGAACTAGCACTCCTGGAAGAAAGGATACTGTGGACACATGGCTTTGCCACAGCCTTGGGGGATGTTTCCAGAATGAAACTTTCATTCTGCAGCGGAGTGTGCGCTGATATGAAACTTCCTGACAGATTAAAACTGTGTGCCGGACCGAGACTCGAACTCGGGACCTCCTTTTTTGATGGACTATATTTCCTGACGATTATTCCAGTGAATCTCAGTTTGGTACTTGCCTTACTTGCAGTTTATTCTATACAATCGTTCAACTTTAAATCGCTCCGTGCACATACTCTTAGATATTTTATGGATGTGGCTGTTCGTAGTGATTGTTCTGCAATCTTGCGACGTACAAGAACGTGTCCTGCCTATTTACATGACACACCTGTTTGTGCTCATAGTCAATTGCCATTCTCTGTACCAAGAGTCGATCTACTGTAGGCTTTCCTCCATTTTGCCACAATTATCTACTGTTGTAATTTCTCTGTATACAACAGAAAAAGAGTCATGTAACTTTCAGCGTTATCTACTATGTAAGATACATAGAATTTGTGGAAATTAATGATGCTATAACACTGCCTTGGGGATATTTTTCTGTCTGAAGATGTCTCTCCTTTCCGTGTTCTGTTTGCTAGAAACTCTTCAGTCGAATCACACATCTCGTATGATATTCGAGTCCTCCCTCGGGCTTGGATGTGTGTGTTGGTTATTTTAAGTTAGATTAATTAGTGTGTGGGCTTAGGGACCGATGATCTCAGCAGTTTGGTCCCATAAGACCTTACCACAAATTTCCAAATTTCCCCTAGCATTTGAATCAATAGGCGGAAGTGCTTAACGCCTTTCGAAAGTCAAGGAGGGTGGAATGTGTATTCTGATTTCTGGGTATCCTGGACGAACACAGTGAGTTGGGTTTCACACGATCGTTGTTTGGCGAGTCCATGTTGATTCCAACAGTGGAGACTTTCAGTCACCAGAAATGTCGTAACACGCGAGCACAAAGCATGTTCCAAAATTCTATCACGTACTGACGTAAGCCATATGTAACTATAGTTTTATGCGTCTGTTCGATGACCCTTGCTAAGAACGTGAATGGTGTGTGCTTTTTCCCAATCACTACGAACGTTCACTCCTCCGTCAACATATTATTTGATACACTGCTGCTACATAGGCCTAGAATCGCATTTCTATCCTGTCAGGTCAGGTGGACTCTCCCCTGTTGAACGATTTCAATAGATTTTGTATCTTGTGGCCATTTATTTAGGTATCTATCATTTATCGTTCGTGTGGTTTTTTTAGGTGGAACCACAGTACGATATTACTCTGCGAAATAGTTTCGGAAAAATGAGTTTAGTACTTCGGCCATCCTTTTATTGTCCTCGGTTTCGATGCTGTTTTTTTCGCAGTGTGTATGAAAAATGGTTTTGACTGTTTAGTAAGATTTGAAGCGAGAGAAAAACTTCTTAGGACTTTCTATCAGATCGATAGATAAGATTTTACTTTGAAACTTCCTGGCAGATTAAAACTGCGTGCCGGACCGAGACTCGAACTCGGGACCTTTGCCTTTCGCGGGCTAGTGCTCTGAGCTACCCAAGCACGACTCACGACCCGTCCTCACAGCTTTATTTCTACCAGTACCTCGTCTCCTACTTTCCAAACTTTACAGAAGCTCTCCTGCAAACCTTGCAGAACTAGCACTCCTGAAAGAAAGGTCCCGAGTTCGAGTCTCGGTCCGGCACACAGTTTTAATCTTCCAGGAAGTTTCGTATCAGCGCACACTCCGCTGCAGAGTGAAAATCTCATTCAAGATTTTACTTTGAATCCGTTGAACGCTTCACGACGGGATTTCCGTACATTAATTTTGGTATCGTTCACTTTTTGTTCCTCTATGACGCTTTGACTACCTTAAAACAGCAGTGAACCTGTCTTTCTTTGCTTTCGTGGCAACTTTCTAACGTCGCCGTCGAGCTGTAGCGGGTCTTTCCCATCCCTCATAACATCGCTCGACACATTTCTGTCTTACGATGTGTTGTATAGTAGTCGTGAACTTTGTCAATTTGTGCTTCAGTCCTGGTGCTGACCGCTCAAGGAATCTGAACTCTAAACCTATGACGTGTATATGCTGATTGAAGCGAGGAATGAAAATTTATACCAAGCTGGGATTCCAAGACGGATGTCCTGCTCACTAAGCAGATGTGCTAACCACAACGCCGCCCTGGCACAATAGCTTTGCACAAACGCACAGACTACCCGTGCGCACCCATCTCCTGAATCCAAATTCTCACTCACACCTCAGCCCATTTGCCATTCACCCTAAACTCAAACTGCGCTCCAAACGCTCTCCAACTGTATTGGAATAGCACATCAGCGTCGAACGAAACGTGACATTATAGCTGAAACCCCGGCATAGTTGCTGTAATCAAATGAAACTATACTAGTGACCTTTTCAATTCTCAAACACCTATGATGTATGTATGCAGACGGCAGCGTCGATTGAAACGAGACGTGAATGGGAATTCGAATTGAGGAGGCAGGAGACGTAGGGTAGTCCGTGGAGCTGTACAAAACTACTGTGCCAAGGTGATGTAGTTGTTAGCGCACATGCCTTAGTGAATAAGAGACTCGGCTTCGAACCCCGCCCTTGGCAAACAGTTTCATTACACGGTTTAGTGCGCATAAATAAATCTGAAATACGTTTCTTATCACACATTCTAGTCAGAAATCATTTGCTACCTATTTCGAACCATATTTTATTATGCTATAACACCTTTATGATCACTGATTCCAAATATTGATTCGAAAAGTTAGGGCCTCTAGCGAGGAAATCTAAGATATTTCTGATTAAATGCTCAAAGTAATTTCGGGTAATGGGTTTAGAACAATATCACATTTGTCACTACCTGTCCTAATTGCTACATTTATAATGTAAGGAATGTAAATGACGTGCTCTTTCCTACTTTGTGTAGTTACACTGAATTTGTAGTCCATTACGAGGGGCCTTCAGTAACTAATGCAACACATTTTTTTCATTCAGTTTCTGTTGAAATATCCATAATTAGTTGTAGAACATCATGAAATATTCCTGTTTCAACCTTCATACTATCATGAGGTTCCGGTACATGTAGCCTTCAAAATGGTGTCTGTAACGGAGGTCCGTTCCAAGCAAAGAACTGTCATTGAGTTTCAGGGAAACAAAGGGTACAGCATATGTTGACAGGCGCTTGCAGAAAGTCTACTGAGACCTGGCAGTGAACAAAAGCACGGTGAGTCGTTGGGCGGGGCGTCTGTCGTAATCGCAACAAAGTCACGCAAACCTGTCACATCTCCCGAGTGTTCGGCCGGCCGCACACAGATATGACTCCTGCACTGTTGGAACGTGCGACACTCTCATTCCAGCTGATAGACGGAACACAATTAAACAACTCGCTGCTCAACTGGACGTCTCTGTTGGTAGTACTGACAGACTCGCTCAGCATTTGGGGTTCTTCGACGCCTAATAGTAGCCCATGAAGAACAACGGTGGAATTGCTTCTGCTTTACGGGACTGATCGTGAAAATTTTTTGTCGAACTCCATCACAGGCGATGAATCTTGGCTTCATCTCCTCTAACCGGAAACGAAACGGGAATCCATGGAGTGGCGCCACACTACCTCTCCTCTCAAGCAAAAGTTCAAAGCGGTGTCCTGAGCCATGGCGACCGTCTTCTGGGACTCTGAACGGGTTGAAGTGATGTCATCGCTTGTGGTGCAATGGTGACCTCTGAAGTTTATTGTGCTATCCTCAGGAAATTGAAGAAACGGCTTCAGCGCGTTAGTTGCCACAAGAATGCAAACGATCTCCTTCTTCATGGCAACGCAACGTCCCGAGAGAAGCTCACAAACTTTAATTGGACGATTCTTCCTCATATACCATACAGCTCTGATGTCGCACCTTCCAACTTCCACCCTTTTGGCCCGTGAAGCACGCACTCCCTGGTAAGCACTACGTGGATAATGGATAGGTTATTCACGCAGCAAGACGTTGGCTCCGCCGTCAACAAGCAAAGTGGTACCAGGTGGGTATACAGGCCCCCTCAGTAAGATGGCGTAAGGCCATCGTATTGAAAGGAGATTATATTTAAAACCTGGGCTTTGTAGCCAAAAGAGTGGGGAATAATATAGTGTATTGGGCCACGCGGGGTAGCTGCGCGGTCTAAGGGCGCCTTGCCACGGCTCGCGCGGCTCCCACCGTCGGGACTTCGAGTTCTCCCTCGGGGATGGGTGTGTGTATTCTCCTTAGCGTAAGTTAGTTTAAGTTAGATTAAGTAGTGTGCAAGCCTAGGTACCGTTGACCTCAGCAGTTTGGCCCCATAGGAACTTACCACAAATTTCCAAAATAGGGTATTAGAATACTGAATAGAACCAACCTGCTTTCAGAAGATATGTATGTTGCATTACTTATTAATCGCTCCCCGTACATATACAAGCACTACTTCATATCATGTTAATTTGACATTTGTTGCATGCCGACTCCGCCGTGTTCAAGTTTTAATCGTTGGTAACATTACATGTTCCTTGAAGATTACTAACAATTTCATACCATTACAGAATAAAATATCTCTTTCGTAAGATCTGGTCGCTGTGTAAGTGCGGTATCTGATGCCTGCCTTTGTCTTTCGCCACAGAGCGAGGACATCAGCGCCGCCTGCAGATGCGCGATCTTCCTGCCAACGCCGGGAGCGCAGGTATTCCTTTACTGCTGGGCGGCGCACAACGTTATGGAGGAGGTGAGCCAACTACGATAAGAAGGACAGGCACAGAATACGTCAAGTTTTGCATCTCTTTTGTCGGCACATGCTGCATGTAACCAGATGAAACCTTAGTGTTCTGACTTGAGGAGATGGGGGCAACACACCTCTCTCCCAGACGCTGACGCCTTTCTTGGCCTTGAAGCCGCTCCTTCTCATGCAAATGTCTCCCCAGCTGGCATTACGAAGGTGAGTACACAGCGTACCAGTCCTCCCACCAGGGACAAATCCCTGACAGTACCGACCATCGAACCCGTTTCCTCCACATAGCAGCTAGATACACTAACTACAGAGCTAAAGTTTATATACAGGGTGAGTCACCTAACGTTACCGCTGGATATATTTCGTAAACCACATCAAATACTGACGAATCGATTCCACAGACCGAACGTGAGGAGAGAGGCTAGTGTAATTGTTTAATACAAACCATACAAAAATGCACGGAAGTATGTTTTTTAACACAAACCTACGTTTTTTTAAGGGGTTACGGAACGCCCTATACTTGCAATGTTAAAATAACGCTTATAAATTACATCTTTCCTCACAAAGTATTTGAGGTAGGAAGTTGAACTTTTTACAGATTATTTATTGGAATATGGGCTATAACTTAACACAGGGATTTTACAAAATTTTAGTTCGGTTATTAAAGATGATTTTTTTTCAATTGTAATGAAAATTCAAAACATTTTTTTGCAATTTTTTATTTATATATTCAAAAATATACAGTTTTTTGGAAAAAGGCTGTGTTAAATTATGCAGAAGGTACTGTGTAACATTTACTGAAAGTTTGAAACAAATATGTTTGGAACATCCTTAGAAAACATGTAATTAGTATCAGAAAATAAAAGTTTTGGGAATCGAGCGACAAAGATTGGATTAACTTTTTAGTGCATTCCAGGTCCATTGGATGGATTATCTTCTTCCTCTGCAAACTCCTCCTCCAGCTTCCTCTTGTTCCTCCTCCTGTTTACTCTTGCTTGTATTTCTAGACTCTTTACAGCCCTGTCTGCAGCCCGAAGGCGTTCCTTGTCTACAGCAAGCATCGCTCGTTGTTGTGTTCGTAGATTTTGCTACCATTTTCATCAGTTGCAGTTACTGCAACACTGTTCCAAAAGGTGGTCATGTATGAACACTTATCACATTTCAGTTGTATTTCACTAGCAAGTCCTACGTGCTTTATTATGGAGAGTTCCAGACCAACTTCACTACAATGAATACATCTTACACAGTTTGAAAAAATTCCTTTGAGAACCGACATATCAAATATTTCATTCACATCCGATTCGCCCATAAAACATTTATAGTTTTCACTCATTGAACCAAGCTTCTTCTGTGAAGTATTTTCTTTCCCACTTGGACTGCTATGGGCAGGTGTACTTGAGAGGTTAGGTTCACTCACTTGGTTATCGTCTTTATTGTTTACAGTAATAACACATACCTTTGGCTTTCCAACATTTCTCCTTTTCTTAAAAGCCTTCAGAGGATTTCTAATAACTTTACTTTTACTCATTATTATACTTCAACAAAACAGAGACTCAAGAAACAGAATTAATTACGAATATTTTCGAGATAACGACAGAGTAAATAAACATGAAACAATCGACAATCACACCAGCGATATATATTGAACCATCACAGGTTAGCCACAACACATACTTTATCTCACATCACTAAAATGTACCTGATGAACACGGACGTTAATAATAACACCATTTGACAGCAGTTTAACAGCGCCACAGTGGGTCACGCCCATGTAGAACACATTTCAAAAAAAAATTTAAAAATAGTTGTAGTCTTCGGAATTGAATATATTATATATCTATCAAAAGGTAATAGTCTGCAGATTCAGAAAACGCAAAAAAGTAAAAATTTACCTTTCCATGATTTTGAGCCTTTCCGGAGCCCCTTAAATAGAACCACGTTAGTTTTGCTAGGACATCTGAACATATAAACAAATACGTAATCAGTGCCGTTTGTTGCATTGTAAAATGTTATTTACATCCGGAGATATTGCAACCTAAAGTTGACGCTTGAGTACCACTCCTCCGCTGTTCGATCGTGTGTATCGGAGACCACCGAATTACTTAGGGATCCAAAGGGAACGGTGATGGACCTTAGGTACAGAAGCAACTGGAACAGCACATTATGTCCACATGCTAACACCTTTTTATTGGTCTTTTTCACTGACGCACAGGTACATTACCATGAGGGGTGAGGTACACGTACACACGTGGTTTCCGTTTTCAATTACGGAGTGGAGTAGAGGGTGTCCCGACATACCAGGCCAATAGATGTTCAATGTGGTGGCCATCATTTGCTGCACACAATTGCAATCTCTGGCGTAATGAATGTCGTACACGCCGCAGTACATCTGGTGTAATGTAACCGCAGGCTGCCACAATACGTTGTTTCATATCCTCTGGGCTTGTAGGCATGGTACACATTCTCCTTTAACGTACCCCACAGAAAGAAGTACAGAGGCGCAAGATCAGGAGAACGGGCTGGCCAATTTATGCGTCCTCCACGTCCTATGAAACGCCCGTCGAACATCCTGTCAAGGCTCAGCCTAGTGTTAATTGCGGAATGTGCAGGTGCACCATCATGCTGATACCACATACATCGATGCGTTTCCAGTGGGACATTTTCGAGCAACGTTCGCAGATCATTCTGTAGAAACGCGATGTATGTTGCAGTGCTCTCCGATACACACGATCGAACAGCGGAGGAGTGGTACTCAAACGTCAACTTTAGGTTACAATATCGCCGGATGTAATTAACATTTTACAATGCAACAAACGGCACTGATTACGTATTTGTTTATATGTTCAGATGTGCTAACAAAACTAATGTGGTTCCATTTAAAAAAACGTAGGTTTGTGTTGAAAAACATACTTCCGTGCATTTTTGTATGGTTTGTGTTAAACAATTACACTAGCCCCTCTCCTCACGTTCGGTCTGTGGAATCGGTTCGTCAGTATTTGATGTGGTTTGCGAAATATAGCCAGCGGTAACGTTAGGTGACTCACTCTGTATAATTCCCAGACCCAAATTTTGAGTACAGTGGACCATTACCATATTTAGGAAACGGCGATGGAAAACTTCCTGATGTCCAGTGTAGGCAACATTCTATTCGGCAGGACGGTCAAGTTTCATGGACAGCTCAGTTACCAGTTGTAATCACTATGTCTTTTTGAGGAGTTATCTCTAGAACGGAGCACACTGCGGTACAGCCCCTACAAGAAGCCTAGGGTTGTGGACAACTCTGAAACTGAACCCCAGTCTCCTGAGAAAACAGAGTACGTTATTAGGTCGGGCGTGGCACGAAACGGCTAAAACATTTTTTCTTCGGATTTTCATTTTTTTCTTTTTTAATGAGACCTGGTTCGGCCTTTCTGGGCATGTGAACTCACAGAGCGCAGACCATTAATTATCAACACTTTTCGCTGACTTTTCTTAATTACCACATATATCAAAGCGTCAAAGTAATGTTTACCGATTTCAGTAGTGTCTTTAAACTAAGAATGTATATTCAACACATCCAAAAACAGAAAAAGAAAGCGTTATAAGTTTCTCCCGAGAATGGTTCTGTTATGCATGATTCTTTATCTCTTATGGGTTCGGTATGTCAATCGGTAAAAGTGAAACCCATGTAGGGCAGCTTTGTCGTTCCTCAGCCTGTCCATCCCTCTCTTAAAACACTTTTTTCTCAGGAACCGTGCCACAAATTCATCTCCTGTGCTAACCTCTTCATCTAAGAGTAGAAATTAAACCCTACGTCCTCCGTTATTTGTTTGATGTATTCAAACATTTATCTTCCACAATAGTTTTTACCCTCTACAGTTCCCTATCGTACCATGGAGGTTATTTCCTGATGCTTTAAGACAAGTCCTATCAATCTGTCCCTTTCTCTACTCTGTGTTTTCCACATGTTTCTTCCTTCACCGACCCCATGGAGAACCTCCTGTTCCTTTATCTTATCAATTCATCTGATTATCAACCTTCTGCTGTAACACTACTGAGCCGCGGTAGAAATTGCAGTTTTGAAGAGCGCGCCGCAGCGTGTAGTGTGAAGCGGTCGCCCTCCGTTTCTGGAGGTGGCGCCGCTGTGGCAATCGCAGCTTTGGTGTCTCCCTCTGGTGGGAAAGGGGAAAGGTTGCCTGTTCACATGCATTTAAGGGTCGCTATGAGCTCGCCAGGGGGTCAGTCTCTCGTTCCCAGCCTGCTAGTCTGTCTCTCGTCCGCATTTGTTAGGCAGTTAGTGACTCCGACAGACAGACACTAACTGCCTAACAAATGTGGGCGAGAGACAGACTAGCAAGCTGGGAACGAGAGACTGACCCAGACTGCCCCCATGGCGAGTTTTTTTTTTTTCCTTTGCTGTATTTAAATTCCCCACCGGGTAGGGCTGGCAGCAGCATATGCGCTGCTCTGTGGCTGAAAGACATAGAACAAGCAATAGAAGACAATTAAAAATAACAAAGGAGAAAACTTGGTGAACGTAGATAAAAAGGGGGAACGTCATGGAAGACAATAGACAAAAAAGGGGGCGACTGGAAAATGGAGAGAAAAACCCTAAAAAGTAGCACACACAAAAAATCACACACTGGGGACAATTAAAAGAAACAAGGCGCAGTATGACTGGAGCAGGAAGGTACCAATGGATGGTGCAGCACGTAACAAACACTGATAAAAACACAAAGTACATGGCCAGCACACAATTAAAATCACACCTCTCGATGCACAGGAGAAACAGCACTAAACACAACACTGACATGGCACGATGATCAAAACGGAGGATCTGTCAGGCCCAAGGAGAAGAAGGAGAAGGGAAGAAGGGAGGGAGGGCAAGAGAGGTGGGGAGATGGGCGGGGGCCGCTCCAGAGAGGGCCAGGTAGGGAGGGACAAGGGAGGGAAGAGGCAAGGAGGGGGCAGGGGCTTAGGGGGGAAGGAGGAAAATCCGCTCTAGGGAGAAGGAGGGGAGAGGAAAAAAGGAGGCCAGAGGAGGGGCGAAACATGGCCAGGTTATACTTGGAAGGAATGGTATATGTCACAGCAAAGTTCATCATCTGGGAGGGGGAGGTGCTGGAAATTGCCCTGATGAAGGAGATGGAGGATGTGGAGGTGGAGAGAGGGAGTGATACAGCGATAGAGAAGTGGCAACAGGTGGGGAGTGGAGAGGAAAGAAGAAACCAGGGGGTGGGGGTGATCAAGCCTGCGGACAATGTAAAGGATGCGAAAATGTTGGAGGAACAGGAGGAGGTGGGGGAAGGGGATGAGTTCATACAGAAGCCATGTGGCGGATAAGAAAAGCAAGGTGGAGCACATGGCGTTCAAGAATTTGGATGGCCTTGTAAAAGCGGGTGGGTGCAGAGATCCAGGCAATGCTGACATTGCAGAGGATAGGACGGATGAGGGATTTGTAGGTGTGTAGGAAGGCGGAAGGATGCAATCTCCATGTCCTGCCAGACAGGAGTTTCAGGAGGTGGAGGCAGGAATGGGCTTTCTGCTGAATGGTCTGGAGGTAAGGGGTCCAGGTGAGGTGACGGTCGATGGTGAGGCCAAGGTATCTCAGGGTAGGGGTGAGTTGGATGGAATGACCATAAAGTGTGAGGTAGAAATCATGGAGACGGAAGGAGCGGGTGGTGCGGCCTATGATGATTGCCTGGGTTTCCGAGGGGTTGAGACGGAGGAACCACAGGTTACACCAAGTGGTGAACTGGTTAAGGTGGGTTTGGAATGTGCACTGGGACAGTTGAAGGGTAGGATAGAGAGCCAGTAAGGCAGTGTCATCAGCATACTGGAGAAGGTGGACAGGTGGGGGTGGTTTGGGCATATCAGCCGTATACAAGAGATAAAGGAGAGTGGAGAGGACAGAGCCCTGGGGGATGCCAGCAGTTGGATAAAAGATGTGGGAGTTGGTGTTGTGAAGGATGACATAGGAAAGACGGCGTGGGAGGAAGGAAGCGACCAGACGGACAAAATTGATAGTTAGGGCGTAGGTTTGGAGTTTAAAGAGGAGACCGGGATGCCATACATGATCATAGGCATTTTGGAGGTCGAGGGAAACAAAAATGGTGGAGCAACGGGAGTTGAGCTGGAGGGAGAGAAGGTGAATGAGGTTAAGGAGTTGGTCTTCAGCAGAGAAGGAGGGTTGGAAGCCACACTGGGTAAGGGGGAGGAGGTGGTGTTGATTAAGGTGCTGATGGCAGGAGAGGATGGATTCGAAGACCTTACTGAAGATGGAGGCGAGGCAGATGGGACGATAGGAAGAGGCAGCAGAGGTTTGAGGAATAAGAGGACGCAGGAAGTCTTCCACAGGTCAGGGTAAAAGCCAGTAGAGAGGATGATGTTATATAGACGGGCAACAACAGTCAGGAAGGAAGAGGGGCTTTCTCTAAGATCGCGGTAGGTGACACAGTCGTGACCAGGGGCCGTGTTCCACTTGGACCAGAAGATAAGTTTAATGTTTTGTGCTGTGATTGGAGTGTTTATGTCAGAGGGGGCCAACTGCCCGAAGTACTGGAGACTAGGAGCAAGTGGAGCGACCGAGGTATTGGCACGTTCCATGATGGTGGGAAAAAGAAATCAAAGTGGGGATCATCTGGGATAGAGAAGACCTCGGAAAGGTGGGAAGCAAAGTGGTTGGCCTTACTGAGGTTGTCATGAAGGGGGTGGTCGTTACGGAGAAGGGGGTAGAGGGGAGCGGAATGGGAACGAGTAAGGCGATGGAAGGCAGACCACTACTTGGAGGAGTTGATAGGGAGGGTGGCGTTGAGTCGTGTGCAGGTCTGCCACCAGTCTCGGCGTTTTGTTGCTGTAATAAGGTTCCGTACGTGTCGCTGTATTCGCCGGTGGCGTTGGAGTGTATTCCTGTCACGAGTGTGCATGAAGGAGCGATAGAGGCGACGGGATTCACGGAGGAGGACAGCCCGCGGAGGGAGACCCTGGCGAGCTCATAGCGCCCCTTAAATGCACGTGAACAGGCAACCTTTCCTCTTTCCCACCAGAGTGAGATACCAAAGCTGTGACTGCTTCACAATACGCGCTGCGGCGCGCTCTTCAAAACAGCAATTTTTACCATGGCTCAACAACATCTTTGATTCTCTTCTCTTCTGGATTTGCCACTATCCATAATGCACTCCCATACGATAATGTGCTAAAACCATACATTCTCAGATATATCACGCTGAAATTTTTGTCAAAGCTGCAGTCTATGGTCGCTTGACAGTGTACAAAATTTAAACTTCTCAGTCAATGTAATCAAGAAATATTTCCATTCATGCCATACACGTATTTTGATAATCGCAAACTCACTCATCAAAACTTAAAGATGAAATGTCCATATACATAATTAAATTTTTACAGAACACGCATTGTCTAGAGATGCGACTGGAGCGGAGACTCTTATAACTGCAGGATTCCCAAGGATGGAGTATTCTGGTGTAATCCATCTGCCACTCTGTTCTGTAATGAAGAAGCGTAAGATTTATACGAGTTAAATGTTACAGTTCCACTAATGATGAAGGCCATTTGGCAATCTGTGCTGTAATGAAGTAGCGTTATATTTATTCGACGTAAGTGTTAAAATTCCTTGAAGAATGGAGTATGGTAGCGAAGGCTACTAAACACTCTGTGATGTAATGAAGTAGCGTTTCCTTTATTCGAGTTAAGTGCTACAATTCCATTAAGAATGGAGCAGGGTGGTGAAGGCTACTTGGTACCCTCTGCTGCAATGAAATAGCATTACATTTATTAGAGTTACGAGCTACGATTCTGCAAAGCATAGTGTACAGTGACAAAGCACAGTTGGTGTTCTGTGCTGTAATGAAGTAGTGCCATAGTTATTTGAGTTAAATGTTAGAGTTCTGCGAAGTATGGGGTACAGTGGCAAAGGCCGGCAGGCCCTCTATGCCGTAATGAAGTAGCATTATATTTTCTTGAGTTGAGTTTTACAATTCTACGAATCATGGAGTATGGTGGAGAAGGCCTGTTGGCAGTCTGTGCTGTAATGAAGTAGCAATACATTCCTTCGAATAAAGTGTTACAGTTCTGCGAATCATGGAGTACAGTGGCGGAGATATGTTAGTCGTCTGTGCTGTAATGAAGTAGCGTTACATTCCTTCGAGTTAAGTGTTAGAATGTCACGAAGCATGGAGTAGAGTGGTGATGGCCAGTTGGTGCCCTGTTCTGTAATGAAGTAGAGTTACATTAAATATTGTTAAGAGCTACTGTTCCATGAAACTTGTAGTGAAGGCCAATTGGTGCTCTGTACCATAGTGAAGTAGCGTTATATTTGTTCGCGTTACGTGTTATAATTCCGCTAAGCATGGAATGCAGTGGCGAAGGCCAATTGACGCTCTGTGGTGTAAAGAAGTAGCGTTAGATTTAATCGAATTAAGTGTTACCATTCCGCAACGTATGGAGTACAGTGGCGAAGGCTAGTTGGTGCTCTGTGCTGCAGTGAAGTACCATTACATTACAGTTCCGTTAAGCTTGCAATACGGCGGTGAAAGCCAATAGGCGCTCTCTGCTGTAACGAAGGAGCATTACATTTAGTTAGATGTTACAATTTTGCGAGGCATGGAGTACGATGGCGAATCGCCAGCCTTCGGTCGGAGATTTAATGAAGACTTCTTAATTCAGACTTCTCACTCATGCGAGGTGAAGCAATGGCTTCCGGGGTGTGCCATATCTTTTGGAATACTGGTACTCTGGCTGTTTGTCAGTCTGACTCCCTATGTAGCTCTCTGACTTGAATTGATATTGTGATGGCTGGAGAAAATTTAAACAACAAACTTTTCATTTGCCAATGATGTCTTTCTGTGGTGCAACACCTCAGAGCACGAGTACAATCCATATTTGTCGAGTTTTCTTTTTTTTTTTTCTCCGTTGATGTAGTATCATATTGCAGTTGCCAAAATGCATTGATTAATTTCTCGTAGATCTTCAAAGATGTGTAAAGTTTTGTAAATATTAGCATGGTCATCTTTGAGTGTAAAGTTATTTATTTGTACAACCCACTATTGCAATTTCGATCGTGTGGCCATTATCTAGTGGTACAACTGCGCTTCAGCACATGTCAAAACCTAAAAACGTTTGACATGCTTATGGGTCGTCATAATATCTCTGTGTTGGCTCTTTAATATTACCGTTGTTAATATCTTTCACATAGATCACAAATTGGGATGCACTGTTTTGCAAGTTCTATTGTCGGTAGACTTCCATTGCATCTAAAAAGGACATAAACATCATGTTTCAAATCTAAGTTGAAAGTGTTCGTTACGGCACACAAATTTCATTTTACTGAAATCTACGTGTGATCACTTAATTATACATGTTCCTTAATAATCCCAAATACAATTAAGTGAATATTATTAAAGAGATACACTCGATTTCGTTTCCTGCCCTTATCAGAAATTGTGCGTCGTTTCGTATGACCTCGTTGTAGACAGGATGTTCAACCACAAACTTTCTTCTCGTCTCGCTGGTATGTTCGCTTGTGTCAGTGACATGTCTGATACCATGAACAGTTTTCTTGGTATATACAGTATGTAATGTGTGTAAGTACAGATATTTCTATTGGTAGCATTTTAAAGAACATAGTTTTTATTATAGGAAACAATGATCTACAATTATTATAAATAAAGTGGAAGCAGTTGCGACCGAACCGCCGAATCTTTCCATCAGTAAATGGGGTATGTTCTCAACTGACTCGGTTGTTTTAACCCCCTCCACTGACAGAATGACCCGCTTCCTACTTCCGTATGTATAAAGCCGATACGGACTTGTAGCTGTCACGCCTTTGCGCTTACTGCTACGTATTTTAACCGTAAATAGCTCAGCCCTAATGGTAAGAGTTAGTAGTGAATTCACGTTATTAATCTTTGAAGACAGCACAGCTGCCACAAGCTCAGCTCACTTTTACTCCACTCCTACCCTCGCCATTACACCACATTAACTAGGTGCTACATGGACCTTGCTAAATTCACTTGCGTATACATTTTTGACCGTTACTCGCCAGTATTTACCTATTGGATTAGTACACTCTTAACCGGACTATTTCTCAAAGAGCTGTGATGATTGAACGGGTTCGATCCACGGCCTACAGTGCCCTACAGTTCACACGGTAACACTGCCTACCTGACCCACTTAACTTGGTAGTGAGCTTATGTATCCAATCACCACTGCTAGCAGCAGTAGATAATCCTATCAGCACGACGAGAGCAGCAGACTTACCGTCGAATCCTCCTGAAAATACTTATAACTACGGTCGCCAGCTCTGAAGGAGCAAAAGAATAAATCAATTTTTTGGCTCGTTTCAAAGTGAAACGGCTTGAGTTGAATTTTAAACTTAATTCTGAATATTACTATTTCTGATCATTCTAGGTGATTCTACAAAGCAAATACTCTCTCAATTTCTGTGAGTTGGCTTGGTAGTTACCACCAAGACAATTTAAGCAACTTAGGTTAACAAACTTCTACCCTTCAACTTATTTAATGATTTTGGGATATTACTCTTTGGACAATTGCTATAGATTTAGTTAAGTGACTTTACTTGAAAGGTTACTCAGAAATATTTAAGTAACTATAAATAGGCGACTCATTCTGGTGTGCCCATTGCTCTTTTCTGGTTCTTATACGCTAAAGTATTCTACACCCAAAAGAATTGTAAATGGAAGAGGCGATGGTGGCCTCAGTCTGATTTCACTACACTATGTTTCAGGTTACTACACTTTACAATGAACAACATGCGTCGTAATTTTGCTCATTACTATATTCTGTCCTCTGCACTTGCACAAAATAAAACTGGTATTCTCCTTTTACATGTATAGAAAGTTCGACTTAACAATTTCAAGCAGTCTTGCCTTGGGTAGACGTGTCGGTGCTGGTGGTGGGATGCATGTGGCTAACGCAGCTCTTCCTCTTCACGCCTCGTGCCCTTAATGGCGGCTGGAACTACGAGCTGTAGCACTCGTATAAGCTACTGCGCGTCCGCCATAAAATCTGGGCGCAGGAACTCTTACAATCAGCCCCAGTGGCATAGAGACGGCTTCGACAACCATTCGTCGCGTTCTACTCCACAAACGGCGACGATATTCTCCTTTTCGCTGTTGCACAGTCACTTTTGCGTGAGCACAGTTATGCACGTCCGCTCACGTCAACACTCCCCAGGCCATTCCATTGTTCAGTCCCTGTGTCTCCAGCTACCTCTAGCTATGCTCGTATCACCAAGAGTGGGGGCGTTCCCCTACCACCTTTTCACCGAAATCATTTAGTATTTAAGAATATTTATATTTATTACCCTGGAGTTCATACCAGTCATAATAATTTACTACTAGCGCCTTATAACATTAAATCATACAGTAATAACTTATAATTACCATCAAAAAGAATACATTTGACTCCGAGAGTTTAGCGCATTGTCTGAGACAGCGCTAATTCCCAGTCTCACCAATAGATGGCATCAGGGTGCACTCCCTGGCAGTCTCACACCAGCGCGCCCGTTTCCGACGCGCGGGCTCCAAATTACTGTCCGCCCACCATCATTTCAGTTCCGTTACACATGCCCCACTTCTTATTGAAGTATCTAACAGTGATAATTCAATAAGAAGTCTCTCCTATAATGAATCTGAAATTTTCGTTAAGCTTTTTACCAAGGGTTTTCCCTTTCTTACTGATACACCTCGGTACTTATATTACTTATTTAAAATTAAACACCAATTCTTTCTATCTTTCCTGCTAAACATTACATAAATGATTTACATATATTCTTTACAATTTTCTTACATCCAAACACAGTACACTTTAAACATCTTTTTTACAAAAATTTTAAATACACTTCTTTTATCTCAGGCAAGTAAAACACACGTTATGCGCCTATTACTTTATAGCCCGTCCTTTTCACTTTACCTCCTCACTTTTGTACCTCTTCCACAACACTTATTTACACATCTATTAAGGCTTTCTTAGAGGCTCAGTCTTTCCCAGTCTGTTTAGTCTCTACTTAAACTAGAAGTTTCATTAGAATACTGCAACATATTTTAGTGAACATTTACCTTTCACGTAGAACAAAAGAAACAAAGCTGTTTACATATTGGTTTACTTTAATATTTATTTATATATTTAATTTCAATCTGGTAGAATTCGTGGTTCATACCTTTTGAGATCCACTATGTTTCTTACTCCCAGGCGTTTGCCTGTTAATGGGTACTCTAAATAATAAGCGTTCACATTGGGTATGGACACTATTTTAAATGGTCCATTATATATATACTTAAATTTGCTGATCTCGTTATTAATTTCACTTGACTTTTCATGTGTTTTTACAAGAACGAGATCACCTATTTTGAATTTAGGATTCCTTACTTTTTCGTCATGACGACGAATTCTCGCATCTGCTTGTTTTCTCATCTTGTCTTTTACTAAGTTCTTTTTACTATCATAATCTAATTCAACTCTATCTGGAAATTCTAGTAGGTCTTCTACTAGACTTTTACTTCTCGTCTTTTTCAGGATTTCTTCTGGAGTAAATCCAGTGCTCTCGTTTGTTAATGAATTCATGATTTCTTCGAATTCACTCACATACATGCCCCACTTCTTGTGGTTACTATGGCAGTACGTCCTAAATAACCGACCTATCTCACGCATATATCTTTCTGCCGGATTGCTTGATGGGTGATAAGCTGAGATATGTACCACTTCTACCTGTTTCTCAGTTATCCCATCCTTCCACATTTTTGAGCAAAACTGAACACCATTATCTGATAGTATTCTCTTTGGCTTCCCTACTTTCACAAAATAATCACACACCATTTTATCATACACAGCTCTGGCAATAGCTTTTCTCAAGGGATATAGCTTTATATACTTTGAGAAAAGTTCAACTGCTACAAATATGTACACAAAACCCCCCATGGTTTTCGGTAATGGTCCAAAGATATCTACTGCTACTATTTCTAATACTTCATCAGGTTTTATTGATTGCATGGGCCCTTGATTAGTTGCATTTGTTACTTTCGCCTTTTGGCATAGATCACAAGATCTTATCCTCTGTGCTACCCTTCGTGCCATGTTATTAAAGGTAATGCATTCATCTAACTTATCGGTACACTTCCGTGCACCACAATGGCCATATGCCAAGTGAACATAATCTATCAGCACTTCAGTGTGTTGATCCGGCCAACATACTCTCCACTTCCCTGGATTATTTAATCTTTGAAGATACAGTACACCTTTATGTACTTTATATGAAGCCCTTATGTTAGTTGCATCCGGATTGTCAAACTTGACCTTTACCGACTTGAGTGCATCATCATCACTTTGATATCTTCGCATATTCCGACATATTTCCCTAATTTTTTCTCTTCCTTCCGCTTTTTTGAAGTAATTCACCTCAAAAACATCTTCCCTATTCTTTACACTTTCTAGTGTCTCACATCCTTCTGGTAATCTCGACAAAGCATCCACTACTGCATGTTCTTTCCCTTTAACATACTTGATCTCTATATCAAATTGTTGTAAAAACAGCGCCCATCTGGTCAACCTGTTATGTAACAATCTGCAGTCCTTCAAAAATATTAAAGCTTTGTGGTCTGTATGGACCACAGTCTTATGCCCCCATAAGAAAAGTTGAAATTTCCTAAAACCCCATACTATAGCTAAAGCCTCCTTCTCTGAAACCGTATAGTTTCTTTCGTACTTAGACATGGTTCTACTCGCAAATGTAATTTGTCTATGAGTTTTTTCCCCATCTATCATTACCTCCTGAAATATGGATACTCCCAATCCATAATCTGAACTATCTGTTGCCATGTGAAATGGTTCACACAGGTCAGGGTGCCATAACTTTATGTTTTTAGCCAAATTGTCTTTTAGCCGGTTGAATGCTGTTTCACATTCCTCAGTCCATATATACACACTGTTCTTCTTAAGTAGGTTGTTCAGATGTGGGCTATTGAACACCTGATCATCCACATACTTACGATAAAAGGAACAAAGTCCTATAAACGACTTTAGTTGTTTTTTATTCTTGGGAGCCGGAAAATTTCTTATTGCTTTGACTTTATCGGGATCCTTTTCAATTCCCTCTGGTGTTACTATGTGACCTAAAAACTTTATTTCTTTCTTCACAAACTCGCATTTTTTCAGGTTCAGTGTCATTCCTCCTTTAATTATAGCTTTGAACACCCTGTCGCATAACTCCATGTGCTCTTCCCATGTCCTTGTAGCAATTAACAAATCATCTACATAAACCGTGATTAGCGAACTAAGTTCACTCCCTAAAATTTTGTCTAAAGCCCGAATGAACACTGAAACGGAAGTATTTAGGCCAAATGGTACCACTGTGAAATGGTAGCATTTGCCATTGAATAAAAATGCCGTGTACTTCCTAGACTCCTCACTTAATGGGATTTGCCAGTATCCTGCAGTTAGGTCTAAACTAGTCATGTACTTTACACCATTAAACTTCTGCAATAAATTATCTATGTTCTCTGGACGATCCAGCTCCCTCTTCACTACTTTATTCAGAGTACGACCATCTATCACTATTCGTACACTTCCATCCTTCTTACCTACTATCACCAGTGGGTTATTATATGGGCTAGAACTCCGTTCAATGACCCCACATGAAACCATTTTTTCTATTTCTTTTTGAACTGCTTCTATCTTAGACAAGGGTACATTATATGGTGGTTTAAAGAAAGGTTCATGCTCCTCTACCTCCATGCAATACTCATAATTTATCACTCGTCCTGGTTTGTCCGAAAATACCTCCTGATTTTCTTTCAGAATTTGCCATAGATCCTCCCTTTGGTCATCAGATAGTCCTTCCGTTTTATTCACTACATTTCGAAGGAGTGTCTCCTTATTTCCATCTTCAACTATCTGCCTCACCAGACACCAATCGAATTTTTGACCTATTCCTGAATCATGATCATCTCTAAATTCTACCCATCTCAGCTGGTTCTCTTCCATTACTCTAGATGATTCAAATGGTATTTCTAATACCGCACTATCAACTTTACAAACTATTATCCCTTTGTCACAATCTATAATTACTTTCTGTTTTATTAACCAGTCAATGCCTAAAATGATCTCGGCACTGAGCTCGGGAACTACTAAAAATGCATTCGAAAATTGCTTGTTTTTTATCTTAAATTCCATCATCACTTGATGTTTAACAGGTTTACTACATTTCCCTGTCGCCCCTATCACTTTAACACCTGTTACTGGCATCATGACTACTCCTCGTTGCTCTTTGATCATCTCAAAAAATTTGTGCGAAATAGCACTTATTTGAGCACCTGTATCCAACAATACATATAAATCGTACCCACATACATCAATGGGCAGGATTGTTTGCATCCTATTGTCCTCTTTCATACTTTCTTTATCTTCCCATAATAAATCCTTTTCCACCGCCAAGTCTTGCCATATTATTTTTCCGGTTTTTATACTGACCATTCCATCTGGAGGTTTCTTTCTCCTTTTCATCCTAAATTCTTTCACCACTTTTTCCAATAGTCCTTCGTCTAGGCTCTTTAATGCCATCTCGTTCTCATTCGAATCTGTCATGCCTGAACTCTCGGTTGCAGAATCGGAAACTTCCTCTACTTCTTTTTCTCCCTGGATGCTTTCTGATGATTCTGACGATAATTCCTCCTCCATAGAAATATGACCTTCTTCGGATTCAAATAATTCTCGCAAATTATAATCCCTTTCTCTACTTTCCCTTTGTTGGATAGTGCATTCGCCACTCTTACTTTCATAATTTTCCCCTACTAATGGAATTCCAGTCTCACTCAACTCATTTGCTTCAGTACTACAGGGATCACAACACTCTTTCTCTTGGTTAGATACACTTTCTCTAATTTCTTTAAAAGAATCTTCATCACAGTCATGTACTCTTGCTGTCACTAGGTACACATCATAATCGGTATGGCTCTCTAACACTGTCATATTCGGGTCCAAATTAATCACTTGAGTGGAAGATCTTTCTAATTGTGCTGGCTGGCTTTTGAGCGGATGTACATATTCTGCATACGAGGTAATTTCTAAATCGGCATGCGTCTCTGCACTATGCCCCTTTTTCTTATCCACCCTTTCCTCTTTAATTACTTCTCGATGCGATTCGTCGACTATTCGTACGAACCTTTTACCATAAGTCACATCACTCCTACCTTGCCCCTGCCTCTCTGCACAGTTGCCATCCCCACCGACAAACAACGCCTTCTCTGACTCTTCCATCATCAATTCGTCACTCTGACCTCGAATTGTACTTATTTCATTCACGTGAGCCTTCACATCCGACCGATATTCTTTTCCTGCTTCATTTCCCTTAATAATTCCTCCCTGCTCTCTCTCCTCTGTTTGTATCCCTGCATTGTACTTCGCAAAGTTTCGTTTATGTAACTGCTCTTCAGGCGAACGACGCACTATCCTACTATAGTACTGACTACTCCGATCTTCCCTATATTTGGGCCATTTCTTTCTTTCCGCGCGCGTTAGGCCCTTGACCTGCGCGGTATTTAGTTTTCCTGATTTTGATAATGCATCCCGTTTCCCTGATAGTGTCCTCTCCCTCGCTGAGAGTTACCTCCTCGACCTCTTCCTCTCATCATGTTAATTTGCGGTTCATTCCTACCACCTTTTACTATTCCATTCTGATTTCTGAAACCTCGAAACTCTCTAGTTTCCCGCCACCTATCTTCATTCTCAATTTTTTCTAAAAATTCATCGAATGTTCGATGAGTGCCTCCTACATAACGCTTTGAATCGTCAGGTAGCTTTTTC
This sequence comes from Schistocerca americana, assembly GCF_021461395.2. Taxonomy (NCBI): domain Eukaryota; kingdom Metazoa; phylum Arthropoda; class Insecta; order Orthoptera; family Acrididae; genus Schistocerca; species Schistocerca americana. The sequence continues at coordinate 408,448,022 of NC_060126.1, read as the reverse complement.
CACAACTCCCACACTATCTCCGATTCTGATCTACGATCTTTAAGATACTCCAAACGCTTGAACCATCCTTCACAGTATTCTTTCATGAACCCACGCCCATGTTCTGGCATTCTGGCGAAAACGAATTCTCTCCACAACCTATCCCTCTGTTGTGTGCCCCAGAATTCCTCAAGGAACTTTTCTTTGAAGTCTGTAAACTTCAAATTGTCGATATCCAAATTCAATCCCCAACGTTTAGCATGACCTGCTAAAGCGTCTATTACTAAGTTAATTTTTTCTTTATCCGACATGTCTGTTGGTAAGACACGTTCACAATTTTTTATAAAATCCATTGGATGCCATCCACCTTGTTTCTTTTGAGGATCGTATTTTTCCTCCCTACTCAGTATTTCCGATTTTTGCATTACCAATGGGATACCACTACAGTTAAGAAACGTCTGATTCTGAACTTGCTGACTTAACAATTTTATCTCATTACGCAGTGTATTTTCCTGCTCCTGCACACATGCATCAAAACTCAACATGGTATTGCGAAGTGTTTCAATATCAGCTGCCGTTTCTTTAACAATCTCTTTCTTTACAACTGGTACTATCACCTGTAATTTACTTTCAATTATCGGTTCTAATTTTTCACTAACCAAAGGTTCCACTGATTTCTCTATTCTCTGAATTTCGGTATCAAATCTTTTCTCTATTTCTGTGACTTTTCTCTGAACATTTGTTATTTCAGCCCTAATGCTATTTACTGATTTGTTTACCTCTGTGATACGCTGGCTTTGCGTATTCAAAATATCTAAATTGGCTTTTATTTTACCAGATAGGTTTTCATCCAATTGGGATATATGACTAGCCATTTCTGCTTTCAAACTAGCATTCCCTTCTCGAATTTGCGCCATCATACTATTTAACAAACTTGTTAATTCCATATACTCTCCCTTGTGACTTGTACCCACAGATACATTGAGTTCACTTTTCACTACCTTTGGTTTCACTTCCTGTTCCTCCTGTTTTGTGGGTGTGGATTCATCTATAGGATTTTCCAACCCTACAACAGTATCTATGGTCCCTAATTCTGGGTCTGACCTTGTAATGTTTTCGTCTTGCTTGTTACTATTCGACTCCATCTTATGCTGCTGTATTTCGTGCCTAATAGAAATGTTTATTAAACCAAGTATTACTTGTTTAACTCCTACTATTGGACTTCCTTTTGCTGCTTTGCAGGTTGTCGTCTTGAACTTACCAGTTGTGGTATATTTGTCTACAACAGAATTTTAAATTTTCTTGAAACTACAAGTTTATATAAAACACTTGTATTGCAGCCATTATTCTACAAACTTGGTAAGTCCTGTCACGGTCGCCACATGCGACCGAACCGCCGAATCTTTCCATCAGTAAATGGGGTATGTTCTCAACTGACTCGGTTGTTTTAACCCCCTCCACTGACAGAATGACCCGCTTCCTACTTCCGTATGTATAAAGCCGATACGGACTTGTAGCTGTCACGCCTTTGCGCTTACTGCTACGTATTTTAACTGTAAATAGCTCAGCCCTAATGGTAAGAGTTAGTAGTGAATTCACGTTATTAATCTTTGAAGACAGCACAGCTGCCACAAGCTCAGCTCACTTTTACTCCACTCCTACCCTCGCCATTACACCACATTAACTAGGTGCTACATGGACCTTGCTAAATTCACTTGCGTATACATTTTTGACCGTTACTCGCCAGTATTTACCTATTGGATTAGTACACTCTTAACCGGACTATTTCTCAAAGAGCTGTGATGATTGAACGGGTTCGATCCACGGCCTACAGTGCCCTACAGTTCACACGGTAACACTGCCTACCTGACCCACTTAACTTGGTAGTGAGCTTATGTATCCAATCACCACTGCTAGCAGCAGTAGATAATCCTATCAGCACGACGAGAGCAGCAGACTTACCGTCGAATCCTCCTGAAAATACTTATAACTACGGTCGCCAGCTCTGAAGGAGCAAAAGAATAAATCAATTTTTTGGCTCGTTTCAAAGTGAAACGGCTTGAGTTGAATTTTAAACTTAATTCTGAATATTACTATTTCTGATCATTCTAGGTGATTCTACAAAGCAAATACTCTCTCAATTTCTGTGAGTTGGCTTGGTAGTTACCACCAAGACAATTTAAGCAACTTAGGTTAACAAACTTCTACCCTTCAACTTATTTAATGATTTTGGGATATTACTCTTTGGACAATTGCTATAGATTTAGTTAAGTGACTTTACTTGAAAGGTTACTCAGAAATATTTAAGTAACTATAAATAGGCGACTCATTCTGGTGTGCCCATTGCTCTTTTCTGGTTCTTATACGCTAAAGTATTCTACACCCAAAAGAATTGTAAATGGAAGAGGCGATGGTGGCCTCAGTCTGATTTCACTACACTATGTTTCAGGTTACTACACTTTACAATGAACAACATGCGTCGTAATTTTGCTCATTACTATATTCTGTCCTCTGCACTTGCACAAAATAAAACTGGTATTCTCCTTTTACATGTATAGAAAGTTCGACTTAACAATTTCAAGCAGTCTTGCCTTGGGTAGACGTGTCGGTGCTGGTGGTGGGATGCATGTGGCTAACGCAGCTCTTCCTCTTCACGCCTCGTGCCCTTAATGGCGGCTGGAACTACGAGCTGTAGCACTCGTATAAGCTACTGCGCGTCCGCCATAAAATCTGGGCGCAGGAACTCTTACAATCAGCCCCAGTGGCATAGAGACGGCTTCGACAACCATTCGTCGCGTTCTACTCCACAAACGGCGACGATATTCTCCTTTTCGCTGTTGCACAGTCACTTTTGCGTGAGCACAGTTATGCACGTCCGCTCACGTCAACACTCCCCAGGCCATTCCATTGTTCAGTCCCTGTGTCTCCAGCTACCTCTAGCTATGCTCGTATCACCAAGAGTGGGGGCGTTCCCCTACCACCTTTTCACCGAAATCATTTAGTATTTAAGAATATTTATATTTATTACCCTGGAGTTCATACCAGTCATAATAATTTACTACTAGCGCCTTATAACATTAAATCATACAGTAATAACTTATAATTACCATCAAAAAGAATACATTTGACTCCGAGAGTTTAGCGCATTGTCTGAGACAGCGCTAATTCCCAGTCTCACCAATAGATGGCATCAGGGTGCACTCCCTGGCAGTCTCACACCAGCGCGCCCGTTTCCGACGCGCGGGCTCCAAATTACTGTCCGCCCACCATCATTTCAGTTCCGTTACACAGTCTTGATCGCATAATTTTTTTAATGTGGTGACCGGTTTCGATCTTATTATAAGATCATCTTCAGACCATAGATATCTGCCGGAGGCAGTGACGGATGGTAAACCTCTTGCTTGTGGCTGGTGGTGAACTGCGTAAAACTAAAACTAAGTACTACTACAGTACTTACTAAGTAATACTATAGTATTCAAAGAACTGTGACTGACGCTCGTACAACAGGGACTTACATGCATTGAGAATAGAAAATAGTGCATTGAGAATGGCTAGCTGCTAGCCGAAATCTGGATTTGCGCAATAAAATCTGGAAAAAGGACGACTGATTGCTGCACTCTATAATTTGTAAGTCACATGACAGTCGCGGTGTGCACCCACTTTTCGAAATGAAGATAACCTGATAGTAATTATAGCTACTATTATGCAAATTACAGTCCTGTAAATAATCTTAAAAACTGACACTGTTTACAATATTGACTAAAGAGAAAATGAAATCACGATGTACTGCAACATTAACCTAAAAATAATCGTAATGGCAGACGTTATTGGTCACGACTGTCATTTTGGATAGTTTCCTGTTCCTTCAGAGGTATCCGCATGTCACGCTCAGTGACGTGTGCATCTGCCGTTCGTGGGAAGAGAATAGCAAATTGTCTTCCAGTCACAAGGTATGATGTTTCCCGTGGTTTCTCGAAATGAGAGGAGTTTTAGGGTGTTGCCTCTGCAAGTTTTTTCCAGTATAACTAGTGTTAAGCATTTAATTTTATCGACGACGCCAAGTCGTTAACCTCTAACTGAATGATTTCTTCCGTCTCCTGTTGGAGTTTTCGTAGCGTTGAGCTTAGTCCCACTTGCGGCCGTGGCGACAATCACTACACTCTTTAGCGATGTGCGGGGTTGAGACAAAGCAAATGCTATTCATATACCGGATGGCTACAATTGAAGTTTAGCCATTCACGGAGGCCCATTGTGGGCTGCAAGTATCGTTTGGTACTGGAACTTGGTAGACAAGCTAATGCAACAATCACGAACCGATTTAAATTGGAAAAAATAGTTCCAGGTTTGGCCACCAGTTGCAAATCTGGCGCTATACGATGTTTATATGGAGGTATTAAAACCACGCTGTTATTTGACAAAACATAAAACCAGTGAACAGCATAGCAATCGAGAAGGGATGTGTTGCATTGTTAGTGAAATTGTTTTATGTGAACTATAGCAGTTACAATGCTGCATTGAGAGAGTATCGCTGACTGAAAAGTCTGAGGAGAGCTCTAGTATCAGTAATTGGTTTAAACGAGACGATTCTGAAATTCGAAAAGACGGGCGAGTTTGGTGTGGCACATGGAAGAGGAAGCCTTCCTATCCCGCTGGAAGTTATTGACAGGTTTGCCTTCTGTACCTGACAATGCAGCACATGCCTCGGATAGTGGTAGTCATGCAGTGTCACGAGAGTTGCCCACCCATGGTCAACAGTACGGAAAGTTTTGCGGTTTATTTTATACTGGTATACATAGAAGACCCGAGCCGTGCGGCAAATCGAACCTCGTGATCTACAGCAATATTTTGAATTCGCTCTTCAGCTTTTGGCACGGATCGAAGTTGATGACATGCTGTCGGGAAATGTTCTATGTATTGCCGCGCTGTATTATATGGAGTGACGATGCACATTTTACACTTCTGGGTGCAGTGAAGCATTTGGCAACCATGGGGTCATTTTCCGCGAGAACTGGCTATCCGCAACACCCACTCAGGGATGTTGCACCAACCCACAGTGTCTCGGAAGTTTTGCAAAGTTTCATGATCTCTTAGTTGTGGTGGGATGGTGGGGTGAGCAACATGTACTGCTTCTGACCGCACTTATGGTAAAACATTTTGTTTGAGATTCTAATGACATACTTCGTTTTATAATATAGGTTATTAAGGAAGCAATTAAATTCAGTTATCAAGGGAATTAGGTTGCTAAATTTGTCTTGTGTCAAGTTTATAGGTTTTCAGCTTAGCTTTTTGAAGCGCGGCATGTTTTCATTATTCACCCACGCTGGGATTTCTCCATTGTGCTCTAGAGGTTTCCTTCGGCAGAGTGAGCTGTCACAAGCCAGGCCTGGCGGTAACAGCTCGCAATTCGTAGCAATTATAAGGAGTTTCTTGTATTACTGAACTTACCTTGCTGTGACACCCTTCCACCTGAAGCGAGTGTTTGATTTTTGATACAATCACAACAAAAAGTTTGTCCGAGCCTTCGGTGAAGCGACCCTTTGCTGACAGAACTGTGTCCAGAGAGTTTGTTAAGAAATCAACCTTCGTAAGAAACAATAACATTAAAATGATTTTTCATTTGTTAAATTATTACTGATACTCGAGTAGAGAATGCTTCGTGTGAATAAATGTCCTTTTTCACGAAGTGTAGTTCACTGGTCTTTTCCCCTATGTGCATTCCACAACTCCTTTCCTTATCCTGGGACTAGCGAGAATATGTGTCCTGCTTGCGAAATGTCTTTTTAAATCATTAATGAAATTAATTCCCTGATCAGTCGTGTAGAAGTCTTATAGCCACATTCTGTTGCACGTTGTAGACAAATCAGTGGAAGAAATCTCATTATATTGCCTTACTGACTTCAGGCTGCATTGCACTCGTCGGAACTTTCCAATAGAGAGAGACTGTCTACTCTTGATAACAAGCACAGTAGCTTCATAAATTTATTACATGTAGCGAAAGATTTGTCCCGTATTTTCAGTAGTTCAGAATGAAACAGATATCTTCAGTGTGTAAAGTTAATCTGACTGAAAGAACAACGGGCACTATTTTACTTGATTAACAGTTCGTCCTCTAGACACAACGCAGCGATCTGCTGAATAAAAGTTTCCAAATCGCTAATGGCAAAAGACAAAGTAGTCAAAGAAAGGTGTCATCAAGTTCACAAGTGGTAGTTGTTTTTTTTGTGCAGTAAAATATAACACAATAATGGAACCATCATAGTGGCATATAGTGACAGAATATAAGTAACGATAAAAAAGTTTCCGTTCGAAAGCCGTACAGTCCAGAATTAAGTTACGTTGTGCAAGACGCGACAGTTGGCTGCGACTGCGACGCTGCCCCCTCCTCTTTTCCCACCCTGGCAGACGGCGACACGGCCGCAACACGACAGGAGTCGTCGCCGTTTCCCAAGCTCCGGTCGGCGGCGGCGGATTCAAATACATAAGAAAAATACACTCCTGGAAATGGAAAAAAGAACACATTGACACCGGTGTGTCAGACCCACCATACTTGCTCCGGACACTGCGAGAGGGCTGTACAAGCAATGATCACACGCACGGCACAGCGGACACACCAGGAACCGCGGTGTTGGCCGTCGAATGGCGCAGCATTTGTGCACCGCCGCCGTCAGTGTCAGCCAGTTTGCCGTGGCATACGGAGCTCCATCGCAGTCTTTAACACTGGTAGCATGCCGCGACAGCGTGGACGTGAACCGTATGTGCAGTTGACGGACTTTGAGCGAGGGCGTATAGTGGGCATGCGGGAGGCCGGGTGGACGTACCGCCGAATTGCTCAACACGTGGGGCGTGAGGTCTCCACAGTACATCGATGTTGTCGCCAGTGGTCGGCGGAAGGTGCACGTGCCCGTCGACCTGGGACCGGACCGCAGCGACGCACGGATGCAAGCCAAGACCGTAGGATCCTACGCAGTGTCGTAGGGGACCGCACCGCCACTTCCCAGCAAATTAGGGACACTGTTGCTCCTGGGGTATCGGCGAGGACCATTCGCAACCGTCTCCATGAAGCTGGGCTACGGTCCCGCACACCGTTAGGCCGTCTTCCGCTCACGCCCCAACATCGTGCAGCCCGCCTCCAGTGGTGTCGCGACAGGCGTGAATGGAGGGACGAATGGAGACGTGTCGTCTTCAGCGATGAGAGTCGCTTCTGCCTTGGTGCCAATGATGGTCGTATGCGTGTTTGGCGCCGTGCAGGTGAGCGCCACAATCAGGACTGCATACGACCGAGGCACACAGGGCCAACACCCGGCATCATGGTGTGGGGAGCGATCTCCTACACTGGCCGTACACCACTGGTGATCGTCGAGGGGACACTGAATAGTGCACGGTACATCCAAACCGTCATCGAACCCATCGTTCTACCATTCCTAGACCGGCAAGGGAACTTGCTGTTCCAACAGGACAATGCACGTCCGCTTGTATCCCGTGCCACCCAACGTGCTCTAGAAGGTGAAGTCAACTACCCTGGCCAGCAAGATCTCCGGATCTGTCCCCCATTGAGCATGTTTGGGACTGGATGAAGCGTCGTCTCACGCGGTCTGCACGTCCAGCACGAACGCTGGTCCAACTGGGGCGCCAGGTGGAAATGGCGTGGCAAGCCGTTCCACAGGACTACATCCAGCATCTCTACGATCGTCTCCATGGGAGAATAGCAGCCTGCATTGCTGCGAAAGGTGGATATACACTGTACTAGTGCCGACATTGTGCATGCTCTGTTGCCTGTGTCTATGTGCCTGTGGTTCTGTCAGTGTGATCATGTGATGTATCTGACCCCAGGAATATGTCAATAAAGTTTCCCCTTCCTGGGACAATGAATTCACGGTGTTCTTATTTCAATTTCCAGGAGTGTAAAAATTCCGATTTTCTTGCTGTAAAAAATACTGTATGTTAATGCAACAAAGTTACATCGGCTCCCTGAGTTAGTTTTTCGATACAGATTCTCCTTTTACTTTAAAAAATTGAAAAGTATCTCTTCCGGTTTTGCGTGTTTTTTTCGCTGTATATTACTTCTCTAGTAATTGTGAGGAACGTAAAAGGCACAAAAAAATTGATGTTTGCGTATCTTACAGTTTCACATCACAGCTTGATAATGAGGTGTCTATTTTTCGGATATTCGTCACAGTTATTCCGGTACTTAATTTACAAGTAACCTACTGCATAAAATTTGAATTGTGTACAGTGAAAAATGTGGTCGCTGGCTACTTTACGTATGGTTCACGTTAGGTCATACATCGTTGCCGATGAAAAGAAGCTAACATATCGAAATTATTTTTTAAGTTGAGATCAGAAAGATATCGATCTCCGTTTCCGAGATTTGGGCTCATATATCTCCGGGAGCGTCGCGACTAGCCGCCAGTTCTGTCGACGCGCAACGAGAATCGTGTGGTCTTCACACGATAGAGAATGCATTTGTTTTGGTTCGTTGACACATTTGGACCTAATGAAACCATTTTATGTCATATTACTCCGGTATGAGTTACTAATATTTCTCCATACGCTCCTGACAATTTCATTTAAAATGCCACGAAATGTAGATTTCTTAAAGCCAAGTGATCAAGCAGATCCCATTTTCTTGGTTTTGCTGAGGCATCTGAACCTGTTCCAAGCTTTCTTTCTCGTTTATTTCTCTGATTCGAGTCCCGGATATTCCTCCATCTGTTTTTGCACATTTCACCTAAAATTCCAATGAAAGATAAGTTTATTAACAATAAGCGCACGCTAGCGTCATTGCATTGTTTCAAGTTCTTGACAACAAGATAGGGTTACACCTTAAACATTTCTAGAATTTTGATTCTGAACATCTACAGTATACATTGGCAGAAATGTGGAAGAAATAATGTCCGTGCTTGTTCACAAAATTTCCCCAAATTATACTTGTCAGTTTCTCCCATGCAGAAACTTTTGGAACAAGCTAAGGCAACTTTCATAACTGACTGAATCTTTATTCCCATCCAAATGAACTTCCATATTCTTATATTCTGACAGCATACATCGTTATGGATGACATGAACATTTAATCTTGCCAAGCTGCACTCAAAAGGTGACTCCAGGATTTATAAAAGACGAATTTCAATTGCGAACTGAGTCAGACCAGAAGGGCCTTGTAAAACAGTAGTGCACTTTTGGCACAAGTTTTTTGAGCACCATCTTCTACCAATGAATTGAAGTGAATGTGACAAATTACTTATTGCAGCATACTGTTTGCGCAATCTGTTGAGAAACGCCTTCCTCAAAAACGAACATCTATTGATTACAGAAAGCTGTACAACAATCTGGTGGTGGTTTTTCACAACCAGAAGGTATCATCAAGACACCAATTTACCGTTTACTTTCAAAGTGAAGGTATTGTAAAATGTAACTTTCTCGTTGTACTTTAGATTGTTCATTTTATAATGTACTTGCCGTTTTCAATTTTTATCGTCACAAAAAAGATTAATGCGAAAATTGACCTTCAAGTTCATTTTCATCATTCTAATTCTACATCTGCATGGATTATACTGATTTTCATAACAGGCCTGAAAAATTTGCATTAATGGGAAAATATTATATATTTCACTCACCTGCCAGTTTCAACTGTGCACCAATTTCTTCCCAAATTCTGTCTCTGAACATAGTGTCTCTATATTTAGGGTTCTTCAAATCGTAAAGGCAAGGATGTTGCGAGACCAGCTCACAGAGCATCAGATCCTGTGAGTGGCTCATTTCAGTTTTCCTTGACTGGCTCGATATCTTTCTGGCAGCCGTACGTCTTTGTGTCGTGCGACTTCCGTCGCAACACTGCCCACTGGTGCAGTGCTGCGGCAGCTGCCGCAACAGTCGCGCGTCGCATCCCAAACTCGAACCGCGCATGCGCCAGCAGGCAACTTCTGACGTCCCGTAGCGACCCGTCACAGTCGCTAGTGTGCGTCGCGTGTTGGACAACGTACCTTTAGTGTGCAAGTCAAGCAAATTCGCCGCTAGCATTGAGAGCACCATCCCCCCGACTCACCAGTTCCAAGATACCCGTGTTGTAAAACACCGTGTCCTGCTACTGGAAGAAGTCCTTAACTGCCCGCTGTACATCCTCCTACGACAGGTATGGTCGACGCTTCAGGACCGTTTTTAAAGGGTCCAATGCTTGATAATCGCATGGGCAGACATCAGGAGCAAATAGCAGGTTCTCGAGTGTGTCCCACCTGAGTTGGCATAACTTCTGTGTTACGATATTTGCGATATGGGGAAGCGTGTTATCATGGAGCAGCGTGGAGCTTGGCGCATCATTCCACAACGGTGGTTTCCGACAGCCATGGAACGCCATACACGTTCTTCATTCTCCGATGGGTATCCACCGGTGTTTTTCCATCAGCGAGCAAGAAAACAATAAGTACACGTTGGTCCTATTTGGACGCATTTGGCAATAACAGCCACTCTTCACGTTTCCGCATTTACCGCATGAAATCGGAAAGTCATGAATGCTGCACTAATCTCATGCCAACACGTCGACACGTCGATGCTTAAACGAGAGTTGTCCAGAAAGTAAGTTCCGGTCGGTCCCTAAATGGAAACCACAGTGAAAATCAGAAACATTTTATTTGCAAGAGTTAGCTACACTTCCCCGATACTTCTCTACATAATCATCGCTCCGACTTAGATTCTTGTTATACCAAATTTCCAACACCATCGTCATAGAAGGCCGCCACCTGTGCTTTACGACAATTCTCTACGCTGGTCTACAGCGCGTAGCTTGCGCCCAAGTGTTGTCTTCGTATCCAACGTTTCATGTGTACAGAGATGATACTCAGGACGAGCCAATCAGGGCTGTGTTGTGGCTGATCGAACACTTCCCATCAAAAAGGCTGGAAGAGCGTCTTCACTGCCCCTGCGGAGTGGAGCTGAGAATTGCCACGAAGAAGAAAGTGCGTGGCAGCTGTGATAAGTGGGCTGCATCCATTAAGGCGAAGCCTCTCAGCGGGCCCTCCTACATGGCGGGAGACATCGTTGTTTTAGGCACGTTTACTCGCTCACAGTGCGCTCACAACTGAAAAGAGCGTCTTGATGCGATTGATGGTCATACTAGAGACACTAACCAACACATCTGTGCAAAGCTTTCACTGTTGTGTCCATTTCGCAACCGATCGGAGCTTACTTTCTGGACAACCCTCGTATACCAGCATGGGAGTCGCTCTACGCATCATATACGCTGCAGCAACGTCCTCACACGGAACCGTTTTGATCACCTCTTATAACTTCTCACTAGCCCTTAAACCAGCACAGTCGGCCACATACACAATCCACTTACGAGGCTTACTGGAAGACTATCATATCATATGCAAGGTAGATATAGTTCCCTTCCTCAAAACAGCGCAAAACAGGTTCTTGAGCACACAACAGGGAATATGAAAGATTCCCTTGTGCAAGTTACATAAACTTTCTTCCTTTCCTTAGCGACGTTACAAACATTTAAGTCTTTAAGCTAAAATGTTAAGCAATATTTTCGAATGGCGACAATGGCTAACGGAGTGCACGAGATGCGCGACAAGGATAGGAAAGTTCCTTGAGAGAAATGCCATTATCCCATAACCTTAGATTACATGTCGTTTTACAACGCAGGAATAGCCAGGAAGTGTTCTGCTGCAGGGCCAGGCGGTGTCGGCGGCCGCGTACGACAGCTCGTGGCTGGCAGGCAGCAGCCGCTTCAGGCGCGCCCTCCGCATCCTCATGTGCCGCGCCGAGAAGCCGCTGGTGCTCACTGCGGGACACCTCTACCCCATCAACAAGCCTGCCTTCCTCTCGGTGAGCAGCCCAAGTATTCTGCTGGCGACCTTCCCGCTACATCTATGCTAGACATAGAGGAATCACCAAAAACAAAAGATGTTGCTATCCCTAATATTTATTTATTTCTTGCTTATTTACACTGACTAAATTAAGGACTTAAGGCTCTCTCTTACTTCTGACATTGAGCAGCACATACAAAAAACTAATACGTAGCAACAACAATAACAGTAATTTGCATTATTAATAAAAATATTAATTTGTAGTAATAAAACGGTTCATATAGCTCTGAGCACTATGGGACTTAACTTCTTAGAACTACTTAAACCTAACTAACCTAAAGACATGACACACATCCATTCCCGAGGCAGGATTCGAACCTGCGACCGTAGCGGTCAGCTGGTTCCAGACTGTAGCACCACCCCGGCCGGTCAGTAATAATAATAGTAACACTAATAATGATGAAAAAATAATGGAGGCATTAAGAATGATGTCAGTTATTAGATAACAGATTCAATAACAAGAAACTAAAAATGGTTCAAATGGCTCTGAGCACTATGGGACTCAACTGCCGTGGTCATAAGTCCCCTAGAACTTAGAACTACTTAAACCTAACTAACCTAAGGACATCACACACATCCAGGCCCGAGGCAGGATTCGAACCTGCGACCGTAGCTGTCGTGCGGTTCCAGACTGTAGCGCCTTTAACCGCTCGGCCACTCCGGCCGGCTAACAAGAAACTGCTTTATTAACAAAAAGTAATAATTTACGATAATAATAATAGTAACACTAATAATAATAACATAATAATGGAGAAATTAAGGATGATAATGATTAGTTTGGTGCTTTTGAAGCCTTGTTTGGTATTAGAAGAAGTGGAAGGGGTAATGAAAGAGGACAGGATTGAAACGAACGTAACAGTGGCTGCTAGAAAAGAATTTCTGTAGAGAAGGGGAGGGAGAAGTGGTGGGCGATGGATGGCTGATGAGAGTAAGCTGCAAGAAGAGACAGCTGTTGTGACAGAAGGTGGGTCATTAGCTGTCTTTTGAAGTTTGAAAGAATTTCAGTTTTTGTAATATTCTGAGGAAGATTGTTCTAAAGTCGGGTTGCTGATACATAATATGATTTAGAGAAAGTGGCAGTGGTTTTTAGTGGCAGAGACAGGATTTTACGATGTTGGGAACGAGAACTGCTGCTGTGCTGTTCAGATGGTAGCGTAAGGGTTGAAGATGAATAGGAAGGACTGGAATGATTGAGAAGACGATGCAGAAAATACAGGGTATGGAAAAGAAAATTCAGTGTCACTACGGCCTCCCGTGTGGTAGACGGTTCGCCTGGTACAGGTCTTTCGAGCTGACGCCACTTCGGCGACTTGCGTGCAGATGGGGATGAAATGATGATGATAAGGACAACACAAAACCCAGTCTTTGAGGGGGGAAAATCTCCGAACAAGCCGGGAATCGAACCCGGGCCGTGACACATGACATTCCGTCGCGCTGACCACTCAGCTACCAGGGATGGACAATACAAGGTATGGTAATCTCTACTCTTGTCGGCACGTAGCCATGATAATTGTCCGTAGGCAGGAATGATATGGTCGAAATAGCGTACATCAGAAATGAATCGCACAAATTGCCAATTCTAGCCGGAGTGAACAATCATACGAAAGTCTTTGAGGAATACGATCACCATAATCAGCGATGGGGAGTCTTCATAACTCCACAAGTTTCTGTAGTGAATGAAGTGACGCTGACACCTTCTTAAAGGCAGCACTTGTGTGTTCAGTCCAGTTTAGGTTATGGTCCACAATTATCCCCATATTCTTTGCAGAAGATGAAATGTTGATTTCTGTGCTGTTTAGGTTTAAGGCGGATGAAGTTCTCTAAATTGAGGAATAATAAGTCTTTTGATGAGGGACTAATATTACTTTTGTTTTAGATGGACTAAGTTTCAAACCTATGTCCGTGCCCATTCTGATAAAGCATGTAAGTCAGTATTTACGTTGTTGATGGCTGTGCGCAAATTTGTTGGTCTTGCACTTCGGTATAACTAAAGGACATCAGCATATAAATGACATTTCCAATGTGAGATAATACTCGACACATCATTAACATATAATGAGAAAACATATTCGCCCAATACTGTTCCTTGTGGAACCCCTAATACTTCTACTCCCCTGACTTCTTTGTCCCGCTCATTTCACACGGTTGGCGTCATGTAAGAATGTAAGATATGAGTGGAACCATTGTACAACACTCGAAGAAAAGTTTTGATTTTTGAGTTTATCAAGTAGAATATTAAAGTCGACATTGTTGAAGGCTTTGATGAAATTTAGGAAGCATTATAAGAGCAGTGGTCGCGCTGCAATTTTTCCGGAAAACAGTTTGGTATTCATCCAGAACGTTATTTGTTTTTAAGTAAGTGGTTAGCTTATCATGAACTATGTGTTCTATATCCTCAGATAGTGCTGATACAATGGAAATGGGCCTATAATCTGAAATTTCTTTGGTAATTTCCTTTTTGAACACAGGTTTTGTGAGTCCATTTTTACCGGCCATTGGGAAGATTCTAGAGGTGAGAGAACGGCTACGAATACACGTTATTATGAGTGGTAATGGGTCGGCGAGGAAACTGACCATTTGTCTTTTAATATTGTGTCCTAAAGTTGCAGAACGAAATGGCGCAGTTGACTACCTGACTTTGTTAGGACTTACCAGCTGCAGAAAAGAATTTTCACTTGTGTCGACCGCAGACACATTAGGGGATTCGCGTTCTTGAACGTTGTTCAAGTAGAAATGGAGGCGTGGCGATGTACTTATTCAGATCCTCAGTAGGAAGTAGGAACGAGAGGTTCAGCTGCAGGTTTGAGGTTTGCTTATTTCTAGCCCTCGTAAATTTTCCCACAAGACGGAGGGCCTGTGAAAGTCCTCAGTTAACGAGTGGGCGTACCTGAGTTTCGCTTTCGTCACCGACTGACTAGATCGGATACTTAGGCGAGATGATTCTTGGGGGTTGGATGCCGTTTACATTTCCTCTGTGCTGCGTCTCTGACACTCACAATGTGCTGGAAACCCGTTAGCATTCAGAACAGCTTCCAGTAGTCTCAAAATGAATAAATACGGATCCTCTATGGTTTTCAAGGTAATCTTATACATTCTTCTTGCAAAATAGCGACAAATTTAGGTAGAGGTGATTAAGGTGGATATCGACCAGTAACTCTTATCCCGGAATCATAAGAGCCAATCAAATGAAAACGAGACAACTGGAAAAAGTAAGTAAACTCTTTATTATTTCAAATGTAATCGCCATAACTGGGAATCCATTTCTCCACCTTGAGACAAGATGGTCAGTGCCTTCATGGACAAACGTTTGCGTTGCCTACGGAATCTTAATTGCACCCAAGAGTGCACTTCTTCGTCAAGGCAGATAGACGGCTGCGAATCTTCAATTCTGTAAAAACATAGAGATCGGAACTGTATGGAGGATGTGTAAAGGCTTCCCAGAGCGTCCACATGTTGCCAAGTTTGTTTCAACTACGCCACAGAAGTTTCGCTGGGAAGTTCTTGGATATGCTTCACGCAGTCCCCATCTCTATCCATGCGATTTCTATACCTTGGAAGCCCGGAAGAACGACATTCGTGGCCGTCGATTTGCTTCGAACGAAAAATTGCGTGCCTGGGTACAGTCATGTTTCCGTAGGTAACTGGTGACATCTTCCATACCGGGATTCACTGTCTTTTCCTACAGTGTGATAACTGTATAAATAGCTATACCGTTTACTTTTAAAATAATAAAAAGTTTACTTTTCTTACATCTGTCTATATTCCATTTGACTGCCCCTTATATACCATAGAGGCTCTAGTGATTATGCTGTCGAGGTCAGATGGGACAATACATCCTCGTACTCACAAAAGTCTTGGACAACGCGAGCTACGTGACCGGACATCCTGCGTCTAGCAACATCATTGGAGAACTTGTGCCGTGGGATGGACCTGTTCAGCCAAAATGGTCACAAAATCCTTGGTAGTTGTGCGACCCTGTAAAGTAAGAGAGGGGCCAATGGAATACCACGATATGGCAACCCTTATCTTCACCCAACACCGCCATGTTTGACTGTTGGGACGCAAACTCGGCCAAAGTTTGGAAACAATGTTAAACAACTAAATAATAATCTGCCATGGTTCCATAGCCCTGGTTTTATGGCTGTGCCTCCGCGTTTTCTTATTACCGGCATTTACATCACTGATATGTGATTTTGGGAATTCCAGCTGGCTCTACAAATACCTGCTTATAGAACTCCCTTAGTGTAGTTTTGGTGTTGACAGGATTCGCGAGGACGACATTCAGTTCTGCGCCGACTTTTGCAGCTGTCGTCATCATATTTTTGGTCACTGTCTGTCACGAACACTCAACACACACTTTCTTCTGCTTTGTGACTTAGTGGATGATGTTTTCCAACTTTCTCTGTGTGAGTTAAAAGTCTTCCAAATGGTGCCTCTTGAAACATCAAGCATTTCCACGGAAGCACACACCATATCAGCAGCAACGATTTGCTCACGTTCGATTTGACTGAGCTCCGATATAATACACCCACCCCTACACAGAACAGTGTTGTGACCACGAATGGCACTTGCAACGTGTTGAGAGCATTGCAAGGTGCCGTTCGTTGTCAAATACAACAGTGCAACGTGCAAGTTTGGCTACCATTTGCATTTATGTTCAAGCATGCAATTCTCGCCGTGTCTCCATATTTTTGTCCAACCCCTGCATGCGGGCTGAAGTAAAATGTAAATTTCTATAGCACAATTGTGTGCGAAACCCAGAGAGACTACAATGGACTCGCACTCTGGAAGACGACGGTTCAATCCCGCGTCTGGCCATCCTGATTTAGGTTTACCGTGATTTCCCTAAAAATCGCTCCAGGCTAATGCAGGGATGGTTCCTTTCAAAGGGCACAGCCGACTTCCTTCCCCCTCTTTCCCTAATCCGATGAGACCGACGACCTCGTTGTTTGGTCTCCCCCCCCCCCCCCCCCCCCCGGAACAACCCAACTCCTACTTTCCAAACTTCATAGAAGCTCTCCTGCGAAATGCAAAGGCCTCGAGTTCGGTTCTCGGACCTGCATACAGTTTTGATCTACTACGAATTTTCATTACCAGAGTCACTGTTCCGGTAAATATCAAAGAGTAGGCTTGGTTTAGGAATGTAATATCGAAAGTAATACAAGCTGTAAACGATCTTAAACAATTAAGACACTTTCTACCCATTAGAAAAACTTTCAAGTAACAAAATAATAGAGAACTTCCTGCAACTCATTCGTGTAGACATCATAATCGTTAAATAAACATACATAAGTAATGAACTGCGTAACAGATTGCGAATCGAATACGAGCATTAGAGGTTGTTTTATCATAACACTTAGTGCCAGCAATGAACAATATATATGGAGACATTTCCCGTTGTTTTTGAAAAACGGAGCGAGTGAATATTCGTTTCAGATATCAAGCATCCTTTTTTCCCATGTAGCCCTATGCTGCGTAGGTGTAGATAATTTTAAATACACTCGAAGTGGAATAGAATATCAATCTCCATCTTATTTGGGTTTTCTTTCATTGGCCTCTAATATGTACACTGCCTAACAAAAACAGAGATGCACACTGAAGAGGAGAAGGAAATGAAATGAAATTTCACCTATTAAGACAGTATGGAATGTTATTTCAATTATTACAGAATCGAGTCAAATTTTCAATGAACTTGGCAATATGAGCCCGCTTGTCAATACGACGTTGCACCCTTGTGGCATGGGCCCCTATACGGTTTCGCTTGCGAACGGTGCCTGAGGACAGCTGTCTCACGATTGTTGTAACTGGTCCTTGGTAGCATGGATAATGGCACAGGGACGTAGCTGACGTCCCACGTGGTCTCGCACGTGTTCTATTCGGCACAGATGTGGGGATCTTCCTGGTAGCAGCAGTATCTCATCACCCAGACACTTCATACAGATACGAGGCATGTGATAACGAACATGGCCCTACTGATAACTCGATCTACGATACACAGGAGGACGCAAGGTGTCCGCTAGAGGTAACACCGCTTTCCTCTGTAAAACAGTAGAACAATCGGACCTTCTCCAGGTCGCCATCTGACCTCGCCGACGAGGGTCATCTGGGGTAGCGCAGACTCGAGATTCATCGCTGAACACATTGCGATACCGTTCATCAGTCTATGCTCCCAGGTCACGGCACCATTCCCAGAGCAACCGTTTGTGTTGTGGTGTCCAAGCAGCCGTCCGCAGCCTGTGGTCAAGTGGCTAGCGTTACTGCCTCACGATTACGGGGATCCCGGGTTCGAATCCTGGCCTGGTTAGGGACTTTCTCTACCCGAGGGCTGGGGTTTTGTGTTGCTCTCATCATTTCGTCATCATCGTTCGTAACACTGGCTCGATTGGATTGTGTAAAAATTGGGACTTTGTACAGGCGCTGATGACCGCGCAGCAGTATCTCATCACCCAGACACTTCATACAGATACGAGGCATGTGATAACGAACATGGCCCTACTGATAACTCGATCTACGATACACAGGAGGACGCAAGGTGTCCGCCAGAGGTAACACCGCTTTCCTCTGCAAAACAGTAGAACAATCGGACCTTCTCCAGGTCGCCATCTGACCTCGCCGACGAGGGTCATCTGGGCTAGCGCAGACTCGAGATTCATCGCTGAACACAATGCGATACCGTTCATCAGTCTATGCTCCCAGGTCACGGCACCATTCCCAGAGCAACCGTTTGTGTTGTGGTGTCCAAGCAGCCGTCCGCAGCCTGTGGTCAAGTGGCTAGCGTTACTGCCTCACGATTACGGGGATCCCGGGTTCGAATCCTGGCCTGGTTAGGGACTTTCTCTACCCGAGGGCTGGGGTTTTGTGTTGCTCTCATCATTTCGTCATCATCGTTCGTAACACTGGCTCGATTGGATTGTGTAAAAATTGGGACTTTGTACAGGCGCTGATGACCGCGCAGTTGAGCGCCCCACAAAGCAAACATCATCATCATCACCATCATCATCATAATCATCTAAGCAGGCTACGCATGAGACGGTAATTTCCTAGTCCGGCCGCAGCTAGTCACAGACAAATAGTGTGGGATGACAGAATGCTGCAGCGAGTCCATCACTTTCCTCGGACGGCAAGCGCAAATGTGACCGTATTACGTTGTGTTTGGTGCACAGCACGACAGTCCTTCCGTGTGGTGGTCAGATGCGGTCGACAGGAATCTTGACGACGAGTATGCTCGCCTTCACATCCCCACGCAATCCAACACCGGGCCAATGTCCCAAACAAGTGCCCGCCAATCTGGGTGTTGCACGATTCCGCCAACCGGCCAACTACAAAACCAAACCTGAGGCCCCCATCAACCGCTGTCAGGTGTTGATAACGCCGCCTCACACGATCACGTGGCATCTCCGTGTCCTTCATAGTGATCACACAACATCTGAAGCCGTTCACGCCACTTCTATATCCTACGAGACTTGGCCACACCAGTAAACACAAACAGCACTGGTGCTCTATGGAGGCCGGTCTACTTGTCAGAGAGAATTGTAGCTCTAATCATTTACACGCCCGCAGCTGGTGTGGACGTGTACGTCGTTGCATTGACATCCAACCTCGTAATCTGAAGTTTCACTGTTTTTGTCAGGCACTGTATGACTTCCATCATATCAGCATTTGTCGTATAATTAATCAGTGTATTTGGCGATAGTCCCTCTCACTATCAATTTCATATTATTCCTTTTTTGGTGACTAAAATCTTACGCACTGCTGTCAAACTACTTTAACAAGCTACTATCGGTTTCACATCGATGCATCGTCAACGTGATAGTCTTTTCTAAACAGTCAGGGCATGGCAGAGCGATTGCTTGGAGCCAAATCTCATGGTTCATAGTCAGGACAGAAACAGATACCACGCTAAAAGCGGCAGTCCACGGTGAAACTGACGGTTAACACTGGCGCCGTACACAGTTTTGTGCTGTCCTCGGCATCGTGCTCCGTAGTCCCAATCAGTTTAATCGTGGACTACCGCTTTTAGCGTGCTATTTGTTTACGGGGTGACGATGAACAACGGCACTTGCTCTAACGAATCACTTTGCCGATCCGTGACTGTTTACAAAGTATATGGCTTGAATATGATTCTCTGTTGATGCGAAAACCGAAGTGACTTTGGAGTAAAAATACTTAAACAGCAAGAGCGGGAGATTTTATTCACCATGGTGAATTTTAACTGTGGTAGTCCGGCCTTTCAAATAATACACTATACATTTCATCGTCCTTTAACACAGTATGTAGCAACATTGAATTATGAGGCGAATAGGTATATCCAGACGTTCATATTATCAAGAATGAGTAACATACAAGCACATTTTATTTAAGATTGATATAGCTCACTAAACACACTTTTTCCACTTAACTTCCTTTACTTTAAATTACAAATAACTTGAAGATTTGTCTATAAAAGTTTTATTTGGTGACAGTATGTGTATTTATGGAATAAAATTAATGTACAGTCCCTTTATTTTCTTCTTACTGTATGGAGGTAGATGAAGCTATATAGCTTTGCAATCAGTAATATGTAGCACCCGTAACAGCAAAAGTAGAGACAGCGTATTCACACAAGTTAAATATATATTATTAATTAAAGTGCAGATGAATGCCCAAGAATCACATCTGACGAACTGGAGTACACGAACACCAAGAAATAACTTAGGAAGTTATATCTAGAGCACAAATACAGAAGGTCATTAATGAACAAGAAATCTCACATTCTCGTAACCTACTGCCCATTTTCTACAGGCAGTACCAAATGCGTCTTTATGTAAACATGTTTTTTCGAAATTCCTTTCTGCAGATTCGTTACTGATTAAAGGGTGTTAAAAGTTCCGATGTGCATTAATTTTTTTTTGATCTAGTAACTGAGTCTGATATACACCTTAAAACCATTGTGGTATCATTCAAGACTTCTGTGAAGTAAATTTCAAATTACAAGACATGTGCGGAGAATGCGGCATCATCGATATAGAGTGTCTGATTCCTGGAACAGAAGAGCTTCAAATAAGAAGAAAATAGCAGTGAAACCAGTATTTTTCAGTAACTGAGGTTATTGACTTGTTTAATATTGAAATCCGAGATGTTGCAACGAAAATGAAATGTTACAGCGCCAGAGAAAAATAAATCACGAAACCAACTACAATACTCTTAATTAGACTATTCTCTGAATATAATTTGGAGCGCTCTTTTATACCTGCAATATATTGCTCATTTTTTAAAAAATATATTTAAAACAATAACAAAAGATATACTTGAAACACAGCGTACTGTTTAAACAAAAGCATTTGTTCCATTGTAATTAAAAGTATCAACGGATTACTAGAGACATTGATACAAATGGAAGATTTCGAAGAAGAAACCAAGGAAAGTGATAAATTAAGAAGAAGAAACTAAGCAAAGTGCTAAATTAAGCAAACTCTTAAACTGTTCCTAACTAATATTTTGAGTATAATACTTGCGTTATGGAAGCTATTGCGGTACAGCTTCCTAAACAGAAAGGTCAGATGTAACGATACTAAGAAATCTTAAAAAAAATTCATACGTCCTTCAGTATCATAATTAAATGTCTTTTGGCGTTGTTGGCTGTGAAATCCCATTGGGTGGGTTCAGCTATCTAGTCGGAAAGGATGTCTTTCTTCCCCAAACACTGGACCCCTTTCTTAGCGGATATGCAAGAGCTGTTTCGTATGCGTGTATGTGTATTGTCGGAGTGTAGGCAAATGTAATGTATGCTTATATATCTTGGTGTTTGTGTCATATGATGATGATAAGAGGGGTATTATTAGACACTCATCATGAAATTGTGCAACTGGAAGTAAATAACAATGATTCTGTTTTTTTGCTTTTTGATGTAAATAATCAGACTATAATCGTATGAATCTTTAAAATTGAATATCACTTTTAGTATCCTTATCGTGAAAATATTATAGTAATGAAACTCTGTAATCTGTAAACACAAAGAGCGTAAATTGAGGTTAACTTTATAATAGCAATAATCAGTTATAGTCATACAACGTTGGATTATCTCAGGATAGTTTTTTGTTACACCATGGTACTGAACGTACACGGTAAAGTTGCAAGATCAATATTTCATAGATGTTTCCACAGTCAGTTAAATAGTGAACGACGGTTGCATTTCGTTGTAGATTTGTGACATTGAGAAACGTATCACAGCTGTCACTAGTCATATCATGCCATTACATCATGTTACACAATTCATCTGTTCAACGCTATTGCTGTACCTCATAAAACAATTTTTCGCTAATCAGTGTTTATGAACAAAATTTAAACGTTTTAAAAGCTAGTCGTTGCGACAATTCCTGGTGGCAA
The DNA here is from genome assembly GCF_021461395.2 of Schistocerca americana. Classification (NCBI taxonomy): domain Eukaryota; kingdom Metazoa; phylum Arthropoda; class Insecta; order Orthoptera; family Acrididae; genus Schistocerca; species Schistocerca americana. The sequence continues at coordinate 408,425,811 of NC_060126.1, read as the reverse complement.
ACTGTAGACATTCATTGGGACACTGAGTTACATATATTTTATGCCATACACATCTCTGAATCATTCATCAGACTAATCCTCTGCTTTTTTTTCCTGCTGAAATACGAGAGTTGGGTTGCAAGAGCAGATTGTCCTAGGAAAACAGTAGTCTGTTCACCTCTACCTCTCTAGAGGAAACTAGACCTATTGACTTCCTTTAAACCGAATGCTTCAGAGCTTCGAAACTTACTGCAACTGAGTAATAGGTACAAACTACTGAGATGTAGTTGTGGGGAAAGATATAACAGTTGTCTATTTAGAAATGATGGTTATAAAATCCTGAACGACTTACGACAAACTTTGAGTCAGGTGATATTTCCCGGTTATTGCTTGTGGGAGTCCGGCATCACACCTTTCAAACAGTTAGCCTAGGATGACGATTCCGGCCTACAATAGGTGGAGCTATGCACTTTCTGTTTCGTATGAATTTCAGCTCCTAGAATAAATAATAAACGTAAGCCTTGGATGAGCAGAGAAACAGAAAAAATGCCGGGCGTTACATTCACGAACCAGTGCTAAAAGGAAGACAATTAAGAATGAAACAACTACGGACAAAATAAGATTATTTGAAGTTATGAAAAAGAGGAAAAAGCTCTTGCCTGGGACAGTTATTGCACAGGGATTGTCTGCAACAAAGAATTATGAAGGAAATGTAGAATGAATGGGAGGAAGAGGTGAGAAGAGGATTGGAGTGATGGACGAAATTCGAAATGGATGAACATACAAGCAGTGAAGGAAGACGCTCAGAACAGGACACGATAGAGATCCTCTAACTAAGACCTGTCACAAGACAGACACGCTAAATAAGAAGAGGCAAAAAGAAAGTTTGAGAGATGTTCGCGGCTGTAATAAACCTTTACATTCATTAAAAATAATTGTAATAAACATTTAATAAAATATTTACCAAAGGGGAAGAGGGTTTTAGCCGGCCTGGGTGGCCGAGCGGCTCTAGGCGCTACAGTCTGGAACCGCGCGACAGCTACGGTCGTAGTTTCGAATCCGGCCTCGGTCATGCATGTTTGTGGTGTCCTTAGGTTCGTTAGGTTTAACTAGTTCAACGTTCTAGGGGACTGATGACCTCAGAAGTTAAGTCCCATAGTGCTCAGAGCCATTTGAACCATTTGAAGAGGGTTTTAAGAGGTTCATCACTGGGAATGTTAGATTCCGATTAACGAAGATCTCCTATAATGTTATATCCACTGTAAATTACCAGGTGTATAAGTATGAAACCGGAATTTGGTTGCAATAATTACACGTCTGTATTTTGGAACTGATTAACAATATTTTATTCAAAATAACCTCTATTGCTATTTATAGATTTCTCCCACGTCTCCGATAAGCTATGAATGCCACGAAAAAAAAAGAAAAAAACAGTTATTCTTTTGAGGGTAACCAGTCAGCGAGTCATTTTCGTACATTTTCATACGAATTAAAGCATTGTTGAGCAAGAGCGAATTCCAGTGGTGAAAATAGATGATAAATAGACGGAGCCATGTCTGGAGAATAAGACACATGCAATAGTACTTCAAAACTGAACACCTCGATCGTTTCCCTGACGTGTGATGGGGCGTTATCATCGAGCAATATGACTTTGTGTTGCCTTTTTCCATATCCGGTCGTTTTTTCACATAATGGTCGATTTAAATAGATCATTTTCTGTTGCTAACGAATACTGTCGACGGTTTCACCAGCTTTTAGCAGCTCGTAATACATCCTTCTGATCCCACCAGACACAGAGCATTGTCTTCTTTCCTAAGCGACTTGGTCTTGCAGTGAAAGTAGACGGTTTGCCTGGAATAACCCATGATTTACGACGCTTAGGATTCTCAAAACATATACATTTTTCATCACCTGTCGCTATTAGATGGAGAAATGGCTTTCTTTTGTATACGGCGAGCAGAATTTCACAAGTAGCTTTTCGATTTCCTTGCTGTCTTTCATTCAGATCGTGCGGAACCCATTTTCCCACTTTTTGCACCTTTACTATAGCTTTCAGCCGAAGAGAAACGGTTTTGTACTTCACATTCAGTTGTTCCACAAGTTCTTGTTGAGCTTGAGCATCATCTTCATGCTATAAGGCCTCCAATTCGTTGTCTTCGAACTTTTTCGGTGGTTTCCGGTGCTCGTCGTTTCTCATATCAAAATCACCAGTTTTGAATTTATTGGACCACTCGAATGACTGTGTTTTCCCAAGAGCATGTTGGTCGAAATCATCGACAAGCATTCGATGCGATTCTGCAGCAGTTTTCTTCAAGTGATAAGAGAAAACCAATGCTGCCTTCAAATCGTAGTTAGTAGACAAAAAACTCGCCGTGTTTACCGGTTTGAAACAGATACCGATGTATGGAACTTGGGTTGCTGCGTGCTGAGATTCGTCGTCAGCCGTTACAGGAAGCAGATGGCGTTGAAGCGGTCTCACGGGCCCTACAGTGACGGCTAGCACCATCTATAGGGAAATTCCGGTTTCATACTTTTACACCTGGTAAATAAGTGTGACTGATTAATGTAGCATGGTGAAATGACATAGAGAGACATTGTATACAGAAATACAGCGATCGTCTGTAGATCCAGACCACAAGCTACAGAGAACTCTGTCTACGTATTGCCTTCTGGTCGACAAAGCTGCGCTATTGAGGCGGTGTACCTGTGATTTGTAGCATCGCATCGTAGTGAGGATCGGCTATATCCCTACCATTACGCAGATTGTTTTACAAATAGACTCCTTTCTTTCTCTGGCAGAGCGGGATTTTCATGTTCTGGTTGTTTCAGGCTATTCTTCACATATATTGGTCGTTTCGTCGAATAACTTTGCCGATGACATAAATATTCTCCCAGAAACGCAAAGGAGTTAAAGGTAAGTTGAATGCAATGGAAAGTGTCTCATCGACAGAAGTAATACAGTGGTAGATGAATACAATAGAGTTGGATCAGGTGACACTGACAGAATTACTCTAGTGAATCAGACACCAAACATAGAACGTGATTTAGCTATTTGACTAAAAAAAACCTAATTGACGATGGCCATAATAATGAGGATAAAAAATCCAGACTGGAAATAGTATGAAAACGGTTACTGAAAAATAACTGTGTTAACACCGAATATAAATTTAAGTGTTAACAAAGTTTTTTCTGGATGTATGTTTCTGGACTGCAGCCTTTGATGGCATTGAAACATGAACGATAAGCAATGCAGACAAAGAGGAGAATAAAGGCTTTTGAAATGTGGTACTACTGAAGAAAGCTGAATTTTAAACTGACAGACTTAAAAACAAATGAAGAGGTACTGCATCGAATTCGAGAGAAAAGAGTTTTATGGTACAACTTGACTAAAAGGGATAATTCGTGGACAGAATGAGATTTTCACTCTGCAGCGGAGTGTGCGCTGATACGAAACTTCCTGGCAGATTAAAACTATGTGCCGTACCGAGACTCTAACTCGGGACCTTTGACTTTTGCGGGCAAGTGCTCTACCATCTTTTACTTTTTTTTTAAATTCATTTTGTTCGATATTGTTCGTTGCGTTTGGTCTGGGCGGACGTCACAAGACAGCCGTTCAAGTTCATCGTTGGATTCTTTGAGTCAGTTTTTTATTACAGAGAGCACGCAACCCTCTGACCGAACACGCTGAGCTACCTTGCCGGCTTAAATTTTTCAGTCGAGGGAAGGCTTGAACGAAGGACCTCTCGTTTCGTAGCTGTTCACGCTAACCACGGGACCACGGCATTCCTGCCATCTGAGCTACCCAAGCACGACTCACGAACTGTCCTCAGAGCTTCAATTCTGACAGTACCTCGTCTCCTACCCTCCAAACTTCACAGAAGCACTTTCCCACGAAAGGCAAAGTTCCCGAGTTCGAGTCTCGGTCCGGCAGACAGTTTTAATCTGCCAAGAAGTTTCATATCAGCGCACACTCCGCTGCAGAGTGAAAATATCAATCTAGAAACAGTCCCCAGCCCGTGGCTAAGCCATGTCTCCGCAATATCCTTTCTTCCAGGAGTGCTAGTTCTGCAAGGTTCGCAGAAGAGCTTCTGTGAAGTCTGGAAGGTAGGAGACGGGGTACTGGCAGAATTGAAGCTGTGAGGGCAGTTCGTGAGTCGTGCTTGGGTAGCTCAGATGGTAGAGCACTTGCCCGCAAAAGGCAAAGGTCCCGAGTTCGAGTCTCGGTCCGGCCACAGTTTTAATCTGCCAGGAAGGGATAATTCGTGGTAGGAAAAACTGTTCGGTGGGTGTAAAATGGTAGAGGGAGACCAAGGAAATGTAGACTATAGTTGTTATGCTAAGATAAAGAAACTCGCAAGTGACAGACAGCAGCGTCAGATCAGTTACGTTACTTCTAAGCTAGCAGTTGGGCCACCAGCCGCTTTCCTGCCCAGTCCGCAGAGGCCAGGTATGCTAGTCATTGGGAGCTCCAACGTTAAGCGGGTAATAGTGCCCTTTAGGGAAACAACAGGTAGCGCGGGAAAGAGTACTTGTGTTCACTACGTGTGTTTATTCGGGGCTGTAAATACTGGCACCAGGTGCCACGAATGACAACTGCCCCTTGGGTTTTGAGGTCATCCTCGGTTGTGTTCGACGGACGGCTGATCTGGTGAGGGCAACTAGCACGTGGAGTGCAGGCTAAGCTGGCTATTCATAAGCTGGCTATTCGTAACATCGTACCTAGGGCCTATTGGTCTCCTCTGGTTTGTAGTAGATTAGAAGGTCTACACCAAGGGCTCAGACGATTCTGCGACGGCATCTGATGCGAATTTCTCAAGCTCCACTATCAATCCCTCCCTGCTGCAACCCCCCCGCCCCCCCACCACACCCTCGGCATCACAAACGTATTGCCTACCAAATTCAAAGACACGTCACAGTGTTCTCAGAAATACTCGTCCTCACAGGTCGGATACAAAAATACGATATTAATAAGCTGCAAGAGCATGCAAGGCACGGTCCCAGTATTAGTATCGCTTATTGTAGATTGTAATGCCCAACAGAAGTAGGAATAGAAAGTTGGTTAAGACCGGAAGTGAATAGCAACGCAATCCGAAGTTGAGATCGGAATGTTTATCGCAAGGATACGTCTGTCACCAATGATGGCGTGTTTATTGCAGTGGAGACTTCGATAATATCTAGCGAGGTCATCACTGATTGCGAAAGTGAATTAATCTGGGTGAATTTGAGCATCAAAGGTCAAAGATGGTAATGGAGTGTCAGTATAGACAGCATGGGTCAGTTGTTGTGGCAGAGCACTTCAGAGAGAACTTGCAGAATATCGTTAATAATTTTCCTGACCGTATCGTTGTAATAGTGGGTGACTTCAACAGCCTCTTTAGATCAAAACTGGTGCCAGACAGAAGGATTCGTGTAACGTTAGTGTGAACATCTTGTCCGAAAATTACTTCGAGCAGATAATTAGAGAAGCAACTCGCGATATTAGCGTCGTAGATCTCCTAGCAACAAGCAGACATGAACTGAATCAATTAACGTAGAGGAAGGTATCAGTGATCATAAGGCAGCTATGATAGTATATTACAAGGAATGTTAAGAATCGTAGGAAAGCAAGAGTGACAGGATAGAAACCGCAAAGCATCTGAGTTGTCAACAACAAATATTCAGCGCTGAGGACGTTGATGTGGAGCACAAGTGGGAAAAATTCAAAAGCATCTGTCAACATTTCTTAGACAAGTATGCTCCGAGCTAGGTGTCTTAGAAAACTACATCACAGATTCAAGAGAACTGAAAACCTAGCAGGCAAACAAAAGCTGAACGAAGAAAAAATGAGCGTAAGGAGAACTATGAGAGAGACGCTCAATGACTTCCAAAGTAATATTTGAAATGATAATTAAATCATGACCTTAAGCTGTCGACATGAGTTGATATACATCAAGTGGGACAGTTGAAAATGTGTGCCCCGACCGAGACTCGAACCCGGGATCTCCTGCATACATGGCGGACGCTCTATCCATCTGAACCACCGAGGGCACAGAGGATAGTGCGACTGCAGGGATTTATCCCTTGCACGCTGCCCGTGAGACCTACATTCCAAACTTAATGTCCACACTCTACATCCGTAGTGCCCCTGCCCATTACACTCATTACTCGCGGCAGACAATCATACCGAGACTTTTAAGAGTTCGGGCAACGCGAATGCATCCGCACAGAAGAAGGAGGTCAATGGCCGGTTAGCCTTAACTACATGAAGATGGTATCTGTTCTTTCGGACATGTTCGAAAGAACAGATACAATCTTCATAAAGTAATATTTTGTCAGCCGGCCGAAGTGGCCGTGCGGTTAAAGGCGCTGCAGTCTGGAACCGCAAAACCGCTACGGTCGCTGGTTCGAATCCTGCCTCGGGCATGGATGTTTGTGATGTCCTTAGATTAGTTAGGTTTAACTAGTTCTAAGTTCTAGGGGACTTATGACCACGGCAGTTGAATCCCATAGTGCTCAGAGCCATTTGAACCATTTTTTTTAATATTTTGTCAACCGAACTGACTAACAACTGTGATACATTTTGGTCTCACGGAAAATCGGTAAGCTTCTTGGAAATGGCTCTGAGCACTATGGGAGTTAACATCTGAGGCCATCAGTCCCCTAAAATTTAGAACTACTTAAATCTAACTAACCTAAGGACATCACACACATCCATGACCGAGGCAGCATTCGAACCTGCGACCGCAGCGGTCGCGCGGTTCCAGACAGAAGCACCTAGAACCGCTCGGCCACACAGGCCGGCTAAGCATGTCGAAATCATCTATTCAGTCAATTAGTGACCATACTGGCACCGAATCCGAAGATAACAAAGAGAAGGCCGAAATACTGAATTTAGTATTCCGAAACGCTTTCATCGCGGAAGATCGTAATAAGGTACCTCTTTTCAATCATCGTACGAACATGGAAATTGCAAATACTGAGAAAGCCAAACGCGGAATAGGAAAGCAACTATAATCGCTTTGTAGTGGAAAGGAATCATGACCGGATGAGTTGCCTGTAAGAATCTACAAAGATTACGCGCAAGAACTTGCTCCTTTGAAGGAGCAGTTTATCGTAAGTCGCTGGAGCAACGAAGGATACGTAACGAATGGAAAACGCGCAGGACAGATGCACATAATATAGGCCTATATAGCTGACTTCACTCTGTTGTAGAATTACGTAATATGTTTTATGCACAAGAATTATGATGATTATGGACAACGAAAATCTCCTTCATAAAAATGAACATGGTTTCTGTAAACAGAGATCTTGCCAAACTCAGCTTGCTCTGTTCCTCCATGAAGTCTACAGCGCTGGCCGGCCGGAGTGGCCGTGCGGTTCTAGGCACTACAGTCTGGAGCCGAGCTACCGCTACGGTCGCTGGTTCGAATCCTGCCACGGGCATGGATGTGTGTGATGTCCTTAGGTTAGTTAGGTTTAATTAGAAATAAGTTCTAGGCGACTGATGACCTCATAAGTTAAGTCGCAAAGTGTTCAGAGCCATTTGATCCATTTTCTATAGCGCTGCAGACAACAGTGTTCAGATTAATGCTATGTTCGTTGGCTTCAGGAATGCTTTTGACACCGACGCGCACTATCGTTTAGTGAAATTCATATGAGCTAACGGAGCATAGGACTAGATTTCCGACTGAATTCAAGACCTACCCGCCGACAGAACTCAACACGTCGATCATAGCGGAACAAAATCGATAGATATAAAGATAGTTTTTGGAATACCTCAAGGAAGTGTCGTACGGCCGCTACTGTTTTCAGTTTATACATACGATCTAGAAGAAAAAAATGGTTCAAAGGGCTCTAAGCACTGTGGGACTTAACTCTGAGGTCATCAGTCCCCTAGAATTAGAACTACTTAAACCTAACTAACCTAAGGACATCACACACATCCGTGCCCGAGGCAGGATGTGAACCTGCGACCGTAGCAGCAGTGCGGTTCCAGACTGAAGCGCCTAGAACCGCTCGGCCACATCGTCCGGCGATCTAGTAGAAAGTGTCCGAAGCTCTTTAAGGTGTTCACTAATGATGCGGCTGTCTGTAAGAAGGTACAACACCAGAAGACAGTATCGATTTGCAGAATGACCTACGGAGGACTGATGAATGGTACAGACCCTGTCAGTTGATCGTGCACGTAAACAAATGTAACATATCTAGCGTACATAGGAAAAGAAATCCACTATTGTACAACTATACTATTGATGAAATATTGCTGTAAACCTTGTTGTTGTGGTCTTCAGTCCTGAGACTGGTTTGATGCAGCTCTCCACGCTACTCTATCCTGTGCAAGCTTCTTCATCTCCCAGTACCTACTGCAGCCTACATCCTTCTAAATCTGCTTAGTGCATTCATCGCTTGGTCTCCCTCTACGATTTTTACCCTCCACGCTGCCCTCCAGTACTAAATTAGTGATCCCTTGATGCCTCAGAATATGTCCTACCAACCGATCCCTTCTTCTAGTCAAGTTGTGCCGCAAACTCCTCTTCTCCCCAATTCTATTCAATACCTCCTCATTAGTTATGTGATCTACCCTTCTAATCTTCAGCAATATCTGTAGCACCACATTTCGAAAGCTTCTGTTCTCATCTTGTGTAACTATTAATCGTCCACGTTTCACTTCTATACAAGGCTACACTCCATACAAATACTTTCAGAAACGACTTCCTGACGCTTAAATCAATACTCAATGTTAACAAATTTCTCTTCTTCAGAAACGCTTTCCTTGCCATTGCCAGTCTACATTTTATACGCTCTCTACTTCGACCATCACCAGTTACTGTGCTCCCCAAATAGCAAAACTCCTTTACTACTTTAAGTGCCTCATTTCCTAATCCAATTCCCTCAGCATCACCCGACTTAATTCGACTACATTCCATTTTCCTAGTTTTGTTTTTGTTGATGTTCATCTTGTACCCTCCTTTCAAGACACTGTTCATTCCGTTCAACTGCTCTTCCAGGTCCTTTGCTGTCTCTGACAGAATTACAATGTCATCGGCGAACCTCAAAGTTTTTATTTCTTCTCCATGGATATTAATTCCTGGAAACCTTAACCACCGTAAAATACGTAAGAGTAACTATCCAGAGCGACCGTAAGTAGAATGACCACTTGAAAGAAACAGTAGATAAACCAGATGCCAGACTTAAATTCAAAGCAAGAATATTAAGAAAGTGTAACTGATCCACTAAAGAAGTGGCTTACGAAGCGCTTGTACGACCGATACTTGAGTATTATTCATCAGTCTGGGACATTTAGCAGTTGGATATGATAGAAGAAATAGAGAAGATCCAACGAACAGCAGTACGTTTCGTCACACGCTCGTTTAGGCGGCGTGAGAGCGTTACAGAGACCCTCAACAAAGTCTAATGGCAGACGCTACGAGGGAGATGATGTACGTCACGGAGAGATTTAGCACTGAAACTGCGAGAGAGGATCTTCCGGGAGGGTTCGGACAACATAGTACTTCCTGTCACACACAGCTTGCGAAATAATCGCGACGAGAAATTCGATAAATTGGAGCTAATACAGTAGCTAATCGACAATGATTCCTCCCATGCGTCATTCGCAAGAGTAACAGGGAGGGGGAAACCAGTCAGTGATGCCAACGTATCCTCCGACACACACCGTCACGTGGCTTACGGCGTATTGATGTAGATATAAATTTTTCGAACTGACGACCACAACAACATAGCAATGAAATAATGTGGCGTCGTTTAGACCAGTGTTGCTGACATATGGAACACACTATTAGACCCAGAAGAAGGCCGCTGTAACAGTGGCCGAAACGTTGGTTTTTCTCCAGCAGCAGTAGTTCCTTTTTGCGTTATGACGCGGTACCATATCCACAAAACTTTTATGTCGAAAGATCTGTTACTGTCAGGTGTACAACAAATAACTGAGGAAGTTTAGTGCAAATTTGGCACAAGAGAGGAGTTAGTACTGGGCACCATCAAACTAGTAATAAAACTGATGACTCTAATCAAATAACTGCTGTATCTACTTTTGCCGGATATTGTGAATCGCAGGGAAGATAAACCAAAGCACAGCAACATTTTTTTTCAGCAGCTGTTAAAAGAACAACCTGAATTGAGAAATTTTGTATGGTTGAAGTTATCCTTCTGAAACAGTATATATTATTTTAATAAGGTGTAATCAAGAATTCTCCACAATGTAGTCCCCCAGGAACTAGACACATTTCTAGAGAGACGTTTCTCTTGCAATTCTGCTGCGGAAACTGTACCCCAAAACACTTCGCCGGTTGTAACGTCCCTTGAAGCTTGATGCTACTGTACACATCACAGTTTTAGTATCAGTTGGAGTTCCCGATAAAATAGCATTTACCGGCGGTTTTTAATTGACATTCGCTTACTTGAAGCTTCGATTCACAAATTTATAATGAAACCATTTAAGTTAACTAAAACTTATTACGCAGAAACTCTAAAATGTATGTTACGAAGAAATGTTAATTATCGTATTTCTGTTGCAGCTGGTGAATGCTTCGTACTCATACTACGCACTACTGGGCAGCGTGCAGAGCCGTTGAAGGGAACACATTACTTATAAACCCATAGGCAATAGCGAAAACACACAGAATTGATGAACCCAGATAATGCCAGTCTATATAGACAATAATGGGTAAATAAAAAAAGTAGGTAGAACTGAAATATCTCTGACTCCTATTAACAGCCCTGTCAACTCAATACTCAATCAATTGTTAACGTTGTTTAACGCACTCTTTTTCTGTAAGCACGTAATAAAGAGGTCATTAAAAAGAAAGCGTATTTTTTCAGTTACGGCTTTGAACAATTTTTGTTACACGATTCATAAAGAAGCACAGTAACGTATAACAAACGTAAGAGAGGATTCACAATGAAAAGGTACAAATATGCCTAAAAATAAATTAAGAGTCTCGAATGGAAAATAAAACTTTTCCCATTGACATACCAGGTTATATATCTGGCAGTACATTTGAAGAATCTCTGAGGGCTGAACAAACATTTATATAATCTTAAAATAAACATGGTTCTGATTATCGATGACCGACCAATAAACGAAATTTTGTTAAATGCTAGAATCACAAGACATAAGTTATAACAGATTTTTTTATTGTGTCGTAAGAGGAAGTAGAAATGAAATTTTTCGTTGTATGCTAATACCACACCATGCTGATATGGACTAATAAAAAATTTGACCATTATCTAAAATACGCAATAACTGACATCTGACATATAGCACAGTTAATGTAATATTATTAGAGGCTTTATCTGGTGCGTAGAAACCAAAATTCTTAACCGAGCGAGGTGGCGCAGTGGTTAGACACTGGACTCGCATTCGGGAGGACGACAGTTCAATACCGCGTCCGGCCATCCTGATTTAGGTTTTCCGTGATTTCCCTAAATCGCTCCAGGCAAATGCTGGGATGGTTCATTTGAAAGGGCACGGCCGACTTCCTTCCCCATCCTTCAGTAATCCGACGGACCGATGACCTCGCTGTCTGGTCTCCTTCCCCAAAACAACGCCCCCAACGCCAAAATTCTTTGTCCAACTTCGTACCTCTCTAGTTTTTTTCATCGTGGAAACTTTAGGCTTCCGTAGTGTATCTATAATCTGTTCTCTTTGAGACGTCTTTACTTGTCCTTTCTACATCACAAAAGTGCTTTCTAGGCTCTCGGAAAAACTGTTTGAGACCTAAGATTTATTCCTCAGAATTATAATTTTTTTTCTTGAGTGATTTTTACTCGTACTAGGAAGGTGTGCATGGTGTTTACATCTTCGTTCCCTAGTTAATTTCTTTAGACTTCGCTGTTCAGGCAGAATCCTTATTTTGACTGTACCCGTCATTCACAAAGTAAAATCTTTGGACGTTTTATCTCCGTCTACAACTTTTCCTTTCCTTAGCGCTGCCTTACCCGCGTCATCTTCTCCAAAGGTAGCTGTTCGAATCCTGACGTTGAAAAACAGAAATTTATCACCTTCATCTGGCCGGTAAGATGAAGAGAGAGGCAGAGATAAGACTCCTGTCAGCATAGCTCGCGCCTCTGTGTTGATATAATTTTGTAACCTCTCCACAGTGTCTCCTGGTAAAAGACATGGTTCACAAATATCGTCTGTCGGATGGGACATTAAGTTCTGAGGACCTCTTTTGGAAGGAGCAGGCCCTGTGTCAATATCTGAATTCATCCTCTTTCTTCTCCATCCATCGTCACAACACATACACGACACTAAACGAACAGTCACCGACACGAGGTATGTAAAGTCAAGACATATTACACGAAAGCCTCAAAAGCCTGAGGCTGACCGGCGCTGTTTTGGAATTTAAAAATGAAATCCGGAGGGCAGTTTTTTCAGTCTGTTCTTTCACGAACTATATGTGTTCTACTGCAGCTTTAGCATTTCTGGGTAAAGCTGTCAAACCTTATAAGACACAAAAAGAAATTATTCATGAGATCATTCGTCAGCCGCCTTCGTTATGAAGTTCTCCCCAAAGTTTGTTTTCTCATTCACGGATTATCATCTGTAAAAGATAGACAAATGATTAACTGTTGCCAGTTTATTCCACTGACTACAGTTTCTTATGGTCTCTGCAGAGACGTCTCTCACGAGTTTCTCCTGGTATGAGTTGTGCTCAGTTTTGTTTTAATTACTCCTGTTATTATTACTGAAATCTCGAGAGAAAGATGGCTCTGTGCAACATGAGTACCTGCTATACGAATGGCTGTACTGGACGTTTCTTTGGTTTAGCCGTGTGTAAGTGCTGTAGATGTTTACGATAGTGAAAGAAAGCGAGAAGCTGAAATCAGCTTCTGGCACGTAGCCCAGTTCTTTCGAGAGGCACCAAAGGGACTCCCGAGCTTAACGTTCGCACGTGGCGTACGGATTACCACCGACAATTTCATTCGACACTGCCCAGAGGTTAGGGAGTTGACGCGACGTACCGCTACCAGTCTCAGCGGTTAGTGTCAACATTAGACGGTCTCGTTTCTTTAACCATTGTTTCAAGATGTTGCCTCACACATAAAACACGACGTAATCTAAAAGCTGTTATTCACGCTTGCGAGGAAAATATTCATTTCCATTGAGAAAATGTTATTTAATTTTCGTAACTGAACACTGTGCCTGGACGAATTTACTAAAAACGAAAAAGGACTAATTTGTATAAACCCCAAACAAAATACCTTTAAGGTCAGAACACAAAAACTGTTGAACCTCTGTCGTGACAAGGTCCTCAATTAACTATACAAACTTAAACATTTTAGTAATTGTTATGAACATCTACATATCACAAAACAATTCTTCACAAAACACAGCTTTTTAAATAAATAGTATAAACCAAAAATTATTCTGCGTTAGTGTTTGTAATTTCATTAAATACCGCAGTTTCAATAATTAACTATCGAAAGTTTTTACTTGTAACTCTCTTTCCTCTTTAATAGTTCCATGTTGGAGATTTTTTTGCCTTTACCAATTTCATATCTAGAATACGTTTTCCTGTGTGAGGTTTCTTACATTTACTAATTTCATACCTAAAACACTTTTACTGTGTATATACTGCCTTTGTTAAATAAAAGCTCCTTTCGTCGATGAACGTACAATATTTTCTTAACAGTTTTAAATATGTTGATCTGGTATATACATCCATAACGATATGCAAAATGTAAGGACTATCAAACTTGGAACACACAAAAAAGAACTGCTACAGTATGGCACGGAAGGTTAATGAAACAAATACCCAATGAGATGAACAAAAATGACACATTTATTCAAAGACAACAATTACACTGAAGTCGGAGCGATTCGTGTTGGCACCCTGGACATTACATAAGGCTGGACAAGGTTCTTAATACAATGTGTGATCACTATGGACGGTAATGTTTGCTTAGCAGCGTGCTCCTCCGCTAGCTGTAAGATTTCTTGGCAGGGTGATCCAGTTGTCCACCACAGTTGCTGGACGATCGTTGGTGCGTGCGGATGTGCTGAAATACGTCCCCCCAACGACTCCCACACGTGCACGATGGGGCTTAAGTAGGGGGAACGGGCGGGCCAGTCCATTCGCCGAATATCCGCTCAGTCGAAGAGCTCCGCCAAATCTGTTGTTCGATGTCGTCGCGCATTGTCATCCATAAAAATTAATTCGGAGTCAAATGGAACCCTGAAACTACACACATTGGAATGGAGCACAGTGACGCAATAACACCGACAAGGAGACGGCACGACCGTGGGGTCGGGGATTTGTCCGAAATTTTGTGTGGTGAAGGAGGACCCCTAACACCTCACGTGGTTAAAATATTAGGACGCACTACCCGGAAAATCCCGGGAAAAATCGATCCAAAGTTTCTTACGTGCCGTATGAGTATAAAATGTTAGTGCATTGCGGAGGCGCCGTCTGGCCTAGATGTTTAGGGTTCGCACTCTTACGCCAGAGATCTCAGGTTCTATTCCTCCTCTGGCACTTTTTTTCCTTCTGTTTCATTTTCTTTTGCTGATCCACCAATTATTCAGAAAGTTTCCCAAACCAACATTATCTTTAACAAATTAGTTACATTATTGAATAAAAATTATTTCCTATTTGTCCAACAACACAATTCATGGCGGTGGGTTTTCCATTTTTCACTGTAAAGTATACGAGGATAAACATTGGGTTTTTATCAGAATAACAAAGTCGATTGCGAAACATTCAATTTTTATACATACAATAATTATAAACAAGAACCGCAGTGGTAATTATCGTAAAAACAAACAAAGCAATACTTCTTGCGACATCTTGCGCAACATATGAAAGCGGATTTTTTACAATCACAGGGCGTATGCAATAAATCTGTACAAAAACATGCCCCATTAACATTTACGAAAATGTTTTGAGTTTCTGATAATTTTGAGGCAAACCAGGAATATTGAATCATGTCTCGGAATATTAATGACGATAATTGATGGTGAATTATAGAATGAATTTTTATACAATCTTCCCGGGAATTGATTTCACGATTCTCCTGTAACAATGCGCTGCAATTTTGAAAGCAGCAGAAGAAAAAAAATGTGCTGAAGGAGGAATCGAACCCGAGACCTCTGGCACAAGGGTCCGAACGCTAACCATGTAGGGCAAACGACGGCTCGGCAATGGACTAATATTTTATACTCATACGGCACCGAAGAAACTTTGGATCGATTTTTCTAGGGATTTTCCGAGTAGTGCGTCCTAATATTTTAACCACGTGAGGTGTTAGGGGTCCTCTTCCACCACACAAAAATTCGGACAAATCCCCGACCCTACGGTCGTGCCGTCTCCTTGTGAGTGTCGAGTTTACCGTGTTCAAAGATTTGGAAGTCAGTAGGCCGATGGTAGGGAAAGCAGAAAATCTGAAAAGGGAAATGCAAAGGCTCAATGTAGATATAGTAGTGGTCAGTGAAGTGAAGTGGAAAAAAAGGGATGGATTTCTGGTCAGATGAGTATAGGATAAAATCAAAAGCAGCAGTAAGTGGTATAACGGGAGTAGGATTCGTTATGAATAGGAAGGTAGGGCAGAGAGTATGTTACTGTGAGCACTTCAGAGACAGGGTTTTTCTTATCAGAAACGACAGCAAACAAACACTGACAACGATAGTTCAAGCATGCATGTCGACGTCGGAAGCTGAAGATGAAGAGATAGAGAAAGCGTATGAGGATATTGAAAGGGTAATACAGTATGTAAAGGGGGACAAAAATATAATAGTCATTGGGGACTGAAAATCAGTTGTAGGAGAAGGAATAGAAGCAAAGGTTACAGGAGAATATGGGTTTGGGACAAGGAATGAAAGAGGAGAAAGACTAACTGAGTTCTGTAACAAGTTTCACCTAATAATAGCGAATATTCTGTTCAAGAATCACTAGAGGAGGAGGTATACTTGGAAAAGACCGGGTGATACGGGAAAATTTAGTTTATATTACATCATGGTCAGACAAAGATTCCGAAATCAGATACTGGATTGTAAGGTGTACCCAGGAGAAGATATAGACTCAGATCACAATATAGTAGTGATGAAGAGTAGACTGCAGTTTAAGACAATAGTCAGGAAGAATCAATACGCAAAGAAGTGGGATAAGGAAGTACTGAGGAATGACGAAATACGGTTGAACTTCTCTATTGCTATAGATAGCAATCAGGAATAGCTCAGTAGGCAGTACAGTGAAGAGAAATGGACATCTCTAAAAAGGGCCATCACAGAAGTAGGGAAGGAAAACATAGGTACAGAGAAGGTAACTGCAAAGAAAGCATGGGTAACAGAAGAAATACTCCAGTTGATCGATGTAAGGAGGAAGCACAAAAATGTTCCGGGAATCTCAGGAATACAGAAATACAAGTCGCTGAGGAATGAAATAATGCTGCAGGAAAAATGTGAAGACATCCAAAAACAAATGATTGTCGGAAGGACACACTCAGCATACAGGAACGTCAAAACAACTTTCGATACATTAAAAGCAAGGGCGATAACATTAAGAGTGCAGCAGGGATTCCTCTGTTAAATGCAGAGGAGAGAGCTCATAGGTCGAAAGAATACATTGAAAGCCTCTATGAGGGGGGAGATTTGTCTGGTGTGATAAAAGAAGAAACAGGAAACGATTTAGAAGAGATAGGGGATCAAGTATTAGAATCAGAATTAAAAAGAGGTTTGAAGGACTGAAGATCAAGTAAGGCAGAAGGGATAAATAACATTCCATGAGAATTTCTAAAATCACCGGGGGGAAGTGGCAAAAAAACGACTATTCACATTGGTGTGTAGAATGTATGAGTCTGGCGATATAGCATTTGACTTTCGGAAAAGTATCGTCCACACAATTCCGAAGACGGCAAGAGCTGACAAGTGCGAGAATTATTTCACAATCAGCTTAACAGCTCATGCATCGAAGCTGCTTACAAGAATAATATACAGAAGAATGAAAAAGAAAATTGAGGATTTTCTAGATGAAGGTAAAGGCACGAGAGAGACAGTTCTGACGCTGCGGTTAATAATGGAAGCAAGACTAAAGAAAAATCAAGACACGTTCATAGGATTTGTCGATCTGGAAAAAGCGTTCGACAAAATAAAATGGTGCAAGATGTTCGAAATTGTGAGAAGCTTAGAGGTAAGCTACAAGGGGAGGCGGGTCATATACAATAAGTAGAACAGCCAAGAGGGAATAATAAGAGTGGGTGACCAAGAACTAAGTGCTCATACTAAAAAGGGTGTAAGACAAGGATGTAGCCTTTCGCCCCTACTGTTCAATCTGTACATCGAGGAAACAATGATGGAAATAAAAGAAAAGTTCAGGAGTGGAATTAAGATTCAAGGTGAAAGGATATCAATGATACGATTCGCTGATGACATGGCTATCTTGACTGAATGTGAAGAAGAATTACATGATCTGTTGAGCGGAATGAACAGTCTAATGAGTACAGAGTAAATGGAAGAAAGACGAAGGTAATGAGAAGTAGTAGAAATGAGAACAGCGAGAAACTTAACATCAGGATTGATGGTCACGAAGTAGATGAAGTTAACGAATTCTGCCACCTAGACAGTAAAATAACCGATGACGGACAGAGCAAGAAGGACGTCAAAAGAAGACTAGCAATGGCAAAAAGGGCATTCCTGGCCAAGAGAAATGTACTAATGTCAAATATCGGTCTTAATTTGAGGGAGAAATTCCTGATAACGTACGTCTGGAGTATAGCATTGTATGTTAGTGAAACGTGGGATGTGGGAAAACCGGAACAGAAGAGAATCGAAGTATTTGAGATGTGGTGCTACAGACGAATGTTGAAAATTAGGTGGACTGGTAAGGTAAGAAACAAGGAGGTTCTGCGCAGAATCGTAGGGGAAAGGAATATGTGGAAATCACTGATAAGGAGAAGGGACAGGATGATAGGACATATGTTAAGACATGAGGGAGTGACTTCCATGGTACTAGATGGAGCTGTAGAGGGCAAAAACTGTAGAGGAAGACAGAGATTGGAATACGTCAAGCATATAATTGAGGACGTAGGTTGCAAGTGCTATTCTGAAAATTGGAAATTTGTTGTAAGGTCTTATGGGACCAACCTGCTGAGGTCATTGGTCCGCGCGGCCTGCTGCTCTGACAGGGGGAGGCCGCCAATTGCGAAATTCAGATTCGATTCATACTGCGCATAATAAAAGCTCATGGTCAGAGGTGTAATGTGGCAAAGCACCAAGATGCACTTCTCAGCCGTTGTCGAGAAAATCGACAGTTAAAAGAAACCGTTGCGGTGAAATACTCTCTACGATTCATAATTCTCTACAGCGTCGTGGCGCAGCGGTAAGCGCCCTGGTTCGTAATCCGAAGGTCGCCGGATCGAATCTCGCGCTATACAACCTTTTTTTTTTTAGTGTTTGTTCTTTATAATTCAAATATATATATATATATATATATATATATATATATATATATATATATATATAATTCCCGGCAATCAGTTGCAACAATTATGCACATAATAAGTTGTTGAAAGTCGTTTGTCGTGGAAAAACTGGCGACTTCGAACATCATTATGTTTTCCGCAAACAAAGTTGTATTTCACAAATGCTATTGTCTTCATAATGTTAACCACGCATAGTTAACGGAAGACGTAGAAACGATATTCCGAAACGAATACGTATAGCGTAAGTCAAACGTTCGAATTAGGATAGAGACCCCACGAACACAAATTTGCTGTGGCAGGTATGAAATATAAGCTCCGTTACTCGCTCGTTACACTTGAATGACAGATGTTGAATGGGCCGAAACGAGCCGCCGCATAACAGCGTAGTTGCCTGCTAACTTCGAAAGAAGGTATATGCGGTCCCTAGCGCAACTTATAACATTGTCGAAAATCAGTGCGGACGGGAGAGCTTTGGTACACCCTGTTAAAAAAAAAGGAAAAATGGAGGCATTACAATTGGAGAGCGATCCGCCTTCACCAACATGCATTAGCAATTCATTAATACTTTATATATATATATATATATATATATATATATATATATATATATATATATATATATATATGAATTACAAAAAACTAATAATAAAAAAAATCGCAGGGAGCGAGATTCGATCCGCCGACCTTTGAATTACGAACAGGAGAGCTTACCGCTGCCCCACGACGCTGTAGAAAATTACTCATCGTCGAGAGTATTTCACCGCAAAGGTTTCTTTTAACTGTCGATTTTCTCGGCAACGGCTGAGAAGTGCATCTTGGTGCTTTGCCACATTACACCTCTGGCCATGAGCTTTTATAATGCGCAGTATGAATCGAATCTGAATTTCACAATTGGCGGCCCCCCTTGTGAGATGAAGAGGTCACCACATGAGAGGAATTCGTGTCGGGCCGCATCAAACCAGCCAGAAGACTGATGGCCATAGAATAAAAGGCCAATGCAACATCATGCCTCCCTAGACCATGAAAATGCTGAAGCTACTCACATATGGCGTGAGATCGGAACACATCACGTACCCAGAAACACTGTCAGACTTTCACATCTCGGAAAGCAGCATGTCCTCTTCCACACCTAACAGTGCCCTGAAGCAAGTCTAAAGTAGTTGCTGCAAAGTGACATGACATTAATATCGAAGTGTTTCACATGCATCTTATTTGTCGGATTTCAGTTCTAGGGATGAAGTTTTGTTACTAAACCTGAACAAAGCTGAGGGGCTCCAAGATCTGAATCATATGACAAGAATGAAACTGTCTATTTTTTTACACAGTTTGAGTAATTGTTTTACTGAAAGTTTTCAAACGTTAGAAAATTGTCGGACACCGGTACTGACCTACAAAGTGCATATGTGGCGGAAAAAATTTGTTTCTTAAACCATGTGTTTTCTTTAACACTACTAACAGCTTCTGACTAATCTAAATTCATCTGTACTATTTTAAGGCATTCGAAAACTTTGTTTGCAATTATCCTTGGTAAGAGCATCCAACAGTGCCTCTGCGTTAATTACTTGTTGTCAGTTCATGTTGTTTGGTCGTGTACTCATACCCATTATGAGGAAATAAACCCGTTCCGTGGAAATAATTCTGCGCTGAGGCGAGTGGAATCCAAAGGGGGAGTAATTTCCGACTGACGTTTGCAGGCTTCCGGGGAACTTCTCTTACTAACTGGGAGGCTCCGCGCACAGACTGCATCTTCACTCCGGCATTCCCTGTCCCTACCAAATAGTTGCTGCCAACTACCACTCTACTGCGACCCACATATGTGTTTCACTTTACCGCACAACAGCTAGAATTATAGTAATTCCAGACCTAGGTCTGGAAAATCAGTCAACATTTTACTAACCACACACCCCTTAGAGGAATCAGCTGTCACCGAAAGAGAACTGAATTAACGTCTTTTAGAAACCTTATTTTCTTCTTTTTTTATCGTTTATTCGTTCATTATTTCTGATAGCTAAACACACTTCTGTCTTCCAGTGAACAAAAAGTGAGAGGAATGTGATTGCAGCTTTGAATAATTCAGTGTGTCCCACAGCACTTATTACACACTTCCTGTGCTTGTACAGGGGAATTAGCACATGCTATTTTATACAGTGGCATGTATCTGGAAATGGTCTGGTCCTACGTTACAAGAAAAAGGCAGCCAATTCATGTTTCTACATCTTGTGCTAATACTTATGTATCTTGCGAACCCTTCGCATAGAGAAGCCATACATGTGAAGCGCATTCGTGAGACAATTGCTTGAGGTCACATGATTGTCTCTGATCTCCAGCTGCCTGACCAATTCATCCAGACATCAAAAGGTGAAATGATGGAGATCTCTCACATATTTGAGCGCCAAAAGTCGATTATATTGAGAGTGTATTTTTATGTACCCATGGTCTAAGGGTAGCGTCTTTGATTAACAATCAAAATCTCCATGGTCCCGGGTTCAAACCCCAGCAATGGCGGCCGGAAACTTTCAGCACAAGAAGTCACCCTAATTC
Organism: Schistocerca americana; assembly: GCF_021461395.2. Taxonomy (NCBI): domain Eukaryota; kingdom Metazoa; phylum Arthropoda; class Insecta; order Orthoptera; family Acrididae; genus Schistocerca; species Schistocerca americana. The sequence continues at coordinate 408,404,874 of NC_060126.1, read as the reverse complement.
TGCCTTCGGCCTTCTCAAAGAGGGCGGAAGAGCGGACAGAAGTTCAGAGCACTCTCTTGCCCTTGGAGTGGGAAGCTGCTCCTAAGAGCCAAGGAATCAGCAATGGTCAATGACATGAGGATGCAGAGGTTGACAGAAACTGCAACATGAATCGTGACCCTTCAGGCCCTGTTTCAAGGGACCAAAGGCGTGATAATCGCAAGGTGAGGGGGAAATAGGGCGGCTGCTCGAGTTCTCCCACCTATGTTGGCGTAACTTCTGCGTTACGGTATTTACAATATAGGGACGTGAATTATCGTGAAGCAGAAGCATCTCTTGTCACACCATTCCACAACGATGGTTTTCGACAGACATGCTGCCCCATACACATTCTTCATTCTCCCATGGGTGTCTACCGGTTTTTGCCCTCCGGCAGCCAAGAAAAGAATAACAGCTCATTGGTCCTGTTTGTAAGCATTTGGTAGTAAGATCTGTGGTGTCACCGCCAGACACCACTCTTGCTAGGTGGTAGCCTTTAAATCGGCCGCGGTCCGTTAGTATTCGTTGGACCCGCGTGTCGCCACTATCAGTGATTGGAGATCGAGCGCCGCCACACGGCAGGTCTAGTCTAGAGACTCGCCTCAGTTGTACAGCCGACTTTGCTAGCGATGGTTCACTGACTACATACGCTCTCACTTGCAGACGACAGTTTAGCATAGCCTTCAGCTACGTCATTTGCTACGACCTAGCAAGGCGCCATTTTCTTCAAGAATGTATTCTGAGCTGATAATATTGTGAATCATGTAGCGTCAAGAGCGACGTTTATCATTAACGGATTAAAGTATCAAACTAATTACATCCGCTTTCTGAATTCTAATTCCTTGTCATGTTCCAATCTCACGTCAGTAGAGTCCTTCCCTCCTCACCTTTCAGATTTTATCGCAAGCATCTCGAAAAGACACGAGCGCAACACTAATCCCTAGTATACTTCTATACCCGCGCTATTTTGCTTGTACGCTGCAGCAAAGCCCTCAAACGGGATGTTTTTGATCGCCCTCTACAGTTTTGGAATCAAATTACTGGAAACATACTAACCATAATTTTATTAAATTATAATCAAAGATGAGTGCCATGTTCACAACATTGTACTGGCGCGAATTACGACAAAGAAGACCAGGGGACTCACAAGGAGGTGAAAAAAATTACGGAATTTCGATAAGGTGTAAGTTGTCAATTTTATATAAAGAACTTTCAAGACAGCTCGATTCACCGACCTTTAAAAGGAAACGTTACGCAATAACAAATTTAGATCTAAATAGTGTGAATTTAATAAGTGAGCGAGGTTTACTCCCTACTGATACATACTCAGTGCATGTACAGAATTCTTCTCGCAGTCACTCAAAACATAACGTGCTACATATTTCGCAGTGGTACTAAAATAAAATAAATGCTGTATTGTAACATATCACCCCGGACTACAAGTCCATTAAAACTAAATAATAATAATTATTGCGCAAGACGTTAAACATTTGAAATTTCGCAACAGTGAAACAGTTTGTGTTTTGTAATCCAATAAACCTAGACATTTTATTATCTTGAATGGAATTTCGAAACAGTGAAACAGTTTGTGTTACGTTAAACATTTGAAATTTCGAAACAGTGAAACAGTTTGTGTTCTGTAATCCAACAAACCTAGACATTTTATCATCTTGAATGGAATTTCGAAACAGTGAAACAGCTTGTGCTTTGTAATCTAATAAACCTAGACATTTTATCATCTTGAATGTCCACTGTATAAGTATGTCCACATAAACACAAATGAGGTGCGAGAGCGCTAATCATATCGCAGAAAGTATGAAACTATCACTTAGGCGTCTTGGCAGTTTCGTATTTCATGCAGCAAATGCGCTGCTTTCGTGTCGTGTGACTTTAATACTTTTCAATTGGCTGAGGACAGCCATAGCTGAAGACAGAAGAACCACCACGAACGGAACTGGAGGTGGGAGCGAACTGCAGAAACAACGGATATGGTACTGGGGTTCCCACATTCCGCTAGTATGGGAATATACCCATCCTGCTAATTCCCATGCACACAAAGGGAACCATTGTGGATAATAGGCACAGTGACTATAGACTCACAAATAATGTCAAATAATTCGAATAAATAACAAAATATAACAGGAAAATTTTTGTCTTTCAAAGTGTTTCGAACCGTAACTATAAATTCACCATGCTTCCCAGCCCTTCCCGTTTACCATTACACTATCAGTGATATGTCAAACAGATTGCTTGCAATTATACCTACATTAAATTTATGTATATGTATAATAACTGTCCTCCGCCCCTCGTGGTCTCGCGGTAGCGTTCTCCCTTCCCGAGCACGGGGTTCCGGGTTCGATTCCAGGCGGGGTCACGGATTTTCCCTGCCTCGAGATGACTGGGTGTTGTTGTGTCGTCTTCATCATCATCGTTCATCCTCATTACGGTCGGAGGAAGGCAACGGCAAACCACCTCCATTAGGACCTTGCCTAGTAAGGCGGTGCGGGTCTCCCGCATCGTTCCCCTACGCTCTGTAAAGAAGCATGGGACTTCATTTCATTTCACATAATAACTGTCACTCTACGCCTTTTTTTATTCAAAATGTTCTAGGCTTACTTGCGTTTCTTAATATGATTACTGTACTTGAACAGAGAAATGTATGTTACAAAAAAAGTGTAATTTAACTGAATGATTTTCACATATTTATTATTTTGAATGTTAATAGTATGCGTTGTTTTATTGTTTGGTTAATGTTTATAAAGCAAATATTACGCCATTTCGGAATAGGACAGTCATCTAGAAACGAAGCGTTATTTTCGGATATCTTAAGCTTCATGCTATTGCTTGTCAAAACGATTTCGACACTCTTGAAACTGTTTCACGAAGTGGTATATTGTGTTTCAGTACCTGTGCCGAGCCCGAATCTCGTCCGACACAGAGCGGAATGAAACATCACTGTTTCGATACAATCAGTCCGTTCCAAGCACAGGTGAACTGAAACGGCTTTATTTTGAAACAACGATACAGTTTCTGTGTCTGGCTCGAGATCGAATCTGGTCCGGATATCCGAGACAGGGGCGGAATGAAACACCACTGTTTCGAAACAGTAAATCACAGCCGTTCCGAAACACTGAAACAGTTCCACGTATCGATACACTGTATCGAAACATAGAAACAGTGGCCAAGTCTAGTCTAATAGGATGTGTGGAGTTAGCCAGTGTGGAGGGTATAGTCGAAAAGGATTTGCTGCGTAAGTAATGAAAGTGCCAGTGCTTAGTGTATAGTCGAATAGGATGTGCTTCGTAAGTAATGAAAGTGTTATGAACGCTGTGCTGCGATATCATAGCTGGACAGATGGGCTTACATGCATTTGGATATGTGGTTGTTGTACTCTCTATTATCCACTGCTGAAGGTGTAGTCGAGTAGGAAGCGCTTCGTAAGTAATGAAAGTGTTATGAACGCTGTGCTGCGATATCATAGTTGGAGAGACAGGCTTACATGTATTTGGATACGATATGGTTGTTCTAATAAAAATTAAAAATTGCTGACATCCCTGTCCTGAACAAGGTTTCCAGAATGTACTTCTTGGTTGTAAGACAGGAATATTGGGTTGGTGTCTAAGTTCGAGTCTTTTTCCGCCAACGCTGTGGTAACTTTAACTGTAGAAAACACGTCATTTTGTGGCGAAGAATTCGTCGAGCCATGCTCGGAGCGCATTTTCATCCGGAAAGGAAGTTCCTTGAAGATTGCTCGATAGAGGGCGGAAAAGGAGAAAATCGAAGGCGCAAGATCACGTGAATAAGATGGGTGCGAAATTAGTTCTCATTCCGTCACCTCTACAGTGTTTTTTGTCAGAGTAGGAGAATACGGACGGATGTTCCGTTGGTGCAGCATCTCTTCAAGTAGTCATCCTAGTCGTTGTTGAGACTGCGTCTGGAAAAGGTCTCAGTTGTTGACAATAAATGTCAGCAGTCAAAGTTACACCACGGGGAAGTAATGCGAAGTTCACCTGGGGAGTGTAGCCTGTCGAGAGAAACTCCAGGCATATCTAGCTTCTCACTAAAAAAAGTACTGCCTTGGTAATTCGCTCTATGAATGGGCAGAAGCAGCGATGTGTGTGACGGGCGCTCAGCAAACACCAGAAGCCATTTTCAGAGTCTAAGATAGCAATAAAATGTATATTGGAAGTGGCTATGGCCATTTTGGAGAGAAAAAACCTGCCTTTGCCTCAGTTCAAGATATTCGACTATCGACATGGAGCAATACGAGAAGAACCGAAATTTAGGCTATTGACAATAATAGTACTTTGCTCGAATTCCTGCAGAAGACCCCTGGCTACGCTATAGCACTTGGTTAATCGTGTGACTTTCTTGAAGAAAAACAAATGTCTACTTTCGTTCGATTTTTGTATATTGAATGTAAAGCATTTAGGAAAGAATAGCTAGGAATGTTGCAGTTTAAAAGCAAGGCTCTCGGAGAATATTTATTCAAGACTTTTGATGACATCGTGACAAAATTATTCATTAGTTATGATAAAAGGTGTCTGTTTCAACTGATGCTGTCCCAGCGATGATCGGCATGAAAAGCGACTAGTAACGAAATCAAGGATGAGAATTCTGGGCTACAATCTTATCAGTACATAATTCTCTAGGCATCCCTTTTTCGAAAATTTAGTGCCACTCTGAAAGGAGTATTAGTCAACTTCGTCAAACTGCGGTGATACTGAAAAGTAAAAAGTTAAACAATAAATAAATATAAAGGGAGTAAACAAGGAAATAACTTTGACACATAACTGGAAAATCATCCCTACATAACAGTTTACATTAATAAAAATATAATAATATAAAATGAAACTAGTACCTGACAAGGCTACTTCAACCTCTTGATGTTACCTTGTCAAGTACTAATTGTATTTTACTGGTTTTGTTTATTCATGTAAAATGTTATATAGGCATGCTTTTCCAGTTTTGTGTTAAAGAGTTTTCCTGTTTACTCTCTTTATATGTATTGATTGTTTAACTTTTACTTTTTACATTGTATTACCGCCACACTGTCAAAGATGTCATTTACTGTGCGTTTGTGCTTCAGTCTAGGTGTGTAACTCCTTTTCCAGTATAGTTTACAAACATTGTAACTACTTCCAGAATGAGATTTTCACTCTGCAGCGGAGTGTGCGCTGATATGAAACTTCCTGGCAGATTAAAACTGTGTGCCCGACCGAGACTCGAACTCGGGACCTTTGCCTTTCGCGGGCAAGTGCTCTCAAGGTAGGAGACGAGGTACTGGCAGAAGTAAAGCTGTGAGTACCGGGCGTGAGTCGTGCTTCGGTAGCTCAGTTTGTAGAGCACTTGCCCGCGAAAGGCAAAGGTCCCGAGTCCGAGTCTCGGTCGGGCACACAGTTTTAATCTGCCAGGAAGTTTCATTGTAACTACTTGGTGATAGTAGTCAGTAAGTGTCTGATGATGGCCTTGTAAGGCGAAAATCGGTTAACGCAACAAATTGATACTTTATAAAAAAGAAAACTAGCGCTTTTCATTTATTACACATCAGAGTGATGTCTATATATAATTAAATGCTAGGTTTTCTACAGGTTCAGCACGAAAACGAGCCGTGCTCCAAATTAGTAGCGGAAAAACAAAATATAGCAATTCAAGGCGCTTGTATCAGAAGAAGTGGGAGTACTTCTGTAATCTTTGTCGCAAGGGGCTTGGTTCCTGAGCACATTTGGGGAGAAGATCTCTGTGGGCTCCCTGGGTTAATGTTGTTACGGGTAGATGATGCCAATCCATAGTTCGGCAGAACGTGTCCTTTCTTGCTACTCCTCGCTGATCAGTATTGATGTCTTGAGATCTTCCGTTCAGTCGTGAAACATCTTTCGACGACTGCTCCTCAAGGCACCGGCGATGACTTCTCTTACTGTGTCTGGTCTTCCCGAACACATGTTTTGAATGCTTTGTTTCAGACCGAAAATGGCCATCATCAAAAAAAGGTCAAATATCGAAAATAATTCGTGTAGCTGTAACTTTTTGTATAGTGGTAGGACGGAGTGCTGTGAACAACATACTAGAAATCCTGACTGGTAAGGGATGAGCGTGGGGCTGGAGGCGGGGTTAAAGGTCACCTTTCTATGTTTTTCTTGACTTACTCGAAAACCTTGATGTCCAGCGAAAACTTAATCTTGTACGAAATTCAACTACATTAAATTTCCTACAAACAAGTCATGTTTCTTCTTTCTGTAGGACTAATAGTTTGCGCGTAGCGAGCGAGAGAATATGAAAATCTCGCTCTTGGTTTTTAAGGGCCAGATACAATATTGTGAGTTGCATAAAACAACATTAATAGGGGCAGGCGAATAACCCTGTGTAATATGTATGTGTTTGATAATTAACAATGTACAGCAGCGTGAATACTATTAGACTTAAAACAAAAATTTTAGAATATGTTACTATTCTTCATTCGAAAACTAGATACTGTCTACATTTCCCCTATTGAAATATATTCGTAAAGTATTATATACAGCCAGCCGGAGTGGCCGTGCGGTTCTAGGTGCTGCAGTCTGGAACCGAGCGACGGCTACGGTCGCAGGTTCGAATCCTGCCTCGGGCATGGATGTGTGTGATGTCCTTAGGTTAGTTAGGTTTAAGTAGTTCTAAGTTCTTGGCGACTGATGACCTCAGAAGTTAAGTCGCATAGTGCTCAGAGCCATTTGAACCATTTTTATTATATACATTTTGACCGTTGAAGTATATATATATATATATATATATATATATATATATATATATATATATATATATATATATATATATATGACTGTTGAAGTGTATATTGTCTTGGTGAATTTGTTATTCGTGAATACGAAATAAGGTTAAAAACTCTGTTTGTGCCTTCACTTGTTTATAGTGCGATCTTTAGTAAATTCTTATTAACTGAGTAAGTTAATAAAACGGAAATTCATAAGACCAGCTCAGATATAAACCTGCTAGAGAACCTGTGGGCGACAGTGAAACAAAAGTTGAATAAAACTACTGCTACAACGAAAGTGCAACTCACCAAGCAGCTCATAGAAATGTTGTATCCTGATCAAGTAATCTTTGGTCAATCCCCATAAAAAGTATGTCTAGGGGACTCAACTGTTAATAAAGGTGGAAGACATGTTTATAAAATGATGTTGGTGTTATATTTAATTGTTAAATAAATTTAACACAAAAGTGTTCTTCTTTTCAAAACTTGTTGAGTCTAATAATTATCATGCTTGTGTACTCCCTTTACACAGATGAATATTACACACTGGATCAAATATAAACTTGCCTATTAAGGCTCTGCAGTGTTGAAACCAACTTTCGAGTTGAAAAGGGCTTTTTCTTTTATTTTATGCAATTTATATTAACTTTTCTGTTTCGATTAATCCTGTTGTAATAAGTTAACACATTATTCAATGATCACTTAAATTTTGTGTTAAGTCTTGCGTAAATAACATATTTTATCAAACTCGGAAAAAATTAGATTCTTTACAGTTTCCAACACGTATTTATTTTGCTTAGTGCAATGAAAGAAACGTTATAAATAGAGCAAACGAACTCCGAAATGGGAGTCTTTTATTGTCGATTGCTCTGGGCGGTGTAAAAAGACGTAAATACGAACTCAATACGCAAGCATTCTGCACTCAGTTACCACTGTATGTTATCACCTCGTTTCAGGAAAATTGAACGCCATTGTGTGGACTTCATAATAAGGCAACGTACGGAGTGCTGTGCGCGATTGGTCTGTCATATATACATTACGATAATGCCTAGGCGGTAATTGGCTGACGTCATTCTGATGATAAAACGAGCCAACCGAACGTTTTGTTGTGCTGACGATACGAAACCCATCGCTACACTGCGAACTGATGCCAGAGAAAACATGATTAACAGGCCTTTGTATTCGCAAATCTGTATTTGGAAATTAAATACGGATCCCTTCTCGATTTACGCGACAGATACTTTTAGAGAATTGGAAAACACAGCGACACGTTGTGAATTGGCAGTGAACAGTGCCAGAATTTATCGTTGTTTATGTATCTGTGTGTTCTCTGACGTCACACTGTCATGCATGTTTAGGGCTTGTAGCAAATCATTTGGCTAGTGGCAGCATTCAGGCGTGATCGTAGCAGAACTGGAAAACGAAATTCTCATAAGAAGTGTCTCCTGAAGGTAACAGTAGCATATGTCTACAAACTGCGCCGTAAAGTATTAAATGAAGTAAATTAAAAATTGAAATAAAGTTGAAAAAGTTGATTTCATTGGCAATTTACGACAGGTAATATCTCGAACCAGAGAAAGGAAATTTACGTTAGAGTTGCTCATTTTTCTTCAACACTGTTAACATACTATACTAAGGGGACATAACACTAAATGAAAACAGCAAACGACGTATGCTGCAGATAAACTACATTACAATACTTGCTAAGAAACTGAGTGAGATCTCAAGCAATGGCAGCGAAATTTACACACAGTCTTCTTTAGCGCAACTACAGAAAAAAAGTGAGGACTCTGGTTTACAGTAATTCGCCATTTTAATATTTTAGTATATTTGCTTTCCCTACGCTTCTCTCTGGCACAAACTCAAGTTGTCTGTGTCATATACCTCAGAATTATTGTTGGTAAGTTCTGTACGTTATCGTTTTAACGTATTAAGACCCGTCCGGTAGCAAGAAAAGAAGATATTTCCTGAAAGTAATTGATAAGTACATGAAAGTATTGCATTAAAAACTCAGTACTCCGAAATGCTGAAAACATTGAGCTGTAGTTACATTCATATCAAGAGAGTATTACAATGTTGTTGTTGTTGTTGTTGTGGTCTTCAGCCATGAGACTGTTTGATGTAGCTCTCCATGATACTCTATCCTGTGCAAGCTTCTTCATCTCCCAGTACCTACTGCAAACTACATCCTTCTGAATCTGCTTAGTGTATTCATCTCTTGATCTCCCTCTACGATTTTTACCCTCTACGCTGCTCTCCAATACTAAATTGGTGATCGCTTGATGGCTCAGAACATGTCCTACCAACCCATCCCTTCTTCTAATCAAGTTGTGCCACTAACTCCTCTTCTCCCCAATCCTATTCAATACCTCCTCATTAGTTATATGTTTTATCCATCTAATCTTCAGCATTCTTCTGCAGCACCACATTTCGAAAGCTTCTATTCTCTTCTTGTTCAAACTATTTATCGTCCATGTTTCACTTCCATACATGGCTACACTCCATGCAAATACTTTCAGAAACGACCTCGTTACACTTAAATCTATACTCGATGTTAACAAATTTCCTTTCTTCAGAAACGCATTCCTTGCCATTGCCTTCCACTTTTTATATCCTCTCTATTTCGACCATCATCAGTTATTTTCCTCCCCAAATAGCAAAACTCCTTTACTACTTTAAATGTCTCATTTCTTAATCTAATTCCCTCAGCAGCACCTGACTTAATTCGACTACATTCCATTATCGTCGTTTTGCTTTTGTTGATGTTCATCTTATTTCCTCCTTTCAAGACACTGTCCATTCCGTTCTACTGCTCTTCCAAGTCGTTTGCTGTCTCTGACAGAATTACAAAGTCATCGGCAAACCTCAAAGTTTTTATTTCCTCTCCATCGATTAGTATTACAATAACTAATCATTAACCAGAAACCAGGACGCTAAAAAGTAAGTTTCTGCAACAGTGGCAGAAGACTTGATATGAAGACTTTTGTTTGTCGATATGTTTGCCAGCAAATCTCCGAATAGTTCTTTGCACTGATCAGAACTCTGCACTTGCCATTTCTGCTCATGATGTAATAATCATGACTTACTCGTTGTCAAGTCCAAAAAATAAATCACACGTGGCGACTTTTAGGGATTTTAAGCGCATGAATATGTCTGAGCTTACACTTGATATTTCTTGTCAATCAACTCGACAGATTCTCATATTATGAAGTATCTTATTTCACTGAGGAACTGTATACGTTGTAAGAGTAAAGATGAAAATTGCACAATTTCTTAGAGGTCGCCTTAAACACCTTATCAGTATCAGAGAAGCAACACACAGGAAATACAAACGGCACCCGACCTCTGATAACTATCTTGCCTACAAACAACTACGTAATTGAATTAATCAATTTGGAGAAATCCAAAGCAGGTATGCTCACTCGTTACGCGAGGACATTAACGGGCCCACCGTACTGTGAAAAAATCTATGAGATCTAGGAATAGGTAAACACACATCTGTAACTGAACGTCTAGTTCCTATTGAAGATTTGAATCATTGTTTCACTACGTCAATATCTTTGCTTGGTCAACACACAAGGGCGCAGTTCATCGATTTCCTTAAAGAATCGGACGGACATTTATAACTGCTCTTTGACCTCCAACATCTTTCCAACAGCGTCGAAGCAGGGATTCATAAATCCAAGAAGGACTGTGCCCAAGGAACCTCCGACTAAAGGCTGATTTGCATTGTACTAGCATTGCCTAAGACTTCGAAATACAAAATACTCTATCAGCTTACCGACCACTTAACCTTAAACTAGCCTTACACAAATACAAGTTAGGTTTCCGCAAAACTCGCAGCGCTCCGGCTCCTGTTATAAAAGTGGCTGACGAACTCAAACTATGGACAAATAAGAGACGACCCTTACGTGCTTTTTGGTCTTACGCAAAGTTTTCGACATTGTCGGGCTTGACATACCATTCGCTAAACTCATAAGTCAAAATTTTTCTTTAAATAACGTACAATGGTTGCACTCACATCTTACATCCCGCCAGCAGTGTCTAATGATAGGAACAAAGGAATCACAATGAAGGGATATACACTGAAGCGCCAAAGAAACTGACAGATATGGCTAATATCGTGTAGGGCCCCCGCGAGCACGCCGAAGTGCCGCAACACGACGTGGCATGAAGTAGTGCTGGAGGGAATTGACACAAAGAATACGGCGAGACTGGCCATAAATCCGTAAGACTACGACCGGGTGGAGATCTCTTCTGAACAGCACGTTGGAAGGCATGCCAGATATGCTCAGTAATGTTCATGTCTAGGGGAGTTTGGTAACCAGCGGAAGTGTTTAAACTCAGAAGAATGCTCCTGGAGATACTCTGTAGCAATTTTGGACGTGTGGGGTGTCGCATTACCGTGCTGGAATTACCCAAGTCACTCGGAATGCACAATGGACATGAATGGATGCAGCTGATGAGACAGGATGGTTCCATACGTGTCACCTGTCAGAGTTGTATCTAGGCTATCAGGGGTCCCTTATCACTCCAACTGCACACGCCCCATACCATTACAGAGCCTCCACCAGGTTGAAGAGTCCCCTGCTGACATGCAGGGTCCAAGGATTCATGAGGTTTCTTCCATACCTGTACACGTCCATCTGCTCGATACAATTTGAAACGAGACTCGTCCGCCCAGGCAACATGTTTCCAGTCATCAGCAGTCCAATGTCAGCGTTGACGGGCCGAGGCGACGCGTAAAGCTTTATATTGTGCGGTTATCAAGAGTACACGCGTGGGCTTTCGGCTCCGTAAGGCCGTATTGATGATGTTTCACTGAATGGCTCGCGCGCTGACACTTTTTGATGGCCCAGCACAGAAATCTGCAGTAATTTACGCAAGGGTTGCACTTCTGTCACGCTGAACGATTCTCTGCAGTCGTCGTTGGTCCTGTTCTTGCAGGATCTTTTTCCAGCCGCAGCGATGTCGGAGATTTGATGTCTTCCCTGATTCCTCATATCATGGTACACCCCCGAAATGATCGTAGGGGAAAATCCCCACTTTATCACTACCTCGGAGATGCTGTGTCCCATCGCTCGCGAGCCGACTGGAACACCACGTTCAAATGCACTCAACTCTCGGTAATCTGCCATTGTTGGAGCAGTAACCGATCTAATAACTGCGCCAGACACTTGTAGTCATATTTAGGCGTTGCCGACCGCAGCGCCGTATTCTGTCTGTTCACACATCTCTGTATTTGAATACGCATCTTTCTCTGCCTCGTGATGACTGGGTGCTGTCCTTAGGTTAGTTAGGATTAAGTAGTTCTAAGTTCTAGGGGACTGATGACCACAGCTGTTAAGTCCCATATTGCTCAGAGCCATTTGAAAACGCATCAACTACTTCTCTTACTGTATGTGAACAATGTATGCACTACTCTGTTTTGCGTTATCAGTGTGCCGTCGGGACACAGGCGTGAAATTTAACTCATCTAAAACGTAAGCAATTTTAGTTGCTCAAAATGACTCTTTACCTCACAATCTCTTCCACCCTGAATGATAAACAGCACAGAAATAAGTATTTCTCCTTTTGCAAAGAACTTGGGCATAATCCTGGACCATCAGACCGGATTGAACATACAATTACAATAGGTAAGTAGGTATCACCACCAGTTCATTGACTACAGAAATATAAAGAATTCTTTCCACTCAAACTTTAAAAAAAAAAAAAACTCGTAGAATCACTAAGCTCCCGATCGTGATCCTATTCTTCAAAGTATTTCGGATGAGGACTCATGTCGGCTGCAACTACCGTTGCACGCTTGCGTGTGAAACATTTGTGATGTTCACTATTTCGACCATATCGCTCTATCGTACAAGAGTGCTGGTAAGCGTAGAGAACAGTCATCTACGTTTGCTCTATAGTCTTCTTAATCACAGCACTCCCTCTGATTTATCTTCAACTCTTACGTAACTATCTCAACAGCACAGCAGAAACACTTTTTCTCAAAAGAGTAACATTCCTTCCGTAGCACTTCATAACACAGTCATTTCCTTAACATAATTATATGTCTCAGGAACCTGACTTTTACATTACCTTCCTCAAAATATCAGAGGAATTAAATTTCTTTCCAAGTTCAAAATATAGATAGTGGTCTATCTTCTGTCACAATAGCTATTTCTCTTAAACACTTTTCCGCACGTCCCTCTAATCAACACACACACACTCCACCCCCCGCCCTTCCACTTTTACAGCCCCCTATCGCACAGTCTTTTATACTAAGACTGTTCTTTCTTAAAAGCTATTTTCACTGCTGTTTGAAAGCTTCTCGTCTTTTATTATCCCTTCTGTTTCTGATAATACTAAACAGGGTTTCAAATGAGCCACCCTAGTCAGTGGTATTATTATTCTTAATGCCCTTATTGTTATTATTATTAATGCCAATTATTATTGTATGTGTATGTGTATTTTTATGTGCTGGCATGTGTTATTTCTGGCCTAATCCGGTCAGCCTAAATAAAAATAAATAAACTGAAATGGTACCACCTAGGGAACACACCTGGAGGATTTACTCTTCAACTGGTCTCGTTAAAAAATACAATCTAGTGATATCCCATATCCACAGTAGGCACCATAATTAAAAACTTTATTATAGTTAGTTGAAAACACTAGTAAGTCAGCGGCAAGATTCCACCAATAGGGTGCAATATTTGCAGATTATATTAAATAGTAGGAACGCTAAAACACATTATTTTTATTTAAGAAATCATTATTTAATAAAATTTTATTTGGTTTATAGTTAGTGTTTAGAAATGAAAGTTGAAGAGGATAGGCTCAGTTAATGAACGACGATATCCGTAGGCAACATCCTAATACCACAAAGTGCCATAAGCCGTCGAATATGCTTTCAGTCGAGTCTAGAGGTTCCTCAGCCACGTAACCAGATAAATTTAATGCATATGGAATCTGAAAAGTCAGCTTCATCTGTCATCGTGGAATGATGGGAGTTTGTATAGTACAAGCACAGCTCTTTGATGAGATGTGGATGATAGCTTCCGACAGGCGTAGCATTCCATACATCAAAAACGGGTAATAATTATTCCTAAGAAAGTAATGGCCTTCTGTGCAGGTATGCCATTTCATGCATCCGGTAGTCATCGATCAGAAGAGTCTATGGGTGTAGTCAGTATCCACAATGATGAATCTGTGTTTGGTTAAAGAAAGTTATATTGTACCTCTTCATGTTGACATACATATTCTGCAACTCGTTTTAGATTGACATGTAGACGGAATATGAGTACCTGACACTATTTGCACAGTTGAGACTTATCTATCTTTTGATAACTCGAAAAACTGTCACCAGTTGCCACAAAAGTGCTTTTCTTACACAATATGAGGCCAGTCGCAAGACATGGACTGTCCACTCCAAGCTCATGACAAAAATGCACCTTTAACATTACGTTAAATGCATGTCTTATATTTAGCTGGAAACTGATTTCTAAAAATCAAACACAGAACCAATTTTCGTCTCCTCATAAATGACGGTGTAGCCGATTTCGCACAAACACTATCAAGAATTATAAATAAAAATCATATTTTCACTCGCTTTGGTCAGCTAAACTCCATTAAGATGTAAAACGGAAGATAGAAGCTCACCATTAACTCCCGTTGTATGATGATTACGAATGTCACAAATTTTCTTCCACAGCTTTCCCCGATCTTTGTTTATGTTCTGTCACGCCTATGAATGTTAAACCCTTAAACGGATCCCGCTTGCATGTTGGGAATATACCGAATGCTTTTAATCTCAGTGAATGCCATCCAAACGTAAGTTGGCTACAGTAACCTACATAAACGTGTCTGATGTCAATTAATACTGTGTCTCTTTTAGAATGTTTGCGAAGTAAAAGTGTTGGTTTATCAGTATGTACAAGGTACACAAAAGCTAAAGCTGAGAGTAGAAGTAAACTTTGGGACTAGAAACTTGTAACTGGCTGCTGTTATTAAAAATCATCACATTACATAGATGAAATCACAAGTTGGGTTTGCGAGGTGATTGGATGGTGCTTTAGACTCAACCGGAAGCGTAGGAAACGTCACAACTGAGTGATAAGCTGGGACTGTCTTGCTCTGCGGTTATTCAACGATGAACTCTGTTCAAGAGAACTCAAAAATATAGAAGTGTTCTGTAGTTATGAGGTACTCCCGAGTGCGGCGAGGAAGCCTAACAATTCCATGTGGATAGCAAACATGGATTTGATGTCGACTGTGGCAACAGCTCATAACAAGTCCAAATCCATGTGGATTAACAAGCTCACAACTTAAGTACAGTGTTTCCTTTTTGTCCTGTAAATACCAGTGAAATGTTTTCTGCGTTTTCCGGCTTCTGGTTAGTTCATACATTTGAGCAACGATGTCAGATACAGGGAACCTGAAACTAGCAATGAGGAAGGAGAGCAAAGCAATGTTTTAGATTTTGATGCTGATTTTTCAGGGAGAGCAAGGAAATATAATTTTGATTTACTGAAACGTTTAATAAACTCAGTAGGATAAATGATGGAAAACGTAATAATGGGAGTCAACTCAAGTATGGATTCAACGGAAGAGAGCGTAGGTAAAGAGCACTGAATCATTAAGGAATGATCTCAGAGGGAAATTGAAGTTAAACAACTAAAGTCGAGGACCTGTTAGAAAGATTGTTTGAGGTAGAGTCCTTTGAACTGAAATAAGTATAATGAAGCAACAGGTTTCTAAAAAAAAAGGGGGGGGGCTAATGAGGAAAAGTTCAAAGATATAGAATAAAGTATATTACAAGGGGAAAGAAAAAGTGACCGATTTTAAAATCACATTTAGACCGACTGAACAGATTAGTCATTTCTACTTTTATTGTTATTATTAGACAAGAGGTTATGTTCCACACAGCACTTGTTAGGTTTGATTATTTCGTGTTCTATTTAAAGTCTCTTAATACACTACTCGCCATTAAAATTGCTACACCACGAAGATGACGTGCTAAAGACGAGAAATTTAACCGACTGGAAGAAGATGCTGTGATATGCAAATGATTAGCTTTTCAGAGCATTCACACAAGGTTGGCGCCGGTGGCGACACCTACATCGTGCTGACATGAGGAAAGTTTCCAACCGATTTCTCATACACAAACAGCGGTTGACCGGCGTTGCATTGTGAAACGTTGTTGTGATGCCACGTTCAACGAGGAGAAACGCGTACCATCACGTTTCCGAGTTTGATAAATGTCGGATTGTAGCCTATCGCGATTGCGGTTTATCGTATCGCGACATTGCTGCTCGCGTTTTTCGAGATCCAATGACTGTTAGCAGAATATGGAATCGGTGGGTTCAGGTGTGTAATGCGGAACGCCGTGCTGGATCCCAATGGCCTCGTATCACTAGTAGTCGAGATGACACGCATCTTATCCGCAAGGCTGTAACGGATCGTGCAGCCACGTCTCGATCTCTGAGTCAACTGATGGGGACGTTTGCAAGACAACAACCATCTGCAAGAACAGTTCGACGACGTTTGCAGCAGCATGGACTATCAGCTCGGAGACCATGGCTGCGGTTACCCTTGACGCTGCATTACAGACAGGAGCGCCTGCGATGGTGTACTCAACGACGAACCTGGGTGCACGAATGGCAAAACGTAATTTTTTCGAATTAATCCAGGTTCTGTTTACAGCATCATGATGGTCGCATCCGTGTTTGGCGACATCGCGGTGAACGCACATTGGAAGCATGTATTCGTCATCGCCATAGTGGCGTATCACCCGGCATGATGGAAAGGGGTGCCATTGGTTACACGCCTCGGTCACCTCTTGTTCTCATTGACGGCACTTTCAACAGTGGACGTAAAATTTCAGATGTGTTACGACCCGTGGCTCTACCCTTCATTCGATCACTGCGAAACCCTACATTTCAGCAGGATAATGCACGACCGCATGTTGCAGGTCCTGCACGGGTCTTTCTGGATACAGAAAATGTTCGACTGCTGCCCTGGCCAGTACTTTCTCCAGATCTCTCACCAACTGAAAACGCCTGTTCAGTGGTGGCCGAGCAACTGGCTCGTCACAATACGCTAGTCACTACTCTTGATGAACTGTGGTATCGTGTTGAAGCTGCATAGGCAGCTGTACCTGTACACGCCATCCAAGCTCTGTTTGATTCAATGCCCAGGCGTATCAAGGCCGCTATTACGGCCAGAGGTGATTGTTCTGGGTACTGATTTCTCAGGATTTATGCACCTAAATTGCGTGATAATGTAATCACATGTCAGTTCTAGTATAATATATTTGTCCAATGAATACCCGTTTATCATCTGCTTTTCTTCTTGGTGTAGGAATTTTAATGGCCAGTAATGTATATTAAAGCTACTTGGAATATCTTCTTAATCTTCAGATACAGAATTTTATAGTGAGTAAAATGCTACATGTTTTTAGAATTATTTATTTAACACATTGGAACCATCTTGCATACTGAAACACAAAAATGTCATTTACCATGGAACATGTGATACTTGCAAATGAACTCAGTTTCTTTAATGTGTTGACAATTAAATTCCTGTTTAGAAAGGAAATTTGTGCTAGTTTCCAGCAGCTTGCATTTCATAATGTAAATGGTTTTTTGATAATACCTCTGCTTAATATGATTCCACTTCCTTATATGTAGTAGTATAGTAACTTAAAAAATAGACTATTAAAAACAAAATTGTCAAGATTTTGTCCACTGCAACGCTTTTAAATTTCATTCTAACATTTTTCCTACTACGAACATGTTTTCCTATTGGGAAAGTAGTTGTTCATAATTGCAGAATAAATCTATAGCACATAAAAAGTAAATGCCATAATTTGAAAATGGAATACGAATATGTACTGAATTTGTATTAGTGATCTAGCTAGAGGTGAAATTCTGAAAAGTGTAGCGAGCTACAAAACTCTCCCTACCCAAATTAATACCGCAAATTTATTTTTCAAATAGTCCTGTTTTACAGATAAAACACTGTAGTGACGGATTTAGCTTGGGTCTCATGCTGGCGCAACCTAATTAACATTGATTACATTTATTAATTATTAAATGATTCCGCCTCAGTACGGCGTTTTCAATTTAATAATAAATGAGGGGATTGTGTGGCTGCATAAATGTGACCAGAGTACATTACAGTAGCTCTACTTGTATGAAATATTCTCTTTGGACTACAACTGGTTGATCTCAGTTATCCTTTAGAAAAGACAATTGTGGATTACTATGACTAAAATAAAAAATACAATAACGAGATCAGTGGGTTAATGAAAATTTGCAGGGTAGCTTTTTTTCTAAGTTTTAGTTATTTAAACTCCGAGACAAGCGAATCACTGCCAGTTGAACAATGATGATTGTGTCTCAATGCGTGTTCTTACAAACCAATGATCCGGCTAATCTGTTGGCAGCGTTGGCCAACTGAGCATGAGTCAGCTGA
Organism: Schistocerca americana; assembly: GCF_021461395.2. Taxonomy (NCBI): domain Eukaryota; kingdom Metazoa; phylum Arthropoda; class Insecta; order Orthoptera; family Acrididae; genus Schistocerca; species Schistocerca americana. The sequence continues at coordinate 408,386,654 of NC_060126.1, read as the reverse complement.
CACTATATCCAAATGGCAGCACTGAGGCAGATTTTGATGAGTGTTTACAACTACAACCAGAGCTAGACGTTATCAGGCATTTATTGGTCCTGAGAGAATTTTTTTTCTTCTCTCTGTACATTAATTCCCTTTCCAGATTTTTCCTTGGTTTCCTTTACTGTTTGCTCAATGAATAAACTAAATAATTCCAGAGATGACCTACAACTCTCTCCCCTCTCAACTACAGCAGTCACCACTTCGTGCCTGCTTCCTATAACTGCAGCCTGGTTTCTGTGCAAAGTACAGATAACGTTTCGATCTTTCTAGCTTCTTTCGAATACACTGAGGTGACGAAAGTCATGGGACAGCGATATGCACATATACAAATGGTGGTAGTATCGCTTACATAAAGTACAAAAGTGCAGTGCATTGCTGCAGCTCTCATTTGTACTCAGGTGATTCATGTGAAAAGGTTTCCGACGTTGGTGTGGCCACACGAAGGGAATTAACAGCCGTTGACGGAATGACAGTTGGAACTATACACACAGGACATTCCATTTCGGTAATCGCTAGGGAAGTCAAAATTCCGAGATCCATGGTGTCAAGAGTGTTCCATGAATACCAGATTTCAGACATTACTTCTCACCACAGACAACAAAGTGGTCAACAGCCATCACTTAACGACCAAGACAAGCGGTGTATGTGTAGAGCTGTCAGTGCCAACTGACTAGCAACACAACAACAGCACGCCATCGCCAGCACCACCACTACTGGGCTTGTGAGTAGTAGGGAGATGGCGATTTTGTTTTGATATGAAATTAACATGCAAATTAATTACATTGATCAATAAATTACTGCCAACCCCCCACCCATGCCCACCACCACCCCCACCCACAGATGATGTCATTTGTTTCGCTCAGACTGCATGTGTATGCTCACTTCTGCCGGCCACACCCACCCTTACCATTCCCCTTTCCACACCTACCATAATGGTGGGAATTTTAAATTTTGGTTGGAATTTCAAATTTTGGTGGGAATTTCACTGTCCCAGAGCTGTGCTGACGTCCCAGCCCACCTCTACCTGGGAACTGTCCACACATAGGAGGAGAAGGTTAGGTTAGTGTACTTCATTTATTTTGGTTGATAAATGATCGGCCCTAATTACACAACCATATGCATAGCGCTACACAACTAGTGGCTAAAATTGCAGTACAGCTCAAAAGTTGATGAGCCATTCAGCTGGTGTTATCCAGCTGGAAAAAATTTCACAGTACCACTCAAAACATGTGGCAAATGCACTCAAACTCTACCATTCATCTACAAGCTGGCGAGAGGAAAGACTGGTATGAGAGATCCCATCTTTACTTCTTTTTTGGTGAGAAATACACTCCTGGAAATTGAAATAAGAACACCGTGAATTCATTGTCCCAGGAAGGGGAAACTTTATTGACACATTCCTGAGGTCAGATACATCACATGATCACACTGACAGAACCACAGGCACATAGACACAGGCAACAGAGCATGCACAATGTCGGCACTAGTACAGTGTATATCCACCTTTCGCAGCAATGCAGGCTGCTATTCTCCCATGGAGACGATCGTAGAGATGCTGGCTGTAGTCCTGTGGAACGGCTTGCCATGCCATTTCCACCTGGCGCCTCAGTTGGACCAGCGTTCGTGCTGGACGTGCAGACCGCGTGAGACGACGCTTCAGCCAGTCCCAAACATGCTCAATGGTGGACAGATCCGGAGATCTTGCTGGCCAGGGTAGTTGACTTACACCTTCTAGAGCACGTTGGGTGGCACGGGATACATGCGGACGTGCATTGTCCTGTTGGAACAGCAAGTTCCCTTGCCGGTCTAGGAATGGTAGAACGATGGGTTCGATGACGGTCTGGATGTACCGTGCACTATTCAGTGTCCCCTCGACGATCACCAGTGGTGTACGGCCAGTGTAGGAGATCGCTCCCCACACCATGATGCCGGGTGTTGGCCCTGTGTGCCTCGGTCGTATGCAGTCCTGATTGTGGCGCTCACCTGCACGGCGCCAAACACGCATACGACCATCATTGGCACCAAGGCAGAAGCGACTCTCATCGCTGAAGACGACACGTCTCCATTCGTCCCTCCATTCACGCCTGTCGCGACACCACTGGAGGCGGGCTGCACGATGTTGGGGCGTGAGCGGAAGACGGCCTAACGGTGTGCGGGACCGTAGCCCAGCTTCATGGAGACGGTTGCGAATGGTCCTCGCCGATACCCCAGGAGCAACAGTGTCCCTAATTTGCTGGGAAGTGGCGGTGCGGTCCCCTACGGCACTGCGTAGGATCCTACGGTCTTGGCTTGCATCCGTGCGTCGCTGCGGTCCGGTCCCAGGTCGACGGGCACGTGTACCTTCCGCCGACCACTGGCGACAACATCGATGCACTGTGGAGACCTCACGCCCCACGTGTTGAGCAATTCGGCGGTACGTCCACCCGGCCTCCCGCATGCCCACTATACGCCCTCGCTCAAAGTCCGTCAACTGCACATACGGTTCACGTCCACGTTGTCGCGGCATGCTACCAGTGTTAAAGACTGCGATGGAGCTCCGTATGCCACGGCAAACTGGCTGACACTGACGGCGGCGGTGCACAAATGCTGCGCAGCTAGCGCCATTCGACGGCCAACACCGCGGTTCCTGGTGTGTCCGCTGTGCCGTGCGTGTGATCATTGCTTGTACAGCCCTCTCGCAGTGTCCGGAGCAAGTATGGTGGGTCTGACACACCGGCTTCAATGTGTTCTTTTTTCCATTTCCAGGAGTGTATGTTCAACTGGCGAAATGCTGGTGCTGGAGAGAGAGGAGTTTAATATGTGTATTATCTGTAAGCATACAGCTGAGAACTGCGTCTATCGCTGTTTTATGTCAGAGTTTGCAGCAGATGCCTGCTCGACTACCATCCTCCTTGATGTACAGCCAGGAACTAGAGCAGGGCCGCACAAGGTGCATGCACCGGTGCATCGCACAGTGCAGAGTGCAGGAGACGGCTGCGCTATGTTGACGACGGTGCAGACCCCCGCCCCCCACTCCTCGGCTTTGCGCAACAGCGCTGCCTCTCACTTCCTTAGCTCGTGTCGCTCGCGCCGCCTGTCTCGACCTGTTTCAAAGCTTTTACCCTGTTGTCTTCGTCCTTGCCAAATACTAATGTACACTAGGTGGAGAGCTTAGTTTGGTGTATCGGTACAAAAGAGATTTATATTATAACTGTAATGGTAACAATTTTAAATTCGGTTTCAACACAAATGTATCTTCCTATGTGCTCTTTATTTAATTTGCAATTATGCTACTAAGATCTGGAACAAGAGATTGGCTGACAGCAATTCTGAGAGAATTTTTTAAATTACAATTAGAAATACTCGCACGCAATCTAGTTTTTGTACAAGAAAAAACAGTAAAAAACCTTTCACATACACAAGTGGAACCAAACATAGAAATAATCTTCGCTACTTCTCTGTGTAACTTGGGAAATTCTTCCTTCGGCAAATTCTGGTAGAATTGGAGTAAACCTTTTGTATTGTAAAACACATCCTTTCGGTGAACATCGCTTTGCAAATCAATTAGTTCGAAATGTAAATCTGAAGGAGCACTTTCAATATCCATCGAAAAAGGTTTCACAAAAACATCGAGAATTGGCTGCAGGTAGGTAATTTCCTGAAACGATAACAAAGCCAATGTTAATAAATGAAAGGAATGTAAGCCGTTGTTTCGAAGTACTAAAATGCGATAGATTTTAATAAACATGTAATGTGTACTATTGGTTTTAATGTAATGTTACACTTGCATATGTAACCCAATCTCCTTTATTTAGCTGTATGTCATATACCGGCACATTACCTGGAATCGGTCGTTAAACGCATTTTCAAGGGATTGTAGCACCTCGACGTATTTTTCAAAGCGCGCTCCTTCCTGCACAGAAGCTGTCAAACAAAAACATAGTACCGTTTTGATTAGAGCAATTATAAAAGTCAGGCTGTTTTAATAACAGTACAATTTATATCTCACTTACCTAGTTCAGGAAAGTGTTGCGTATTTCGCCGGCTGTAGTGTCCGAGCGGTTCTAGGCGCTTCAGTCTGGAACCGCGCGACTGCTACGGTCGCAGGTTCGAATCCTGCCTAGGGCATGGATGTGTGTGATGTCCTTAGGTTAGTTAAGTTTAAGTAGTCCTAAGTTCTAGGGGACTGATGACCTCAGATGTTGAGTCCCATAGCACTCAGAGCCATTTGAACCATTTTGTTGCGTCTTTTTCTCTGAAAGGTTGTTTTTGAGGAGCTTCAGTTTATACTGGAAAGCGTTTATTTGGCTGATCATATCGTTGATGAGATTGTTTTCTTTTTTGGAGTTTCAGACTTAAATCATTTAGGAGAGCCATAATGTCTGCTAAAAATCCTAAACCAGCTACCCATTCAGGGTCATGAAAAAGTGGCTCCGGACGTCCTTTGCTCTCCAAAAACTGAGCCACAGTGCGGCGTAGTCGAAAAATTTTGGAAATCGCTTTCCCTTTGCTTAGCCAGCGCACCTCAGCGTGGTAGGGAATATCTGGATACTCCTCTTCAAAGGAAATCTAAATTCTTTGAATTGACGATGAGTAGGTCCATGAGAACGAATTTAGTTCACGATACGCACCACTACCTTCATCACATCTTGAAGACCGATAACTTTCGCACAAAGAGCCTCTTGGTGTGCAAAACAATGAACGGAAGGTAAATTCGGCATGGTTAAGTTTTTTCCACAGTAAGCCAATAAACCCTTTTGCTTCACCGCACATTGCTGGTGCCCCGTCTGTGGTTACGGAAAACAGCTTTTCCCAAAGGAGTCCTATTCCTTCAGCTGCCATTTCAACAGCTGCTAAAATATCCGCCCCTGCAACAGTGTCCTTCAACGAAATCATATCCAGGAGCTCTTCCGTTACATGTAGGTCGTCGTCCACGCCACGCAAAAATATTGCGAACTGAGCCGTGTCGTTAATATCCGTGGACTCATCAAGTGCGATGGAGTACGCTAGGACGTTTTCAATTTTGGCTGCCGGTTGTTCATGCAAATTCTCAGCAATGTCGTTGATTCTCCGATGTATTGCCATTCTGGAAAGTGGTATTCTGCTGTACGCGGGAGCTAATGTGGGATTCATTGTCTCTACTACGTCCAACATAATGTTTTTTATTAATGGCCCGTCCATAAATGGCCTCCCAGCTCTTGCTAAACGTAGAGCAACTTTGTAACTAGCTCTGAGAGTCCATTCACAACACCCCTCATCTTCTTCACCCTAAAGTAGAGAAAAAAAGATATGTTAGAAATAATTTATGCGAAAACGAAAACTAAGGAACCTAAACAAATATTATTTCGTTTCGCATGATCTTTAACCAAAATATACATGCTAAAGTACTTGCAACAAACCTCGTTTGTAGATACAGAATTCTCTTCTGCAAGAGTTTGCAACTTCCGTAATTCTTCCTCTCTGGCATCCCCTGTTATATCACTGTACTTTTCTGAATGCAGTTTGCTGTAGTGCCTTTCAATTGACGATTTTCTGATACACGTAATTAGTGCACCGCAGATTAGACATTTGGCTTTATCGTCACAACGCACAAAAAAGTAGGAGAGTTCCCATTCCGGTTTAAATTGACTTTCGGCAATTTTCCCTTTTTTTGGAGCAGATGGGTCCATTATTCCGGTAATTGTCTTGCGCTTACGTATTCCAATCTTGACTAAGCCGTCTGGCAGCGCATTCGGCAGCGCACAGCGTCGGCCTCACCTAGCAAGCCGAGTTGAGGCGAAGTATGCCGAGTTGAACCGATGCACTGTGCAGGCACTCGCTGCACCTCGCTTTGCAAGCGTGCAGTTTTCCGTGTTTGTGCGGCCCTGAACTAGAGAAATTATAGGCACTCCTACCTCCCCTCATCCTTCCCCTCCCCCCATCCCTTCCTCCTCCCTCCACCTACAGAGGGGACACAGACCTTTTCAAACAGTCAACTGCTACTGCTCACTGCACAATTTTTCTGTGCCCACCCTTCATCAACACAAGAGGATGTACACTCAACTAAACAATGTGACATAAATAAGACCCGCCCCAAGGGCACCTTGTTTGTTCATCTAAAGTGTAGTAGCACTGCACCAACACACATGCCACCGCCTAGTCGGGACACAGTTGCGATGGCGACCTCACACACACTGGACCATCGCCACAGATACCCCACGAGTGAACGCCATTCTGAATGCGAACACACTGCAACAAAAAGTGTAATAATTGTATTTAACATCACGGCATCTCTTATAATCGAGCATCTGTTAAAAAAATAAAACACATCATGACGATAATAAATGTCCTCTTTCCATAAAAGTAGGCATAGTCCACTTTCTTTTAGTTTTATGTGAAAAATCGGTATTGTTTCACTGCACTGATTTGCATCTCATTATTTTGTGACATCCAACAAAGTTAAAAAAACTAAAGCACCGCTGTCAATTATAGGCGAGCAGACTTCAGAGGTCTACAAATGTCCATCCTGCACAAAATTTGGAAAAATATTCCACTATTTTACTACGAAAGCCACCGATCACCACAGAATGTCCTTGTTATTTCGAAACCGTCATCGGAGGAAATAGAAAGCAGGAATTTGAACTGCAAACAAAAAACGTATATGTTAAGGAATTTCTTTCTTCTTGATGGACAAATTACCAGACCTCAGAACGCCTCTCACGTTCAAATCAGTAACTGTAAATAAACTGTCATGCAAATTTCAAACATTTCAGACAAGTGAAATAACGTTACAGAATACAGCAAACATTAAATCAGGATGATAATAATAAAAACAGTCATGATTCCATAAGAATAGATACAGTCGATTTCCTTTAGTTTTATGAGCAAAATCAGCGTAATTTGAGAGAACTACCTGTATTCAAACTTTAATCACTTATACCATACCTCGTAATAGAACCACCTATAAGATTTTACCGCATCTCTCTCTCTCCTCCGATATATCGAAAAACAGATATCATCTGCATTCTGACATCGACATATTACATATACATATATCGCTCCACTGGAGCATGTGGCTAGTGGTCAAAGTTTTTTACACGGGCATATGTAAAGTTTTGTCGATTGTACTGGAGGAAGACCATATCCAACAGACTATCAGTCACAAGAGAGTGTTCCTGTATTGTTTCCTAATAAGCATTTTAATACATTATTTCTTTGGTTGTAACACATCCAGGCAGTGTATGACTATGGCTTTGTAGACCGCCATACACTTTGTTCTTCTACTATGATTTCGAGGTCTGTATCAGGTGCTAAACTGACATTAACACGCTATGATCCATTGGTTCTCACATAAAGCTGCGTGGGAACTATGCAGTACCCACAACACACAGGTTGCTAGAAATAAAACACAGATGCGATGTTTGAAATTTCAAAAATGTGGAAGACATCACCACTTATGTAATCTGGAACAGTTTGCGGCATTGCACAGCTTCTCCAACATCTATCTGTAGGTGATGAGTAGAGCCTGCATTATATGCATCATAAAAACCTTAAAATATGAATGCAAATATGCATGCAAATATGCATGAAAAATGCTTAAAAATGTATGAAAAGTGTCAAAATTTGCAAGATCAAATAATACAATCGTTTCTGGTAAAACTTTACCTGTCCCATTAATAAAACCATCAACTTAGCACAGGGGTTCAAAGTCTGGATTATTGTTTAAAATATTTTCAAACTTTTCTTTAAACTGGGAATGAACTCTATACATGTAGCACTCAGGGCGAACAGGCTTAGATGGTGGGGTCATGTTACACGCATGGGAGAAGCAAGGTTACCCAAGAGACTCTTGGGTTCAGCAGTAGAGGGTAGGAGGAGTCGGGACAGACCAAGGAGAAGGTACCTGGATTCGGTTAAGAATGATTTTGAAGTAATAGGTTTAACATCAGAAGAGGCACCAATGTTAGCACTGAATAGGGGATCATGGAGGAGTTTTATAAGGGGGCTATGCTCCAGACTGAACGCTGAAAGGCATAATCAGTCTTAAATGATGATGATGATGATGACTTTTCTTTAAGTTTTGCTGGGAATACCTCCGGCAATGATGAGTGCTAATCACAGCAATGTCTTTTTTATTACCTTAATCATTAAAAGCGTCCTTGCAATGGCAAAGTGTCAAAGCCTCTGCACTATCGAAGTCGTTTACTAACCCTCTAATGGCCTCGAAATGTTCATTGTAAAACAATACAGCTTCGACCCACGTGCACCAACGAGTTACCACTGGTTCGGGAGGTAAAGGCACATTTCATAGTTTGTCTTTGTGGGTCTTGATGCGAGTAGGAGCCTTTAGAAACATTTCCTTTGTGGATGAAATTAGTTTATTTACAATCACAATCGAGGAACGTACTTCTTCAGCAAGGCGATGTACTCCATGAGCAAAGCACATCACATGAATCAAATTGGGATAAAATACTTGGAGTGATTTTCCTGCTTTGATCGTATAAGGAGCAGAATCTGAAATAAAAATAAACACCCTTTTATCTGCAGAAGATTCTGGAAATATTTTCTAATACCCTCATTTACTGATCTGTAGATCGTAAAATGATTTGCTCGTACTTTTTCAAGTTCTTCGCAGGCTGCTAAATAGGAAGAAGAAGGCTCTTCTTTTAAAAGCACCAACACTTAAATTTGCAATGTAACGGCCACAAGTGTCTGTAGTTTCGTAATCTGAAATCCAGATAATGCTATTCTTGAGTTCACTGCGTATTTCTTCTAGAACATTTACGTAAATTATCGGTATGTAATTTTCAAACAATGTTGATTCGTGTGATATATTTTGACTTAAGCAATGTTTGCGCAGGAAGCCTTTGAGTATAGGGTTTGTAAGTTTGTGGAAAGTAATATTGCTTGCAGTGGATGATTCACATAGATCCATGTTGAACCGACTTTTTTGGTTACCTTTGCACAAATCCGCGCTACTGCAATTTGCTGTTGTCAGAAGTTGTGGTCGTGGTCCTTTCTTCTGCATTCCTGCCATATGAAGACTTGTCTTGACATGCTGATCTATTTGAAACTTTTTTTTGACGAAATGTTTTTCTCGCAGACTCAGAAATATAAAACAGTTCCGCCATATGTAAATGTTCCAGGTATCCATAAAACGATGTTTCTTTTTTCGGGCAGCATGGTGCACAACTCGTTACACGCTACACGTCGTAAAGACGTTCATCTGTGTACAAGTACATAGAAAGCTAAACTGAAACAATGGACCTGCAACTAAAGGCTTGCGTAGTTTAATTCAATTGTTGCCGACGTATGTGGTATGACAGCGGAGGGGGTTAACTGGGGACGTGGGCGAAGGAGCATTGACTCTGTCTGTTCCTCTTCTGTAATGATTTCGCTAGGCAGTGGCCTCTCGGCTAGCGATTGTGAACAGTTCTAGGTCGCGCTCAATCTGTGAGACATCAAAACTAGATCGAGCTCTAGACCACCCGTCTAAACATTTAAAATATTGTAAACATAAAGCGAAAATATGCATCGCCACTAGTTTTTAGTTAAAATACGCAATAACCGGTGAAAAGGAGCCAAATATGCAAACTCAAGGGAGTAGTCTGATGTCTCGATGTTCCGTTTCGAAGGGCATTGCTTCCTCATTCTGCAGTCTACTACATGATTACTATTCCAGTGTTGACCATCGCGTTGTTCACAAGACATGCGAGGTAGTAGAAATAAAAATGGGGACTGTTATCTTATTGATGAAAAAAAACTATGTGGACGGTATCACGGCATATGGAAACAGGATGAGTCTGCAGTATTGAGGAACACTTCCAAACTACTTTATGAAGGGTATGATTCCATTTAATCCCATGCTCCATGCTGACAAGTAGCAGATATCCAGTGTTCCCCCAAGGCTCTCTCCATTTCAACCGTGTCAGTCCATTAGTATGTGGAAATCAACAGCGTACCAGTGGATGGATGGGTGGGAAAGACACCGTTGTATGGGAAGACGTACTGTAATACACACCGCTGTTGATAGCGTGATCAGTTTTAGCAATTTTACCAGTTGTTTCCTAATTTAGACGCCAGTCAGTGACACAGCAGATTGCTTCCCAATTTCTGTGTCATCGCTAAATCACCCCCCCCCCCCCCCCACTACTTTGCAAGCACCATATTCTAGATTGCAAGGCACATAGATGACTGTACAGTACGTCCATTTGCCTATATACACCAAAGTACATTAGAGAGCGTCTTATACTGAGGCCATTAGGTAATCTACATATGGGCACTTTCATCATAGCGCAGAATTTTCGATTACGACTGGCCATGTTTACCTGTGCGGCTGGGCATCACAGCTGATACATTGATACACTGCACACGAAGAAGCAGCAAATTCATATGAGGGAGTAAGCACCACAATCAGTAGCCAAAGGAGATGTAACAGTCTTATTGTTGTTTATAGTAGCTTCGCCACAGCTCCGATAGCATTCCTCTTGCACAAAGACGTCCTCGTCTGATATTAGGGAGTTTTGCTCATCTGTAGGATAGTATAGCAATTTCGTCCTAACACCTCGTCTCTTGAGTGCACCACCCTCACACTATTAAAGGTGATATATGTGGCATCAGTAAACTCACCTACAGGACACTCTGCGGAATCTGACAAACGCATTGATTTTTCTCCTTAATACTTGAGGAATAACATTGCTTGTGAGAATCCACCATAATTCGGTAATATCTATATTCGACTGCATGTGTGAGAACACAGTTATGGGCTGGGATACATACGTTTTGCCTACTTTAATATAGCGACTCTGTGTAATACTATTGTCGCATTTGCTGAAGTGTGTGTTACGAAAATCTACGTAGTCCACAGGGGGAGGATTAAAACTGAATGCAGCCAGAGCAAACTTTTTTAAGCTTTTATCGTTCTTGTGTATCCGGGTACTCCTAACCCACCTCAATTCCCCGCATTTGAGAGTACTTTTCTATAGTTTTATGTATTCTCAGTCAGTTTCCGTAATTTTGCAAATTTTTTGGTGATTTTACGTATTTCGTCGTATTTCCTTCAATTTTACGTATTTCCCATCAATTTGTCGTAATTATACCACGTTTTCTTCCATTTTATGTAATTTTTTCGTATTTTTCGATATTTTTTAGTATGTATATGGTCATATTGCTCACATACCTATGCGTTGTTTGATTTCTCACGAGATGTCCTATACAACAGCCTACTAAAAAGTCCTAGTAATTCCCCTCTTCCCGATGACCTATAGAATGCATTTTGGATAGGAAGATTATGAATAGTACAATAACACTCGCCTCGTACCTATACGAGACTCAATGAGTGGTGCAGATTGGAAACACATAGTCTTAAAACAAATCCGTATACCGCTACGGCACATCAAACAGCTTGTCTGCAGATTCATGCAGAGATGCATTTGATAGAAACTCAAAGTCTGGCACAGTTCTACATGTTCATCTGGCTTCCACTCTACCGTGCAGGGATATGCAACAGGGAGCTGACATGTGTAAAGAGTTGATATCTGCTGCTGCTCTGATATTTTTTTCCCATAAGTATATGCCCTTATTACTTACCTGATGAGCTTCGCTACTTTTGTTTGCTCCTTCCATCTCTGACACGTCCCCACAACCAAATCAGGAGATCTACAAACTGTAAATTTTGTGTATTCTTTTATCCCAGTAATATGTTATTCGTTAGTTGATAGTATCTCGACTGCGCTTAATTTAGCAAGTTATGCATTCGAATCACATCCGTCCGCCGCTGACAGCTCTACACACATACATATACAGACTATGCATACATATTAACAATCGCATAGTCTCGATCTCAACAGATTGTGGGTTATTTTCGATAGTGCTACAGCGCCGCAAGTAATGGAAAACTCTTCGCAAAACAATTCTGTTCAGGATGTAAGCACATTCAATTTCATCCTGCTACAGAGCATAACGCCTTCGATGCTTGTTATATTACCAATATTTCGAACAATATTGTTTAGATTCTCCAGTAACACACATTTTCACTAGTCGTCGCTGATTCCGCAAAAAGTCTCGGTGCAGCTGACATCAACAGTTCCTTCCCTTTCCTTTCTTTCAAAAAATGGTTCAAATGACTCTGAGCACTATGGGACTTAACTTCTGAGGTCATCAGTCCCCTAGAACTTAGAACTACTTAAACCTAACTAATCTAAGGACATCACACACATCCACGACCGAGGCATGATTCGAACCTGCAACCGTAGCGGTCGTGCGGTTCCAGACTGTAGGGCCTACAACCGCTCGTCCAGCCCGGCCGGCTTTCCTTTCTTTCTTCTCTTTCATATTTAGTTTATATAAAAAGTGTTACAGAACTCGCGTTCCATCTGCTGTTACACAAGGCACGCGAATCTCTTTAACCCGAGAAAACTCAGTCCCCAACAACCTTCCCAAGAAAAAATGGAACCCATGTCGTATGATAAAGGCTTCTATTCCCTTGCTCGTCCAATTAAGACCTGTCGCCGCTGAACAGTAGGTCTGGCATTCTGTGTAGCTTAAGGGCATCTTTCTGTGCGCACGTTTTCTGCCCCACAAACTACCAACACTTACGTGACGCACGCAATGATGCTTGGATTGTCAAACATTCGAGAAACAGTAGTGAAACGAAAAACTCTGAGTCGGTTTTTGTTTTAGGGCATCAACGAATGGCATATGTTTGTAGGTAATGTAGCTAAAAGTGAGGAATTAGCGAATTTGAAAGTATTTTTAAATAGACGTAGAGTTGAATACAGACTACATATGAATAATTTATGACTGGTTATTGTTTCTAGTGTCGGGTCGTGGACTTTGGGTGAATTATATAAACAATTTTCTTTACAGAAATTGTTAACTTTTCATTGTGTAATGTTTACCATGTTTTAAGACAGTTTTGCTAAAGCAGTGGCTCTATGAATTTCACAACTACAGACGCAACGAAACTATTGCTGCCACAGAGTAATCTACATGCAGTGATATCTGGATCGTGATAAGCCAAGACTACAACGGTTTAGGTTGGTTGGTTGGTTGGTTGCTTGGGGAAGGAGACCAGACAGCGTGGTCATCGGTCTCATCGGATTAGGGAAGGAAGTCGGCCGTGCCCTTTCAGAAGAACCATCCCGGCATTTGCCTGGAATGATTTAGGGACATCACGGAAAACCTAAATCAGGATGGCCGGACGCGGGATTGAACCGTCGTCCTCCCGAATGCGAGTCCAGTGTCTGACCACTGCGCCACCTCGCTCGGTAACGGTTTAGGTCCTGCAAATATGTTTTCACTGAAACACTCTTAAGCTATCTGCAAGACCTGCATACCTTAGCACAATCGTAATTATTATGAATCATTTACGAAGAGAATCCCTACGTACTACAAAGACTAGTATGCATGTGTGTATATATGTATGTACGTATATATCTATGTATGTTCCATGTCATGTACTAAACCACTGAACCAATTTCAACCAAACTTGGTACACATATTTCTTACTGTCAGACAGCAATTGCTGTGGGAGTAGGAACCACCACTTGCCTGGGTTCATGAGATATGAAGACATAAACAATGAGGTGCGTGTAAAACTGTCACATCATCCACGACGTTTAAATATACACGGTGTTTCAAAATGAATATACAGGTTTTAAGGCTTTGTAGCACATATTACAATCACCTCACAATTATAAATAATACATCAAATGAAAGAGAAACGAAAACAGTTTTTCTTACAATTATTCAGTGTGAACACCGATCACACATCGAGTCGATAGGCGAGTTGTTCCGAAACCTTGATCAATGTGTCAGGAGTAGGGGAAGGTGGGGGAATTACGCGCATGTGGGTAATCCCACGCAGGCTGATTTACGCAGTTTGAATGGCGCAAGCTGTTCCCAGTTGGTGCTACACCCTGCCGGCAGGAGTAACAACTACTATGCGGCTTATGCCAGCCATTTTCCAGTGGCATTGTTGGAGTAGTGAAGTATTGTTTATTTTCGGCGTGTCTCACGTAATTTTGGTCAGCTTTATTTTGCAGGGTAAGTGCTACTATAAGTTGCTTTAATGTAATTCTTGCGTATCAACTACTAACCCTAGATGAAACCTTTAATTTAATTGTAGATTTGTCCCGCTATTTGAATTAGGTGCCGAGTTATGCTTAGGTTAGTCATCGAACTTACAGTGGGGTAATGCCACGCAGCTGTTGAAGTGTGTGGTATTCCCCCTTGCAGGTTATATTTTCAATACTAACCAGTTTTTTTTTTAATCTAATATGGGTAGATATTATAAAAGAAAAACCCAGAAAGCAAAATGGACGCAAGAGGAACTCGATAAGACTCTTGATGCCATCAAGTCTTGAAGAAAAATAAGCATCGAGAGCTTTCAGGATTGATGAAACTACTCTGCGAACGACAATGAACGTTAAAAATACCGAGGGTCCAAAACTTGGAAGAAACCCAACATTTTCGACAGAACAGGAAAATGAGATTAGGGATCATGTTATTACAATGGCATTACATGCATCCAGCTGCGAAAGATTGCATTTGAGTGTGCAGAGGCTAACAACATTGCAAACAATTTTGATAAGTCATCTAGGTTAGCTGTAAAGGATTGGCTAGCTCTGTTTTTAAAAAGAAACTCGAGTATTAGCATGAGAAAGCCTGAAGTAACTAGCATTAACAGAATGCAGGCATTTAATGAAGAAGAGGTTAATGCACATTTTAAAGACTTAGAACATGTCTTTGATAAATATAAATTTAAAGAGGGGCGAGTGTTCAACGTCGATGAAACGGGCATAAATACAAAAGCCCGAGAGAATTTCGGCTCCTAAAGGTGTTAAACAAATAGGTGGGGCCACGTCTTGGGAAACGGGTAAAAACGTGGCGATTTCAGAAGATGTCTGTTTAGTTTGTAGAGAGTTTGGGAAGGATGGAGAATTATGGTACCGATGTATTTCTTGTAGCGGATGGAGTCATGAAGAATGTAGTGGCTGGAACACTCCAAAAGGTTACAAGTGCGATCTTTGCTGTATGGTATGAGAAAGTGAACTCTTTTCACATAAAAAAATGTAAAAAACGAAAATTATAAGAGATGTTTCTAGAATTACATTATTTCGTTCTTAAATATACTGTTTACTATTTGTAGTAACTAATAAACAAATAAAAATAGCAAGTATTGTACATTTTTATGGTTTGTTTGTTTTTCGTGTTATTACCCAGTACTTTGCGTGTCATTACCCTCAGGGGTGGGGAATACCACGCATTTGCACTTTTTTTATTTTAATCTTCAAAATTAAGGTACTGTTTATAACTATTTATAGACGATTGGAATATGTGGAGAAATGTCCATTGTATGGTATGTACTTATTTTCGTAGGTTTTAATGACGTAACGAATGGTTCACATCGATTTTTCCTTAGGTGCGTGTATTTGCCCCACTCTCCCCTAACTGTTGCAATAACACTGTTTCTAAAGTCGGATAGATCAGCTGCTATCTGAGGCCCACACACATGATCGCGTCAGATCGTGTGTGAACGTGGAGGCCGTGCATAAAATGCTGTGTGAACCGCCCCCTTGCGGCCAATCCACCGGTCGGGTACAACGTCGTTTAACCAGTCGCGTACTGAATTATGCCAATGAGGCGGCGCACCAATTTCCTCCCAAACAAAGATGCGTTGTTCAGTTTCTTCCCATCGAAGCACGGGCCACAGCTGTAGAACATCTTGATAAGAAACATCAGTTACAGTTGATTCACCGAAAAAGAAAGGCCCATAAAATTTCCGCGGAGATATTTCTTGGGGCTAAGAGTGAGAGACTCGCACTCGTTCAACACGTCTTTCAGTCACTCTTTGTCATTCCACACTCTTCCCATTACGCACAGGTATACAGACAAAACTGTTTGAGTTACTCTTTCATTTGGTGTATTATTTACAATTGTAAGTTGAACGTAATAAATGCTACAACACCTTAAAACCAGTATGTTTATTTTGAAACACCCTGTATTACTTCTGAGTTACTACCTGTATTCGCAATTAATGTGGCAGGCAATGTCACATATGCCGCTGCATGCACCTGCAGGAGTTCTACATATATTTCAGGAGATCTGACGTCGTAAATACTGAGACGCTTGAAATACAGTCTCATTGTAGATGACGTTCAAATTTTATTACTTCCTTTCTACCACCTTTATTCGCAAAGCATTTTGCAGACAGTACCAACAATTTCCGGTGAATACACCTGCAAAATTACAACATTGTACGACACATACATCAGGAGATATGACGTTATAAACACTCAAATGCGTGAAAAACTGCCACATCATCCTAGTACCAAACTGAAATTAGCTTCAACCTACCGGTTCCGATTGAGCTTTTCGATAGGTTTCCCTTTGTGTGAAACAAATTCTGGTACTTTTAACCCCCCACAAAATACTGACAATGGAGAATTCCTTTTCCCCAATCCCGAGACGCTATGATTTTGCTGAAAAGAAACGAGAGCTCTCCAGCCGCAAACGCAGCTGCATAGGGAACGAAAGAGGAAATAAGTGCCTAACTGTTAAAGAAATGTTTCTACCACATACTAAATGATAGTTATATTTATGTAATAGTACAACAACTACTCAATTGCCGCTCCCTAGCCCGGACGAAAAAGGACGAGGGTTGGGCGTCGGGTTAGAAACCCGAACCGGTAAAACTTTTTACCACTACAGAAACAACGAGAAGAATTCAGGTATCCAAACCTGACAGCTATGAACCTGAAAGTTAAACAAAATCTCGGCATTGGTATGGCAGCGGTTTGAGTAATCCAAGAATGAGGCACCTGGGTATCCAGCAAACAATGAAACAGAATTAAAAGTTTACTGCAAAAAGTATCACCCGGATTAGCCATAGGAATGTGCTATTCTTACGTCAATCAGGCTGGCTTTCTCAATTACTTGTTAAGTTCGTTGGACGGGCATCTATCAAACACCCACGATAAAACAGTCCGTTACTCAGGGCACAATGATCAGCTGGAATAGTACATAGGCTAGGGCACTTATTATAAGCAAACCAGTTAATGATCGAATCATCACCGCACGCTTTGATTCTGTTCACACCAGATCAACTGCACTGCAGGTCTATGCAGCGACGCAAGATCAAATTATGAAGACAAGGATACTTTTGTGGCAGCAGTTGCACAATCTATTTGGTGAAACCTAGTTATGATCTTAAACTTTCTGGCTCATCAGTCTTGTTACTGGTATGATGAAGCCCGCCACGAATACATCTCCTGTGTCAACCTCTTCACCTCAGAGTAGCATTACAACCTATGTCCTCAATCATTTGCTGGATGTATTGCAATCTTTGTCTTCCTATACAGTTTCTATCCACTCCAGTTCCCTCTAGTTCCATGGTAGTTATTCCGTGGTGTCTTAATGTATGTCCTAGAATGATGTTCCTGCTTCTTGTCAGTGTTTCCCATATATTCCTTTCCTAGGCGATTCTCCAGAGAACTTCCTTATCTTATCAGACCTCTAGTATCACACCTCAAATGCTTCGACTCTCATCTGTTATGGTTTTCCCATTGTCCGTGTTTCACTACCATACAATGCTATGCTCCAAACGTACATTCTCAGATATTTCTTCCTCAAATGAAAGCCTATATTTGATACTAGTAGACTTCTCTTGGCCAGAAATGCCCTTTTTTGCCAATGCTAGCCTGCTTTTGATGTCCTCCTTGCTCCGTCCGTCATGGGTTATTTTGCTGCCTAGGTGGCAGAATTCCTTAACTTCATCTACCTCGTAATCACCAACCCTGATGTAAAGTTTCTTGCTGCTCTCATTTCTGGTGCTTCTCATTACTTTCGTCTTTCTTCGACTTACTCTTAATCCATATTCTGTACTCATTAGGCTGTTCATTTCATTCAGCAATTCCTGTAATTTTTCCTCACTTTCACTGAGGATAGCAGTATCATGAGCAAATCGCATCATTGATATTCTTTCACCTGGAATTTTAATTGCTCTCTCGATCCTTTCTCTTATTGCCGTCATTGCTTCTTCGGTTTATAGATCGAACAGTAGGAGCGTAAGACTACATCCCTCTCTTACACCTTCTTTAATCTGAACACTCTTATTGTTTCCTCTGGGCTCTTGTAGGTATTGTATATTACCTGTCTTTCTCTATAGCATACCGCAATTTTTCTCAGAATTTCGAACATCTTATACCATTTGACACTGGGGAATGCTTTTTCAAGTCACCTGATCCTATGAAAGCCTCATGATTTTTCATTATTCTAGCTTATATTATCAACTGAAACTTCAGAAATGGCTCTCTGGCACCTTTACCTTTCCTAAAGCCAAAGTCATTGTCATCTAACAGATCCTCACTTTTCTTTTCCGCTCTTCTGTATATTATTCTCGTCAGCAACAGACTTCTGACGGACGATAATGCAATATTTCGCAAGGACCGTAATGGTTTTCATCATGTTGTTGGACCGTTTGCGACAGCACAATGTAGGAATACTATTGGCGAACGTTTCAGATTAATCTGTAGCAATAGTTCCTTTCAGCATAAAATGATACATGATAAGACCTGATGTTCACCAGGTTGAAATACTCTAAATGAAATTGATCGCGTTTATATAAAACGTAATAGACACGGTTGGTGCCTGCTGTTCGATGCATAACAATATATGCAATAATTAACGTCCATGTAACGGTTCATTTGTTACTGTCCAAAAAAGAACACGTGTGCGAAGCCGTAACAAGAGCGTTTGATGTCCAATCGAAATCAGTTTATTGAAGCATGTGTGCATTTTTTCTCCTCTAAGAAGCAGGAATTTTTTTGGAGAGCTTGTCAGCTCTTGCCATTGAGCGCAACGTGATGCGTCGTGCAAATGTTTTTAAGTAGTCTCTCCCACAGTTGTACTATAGATTCGCTAATTTTTTAGTTGGAGCAAAGACCGGCTTTCACCTTACCTGTGTTTCGCAAGTTGCTCCTAGTTCAGAGGATATCTACCATTGATGCATCAACTAGTTCACATATAAAACTTGGTAACTAAGATATTGTTACATATTTAATGAGTACCTTGAGCATCTGTAATCGTACTCACGTCGTTCCATTAAACCATATAATAGTATTGGGGATGTTCGCATTGTGATAAAAAATTGCGTTTTATCTTCACCTAAATGTTACCTACTCTTTGTCACTGAGTAGCTTTTTTTGTGTCTTTTCTGGAGCTATTATATTCTAACATTTCTTACACTTATTGCATCATTTGCTTTCGCACCTACAAATTTTTATTCCGGGTAATTACAATCTGTTAGAGTACTGTATAGTATGACAAGTGTTTTTCGATTTGCAAATCAGCTACGTACCAAAAAGTGAAATATGCTAACATTGAAGTTACAGAACTTACTCTTTATAGAAAACTGAAAGAAATCTCCTCCTTAAGAACAAGACGTCACTATGTGACCGAAACGAGTGAAGTTACCAAGTGTACTATCACGATGAAAGAGCTATTTGCTGGTACCAAACAATGACCTCAAATTTAGAATAAAGTGCATCCGATCAGTGTAGCACTGCATCCAACTACAACGCAGACCAAGGGAAAGCAAAGCTAAAATTATGTGAAAGCTAAAATTATTTCAAAGCTAAAATTATTTGAAAGCTAAAATTGTTGGAAATTTGAATGCTATGGAAGAAAGCTGGAAATTGAGAGAACTGATAAATTACGTAATGAAATGGTAGTACAATGAATAGAACCCGGTAAAAAAAAAATACCAGGTATGAGTAAAGTCGCGCGCTGAGAATTCTGTACAAACTTAATTGTGTATATAAACATTTCATCTGTTCCAAGAATTGAGGATTTCGGCGACTCGGCGATTTCTGCCGTTATTGACAGTAATACTGGCACGATACTAGTCCCAGGGATTTCAAGTTCGAAAGCGGATAACATGTGAAGCAAGAAAGATTCTTTTGTTTTATATAATTACAAATTAATAATTTTCTTTTTTTTTCTTTTGCTTGCACTGTGACACCTATCTTATTGCCAAATTACATGATTCTAGGTAATAGGAAGCAGCCTATAGGTATTGACGAGCGAGTTTGAGATTGTCAAAATATGTGGCACAAATGGCCGTGTCTTTTGATTGCATCGATTGGATTGACGTAGAATCTTAACATTTTTAAACCATCAAAACTGTAGATCTCGGTATGTGATATAAACTTCAACCTGATACGTCAACCCGCCTCCGTGAAGAAAGGATCTTAACAGACGGAGAGACAGGCAGACAGTCTGATAACAAATGACAATTTTTTCGTGTCGTACGATTACAAATTAACGATTTTCGGATTTTTTCGTTGGTTGCATCGTGAAACCATGCTTCTTGGCAAATTTCATGATTGTTGCACAACGGGGAGAACCCTGAATGTTTTGATGAGTGAGTTTGCGAGTATCAAAATACACTCCTGGAAATGGAAAAAAGAACACATTGACACCGGTGTGTCAGACCCACCATACTTGCTCCGGACACTGCGAGACGGCTGTACAAGCAATGATCACACGCACGGCACAGCGGACACACCAGGAACCGCGGTGTTGGCCGTCGAATGGCGCTAGCTGCGCAGCATTTGTGCACCGCCGCCGTCAATGTCAGCCAGTTTGCCGTGGCATACGGAGCTCCATCGCAGTCTTTAACACTGGTAGCATGCCGCGACAGCGTGGACGTGAACCGTATGTGCAGTTGACGGACTTTGAGCGAGGGCGTATAGTGGGCATGCGGGAGGCCGGGTGGACGTACCGCCGAATTGCTCAACACGTGGGGCGTGAGGTCTCCACAGTACATCGATGTTGTCGCCAGTGGTCGGCGGAAGGTGCACGTGCCCGTCGACCTGGGACCGGACCGCAGCGACGCACGGATGCACGCCAAGACCGTAGGATCCTACGCAGTGCCGTAGGGGACCGCACCGCCACTTCCCAGCAAATTAGGGACACTGTTGCTCCTGGGGTATCGGCGAGGACCATTCGCAACCGTCTCCATGAAGCTGGGCTACGGTCCCGCACACCGTTAGGCCGTCTTCCACTCACGCCCCAACATCGTGCAGCCCGCCTCCAGTGGTGTCGCGACAGGCGTGAATGGAGGGACGAATGGAGACGTGTCGTCTTCAGCGATGAGAGTCGCTTCTGCCTTGGTGCCAATGATGGTCGTATGCGTGTTTGGCGCCGTGCAGGTGAGCGCCACAATCAGGACTGCATACGACCGAGGCACCCAGGGCCAACACCCGGCATCATGATGTGGGGAGCGATCTCCTACACTGGCCGTACACCACTGGTGATCGTCGAGGGGACACTGAATAGTGCACGGTGCATCCAAACCGTCATCGAACCCATCGTTCTACCATTCCTAGACCGGCAAGGGAACTTGCTGTTCCAACAGGACAATGCACGTCCGCATGTATCCCGTGCCACCCAACGTGCTCTAGAAGGTGTAAGTCAACTACCTTGGCCAGCAAGATCTCCGGATCTGTCCCCCATTGAGCATGTTTGGGACTGGATGAAGCGTCGTCTCACGCGGTCTGCACGTCCAGCACGAACGCTGGTCCAACTGAGGCGCCAGGTGGAAATGGCATGGCAAGCCGTTCCACAGGACTACATCCAGCATCTCTACGATCGTCTCCATGGGAGAATAGCAGCCTGCATTGCTGCGAAAGGTGGATATACACTGTACTAGTGCTGACATTGTGCATGCTCTGTTGCCTGTGTCTATGTGCCTGTGGTTCTGTCAGTGTGATCATGTGATGTATCTGACCCCAGGAATGTGTCAATAAAGTTTCCCCTTCCTGGGACAATGAATTCACGGTGTTCTTATTTCAATTTCCAGGAGTGTATGTGACATATATGGCCGTGTTTTTTGATTACGTTGACTTAGAAGCTTTACGTTTTTGTATCACCAAGGGACCGTACAGACGGAAGACAAAGTGATGCTGTAAGTGTTTCGTTTTCACCGACTGCGGTACGGGACCCTAAAAAGATCAAGAAAATATTTTTCATAATTTTCAAGTTAGGAAGTGCAATTTTTTAAAATATACTAGCCTAAAAGAATTAATGCAATGCGTTTTCTGCACCATTTGAGATCAAGTCGGTTAGTGGCTTATCACCAATGTTGTTCAATTCAGAAATAAGAAAAATTATTAGAAAGTGGTAAAATAAATCAATGGGTAAATGAATGATACGGTGTCTCCATTCCAAAATACGCCTTGTAGTGGATATATTGTGACAATTGAAAATTTGTGACAGACCGAGACTCGAATGCAAATTTCGTGTTTATCGCGAATATTCTCCTTTTAGCCACGTATCGGAAATAATATCTGCTTTCGAAATGCATCCTTCTGGTGCATGTGTTTCTCCTTGAAATGGCTGGATAAAAACTCAAGAAGACGACAAAGAATCTTCCCCTCGTTTTAACATAGAAGAGATAAAACAAACAATTTAAATTTTGTTCCGTGATGGAGTGAGTCCCTGCTTAAGTGTATTTAAAGTTACACACTTGTTTGTCAGGTCTGCGTCCGTTGTTGCATCGATACTTGAAAACCTCCGTATAATGAGCTGGTTCTTTACAATGTCACCAAAATGTTACCGAACCAAAAGATTTCCTACTTACCTTTCGTGAATAAGATTTTGCTTCAAAAATTGCTATACCCCTGGTGAAGTTTTGTTTGCATTTTCTTGTAGTCGGTTGTCAGGTATATGTAGAAGTCTTGAATGTTGCAGTTTATGGTTCTAAGGAGGTAATACACGAAACGAGCGGCTAATCAAGTGTAGTTATTTTGTTTGGCTGCCGGAAACACTCTTCAATGAGGTTTTAAAGTGTCGTCGAAGTCAATTGCATGCGGCACAGTTACATTTACGAAAGCTAAGTGTTTTCTAGTCCAGGCCTGTCGCTGCGGCCGAGCGGTTCTAGGGCTTCAGTCCGGAACTGCGCTGCTGCTACGGTCGCAGGTTCGAATTCTGCCTCGGGCATGGATCTGTGTAATGTCCTCATATTAGGTAGGTTTCAAATGTTCAAATGTGTGTGAAATCTTATGAGACTTAACTGATAAGGTCATCAGTCCCTAAGCTTACACACTACTTAACCTACATTATCCTTAGGACAAACACACACACCCATGCCAGAGGGAGGATTCGAACCTCCGCCGGGATCAGCCGCACAGTCCTTGACTGCAGCGCCTGAGACCGCTCGGCTAATCCCGCGCGGCTAGGTAGGTTTAAGTAGTTCTAAGTCTAGGGGACTGATGACCTCACATGTTAAGTCCCATAGTGCTTCGAGCCATTTGTTCCGTTTTTCTAGTCCAGCTCCATACTTTTCTCTGATGCCTGCACAGAAATTTGCGAACGACAGAAGCTAATTACAGAACAATGGCTGCAGTACATACTTCGAGCCAGGCTGATTTTGCTTAGCTTTTCAGGCGTTGAGATGGCTTCGGTGACGGCGTCATACCATATTGCCAGTAGAGCTTAATTTTGTATGGTTGTCTGGATCATTGAGCAGTGGCTCACAGAGTATCTAATTTACATTGATGTGTAGTGAAATTCTCAAGAGCATTTAATGTAACTCAGTCGTGAATTTTTAAAATTCTCATAGACTGAGATGACAGAAGTCATGGGATAGCAATAGGCACGTACACAGATGGTGGTATTATCACGTACAAAAGGTATAAAAGGGCAGTCCATTGGCTGAGCTGTCATTTGTATTCAGACGGTTCATATGAAAAGTTTCCGACGTGATTATGGCCCCGCGACGGGAATTATCTGATTTTCGACACGCGGTTTGAGCTAGGCAAGTGGGACATTCCATTTCTGGAATCGTTAGGGAATTCAATATTACGCGATCTACTACGTCAAGAGTGGGCCGCGAATACCAAATTTCAGGCAATACCTCCCAACACGGACAACGTAATGGCCAGTGGCCTTCACTTTACGCCGAGAGTAGGAACGTTTGCAGAGACTTGTCAGTGCTAACAAACGAGCTAGACTGCATGAAATAAGAGCAGAAATTAATGTGGGACGTACTACGAACATATCCCTTAGGACAGTGCGGCGAAATCTGTCGGTAATGGGATGTGTCAGCAGACGACCGACGTGACTGCCTTTGCTAACACCATGACATTACCTGCAGCGTTTCAACTGGACTTGTGACTCTAGACGATTGGTAAACCGTGACCTGGTCAGATGAGTTCCGATTTCATCTGGTAAGATCTGACGGTAGATTTCGAGTGCGGCACAGACCCCACGAAGCCGTGGAGCCTCGTTGTGAAGAAGGCACTATGCAATCTGATGGTGTCAGAAAAATGGCTTGGGTGGAGTTTACGTGGAGTGAGTTGTGTCCTCTGGTCCACCTGAACCGATCATTGACTGGAAATGGTTATGTTCGGCTACTTGGAGAACATTTGCAGCCATTCATCAACATATTCCCAAACAACGATGTCGTGTTGCTGGACCATAACTGTTCGTGATCGGTTTGAAGAACATTCCGTACAATTCGAGAAAATGATTTGGCCGCCCATATCTCCGGACATTAATCCCATAAAACATTCATGGGACGTGATGGAGGGATCAGTTCGTGCAGAAAATTCTACGCCAGCAGCCCTTTCCCAATTATGAACGGCTATGGAGGCAGCATGGTTCAGTATTTCCGCCGGGGACCTCCAAGGACTTGTTAAGTCCACGCCACGTCGGGTTGCTGCACTACGCCGGCCAAACGGAGGTCCGACACGACATTCGAAGGTAGCTCATGACTCTTGTCGCCTCAGTACATGTACATAGCAGTCTAATCGAACAGGGGCTAACGGGGTTTAAAATGATTCAGGAGATATGTGCTGTGGCTGGTACAGCTCATGAATACAGTTGGTGGTGCTGTAAAAATTTGATTAATTCTCGTGAGATATAATGCCTAGCTGTAGACATCCTCACTTTTGGGTGAAAAAATCAAAGAAAACCTATTAGCTACAAAAATTACCGGTGCAATCAGGAAACGTGCATTAAAATTTCATGGTGACTTATTTAGAATGAATAACAAGAACCGTAACAGAATCTCAAGAAGGCGTAGAGAAAACTGGCATACATGAAGAAACCATTTTAGACAACAGAAAATTCAGAATAATAATTAAATGTAACAAATTTGCTTCTACAAGCTACGGTATGTGCAGAAGAACAGCAATAGAGCAGTGAACGAACGCAGAGATAATACAATCTACATCTACATCCATACTCCGCAAGCCACCTGACGGTGTGTGGCGGAGGGCACTTTGAGTACCTCTATCGTTTCTCCCTTCTATTCCAGTCTCTTATCGTTCGGGGAAAGAAAGATTGTCGGTATGCCTCTGTGTGGGCTCTAATCTCTCTGATTTCTATCCTCATGATCTCTCCCCGAGATCTACGTAGGAGGGAGCAATATACTGCTTGACTCCGCGGTGAAGGTATGTTCTAGAAACTTCAACAAAAGCCCGTACCGATCTACTGAGCGCCCCTCCTGCAGAGTCTTCCACTGGAAAACGTACTGTGGAAAAGGAGTATATGCTAGCTAAGTTCTAAAGCTCCTCTCAGTTGCTCGCAGCAAATGAATAAGACAAGGCTTTACAAAAAGTAGACAACCAACTATACGTCTTGGCGTTTCTATGAACTACTTGATCTTGAACTCTTTACTCACGTTGCGACAAATTTCATCAAGCCAAATACCAATAAAGGGAAAAGAAATTTTCATCGGTCATCCCGTCAGTAGCTGTGACGAGCAGTTTACTCCAACGGGTTCTTTTCCTCCTTGGGAAACTGTCATGTACTAGATCTAAGTGCTTAGCAAATACGTTAAGTTTGTCGTGGTTACCTACTGTGTAGGAACAATCTCAATCGACATTTGTTTCTTCCACTATAAAGAACAGTGGGAAATCCCAGGATATTAGCTATGGGGAGGGAGGGAAGGAGGGGCAGTAGAGATACTCAGATTAAAGAACAATGAAACTGAAAGCTATCGATAAACAATTTTTATTAACAGCAAAACGGCTCGTACCACCACTGTGTAATATGTACGTACTACCAAAAATAAGAACAGGTTGTGTGGGATTTACACACATTGTTTTGCTAGCAGGCCGGTAACGTTCAGATAGATTATAATACTTTCTGAATTGATATTACTGTTTTTTCTCTTATTTTAGGTGCTAACGCGGAAAGAACATAGGACATTGACCGCATAATGCTACCAGATGCGTTTAGAACCCAGACCTATTTTGCATATTCACTTGTAAGGAGAATAGTGGCGAAATAGTCAGATACCACGACAAATGGTTCCGGATTTACGTGTTACTGTATGAAATTTTCCACAGCGTAGTAACACTACTTAAAAGTCAAAACACTTGCGCGCTAACACGACACCACACATCGTTCCTTAATAACGGAGCAGCATCGTGTCTTTTGTTCGGGATTATATCATAAACCTCACAGTAAGCCAACTGATGATTCAATACGAGCTGCCAAACAAATTTCGGAAAAATACAAACGCACTCACACACACACACACACACACACACACACACACACATACACACACTGTGGTGTTCAAGGTGAATTAACCGTCCGTAACATTTCTAATTAATTTTATCATTACTGGGAAATACCAACAGTCTTGAGTCCCTTCTTTCCAGCATTAAATGCTTAAGATAATTTCACTTGGAATATATCGTACAGAAGGTCTATACAAGGGTGATGTACTTGCGGGCAACGTTATTCTTTCCAGCATTAAATGCTTCAGATAATTTCACTTGGGATATATCATATAGAGGGTCTATAGAAGGTGATGTACTTGAGGGCAACGTTATGGAAATGGGAAAGAACGTAGATGAAAGTGAGATGGGAGATATGATACTGCGTGAAGAATTTGCTAAACTAGACAATATTCCGTTAGAACTACTGAAAGCCTTGGGAGAGCCAGACATGAGAAAAGTCGAAAGACTAGATGTATGAGACAGGCGAAATACCCTCAGACTTTGAGAAGATATAATAATTCCAATTCCAATCCAAATCAAGCAGGTTCTGATAAGTGTGAAAATAACCGAACTATCAGTTTAATAAGTCACGGTTGCAAAACACGAATTCTTTACAGACGAATGGAAAAATTGGTAGAAGCCGACCTCGGAGAAGATCAGTTTGAATTCCGTAAAATGTTGGAGCAAGAGAGGCAATACTGACCCTACGACTTATCTTATAGGTTAAGAAAGGCAAACCTACGTTTCTAGCACTTGTAGACTTAGAGAAAGCTTTTGACAATGTTGAGTGGAATACTCTCCTTCAAATTCGGAAGGTGTCAGGGGTAAAATACAGGGAGCTAAAGGCTATTTAAAATTTGTAGAGAAACCAGAAGACAGTTATAAGAGTCAAGGGGCACGAAAGGGAAGCAGTGGTGAGAAGAGAGTGAAACGGGGCTGTAACGTCTAC
The DNA here is from genome assembly GCF_021461395.2 of Schistocerca americana. Classification (NCBI taxonomy): domain Eukaryota; kingdom Metazoa; phylum Arthropoda; class Insecta; order Orthoptera; family Acrididae; genus Schistocerca; species Schistocerca americana. The sequence continues at coordinate 408,359,192 of NC_060126.1, read as the reverse complement.
CTGATGTTTTTCAGTCAGTATATTGAGCAAGCAGTAAAGGAAATAAAAGAAAAATTTAGAGTAGGAATTAAAATAAAGGCTTGCCGATGATACTGTAATTCTGTCAGAGACAGCAAAGAACTTTTAAGAGCAGCTGAACGGAATGGACAGTATGTTGAAAGGAGAGTATGAGATGAACATCAACAAAGGCAAAACGAGGATAATAGAATGTAGTCGAAAGGTGATGCTGAGGTAATTAGATTAGGAAATGAGACACTTAAGGCAGTAGATGAGTTTTACTATTTAGGCAGGAAAATAACTGATGATATTCGATGTAGAGAGGATATAAAATGCAGACTTGCAATGGCAAGGAAAGCGTTGCTTAAGAAGAGAAATTTGTTAACATCGAGTATAGATATAATTAGCAGGAAATGTGGAGTGTAGCCGTGTATGGAAGTGAAATATGGACGATAAATACTTTAGACAGGAAGAGAATAGAAGCTTTCGAAATGTTGTGCTACAGAAGAATGCTAAAGATGAGATTTGAGGCACAACCTGACCTAAAAGAAGGGATCGGTTGGTAGGACACGTTCTGAGGCATCAAAGGATCACGAATTTAGTGCTGGAGGGAAGGTAGCGTGGAGGTTAAAAATCGTAGACGGAGACCAAGAGATAAATGCACTAAGCAGATTCAGGAGGTTGCAGTAGTTACTCGAAGATGAATAAGCTTGCTCAGGATAGAGCAGCATGGATAGCTGCATGAAACTAGTCTTTGGACTGAAGACCATAACAACAACAACATACCATATAGAGTGGTAGTGACATAATAATCGAGCTTGCATTAAACTACACCCTCAGACTTGAGTCCCTGAGTGCTTCTCGTTTCGCACTGGGAGAGGGGAGCTCACTAGCTGTGGGCTTCCCAGGGTTCACGTGGAGGGCCCTCCAGCCGCACCGCACAGAGGAGCGGAGGGCGGCTGTAGCAGGGGGACCGCGCGCACACACGGGTTTCCTATTGGATCATGTTCGTCCCGCAAGTTTCTGCTAATTAACTGGCAATTGATCAACTGGCTGATACGTGCACCAGGAACAGCCATGTTCCGTGTCCTCAGAGAGCGGCCACACGTGTCATGTCGTGTCGTGCCGTGTGCAAGCGCACCGCAGAAAGTAGCATCAGCGAGGCGAACATGTTAGCACCTCACTTATGTTCCAGCCTTTGAAACAACAGAGCAGCCGACTGCTCATTTTCTGCAGAGCAACAGAATCGCATTTCCTTCCACTTCCTACTAGTCCACATAAAGTTACGTTGACGAATTTAAGTTCACTCATATTTAAATAGATGCAATATTTTTAATTTCTCGCATACACTTTGCCTCAGTTTCTTATCTAGGAACTTGTCAGAAGTGTAGGTGTATTCACATGGAGCACTTCCCTTCACGAAATCTGACATTGTAGTTTTACGAACTGCAGCATGCTGAAATAATTGCAGGTCAGCAACGATTTATAATCAGCACAAGAAAAGCCTGGCAAAGTTGCAAATTTCACATTTTCTTTCACGCGGTGACTAGATATGAGTCGAGACCCACTTGCAAATCATCCTAACATCGTCAAAAATGGTATTTCCGAAAATTCAAAAGCCACATCAAAAATGTGCAAACGAACAGTTACAGCGCTATCTGTATACTCTGTAACTGTTCGTTTGCACATTTTTGGGATAGTTTTACCATTTTCGGAAATAAAATTTTTAACTATGTTACGATGATTTGAAAATGGGTCACGGTCCGACACTAGTCATCGAGTCAATAAAAAATGTGAAATTTGCAACTAGGTCTGGTTTTTTGTTGTACTGATTGTAGTTTCACTTTATAACATTTTCGGATTCCTGATGTTCATTCAGTGACAAAATTAGAGTAAGGAGAGCCATGCGTGAAGCGTTCAACGAATTCGAAAGTAAAATTCTGGCTGCCGACTTCGCAGAAAATCCTAAGGCTTTTTGTTCTACTAAAGCCATCTGTCCAGACGCTTTGTGACCATAATGGCAATGAAATGGAGAGCGACAGACAAAAGGCCGAAATACTAAACGTATTTTTACAAAACTGTGACACAGAGGAAGATCGCACTGTAGCGCTTCTTTTAAATCGTCGCACGGACGACAGAATGGTTGTTATCGAAATAAGTGAAAATGGGACAGAAGAGCAACTTAAATCACTAAACAGATGAAAGGACTTTGGACCTGATGGGATATCAGTTCGATTCTGCACAGAGTATGAGAAACAACTCGCCCCTCTTCTAGCAGCGGTGTGCCGTAGGTCGCTGGAGTAGAGCAGTGTTCCTGGCTACTGGAAAAAAGCGAAAGTCATTAGTGTTTGAATGAAGTACCATCCAATAGATGCAAAAAACTATAGGCCTATATCTCTGACGTCGGTCAGTTGGAGAATTTTTGAACATGTTTTGTGCTCACGTATTGTGACATGAACCGTGGATCTTGCCGCTGGTTCGGCGGATTGCGTGCCTCAGTAATACAGATAGCCGTACCGTAGGTGCAAACACAACGGAGGGGTAACTGTTCAGAGGCCAGACAAACGTGTGGTTCCTGAAGAGGGGCAGCAGCCTTTTCAGTACACTACGTGATTAAAGGTATCCGGACACCTGACTAAAAATGACTTACAAGTTCGTGACGCCCTCCATCGGTAATACTGGAATTCAATATGGTGTTGGCCCACCCTTAGCATGGATGACAGCTTCCAGTCTCGCAGGCATACGTTCAGTCAAGTGCTGGAAGGTTTCTTGACGAACGGCAACCCATTCTGAGGAGAGGTATCGACGTCGATCGGTGAGCCCTATCACAATATCGGCTTTCCAAAACATCCCAAAGGTGTTCTATAGGACTCAGGTCAGGACTCTGTGCAGGCCAGTCCATTACAGGTATGTTATTGTCGTGTAATCACTCCGACACAGCCCGTGCATTACGAACAGGTGCTCGATCGTGTTTAATGATGCAATCGCCTTCCCGGAATTGCTCCTCAACAGTTGGATGCAAGAAGGGGCTTAAAATATCAATGTAGGCCTGTGATAATGGCACGCAAAACAACATGGGGTATAAGCCCCCTCCGTGAAAAATACGACCATACAATAACACCATCGCCTCCGAATTTTACTATTGGCATTACACACGCTGGCAGATGACGTTCACAGGACATTCGCCATACTCACATCCTGCCATCGGATCGCCACATCGTGTACCGTGATTCGTCCCTCCATACAACGTTTGTCCACTGTTAAACCATCCAATGTTTACGCTCCTTACACCAAAGCGAAGCATCGTTTTCCATTTACCCGCGAGATGTGTGGCTTATGAGCAGCCGCTCGACCATGAAATCCAAGTTTTCTCACCTCCCGCCTAACTATCATTGTACTTTCAGTGGATCCTGATGCAATTTGGAATTCCTGTGTGATGATTTGGATAGTTGCCTGCCTATTACACATTACGACCCTCTTCATCTGTCGGCGGTCTCTCTCAGTCAAAAGACGAGGTCGGCTTTTGTGCTGTACGTGTCCCTTCACGTTTCCGCTTCACTATCACATCGGAAACAGTGGACCTAGGGATGTTAGGAGCGTGTAAATCTCGCATACAGACGTATGACACAAGTGACATCCAATCACCAGACCACGTTCGAAGTCCGGGAGTTCGCGCAGCGCCCCGTTCTGCTCTCACGATGTCTAATGACTGCTGAGGAAGCTGATATGGAGTACATAGCACCAGGTGGCAGCACAATCCTCTAATATGGGAAACGTATGTTTTTGGGGGTGTCCGGATACTGTTGATCACATAGTCTAGTTGCAGGGGCAACAGTCTGGATATCTGACTGACCTGACGTTGTAACACTAACCAAAACAGCCTTGCTGTGCTGGTAATGCCAACAGCTGAAAGCAAGGGGAAACTACAGCCATAATTTTTTCCGAGGGCATTCAGCTTTACTGAATGGTTAAATGATGAGAGCGTCCCCTTGGGTAAAATATTCCAGAGGTAAAATAATCCCCCATTCGGATCTCCGGTCGGTGACTCCTCAGGAGGACGTCGTTATCAGAAGAAACAAAACTGGCGTTGTACGGATCGGAGTGCGGAACGTCAGATCCCTTAATCAGGCAGGTAGGTTAGAAAAGTTGAAAAGGGAAATGAATAGGTTTAAGTTAGATATAGTGGGAATTAGTGAAGTTCGGTGGCAGGAGGAACAAGACGTCTGGTCAGGTGAATACAGGGTTACAAACACAAAATCAAATAGGGGTAATGCAGGAATCGGTTTCGTGATGAATAAAAAAATAGGAGCTCGGGTAAGCTACTACGAACACCATAGTAAACGCATTATTGCGGCCAAGATAGACACAAAGCCCACGCCTACCACAATAGTACAACTTTATATGCCAACTAGCTCCGCAGATGACAAAGAGTTTGAAGAAATGTATGATGAGATAAAAGAATTTAATCAGATAGTGAAGGGAGACGAAAATTTAATACTCATTAGGAACTGGAATTTGATAGCAGGAAAAGGAAGAGAAATAAAAGTAGTAGATGAATATGGAATGTGGGTAATGAATGAAAGAGAAAGCTGCTTTGTAGAATTTTGCACAGGGTATAACTTAAACACAGGTAGCACTTGGTTTAAGAATCACGAAAGAAGGTTGTTTACGTGGAAGAGTGCTGGAGACTCTGGAAGGCTTTAGGTAGATTGTATAATGGTAAGACAGAGATTTAGGAACCAGGTTTTAAATTGTCAGACATTTCCAGGGGCTGATGTGGACTCTGACCACAATCTATTGGTTATGAACTGTAGAGTAAAACTGAAGAAACTCCAAAGAGGTAGAAATTTAAGGAGATGGGACCTGGATAAACTGAAAGAACCGGAGGTTGTAGAGACTTTCAGAGAGAGCATTAGGGAGCGAATGACAAGAACGGAGGAAAGAAATACAGCAGAAAAAGAATGGGTAGCTTTGAAAGATGAAATAGTGAAGGCAGCAGAGGATCAGGCAGGTAAAAAGACAAGGGATAATAGAAATCCTTGGGTAACAGAAGAGATATTGAATTTAACTGATGAAAAGACAAATTATAAAAATGCAGTAAATCAAGCAGGCAAAAATGAATACAAACGTGCCAAAAATGGAATCGGTAGGAACTGAAAAATGGTCAAGCAGGGATGGCAAGAAACAAATGTACAGATGTAGAGACATATATCACTTGGGGTAAGAAAGACACTGCCTACAGAAAATTAAAGAGACCTTTGGAGAAAAGAGAACCACTTGCATGAATATCAAGAGCTCAGATGGAAACCCAGTTCTAAGCAAAGAAGGGAAAGCAGAAAGGTGGAAGGAGTATATAGAGAGTCTATACAGGGGCGAAGTATTTGAGGACAATATTATGGAAATGGAAGAGGATGTAGATGAAGATGAAATGGGAGATACGATACTGCGTGAAGAGTTTAACAGAGTACTTCACTGGCCTTGTGATTATCCACTCTTAACCACACACTGAAAGTCCATCAGAAAAAATAGGTAGGCATACAACAGCATGCGCTACCAATTTGTTCCAAAATGCAGCGTACAAAAATATGATTTTTCCGGTTGCCAACGGTGACAGGCAGACCAAAGTGTATTGGATAGTCTTCGGGCAATTTGTTTACCCGGCAGATGGATCGTCTTGTTATAGCTATCCTCCAGCACAGGGTCAAAGTTTGATTATTACACACCTCCTCCAGCTTAGCAAAAACATGGTTCAAATGGCTCTGAGCACTATGCGACTTAACTGCTGTGGTCATCAGTCCCCTAGAACTTAGAACTACTTAAACCTAACTAACCTAAGGACATCACACACATCCATGCCCGAGGCAGGATTCGAACCTGCGACAGTAGCGGTCGCGTGGTTCCAGACTGTAGCGCCTAGAACCGCTCGGCCACCCGGGCCGGCTCCAACTTAGCAACTGGTGCAAATAGGTTGGTTCCTTTTACATTATATGTTGTCTACGGTGTCCCTTATGGGGCTTATGGGGGCACCTTTTAGTTCATGGGTGGTCCCTAAGCAACCGCGACAAAAGCGTTCTTCACCATGTTTTCGTTTTCAGTAGCGGATACCTAAATAAACAATCTCAGAAAATCGCTCAATTTTTAACGGTATATTCTCTAGGCGTTCCCATAAACCTGGTTTTTGGGTACCAAACCCGAGCCGCTGTTTTCAAGACGGGTATTCACAGAAAACGGCTGTAATTTTTATGAGATATTTCTAAGATCCCGATCTCGAACATCCTCGAAAATTTTGTTGATATTTTATTCGTTTCCGAGATACAGATGTTCAAAGTTAGCCTACTAGCATAAATTAAGTACTTAGGTGAAAATCCGGTGTGAAGCTGAAACGTAGTTCATAAAGTGACGCAGCATAGATTAATATGTTGTAAAGTGTCTCCGTTAACATCAGAAAAATTTGGGAACCTCATGTTGTAGTACTAAAGCACATGCAAAATTTTTGTTCACGTAAAAACCGGTCTGAGGTGCAAAATTACTTTTACGTTATTTCAATTTCACGCAAGGAAACTATCAAAATGTTATTTATTTTAGCAAAGAAAAGAAGGTAACCAAAGGCGAAGGAGACAATGGCAGTGTGAGAGAAAAAGAGAGACACAGTAGCGGTGGAACATTGTTGACTGCGGCAAGAACAATGCTAGGAAAAGATTGTAGGAGATAGTGCCAAGTGGCGGTGGGGGCGGGGGTCTAAGGGGTGGGTGGGGGGAACAGGCGTGGAATAAAGAGAAAGAGAAAGTGAAAGTGGATGAGAGCCAGTGATTATGAAAGACTAAGTCTATGATAACAGCAACGAGGAGGAGATAGTGACTACCATAAGAGACAGCAGCAATAGGAAGGAAGGAATGAGATAGTAGCAGTAACAGAGAACAAGAGGGAATCAGTGGCAGTGAGGCAGTAGCAGCATGACACAATGAAAGAGACTGTGGGTGTGAAACAGGAGATGGTGTCATTTGGACCCAAGGAGATAGTGGCAATGAGTTGGTCTGAATGAGTGAATGAGAATGAGCAAGTGGGAATTGATGGGTGTGAGCGACGTACATCTATGGACTAGTGAATCTGAACGAGTTACAGTTAGGGGAGCTATAGGTATTTACATAAGAAGTTTCCGTGACTCAGCACACAGAAGATCACAAAGACGATATTTACGGCAAGTGTATCAAACACGTCTCTCAATAATTAAAGGCTAATTTTTAAGCATGTAAGCATACCTTTAACAACCGACTTAAAACCATTTTTTTTAGATAACGATGTTAGCCTATGTAATATCGAACAGGATGAGGCACAGTTGGCAAACACCAATTTTGAATTAATAAAAGAAAGAAACCTGAAACATGTTTATCACTGGTGATGAGAAACGATTCTTGAAAGCTAGCACATTCGTGGATCAAATAAAGTGTAGGGAAATGTGCGGTATTTTTAGAAAATTTCTGGTTCTTGCAAGAAGCAAGATTCCTTTAAAAAACATATCCTTCTTCCAACATGTCAGAAATTCGATTCTTTTCACCTTGCAACCTGACGTTCAGGTCCACGAGGAATGCAGAGTCTGATGTCCAGTAAGGGTCTTCTAATTTCCGTTCGCTCTTTCTCTTCTCATGTAACAAATGTACTACGGCAAAAACTAAACGAAAAAATCATTTCAGGATTTTCCTTCGACTGAGCCAGCGAGCTTCGGTATGATAAGGTACGTCGCCGTACTCCTCTCCTAATTCCTTCATGAATTGTCGAAACTAGCGAGGGGTAAGCCCACGTGTTTTCAGATACTTTACAGTACCCACAACAGTTTTAAGACGTTTTCTAATGCTACTAATTTTGCACAAATCGCCTGTAGATGTTCAGTGCAGTGAATTCCATACAAAGTCTCTTCTGCGTGTCCTAGCTCTTTACGAATCAGTGCTATGAGTCCTCTCTGACGGCCTCGCATTGCCAGTGCCACATCCGTGGTCACTGAGATTAACCAGTTCCAATCCAAACCGACACCATCAATCACTTGCTCGACAGCTTGGAGTCATCCTAGACCTGTCGTAGTCCCTTTCGAAGGTGCTGAGTCCAGAACGTCTTCTGTTCCATGAAGAGAGTTATCGACACCTCGTATGTCTAGCACTGCCTGAATTGTATCTGTAATATCTGTTGCTTCATCCAACGTAACAGAGAAAGCAACAAAGTACTTAGCCTTAATTATTAACTACCTGTTGCGGGCTTTCAAATAAAAAAATGATGTGTTGGTCCTCAGTGACGCACCCTCCGACTCAGAGATGAAATATTAAACATTTTGGCAGGTTTCGTTGTCTAGGTGCTGAGATACGTAGTTGCCGCATTACAAGCCAAGTACTGCAGAGTCTACAGTATACAATATGAATATATAAATCAATGGAATGGTCGAAGGTTCGTATCACTTTTCAATTTTGAATGTGACATAGATTGCAATTAAATAAAATCTGCAGGTATTATTTTAATGAATTTAAATGATGAGTACTATAGCAGAAGTACCTTTAAGAAAGCCATTTATTACTGTAAAACACTTACTGGTGTCGATGGTCCAGCAATTAAATAAAATATAAGTTGAATAACAGGGAAACAATATAATCTTACTTCACGTAATTAGTCATGAACAACAACATAGCTCGCGAGGTATTCACTTCTAAACGCATACTACGTCTTCACTGCAGAAGCCATGGAAATCTCGTAAGTGCACAAGTCAGCAATACGAAATATTTCTATCTCCCGCGACCACGCGTAAACTGCTCCACTCTCCAAGTAGTTCCTGCGACCGCCGTTGCTGCTTCCCGTTCAGCACTCCCCTGTCCCGTGCAACCCGATGTTCCTCCCCCACTTCCATAGCGTCTCTCCATTCTTCAGTAGTCGCCTGCTGTAGTAACGAGCGCTGTGATTGGTTAGAGCGCTCCGCCATATCTTCAAGCCAGCACACACTCACAAACATATTGAAACACTTACGAAATTCTGGGTTTACATTTAAATATTATGAAATTAAATAAATGGTGCCCCCATAAGCCCCATAAGGGACACCGTAGACAACATATAATGCAAAAGGAACCAACCTATTTGCACCAGTTGCTAAGCTGGAGCCGGCCCGGGTGGCCGAGCGGTTCTAGGCGCTACAGTCTGGAACCGCGCGACTGCTACTGTCGCAGGTTCGAATCCTGCCTCAGGCATGGGTGTGTGTGATGTCCTTAGGTTAGTTAGGTTTAAGTAGTTCTAAGTTCTAGAGGACTGATGACCTCAGAATTTGTCCCATAGTGCTGAGAGCCATTTTTGAACCAAATAAATATTCCTATGGCTGTACCATAAACACGCTCTAACACACATTATTAAATATATAAACAAATTAAATAAACATATATCAAAGGAACAGAACCAGAAGTAGACCAATAGCCTAACGTCTCTGTGCTTTTAAAACACAGTAAATATGTGACCAATTTGTTCATGAGTAGTATATATCGGACACAAACAAAGACATAGACGAATAAATGTATTTATAAGCATGGTGCTACCGTTTTTTCGTGTAACTGTGGAGTACTTATGGTCTGACGCGATTTAATAGTAATCGGCCACTTTGACCTCCAATAACTCATGTCCTATTCGTGTTACAAGTGTGAAATTCATACCAATTTAGATTTACACTAATAGCTTTCTAAAGACATGTCGATCGACAATATCGGACGAACCGTTTAGATTTCGAAAACCTGTTGCTGGGTGTTATTTGTATAATTTACAGTCAGATACCAAACTTTAAACTAATAAGGATATTGAAAATCTGATTACACCATCAGAATCGCCGTGCAAATAATGGTAATGTACATTTTTTTTCTTTTTGAGGTATCATGATTCATCTGGCTACTATTTTAATTTCTATGCAAACTGTGAAATGTCCGCCATCTCTGGCACTCCCGGCATACAAATCTCCTTCATCGACACAAAGCAGTCCTCGACACAGCGTCAACACGGAACTCCCAGCCACGCGGTCGGCCTGGACCACGCGCTGTGGCTGCCCCTCTTGCTCCGACTGACGTTCGTCACCATGCGGCTGCTGATGAGCTGCGGCCCGCCGAGAGGCCGCCGCGCGGCCACGCCAACTCCCAACTTACAAGGTAACCTCCCCATCGCACCCCTCCTCATATTTAGTTATAAGTTGGTACAGTGGATAGGCCTAGAAAAACTGAACACAGATCAATCGAGAAAACAGGAAGAAGTTGTGTGGAACTATGAAAAAAATAAGCAAAATACACAAACTGAGTAGTCCATGCGCATGATAAGCAACTTCATGGACAGCGTAGGCTCAGGAGCGCCGTGGTCCCGTGGTTAGCGTGAGCAGCTGTGGAGCGAGAGGTTCAAGTCTTCCCTCGAGTGAAAAATTTACTTCTTTTTTTCGCAAAGTTATGATCTGTCCGCTCGTTCATTGACGTCTCTGTTCACTGTAATAAGTTTAGTGTCTGTGTTTTGCGATCGCACCGCGAAACCGTGCGATTAGTAGACGAAAGGACGTGCCTCTCCGATGGGAACCGATAACATTTGATAGCAAGGTCATAAGTCAACCGATTCCTCCACAGGAAAACACGTCTGATATATTCTATACGACACTGGTGACGGCATATGCGTCACATAATTGTCTGAAAATAAAAAATTAAAATTTTCACACGAGGGAAGATTTGAACCAAGGACCTTTCGTTCTTAATCTACTCATGCTAACCACAAGACCACGGCGCTACTGGTTATTTTTTTCGTAGTTCCACCCAACTTCTTCCTGTTTTCTCGATTGATCTGTGTTCAGTTTTTCAAGGCCTATGCACTGTGCCAACTTATAACTAAAACTGAGGGGGATGCGATGGGGAGGTTCCCTTGTTAGATTGGGCGCCGCAACACGCCCGTTACCCCACACTGCGCACGTCGCCGGCCATAACACTTACACGCGAGTCACTGTTTGTGATTTCTTGATACCTGATAACGTTCGTGGGACACAAAAGTTTTGCAGCAACGATGATACAGTCTTTTGCAAACTCTCGTTTGGAAAACAGTTTCCCGGATTTTGCTATTCTTAAAGCAATTTTGAAATTTTCTCGCAGAGCAGACATACCCTGACTGTCATTCTGGAAGATTGAAAACTCTACATTTTACAGTAAAATAGAAACAAATGTAACACAAAAAAACGAAGAGTTCTAGTGGTATCAATTATCTTCACTTATGTTAAAACCTGTTTCTTTGCCTCACCTATTTTCTTAAGCGCAATTAATTTGGTTTGTCGTTCTCCACTATTCAGTACATTACACTAGCCTTTACGAAATGAGTTGTAGTGTCTTTCAATCGTGAAGTTGCGCTTGTCGCCTATTATTCGGTTGCACAACAAACACTGTTAAGTTTTCACCTACTGCTGTTAAAGAGCAACTGCAGTTCCCAGTCGCGTTTAAATGACTGAGAACACAGATCTCTCGTTCTTTGCTTTTATGCAATAATCGCCATTTCTCAGTACGTCTCACATAAGGCTATAATCGCCAGAGGGAAGCAAGACTGGGTATGGTTCTGTCCTCGTGGTACCGGTCGCGGAAGCGTTCGCGCGGTTCCAGACTGTAGCGCCTAGAACCGCTCGGCCACCCCGGCCGGCTCTCATTTGGTATATGTGTCTAGTTACAGATGTCGCTGTTTCGCTTTGCCCGCTGGTTGATGTGTGAGCACTTCCTCACTTTGGCACAGTATGCAGCATTTGCCTGGTCCTACTCTAGACGAAGAGACGTCCATAAACCATACTTTCTGTACTAAAATACAACTATTATTTCGCACTGCCAGTAACTTACAAACAAAGTTGCGGTCAGGAGAAAGCGACGTCCCTATCTTTCCTAATCCAGGAGTAAACAAAACTTCCTACGAGTGCTGCAATAGGTTTTACACTGTACAAACGGAACGCGTTTTTAGTGTCAGATTTAAAGAACACACGAGAGACTGTGAAAGCGTCCAATCAAGCTTTTACCTACGCATAAAAAATAAAAGTCATAGAGCGAACATAATAGAAAACGCTACGAAATTTCGACATAGCGTACCGAAAGGTCAAACCATGAACAATTTGCAAGAAATGCTCACATAAATAAATATCTGAATGACATCAGCAGAGAACAGACGATCCTCATTCATAAGAATTATCTGTAAAACTTTATTGATACAATAGAGAAAGAAAAGGAATAAAAACAAGACATTAAACGAAAAATAGTAGAAATCATTAAGATCACACAGCAACACAATCTGCAATATCCTTGGAAGTAAAAAAAGATGGGAGGTGGTGCTATAGACTTACTCTGTACGTTGTTTTGAAGCCAGAAAGATAGAAATTTGTGGTACGTTCCTATATAGAATAATTGATGAAATCACATGAAAAAGAAAAGAGTCTTTCCCATACTAAGACCCCCCGCCCCCCACAACCCACCCCCCCTTCTCCGCTCACATTTCATTTCAGCCCCCGCTCCTCACCATCTCCTCTAACCCACACTCCATCACACTGCTGTATACTTAAGTCCACTCATCATGGTTTGCCCTCCCCAAAATAAATAAATAAATCTCTATCGCTATTAGTTCTCTACTCTTACACAGTATATAAACACACAGAAACATACTTAAATAGAATTACATACATACAATAATCTAATTTAAAAAAGAATATTTGTAGGTCAAGGACCAAAGTAGTGGAAAGGTTATGTTGGCAACACTACATAACACAAACATCAACACATACTTGAAGTACGAAAACAAACAGAATACAGCGGTGTGCATAAAAGTGTGTTCTGAGGAATGCATAGTGTCGATCACAGAAAAACAACGATGTGCTAGCAGAGGGCATTTCCCGATGTAAGTGAGAAAGCAGCCGAAAAATAACCGTAAGTACAAACCAATCTATTCTTAAAGAACTGTTTTTCGATCTAAAAAGCAAATCAAAATGTAAATAAACTTAATTACAGACCACTGATGATCCTTTACCTCAATAAAGCGAAACGCGTCTGGTGAAAAAAATCACGCATTTTTGTAGTTGCAACGACGGATAAAAAATATTCTCAGGAATTATAAAACAACTACGGAAAATGTGGCCACATAAATGAAGAATTTAATGTCGCCTTGTCAAGCATTTCCAGTTGGCGTCTACTACTATTTTAAGAAGATTAATTTTAATTTGTATGAAGCAGTTGAAACCATAAAATTCAACAACCATTGTAAACATAACGGTCTTATGCCAAAATAAATAAATGTAAAGATGAAAAACAGTTCGAAAGCAGCAAAACTTGCCAGACAGGACGCTAAAAACGCCTGCCTGAAACACGAAATTAAATAGCTATATACAAAGAAACAGACATTAAAAAAAAAAAGAAGAAATTCACCTTCAGCTAGCACAAAAATTAAATAATCCGCCTATGTTTGCTTCCATTGTGGAAAACGTCGAAAGGTGCATATGCAGATATATAAACAAAATGCGACTAACAAGGGGAGGCCGCCAATTGTGAAATTCAGATTCGATTCATACTGCGCATAATAAAAGCTAATGGCCAGAGGTGTAATGTGGCAAAGCACCAAGATGCACTTCTCAGCCGTTGTCGAGAAAATCGACAGTTAAAGAAACCGTTGCGGTGAAATACTCTCTACGATTAATAATTCTCTGCAGCGTCGTGGCGCATCGGTAAGCGCTCGGGTTCGTAATCCAAAGGTCGCCGGATCGAATCCCGCGCTATGCAACCTTTTTTTTTTAGTATTTGTTTTTTATAATTTAAATATATATATATATATATATATATATATATATATATATATATATATATATAATTCCCGGCAATCAGTTGCAACAATTATGCATATAATAGGTTGCTGAAAGTCGTTTGTCGTGGAAAAACTGGCGACTTCGAATATCATTATGTTTTCCGCAAACAAAGTTGTATTTCACGAATGTTATTAATTGTCTTCATAATGTTAACCACGTATAGTCAACGGAAGACGTAGAAACGATATTCCGAAACGAATACGTATAGCGTAAGTCAAACGTTCGAATTAGAATAGAGACCCCACGAACACAAATTTGCTGTGGCAGGTATGAAATATAAACTCCGTTACTCGCTCGTTACACTTGAATGACAGATGTTGAATGGGCCGAAACGAGCCGCCGCATAACAGCGTAGTTGCCTGCTAACTTCGAAAGAAGGTAGATGCGGTCCCTAGCGGAACTTATAACATTGTCGAAAATCAGTGCGGACGGGAGAGCTTTGGTACACCCTGTTAAAAAAAACGGAAAAATGGAGGCGGTACAACTGAAGAGCGATCCGCCTTCACCAACATGCATAAGCAATTCATTAATACTTTATATATATATATATATATTTGAATTACAAAAAACTAATAATAAAAAAAATTGCATGGCGCGAGATTCGATCCGGCGACCTTCGGATTATGAACCCGAGCGCTTACCGCTGCGCCACGACGCTATAGAAACTTATTAATCGTTGAGAGTATTTCACCGGAACGGTTTCTTTTAACTCGATTTTCTCGACAACGGCTGAGAAGTGCATCTTGGTGCTTTGCCACATTACACCTCTGGCCATGAGCTTTTATCATGCGCAGTATGAATCGAATCTGAATTTCACAATTGGCGGCCTCCCCTTGTAAGGCATAATAAGAAAACGGAAAATCTCGGATTGGGCCACACAAAACCCCATAACAGCAAAGACATTCACACACACACAATATCTATCCCAGGGTGGTCAATCTTACGGATACAACAATAGATGAAAACGAAAAACAGCTCTTAGAAAAAGGTCTAAAACACTATGTTGACTCACCAGCAAATGAACAACAGATACAAGATCTCATTATAGAACCTGAATATGTTCTCACTACAGAAGAAAAAAAATGGAAACAGTTGTGTAAATACAGACCTAACTAGGGAGTTAATAAAAGAAGAAATTAAAAACATAGCAACACAGATTAAAAAGTAAAAAATAAATTTAAAAATAATTGAGATGAAACACAGCTTTAAAAGCTAAAGAAACAACTGGAAACAAAAAATGTCATTATATTAAAATCTGAGGAAGGTAACAGCGTTGACCTCATGAAAACAAAAGAATGCATAGAAATAATAGAAGAATTCATTATAAAAAACAACATAAAAAAGCTAAAATCAAACCCAAGTAATAGATTTCAAACACATGTTAAAAAAACACTCAAAGACATAGAGTACACATTTACAGAGAGAGAGAAACAGAGACTTGTACAAAAAAAACTCAAGGCCCTAACATGAGACGTCAGCCAAAAGGCCCATAAAGAAAATTATCCAGTCCGTCCAATAGTAAATTTCAGAACAGCTCCTACATACCTACTAGCAAAGCAAATGCAATCACAGCTCACCCAGTATTATAAATTATAAAATGATAGAGCAATCAGGAACACCTGTCAACTGGTAGAACATGTAACAGACATTAAAATCCCTGACACAGCGACAATGCTCTCCTTTGGTATACAAAGTATGTACAGTTGCATCCATGTTAATGAAACCATAAAAATAATTGAAGAAAACCAGAAAACACACAACCAGATACCCCATGAACACACAGATGAAACCGTAAAATTATTACAGTTAATAATACAACAAAATTATTTTGAATTCAATCATGAATACTACATATAAGAAGAAGGTTTACCCGTGGATTCACCTAGCTCAGGAAAATTAGCCGACATTTTACTGAATCCCATAGAAAAACTAATATTTCAAGACATAATAACAAAGAAAAGCTACAATGTCATCTACTGATACAGTTACATGGATGACATAATATGCACCGTAGATGAAACTAAAAACAGAATACAGCAATTACACAAAAACGTAAATACTGTACACAAAAACATAAAGTTCATAACAGAAGAAGAACAAGAAAACACTCCCAACTTTTTAGACACAACCATAAGAAAAGACAATAATAAACACACATTTGACATATACAAAAAACCCACAAGTGACATTATATTAAATGAAACTTCCAACCACCCTCAGATCCACAAACAAGCAGTAATGAGATACATACTAAACATGCTGAACAGGATCCCCCTGAACACTTCTAATTACCAAAGAGAGTTAGCCATTATCAAAAAATTGCATTACAAATGGACACAAAGAAACAATGATAGACAAACTAAACAAAAAAATAAAGCGACAAATAAGGAAGAAAACTCACCAAATCACACTAACTCATACAACTTGAACTACAACAAAAAATGTCATAAATGACCTACCACATCAAATACACTCATAAAATAGGAAACATATTCAAAACATAAGGCATAAACATTGCTCACAAAATAAACAATTCCATACATAAGCACATCCCAAAACTAAAATCAGTACTAGACAGAAACGAACAATGTGGTATCTATCAGCTCAGTTACAGAGATTGTGAGAAGATATACAATGGAATGACTAGCAGGACTTTTGACACAAGATATAAGGAACACATCAGAATATTCAAGTACGGTACAAGCATTCAACATTTGTGGATCATCTAAAGAAGAACACTACAGACCAAGCAATATTGAAAACGATATGAATATCATAAGAATCAGTAAAGACACACATTTCCTTCCTTTCCAAGAAGATTTCCACATACAGGAAGCATTAACACAAAATAAACAGATACTGAATGACGAGGTAAATATTAGAAACCAGTCTCTATATAGAATAACTGTTGAAATCACATGAAGAAGAAAAGAGCCTTTTCCATCCTTCACCCCTCCCCCCCCCCCCCCCCCCCCCCATCACAAGCCCCATCTCCTCACACTCACATCTCATTTCATGTCTCGCTCCTCACCTTTTCCTCTAACCCACACTCCATGACACTGCTATGTACTTATGTCCACTTATCATGGTTCCCCCTCCAAAAATAAATAAGAAAACTCCATTGCTATTCCTTCTCTACTCTTACACAGTATACAAATACACAGAAACATACTTAAATAGAATTGCATACATACAATAATCTAATTTAAAAAAGAATATTTGTAGGTCAAGGGCCAAAGTAGTGGAAAGTTTATGTTGGCAACACTACATAACACACACATCACCACATACTTGAGGTACGAAAATAAACAGTACACAGTGGTGAGCATAAAAGTGTGTTGTGAAAAATGCATAGTGCTGCAGAACATTTAGAATGTAGACGAAAATTATCAGTGTCTAACACAGAAAAACAACGATGTACTAGCAGATGGCATTTCCCGAGGTAAGCAAGAAAGCAGCCAAAAAATGACTGTAAGTACAAACTAACCTATTCTTAACGAACTGTTTTTCGTTTTAAAAAGCAAATCAAAATGTAAATAAACTTAATTACAGACCACTGATGATGCCTTACGTCAATAAAACGAAACGCGTTTGGCGAAAAAGCCACTCATTTTTGTAGTTGCAACAACGGATAAAAAATACCCTCATGAATTATAAAACAACTACGGACACTATGGCCGCAGAAATGAAGAAATTAAACTAACTTACGCTAAGGACAACAGACACACCCATGCCCGAGGGAGGACCTCCGATGGGGGGAGTCGCGCGAACCGTGGTAAGACGCCCAGACCGCGCGGCTACAACTCGCGGCTTTGAAGCCAGAGTGGGCGTCATTTTAAGTAGCCCAAAACATTAGCAGATTGATATTTACAATTGCTTCTTGTTCATTATTTCTGTCGTGTGCGCGCAACAACTGTTTTAAATACTAAAGATTATAGCGCTTACATGAATAACATAGTTTCAGGACGGCAATTTCTAACGTTTTTCTGTCCTTCAGTGCGTATTCGCTCTAGTAATACCACACAGTCAGAGCCACGTCAAGGGGAAGTGTCACCGCGGTGACTATGGGTGTATGATTGCTGTCAACCTAACGTTTTGTGCTAGTTAAGCTGGCGGACATTGGCTTCAAGTTTGTGACGCAACGCCATCTCCCTTCTTTTTTTACTTCCATGACAATATCTCTGAAAAAAAAACTCTGACGACCTCAGATATATTTTACTTGTAAACATAAAACATCATTGAAACAGTCTCTCAAAAATACGAAATTTCACTATTATTCATCTATAGAAAGCAAATACGTGACCGGTGTTAACAACGTAACACATAAAAGAAAGATGATTTATAGAGGTCACTCCATCTAGACGTAAGTATAATACACGATAATATGTTGCAGAACTATTACAAAGATGTAGAATAAAATAATATGAATGTAATGTCAACAGCAACAGTTGATAATGGCACAAGTGCCGAAGCAAGCTTGTCGTGAACTTATGTAATCAACAGCTAATGTCGTCAAAAGCATAAAGAAGAAGTTTAATAAGTGTCGCGTTGCCGAATGTCGGTATGATTATTACGCCTCATGTAAGGAGGAGAAACAGCTACCAGCATGTGCTGGAATTAGACAGCGGTACGATAGTGCACTATCGAGACTTCTATTGGAAACGAAAACAAAATATGAACTGTGCCTGCAGTGTAATATCGAAACAATTTCATTACCACGTATTCGTGAAAACACCTTTGAAATTACGAAACAGTCATCAAAAATGGCGGAGAGTTTCTCCACGCTGGTCGCAGCTAGTTCACCTGTCTACTGCGCGATTTTGTAAACGTCCCTATGGCAGCAGACCAGAACAAGTGCAGAACTTCTGTCTGTCCGTGATATAGAGTATATACCTAAGTATAAGATAAATTCTCACAGTAGTATTCCATAGACATAGAATAAAATGATACATAAATGTGACGTCAACAGGGACCCTTGATAGTGGCACATATGCTTGTCGTGAAAATATGTAATCAACAAGAAATAAGCAATTGGCAGGTAAATTTCTGAAAAGTATAAAGCAGATGTCGTATCATGACCATATGCAAGCTGCGAGCCAAGCAGATAAGAAGTCATTAAACTTTGTCCGAATTTATTATCTCAGCAAAAGTCACATACCAACAGACGTCGTAAAAGAAGGAGAAGTTCGCAAAATGGCCGTAGTTGCAAAATAATTCCAGTTCCTAATAAATGGGAATATTTGTTACTTTTACGGCTGTTCTGTGAAATAAAATGTTGTAAAAAAAAACACCAATTTTGAGCTGTAGAGCGCTGAAATGCTAATAATTAGTTGATGACTGCGGTCAGTCTTCAGCTAAATAAACTACTGGTGTCACTTTCCGATCTTCGCAGAGTTAAAAGTAAGTATGATATGTAGTTTTAAACACAATTCTACGGCTAGGAATACAGTGTGGGGAGGAGATATGTTGTGGGAAGTATCTTGGAAATTTGTTTCCGAGTTATTTCAGTTGGACACTCATTTTTTTCCGCTTCGTAGCCGTAAATAGGAGCCGTGATCTACGCCACACAGGAACCGGTTGTCCGACGAGGCAAATTTCTGCTCACACCGCGCCATAAATCTCAGCGTGGAACTTCGGTATTTCTCGGACGGCGCCATGGGCGCGCTACACAGCAGAAACAAAGTAGCCCGCGTGTTTACGAGGCAGTAAAATTACCATAACACCGCCCCGTGTCCTCCTCCTTCGTAGGCGCACAACAAAAACGAGCACCGAAGGCCTGCTCCAGTTGCGAGGTTGTACGTAACAAACTGCTGCGTACATTATACCTCCCACACCACTCACGTTCTCCCTTTGTCTAACTGTTTTTTCAACGTCGCGCTTTGGGCACAAAGCGAATGTTCTCACCCGTGCAATAAAAACAAAAGCTTCTTTCAGAACCGAGCCGTCTTCATTAAATCACGCAAGTAGGGAATTGCAGGGAAATCAATATTGTGACCCAGAAGGTAGCTTTCTCATTTAGAAGAAACACTAGCAGACGCAAACATACAGTAGTCATGCACAGAAAGTTACTGCTTGCTAGGTAAATAAAGTGTCCAGTCGAGAGGAAGAAAATGAATTATAGGATTTCCGATAATTGCTAGAAGTGGACAAGAGAGTAGAAAGGTATAGGTTCTGCCCTAGGCGAAGGGACGATGCCAGACGTCGCTAGAACTGATTTAGAAAAAACGTAAGAAATAGTAAAATAATTGGTCAAATGGACATTTGAAGCCACCTTCTTGTTAACATGTAGAATTCGAAACAGACATCAGAATTTGCCAGTAAGCTAAAATTTTACAGTGTTGATAAAAGTTCGAGACATTTTATTTTCTATACCTTCGCAGTTGTATTAACTGGTAGCATCGTTTCCAGCAGAAATTTTTCCAAGAGAGAGCAAGATTAAAAAATTGTTAGTTTCGTTAATAGTGACACGACGAGCTTGAAAACATTTAGTGCCCCAACAACAAAATTTGACGGACAGTACACGAAGCGCATCTATCTCAAAAGATAGATAGTTATCTACTTTATATATATAAATATAAGGTACATTACTTTGGTACCTAAACGCTAAGCATATTTCATTTGTATAGGTCTATGCAAAGTACATCTTTTATGTCATTAATGTAAATTTGCTTGCCGCCTTTCTGACTCAACGCTCAGGATATCCAACGAGTTTCGAAATGAAGCTAGAAAATATTCACTGTGTTAATTTACTTATACTACCATAATACTAGATTGAAACTGAAAATGATAAATATGAAGTAGGAAAAGAGTTGGAATGACTGAATCCTGGTAGGAAGAAATATTTGCTCAGCAATGGTGACAGAATACAAATTTCAGAATGTCTCAGCAGTCAGCATCAAATATTCGGTGATGAGAGCGAAGATGTGGAGAACAAATGGAAAAAATTCAGAGGCATCGTTCAATTGCCCTATACAAGTATGTTGCGAGTAAGGTTTTAAGGGATAGGAAAGACCCACCATGGTTTAATAGCCGTGTTAGAAAAGCGCTACGTAAACAAAGAGCACTTCATCTCAGATTCAAGAGAAGTAAAAACCTAGTTGAACGAAGCGTAAATGAGCGTAAGGAGAGCAATGAGAGAAGCGTTCAATGATTTTGAAAGTAAGACGTTGTGAACGGACCTGAGACAAAATCCTAAGAGATTTTGGTCGTATGTAAAATCAATCAATCAATCAATCAAGACTTCTTGCAGACAGATCGCAACACATCGCTCTTAACGTAACTAAATCGACAGATGTAAAGGTTTAGCTTGAAGGAGGAAACCAGACGGCGCTATGGTTGACCCGCTAGATGGCGCTGCCATAGGTTAAACGGATATTAACTGCGTGTTTTAAACAGGAACTCCCATTTTTTATTACATATTCGTGTAGTACGTAAAGCAATATGAATGTTTTAGTTGGACCAATTTTTTTCGATTTGTGATAGGTGGCGCTGTAATAGTCACAAACATATGGCTCACAATTTTAGACGAACAGTCGGTAACAGGTAGGTTTTTTAAATTAAAATACAGAACGTAGGTACGTTCGGACATTTTATTTCGATTGTTCCAATGTGATACATGTACCTTTGTGAACTTATCATTTCTGAGAACGCATGGTGTTACAGCGTGATTACCTGTAATACCACATTAATGCAATAAATGCTCAAAATAATGTCCGTGAACCTCAATGCATTTGGCAATACATGTAACGACATTTCTCTCAACAGTGAGTAGTTCGCCTTCTGTAATGTTCGCATATGCATTGACAATGCGCTGATGCATGTTGTCAGGCGTTGTCGGTGGATCACGATAGCAAATATCCTTCAACTTTCCTCACAGAAAGAAACCAGGGGACGTCAGACCCGGTGAACGTGCGGACCACATCAACGACCAATCCACCTGTCATGAAATACGCTATTCAACACCGGTTCAACCGCACGCGAGCTACGTGACGGACATCCACCATGTTGGAAGTACGCCGCCATTCTGTCATGCAGTGAAACACCTTGTAGTAACATCGGTAGAACATTACGTAGGAAATCAGCATACACTGCACCATTTAGATTGCCATCGATAAAAATGGGGACCAATTATCCTTCCTCCCACAATGCCGCACCATACATTAACCCGCCAAGGTCGCTGATGTTCCACTTGTCGCAGCCATCATGGATTTTCCGTTGCCCAATAGTGCATATTATGCCTGTTTACGTTACCGCTGTTGGTGAATGACGCTTCGTCGCTAAATAGAACGCGTGCAAAAAATATGTCATCGTCTCGTAATTTCTCTTGTGCCCAGTGGCAGAACTGTACACGACGTTCAAAGTCGCTGTCATGCAATTCCTGGTGCATAGAAATATGGTACGGGTGCAATCGATGTTGATGTAGCATTCTCAACACCGACGTTTTGAGATTCCCGATTCTCGCACTATTTGTCTGCTTAGCCTCGACATCAGCTAAAGCACCTACTTATCACTTGTTGCAGGTCGTGGTTGACGTTTCACATGTGGCTGAACACATCTTGTTTCCTTAAATAATGTAACTATCCGGCGAACGTTCCGTACGCTTGGATGATGTCGTCCAAGGTACCGAGCAGCATACATAGCACACGCCCGTTGGGCATTTTGATCACAATACCCATACATCAACACGGTATCAACATTTTCCGCAATTCGTAAATGGTCCATTTTAACACGGATAATATATCATGAAACAAATACCGTCCGAACTGGCGGGATGTC
Organism: Schistocerca americana; assembly: GCF_021461395.2. Classification (NCBI taxonomy): domain Eukaryota; kingdom Metazoa; phylum Arthropoda; class Insecta; order Orthoptera; family Acrididae; genus Schistocerca; species Schistocerca americana. The sequence continues at coordinate 408,336,565 of NC_060126.1, read as the reverse complement.
ACGTGATGCCACGTACTTATATGTTTGTGACTATTACAGCGCCATCTATCACAAAGCGAAAAAAGTGGTCCAACTAAAACATTCATATTTCTTTACGTACTACACGAATATGTAATAAAAATGGGGGTTACTGTTTTAAAAAACGCAGTTGATATCCGTTTGACCTATGTTAGCGTCATCTAGCGGGACAACCACAGCGCCATCTGGTTTCCCCCTTCAAGCTAAACGAGTTTCGTTCTTCGTAGTTTTTTCGTTTCATGCTTATTTCGTGAGACATTTGGCCCGGTCACTATCAATGGACCACCCTGAATATATAAATGATCTAATGGAAACCGTCTGATGCTCTTTAAGGCTATTTGCAGATGATGCAGTTGTTTGTACCAAAGTAGCAACGCCAGAACATAGTAAAAATTTGCATAACGACCTGCAGAAAATTGATGAATGGTGCAGAACCTGGCAGTTGGCCCTGAACGTAAGTAAATGTAACATATTGCGCATACATAGGAAAAGAAATCCACCACTGTATAGCAACACTATTGATGACAAACAGCTGGAGACAGCGTGTGCGGTAAAATATCTAGGCATAATTATGCAGAGCGATCTTAAGTGGAATGACCATATAAAACAGATAGTGGAAAAGCAGACACCAGACTCAGATTCATCGGAAGAATGCCCCCGGTAGCTGAGTGGTCAGCGCGACAGAATGTCAATCCTAAGGGCCCTGGGTCGATTCCCGGCTGGGCCGGAGATTTTCTCCGTTCAGGGACTTAGTGTTGTGTTGTCCTCATCATCATCATTTCATCCCCACCGAAGCGCAAGTCGCCGAAGTGGCGTCAAATCGAAAGACTTGCACCCGGCGAACAGTCTACCCGACGGGAGGCCCTAGTCACACGACATCACATCATCACAAGAATCTTAAGGAAATGTAACTCATCCACGAAGGAAGTGGCCTATAAGGCACTTGTTCGCCCGATTCTTGAATATTGTTCATCTGTCTGGGATCCCTATCAGGTGGGACTGATAGAGAAGATCCAACGAGGAGCACCGCGTTTCGTTACGGGATCGTTTAGTTGGCGAGAGAGCGAAACGGAGATGCTAAACAAACACCACTGCCGGACGTTACAAGAGAGGCGTTGTGCATCACGGAGGGATTTACTATCGAAATTTCGGGACAGCACTTTTCAGGAGGAGTCAGACAACATGTTACTTCCCCCCACATACATCTCGCGTATTGACCACGAGGAGAAAATTCGAGAAATTAGAGCCAATACAGAGGCTTACGAACATTCTTTCCACGTATCATTCGCGAGTGGAGCAGGGTTGGAGAGATCAGATAGTGGTACCTGAAGTACCCTCCGCCACACACCGTTAGGTGGCTTGCGGAGTATGATGTAGATGTAGCTGTAGATCCTGCAAGATATCAACAAAAATGCCACATTAATGCCCCTCGAAGTGGAGAAACGGGGAATAAACTTATAAAAGGCTTATTCAACTTTGATGCCATCTACAGCACATTGTTTGTTTCTGAAGCTTCACATATGTACACATTAATGAATTTATTGCATTACCTTTACGATTTCTTTTATTTATTGTCGACTGGCGTAATTAAGGCGAACAAAATGTGTTTTGACAGCTAAATTTTTTGGTCTGTTTAGGTACAGCATAACCCTGAGCTATAGGCAACTAGATGAATGTGGAAACTTCCCAAAACCATCCTCAACTCCGCAAATAGAATCAACTTTTAGCAGTCTACAACTGATCCTCGACAGTACTCGTCCCTACAGTTCAAATGGTTCAAATGGCTCTGAGCACTATGGGAGTCAACTGCTGTGGTCATCAGTCCCCTAGAACTTAGAACTACTTAAACCTAACTAACCTAAGGACATCACACACATCCATGCCCGAGGCAGGATTCGAACCTGCGACCGTAGAAGTCGCACGGTTCCGGACTGCGCGCCTAGAACCGCGAGACCACCGCGGCCGGCACTCGTCCCTACAGTTTGTCGCATTGGTGTGCAGCATGCCACCTGGAATGCATAATTCGTACCTCTGTGATTGTAGACGACACTGTGGTGCCCCCAATAAATTCTGAGAAACTGCCAAACCTAGAGAGCACGTTTTTCCAAAGTTGAAATTCCACACTTTCTTCCCCTGCCTCCTATCTCTTCTATTGCAGAAAACGGCATTTTCTTTTTTCGGCTACTGTGTTTAGTATTAAGTATAGATGTAATGTTGTACACTCCTATAATATGGCATGACTGTGTTCTTCCGTTTCTTCCGAAGGTATTACAATAGTTCCGTCGTGTAAAAGAAATGCAGAGTCACCCAAGCCCTCGTGGTCTTTCTGTTTCCACAGTATTCTGTGTTTGTGAATTCCTAAGGGACCAACCTGCTGAGGTCATCGGTCCCTATACTTACACACTATTAAACTAACTTATGCTAATAACAACAAACACACACACACACACACACACACACACACACACACACACACACACATGCCCGATGGAGGACTCGAACTTCCGGTGGGAGGGGCCCCGCAATCTGTGACATTGCGCCTCTAGCCGGGCGGCCATTCCGCGCTGCTTGTTTCCAGAACCAATTGGTAAACTACTGACGTCATTCCGTCATGCATCAAGGGCAGGGGCAACCTTATGGAGATTACTGACGGCTGACTGGTACTTACAGTGCTGTCATGTTTATGTTTTTGGAACTGCACCAGCGTGTTGCACGGTTTCGTTTCCGCATTTCGGTAATGGAAGATCGAGTAAGCGACAGAAAACGTTTGAAGACAGAATTTCGGCACACTTCTGTAGAGGTACGTATCCATCTCGACTGCAGATCAGCGCAAAAACCGCAGCCGCACCAAGGAACCAGCATAATTTTTTGTGAACAGTGTGACAACTGGCAAGGGAAACTTCCAATCGCACCCCATTCAGATTGGTAAGATGATCCAGTGGATACCTCGTCAGAAACTGTACAAAAATCAAGCATGGAAACAGGAAGAAGCTACACTGAACTTGATAAAAGAAGAAAACAACAAACAGTACAAGCTCAAGATGTGCAACATCTAGCAGACGTGAAGAGCTGCGGCGTCGTGGTTGTATGGTCTCGGTGTTGGACTTCGGTGCAGGAGGCCTGTTCTCAAATCTCCCAATTCTTGTTTCACGAAATTATGAACTGTCCGTCCGGTCATTGGCGTGTCTGCTCGCTGTATTCAAATCTTTGTTATGAATCTTGCGTTCCGTTTTGGAAGTTTTGTCTCTTGAATTCCTTTGTTTTAAGGTAGTTCACAACCGTTTACCTGTTGTTTTAATTTCTGTGGAAAGTTTATGCGACATCTCGCCTGCTTTCACTATTCATCACATTAACATGTGACGGTATTATATTCTTACCACATTACTTACATTCTACAACCAATGTACAGTATGACAGTTGACAAGACTACAAAAGGGGAACAGACACGTCAGTGACCGAACGGAAAGTTCATAATTTTGCGAAGAAAATGGGGCATGAGGGAGATTTGAACACTCAGTGCCCGCTTTGTAGTCCAACATCGTAACCACACAACCACGACGTCGTGTTTTTTTGCAATGTGCTCGATGTTGCACGTCTTGGCCGTGGATGGTTCACCGTTTCTATTTTGCTTCTTTTCTGACAGTCCAGTACACCTTCTTCTTGTTTTCATGCTTGATCTGCGTTCAATTTCTGACGGGCTATCCGATGGGCCATTTTACCGTTAATGTGAGGGGGAGGCGATGGGAAGTTTTTCTTGTAAGAAAACCCAAGACATGCATGATGGATAAACTGCAGTACTCCTTGTCGCGACTGGCAGTGTTAAATCTGCAGTTAGTGGTGTCGCAGACAATTATTGTTATAAATTCGAGAGACTTCTGTGAAGAATAAAAAGACTGTAGTCAGATTCCAGGATGGGACACACCCTTGCCGACGCCTATGATTGGCATTAACAGAGAATTCATGATAATAATCACAACTGAAGCACTATTACGATGGTAATTAACATATTTTCATGTGGCATCATTAATTTCAGGTGATTATTTTCCCTGAGTATAATTTGGGATGATGTGACATCGTGCAGTGCAAAAGCAACAGTGAACTGAGGATATCATCAGAGTATTTCAGAAAAAAAATACACGGAAAATAAGGTGAAAATACAAGTGTTCTGAGCATTTAAATTAAATATAGAAGGAAAGATTGTATAAAAACAGAAAAACAAGATGGGAGATACAGAATACCATCACTGGAATTTCCATTCAGCGTGTGTTAAATAGCCTTCCGTGTGTACGGAAATCCATCTATGTTCCACCAAATTTCTTGCAATTGAAGATGTACTGAATATATATGAAAGGTACTAATACTAATGAATGGTACTAATGAAAGGGCATGTCTTATACCGGAGAAAGTGTTATTCACAAGTACAATGAAAGTATTTTCTAACATTTACCCTTCAAAGGCCATTTGCAGTGACCTGCAAGAGAACAGGTGTAGTAAAATGCCAGATTTGGTATTTAAGATGTTTGAATATCAATTACAAAATTTTCTTGCAGCCGATTGATGCTTGGTGTCTTTCTTCTAGAGACTCCTGGCCTGAGATCAATTAGAAAATTATAAACATGTCACATTAATAATTAATTGTTTGACCTAAGCTGCTCGTTGGCAGTTAATATATTTTACCGGATTACTTTTTTGCGCTGTCCATAATCGGTGGTTTCTTCATTACAAAAGACACATATTTCTTTTAATGCTTTATTTGTGGTTTGTATAGTATCGTTTTTTACGTATATGATTTTTCATTTCATTCTAGTGTGACACTCCTTGTACATAAAACATTTTAGCGTTTGGCAATGACAATATTCCGCAGCAACAGTGTAGTAACACGATTATATGCTTTATATGTAAATCAATAGAATCATCGCGTTAGGGAAACATTTAAAAAAAAAATGAGAACAACATTTCACTAGTACACTTTAATGACAACCAATTACTATGTTCTGCTGAGAGAGATAATACGTATTACAAGTAATATAATGTTTATTCTATGTTATATAACAAAAAATCATCGTTGCATGTACAGCAGTGGCCAATGAGAACTGCATGTATTTTCGTATCAAAATATCTTACCGTCAGCATATCTAAAAACGATCAAAACTGTTGTTATTGCATTAATACGTAAAACACTTCGTATCAGAACTATTAATAAGGCAATGAAATGTAATCACCTATGTACTGCGGTCTAGTGAAAAAAAGAAACAACCGATAACTGTTGAACTTAGCTGTACGTGATTTAGTGATTTTCAGTAGTTTTCAACAGCCAAAGCGTACATTTATCACACCTAAGTATGTGCACTTCTACTTACGTTTAAGTTTAAGTTTAAGTTTAAATATGAAAACCAAGTATACGGATGAAATCAGATAGAATGAAAAACTTGTAATTAAAAACCACTTATTTCATCTCCTGTGGGACATGTGTTTTCTGGGATACGAGGTTTTCATTATAAGCCGACGTTACGATGATTGCATTTATGTACATACAAAACATATAATTGTATTATTACATGATTATTACGAAATATCGTCATTGGCGTACGCAAAAAAAGCACAGTGCACTAGGAAAGCGACATTGTTGTTGTTGTTGTGGTCTTCAGTCCTGAGACTGGTTTTATGCAGCTCTCCATGCTAATCAATCCTGTGCAAGCTCCTTCATCTCCCAGTACCTACTGCAACCTACATCCTTCTGAATCTGCTTAGTATATTCATCTCTTGGTCTCCCTCTACGATTTTTACCCTCCACGCCGCCCTCATATGCTAAATTTGTGATCCCTTGATGCCTCAGGACATGTCTTACCAACCGATCCCTTCCCTCTAGTCAAGTTGTGCCACAAACTTCTCTTCTCCCCAATCCTATTTAATACCTCCTCATTAGTTACGTGATCTACCCACCTAATCTTCAACATTCTTCTCTAACACCACATTTCGAAAGCTTCTTTATAATATGAAAAACCACGTAGGCATAAAACACTACTAATATGTTATAAGTAACGTATTAAAGTAAATGTGTGTCTTTTGTAATACACATACTGCCGATGATGAGCAACTCCCGAAACTATTCCGGTAAAATAAATTACTATCAGCAAGCAGCTTACTTCAAACAATTATTAATAAGACGTATTTACAAATTCTAGAAGCAGCAAAGCACCAAATGTACAAGGCATTCTAATTAGTAAATGTACATACCACTAAACGTGCGATGCTATTTTTGCCCCGGCGGTGCAGGGGTATAATTGATCCTAACAATAAGAGAACAACGGAAAAAAACTATAACACAGTAATACGCCTGGAAGCTTTATACAACGTAATTTTACGCACATGCAACAAATATGTATGATAGGCCAACGAGTATGCTTCGTAAACGAAGAGAAGCAAATCGTGAATAGCATAAAATGCACATCCTTTTATTAAGTGCCCAAACCGACTATGTCTTAGCGAAGGCAACAATAACGAGAATTTATAATTATCTTTGGAGCCTATTTATTGACAACATGTTTGCGATAGTACGCTGTTGCAAGAGATAATTCTTTTCTCAGTTTTCCACTCTAAAATAGAGTTAACGCACATATTTGGGGGTAAATTTATTTTTCTATGTCTCGTTGTTGCTAATATGGAAATATACTTTCTAACAAACCCTACCACAACAAAGGTCAAAAATTAATTATGATTGTAGTGTTGCTCACGCTGCTAAATATTGCATTTTCGGGCAACAACGGAGTTATATTATGTGGCAGGTGCCATTTGAGCACAGTTAATAAAGTCATTTCATGAAATAATGGATAAACTAGTCACTCATCTTTTCGTGTTTCCCACGTTTCCCACGCTGGTCTCGTTGTGAACTCGTGGCTCGATCGTCGAAAATCTAGGTAGTGATGATTCCAAGCTCGGATGCAAAGAGGCCTAGGTGTTATTATGCGATATTCAAAAGTGTTATAGATGTGTTTCTTAAACCATTCTTGAAGATTAAATTTTTGCAAGTTAGCACAATGGTGATGTAAAAAAGTAATCAGCACTCCGAATTTAAGTTACACTTCTTTTTCATTGCTTTTGTTGCAATATCACGTAACTCACAAAACATCACTTCACAGTATAAAACATACTTGAAAATATCTTCCTCACTGTTAAAGTTCACATTTCATAAACTGACTACAATTTGCGCCTTTTCAACATGACGACCAAGACTTGACTCTCTAATAACCGCTTACGCGCCCAAAAATCAGAGTTACAAGTACGTCAAAGATCATAGTGACAAAAAAGAATACACATAAGAATAATATCATTGCAATATAAACATATCGATCTATCAAAGTACCTCTACATTAATGAAATCAAATCTGAATGTTGTCTCAGAAATATGTTAACTGCTTTACAGAAACACAGTAGGATATTGCTGGTATCGAGAGGTTGAGGTGAGGTGCCGTAATGGTTACGTAATTCAAGTACCATTACAACTTCCGAAAGTTGTTTTCACTTGTCCATTTGGACACAGCTATTGGAATTACACACAAAAGATAGTCGTTTCCTGAGACATCATACCGAAATAGGCGAAATGAGTCTCATTTCGGAGTTGATTTCTTTGTTCATCCAAAAACGTTTCCTCGTAAGTGGCAGAAGAAAATGGAATGAGACATTTCCCAGGCTCTGGGAAAACGGAGTGATCTGTCACGAAGTAAGTCGAGCGACTCTTTACAGGCAATCCCGCTGCGAAATGGAAAGCCTGTTCACCAGATTCCGCGCGCCGTGCTCCACTGTCTGACGAAGGAGTTCGCCGAAACACAACCATTTCCTGGAGCAGACGACGCTACATCCACTCTCATTCGAGTCACGTGTGACCCGAATCCTGCGCGCCAGCACCGAACTTGGCGGCGCCGCTGCGCTCGTCCCGTCTGCAGACCTGGCAACTTCTCCTCCAGAGGGCGCCGAGTGCTCCAGTCATTTGCACCGCGTAACGCCCCGTGTCTTCATCTCCCAGAGGAAACTTCCCCTCTGGGAAGCGGGAACCAGGCCCACCCTACAAAAGACTTTTCAATTACTTTGCCTCTGCGCGTCATGTAGTGCTAATACGGCCTGCGCTATTAGCGGTAGCTGCTCAACTTCTTTCAGTGAAAAGTATCACACAGCTATCGAAGAACGGTCGAGGAATTTGGCTAGAAGAAAAACTGTATTATTGCCTTATCTATAGAGGACCGCAAAGTATCTAAAGGGTGCGATTTTTACCGGATATGGCAGGAATATCAGTCAGAATATAACCATCCAACAGTCTGTGGTCGTCATTCTTTTATATGCACAGTTTAGGCATCAACACTTTCGATCTTCACAAAATTTATGGCCTTCATTTCCCTGCTCACCTTTGTCTCCCCACGCTTCTCATTTTAGTTGACATCTACATCTACAAGGATACTCTGCAAATCACATTTAAGTGCCTGGCAGAGGGTTCATCGAACCGCCTTCACAATGCTCTATTATTCCAATCTTGTATAGCGCGCGGAAAGAACGAACACCTATATCTTTCCGTACGAGCTCTGATTTCCCTTATTTTGTCGTGGTGATCGTTTTTCCCTATGTAGGTCGGTGTCAACAAAATATTTTCGCATTCGAAGGAGAAAGTTGGTGATTGGAATTCCGGGAGAAGATTCCGTCGCGATGAAAAACGCCTTTCTTTTAATATTGTCCAGCCCAAATCCTGTATCATTTCTGTGATACTCTCTCCCATATTTCGCGATAATACAAAACGTGCTGCCCTTCTCTGAACTTTTTCGATGTACTCCGTCAGACCTATCTCGTAAGGATCCCACACCGCGCAGCAGTATTCTAAAAGAGGACGGACAAGCGTAGAGTAGGCAGTCTCCTTATTAGATCTGTTACATTTTCCAAGTGTCCTGCCAATAAAACGCAGTCTTTGGTTAGCCTTCCCCACAACATTTTCTATGTGTTCTTCCAATTTAAGTTGTTCGTAATTGTAAAACCTAGGTATTTAATTGAATTTACGGCTCTTAGATTAGACTGATTTATCCTGTAACCTAAGTTTAACGAATTTCTTTCAGCACTCATGTGGATGACCTCACACTTTTCCTTATTTAGGGTCAACTGCAAATTTTCGCACCATTCAGATATCTTTTCTAAATCGTTTTGAAGTTTGTTTTGATCTTCTGATGACTTTGTTAGTCGATAAACGACAGCGTCATCTGCAAACAACCGAAGACGACTGCTCAGATTGTCTCCCAAATCGTTTATATAGATAAGGAACAGCAAGGGGCCTACAACACTACCTTGAGGAACGCCAGAAATCACTTCTGTTTTACTCGATGACTTTCTGTCGGTTACTACGAACTGTGACCTCTCTGACAGGAAATCACATATCCAGTCACATAACTGAGACGATATTCCATAAGCACGCAATTTCACTACGAGCCACTTGTTTGATACAATGTCAAAAGCCATCCGGAAATCCAGAAATACGGAATCGATCTGAAATCCCTGGTCAATAGCACTCAATACTTCATGTGAATAAAGAGCTAGTTGTGTTTCACAGGAACGATGTTTCCCAAACCCACGTTGACTGTGTGTCAATAGACAGTTTTCTTCAAGGTAATTCATAACGTATGAACAGAATATGTGTTCCAGAATCCTGCTGCATATCGACGTTAACAATGTGAGCGTGTAATTTAGTAGATTACTCCTACTACCTTTATTGAATATTGGTGTGACCTGTGCAACTTTCCAGTCTTTGGGACGATTTTATTCAGTGGTCTTTCGTCTCTCATTTTCTTCATATGCTCTTTCCACCAGTTACTGTATTCAGTCATTTCCTTATTTGTAGTATGTACATTCGACTCATTTCTGAAGTTTTCGTTATTTACTAACTCTCTTACTGTGCAGACATTCAGTTTCCTCAAGAACCTCAAATCTACTCCTATTTTGCTGGTAACTTTCATTTTATATATCCAACCCTCACTGCCATACAACAAACAGTATTAGTAGCTCCACAATTTAATAAAATCTAATTTTTGTGTCTTTTCGAATTTGTTGCATTTATGAATCCACATACTGTTTGAAATTTGTGCACATTTTCATCGGTGTCATTTTCGTAATCATGATTTGTATATCCGCCACTTGTAGCTGAGTGGTCAGCGCGACGGAATGTCATACCTAATGGTCCGTGTTCGATTCCTGGCTGAGTCGGACATTTTCTCCGCTCTAGGACTGGGTGTTGTGTTGTCCTTATCGTCATCATTTCATCCCCATCGACGTGCAAGTCGCCGAAGTGGCGTCAACTCGAAAGACTTGCACCAGGCGAACGGTGTACCCGACGGGAGGCCCTAGCCACACGGCATTTCCATTTCCATAACTCGTATCACAGCCAAATGTTTAAAATGTGACCTCTGTTCATTTATTTCGTTGCTAATTATTATTTAAGACGGTACTGGCTATTAACCTCGAAGGGTCATAACTTTCGGTGCTTTCCAGCCTTTCTGGAACAATCACTCCTGAACGAGATTAAGCGTCAGCAAAATGTAGCACCTAAGTAAACGTTAGACATCAAAAGTTAACACATCCCTGCTTAAAATGAGAAAGAGTAGTTGGTGTTCGAACAAATTAAATGCACTTGTTTCGGTACGCATCTTCTAAACCAATAAATAATGCGTCATTGTATAGTTACTGCTACTGAACTGTGGTAATTTCTTTTTATTCGGACTGGTCCAAGCCAATTCAAATGATAAATTTATGATCCACGTTGATTAAGTTCCCCACTTTTGTTTTCGTTGCTTACATGACGAAAATCTGCTTCCACATATGTAAATTGCGGTAAATGCATTCTGTATTCTATATCTAGATCACACTCCGAAAGCCGTCTAACGGCGTGTGACGGAAGATACTCCCCTGTTACACTCGCGAACGGCGCTTCAGAAGAATGATTGTCGGTAAACCTCTGTATTGGTTCTAATTTCTAGAATTTTCCCCTCTTGGTCACTACGCCAGTTCTGTTTTCCCGGAACTAAATAAATTTTCGAAAATAATGTAGTTTAATTAATTTAATCTTTTTTTCTCTTTAGCTCTTAGGAGCTTTCATTTTAACCTTAGGGGGTGATACCTCCTCTAGGTTTTTAGCGTACCTCCTCACAGCGTCCTATAGGCTGCACTCTGCCTAGAGTGGCCGACTAAGGAGCTGCTCCATCGATCAGTAGTGGTTCCAAAGTTAAGAAACCCGGAAAGGACTGAAGGAGCGGTGTGTTGACCACGTGCCTCCCCATACCTCATCGGATGACGCCAGTGTCAGAGGATCACACGGCGATCGGTCGGACTTGATTGGACCATCAAAGCCCGAGCGCAGATCTTTATCTTCATTTTACCTCCCAGATCACGAAATTCTGAACGACAATTACCACAGCCCCCTTTCATAAAACAAGTGAAAGGAAGGGTGATCTTGTTGTTGTGTTATCTCACTTAGAACACTGAAATAACAATGGCTAAATTTCAATGATAAATCTAGACGTACCTCATCCCATTGCTTGAGATGGTAGAAAGAAGCAAATTGAGACACAGTGTCCGCACGAAATGTTTCGCATACCCCACTTTCATCTCGAACTAAGTAATTTACTTACATCTGCTTTAAGCAAATCAGTTTTTTCAGAAAACAAATTCTGTACGAGCTCTTGCGTCAGTTACTTACCTAATTCAACCGTGCAGCAACTTCTTGTCATGTGACTGCAAAGACATTTGAAACTTTCGCTGTGGGAGCTCTATTTAACTTGCGATCAGCTAGCTGCTGATCAATGAGGAAAAGAAAAAAGGTATTGTATCCCCTCCCAGTGGTATATTAATAAATAATATGTCTTGAATTTATTCACTATTTCCCTTCAAATGTTGATGCTACCACGTAGATCCTTTCTTTTGTTGAAAACCTTTTGATTAATGCCAGATGTTTATATTCGACATTTTTCCCATACTACAGCACGAAGGGGTTTATTTTTCTCCGTATTCAGTTTCTCTGGTAGATAATAACTGAGTTAGTCTGACCTTGCTGCATATTCCGATACACTTGCTCATCCATTCATTTTGTTCCTCTCATTAGCTCACCTACCCATAAAGAGCTTATGATTCGCAATTGCCCGATATGAGAAAAAGACAGAAGCATCCGATACCGCCCGATCTAAAGAGTCTGTTAATTAGAAAACAGTTTGACTCTCTCACGGTCATTCCCGATTCCTTTTATTTGTTTAGAGCACGAGACGCCTCCGAAAACCATCTCATTTTTAATGTTAATGATTGTACGCTCCGTTTTTTCTGGAAAGAAGAGGATGCTTAACGATTCTACGACAGTGAATACCTGGGAGAGTTGCTAGAGGTTACGTACTGACAGGGCGCGACTAACCAGACACCAGTAAAGCACCAGTGCCGTCTCTGAACGGAACAGTTGTATACTTTAAAACCTCACAATTGTTACACAGTGAAGAACAATGAAGGTAATTATTGCTCCCATCTTGACGCTTTTGTCCATTGGTAAACACAAAAGATGAAAGACAACTAGACAATTTCAGTTAGGTCTGTAGATATGTGTTTCTGCCCTACACTGCTGACACTTACAGCGCAAGGGCTGAAAATTTGCGATTTACGATTGACTTGAGGTAACCCATTGTTGTAGCATCTTCCACGCTGTTGGAGACAGGTATCGAAATCGATATCGCTAAGTAATAAATACTGAGTAAGCTCTTGCTCTTAACGTACATAAATGACCATCCAAATGACGATTCAAAAACTATGATGTTTACTGATTTCACAAGCATACCAAACAAGCGTCAAAACTCGACCTTATCAGGAAGAGTTTGCCTGATGTCTCACCAATCCTATTACTGGATCACAGAAAACTGTTTGTCTTAATCTTATTAAGACTCATACCACGCAATTTCACGCAAAAAAGTTGCTAGCGCCAGAAATGGATTGTAAGTTAAATTGCAACACACAGATAAACTGTTGAAGAGTTTCAGCTCTGAATGTTTTACTCTTAGACATACGTGGGGTGGGCACATTACCAGTCGTCTGTGAATTGATAAATGCTGGTCCTATAATGTTTTCAAGGGAATCTCATACCATCCCTTCTACAAAATAGTGGCAATTGCAAGTAAATATGATGTAGGCAGATAGCGAACAAGCATCCTCCTCTCCAAAATAGTCGTTGTTGTTGTTGTGGTCTTCAGTCCTGAGACTGGTTTGATGCAGCTCTCCACACTACTCTATCCTGTGCAAGCTTCTTCATCTCCCAGTACCAAATGCAACCTACATCCTTCTGAATTTGCTTAGTGTATTCATCTCTTGGTCTCCCTCTACGCTTTTTACCCTCCACGCCGCCCTCCAATACTAAATTTGTGATCCCTTGATGCCTCAGAACATGTCCTACCAACCGATCCCTTCTTCTAGTCAAGTTGTGCCACAAACTTCTCTTCTCCCCAATCCTATTCAGTACCTCCTCATTAGTTATGTGATCTACCCATCTAATCTTCAGCATTCTTCTGTAGCACCACATTTCGAAAGCTTCTATTCTCTTCTTGTCCACACTAGTTATCGACCATGTTTCACTTCCATACATGGCTACACTCCATACATATACTTTCAGAAACGACTTCCTGACACTTAAATCTATGCTCGATGTTAACAAATTTCCTTTCTTCAGAAACGCTTTCCCTGCCATTGCCAGTCTACATTTTATATCCTCTCTACTCCGAGAATCATCAGTTATTTTGTTCCCCAAATAGCAAAACTCCTTTACTTCTTTAAGTGTCTCATTTCCTAATCTAATTCTCTCAGCATCACCCGACTTAATTCGACTACATTCCATTATCCTCGTTTTGCTTTTGTTGATGTTCATCGTATATCCTCCTTTTAAGACACTGTCCATTCCGTTCAACTGCTCTGCCAAGTCATTTGCTGTCTCTGACAGAATTACAATCCAAAATAGTCACAAAGACTAATTCATATTGATATCTGGTGACTGTTGTGGCCAGGGTAGATGGGACAACTCATCCTCGTGCTTCCAAAATCAGTTCTGGACGATGTGAACTATGTGAACAGGGGCTCTGTCTATTTGGAACACTGCGTCACCACTGAGGAACAAACGCTGTACCGTGGAATGGATAAGATAAGCCGAAAAGCTCATATAATCCTTTGTAACAACGCTCCCATAGTTCAAGTGTTACTCCTTCGGCACCACGTTTTCTTTTTATGGGCATCAGCATCACTTGTGCGTGGTTTTGGAATCCCTGCTCGCCCAGCAATTTTCTGTTCATGGAACTGTCCCTCCCTCCTCTCTCTCTCTCTCTCTCTCTCTCTCTCTCTCTCTCTCTCTCTCTCTCTGTCCGCAGCTTGTGGTCGTGCGGTGGCGTTCTCGCTTCCCATGCCCGGCTTCCCGGGTTCGATTCCCGGCGGGGTCAGGCATTTTCTCTGCCTCGTGATGACTGGGTGTTGTGTGATGTCCTTAGGTTAGGTAGGTTTAAGTAGTTCTAAGTTCTAGGGGACTGATGACCATAGATGTTAAGTCCCATAGTGCTCAGAGCCATTTGAAACATTTTCTCCCTCTCTCTCTCTCTCTCCCTCCCTCCCCCCCCCCCCCTCACTCTCTCTCTCTCTCTCTCTCTCTGTCTCTCTCTCTCTCTGTCTCTCTCCCTCTCTTTCTCTCTCACTTTGTGATGCTAGCTTTCTAGAGTGCCCCTTTTATTTGATGGAACTCCGAAGCTCCCAGCAGAAAAGATAGGGTAACAGGAAGCATTGTTTCCAGCAGACCGAATCCGGAGAGTGAGAATCAAAATACATCTTGTAAACGGAGGGTGTATTCGCAGCAAAGTACTGGAGTTCAAATCTCTCGCAGGAAGTTCGCAGATATGTATCGTGCATAATCCCTGGCCGGCATGTTCAACAATTACCTGAGTGATGTGCCCATCCAAATGTTGGTATTTCATGTCGTCTTTCGTCTGTGCTAATACACTGAAGCGCCAAAGAAACTGGTATAGGCATGGGTATTCAAATATAGAGATATATAAACTGGCAAAATACGGCGCTGCGGTCAGCAATGTCTATATAAGACAATTGTCTGGCGTAGTTGTTAAATTGGTTACTGCATCTACAATCGCAGGTTATCAAGATTTAAGTTAGTTTGAACGAGGTGTTATAGTCGGCGCACGAGTGATGGGACACAGCATCTTCGAGGTAGCGATGAAGTGGGGATTTTCCCGTACGACCATTTCACGAGTGTACCATGAATACCAGGAATCCGGTAAAACATCAAATCTGCACCATGGCTGCGGCCGGCATAAGATCCTCCAAGAACGGGACCAACGACAACTGAGGAGAATCGTTCAATGTGACAGAAGTGCAAACCTTGAGCAAATTACTGCAGATTTCAGTGCTGGGCCATCAACAAGTGTCAGCGTGCGAATCATTCAATGAAACCTCATCGATGTAGATTTTCGCAGCCGAAGGCCCACTCGTGTACTCTTGACGACTGCACGACACAAAGCTTTACGCCACGCCTGGGTCCGTCAACACTGTTGGACTGTTGATGACTGGAAACATGTTGCCTGATCGAACGAGTATCGTTTCAAATTGCATCGAGCGGATGGACGTGTACGAGTATGGAGACAACCTCATGAATCCGTGGATCCTGCATGCAAGCAGGGGACTGTTCAAGCTGGTGGAGGCTCTGTAATGGTGTGGGGAGTGTGCAGTAGGCTTGCATGGGACCCCTGATACGTCTAGATACAACTGAGACAGGTGACACGTACGTAAGCATTCTGTTTGATCACCTGCATCCGAATGTCCATTGTGCATTCTGACGGACTTGGGCAATTCCAGCAGAACAAGGTGACACCCCACGCACCCAGAATTGCTATAGCGTGGGTACAGGAACATTCTTCTGCGTTTAAACACGTCCTCTGGCCACCAAACTCCCAAGACATGAACGTTACTGAGCATATCTGAGATGCCTTGCAACGTGCTGTTCAGAAGAGATCTCCAATCCCTCGTACTCTTACGAATTTATGGACAGCCCTGCAGGTTTCATGGTGTCAACTCCCTCCAGCACTACTTCATACACTAGTCTAGTCCATGCCACGTCGTGTCGCGGCACTTCGGCGTGCTCACGTGGGCTCTATAGATACAAGTATTAGATGGGTGTACGAGTTTGTTTGGCTCTGTAGTGTATTTGAGGGCTGCAACTGTACTGTAAGGTTTTTGTGAGATGGTACGTGCTGCAACAATCACTTGCTACCACTATTTAGTAGTACGACGCGTTTCGGCAGCATGCTGCTATCATCAGGTGCATTTACAGTTACTTTTACTTTGTAATTAATATGAAGTGAGTTTAATTTCGCTGTGTGTGCCAGTGATGTTAGTTGTCGAAAAAGCCGCCTGTTAAGGAAGAAAAATCTGTTACAGTGACATAAACGACATTAACAAATTACTAGTTAAAATCTGTAAACAGGGCAAAAATATAAACTCCACGGGGGAATATGAAGACAATGGTAGCATGAATTTTCTAACATTCACATCAGTAACGAAAACAATTCGCACAACTTCAAAGTTTACGGAAATGCTTAAATGCTTGGATCACCAGAATGGAGAGGCCGGCCTACTCTCTGGACATGAATCCAATCGAACGTGTGTGGGATAGACTAAAAATGAGATGTTTTTGGACGTCGCAACGACCATGTACTCTGTGCAACTTACGCAGAATCGTCCTTGAAGAGTGAGACAAATTGGACCAGGGCATGGCGGCATTCCACGACAGATTCAAGCCTTCATCCAAGCAAGGGGACGTTCCATCATGTATTGATGTAGTAAGAAACAGATTTTGCCGTTACGCAGACTTTTTTTTAAAATTTGGTATTCTTGACACATCGCAAACGAGTATATACGCGTAACTCAGAGCCAATTTTTTGTTTTCTGTGCCACGAATTTATAAAGAAGGGGTGATTAAAAAGTTTTGTTGATGTATGTAGTTCTAAAGAGTAACTCACACTTTACATTGTCAAAAGCTTTCTGTAAATCAGTGAAGGTAATGTAAGTTCTTCTATTCATATCTGTCCTTTTCTGTAACAGCAGACACAAGGCCAAAATTACTTCTATTGTTACTCTGCATTATCTAAACCCAAATTGGTCTTTTCCAATTCACCTATCGACATTTCCTTTTATCCTCTTCTTAACTATATTAATTATTATTTTTGAGGTTTGTGATAACATTGATATTGTTACATAACTGGTACCGCCTATTGTCTTTCCTCTTTTAGGTATGGTAATGGTTCTGCATCGTGCAAAGTCTTTCTGGCATGATTAATCTTTCGTAGCAGTCATTTGTTAGTCTGTATAATGGATCTTTCATGTTGTTGTAACATTTTTCAACAGTTCTGCACGAATGTTATCAACAGCAGTTGCTTTTCCTTTCTTTGAGACTCCGTAGGGTATGTTGTAATTCACGTCTCATGATTGAAGGACTTGCATTTCTCTTTCACACTCATTGATATCTTCTGCTGGATTATTGTCGTTCTTTAATTCCTTATCATCGTATCGTTCCTTTATGTAGTCTTTCCAACTAGTACATATCTCAGCATTGTCCGCCATTGTTCACTCTTTATTTTCTACTACTACAGATTCCTTTCTAAGGCTTATGCGGAATGGCTCTGATTTTCTCATAAACTGGGTCCCGTTTTTCTTTTTTCCGATCTTTTTGTATCTGTTCAGCAAAGCTTTTGGTCCATTGCCCTTTTGCTTCCCTGCAACTGTTTGTGATGTGATTTTTTAATTTTCTTGTAGTTTTCTATATTGTTTTCCTTCCTAATGTTCTTCCTTTCTTGAATTACACTATGTGATCAAAAGTATCCGGACAACCCCCAAAAACATACGTTTTTCATATTAGTTGCATTGTGCTGCCACCTACTACTAGGTACTCCATATCACAGACCTCAGTAGTCATTAGACATCGTGAGAGAGCAGAATGGGGCGCCCCGCGAACTCACGGACTTCAAACGTGATCGGGTGGTTGGGTGTCACTTGTGTCATACGTCTGTACGCGAGATTTCCACGCTCCTAACATTGCTAGGTCTATTGTTTCCGATGTGATACTGAAGTGGAAACGTGAAGGGACACGTACAGCACAAAAGCGTACAGGCAGACCTCGTCTGTTGACTGACAGAGACCACCGACAGTTGAAGAGGGTCGTAATGTGTAATACTCAGACTCCTATCCAGACCATCACACAGGAAATCCAAACTGCATTAGGATCCACTGCTAGTACTATTACAGTTAGGTGGGAGGTGAGAAAACTTGGATTTCATGGTCGAGCGTCTACTCATAAGCCACACATCACGCCGGTAAATGCCAAACGACGCCTAGCTTGTTGTAAGGAGCGTAAACCAGTGAACAGTGGGAAAACGTTGTCTTGAGAGACGAATCATGGTACACAATGTGGCTATCCGATGGCGGGGTGTGGGTATGACGAATGCCCGGGGAACCTCAACTGCCAGCGTGTATAGTACCAACAGTAAAATTCGGAGGCAGTGGCGTTATGGTGTGGTCGTGTTTTTCATGGAGGAGGCTTGCACCCATTATTGTTTTGCGTGACACTGTCACAGCACAGGCCTACATTGATGTTTTAAGCACCTTCTTGCTTCCCACTGTTGAAGAGCAATTCGGGGAAGGTGATTGCATCTTTCAACACGATCGAGCAGCTGTTCGTAATGCACGGTCTGTGGCGGAGTGGTTACACGACAATAACATACCTGTAATGGACTGGCCTGCACAGAATCCTGACCTGAATCCTACAGAACACGTTTGGGCTGTTTTGGAAAGCCGACTTTGTGCCAGGCCTCACGACCGACGTCCATACCCTTTCTCAGTGCAGCGCTCCGTGAAGAATGGGGCTGCCATTCCCCAAGAAACCTTCCAGCACCTGATTGAACGTATGCTTGCGAGAGTGGAAGCTGTCATCAAGGTTAGGGTGGGCCAACATTACCGATGGAGGGCACTTCGAACTTGTAAGTCGTTTTCAGCCGGGTGTCCGGATACTTTTGATCACATAGTGTAGGTGTAGTATTTCTTCTGTCATCCAAATCTTTCTGGTTTCTGTTTCCCTTTACCTAAAATCCCACATGTTGCTTCAGTCAATTTTATTGGTTCTTTCTACATGATCAACGGCCTAGTTTAACGGCAGAAAGACATCCCGAGCAAAGAGGTTGAAAGCAACGAGATAGCTTGGGCTAGCATAAAACATCAAATAGGTTGAGTGGGTAAGACCCACATGCGAGCGCCACTAGCCCAGAACCAAATGCACATTAAATGTTTTCTATCTCGGAAACAATTCGGAATAGGTCATATAATGATATGAGGTTTTCTGCTTCAAATAAGCGTTCCTGTCATATTCTTGTACATTGACCATTCCTTTTGTGTCACCTTTTATAATTTAGTTGAAATCGTCTGTTATCTGGCACCTCCTGTGTGTAGCTTCTTATAAGAGGAACTTCAGTTAATGAGTTTGTAATAAGCGCATTACTTTGATTCGAGAAATCTCCCAAATTTCACCTCTTTCATTTGTTTCCCCCGAGCCGAAATTTTCTACTGGCTTATTGCATCTGTAGCGATCCTGCTACTTAATTAAAATCACCCTTTATTACAAGGTTATATTTTTCTTTGGTGAATTTTACTACTTCTTCGGTATCTGCATACATAGTATCTACTTTTTCCAACTCATGAGCCGATGTTGGGAAATATGTATGACTTTTTAACAAGTCTACAGGTGTACTACCTCTTTTTACCTTAGGCCTCTGTCCTTATTAAATTTAGTGATGCACATTTAAATTTCTACTTCTCCTATAACTGTAGAACCTCGGAATAGCCAAGCGAAGGGCAAGATCTTGGCTTCTTCAAAGCTGCACTTATTCTCTCTCGTAGGGCTACATTTCATTACTACTTACCTTCAATACTTCTAAATTTCATGCACCATGTTCAGTGCAGCGCAGTTTCCTCTACTTTCATACAGCGTTATTAATGCATCCGGATTCTTGTAGTAAATCGTTTTTCACTGAATAAATCATTTCCTTAATTATTGGTGGTGAACCGAACACCGTTCCAATGCCATAACTGCTTACTAAATATCCAACCTTACTAAAGATAGCGGCGCAGAATGGAAGCAAAATGATGTCTGTATGGGTGTATATCTTCCTTTATTGGTAATAGCATATACAATCTGGTACGGTTTATACGATCCTTTCTGAATACAGGAATGTTTTCATTCACATTAGAGGTCGTAGTGATCTGGAGTTGGCAGATCTTTGTGTATTAAAGAGCTTAGGATGGAAGTCTTCCTTAATGGGTGGTGGAAACTGCATTCGTTTGTGGTGGGTCTTTAAACTTTTTTTTTACCCACATCCTCCCTACCAAAAAAAAAAAAATTACACAGTGGGACCTCTTCAGAAACGTTCCGTTCTTAAAATCAGTAACTTACTTCCGTATCTCTCATTTTATTTGTTAGTAAATTGCGAATTACGAGACACCCTCTTTCGACTAAATATGATAATCGGATTTCATTACAAAAGTTTTTCGCTTCAGTCCGCAAAATAGTAATTTGCCCTTAAAGCAAAATTCTTGATATCCTGTTTTATTTCAATTTTAACCCTTCATTTGTTGCTAACTATGTCCATATATTCCGTAGACAAGGTTCCTGTGATTGTAGTTTGAGAAGGTTTCTGGTACGCCCTCTGGGAAATGTGGAGGAAATTCTGAGAATTACTCGTATTTGTAAAATGTTACTGAAGTGTCTAAATAGGGTCGGTATACGAAAAAGGATTCATAGTTTGATAGAATTATCTGTGACCCGAATTGCATTTTTACGAAGCTACATTTGACTGCAATACTGAAATACTTACCTTTCTTTTAATCACATCCCAATCATTTCCATCAATCTATTGAATCGTTATACTAAATAAGCAGTACCATTCTAAAACTGCAGAGCGCCCTTAACGAATCTTCTTTGCCTTAAGAATAGTTATATCTGAGTAAAAGAGGTCGATGAAAACTGGGTGAAGGCTTTCTTCTTTTCATCATAAAATAACCGAAATAATCTGTAATGGAGAGCATTGGTTTTGAGATAGTTAAACTGTTGTAATCACATATAGTAGCGAGCAGTCAAAGAGGCATCTAATGTCTTATATTTTAAACTCACCTGTGGTTTACCCAGGGAACACTAAGTGCCTGAAGATGAATAATTAGCTACGTAAAACGTCAGATCAAAATACAATGCACTAAGGAACCGTGTTCACGGACACAACTGAAGACAATACCTAACAACAAATCAGAAGCAGAACATGACATATATAAACAGTCTCGTCAATGCAGAAGCCGCGGAAGACAACGACGGGGTGACATGGACGCTGAAACGAGCTACAGTAACAACACTGATATAACAAAGACACACAAAACACACACATCATATAACACATAAAACATACATAACAACTAATACAAACATTATCCATATGTCACCATTTTGTATCTTATTGTGCATGAATGTAACTAAAAGTAGAAGTAATTAGAACAGTTCGTGGATAGGTATTGTTCTAGAATCTACATTAAACCTGTACACATTATTGTAAATGTGATAATATGAATGTAATACAAGTATAATATAGCGTAACATGTAGGCACACAGCAAGCAATTCAAACATTATTAATATACAATAGGGGCATATAATGGATGTTACTCAATTTACACAAAATTAGCAAGACACTACTCAAAGAAACTATTTTTTTATTATACAAATATGTATTTACAAGATTTATAATAATGTTAGTTGTGGCTTGTAACATCCATACTTAATTAGATAAGGTCGTGGCAGGGCGTAGTTCCAAAGCCATGCAAAATTTGCTTACATACTAAACTAATTGCTGTTGTTGTTTTGTTACCTAACAAACCTTAACAGATACAGCATGCTAACAATCAACACCAATATATATTAGATTACATTCACATGGACACAATAGATCGTGTTTTCCTGACGAGAGATTTATATTTGGATAATAGCAACACGGGCAGCATCACAAGGGGACGCTCGACTTCAAGTTCAGCACCGAATTTCCTCCTAGGTGGTGTTGGTACCTACTCATTCCTGCACTCCTCTGGTTCTCTTCTTACCATGTCCCACAAATTTATAATTTCATACTTCCAGATTCGTGTATTTTTCTTTGAAAAATTGGTAAAACTGCTGTAAGTAAATTAAAAATAATGTCAAATAGCGGACAATAGAACCCCACGCAGCCCCACCTCCAAGTGGTGCTGCATAGCCAACAGCAGTGCCCGCGACCTCAACTGCGTACACAATTTTGCTGCGCAGTAGTTGCTGTGGGTGCATAAAAAAAATCAGATGGCTGGCCCTAGTAGTCATAATGCAGATTGAAAATAAAACCGCAGCTTGTCACATTATATTCTCTTTTCTAGGTAAATGCCGCTTATTGCTTTTATTTTCGTCGATTTCTTACAAATCTGCTTTTTTTTATTTTCGCTGACCTTGTAAATGTTACTGTTATGCTCAGAGTACGTGATATATTACTGACATAATAATTATATACTACTTTTAATGTGGGCGTCTCGTATTCAAAAGGCATTAATCTCATTAATTCGTTCCTTTCGGAGTGTGATTGGGGAACTGTGACTGTTTATATTATGGAGGACAAATTAAACAATTATTTATCCAGTCACCTTTATTTTCTTCCACGACGCGTTTAGAGAGATCGCACCCTCATCTCCACTTCGATCAGTGGTTTACAAGGCAGTTTCTCCTCCTGGGAGTAGCCAGATGTCTGAGTTACACTTCATCTCGAATGCGATCCACTAAAGTGGACACTACAGCTGAGGAGCTCACATACACTTATGTGTATGATACATAAGGCAGACAGCTGGCTAGATCTGAATTCTCATGTAATCCGCTGATCTCACGAAGATGAAGGTATATAGGCCATCGAAACTTTTCACTGTCTACTTCTGAGTACTGTGTACAGTGCGCAGCGAACGTTTTATCAACAACACCCCCTAAATTTGTTTGTACCAAAAGAGTCCATTCATCATGCTTTGAACATTGAGTTCGTACGTCTGTTATTTCTATGTGAGCGTATTTCTGTAGTAGTACGGTTCTGTTGAATGTAATGGTCGGTGGAGCATGCATTTAAACATGGTGGTTTTAATGAGGTGCTGTAAGCTGCAGGTGTAAAAACTATGGTCTGGGGGTAGCTTCTTCGATTAGTAAACGTCCTCCGTCCCAGATTCGAAACCCGCGATCGCTTGTATATTGATTAATAATCAGCACTGGCGGCCAGCGGCTTCCGACATAAGAAGTCACCCTCATTCTGTCAACGGCCTTTTCAGAGAGGGTGGAAGAGCGGAGAGAGGTTCAGGACACTGTCTTGTCCTTAGGGTGGGAAACTGCCCTTTAATGAGGAGGAATCAGCAATGATCAACAGCATGAAAATACAGAAAGCAATGGAAACCACTGCATTAAAGACACATACCGTGTACCCACAGGACACGTGGCCTATAACTGAAAAAAGTGATATGATGATCTCTCCATTCGCAAGAGATTCTGGAATATCCATCCATTCCCATCTGTGGAAGGAGCTTGAACGTGGTGGGGAAGCTAGAAAATTCGAAAAGGAAATTGCAAAGGCTGAATCTAGATAGGGGTCAGTGAAGTGAAATAGAAATAAGACAAGAATTTCTAGTCAGATAAGTATAGGGTAAAATTAACAGCTGCAGAAAAGGGTATAACGGGAGGAGGATTCATTATGAATACGCAGGTAGGGCAGAGAATGAGCTACTGCGAACTGTTCAGGGATAGGGTTGTTCTCATCAGAATCGACAGCAAACCAACACCAACAACGATAGTTCAGGTATACATGCCGACGTCGTAAGCTGAAGATGAACAGATAGAGAAAGTGTATGAGGACAAAATGGTTCAAATGGCTCTGAGCACTATGGGACTCAACATCTTAGGTCATAAGTCCCCTAGAACTCAGAACTACTTAAACCTAACTAACCTAAGGACATCACATACACCCATGCCCGAGGCAGGATTCGAACCTGCGACCGTAGCAGTCCCGCTGTTCCGGACTGCAGCGCCAGAACCGCTAGACCACCGCGGCCGGCGAGGACATTGAAAGGGTAATGCAGTATGTAAAGGGGGACGAAAATCTAATAGTCATGGGCGACTGGAAGGCAGTTGTAGGGGAAAGAGTAGAAGAAAAGGTTACCGGAGAATATGGGCTTGGGACAAGGAATGAAAGAGGAGAAAGACTTATTGAGTTCTGTAACAAGTTTCAGCTAGTAATAGCGAATACTCTGTGCAAGAATCATAAGAGGAGGAGGTATAGTTGGAAAAGGCCGGGTGATAAGGGAAGATTTCAGTTAGATTAATTCAAGGTTAGAGATTCCGAAATCAGATACTGGATTGTAAGGCGTACCCAGGAGCAGATACAGACGCAGATCACAATGCAGTAGTGACGAAGAGTAAGCTGAAGAGATTAGTCAGGAAGAACCAACACGCAAAGAAGGGGAATACTGAAGTACTAAGGAATTACGAAATACGCTTGAAGTTCTCTAAGACTATAGATACAGCAATAAGGAATAGCTAAGTAGGCAGTGCAGTTGAAGAGAAATGGACAGCACTAAAAAGTGCAATCGCAGAAGTTAGAATGTAAAATGTAGGTACAAAGAAGGTAACTGCGAAGAAACCATGAGTTACAGAAGAAATACTTTAGTTGATCGATGGAAGAAGGTAGTACAAAAATGTACAGCGAAATTCATGAATGCAGAAAGACAAGTCGCTGAGGAATGAAATAAGTAGCAAGTGCTGGGAAGCTAAGGCGAAATGGGTGCATGAAAAATGTAAAGATATCGATAAAGAAATGATTGTCAAAAGAAAGATTCAGCATGTAGGAAAGTCAAAACAACCCTCAGTAAAATTAATTCCAAGGATGGTAACAAGAACGCAACAGGAATTCCGCTGTCAAAAGCAGAGGAGATACCAGATAGGTGGAAAGAGTACATTGAAAGGCTCTATGAGGGGAAGATTTGCCAGATACTATATAAGAAGGAACATAAGTCGATTTAGAAGAAATATGGGATCCATTATTCGAATCAAAATCTAAAAGATCTTTGGGGGACTTAAGGTCAAAAAAGACAGAAGGGATAGATAACATTCCATCAGAATTTCTGAAATCGTTGGGGTAAGTGTCAACAGAACGACTATTCACGTTTCTGTGTAGAATGTATGAGTCTGGCGACGTACCATCCGACTTTCGAAAAGATATCATCCACACAGTTCCGAAGACTGTAAGACCTGATAAGTGCGAGAATTAGCCCACAATCAGATTAACAGTTCATGCATTCAAGTTGCTGGCAAGATGAATATACAGAGGAATGGAAAAGAAAATTGAGAATGTCTTAGATGTCGACCAGTTTAGCTTTAGGAAAGGTAAACGCACGAGGAAGGCAATTCTGGCATTGCATTGATAATGGAAGCAAGACTAAAGAAAAATCAAAACACGTTCGAGGATTTGCCGACCTGGAAAAAGCTTTCGACAGTGTAAAATGGTGAAAGATGTTCGAAATTCTTTGAAATATAGCGATAAGCTAACGGGAGAGTTGGGTAATATACAATACTTACTAGACCCATGAGAAAACAGTGAGAATTGACGACCAAGAACGAAGTGCTCGGATTGAAATGGGTGTAAGACAGGGATGCAGTCTTTTGCCCCTACTATTCAGCCTGTACATCGAAGAAGTAATGATGGAAATTAAAGAAAGGTTCAGGATTGGGTTAAAAATTCAAGGCGAAAGGATAATAATGATACAATTCGCTGATGACATAGCTGTCCTGAATGAAAGTGGAGAAGAATTACATGATCTGCTGAATGGAATGAACAGACTAAAGAGTACAGAATATAGATTGAGAGTAAATCGAAGAAAGACGGCCGACCGCAGTGGCCGAGCGGTTCTAGGCGCTACAGTCTGGAACCACGCGACCGCTACGGTCGCAGGTTCGAATCCTGCCTCGGGCATGGATGTGTGTGATGTCCTTAGGTTAGTTAGGTTTAAGTAGTTCTAAGTTCTACGGGACTGATGACCTCAGAAGTTAAGTCCCACAGTGCTCAGAGCCATTTTGACGAAAGACGAAAATAACGAGAAGTAGCAGACATGAGAGCAGTGACAACCTTAACATCAGGATTGATGGTCGCGAAGTAGATAAGTTAAGGAATACTGCTACCTAGGCAGCGAAATAACCAATGACGGACGGAGCAAAAAATACATCAGAAGCGGACTAGCACTGGCAAAAAGGACGTTCCTGACCCAGAGAAGTCTACTACTATCAAACATAGGCCTAAATTTAAGGGAGAAATTTCTAAGAATGTACGTTTGGGACACAGCATTGTTCAGTAGTGAAACATGGGCTGTGGTAAAACCGGAACAGAAGAGAATCGAAGCATTTGAGATCTAGTGCTACACACAGATGTTGAAAAGTACATGGACTGATAACGTATGGAATGAGGAAGTTCTGCGCTGAATCTAAGAGGAATGAAAAATGTGAAAAACATTGACAAGGTGCAGGGACAGGATGATGGGACATCTGTTAAGACTTTCATGGTACTAAAGGGGGCTGTAGAGTGCAAAAACTGGGGAGGAAGACAGCAAATAATTGAGGACGTAGTTCGCAGGTACTACTCTGAGATGAAGAGGTTGGCACAGGTGTGGAATTCGTGGCAGGCCCCACGAAACCTGTCAGAACACTGATGACTCAAAACAAAACAAAAGGAGAGAGAGAGAAAGAGAGAGAGAAAGCAAGCTGCAGAATTCTATCCTCGACAGTTAAGCGTTGCCTTGAGCGTGTATAGGTTGTAGTAGACCATGACAAAAGCTAACATAGTGTGTACCGTTTCGATCTGTTGGATGTTAACGTATATTCATTTTAAATATGTTGCGAGTTGGGCTGGCCCTGGCATTTTACTATTATATCATTTAGCGCACTGAATGTATTACAAAACCACACTTATGTATAAAAATTAAGGGTGAAAGGAACTTTCGCATGATGTGTCAGTGTAAAGTAACATAGTTCGATGAAACATGGAATATACAGAGAAAGAACTGGTACAGTACTGTAAAGAAGATAACAGAAATGACACTTTTACTCAAAGCCTCGGTGGTTCCTTATGGTCATATGGACATTACGAAAGTCGGGACATGGTTCTTAATAGGGTATATGATCATCATGGATGGCAATGGATGCCCTCCAATACGCTCGCCATAAGATTTTTAAATTCTTGTGACAGGGCGTTCAATTTCTCCACCAGTACGGTTGACAACTGTTGGGTGGTCGTCGCCGCATCTGGACGTACTGCAATACGTTTCCCCAACGCATCTTGTATGCCCTCAGTGGGATCTAAGGTGGTGGAACGGTAAATCAGACGAGTCCACTCGCCAAATACCCTCTCGTTTGAAGATTTCCACTTCCTGCGCTACTCGATGCGGTCTCACAATGCCATCCATAAAAATGAAGTCAGAGCCAAATTCATTCCGAAGATACACATGTATTCCGAAGATACACAGTGTCGCGATAAGGTTGGTCGGTGAGTGTATACTATAGTGTTCAAAGATTTGGAAGCCAGTACGCCCATGCAGCATGTCTTCTCACATCATAGCAGCTGGACCACCAAGACGGATCCTCGTACGGCGAAAGGCAGGAACACCTAACTCATCAAAAATGTTCAAATGTTTGTGAAATCTTACGGGCCTTAACTACTAAGGTCATCAGTTCCTAAGCTTACACACTACTTAACCTAAATTATCCTGAGGACAAGCACACACGCCCATGCCGAAGGGAGGACTCGAACCTCCGCCGGGACCAGCCGCACAGTCGATGACTGCAGCGCCCCAGGCCGCTCGTCTAACCCCGCGCGGCACCTAACACATCCAAAAACACTAAGTTTTGCGAACATGAATAGTTTAATCCATTCACGCTCATTTGTCCATGCCTCTACAATTAGCCACCGCTACCACTTCTCAGAGGCCACAGTCCTGACATACACGCCCCATGTATGTCAGGACTTCCTCAAAATGTTCCATAGCACCGTGTCCACTTTTCCGGCTGGTGATGTGTAGGGTGAACCTGAACTCCACCGACAAAATTTCGAAGATTTTCGTGCGGCTTTTTCTATGCATTTTGATACAAGTGACTCGTTACAGAGTAACTGCAATTCGTCTGATTTCTTATCCCAAATTTATGTTTGTATCCGCATTGCACTTAAAGTATCTGCACAACGCTTCGAATTTAGCCGGTTTCCGCTGCGTGCCTTGCTTTTTCCACTCAGTCAGCCGGCCAATGTGCCCGAGCGGTTCTAGGCGCTTCAGTCCAGAACCACGCTGCTGCTACGGCCGCAGGTTTCGAATCCTGCCTCGGGTATGGATGTGTGTGATGTCCTTAGATTAGTTAGGTTTAAATAGTTCTAAGTCTAGGGGACTGATGACCTAAGATGTTAAGTCCCATAGTGCTTTGTGTGATGTCCTTAGGTTAGTTAGGTTTAAGTAGTTCTAAGTCTAGGGGACTGATGACCTCAGATGTTAAGTCCCATAGTGCTTAGAACCATCTGAGCCATACATTCAGTCACGGTACTTCCTGTTGACAAAATGGTTCAAATAGCTCTGAGCACTATGGGACTTAACATCTGTGGTCATCAGTCCCCTAGAACTTAGAACTACTTAAACCTAACTAAGGACATCACACACATCCATGCCCGAGGCAGGATTCGAACCTGCGACCGTAGCAGACGCGGGGTTCCTCCTGTTGACAATCTTGATATCCACATTACCCTTAACCTTCAAGCTTCAGTATTGCTCTATTGTCTTGGGTTCGTTTTTCGGCAATGTTGCTTGTGTCAGCTTGCTATTCACGGAATGGCCCAGCAGGCCATTCAGAGAAGCTAACTGAATCTGGGTGGTGTAGCTGATACTCATCCACATGTGGTTTCCACTATTGTTGACAAACAGATGACGGAGGTCGTCAGTGGGCATATAACGACCCCATTGCCTCTTTTCCTGAACTCAAATTTACTGAGGTGACAAATGTCATGGTATAGCAATATGTACATATACAAATGGCGGTAGTATCGCTTACACATGGTATAAAAAGGCAGTACATTGGCGGTGATGTCATTTGTACTCAGGTGATTCATGTGAAAAGGTTTCCGACGTGGTTATGGCCGCACGGCGGAAATAAACGGACTGCGGAATGCTAGTTGGAGATGGTCGCATAGGGTACTCCGTGTCAGAAATTGTTAGGGGATTCAGTATTATGAGATCCACAATGTCAAGAGTATGCCGAAAACACCAGTGGCCGACGGCCTTCACTTACCGACAGAGAGCAGCGGCGTTTGCGTAGAGTTATCAGTACTAACAGACAAGTGAATAAGCAAGCAACCGTGAAATAACCGCATAAATCAATGTGGGACATACGACTTAGATATCCGTTAGGACAGGACAGCGAAATTTGGTGTTAATGGGCTATGGCAGCAGATGACTGAAGCGAGTGCCTACGCTAACAGCACTACGTCACCTGCAGCGCCTCTCCTGGGTTCGTGATCATATCGGTTGCACCCGAGACGACTGAACATCGTGATCTGATCAGATGAGTCCCGATTTCAGTTGGTAAGAGCTGATGGTAGAACTCGAGTGTGACGCAGAGGCCACGAAGCCATGGAAGCAAGTTATGAAGTCGTTGTGCAGTGTGGTGTTGGCTTCATGTAGTGTGTGCTGTATTTATATGAAATGGACTGGGCCCTCTGATCTAACTGAACCGATCATTGACTGGAAATGGTTGCGTTCGGCTACTTGGAGACAATTTGCAGCCATTCATGGGCTTCATGTTCCGAAACAACGGTGGATGACGATGCACCATGTCACCGTGCCACAGTTGTTCTCGGTTGGTTTGAGGAACATTCTGGACAAATCGAGCGAATGATTTGGCCACCCAGATCGTCCGACATTATCCCAGTCGAACATTTATGGGACACTCTTCTACATCTACACTTACACGATTACTCAGTAATTCACAATCAATTGCCTGGGAGAGGGTTCACTGAGCTACCTTTAAGTTATTTCCCTAGCGTTCCACTCTCAAACATCGTGCGGGAAAAATGAACACTTAAATCTATCTGTGCGAACTCTGCTTTCTCTTATTTTGGTATAATTATCACTACTCCCTATGTAAGTGGGCGCCAACAATATACAGGGTGATTCAAAAAGAATACCGCAACTTTAGGAATTTAAAACTCTGCAACGACAAAAGGCAGAGCTAAGCACTATCTGTCGGCGAATTAAGGGAGCCTTAAAGTTTCATTTAGTTGTACATTTGTTCGCCTGAGGCGCTGTTGACTAGGCGTCAGCGTCAGTTGATGCTAAGATGGCGACCGCTCAACAGAAAGCTTTTTGTGTTATTGAATACGGCAGAAGTGAATCGACGACAGTTGTTCAGCGTACATTTCGAACGAAGTATGGTGTTAAACCTCCTGATAGGTAGTGTATTAAACGTTGGTATAAACAGTTTACAGAGAATGGGTGTTTGTGCAAAGGGAAAAGTTCTGGACGGCCGAGAACGAGTGATGAAAATGTAGCACGCATCCAGCAAGCATTTGTTCGCAGCCCAGGAAAATCGACTCGCAGAGCTAGCAGAGAGCTGCAAATTCCACAATCAACTGTATGGAGAGTCCACATTGGCACTTATCTGTCCGTAACTACCTGAACGTCAACTACCCGAGGCGATGGATCGGCCGCCAGGCAGCCCGTGACAGAGCACTTCATCACTGGCTTCCAAGAAGCCCTGATCTTACCCCCTGCGATTTTTTCTTATGGGGGTATGTTAAGGATATGGTGTTTCGGGCACCTCTCCCAGCCACCATTGATGATTTGAAACGAGAAATAACAGCAGCTATCCAAACTATTACGCCTGATATGCTACAGAGAGTGTGGAACGAGTTGGAGTATCGGGTTGATATTGCTCGAGTGTCTGGAGGGGGCCATATTGAACATTTCTGAACTTGTTTTTGAGTGAAAAAAAAACCTTTTTAAATACTCTTTGTAATGATGTATAACAGAAGGTTGTATTATGTTTCTTTCATTAAATACACATTTTTAAAGTTGTGGTATTCTTTTTGAATCACCCTGTATTTTCACACTCTGAGGAGAAACTTAGTAATTGAAATTTGAAGAGAAACTCCTGCAACCACGAAAAACCCCTTTGTTTTAATGACTGCCACACCAGTTTGTGTATCACATCCGTGGCACACTCTTTCCTATTTCGAGTTGGTACAAAACGAGCTGCACTTCTTTGAACCATTCCGTCAGCCCTATCTGATGCGAATCCCACACCGCACAGCAGTACTCCAAGAAGGGAACCGGCGAGCGCAGTGCAAGTACTCTCTCTGGCAGACCTGTTACATTTTCTAAGTTCAAATGGTTCAAATGGCTCTGAGCACTATGGGACTCAACTTCCAAGGTCATCAGTCCCCTAGAACTTAGAACTGCTTAAACCTATGCAACCGAAGGACATCGCACACATCCATGCCCGAGGCAGGATTCGAACCTGCGACCGTAGCGGTCGCGAGATTCCAGACTGTAGCGCCTAGAACCGCTCGGCCATACATTTACTAAGTGATCTGCCAATAAATGGCACATCTATGTGACCGTTCCAATTGAAGTTATTCGTAATTTTAATCCATAAGTATTTACTAGAGTTTACAGTCTTTATATTTGTGTGATTTATCATGTAACTGAAATTTATAGGAGTCTTTTTAGTGCTCATGTGGATGACTTAACACTTTTCATGATTTAGATTCAATTGTGAATTTTTGTGCCATACTGATATCTTGCCTAAACCATTTTGCAATTCGTTCTTATCATCTGCTGACGTTACATGACAGAAAATGACAGCATCATCTGCAGTCAATCTGATGGGACTGTTTATATTCTCTTCTAAGTCGTTTATGTAGATCAGAAACAACAGAGGCCTACAACACAGCCTTAGGAAACGCCAGATGTTACTTCTGTTTTACTCTATGACTTTCTGTGAGTTACTACGAACTGTGACCGTGCTGACAGGAAATCATAAACCCAGTCACGCAACTGAGACGATACTCCATTTGTATGAAATTTAATTAGAAGTCGGTTCTGAGAAACGGTGTCAAAAGCCTTCCGGAAATCTAAAAATATGGAAACAATTTGACATCCCCTGTCAATAACACTCATTACTTCGTGTTGATAAAGAGCTAGTTGTGTTTCACAACAACGATACTTTCTGAATTCGTGTTGGCTATTTGTGAATAAATCGTTTTCTTCGAGGTGATCCACAATATTCGAGCAGTCCGCAGCTCGTGGTCGTGCGGTAGCGTTCTCGCTTCCCACGCCCGGGGTCCCGGGTTCGATTCCCGGCGGGGTCGGGGATTTTCTCTGCCTCGTGATGACTGGGTGTTGTGTGCTGTCCTTAGGTTAGTTAGGTTTAAGTAGTTCTAAGTTCTAGGGGACTGATGACCATAGATGTTAAGTCCCATAGTGCTCAGAGCCATTTGAACCATTTTTTGAATATTCGAGCATATATAATGTTCCAATACCCTACTGCAAATCGACGTTAGTGATTCAGTGGATTACTCATATTTTCTTTCTCGTACTAGTGTGATTTGTGCTACTTCCCGGTCTCAGGGTACAGATCCTCCTACGAGCGAACGTTTCCTTATAACTGTTAAGTATGGAGCTATTGTATCAGCGCACTCTGAAATAGACCTGACCGGTAGACAATCTGGACCTGAAGACTTGTCATTTTTAAGTGTTTTATGCTGCATCACTACTTCAATGACATCTGTTTGTAAGCTGTTCACGTCGGCAGTTCTTCTTGACTCGAATTCTAAAGTGTTTACTTTGTCTTCTTTTGTGGAGGAATTTCGGAAAACTGTTTAGTAACTCCCCTTTAGTGACGCTCTCATCAATAACATCACCACTGTCATCGCGCAGTGAAGATAATCGATTGCGTCTTGCCACTGGAGTACTTCACATACGACCAGTATCTCTTTCGGTTCTCTGACAGATTTCGTTGTAGACACAATTAAAGGCATCACGCATTGAAGTTCACGCTAAATTTCGAGCTTGTGTGAGACTTCGCCAATCTTGGGGATTTTGCGTTCTTTTAAGTTTGACATGCTTTTGTTGCTTCTGCAGTAGTGTTCTGATCTATTTCTTGAACTATGGGGATGAGTACCATATCTTATAATTTATTTGGTATATACCTGAGGTCGATATTATTTCTTTGAATTTAAGCCATGTCTGGTCTGCGCTTACATAGTCAAATTGGAAGGAGTGGAGACTGTTTCTTAGGAAGGCGTCAAGCGAATTTTTATCTACTTTTTTAAATAGACGTATTTTGTGTTAATTTTTGGTGAGTTTGGACTTTACAGTATTCAGTCTAGCTACAACAAACTAATTCCTGTATTTTCAGGATTATTTGTTGCTAAGTGACGGCGTCCAATCGAACAGGAACTGATTAAATTCAGCTTGAGTAATTCCTTCTGAAAATGCTGAAAACGAAGCTTCTGCTTGCTGTATACGGTCACCACGTTCTGAAGGAGCGAATTTTGAAAGCGAAATTTGTTGGTTCGTTTGGAACAGCTATCAAAGTTAGTTTTTAATAAAGTTAAAATTTGCTTTCGAGAACAAGATATTTACTGGCTTCCTCTCACTACCATAAGTCTTTTCAAAATCCTTTCAAAGTTAGTACTTGTCATTAGTATACAGATAAAATATTCTGGAAACTTTAAGAAAGCGACTTTATGCAAATCAATTTTATTCAAGTGACGTGTCAAAACGAACCATCAGAAATACCTCATACTCTGGCTCTTTAAATTTAAGCACTGCTGTTGCTGATGTTATCTTGTCGTTACATTTGAACATAAAATGCAATATAAATTAAATGGATTATAAAATCAAACAGTAATACTCAGTAGTTGTAAATGACGTAATATTGAACAAAAACACACCTGACCACCGAACGAGTTGAATAAAAGTTAGCTCTCCTTTATAGTAACGATCGTTAGCTGGTTCGTAGCTGGCCTTGCTATGTTCAGTGCTGTTGAGAATGTGGAGCCAAAAACATATCTTTAAATTCTTCACTGGTCTGGTTACAACGATATAACAATGGCGTCCCCAAGACTGCACACATTCAGCCGGCTTTAATACCGTTGATCCTGGTAATTCTTGCAATTACATCTGATAATTACCAGAGAGGACTTTTTACTATAGAGGTGTTAATAAACCTCGTTCTCCAATAATTAGTCCAGATGTTAGCGCAAAGTGTAAAGTCCTGTGGAGCACATCAGAACACATGATCCTTCATTGCCACTTCTGTCCAGCTCAGTCCAGCTGCAGGAAACATTTTTCCATATAATAGGTGTCCCCAAAATGGAACCCGACAAGGCTACACATTACCCCCGTCTCAGGGCTATCCTCCAGGTCTACCTACTTCACTTTTTCACTTGCAGAAAAGGCGTTCACCAAACGGGGACCTCATTCAAGCCTAATGGCGTCCTTCTTTCTTATATGTGTTTTTATTTTTATTGCAATAATAATTAATACCAAGTTAAGGATGAGCTCAGACTGTACTTAAATGAGATATTTAATATTCTTAACTAGCTGAGTATACGACTTTGTCTGTTTATATATATTTATTCAAGTCTTCTATCAGTCCTTCTTCTCCTTCCCCTCTTCGTGTTCATCTCCTCCTTTTCCCCCTCCCGCCGCCCCGCCCCCATTCTTTCCACCTCCTCCACCCCCACGTCCTACACCTCTATTCATTACTGATCTCCCCCCAATCCCTCTCTCTGTGCATCTCCTATCACCTCCACCCTTTTCTCTCTGTCCGTCTCCTCCAACTCTGTCCACCTCTTTCTCATTCTCTTCTATGTCCATCTCGCCCTCTGCCCTCTCTGTCCACTTCCCCCTCCTCCATTCTCTCTCCATCTCCTCCTCACCATTACGTGTGTCCTTATACTTCTCCCTCTTCTCTCTCAATGTTATTAGCCCCACCCCAGTAGGAGAATAATGCTTACTCTAAAGTATATCTTTCCAGATCGTAACTAATATGTTCGCTGAAATCGTTCCAGGGACTTAAAATAATCTTTCTACCCGTTACTTCCAATGCATCTAATACATTTCACACCTATTTGTACATATATTTCATACGTGTGTCCAGTAAATTTCGCCCTGCAATTTCATTTTCAGGCAACTAAATGTTTATGTGTCATATCTCTTGAACTATGTGTCGTTGAATGATCTAATTTTGCTGGTACATTCAGCAGCATATGTGAATACTTTGTGCAAAATTTGTCGCTAATATGATCAGTAGTAAACAAATGTTAAATTAAAATGTTATGCTTCGTACGGCAGTTTTAATTAATCAACCACGGAAATGTAGTTAGCGATAATTTTTTTTTCCTTTCATCATTTTGTTGAGGGTTGTCTGCGAGAAAAAGTTTCGTGAAGGTTCGAAATTATCTGTAAAGTTGGTTGCACGTCATTAAGAGCCCTCATCTCAAATATTAGATGACTAAATTATGGGTATTCGTGCGTCGTGGGCTACACTACTTTTTCATTCCCACCCTGGCCACTTTAATAGGTACGTGGTTAATACCCAAAAAGCGATACTTTCGGGACAGTAAGTGATATCTGTACTGAGTTTGGTTGATATCCGTCCAGTGGTTTAGGAGGAGATGTGGAACATACACACGTGGATACATTTAAACGCATATCGTTCTTCATAATATGTATGGATTCTATAAAAGTAGTTCGACCGTGTATTTATCATTGTAATTAAACCTTCAGAGAACTTACCAAATAGCCACATCAGATTTTGACAGCAAACTACATTACTGGCCATTAAAATTGCTACACCAAGAAGAAATGCAGACGATAAACGGGTATTCATGAGTCAAACATGTTATGCTAGAACTGACATGTGATTACATTTTCAATCAATTTGGGTGCATAGATCCTGCGAAATCAGTTCCCAGAACAACCACCTCTGGCCTAATAACGGCCTTGATACGCCTGGGCATTGATTCAAATAGAGCTTGGATGGCGTGTACAGGTACAGCTACCCATGCAGCTTCAACACGATACCACAGTTCATTAAGAGTAGGGACTGGCGTATTGTGACGAGCCAGTTGCTCGGCCACCATTGACCAGACGTTTTCAGTAGGTGAGAGATCTGGAGAATATACTGGCCAGGGCAGCAGTCGAATATTTTCTGTATCTAGAAAGACCCGTACAGGACCTGCAACATGCGGCCGTGCATTATCCTGCTGAAATGTAGGGTTTCGCAAGCATCGAATGAAGGGTAGAGCCACGGGTCGTAACACTTCTGAAATGTTACGTCCACTGTTCAAAGTGCCGACAACAACAACACGTGACCGAGATGTGTAACCAATGGCAACCCGTACCATCACGCCGGGTGATATGCCAGTATGGCGATGAGGAATACACGCTTCCAATGTGCGTTCACCGCGATGTCGCCAAACACGGATGCGACCATCATGATGCACCCAGGTTCGTCGTTGAGTACACCATCGCAGGCGCTCCTGTCTATGTTGCAGCATCAAGGGTAACCGCAGCCATGGTCTCCGAGCTGATAGTTGATGCTGCTGCAAACGATGTCGAACTGTTCGTGCAGATGGTTGTTGTCTTGCAAACGTCCGCATCTGTTGACTCAGGGATCGAGACGTGGCTGCAGATCCGTTATAGCCATGCGGATAAGACGCCTGTCATATCGACTGCTAGTGATACGAGGCCGTTGGAATCCAGCACGGCGTTCCGTATTAACCCCCTGAACCCACCGATTCCATATTATGCTAACAGTCATTGGATCTCTAGCAGCAATGTCGCGATACGATAAACCGCAATCGCGATAGGCTACAATCCGACCTTTATCAGAGTCGGAAACGTGATGGTAGGCATTTCTCCCCCTTACACAAGGCATCACAACAACGTTTCACCAACCGAGCGACTGCTCCGGTCGCAGGTTCGAATCCTGCCTCGGGCATGGATGTGTGTGATGTCCTTAGGTTAGTTAGGTCTAATTAGTTCTAAGTTCTAGGCGACTGATGGCCTCAGAAGTTAAGTCGCATAGTGCTCAGAGGCAACGTTTCACCACGCAACGCCGGTCAACTGCTGTTTGTGTATGAGAAGTCGGTTGGAAACTTTCCTAATGTCAGCACGTTGTAGGTGTCGCCACCGGCGACAACCTTGTGTGAATACTCTGAAAAGCTAATCATTTGCATATCACAGTACCTTCTTCCTGTCGG
This sequence comes from Schistocerca americana, assembly GCF_021461395.2. Taxonomy (NCBI): domain Eukaryota; kingdom Metazoa; phylum Arthropoda; class Insecta; order Orthoptera; family Acrididae; genus Schistocerca; species Schistocerca americana. Next base: position 408,299,080 of record NC_060126.1, on the reverse strand, counting down.
TAAAATTTCGCGTCTGTAGCACGTCATCTTCGTGGTGTAGCAATTTTAATGGCCAGTAGCGTATAAAGATAGACACTAACATTATTTCGTTATAGGCAGAAAGTGCCGAAGCGGACGACACCGCTATCCTCACGTGGCGGGAGACGGCGGCCTCCGTGCTAAAGGTGAACGTGCGCTGTCTCTTCCTGTTTGGCTCGTGGCCACTTGTCGATTCGTGGCTGTACCACGCCTTCTTCGCCGTCGTCTTCGTCTCGAACCTGGGAAACATGACGGAGGCGGCCCTGGGACTCTACCTCGGGCACGGCGGGCTCCAGGAGATCACGCTGGTGCTGCCCAACACGCTGACCGTGGCCAGCGGCGTCTTCAAGATGATTTTCTTCTACCGCGACCGCGGCCGCTACTACGGGCTTGTGAGGCGCACCGACCGGCTGACCACGCTGCAGTTGGCCGTCCCTGGAGAGGACGCGGCGGCCATCGTCCGCGACGCCGCCAGACACTCGCTGAAGCTCTCCTCCTCCGTGTACGCCTTCGTCTCGCTGCAGATCATCGTCTGGTTCCCTATGCCGCTGATCGCTTATCCCGGCCAACGCAAGCTGCCCTTCGTCCAGCTGCCCTGGAACAACAACACGGAGATCCCCGTGTACGAGCTGTCCTACGCTCTGCAGTGTTTCTCGTCCTTCACCATCATCTTCATCACGCTCGGCATGGACTGCCTGTTCGCGGTGATCATGATCCACGTGGCTGCTCAGTTCGAAATACTGATCACGCGTATTCGGAATCTGCGTCTTGACTTATCAACGAGTGTAATCCAGCAAAAACCAATTTTGTCTCAGCACAGCCGAAATTCTAGGACGTCCATGAATACACCAACAGAGTCTAAGGAAATCTTCCAACATCAAATAACAGAAGCTCACGATAAAATGTACAGAGACCTATGTAACTGCGTCGAAGTTCATCAAGAAATTATCAGGTAAGTAAAATACTTTTCATTTTTTCCTAGCAGCACTCATTCACACGAAAAAATGTGGGCGTGATAAATATTGTTGTTGTGGTCTTCAGTCCGAAAACTGGTTTAAAGCAGCTCTCCTGTTACTCTATCGTGTCCAAGCCTCTTCATCTCCGAGTAACTAATGCAACCGACGTCCTTCTGAATCTCCTTACTGTTTTCATCTCTTGGTCTCTCTCTATGATTTTTACCCCTAACGCTTCCCTCCACTACTAAATCGACGATCTCTTGATGTCTCAGAACGTGTCCTATCAACCGATCCACTCTACTAATCAGGTTGTGCCACAAATTTCTTTTCTCCCCTGTTCCATTCAGTATTTGCTCATTAGTTGCGTGATCTACCCATCTAATCTTCAGCATTCTCGTGTAGCTCCACATTTCAAAAATTTTTATTCTCTTCTTGTCCAAACTGTTTAAATTCCATGTTTCACTTCCATACAAATACTTTCAGAAAAGACTTACAAACATTTAAATCTGTTAAATGAAACAACAAGTTTACTGTTACCAGTCGCCGTTTTATTTATTTCCACGACGCGTTTCAAAGGTTTAAACCTCAATTATCGGGTGGATTTACATTAGTCAGTATGACATTTGTGTGTGTATTGTGTTACGATTTTTTGGAGGAACTTGTGGCACTGCCTAGTGGAGAAACAAGACACTATTTCAGAACATGGTTTTGGATTTCTTCTGACAAAAAATTAAACTGATATCTAATGGTAAACATAAAATAAGCAAACTAGAGTACCTCCAGTGCTCACAGATTCCTTTCGCTGTCGTAACACATCACATGTGTACTGCCATATTTGTAAACAAATGTGGCGTCTGAAATCTGCTGGTGTAATGTTCGTCATTGCGACCTTTTCGGCACTGTTTTTGTACTCGAAAATAGCCTTGAGTGCCTGACTGGGCTGATTAACTTTAAATGCGAACATTTTAGCTTAGGCTTTACCGTGACTATTATTGACATTAAATGAAACAAGTTTACTGTTACCAGTGACCGTTTTTTTTAATTCCACGACGCGTTTCGAAGGTTTAAACCATCATTAGGCTATTTTCGAGTACAAAAACAGTGCCGAAAAGGTCACAATGACGAACCTTGCACCCAGCAGATTTGAGACGCCACATTTGTTTTCAAATGTGGCAGTATACATGTGATATGTTACGACAGCGAAAGGAATCTGTGAGCACTGGAGGTACTCTAGTTTGCTTATTTTATGTTTACCATTAGATATCAGTTTAATTTTTTGTCAGAAGAAATCCAAAACCATGTTCTGAAATAGTGTCTTGTTTCTCCACTAGGCAGTGCCACAACTTCCTCCAAAATATCGTAACACAATACACACACAAATGTCATACTAACTAATGTAAATCCACCCGATGATGGAGGTTTAAACCTTCGAAACGCGTCGTGGAAAAAATAAAACGGTGACTGGTAACAGTAAACTTGTTGTTTCATTTAATGTCAATAATAGTCACGGTAAAGCCTAACCTAAGATGTCCGCATTTAAATTTAAATCTATATTCAGTGATAGCAAATTTCTTTTATTCAGAAACGCTTATCTTGACACTGCCAGTCTACATTTTATATTCTCTCTGCTTCGGCCACCGTTAGTCATTTTACTGCCCTAATAGCAAAACTCCTCTACTACTTTCGTGTCTCGTTTCCTATTCTAATTCCCTCAGCCTCACTTGATATGATTCGACTAGATTCCATTATCCTTGTTCTGCTTTTGTTAGTGTTCATCTTAATTCTCCTTTCAATATACTGTCCATTCCGTTCAATTGCCTTTCCAAGTCACAGCATCACAATTTCATTGACAAACCTCAAAGTTTTTACATCTTCTCCCTGAACTTTAATTCTTACTCCCAATATTTCTTTGGATTCCTTTACTGCAGGCTCAAAGTACAGATTGAACAACATCAGGGATGGGCTACAACCCTGTCTCACCCTCTTCTCAACCACTGCTTCGCTTTCATGTTCCTCATTCTCTACAAACGCCGTCTTGTTTCCGCAAAAGTTGTATATAACCTTTCGCTCCTTATATTTTACCCTTTATATCTTCAGAATTTAAAACAACGTATTCCAAGCGACAATGTCAAAAGCTTATTCCAAATCTACAAAAGCTATAAACGTAGGGTTGCCTATCCTCAACCTATCTTCTACGATAAATCGTCGGGCGTCAGTACTGCCTCACGTGTTCCTACAATTCTTGATAAATAAATGGAGCTATTTGATCTCTCAGGTTTTCTCGGTCTGATTGATTAACAGTGTGCTTTCGGACTGTTCAGTCGATTTGTGCTTTTCATTTTATGCACAATTTTTTCTGCCTTTGACAAAGATAAGAAATCGAAAGGGCCTGGATTACCTTACATGTAGCAGGCTATTAGAAGAGTCGAAGAGAGATGGGAGGAACATCAGTGACACATCCGACTAAAATAGCCAAGGAAATCAGTTGTTCTCAGTGTACTGTCTCGAATATAATCGTGGAATGACGTATTATGAATAAGTATTGTGGTGCAAACGTCAGATTGCTGTGACAATGTGCAAGCTTACCGTCGGTGGGGTTTAACGGATTGCATGAATAAATGAATTTCAGGTACTCTCCTATTCCGTCATAATTTTCTCTGAATTCATGCCCCTGCAACTTGTACCTTTCACTACCCTCAGATATTTGCTATGCGAATCTCAACCTCTTACAGTGTGTCAGGATTGTTGGTAGAATGGCTTCATTTGATAAGAATGACCCGAATTTTAACTGCATGTATATTGGTTCTACATGGAATCTGAAACTCTAATCAGTTTAACAATCCAGCGGATAACGCTAACTATACCTCGAACCAACATATTCAGTAGAAAAGGCGGTTCCTATTTTCATTTTCTCATGACCACGATTAAGCTGCTATTGACTTTTGTTCCATTAGCGCTCTAAATTTTTCTTTTCAGTGCTAATGAACACACTCTGCAGTGAATGAAGGAAGGGAGCGTTAATTTGTTTATATCGATAGCAAAATGTGATTCTTTACAGTCATATAATATTATTATTCTGAAAAGAGCTTTGAATATGGTGTTGCATAATGAAGATTCTTGGTACGGTAAACAGAATACCGGATTCTCGGTATGATAACCACATTTGAAATAATGAAAACAAAACTTTTACCTTATTTGGTCTTCAAAGCACAAGTTTATAGTACAAGGCATGTATTGATTTGAAAAAATAACACAAATTAGAGCAAAAATGTATTCTTTGAAAAATTATTTACTCTTTGACTTTTGAACTTTACCATATTTCTGAAAATATTTTTATTGGTTAATACTGTATTTTCTTCATAATACGATTCAACGTAATGAGTACAATGCTTATACAATCCTGAATGAGTCCAATCCATACTTCCACACTTATAGTACAAATGCGGAAGTAACTCTGTCTGTTACGTTTTCGTGACTAAACCGCTGAACCGATTTGTGTGAAATTTGGTACAGAGGTAGCTTGAACCCAGCGGAAATACATACGCTGCAATAGAAAGTAGAGTAAATCGACAGTAAGAGGCTGACGTATGAAATGGAATATCTTTTTTTATAGCAGTGTACATAAACCGAGGAAAAACATGGGCTAATTTAGGATTTTTAAAAAATTCAACCCCCAAGGGGGTGAAGTGTAGAATGGAATATCTTTTTTACGTCAGTGAACATAAACCAGATTACAGAATTATTAAATTTGTTGCATAATGTACACATTTTATACGATAATGTGCAGCCACTTCAATAGCACGATGCGTAGATGCGCACTCCTGCCCACGCCCCTCTGCACATAAGGGTCGACAGGAACACTGTAGGTGGCTTGTCGTCATTCGCTGCTGGGGCAGCTGGAGGAGGGGGGGGGGGGGGGGGGGAGGGGGAGCCAGTGTGCACATCATGGGCTGTGCTGTGCTTACCTGAACAGGCAGGCATACGAGAGCAGCTGACGTTATTGCACATACATGAGGTTGTTAATCAACATCACTCATCATAGCAAAACTACTTATATGTGACCACAGCTGCTGCTAACAGATGATCAGCTATAAATGGCAGTGCGAACCAACAATGGTTGACAGTCTGATTAGACTTCATCCAACAATTATACGCAACAGCATAGCTTGCAGCATCCAGAGATAGAAACTGCACTCGCCTGAACATCTAAAAGTACACTATTAATAAAGTGAACTATTGCTTTGTGGCTAAATGGATAAGACTACAAAGCCAGAAGTCCAGAAGTAATTTGTTGTTCCTAGGACGTTTCTGGCACTTATCAGTTGTTTTCATCTGGCAATGATTTCTAAATGGCATGCACCATGTTTCCAGTCGACTTCAAACTTGAGGTCCACAGCTATTGGCAAGGTTAGTCCCACACATCGATAAATACGACACATTACGTTCATTACCCCGAGTTGTCAGTCTACTACTTTTAATGCGCTTAAGAAATGTTTTCACATTACAGAGTTCATTGCTCACATTATCTTTTTCTTTCAGATTTGTCAGGCATCTGGAGACCATGATGAGTCCTATTGCAATGACGCAGTTCGTCTTCAGCGTCCTGGTCGCCTGTGTTGCACTATATCAAGCTACCTATGTAAGCGCTTTTTCTTTTCTTTTTTTTTCAATGCTCTTCTCAGTATGTAGGAAATAATTAGCGTAATGTTTAGATGAAAAGTAAAATTCATTTAAAAACTGTTTAAAATTACGAACTGAAGGAACATTCCAAAAACAATGAGAAATATGACTCTGATATTAATTCCATGTGTACATCCTCAACTTGCAGCAGGGCTACTAGAGATTTCCTGTTAGATATTAGTCCTAATTTCGACTAATATTCATCTCCAGTTAATTTCTAGAGAGTAAAAGGAAAACTCCTAAGAGTAATAACCTTCCAACATTCTAACCGGGAAATTCTAATGATTGGATAACGATGCTTCATATATGGACTGTTGAACCACAGCTATATACATTTATGTAAACAAAATAAAAGGCAGGCTTCGACGAACCTGACCTACAAATATTACATTGTTCTTTGCAGACACAAACGTAGGTTAATTGGATAACAGCATAGGAAAATTATTTTTTCATAGTATCTCTGTAAGCAGCTGAAAGTTATCTTTGTTTTACCATTCTCAGACGAAGAAACAGCTGGACGTCCATCTGCATCCGCTCCTAATGTCAACATCGAGAAGCGTCTACACCACTTCCAAAGAAACAAGTTGCTGGTGAGGTAGCAGCAAACCAGATAAAAACCAGTCATGATTCAATGTGCTCAACTTTCAATAGAAGCATTGTGAGGTCGGTTCCAAAACGACTACGTGAAGAGCGCAAGAGTAATAGACCAAAAATTTATCATAAATTATAGGTGCGTCATGTTGACATACTTGAAATTTCACTGAATGAATCATCACTAGAGACAGAAGGTAGATTCATCAGTTCGAACAAGACGGCAAACGCAAGAGCAGTGAATTTATTAACTCAAATGTTCAGCCAGAAAGAAATTCAAGTAAACTCTTGCAGGATAAGTTATACAGTTTTTAAAACTCACAAGGACCATTTCTGGATCATTTTCTGGCAAAGTGTAAATACAGTGATATCATTTCCAACAAGCTGCAGTTTGCAATTAGAATCAGACTCCGAGGTCGACGGACGGAATGTATTTTCTTTTAGCATGGCAACGCGCTTCCACCAGCCACCGCTCTGCATTTCAGTGTATGGAGGCATTCTGCGTAGATATCCGATCTAACTACGTCGGATCGCCGATTGGTTGGTCCATTCAATGATGTGTTTCATTCTCGCGATACCATAAAACACTAGCAATGATGGCACAAAAGCACTGAAAACAACGGTGAAAATGTAAAAAAAAAAAAAAAAAAAAAAAAAAAAAAAAGATGGCATTGTAAGTGTTTAGTATCATTGTGTGATGAATTATAAAAATTGAGAGCGAATACTTTTAGACTTATCCTCGCAAGGCGATAACAGTCACAACAAGACCTATGAGAAGTAATGCTAATGTTCAGATTTTGTATCACTTCCAGTTACATAGCAACTGTGAAAATGATCTGCAGTATCACAAGCATAACGAACTAATGTCGCTACGCTGATAAGAAAGAGACCACTGTGAGCAATAGCATAGTCATAAATCAGAAAAACCATAAATTTTAAATAGTCATAGGAGTGTGTTGGTGGTTTCATACTATCATGAAACGCAAACGGCAAATGAAATGAATTCAATGAGGGTGCGTCTTGCCCTGTAATGATTTGAAAAAACATAACACCGGCTCCTAGTTCTTTGTACAGTCCCTCGTAGATATTCTAGTGTTTAGGGCACTAAATAATTTCTGAATGCAAGTCCCCCGACAGTGTCAACTATTTGTTTAGCAGGTAGTTTGTATAAGGCCTGATAGATCTACTCTGCTGCAGCAAAGCAGCAGGTTACACATATGTGGCCGAAAACATAACTGCGGAACATTCCCAGCATACCGTCATGCTGGGTCTGTCCCCGTAAGGACAAAATGCAGACAAATTGTGTATTGTTACATAGATCCCTACAAACTCTAAGGCATTTTGTCGAGCAATGTGTAGTATCCACACTTCAGCATGGTGCTGAGACTAATTCGTTTTCGGTGTCGAATATTGACATGAATTTCACTTGTCACATACGTAACTCTTCATACCGTATAATGCCCCACCATTCCAGTGACCTATCGGAACGTTCCGCTCGTACATAAATGACCTTGTGGATACCATCGGAAGTTCACTGAGGCTTTTTGCGAATGATGCTGTGGTATATCGAGAGGTTGTAACAATGGAAAATTGTACTGAAATGCAGGAGGATCTGCAGCGAATTGATGCATGGTGCAGGGAATGACAATTGAATCTCAATGTAGACAAGTGTAATGTGCTGCGAATACATAGAAAGAAGGATACCTTATCATTTAGTTACAATATAGTAGGTCAACAACTGGAAGCAGTTAATTCCATAAATTATCTGGGAGTAGGCTTTAGGAGTGATTTAAAATGGAATGATCATATAAAGTTGATCGTCGGTAAAGCAGATGCCAGACTGAGATTCATTGGAAGAATCCTAAGTAAATGCAATCCGAAAACAACGGAAGTAGGTTACAGTACACTTGTTCACCCACTGCTTGAATACTGCTCACCAGTGTGGGATCTGTACCAGATAGGGTTGATAGAATAGATAGAAAAGATCCAACGGAGAGCAGCGCGCTTCGTTACAGGATCATTTAGTAATCGCGAAAGCGTTACTCCAGTGGAAGAATCTGCAAGAGAGACGCTCAGTAGCTCGGTACGGGCTCTTGTTGAAGTTTCGAGAACATACCTTCACCGAGGAATCAAGCAGTATATTGCTCCCTCCTACGTATATCTCGCGAAGAGACCATGAGGATAAAATCAGAGAGATTAGAGTCCACACAGAGGCATACCGACAATCCTTCTTTCCACGAACAATACGAGACTGGATTAGAAGGGAGAACCGATATGAGGTGCATTCAAGTTCTAAGGCCTCCGATTTTTTTTCTCCGGACTGGAAAGAGATAGAAACATGCACATTGTTTTAAAATGAGGCCGCGTTCATTGTCCATATGTCCCAGAGATGGCAGCACTGTACGGCAGATGGAATTTTACCGCCAGCGGCGAGAATGAGAACTGTTTTAAATACTTAAAATGGCGACATTTTCCTTACTTGAACAGCGTGCAATCATTCGTTTTCTGAATTTGCGTGGTGTGAAACCAATTGAAATTCATCGACAGTTGAAAGATACATGTGGTGATGGAGTTATGGATGTATCGAAAGTGCGTTCGTGGGTGCGACAGTTTAATGAAGGCAGAACATTGTGTGACAACAAACCGAAACAACCTCGGGCTCGCACAAGCCGGTCTGATGACATGATCGAGAAAGTGGAGAGAATTGTTTTGGGGGATTGCCGAATGACTGTTGAACAAATCGCCTCTAGAGTTGGCATTTCTGTGGGTTCTGTGCACACAATCCTGCATGACCACCTGAAAATGCGAAAAGTGTTATCCAGGTGGGTGCCACGAATGCTGATGGGACGACCACATGGCTGCCCGTGTGGCATGTTGCCAAGCAATGTTGATGCGCAACGACAGCATGAATGGGACTCTCTTTTCGTCGGGTGTGACAATGGATGAGACGTGGATGCCATTTTTCAATCCAGAAACAAAGCGCCAGTCAGCTCAATGGAAGCACACAGATTCACCGCCACCAAAAAAATTTCGGGTAACCGCCAGTGCTGAAAAAATGATGGTGTCCATGTTCTGGGACAGCGAGGGCATAATCCTTACCCATTGCGTTCCAAAGGGCACTACGGTAACAGGTGCATCCTACGAAAATGTTTTGAAGAACAAATTGCTTCCTGCACTGCAACAAAAACTTCCGGGAAGGGCTGCGCGTGTGCTGTTTCACCAAGACAACGCACCCGCACATCGAGCTAACGTTACGCAACAGTTTCTCCGTGATAACAACTTTGAAGTGATTCCTCTTGCTCCCTACTCACCCGACCTGGCTCCTGGTGACTTTTGGCTTTTTCCAACAATGAAAGACACTCTCCGTGGCCGCACATTCACCAGCTGTGCTGCTATTGCCTCAGCGATTTTCCAGTGGTCGAAACAGACTCCTAAAGAAGCCTTCGCCGCTGCCATGGAATCATGGCGGCAGCGTTGTGAAAAATGTGTACGTCTGCAGGGCGATTACGTCGAGAAGTAACGCCAGTTTCATCGATTTCGGGTAAGTAGTTAAATAGAAAAAAAATCGGAGGCCTTAGAACTTGAATGCACCTCGTAGAGGTACTCAAGGTACCCTCCGCCACACACCGTCGGGTGTCTTGCGGAGTATGGAAGATGTAGATGTAGATGTAGAAAATGGAGAAGCTGGAACCACATAGGGTACAAAACTGCTGATGTGCAGTAAAGAAAACATCGATCTTTAACACACATGGAAGTAAGTTTCCTCTGGAAAGAGGTACAGTCCAGAATCGATATGCCACTCACGTGATCATTGAGAAAACCATGCTTTCGACGCAGAAGGTTGGAGATACCCGTTTGGTAAAACATCGTGTCCTGCTGTTATGTGAGGAACTCCGTAACTGCCTGCTGCAGATTCTACTCTTGCAGGAATCGTTGAGCCTTCGACGCCTTTTTTAAAAGACCAAAAGCATGGTAGTAGCATTGGGAGAGGCCGGGGATATAGGGCGAGTGCTGTAGTGTCTCCCACTTGAGTTGGCTTAACTTCTGTTTACGCCATTTGCGGCAAGCGGATGCGCATTATCACGAAGCGGCAGCACCCAGCAAAGAGTGGTTTTCGACAAACATGCTGCCGCTACACATTCTTCATTCTCCGATGGCTATCTACCGGTATTTGTCCTTCGGCAGCGGAAAAGAGTAACAGCACAATGTTAGTGTTTGGACGCATTTGCAGGGAAGACACGAATGCCACACTGATCCGTTACCTACACGTCGGTGCTTATATACTCGCATCGGAGTTGTGCTACGTTCCATCCACTCTGCAGCAACGCCCTCAGACGGACACTTTTTGATAAATTTAATACTTGCAATCTGTAGAAAACAAGTACGAGGAGCGTTCAATAAGTAATGCAATACATTTAGTTTCTGAAAGCAGATTGGTTTTGTTCAAGATTTCAATACACCGCATTATTTCCCACTCTTTTGCCTACAAAACCCTATTTTTCGGCGTAATCTGCGTTCAATGCGACGGCCTTACAGCACCTTACTGGGAGCGCCTGTATGTACGCACAGCACCACACTACTCGTCGACGTCGGAAACAAAGCCTTGTTGCATTAATAACCTTCTCATCATTCACGTACAGCTCCCGTGGAGTGCATCCTACATTGGGCCAAACAGATGAAAGTCGGATGGTGTGAGATCTGGGCTTTAGGTTGGATTAGGAAGAACAGTTCAATAAAATTTTGTGAGCTCCTCTCAGGTGCACAGACTTGGGAGAGGCTTTGTCATGGAGAAAGAGAAGTTCGTTCACATCCGTGGTTCACCCCCAATGAGCCTCTCCGCACCTCCCACACTGCAGAAGTCACAGCTGTGTGCGCCGGCCGGCACGCGGGACAAGGGACAGGTTTGCACGAAGTTTTTGCGATAATGACAAACGCCTCGCCCAAACGACTCGTCGTGCTTTTGTTCACTGTCACCTGCCCGTAGATTTCCTGTAAGCACATATGAATATCTGCGATGCTCTGGTTTTCCGCCAAAAGAAACTCAATGATTGCTCTCTGCACCTCCGTTACAGACGTCAATTTGAAGGCTATGTATAGCGTAGCGCAGAACTTCATGAAACTATAGAAGCTGAAGCGAGAATATTTCACGATGTCCCACAATAAATTCCACATCTTTTCACCCAGAACTCTCCGCGAAAAAACTGTATTGCGTTACTTATTGAATGTCCTCATACATTTAGAGACATGTACCTCGAAAAAAGGCCGTTGCTCACTGCAGCGCATAAAACTGCAGGTCTTCAATGAGTCAAACAAGAAACTGGACATCAGCTGACTGGAATCGTGTAGTGTGATCCAACGAGTTGCGACTTTTCCTCGTTTGCAACGAGGCAGGGTCTCGAGTGCGTCGACTATCCAAAGAAGCGTTTAGCGCGCACTTAGTTGGTACACGTAGTTCAGGACGGAAGTTTTGGGGTCTTTCTTTTAGCATGACATGGGACCATGCATTGATGTTAACAGTGAACATGAACCAGGACGTTTCTTTCAACATTCTCGGTGGACAAGAGCTACCCTACAGATTCTGCTGTCCAATAGGCATGGGCACACAATAACGTGAGAGACGCGAGGATGCTTTGATTCAGTTCCTAGTCTGATAAAAATTGAATTTACCTGTTAATGTGAGATTGTTCTTGGAGATTTCCCACGTTCATCTAATCGTATACAGGCCTTGGGCTACACTTTACCTAACCAACCAAATAAATAAATAAAACAAAATTAAAAATGTACGCTTCAGAATACTGGGTTCGTGCATAAGTTCGTAGAATTTTTCCATAAGTTTAGTAAACACAACTGGTACAAATGGTTTAAACGGCTCTGAGCACTATGCGGCTTAACTTCTGAGGTCATCAGTCGCCTAGAACTTAGAACTAATTAAACCTAACTAACCTAAGGATATCACACACATCCACGCCCGAGGCAGGATTCGAACCTGCGACCATAGCGTTCGCTCGGTTCCAGACTGTAGCGCTTAGAACCGCACGGCCATTCCGTCCGGCTACAAATAACAGAGGTTCAAATGGTTCAAATAGCTCTGAGCACTATGGGAGTCAACTGCTGTGGTCATCAGTCCCCTAGAACTTAGAACTAATTAAACATAACTAACCTAAGGCCACCACACACATCCATGCCCGAGCCAGGATTCGAACCTGCAACCGTAGCTGTAGCGCGGTTCCAGACTGTAGCGCCTAGAACCACTCGGCCACCCCGGCCAGCAACAGAGGCTTTAATCATCAATAATGGTGTGGTAGGAGCTGATAAGGAGTGATAAAATGCCAGACTAACATGAAATCAGACATCCTTTGAAACAAATTTATTAACAAACAATTCTTACACAACAGTTACTAGAAAACATATTGTCCGATCTCTTTATTATTTTTTTTTTGTTAGAGGGTACCATTATAAGGCTTACTCTTAATTAATAATATTTACACTGATCCAACATCAAGGGTAAAATACCGTTGATGCAGTAGTGCCAAACTTGAGACCAAAGTAATCATAAAATCAATTAAAAGTTACAACTCAAGCTCGGTAACTATTTGTGATAAAAGTTTAAAACTCCCAAGGCTATCTCAAAATGCCTATAGTAACCTTTAAAGAAATTTATTATAGCAAACTGACTGCAATTCAGACCTATAAATAGTATTCGGAGAAATACAATTTAACGAAGCACTTGAATTACACTACAACTTACAGCGGAACCACATAATCACAAGTTGTGTACACTCCAGTTTTTCTCGTGCGACAGTACTAAATTTGCTCATTTACTGTACAGGAGTACCGAACAATTTCAAACAAGTATAGGTGCAAGCTTCTCGAGATGAAAAAAAATTAAGAGGCGTGAATAGTTCAACTACAAAATGTAATTATTTTATTCAACAACAAATTTGTAGCATTAGAATTCATACGCTGGTACCTTAGTGGGTTTGCAGGACCGCAATCTTGCCATCTTCTTTTATTTCACGTCAGCCATGTGCATATTTCCTGGCAATACATTACACACGTCATTAAATTGGCGTGATAAGGCCTGAAACAGGAATCAGTCAGCACTGTTCCCACAACGTACATACAAATAATGGGCCCCACCACGCCAAACTCAATGACAACTTTGTAACATGAACAGTTAAAACAAACAAATGACCTATCACTAAATAGTGAAACTAATGGCGCCCCACAAGAGCAGACTCAATTACAGTTTTGCAATATGAACAACCAAAACACATAGATGGGCAAGTGTTCAATAATAAGGTTGCTCAGCTTCAGGTGGAGTAATTCAGTACTCGTGTGTCATTGCAGCCAGGGCGCAGCGACAATAGTATAGTGACGGCTGCACAGACGAACCTTTGCTTTAACTGCCGATCGCCTTGGGGCGACACCAGTATTGTGCAACCGAAATGCTCTTTCATGCAAAAGGGGAGCTCCTTTCCAAATTACAGCTTCCCAAACAACGACTCCCAACTACAATTACGAGCGCTATCACTCCAAGAGGGGCCAAGTCGTTTTCCGCCAGGTGGCTCAAATGGCTCTGAGCACTATGGGACTTAACATCGGAGGTCATCAGTCCCCTAGGACTTAGAACTACTTAAACTTAACTAACCTAAGGACATCACACACATCCACACCCGAGGCAGGACTCGAACCTGCGACCGTAGCAGTCGCGTGGTTCCGGACTGAAGTGCCTAGAACCGCTTGGCCACCGCAGCCGGCTCCCCGCAAAGGGCCCCGCTCGCCAACCTATTTGTGCCACTGCTAATTCAAGACCCCATCCCTGCCCGAGCCACGCCCCTTCGCGGACCACATTCACACCACAATCCTCTCTGTCAAAGAGATTCTACACAACCAGCGATTCCACCAGAGAGGCACAAAGTCGAAAAATACCAAACTTTTCGGGATGTTTCGACGCACGGCACAAATAATATACCTACATCTCCTTCACTATTTATAACTTTCCGATTCGGCGACTATAGAAATCACGTAATTTCGAGACGAAGAACTCGTCGACCCACCTTCGGAGTGCTTTTTCATTCGGAAACGACGGTCCTTGTAGGCTGTTCAAGAGAGAGCGGAAAAGGTATCTGAGGGCGCAATATCAGGTGAATGAGATGGGTGCGGAATCCACTTCCGAATCCAGCTCCTGCGTAGTGTTTTCTGTCAGTGTAGCAGTATGCGGGCGGGCGTTTCGTGGAGTAACATCACATCACGCAGTCTTATGATCCTTTTTCTTGGATCGCGTCTGCAAGATGTCTCACTTGTTGACAGCAAATGTCAACAGTGACAGGTACGCCGCGGGGAAGCATTTCGTAGTAAACCACAACGTCGCTGTCCCATCAGATGCATAACATTATCTTTTATGGACGCTTGCAGGCCTTTGTACCTGGAGCTGCTGCTTTGTTTGAGCTCAACCATTCTTTCTTTCCTTGTGGTAGCATAAACACACCACTTCTCTTTCTAATAACGTTACAGGATAGGAATATTCGATACTGTTCATGAGTCAATTGTTGACGAGCCAGCAGATGTTCACATTGGCCACCCACTGATTTTTGTGACTTTTAGAGCTTGTGGCACCCATACACTCGATTTCTGCACCTTCACCATTGCATGCAAATATCGCACGACGATGAAATGATCACAGTCCATCACATTTGCCAGTTCTCGAGTACACTGATGTGAACCATTGAGGATTAATGCGCTTAAACAGTCATCAAACACCAAGGGTCTTCCTGAATGTGAAGAGTCACTAATGCCAAAATAATCCTCCTTCAAACACGAAAACCATTTTCTTGCCGTGCTTTGTCTAATGGCATTACCCCTTTAACAAGGAGCAAATGTTTATGGCTTCCCCCGCTGCTCTCACCCCTCTACTGAAGGCAAAGTTCTCCCTTTCCTTCTGATAATGTTTATTGTTGTACATTTCGGCCAGTCGGCGCGGCAATTTGAAAACAGAAAGCTTTCCGGCAAATCACGTAATAAATTCCGCCGTAAAGCGACGGAGAGATTAAGGTATGGAACGAAACTTACTGAAGTATGGTACCGGACAGGCTGTAAAAATAAGAGAGAACGTACATTCGCGATAAAATGAGACCAAAAGTAAAAAATAATGCTATGTTTCTCAAATACTTATACTGGTTATTTACGTGCCCCTATGTGAAACTCGCGAACGTACACATCGTTCAGAGGCACGCACGGGCTGTCCCTGTGGCCTATGTAAGGAAAAGTTGGGGAAAGAATGCATTTATTCTATCTTTAAAGAAATAAACTGGATCGGACTTCGTAAAAGGAAAATAGTTACATGTTCCATGTGGCTGCTTACCATGCCCTAAGAACAAAATTAAATAAGGTCGCCACAAAAGGAAGTAGGTAAGCGCATGCACGTACCTCAGTTATTACAAAGCGTCGTGTCGAAGATCGGCGCCCAATCTTATTTGAGATTTCCAAGAAATAACTTCACTGGATTCCAGGTTGCGGATTCGTTGGACCGTCAATGAAAAACAGTGTCGAAACGTTTTTGTATGGTACATATTCAG
Source organism: Schistocerca americana (assembly GCF_021461395.2). Classification (NCBI taxonomy): domain Eukaryota; kingdom Metazoa; phylum Arthropoda; class Insecta; order Orthoptera; family Acrididae; genus Schistocerca; species Schistocerca americana. Next base: position 408,283,257 of record NC_060126.1, on the reverse strand, counting down.
CATATTGCACACAACACATTCTCATACGTATTTACAATTCGAATCAAAGATAAAGAAAGACGACTCTTCATCGAGAAAAAAAAATTGAAGGTGAAGCGGTTCTTTGTTTTTCCGCGCTATCCCTTCCTACAGATTACATGCATCTTTGAAAATAAAGCCGTTTTAAAATTATTATAATATTTACGGAAAAGAGAAAAAACAACAAACAAAAATAAAAAATGAATATTTAAATAGTTCTTCTTCAAAACAGAAGAATATGTCGAAAATGTTCCGATTTCTCCACTTGGCACTTCATTTTCTAGCGTCCACAGCTCAATTCACTATGTCCAAATGATAAAGTGACGATATGTAAACTCAAACTACAATTAAAAATGAAATCGTTAAATAAACCCATTGCAACTTGAGTACCAAAAAACAAAAAAAATGCTACGAACTTATGCATCAACCTAATACATTTACACTACTGGCCATTAAAATTGCTACACCAGGAAGATATGCAGATGATAAACGGGTATTCATTGGACAGATATATTATACTAGAACTGACATGTGATTACATTTTCACGCAATTTGGATGCATAGATCCTGAGAAATCAGCACCCAGAACAACCACCTCTGCTCGTAATAACGGCCTTGATACGCCTGGGCATTGAGTCAAACAGAGCTTCGATCGCGTGTACAGGTACAGCTGCCCATGCAGCTTCAACACGATACCACAGTTCATCAAGAGTACTGACTATCGTATTGTGACGAGCCAGTTGCTCGTCCACCATTGACCAGACGTTTTCAGTTGGTGAGAGATCTGGAGAATGTGCTGGCCAGAGCAGCAGTCGAACATTTTCTGTATCCAGAAAGGCCCGTACAGGACCTGCAACATGCGGTCGTGCATTATCCTGCTGAAATGTAGGGTTTCGCTGGGATCGAATGAAGGGTAGAGCCACGGGTCGTAACACATCTGAAATGTAAAGCCCACTGGTCAAAGTGCCGTCAATGCGAACAAGAGGTGACCGAGACGTGTAACCAATGGCACCCCATACCATCACGCACGGTGATGACGATGACGAATACACGCTTACAATGGGCGTTCACCGCGATTTTGCCAAACACGAATGCGACCATCATGATGCTGTAAACAGAACCTAGATTCATTCGAAAAAATGACGTTTTGCCTTTCGTGCACCTAGGTTCGTCGTTGAGTACACGATCGCAGGCGCTCCTGACTGTGATGCAGCGTCGAGGGTAACCGCAGCCACGGTCTCCGAGTTGATAGTCCATGCTGCTGCAAACGTCGTCGAACTGTTCGTGCAGGTGGTTGTTGTCATGCAAACGTCCCCATCTGTTGACTCAGGAATCGAGACGTGGCTACACGATCCGTTACAGCCATGCGTGTAAGATGTCTGTCATTTCGACTGCTAGTGATACGAGGCCGTTGGGATCCAGCACGGCGTTCCGTATAACCCTCCTGAACCCACCGATTCCATATTCTGCTAACAGTCATTGGATCTCGACCAACGCGAGCAGCAATGTCGTGATACGATAAACCGCAATTGTGATAGGCTACAATCCGACCTTTATCAAAGTCGGAAACGTGATGGTACCCATTTCTCCTCCTTACACGAGGCACCACAACAACGTTTCACCAGGCAACGCCGGTCAACTGCTGTTTGTGTATGAGAAATCGGTTGGAAACTTACCTCCTGTCAGCACGTTGTAGGTGTCGTCACGGGCGCCAACCTTGTGTGAATGCCCTGAAAAGCTAATCATTTGCATATCACAGCATCTTCTTCCTGTCGGTTAAATTTCCCCTCTGTAGCACGTCATGTTCGTGGTGTAGCAATTTTAGTGGCCGGTAGTGTAGTTCAGTCTTCATTAAAAATTATAAAGCGTGAAAATTATACATTAAATCCACCAACGTAAACAGATTTGTTGGTTGCAAGCTGACAAAGTGTGCTAAGGACGTGAAAGTTTAATAAACATTTCATTACGTTTCTTCCCTTTTGTCCATTTCGAGGATTATTTATGTGCTAATTTTTGTTGGTTATTTTCGTTGATATCCAACGGGATTTTCTCAGTAGTCGTGATTTTTTTCTGTTCGTGACTTTTAACTTTCAATCACGTTAACCCCAATACGACTAAATTATTTCTCTAAATATTTTCCAGGTTTTTACGTAGCTTGTTGTATAGACTACAGTTAGTTATAAGAGGATGCAATTTCAGATCGTTGAATAAAAAATGTGACATCTATAATCACGTTGATAACATAAGAAGATGTACTTCCCATATACTACTGAAACATTTTTGCATTTTAGCTACCAGAGTTATTTGCCTTAAAACAGGAAACGGGTATCTATAATCTGATTGAGATGGAATAAATTTTCCTTACTTCTTGTGTAATTTAACTCCTAGGGCTCAACTCGTTTTCAGACTCAATGTATCAAGTATATCAACGCAGCTGTTTTAGAATCTTGGTCCCTACTGAAAAAAATTATGCGGACGTCCATGAGTATACTATTATGAGATCGTTTCCCTTTTCACAATTGGCTGTACTGCTATTTCCTGTATTACTGGTGTGACTTATCCCAATTCATCATAGCTCCACTGCGGTGGAAATGTTCTCTAAGCGTAGAAAATATCAGTGCACATGTTCTGAAGCATAGTCATGTACTACGTTTTTAACGTAATAGACTTAAATATTTATAACGCAATTCAGTAGAGTGTACTATACAAAGGACAACTGGACGGTTTTTGATTAGTGTTTATAAGACGAGTGCTTTATATTTTTTTACAGCCCAAATTTTTTTTCTTTTGTTTTCAGATTTTGACATTGTTTTTATAATATACTTAATCTGCCTTATTTAATAATTAATTGACAGGGTTGTAATAATCTATTTTGTGTTCTGAGAGAAAAAAGCATCAAAATTATAGTTTACTATGGAGCTAATGCACTGAATGTATAGAGTGTAATGCTACTTACCAAATATAATGACAACTCAGTATAACTCTCTGACCATTAAATAGACTAAAATGTACAACCCAGATAGATACCGTTGTATTCCAAACTTGACGATGCTGTATCAATCGTCGGGTATATTTTGACTGAATGTGAAATGTAGTTGTTGCTGGTACGTGTCACCATGGTTAATTTGTACATCATATTGTATTTATAAGATCACATGTATGCACAGTAATAAATAATCATTTACTACTTTTTCATATTGTACACATGTAGTATTCACGGTGAAAAATGTTAAAAATAAGTGCTTAGTTACTTAACTGAGTATCATACTGCATTAAATATATCTTAATAAAATTGTATGCTCTTATTCTGTACTTTCTTTACTGTATCCTAGTTCCACTAGATCATAACCTCAAGTTTGAAGCTGGTTGCAGGATAATAAACTTAAAAAATTGCAGCTCGTGGTATTTTTTACAACAAAATGTCATGTAAGCGTCTCTGTTTTCAGAGCGAGGACCTCAGCGCAGTGTTCCGGTGTGCTGGATTCCTCCCCGTTCCGGGTGGCCAAGTTTATCTCTACTGTTGGGCGGCACATCATGTTATGGAACAGGTAGTTCATGCTGCCAGTAATTCTTGAGAGATAATTTATATTCACACCTAATAATAAGAATAATCCTAATTTTCAGTACTGGTCTACATTTATGGTGTCATGTAACTGATAAAATACTGATTTACAAATAAATGTAAGAAAGTTCTCATGAAGTACTTCACCTTCAAGTCCGTAGAAGTTGCCTAAAATTGGGACATCCCACATACGTAGAGCGCTCTACCGGTTCTCTTTAATAAATTGCAAGAAGAGAAAATGTAGAGTAACCTCGAAAATGTTTTTGGGAGACCACTATTCATCACAAAATTTTGTAGACTTACTTAAATGACTTAATGTAGCAACATGTTTCGAGGTACACGTCTCATCTTCAGCCTTCAGTAGCAACACAGAAACTTCCAGAATGAGATTTTCACTCTGCAGCGGAGTGTGCGCTGGTATGAAACTTCCTGGCAGATTAAAAATGTGTGCCCGACCGAGACTTGAACTCGGGACCTTTGCCTTTCGCGGGCAAGTGCTCTACTATCTGAGGTACCGAAACACGACTCACGCCCGGTACTCACAGCTTTCCTTCTGCCAGTATCTCGTCTCCCACCTTCCAAACTTTACAGAAGCTCTCCTGCGAACCTTGCAGAACTAGCACTCCTGAAAGAAAGGATATTGCGGAGACATGGCTTAGCCACAGCCTGGGGGATGTATCCAGAATGAGATTTTCACTCTACAGCGGAGTGTGCGCTGATATGAAACTTCTTCTGGCAGGAGAGCTTCTGTAAAGTTTCGAAGGTGGGAGACGAGATACTGGCGAAGTACAGCTGTGAGTACCGGGCGTGAGTCGTGCTTCGGTAGCTCAGATGGTAGAGCACTTGCCCGCGAAAGGCAAAGGTCCCGAGTTCGAGTCTCGGTCGGGTACACAGTTTTAATCTGCCCAGAAGTTTCAACACAGAAACTTTTAACAAAAGTACGCATAGATAATTACAGTTGTTCATACAGTATTGGTGTGCGCTGTGATCATCTTTGTTCATATGAAATGACTGCCATCCTGTAGTACTTTCATTTACCTCACCATTGTTCACAAACATGGAAATGACATAACGCGACGTCTTGTTTCTACTGTCCAGTAAAAACAAGATGGAGGTAAACCATCTTGTAAACTGCAAAGTTGTGATGTCATGTTTTATGAGTCCTTTGCAAGTTAGTGAACAATCCAAGGTGTATTAGCGATGGAGGTAACTGAACACATCACAAGAAAACAGTCGTTTCATATGAACAAAGATGACCACAGCAAATGCCAAGAACGTAGAAAACAAATTTAATATCTATGTGCATTTTTGTTAAGCTTTTTTTATTGCCACTGTAGCCTAGAGATGAGGTTTATACCTCGAAACATGTTACTTCAGTAAATAAATCATTTAAGTAGGTCAACAAAATGCTAAATGTTACGACTCATGACAAAATTTTACACGGAAACAAATATCTTTGCACATTTTTGAAACAGTCAGGATCGATTAAGAGTCAATATGGCTTTAAACTGTGGAATAACCGTCATCAACAATTTCACAACTACTGCGAGATGTCATATTGTTCTAATTTCTCCGCACATCACGAAAGTCAGCTTCATCCAGCAGATGTCGTTTACTCTAGCTTCATTAGTCGGTCGACTGGATCTCTTCTTATCCTGACGAATCCAACGAAGTATTCCCTAAGTGAATCTTTCATTTCCTCACGCTATATTCTCAGCTTGTATCTGTGTCGCACAACAGTCGTCACTTTTCTCTTTCCGTTATTTGTCTTTCTTACAAGCGCCCCCCTTCCGCCCCCCCCCCCCCCCATCCCCCAAGCTCATGTACTACGTCAGAATGACGAAGAGATATGGTTTGAGAGAGAGGGATGACTCACGCCGAAGCGTGGAGAGAAACACAGGCAAGAGTGTCATTGACTTTATTACATTGAAGGAACACGCCGGCTTTGTGCTGAACTCGGCGATGGCGCCGCACAGAGTGTGTGGGTCAGCGCCAATGCTGGAATCTGTAGCGTCGGTGTTCGGTTGCCCACTCTTACGGACGCAGCGATCCTACTCGCGCCACTGCTAAATGGTTACCACGTGCGTTAACTGTGCCCGTGGCCCGGAACTCGGCTAAACTGCTTGTAACGCGCCCGGGGATACAACTGGGTGGGGTGGTACCTTAAACTGGTTGTCGTTCCTGCTTTTCTTGACCGTGCGCCCTGTCCACACCACGTACCTGGTAATTCCGCGGCGGTCGTACTGTTCTGCTCCACACTGCTGCTGGCTTGCCTGAAATTATTTATCGAAATACCCCAGCGAATAAGGGAAGCCACTCAACGTTAAGCACAATACTGTTCTACGTCTGGTATGAACATCTATATTCTGGGACGAGACGGAAATCAAAGGTTGCGCTGTTTACACTGTAAGTCGTAAATGTTTATCCCAACTGACAGTCTTGATGATTATCTGTCCACTTGGACGAGCGTACGCGTACCGAACACGGCGCGGATGATTGTTGATGATGCGGAAGCCGAATGGTCGCACAAAAGTTCTTACGCTCGTGACGCATACACAGATATTTGCTACCAGTCCTCCTTGACATTAGTAATAAATTTTATCACTGTTTACAAGGTTAAATTTACAGTTCACAGTTCTTCAGTTGTACGAGCGTGCGCGTAACCGTCGCGGCGCGGCTGATTGTTGATAATGCGGAAACGATGATCGAACGCACGTCCGCAAGCTCGCTACAAATCACTGGCACTTGACTGCACTCTTTTATGATAACTAATTTGTTACTGATTCACATCAGTTCATTCTGGGAGACCGAACACGGCGCGGATGATTGATACAGTACGGTACGACATGCAACGAGAGGATACACATATACTTTATCAGCAGCACTGATCATTTTTAAATTACTTCATGACGCACTTTCCTCTGAATCATTTACTTATTTTATCATTTTGCTGTAATAACACTTGTAGCAACACACTTCAACTTCCATGCTAACAATGCCCCTCACATGCAGAGCTACACACTACACAACATAACAGTTCCGTGTCCCGCGCTCGACTCTGCAGACGCGGATGCCCGCAAAGATACTCCACAACTCAGCCAGCGATATGACAATACGCTTACATGCTCCTTCAAGCGCGACTCGTGGACCCCATGTACAGCACCGGAGGGAAGCAGCCTTAGAAGCTCCGGCTGTCCGCACAGAGCAGCTCGTTCAGTGCCCGCAGACAGCTCTGCACACGGGAGGCTGCGAGTTCGCGTCCCGGTCCAGCGCCTGCTGACGGCAGCGTGCTGTCTGCCGGACGATGCCACCCAGAGAGTGGAGACCAGCAGGCCTCTCGCTCCTCGCACCAGTGCAGTTCCAAGGTGCGGCGCGCCCCGCCACAGCAATGACGTGCAACGGAGGTTGGAGAAAGCTTCAGCGGGGCGGTTGGCCGCCGATATCCATCACCAAAAGGTCGTCGTGTTTGGCCTGCAACTTAAACAATCGTCATTCTCTCTGGTTCTAGACGTATACAGAATGGAGACACGACTGCCTGCATTGAGCCTCCGGGCTCGAGTATTTGAATATGTTTCTCCTACGCCTCTGGCATAGTTTCTCTGGAGGGGACAAGTGCAGTGCTCTTTGATAATTACAACGTCAGTTTTCCTCGGCCCACTTCGGTCCCTACACACAGGTCACTGGGCGCTATTGTAACTGCAAGGTATGGTTCTTCACAGCATGTCAGCGCCCTGCACAGCCCTGATTTCTTCACATTTGTATACAGTGCTCGCCGGCCCATGCCTTCTATTCTGCGATCGGTGTCGTAACCTGCCTCGCAGAATCATTTCCAAAATATCAACATCGACCGCGCCTGCCATCTGATGTGGCAATCGCTCCCTTAGCTACTGCCTTCCAGCCATTGCTGCGAGAGATTTACAAGAATTCCCCAAATCTTTCTCCAAGGAAAGCAGTGTCATCAGCATACTGAAGGAGGAAGACCGTCGAGGTGGTTTGGGCATATCAGTAGTGCAGAGGAGATAAAGTCCAGGAGAGAGGACGAAGCCTTGTGGCACTCGTGCAGACACTCCTGCAGAGGGATGAAAGGTATGGGAACTGGTATTGTTAATAGTAACAAAGGATGAGCATACATGGGAAGGATGCAATAAGGTGGACAAAGCTGATTGGAAGTATGTAAGTCTGGAGTTTGAAAATGAGATCAGAATGCCAGACACAGTCGTAGGCCAGGTCAAGGGACACAAAAACAGCAGATTCACGGGAGTTGAGCTGGTGGGATAGGAGATGGGTTAGGTGTAGGAGCAGGTCATGAGAAGAGAAACTGTGATGGAAGCCACACTGGTTAACTGCGAAAAAGTGGTGTTGGTTCAGGTGTTGATGGCTGTGTTGAGAGAGGATGGACTCGAAGGCCTTGCTGAACACTGAGGTGAGGCATTTGGGGCGATAGGAGGATGCATCAGCAGTACGGTTTGAGGAAAAGGAGGATTTTGGAGGTTTTCAAAGCTCAGGATAGTCACTTGCGGTGAGAATAGTGGTGTGAAGGGTCGCAAGAGTGACGAGAAAGAAGGTATTTTTAAAGTATCAACAAGTGATGCGTTTGTCGCCAGGGGATGTGTTGCATTTTCTGTGAAGTACAAGTTTTATGTCATGTGTTGTGATTGTCGTATTTCATTCTGTATGTGGTATGTTGCCCAAGTACTGAAAGCCGGTACAGAAAAGTTAGTACATTTGTGAATGGTAGGGCACAGGGAGTAATCAAAATTAGGGTCATCAGAGATGGTGAAGACGTCAGAGAGATAGAATGCAAAGTGCTCAGGTATTCTCAGGTTATCAGGTATGAGATGGTTGTTGTGGAGGAGCAGGTAATGAGTTATGGGGTTGTTGCCTATGAGTCGATGGAATGCTTCCCAGTACTTGGAAGAGTTGATGTGGAGTGTAGTGTTGAATCTGGCGTATGACTGGCGCATATCCCGACGTTTTCTTGCATTTAATAAATTCCTGATATGTCTCCATATTTGCCGGCGGTGTGTGAGTGTATTATAGTGACGAGTCTGCAGAAGTGAGCGGTACATGCGACGGGATTCTCGAAGAAGGAGTGGAGCTTGTGGTTTGGGGATGGTGGGACGGTGAGGATACAACGTAATGATGGGGAGGAGCATGGATATAGTCTGACAAGTTCAGCTACAAGAAAAGTACGGCGTGCTGGATATCGTCAGGCTCTTGTAAGTTCAGGGGGTGGCTTCAAGTCGGAGATTGCTAGATCACGCCGCTATCTTTACACCAAAAATTAGCGCGAAGATGCTTTCCCAAAGGCAGCCGGTAAATGAGAGACTAAAAATGTATGATCCACATATCGTCAGAAGACTTTTGGTTTAAGTAATGCCGAGTCAAGTGCCCTCTCCTCAAAATACTCCATAAAAAGGTTTGTTACCAGAGCAGAGAGAGGATTATCCATGTTCAAAATATCCACTGTTGAATACAAAGTAGGTTGGGGGAAAGGTATTATGAAACAGCGCTATTATATCAGCTTTGAACTTACTGCTGATGAATAACAATGAATCCATCGGAGGGATCCTAGAGAAGAGTGAGAGAGTCATCTCTCCCCTTTGGCAGCAAACTTTTTTATGGAAGCTTTGGGGAAAGGGCACTTGATCCGGCAGAACTTAAATCGAGAGTCTTCTGGCGATATGTAGACGACACTTTTGTAGTGTAGCCTCAAGGTGAACAGAACTGCCACGCTTCTTGCAACATCTGAATTCAACCCACAAGAACATCCAGTTTTCGATGGAAATAGAGAAGGATGGTTGCTTACCGTTTTTGAACGTCTTGGTTACTAGGAAAATGGATCATTAGGACATTCTGTCTACCGTAAGCCCACACATACGGATCTTTATCTACAAGCGTCGAGTTGCCATCACCATTCTCAAATTACCGGCCTGCTTAGAGTCTTGGTGCACCGGGCTCGTACTGTTCCTGATAGAGACAGCCTTACAAAGGAGCTAGAACATCTACAGTCGGTGTTCAACAATAATGGTTACTCTCTACATCAGATTAGTACAGTGCTAAGTAGCTGCTCAAGGTCAGGGCGTTCCTTCCATATGCCGGCAACCCCTCGTCTAAAGCAGGCAGGATTCTAAGGAAACATCAAGTTAAAGCACTTTTCCGGCCAACGGCGAATTTTAGGCCTTTCTCGGTTCGGTAAAAAACGATTTGGATCTGCGGAAGACCGGCATTTACCAGATTCCTTGCCGCCGTGGCAAAGCTTACAAAAGGTCAGATGATACGCGCAGTACATGAAAGGTGCGTTGAACATCAGCGCCACACTCGCCTCTCGCAACCCAGTAAATCGGCCGTAGCTGAGCACTGTATTACCTCAGGACACTCTATGGATTATTCTGCCACAAAAATCTTAGCCCCAGCGAGAACTTTTTGGGATTCAGTAATTAAAGAAACTTATTAATCATGACGGCGGTTTTATACTGGACAAGGCGTGGGACCCAGTGATCTCTCTAATTTCTTCTGAGAGAAAACATTTTATTCATAATGACACGTCTGGCGACATCTGACGTTTATTTTTAGCGATGTGAGCGCGCTTTCGACAAAAGGCGGACATATAGTTTGATTGGTTGATTTGGGTGAGGGGACCAAACGATGCCATCGGTGCCAGGAACTCGGCCGTGGCCCTTCAAAGGAACCATTCCGGCATTTGCCTGAAGCGCTTTTAAAGAAATCACGGAAACCTAAATCAGGATGGCAGGACGTCGGTTTGAACCATCGTCCTCCCGAATCTGAGCCCAGTGTGCAAAGGACTGCGACACCTTACACAGTGAACATGTAGTTTCACCTTCACACAAGCGCCTGCATGCCACGAATATAACAGTACTTGCAGAGGGCGCGGATTTAGTAGAGGATGCTCCTGTGACGGCAGTCAATACAAATGCGTTTCCGCGCCATCCCACCTCTCCGAGGTCTTCTGCGTTCTTGATGATACCCACTTTGACTACTCCCTCTTCCCCCCATCCTTGACCGCACTGATACCTCTGTCCCACTGCTCGGCCCTAGTTTCTGGTACTTGGATCATTTATCCCCTCAGACATAGACACTCCCATCACCTCACGTAACATCACACTCGTCCTCCACTCCAAACACAACACTGCCCCTGGTCATGATGTTGTCACCTGCTGCCACCTTAAGGAATCCCCCTCTCCCCCCCCAATTCTTCCTGGCTGCTCTTGCTACTCTGTACAACATCCTCCTCTCCACTGGCTTTTACCCTGACCTGGGGAAGACTTCCCATATCCCGCTGTTCCTAAACCCAAAAAACCCTATTCTGACACCTCTTCCTTTCATCCCATCTGCCGGCCGCGGTGGTCTCGTGGTTCTAGGCGCGCAGTCCGGAACCGCGGGACTGCTACGGTCGCAGGTTCGAATCCTGCCTCGGGCATGGATGTGTGTGATGTCCTTAGGTTAGTTAGGTTTAAGTAGTTCTAAGTTCTAGAGGACTGATGACCACAGAAGATAAGTCCCATAGTGCTCAGAGCCATTTGAGCCATTTTTCATCCCATCTGCCTCGCCTCCATGTTCAGTAAGGTCTTAGAGTCGATCCTCTCCCGCCATACTCATCGCCTCCTTAACTGGCACCACCTCTTTCTCCTTACCCAGTGTGGCTCTGGCCCTCCTCCTCAGCTGATGACCAGCTCCTTAACCTTACCAATCTCCTTTCCCTCCAATTTAACTCCCTTCGCTTCATTGTTTCCCTCGACCTCCAGAACGCCTACAACCATGTCTGGTATCCTGGGCTCCTCTTCAAACTCCAGACTTATGCTCTCCCCATCAATTTCGTCCGTCTCATTGCTTCCTTCCTCTCCCACTGTCCCTCCTATGTCACTATCCACAATACCATCTCCTGTACCTTATATCCCACTGCCAGCGTTCCCCAGAGCTCCGTCCTTTCCCCCCTCCCCTATCTTCTGTATACTGCCGATATGGCCAAACCTCCCCCACCTGTACACCTCCTCTTCGACCAGTTCACTGCCTGGTGCAACCAGTGGCGCCTTCGCATCAACCCTTCCAAGATACAGGCAATCAACATAGGTCATAGCACCCACTGCTTCCAGCTCCGCAATTTTTAACTCACCATTTATGGTCGTCCCATCCACCTCCCTCTAATACCGAAATACTTTGGCCTCACCCTCGACTGTCACCTCACCTAGGCTCCCCATCTCCTTACGATCCAACACAAAGCCCACAATAGACTCTGCCTCCTGAAACTCCTGTCTGGCCAGACAAGGGGACTGTGTTCTTCCACCTTCCTTCACACCTACAAATCTTTGATCTGCCCCATCCTTTTTTATGCCAGTGTCACTTCGATTTCCGCCCTTCCCAGATTCTATAAAGCCCTCCAAATCCTAGACCTCCACACACTCCACCTCACTTTCTGTATCTGCCTTCCGTTCCCCAAGCGAATCGTCCATAAACTCATCCCATTCTCCATCTTCTTCTTTTTCTCGAACACATCTGCATCCTGTACATCAGCCATCGACGTGATCCCCCCACCCCTGGTGTCTTCACTCGTCTCCACCCCTGGTCGTTGCTGCACCTTTACCATTGCGTACTGCCCTCTCTCCATATCCACACCCTCCACCACTTTTCCCAATGCAACTTCCAGCACCTACCCCTCCCAGATGTTGAGCTTTGGTCTGATCTCTGGCAACTGTAAACCCACCTTCCCCCTCCTACTCCTCAGGGCTCCCTCTCCCCTCCTCTTCCCTTCCCCTGAACGGTTTTCCACCATTCTGCACCCCTCCCTTTCCTGTGCCCCCTTCTGTGTTGTCTGTGCACCCTCCTAACTTGCCTTACATCTCCTGCCCCACCCATTTCCTGTCTCTTGGTGCCCCCCCCCTCCTTTTCCTTCTTTTCTTCCCACCCCACCAGCGTCCCCTTCCCCAATGCAACTTCTTCTCCCCTATTTTTCCCTCCTCTCAGGTTCCCATCCTTCGGCAGGCCCCTACCAGCGGTTTTCATTCTTGGTATGTGCTCCATCACTTACAGTGGTTTTTTTAAGTGTCTCTCGCTCTCTGTGTTTTTATACTGTGGGCGACTTTTCACTAGTGTGTGTGTCTCCAGTGTATTTTAAGTGCCCCATAACTCGCCGACTGTGTTATTTTATGTCGACTTTTTTAACTGCTCCCCCCCCCCCCCCCCGAGAACATCCCCATTTCAGTGTATGATTCAACTTCCATTGTCTCGATTTACTGTGTTTTTATATCCCTTTTTTCTGCCCTTTTTTATGTATAAGTTTCCATTTTTTATATTTTATAATGCCACTTGACTGAAGAGCGGTGGATTGAGAACATATAGGGCAGGGGTATAAAATTACAATAAATAAAAACAAAACTTACAGTCTCTAGAAGAGGGCACTCACCTGAAGATGGTTGGACAGTTGCCATCCGAAACATTGTGGAAAGAAGTCAACTTGATCCGGCTGCAGTTCCGAAGCCTGATAGAATACACAGTAAGTTCATCCCAATCAAACTGCCACTTTTATTTTTCAGTGTTTTAAGCTGTCTTTATTTATCATTTTGGAACCTGTAATGTCATAGATACTTTTCAGGTTTTCTCGCCATAGTCATATGATGCAACCATATATCTCATAGCTATATCGACTGGGAAGACTCCAAGAATCCCAAATAAGGATTCAGCTGGTTTAATTTTGAAGAGTCCCTAGATTCCTAGACATATCCTTTGTTGCAGTCACTTCAGTATGATCGGTAGTTGTTTAGCAGCAATTGACGTGTCGGCACACTGCATAGTAAATTGACCACTGCATTTAAGATAACGCCCAGATTAAAACGGTATTTTGTAATCTGTACCGCTGACACGGACTAGAATGTGTCCAATTTTGATGCTTTTTGTGAACCTGTGGCTGTATGTGTCGAAAAAGGTGTTTTGTCCTTACTTTGTACACAAATTTACCTGCAAACAATATCTATTTTTCTTGAAATACCATCAAAGTAATGGCAAGATTCCTGGTTACAGATAACTTACAATTAAGCAGCAGATACGTAAGTTTCATGCAGCTGTTTTTAATTTTCTGTTCACACACCGTTGCTGTGGACGATTCGCTGTCTCTTCTAGCTTTGCTCTGGAACCAAACAGACACCACAATTTGAATGCTATTTGCATGGGGAACGGTTCCATCCACCGCATTCTAGGCTCCTAATAGTTCCGAGAGTGGTTAAAAGGTCCGCATACTGATCCCTGCGGACAGCTTTTGGTAATTTATTTGCTCACTTTGAGCGTCCAGCAAGAAATTCAATTGTTCAGCCTGTGGTATCATTTCCTACTTAGCATAGCTCCTAAACGTTTTGCCACTCGAAGCTCGGACGGCCGGAGCAAGAAATCGGAACTGTCACCTGGTCATGCTGCTTTGGCAGTTGTAAGCTGTGCAGGAGACCTTCACGATGGTTACCCTCGTCGGCTACGAGAGTCATAAACTGGTGATCTCCCTTAGCTCGTGCACGTCATAGCCCATATCAGCTTAAAAGGAATAACCCGTAAAGTTGCTGCACCAAAATTCAATAACACTGAACTCATTAAGAGCCAAATCTATTCATCATGTCGATTTCTTCCAGGTCCGAAGACTCTGCTATTTGATTCCAGCTTTGCAACTCACAAACGCTGAAGCGTGCCATTCAATGAAAGAAAATGTCGTATGCCTTCGTTGACTGAGAGACACTGAGTGATTGTTTAACAGCCTAACTGGAAACGGTATTGTTTGTGCATCCACAATCGGCCTTTTCCAGGCAGCACGTGAGATTTGTATCTTTAGCGGGTGCATTGAATGTAGGTGCTCAACATCCCGATCTGACGAACTGCCTACCGTCAACAGTATCGCATACGCTCTTTTCCTGAGACTCTTTTTAAACGAACTTTACTCCCCACCTCTCCTCTCCTTGCCGGATACATAGTGGAGTACCCCCCCGGTCGAACGCAAAAGCATAAGCGTACACACAGTTATTAAACTCCTGCGTGTACGTTTGCGACCCTGGCTACAGAGCCACTCAACTTCATCTCTCGTGTATGAGGCTAGAGAATAAATGAAGCTGACTGGAGCTCTCGCCTGCCGTGAGTTTAGGGTTTTAATACTTCTCTTCTCCTCCATCCCCTTCCCCCTCCCCCTCTTTGTTCTCAAGCCAGTTCTTGCTTTCTTCTGTCCCCCGAATTGACGAAATTCAAATCTTCACCTCGTGTTAGGAATATCTGAACAGAACGAGTATACAGGGATCCTGCAATGTCTGATGGTAGGATACATTTGGACCCGAGACATCTACGAGTAGCATTAGGATCTTCATGCTCCCAAGCACACGTTGTACGCCACATACAAGTTCTGCACGTTTATTACAGTTCCACTGCTTAGCACACTGTGGTTTTGTGTGGCATAACAGTGGTAAAAGTACACAGAACTTGCATGTCAATTTATTTTCTTTCGAATTATTTCCGTGCAGAGGTCCCAGGTTCGATTCTCGGTACTACCAAAACTTTAGCTTTCTTTTAAGTGTAATTAAGAACCAGTCGATAGTAGGTCCGACTCCTCCCTCAATCTGTGCAAGACGTCCCGTTCATTGTCAACACCACCTTTTCTCGGGACTCCTAACTAACCATCAGGAGAAAACTGTTCTACATGAAAAGTTGCGTTTAAGGAATTTATGAGGGCAGGATGACAATTTATCGGCCTGGTCGTGACTGACGCTTCTCTTATGTAAAAAATTGACTTTTTAGGACATTAGGAAAGAGGTGTAAGTCAGTTCAGTCTCAAGATGTGATAAAGATTGACGTGAATTCAAGCAGTTGTGTAAGGGAAAAAGAATGGTACTACATTACAAAATTCTTTATAGGCCTCAGTTCACTGGGAATGCACAGAGATCAAATCTGACAGTAATGAACAAGGCAAGAGATATGAACCTCAATAGCGAACTGTAGAAAGGTCTTTGGAAAGAAGCAGTGCTCATACTTACATGTTTAACCAACAGAAGCCCAACTACCAATCAAAATGTTACTCTATGAAAGAAGTAATCCATACATTTTTTTGGTGTCCCTCCTAATGGCTGCAGAACGTTTTGCACAGACGTCAAGAGGTGTTTTATCTGAATGAAGGAAGTAATCCATACATTTTTTGGTTAGCCTCCTAATGGCTGCAGAACGTTGTGTACAAACGTCAAGGTGTTGAACCTGAACAGAGAGCAATAAAAGAAACTGTAAAGAAAATCTTTTTATTGGTGAAGAATCAAATGAGGCTAACGATAAAGTAAACAAAATTCCAAATAAAGAAAATGAGGGAGAAGAAATTGAAGAAGAAAGAGGCTAGATTAAAGAGAGAAGGAACTACCATTTTAGAGGTATGATCAATTTGAAGAAACCATTCAAATATGAGTATTATGAGACTGCATCACTTTCACGTGAACAAGATATTAATGCTCCACATAAAAAAACAGAATGCAAACAACAGAAGAAGAAAATAAATCATTTCATCAAAATGACGCATGAAATTGGTGAATCCAAAGCAGGCACAAAGTTAACAAATCTTGACAAGCAAATGGATCTTCATAGTCAAAGAAGATGGTTGATATATGAGTAGACTGTTCTCAGAAACTGTCAGCAGTAAAGTGATGTAGATTTCAAGGAAGTATTCAGCGCAATTGAAGTCGTCTGCTCACTGAGGCTGTTGGTTGCCCTGGAACAGAGAAAGATTTCCATACGAGAGTGATGTAAAAGCTGCCACTCACTATTGGAAACGGGGTTAACAGTTTTTCACGAAGTTACCTGAAGAATACAAGAGGTTAGAAGAATTTGTGCTTTGTAGGATCTCTGTATGGACTTGGGTAAGCTCCATCATGATGGAATAAAGTTCAGACAGATTCACTAAAAACAGAAGGACTAATTGAGTTTGAGTCAGCTCAATGCCTTCTTAAAGATGAAAACAAAGAAATGCACATGCCAATACATACTGACGATCGAATCATTAGAGGAAAAGAGTTGAGAGTTGGAGAAAATTGAAAATATAATGAAGACACTGAAGAAGAATTTTAGATTGTCTGCAGTAAAAAGTGGAGATGTCTACCAAGGCAAACAAATAATGAAAACAGAAGATGGAATATTTCTACATCAAGAACAGTATGCGAAGAAGGCACTGGGTTAGTTCAGTGAGACTGACAGCAAGTCTATGTTTTAGCTCCAGAGGGGAAGTAACCTGAAGAATATCAAGAGTACGAAACGCATGGAATTTTCCTATCTTTGCCATAGAAAGTTTTCTTTATTTGACTTGCCAGAACAAATATTGGATTCACAGTCAATTATAAGAGTCTCCTCACAGAAGATCCAAAGAAAGGGGGTAACCAATATGTCAAAAGGACTCTGAAATACTTACAAGATACTAAGAGTTACGGTGTTTTCTGTAACAATGAAGATGAAGATACTACAAATTGTGCACAAGACTTAAGAGACATAAGAGCACTGTATGATGACTCAGATTTACTTAAAATAAACACAGAATTTTAAACGTGGCTGTTGCGATTTTAGAAAGTTGTTAAAATGCAATGTTTGCTGTATATATTCAAAGGCTGGCAACTGCAGCAAAAAGCAGAATGCTAATTGTCTGTGATGAGATGAGATTTGTGTATTACCTGTGGTCTGTATGCATGAGGTAGTTTATAAAAGTAACGTTGTTTAATCTGAATTTTTATGGTATTGAAATAAAAGTCAACACAATAGAGCAAAATCGCGAGGATGAGTACAGCAGGTATGTTAGCAGAATATTTGCGAGGGCTGAGGCGCAGAGCAGGGGAACACTCTTTCCCCTCTCTTCCTTCCGCCCTGTGGCTGGCCTCAGTCTGTTCTACTGACCGTCCGAAAAATATTGCATTACCAGTAGACTTCATTGCAAGCATTGCATTGCTTCTTTTGCCGCCGTTTGTGGTATTCCGTTTTCGTTGTGTACAGTACCAATGAGAAAGATGAAAGTTCTTGTGAAACGCAGAAATGATGTTTATATTGTAAGCAAGAAACGGACGAGAAAATACATTGGCGTTGTTTCTAACTAAATAAACGAAACATATATTGTAATGTAATAACACAGTTTCGAAGTTTCACACACAACATTCCTTATTAACGAATTAATGATACAACTGTTACTGATCCCATGTATAGACGATTGAAAAATTAATTTACTTTGTGTGTACAGCAGAGTAGGTGTACTGTAGAGTTGAGACGTATCTGGAAGGCCTTCAAGTCATGTAAATGAGTGACTTTTCTAGCACATATGCGCCCAAGTGAGGGATCACAACCACCGTTTCGGTCAGCTTGACAAAGATGAAGGACATGAACTATCTGAGTAATTCAAAATCCAAATGTTGATTCTGACTGTAACAGAGAGGACGAATCAGATGAGAGTAGCCACATGAGGACAGCATGTACAGTTGATGAACTGTTAAATTTGATAGGCAGTTTTCACTTTGACAAAAAATTTTCTCAGCGGTTCTGAGGTGACCAATCATTTCCCAAGATAAAGAATTACCGGGGGGAAAGGTGGACATAATTTTCATTTTTCCGTAGGCTGGCCCTGATGAAAAGATACATTTTAGCCATAACATTCAAACGTGATTCACGTTAACGGTTCGGCAGAGAGAGACGCTGTTTCCGCGGAAGTGATAGTGGTGGGCGGAGGAGGGGGGAGAGGGTGGAGGGAGAGGAGGGGTGTTTGGCTCCTCCTCCAAGCGGCAGACGTGAAAGCTCTAGGCGTCGCCCACGCTATTTATCTGACCGACGCCGGAGGGGTAGCGCTAGCCCGCTAGTCGGGTTGGCCCTATAGGACTATTTTTCTCCAGTGTAGTAACACTAGAGTGTCGCCCCCGATGTGATAAAATCAGGAGACGCACGCTATAGAGAGCCACTCTGAAGCAGCTCCAGGGTCACCAACGGCCGGTTGCAGTTTATCGAAGACAGGCGTGCAAGTTGGTGGCAATCTTCGTCGCAACACGTCTGGACATCATTACCACAAAGCCAGACGTGTTCCGCAAACACCCTTATAGAATTCTGTGGCATTTTTCAATAATGCGCAGCTGGATAGCGATTGCGTCGACAACAAGCGCTCGTTTCCAAGACTGCGAGCTGTCCATCGGCTACGCTACAGTTCACTGATGGTAAGTGTGGTGTCACCGCCAGACACCACACTTGCTAGGTGGTAGCCTTTAAATCGGCCGCGGTCCGTTAGTATACGTCGGACCCGCGTGTCGCCACTGTCAGTGATTGCAGACCGAGCGCCACCACGCGGCAGGTCTAGAGAGACTTCCTAGCACTCGCCCCAGTTGTACAGCCGACTTTGCTAGCGATGGTTCACTGACAAAATACGCTCTCATTTGCCGAGACGATAGTTAGCATAGCCTTCAGCTACGTCATTTGCTACGACCTAGCAAGGCGCCGTTATCAATTGCTATTTATCTTGTGATGCATGTACCGTCAGACCGATGCTCACCAATTATGGATTAAAGTTAAGTATTCCAGAAGCTCCGTACTTTATTTTACTAGACTCAATTCCTTTAACTGTTCCAGACCTCACGCCAGCCTGCGTGAGCTTAAACGCGTGCTTTACGGCTTCCTCTCCCAGTGGCTTGGCTGTCTTGCCAAGTCACAACAGTAAGCACCGCGCTCTTGTTCTCGTTTACTCTTCTCTATCATGGCTCACTGATTGTGTGTGTATAGCTGCTGTTGACTGGTTCCCTCGAAATACTATGTGTACTTGTTTCGAAAGGCTGGACGAACTCACGCAGTTGTTTACTTCTGTAATTCTTGTACCAATTTTCCGTTAATGAGTTGCTCGGACCATTTGAAGTCCAGAACTGAATCATATGTTTTTAAAGGGGCTTCTGTCAACAAACATTTGTAGGAAACTGAGAAAAATTGTTTAATTTGTATAATACCATTATGTGGGTTCTTTTTTAGCACTGTTACGTCGTATGACGCAAATGTGATTGTCAGACAAGAGAATGAATTTCGAATGCTATATTTTGGTATTATAGTTAATCATTAAAAGCTGGAAACTGATGCCTTTTTAACAGATACTGAAACCTGACACTTCTTTTAATTCTCCTTAGCATTATCATGATAGCATCAACGTAACCAGGGCAGGTTCGAGAAAATTTTTCCATATAAGCAAGGTATCATTTAGCGCCCCCCCCCCCCCCCCACACACACACACCATTCCAGCTTCATTTTTCCACACAAGCGACCCACTACCCTTACCCTCCCTCACAAGCTAGTTGCCATTACTTGAGCTCTTCGTGTGACCTTAAAACATAAATCTAAAGCTGTTGAGTGTGGAAATGGGTAGTTTTCACCGCACAGACTATGTAAACAACTTCGCCCTTTGGCATTTCTGGCAGCCCTGTCAACTTAGCTGCTTGTTTTGCATGAAACTTGCACCGATCCTGAGTATAACATTTAAGAGATCAACATTTGACAATACTAATGGGCCATTATACAACAATAATCAGTGTTTGACAGTCCATTCACTCGTCATCTTGGATACAGTTCTCTGCAGCCCACTTCAAATTTTTTGTATAGAAAGGTGGAGTAGTATGGAAACAGGGGCATCATCAAACTCTGCATCATTGCCAGATTTATTAAAGATGGAGGATCCAAGATGGCGGCCATAGATGTGGTAATGTCGCACTGACATCATGGTGGTAAACTCAAAATCTGTCAGGAAATATGTCATTTGGGCTGCCTTCACTAACCTAAATCCACCCACTACTCTTCCTCCCTTCCCTCCCCACCCCTCTTTTGTAGCAAACTGTCCCTCCACATGTGTCCTTTCGTGCTTCATGTCATGGCTTTTTCTGACCAATGGGAGCGTTTCTTTCATTTGTGGAAACTACTTCTATCAATCACAAAGTACCTACCTTCAAACTGCGTCAAAATATCGCCACTTTCTATTCCTTCCCAGTTTATTCCAGCCTATCACACATTTTGTGCCTGCTCCTGATACCCAAAAGTTATACGCATACATCATGTGCGTACCATGAGCATTTCACTCAATCAACTGCATCGCTGATCTGCTTGTATCCATCTGGAAATTCACCAATACATTTTTCTAAAGAATTTCTCATTGCAAGCATCACTGGCCTTCTACCTGCTCCTATTGATGTATTGCCCAGCGCATTCATTGTCCCTCTCGCCGGGGGTCACCAACCCCTTTTTAGAAGTGTTCCATTGTACTCAGCCTGTGACGACACAACTCACATCTGCCCCCAAACTAAAACGTTTCCTCCAGCAGCTTTTTTCACCTTTTGCTCATTGACATGCAGTTTAGTGTGTTAATATAATCGAATTGAGTGTCATCCATGTGCATTACATACTGCACATTTTGATAGGCAAATCTGCTCATCATCGCTGAAGTATGTCAGGTGACATATTCCTCTACTTGTTATGACATATAAAATCTCTCATGTAAGGTGCGAAATTGACATTCATTCAATCTGCCACCTTACACACTTTGTACCCTTCTGTGTGATATACCACAGTCTTCCCTTGTCCTTGAGCACAAGCTGTCTCAAGAGTTATGAAATCCAATTAAATATGTCTCTAAATACACTTTCAAAAAGATTGCTGCACAGCAGTTTGCTTCAGTTCCGCAATGTGTACCACCACACTCGAACATAGACTCTAAAAGGATCGCGGCAGGTTCTGACACACATGTAAAACCTCCCAATCTTCATCCTGGGACACTTCATACGCTTTTGTGGGAAATAGATCCTGTAACTGATCTCAGCAGCAATATCTGATTTTACATGCCAAAATCAAGATATTGGAAGCTGAAATAAGTATCTCTTCAACTTTAAACAAGACTCTCACCACATTTGGAGTTTTAGCTTCCAGAAAGCGAAAAATTTCTGAGTCCTGCAGCTGCTGTGGTCTTCATCACTTTTCTGAAACGCTGAGTGGGCTTAGTTTATATTTTCTGCTGCAGTCAGGGATGTTAAGGCTCTAATTTTTTATTTTTGTCACTTCTCGAAGTTCACTGGTGTCTAAACAAAGACAGGAACATCAGAACAATTACATATCTAAAAAAAAAAGAGCAAAATGATAGGTGTTTGTAGGTATTGCAATCCCTGTATATACATCTGCCTAACAGACGACAGATGTCCTGTTTATGGATCTAGCGTTAGTACAGTGTGAAATTTCACATGTCAAACACTGCTGTTGTGTGTTTGTTTCCTTGTAAGAGGCATTCTCTGTTGCTGATGATCATTTTATAGGACTGATGCGAGCATAGTGCAATTTCTGAACCTGATCGGATGTGAACAGTGGGCGCTATATGCCTCTGGAAAAATATATTGAGTGTGTATGACAGACACTATGTTTTTTTCCTTTGGTGTAGAATGAAGTAGTTTCATCATGTTAAAGTCTGTCACCATAGTAAGAGGCATAGAAAACTTGCAGGGTGGATGTAAGTCAGATGTTGGACATTAATGTCCTGCATAGAGTGCACATGTTTATTTCCTACTATCATTTCTGTCTTACCAGTACCTTCTTGGTACTGACCCCAGACCCTATAACAATACTTAAGAATTGATAGTGCAGTTGATTTATGTAAAATGCTTCGAACTCCATTCTTATGGAGCTCCATCAGGCATAAGACTATATAATTTCTTCTTGACCATTTGTTATATCATTACAACACTCTACTATACACGAATAGGGGGTGATAATCTCCTCAACATGCATGGCCTTGGATGGGTGCACCACAAAGAATGAAAGTACGCCAGGGATGAGGAGGAGGAAGGCTGCAGGTATTTCGCTAGGTCAGCCTACTGTTGTGAGTTCTCCTAGCCCAGCAGCTAGACACAGACTGAACGAATTTCCCACCATTTTTTCCCCAGTGCCTATTTGTATTACATCACGGGAGGTGAGCAGAGGGGCACAGTCAACAGTGCCCTCTGATGGTGGTCTTGTGAACTAGGTCAGTTGGCCTCCAGACCTCAAGGTGAAAACACTGCATGAAGCTACTGTCTAGTGGTCAATCTATGACAACTCAAATTGTTTAATTAAGCAATATACTGCACTGCATACAAAAGAAAGGCTTAAGTCCATCATATCCAGCAACCCAGCACAGACTGGGTCCTTTTCCAGCCAATTTCTGGATGTTGGTGAGGAGGGGAGGGGACAAGAGGGAGGAGCGGATGGTGGGCGGATTTAGGTTAGTGGAGGCAGCCCAAATGAGCTATTTCCCAACAAATTTCGAATTTCCCACCACAATGTCAATGCGACATTGCCATCTCTATGGCCGCCATCTTGGATCCACCATCTTGAATAAATTTGGCAACAGTGTGGAGTGGGGTGATTCCGCTGTTGCCCTACTATTAGATAGATGTTTGTCAGACAGATAACACAGGTGTCTTTCCAAGTCCTTAATTGTGTTAGACTTAATTGGAGCCTGTCCTGATGGTTAAGCTATTTTTTGTGGCACAGTCAACGGATTATGTTGGAGGCCTAGATTAAAGGTGTGACTAATCAGTCCATTGATTGTTATAGGCGCTGTAGTACAATCCTTTCTTCTATTATCAAAAACAGAATATGAAAATGTGCTGACAGAGAATGTCATCTACCTTTGTCTTCCAATACTCGAGTTTCTTCACTGATTCTGGTTTTCCTGTAGAATAGCTGCTGCCATAATTTGAGACCTAATATTTCAGAAGCAGCAACCTCGAGACATTTACCTTGATTCGAACTTGTAAGAACCACGTCTTTGACATCACACACAGTAAAAGATCTGCATGTTTGCTTTCTTTTTATAATGCTGAAAGCCCTATTGCAAGATAAAAAAACTGTGCCCTCTAGCTGTTTCTTAATGTTGAATTTTTTAAAATTGGTTACGTACAACAGAAATCTGCTGAGATTGTGATTCTTATTCTGAGGTGAGCAACTGTCTGGGGTTTGACGAAGTTAGATGTATTCTATTTGTGTGCTGCTGGAAGCACCCATTGTATTACAAATAATCGGTAAACAACATGCCCAAAGCGCCAACTTAATGGGTTGGTGCATAAGTTCGTTGCGTTTTTGGATAAGTTTAACAAAGGCAACAGATATACATAACAGAGACTTTATTGATCAATAATATATTCTCCTTCATTATTTACTACTGCCTGCCGAAGCTGGGACAACTTTTCTATTCTGCGACTGTAGATATCACATGGTTTTGAGCGAAGAACTCTTCGAGCCATGTTCGGAACACATTTTCAACTGGGAAGGAAGTTCTTGAACTTTATTCGATAGAGAGCGGGAAAGGTGGAAATCTAAGGGCGCAAGATCAGGTGAATAAGGTGGGTGAGGAATGACTTCGCAATCCAACTCTCCTATAGTGTGTTTTGTGAGTCTAGTAGAATGCGGTCGAAAGTTATCATGGAGCAGCTTCACTTTACGCTGTCTTCTGGTGGTTGTTCTTAGATTGCGTCTGCAAGACATCTGAGTTGCTGGCAATAAATGTCAGCACTGTGGCCATACCTCGGGCAATCAATTCGCTGTACACCACACCGTCGCCGTTCCACCAGATGTGTAACATTATCTTTGGTGGATGACCACAGTTCATAGTATGGGGAGTTGCTGCTGTGTTTGGGCTCAACCATTACTTTCTCTTACTTATGTTAGGGTAAAGACACTGTTTCTCGTCACCGTTAACGATACAGGTTACCTCAAAGGTCTTCCTGAACGTAGAGAGTCCCTAATGTCAAAACGATCCTCCTTAAAATT
The DNA here is from genome assembly GCF_021461395.2 of Schistocerca americana. NCBI lineage: Eukaryota > Metazoa > Arthropoda > Insecta > Orthoptera > Acrididae > Schistocerca > Schistocerca americana. Next base: position 408,258,878 of record NC_060126.1, on the reverse strand, counting down.
AGAAAACCATTTTAAGGCCATGCTCTGTCCAATAACATTATCCCCACACACGGTTCAAACGTTTGTGCCTGCCTCCTCTGCTGTCACTCCGCTATTGAACTCAAACAGAAGAATAACTGGCTTCCTTATCTCCTACTGAAAAAAATGTAAACTTAAGGTCGGTAAAAAAGTAAACTTTGACAGTAAGCGATAAGTGCTGCTATTGGCTGACGCTTTGACATCACTAAGGAACAGCGTCTGCTTTGGCAACAGCGCTATGGCTTGTGTGCCGCGCTTTTAAGCGGTGTGTTTTTGTTTCTACTGAAATAATGAAATGTAAATTGCATTCCGCTATTGCTAAATGTTCCCTCTACATCGAATAACTTAACCAGCTTTTAAACAGACATCGCTAATTTAAAAAACGAAAAAAATAAAATAAATGCATAAATAAGTAAAAGCATCTCTTGAATACAAAAATGTAAAAAAGCGCAAAACATAATCTGTTTTCTGAGTTTTCTGCCGACGTAAATGTTTGATATAAGCTTGCAGTCTCCTAAGTTGCCTCTGAAAACAGTTTTAACGAGTAACCACGACCAACATAACGTTCATTTTCATTTTGCATTTATCGCAACTTTATAGGAACTTCAATTGACAATTGGGCATTGTCGTTTTCACTCAAAAAAATTGTTCAAGTGCCTTGTTTGTAGCCGGCCGGGGTGGCCGAGCGGTTCTAGGCGCTACAGTCTGGAACCACGCGACCGGTACGGTCGCAGGTTCGAATCCTGCCTCGGGCATGGATGTGTATGATGTCCTTAGGTTTAAGTAGTTCTAAGTTCTAGGGTACTGATGACCTCAGCAGTTAAGTCCCATAGTGCTCAGAGCCATTTGAACCAACCTTCTTTGCAGGAAGCATCTGAATCAGCCAATCGAACTAGAACATCCTTCAAAATACCTGGTGGTAACTGAAACAGCGGTTTATCCAAGAACTCAAGGTTGCTACTTCAGGTACAGGATACCCGAATATTTTTCCTGGAAAAATGGTAACTTTTCTGCGCAACGGTGAACAAGGAAATCGACTTGAAAAATAACTTCCTCTTTGACTCATAGAACCCCATTTCACCCCTGTAACAAACTTCTGATTTGATCGGGTGAAAATACGAGTATTTTACCCAGTACTCGACTAAATTCACGAGATAAAATTGCATTTTTTATTACTTTCTTCATTGTAAAGACGTCATTTCGTTTATGCCGACTGACTTCGAAGATCTTCTATACGAGCTTGCAATTTTTGCACATGTTTTCATATGAGCATTTCTCCTCTGTAATGCCACTACGTACTTCTGTAAACTGGCTGCTTCTGAATCACGTAGATTTACCAGTGCTCTTCTTCCATGGAGAAAGATTTTGCAAAGTCCGTAGTTTCTTCTATGGATCTATGCTGAAAGGTTCCTTTCCTTCTTCTGTTAAACGTGGTGTGCTACCACTGATTCTAATACTACGCTGTTAAGCGCTTTTTCCGCGGTAAATTCAGCAGTTTATTTGAAATGATGAGAGTATATTCCAGAATTTACAACATTCAAAGCGTCTTTTCTATAGCATTTCGACAGAGAAATCCTTCACAGACTTGCATCGCGAGAGTCCCTCTTGTATATAAATGAAATTACAGTATTTCAGATAATTTACTGTCCACATACAGACATGATTTTATGTATATAGGCTGAGACAGCGAGTGAAAATTTTTACCAACGCCGGCAATCGAGCGCAGTTCTCCTGCTTAGTAGGCATGTACGTTAGCCACTAAGCCACGTTGGCAGACTGGTACAGAGAACTGTAGAAATTATCCTGGTACGCCTCCATCCTTGATCCAAGTTCTCACTATTCGACAGTCTACTTTAAATTCCCCCTTACACACTAACGGAATTACTATGGCTCTCCATGTCCTGAAATAACACCACATCAAATGTAAATGGGGGATACAGCCTGAAACCCAAATACAGGTACTGACACAAATGGGATAACTCAGTATCAGAGACTTTACTACTCACATATAGATATGATTTTATACATATAGAGTGAAGCAGTGAGAATTTGGATTGAGGAGGGAGCCATGCTAGGGTAATCCTTGTAGCTGAGAGAATCGCTGTGCCAAGGTGGATTAGCGACTAACCCGCCTGCCTTTTAAGCAGGAGGGCCAGGTTCGTCTCCCGGCCTTGGTACAAATATTCACTCGCTGCTTCAGTCTATGTTTATAAAATCATGTCCCATTTAGTGTTGTGATTGTGAGAATTACAGCCAACAATAGCACAACCTGGCATTGCTTTCACACACTCAAAACACTTTCATTTGCAAATATCTAACTATACAAAAGGAACTAAGCGAAAGCTCACAAAACCACATATCCTCCAACAAATATAGGCGCGAAGTGTTCGATCTGACGTCATGCGCAAAACGGCAGAAACATGTTTGATTCTATGCAGCATTTCTGGTCCCCCGCCTCCCCCACCATCCCCCCTCCCTCATGTAAATTCAAATAGCAACAATGAACGACAAATAAAACGTGATAATTGATAAATAAGCACATAGCAATCAGAATACCAACATACAAAACAAATACGCTACTAACTTATGCACCAACCAAATACGAGGCTCTTTCAATAAGTAATGCCCCATATTTTTGTCTCAAAACATTTATTTTTAAGAGTCAGAATGTGGTGACAATATACATCAACATGTCTTGTCCATGTCCTGTTTTTCTATTTAGTATCCACACTGTTCTAAGCGCCAATGTTGTGGAAGAGCTTGTATTCCTTGCTGGTGAAAGCTCTTGTCCTGTAGGCATAGCCATGTTTTCACTGCATCACTGACGCTCCCGTCATCTTCAAAGTGTGTTCCCCTTAGAGAACCGTGAAGCAGCTCAAAGAGATCGAAGTCTGAGGGTGCCAGGACTGGACTGCAGGGCTTGCTTCTGTGAGCATTCGTGGAATCCATCGTGAGCTCCTCTTTGAATATGGTTCAAATGGCTCTGAGCACTATGGGACTTAACATCTATGGTCATCAGTCCCCTAGAACTTAGAACTACTTAAACCTAACTAACCTAAGGACATCACACAACACCCAGTCATCACGAGGCAGAGAAAATCCTTGACCCTGCCGGGAATCGAACCGGTGAACCCGGGTGTTGGAAGCGAAAACGCTATCGCACGACCACGAGCTGCGGACCCTCTTGGAATATCTCAGAATCTCTATCGTTGCAGACGTACTTCCAACGCTGACCGACAGCTCTATCCAGTTGTCGAATTGTGATGCGCCGGTCGGCACGAATAATGGCATCCGCACGATTCGGAATGTCTGAAGCAGTGGCTGTGACAGAACGTCCTGAGCGTGGCTGATCATGGAGCTCTGTTTCTGTATTTCCTGAGACTGTTATTTTCTTTACCCATCGCCCAGCTGCACTCCTATCAACTGCAGCATCGTCATGACTACACACAAACGGTTTTGGATGCTCGCCACGGTTTCTTTTTCTTCACACAAGAATTCAATATCAGCACGCTTCTTGTAACGTGAGTTGTGTGTAGACGCCATTTTGACGCTGTAATACGACTCTGCCATCTGCCAGAACGGTTCGAACAAACGTCAAATATGAAGCACCAACAAGGACGTTTGTCTATGTATATCAACGGCTTTTAAAAAATATTGTGGGGGCATTACTTATTGAACAACTCTCGTATAACGCAATATACGTTTAACTGCGTGTATAACAACGGCATAAATGTACAACAGGCAAACCACTGCAGCATACTGTTTTCTTGTGAACACTACTGGTAATGTGATCTAGGGGTGCGAGGAGAGATCATTAAATGATGTGCTGAATCTTGAGGGCTGCTATCCAAGCTTCGTTTTCACAGGGGCATGAATACGACTGATGCCTCTTTTAATGTAAAAGGGCATAAGTCACTGATTGATGTTTCTATAAAATAAACATTGTTTTACTGAGTCCTATAGAATGTACGCTAAAATGTACACAGACAGACTAATGTATTGTCTCATTCATACACTCTGAAGTACTAGCAATCTTAAAACCATCACATTAGAACTCATACCCTTTTAAAAATATGCGGCTCTGTTGCGGATTCTAGACCATTCCCATTTTGTGAAGGCTGCCTGATTGTGTTCTTGAGAGTAATATACTGATCTTAATTCAATTTTCAGTATCCATTTACTTCTGTGGCCCTTCCAAATAATTTTGACCATGATGCAACACAAACACTTGTTTTTGTTTGTGAGGTACAACGCTAACAGTCATGGTGACAGGCGGATTTACAGGTCAGGTCTCGTGTCTCTGTAAATTACAGGAAGGAATAGCCAAAATGCAAGTATCTTTTTGTCAACAGTATCCCATCTTTCTCTTAATTAAACTCGTCACGAAGAAGGACTTCTTTACGAGATAAAGATCCTCAGTACTTCACATGCCAAACCATTCCAAACATTTACCATGGCTGCAAAAGTGCTACAGTCAGCCACAGTACGATGTCCACGTAACTATATTCATGAAAATGCTTTTACCACAGCGCCACTGTTCTCTGTAGAGCACATCATTGACTCACACTGCATTCCTGTTGAGCGCATTCATCTCAGCTACGGGCGGTTCAAGAATCTCCTTTCTGATGTGCTTAACGCCATCAACTGTGTGTTCACAGTTTTAGACAGCTATATCAAACACTTTCAACCGACGATTGTCCAATATAGTACTGTGAATTTGTCAATAAATTCATTTGTTTTTGCTCCTTTTTTCGTTCTTGACTTGATCATTTTCAAAAGAAGCAGGCTACTATCGCATTTGAATTTGGCCACCCACTTCGTAAATGTTGTAAGTAAAAGAGCATTCTATTTTAAAAGTTCGAACATTTTTGGACGGACGTCCCTCGGGAGAAATCGTACGAGACAAAGATTTAGAACGGGCTGGTATACCAGTTTATCCATTTGAGCAAAACGTGATTAGACAATGATTCTCATTCGGGAGGATGGCGGCTCGAACCCCTTCCTGCAATTCCCACAAATCGCTGAATGCCGGGATGATTCCTTTGTTAAGAGTACAGTCGATTTCTTACCCCATCATTTCCAATCTTCTGATAATCTAGAAGTCGATGAGTTTTCTACCATAATCTTCCTTTCTTCCGCCCTTGAACAAAACACTTTAAAAACTGTAAACAAAAATATTCTGAAGATTAAGTTTGAATTCAACTTACGCTATTACAAGAACAAAATTTCACTTCAGGCAGAACCACCTCTGTGTCAGGACGTCTACGCCGAGAACTTTTGTACACAGACCTCACATTAGCCGTAGCAAAAAAGCGAACAGATCGAAGAATCAAGGCACGCTGTCTCCGTATCTAGCAGCCTACTGTTGCTTCCAGAGTGAGGCGGTGTCGGCAGCAGCGTACGCCTGCTCCTGGATAGAAGGCAGCCCCCGCTTCAAGCGCACCCTTCGGATCCTCATGTGCCGCGCCCAGAAGCCGCTGGTGCTGACGGCAGGGCGCCTCTACCAGGTCCACAGGACCACCTTCCTCTCGGCAAGTATTACCACATTGCATAGCCACACACGTAAGATTCCGACAACTATGTACAGGAGTATTCAAAAAGAAGGAACACATTTCAAACATTTATTGCTCCCAAATTCCAAAAGGTAGAAACACAGTTCCAACGTTCTGGAAAGAGAAAAGTTCAAGTTTTTATGTATTCAGTGTGAGCACCACGTTGTTACACAACAAAAATTAAAACGGCGGCTCATTTCCTGCCACATACGAAGCAGCGGGTCTCGCGTTTGAGAACTTCTCTTAACACGTCCTATGTTACCTGAATGACACCGTTCCAAGACGTTGAATTGGAAGATGAGGAACGGAAGATGAATTTCATCGCCGTTGGCGTCCCAGGTCCCCACACCTCGCACCTTGTGACTTTTATCTGTGGGGTTACGTAAAAGACCGCGTTTTTATCCCCCCTGTGACTGACACTCTTGAAAGTCTGCGACATCGCATTGTTGACGCTCTGAATTCGGTAACGAGAGAGCAGCTGCCTCGTGTGTGGCCGGGAAATGAGCCACTGTTTTGATATTTATCGTGTAACATATGGTGTTCACAATGAATGCATAGAAAGTGTGGTGTCACCGCCAGACACCACACTTGCTAGGTGGTAGCTTTTAAATCGGCCGCGGTCCATTAGTATACGCCGGACCCGCGTGTCGCCACTGTCAGTGATAGCAGACCGAGCGCCACCACGCGGCAGGTCTAGAGAGACGTCCTGGCACTCGCCCCAGTTGTACAGCCGACTTTGCTAGCGACGCTACACTGACAAAGACGCTCTCATTTGCCGAGACGATAGTTAGCATAGCCTTCAGCTACATTTGCTACGACCTAGCAAGGCGCCGTATTCAATTGATAATTAATATTATGAAGCATGTACCGTAACGAGAGATGTTCTAAAGTTGTGGATTAAAGTTAAGTATTATATCAACTACGTACTTTATTTGCAATTCTCAAGATATTGTCCTGTTCCAGACCTCACGCCAGTCAGCGTGTAATTAAACGCGTGCATTTCGTCCTCCTCTAGAAAAATAGTGTTGGCTTTTCTGCCAACACTACAGAAAGTTTGAACTTTTCTCTTACCAGGAACGCTGGAATTGCGCTCCTATCTTTTGTAATTTGCTAGCAATAAAGGTCTGAAATCTGTTTCTTCTTTTTGAATAGCCCTCGAATCGTGTGGATCACTGATCACGAGTAGTTTATCCATATAGCATCTGCAACGGCCTACGCAACAGCGTTGGCCCGTTTCTCCACGCAACACAAACCGTTGGCAATTTTGAACTGAAAATAATAATAGACTACTGTTAATAGTTATGCATGCTTGACTGTACAGCACTGGAAATAATAGATTATTAGTATTTCCGAATGTTTGAAAAGAACATTCGTCCTTATTTTACTCTATTAAACCACATTTTACATGTTAAAAGCCTAGTTTACACGACTCTAGGTTGTGCTTAACTGCGCTACCAGTCACTGCGCTTTTGCATCGCGTGTGCGCTCTAGTCAATGGTAGAACTAAACAGTTTAACTTCTTCCAACTTTGGCGACTCTAAACTACAGGGCTATTACAAATGATTGAAGCGATTTCATAAATTCACTGTAGCTCCATTCATTGACATATGGTCACGACACACTACAGATACGTGGAAAAACTCATAAAGTTTTGTTCGGCTGAAGCCGCACTTCTGGTTTCTGCCGCCAGAGCGCTCGAGAGCGCAGTGAGACAAAATGGCTACAGGAGCCGAGAAAGCATATGTCGTGCTTGAGATGCACTCACATCAGTCAATCATAACAGTGCAACGACACTTCAGGACGAAGTTCAACAAAGATCCACCAACCGCTATTTCCATTCGGCGATGGTATCCGCAGTTTAAAGCTTCTGGATGCTTCTGTAAGGGGAAATCAACGGGTCGGCCTGCAGTGAGCGAAGAAACGGTTGAACGCGTGCGGGCAAGTTTCACGCGTAGCCCGTGGAAGTCGACGAATAAAGCAAGCAGGGAGCTAAACGTACCACAACCGACGGTTTGGAAAATCTTACGGAAAAGGCTAAAGCAGAAGCATTTCTTAAACAGGAGATTGGAAAACCGATGGATCAGTCGTGGTGGAGATCATGATCAACAATTCATGTCATGGCCTCCACACTCTCCTGACTTAACCCCATGCGATTTCTTTCTGTGGGGTTATGTGAAAGATTCAGTGTTTAAACCTCCTCTACCAAGAAACGTGCCAGAACTGCGAGCTCACATCAACGATGCTTTCGAACTCATTGATGGGACATGCTGCGCCGAGTGTGGGAGGAACTTGATTATCGGCTTGATGTCTGTCGAATCACTAAAGGGGCACATATCGAACATTTGTGAATGCCTAAAAAAACTTTTTGAGATTTTGTATGTGTGTGCAAAGCATTGTGAAAATATCTCAAATAATAAAGTTATTGTACAGCTGTGAAATCGCTGCAATCATTTGTAATAACCCTGTAATAGTCACATGTGTTTTTGGGATAGGTGCTGTGTCGGTAGCGTGTAAACAAATGTAAATATGAAGTGTGTAACGGAGGAAACAGTCCGCTTTTTGAATATCTATGCTATATGTAGGTTTTTGTGGGATTTTATCGATGTGGATCATAAAACCTACTTGAGGCCCTCCTATGGCATTTAAACATGGATGGGTTGACAGTATCTGATCTGCAGAGCTAAATTCATCCCTTCATGACAAATATACAACTGAATTAAGAAAATTCTGGCAAGCAAAACATCTGGCTGTGGAACAGACATCATCTACAAGATTAAAGTCCCATGGGTCAAGTTTGCAGATTCGTTTATAAGGAAGAGGAGAAAAGGAGAGGTAGAGGAGAAAAGGCTATGCAAATCAGCTAAACTTAATTCTTTATTCCATATTAATTTCTATTAAACGTCATAGCAGAGTTTCACATTCACAAACTGTAGCACATATTTTTAGACTTTGGTAAATTACGACAGTACAGCTCCATCTTCAAGAAATTAATCTGCAAACCATTCTCTTCTTAATGCGGCGTGCTTGGAACGATTACTGCTGCAATACTGTAGCTTTGCATCTATGAGCCCCAGCCCCCCCCCCCCCCCCCCCCCCCCGCCCCCTTGGCATTTGTGGATCTCCACGTTCCTGATAAACTCCGTTATCGACATTCTACTGGTCTATTAGATCTGCCTGTATATATTGCTGTAGAGCTGTTTCTCTGCCAGTTGTGGACTCAACGTGTAGCGCTGATTGTGGGCAAAGTAGTGCATTTCATACATGCGAAATTTGGAAACCAGAATGACAAACGTATTTTCCACAACGAGGCGAGCTCTACACTGCCGTATTTAAATATTCTTTCTTTGAAACTCAATCGAATATACTTCGAAAACGGCTTCATTAAATATGGGCTAACGAAATTACGTCATAAATAACTAAAACTGCGCCTTCTGGCAGCCCGAGAGTTCTGGACTCTGACGACGATTTTAGAGTAATCAAATCAGTCAACAAATTACCGATATGGTAGTGTCACGCAAACTAGAGAACTACGGACAACAGTTACTCGTATTTAATATTGGCTCCTGTTATGACTAAGCGGGATTGGATTTCTCCCAATTTACGTTGATCAAGGGGTTTGTACATGGTGTAATGCAACACCAAAACTGGTTACTTAAATAAACTGAATACAAAAGAGATGAGTGACGGTGTTTTAATTTTCATTTCACACACTAATGTGTCTCCCAGCACTTCTTGCAGATTACCTTTAAATTCACGTGTTGCGCCGAAGATTTCTACTAAGATACATAAGCAAGGCCTATTGTGGAATAGATTCTTCCGGAAGTTCGTTTCTCATGTGACCTATTGTGGAATAGATTCTTCCGGAAGTTCGTTTCTCGTGTGAAACTTATTAGATTAGATTTTCTTTCATTCCAATTGATCCGTAGTGAGGAGGTCCTCCAGGATGTGGAACATGTCAGAAAAACAACAATACATGACAAATATTTACAGCTAAAACAAATAAGCTAATGTACCATTCCACAGGTCCCAAGTGGAATGATCGTCATTTTTTAATGAACACTATATGAAAGTCATTTTACAAATACTAATGCACTGAATTTAAAATAAAAAAGTTTTTTATTTATTTATAAGGTAATAAACATATAAGACAACTACTATAATACTTATTTACAATGAACACATTACTGCACTGAAATGGTGCAGAAGTTAGATTCTACTTACACACACACACACACATTTACAATGAACACATTACTGCACTGAAATTGCGCAGAAGCTATACCGTACTTTTATATATATATATAAGTTGGTTTTACTGAGAAATTCATCAATGGAGTAGAAGGAGTTGGCCACCAATAAATCCTTTGGGCTTCTCTTAAACTGAATTTCAGTGGTTGTTAAGCTTTTTATGGCTGCTGGCAAGTTATTGAAAATGTGTGTCCCTGAATAATGCACACCTTTTTGTACAAGACTAAGTGACTTTAAATCGTTGTGAAGATTATTCTTATTTCTAGTATTGATTCCATGAATTGAGCTGTTGGTTTGAAAAAGTGATATATTTTTAATGACAAATTTCATTAAGGAATAAATATATTGGGAAGCAGTAGTTAGTATCCCTAGTTCCCTAAACAGGTTCTGCAGGATGTTCTTGAGTTCACACCACATATAACTCTTACTGCACGTTTTTGTGCCTGGAAAACTTTAGCTTGGCTTGATGTATTACCCCAAAAAATAATCCCATATGACATTATGGAATGAAAGTAAGCATAGTATGCCAGCTTTTTCATTTTTATATCCCCTATGTCTGACAAAATTTGCATTGCAAACAGAGATTTGTTAAGACGCTTCAGCAGTTCTGTGGTGTGCTCCTCCCAGTTGAATTTATTATCAAGCTGTAATCCCAAGAATTTAACACTGTCCACTTCTTCTATCTTCTTGTCATCGTATGTTAGACATATACTCATGGGACACCCCTTACAAGTTCTGAACTGCATGTAGTGTGTTTTTTTAAAGTTTTGTGACAAATAATTGGCTAGGAACCAGTGATTAATGTCCACAAATATTTTATTAGCTGATCTTTCTAAGACTACACTTGATTTGCTATTTATTGCGTTTCATAAAAACGAAGTCCTAAAGTACTGCAGCCATAGTGGCACCGTCAAATGTCATCGAAAGTCATGTCCTTTGATTTCTGAATGTATGCTAAGCCCATGACGAAAGCTGCATACTTAAATCCAACGAGACCCAGCAGGTAGTTCATTTGCAGGTTTTCTGAAATCTTGTGCACATTGAACTTCTTTGCTGCTTCCTTGTCCTCTTCTTCTTTTCACACATATACTATTAGAGTGAAAATTTTTACATAAAGGCATATGCATTGATCTCTTCTTTAATTTTTCGTCACCAGTTTATTAGGTTTAGCACTGGATTTATCAGTAATACATGGGCGTGAAAACCACACATTCCGTTTCTCTAACTACTGAATGTGCTTTCACACACAAAATATCACAATACATGTGGTAATATCACAGTAAAGAACATATGAAGGCAGCTTAAATTAAGGTACCATTGCCAACAGATATAACAGGAATAAAGAGCAGAAAATTGTAAGACTGCGAATCACAAACTCAGTCTAACAGTGTTCCTCAGTTTTATTTACAAATTACAACATAAAATAAATGATTAACACACACAGAGAGAGAGAGAGAGAGAGAGAGAGAGAGAGAGAGAGAGAGAGAGAGGAGGGGGGGAGAGGCAAGAGGAGGGGCTAGGGGAGGGAGAGGAAGTGAATTTGCACGAGACAGACAAAGACAAAAGCTTGAAACATGTGCCTATGAGCAACCCATCATTTAACTACAGGTGATTGTCCTTATTTTTTGTTTATCATTTCCATCCACATGATTTCAGAACCATAATGGAACATAAATCAGAGACATCATTTCATGTGTGGTAGCAGAACTGCTGTGTCTGTTGTCATGCAAAGATATGAGCTGTACTACAAATTATATAAAAGTCATAGGGCAATTACAACTCAGTAACTAAACTAGTTCTTTTTTAATGTTAGTGTTTCTCATATTCAACAATGCTGCACCATCTACTTTTTGTTATTATATTATTCATATTACCCATTATTTTTCCTAGTATTTACAAATGTATGAGTCCACTCCTACATAACTATTACTGCTGTAATATGATGAGTTACCATCTTGTGTTACAGCTGGTGAATGCATCTTACTCATATTATGCATTGCTGGGACAAATTAGTAAACGTTGAAGAAGACATTAGATTTATTCAGAAGACTATTGGGAAAGAGAAGTATTCATCAAAAATCTGTGGACACCCCTTCGCACACCCACTGCCCCCCCCCCCCCCCCCACACACACACAATAGACAGACAAGTTTCTGTATGTCCTTCCTTCTGGTTGGTGGTTTGAATGTCTTTGGCCATTCACTTATGTAATAAAATGGAACACCTACAGCTGTCCTTATGATGTTGTTTATTATATGGCTACCAGTTTCAGTGCTTCAGTGGACCATCTTCAGGTCTTAACTACAGTCCGTGAGACGAGTGATTGGTACTGACAGTTCCGGCGGGCAGACGGCGCTGTTGCCGAACGTGGCTCACAGCACGCGGCGCCCTGTCTGCTACACGCATTCTCTAGCAGCAGAAATAAAAGCGAGACAAAATACAAGTTGTATTGGTACGCGCGAATTTATTTAAAGTTGATGCTTGAAATATATTAACTCGAAAACTGATAAGAGCTATTTAGTACAAGTATCTAAGATGCTGAAACATAATAAAGTTATTTGTTAAACTACACAACTGAAATGAAAACTATTTTCGCAAGTTGTTGAACATTAGCAGTTTTGGTTTACATTGTTAAGTATTAGCATTATTAATTTGTTCTACTACAAGCTACAGAATAATTGGTCAGTGTATTAAGAGTTATAATCTGAAGAAAGTACTCACAATATGATGATCTGGTTGTAGATCGATAGCAAACTCCCTCCTTACATTCCTGAATACGTTGTAGTTACTGTAATGGAAAAACACCACTCACATCACTGTCAGAATCTGATTTGACATTGTCTTCCTCAGCACTACTCGAACTATCACTGCTCTCTCCCAGATGCATTCTTCCACAACCCCTTCGGTTTTGGCAGCCTCTCTGATGGCACTTGCAGTGCTGTTTACAATTTTAGACAACGTCTCGCTTGTCACTTTATTGATAGCTGCTGGAAGGAGAGTTTCCACTTCAGAGATCGTGAATTTTTTATTGTTTGCAGCAATGTAATTTTTTATCTACGCCCACACTCCTTCAATTGCATTGAAGTGACAGTGGTATGGAGGTAGCCGAACGACTTCATGCCCTTGCCTTTTAGCAATCTCGTCAATTACATATGTTGGAAATTGGGGTTTCTTTTGTGCCACAATTTCGAGCAGTTCCGCCTTCCTTAAATCTTCTCTGAAATCTACTTTTCGCCGTTTCAACCTCTGAATGATATCGTCTTTTTTTGTTGCCAAGGTTGGTGCCTTATCGTGAACAACGGAATGATACGGCGCATTGTCCATAACAATCACTGATGGACTTGTCAAATTCGTTATAAGCGATGTCTCGAACCATTCTTGAAATACTACACTGTTCATTTCTTCATGGTAATCTCCCGTCTTTTTTGACCGAAAGATTTTCAAGCAGTTTGGCACAAAACCTTTCGATGTTCCTGCATGTAAGACAATAATACGCCCTCCTTTGCCAACAGGCACTGCCATTGTCCCCTCGGGCGTTCCATCATTCCAGCCTCTGCGTAAAGAATGGCTGGCATTGACCCAAGTTTCATCTAACCACACTATACTTTCGAATTCCACACCCATGATCCTGCGCAGAAATCTGCACCGCCATGCAACTACATCTGTCCTTTCCATTAATATTTTGCGTCCGTTAAACAGTGAATAGCTGAAGCCTATGTCTTTCAACACTGTACGCAATGAAAATTTGCTCCCTTTAAAAAGATCGTCTTTTTGATGCGACACCTGTAATTTAGGTAGAGTGGGATGTTCCCTTCTCTTATAATAGCTGTATATATGACGACGAATAGCGTCTTTCTGAAAATCGTCCAAAGCTGTCACCTGCTTATTTCTCGGTCACTTCTTTCCTGGAGTGTGCAGCTTTGTTGAGCCACTCTCGTCACAATCTACACTATACTGTTCTTTCCCTATCTTTACAACAGTGTTCTTACTTATTTTCAATGCTGCTGCAGTTCTCTTCACAACCTGAGTAACAGGAATTAAGGGCCCACCTTTGTCCTTTTCTTTCTCAAAGTAATCCCTCACAGAGCACACGAATTCACGGGCCTGGGTGTGTAGCACACTTTTCTTCCTCCGTTTCACTTCTTGTGTTGGGCTGGTACTACCCGCCGCACTAGACATTGTTTACAACGAAACATAAACAAAGAAACACTAAAAACAACAAAAACGAAATAAACTGCGAATTCAACTTCAGACAAACGACGAACGACCGCACCGCCTGCACGCGAGACACTGGTAAGTTTCATAAGCGCGCGCGACCGGGTTTCAGAGCAGCAACGTGGCCCTTTCTACCCACTCAAAGTCAGGCCGTCATTGGCTGCCTGCCTGCGGTCGCTAGGCAACGGAAAGACGCTACCGAGCTGTCAATACCAAAGACTCGTCTCCCAGACTATATGCTCAGGGGGTTAATTCCAGTTGTATACATGATTCATCAGTAGTCAACATCTATGAACTGGTTGTTAGTTAATGATTGGAGACATAACATGGTTGTTCCAGGTAGTCTGTGAAAACCAGTTCATAGATGTTGGCCACTGATGGATCATGTGTTTGATTAGTTAACTGGTGCTGAGGGAGGAGGGTGGGGGGGGGGGGGGGGGGGTTAAGGCCTGAAGATGGTGCACTGATACACTGAAACTAGTAGCCATATGATAAATAACATCATAAGGACAGCTGTAGGGGTTCCATTTTATTACATACATAAAATTTAACCATTCTTTTGACAATACATTTCTAGATGTACATATTTTTTCCATTTCAAAAATAAATACCGTATTTAGATAAATTTTTCAGTTGTACTAAAAATACACTTTACTTAAATATGAATAATAAAGAACTGTTACAACAGAGTCAACTGACTGCACACAACTATGATCCGTTATGTACTGTGCTGAGACAGAAGCTATTCTGTAAATATTTTGAGTCACAAGCCCCAAACACTTCCAAAAGCTTACATTAGACAGCTCCTTCATATCTGCTGTCCTGAGTCCTGGTCCATTAGCAGTTACATAATTTTATACTCTTCTGCTTTTTAATTTCTGGCTTCCATATTGAAATTAAAAGTTTTTTCAATAAAAATGCCCACTTTGCTTTTTTAATATATACATTTGTATTTCATCTTTAAAATTTTCACACTGACATCTATGAATAGTGTGCCAATTTTATGGCTAGTTGTGATGAGGTAATGACATAGCTAATTTTACTTTAAGTTATTAGCCTATAAACGTTATCATGATTTGAAGTGTTAACTGTTTTATTCAAGTAATCATGTCATTTGAAGAATCCATAAGCTGAGAAAATCAAACCACATACTTGAACTGTAGTTGATTTTATGTAAAGTGATTTTCTATTGTTGCACTCTCTGAATAAAAAATAAAGCATTATGTCAGAAATTTATATGACACCAGTACTTCCTTGAGATAACCCATTTTAAACGAATGAAAATTTGTTTTCCAAAGTGTTAACTGCTCTTTTCTCTAATAATTTTTTCATTGAGTTCAGAGGATGGAAAACTTCTGGTAGTAGCCACATGAAATCCAGTTCCTGATTTTCTATCATGGCATACTCAAAGACATAGACCGAGGTGATTGCATGGATGCAGTATTTCTCGACTTTCAAAGAGGTTTGATTGTATCTCATAAACTTTCATCATTTTGAACTTATGGCTTCTTATATGAAGTTTGCGAGTGGATTGAGGATTTCTTAGTAAGGAGAATACAGCATGCTGTGTTGGATGCAGAGTCACAGACGTATGTAGGAGCTAATTTGGGCCTGTCCAGGGAAGCATATCATACATTAATTTGACTTTTTTGTTTATTTAGTCTTTGAAAATTTATATGGCACAGATTGTTTGCTTAGAAGAGCAAGTTAAAAATACAAAACTGCTACATTGAACATGTCTACATAACTTCCAGCCTCAATCAAACAATGGAAAATCCAGGATGGAATGTAACAATATTATGAAAAGAAAAGTTGCCACTCACCATATAACAGAGATGCTGAGTCGCAGTTAGTCACAACAAAAAGACTGTCACAAATAAATCTTTCAACCTGTAAGGCCTTCATAAAAAATAGACAACACACACACACACACACGCACGCACACACACACTCACATACACATTTGATTGCAGTCTCAGGCAACTCTGATGAAGGCCTTATGGGCCAAAAGCTTTATTTGTAACAGACTTTTTATTGTGTCGATCTGCAATTCAGCATCCCTGCTACATGGTGAGTGGCAACTTTCATTTCCATAATATTGTAACTTTCAGCCTCTTGCAGATTTTTTCATTGTATAAATAATTTTTCATGTACAAATAGTTATTTATTTTATGGACCACAAATGATTCCTTCTCAGCATGAATATAGTAACTGATAAATAAACACAGTAGTGAAAAGTCTTCAGTGAAACACAAATAATAGAAAGAATAAAGGCAACAACTCACTGCATAGTTGAGTTGTTGACAGGCACTTGAATTAGACTGAGACCACTGCTGGCGTATGGGTGAATCCTTCTTTAGCATTAATGGTACACACATACGTACATACACACACATACGCCTCCATGGCTACGTGTTCCTGTGAGTGTGTATGCGTATTCTACTTGCTTTGAAAAATAATTCTCAAAAGGTAGCAACAGTTTCATTCTTGTTTATGTCCCTGTATACAACTCCATGCATCAACTACATGGTGAACTATTACATTTACTTCTTCATTATTAATAGTTACACATGCAACACACAAAAAATTCCACTTTTATATCAATAAATATAATTGAAAAACTCAATAATTCAAATCTGATGCACAATATTGAGCTGAATTTGCTTACATACACAACATAATCAAAATGTAATTCTATAAAATAAATTTACAAGGGTCATTTACACAAAGTCAAATGCATTTTAATTCAATAAATCCTTATATCTTATTTACCTACAGTAATAATTATTTACACATATACTCCCCTACTGAACAAAAACAGTTGTCAAATATTTCTTAAGACTATTTCTAAATCTTACAAATCATTTGATGTGATTAATTTATTGTGGCAGATTGTTGTAAAGTTTTGTCTGATGTTATCACACCACTTTCTCATTTCCTTTTCCTTTTCTTAGGATTGAGATTTTATTCCCTAACTATGACATTTAATAGTCATGGGTGACTGGAATTCAATAGTAGGAAAAGGGAGAGAAGGAAACGTAATAGGTGAATATGGACTGGGGGCAAGAAATGAAAAAGGAAGCCGCCTGGTAGAATTTTGCACACAGCATAACTTAATAATAGCTAACACTTGGTTCAAGAATCATAACAGAAGGTTGTATACATGGAAAAGCCTGGAGATACTGACAGGTTTCAGATAGATTATATAATGGTAAGACAGAGATTCGGGAACCAGGTTTTAAATTGTAAGACATTTCCAGGGGCAGATGTGGACTCTGACCACAATCTATTGGTTATGAACTGTAGATTAAAACTGAAGAAACTGCAAAAAGGTGCGAATTCGAGGAGATAGGACCTGGATAAACTGACTAAACCAGAGGTTGTACAGAGTTTCGGTGAGAGAATAAGGGAACAATTGACAGGAATGAGGGAAAGAAATACAGTAGTAGAAAAATGGGTAGCTTTGAGAGATGAAATAGTGAAGGTAGCAGAGGATCAAGTAGGTAAAAAGATGAGGGCTAGTAGAAATCCTTGGGTAACAGAGGAGATATTGAATTTAATTGATGAAAGGAGAAAATACAAAAATTCAGTAAATGAAGCAGGCAAAAAGGAATACAAACGTCTCAAAAATGAGATCAACAGGAAGTGCAAAATGGCTAAGCAGGGATGCCTAGAGGACAAATGTAAGGATGTAGAGGCTTATCTCACTAGGGGTAAGACAGATACTGCCTACAGGAAAATTAAAGAGACCTTTATTTCTCTTCTTTCTGCTACTTATCCCCCCCCCTCCTCCCCACCTTCTCTCCTGCCCTTTGTCTAAACTGCAGCACTTCACTGTCTGCTTCCCCTACCATACTACTCATCCCCCTCCATCCCCCAGCCTCCTCCTTACCTCCATTCAGTTGCCACTCCCATCATGCCCTGGTGCTGCTGCTCACAATGTGGTTTCAGTTGTCTGAGACTATAGACATGTCTGCAAGTTGCATTTGCATGAGTGTGTGTGCGTGTGTGTATGTGTGTCTATTGCTGACAAAGGCCTTAACGGCCGAAGGCTATAATTGTGTGAATTTTTTTCTTGTTCCTATTGTGTCTCAGCATCTCCGCTATATGGTGAGTAGCAACTTTCCTTCTCTAATATTAATGCAACTAGTTGCGAGACCTGACCCATACATCCTCCCTCCACCACCTACTCCAGTTCACTCACAAACATCACCTGAGCCATCAAAGGCAGGGCTACCTCTGAAGCCACCACAGGTGCCGACTCCATGGGGCCTGAGGGGGCCCGAGCCCCCTCAAAATTTTGTTTAGGGGGACAGAGCCCTCCAATAATTTGAGAAAATTATTAGTTATATTATGCTTTTTAAAATCACAAAATTATGTTGGAATTTTTTATTTTCCTTATTTGACGGTAGTCACCTTTTAAAATACATTCAGTAATGAGTTAAAACAAATAACTATTAAGGTAGTAAGCAGGTTAACTGAAAATTATTGGTGTGAATCAGGTTAGTGCTACGGTGCTGCAGGCACACTTAGAATTTGTCCCGGTGCGTGAAGCTTTGGGTAAAGTCTACCGCCAGCGGGCCAGTGCTGTGGCCACGATGACATCAAAAGGACTGAAGCAGAAGCACCTGGAACCCTCTGCCTCATGTCACCTTGATGCTTCAAGAAATTACGATGCAGCAGCTATAGAAAGCTCACCTTGCTGTCGCAGTCATTCAGTGTGGATAGTTTCATTCAGTGCATGCTGCAGACATGTTTAGTGTTCCGACTATAGTGTTTAGTGGGCTATTTTATATGACTATATTTTATTCATTTACTTTAGTCTCTTAGTGTATTGTGAATCAAGTTTGCAATGGATAAATTTGTTACCAAAAAGGCACACTTGGAAGTTGATGATACTACAAGTCAACTTCCAACAATTATTGTGTCGTCAATATCTTCATCATCTTCAGGCAAGAACCATTCACAGCTCATACCTGGACAATCCAGTAAGGGAAGATTGTTTCAGAAGTCTTGGTTGATCAAATATATATGGCTAGAATATGAAGCATCTACCAAAAAAGTTTTTGGCAAAACCTGCAAAGAGGCAAATGCTAAATATCTGTTACAATTTTCTTCAAAACAAGAAGATGCATTTACTTCTGTAGGGTTTTCTAACTAGAAAAAGGCTTTGGAAAAATTCTGTCTTCATGAAAATACGTTTACGCATAAAGAAGGTGTTCTGAAACTAAATTCTATCACTAACCGAAGTGTGGCCTCCCAATTGAACAGTTAGATAGTGATATGAAGATAGGCCATTTAACTCATGAGACAATTTTTACTACCGTGCAATTTCTATGCCAACAAGGACTAGCAATCAGAGGGCATGAAGATGTAAACTCAATTTTTTTTCAATTGTTGGAACTCTGAAAGAATGATATACCTGAGTTTAAAGATTGGTTAGAGCATTTGGGGTATAAGTGGACATCCCACGATATTCAAAATGAGATCATTGATCTACTAGGAAAGTCTGTGTTAAGAAACATATTGGCTTCAATCAGGAAGACTGAACATTTCTGATGAAACAAGGGACTCTTTGATTCACAAACAAGTGTCATTTTTTATTTGTACTGTCAATGATTCCTTAATCATCAATGAAAACTTTATTGGCTTATACGAGACCCTCAACACTGAATCACAAACTCTATTTAGGGTTTTAAAAGACGTTTTTGCTTGTCTTGATTTGTCAATGGATAACTTAACAGGACAGTGCTATGATTGTGCCTTGAATATGAGAGGTAAGCTCAAAGGACTGAAAAAAGTTAGTTTTGGATATACAACCAAAAGCACGTTATGTACACTGCACTGCTCACAGTTTAGACTTGGCAGTTGTAGAGTCTCCGCCATCTTACATCTATGAGGGATATTATGGCTTTAGCCAAGGACTTAATAAACACCATAAGGGAATCCAACAAAAGGATGGGACTTTTCAGAAGCGTATGCTGTGAGAGCTCCAATGACCAAGCTGGTCTATGACCCCTTTGCCTGATTTGATGGACTATGTGATCTTCTAGTATCTTGAGAATATTGAAAAACTTTGAAGAACTTCTAGAGTTTTTTGAAACATTTTCTGCAGAGGACAAAACAGAGGCAGGTTACAAATGTGTAGGCTACTTTGAGTCAATATTACAATTCAAGACTTATTTTTTTTTTACATCTTTATTGCCATGCAATGAACCAAGTAGAGGATGTCAATGAAAAAATTCAATGCCCTCATCTAAACGTTGCTGATCTGGAAAAAATATAAGAGGGCTTGATTTTTATATTGAGTGGAATGTGTGATAGTTTTGAACACTTTTGGGAATTGTGTTTAAAAGAAAAACCTTCACAAGTTGATGATCCTTCACTTCCTTGGAATTGAAGTATTCTAAAGAAGTATGAAAACAATGAGGCCAGCTCACAGCAAACTTTCAAAACCCCAGACGAATACTACAAAGCTATTTATATTGAAGTTTGTGAAATGGTGCAGTCTTGCATTACTGAGCAGTTTGCTTCAACTGGACTCACACAGATCATTGCAGTTGAACCAGAGTGCTTGCTTTTAATAAACAGACATGAAACAAATTTGGAAAAATCATCTGAGTTTTCCAAAAATGGTCTAGGCATTGAGAGACTGCACTTACACTTGAATATGTTCGTTGATATTGCTAATAAAAAACAAATGGTCTTAAAAAACATGCATGATGTAAGAAAATAGATTACACAAGAGCTTGCAGTTGGAAAATGTTATGTGAAGTAGTGAAGTGCATTAAGCTTCTCCAAGTAGCTCCAGTAACAACAGCAACAGCAGAATGGTCATTTAGTGCTCTTAGATGTCTGAAATCATACCTCCGATCAACAATGGGACAGAAGCAGTTGAACAACATGGCTGTTCTTCATACCCACCAAGATGTTCTGGATGAATTGGATATCTGACAAGTCATCAACGACTTCATATTCAGTAATCAGTCAGACAGTCAACATTTGCACCTTTCTAAAGACACTCTAGCCCTAATAACGGCATTTAGAGCAATAGTAAAAATCTTTATAAAATAAAGAATTAAATACATACATAATGTTAAATTTTCAGTTTCAAAATATTAGTACTAGTTTAGTACTGTATTACTATATTACTATAGTACTGTATTAGTTATTTTCAAATGCTTAAATATTTTTAGGGTGTGAGACCCAATTAAAACCTGCTATTTACATACTTTTTGATCGAAAGTATCAAGCATACTGTATTAACTTTATTAACTGCATTAAAGCATTAACTTCAAGATACTATTTTTATTTAATGAACCCTGAGCATTATTGAAAGCAAGCTTAATTAGCTATTTCACTTATTAATCAAAGTGCTATTACTGTGCAACAGTGATATTTTATGTTTTGTTCTTTTAATAATAGTTTAGGATTTATTTAAATATAATTTCAGTCTTTTCATAGCTATATATTCACTGCTCTGTAATAGTCTATAAGTATGATTATTACTGTAAATTAAATTATCTTTTTACAAAAATACCATGCATGTTTATGTTTTGTTTCTTTTTTCAAAGCCAAAAACTGTGTCAGGTTTGACGAGTTTCCCAGAGTGTTGAGTTATCGAGAGTTCAGTTTTTGGGGTTTCTAACATTGATCATATGCCTCTAAAATGCTTTAAAATTTTTTAAAACTCACTATTCTTCATCTAAAATTTAGAAAATTTTCTGGGGCAAGACCCCCAGTATGTCCCCCACTGCTCCCCAATATGTTTTATAAGCTGGTGCCACTGGAAACTAGTCATGTGATATACAACCTAAGCTTCAACCGCTGTGCTGCATTCTATGTGGGTATGAAAACCTACAATCTGTCTGTCCACATGAATGGCCACCAAGAAACAAGTGGACCACCCTGGTGTAGAGCACGCTGCCTAACACGACATCCTTCATTTCAATGACTGCTTCACAGCCTGTGCCATATGGAACCTCCCCACCAGCACCAGCTTTTCTGAATTGTGAAGGGGGAGCTCTTGCTTCAATATATCCTATGTTCCCGTAACTTTCCTGGTCTCAGATCCTTGCCCATTCCAGCACTATGCAGCCCTCATTCCACCATCACACCCAGTATTTTTACTTCTCTCCTTTTCTGCTACACCCCTCCCCCCTCCCCTACCACCACACCCAGTCTTTTTACTTCTCTCCTTTTCTGCTACACCCCTCCCCCCCTACCCCACATCACCCCTGCACTCCATCTAACCTCCTGACTGCACATGGCTGCCCTACCCTTTCTCCAACTTGTCCCTGCATACTCTCAGCAGCACTTCACAGACACCCATGCCACCCAACTATCCCTCCCCCTCCCTGCCCCAGCCTCCTCCTTATCACCACTCAGTCGCCACTTACATCATGCACTTGTACTGCTGCTTGCAGTGTGGCTTCAGTTGCTGGAACTGCAATCATGTGTGTGAGAGTTTTGTGTGTGTGTGTGTGTGTGTGTGTGTGTGTGTGTGTGTGTGTGTGTGTGTGATCTATTTTTTACAAAGGCCTTTCTGGCCGAAAGCTTATTAGTGACAGTCTTTTCATTGGGCCTATCTGTGACTCAGCCTCTCTGCTGAGAAACCTTCCTTTCATAACATTAAGAGTATCCTTAGACTTCTTTTTGCAAAAACTGATAGTATCTGGGAAATCATTAATATGGTTGGTCCTAAGATATTTCCTAGTGTGGTGCCTATTTTTAGGTCTTAACATCAGACAAAAGTTTTGTTTACCATTTTTAGATCTTTTTAAGAGAGTTAAATATCATCATCAGTTGTTCTAATAAGATCTGAATGATGAATATCATACATTTATTTTCCCCTTGATTTTCTAGGTTCTGAGGATAGATGGCATAATGAACTATGTCAAATGCCACTGATAAATCTACAAAGATGCCAATTCCTTAGAATCGTATGTCCAATGCTTCTGAGATATGTTTTGTATGGACTACAGTAGCATCTTCTGAGTTTTTACCTGATCTTAATATGTAACAGATTTACTGAGGATGTTGAACTTGTTTAAGAAACATGTCAATTTTTCTTTTGTAGCAGTTTCATGTTTTTTCCCCAGATGGCTGTAGTGAAACCAACCTCCAGTTATCAATATTTTCAGGATCACTCAACAGAGTGATAAGATTCTCTTAAGTTTTATATATTCTGGAACAATTCCAGTTGTTAATGGTTGCCTAGAATTTCTTTCAGATGTTCCTAACAGACAATATTAATAGCACCCTTACACTTTTTCTGGAGAATTAGTTATCTGGAATGAAGTAATCTTTGCAAAAACTGTATAATATTAAAATGTTGCAAAGACCACAAATTAATGTAAATGTTCTGAAATGTAATACTGTGCATTTTGCAGAGCAAAATAATGCACTGATGGCTGTTAAAGTTGCAACAACAGGAAAGACAGCATGTAGTGTCATGTACTGAAACCACCCTACAGGCATTGTGAAGTAATGGAATTTCAGTTTTCCGTCTGATGGCAATAGTGGTCACATGGAATCAGGCAGACCCATTGGTGTGTGTCTGCTGAGCCACACCTCCAGCAGCTCTGGACTACAGGCACCCTCTACTGCTGCAATATAGGATGGCTGGCAGCAGCCATTAAACCGACTTGCACATGGAGTCTCATGCTATGACACCATCATTCATGCTTAGTACAGCTAATCTCATCATAGTTGCTATTGTATGAGCTTGACTCTAATTCTTGCTGCATTATTTGTAATGAGTCTTCATATGCTTGGAGCAGTACAAGTTAAGTAATCCAGTTTTCCTATGACAAAAGTTGCTGAACCACTCTGTAGCCCACCTCTCCTTACCCTTGTGTATGAAGTACACAACAGAGAAAATAATGAAATTTTACACATTGTATGTATACAGTATAGAAGGAAGAATACACAATCAAATATGTTGGTGATTCAGGTAATACAGAGTACAAAATTTAGTTCACGGAGCTGCCACCTCCAGCTGCAAAAATGATGCTAACTCAGTAGGTCAACAAGTCAAACTGGTCTTGGAAGACAAATAAAGGTAACCATTCCATGATGCTTCAGTTCTGTGTCTGAGTAAATTAATAATGGTCGCTGGTGAGTGTTTTTGTACCAATGTCTTTGAAACCCATGACAAGATATTTCAATACATAAGAGATCTGGAGATTGTGCTGGTTAAGGCAACTGTCAAGCACCCTCCATATCAATGTAGGTCAGAACAGCAGTGATAACATTCTGTCTTGCAGTATCTTTTTTAAAGACTCAAAGATAGGTGAAATGTGACTATCTACTCATCCCTATCTGAAATGCCTTCCTCATGATAACATTCTCTGAAGAGATCAACTTAGCTTGCATTTTTAACTTTCTGGGCTTTGTATTGTTATGTCTACACCCAGCTCCAGTAGTATACTGCCCTTTAAATATCAGTACAAATGAGTTTACTATCTCAGATTAAATTTCACATTAATATGTTGTCCAACTTAAATTAGCAACTAAGGGAGTAAGTCATTTGTTAATAACTCACTTTAAAATTTCCTGATATGAAGTGTGCAGCCATGTTGCACCATATGTTCTTGAAAATTTACACCTCCCCTATTTCTGAAAAGCTACAAAGTTTATTTATTATGATTATTTAAAATAATATCTCTACTCTTTCAGAGGCTGTCAGGCAAGAAATGTATACATCATCAATGTGTATCCAAATTAGTCACAATACAAGACAAGAAGACAAGAAAAGTGATATACTCTGTTTTACCTAGAAATTAGATCATCAGCAACATCAAATGCTGGAACTTTTTGAAGCAACAACTGTTGAGGATATCAAAGTTGAGTATCTGATCATATGGAGCAGCTACATTATTATGTGAACTTTTATTAACTATGATTGGAATTTTCCAGTTTTCACTCATCATCACACTTGTGAATGGCGGAGGCTCAAATTATTAAGTTGCTCTGATATTATGATTGAGAATTCACTATTACCACTGATCTATTATAGATATAGATTAGGTTGCTCTGATGGTATGATTGAGAATTCACTATTACCACTGACCTATTATAGATATAGCTACATAAACTGTATATTTTATTCTCACTCAGCGTCCATGGTAATTCAAATGCTTCCCTCCTCTCACACATTTTAGAGTGACATGTTACAGCATAGAGCCAATGATCATAACATGTCATAAATATAATAGTTTCAGTCCAAATTACTTACTACATGCCCAATGACACCTTATGTAATGAGTCCAGGTGCTGGGCCTTTATCATGATGGTGAATGCTATCTGGCAATGTCTACTCTCCTCAGTGACTCTGCACATGGATACAGCCACAATGATGCTGCATTCAAGAACAGAAGTCATCATAAATAATGCTGTTTTAACAATTGCAGTGTCCTGTGCTGTCATTGGGTGTACTGCTATTGGTGCACCTCTTTCTGTTATTGCAACAATGATCACCATGCTGAAAGTCTATAGTGCTACAGACCTCATCACACTGTCTTCCTGTAAAAAGCTGGTTTCCTGTACCAAAGTATGTGACATGGCTGTTTGATCCTGAGTGGGGAGCAAACAAAATAACTGTTGCATAGGGTGGCCCTACTGAACTTATTGATTCCATATTTTCATGACAGTCACAGTGTTCTGACTACTGAAAAGACTAATACTACAGAACAATAAGCCACAGCCTAGGTGGGCCACTTTTTAATTCTGAAGTTGCTTTTTAATCGTGTCTGCTTCTGAAACCTATAGTAAATGAGCATCTCATGAACAGACTTTATTCCAATATAATTTCTGATTGAGAATTCCTCTATTTAATCAACGTACATGGCATTACTCTTATCTACTTTGTGCAATTGAGCTAAGACGATATTAATTTTCATATACAAACACGTAGTACACTGCATGCTAATTTGAAGTTTATTGCATATCACCTCCATGGTTTTGCACTCTTAATGGCCAGCAGTTTGGCGTCATGTAACTAAAATACCTATGAAAAACAAGAATACAAATTCCTGGGTGGAGGAAAATCTAAAATAAGGGGAAGGCAACAAATCCCTTACAGCAGACTGATGTGTGGGGCACAGAAACATGTAATAGAAAACATCATTCAAGCTGGCTATCAAGTAGTAGCTCTTTTTCTAGCAATAGTATACACATTCACACACACAACCACACAGACACTCTGGGGGTGACTGCATGATTGATTGTTGGTGCTCCATTATTCAAAGCAATTGCCTGAACTGATGGAGATGAGGAAGGATTAGGGTAGTACACAAGGACGGGGTAACAGGAAAGAGGCAGCCTTCCAGACAGGTGACAACAAAGCCACACAACAAGTGTGGAGGGTATGACAAGAAGAGATGTAGGAAGAGGGGAAGGAGATGGAAGGGATGAAAAGGGGGAGCAGAAAAAGGAGGGAAAGGTGAAGAGGGAGAAAAGGAGGGAAGAGGGAGAGGGAGAACGCTCATCACATGTGGGAGGGGGGGGGGGGGGCAGGGGAACAGTGGTGGGAGTAGGCAGTGCATCATTACACATGGCCTTCTCCCACCACTCTTCCTCAATCCCCCCCACATGTGGGCATTCGCCCTCACCCTCTTTCCCCCCTCTCATCTCCCCCCTTTCAATCCCTCTCCTTTCTGTCTCCCATATCTTCCTCCATCTTCACCTTTCTCTCCCTTTCACCTTCCCCTTTTTTGCCTCCTCGGTTCACCACCCCACTCTTTCTACATTTCTTTGTTTTTTTTTTCTGTACCCTCTGTGCTCTTTTCAGCTTGTTGTGCAGCTGCAAAATTATCTGTTCAAAGATCTGCCTCTTTTCCCACTGCTCCCTCCTTCCTTCCTTTGCTACCCCTTTCCACCTCCATCAACTCTGGCAACTGCTTTCAGTAACTGAGTATCAGTAATTAGTCTTTCCATGGTCACAGGACTTTGTATTTGGGTGTTTGTGTGTGTGAATGTGTGTACTACTACTAGTGTTTGAACGATAGTGTGAATGCTGTTTTCTGTTGTGTGTTTCTGTGCCTTGTCCCTATTTTAAAATATCAGTGAGTCACTAAAGGAGTTAACCAACAGATATCTGGGTGTAACAAGTTGCTGGAGAGCATTCTCTCTCTCTCTCTCTCTCTCTCTCTCTCTCTCTGTCTCTCTCTCTCTCTCTCTCTCTCTCTCTCTCTCTCTCTCTAAGAACTAGTAACTATTGAGGAATCCAGGAATATACTGCAGCCCCCTATGTATGGCTCCTGCAGGGGCTGGAAAGATAAGATCAAGCTAATTAGCACATAACCAGAGGCGTTTCAACAGTCATCTCTGCCTTGCTGAAGCTGCTATGAATGGGGTGATGGGAGGACTACTAATAGTACCACACCAGAGGTATCAACGGTCAGAAAATACAAACCCTATCATTACTCATCCACTTGATTGTGAGTAGGTTGTCAATGTTGAGTCTAGGCATCCTGCAAAAGGGAGACCGAGATCGAGGATAACTCTGGATGTTGCACCCTTCCAACTAGTCAACAGGTTTGATACTGAAACTGAGGCAGTGAGACTTGCTTCATCTGTTGGGGAATCTGGTGTGTCCTTTCTCAAGTGGCAGCAAAAGTGAAGGGATATGAGTCTATTCATCACTGGCAGTTCAAATGTTTGGTGAATAATAGTATGCCTCAGGGAAATGGCAGCAAGGGATTGGAAGTGTGTGTGCCTGGAGGCTTCATTTAACATGTTGAAGAAGCTATTCTGGTAGCCATTGAGGGAACAGGGTGCAACCAGCTGCAGATTGTGGCACATGCTGAAACAAACAGTGTTTGTCACTCAGTCTCTGAGGTCATACTTGGATCAACCCAGTGACTAGTGGAGAGGGTTGAGAATAACAGTCTTGCTCACATAGTTTCAATGAAACTCACAGTCTGCAGCATTGTCCCCTGAAAGACCATGGTCCCCTTGTTCTGAGTCAAGTATAAGACTTGAACCAGAGACTGTGAAGGTTCTGAGACAAGCTAGACTGTGACTTGTTAGGCTGTGACTTCCAAGACTTGCTCCATAGGTTTGAGAGCTGTAAGGCCTCCAGGTGTGCACTACTCAGACATACCAGTTAAGATCCAAAGAAAAGCTTTCCACCATAACAGTACTACAATACTAGTGGTTAAAACTGCTGAAGCATGTGCCACAAAGTGTCACAGTTTGAAGTGCTTCTAAAATGTGCTGAAGCTCACATAATACTAGGCACATAAAGCTGATTAAATCCTGAAGTTGACAGTAATGAAATCTTATGGGAAAATTCAAGCTTATACCAAAAGTACAGGGACATAGGTAATGGATGTGGTGTATTTGTTGCAGTAGACAAGAAACTCAACCCCATCAAGAGATAAATTGAAGCTGTTTGTGAGATTCTTCGAGCAAGACTTACTACCATGGGTGGGCATAAAATTATAATAATGTCCTATCAACCACCAGAATCACTTCCTGACATAACTGAGAATACTGGAGAAAGCCTCAGTTCCCTCGTACATAAGTTCCTGAATCGTATTGTAACCATTGGAGGAGAAATTGACCATCAAACAGTCAATCGGGATGATTATAGGCTTGTTAGTGGTGGGTGTGATGTGGCATACTGTGAAATATTATTAAATACCTTCTCAGAAAGCTACTTAGAACTGGTAGTTCATAGCCCCATTTGTTACGGAAACATATTATATCTAATAGAAATGAACAGACCTGATCTCTTTGAAAAAGTCCACATCAAAACTGATATCACTGACCATGAGGAAGTTATAGCAGCAATGAATACTGAAGTACAAAGAGCACCTAAATCTAGCAGAAAAATTTATATATTCAGCAAACTAGATAGAGAAGCAGTAGTATCATGCCTCACTGATGAACTTGAAACTTTTAGCTTAGGACAGGAGAGTATAGAGGAACCATGACTGAAATTTAAAAGCACAGTTGATCATGCACTGGACAGATACATATCCAGCAGATCAGTTCAGAATGGAAGAGATCTTCCTGTGTATACAGTCACTGTAAAGAAACTTCTGAAGAAACAGAAACTACTGCACAAAGCAAAGGGCTGTAGATTGAGAGATGCTGAATTAAAGGCATTTGGCAGTTACGACAACAATGCTTGAAGTCTTCATTGACTACCTAGTAGAATATTGTCAAAACATCTTTCACAAAGCCCAAAGAAATTCTGGTGGTATGTAAAGGCTGTTAGAGGCACCAAAGTTAGCATTCAGTTACTTATGGACAAGGCAGGACCTGAAATTGAGAGATGTATAGCAACAGCTGAAATGTTTAACTCTGTTTTCAAATGGTCGTTTACAAAGGAAAACACAGGAATTCCATCTCAGTTTAATTTGCACACCACTGAGAAGATGAGTGAAATAGATATCAGTATCAGTGATGTTGGTTAACAGCTGAAGTCATTAAAACTGAACAAAGCCACAAGGTCCAATGGAATCCTTATTGGATTCTACACCAATTTGTGGCTGAGTTAGCCCTTCTGTTGATCTGTGATCTGTGTTCCAATTTACTCTACAGGTTCCAGAACCCTCAGAATTGAGGTGATGCAAATCTGTTTTTGATTTGTGTATTTACACACCTGATCAGTAGTATAAAGCTGTGGAAAACATCAGCATCAAAGAACCAATTAAGGTCACTTGAATAAAAACAGAAGATTTCAGAGATGTTATACAGTTAAACAGTAAAATAGTAATGAGTGAATTTGCAATAATTTGATCATCCCTTCATGACTGAACTTCTTGAAGAAATACCATTACTCTATCCATTTACATGGCTAACGCAACTCATGATGTTCTAGGAACATAGAGAGCTTTGAGAGGTCGAAATGTCTCTGGCATCCCACAGAGATGATCTTTGGAAGAGACGATCAGTGTGTTCCTAATATTGCAATGGTGTGGGGGCTCTGTAAATTTCCTCTATGCACTAAAACAATTCAAGTACAACTGTCAGTAACTGGATTGATAGAAAATCTACTCACGAAGCAATGGCAAGAGAATGTGCATATAAATGGTACTACAGTTTGCCAGCTTTTGGAACCAGTAGCTCATTCTTCTGGCAGAAGGATTGAAGGGGAAGGAAGAGGGGTGAAGGAAAAGGATTGGCATAGTTTTGAAAAAGGGATACAGTTTGGAAAAGTCACCCACAACCATATCATACCATACCATATGTAGATGTCTATAGTAAATGCCTTTCACATTCACTTTTATACATTTCATTTTGTTTAACCCTTTGTTGTACAAATAATGCAATAATGCTACACTGCAGTGGTTTAGGCAACTCAGTTCATCTCCATTTCTTGGCAAACTGGAATAGCCCCCTCTTTCAGTAGATCCCTTAACTGATGCTGCTCCAGAAACTTTCCATCATTTGCAGATATTTCTATGTAGTAAAGAGTGCATTGGAATTTATTAACTGTAACTTATCAGTTTTAATCATAACTGTGAGTAGTCTTGTTTCAATTGCTTGACTTTAACTGCTGCTGTTTTCGTATGATTAAATGCCATAATGTTGCTATACCTTAATAATTTTCTGTGGATAAAAGGAATTGTATAGTGGCTTAATGGCTGCAGATATGACCTACTGAACTGAGTGTCAACAATAATCCTAAGCCTTCTGTACCAGTTCCCCAACACTACTACAAAATATGATTATGCAGTTATCTGCCCTCCTCTATGAAAATAACTCATCTCAGTTTGTAACAAAGTAACTTTGAGATTTGTCTTTATTTGCAGCTTATGTTGTAGTATGCAGAGTTACACTTACTCTTATATGCATCATCGAAGATCGGCATAACTTTTTAACTATTTCAAAATTTTATTTAGAAGTTGTTTCAGGAATGGCGTCATTATTTGGCAATTATCACACAAGTGAGTTTTTTTTTTTACAAGGCCAAAA
The DNA here is from genome assembly GCF_021461395.2 of Schistocerca americana. NCBI lineage: Eukaryota > Metazoa > Arthropoda > Insecta > Orthoptera > Acrididae > Schistocerca > Schistocerca americana. Next base: position 408,227,914 of record NC_060126.1, on the reverse strand, counting down.
TGTATTGATAAATCTAGTCTGTATAAAATTCTGCATTCACAATGCTGGTTCTTTATCTTCTCGAGAACCTCCTGACAACTGTTATCCCACACCAAAACAATATTTTTCTTTAACAAAATGTTCAAGCATGGTGCATTTAAAGACCAAAAACCAATGAATTTTCTATACAACCTACAGAATGCAAAGAATTATTATAACTGCATTTTAGTTTTTGAAATTTTTTCTTTGTGATGCAAAATTCCATCCCCTACAATGATGTATGTAAGAAATATTAGCTTTTTCACAACAAATTTACATTTTTTGTTTTCAGTGACAGACCTCCTTTCCTTAATTTTTAGCAAACTTCCCTTAACAAACCAAAATATTCTTCCCTGAAATAAAAATACCACCAACTTAAATAGTCAATTTAGCAAGCAAATATTTGCACAAAACAAGTCTCAAGCACAGATGAATTCAGTAACTGATACAAAGTCTGAAAGGTACTCTGCATCACTGACAGCATTATCCCTACGATGCAAAGTAGTATATTTTCTGATCAGGAGGAATTTGGTGAAACTCAGAAGTAAGGTCTAAACTGAATTTGAAACGATAGAATTTTTATAAAAATCCATCAGTATTCTCAGGATGATTAGTTTATCACTATAAAACTTTATTTAAATATGTAGAATCCTGAACAGCATGCCCATCCTTTTTAGAGAAAAACAGCAAGTGGATTCTTGTATTCATTACTACTCCTATTACTATTATGCCCGAGCTTTCCATTTTTTGCCTCTCTCTCTCTCTCTCTCTCTCTCTCTCTCTCTCTCTCTCTCTCTCTCTCTCACTCTCACTCTCACTCTCTCTTTCATCTTCTTCTTCTTCTTCTTGTTTCGAAAAAATAACACCATATGGATTTATAATGAAATGTTGAAGAAGGTTTAACTGTACATACAGTGACTGACGTTCTCAGGTTTTTTACCAAATATGTCATAGTGTTCCCAAAGTAATTCCTTCAGTTTTGATTTAAACTCTTAGTTTAAACTTCCTGCCCGTTCTAATTTGGCTGCTACTATACTGTCACACTTAAAATAAAAAAAATTCACCCCAGTAATATGCATATGATCAAAATACCCTCTTTCATTAGCTTAGTCCCCCTCTGATCTGATGATAGCCATTTATGGTTGTCTTTGAAGAAATTTTGTTTATAGGATCTGTACATACTAAGTTGTTTTTGGACCAATTAAAAAAACTTCAACTTTAACAATCCATCCCATTCCCAGGATAATATCTACACTTTGATCTGATACTATATGAAACAACCATGTGAAAATTTTGTGCCCTCAACAGTAAATGATAACAGTACCTATCTGTTCATAGTTTTATTATATCTCTAGTCATATTTTAAATCTAGCTACTGGAATTTCAACAAAATCTGTACTATGTTTAATTATATCCCTTAATTTTTCTGATATTTCCAAAAAAAAAGACTACTATCATCAAACAAGCATTTAGCTCTCCAACCATTAATTTGAACTTAAAGATAAGGACTTTCCAGTATTTTAAATTCTTTCCCAACATCCCATTTGTACAAAAGAATTTTCAATATCCTTAAGATTCATATTTTTAGCATTTTCCATTACTACATGACTTTCTCTTACTGTTTGTAGAGTACACCAGGTTCCACCTCACTCTTACAAACCACAGTAACAAATTGATCATCATTTACATAGTCGTTTCCATCTTTCAATTTCTTCTTTTCTTTCTTCCACCAAACTGAGTAGAACTTGTCACACATTTGCCCCACTTATTTACTGTTTTCCTTAGTACCAGTTAGGAGTAATTGCTTTAAAAATTATAATTTTGATTTTCTCTACATTCCTAACTAATACCATTATTATTCCTATCTCCTGTCCCCCCTTTCACTCAAGAGTTACTAACATTAACTGGCAAAATCCAGTCTTCACGCAGAACCGTATCAGTGATTTAACTTTTTCCATCTTTTTCATCACCACACTTCAAACCATTGTACCTTACTGTTTCTTCCTCAATTTTTGCATAAATCATACCATCAGTCATATTATTTCCATTAACAACATAATCAATAATAACTTCATCATCACATGGCAAACACTCTTCTTCCCCCACCCTCTCAAGTACATGTCTATCAGGATCACCTGCTATCAACTCAAAATCAGCTATGTCACTTCTTACCCTTACTTCCTCATTATTCATCACTTCATTAATGCCCAAGTTATCGTAACTATTGTTTGATGTTACTTCTGCCCTCAAATTTTCACTTTCTGGCTTGCTGTAGGAACTGGTGAATATATCAGCATACAACTAAAATTCTCCATTACACACGACTGTAATTATCATTATCGTTTTCACTATCACCTATACTTTCCAGTATTTTTCATAAAAATAGAGTCTGTTCACCTGGTTATACTGTTATCTTGTTCATAGAACCCCTGGTCCATCCCCTCTTGAAAACTGTTTCTAAATTAGTTGCTCAGTTTTCATTTACATCCCTCACCCCAAGACAATGAGCTCTCAATGACAAGACCATCAGTTTTCCTACACATTCCCGCCATTATCAGGTCTCATGTTATCTTGTAATTTATTTCTTCCTACCCAAGACCTGTTGATATTGTCAAATTCTATGCTTCTGTTCCTAAATATTTAATTCCAATCAAAATCTCTTCTATTTGTAACCACTGAATTCGCTGCACTGATTCTCAGCATCCCTCCTACCATAATTTCCTCCACTAAAATTCTAATCTCATCCTCCATACTGAGAACTACCTTGATTCAAACTTTGTACATCATTATTCTCCAAATTCCTATACAGTTTATTGACACTTTCTAAAAATGTTCTGTTGAATCATTAGGGCCACATACTGAACCTCATTATACTTTTTCTAGTAAACTTCTTCTTAATACAACAATCTGAGTCAGTTTTATCAAAATTTACTAATCTACTCATTGAGCAAATCTTTGAGTTGTTTTTCAGTTATTCATATTCTAATATAAATAACGTTTCTCACTTTTTGAAACAACCATTCAATATGCAATTTTCCTAATTTATTCAGCATAAGTCTTAATAGTACACTAAACTACATTGGTGGTCAAGCAATACTGAGTCAAGTATATACTGTCTGTGTAGTCACAGATGAGATCATGTTTATAACTTTTTGACAATGAAAGTTATGTTTACTTACTTGTTAAAACTAACAATACAATTACAATTTGATACCCCTGCAATTTCAATAAAACATTTTCATTAAAATTTGCTTATAAATCTGAACTAATGTGACGATATTTATCAACATTTTCAGTGTTGAAGTATTTACAAAACCTTCTGCATGTAGCTTTCATATTCTTAATTTAACATTTTTTCTTGCTTACTTTAGACATTAACTTTCACTCACAAGAACTATCATATGAATTAGTATAATCTTTCTTCCAGTCAATAAAATTCTGTAACTGTGACACCTTTTTACAAAATTTGTTTGAAATGTGAATAGAATGTTTTACATATCCCAATAATTGATTGCCTTTGTAACTAATCATTTATAGAATAATGAATGTAAAGAAAACAAAAATGACCATAATAGAAAAGTACCAATACAAGACTATGAAGCAACAAAGGAACTGAAAGACAAATTGTGATAATTAGATATCCACATGTATCATGTTCCATGTTAGTCAAGTCTATTTTATTCTACAATATGTGAATGTCAGCCTACTATATTACACAGTCCAGTAGAAGAGACTGGTGGAATGCCAACAACTTAGGATATTTTCAATTTGTTTTGGAATCTGTCACTTCTACAAATAAATTCTTGTCACCCTGTGAGACCCAGGAATGTTAAACTGATAGCTTTACCGAAAAATCAAAAAAAATTTTAATACCTTCGGAGCCTGTTGGTATTGCAATGAATACTTGGATTACATTAACATCCTTACAGGATAATACCTTTGACATGAAATACAGACAGAAGAATGTTCTTGTCCTATGGGAATAACACATTTTATCATTCTGACAGAAATTAGAATATTCACACAGCATATGTTTCAGAAATACTGTCCAGGTTGGAAAATATAAATAAGCTTCATACAACCTTCTAGACATGTTTGGTATATTTGGTCCATTTTAGTCTCACATGTATTTTACAAACAGCTCTGTATTACTTTTCACTCAAGTCCTTTTCACTTTTCACTCAAGCATTTAACACAGTTGATTTCTGTTTTATGTGCACATTTTCTGCATACGGCTTTGGGCCATTTTACACTGTTTTTGCTGGTCTTGTTGCCTTTTCAGAAGCTGATTTGGCACTGCCTCTGCTTTCTAAGTGATTTCAGTCCCATATTCTCTCCCTTTGCCTGATGTTCTTGCTCTTTTGTTCACTTGAGTTCATTTGCTAGTTGATGTATGAACTTCTTCCTATCCATTTTCTTGTTCGTTACTAGGTTATAGATGACCCATACATTTATTGCTGCCATATCCAGTATGTTGTAGAAGACATGTGTTGACCATCCCCTACATGCAACCTTTGTAATATATTTATGGGTCATTTGATCAACAACGTCCACCCAGTATGTGAAAAGCATGCTGGGATAATTTTACTTCCGCTCTTGTTTTGCCACCTGCCTCCTTAAATTCGTTTTGTTACTTTTAACTATTTATCATTAACATACATGAATATAATCTGCATTTTCATGTAAGAGAAAAATTGACCCTCAGTTTTAAAGAATATAATACCAGATCTAATTTTGACTATTCCCAATTGGTATCTTTTGTTATAGGGTGAATTCAGTAAATGTTTTGTAACTTAAGTTTGATTGTTGATGCATAAACAAATACAAATTCTGTACTAATTACAAACGTCTGGGAAACGAAACAATAGCATTCTTAAATAGTCTATTTGGCTCTGTTCGAAAACATGTTAGCAAAACAAGGCCTTCATTAACTCCAAAGTAATTAACAGTTTTGTCAAAAGTATTGTTTACATAACTATATATGTTCATTTCATAATTTAAACAAATAATTTAGCCTAAACCTTGTAGTAGAAGAAACTGTTAAAAAGACGGAATTTTTCAATGTATTCAGTTAATCGAATGAAGTAAGTTTTAATTGCAATTTCCCTAAATTTAACTTCAAACAATATGTAGTTTCAGTACTTATTATTGTGATGATATATAAGGGCCCAATTTTTGGTCACGAGACAGTCAGTCCATGGACGAGTTTCAGACAAGAAACCTGTTTTGGTTAGAACAACAACAATGCTTCAACTTAACTGTGGAATATATGTTAAACAATTAGGTCATGTGTAAAAACAATGACAGTGTCTGCTCCATGTGTACATTTCTATTTTTCAAGAACTGTGGACTTTGTGGTTATGGTTTTACTGCTCATAGATGTTCAACAGTAAAATATTGTAGTATGTGGATGTTCGTCTGCAACCTATTAATGAGGCTTATCAAATGTTAAACAATAATTCACTGGCCACTTGACTGTGAAATATTGGGGTTTGTGAAAAGTGAAAGTAAAAGACAGTGAAATGCAACTGTGCCTCTGTCAGTTACATCATTTAAAGTAGTCTGTGTTGTACTTTCACAACCCATTTTTCAGCCAGATTAGCAATGCAGTATGTCAACACCAAGGACAACAAACAAAGAAAACAAATTAGGTGAACCACTACATGTACTTTGTTGCATTGTAGAACATTACGTTTTCAGTTTTTTCTTTCCTTCCTTGCTTATTGCCTCTTCAGCATGCAGCACACTCAGAAGAATGACATTATCATTCTTCTTTCCTTGGCATACAGTCAAGCTGCAGTCTGTGTTGCCATTATTGTGCAGTATTGTGTTGGAGCATATTTCAGTATTAGGCTTCCTTACTTCATCAGGGATTTCATGGTGGGTCTTGTTCAACGTACCAACTAATGAGCTTTTTAGAAAGTTGAAGAGATGTAAAGAAGTTGTCTGTGCTCACATTTCTTCTTGGATTCTCTCTATGCATGCCAAGGTATGGGAAAGCATTACATATATACTTTGTCACTACATCAACAACCAATCAGAGTTTGAGACCATATTTTTAGGATTTGTTGGACACGAATTGAGTAAACCTACATCTTGGTTTGCTTGGTAACAGTTTCTCATCAATGGTTATATTTTCTCCAGGGCGGTAAGCACAAATACTGTTTTCAATGAACTTTCTCCAAATTCTCAATACAAGAGCAAATTTGTTGGCTGCCAGGTGTTCAGCTCATGTTGATTTTTCATCAAAACAGAGAAATTTTAGAAGCCCCTGAAATATGTCCTTCAGCATAATGTCCTTGATAAATGTAGGCCCAAAAGAGTGCGACCAGAGTTCATCCACAGACATACATTTTGTGTACAATACACCCTGGACATACATGATGGCTATCAGTTTCTCCAGTTCCTCAGGTGACACAGTCCAGTCATTGTTTTTTAGTACTTTTCAAGCATTTGATTCTGTGTATTTTTTCATGAGACATTGCACTGCTTCATCAAAAATAAGATGAAAGGTACTGATGACAGAGCTGTCTACTTGTTGGCAGGCATAAGCAGTGGGACCTCCTCCCTCCTTCAGAACGTTCACAGCTGACCACCTTCTAGAAGATGAATAATTTCCAGTTTCCCCACATTGTTCCGTCCCTTGCAATCATCTTTGTAGACACTTCCAACTGTACCTGCTGTGGTGAAACAGGTGATGATTGATGTATATCAGCATCTGAATTCTGTTCCACTAATCGCCTCTCATTCACAATTTCTTCATCTTCACTTGTGTCAGGTACATGATCATCATATTCATCAGCAAAATCAATTTCTGATTCAACTTCAGTTTTCTCTAAGAGCTGTAACACCCTTTCATCTGAAAATCCACACTGATGATCACATTCGAAAATGTGTATCACGGACAAATACTGCCTGAGTGACACAACATAAGGTGTGGCGGACTGGAATGTACATGTGCCAAGTTACAGCAATGAGGAGCAACTGTTCTGTGTTACTGCTCACTGTTTCCAGTGTATTGTTGGATGATTTGCATATATTCAGAAGAGAAATTACAGTGGGGTCAAATAGACCCCTTCAGTCATTCTAGGTATACTGAATGAAATGGCGAATAAAATAAAAATATTTTGTAAATACTAAAACATCTTCAAAATGAGGGGAAAAATTAGAAAAAGTAATATAATTTCATTAATGAAGTAAATAATTTGGATATGACAATGAACGAAAAACATACAACAGGGGTAATTTTGACTCCTTCCGCCATTCTAATGTTAATACCAGAAATGCTATCTTCTACAGACATTTTCATAATTTTATTAAAACTGGGTTTAAGGACTACATTTTCAACAAGGTCACAGGAAATTCACCACATTTAAACAAGGGAAATACCATACAATAATTGTCACAATGCTGTTAAGTGGTTGACTAGTTCTTGTTCTTGTTCAGAACTACAAACAGATCTTCTTCCCAAGGAAGGTATCATGTCTGAATTTCATTTCAATCACTTATGAAGTCTAATTCTCAGTATTTTCAACTCATTTGATATGCTGTTCAGTACCCACCTGACTTTACTAAACTTAATACTTTTTTAGGGTTTTCTCAGCCTATTTAGCTCTCTCTGATTACCTTTTTCTTGTCCTCACCATCTGAAATTAGCCATAAGAAGTCACTCAAGTGTGAACAACGTTTTTTCTGAAGCTTAGAGCATGTGGAAATATCAACAGTCTTTTGACATTGTACCATATTCATCTGTTGGTATTGCACTAGTAAGACATTATGGCAGAGAGAGACCAGCATTTAATGTCTGTGCTAATGCTATAAAAGTTGTAAGAACCATGCCAAAAGATACCCTAGAAGACTTGCTATCTACCTACATAGCAATTAATGCAGTAAAAAGAAGTATTGAAACACTTAGCTAACTTAAGCATAAACAAAAAAATAACATGAAAATGAAAAAAAAGTTTTGTCCCACAATAAGACTGTCATTTACAAGGACTCATTGCCTCTGTACCTTGCTTCTGACATTGTTTGCTATGGTGCAGAAATACTCCTGCTGGCTTTAGCACTACTCAACTGAGAAAATGGTGATGTCTGTATTATCTTACATATCGATTTTCCCTTTGTTTCCACTACTGTCTACCTCATAACTTTTACATATATATTTCTCACATTCCTTAACAATCACATGCCAAAAGTCATTTATCATTCATTGTCAGAGATGTTCTTTTGACAAAAGATTTTTTCTTTATTTTTATCCATAATGGTTACTATACATTTGTATTTAGTCTTTTGTACAACTGTAGATCTGATGAGGTCCTACTTGACATATAGGAAGCAGTTTGTGTCTATTAGCACTACAGAGGGAGCATACAAATCAAACACCACTGACATAAATTTTGGTATTCCACAGGGGTCAACATTAGGACCACTTCTTTTTATTATCTATGTAAGTGATATTCAGTCCATAACAAACCATGAAACAGCTATCTTATATGCAGATGATACCACGTTAATATGCAGCAATCCAAGCTATTCACAGCTCGAAGTGGAATCCAATACTGCAGCAGGCTTAATTCTGCAGTATTTTAATGAAAACAAACTAAAATTAAACACAAATAAATCTGTCTATATTGAATTTGATCATGGGAGGCAAAAAACTCATGAAAACCAAATCTTAATGGGTGACGAATACATTAAAAACAATACTTGACCAAATTTCTTGGCCTGACACTAGATGCAGAGTTAAACTGGTCTGATCATGTAAATGATATTTGCAAAAAGCTATGTGCTACCATATATGTCCTAAGAAAACTGACACCTTTTTGTAACATCACCACTCTGAGGCAAATATATTTTGCACTATTTGAATCCCATCTAAGTTATGGGATAGAGGTATGGGGATCCAGCAGTAAAGGTAACATGAAAAGTGTACTTACCTTACAAAAGAAGGCACTTAGAATTATAGGATAGAAATGTGCCAGGGAGTCCTGCATAAATTTGTTTAAAGAATTTAAAATACTAACTGTTAATAACCTGTATGTGCTGAAGATAATCATTGTGGCAGTAAACAGTAACAAAACACTTAATAAAGAAATACACGATCACAACACTAGAGGTAGAGAGAGACCCCACATCATCACTCATAGAACAACACTCTATGAGAAAAGCCCTCACTATGCAGGCATAAAACTACTGATTTGCTTCCATCCCAGTATCTCCAAATTGCCCATTACAAAACTAAAATGAAATTAAAATTATGACTCCTAAACAATCCTGTATATTCAATAGATGAGTTTCTAGATTTAGTATACTTGTATGATGGAAGACCATCTATCTAAAAATATATGTAATCTCAGATCTTAGACTGTGTCACAAACTGTAAATATTTGAATGTCAGATATGAATACTGTGTTACAAACTGTAGATTCCTTAATCTGAGTATGGCAATAACATTTTTTTTATGTATAGTCCACACATGTAACTCTGTTCTCTCAACTAAATTTAGAAAAAGTTGTGTAGATAAAAGTGCCAGCCAATAATATGTAACCCTAGTAAGTAAGGCTCTGACTTATCCGGAAGACTGGAACAAAAAAAACCTTTTTTTGTAATCAGTTGATGTTGGATCAAAATAAAATAAATAAATAAATAAATAAATAAAAATAAAGATATCTAAAAACAAAGATGATGTGACTTACCAAATGAAAGCGCTGGCACGTTGATAGACACACAAACAAACACAAATATACACACAAAATTCAAGCTTTCGCAACAAACTGTTGCCTCATCAGGAAAGAGGGAAGGAGAGGGAAAGACGAAAGGATGTGGGTTTTAAGGGAGAGGGTAAGGAGTCATTCCAATCCCGGGAGCGGAAAGACTTACCTTAGGGGGAAAAAAGGGCGGGTATACACTTGCGCACACACACACACACACACACACACACACACACACACACACACACACACACACACACATATATACAGACACAAGCAGACATATACAGTACATAGAACTTTACTTTCGAATTCATTGAACGCCTCTCGCATAGCCCTCCACACACTACATTTCGCTTCGCTTAATTTTTGTTTGTCTGCAAGGCTTTGGCTATGTTTATGTTAGCTGTGAAGTTCCCTTTGCTTCTGCAGCAGTTTTCTAACTCGGTTGTTGAACCACAGTGGCTCTTTTCCATCTCTTACGATCTTGCTTGGCACATACTCATCTAAAGCAAATTGTACGATGGTTCTGAACTTTGTCCACTGATCCTCTACACTGTCTGTACTTGAGACTAAACTTTTGTGTTGAGCCGTCAGGTACTCTGTAATCTGCTTTTTGTCACTTTTGCTAAACAGAAAAATCTTCCTACCTTTTTTAATATTTCTACTTATGGCTGAAATCATCGATGCAGTAACCGCTTTATGATCGCTGATTCCCTGATCTGCGTTAACTATTTCAAATAGTTCGGGTCTGTTTGTCACCAGAAGGTCTAATATGTTATCGCCATGAGTCGGTTCTCTGTTTAACTGCTCAAGGTAGTTTTCAGATAAAGCACTTGAAAAAATTTCACTCGATTCTTTGTCCCTGCCACCCGTTATGAATGTTTGAGTCTCCCTGTCTATATCCGGCAAGTCAAAATCTCCATCCAGAACTATAACATGGTGGGGAAATCTACTCGAAATATTTTCCAAATTATCCTTAAGGTGCTCAGCCACAACAGCTGCTGAGCCAGGGGGCCTATAGAGACATCCAATTACCATGTCTAGCTTGCTTTAGCCGTGACCTTCACCCAAATTATTTCACATTTGGGATCTCTGTCAATTTCCTTCGATACTATTGCACTTCTTATCGCTATAAATACGCCTCCCCCTTCACTGTCCAGCCTGTCTCTGCGGTATACATTCCAATCTGAGTTTATGATTTCATTACTGTTTACGTCTGGTTTCAGCCAGCTTTCTGTCCCTAGTACTACATGGGCATTGTGACCATTTATTAATGAGAGCAGTTCTGGGACCTTTCTATAGATGCTCCTGCAGTTTACCATTAGCACATTAATATTGTTATTCCCTGTTGCATTTTGCCTACTCCTACTTTGCCGCGTCTCTGAAGGCGTCTTTTTGGGCCTAGGGAGGGAACTCTCTAACCTAAAAACCCACATGTGCACTCCACACGTACTCTGCTATCCTTGTAGCCGCTTCTGGCGTGTAGTGCACGCCTGACCTATTCAGGGGGACCGTACAATTCTACACCTGATAGAGGAGGTCAAGAAATTTGCACCCCAGATCTCCGCAGAATCATCTGAGCCTCTGGTTTAAGCCTTCTACTTGGCTCCAAACCAGAGGACCACGATCGGTTCTGGGAACGATACTACAAATAGTTAGCTCAGATTCCACCCCACGAGCGAGGCTTTCCGCCTTCACCAATTTGGCCAACCATCTGTATGAACTGAGGATGACCTCTGAACCCAGATGGCAGGAGTCATTGGTGCTGACATGAACAATAATTTGCAGTCCGATGCACCCAGTGCTCTCTATCGCCGCCGGCAGGGCCTCCTCCACATCTCGGATGAGACCCCCTGGCAAGCAGATAGAGTGAACACTGGCCTTCTTCCCCGACCTTTCCGCTATTTCCTTAAGGGGCTCCATCACCCGTGTAACATTGGAGCTCCCAATAACTAATAAACCCCTCCCCCCCGTGTGCCTGCTCGGACCCTGCTGAAGGAGCAGCCACATGTCCACTCACAGGCAGAGCGGGCGATGCCACACGGCCAGCCTCCACATTGACCCTCCGCCTCATGCGCCGCGAATGCTGCTGAACCCACCACTCCCCTTGTGGAGAGGGTGGCCCAACCCCGCCCAGTACCCACGAAGATGTCTCGACAGCAGGGACAGTGGTTGAAGCATGTAACACCTGGGGTGTGCCATGTGACGCACCAGACTCCCCATTGCCGCTACACTCCGAGGCAGCAGCCTGAAGATGGCTGACCGCGGCCATCAACACGTTCAGCTGTTCGCGAACAGTGGCCAGCTCCTCCTGCGTCCGTACACAGCAGTCACACATCCTATCCATCCTAAGAAATCAATTTACTGTAGAGAGTTAATCAACTTTTAACTAGACTGCTAATTCACTAAAGGCTGCTGATTGTTGACTAAACTGTGGTTGCTAGACACTTCTTGTAGAAAACAATGAAAATAGCACTACCTGTCTCTGGACAGGTAGTGCTGACTGTATTCAAAACAAACACGAAATCTATGGAACACTATTACTAGCACTCGACAATTAAAGCTTCCTAAAAGCAAAAACACACGGAAGGAGAAGTGACAAATAAGAAAAATACACTTAATACTTAAATTAACGTAGTTCGCTGCACAGCAGATGTGAAGCAGATGGCAGTCATTCCCCATGCTCACTCAGTTTAACAGGGAAATGGCTTCTCAATTAATCCTAGAGTGAGATTGCTGATTTTGTTTGGCTTTTGGTATGTAGATTACCTCCTGTACAATGGATTTACTTGCAATACAGCACAAGCCAATAAAACAAATAAAACAGTGCTAATGACTTAAACAGTTTACCAAGCAACATGGCACAAACTCGCATTTGGAATGATGATGGTTCAAACCCTTGTCCAGCACCCTGTTTTAGGTTTTCCATGATTTCACTAAATCGCTTCAGGCAAATGATGAGATGGTTCCTTTGAAAGGTCACAGCCAACTTCCTTCCCCATCCTTCCCTAATCCAATGGGACCAATGACCTCATTACTTGCTGCTCTTCCACCATATCAACCAACCAATTTAAAAAGTTTGAGATATTAGTCAATAGTATGCTTAAAGATTGAATAATATGCACAAACTAGGGTGATTTTTATACACCTAAGAGGATTTACCCATAACTGTAATACTGCATGAAAATTATTCATCAGTATGACATTAGACTATGAGCACAGTTGCATTTAGTTGTGCCACAGACATTATAGTATCAATGATAAGTGAATCTTCAGACTTTATGACTAGGTCTAGGAAATATTGGTATTATTTCTGTTTGTGTTCAGGTATAACTCAATATAGACATAATCAATAAATATAGAGCAGATTATGGTAAAATGGTAAAATAATACGGATTAAATAAAATTAAAGCTAAAATATTTTTTCAGAAGTATAAAAAAATTATAACATGTTGCAGTAGGAAAAAATTAAATATTTCATGTTAATGCCTACCCACCTTCTGAATAATTTTAAAAGTGTTCATATAGTTTAGAAAATACAATCACTGGCAATGCCAAGGGCACAAGACTACACACATTTATTTTATTAGAAGCAAAACAGAAGGCTGTGATTTGTCCTTGCTGTGTCATTATCTCAGGCTTCCCTATCTATCTATTAAAGGAGATGCAAAATGAGAACCAGTGATATCTAATGTTGTTAACTGAAAAAGTGCATTAGGATTCTATTTCACATAAAGAGTTTACCTATAGACTATTTACGTGGACTCAATAACAACTGTGATCAAGTAGTGCATGGACTTCAGATATAGGCACAGAGTGGATGTTTTCAGAATATCAGTAAGTGCATGTGGGATTTTCAAATATTACCATGGAAAATGTACTTAATGGTAATTATCAAGAATTTGAAACAATGATTAATTTGAATAACTTTTCAAGAAGTCTCCCCCTATGTAACCAAGCAAACAGGTCTTTGTAGTCGTGCTCCTCTCCGACTCTAACACAAGATTGATAACAAAGGTTATCTCTAAGTTTCCTGCTAAGACTGATTTCTACATGAGGTCTATGAGTGGTATAATCTTTGTCTTCCTAGTACATTTTGAAAGTAATGTCATCACTCAAATTTACTGTCCTGTAAGATGGCCATTGTACAAAACCATCACACATGTAACCAGGGCCCACAAGCTTCAAAATGTGCACTATGCTGTTCTTGTGTTATCACTCTCTCTCACGTCATATACTATTTAAAATATATGGGCAATACATATGTAATTAAATAATAACCAGTGTGCACATGCTAGTGAACCTATTTACATCTTGATTACAACCTGATTAGCACATGTCTGGCTGCATACTCCCATACCATTAAATTTTTCTGTCCCTTGTCTCATAAACATGTGGTCATCAGTCACTAAAATTATCCCTATGACACTGTGCCATCATTACAGCATGTTTCAGTATTTTTCAATATATACACCTCTCCAATCAGATCTTTGTGGCCCTTTCCTATGAGAAGCAACTATTCCTCTTTTTAGGAATTTCTCTTTGCTTGTTTAGCAGCAGTGTCACTTCACGATTCTGTAACAAACAAATAAGACACAAAAATATGGAAAATAATTGTAATAATTAAATTTCAGTAAATGTCAGCTATATTTAAAGAGAATGGATGCTAGTGTTGAGCCCTGTGGCAGACCATTATTCAGAACCATGCTCTTCCTTTTCATGCCATGAAGTGAGACTTTGATTTTCCTGCCTGTTAACATGTTCTTCAGTAGTGTGTAGGTCTGTTTGCATTTTCTGGTTCTAGTTAGCTTAAACAATAGCCCTTTGATCCACACTGTATTGTAAGCTGACATAAGATCTATGAGAACCAATCCAGTTTTCATCTTGTTTTGGAAGCCTCTCTCTATGTGGGTTTTAAGGAACAGCACTTGATTGCAACAGTTTCTGCTTGCTCAACAACTGGCTCGATATGTTGGAAGGTTGGCATCAATGTATGGAGTTAATCTGGTCAGTGATATTCTCTCAAATAATTTATAAAAGGTACATAGCAGGGATATTGGTCTGTAGTTCTTTGGGTTATCTCCAGTCTTTCTGGGTTTGAGCACAGTGATTAATTTTGCTTCTTTCCAGATCTTGGGGAGAGCTCCCGTACTGATACATTCCATGCAAAGTTTGGCAAGCCACCTTCTTCCTAGCGTTCCCAGTTCCTTCAAGAACTCTGGTAGGATCTTGTCAGGTCTGGCTGCTTTTCCTTCCTTCATTAGCTTCAGAGCCTGGGTAATCTCTTCTGTCTCCACTTCTTTCACAATGTTCATGTTGATTGGATTATTGAACAATAAACTGTTCATGTATGCGGAAACCTCTTTCTTTTCATGTGCCTTTAGTTGGATTTTGAAGGTGTGTTTCAGGACAGTTGAAATCTCAGAATCACTTGTGCCAAGAGACGGCCTCTGAGATACTGTAGCACCACCTAATTTCCTCAATAGAGCCCAGATCTTTCTGCCAAAGTGGACGTCCAGTTGAGGGAGACAATGTGAATAATCTTGGAAACACTCAGGGCCACCCCCTGTGTCTGGCTCCCTGTCATAGCCAACATAGAGACCTCTGAAATCATGTGATCACAGCTAGCCCTAAGAATGTACCATAAAATCCTAGACAACCCAGACCTCCCTATACATGAAGATCTGACAGCTATAACCAGTCTTAAATGCAGAACAGCTTTCTGGAAAATTGGTGAAGAGCTTCACGGCTTCAATTGAAAAACAACCTGCAGTTTGGTGGATGACCCCAACAAGAAGATTGAAGGGCTCAACTTGGTAACTAGGGACAACTTTGAACTGCCTAAGAACAGGTATTGGCAGATGTAAGCAACTAATGAAGAAATGGGGGCCTGTCAGACAGCCTTGAATGTGAGTGTGGTGAAATCCAAACAACGGAGCATTTAATCATGTGTGAAGTGTGTGGATATGATGGTGATTTGAAAGACAGGCACAGACTCAGTGACTCAGCCTTAAAGTGGCTCAAGGCATTTGTAATATTGTATAGTATTACAAGAGCACCTTTATAGAGTATTGTTACCATAGTTGTATAAGTATACTGTAATTAATGTAAGAATGATTGCCTTTGTATGTGCTGAATGAGTAAATATATAATTCAGTGAATGTGTAGGGCATAAATAAATAGTGCTACCCCAAAATCACATAAAACTTTTATCTTCATTTTGCTTAATATGGGAAAATTCCTGTATGGAATGATATATGAAACAAGTGGAATTCAACCACTCTTCAATAACAGATTGATGTTTGGCATGTAGACACATGTAACAAAAAACAGTGTTCACTAGCTTTCGAGTTCTGGCACATTTTCTAGTAGAACATATACACCTTCACACACAGAACTACAGATGTTTGGGACTCTCTATGGTTGTGTGTATGTTCCACACATGTAGCTTAATACTGACTACATGCATGGACTGTGCTTACTCCAGAGATATACCTGTCCTAGGTGCACAAGCGATGATTTAGCTTGACAGTTTCTCCTTCCCTGCTACTGTGAATATCCTCCAGTATGTGGATAATTTTTGTATTTATATGTCAACTGACAGCTTGGACGAAGCAATTTGTGAGCTATTGAAGGCAACAAACATACAGATAATCCATTAAACATTGACAGGATAAAGTTTACTCTGGAAATATTGGTAGGCCTATTGTAATTGTTCCTGACATAAAATGAAGCTATGTGATCATTATATTGAATAATGAATGGCAAATACTGACCATTCACTGCTAAAAAGTACTGAACACTGTCACAAATTGGGAATTATGGATGTACAGCTTCATAGCTACAGAAAGGTGTTATTATTGTAGTTATTATTATTATTATTATTTTGCATTCTGCCTGAAGGCAAGTCTTCACACAATTGATTTTCACGTTCTTCTGTCTTCTCTTCATTTCATTTCCACATAGCTTCCAATGCTTTTAATGGCACTGGCCAACTTGTATCTTCCTTTCTTTCATTCTTCTCCCACACATTAATCCTTACAATACTTTCCCCATTACTTAATAGTCTCATAACAACATGTAACCAGTCAAATTCTTTTTTCCTTATAATTTCCAGTTGTCTTATTCTCTCCCCTATTCTTTCCAGCACTTCCTCATTAGTCACTCTCTGTACCCAACTAATCCATTCAATCCTCCTCTGCATCCACATCTCAAATGATTCCAACCTCCTTTTGCACTCTCTTCTTAATGTCCAAGTTTCAGCTGCATAGAGTGTCACATCCTAGACAAAACACATAGCTAGCTTCTCCTGAGGCCTTTTTTTATGTATCTTTGCACACAATAAGTTTCTCTTTTTACAGAAAACTTACTTAGCTACCATATTATGAGCTTCAAACTCCTGGTGACACCTTATATCTTCCATTATCATGCATAATAGATATTTCAAAGCTATCACTTGGTTAATTTTAATTTGTCTTATATTAAAATTAAACAATGCAAAATGCAGGATGAAAAGAACAGACAACTACTCACCATATAGAGAAGGTGCTGACTGGCAGTCAGGCACAAAGAACAGAGACTGCTAGTTATTATTTAGCTGTTGTTGTTGTGGTCTTCAGTCGTGAGACTGGTTTGATGCAGCTCTCCGTGCTACTCTATCCTGTGCAAGATTCTTCATCTCCCAGTACCTACTGCAGCCTACATCCTTCTGGATCTGCTTAGTGTATTCATCTCTTGGTCTCCTTCTATGATTTTTACCCTCCACGCTGCCCTCCACTACTAAATCGGTGATCCCTTGATGCCTCAGAACATGTCTTACCAACCGATCCCTTCTTCTAGTCAAGATGTGCCACGAACTCCTCTTCTCCCCAATTTCTATTCAATACCTCCTCATTAGTTATGTGATCTACTCATCTAATCTTCAGTATTCTTCTGTAGCACCACATTCTGAAAGCTTCTATTGTCTTCTTGTCCAAACTACTTATCGTCCATGTTTCACTTCCATACATGGCTACACTCCATACAAATACTTTCAGAAACGACTTCGTGACACTTAAATCAATACTTGATGTCAACAAATTTCTCTTTTTCAGAAACACTTTCCTTGCCATTGCCAGTCTACATTTTATATCCTCTCTACTTCGACCATCATCAGCTATTTTGCTCCCCAAATAGCAAAACTCCTTTACTACTTTAAGTGTCTCATTTCCTAATCTAATTCCCTCAGCATCACGCGACTTAATTCGACTACATTCTATTATCCTAGCTTTGCTTTTGTTGATGTTCATCTTCTACTCTCCTTTCAAGATACTGTCCATTCCGTTCAACTGCTCTTCCAAGTCCTTTGCTGTCTCTGACAGAATTACAATGCCATCGGCGAACCTTGAAGTTTTTACTTCTTCTCCATGGATTTTAATACCTACTCTGAACTTTTCTTTTGTTTCCTTTACTGCTTCCTCAATATACAGATGGAGTAACATCGGGGAGAGGCTACAACCCTGTCTCACTCCCTTACCAACCACTGCTTCCCTTTCATGCCCCTCGACTCTTATAACTGCCATCTGTTATCTGTACAAATTGTAAATAGCCTTTCACTCCCTGTATTTTATCCCTGACACCTTCAGAATTTGAAAGAGAGTATTCCAATCAACATTGTCAAAAGCTTTCTCTAAGTCTACAAATGCTAGAAATGTAGGTTTGCCTTTCCTTAATCTTTCTTCTAAGATAAGTCGTAGGGTCAGTATTGCCTCACATGTTCCAACATTTGTATGGAATCCAAACTGATCTTCCCCGAAGTTGGCTTCTATCAGTTTTTCCATTCGTCTGTAAAGAATTCACGTTAGTATTTTGCAGCTGTGACTTATTAAACTGATAGTTCGGTAATTTTCACATCTGTCAACACCTGCTTTCTTTGGGATTGGAATTATTATATTCTTATTGAAGTCTGAGGGAATTTTGCCTGTCTCATACATCTTGCTCACCAGATGGTAGAGTTTTGTCAGGACTGGCTCTCTCAAGGCTATCAGTAGTTCTAATGGAATGTTGTCTACTCCGGGGGCCTTGTTTCGACTTAGGTCTTTCAGTGCTCTGTCAAACTCTTCACGCAGTATCATATCTCCAATTTCATCTTCATCTACACCTACATCCTCTTCCATTTCCATAATATTGTCCTCAAGAACATCGCCACTGTACAGACCCTCTATATACTCCTTCCACCTTTCTGCTATCCCTTCTTTGCTTAGAACTGGGTTTCCATCTGAGCTCTTGATATTCATGCAAGTGGTTCTCTTTTCTCCAAAGGTCTCTTTAATTTTCCTGTAGGCAGTATCTATCTTACCCCTCATGAGATAAGTCTCTACATCCTTACATTTGTGCTCTAGCCATCCCTGCTTAGCCATTTTGCACTTCCTGTCGATCTCATTTTTGAGACGTTTGTATTCCTTTTTGCCTGCTTCATTTACAGCATTTTTGTATTTTCTCCTTTCATCAGTTAAATTCAGCATCTGTTCTGTTACCCATGGAGTTCTACTAGCCCTCATCTTTTCACCTGCTTCATCCTCTGCTGCCTTCACTATTTGATCCCTCAAAGCTACCCATTCTTCTTCTACTGTATTTCTTTCCTCCATTCCTGTCAATTGTTCCCTTATGCGCTCCCTGAAACTCTGTACAATCTCTGGTTCTTTTAGTTTATCCAGTTCCCATCTCCTTAAATTCCCACCTTTTTGCAGTTTCTTCAGTTTTAATCTACAGTTCATAACCAATAGATTGTGGTCAGAGTCCACATCTGCCCCTGTAAATGTCTTACAATTTAATACCTGGTTCCTAAATCTCTGTCTTACCATTATATAATCTATCTGAAACCTTTTAGTATCTCCAGGGTTCTTCCATCTATACAACCTTCTTTCATGATTCTTGAACCAAGTGTTAGTTATGATTAAGTTATGCTCTGTGCAAAATTCTCTCAGGCGGCTTCCTCTTTCATTTCTTTGCCCCAATCCATATTCACCTACTACGTTTCCTTCTCTTCCTTTTCCTACTGTCGAGTTCCAGTCACCCATGACTATTGAATTTTCATCTCCCTTCACTACCTGAATAATTTCTTTTATCTCATCATACATTTCATCAATTTCTTCATCATCTGCAGAGCTAGTTGGCATATAAACTTGTACTACTCTAGTAGGCGTGGGCTTCATGTCTATCTTGGCCACAATAATGCATTCACTATGCTGTTTGTAGTAGCTTACCCACACTCCTATTTTCCTATTCATTATTAAAGCTACTCCTGCATTACCCCTATTTGATTTTGTATTTATAACCCTGTATTCACCTGACCAAAAGTCTTGTTCCTCCTACCACCGAACTTCACTAATTCCCACTATATCTAACTTTAACCTATCCATTTCCCTTTTTAAATTTTCTAACCTACCTGCCTGATTAAGGGATCTGACACTCCACACTACGATCCGTAGAATGCCAGTTTTCTTTCTCCTGATAACAAAGTCCTCTTCAGTAGTCCCCGCCCGGAGAGCCAAATGGGGGACTATTTTACCTCCAGAATTGGACTAAATTCTTTGTTAGATGTAGACAAAGTGCATATAAATTCGCATGTATAACTCACATACAGATGGTCACTGTTGTCTCTGAGTGCCAAGGCCCATCTGTAACAGTGTCTTAAGGTGAGCAGCAATCTCTCAGCTGGGGTTGGTAATGGGCCCACAATAGAGAGTGGTGATGAGGAGGAAGGATGGCAAGGTAGGGACAGGAAAAGATGCTGGTGATGCCTTTGGCAGCATGTAAGGATGTGGTGGGGAGAGGATAATGGGTAGCTAGGTGCAACGTAGGGAACAGGAGAGAGGGGGGGGGGGGCGGGGGGTTGGCTGTGCTGTGCATTTTGGAGGGGGGGGGGGGAGGCAAGGGGGGAGAATAAATGAGACAGGAGTGAAGTACACCATACTGGTTCACTGGTAGAATAGAAGGCATGTGTAGGGCTTGAGTTGGAGTGAGGGAGGGGACAGGCAGCTGGAAGACAGGTACTAATTAAAGGGGTTTCCGAAATGAAGGATACATTACACAGAGAGTTCCCAGCTGTGTTCGTCAGTTTGGCAGTGGCCATTCATGTGGACATACAACTTGTTAGTTACCATGCCCACACAGAAAGCCACATAGTGGTGGCAGCTAAGTTGGTAGACCGCCTGACTACGTCACAGGTGGCCTTGCCACTGATGGGGAAGGAGATGCCTGTCATAAGACTGAAGTAGGAGGTAGTGAAAAGACATTGTGGTATTGATGTTGCATCTAGGTGTATTGCAGGGATAAGACCCATGGGTAAGGGGTTGGAAACAGGTATGGGGAAGGGTGGTACATAGAATGGGTGAGTGGCAGACTACCATGCAGGGAGGATAGTGGAGAGGATATCTCTCATTTCAGGTTCCAATGAGAGGTTGCCAGGGAATGTGATTCAGTTGATCCAGTCCTAGGTGGTACTGAGTCACAAGGGGGTGATATTATGTGGCCACTCAGTGGCTATATGGGAGACTGGGGACATACGGCACAGAACATCTGTTTCGAGACAAGGTGGGAAGAGTAATTTTTGTGGGCATGACCATTAACAAACTGTCCATTCACATGAATGGCCAGCACCAAACTACAGCCAAGATACGGCTGGACCACCCAGTTGCTGAGCATGCCACGCTACACAATGTGATGAACTTCAACAACTGTTTCATAGCCCGTGCCATCTGGATTCTTCCCATCAAAACCAGATTTTCTGAATTGCATAGGGGAGGGGATAACACTCCTTGTAACATATCCTTGGTTCCCGTAACCCCCTGGTCTCAACTTTTGCTAGTCCCTGTGACCCACCTGCCTTTCCCCTCCCTGCTTCCATTGCAGGCCTGCATAAAACTTCTATGCCACAAGTGCACTATCATCTTCCTGCTTGAGGCAGCATGAGGCAGCAGACAAATACCATTTGAGGTGTGCCATTAATAAGCACTTTAAACATGTTGGTATGCCATGATATGACTCTGTGCAGGTCCGAGTATGGAGGTCTGAGTGCTGGTCGGACAATGTCATCGTGCACCATGATGTAAGTGCATGACACCAAGTCCTTATACAGAAATATGGGAGGGAGGGAGTGCGGTCGAGGAGGAGGCATGCGAATTTTAGTGATTAGCTCCTTAACATGCCTGACAAATGTTGAGTCGCAGATTTGATCTGGAAGAAGTGAAGGCTTGACTAGCTCTGCTGGGAGTGTGAGGGGTTCTCCATACAGTGCTTCTACCAGGGACATGCCAAGTTCCTCTTTGTACACGGCCCGAACGCCTAACATAACATGTGGTAAGGTGTCAGCCCGCTCACCTCCGTGGCACATCAGGGAAGCTTTAAGCATTTGGTGACAGTGTACGACAAGCCCGTTGCTCTGGGGGTGGTTTACTGTAGTCCTAAATCTTTTCACCCCACACAGTACACAAAGCTGTTGGAAGAGGGTGGACTTGAACTGGCAGCCTTGGTCAGTGGTGATAGAAACTGGGCAGCTGAAGCATGAGATCCACATTAATAAAAGTGCTTGGGCCACTGCATCAGCTGTGATAGTAGTGAGAGGAATTACTTCTACACAGAGAGTAAACCTGTCAATGGTGGACAGTATGTAACGGAAGGGGCCCGAGGGGGGTAGGGGTCCAACAATATCGATTTGTATGTGCTGGAATCTTATTTTTGCCACACTGAACATACCCAGGGAGAACTGTGCATGACATGCTACTTCTTTTGCATGCTGACAAACCACACACACTCACTCCCAACTGCGACATTGTTTTATCACCCCAGGCCAAACGAAACATTCAGATACTAGACATGTGGTGGCACATATGCCAGGGTGTGCCAAGTTGTAGATAGTATCAAAAATGTCCCATTGGAGAGGTGCAGGCATCACCGGATGTATATGTCCTGTTGAAATGGTGCACCACCAGATGCGTGATGAAAACCCAGGGAATGCTTGTAACTCTAGTTTGAGTACTGTTTTAACATCAGAGTGCAATGCAGCGAGTTCAGTATCCTCTGTTTGCAATTTGGGGAGCTCACTGAGATCCAGTCGTGAAGATAAAACCGACACAAGAGATAGAAAATCTTCAGCAACATTGTCTGCCCCTCTGACGTAACGTATGTCATTCATAAACTGATATATGAGGTCCATATGCCGAAAATGTCTCAGGGATGAGTCCTTGCCTGAGTTATGGAAAGCGTATACCAATGGTTTGTGGTTGGTAAATACCACAAGATGGCGACCTTCGATATCATCTTGGAAATATTTGGTAGCAGCGTAAATAGCAAACAGTTCCCAGTCACAAGTTGACCATTTACAATGGGATACGGACTGTTTGTGGGAGTACAACAGGACCCATGGATTGCTGAAGTACTGCCCCCACTGCTGTATCACTCATATCTGTAGTAAGCAAGATGGGAGCATCAGGAATGGGGTAAGCAAGCTTAACATCCATCTGAAAGACTGAGTATGCCCTGTGACAGTCGATTACACTGAAATTTGTGCCCTGTGCAGTTGGGAAGCAAAGTCTTGAATATTTGAGATGGGATAGCTATCTAGAATTGTTCTGAAGTTAAGCACCCAATAGTCACCACAGAGGCAGAAAGTGTCATCTTTCTTGGGCACCAAATGAATTGGTGATGGCCAACTACCAGAAGAAGGGTGAATAGTCTTACTACATAAAAAGTTCCTGAATAATAGCTTTGGTGTGTTTAAGTTTTTCCAGATTTAAGTGTCTAGCCTTTGCACATATCAGTGGACCTTCTGTGGTATTGATTCTGTAGAAAGTGCTGTTGTTATTGTGAACACTGATGGGAATGATGGGCTCGCACCCGATGCAGTATGACTAACCTGTAATGCACACGCTTGTGCGTCCCAGACCAGCGGGTCAGCTGCAGTGGCTGTGATCCACTGGTAGTCCTTGTCATGGAGCTCAGTGGGGTACTTGGTAGTGTCACGGGCACAACTTCTGTCCGGCAGTAGAAAGGTCATGCCACATCGGGTGTGAGGAAGCCATGCAGGGGTTGGGGGCATGGCTGTGTGTGACAGCTGGTCACACTTTAATCCTCAGATGTTCAACAGTAAACAATTGTAGCAGTATGCTGAGGTATGCCTGAAAACTGTTAATGAGGCTTATCAAAAGTTAACCAATAGTGAACTGGCCATATAACTGTGTGATATTGGGAAGGGGGGAAGTGTGTGTGTGTGTGGGGGGGGGGGGGGGGGGGGGTTGTGAACAGTGAAAGTAAAGAACTGTGAAACGCAACTGTGGAACTGTCAGCTACATTATTTACAGTAGTCAGTGTTGAACTGGCCCCCTCCCCCCCCCCCCCCCCCCCCCCCCATTTTTCAGCCAGTACAACAACACAGTACGTCAACACCAAGGACAATCAAGGAAGATATGAAGCAGGTGAACATTACATATGGTGCCCTTGCACATGAGTAACTATTGCATCTGGGCACAATAAACTAGGATTCATGAACTTTGAACAGTGAATTCAAGAATGGTTTACAATACAGGGATCTTAACGAAGGAAGTGCAACAGCCAATCAGCGCATGGGTTTCATGGCCACAGTATGACAGCAGCCAACCAGTGAGTGGGTTCTATGGAAGCAGCCACTGAGTAGTGGGGCAGCCAATCAGCACACAAGTGGACATATAACTGAGAAAATTAAAACTTGCAGCAGCCCTGCAGATGATGAATGGCAGCCAGAGAAGATTAAGAATAAGGTAATTCATAGCAAAGACGTTTTATAGTAAGTGATATGTAATGAGTGGCCTTAACAAACAAGACAATGTGATGGGGGAAAATGGACAACAGGAAACTGATATGAGCTACAAAGCTGTAGAGGTCTTTTTTTTAAACGAACAGAAAGACTTTATGGGGATTGCTTCTGTAGATATGGCAGTGGCTGTAAATCAGACATTAATGTAACTTTGAATGATGGGGACAAAAGTCATATTGTAGATGAAATGATAAAAGCATCATCTACATCGTGTGGTGATGTGAGTGAAAGGGATGAAAACAATACTGAAGTGGATGAAATCGTTAAGGGTAAGGGAGAGGAATCTAGGAGCGAAAATCAGCAAGGGCAACAGGTTATGGCAGGCAGAAAATTGGAAGCGATGTTAAGGCAAATTATGAGTAGTGTGTGTACGAAAGAAGAGATTAGTATGGTGGAGAATAGTATGAAAGTGGACATCAGTAGCTTAAAGGATGAGCTGAAGAAAGAAATGAAAAAGAAAATCAAGGTAGTCAGCTCTAATCTTACAGAATTAAATAAGAAGGTTTAGGTGGTAGTTAAAGATTGTGATAAAAAGATAAAGAACATAGTAATACTAATGAATAATTAACATTAATGAGCAGTAAATGTATAGAACCAAGAAAGAAGCTTTGTGATTACTATAGTTGGAAGATGGTTGCTTCTGAGAAACAGTGTAAAGATGAACTCAAAGCAGCCAGGAAATACTGTGCTGCAAATAGGGCTAAACTTGAGAATGAAATCGATCGGATTAAAAATGATTTAATTACAGAGGTGGAAACCACGTGTGTTGTAGTGGTAGAGGAAAAACTGGTAAATGTAAATAAAAATGTAGATTCAAAATTGGCTGAAACAGAGAAAAAGACGGAAGAGGTACAAAATCTAAAAATAGTGTGTGCAGTGTTCTAAACAGTCCTTCTTTTGTTAGGTGCAAGAAATTTAATAATTTTGAACCATAAGGGGAAGTGCATCCACTGGATTTTATTATGGATTTAATAATTTGCCTGAAACATGGAATGACAAAGAGAAAATGTCATTTGTGAGAGCTTTTTGAAAGGGGATGCTCATGGATGGGCAGCTCAGGTAGCTGATAGTTGTACTTCATGGCATAGCTTTAAGAACACATTTTTAGATTATTATTGGTCCAAAGAGAAGCAGCAGAGAATTTTGAGTGAATTTTTGGGAGGAGAGAGACTTGACTCCAGAAAGGGTACTGTGAAAGGTTCCTGTCAGCTCTGGATAAAGAAACTGAAATAATTTGACAAAGAGCTATGTAGTGAATCAATAATTATGGGTTTAGAAACTAAGTTGTGTCAGGAAGCTAGAGAATTGCTTGTACCTGCACTTAAGGGTAATATTAGTGATTTCTTGAATTATGTTGATAAAGTGGAGAGGATGAAGCCTTCAGTGGAAGATCGTAGGAGGAATTTTGATGACAATAATCAATCAGGGAGAGAATTTCAGATAAATAGGATGAAGAGGACTAATTACAGTATAAATTCAAGGCATGGTTAGCTGGAGAATAGCCAGAATGGACATGGAATTGGTAGGAGAAATTTAAGTAACAGAAATGGAGGATATGATTTTAATTCTGTGTCAAACCATTTAAAGTACAAGGTGTACAACTTTGCTGATAGGTGGCAACAACGGTAAGTAGCGCTCGAAAGAAACAGATCACAGATGTCGGGCAGTTAACTTGGACCTTAGTCAACATAACTTCATTCAAACATTAGTCAATTTGTGTCTGCATCATAAAGTTGTTCTTGATTGAAAATGTCAGTTTACGAGCCTAATTCTCATCATTTGTGGGGTGTGTTACCGTTTTGTTTCAATATGAAGAAAACAGCAGTTGAGTCTCATCGAATGCTCTCAAGTAAGTATGTTAAGGACGCTATTAGCGAGAAAACCTGTCTTGAGTGGTTTAAACATTTCAAGAGCAGCAATTTTAACCTCGTAGACCAGCATAGTGGTGGAAGAGAGAATGTTTTCGAAGATGCAGAATTGGAGACAGTGCTGAGTGAAGAAATGGCATGATTAGTGGAAGTGACACAACAAGCCATTTCGAAATGTCTCAAGGCTATGGGCATGATTCAGAAAGAAGGAACTTGGGTCCCGCGTGAGCTGAAACCAACAGACATTGAATGGCGTTTGTGTGTGTTGTGAACAGTTGCTTCAGAGGCAAAAACAGAAGGGACTTCTGCATCGCAATGTGACCAGGGATGAAAAATGGGTTCATTGTGATAACCCTAAATGCAAAAAATCATGGGGATATCCCGGCCATGCTTCTACATTGACGGCCAAACTGAACATTCATGGCTCTAAGATCATTCTCTGCATTTGGTGGGACCAGCTCAGCATCATGTACTATGAGGTGTTAAAACCAAGGGAAACAGTCACAAGTGCTTGTTATCAGATGCAATTAATGCTCACACTGAAAGGCACAATAAAGCGATTTTGCAGCACAACAGTGCTCGGTCCCATGTTGCAAAAGAGGTCAAAATGTACTTGGAAATGTTAAAATGGGAAGTCCTACCCCACCCACTGTATTCTCCAGACATTGCCCCCTCTGACTATTACCTGTCTAGATCAATGGCGCATGGACTAGCTGACCAACACTTCTGATCTCATGGAGAAGTCACAAACTGGATTGATTCATGGATCGCTTCGAAAGATGACCAATTTTTTCAATGCGGGATTCATACACTGCCTGAAAGATGGGAGAAAGTAGTGGCCAGCAATTGAAAATACTTTGAATGATACATGTGTGACCAGTTTGTTTCATTAAAGTCTCAAATGTTGGGTAAAAAATGGCGGAAGCAAAGTTATACACCTTGTAGGTAATGTTCCAGTTCTGGCTCACAATAGAGCAGGTAATGATGAAGAGCCACTTGTATATAAACATGCTGTAATCATAGGTATGGGTAACGTAAGTGATAGTAGTAAGACAGGTGTAATTTCTAATTCTAGTGAGATGTTGAATGATGATGTGGGTAGTATTGTTTATCCCATAAAAGGAGAGGAGGAACTTACAATAATAAAATCAAGTGATGAAACAGAGTGTGTTGCTGTTGCTCAGGATGTCCAAAGAGTCAAAATGGATGTTAAATTTTTAAGAGAACATAAGGAATTCAGATGTTTTGTTTTGTAGTCTAATACTGAAAACAAGTATCAACTACTTAGCCAAGTATTTGATGACAATGAAAGTGACAGTGGGTCTGATTCCGATAGTAGTGGTAATGATGATAGTAGTGGTAATGATGACATCAGTGATGAATCCAGCAGTGATGACGATGAGGTATTTGAATTTATAATTGATAATGATGACAGTGTGTTAAGTGAAGATAGGATAAAGGAGGACAATGTTAGGCCTACTGAAGTGTTAGAGCTTGAGAGTGGTAATGAGGAAGAGAACCATGCTGTCATTTGACTGTGTCTGATAATTATTTTGGTAAGCAGGAGGATAGTTTTTCCAGGGAAAAGGTTAATAAGGATTTGTGATATGAAGAAGATCACATGGTAAGTAAAAAGGAAGTGTGGCACCCTGTAATAACAGCAAGTGTATAAGGTATACATGTTAAGTGTTTACTGGTCAGTGGTAGTGATTTGATTGGCATTTCACAGGCATTTTTTTAGTGTATTAAGAACACAGAGGATGTAGTAGTGATACATGTTTCTGGAACAAAAATTATTGGTCTACTGGTAATCTATCAAAGAGTTTGAAACAAGAGGTACTATTAACTGTGGAATTGGCAGGACAGCTGTTGGAGTTAAATTTCTCGATAATTCAAAATCTCAGCATTCATATAATATTAGGGGCTAATTTCTCGTGAAAATGGTGTGTAAATATTGATTTTGTCAGTGGTAAGTTTAGTTTTAAGTGCAACGGCAATAGGTACAAAGTATCATTTCTGGAAGGTATGGACAAGTGTGTGCAAACTGAATTAGACTTGTCTTTAAGAGTTTTGGCCACCAAGCAGGTTACTGCGGAAGAAGAGGAGCAGAGATTAAGGTTGGAAATAATAAAGAGAGTTGACGATATAGAAGGTATTACAAATAATCAAAGGGGGGAATCAAAAGGTATTCTCCTGAGCAACTGTAAGGCATTTTTGAGAAAGGCCAGGTTTGGTAAAAGATTTTGAGTGAAAATGAAAGTTTAAGAATCATTAACCATTTTTCAAGAAGCCTTATAAAGTAACAGGTGAAAAAATGTAGCTCTTTTGAATTGGTTGTGAATAAATAATTGTCACTAAGTTCAAATCCTGATGTTATTCCATTTTCAAAAAAGAAGTGGTGAGAAAAGAAATTCAAAAGATGGTCTCATGGGGGATTATTGAAAGGCTAACCAGGATATATAATAACCCACTTGTGGTGGTAAAGAAAAAAATGATGGTGTCAGGTTGGTTCTGGATGCCAGGAAGTTAAATAAAATTGTGGTAGTAGAGAGTGACTGACCAACTAACATAGATGAAATTTTGGAAACGTTCCATGGATGTAAATTTCTGACTTCTTTTGATGTGACTTGTAGCTATTGGATATCAGTTTGGTCAAAGGAATCTAGGCCATGTACAGCATTTTTACATGTAAGTAAGTGTTACCAATACTGTGTGTCCAATGAAATAATGGTCTATGTAGATGATATCCTAGTAATGAGTGCAGAATGATTCAGGCACTGTACGATTCTGAATGAAGTACTGAGAACTATGTATAGGGGACGTATGAAACTAAAATTAAGTAAATCTGAATTTTTAAAGAAGGAAATTTCATTTTTGGGTAACTGGATTAATGAGAAAGATATACAGCCTGTTGCAGAAAAGCTTGCTGCTATTGCAGATTTCCCACCCCCCAGGAACAAGAAGAATATTAATGCTATGTTTGGCTTGTTTGGCTTCTACTGAAAGTTCATATCAGATCAGTCTGTAACTGTCCTTGCTTTGGTAATTTGTTGAAAAAGAATGTTTTGTGGAATTGGACAAAGGAGTATGAAGAGGCATTTCAGAATTTGAAAAAAGAATTAGTAAGTAGGAAGATGTTAGGGCATCCCACTTTTCCACTTCCTTTCTGTATGAGTATTGATACAAGTTTTTGTGGTTTGGAGGTAGAAATTTTCCAATTAGTACCTACTGAGATGGGGGTTGACACAAAACTATTGCTTTCGCAAGTAGACTTTTACAGCCACATGAAAAGAACTACTAAATTTCAGAATTAGAAAGTTGGCAATTATTTTTGGATTTAAAAAGTTTTAGTACTATTTGCTTGTGCATAAGACTATAGTGTATACAGATCATAAGATTTTGAGTTATCTTCAGAAGTGCAGGCTGAAACACACCAGGTTAACCAGGTGGGCTTTGTATTTGCAACAATTTGATTTCGAGGTAAGATATGTAAAACAAGAAGACAATATTGTGACTGATGCATTATCTAGGATGGCAGCATGGAAAAAGGATACTGACAGTATTGATAACTGTGAAGAACAAGTAAGGTTGTTTTATTTGCAGGCAGTGAAGGATGAGAAGCTTATTAGGAAAATTTGCATGCAAATGAGAAGGGAGCAGAATGAGGATCCTAATTTAAGGTTGGTTAAGCAGTATTACAATTCAGACAACATGCCAAAGGTGAAACAGTACTATACTATACACAAAGGGGTGTTGTTTAGGAGGAAAAGTTGGAATGATCGGGACTGGAAGTTATACTTTCCTGACCAACATGTTGATAAATTTATTGACAACTTGCATGAGAGTTATAGACATTATGGGACCAGGAAAATAGTAGCTAAGATACAGGAGACAGTTATAATCAACAACTTGTGGAGAAGGGGTAAGCAGAGACTAGAAAGGTGTGATAAATGTCAGAGAGTAAAGACAACTGGTGTGGCATCAAAAGGCTTAATGCATTCTGTCCTTCCTAGTGAACCTAAAGAACTTATAGCAGTTGACCTTCTAGGAGCATTGCCTGCATCTACAGGAGGTTGAAAATATATTTTCATTGTTTTGGACACATTTTCAGAATATGTAAAACTGTATACAATTAAGAAGTCAAATATCACTACTATAATTGAGAAGTTGACATCTGAATACTTTTGCAATGCAGGGCCACCAATATCACTTTTAACTGACAATGGTCCATAATTTGTTTCAGAGAGGTCTGAACATGCTATGGTAATACACTAGATAAAACACATGAAGATTTCTATCTATTTTCCTCAAGGTAACATGAGTGAAAGGCGTATGAAGGAGATGAATAGTCCGTGCAGGACTTATTACACTAAAACACGCTGCTTAGGTGGATCATATTCGACATTTTGAAAACATTATCAACAACTTGTGGAATGAATCAACAGGATATGCCCATTGTGGGCCTATGTTCAAAGAGAGACCCAGTAACGTCTTCATAGAAGAAAAGAATTTCCCTCACGTAAGTGAAGTAGCGCAGGATGAAAAGATCAGATTGGCTAAAGGGATGATGATAAACAAAGCAGCAGGAAGGAAGAGAAGGTTTGACAAAGGAGTGAATCTGACTAGTTTCAAAGTAGGTAACCTTGTTGTTGTCAAAACCAAAGAAAAATGTAGCAAAGTAAATGATGAGATCAAGAAATTTTTGTGTGTGTATCATGGTCATTTCAGAATGGTATGCATTGCCCATGACAACTCTTATGAGTTGGCATTCACAAAGACTAACAGGAGTTTTGGATTAAAGAATATTATTGACATGAAACACTATGTATCACCGATTAGATGTTTGAATATCAATCCATGACAGTTTAAAACGTTTCTAAGCTTGGGTAGTATTGATTTTGTTAGGAGAATGGAGTGTGCATTGAACCAGAAGTAAGACCTACAAGCAAGTAGGGTGTTCCAAATTCTGTGTTGAATTCATTGTGTGGTGATAATTCTTAGCCCAGCAGTCTGTTTCTGTTTTTGTGTTTCCTGAGACAGTCAAACTCTTCTCCTATCCTATATGTAGATTATAAGTGAATCAGGGACATTCTATCTTCAACTTTCATTTGATTTTGTACAGCAGGATACTTTAGTACAGGAATATTTTAGAAAGGGTTTCTTGAGTGTACCTCTATATATTATATCTAAAAACAAAGATGATGTGACTTACCAAACGAAAGCACTGGCACGTCGATAGACACACAAACAAACACAAATATGCACACAAAATTCTAGCTTTCGCAACCAATGGTTGCTTCGTCAGGAAAGAGGGAAGGAGAGGGAAAGACGAAAGGATGTGGGTTTTAAAGGAGAGGGTATGGAGTCATTCCAATCCTGGTAGCGGAAAGACTTACCTTAGGGGGAGAAAAGGACGGGTATAAACTTGCACACACACACATATCCATCCACACATACACAGACACAAGCAGACATATTAAAAGGCAAAGAGTTTGGGCAGAGATGTCAGTCGAGGCGGAAGTGCAGAGGCAAAGATGTTGTTGAATGACAGGTGAGGTATGAGTGGCGGCAACTTGAAATTAGTGGAGATTGAGGTCTGGTGGATAACGGGAAGAGAGGATATACTGAAGAGCAAGTTCTTATCTCCGGAGTTCAGAAGGGTTGGTGTTAGTGGGAAGTATCCAGATAACCCGGACGGTGTAACACTGTGCCAAGATGTGCTGGCCGTGCACCAAGGCATGTTTAGCCACAGGGTGATCCTCATTACCAACAAACACTGTCTGCCTGTGTCCATTCATGTGAATGGACAGTTTGTTGCTGGTCATTCCCACATAGAATGCGTCACAGTGTAGGCAGGTCAGTTGGTAAATCACATGGGTGCTTTCACACGTGGCTCTGCCTTTGATCGTGTACACCTTCCGGGTTACAGGACTGGAGTAGGTGGTGGTGGGAGGTTGCATGGGACACGTTTTACACCGGGGGCGGTTACAAGGGTAGGAGCCAGAGGGTAGGGAAGAAGGTTTGGGGATTTCATAGGGATGAAGTAAGAGATTATGAAGGTTAGGTGGACGGCAGAAAGACACTCTTGGTGGAGTGGGGAGGATTTCATGAAGGATAGATCTCATTTCAGGGCAGGATTTGACGAAGTCGTATCCCTGCTGGAGAGCCACATTCAGAGTCTGATCCAGTCCCAGAAAGTATCCTGTCACAAGTGGGGCACTTTTGTGGTTCTTCTGTGGGAGTTTCTGGGTTAGAGAGGATGAGGAAGTGGCTCTGGTTATTTGCTTCTGTACCTGGTCAGGAGGGTAGTTGCGGGATGCGAAAGCTGTTGTCAAGTTGTTGGTGTAATGGTTCAGGGATTCCGGACTGGAGCAGATTCATTTGCCACGAAGACCTAGGCTGTAGGGAAGGGACCGTTTGATGTGGAATGGGTGGCAGCTGTCATAATGGAGGTACTGTTGCTTGTTGGTGGGTTTGATGTGGACGGTCATGTGAAGCTGGCCATTGGACTGGTGGAGGTCAACGTCAAGGAAAGTGGCATGGGATTTGGAGTAGGACCAGGTGAATCTGATGGAACCAAAGGAGTTGAGGTTGGAGAGGAAATTCTGGAGTTCTTCTTCACTGTGAGTCCAGATCATGAAGATGTCATCAAAAATGGTTCAAATGGCTCTGAGCACTATGGGACTCAACTGCTGAGGTCATTAGTCCCCTAGAACTTAGAACTAGTTAAACCTAACTAACCTAAGGACATCACACACATCCATGCTCGAGGCAGGATTCGAACCTGCGACCGTAGCGGTCTCGCGGTTCCAGACTGCAGCGCCAGAACCGCGCGGCCACTTCGGCCGGCCTGTCATCAATAAATCTGTACCAAACTTTGGGTTGGCAGGCCTGGGTAACCAAGAAGGCTTCCTCTAAGTGAACCATGAATAGGTTGGCATACGAGGGGGCCATCCTGGTACCCATGGCTGTTCCCTTTAATTGTTGGTATGTCTGGCCTTCAAAAGTGAAGAAGTTGTGAGTGAGGATGAAGCTGGCTAAGGTAATGAGGAAAGAGGTTTTAGGTAGGGTGGCAGGTGATCGGCATGAAAGGAAGTGCTCCATCGCAGCGAGGCCCTGGATGTGCGGGATATTTGTGTATAAGGAAGTGGCATCAATGGTTACAAGGATGGTTTCTGGGGGTAACAGATTGGGTAAGGATTCCAGGCATTCGAGAAAGTGGTTGGTGTCTTTGATGAAGGATGGGAGACTGCATGTAATGGGTTGAAGGTGTTGATCTACGTAGGCAGAGATACGTTCTGTGGCGGCTTGGTAACCAGCTACAATGGGGCGGCCGGGATGATTGGGTTTGTGAATTTTAGGAAGAAGGTAGAAGGTAGGGGTGTGGGGTGTCGGTGGGGTCAGGAGGTTGATGGAGTCAGGTGAAAGGTTTTGTAGGGGGCCTAATGTTCTGAGGATTCCTTGAAGCTCCGCCTGGACATCAGGAATGGGATTACCTTGGCAAACTTTGTATGTGGTGTTGTCTGAAAGCTTCACATGTCAGTCCACATCAAACCCACCAACAAGCAACAGTACCTCCATTATGACAGCTGCCACCCATTCCACATCAAACGGTCCCTTCCCTACAGCCTAGGTCTTCGTGGCAAATGAATCTGCTCCAGTCCGGAATCCCTGAACCATTACACCAACAACCTGACAACAGCTTTCGCATCCCGCAACTACCCTCCCGACCTGGTACAGAAGCAAATAACCAGAGCCACTTCCTCATCCTCTCTAACCCAGAAACTCCCACAGAAGAACCACAAAAGTGCCCCACTTGTGACAGGATACTTTCCGGGACTGGATCAGACTCTGAATGTGGCTCTCCAGCAGGGATATGACTTCCTCAAATCCTGCCCTGAAATGAGATCTATCCTTCATGAAATCCTCCCCACTCCACCAAGAGTGTCTTTCCGCCGTCCACCTAACCTTCGTAATCTCTTACTTCATCCCTATGAAATCCCCAAACCTTCTTCCCTACCCTCTGGCTCCTACCCTTGTAACTGCCCCCGGTGTAAAACCTGTCCCATGCAACCTCCCACCACCACCTACTCCAGTCCTGTAACCCGGAAGGTGTACACGATCAAAGGCAGAGCCACATGTGAAAGTACCCATGTGATTTACCAACTGACCTGCCTACACTGTGATGCATTCTATGTGGGAATGACCAGCAACAAACTGTCCATTCGCATGAATGGACACAGGCAGACAGTGTTTGTTGGTAATGAGGATCACCCTGTGGCTAAACATGCCTTGGTGCACGGCCAGCACATCTTGGCACAGTGTTACACCGTCCGGGTTATCTGGATACTTCCCACTAACACCAACCCTTCTGAACTCCAGAGATGGGAACTTGCTCTTCAATATATCCTCTCTTCCCGTTATCCACCAGGCCTCAATCTCCGCTAATTTCAAGTTGCCGCCACTCATACCTCACCTGTCATTCAACAACATCTTTGCCTCTGCACTTCCGCCTCGACTGACATCTCTGCCCAAACTCTTTGCCTTTTAATATGTCTGCTTGTGTCTGTGTATGTGTGGATGGATACGTGTGTGTGTGTGCAAGTTTATACCCGTCCTTTTCTCCCCCTAAGGTAAGTCTTTCCGCTCCCGGGATTGGAATCGCTCCTTACCCTCTCCTTTAAAACCCACATCCTTTCGTCTTTCCCTCTCCTTCCCTCTTTCCTGACGAAGCAACCATTGGTTGTGAAAGCTATAATTTTGTGTGTATATTTGTGTTTGTTTGTGTGTCTATCGACGTGCCAGTGCTTTCGTTTGGTAAGTCACATCATCTTTGTTTTTAGATATATTTTTCCCATGTGGAATGTTTCCCTCTATTATATGCATATCATCTCTATATATTATGTTGTGTTAGTGATAATTAATGAAATCATAAGAGGAAGGAGGAAAGTAAATTGGTGTCATGGTTAAAGAATTTCTGTCAAACAAGCAGGTAAGGTAAACAGAAAATGAAAGACGTCAGCATATGTGGAAGAGAAGGTGCAGATTATCTGAAAACTATAATTAACATCTGAAGTAATCAGCTCATGTGTGAAATTAATATTATTTGGTACAGCAACAGAGGCAGTATGCAGTAAAAACCATCTTGAATACTAGGTGTTAATATTAATTGTGACATAGTAGAAAAGTTCGTGTTCACTGCAAGCAGTATATTGAGATAATTATCTACATATAGAAGTGTGTTGTGGTAAAGCCTTATCTAACATTAAGGAATTACAACTTTAAACATAGTTGCCTGGGGTAATGTGTGGAAAGAATAAGCAAGAGTTGTACGTATGTCGCCTTGCAGACTAGAATCTTAAGCAATTTGATGAGATACATTGAACTAATAGTTTTTCTAAGTGATAATTTTGTCTGATCAGTAATGAGATTTAAGTTTGCCTTAGCATAAGGATCTGTTACTGTGGAGTGTTTTCAGGAAGCATCAATTTTGCATTGGATCAGCAGAGCAGATATTTATTTATTAGTTAATGCAGTAATAATGAAATAATAAAATAATGAATAATATTAGGGTCTTAATAGTTGGGGAGACTGTCTCTGCAGTAGGGATATTTTTTGAGATTACACTCCAGTAGTCAATGAGATAAGTAAAATAATGTAGCTCACAGACATGATTGAGCAATGAAAAAGATAAATGTATACAA
Organism: Schistocerca americana; assembly: GCF_021461395.2. NCBI lineage: Eukaryota > Metazoa > Arthropoda > Insecta > Orthoptera > Acrididae > Schistocerca > Schistocerca americana. Next base: position 408,191,781 of record NC_060126.1, on the reverse strand, counting down.
ACAAATGCGGTGTAACTATATCGATGAACTATTTATGGACTAGGCAACATTGGGTACAGTGTATATAGTGCAATTCATGACACTGCAAGTAGGAATGAGAGCTTAACAGAAACAGCAATATTTTAGTGCAGCAGCAGCAAGCCAGTGGGTGTGTTGGACCTTCCATTGAGCTACGGACCCCCTTGAAGATGTCTCCCGCAGTCGGAGACGAAACGTTGGGAATCGACACAGAGTTCGTCAACCGATCACGGCATAACAGCCCGGATAATTATAATGGACATGATATTTCCGGCTGTGAAAGCCTACATTTTAGTAACAATTTATGGGCTCACTTGTGCTCATTGAATTGCCCACTTAGCTATTTGCAATATCTCTATCTGTTCAGTCCAATGAGGAGGTAATGTGACAAATCAAGCTGGATTCTTTTTACTTCCTCTCTTGTTTTGCCATCTGCCTCCTTAAATTCATTTTTTCATCTTTGAGTAATTATTATTAACATACATGAGTATACTCTACATTTTCATAAAGCAGGAAGGCTGGCCCTCAGGCATAAGAAATATAGTAGCAGATCTAATTTTGTGCTTAGTTTTGTGTGTGTACTCAATTTCCTAATCTATTTTGGCTATTCTTAGTTAATATCTTTTGTTATATGGTGGAATAAGTAAATATTCCATGACTTAGATTCTATTTTTGACTTACAAACAAATATAAATTCTATATTAATTATAAACATTTGGAAGAAGTAGTACTAGTATCCTTAAAGTATTTATTTGGCCCTATTCAAAAATATATTAGCAAAGCCAGCCCTTCATTAATTCAAAAGTAATTAGGCCTACCAGGCTTGCCAAAAGCATTGTTTGTATAACTATATCTATTAAATTCATCATTTAAACAAATAATTCAGCCTAACTCTTGTAGTAGAAGAAACCGTTAAGAAGAAGGATCTTTTCTACATATTCAGTTAATTGAATGAATTATCTTTTAATTGTAATTCCTGTAACTTAAACATCAAACAATGTATAGTTTCAGTAACTATTATTGTGATGATATATAAAGGCACAATTTTTGGTCCCAAGACAGTCAATCCATGGCCGAGTTTCAGACACAAAACCTGTGTTGGTTAGAACAACAACAATGCATCAACTTAACCCTGAAATAAGTGTAACACAAATGGTCTGTGTAGTAAAACAATGGCAGTGTCTGTTCAATAGTGCCACACGTAGTGTATTATTCTGCAGGAACTGTGTGGTTATGTTTTTACTTCTCATAGATGTTCGACGGTAAACTATTATAGCAGTGTGCTGACATATGTCTGCAGACTATTAATGAGGTTTATCAAAAGTTAATCAATATTGAACTGGCCATATAACTGTGTAATATTGGGGAGTTTTGAACAGTGACAGTAAAGAACTGTGAAATGCAACTGTGCAACTGTCAGCTACATCATTTACAGTAACTCAGTGTTAACCTTCCAACAGCCATTTTTCAGCCAGTACAACAACACAGTGCGCCAACACCAAGGACTATCAACAAAAAAAAAAATAAAGCAGGTGAACGTCATGTAACATTAACCCATTTAAAAAGTTGTAATTATTTTTGGTATCGACTACTTCTGTTGAGGAAAAGTCATGCTAGATGAGGGTGTCTCTATTTCAATATCCCCATCACAGAATTTGGAAACAGTGTGTTCACAATACATATTTTGTGACAAACTATAAGGTTTCCAAATGGTGTACAAAATGATGCCAAAAGATAGAATACAGATGTATAGAAGTATCTGATACATAACATATTACAGAAAAATCTCTACTATACAAGTCATAATTTTACATATATCAGGACATGCCATTCAGATTTTCTGATCTGTGCAACATACCGTCCCAAGACAAATAATACGAAGTCAAAACTACAACATTAAAACACTAAACTATAGAAATAAATTGAGAGGCAATGTAAATTACTAGAATCACAAATTGTATGTTTACAATCATAAAAATCACACCTTCAAAATCCTCAAAAGAGAAGAGAAAAAATTCAGAGCTTAAGTGTACGACTAGTTAGCCGACTCGAGAAACTCACAATGACAGGTACAGACCAGAAGAATATACTCAATCACAAGAAGGAATAAAGCACAAAATCATTCAGCCCCATAAACCAGATTATTTAAGGATATGTTGACTCATGAAAGGGCAAAATAATGAAAAAATATTAGGGACTAAGCTTACGATGTGGGGAGTGATCCATGAATCCAAATCACACTGGGTAGAAACCAGCAAAAAACGTTTCAGCACCACAAAATGAATAAGGTTTGTAATCATATCAATAAATTCAATGATATGTAAAGAGTAATTATAGGAAGCGTCTGGCCTCAGTCAATATTTGCATGCGATCCTTGAGTGCACATATGCAGTCACAGTGACCAGGGGTACCCAAAACAGTGTTAAGCATGAGTTTGCCTACAACACAAGTTCCAATCAGATACAATATTGCAGTACTCAGGACAAATACAGGTAAACAGAATCATAATTAGCTTTGAATGATGACATAATCAAGTAGCTTGAGGACTAATATCAGTGTATGAAATCAGATATGTATATATTTTGTTATATTGTCTGTATTAGTAAATGTATTCCACACTATTTGCTAATTGTTCATACAAACTAACCTGCATACATAAAGGCTTAGAAAATTCATTTACAACTGCTAAAAAACACCATACTGATTTAATGTTATATGATGTATTTGGAAGTTAATCCCCTTGCTTGAAAAACATACGTTTATGTGGAATAACACTGTCTTTGAGAGTCTTGGCTAACATTTTACAAATCTCAGCCATGACACTGATGTAGTACACATATGCTTGAATACATTACTCAGCACCTATGATCTCTTGTAAGTCGACTGGTCCAGCAGGGAACAGCCATACAGCAGGGTGAGGAGCAGATTTACCCACATCTTTCAGTTTCCTCCCTAGAGTCCTCATCACATGCTCCAGTGGATAGGTAACTTCCTGTCGAGCATTCATATCAAATCCTGAAACATCATTTTGTGTAGTAAATATTCTGTTTAATACCTTCCTCACATCACATCAATTTATATTACAAAAATAATTATGTAAGATTTACATCAAATGAGATTAAAAAGTGTTCACATATGAAAGATTAATAAACAGTGCTGAATGAAATGCACAAAGATACACTAAGATACTATTCCTAATTTTTACAGTACTAATCATGAACATTTTCCCATTCCAAAATTGTAGAAGGCTCTACTCATTTAGTCTCATGACATTTATGTATCAAATACTAAGGCACAAATCTATTACAGAATATGGTTATACAGTGTCATAGATTTAAATTAAGTTGATATCATCTGACATACTACATACCCAACAAACAAAACGCAATTATATAGTCTTATGAATCTGCAAACAAAGTATATATTTCCTTCCAGACTAGGAGTCATTATGCATCCATGTTCAAATCTTATCTTCTATACTAAAAGTTTACAGTACTTGACATTCTACCAATTTGCTTTGCTTCCTACTAGCACTTCTTATCTTTACACCTACAATAGGCATTTCTGTAAAATTCTTGCTATACTTAATCTTGCCTCTAAATTGTTCAGACATACCAGAAATCAGGCTACCACTACCAGTCAAACAGTTACCTTCCCACTGATCAATATTAATCTTAGTGTAAGGACACCCAAAATCTGAATCATCATCTCTGTTATTAGACACTTCAAGATCACATTCAGTTTCATCAAATGCTACATCCACACTGCTTTCACAGGTTTTATAAACTTTGTTGGTATCACAGCATTACTTTGGTTACTCATGTTGTCAGGTAAAGATTGAATACAGTGAATGGATTCCATAGCACAACTAACATCACTTATTACAGAAGAAACACAAAACATATTACTGTCACAATTACACTTCCTGCTTAGACCTTCTTTCACTTCATGCTGACAATTTGGATACAAATTTTGACTAACCATGGCTAACTTAATCCAGAATGCATATTTATCTACATTATCATCAATTTGGTCCCAAACAAATTTCAAAAAGTTTTCACCTTTATTCTGTAGGCGTACAGATAACTCACCTTTACTGTTTGGATCACTACTGTGCATGACATCAATGAAAATCTGCTTTGACTGGACTGGTATTCCATTACTCTCACTTACATCATCACCTACATCATTTAACTTATCTGTATTGTCAACATTGTAACTCTGAATCTTCATTATTCTTAAATTCCAAAATATCTGATACTCATCATCATCATCATTGTTATCATCATGATCATCATCATATTCGTCCAAACTTACTTCATCAACAACATCATTAACACCATGTCTCATCTCCATTAAAGTCACTTACCTCACCTACATTCATTTCCAATAAGCTATCAGTCTCAGACTTGAAAATTAGAGAATTTGAAATAAACACATAAGCACTCAGTGTGCTGAAAATCAGTTAAGACAAATGAAGATGATGATAACACCAGGCTCCAATTGGGTTGCTGTCTCAAAGGGTCGAGGTGTCTCAAAGGGTGGGGTCAACAGAGGCGTCCGATCCTAACCGTCGGCTTTGACCCGTGATGTAAGGGTGTTGTGGTGTGTGACATCACAACGGCGTGAAGTTAAGTTTATGAGTGTTTTGTGTTTTTAGATGTCATCTTGTTGCAGTTGGTGGTGTCCTCTGGTGGTGTGTGTATGGTCCGCGTGTTATGTGGTGTATTGCGTTCATTTGGGTGTCAGTGCTTGAAGTGTGCATTTATCGGTCATGACTGCTATAGAAGAATGGAAATTAGTTTCAGTGAGTTAAGAATTAAGTTTCCATTGTGTTTATGTCATTGTGCTGTTGTTTGATGTTATTTTTGCTGTTTGTCACATGGTAAGTTGTTTAATTCAATTTGTGGCTTCTTTTGTTAGGTATGGATATGACGTCTGAGTTTAATAGTGCATGTCTGTGGGCTGAAATGGGGGACGACATCTTGTCCATCTGTTTCTGCAATGTTTTGGGCTTGTGGCGGAGATAGTTAAATGCGGCATATGCAAGCAGAATATGCGAATTGTGTATTTATGATTTTTGTGTGTGTGTGTGTGTGTGTGTGTGTGTGTGTGTGTGTGTGTGTGTGTGTGTGTGTGTGTGTGAGTGAGTGAGTGTGTGAGTGTGTGAGTGTGTGAGTGAGTGCTTGTGCGTGTGTGTGTGTGTGTGTGTGTGTGTGTGTGTGTGTGTGTGTGTGTGTGAGTGAGTGAGTGAGTGAGTGTGTGTGTGTGAGTGAGTGAGTGTGTGAGTGAGTGTGTGTGTGTGAGTGAGTGTTTTCATGCGTTGTTGGGTCAGTGTTATTTACTGCATGTGTTGGTGGTTGATATTTTGGTATCGGCACTTGTGACTGATTTATGTATCTTAGGTAAAGTACTCGATTTCAATTTTTTTTGTATCATCAGTTGTATTTGAGCCATATAGCTCATGGGAAGTGACTGATTCCAATTTGTCGTCGTAGCTATGTGTGTTTTGATATCGTGAGCTGTTGTTGACATATAGGTCAAGGAAAGTGTTAGATTCCAATGTGTCGTCGTAGCTATGCGTGTTTTGGTATTGTGAGCTGCTGTTGACCTTTTTAGGTGTTGGTTTTGTGGTATCGACAGTTTCAATGAGATTATAATTGTTGGAATAGTCGGTTTTTATTCTGTGGTATCGACAATTGCGGTTTAGCTATGTAACTGATGGGAAGTAACCGATTCCTGTCGATATTGTAAGTGTAGCGGAATTTGGGAATTTTGTGGTGTTTTTATGTCGTCGTTTTGTGTGGTTTGGGATCGTAGTGTGTCTGTATGTGTTTATATTTAGTTTGTCTCCATCCAAAAACTCCCAATTTCCCGCGCTGGTCCCGTTAGTTTGATTATATTTTTGGAGGGAGATATATGTGTTGGTTTTATATGAATTTTCGTGTTTGTTGTATTTATGTAATGACATCATTGGCGCCATTTTGAAGACGTTGAGAATGGTCGTTTCCGCCATATTGGTGACGTTGTGGGCCAAAGCAGACGGGTGGAATCGGACGCTTCTGGGGCCGAGGTGTCTCTAACGGTGAAGGTCAAATACACGACGGGGATAGACTTAGGGAACATCGGTATTATAGTTATAAATCATCGTAGCTGTGTTGAGAAAGAAGCAGAGCTCCAAACGCTCGCAGGAAGCACTGAAGCAGAAAAAACTGCATATACCGAAAGCTGGCTAAAACAGGAGGTAAGCTCAGCCGAAGTTTTTACTAAAGGCCTGAAAGTGTTCAACAAGAATAGATAAAATTCAATTAATGGCGATGTATACTCGACAATCAGATCTCGCTGCTCAGTTCTCGTTTTGCGGAAAGATTGAAGCAAAATTTCAGTCTCATTTTGAATAGGTACCGACTCATACAAACAAATATGGTTCGTGATGACTAATCTCCCTGGATACGTTGGCTGAAATACAAGTCCGTAATAGTGCTAAATGCTTTCCTCAGAAATTATTTTGAGCACATAGTTCAGGAGTGATAATAGACCAGTCTTCCCAGCGAGAAACAGTCCGGAAGAAATAGCGCATTGACGGATAGTGGAATTAGTGACTACAAGATTGTTGTATCGAAACTGAATACCGTAACACCAAAATACTACGAAAAATAAACACAAAAATAATTATTTAACACGACAGATCGAGTTCGCTGGTATTTTTCCAAAGAGGCAGTCTCCACTTCTTTCATAGTGTCCTTTCTGATGTTTGTTAGAGTATCGCGTAAAAATTTGATGTAAATCGGTTAGCAACTTTTCGAGATTTTTTGAAACAACTCATTCGCTTCATATATTAGCATAGATCTAGGAGACAATTTGAGCAGCCCTCTTAGACTGTAAGTAATGCTGCTGTTTACCGTTTAGTGATGTCATCAGAGCATCGAATGGAACTGCAAAATGATTTAAACAAGATATCTACATGGCGCAAATAGTGGCAATGGGCCCAAACAATAAAAAGTACATGAATAGGAGAATGTTTCAACTGCAGGATAGTGCGACTTGGAACGCATGACGTTTTGTAGTCTAGTGAAGGAAAATACTCTAAAGACCGCCATGAGCAGTTTCCAGCATTTCATACAGTTTCTGTTGTGAGACATGAGCTTGTGTTTTGTGTGGTATTTGTAAATATTTTGAGTTCTGCGCTTTAATTACTGCATAATATAGTAATCCTAATTGGAAGATATTGTTAATTCTTCAGTTATGGTGTTCAGTCTTCAGTTATAGAATTATGTGTCATGTAAAACTGCGTGCATTTCTAAGAGTGGTTGTACACTGATCAGCCAGAACATTATGACTACCTATGCCTAATAGCCGGTATGGCCACCTTTGCTACGAGTAACAGTGGCGACTCATCGTGGCATGGAAGCAATGAGGCATTAGTAGGTCGCTGGAGGGGATTGGCACCACATCTGCACACACAAGTCACTTAATTCCCGTAAATTCCGCGGAGGAGGGCGATGAGCTCTGACGCCACGTTCAGTCACATCCCGGATATGTTCAATCGGCTTCAGGTCTGCAACCAATGTACGATACTCCTTGGCCGTCATGGTACCTTGCACAAGGTCCACTAGACCCGTCGATACCCAGGTGAATGCTCCCCAGAGCGTAATGGATCTACCGCCAGCTTATCTCAATCCTGCAATACAGGTGTCAAGGAGCTGTCCCTGGAAGACGACGGATTCGCGCTCTCACATTGGTATGATAAAGAAGCTATCAGGGTATATCAGACCATGCAACGCTCTGCCACTATGCCAACATCCAGAGACAATGGTAACGCGCTCATTTCAGTCTTAGTGGTAGACGTCATGGTGTTGAGATTGGCACACGCATGGATCGTTGGCTGCGGAGGCCCATCGTTATGAGTGGCTGGTGCACTGTGTGTTCAAACACACTTGTACTCTGTCCAGCATTAAAGTCTTACGTTAGTTCCGCCGTAGCCCACACCCTGTCCTGTTTCACCAATATGCTCAGCTTATGAAGTCCAACATCTGTAATGAGGAGTGGCCGCGCAATCCCACAGCACTCGGACGTGATTTCACCTTAGTTTCGCTAAGTGTTGAAGCCACTTACCACAACACTCCTCGAACACCCGACAAGTCGTGAAGCTTCGATCAAACTCAGATAGATCGCGCGCCTTCTCCATTCTATACACGAACAGCACGCTTACTGATACTACACGCGCCGTGCGCATGTCTAACTGGCAGTCATTCCTTTCCAGGTGACGTTGCTATCGCCTAGATCAGGGCTTAACAACTGGCCGGTTTCGAGCGCGAGTACTCGCATCTGCTCAGGCACGTGCTCGCGAGCAGCTGCACGGTCGCGGAGTAGGGAGGGAAGGGAAATGCGCGCGCACCTTTGAATAGGGCCGCAGCGTGCCTATTGAATTCGCGCCGACTGTGTAACGTTTCAAGTACTACGACCAGCTCTTAACAGTCACTTCGTTGGTTAAGAATCATGAGAAGTCGCCGTTGTGTAACCCCAACCATGCTTTCGCAGTTCAACCCCCATTGGGAGGAATTGTATCTTTTTACTGAAAAAGATGGTGTTGCAAAATGTTTAGTATGTCACAAAACGCTGAATTCTTTTACAAAATTTAATTTGCAGCGACATTATATGTCGTACCACGCGAAAGACTACGGACGTGGAAAATGTGATTGACCAGATCGTGCACAGGAAGTTATTAAACTTAGAAGGAAGCTATTCGAAGAAGATCTGGGCGACGAAGAAAAATCAACTGAGGCAGCTCTCAGAGTGGATTACAAAATTGCTTTGCTTTTAGCAAAATCCCTGCGCCCCTTAACTGATGGCGATTTAATAAAAGAATGTTTGGTAGTTGCAGCGGAACATTTGTGTCCATCTCAAGTTGAACAGTTTCGGATTGTGCCATTATCTAACATGACCATTATGCGTCGCAACAGGACATGGCAGACGACGTCCAGAGCCAGCTTGCAAATATCTGTAAAGGTTTTATGGCGTATTCTCTAGCTCTGGACGAAAGTGTTGATATCACTGGAACAGCGCAGCTTGCCATATTTATTAGAGATGTTAATAGAGATCTTCAGGCGAGGGAGCAGCTCCTCGATGTAGTAGCCATGAAGAACACTACAACCGGAGGTGATATCTTAAGTAGTGTTGAAGAAAGTGTTGAAAATATAGGATTGTCGTGCAATTCTTTAGTTTCAGTGTCTACAGATGGTAGAGGCATACACTAAGCTAATAAAATTATGTGGCACGTGCACATTCTCCTTTATTTGTTTCATTTGTTGCAGTAATAATTCGTGAGTGATATCCCTGCAGGTAGCCGCGGATTTACATCGACTGGTGGCAGCTGTTGTGTACCCCAAGTGACTCTCCCCACTCTCCGCTCTGGTTCGGTAGTGGGGGTAGCGTGCTCGCGCTGCTCCGTGCTCGCGCCTTGCTGCTCACAGCTTGCTCCGCGAGCACCTATGTTGTGAAGCCCTGGCCTAGACCGATTTATATCGATAGTAAGCCAGTGGCCATAATGTTCTGGCTGATCAGTGTGTAAAGAGCGGACGTTTAAGCTGTACTTCATCGATAGTGCTCCATTCTGTACTTTGAAAAGGAAGAAGATCTTTTAGCATGGAACATGTGATATTTGCAAACTTACTGAGTTTATTTCATCTATTTTCAATTTTATCCTTCTTGTAAATGAAAATATGTATTATTTTCCAACAATTGTATTTCAAATTTATTTAACTTGTAACTGGTTTTGGACAATACATCTATTTAATTTGATGTCTCTTACTTATTGTTGGTGTGTAATAGAGTATTATTGTAACAGATAGACAATTAAATACAATATCGACAAGATTCTCTTGATTGCCATGCTTTTAATTTCCAATAGAATGCATGTTGCTATGTATAAGATCATGTTGTACATTGGAACATTTTTTCACATTACTTTTTGTACTTTCAGAAGCTGTTGCAAATGTGAAATGCTGTACATTAATAACCAATGTGGCCACCAGAATACTGGAAGTAAGCGTGCAAGTGTGCATGGATTATGTTGTAGAGTTGCTGCATGTGAGTTTGTAGGCTGGAGTTCCATGCCTGTTGCACCTGATCAGTCAACACAGGGACGATTAATGCTGTTTGTGGATGATGCTGAAGTTGTAATCCGATAATGTCCCATATGTGCTCGATTGGAGACAGATCTGCTGATCGAGCAGGCAAAGGCAACATGTAGACACTCTTTAGAGCTTGTTTGGTTACAACAGCGCTACTTGGGGGGCATGTTATCCCTCTGGGATGCTGTTCATAAATGGCAGCACAACAAATCGATTCACCAGATTGACGTACAAATTTGCGGTCAGGGTGCATGGGGTAACCACGGGAGTGCTCCTGCTATAAAACGAAATCACAGTCCACATAATAACTCCTTGTATAGGTCCACTATATCCAGCACGCAGACAAGTTGGTTACAGGCCGTCAGCTCGCCTCCTTGTAACCAACAAAGACATCATGGGCACCGAGACAGGACCAGATTTCATCAGAAAACGCAACAGATCTCCACCTTGCCCTTCAACGAGTTCTCTCTTGACGCTACTGAAGTCGCAAATGGCAATGATTTGGGGTATGTGGAATTCACGGTACAGGGCGTCTTGACTTAGAGTTTTCTTGAAGTAACGGATTTATAAAAGCTTTTTGTGAGCTGCCAACTGCTGCTTAAATTGCTGCTGGAAGAGGCAGTACGATGCGCCAGAGCCAAACGCCGAACACAATGGGCCCCTCTCTGTAATGCCACGCGGCCGTCTGGACCCCGGTCATCTTGCGACCGTACATTCTTGTAATAACCGCTGCCAGCAACCATGTACTGTGGCTACTTTTCTGTAGTATCGCAAAAGGGACGTCCATCTTCTCGTAGTCCTATTACACGATCTCGTTCAAACTCACAAGGGGAGGCCGCCAATTGTGAAATTCAGATTCGATTCATACTGCGCGTAATAAAAGCTCATGGCCAGAGGTGTAATGTGGCAAAGCACCAAGATGCACTTCTCAGCCGTTGTCGAGATAATCGACAGTTAAAAGAAACCGTTGCGGTGAAATACTCTCTACGATTAATAATGTTCTACAGCGTCGTGGCGCAGCGGTAAGCGCTTGGGTTTGTAATCCGAAGGTCGCCGGATCGAATCTCGCGCCATGGAACTTTTTTATTATTAGTTTTCTGTAATTCAAATATATATATATATATATATATATATATATATATATATATATATTTGAATTACAGAAAACTAATAATAAAAAAGTTGCATGGCGCGAGATTCGATCCGGCGACCTTCGGATTACGAACCCATATATAAATTATTAATGAATTGCTTATGCATGTTGGTGAAGGCGGATCGCTCTCCAATTGTACCGCCTCCATTTCTCCGTGTTTTTAACAGGGTGTACCAAAGCTCTCCCGTCCGCACTGATTTTCGAGCAGGCAACTACGCTGTTATGCGGTGGCTCGTTTCGGCCCATTCAACATCTTATCTTCAAGTGTAACGAGCGAGTAACGGAGTTTATATTTCATACCTGCCACAGCAAATTTGTGTTCGTGGGGTCTCTATTTTAATTCGAACGTTTGACTTACGCTATACGTATTCGTTTCGGAATATCGCTTCTACGTGGTTAACATTATGAAGACAATTAATAACATTTCTGAAATACAACTTTGTTTGCGGAAAACATAATGATGTTCGAAATCGCCAGTTTTTCCACGACAAACGACTTTCAACAACTTATTATATGCATAATTGTTGCAACTGATTGCCGTATATATATATATATATATATATATATTGATTGCCGTATATATATATATATATATATATATATATATATATATATATATATATATATATATATATATATACATACATTTGAATTACAAAAATTACAAAAACCAAATACAAAAAAAAAAAATGTCGCGTGGCGCGAGATTCGATCCGGCGACCTTCATATTACGAACCCGAGCGCTTACCGCTGCGCCACGACGTTGTAGGACCTTATTAATCGTAGAGAGTATTTCACCGCAACGGTTTCTTTCAACTGTCGATTTTCTCGACAACGGCTGAGAAGTGCATCTTGGTGCTTTGCCACATTATACCTCTGGCCATAAGCTTTCATTATGCGCAGTATGAATCGAATCTGAATTTCACAATTGGCGGCCTCCCCTTGTCAGTAACGTGATGTTAAAAGGCGTCTCCGTCGCCTTAAAGGATCCTTGACTAACATCAACTCACTGCTTCCAAAGATAACCAACACACATGACCGTTAAAACGTGTATTTAAGGCAGACCTGACTTACATCCTCATAGTGGCGCTACTAGCGTCACTCTTATGTGACTGGTTTCGAAATTTGAGTAGACGTTATCTTTCAGATTGTACTGGTTGTTGTCTTACTCGTTTCTTAGAAAACTGAAAAATGGTTTCTGGAATCTTATACAATATATTGTGGTAGAACAACACTCTCACCGCGTGTTTTTGAATGGGAATAATACAACCAGTTCCAGCACAATTTCAGCAAGAATTATTTTTTTAGTAGCTGCTGAAAGATTACACACTGCAGATCTCGTTTGTCTAGGTGGTTTCCATAGTTTTGTCTGCAAAATAATCTTTCCAACATCAAGCATGGCCTGGGTGTTCTGTTTAAAATAAACTCCACCGGATCTGAAACACTTTCAGCTAAGATTTATATGTATTCGTACTTTTTGTTAGGAACTACACCATTTTCACTATCAACATTGATAATCTAAATCCATTATACTACACTTGTCACAAAAGCACGTCCGTCTTCCTCCAATACTGTCAAAGAAGTGCAGGGCGAGGCAACATGTGTCCGGAAGTTGCAGATATTCCTCCTTTCTAGATTCTTTAGTCTACTGACCTTATAAACTCTAAAGATATAGCACTTAACATCTTAAACAAGTCCATTATTTATCATAAAAGAACATATTCATAATTAAATAAATTAAACACGTTTTCTGGCAACATAATACAATAATGAAATTACCTTTACTCTTTACTGTGGGCAACATACTTTTCGCTTCAGATAAACCTTATCTCCGACGCTCGATTACATTACAAGATGTAGAAACACGTCTACCAACTTTCGTTGAGTTCTAGAGATTCCTTTCGCTGTTGCAATTTTTTTCCGTCGGTGCATATTAAACTTCTTTTATAAGGCTGGGAACGATAAGTGACATAGAAAATGTTGTGGGGAATATGGGCCAAAGAGTGCGTTTTATTGGAAGAACAGTACGCTCTTCCGTTCTCTTCTAGAGTACTGCTGCGCAATGTTGGAGCCTTGCCCCATTACATAGAAAAATTTCAAAAAAGGGCAGCTTGTTATATGTTTTCGGGAAACGGGTGAAAGAGTGTGACGAATATGATAGCGACTTCGGGTGGCAATCATTAAAACGAAAAAGTTTTCCTTGCGGCGAAATCTTTTCAAAAAATTTCATTCTTTAGCTTTCTCCTGCGAATGCCAAAACATGTAGTTGGTTTCCACGTGCATAGGGTGAAATGATCATCATAATAAAATTGGAGAAATGAGAGCTCTATTTGATATTTTAAGGTAGAACGAACAACAAATAGTCTGAAGCGGTTTTACGAACCCACTAACAAAAATTTAAGTGAGAATTTTAGAGCAGTCATGTAGATGTAAATGTATTCTCAGATTTTGCGATTGGTAAACGGTGGAAGTAGCCTCCTCCTCTTTCTTGTAGTTGTTGTGGTCTTCAGTCCTGAGACTGGTTTGATGCTGCTCTCAATGCTATCCTATCCTGTGCAAGCTTCTTCATCTCTCAGTACGTACTGCAGCCTACATCCTTCTGAATCTGCTTAGTTTATTCATCTCTTGGTCTCCCTCTACGATTTTTACCCTCCACTCTGCCCTCCAATACTAAATTGGTGATCCCTTGATGCCTCAGAACTTGTCCTACCAACCGATCCCTTCTTCTAGTCAAGTTGTGCCACAAACTCCTCTTCTCCCCAATTCTATTCAATACCTCCTCATTAGTTATGTGATCTATCCATCTAATCTTCAGCATTCTTCTGTAGCACCACATTTCGAAAGCTTGTATCCTCTTCTTGTCCAAACTATTTATCGTCCATGTTCCACTTCCGCACATGGCTACACTTCATACAAATACTTTCAGAAACGACTTCCTGACACTTAAATCTATACTTGATGTTAACAAATTTCTCTTCTTCAGAAACGCTTTCCTTGCCAGTCTACATTTTATATCCTCTCTACTTCGACCATCGTCAGTTATTTTGCTCCCCAAATAGCAAAACTCCTTTACTGCTTTAAGTGTCTCATTTCCTAATCTAATTCCCTCAGCATCACCCGACTTAATTCGACTACATTTCATGACCCTCGTTTTGTTTTTGTTGATGTTCATCTTATATCCTCCTTTCAAGACACTGTCCATTCCGTTCAACTGCTCTTCCAAGACCTTTGCTGTCTCTGAGAGAATTACAATGTCATCGGCGAACCCCAAAATTTTTATTTCTTCTCCATGGATTTTAATACCTACTCCGAATTTTTCTTTTGTGTCTTTTACTGCTTGCTCAATATACAGATTGAACAACATCGGGGAGAGGCTACAACCCTGTCTCACTCCCTTCCCAACCACTGCTTCTCTTTCATGTCCCTCGACTCTTATAAGTGCCATCTGGTTTCTGTACAAATTGTAAATAGCCTTTCGCTCCCTGTATTTTACACCTGCCACCTTCAGAATTTGAAAGAGAGTATTCCAGTCAACATTGTCAAAAGCTTTCTCTAAGTCTATAAATGCTAGAAACGTAGGTTTGCCTTTTCTTAATCTAGCTTCTAAAATAAGTCGTAGGGTCAGTATTGCCTCACGTGATCCCATATTTCTACGGAATCCAAACTGATCTTCCCCGATGTCGGTTTCTACCAGATTTTCCATTCGTCTGTAAAGAATTCGCGTTAGTATTTTGCAGCTGTGACTTATTAAACTGATAGTTCAGTAATTTTCACATCTGTCAACGCCTGCTTTCTTTGGAATTGGAATTATTACATTCTTCTTGAAGTCTGAGGGTATTTCGCCTGTCTCATACATTTTGCCCACCAGATGGTAGAGTTTTGTCAGGACTGGCTCTCCTAAGGCTGTCAGTAGTTCTAATGGAATGTTGTCTACTCCCGGGGCCTTGTTTCGACTTAGGTCTTTCAGTGCTCTATCAAACTCTTCACGCAGTATGATATCTCCCATTTCATCTTCATCTACATCCTCTTCCATTTCTGTAACATTGCCCTCAAGTACATCGCCCTTGTATAGACCCTCTATATACTCCTTCCACCTTTGTGCTTTCCCTTCATTGCTTAGAACTGGGTTTCCATCTGAGCTCTTTATATTCATACAAGTGGTTCTCCTTTCTCCAAAGGTCTCTTTAATTTTCCTGTAGGCAGTATCTATCTTACCCCTCGTTCGATAAGCCTCTACGTCGTTACATTTGTCCTCTAGCCATGCCTGTTTAGCCATTTTGCACTTTCTGTCGATCTCATTTTTGAGACGTTTGTATTCCCTTTTGCCTGCTTCATTTACTGCATTTTTATATTTTCTCCTTTCGTCAATCAAATTCAATATTTCTTCTGTTACCCAAGGACTTCTACTAGCCCTTGTCCTTTTACCTACTTGATCCTCTGCTGCCTTCACTACTTCATCCCTCAAAGCTACCCAATCTTCTTCTACTGTATTTCTTTCCCCCATTCTTGTCAATTGTTCCCTTATGCTCTCCCTGAAACTCTGCACAACCTCTGGTTCTTTCAGTTTATTCAGGTCCCATCTCCTTAAATTCCCACCTATTTGTAGTTTCTTCAGTTTTAATCTGCAGTTCATAACCAACAGATTGTGGTCAGAGTCCACATCTGCCCCTGGAAATGTCTTACAATTTAAAACCTGGTTCCTAAATCTCTGTCTTACCATTATATAATCTATCTGTAACCTTTTAGTATCTCCAGGGTTCTTCCATGTATACAACCTTCTTTCATGATTCTTGAACCAAGTGTTAGTTGTGATTAAGTTGTGCTCTGTGCAAAATTCTATCAGGCGGATTCCTCTTTCATTTCTTAGCCCCAATCCACATTCACCTACTACGTTTCCTTCTCTTCCTCTTCCTACTGTCGAATTCCAGTCACCCATGACTATTAAATTTTCGTCTCCCTTCACTATCTGAATAATTTCTTTTATTTCATCATACATTTCTTCAATTTCTTCAATATTTCTATCTTGGCCACAATAATGCGTTCACTGTGCTGTTTGTAGTAGCTTATCCGCATTCCTATTTTCCTATTCATTATTAAACCTACTCCTGCATTACCCCTATTTGATTTTGTATTTATTACTCTGTATTCACCAGACCAAAAGTCTTGTTCCTCCTGAAACCGAACTTCACTAATACCCACTATATCTAACTTCAACCTATCCATTTCCCTTTTTAAATTTTCTAACCTACCTGCCCAATTAAGGGATCTGACATTCTGCGCTCCGATCCGTAGGACGCCAGTTTTCTTCCTCCTGATAACGACGTCCTCTTGAGTAGTCCCCGCCCAGAGATCCGAATGGGGGACTATTTTACCTCCGGAATATTTTACCCAAGAGGACGTCATCATCATTTAACCATACAGTACAGCTGCATGCCCTCGGGAAAAATTACGGCTTCAGTTTCCCCTTGCTTTCAACCGTTCACAGCACCAGCACAGCAAGGCCGTCTTGGTTAGTTTTACAAGGCCAGATCAGTCAGTCATCCAGACTGTTGCCCCTGCAACTACTGAAAAGGCTGCTGCCCCTCTTCAGGAACCACGCGTTTGACTGGCCTCTCAATAGATATCCCTCCGTTGTGGTTGCACCTACGGTACGGCTATCTGTATCGCTGAGGCACGCAAGCCTCCCCACCAACGGCAAGGTCCATGGCTCATGGGGGGGGGGGGGGGGGTCAGTTAGCATAAAAGGAAAAAAAAGGAACAAGGACCCTACTTGGTAATAATGTCTGGGGGCAATGAGGACCTAATCGCCCTGAGTTTAGCTGATTATTATTTAAATAAGTTTTATCAATCAAATCACATTCAGTTGTACTGCTGGGTTAGCTGTTAATACTTTCTACCAATGAACAGTCTTACTTCAGTGCTGTACATACGACGAAACTCTGAGCCGACGACGAAATTGTGTTGCTGGAACCGTTGCTGTTGTTGAAGATGGTAGCATCTTGTGGAGCCACGGCTAATTACAGGAACGGGCAATCCTAATTAATACAGCCTCTTCCGCCCGTCCACTGTCCGTACTCCTGCTACTAGACATCTGGCCGGCGCGCGTACATGATGCCGCCGAAAATGGTACTCTCTTGAGCGAGAGCGCTAACACTATACTTACGCACACTACAAGCACTGGAACCCGTCTCCCTCTCTCCACACGCTTTGCACAACTCCCTACCCAAAGATTTTACAATGCAAAAGCACTGCTATTATCGTTGCTAGTCGATGCAAATAACATTTCTTTTGGCTTATTCCCAGAGCTTATAAGTTTCACAATAAGACGCAGATAAATACAATGAAATGTCAACAGACTTCTACCTAAATTTACACATACAGCGAAGCAACGTCCTTAGTTATTAAATGAAAGCTTTTAAATTACTAATATTTACATATACTTCAGCAAAAAAAACATTTATGTATCGGTAGCAAGTGCCATGCATCCTGCATTTTCAATGTTACATCTTTTGGTAGGCGCTTGTTTCATCTGAGGGATCAGCTGGTCAACGGATACACGTCTATTCATCCGTACACATTTCTGCAGGCGTCGTTCATTCCTCTAATCCATAGCCCCTGGTGCACCACAGTTGCCTCAGAACCGGTTTTGGACAGCACAATTTTGCCATGCACGGTATACTTCAACCACAGTGCCACGGAACTAGTTGACAAACTCACCCGTTTCGAAAAAGGTTCCACCATCGACCAAGAAACCAATGATAATGTCTTTTTGGACGTCAGATGAATCACTCCATTTCTGGATTACGACAACGACTGCACTGTCTTCTGCGTTTTCCCGATAGGCTATACACACCGTCCATTTCTGCAGCAGCCCGCAACCGTCTGTGAGTGGTTCTTACACGTTGACGTCGAACATAGTCGGTGGTCACATTAATGCGAGTAGACCGTGTAGACTTGCATCAGGAGGCGGAACAACTCCGAAGCGGGCCTCTCGGCCAACCGTGTCTAAGGTCACTTAATTGCATCTGCTCTGATGAGCCAAAACAAAGAAAGGGCAGATCGTTGCGGCCTGGCGCCTGGGGACGAGCATCTCAGGGACGGCGAAGCAGGTGGGCTGTTCACGTGCTACATTCGTGAGCATCTATGGGAAGGGGTTGGAGGATGGTGAAACAACGAGCTGATGACAATGTGTTTCACATCCATGCTTCATCACAAAAGTTCGCCCATTCTGTAAACGAAGATAGGTGGCGATCCGTGGCAGATCTGATCACAGAATACATTGCTGGCGTAGACACATGTGTTTCTAAGAAATCTGTTCAGCGCACTGGAAGTGGAGCTCCGCAGCAAACGACCCCACGTGTTCCCATGTTGACCCAAAGACATTGACAATTGCGATTGTAATCGGCACCTGATCCCCAAAACTGGACTTTGCCTTAAAGGAACCGTATTGCCTGCTATGATGAACCACGTTTATTGTTACTCCGAGTCGATGGTGGCGTCTGGATACGTAAAACTACTGCTGGAAATGTGCACTACATAATGGACAAAGCCCAAGGGAGGAGTATCGTATTATGAAGGATATCCACCTGGCCTCTATGAGACCTCCAAGCAGCTATAAATGTTGAACCTGATGATATCCACTTACCCTGGTCCGGGAAAAGATCTGGAGACAACGTTACTGGAGCTAACAACGCCGCCCGGAGCCGTGGAACCAACTCATTCACCGGACCGTCAACACTTTGACTTCTGATTCTAAGCTCATATTGCAACTGGACTTTCGTAAGTAAGTCTAAACTGGTACTGATCGTGCCATGATCGCACGGTGTTCCTGTATAACACACAAAGGAAACTATAAGCAAAAAACGTTCTCAACAAACAAGAGCAAATGGTTCAAATGGCTCTGAGCACTATGGGACTTAACATCTGTGGTCATCAGTCCCCTAGAACTTAGAACTACTTAAACCTAACGAACCTAAGGACATCACACACATCCATGCCCGCGGCAGGATTCGAACCTGCGACCCTAGCAGTTGCGCGGCTTCGGACTGAGCGCCTAGAACCGCGAGACCACCGCGGCCGGCAACAAGAGCACATAAATAAAAAAAAAAAAAAAAATCACATTCACACTCCACCTACACAAATTAAGGCACCCATGGTCCGGGAAGGAAGGTGCGCTGCCACCACTGTTGTGGTTTACCAACACAAGTACAAGGATAGCGTACCAATAGGGACAAGAAAGGAGGCATGAAGGGCGCCAACAGAAACAACAATCATCCATTTATTGCACCGTTACACACGCACATCATGATATATGAGACATTATGACAAACAGTGCGCATAATGAAGGCCGCACAAAATTAATTAAAGTGTCTTGAAGAAAATGTTTATGAGAAGAACACGACGGGGCCGCAAGGGAGGAGGCAACACAATACTTAACTCAGATGCACCAAAACAAACAACGGACACCAGGCCGCGCCAACAACGGACACATAAGGCACGCAACAACTCTCTCCGTTGCGGTTCCGCGCGTTCCACCCAAGTAATAGCTACCTGAAACATTTTAATACTTGGAACAGTACACCAGTGATCAGCAAATTTAGAAAAACAATAACATGACATAAAACACAATAATTTAAGAAAATCACATCATATGAGTATGAGCTTAAGGTCTTTCGGTAATTAACAGATTACGAAAGGTAAAGGGGCATGTGCCACTATTAAATCTTTCGTAATTACACTATTAAATCTCTCAGTACCCAAGTTGCAATTAACGCAACAAGAATTAAATCACTTAAGTGATAATGTTACTTTAAAATAATAATAAAAAATATTTCATACAAAGAAAACCAAGAATGGTCCGATCAGTACTCCCCAGTGAAGCAGTTCACACAAATGGTACTCCACGGCTCCTAGCACACAGCCCCATACAGAATGCAACACAACCACAGCGACCCGGCGTACCACCAGAACTGCCAGGCAGTAAACCAAAATCGTACTAAGCCAAAACAAGGACCGATCTTTAAAGTAACGAGACCTGGCCCGAGCCGGACAACAGACCAAATCCCGGGAAACCCATAAGAAACCTCAGCCAATTTAATACCAAAACAACAATTTATGAACAATATGCAAAACACAAGACCTCTCCGTCCAAAGGCTTCCGTTTAGTCGCGAAGGTGGCTCCGACCCGCCTGCTGAGGTGCCAAGCATCGTACGGAGTGCCGAATCAAGCTTAACCTTCGTTGACGGAAAGCGGAAGCACCACAAGACAAAATAAACTCCAATCTAACTGCGCAAGGCAAACTCTAAGGAGTGCCACTCGAAGACTATGCACTTGAAGATCAAACATAAGGCACCCAGACTAACGTGCCGCTGACCGACGCACTTCCATCACCAGCGTCTAGTAGAGTACGGAGAGCAGCGTAGCCCATCGATATAGATCCATGGGACGGTAAACGAGGATAGCAATCCCAGCGACGGAGAGACAGGAGGACGAAATGACATCCCGCCGCACATAGAAGGTATTCAAACTCAGGCTGGACGAACTACAACAGGCGAGATTTTGCTCCTCTTGCGAATCAAGTTAAACGGCACACGACGGCGCTGTCCACACTATTAACCGTAAAATCACGGTCCGGTCTTCCCATCGGGCCCCACTCGGCGTCCAGACGCAAACAACCCCAGCCGAGCCGAACTGTCTTCACGCCAAGGCAGCCACCTCTCACCTCCTCACACGCCTCCAGCTAACCCAGGTCAGCGATCTCACACGGAAACAACCGCCTAACGCCAAAGCGCCATCTGAGTGAAAACTCAGCACTAGATCGATACGGACCTGGAAATATGCGAGCACCGTAACAACCAGCAACGTGTGTTTTGAGGATCACGACAGAGAACTCACGCTCATGACTTGGCCACCAAATTCACCTGTCCTGAACCCGATCGGGCGCTAGCTCCACAACCACAAATCACCTGTCATTTACGGGAATTGCGTGACCTGTGCATAGACATCTGGTACCGTCTACCTTTGGGAACATGGTATTTGTTCTTTCGGACATTGCAGACGCTCTATCCAGCTGAGCCACAAAGGGCGCAGAGGATAGTGTGACTCAAGGGATTTATCCCTTGCCACGCGGGACTAGCCGAGCGGTCTAGGGTGCTGCAGTCACGGCCTGTTCGGCTGGTCCCGGCGGAGGTTCGAGTCCTTCCTCGGGCATATGTGCGTGTGTTTGTCCTTAGGATAATTTAGGTTAAGTAGTAAGCTTAGGGACTGATGACCTTAGCAGTTAAGTCCCATAAGATTTCACACACATTTGAACATTTATGCCTTGCACGCTCCCCGTGAGCCCCACATTCTCTACTTAACGTCCACACACTACATTCGTAGTGCCCCTCGCTGCCCATGACAGTCATTACTCGCGGCAGACAATTTTGCCGAGTCCCGTAAGAGTTCGGGCAATCCGTGTGCATCCAGCACAGAAGAAGAAGGTCAATGCCCGGTTAGCCTTAACTATATGAAGATCGTATATGTTCTTTCGGTGGCTCAGATGAATAGAGCGTCTGCCACGTAAGCAAAAGATCCCGGGTTCGAATCCCGGTTGGGGCACACATTTTCAACTTTACCCGCTGATGTATATAAACGTCTGTTGACAGCCTAGGGTCTTGATTTAATTATCGTTTCATACCAGGGAAGTTTTCAAGCCATATAACGATGAATCGCTGCTGTATTGCTTTCGAAAGCTGGACCAACATGCCACTAAATAGAAACTGTGAACAGAGCGTGCGTGATACTGAGTCCGTCCGGCACACCATCGTAATATGTCATGAAAGTTGTCCACAGAGTTCTTTATTGAAACAGTCGCCTCTTAGATTAAAACTGTGTGCCTAGCCGAGACTGCCGCCCGGGATTAGCCGAGCGGTCTGAGGCGCTGCAGTCATGGACTGTGCGGCTGGTCCTGGCGGAGGTTCGAGTCCTCCCTCGGGCATGGGTGTGTGTGTTTGTCCTTAGGATAATTTAGGTTAAGTAGTGTGTAGGCTTAGGGACTGATGACCTTAGCAGTCAAGTCCCGTAAGATTTCACACACATTAGAACATTTTTTTTTTTTTTCGAACCGAGACTCGAACACAAAAATTTTCTTTTCCCAGGCAAATTCTCAACAGTCTGAGCTATGCAAGCAGGGACTCAGTTTCCTCGCACAGATTTACTTCCACCTATTCCTCTCTGGAGAGTAAGTGTGTATCTGTGTGTGTGTGTGTGTGTGTCCTTGTGCCCGGCCGCTGTGCAGTTCTAGGCGCTACAGTCCGGAACCGCGCTGCTGCTGCGGTCGCAGGTTCGAACCCTGCCTCGGGCATGGATGAGTGTGATGTCCTTAGGTTATTTAGGTCTAAATAGTTTTAAGTCTTGGGGACTGATGACCTCAGATGTTGAGTCCCATAGAGCTTAGACCCATTTGAACCATTTGTGTGTGTGTGTGTGTGTATGTGTATGTGTGTGTGTGTGTGTGTGTGTGTGTGTGTGTGTGTGTGTTCGTTTGTGTCAGTCAACATCGGACTCCTGGTATGGTCTGGATAACATAGTCTGTCAGTAGAAGATACGAGAACATTCATATGCAGTTATTCTTCTATTCAGTACCGTTTTTATCGGAAACACACAGATTAGAACACTACACCTGATTGAGCGTGATTACTTATCTACTCTCTCTTTCAATGTTGACACAGTATAGCGATAAAAAACATTCCTCATGGAAATACCTGGTACTATCTAGAGGTACAAACAAGACGTGTACGTTACAGGTACACAGTAGCGCCCAGTCACGGGGAATTAAACATGTGTAAATTACTGCACAAGCCACGACAGAAACGCCAGCCTTTCCCGAACTTTTTTCCGACGTGCCGCAAGAAAAGAGATAGTGTTACGGCGGGGTAATTGTGCTGGACTGCCGGCAGTCACGGTCCGTTTCCTGTCTGCGTCGTGTGCTCGTGATACTCCGCACCGGTAGTGGGTGTGGTCCTACAGCAGAGCCGAGCCGAGCCGTGGCGGGGGCACCGCCCCCGCAACAAGAGCCAGTGGTCACCGCCGGGAGGTCCGCGCGGCTCACACGACCGACCGGCCGTCCTGACACATTTATGCTCCGCAAGTCACTTTTTGGTGTGTGACCGGGAGTACTTTGTATAGCACTGTCACGTTCCCCTTCTGTTACAGTCGCAAATGACTCGCGGGAAGAACGATTAGTGGTAAGGCTCCTTGTGAGCTTGAATCTCTTTTGACGAGATGTATGCAGTAGGAAACAATATATTGGTTGACTCTGCTAGGAACCTGCGCTATCGGAATATTGACAGTAAACCACAATGTGGTGCAGAACGCCTAGCGTGCAACGTCTGCTGCTCGAGTTGGCCGTGCACCTCCGTGGCGCTTTCGCGTTTACTAAATGACCCTGTAACGAAACGCGCTGCCATTCTTTGGATTTTATGTACTGCTTCTTCAATCTTATCTGGTACGGATCCCAGACAGAAGAGCCATCTTGTATATTATTGCTGGCGGCAGTGCCCGAGCGGTTCTATGCGCTTCAGCCTGGAACCACGCTACCGCTACGGTCACAGGTTCGAATCCTGCCTCGGGCATGGATGTATGTAATGTCCTTGGGTTAGTTAGGTTAAAGTAGTTCTAAGATCTGGGGGACTAATGACCTCAGATGTTAAGTCCCATAGTACTCAGAGCCATTTTAACCATTTTTATATATTATTTCTCAAGTCAACATCCCTTTCTCTCAACACATACTAATCGGACAAAGCTTCTGACAATGCATGTCGGTTTTGCGCTAAAACTTATTATTTGAGGAAAATTTTAACATAAAAGAGACTTTTAACTATCACAGGCAAGAGGGCATCATGGATGCCCAGCTTTATACCTATATTTTATAAAGCTAATTTATTAATCAGCGATAAGAAATTCCCTCTTCATATTATCTTATTACAAATTCCATTTTATTTGTTGTAAATTTATTATTGACTGAACAATTTGTATAGAGCATTTACATAACCGTTACCACTGCGGTAGTCCATTGTCTGTGCCCGCCGTACAAGCTGACTTTTCAAAACAGGCACACTTTACAAAACGACAAGCGTATTTCTTCTTGTCGCCTTGAACTGTGATTTACCTATTGCTACTACGGCCTAGTGTGGTTACTGTAACGGAATTTTCTTCAAAGTTATATTCTTGGAAACGTACATACAATGATGTATCACAAATTCATGATCATTATTTCATATCGTTCGGTTCATTTTTAAAGAAGTTTACATTCCCATAACTCAAATCGCGACGACTATACTTATTGCAAATATTGTCATTTACAACTATAAAAGCACGAATGTTTCGCGTGGATCCCCTTTTTACTGTTTACAATTACTGCTCTCCTATTTGAGAGAGGGAAAACTCCAGAGTGAGATTTTCGCTCTCCAGTGGAGTGTGCGCTGATATGAAACTTCCTGGCAGATTAAAACTGATAAACTTAACGTCATATGATCCAAGCATGCCTTTTCAATTGACAAGAAGACAGTTGCCTGTTAAAATTGCATTTTCGATCGCTGTAAGCAAGTCGCAGGTACAAACGATTCAATTAGCAGAATCATATTTACCAAATGTGGCAAATTTACGAGGGTAACTAAATCAACTAACATATTTGTATCCATTGAAGAAAATACGAGTAAAAAAATAAAAAGTGCACTAAGGTTACATTTTTGCGTCAAATATCGTTCACACCGAGTTATTCTAAAGCTCTGTTAAGTATTTTGTTCAATAATTGTGTGTACAGAAAAGGATATACGAGGATGTATCATAGAGTCATGATTATTATTTCACGTCGTCCGGTTCATTTTTAAAGACATTTTCTTTTCGTTCCTACAACTACCCTTACCCCAACGACCATACTTATCCCAAATAATGTCATTATTTAAAATTGTAAAAGTGAGAAAGTTTCGCACGGGTTCCCTGGTATTCAAGTACTGGTGAAGTGAAGACTTCGTAAGCTTCCTTCTTTATTTGTAGACTAGGTTTTCTGAGGATGCTTCCAATGACTCTCATTTTCATATCGTCGTTCCATTTTAAATCGCCGCGTGCGCATACTCCTAGATATTTTGTGGTTGTGTCTGCTTCCAGTGGTTGTTTTGCAACGGTGTAATCGTACAATAATGGGTCCTTCTGCGTATTTATGTGCAGTACGTTAAAATTCTTTATTTTGTGGGTCGACAGCCAATCCCTGCAGAAAGCATCGACCCTCTGCACGTCTTTCTACATTTAGATAAAATTTATCAGTGTTCCGACTTATCTGTATACATAGTATCAATTGGGAAATACCTCATGGAAATTTGGAAATTGTAGTAAGTTCCTGTGGGACCAAACTGTTGATGTCATCGGTCCCTAGGCTTACATACTATTTAATCTAACTTAAACTAACTTACGCTAAGGACGACACATACACCCATGCCTGAGGGAGGATTCGAACCTCCGACGGGGAAAGCCGCGCGAACCGTGGCAAGGCGACCAAGACCTCGCGGCTACCCCGCGCTGTATACGCCATGGAAGTTTCGACGTTATCCATTCCTTACTTTACATATACGGTATTGTGAAAATTTACAGTTCTATTACACTCCCTTGGGGTTTATCCCAAATTGCAAATAGTCTGTAGATTTTTCTCCGTTGAGACTAATACGCTCCGTTCCGTTTGCTAGAAGGTATGATATTCCGTATTGATTTCCAATTAGGTGTCTGAATGTCTGTGTGCCTATTATTCCTCATGAGAGGAAACCAGAGAAGGTACTTGGAAGCTAGGTTGTGGAGCCTAGTTGACGCTCTAACTCATTCCAAAGGTGTTCCACTGTGTTCAGATCGGGACTCTGGACGTGCCAAAACTGATGAATTTTGCTGTGGAGAAAGTATTCACCGCCTTAAAAATCAATGTCGCTCGTGATCGGCTAAGTTCCGATCTTGACGATGCCGTGTCATACGCTAGACCCTCATCCGCGCATGATGATGAATAATTATGGATTACATTTCTAAATTCGTAAGACACTTAAGACCCACCATGAAAAATTTTAATAGCTCTTCCAGATGATGGCCTCAAAGTCTAAACCAGTTTCAGATGAGTAAAATAATAACTCTTTGCATCTTCTGGTGGTTATTTACAACAAAAAATCTTTTATCAAAGCTGCGAGGTACGATTTTAAGAAGATAAATTCTTCAATTCTCGATGTGTTTCAATAGACGGGCCGATCGAGGTGACGCAGTGTTTATCCCACTGGTCTCGCATTCGGGAGGTCGACGGTTCAAATCTCCATCCAGCCCGCTTGATTTAGATTTTCCGTGATTTCCGTCAACCGTTCCAGGTATGTGGCGGAACGGTTTCTTTAGAAAGTTCACAACCGATTTTCATTCCCGTCCTTGCATAATCCTGACATGTGCTCCGTCACTAATGGTGGCATTGTCGACGGAACGTTATGTTCTAATCTGCCTTCCTTACACAGGCGGATACGAAACACAAACAGTCAATGATGAAAATAAATAAGTTGTGAGTGTAAGCCCAGATGGTTCGTGTTAATCCATTCGAGACATGAATAATGGGAAGACACGTGGAGATGAGGGAGCTTCCATAGAAATGGCTGAAGCCGGAGCAAAAGAAATACAAAATCAGCTTGCAAAAGTCTGAGGCGGAAAAGAGTTTCCGAAAACTTGACAATAATGTAATTAATAAAGGAATACGTTCATTGTCCGTTGTAGGCTGTATATACTTTATTAAAATCATGCAATTAGCTAATTTCGGTCGTGAGCGATTATCAAGCACATGTGCTATGTTATGTCTTATACATTACTGGCCATTAAAATTGCTACACCAAGAAGAAACGCAGATGATAAACGGGTATTCATTAGACGAATATATTATACTAGAACTGACATGTGATTACATTTTCACGCAATTTGGGTGCATAGATCCTGAGAAATCAGTACCCAGAACAATCACCTCTGGCCGTAATAATGGCCTTGACACGCCTGGGCTTTGAGTCAAACAGAGCTTGGATGGCGTGTACAGGTACAGCTGCCCATGCAGCTTCAACCGATACCACAGTTCATCAAGAGTAGTGACTGGCGTATTGTGACGAGCCAGTTGCTCGACCACAATTGACCAGACGTTTTCTATTATTGAGAGATCTGGAGAACGTGCTGGCCAGGGCAGCAGTCGAACATTTTCAGTATCCACAAAGGCCAGTACAGGACCTGCAACATGCGGTCGTGCATTATCCTGCTGAAATGTAGGGTTTCGCAGGGAGCGAATGAAGGGTAGAGCCACGGGTCGTAACACATCTGAAATGTAACGTCCACTGTTCAAAGCGCCGTCAATGCGAACAAGAGGTGACCGAGACGTGTAACCAATGGCACCCCATACCATCACGCCGGGTGATACGCCAGTATGGCGATGACGAATACACGCTTCCAATGAGCGTTCACCGCGATGTCGCCAAACACGGATGCGACCACCATGATGCTGTAAACAGAACCTGGATTCGTCCGAAAAAATGACGTTTTGCGATTCGTGCACCCAGGTTCGTCGTTGAAAAAAAAAAAAAAATGGCTCTGAGCACTATGGGACTTAACATCTTAGGTCATCAGTCCCCTAGAACTTAGAACTACTTAAACCTAACTAACCTAAGGACATCACACAACACCCAGCCATCACGAGGCAGAGAAAATCCCTGACCCCGCCGGGAATCGAACCCGGGGGTTCGTCGTTGAGTACACCATTGCAGGCGCTCCTGTTTGTGATGCAGCGTCAAGGGTAACCGGGGCCGTGGTCTGCGAGCTGATAGTCCATGCTGCTGCAAACGTCGTCGAACTGTTCGTGCAGATGGTTGTTGTCTTGCAAACGTCCCCATCTGTTGACTCAGGGATCGAGACGTGGCTGCACGATGCGTAACAGCCATGCGGATAAGATGCCTGTCATCTCGACTGCTAGTAATACGAGGCCGTAGGGATCCAGCACGGCGTTCCGTATTACCCTCCTGAACCCACCGATTCCATATTCTGCTAACAGTCATTGGATCTCGACCAACGCGAGCAGCAGTGTCGCGATACGATAAACCGCAGTCGCAATAGGCTACAATCCGACCTTTATCAAACTCGGAAACGTGATGGTACGCATTTCCCCTCCTTACACAAGGCACCACAACAACGTTTCACAAGGCAACGCCTGTCAACTACTGTTTGTGTACGAGAAATCGGTTGGAAACTTATCTCATGTCAGCACGTTGTAGGTGTCGCCACCGGCGCTAGCCTTGTGTGAATGTTCTGAAAAGCTAATCATTTGCATATCACAGCATCTTCTTCCTGTCGGTTAAATTTCGCGTCTGTAGCACATCTTGGTGGTGTAGTGACTTTAATGGCCAGTAGTGTATATCGTGCTCATCAGATTCTGTTTTGAACAAGGTATGCAATGCATGAAATATAGTAAATATACTTGATAATGGCTCACGGCCGAAATTAGCTTATAGCACGATTTTAATCAAGCACAGTACAGCCTACAACGGACGATGTATTCATTTAGTAAACACTTTGGTGCTGTGGATCGCCATGGCAGCGGCAAAAAAGTAATTATTTTACTTCAGAAGAAGGGAGATACGTACGAATTAACAAGCAGCTGTAAAAGCAATAACGTAGAATACCGAAAGTAGAAAGGATTGAGTGTCAGCGATTCGTATTTTCACAGAAAACAACGTTATCGAGCTAACAGACGCTGAGAAAGGGAGAGACCGTCCACACAACATTTAGATATTTGTACCTTTTGCAGTGTAGACTCGATACCGGCCACATATTGCTATATTCCATTGGCTGTCTCCAACCTAACATAATGGCACATTGCCAATATGTACGCTATTCCGCGACCAACCGCAGCATGTGAACGTCCCTTTGTAAACTTTAGCTCAGAATTTTGGCTATAAAACGAAGTGAATTAAAAAGTAAGCTTTGGTATAAATTCGAATTCCTTACGATCACAAAACGGCTGCAACTCGTGAAGTACTGTTCTTGCAAATATCTCTTAGGTGAGCAGTACCAGAGAAGAGTAGTTGTGGAAAATTATTAGTTAACGACAATACATCAGAGCGCTGAAGAGTCCAGATGACGCGACTCTGTGTGAGGGTCCAGCTGGAGTTGTCCAGCCTTCCAGAGCCTCCAGACGGTGGACGCAGAGTCACGCTCCAGCGGACAGCGTCGGCGACCCTCGTTTCGCCACCAGACTGTGCTTTCCTTGGCCGAGTGGGCGGCCGTCTCGTAGCTGGATTGCCCCGGCCGTCACGCGTCGCCTAGCAACCACCTCCTCCCCTGCTGCAGGCCGCCTTACGCAAATAACGGGAAAAATCGTGCGCAGGGTGCGGTCGGAAGGAGGTCGATTGCGTACGCACGCACGGCGTAAGACAAAAGTAGAGGTGCAACAAAATGGTTATGGCGCCGTTGGGCACTCTATTAAAATCCGGCAATAAAATCCGGCGGCCAACAGAGCTACGAAAGCCAATATGGACAATGAGGTACCCACTATCGGATCTCGTCTGGTACAAGCAGTCACTCACGTGAGACGCAATGGAACAGAACTACGAAAATTAATACGGACTGTGATATTGGAGTTAGGAGCAGTCACGTCACGGAAGACGTGTTTTGACAATATATAGGTTAGAACGTGGCATTCACAGAAATTTAGATATCTCGCGCCATAAAGTCGAAAGCATTAAAAAAATTTATTATTATTATGATGCTACTCTTGCGTACTTTTTTGCTGCAGATTTATAAACCGATCAAGCCAGTTCATCAACAGCAAAATTATGCACAGTAAGGGAGGGACTGAAATGCAAACATCATACGCTCGTCCAAACATTTAGTAACAATGATACATTGATCGACATTTCTTGTCCAACAACATTCACTGATAAACCAAAAAGTTATGACCACCTGTTTAACAGCATATTGGTGCACATTTAGAGCACTGTAAGCCAGCGATGCTTTGTGGCACGGCTTTGACAAGTCCTTAGCAGGCTTCCGGAGGTATGTAGTACCAGATGTTTACGCACAGGTCAAGCTGCTCGCGTAAATTAGTGGTCTGTGATTTGTGGGCGTTAAACTGGCATCCGATTCAGTCCCAGATGTGTTCCATCAGGTTCTTATCAGGTAGATTTGATAGCCAAGGCATCAACGTGATTTCACTATACTAACAACCCTACCACAACAAAGGTCAAAAATTAATTATGATTGTAGTGTTGCTCACGCTGCTAAATATTGCATTTTCGGGAAACAACAAAGTTATATTATGTGGCAGGTGTCATTAGTGCACAGTTAATAAAGTCATTTCATGAAGTAATGGATAAACTAGGCACTCATCTTTTCGTGTTTCCTCCGCTGATCTCGTTGTGAACTTGTGGCTCAGTCGTCAAAAATCTAGGTGGTGATGATTCCAAGCTCGGATGCAAAGAGGCCTAGGTGTTATTCTGCGATATTCAAAAGTTCCATAGATGTGTTTCATAAACCATTCTTGAAGATTAACCTTTTACAAGTTAGGACAATGGTGATGTTAAAAAAGTAATCAGCACTCCGAATTTAAGTTACACTTCTTTTTTATTACTTTTCTCGCACCATCACAATATAAAATTTACTTGAAAATATCGTCCTCACTGTTAAAGTTCACATTTCATAAACTGACTACAATTTGCGTCTTTTCAACATGACGACCAAGACCAGACGTTTTTACAACCGCTTACGCACCCAAAATTCAGAGTTACAAGTACGTCAAAGATCATACTGACAAAAGAAAGAATACACATGAGAATAATATCATTGCAATATAAACATATCGATGTATCAAAGTACCTCTACATTAAAGAAACCGAATCTGAATGTTGTCACAGAAATATGTTAACACAGTAGAATATTGGTGGTATCGAGAGGTTGAGGTGAGATGCCGTAATGGTTACGTAACTCAAGTACCATTACACTATGATGCTGCCCAAATCACTGTAAATCGATTCTGGCCGTATGGCACCGACAGTGATCCTAATGAAAGATGTGGTCGTCGTCGAGGAAGAGCGGGAAGAGAAGGAGATTAGTACTTAACGTCCTTTCGGCAAGTAGGTCATTAGAGACGGAGCTCGGATTACGAAAGGACGAAGAAGAAAAGCGGCAGCACCCTTTGGAAGGAACCGTCCCGTGATTTGCCTTAGGTGAATTAGGGAAATCACAGAAAACCTAGATCAGGATGGCCGGACAATGGTTTGAATCGTCGTCCTCCCGAATGCGAATCCACTGTGCTAACCACTGCGCTACCCAACTCGGTCGGACAAGACATCACACGTGAAGGGATGCAGGTAATCAGCAATAGTGTTCCCGTAGTCCACAGCTGTCGAAGTGCCGTTGGTCACTGCGACAGGTCACATCGAATCTCGGGTGAATGTCCCCCATAACACAACACTGGCCCCACCGACTGCGTCCGTGGCGCGGTGCACGTTTCCGTCATTTGTTCATTGTATCCAGACATGACCATCGACCTTGTGTAATGTGAAACGGGATTCAACCAGGCAACACGTTTCCATTGATCGGCGGTCTCGTGCCCGCCGAAATCGTAACTGCTGCAGACGTGGGAGCATGTAGGGGCCCTTCATCTACGAGTACATCCATGTCTACATACATATTCCGTAAGCCACCTACGGTACGTGGCGGAGGGTACCCTGTACCACTATTAGTCTAGTCCTTTCCTTTCCTTTCCTGTTCCACTCGCAGACTACTGTCTATATGCCTCCGTATGAGCCCTAATTTCTCGTATCTTACCGTCGTGATCCTTACGTTAAATGTATGTTGGAGGCAGTAGAATAGTTCTGCATTCAGCTTCAAATGCCGGTTCCTAAATTTTTTCAACAGTGTCCCTCGGAAAGAACGTTGCCTTCCCTCCATGGATTACCATTTCAGTTCCCGCAGCATCTCCATAACACATGCGTGTTGCTCGAACCTACCAGTAACAAATCTAACAGCCCACCTCTGAATGGCTTCGACAACTTCCTTTAATCCGACTTGGTACGGATCCCAACACTCTAACAGTAGAATGAGATTTTCACTCTGCAGCGGAGTGTGCGCTGATATGAAACTTCCTGGCAGATTAAAACTGTGTGCTGGACCGAGACCCGAACTCGGGATCTTTGCCTTTCGCGGGCAAGTGCTCTACCAACTGAGCTACCCAAGCACTTCTGCCAGATGTAAAGCTGTGAGGACGGGGCGTGTGTCGTGGTTGGGTAGCTCAGTTGGTAGAGCACTTACCAGCGAAAGGCAAAGATCCCAAGTAAATCTGTGAGGACGGGGTGTGAGTCATGCTTGGTTAGCTCAGTTGGTAGAGCATTTTCCCGCGAAAAGCAAAGATCCCGAGGTCGAGTCTCGTTCCGGCACACAGTTTTCATCTGCCAGGAAGTTTCACTCTAACAGAACTCGTCACACTTGCGTACTATATGTCACCTCCTTTGCGGATGAACCAAACTTTCCTTAAATTCTCCCAATAAACCGAAATCAACCATTCGTCTTCTCTACAACAGTCCGCACATGCTCATTGCATTTCATATGGCTTTGCAACGTTACGCTCAGATATTTAAACGGCATGAGTGTGCCAAACGGGATCCTACTAATGCTGCATCCGAATATTACGGGTTTGTTTTTCCTACTCATCCGCATTAACTTACATTTTTCTAGAATTACAGCTAGATGCCATTCATCTCACTGACTAGAAATTTTGTGCAAGCCATCCTGTATCATCCTACAGTCACTCAATTACCTTACCGTACACCTCAGAATCATCAGCAATAAGCCACAGATCGTTGCTCAATCCGTCTGCCAGATCTCTTGTGCATAAAAAAAGGAACAGCGGTTCTACCACACTTCTCTAGGCCACTCCCGACTATACGGTGTCTCTGACGAACTGTCGCCGTCGAGGAAAACAAAATGGTTCAAATGGCTCTGAGCACTCTGGGACTTAACTTGTGAGGTTATCAGTCCCCTAGAACTTAGAACTACTTAAACCTAACTAAGGACATCACACACATCCATGCCCGAGGCAGGATTCGAAACTGCGACCGCAGCGATCGCGCGGTTCCAGACTGTAGCGCCGAGAACCGCTCGGCCACCCCGGCCGGCGGGACAACAAATTAGGTTGTGTTACTTAAGAAGTCTTAGAGCCAGCCACATATTTGAGAACGAATTACGTTTGCTTGTACCTTCGTCAAAAGTCTACAGTGGGATACCATGTCAAATACTTTTTCGGATATCTAAAAATATGGAACTGCCTGTTGCCCAGCTCTTATAGTTCACAGTGTATCATGTGAGAGAAGGGCGGGATGAGTTTCACACTAGCAGTGCTTTCTAAAACCGTGCTGGAGCAGAGCCACGTTTTCACCAATGTGCGCTGAATAACCTTTGTGCCTGCACCATTAATTTACTCTGTCATTAGACCTGTCACAGATCACCGCCTCTCCTGCTTTACAGAGCGGCCAAGCCTCTAACCTTTGTGTACTGTGACGCGACGTGGACATCCAACACCTTGTCGCCAATTCGTGGTTCCACCGTCCTTCGATCATTTTCCATAGAGGCTGACGGCCGCAGCCTACTAACAATTGACCAGCTTCGGCGTTTCTGAGATTCTCGTTCCCAGACGCTGGGTCACAACACTTTGCCCTTGTCGAAATCGATTATGGCAGCGGATTTTGCCATTAGCTGCTCATATCGACACCAGAATGAATTCCTACTCGTCTTTGCTCGGCTTGTACAGAGTGGTCAGAAACAGTCTGCAAAGCTTGTAAGGGTGTTGCACGGTAGTTTGCGCTGAAAAATAATTGTTAAGAAAAATTCGATACGTTGCGTCGTTTCAGAGTTAATTAGCTTTGAAGTTAGCCAATCAGACCGTTGCGCACCCCATTTCAAGCGGGACCCAGCTACAATTAGTGTCAGTTGTTCTCATAGCGTAGATAATAGCGCACGAGACTGCTCAGCCTTTGCCGCGCCTTACCACTGTTCGTGCGGCTCCTCCCGTCGGAGGTTCGAGTCCTCCCTCGGGCGTGTGTGTGTGTGTGTGTGTGTGTGTGTGTGTGTGTGTGTGTTGTCCTTAGCATAAGTTAGTCAGATTAAGTTGTGTGAAAGCCTGGGGACCGATGACCTCATCAGTTTGGTCCCATAGGAAATTACCACTACCACCTGCTCAGCCTTTGACTCGGGTTCGATCCTTACTACCCCCACACGTCCAATTTTTGTATCGCGCTCTTGTTCGGTCTTAGGAAATCAAACGAGAACACATTTACCTATACCATCTCAGACAGGCCTCTTGAATTCGCGCACACAGTGGCCTGACTGACTAAATTCAACGCTAATGAATTAGGAAACGTCTGTAGGTATCGAATTTTTTCTTAACAGTTATTCCTCAATACAACCAACCCTTACAAGCTTTTAAGACTATTTCTGACTACCCTGGAAACTTTTATTACCGTGTCGTATGCCCGCATCGCCACCAGGCAGCTTTCAGTCTCGCAGTGGGCAGTGGTAATTATGTCTTGTTTCATGAGTGTAGGTTCTTTGCCATTACTTATTCAAAGCGTAATTTGCGTGGTGCATAAACCTGTTCAATAAAAATATAGCCTGTTAAATTGCAAATCCAGTCCAAGCAAATCTTAGCAACTCGGTAGCTAAGAGAGAACAGAAATCTGACACACACCAAATTAATTTCAAAGCTGTTCAGTTAATGCAGGAGCACTTAGCAGAAACTTTAATAACGATTTATAGAATAAATAATACTTTGGAAATACCAGAACAACGGTTCCACATTTCCCAACCATTTACAGCAGTTTAATCATCATCAAAAAATACGCGTTAAAACATGATAATTAGCAGAACAAATAAACGTCACAAATATCTCTCAAGTATCTTCATTCAATTAGTTATTTTGTCTGACACGTAATACGTTTGGTCCAGGGGGTAGCAGACGGTGACTCACCGTGCTTTATAGAGCAAGGAGTTAAGCATTTCATCCATATTTGTCAGCGAGAACGTTATCCATCAAAATTGTCTTATGTACGCTAGGACCAGCTCTACGTTTTGGTTTGGTTGATACAACGTTATTGGCTGCATTTTTTCAATCACTAGAAATCGTATATCAAAGCCGTGGTCCTAATTATGACGCGCTGTCATTCATAAAGAACCGGATTGTTATAATTAAACTGACGGTGTTTCGAGTGCTGTAGTGCAGGCTGCATACATCATAGGACATTGAAACATCGAAAGTATGTTAATCAGTCGGTGCAGTCACCGAGGTTTTTTTTTTTTTTTTTAAATGTAGTTCCACTTTTCGTCACCAGGTGAAAATTTGGCGCAGTAAACAGCCATCGAATTTTGTACGGGAAACTTCAACCTTCTTAATCCTACCACCAACAGTCCCTTCACAAATTTAATGAGCATGCGTCACCAAGCGAAAACAGCTTACTGACGCCAAAAGAGAAGGAAGGGAGGAACGATCAAATAAATGATAACGGTATTTTTGGCATGTTTATGAGGATATGGCAGCAAATTGCAACATGGGTTGAATATGGTCTCTCTACTCGGCGACATGCTGCATCTGTAATACGGCCTGGCCAACAGTTGCTTGCAGGATATCCAATATATTCAGAGCGATATATCATCGTATGCTATCCTTAAGATCAGGAAGAATTCCGGTATATACCTGATAGACATGAGCTTTCAGATATCACCACCAAGCGAGGTGGCTCAGTGGTTAGCACATTGGACTCGCATTCTGGAGGACGACTGTTTTATGTTTTTGTGGCTTCCCTAAATCGCTTCATGCAAATGCCGGGATGGTTACTTTCGAGGGCACTGCCGACTTCCTACCTCATTCTTCCCTAATCCTATGGGACCGATGACCTCGCTGTTTGATCCCTACCCCAATCAACCAACCAACCATATATCCCCACAAATAGATGGATTTAGGTAAGGGGATCTGGGAGGCCACGCATCCTGAAACTGCCTAGAGATGATGCGATTGTTACCGAAGGTTTGTCGAAGCAAATCTTTCACCTGGCAAGCAGCGTGTGGGGTCGCCTCATTTTGCATAAAAATAGTGGTGAGGATACAGTTGCGTTCTTGCAAAGCTGAAATCAAGTGTAGCACAAGGAGGTCCACGTAACGCGCAGGTGTCACTGTACACTTAACCATCCCATGAGGTGTCATCTCCTCAAAGGGAAACGGACCGATAATTAAGGATCTCGTGACACTACATCACATAGACACATAAGTTGAGTGCAGTGGGTGTTCCTGCACAAGTGGCAGATTAGAACCCAATAAGCGACAGTTCCGTGAATTTACGACACCGTGCAGAATAAAATGAGCCTCGTTCGTCCGAAGAATATTCCCCCGCCACGTATCAACCATTTCCACGGACATATCATCCATTTCCACACGTGCCAAGAAACGAAAGGCCAAATCACAGCATTGTAGCCTACCACGGGGCTTTATTTGGTGCACAGTCTGACTCTTCTAGGGATGCCAGTGTAAAATGCGCCGCAAAACCTTGTGACCTTCTGACCAGTGGAGAGGCAATCCCGATAACACAGTTTGAGCACTGGCTGCAGAATTTGAGTCATATACTGCATGGTCGGCTAGAGCTACAGTAACTTTGTCAACAACTACCATGGGAATGAACCATCTCCCTGTTTCTGTTGTGCCACCTAATTCACATGTTTCATCATGTTTGTTGATCATAATCTTTGGTCCGTTTCTCGAAATAGGATCTCTTCGCAGCTTTTTCTGTCGGCGACATTCCTGCAATGCACTGCTGCTGCCGCTGCCGTTCTGTCAAAATAGCTTCACCGGCAGCACATGTTCTTTCTTCTCAACAGCAATCGCGTTTCGTACGGGAAATTTCAACCTTCTCAACCCTTCCACCAACAGTCCTTTCACAAATGAAATGAACATTCCTCGCCAAGCGAAAACACCTTCCTGACGTCGAAAATGGAAACGTTACACCTTCCGACTGCTTACAGCGCCTTGTTTTCAACTTGTGGCAGAAAGTGGAGCAATTATTTTTTGTAGCTTACTCCGCAAGAGCACCAATTAATGAACATACCTATTATCTATCAGCGTCCTGCAATATTTGGAATCCAAACTGCAGCACTTGTAACACCGTAAGATAAATTGTTATCACCCGGGACTATGTGAGAAACCCTACATTACCTATATACTTATTTCTTACAGTTGTCTATTATTTTATCTGCTCATTCCGCCCTCTCTCTCCACTCTTGCTCTCCCCCTTTTATGTATCTCACCCCATTATCACGCCCACCCCCACAACAGTAAGAGGTTGGCGGTTTTTACCCCCATAGTATTTCTGTCCAGGTAGCAAGCAAATAGCAAACGCTGCTTCTTTAAAGAACTCGCTTGTATAAAACAGCTTCTAATTTATGATTAATTTGCAACTGCGTTAATGTGTTAAATATATGGCGTCCGACATGAAACCGAGAAAAACATATAGAAAGGTTTGAAATTGTGTTTCAGGTCTGTTGGAAGCTGCTAACTGTTCTCATTATCAAACACTCAATGGATATATTCTCGGTAATTTGCGCTCTATTTTGAGCAAAAAACTAGTTTTTCAAGCATGCTGCACATCTCCTGAACAATGTGTTGCACAGTGTTATAATTATGTAGGTACGTTCAGTGGTATAAGCGGAGACTGTCTGCGAAATGTGTTGCAAATAGAGTGAGTAGTAACGAAGCGAGGTGTCCAGAAGCAAAATGCAGTGAGTGCAGTAGAACATTTTATTCGGTAAACAGAAAAACTTCTTCCTTTCTTCAAGTGGCGGGTATTCGAAATTTCATTTCATCGTATACTACTGGCAATTAAAATTGCTACACCAAAAAGAAATGCAGATGATAAACGGGTATTCATTGGACAAATATATTGTACTAGAACTGACATGTGATTACATTTTCACGCAATTTGGGTGCATACATCCTGGGAAATCAGCACCGAGAACAAGTCTATGCAGACTGTACCGTATTCCATAGTCAGGAACACGGTTTATACCGCGAGAATTGGGTACTAATGCAGCGGTACTATAAAAAAATGCATCTAAAGCAGAACTGGTTGACGTTGAGAAGGACCGTCAGCATCAACTTTTACAATGGCCTTCTATAGATGACTACTAGCTTATGGATTCGAATAATCAGAATGGATGTGTGCGACTGCATAACGTTTGAGGGAAACGTTTACATCTTCCTCAGATAAAAAGGATCTGGTTTTTAAGCTCTGTTATATAACTGTGGAAATGAACTGTTCTAATTTGATCTTGTATAAATGCTACCGATACAGAAGTACATTTCAAAAATCAGTGTGGCATGTATATGGTACCGAAGACTAGTTTTAGTGGAACATTTGTTAATTGTGGAAGGCCTACACAGCACCACTGAGCTTATATAGCCCTGACAGATCACTTGGGGATTTGGTTACACACATCTCATTCCATTGCACCGCTGGATTACTGGGTATTCTTTTTTTCTTCTTAAGCAAGTTAGGTTTCGAAATCAGGAGGGGATAATATGCATGTATATGGCATGGAAGCCTGCAATTTTAACGACGCATTTGTTAATGGTAGGAGGGAGCACCACAAACAGGATCATCTTATTTAAACAGCCCTGGCACATGTTTGGTAACTATGTTATAGACATCTGATTCCATTGCTTCGCTGAATGGGTTATATTTTCATCGTAAGCAGATTAAATTTCGAAATCAGGATGCATAGGCGTACTACCCATGTGGATATACTCTGTTCTACACATGATGCAGTATCATAGTAGTTCCACTACCTAACACCGTATCTCCTCCTATTCTTGCAGTAACTTCGAATTCTACTGGAGGTGTGAGGTTGTTGCATCAATGTAAATGATCCAATGGATAGAGGTATGCACCACTTAAAAAAAGTGTGCCATATTTCTCACAAAACATTATGCTGTCAACAAAGACTGACACCATTACATTGTCGCATTTCTTAATCATAGGAATGCGATAAAGAAAATGGGGACATGTACAGGGACATATTTATAGACAATCATTCGATATCGATGCAGATGTATAAGATTTTCTTTGTGCATTCCGCCTGTAGTAAAGGTGCAGCAGTAAGGCTTCCTTGGCCATAACAAAACAGTGATAAGTGGGGGAGTAGATAACCGTCTAACTAATGGGGCAATGCTGTCCGAACATGACGGAATTTCGAGAGAGTTAGTGGGGGTCTGTGAATTGGCAGGGGACAACTCTTATTTGCATTCAGGTGGATTCGAATGCCATATATCAAAGAGTGGAATATTTGCCAGAATATGGCCGGGGGGTGGGGGGGGGGGGGGGAAGGGGGCGGGGGTAAGTGGTACTCTGACAAAAGGGGAGCTGAGAGGTGAATTCTATACCGCCTCTTCTAAGTGCTGCATGCAAATATATTACAGCCTTGCACATACGATTCGTGAAGTGACTGCAATGAGAAAGTTACGGGCTAATACGAAAATTTTTACTGAGAGAGAATCGCCAACAGAAATTTTGTCTTTTGTTTTCTGAAGAAATAACAGATAATATTTGTCCGTGAGTTTTGTATGTCTATAAATGGGTGGAGTGAAATCTTAGTAGGTAGACTAAACTTACATCTACATTGTATACATATTTCTCAAGCCGTCGTACGGTGCACGGCAAAGGGTACTCTGCGCCATTACTAGTACTAGTCACTTTCTTTCCTATTCCACTCGCAAACAGAGCGAGTGAAATGACTGTATTCCTCTGTGTGAGCGTTAATTTCTCGTATCTTATCTTCGTGGTCCTTCTACAAAATGTATATTGGTGACAGAACAATCCTTCTGCAGTCAGCTTCAAATGTTGGTTATCTAAATTTTCTCAATAATGTTCCTAGAAAATAAGCTCGGTCTACCCTCCTGGGATTCCCATTTGAGTTACCTGGCAAGTATAACCCGACTGCAGGAAAAAAAACGTTAGTCACGGTGCAAAGGCGTTCTCGTGATCAATTTCATTAATTAGTGAATCAATTTGATATCAGTGACGTGCTTCCGGGCTTGTGGAGGTGAGGGAAAGAGTGCCACTGATATGGTTCGTGAGTGGGAGCTGTAACCAGTTGTTTTTTCGCTCTTGTGATGGCTTTTAATGAAATTTCAACCCTCCACCCACACAGGGAGAGGTGATCGTCGTAACAAAATCTGCTATTTTATCGAATTTATAGAGTGGTAAATAATTGGTTGTTCAGGAAGGGGCCAAACAGCTATGTCATCGGTCCCTTGGTGGTGGTTGTGGTTAGTGTTTAACGTCCCGTCGACAACGAGGTCATTAGAGACGGAGCGCAAGCTCGGGTTAGGGAAGGATTGGGAAGGAAATCGGCCGTGCCCTTTCAAAGGAACCATCCCGGCATTTGCCTGAAACGATTTAGGGAAATCACGGAAAACCTAAATCTGGATGGCCGGAGACGGGATTGAACCGTCGTCCTCCCGAATGCGAGTCAAGTGTGCTAACCACTGCGCCACCTCGCTCGGTTCGGTCCCTTGTTCCAAATAAAACAATGCCACGAGGGTGAGAATAAAACAAGCGAGGATGACGACATAAAATGGAGAGAAAGGAAAAGCTACAAGACCTACGGAAGGGCAACAAACACTTAAATGGAAAAAAAGGGGGACAAGGAAACCACAGAAACGCAAAAAACTGGTAGAAGAGATTAAAACAAAACAGATTACCATGGATGGCTAACATCTACATCTACATCTACATTGATACTCCGCAAGCCACCCAACGGTGTGTGGCGGAGGGCACTTTACGTGCCACTGTCATTACCTCCATTTTCTGTTCCAGTCGCGTATGGTTCGCGGGAAGAACGACTGTATGAAAGCCTCCGTGCGCGCTCGAATCCCTCTAATTTTACATTCGTGATCTCCTCGGGAGGTATAAGTAGGGGGAAGCAATATATTCGATACCTCATCCAGAAACGCACAGTCTCGAAACCTGGCGAGCAAGCTACACCGCG
Source organism: Schistocerca americana (assembly GCF_021461395.2). NCBI lineage: Eukaryota > Metazoa > Arthropoda > Insecta > Orthoptera > Acrididae > Schistocerca > Schistocerca americana. The sequence goes on along the minus strand of NC_060126.1, from coordinate 408,150,375 downwards.
ATGCAGAGCGCCTCTCTTGCAGAGTCTGCCACTTGAGTTTGCTAAACATATCCTTAACGCTATTACGGTTACCAAATAACCCTGTGACGAAACGCGCCGCTCTTCTTTGGATCTTCTCTATCTCCTCCGTCAACCCGATCTGGTACCATGAGAATAAAAATAAGAAGTCAGGAAACAAATTAAAACCTCCACCCTGAAAACACTAGGACAGAGGGACAAAGGACATGCGCTAAAATTTAGATCAAACTACAAAACCCAGCCTCACGAATAAAACGTAAAACTATATCAGCCGATCAGGCGTTGTCAGATAAAAATTAGCAGCAATGAGTCCGATAACCGAAGATTTCGTCGCAGGGCAGTCAAAGTGGGACTCTGCACCAGAATACGAGCCACTGTCAACCTGGCGCCGCATCGACGCTGAGGCGGGTCTTCACGGCGCAGGAGGCAGCCGTGGGTCGCCCAAGCGTGGCCAATGCAGAGCCGGCAGGGAACCACTGAGTCCCTACGAGAGGCCCTCATGGAGGACTGCCTAACATTCGTAGTCTCCTTATTGGCACGCAGTTTGTTGTGCGTACTGAAACTATGCCATTCCGTCTCCCAAAGCGGAAAAACATGGCGACGGAGAAACGAACGCAGGTAAGTTGTTTGCCGATCTCCATAAGCGGTTACCGAGTAGCCTGTTTGGCCAGCCTGTCAGCAAGTTCGTTGTCTGGGATTCCGACGTGTCCTGGGGTCGACACAAACACCACTGAACGATCGGGCCGTTCCCAGGCATAGATGGACTCCTGGATGGTCGCTTCCAAAGCATGACGAGGGTAGTACTGGTCGATAGGTTGTAGGCTGCTCAAGGAGTCAGTACACAGAAGAAAAGACTCCCCAGGGCATGAACGGATGTGCTCAAGAGCACGAGATACAGCCACCAACTCTGCAGCGAAAACACTGCAGCCATCGGGCAAGGAAAGCTGTTCAATATGTCCTCCATGGACAATCGCGAAGCCGACTTGACTATCAGTCATCGAGCCGTTGGTGTAAACCACTTCATGGCTTCCGTACACGTCAAGAATCGAGATGAAGAGACAACGGAGAGCCGCGGGATTAACTCTTTGGGCCGTGTTAAAGGTCCAGGCGAAGCCGCGGCCTAGGTGTACACCATGGAGCTTACGTGACTGGACCTCGAGTATAGGCGGTAAAGGCAAGGATTCCAGTTCAGACAGAAGGGATCGGACGTGAACTACAATTGGAAGCCCTGACCTGGACCGCCGATGCGGGAGATGAACCACCGTGGGTGGGAAAAGGAGACGGTAATTCGGATGCGCAGGAGAACTACGAATGTGTGCAACGTGACTGGCGAGCAGTTGTGTACGCCTCACCTGTAATGGAGAAACTCCAGCCTCCGAAAAGGACGCTGGTCACTGGACTCGTCCTAAAAGCTCCCGTCGCTAGTCGAACGCCACAGTGGTGCACTGGGTTGAGTAAACGCAACGCTGACGGCGCCGCCGAACCATGAACCAGACTCCCATGGTCAAGGTGGGAAAGAACAAGGGCTCTGTATAGCTGCAGCAGCGTAGAGCGATCTGCACCCCAGTTGGTGTTGCTCATGCAGCTGAGGGCATTGAGGTGCTGCCAGCACTTCCGCTTGAGCTGACAAAGGTGAGGAAGCCAAGTCAATTGGGGGGCGAAACTCAGTCCTAAAAGTCGATACGTCACTACTACAGTGAGGGAATCGTCAGTAGGGTCAAATTTTGGTTCCGAATGCGTGGTATGACGCCGATAGAAGTGCATGACACACGACTTTGCGGCCGAAAACTGAAAGCCGTGGGCTAGAGCCCATGACTGCGCCTTGTGGATGGCTCCCTGTAGGCGCCACTCAGCAACACCAGTACTGGTGGAGCAATATGAAATGCAGAAGTCGTCTGCATAGACGGCCCTACTACTGCTGGTAGACCGTTAATGACCACTAAAAATACACACTCAATGCAGAGCCCTGGGGGACCCCATTCTCCTGGATATGGGGGAAACTATGCGAGGCGCCAACTTTGATACGGAAAGTACGAAGCGACAGGAAATTCTGGACAAAAATCCGGAACGGGAGCTGGATACCCCATGAGCCATGCTGCGGCTCGCGTTGGTGCTGTTGCAGGTTTCCGCCCTCTGTTGGAGGCCAGACTAGTTTAGTTGACATGGTTGCAGTTGTTTGTATTCTTCTTGTGTTAACTGGCGCCACTTGGTTTCACAAGCGTTGTATGTACGCTAGTGGCAGCAACGGCGTTATCGATTTGTAGTAACTGTGGCCCTATCTTTGGGGTGACGTCGTCGTTCTTCCGGGTCGTGTGAGTGAGGAGTTCGGTTGGGGACTCCGAAGGAGCCAAGAGGGCAGTGTGGGAACACGCCGGGACCACTGGCGGCACGCATGCACTGCTGGATGGAAGGGCTGCGGTCGCGAGGGTACACGACCTCGTCGTCAACCGGATCCAACAAGCTTTAAGTTTTAATCCCAGTAGCGAAACCTCCACCATTGTGAGATCTCGCGATTCTCCAGTGACTTGGGTTTGCGTTGCTGCTCGCAGTGTCGCCGAGACGAAGAGCAGCGAGTGGAGTGCTTGGGGGAGGCAGATCTAATTAGCTTTCCTCGACTTCTTGTTACTAATTGCTGCATTCTATGTGTTACTATTTGTTAAGATCAACCAGCGGTGTTTTTCCTGCCTGGTGGCCGCTGACGCCCCAGTGACCTGCCCTTGAGGTTAGTGTATCTAACGGCAGTGTACGTTTCCTTTCCTTGCCGCTGCTGTCCAGTAAGGCGTGTAGTTTTGACAGTTTCCTTGATTTGTAGGTCGTTTGGTGCTTCTTCTGTTCTGGTAGTAGTGGTTCCTTTCTTCTTTCGGACGCTCTAAACACGGCATTCTGAGGACGTAGTGCTGACCGCCGGTTCCGGCTTTGCGTCGTGTTCCATCGTTGCCTTGGTTATCGGACGTTAGGTAGCTTCAGTAGATTATCATTAGTCATTCGTTAGACTGCCACTAGTCTGAGTTACCATCTTGTGAAGTGAATGCAACTCTTGGCTGCCTTTCTCATCGGTCGCGAAAGTGTTTTTGGCCTGACCTACTCAGTGGTTGATTCGTGGAGCACTGTCTGTGAGTAGACCATGTTTTTTATTATTGTAGTATTATTTTATTATTGTATTACTAAGTTACCATCATTTGTCTCACCGGTTTGGTGATCAGTTGCTTGTCCTTTTGAATTTACCTTGTTATTATATTTGCTGTTTTATTGTATGTTTCTAAATTCTTTTAATATAATTGCCATTCTTGGCGTTCCAGCAAGTTTAAACGGTTGTTCTACCAGGCTTACTATCATTTTGTCTCACCTGTTTGGTGATCAGTTGCCTGTCTTTTAAATTAACTTTTGCTATTGCCTTCCTATTTGACAGTATGTTTGTTAAATTTGTTTCAGCCGTGACTTTCGCTACTTGTCTTAAAATTCTAATGAAGCAATTGTATTTTAGCAGTTAACCTTTAAGACCGTGGTGATGTGTTTTCAGTATTCTAATAATTGTAGTTTTTAAGTTGCAACAAGTTAAACATTCTTAATTTATTACCATTAAGGCCTACAGAAGTGAAACAATTCTTAATTTAATGCCATTAAGGCCTTCAACCGAGAAATAATTCTTAAATTATTGACATTATTTTAATTTGTTGTTGATTTAAATAAATTGTGTGTGATTAAAATAAAAGCCAACCAATAGGAACGGATTACGGCCCCATCCACAATCGCAACCCAATCCTACCTTCCTTGACCACCAGGTCTCACCCCACTCGTACAATGTACCAAGGATAATTTTCGTAAATCAAAAAAGACGGCAACAAGGTGTTGGCGTCTCGGGAAGGCTGTTCGCATGGCAGACTCGAGGGACCAAGAATATCAGTGGTAGAGCGATCCAGGCAGAAGACGCCCTGGCATGGAGCCAGTAGGCCACGTGAATCCAGGACACAACCCAACTGCCGGCACACCATACGTTCCAGCAGCTTACAAAGAACGTTGGTGAGGCTGATTGGTCGATAGCTATCCACATCAAGCGGGTTTTTGTCGGGTTTGAGAACTGGTATAATGGTGCTCTCCCGCCAGTGCGATGGAAAGACAAAATCGCACCAGATCCAGTTCCAGATCACGAGGATATGTCGCTTGTAGTCAGACGAGAGATGTTTAATCATCTGACTATGGATCTGATCGGACCCAGGAGCTGCGTTGGGGCAATGTGCAATGGCGCTGAGGAGCTCCCACTCTGTAAATGGGTCGTTATAAGGTTCACTGTGACGTGCAGTGAACGAGAGGACTTTTTCTTCCATCCGCCGTTTGAGTTTGCGAAAGGCTGGGGGTAATTCTACAACGCAGAGGCGCGAGCATAGCGCTCAGCAAAGTGCTTGGCATTCGCGTTTGCGTCAGTAGATAACACGACATTTATGTTAACACCAGGAAAAGCTGTTGGGATCTGGTAACCAAAAACTCGTTTGATCTTTGCCCAGACTTGGGAAGGTGACGCATGGCACCCAATGGTCGACACATACCTCTCCCAACACTCCTGTTTCCGCCTTTTGATAAACTAGCGAACGCGGGCACGGAGCCGATTAAAGGCTATGAGGTGCTCTAAGGAAGGGTGCCGCTTATGCAGCTGTAGAGTTCGCCGACGCTCCTTAATTGCCTTAGCGACTTGCGGCGACCACCAAGCGACTGTCTTTCGACGGGGGCAACGTAAAGAGCGAGGGATCGCGTTTTCCGCTGCAGAAACAACCGTTAAAGTTACCTGCTCACCCACCACATCGATGTTACCTTGTGGGGGAGATTCAATGGTGACAGTAGAGGTGAAAGTTTCCCAGTCAGCCTTGTTTAAAGCCCATCTGGGCAGGTGTCTGTGGGCCTGACGCCAGGGCAGGGACAGGAAGATGGGGAAGTGGTCACTACCACACAGGTCGTCATGTGCTCTCCAGTGGATAGATGGAAGAAGGCCAGAACTGCAGTGGCCGAATATATGCCATGTGCCACACTGAAATGTGTGGCGGCCCCAGTATTTATGAGGCAGAGTCCGAGTTGTGACAGTAAATTTTCGACATCTCTGCCTCAACCAGTAAGAATTGTGCCACACCACAAGGGGTTATGGGCGTTTAAAATCTCCCAAAAGTAGGAAAGGTTTAGAGAGTTTATGAATAGTGCAGCCAATATGTTCAGGGGTACTGCACCGTCTGGAGGAAGATATACTTTGCAGACAATTGTTTCCTGCGTCGTCCTTATCCTGACAGTCACAGATTCAAGAGGGGTTTGAAGGGGCACAGGTTCACTGCATACTAAGTTCAGGACATAGACGCAAACTCCACCTGACCCTCTATTATAGTTGCTACAGTTCCTGTAATATCCCTTATAGTCATGGAGGGCAGGGGTCCACGTTGCTGGGATCCAGGTTACCTGGAGAGCTATGCAGAAAGCAGGTGTAAAGCTTAACTGTTACCGTAGCTCAGGCAGGTGGTGAAAAAAAAAAAAAACAGCCGCAATTCCACTGGAGGATGACGTTATCGTGAGGCTGGGGAGGCATGAAGTGCGCAAGGAGGCAGGTTATTCCACAGGGTCACATGCTGTCTCCGACAGAGTGTTTGCAGCCATTTGTATGGTTGATGAGGCATCAGTGAGATCTAGGTCCGTAGGGGACGCTAAGATCTCGACTGCATCCTCAGATGCAGAATTGATAGGAAGTGGTGGCGTTGGGGCCACCAGAGGGTCCTGTTTCTTAGCAGACTTCTTCTTAGTTTGCTTGCTCTCTCGCTTCTCTTTAGGGGCTTTCTGGGAAGATATCTCCGAAGCAGCTTCAGGCATGGAGAAAGACCGTGAAGCTCTTCGTCCAGCAACTTTTGGCACCTTGAGCCACTGGCGAGTGTCCGCCATGGCATTAGTGGAGACCTTGGATGAAAGCGCCCCTAAGGGACCCCTTCTGCATGAGAGGAGCCAGAGGAGCTCTGTCAAGGGGGAGGGCACCGTTGTCCCCTGCATTTGAGAGGGGGGGGGGGGCTTGCTCCTGAACTAGGTGCTTTGGGAACAACATAGGAAGATTTGGCCCCTACCACCAAGGGGGCGGGAGTATCCTGGTGGCCTGGAGGTCCCACTATTCGTGGCACAGAGTGAGGAACCACTGGCACTTGGGATGGTGAAGGTGATGTAGCTGCAGCATATGTCGACGTCAACCAAATGGGGTGTAATCTTTCGAATTTAGTTTAGCCTCTGTGTAAGTCAACTGGTCCAGTATCTTGTACTCCATGACTTTACACTCCTTTGAAGTACTGGGCATTCTGGCGAGCAGGGGGTGTCACTCTTGACAGCTGATGGAGGTGGGAGGAGGTGCACATGGTGTATATGGGTGCAGTGGACGCACACAATCTTAACATGTGCCTCTGGAAGTGCAGCAGGAACACCTGTGCCCAAACTTCCACCACTTCAAGCACCGCAAAAAGGAAGGGACGTATGGTTTAACGTCACAGCGGTAAACCATCATCTTGACCTTTTATGGCAATGAATCACTCTCAAAGGCCAAGAAGAAGGCACCAGTAGCAACCCTGTTGTCTTTTGGTCCCCTGTAAAGGCGCCAGATGAAATGAACTCCCTGCTGTTCTAAATTGGTGCGGAGCTCGTCGTCAGATCCCGTGGACCATGTTGAGGCTTTTAATGAGAGTGACGGAAACAGGAATATCACCTAGCTTGTCACAGGTGAGTAACGCTCGGGATTGGGCTGGGGATTCTGTCTGAATCAAGACTGCGTCGTTTCGTATCTTGGACAGCGTTGTCACTTCTACAAACATATCCTCAAGGTGTTCAACGAAAAATTGAGGCTTCGTCTGCAGGAAAGATTCCCCACCAGTCCTGCTACAGACTAAAACCGAGGCTAATATTGTTCTCTCCGTTCTGTAGCTCTACGTTCCTCCAATGGTGTAGTGAGGGAAGGAAACGATTTAGGGTCATGCGTGTCGGCATTTTATTCTATCTTGCCCTTCTTAGAGAGATGACTTAGTCCGCTTCATTGCAGGTCAGCCGCCCTGATGCCACCCACTCCGAACAGGGCTCTCCCCATGGGCGCCACCCATCCACAGCAAAGGCTAACTGGCATGCTGGCCATTGACGCGAGTCCTGATGCCCCAGGAAGGAAGGCATCTACTCCTTGGCATATGTGGCGAGTTTACAGCTAAGGCATCAGCAGTGCAATCCCAGTGTTGTCGGGGGGGATACCACCAAATATGAAAGCCCTACCACAATGGACTGGCTATCCTGCTGGATATTGGGTGCAGAGAAATTCAGATACATAGTATTAACCTGATATTTACAACTCCTCTCTGCTGTTATTTGGATACCTCAATTGACTTCACAGATGATGAGACATTTGACTACCTTAAGAAAGTTTGAAAGTGAGGTGGAATCCTGTGACAGAGTAGAGCATGCTCGTAGCACTCTATTGTGAGTCAAAAATGAGTTTAATATTCAAGTGCTGTGACGCAGGATATAGCAGATATTAAGCTGATGAGATATTTTTTACTGTTGAAGAGAATACTCTTGAGAGGAAATATAGCCTACGCCATACTGATGTAGTTTATTGTCACACTAAGAAAGATGCTTTAGAGATATGAAAATGTTTGCGTCCTTCGATTTCTTCTGTCTTCGAAAATAACACATGTAAAAAGGAGAAATCTACATTTTGTGTGAGAATTTCGAGGAGTATGGACAATAACATTCCCATCTCAGTTTGAGTAAAATGGATTTTTTAAAATGTTGAGTCTATGTCACTGTATTGTAGGTTGACTCTACGTCCTGCTTGTCTCGCAGTGTGCTAGGAGTTACCTAGGCCCATTCATGGGGAGAGTCACGCATGGTCACAAGGGGTCAGCCAACTGAATGCTGTGGCTTAGCCTCTTGCGACTGGCGGACAAAGAGAAATGCTCCAGCTCTTCTGGTACACAATACACTTGGTAGATGGCGCTGGTCTAGAATGGACACTTTTTTCGTCTTGGGATGCCGTTTTCAGGCAAGGTAATGAGAAGTGTGCGCATAAAAATATCATACAATGTATTTCCCACATTTCTGTTGGTTAGGAAATGACTCCTGACTCAAAAATAGGTATAAATGTGTTTCATTCCTCGGTGCTGCTGCTGAATGACTCTTGTATATAGGGGCAAGGTCTTATAGTAGCACTTCTGGCTCCAACTTAACTTCCATCGCTCCACCATTTTTGTTTCCTTCAACCTCCAAAATGCCTACGACCACGTATGGCATCCCAGTCTCCTCTTTAAACTCAAAACTTACGCCCTGTCTATCAATTTTGCCCACCTGGTCGCTTCCTTCCTCTCACGCCGTCCTTCCTATGTCACTCTCCACACCAACTCCCATCTCTTTAATCCCACTTCTGGGATCCCCCAGAGCTCCATCCTCTCCTCTATCTCCTGTACACCACCAATATGCCTAAGCCACCAAGCCACCACCACCACCTGTCCACTTCGTCCAACATGCTGATAACACCGCCTTCCTGGCTCTCAACCCTAACTTTCAATGGCCCCAGTGCATCCTCCAAACCCATCTTGACCAGTTAACCACTTGGTGTAACCAGTGGTTCCTTCATATCAACCCCTCCAAAACCCAGGCAATCATCATAGGCCACACCACCCACTTCTTCTGTCTCCATGATTTCTGTCTCACCACTTAAAGTCATCCCATCCAGCTCACCCCCACCCTGATATACCCTAGCAACACCCTTGACTGTCACCTCATGTGGACCCCTCATCTCCTGACCATCCAGCAGGAAGCCTATTCCCACTTCTGTTTACTGAAACTCCTGTCTGGCTGGACACGGGGACTGCATCCTTCCACCTTCCACCACAAATACAAATCTCTCATCTGTCCTATCCTTTGTTATGCCAACGTTGCCTGGATCTCCACCCCCCCCCCCCTCTTTTATAAGGCACTCTAAATCCTAGAATGCCACGTGCTCTGCCTTGGATTCCATATCCGCCTTCCTTCCGCCACATGACCTCATTCCCTTCCCCCACCTCCTACTTTTCCTCCAACATCTCCACATCCTTTAAGCTTTCTGCAGGCTTGCTCCCCCCCTCTCCAACCCCTGGTTTTCTCCTTCCTCTCCACCCCCTGTCCATTGCCACGTCTTTATCGCTGTATCCCTCCCTCCCTCCACCTCCACATGCTCCTTCATCAGGGCAATTTCCAGCACCTCCCCCTCCCAGATGTTGAACTTCACCTTGAGATCTACCCTTCCTACCAACTGTAGCTGGACCTTGTTCCCCTCTCCCCAGGACCCCCCTTTTCCTCTCCTCTCCTTCTCCCAGAGCGGGTTTTCCTCCCTCCCTGAGTCCCTGCACCCCCTCCTCTCATGTCCCTTCCCTCCCCATTTCCCCTTCAGTGGCCCCCCACCTCATGCCCCTTTATGTCCCCTCCTTATCCCCTCCTTTTCCCTTCTCCCTTGTCCCCCAACCCTGGCAGATCATCCTTGGTTTTTATTCATTATCAAGTGTGTTGCATTAGTGTTGTGTTCTGTGCCATTATACAGTGTCATCAAATGATGTGGTTTTAATTATGTGCTCGACCTGTATATAGTCCATGATTTTTCATGTGATTTTTTTGTTCTGTGGCAGACTTTTTAACTCGTGGTTGACTCCAGTGATTTTAAGTGTGCAACGAATTGCCAGCTGTGTTCTTTTAACTTTATGTCGACTTTTTAACTGTCCACCAGTGCATGTCCCCGCATTGGTGTATATTTTAACTCCCAACATCTCCATTTATTACGTTTCTTATATACCTCTTTCATCCCAATTTTTATGTAAGAGTTTCCCTTTCATGTATTTTTGAAAAGCCATTTGGCTGAAGTGTGGTGGACTGTACTGCTGCGAGCGCAGCAGGGGCATGAAATTACGATAAAGAAAGAAAATAGTAGCACTGCCCCCCCCCCCTTTTGGCTTTTTCCTCTCCTTCCCCTTTTTTTTGCCTCATCTCTTTGCTGCCCCAACCCCAATCTGCCTTTGGCTGTGGTACATCATTTTTGTGTCTACTGTTTAGTGCAGTGTATAGTGCATGTTAAGTGTTGTGTGTCTTTTTTAAGTGTTGCAAACAGAAACCATACCGTCACTAGGCGTGATTTCTTATCTCTTGCCAACAGAAACCAGACTGCACCGTGTTTTTTAATTGTCTGTCTGCTTACTGTGTGTCTTAATTTGAATCACTAATCCTTTGTTTTCTATATTTTAACTTCCACAACTTTCCGCTATTTTATAGTTTAAAACGTCACCGTTTTTATCGCCTATTTTTATTGTATATTTCCTTTTATTCTGCTTTTCAATATTCTGTAGGCTGAAGAGCGGTGTACTAAGCTGCTGCCAGCCCACCTCCCTCCCCCTCCTTCCAGGGTGAATCGAAACCCAAGTAGCAGCACTAGGTCTGCATTGTGATTACTCCCACTTCCCCAACATCCTTGAATGCGCTATACCTCTGTCCCACCGCTCGACCCTCATTTCCAATACTTGGATCAGTTACACCCCTCCTACATCAACCGCCCCATCACTGCACACGACTTCACACTCGTCCTCCACTCCAAACACTTTTATCCTGACCTGTGGAAGACTTCCTGTGTCCTGCTGTTCCCTAAATCAACAAACCCTCCTGTGACGCCTCTTCCTATCGTCCCATCGGCCTCACCTCTGCGTTCAGTAAGCTCTTCGAGTCCATCCTCTCCCACTGCATTCATCGCAACCTTACCCAGCGCCACCTCCTTCCCCTTACCCAGTGTGGCTTCCAACCCTCCTTCTCAGCTGATGACCAGCTCTTAACATAACCAATCTCTTTACCCTCCAACTTAATTCCCATCGCTCGGCTATCTGTGTTTCCCTTCAACTCTAGAACGTCTACAACCATGCATAGCATCCCGGGCTCATCTTCAAACTCCAGACGTACGCCCCCCCTATCAGTTTCATCCATCTCGTTGCTTCTTTCCTCTCCCATCGTCCCTCCTATGTCACTATCCACAATTTCAGCTCCTGTACTTTCCGTTCCACTGCCAGCATGCCCCAAGGCCCTGTCCTTCGCCCCTGTCGATATGCCCAAACCTCTACTGTCTGTTCATCTCCTCCAATTTGCTGATGACATCGCCTTCCTGGCCCTTTATCCTACCCTTCAACGGTCCCAACATATCCTCCAAACCCACCTTGACCAGTTCATCATTTGGTGCAACCCCTCCAAGACCCAAGCAATCATCATGGGTCACACCACCCCCCTCTTCCATCTCCATGATTTCTGCCTAACCATTTATGGTTGTCCTATCCATCTCACTCCTACCCTAAAATACCTTGGCCTCACCTTCACTGCCACCTCACCTGGACTCCCCATCACCTTATGATCCAAAAACAAAGCCCACAATAGACTCTGCCTCCTGAAACTCCTGTCCAGCCTGGCATGGGGACTGCATCCTTCCACCATCCTTCACACCTACAAATCCTTGATCCACCCCATCCTTTGTTATGCCAGTGTCACTTGGATTTCCGCCCCTCCCAGATTCTATAAGGCCCTCCAAATTCTGGAACACCGTGCACTCCACTTTGCATTCTGTATCTGCCTTTCATCTCACATGTGCATCCTCTATGACCTCATCCCCTTCCCCCACCTTTTCCTCAAACACATCTGCTCTCTGTATATAGTCCGCTGACTCGATCTCCCCCACCCCCTGGTGTCCCCCTTCCTCTCCACCCCCAACCCATTGTCGCACCTTTACTGTTGTGTCCTGCCCTCTATCCGCCTCCACACTCTCCACCTCCTCTCCCATCGCAGCTTCCAGCACCTACCCTTCCCAGATGATGAGCTTCGCCTGACATCTACCGCTCCCTACCAACTCTAATCCCACCTCCTCCCCCTGCTCCTCAGGGCTCCCTCAACTCTCCCCTTCCCTTCCCCTGGGCGGTTTTCCTCCCTCCTACACCCCCTCCCTTTCCTGTGCCCCTTCTGTGTCTCTGCACTCCTTTCTGCCTTGTCTTCCCTCCTGCCCTGCCTATCTCCTGCCTCATGGTGCGCCCCCTGCCCCATTTTCCTCTTCTTCCCCGAAGACCCCCACCCCAGTGCACTGTCTTCCCCTCTTTTTTTGCCTCTCCAGCATTCCGTCTCTCGGCAGGTCCCTACCAGTGGTTTTTATTCTTTGTGTGTGCTCCGTCTTTTACAGTGGTACTATTTATGTGTCTCGCTCTGTGTGTTTTTTATACTGTAGCCAGCTTTTAACTTGAGTTTGACTCCAGTGTCTTTTAAGTGTCCCAAGAATTGCCAGCTGTGTTATATTAACTTTATGTCGACTTTTTAACTGTTCCCCAGTGAATGTCCCCTTATTAGTGTATATTTTAACTCCCATTATCTCCATCTACTGTGTTTTGTATATCCCCCTTATTCCCCCATTTTATGTATGAGTTCTCCTTATAATTTTTTTTTTTTTTTTTTTTTTTTTTGTAAAGCCATTCAGCTGAAGAGTCGCTAACTGTACCGCTGCCAGCCCTCCCCTGCCCAACTGGGACAGGGGCATGAAATGACAATGAAGAAAATAAGTTGTAGCACTGGTTAGGCAAAGCCCACAGTAGATTCCACTTCCTGAAACTCCTGTCTGCTTAGAGATGGTGATTGAATCCTTCCAACATCCTTTATACCTACAAATACTTGATCCATCCCATCCTTTGTTACACCACTGTCATCTGGGTCTCTATCCCTCCTAAATTCTGAAAAGCTATCCAAATCCTCTGCCTGCTTTCTCTGTCCATCTCTTATCCCCCATGAGCATCCTCTAAGACCTCATCACCTTCTCACATCTCCTTTTTCCTTGAACACAACTGTATCCTCTACACTAACCACACCTTGATCCCCCTCAACTCATTGTGTCTCCTTTCCTCTCCAGTCCCCCCCCCCCTCCCCACCTGCTGCTGGGTCTTTACCAGTGTGTCCCACACCCTCTATCTCCACACCCTCCTGTCTCAAAGGAACTTCCAATGTCTCTCCATTCCAAACGACATGCTTTGCCCTGATACACTCCTGGAAATGGAAAAAAGAACACATTGACACCGGTGTGTCAGACCCACCATACTTGCTCCGGACACTGCGAGAGGGCTGTACAAGCAATGATCACACGCACGGCACAGCGGACACACCAGGAACCGCGGTGTTGGCCGTCGAATGGCGCTAGCTGCGCAGCATTTGTGCACCGCCGCCGTCAGTGTCAGCCAGTTTGCTGTGGCATACGGAGCTCCATCGCAGTCTTTAACACTGGTAGCATGCCGCAACAGCGTGGACGTGAACCGTATGTGCAGTTGACGGACTTTGAGCGAGGGCGTATAGTGGGCATGCGGAAGGCCGGGTGGACGTACCGCCGAATTGCTCAACACGTGAGGCGTGAGGTCTCCACAGTACATCGATGTTGTCGCCAGTGGTCGGCGGAAGGTGCACGTGCCCGTCGACCTGGGACCGGACCGCAGCGACGCACGGATGCACGCCAAGACCGTAGGATCCTACGCAGTGCCGTAGGGGACCGCACCGCCACTTCCCAGCAAATTAGGGACACTTGCTCCTGGGGTATCGGCGAGGACCATTCGCAACCGTCTCCATGAAGCTGGGCTACGGTCCCGCACACCGTTAGGCCGTCTTCCGCTCACGCCCCAACATCGTGCAGCCCGCCTCCAGTGGTGTCGCGACAGGCGTGAATGGAGGGACGAATGGAGACGTGTCGTCTTCAGCGATGAGAGTCGCTTCTGCCTTGATGCCAATGATGGTCGTATGCGTGTTTGGCGCCGTGCAGGTGAGCGCCACAATCAGGACTGCATACGACCGAGGCACACAGGGCCAACACCCGGCATCATGGTGTGGGGAGCGATCTCCTACACTGGCCGTACACCACTGGTGATCGTCGAGGGGACACTGAATAGTGCACGGTACATCCAAACCGTCATCGAACCCATCGTTCTACCATTCCTAGACCGGCAAGGGAACTTGCTGTTCCAACAGGACAATGCACGTCCGCATGTATCCCGTGCCACCCAACGTGCTCTAGAAGGTGTAAGTCAACTACCCTGGCCAGCAAGATCTCCGGATCTGTCCCCCATTGAGCATGTTTGGGACTGGATGAAGCGTCGTCTCACGCGGTCTGCACGTCCAGCACGAACGCTGGTCCAACTGAGGCGCCAGGTGGAAATGGCATGGCAAGCCGTTCCACAGGACTACATCCAGCATCTCTACGATCGTCTCCATGGGAGAATAGCAGCCTGCATTGCTGCGAAAGGTGGATATACACTGTACTAGTGCCGACATTGTGCATGCTCTGTTGCCTGTGTCTATGTGCCTGTGGTTCTGTCAATGTGATCATGTGATGTATCTGACCCCAGGAATGTGTCAATAAAGTTTCTCCTTCCTGGGACAATGAATTCACGGTGTTCTTATTTCAATTTCCAGGAGTGTATTTGTCCTTCTTCCCAACTCTGTCTGTCTTTTTCCCTTCCCCTCCTCCCTTGGGCTTCCTCTCCTTCCCTTCCACCTCTGCTGTTTCCTCCATCCCACCCCTCCCCCTTACGAGCATGTTAATCATGCCTCTTTACTGGCTCGGGTGGTGGTTTGATAATTTGTGCAAGTATCGGTCCGTGTGTGTCGGTTTTCGATACATGCTGTGTCTCACGTTTTCGCCATTCCTTGTGATCGATCAGCACATCTGAATATAAAGCACAGCAAGCGCATGTGAATTTGCATATCATTGTCATACATTGCAAATCTGACCTTTTTTGCAATGAAAGAATTGATACCTAGCTGCTACCACATTCTCACTTCTACTTTCCCACTTGCACTCCCTCCTCAGCTGCTCCCTTCCCACCCTCCCTATCCCCTGCATTTGGTCTGCTACCAGCTCCCCATTCTGCCTGTTCCTGCGCCTCCTCCTCCACTAAGCCTACTTCTATCTTTCCTCTCTCCTTTCTGTCTGACCTCCCCTCCCTTGGCAGGCCCTTCCAACTTTAATCCAGTTACATTATAGTGTTTTGGTGCTCACTGTGCATGTAAGATCTGTGCAGTGTGTGTTCAGTGTCGTCTTGTGTGGCTCTCATTACTGTGATCGCCATTTTTAATTGTGCTCTTCGTGTCATCAGTGTTTATGTGCTCCATAAAGGGGAGGAGGGGAATTCCACTGCATCAATATGCTGGGTTGACAATGTTTCATTGTGGCAGTATTCCCAAGATGATAAAGAGAACATCCTATGTCCTTCCACACTAGCATTATACAAACAGAATTTTTATAAATAAAGAATATATTATAAATTATTTTTATTGTTATTGTTATGTCCTCTGCAATGCAGTGTAATTAGCATTTGAATTTACCTTGAAATTCGAAATTACCCAAAAATTGGAATTTCCTGCTGATTTTCAATTTCCCTCGGATTTTTTAATTTCTCGCCATTTTTCCAACTTGTGAAGGTTAGAGAAGGTTGGGGATTTCCTGGAGGAGGAGGGCCCTCCTAAGGGTTAGGGATATCACAGAGGGGAAGTGAGGAATTAATTGATCAATTTAATTAATTAGTCAATTTGTTATGAAATGTGTTCCAGAATCTGCAATGGGAAGGAGGAGGTGTGGCGATTTCCCACAGGGGGAGGGATGTAATTAATTGACGAATTTAGTTAGTCAATTGGCCTCAGTGCAGGCTGCACCAAAACGAACTTTACTCCACTACTAGCATCATTCTATTGAAATGGGAACTATGTATGCATTGTAGTTTCGGCCTTGTGACTGTTGATCAGAAAGAGTGGTGTGGTCTTTAATGTCTTGCTTGGCTCCTTGTATGCGAATGTCATGACAGGCATTATTGTATCCCAAACTCTCTGTCTGACATCAACGAACATCAAAAGCATGTCTGCTAGAGTCCTGTTAGACTGTTCTGTGAGACCATTCATCTATCGGTGGAGGCAGTTGTTATCTTGTGGGTTACATTGCAATGTGAAGTTATATCTGACAGTAGTCTCGATTACGAAACTTTTCCAGCAATACGAGATCACCACATAGAGTGTTCTGTAGTTCAAAGACATGTCTTCTACAAGGAACTTTGCAGTTTCTTGAGCTTCGCCAGTAGGCACAGCTTTAGTGACAGCATAGCAGGTCAGTGCAGATTGTCCATCGACTGCTGTTTGTCGACTTCTAGATCCTCCTCAAGAGCTCAAGTAAAATTCGTGGAATGCGGTTGATGCATTTGGAATTGCTATCAGATAACCCAGAGGTAAACGTGATCGTGGTCCTGTCGTTGGAATTCTTTACAGTGACTCACGTAGTATTTAATAGATTGGTAGAGACATGGGCAGCGATGTCTGCATCTGATTCTGTCAGTCTTCACATACACCAGGTGATCAGAGGTTGAAGCCTTGTAGAAGAAGTTCAGGATAGCTGCTCATAGATGAACTGGGATAATGGGCAACAATTTCTGCCCCATTGGATCATAGTTTTTCTACAGTGCTACATTTTTTAATTCGAGTTCTTTGTTCCGTTCCTCCACCTTGAAGGCTTCTACCGTTTTCAACAGTGCGAGGTCTTCTCCCTGATCAGCAGCAATGCCATTTGATGTAGCGACGACTGGTATTTCATCCACACTGCTCTCTTATAGCAAAGGATTCCCTTGAAGGCAGTCAGCGCCCTTGGGTTAGTATAGACATTTGCATACCAGTGTGACATTGTATCCTTGAAGCCTCAGTGCCCATGTTCCTAGTTGACTCGACTTCAGGCTAGTCAGCCAACAAAGATAGTAGTTGTCTCCCACAACAGTGAATGATTTGCCATGCACATACAGCCAGAACATGTTGATGGTCCGTATTAATTCAAGACTCTATCTCAGTTGCAGAGTCGTTCATCTCGGACTTTGAGAGTACTCTGCACGTATAATTTATCAGGTTTTCAGAATGTTCCTGAATTTGTATTAGAACTGCATCTACCCCCAAATCGCTAACGTTGGTATGAAGTTCTGCCTTGGCATTCTCGTCATACATGATGGAACTGGAGGATATATTAGCGTCTTCTTCAGGAGAAGAAAGGGAAGGAAAATTTGGAGTCTCCCTGCAGTAGTTCTTGGAAGAGACGTGCCTTGATACAGAAGTCCTGTATGAATCACTGATGTGACGAGCACATTCTGAGAAGTTGTGAAATCTGCGATTACTCTTTTTTATTCTGCATCAGAACGATCTCCATCACCATTCACTAGCTGACTGAAGATTTTTATTTCTTGAGCAGCGAAGAGGCACTTTTTCAGCGTCACACGAAGACCCGCAATCTAGTAACACTTCAATACGGTTATCTGGCTTCAGAATCACACGAAGAGCAGCAATCTAGAAACTCTTCAATACGGTTGTCTGGCGACTTAGATGCTCTTCAAAAGTTTTCGGAAAAACGACAATGTCATCCGTGCAGCAAAGACAAATCGTCCATTTAAAGTGTCGAAGCAGGTGTCTATCGAAAGTTCAAAAGTGGTTGAAGTATTATACATTCGAAACAGTATAATTTTAATCTCACACTAGCCTCAGGATTACGAAGACACTTTTGCAGACAGCCTCTTGAGCCTCATTTTGTCAGCAGCCAGTCTGTATGTCCATAGTTGAGAAATGCTTTCCTCCTTGCAAACTGTCCAGAGTGTCGTGAATGCATGGCAGTGGGTAGACATCTTTGTTAGCAGTTTTATTTAGTAGTCGGTGTTTGACACAGAAACGCAATATGCCGTTCTTCTTCTTCAGAAGGCCCAAGGACTCTATGAATGCCGGCCGCGGTGGTCTCGCGGTTCTAGGCGCGCAGTCCGGAACCGTGCGACTGCTACGGTCGCAGGTTCGAATCCTGCATCGGGCATGGATGTGTGTGATGTCCTTAGGTTAGTTAGGTTTAAGTAGTTCTAAGTTCTAGGGGACTGATGACCACAGCAGTTGAGTCCCATAGTGCTCAGAGCCAACTCTATGAATGTTCAGTGGCATAATCCTGTAGCATCTTGTCCACTTCCTTGCGGAGTATCCGTTCTTCAGCTGGTGACACACTATATGGGTGCTGGTTAACTGGTGGATGATTCCCAGCGTTATATGGCGTTTTACAATGTGCCACTTAGTCTGCCTTTTCTCTACTCCTGATTTGAAACTACCCGAAAACAGACAATGAATGGCTACCACTCGTTGATGATGGTTCTCAGTCAGGCCGGATTCGACAGGACCTTCCTGCGCTGCATTATCTTTTGTGTTAGCAGATCGTGATTCTTCATCGAAAATATTAAACTGCCCTTCCAGGATTAGTTCGCGTGTCTCTACACATAAACCTTCGGGGATGATTTGTGGCTGCTCGTGACAATTTGTGATCGAAAATTTCCCTTGACCATTCATGCTTATGTTCGCTGGTGGCATTTACATTCCTTTTGCAACTCTGAGTAGCTTTATGCAATCGAAAAACGCTCCACATTTTAAGTGCGTATCGCGATTGACGATTGGAGTTCGTCTCTTTGATGAGAACAGAGCAACAATGTCTCCAACAGCAAACAACTGCCGCGGATGACTATTCCTATGCCCTCTATGCGGGAATGTGTACGACTATCAAACGACGGTACGATCCTCCTGTATGAGTGACTTCTTAAATGTGACATTTAAAACTTCAGCTTTCCTTTTGCTGTCATCTATTGAATACCCAAAAGGGGCGTCGAGTGACTCGATAGAAGCCTTCGATCTGCTTTGCGATTTTATGTACAAGCAGAGTTTTCTATGATTCCCGGCAAGACCTTTCCTACGGTATGACGGTGGAAGTTGTACGCTTCACACATTGACCTGTTTACAGATGCATGAGTTTCTACTAACTTTTATCTGGTGCCGTTTTCGTGTTCTTTTTTGAACCGAGAGTGCAAATCCTCTGCTTCCTCTGTACTTTTCGAATTTTGTTACTACACCACAGTTGGTATTTACTGCCCTTAATCCACTTACTCGGCCCATACTTCTACAGATGGCGATTTACAATTATTTTAAGCTTTATCCATAATTCGTCCACGTCCGTCCGTATTACAGTTAAATGTCCATTCATTGGCCGCCCCTGGTAGCTGAGTGGTCAGCGCGACGGAATGTCATACCTAACGGACCGGATTCGACTCCCGGCTGCATCGAAGATTTTCTCCGCTCAGGGACTGGGTGTTGTGTTGTCCTTACATCATTTCATCCCCATCGACAGGCAAGTCGAAGTGGCGTCAACTCGAAAGACTTGCACCAGGCGAACGGTCTACCCGACGGCAAGCCCTAGCCACACGGCATTTCCATTTCCATGTCCACTCAATGTATAAGTGAGATGCCGGCAACGCTTGCTTTTTACTAGCATAAATGCTCTCGTAGCTTTCTTGACAGATTTACTAACTGTAGTAATCATCGTCACTATGATGACATCATGCTCACTAATCACTGTCTCTCTGCTGACACTATGTGTAGTTGGTGGAATAGCTTCGTCAGTGCGGAGATCTGATGTCCCACGGTCTATGACAGCTTCTTATGTCTGCAAGAAGCCCCATCTGGGAATAACATTGTGACTACATTGTGGTAAATCGACAAATTCGACGGGCATGTGTTTGATGTTTATTCTTCAAACGTATGTTCCTGTCGGCAGAACTTATTTCCATTGTCGGATCTTCAGTACAATTGCTTTTCTATCATATAGCATAGTCTTCTTTAGCTGACGATGATAAACATTCGACATTCCTGATCATCGATGTAACTACAAGATGCGGCAAAAGCGTCAAAGTCTGAATCAGGGCCAATCGGGAGTCGTGAAAGCGCGTCCGCATTACCAAGTTGCGTTGTAGGACGATACACAATACACTACAACAATAAAGCTCATCGTTGCAATTTTTGGGCAGTTCGTACAGGAACCGGTTTCGTCGAATGAAATAAGGGCTGCAAAGGCTGGTGATCGAAAGCAATAGGCCTGTCTTTATCACCAATTCTGTGTGAAACATTCCACGGATTGAGTAAGAGGAAGTGTCAACTTGCAATACAGCTGGTTTGCCGGGATCAAAGTGAACTAAGGATCGATCACTGAGCAATGCATTTTTAACTTTTTGAAAAGCTACTTGGCACTCATCTGTCCAAATAAAGGGGATATTCTTGCGTCTGAAGCGATGCAATGGAGCCGCTATTTGCGCAGCATTCGGTATGAACCGATTGTAATTGTTCATTTTCCCTAAAACTGACTGGAATTCTGTGACATTGCGAGGAACTGGCAAATCGCGTATGGCTAACAAATGCTACTTAAGAGAATGTACACCTTGACTGTTTATGACATGACCAAGGTACTGCAACTCAGGTTAAAAAAATCACACTTATCCAGTCTGTACTTTAGTCCTGCATTAGACAACACACGAAACAAAGCACGTACATTGGCAACATGTTCTTCAGGTGTATGACGTGCGACGGCAGTACCGTCCAAATAGTTTGAACAGATTGGTACTGGTGCGGCCAGCTGTTCCAAATACCTTTGGGAAATGGCGGGTGCGGAAACATTGCCAAAAGGCAAACGCAAATTTTTAACAAGCTCACTTGAGTATTTGCTACACACACTTTTTGAGATTATTCATCGAGCGCTATTTGAAGATATGCGTCGCGCAAATCAATTTTTGAGAAGTAGTGTCCAGCGCCTAATTTGTCCAGAAGATCTTCTGGGCGTGGCAATGGATAAGTGTTAGTCACAGTTTGTGGGTCTACTTTCGACTTAAAGTCAACACCGAGCAGAATGCGACCCGAAGGTTTGGGGAGTAAAACTAGTGGACTTGTCCATTGACTAACTGATATGGACGCAATAACTCTGCTATCTTGCTTCCTTAAATTCAGCTGCAACCCAGTCCCGTTATGCAATGGGAACAGTTCTGGCACTGCAAAACTTCGTCTGAACACTGTCTTTCAGCGTAATATGTGCAACAAGATTGTTAACAGAAAAGAGTTCCGGAAATTCTTTTAGCAAGCTAGCTACACAGTCTTTTGCATTGAATGCAGACACCGACAAGACATTGTCCTGCATATTAAAGCCAAACAAAACAGAATAATCAAGACCAAAAACGTTCTAACAATCACATGATTGTAGCACTGTAACAGTCACTGTTCATGTGTGAGAGTGATACATGGGGGGGGGGGGGGGGCAAAGTACATTTTCCGACAACGGGAATCTCTTGTCCATTAAATGCCGTCAGTTTCGTGCTAGTTTTAAGCAGGATTGGGGAGCCTAACAGCTCATATGTGTGAGCAATGTGACAGAGGCACCAGTGTACAACTCAAACTTCACACGTTTCCCACAAATAAGCAAATGAACAAGAAGTTTGTTTGACTAGCGTATCACAGATGAAACTGCACGCTTGCTGGTTGCAGACTTGGAATATACTGCATTAATGACATGGGCCTTGTGACTAGATTTTTTTGAGTGGGCCGAATTCTTATGTTTGTTCCGTTGAAAACATACGGATTGCACATATCCTTTCCTACCACAGGCATAACACCGAGTTTGTCGGGATGGGTAGTCTTGGCGTTTGTGCTGTGTATAAAACATAGGGCAAGACTTAATACAGTGGTCGTGCGGTAGCGTTCTTGCTTCCCGCGCCCGGGTTCCCGGGTTCGATTCCCGGCGGGGTCAAGGATTTTCTCTGCCTCGTGATGACTGGGTGTTGTGTGATGTCCTTACGTTAGTTAGGTTTAAGTAGTTCTAAGTTCTAGGGAACAGATGACCATAGATGTTAAGTCCCATAGTGCTCAGAGCCATTTGAACTTAATTCTGTTTAGTGTTTAGCCGCGTGTCTAGCGAACTGCTTACGGTGTTGTTTACTCGTCTTGGCTAGCCAAGCTGCCACCGCTGAATGGACCGTTCGAAACTAAGGGACTCAACCCGACAAATAACTAGCTGCTCAAATTTATGAGCCAACAAGGCACCGGAATCGTACTCGTCTAGTATTTGCACTACCTGCTGAAATGATGGATTGAAGTGTTTCAAAATTTGTTCTCCGATTTTGACATCAGGTACAATGTACATGATCTCATGACACAATATAACATCTGAATATAAAGCACTGCAAGCACATGTGAATTTGCATTTCCATGTCATACCTTGCAGATCTGACCGTTATTTGCAATGAAAGAATTGATACCTTACTCCTACCACATTCACTTGTTGGTCATAATCGTTTATCAGTGACGTTAATACTTGGTCTTAAACAAGTTCACTTGGAGTGGCGTTAGGAAAAAGTGTTTGTATGAGCCTAAAAACTGCACTTCCTATTGTTGGTAGGAGACAGCGAAGTTTCACAGTACCTGGTACATTGTGAGCTAGTATATGGGCCCCATACTGCGCCAACCACTCGAGTAATTCCTCGTCTTGTTCACTAAATTGTCGAAAAGGTGGTATAGCAGCTGTAGTAGGTGGTGCTCGTTCTATCGGGCGCGCAGTGTTGGCGAGTAGCTGCGTTCTAGAAACGATAGAGACGTGATAACAAATAACTGATGATGGTCGGGTCAACCAGCGCCAACCAGCGATGCTAATCACTACATCACACTCCGTGCGGTATAGCTCACTCCAATATTAGTATTATAGGTTGTATTAATAATGTCAGTGCATCAATATTAATTGTTAAGTTGAAAATAACATAATTTTGTTTAGTGAACTACTTCTGTAGAACATTTCATAGTTAAAAAGTGAGTTTTCAGGTGATTTTTCCGTTTTTTCCAAATGTAGGGTCGTAAGGACACCACTTCCTCTTCTTCTATTGGCCGATATCGCACACAACTCATTTTAGTGCAATAGATTCAAACCAACTGGAAAATGAAAGATAGCCTAATGCGAATGTCTGAAGATGAAGCCCCTTGTCCTTTGAAATCCATTTCAAACAGTAAATAAATAAATAAATACGGCTGACGTATTCTAACAGCTAGACTGACGACTAGTTTATTTTCTATTGATATGTAGGTACAGAAAGAAATTGATCGCAAATATTAGAAGAAATGGAGTGATTTGAACTTAAAATTGTAATGAAACAGAGTGAATAGTTTTCACTCTCCGTAATAAGCGGTACCTGTATTCTAATCCTAGGCGGAAGAAGAAGGAGGTGGTTACAATTATTATAACTGTTCAATGAAATTCATTCAAAAACCTCCGAAAGTTGATATCAAATCGGTACCTCAATGAAGATGAGCTGGAGATATACGATGCAAAAAAAATGAGCGCAACTCCTCGCAAGATGACCGTGGAGAAGCAGCGACAGGCGTAGCGAGGCACGTTTGATGAATGGAAATCTCACGCGCACATGCGTACCTCATTCCACACAAAGAATTACACGTGTTAGATACTGCGACAAAATGCTTGTCACCATGAAGGTCTCGTCTTTTATTTGACAAAAAATGTTTTCCATTAATTCTGGAGATCAAATATTGTGAAGGATGAAAAGTGCTTAATTTGTAAGTGTGATGTTGTCAGTGATCTATGTAGTGTTGGTGGGAATGAGATTGGACTGGTAAATGTGGCATTTTGCTGCTGTCTATCGTTAAAAGCATATTTAAAGCCGTTTAACAGTGTGGTGGTAGTCCCTTGTTGGTAAATTAACGAATGAACAAAAGGTAACTGCATTTACCTCACTATTAACTGCCTTACTGGTAGACTGCACATATCTCTTCCATTTAAGAACTGCTGGTGCTTGTGGAGTGGGGATAAACTGAGTGGAGCCATTTGCCACACATCCACAATATATTTTGCAAGGTGGGTGTCAGTATGTCTGATGGAATAGGAATAATACTGTTTAAGTCTAGAGCAGTAATATGCTGTAAATCATTGCTTGCCTTGTGTTGAATAACACCTAGGCGACCTGTTTCTGCTACAGAGAGAGCCAGTCTAAGCCTCTGGGTCTCTTCAGATGTTGAGAAAGCTGAGGCTGGCTTCATGTATGTAATAACCTCAAGCTGCCAAAAGTATTCCAGTCATTGACAGTGGGTGAAATGAAATCGACAAGGTCGAATCAAAATTGACAGCATGTTACTCTTGCGGCAGGTTCTTCAGTGTGGTAGACAGTTGATAGATGTAGCTGTTGACCGGTTTTACATAATAGCTCTTTTAATAGCGGCAAATACTCATTTATTAAACTGAAATTAGCTCCATTATATAAACAGGTCCACAGTGAAGTTATTTTGTCTGGATAGGAGATTCTGGGGATATACAGTCCGCCTGTAAACTGGAAAGCGAGCAGCGTTCAAAGTGGGGGAAGTTGTCTTACACGAAAGAACAAACAGCCGCCTTACAGGATGACTAAGAAGCAATTTCCAGTCTAGCGGTATAGACCAACATGCAGAAATTTACGTAGATTCTGCTGCGTTAATACTGTTAGTAACTCATACCTATATTCCGTGGGGTGTTCACTCATACTTGTATTCCGTGGGCATATCTGCGCACGTCGTCGCTATTGATTCATAAGGCACGCTGCGGAAGGATCGTTGTAACTTTGCGAAACATCCTGTGACATTTTTTGTGATGAAGTGAGGTAGACTCAGTGGAGAATCGCCAGGCCGCTCTTCAGTTTGCAGATCTATGAAAGTGGGAAGCACATGACCAGGATCCAGCAAACTGCTTTCCCTCACAATTTTATCTCCATCTCTCACTTCATCCTGTTACACCCGAAGAACAGAATTTATCCCTCAATACTGCTCTACAGCAGTTAGATGTGGCGCACACGTTCATTATCTGCTCTTAAAAAATAAACAGTCTAACGTTTTACAACAAACATTAATTTTATGCAACTAAAACATTTTTAATAATTGCGTGGCAGAGGTTATTGGTCTTAGAGAAAAAAATGGATATGAGCTTTTGTTGTAAATTCAGTGAGGTTTAATTCTGTATTGAGTTATTTAAGAGAAACATAAAAAAGTGACCTTTAAACGTCCCCTCACCGCCACATTCACGCCCCTCTGTCAGGACTTTTAGTATGTTGGTCATGGCACTCTCTCTTACCACTGCACAGAAGTTTTGACTACATGAATCCTTCCCCTAATTTTCCTACGTTGATTGCATCAACGTCCAGAGAAGCATTTAGCTGTTTACGATAGAATGGTATTGCACGTAAATCATTGCGTGTGACTGGGAACTTATGGTACACAGTGCGTGAGAAAATGGTCTATTAACATGTGGCGACGACTTTTTGTCGAAGAAGAACTGGTTAACAGCATGTTATCAGTACTCACAATTTCCCACATAAATTATGTGTATCATGAAAGCGAGTGCAAATTTCCCTTGCTCAAAACATTACTTCCTTTCTAATGACTAAAGAAGAACAGTTGATTTGGCAGACTAAACGTTTTTCCCAAAAGAAAAATACTTAACAGGAGTCTGGATTGGAAATTTAGAACCAGGGTTAAACCTCTTTATTTATTAGCTTACTTCAGTCCTCATGGTACGAATGCCACAACAGTTCTTAAAACGGAGGCATTTCTGTATAATGGTTAACGCAGAATGAATTAATCCAATCCATAGCCGCAGTTGATTGCATATTTTTACTTTTTGCACGTACACATTCGCACCAACACACTAGGCACACAGAACAAAAACAAAAACTTTAAGTTTGCCGCACCTATAGGCAGAAGAGCTAATGGAGGAAGTCGTAAGTGATAAGGAAATGAATTATATTGTGTAGAAGGCACATATTTTTCTTCAGCCACTTTGACACTACGAGTGCAACTTTAATTTTGACACAGTAACCCTAAAATGTTCTTTAATTTAGTGGTTCTTAAAGAAGGAAGAGACTATCTTATCTGAGCCTTGTGTCAAAGGGCGAGCGGTCAGCAATAAATACACACATTATCTTGAACAAAATAAGCCCGTAAATTCTTGTGACAGTAGTACGACAAGTGAAAACCTCGTTACGAGCGGGAAATGAGTCTTGCTGTATTGTGGTCTGAAGGGTAACAAAGACATAAAGCTGTTGTTGAATTCTCGGCAAAAAAGAATGGAACACTAAGCATAAAATATGCACTCTACACGTCGCTCATATGTCGAGAAGGAATACAAAACATTAAGGAATAAGGCAGCACACACCACTCTTAACTAATTGTAAAAGTCATTGCGGCAAATGGTTGGTTACAATATAGCTATGTTTCAGATCCGTTCATATAAACGTTGCCAATCACAAAAATTTTACGGGCGAAGAAAAATTCCGATTATGTACTTTTTGCAAAAAACCTGGATGGTAATCAGAATGAGACAGAACAGCAGTAAAATGTGAGCCATAGACATCAGCACCGGAACGATACATTTGCCAACGCTCTGCTTCTAGTGTAGAAGCATAGATATCAAGAGTGATAATTATTACAAGAAGCTAAAGTGAAACACTTTCTGACATCAAAATACAGTATGTCACACTATTGTGCCTTACTATTATTCTTCTTCATCTTCCCTTTATCCTTTTCTACTACGGGGTCGCTATTGTTATATGGCTTGAGGCAATGTTAATGTGTTAATGGTTAAGCGGTGGCCGAGTGCCCTTCTTGAAGCCACCATTGCGTATTTAATTGTCATGGCTTTTATTATAAATTATAAATATTGGTAAGGGCTGATGAGTCAAAATCAACAACAGTAAAGGTTTCTTTCTGCGCCAACCTTGCTATAATTTTCAAATAATTATTTACAAGACTTGAATATAGATTTGTAGATCATACAATGACCAGTCACATCTGGGTAGCACGCACGTTTTGTATAAGAAGAGATGTATTTACACTTGTTTGTTTGTATTTAACCAGGAACCTAGAAACGACGGAAAGGCTTCGTCCAGCCGCAGTGCTCAGTGATTCACAATCCAACAACAGGCCACAGCAGTCCATCTACCCTACCGACGCCCCACACCGAACCCAGGGTTATTGTGCAGTTCGGCCCCTAGCGGACCCCCATGGTAACGTCTCATGCCAAACGAGTGTAGCCCTAAATGTTTGCGTGGCAGGGTATTTATGGAGTACCCGTAAGTGGAAACGAAGTTCCCACAGCAATCGCCGACTCAAGGCAACTGAGGCGGAATAGGGGAAACCAGCCCACATTCGCCGAGGTAGATGGAAATTCGCCTCAAAAACCATCCTGAGTCTGGCCGGCACACCAGACCTCGACACTAATCCGCCGGGCGGATTCGTGCTAGATACCGGCACCCCTTCGCGCTCGGGAAGCAGCGCGTTAGACGGCACAGCTACTTACACAACAGTCCAATAGCTTTCTTGGGCTCAATTTTACCACCCAGTGTTAATCATAATATGTATTCTGAGTGAGATATTCTGACCTCATGTGGATGTTGAAAGCGAGTCGGGTCAAATGTCACGTAGTGACCAGCGGTCTTACATCAAAATTGGGAGGAAGCATGTGGCTAGCGACCTTCTGCGGCAGAGAGGCTGCCTGCTAGAGCAGCGGCGTGAACGTTGCGACCGCCTCAGCAAGCGCGGCTCCATCTGCAGGCGGCTGTTACACCCGGAAACTCTTCAGCGTATCACTGAATGTGGGCAGCGCAGGTGATGGTGGCGTGCGTATCCAGCCCGGACATCACGTGCTTTTTAAAATGAAATTGCAATTGTTCCTATTCTGTCCTACGACACATACAATGTAAATATTAAACGTGACAATTTTAAGCTGGTATTTTAAACTTAAGGCATGTTTCCATCTTGGTTTTTATACTTAAAGCACAATTTGTGTTGGGTTCGAAACGCAGCGTAAGTGACCTGGCAATCATGGAGGCCATCCCAGTGAACTGTGACGTCACAGTTTTTAACTTAGAAAAAGTGGCCGTCTTCCACCTGACAAGTGGCCAGCTTGATTTCTATACACAGCAGAAGTGAACTGACAACCATACAGGCTGTTCCAGTATCGCCTGGTCCGCCATATTGGATTTGACACGTGGCTATCTTGGATTCTGTACTTGGACTAAGTGACCTAGCAGCCGTGAAGGCTGTTCCAGTATCCGCGGGTCCTACATCTTGGATTTGACGAGCGGCTGTCTTGGATTCTGAAGTCACGGGGGTAAATCCAGTAAGACTGGGTGCCTGTATTTGCCATATCACATTTTATACTGAATACAAGTGACATAATTCCACCATCATGGATTCTTTGAATTTCCTGCCAGTTTATACGTAGGACAATTGGGCTGGGACCACCATCTTGGACTTATTAATTACCTGTAATTTTTTTTATTTCACGCCATTTTATACTCAGGGCAATTGACCTAAGTCCATTAAGATGTGAAAGCCTTGAAGGGAGATTTGTGGCGAGGAATCTGCTGATAACGAATGACGTCACTGAGTGCCATCATTGATGATGTGAGAGGCGTGAAACACAGTGATTTCCCTACTGCAGCTGTACCGATTACGAAATGGGAATGAGCGTACGGCATTGAGGGCCGGGACTACCACATTCGGGGAAGTTCGGAAACCGAGGGCAGGTACTCATTGCATTAGACGTCACATTGGGCGACTTACGCGTCGGAGATGGGGATGAAATGATGATAAGCCGAGAAAATCTCCTGCCTCAGCCGGGCTGAGTAGTCGCTTCATTGGCGAAGCCCTTAAATCATAATCCATCGTATATGGAGTGCAAATATAACATGTTGATGGGGTCCCTACAATTCTTCATTCGAAAGAAGACGATGTGAAATACACTGATGATTTATGACCTCCACTAAGCCCCAAATCGGAGATCCGCAAGAGGTTATAAATTGGGAGATACGCTTTCTTCCCAATATATCCACTGTTTTCTTGGGGGTCTCCACCACCAGCTGAGCATTGACTCTACCAGGGATGAACGTACACCCCCTCTAAGCTAGTCTGGACTTTGCAGAATAGTCAAAATTAGGCCCAAGAACTGTTTCGTTGAGAGGCTCCATAAGAAGCCTGCATATTGGAACTCTCATGCACTGACGTACCCGCCTCCGTGCTTGTGTACGCTTTGCAGGAAATCGTGTAAGTGCTAAAAGACGAGACATTCCGTACCGAATTTGATGTGCTCTCTACTTCATACCCTACTGGTGAGGCGTAGGGCGATAGCTGTGTGGCCAATATCCACATTCAATATCCAACCAGAATTTCACAAACCCACGGGGTTAATTAAATAATTACACTAAAACATATGTTAAGCTACACAGTCGAACGCTAACTGAAGAGCTTCGAGGCCATAACAATAAAATAACAAATTATGTGACTGCAATTCTGCAGACGCCATCAAACCACAATACAAAAGTGGCCGAGCGGTTCTAGGCGCTTCACTCTGGAACCACGCTGCTGCTATGGTCGCAGGTTCGAATCCTGCCTCGGGCATGGATGTGTGTAATGTCCTTAGGTTAGCTAGGTTTAAGTAGTTCTACGTTATAGGGGACTGATGACCTCAGATGTTAAGTCCAATAGAGCTTAGAGCCATTTGAACCATACAATACAAAATCTTCTAATAATAAACAGGAAAGTAAAAACGAGCCAGTTGTCATTTATACGGCGGTAATATGTGTTAAACTCTTGTATAGAAACAAAAGCGAATACTACACAGCTCAAAGGCAGACAGTCGAAAGAAATGACCTTACTGGCGTAAAAAATTGAATAACAGTCGCGAAATGTTAGTATGTGGCTGTGTTTCAACCCTTAACTATGTTCTTAAGCTGTCTTTCGTGAAAAATCGATCAATCAAACAGGTTACACCATTAGCATTGCCGTGCTCCATTGCAAGGCATAAACGGCAGAGTTCTGAGACGGACACTCAGAACCGCCGTACAGATGTGTTTTGAATGGTGAGAAGAACGAATACAAACACAAATGGGCTTACTTTGAAAACAACCACTACAAACTACATTTAAGTGGTAAAATGGTAAATACAAAAATTTGTGGCCTCTCGCTTCTTTTGTCTCAGACCTCGTACCTGATGATTTCCGGTGGAACGAGACAGCACGTGTACAGTCCACGTATCGCCCACTGCCGCTCCGTTGATCAATGTTGAGAAAACTTGAAATGCCACAGCTTTAGGACATAGTTTGTAAGAAATTACTGTCGGCTTCTGCTAAAATTGGAACCAGCCTTCCAGCTTCTCTGTCTTGACCGTGGCCTAGGCAGTAGGTTTCATTCCCAACCGCCAGGAATAATTTAGCACATAATTTGGATTAGTCACAGTTAAAATAATAAACTGTGCTATTAGAAGTCCTGGTGGGAGATTATACCGCTACTGAGATAAGAGCTGTATTCAGACTCATTTTAGCTATATACATTATCACGACTAGAAAGCATTAAAGCGATTAAAATGATTGCTCATCAGCACTCAGTAGTTTTCCTTAAGGTTCTCTGCCTTCAGCAGTCAGGTAAACTTCTACAGACATGGTACCTAAATTTCAGACTGATTTGGCCTGAAAGCTAACTACATTGATGATGGAAGCATGTGTTGTTCCCTCGAATAAGAAAAAGTAGTTACTGTGGCTGTTTTTCTCTGGTGCTATTTAAAACACCAACACCCAAGACAAGACGGTTGACCGATCACTGTGGCACTACGTAGGTTTCCAGGTTCTGGCGACACTTTACTTCAGCTTGCAGGTGTAATCCTGTGCATGGTTGCAGGCGAGTTATTACAAATACGTTATTTTATCTGAAAACACTACCCTGTCAATAATTTGTACCTTAGTAATGCGTTATGTCTATGCTCACAAAAATCATGAAAAAATACTCCTGTGGAAGACCGTTATATTATTGTCATCTCTCAGTCGTCATTAAAATACACACATTATAACTATGCAAATGCCAGCACTAATTAATTAATAAACAGTTTACATTAATCTGTAACGTCGATAGTTTCTAACAATCCGAACTATGAAACTTAGATATCGTCACACTTTGGGATGTGGTATTACCAGTAAAATATCGAAAAAATATGTCTTACACTCATACGTCTTGGTAAACAACCGATTACTAACACGAGCACCCTTGTTTCTTTTTTAAGAAGGCAGAATAAAAAATGAAAGGCGATTACCTGTGCAAAAAAAAGTGAAACACTTCACTGGGCATGTAGTACCTAAGAACATCTGATTTTTCTATTTTTCCAGTTCATGTTATGGATAAAGATTTGAAGCAAACGTATTCAATACTTTAAGAGCAGGAGCCGTTATTATATGTAATTCGACCTACAGCCATAATACATGGGGTGAAAAACTGAACGATCGTATCCGATGAGTTTAGGTGGAGAAAGACATGCAAGACATACAAGGTGTGTCAGAAAATAATGAGACTGATTTTTTTACCTTCCAAAGTTTTATTGTTTTTGAATAACAGTTTTGATCCTTTTAAAGCGGTTCCCTTCGGCAGCTGTACACAGGCGGAGTCGTTGTTTCCAGCGCTGAAAGGCTTCAACCGGTAGGACCTTCAACATGTCGATCATAGTCCAGAAATGACGAACTTTTAAGATATTTTTCTATTTCGGGAAAAGAAAAACGTCAGAAGGACTCATATCAGGTGAACGGAGGAGCTGTGGAACAACAGGAATGCTTTTGAGGTCACAAATTTTGTGATGGAAGTACCCATTTGACATGGGACGTTGTCATGACGCAGCATCCACATGTCTTTAATGTCCGGTCTCATATGATCCACCATTTTCCTAAGCTTTTCAAGGACATCATTTTAAAATACTTGGTTGATGGTTTGTTCTAGAAGAAGAATCTCTCGAGAACACGACCAAGTTCGAGGTTTTCATCGGTTTTTGAAGTTGAAGGTTTCCCTGGGCGAGGTTCAGCTTAGCGTGTTCTCAGCCATCCAAAAATGATTTG
Organism: Schistocerca americana; assembly: GCF_021461395.2. Taxonomy (NCBI): domain Eukaryota; kingdom Metazoa; phylum Arthropoda; class Insecta; order Orthoptera; family Acrididae; genus Schistocerca; species Schistocerca americana. The sequence goes on along the minus strand of NC_060126.1, from coordinate 408,118,534 downwards.
TGCCAGCAAAAAACTTGTGCTCTTGTTGTATAACGAATCTTTCCCATAGTTTTCGAAGGCCGCCCCCGCCGAATCGCGTAGTTTATCCCAACACTTGACTGCGTTATGATAAATTTGCAAATTTTATAACAGTGAAATACACTGAAAAGCCAAAGAAACTGGTACACCTGCCTAATATCGTGTAGGGCCCCAACGAGGACGTATAAGTGCCGTAACACGATGTGGCATGGACTCGACTAATGTCTGAAGTAGTGCTGGAGCAAATTGACACCATGAATAAAGAGCAAGCCGGCCGCGGTGGTCGTGCGGTTGTAGGCGCTGCAGTCCGGAACCGCGGGACTGCTACGGTCGCAGGTTCGAATCCTGCCTCGGGCATGGATGTGTGTGATGTCCTTAGGTTAGTTAGGTTTAAGTAGTTCTAAGCTCTAGGGGACCGATGACCTAAGATGTCAAGTCCCATAGTGCTCAGAGCCATTTGAACCATTTGAGCCAATAAAGAGCACAAGGTGTTGGAGATCCCTTCGGAACAGCACGCTGCAAGGCATCCCACATATGCTCAATAGTGTTCATGTCCGGGGAGTTCCGTGGCCAGCCGAAGTGTTTAAACTTCAAAGATGTTCCTGGAGCCATTCTGTGGCAATTCTGGACGTGTGGAGTGTCGCATTGTCTTGCTGAACTTTCCCAAGTCCGTCGGAATGCACATTGGACATGAATGGATGCAGGCGATCAGACAGGATGCTTACGTATGTGTCACCTGTCAGAGTCATACCTAGACGTATCCCGGGTCCCATATCACTCCAACTACATACGCCCCACACCATTGCAGAGCCTCCACCTGCTTGAACAGTAACTCGCTGACATGAAGGGTCCATGGATTCATGAGGTTGTCTCCATACCCGTACACGTCCATCCTGTCGATACAATTTGAAAAGAGACTCGTCCGACCAGGCAACATGTTTCCAGTTATCAACAGTCGGGCCCAGGCGAGGAGTAAAGTTCTGTACCGTGCAGTCACCAACATTACACCAGTGGGCCTTCGGCTCCGAAAGCTCATATCGATGATATTTAGTTGAATGGTTCGAACGCTAACACTTGTCGATGGCCCAGCAATGAAAACTGCTGCAATTTGCGGAAGGGTTGCACTCCTGTCACGTTGAGCGATTTTCTTCAGCCGTCGTTGGTCCCTTTCTTGTAGGATCTTTTTCCGGCCGCAGCGATGTCGGAGATTTGAAGTTTTACCGAATTCCTCATATTCTCGGTACACTCGTGAAGTGGTCGTACGAGAAAATCCCCACTTTAACGCTACCTCGGAGATGCTGTGTCCCATCGCCCGTGGGCCGACTATAACACCACGTTCAGACTCACTTTTGATAACCTGACCTTGTAGCGGCAGTAACCGATTTAACAACTGTGCCAGACACTCGTTGTCTTATACAGGTGTTGCCGACCGCACTGCCGTATTCGTCCTGCTTACATATCTCTGTATTTTAATAAGCATGGCTATAGCATTGTCTTTGGCGCTTGAGTGTTTTACAGTTTAGTCTCCTGCCATCACAATGAAATGCCATTAGCAGCCACGGACATGCCCTACAGACGGCAACGCAGTTACTTAAGTTTAAAGTTCCGCCAAATCATAAGTGGGCGGATAATGAAACGCTAAAATTTTCCATCAAAGCGGACCTACACATTCGATGAGACTGAAATGGTTCCGTATCTTTCGATCAGCAACAGCAGGAGGCGGACTGCTAAATATAACAGGTAATTCCGATCGGCTGCCGGCGTCAGGCGGTGCTGTCGCTGAATGAACAAAGACTTCCGCCCAGCTGAAGGCCGGCCAACGGTCCGCGACACCAGACGGTACCGCAGCTACTGGAGGCCGCGACACGCGGTGACGTCACCCACAGAACGGACCTACGGAGACTGACCACGTAGAGGTGCACAGCTACCCCGTCACCAGCCATTTCAGACAGTTCCCGACTTGCGCCATCACTGATACCTCCATGTAACCCCCAGATACTTTTCGTTTGCAATCTTATACGACCTGGTATTACACTGACGCATATCGTTACACCACAAATACGTTGATCGAAAGCTACCAAAGATCATTATTTCCATACCTATGGGTTAAGTTAGTGAAAATTTCATTCTTGTGTGAGCTCATTTTCAGTATTTTCGATAGAAAAAAAAGCCCTTTCTACAGATGAAGATTGGTGTGATTACATGGTGGCTACTAGGGGTTCATCTACGGTAATGGAAATTTTCAGCTGGAATCGCAACCCAATTGTCACACTGCTCACATATCGGGGAGCAATTATGCCAAGGGATATGAAATGGCACAAGTACAAGCTGTCCGAGGCGCACCTTCTTAATTAGAAACACTTACACTGAACATAATAAATTATCCAGACTATTTTGTTAGGTGTTAGATACTAAATTATCTGTGGCATTTTAGTATTTATAATACCTGGTAGGTAGGTGCTCAGAGAGTGCACAAAATAAAGTTACGATTGTGGAGGGGCCGTAAGCAGTTACTTTGAGTTGCACAATCAAACACACAACTTCATTTTTCTAAGAACCACTTATTTACACAACCCAAAACCACCCCAAAAACAAGACCGGCTGAAGGCCTGGCTTAGAAATAAAAAGTAATTATAAATAGCAGGGAAAATTAAAAAAAACCATGCAATTGAAAATAATTAGAGCTGAAGGCCTACACTACACGTCTGAAGGACAAATATAATTAAAACACATTAATAAATAATTATTCTAAGCAAGAAATTTCTTTTTCAACGAAAGCCTAATTAAAGAAATATTAACTTATTGCATGGCTGAAGGCCACAAACAAATTTGAAACAACGGCTGAAGGCCTGAACAACAAGTCAGACAAACAGTTTAAAATAAACCCCTTCCTTCTTATAAAAAATTTTCCTTTAAAGAATACACATGGCTGAAGGCCTTGTTGAGAGAGGTTCACGTAAATCCTCGGCTGAAGGCCACACATTACACATCGAACAACTAGTGACTTAGGGCCTGGATTACAAACAATTTCAGATAGAACAAATTTTAAAGGAAATTTTATTTAAATAAAATCAATCTTCAAAATTTTAATTTAAAATGGCTGAAGGCTTTTATCTAAAATTTAAAGAGAACTAAATTAATACACAGCCGAAGGTATTGCACAATACTTCAAACTAAACTGAAAATCAGAATGTAAAACAAACAGAACAAGTGGTGCTCAGAAGTGTTCCAAGGGTCGGCCTGAGAAGGTAGCTCAAACGTAAGGGGAGGTGAGACAGGCAGCCAAGAGTTGAAGTTAAATAATCCGATGGCAACCCAAACTAGGGACGGCCCAAGGACCAACGAACAATTTACCAATTCCCTTCCATCCGACCGACGGCACAACGATGGAAAATATCGACCGAGAACGAGGGTACGAACAGTACTACGTCTTCAGAAATTGGCGTCTAAAAACACCCAAGGGAACAATAACCACTTTAAGAAAAATATGAACCATACAACTTACAAGGTTGTCGAACTACATGCCGTGCCAGACAGCATCAACACGAGAAGGAAAGTTACAATGTCGGAAAACTAAGCTAGCGACCAGGGCAGGTAACTGGGGCTGGTGCAAGTAACAGTCAATTTAATAACTAATCAAAATATAGGAAGATGGCTCTAAGATTTCGCGGACTCCAACACATCATACGTTGCTGCTAGCCCGAACGGCCCAGGGAGCAACAACCGCAAATGAACGAAGAGATGTCACAATCAGTGTCCAGGTTGGGTGGGCAACGAACTTTGTCACTCTCGCAGCTAGCGCTTCACAATCCGACAGCGCGTGCACGCCGCCAGCGGTCTCGGCCTGGCCACGAGCCACGGAGACTTCCTCGCTGCTCCGTCCCTACCGACTGACCACTACACACACACACACACACACCACCACCACCACCCGGAAATACTAGAGGTCACACCAAAGACAGTACGACAGTACTCAAGGAGGCTAGACAGCAACTTTGTTACGCCAGTAAGTAACGAAGAAACAAGAGCCCACTCGATGTGACAAAATGCCAAAGAACAAACGGCATGAACGCTAGCCGCTCACTGCTCAGTATCAAGTTAATTTTTTTTTTTTTTTCATGAGCTGAAAATCCGAAGAAACTGAAAGATCTCCAAATAACCGAAAATGGGAACGAACGCTTAAAAAGTATAAACCATATGGTGGTATGCAGAACTAGGGTCCATTACTAAAGTTCATCATTTTCGTACAGAACAGCACAGAAACCTGCCCCTCTCCTCAACCCCCAATGTCAAGAGAATTTATGCATGGAAAGCAGCGTTTCTACAGACAGGATCTATCCCTAAAAGAGATGGTGGATTATCAAGAACATCAAGGAAGACTGGAAATCGCGTTTCAGGTGCGTTTGGAAGAAGTCGCAAGACATCCGTTCGTATTGCGTAACCCGAGCTTGGTGTCCCAAAATCAACTATACACGATGTGCAACACAAGAGCCTAAAATTTTATGCAGACAGAGGACAACTGTTATGTGAGGTGAAACTCGACGATAAACCCAAATGGGAGCGTATGCTGAAGACATTGTTCAGCGCATCCGATGAGGCAACCTTTCACCTCAGTGGATTGTTCAACAGACACATTGTGCGAATTTGTGGTAGTGAACGTCCTCATGCGACCATGGAGTATTTGCGAGACAACCCAATAGTTGACATTTAATGCGACTTAATGGAGGATGAAATTTTGGATCATCATCTTTACAGAGACAACTATCACTGGTAACTCGTATCTTGATATGTTAGTTAATTTTGTATCGCCTCAGACACACTGTCATTTGGAAATATCATAATGCATTGAGTGACGAATTCCCACAAAGATGGTGTGGGAGATCTGTGATTCCTCTTCTTAGAGATGTCCACTCTTCTCATGAAATACATACTGTGTTATTCCTTAATGCATTAGCCACATATTTAGCGAACGTCAAGTACGTCTCATCCTTCCTCAGTACTTCAGTATTTCACTTCCTTTAAAATTGACTCTTCTGTAGAAACTACTTCTCATCATCGCTAAATTGTGATCTGAGTCTATATCGGCTCCTGGGTAGCCTACACCTTATAATCCAATTACTGATTTCGGTGTCTCTGTCTTACCATGCAATAATCCAGCTGGAATCTTCCCGTGTCTCCAGTACTTTTCCACGTATAGCTGCTTCTCTCTCTTTTTTTTTTTTTTCCTTACAGAATATACGCTACTACTAACTGAAATTCATTGCAGAACTCAGTCTTTCACCACACTAATTTCTACTAACAAGCCCATATTTTCCCGTAATCCTTTCTTCTACTCCTTCTCCTAAAATCGCATCACAATCCTCCGTTATTTTCATCTCCCTTTACATTCTGAACTGTCCGTTCAGGATCCTCATAATACTTGATCTCTTTCTTCATCTTCTACTTGAGGTGCCGGCATATGTACCTGAACTTCTGTCGTCGGCGGTGGTCTGCTGTCGATTGTGATGGAAACCACGCAGTCACTGAATCGTTCACAGTAACTCACACTCTGTCCTACCTTCCCATTCATAATGAACCCTACTGCCGTTTTCTGCAACTGTTTATGTTACCCTATACTCATCCGACCAGGAATCCTTGTCTTTTTCCCGCTTCACTTCGCTGAGCCCCACTACAAATACTGTATATTGAGACAGCGATTCATTTTTCATATTTTTTAGCTTCCCTACCACGTTCAAACTTCTGATATTCCTAGCTCCGACCAGTAGAATGTACCCTTTCGCTCATTATTGCATCTTTTTTTCATGGTCACCTCCCCAATGGCAGTGCCTTCCCAGAGATCCGAAAGGGGGAATAATCCGGAATCTTTATCGATGGAGAGATGATCACTACACTTTTTCAGGTCACATATCCTTGGCTACACATTACGTCTCTTCGATGAAGTGGTTTCCATTGCCTTTTACAACGTCATGCTGTTGATCATTGCTGATTCATCCGCCTCTTAGGGACAGTTTCCCACCCCAAGGGCAAGAGTGTGCCCTGGACCTCCGTCTGCCAATGACACAAAAGGCTGACTTCTTATGCCGTAAGTCTTCGGCCGTAATTGCTAATAATATTCATTCAGGATTAAAGCTGTGAGGACTCAGTACATATTGATTACTAGTCAAAGCCACTACCACTTCACCACTGGTCCAACTCCTTCAGCTTTCAGCTTAAGGCGACAGATTTAGAAGACAAGTACCATAAATGGTATTAAATTTTTAAAAAGCCAGAAAGAGATATCGTAATCGATAAACCGGTAGTTATAAAATTTTGAAAGAATATTGGTGTACATGAATACTGGGATATAAACAGACTAGGTACACGGTGATAATAAAAACACAATTATCACGATGTATAGTCTTCTCTTGTCGTGATACCACCTGAAGCACGGAAAATCACTCCAGCAGATGGCGGTTCGACAGGAGAGATGGTAGTTTATTGTGTATATTCAATATAATCCGCTCTAGGTCGCTATATCCCGAAGTATTTCGAACAAAATTAAGAATCGGCTTGACATAAATAATCCTTTATCTTCCCGTTCTGAAATACTGTTTGGAATGTATGAATATTGGATCTAGATCAAGCGTTTTGAAATTCTGTGAAGATCTGCGTAGCCTTATGTGTTCCTATAGCTCTTTTTTTCCTCAAAAAAGTTCTCAAAATGATTTCATGTGTCTGATGCCTGCAAAGTAAACACATGCGATATTTTTTTCTAAAATGATTTCACTCAAAACATGCATCTTAAAGTGTCCATATTTTACGCCGTTTTGTCAAAAGCTAATGTTTTAACATAGAATAGAAAACACTGTTCAGTTACACTTTCATTGACAACGTTGTCAGTTCTTTTCCGTATTGCGTTAAACCACCAAAATATGTGTAGGATTACCAATTCTGAATGACTAGTGAATCTTCGTCTTCTTTCATTTTCATATACATTTACGTGAAAATGTATATTATATGTATGTATAAACGTAATGTACTGAATTATTGTATTTCACATGCGATTCACTCTCGCCTCTTCACGCCTGGCGCTATTTGCAGAAACGCCCTCTTTGAGACATAACTGGTGATCAGCCCCATGGGTGCACCCTGTCTCGCCTTTTAACTGTTGACTGATAAAAAACTTCTCATCAATAGTAATTATATTCCTGGGATTACCATATATGATGCCTCGCATGGAATTGATGGCATCTCCAACAAAGTACTAAAAGCTTGTTCCTGACAGATAAGTTGGATTCTCAGCCACATATGTAATAGCTCACTGAAAAGGAATATTTTTTCTGATAACCTAAAATATGCACGTGTTCAACCATTATATAAACAGGTGGTAGGTCTGATGCCAGCAACCATTTTACTTCTGACACCGTTATCCCAAATTCTTGAAAAAGTATTGTATTCAAGAATAGTTTCACATATTTGCAAAAATAAAGTACCTACTAACAAAATGTAAGTTTGGTTTTTCAGAAAGGTTTTTCAACAGAAAATGCTGTATGTACTTTCATTAGAATTTTTTGTGATCTCTCAAAGGCTTTTGACTGTGTGAAAGCTTAAGTATTATGCTACAAGTGGGACAGTGCACAAACAGTTTAATTCATATTTAACTGGAAGAAAGCAAAACGTTCAAATTAACAGAACAGATAGTCTGAAAAAATCAGTTGAGTCCTCTAATGGGGGAATTATCAAGAACGATGTGCCAAAGGCCTCAGTCTTGGATTCCTTATTGTTCTTAATATATATTAATGAACTGTCACTTGTATTCACCAAGATGTGAAGCTAGTTCTTTTTCCTGTTGATATTAGTGTAATAATCATACTCAACAAAAAAAGGAAATTGTAAATAATGCCTTTCAGAAAATTATTAAGTGGTTCTCTGCAAATGCGTTCTCATTACATTTTGATGAAACATACTATATACAGGTCTGTACAGCAAATGGCATAACACCATTGATAAATATACAATTTGAACAGAAGTCTGAAGCTAAGGCAGAGTATTCCAAATTTTTGGGTGCGTGCTTGATGAGGTACTGAACTGGAAGAAACACACTGGTGATCTGCTGAAACGTTTGAGTTCAGCTACTTATGCTTATTTCTTTAGATTATCTCTTGCAGAGAATCAGGAGAGGCTTCTCTCACTTAAAGAAGTTTTTCTTAATCCAAGCCTATCACCTTATTACGTGCAATGACACACGTTGTTAGAGAAATCTAACGCCTTCCTTTTGTATCTCCTTTTAGGAGTTTCGAGCACGACATAAAACCTATATACAGGGTGACAAATGGAGTCAAACATCAACATTATGTCATTTACTAGCTATTTCTCTCAGTGTGTTTCATTTTCGACTACTTTATACACTGTCTTCCTGGATGTCTACATCTGTTGTTTCGTTGACCACAAGACATTTGTGTTGGTGTGGTTTCCAGCTTCCCAGCTTTCGTGATAATGGCGTACGATGTTATAATCAGCTGTGCCCCACAAACTAAATCAGATTATCGTTGATTACAGTTGATTTTTAATGAAGCCTTCAGAAGTAGTTAACTGCAGTAACGCTCGCCTACCTCTACCCACCCCTCCGCGTCTCCTCACCACACCCTCGATTCCTTAAGGAACTGAGTCCAGTGCATAAAATGTCACATATTCCAAAGATATAATTTTGCAGGTACCTTTAGTGGTATCATGGGCGGTGTCTGCAAAATGTGTTGCGAATAGAGTTAGTAATAAAGAGGAAATAAATTGAAACGTCATGCCTCAAGCGACAGTTTCACTGCATGAACAGCGAAAATGAAGTAAGCGATAAACATTTTTCCTTTCATTATCTTGTGGGTGTTTCTTCGAGAATAAGTTCAAATGGTTCAAATGGCTCTGAACACTATGGGACTTAACTACTGCGGTCATCAGTCCCCTGGAACTTAGAACTACTTAAACCTAACTAACCTAAGGACATCACACACATCCATGCCCGAGGCAGGATTCGAACCTGCGACCGTAGCAGTCGCGCGGCGAGAATAAGTATCAAAAAAGTTTACAGTGATGCGTGTCAACGGATTCATACAGTTTATAACATAAATACTTGACTTACATCTGTTAAACCTTTACGTTTAGATTGTACCTCTTAATGAGCAAGTTATGAAAGCATTTCAAGTTTTTAAGTTCGTTCGATAATTATATTAAATACTGAAAACGAAATTTTTGTTGGCGGTGACGCAAGGAACACTGGGACTGGACGAACGAAGAGTGGAGTCGCGTGTTCTTTTCAGATGAGAGCAGATTCACTCTGAGCAGTGGTTTTAGACTTATCCTAATATTGTGAGACGTTGGAACACGTCATGCACCCAGGAATATTGTCGACCATGGTCATCTTAGTAATCCAGGTGTTATTGTGTGGAGATGCATAGTGTAGTGACCTCCAAATGTCTGAATACGGTACACTCAGTGATCAACGTAATCCTGATACTAGACTCCTTCCCTATGTGCACCTTTTCAGGAGCGCACTCGGTTCTCCCGTCATTTTTATGGATAACAATGCGCGGCCGCTTCGAACAATGCAGGTGTATCAGCGCTTGCAGCACGAGGATACCTGCATCTAAATCTACGTGGGGGAGTTGGAAAACAAATTTCACCTTTCGACTATGGTTAGAGTTGTATGTGAAAGGAAAAAATAAGAGAATGAGACATTAAAGATAATACATATCTTTATTTTTCTACGTAATGTCCAAGTTCATTGAGGCATTTGTCATACCACTTTACAAGCTTCAAAAAGCCTTCAAGGAAAAAATCAGGGCGTTGCATACGGAAGAAGCGTTGAACAGTTTGTTTGACGTCAGCATTGCTGCCAAAGTGCCTTCCTCCGAGAATCTTCTTCAAAGCAGGAAACAGAAGGAAGTCACTTGGAGCGAGATTCGGATTGCAAGGCTGATTAAGTGTAGGCGCTCCCAACCAAGAGTTGCAATATGGTTTTGCGTTGCCGTCGCCGTGTGTGGTCTCGCATTGTTATCCAGCAGCAGAACGCCAGATCTGAGAAGGCCAGGCCGCTTTTTCCGAATCACTTCTTTCATTGTCAACAGAGTGGCACAGTACAGCACAGCATTGATGGTTGCATCCTCTAGAAAGTCCAGCAGCAAAACTCCTTTGGCGTCCCAGAAAACGGTGAGTAGCACTTTACCTGCAGACGGAGTGCTTTTGAACTTCTTTCGGACAAGTGATGACGGATGTTTCCACTCCATGGATGCGGTCTTCGATTTGGGCATGTGGCGGTGTACCCACGTTTCATCCCCCCTCACAATCCGAAACATGGTAACGCACGAGCTGTTCCAGGCTGAACGTCATGTGTTGTTCCATGTGTGTTGGGGTCAGCTGGCGGGACACCCATCGTGCTGACACCTTCCTGTATCGAAGAATGTCATGGATGATCTTGCGAGCTTGCTCATCTCCGATTCCAAGTTCTGCCGCAACTCAATCGATGGTGATACGCCGGTTCGCTTTAATCATGTCATCCAGCTTTCTGACATGTGAATCTGTAGTGGCCGTGCGCGTCCGTCCAGGTCTCTGTACGTCCTGCACTTGCTGACGCCCATCACCGAATTGCTGGCACCATCTCTGCACCATTTGCCTCGACATCACACCTGACCCATACATAACAAGGCGATTATGAACTTCTGTGCCTGATACTCCATGTGCCCATTCATAGCGGATAACAGCATTCACTTCCGCCTTTAACCACGACTCCAAAACGCACCTTCTCTCCATAGCTCCGGGAAAAGATTGAGCGGCTGGCCTCCACTTTGCGCCGGCACTGCGACAGCGCCATCTGCTTGATCGCGGTCGACCTCTACCCAGTGGTGTATCGGTGTCGGTGTCTTGCACGTGCGCGTTCCCCTGCAGTGTCGTCTTTCGTCCATATCACACAACTCTGCCCACAGTCGACAGGGAAAACTTAGTTTCCAACTCCCCCTCGTACATAGATACTCCGCAAGCCACCGTACGGTGCGTGACGGAGGGTACCCTATAGCACTGCTGGTCGTGTCCTTTCCTGTTCGAGCCCCCAGACACAACGAGGGAAAAACAGCTATCTGTTTACCTCCATATGAGCCCTAATTTCACATACCTTGTCTTTTTGGTTCTTACGCGAAGTGTACGTTGGCGGTTGTACGATCGTTCTGCAGTCAGCTTCAAATGCCGCTTCTCTAAATTTTCTAAATGTGTTCCCCGAAATGATCGTCACGTCCGTCCAGGGATTCCCATTTGAGTTCCCGAAGCATCTCTGTAACACTTGCATCTTGTTCGAACCTACCGATCACAAATCTAGCAGCCCGCCTCTGAATATCTTCCATGCCTTCCTTCCTGTTGCGGGTATTTAAGAATAGGCACAGTAGCGTCCTTACAGATGAACCGCATTTCCCCAAAATTCTCCTTGTCGACAATTCGCCATCGCTACCACAAAACTCACATGTTCATTCCATTTCATATCACTTTGCAACGTTACGTCCAGATATTCAAACGGCGTCACTGCGTCAAGCAAGATAGTACAAATGCTGTATCCGAACTTACGGGCTCGTTTTTCCTACTCATCGGTATTGACTTACATTTCTCTACATCAAGAGTAAGCTGCCATTCATCACACCAACTATAATTTTTTGTAAGTCATCTTGTAACAACTACTGTCATTGATCTTCGACATTTTCCCGTAAGCCACAGCACCATAATCAAACAACCACAAGTTATTGCCCACCCCGGCCGCTAGAACATTCATGTACGAGTATGTAGGATATAATAGCGGTCCTATCACAGTTCCCCTTGCACTCAGCCTAGTGATGCCAATTGAGGAGCTACTCGACCGAATAGTAGCGGCTCCGGTCACAGAAAAACCATCATAGCGACCGGGAGAGCAGTGTGCTGACCACATGCCCATCCTATCCACATCCTCAGCTGAGGATGATACGGCGGTCGGATGGTCCCGATGGGCCACTTGTGGTCTGAAGACGGAGTGCTTTTTTTATCACAGTTCCCCTGTGTGAATGGACTGGCCTGCCTGTTCCCCTCCATTTAAATCCCGTCGACCACGCATGGGATGCAGCGGGGAGATGTATTTCTTCACGTACACGTGCACCAAATGTGGTGTCCTGCCCCCTCGCCACGTATAGGGCGCCTAAAGGATGCTGCTTTCTCCGATAGCTAAACAACAATTCAGCCAAATCACATTGACGGTTTTTATTACAATGGAAATGGAAATGCCGTGTGGCTACGGCCTCCACTCGAGTCGACCGTTCGTCTGATGCAAGTCTTTCGAGCTGACGCCACGTTGGCGACTTGCGTGTCGATGGGGATGAAATGATAAGGACAACACAACACCCAGTCCCCGAGAGGAGAAAATCTCCAAACCAGCCGGAAATCGAATCCGGGCCGTTAGGTATGACATTCCGTGGCGCTGACCACTCAGCTACCAGGGGCGGATTTTATTACAATAAAGTAGATTGACAATATAAGCAAATGGCGACATACAAATAATCAATGTCTTTCGCTGTATACAATGTCCATACAAGTAATTCACACAAGGTCGAATGGATCACTAATGACGGCTGTTCTAGTGCCGCTCTTCTAGTGCGTGGTTTCTAGTCCGAGTCTGCTACTGCGCGTCTGCTAGTGCCCGGCTTCTACTGTCTGGCCGAGGCCTTTTTCTTTGTGGCAGTGTACTATTACACAGTGTCACCGGTTCAGATCCCGTCCAACTGTCTCAGTGAGCAAGTAGTAGGAGACTCAAAGAAACGCCTGAATGACAGCCGAGCATAACGTATATCGAGAGGTTGTAACAATGGAAAATTGTACTGAAATGCAGGAGGATCTGCAGCGAATTGACGCATGGTGCAGGGAATGGCAATTGAATCTCAGTGTAGACAAGTGTAATGTGCTGCGAATACATAGAAGGAAAGATCCCTTATCATTTAGCTACAATATAGCAAGCCAGCAACTGGAAGCAGTTAATTCCATAAATTATCTGGGAGTACGCATTAGGAGTGATTTAAAATGGAATGATCATATAAAGTTGATCGTCGGTAAAGCAGATGCCAGACTGAGATTCATTGGAAGAATCCCAAGGAAATGCAATCCGAAAACAAAGGAAGTAGGTTACAGTACACTTGTTCACCCACTGCTTGAATACTGCTCACCAGTGTGGGATTCGTACCAGACAGGGTTGATAGAAGAGATAGAGAAGATCCAACGGAGAGCAGCGCGCTTCATTGCGGGATCATTTAGTAATCGCGAGATGATAGATACACTCCAGTGGAAGACACTGCAGGAGAAACGCTCAGTAGCTCGGTACGGGCTTTTGTTGAAGTTTCGAGAACATACCTTCACCGGGGAGTCAAGCAGTATATTGCTCTCCCCTACGTATATCTCGCGAAGAGACCATGTGGATAAAATCAGAGAGATTAGAGCACACACAGAGGCATACCGAGAATCCTTCTTTCCACGAACAATACGAGACTGGAATAGAAGGGAGAACCGATAGAGGTACTCAAGGTAACCTTCACCACACACCGTCAGGTGGCTTGCGGAGTATGGATGTAGGCGTAGATGTAGAAGGTGTAGCGGTAGAACTTTAAATTCCGTGCCACACTCCGACGGTGGAAATACAGAGGAGGGATGCAGTAACGCGCCAACTCTATGGTGAAGGAAAAAAGTGTCTGGACGAGAACAGGCCGCTGCCAGTGACTGTACGAAACGGACAGAAAAAAGTGGTCGTATTGGGCCTATAGTCAGTCACAGCCCGAATCCGAGTCCTCCGGGATGGTGAGCGGAACGGGGTGTCACTGCCAGCGCCGTGGAACTGTGGTGCCGATGGTTTGTAGTCCAGCGACCGTCTCACGGAGGGCATCCTCTTTACTGCAGAGTTGGCGAGCCATACGGCGAATGGTCGTCCTCAGAAGGGCCGTATTTGTCTCCTCATGCAGAGTGACCATCCTGGTAAGCGGAGGGGAATGAAGACTCCACAGGAGAAATTCTGAAGGCGCTGGAGCGTCAGAATCCGGGACTTACAAATCGTGGCCCATGCAATGGAATCATACACTATTGGCCATTAAAATTGCTACACCACGAAGATGACGTCCTACAGACGCGAAATTTAACCGACAGGAAGAAGATGCTGTGATATGCAAATGATTATCTTTTCTGAGCATTCACACAAGGTTGGCGCCGGTGGCGACTCCTACAACGTGCTGACATGAGGAAAGTTTCCAACCGATTTCTCATACACAAACAGCGGTCGACTGGCGTTGCCTGGTGAAACGTTGTTATGTTGCTTCGTGTAAGGAGGAGAAATGCGTACCATCACTTTTCCGAGTTTGGTAAAGGTCGGATTGTAGCCTATCGCGATTGCGGTTTATCGTATCGCCACATTTCTGACCACGTTGGTCGAGATCCAATGACTGTTAGCAGAATATGGTATCGGTGGGTTCAGGAGGCTAATACGGAACGCCGTGCTGGATCCCAACTGCCTCGTATCACTAGCAGTCGAGATGACGGGCATCTTATCCGCATGGCTGTAACGGATCGTGCAGCCACGTCTCGATCCCTGTGTCAACAGATGGGGACGTTTGCAAGACAACAACCATCTGCATGAACAGTTCGACGACGTTTTCAGTGGCATGGACTCTCAGCTCAGAGACCATGGCTGCGGTTACCCTTGAGGCTGCATCACAGACAGGAGCGCCTGCGATGTGTACTCAACGACGAACCTGGGTGCACGAATGGCAAAACGTCATTTTCTCAGATGAATCCAGGTTCTGTGTACAATTTCATGATGGTCACATCCGTGTTTGGTGACATCGCGGTAAACGTACATTGGAAGCGTGTATTCGTCATCGCCATACTGACGTATCACCCGGCGTGGTGGTATGGGGTGCCATATGTTACACGTCTCGGTCACCTCTTGTTCACATTGACGGCACTTTGACCAGTGGACTTTACATTTCAGATGTGTTGCGACCCCTGCTTTACCCTTCATTCGATCCCTACGAAACCCTACATTTCAGCAGGATAATGCACGACCGCATGTTGAAGGTCCTGTACGGGCCTTTCCGGATACAGAAAATGTTCGACTGCTGCCCTGACCAGGACATTCTCCAGATCTCTCACCAATTGAAAACGTCTGGTTAATGGTGGCCGAGCAACTGGCTCGTCACAATACGCCAGTCACTACTCTTGATGAACTGTGGTTTCGTGTTGAAGCTACATGGGCAGCTGTACCTGTACACGCCATCCAAGCTCTGACTCAATGCCGAGGCGTCTGAAGGCCGTTATTACGGCCAGAAGTGGTTGTTCTGGGTACTGATTTCTCAGGATCTAAGCACCCAAATTGCGTGAAAATGTAATCATATGTCAGTTCTAGTATAATATATTTGTCCAATGAATACCCGTTTATCACCTGCATTTCTTCTTGGTGTAGCAATTTTAATGCCCAGTATTGTATGTTAGTGAGGATAGGACAACGGAGTGATACAGCAGGAGCTTGGTACCTAAATTCAGCTCTCGGCTGGAGAAGGGCGTGTACAAAGCCTTTATGAACTTTAACTCTTTATGGGAGATATATTCTGCGTGGCGGTGGAAGAAAAGTTTCTTATCGATCGAGACCCCGAGATACTTGGTAGCTTGGGCCCACGGGACCCGGACGCTCCCGGTTGAGATGTTGTGGCGGAATATAGGGCGCCGTTTAGTGAAATACACAGCCGTAGTTTTGGCGGCATTGAAGACCATCATTTTGGAGCGACACCAGGTGACCGTTGCATCCACTTGCCTTTGGAGGCGAGCAATGAGTTGATCAGGATTGGGGCCGGTCGTATAAAGCGCCGTGTCATCGACGTATTGCGCCAAATGGCAGTGATGGATGACAGGCATGTCATTGATATAGACCTGCTGAGACTGGCAGGAGAGGCGCTTATATTCCCTTCGGATAGAGGACGCTCCTGTCGTGGTGCGGTCCTAGTCAGCGGGCTATTGGCTGAAGTCTCACAGCCTTCTCTGCTCTTCCGTTCTTCGTCTTCGCGCCGTCGCTTGTCGTTACGCCGGAACACCAACGACCGTCAACCACGCTGATGGAGGAATGGAACGTCTTGCCACAAGAGCTCCTTACCAATCATTTGGCGATCAGGGGAGTTGCGAAGCATTCACTACCGACTATGGTGATCACACGCCTTACTAAGAACCATGTCCCGCCTTTTGTAATGTCCATGGGAGCATTATAAATCGCGGCGACTTCAGTGTAATTATTGTCTTCGAATAAAAGTGTCATTTATGTTCGTCTCATTGGGTATTTCTTTCAGTTACTTTTTGCACTACAGTATAACAGCTGTTTTTATGTACGGTCCAGGTTTGAACGAACTATGTTGCAGTATTATATCCAAATGCGAGACTGGTACTTGGAACACCTCCTTTGATAGGAACGAGAGTACTATAAACATTAAAGTGCAACGTGCTGATGTAGTTCGCTTTTGTATTTCTTGTTAAGCTAGAACAACATTGAAAACCGAGCCAAGTTAGAAGGGAAACTAACTGAATAACTTACATTTATATTCAGCGGTGTACCGTAGGTCTCTAGAAGTGCGTAGCGTTCCAAAAGATTGGAAAAGGGCACAGGTCATCTCCGTTTCCAAGATGGGACATCGAACAGATGTGCAGAACTATGGATCTATATCTCTAACGTCGATCAGTTGTAGAATTTTGGTTCAAAATGGTTCAAATGACTCTGAGCACTATGGGACTTACCTGCTAAGGTCATCAGTCCCCTAGAACTTAGAACTACTTAAACCTAACTAACCTAAGGACATCACACACATCCATGCCCGAGGCAGGCTTCGAACCTGCGACCGTACCGGTCGCGCTGTTCCATACTGTAGCGCCTACAACCGCTCGGCCACTCTGGCCGGCTAGAATTTTGGAACACGTATTATGTTCGAGTATAATGACTTTTCTGGAGACTAGAAATCAACTCTGTAGGAACCAGCATGGTTTTCGAAAAGGACGATCGTGTGAAACCCAGCTCGCGCTATTCGTCCGCGAGACTCAGAGGGACTTAGACACGGGTTCGCAGGTAGATGCCGTGTTTCTTGACTTCCGCAAGGCGTTTCATACAGTTCCCCACAGTCGTTTAATGAACAAAGTAAGAGCATATGGACCATCAGACCAATTGTGTGATTGGATTGAAGAGTTCCTAGATAACAGAACGCAGCATGCCATTCTCAATGGAGAGAAGTCTTCCGATGTAAGAGTTCAAAATGGTTCAAATGGCTCTGAGCACTATGGGACTTAGCTACTGTGGTCATCAGTCCCCTAGAACTTAGAACTACTTAAACCTAACTAACCTAAGGTCATCACACACATCCATGCCCGAGGCAGGATTCGAACCTGCGACCGTAGCAGTCGCGCGGTTCCGGACTGCGCGCCTAGAACCGCTAGACCACCGCGGCCGGCCGATGTAAGAGTGATTTCAGGTGTGCCGCAGGGGAGTGCCGTATGACCATTGCTCTTCACAATATACATAACTGACCTTTTGGATAACATCGGAAGTTTACTGAGGCTTTTTGCTGATGATACTGTAGTACATCGAGAGGTTAGAGCAATGGAAAATTGTACTGAAATGCAGGAGGATCTGCAACGAACTGACGCTTGGTGCAGGGAATAGCCATTGAAACTCAATGTAGACAAGTGTAATGTGCAGCGAATACATAGAAAGAAAGATCCTTTGTCATTTAGCTACAATATAGCAGGTCAGCAACTGGAAGCAGTTAATTCCATAAATTATCTGGGAGTAGGCATAAGGAGTGATTTAAAATGGAATGACCATATAAAATCAATCGTCGGTAAATCAGATGCCAGA
The DNA here is from genome assembly GCF_021461395.2 of Schistocerca americana. NCBI lineage: Eukaryota > Metazoa > Arthropoda > Insecta > Orthoptera > Acrididae > Schistocerca > Schistocerca americana. The sequence goes on along the minus strand of NC_060126.1, from coordinate 408,100,614 downwards.
CTGAGATTCATAGGAAAAATCCTAAGGAAATGCAGTCAGAAAAGAAAGGAAGTAGGTTACAGTACACTTGTTCGCCTACTGCTTGAATACTGCTCACCGGTGTGGGATCCGTACCACATAGGGTTGATAGAAGAGATAGAGAAGATCCAACGGAGAACAGCGCGCTTCATTACAGGATCATTTAGTAACCGCGAAAGCCTTACGGAGATGATAGATAAACTCCAGTGGAAGACTCTGCAGGAGAGACGCTCAGTAGCTCGGTACGGGTTTTGTTGAAGTTTCCACAACATACCTTCACCGAGAAGTCAAGCAGTATATTGCTCCCCCCTACGTATATCCTGCGAAGAGACCATGGGGATAAAATCAGAGAGATTAGAGCCCACACAGAGGCATACCGATTGTTCCACGAACAATACGAGACTGGAATAGAAGGGAGAACCGATACAGGTACTCAAGATACCCTCCACCACACACCGTCAGGTGGCTTACGGAGTATGGATGTAGATGTAGATGTAGATTTGTATTACCTAGGACGATATTTAATATTTTAGTCATTGGAGTTATAGCAGAGTTTTTGCTTAAATCATCATAAACTTCTGCCCGCGTCCATTTTCGCTGTTGATTTTGACAATGTGCATGCAAAAATGTGTTTCACATTTCTCTATGGTCAGCACATGTGAATAAATGCAATTTCAAACTATAAGTGTACTTATAACTACACGGCTACGTCAACTCTCACCTCGAAGGAAAACAAGAGCATACAGTCCTCAATAGTCTCACGCCTAGAAAAAGCAAAGCGTATTCTAGCCAACTTTCGAGTTGTTGACTGACTTAATAGATTTTCTAGTTACGAACTTGACGTCACGTGGTGTTTCAATGACCCAGGCCTGGCTTTCGTGCCTGGTGTGGGCCCCGTATTATGTAACTGGGTGGATGGTCCGCGGACGGATCTTCGCCTGGCGGTGTCGTCTTTGACGCAACCTCCCAGCTGGTCTGTTATGTGTTCGCCCGTCCCGCGACCGCTACCAGCGCGCTGCGCAATGTGTTCAAGGAATTCTCGACCCGCCGCAAACGGTATATCACGCTCTACTTGTTCCCCGCGTTATCTCGGCAATACCTCACTTCCCCACTTACCGGCAGCAGGCCGAAATTAGGGCAAGTCTCTTGCTACATTTTCCCTCATGCCGAGCCTGTTTCTTCGTTGGGTGTCACGTATTCCACCAGCAACAAACACAAACATACATGTACAGAATACCACACTGCGGGAAAGTGACTGACATCCGGGAAATAGCTCCCTCAGCTCTACTAGTCCTCTGTCTTCTACATTTAGAACATTTAGATGTGAGCTACTGAGAGCTTGGCTTAACAACAACCAGAAGTCGATCCCCCCCTAGAGGAACCTTTTGAACTGGAAATAAGATGGACTGCAATACCTGGAAGAACAAAACCTTCCATGGCAAGATGAAACTTTCTTCAGAATCAAATCGGCGTCTCTAACTGTGGGAAACAATAAACAGTCCTGCACTTCCACTCTTGTGCATTGCACTCTTTTTTCTGGATAAGATACTATTGAGATTGGGGCTGGAGAAAATGCTACTCAGATTGCATTCTCTTTTGTGAAAACCTTTCAGATGAACATTAATAATTAAGGTAGCTAATGATGCTTTTATTAATGATATTAACTTGTTATTTGATCATGGTGGTTTGAATATTGACTTAAGTATCGTTTTTCCTGTAAGATTTCGGGTCAAAATGGCAGTGATTCTTACTAAAAAAATATACAGGAAGTAGGAAGATATATTTGCTCAGCAAGGGTGACAGGATACAAATTTCAGAATATCTCAGCAGGCAGCATCAATATCCGCCGATGAGGACGAAGATGTGGAGAACAAATTGAAAAAGTTCAGAGGCATTGTTTAATATACCCTAGAAAAGTATGTTCAGAGTGAGGTTTTAAGGGATTGGAAAGATCGACCACGGTTTAATAGCCGTGTCTCGCTACGTAAGCAAAGAGCACTTCATCTCAGATTCAAGAGAAGTAAAAACCTAGCTGACAACCATAGCTGAACGAAGAGAAAATGAGCATCAGGAAAGCAATGAAAGAAGCGTTCAATGATCTTGAACCGACCTGAGTAAAAACCCTAAGAGATTTTTGTCGTATGCAAAACCAGTAAGTGGGTCAAAATCATCTATTCATGCTCTCAGCGAACACACCAGCAGCGAAACGGAAGATAACAGAGAGAAGGCCGAAATATTGAACTCGGTCTTCCGAAGTTGTTTCACGGCGGAAGATATTAATACTGTCCCACCTTTCAATCGTCGTACGAACGACGAAACTAAAGATATTGAGATAACCGATCGTGGAATTGAAAAACAGCTACAATCGCTTAACAGTGGAACGGCTTCAGGACCAGATGAGATACGTACAAGATTCTATAAAGATCATGCGAAAGAACTTGCCCCCCTTCTAGCAGCAATTTATCGTAGATCGGTTGAGCAACGAAAGGTACCTAACGACTGGAAAAAGGCGCAGGTCATTCCCGTTTTTAAGAAAGGCGGTAAGACCCACAAAATTATAGACCTATTTTGTTGACGTCAATCTGTTGTAGAATTATGGAACATGTTTTATGCCCAAGAATTATGACGTTTTTGGAAAATGAACATCTTCTCTATAAAAATCAGTATGGATTCCGCAAACAGAGATCCTGCGAAACTCAGCTCGCTCTGTTCCTGCATGAGATCCACAGCGCAGTGGACAACGGCGCTCAGGCTGATGCCGTGTTGCTTGATTTCAGTAAGGCATTAGACACCGTCCCGCATTGCCGTTTAATGAAAACAATACGAGCTTACGGAGTATCGGAACAGACCTGCGATTGGATTCAAGACTTTATAGCAGATAGAATTCAACACTTCGCTCTTAACGGAACAAAATCGACAGATGTAAAAGTAATATCCGGAGTACCACAGGGAAGTGCGATAGGACCGTTACTGTTTACAGCAGGTAGTGGTACCGAAAGTACCCTCGCACCACCCCATTATGTGGCGTGCGGAGCATGATGTAGATGATTTGGAAGGAAGTTCTACATAATGTTCCTGACGCAAAAGTATATCTACCACAACACATGCTGCCGCACATCTACTAAGAGTTTTAAAGCTACTTTTATTATTGTAAAACGTTGTCACCTGTTGCAACTTTACGAGCCTGCATCTCTTCTCATGATTAATTCCATTATAGCCCCTTCTGACTTAGCAAAAAGTTTTAGTGTGCAGTCCTATGGAGCCGTATGTTGTATGAGATGTGGGTTTATCCTGGCGAAGTAACATAAACTCAGTCCCTCTGTTTTTTGAAAAGAGAGAGGGCAGTATTCCATATAGAATTTAAGCAAAAACCTTTATCTCTATTTTCAAGTTTACTTGTTAATTGAGATTAAATTAGGAGTTACAAAGGGATTTAAAACTTTGTACCACCCTCTCAAATATCTCTGTTGTCCATTGTATAACGAGACAAGTAATTACGATTATACTAACTAATTTCTCTTCATACACCAGCGGCTTTATGCCTCCACATATGGCATGTATTGTAGATTCCATATCCAGATGGAAAGGAAGGAATTCAGCTATACAGAACTGACTCATATTTATTCAGTTCGCCTACCGATACAGTTGTGTTCTTCGAAAATTTACTTGCAGGGGTGTTGGCTTACTCGTGACAGGTGCGATATTTTTGAACCATATTGGCTTTTGTTCTTGATTGCTACTGTTCTTGTGAGATCGATTACTGGCGGCGTCTAATAGGCATCCACCTATTCGATTGCACAGGAGTTAATACATTATCAAAGTATATACAATATCTGTAAGGAGAAGTGATCGGAATGAAGTAAAGGTAGTGCAAAAGAACTGCAGAAGTGAAATCTAGAAATCGCACTCACCACAGCACAGGCCCTGTCCTTCTAATTCACCTTTGTGGTACTCTATAGTTCAGGCTGCAATTGTTTCAAGTAAGGGAAGTTTTTCCTAGTTTGAAATCTGAGTGCTGAACAACGTTGTAGCCTTCTGCAGGAAAATTTGTCGTGTATGACTATTTACCAGAGTGAACACCCGTTTTAGGTTTGAGTGTACTGTGAAATTATAGCATAGCAGAGCGGTTCTAGGCGCTACAGTCTGGAACCGCGCTACCGCTACCGTCGCAGGTTCGAATCCTGCCTTGGGCATGGATGTGTGTGATGTCCTTAGGTTAGTTAGGTTTAAGTAGTTCTAAGTTCTAGGGGACTGATGACCTCAGAAGCTAAGTCTCATAGTGCTCAGGGCCATTTTGAACCAAATTCTAGCAAGAGAAGTTGTACACAGATTCCATCTCAGTGTCACTTGGCTGTAAGCATCAAGCACAGCTAGAAGGAACTTACCTGGTGAGTAAAGCGTTTTCCATGTGGGAAAGTCTTAGGAAAAGCTACCGACGAGTGTATGAGAGGAAACAGAAACATTCAGCTGCGAACGACTGAGCGCTGGCGATGTAGATAGTACGTACAAACAAGCTGGGGCAAGTTCTTAGCGGCGGACTGCCCACATATGCTGGCGCGGCCAAAGTCAGGAGGAAAGCTTGCACAATCACGTACTGAGCACTTCCAAATACACATAAACTTAAAATTCCAAGTTATTAACAGCGAGATGAGAATTGATCTTAGACGTACTGTATAAAACATGTAAACACACCACGGCATACAAAAACAAGAACTTTATTGCTTTTATTTCCACATCCCTTACGTAAAAAGGATGACTTGTGGAGAATTCTTGCGAAAATATCTGCCTATAGCTCTAAGGTGAGGAAAAATGCCGAGTAAGCAAATTATCAATCGTATCATAATTGCACCTTAGTAGTAACTTATTATTGTAATTTCTTGTGGTTGAATTTATTTGACGTGAAAAGGACAAACTTAGCGATGCTGCAGACTATTGATTTAACATTATGTAAGAAACAATTGAATATTCATAAAATGAGTAACATCAAATTAACGTGCGTTTTGGCACATTTCATCCAGGATGGAGTGCGGTAAATTATTTTCTAAAATTCACTTTCCGGCGACACTGTTGGTCGAATCGAGGGGAGAGTGGCAAGTTTTATAATGACCGACGGGAAGTTTCTATTCAATTGTTGTTCAACTGCGATAATGCAATGGACACGTGAGGAACGCTCATTTTATGTTGAAGTGTATTTCTCGAATTCCCACGCGATCATTGCAGTGCATCGTGCTTTTCGTTTGCGATTTGCAGTACCCCGCGTGGACGTGTTCCTGGATGGCAATCAATTTTAAATTGGGTAAATGCATTCAGAACAACAGGGGATGTGTCATGTGTACGAAGAGGACCTTAGAGAAGGGCTACAACACCACAAAATGTCGAACGAGTTAGAGCAGCAGTATTGCAACCTCCGAAACGCTCAGCTCGGAAACACACACTTGCTCTTGGCATTTCAAGACGTTTTCTCCACCGGATTCTTCATAACGAACTGAATTTTCACACGTACAAAATTTGCATGGTCCAGCAATTGTCAGTACGAGATTATGTAACACGAAGAACATCTTCTGAAGACATGCTTGCAACCATACCCCGTGACGCAAACGTGTTCTTTTCTCATGAGGCACATTTTCACTTCGGCAAGTGTGTAAATAAACGGAATATGCGGCATTGGAGCGACACAAACCCCATACAACTTCACCAGAGACTCCTGCACTCAGACTACGTCCCTGTGTGGCCTTTACTTTTTCCAGGAAACTCGTCGTGCTGTAACTGCGAATTCGGATCGTTACTTAACTATGCTGCAAGAGTTTTACCAAGCTTTCGTGGCAATGCAATTACATGATATCTGGTCTCAACAAGACGGTGACACTGCACACACAGCGGGCATTACTATGATTTTTTTGAGGCAAACGTTTCCTGGAAGGCTTATCTCTTGATTGGGGTATCTCAATTGGCCCGAACGATCAACGTAATTAGCCCCATGCGATTCGTTCTTTATGTATACCTGAAATCTAAGGGCGTATTGCAACCGTCCCAACGCCTGAAAGACCCACAGACCATATTGAGGCTGAAATTGCAAGAATACCAGACGACATGCTTGAAAGAGTGCATGAGAATTTCAGAAAACGACTGCGGCAGTGAGTGTATTGTGAAGGTACACATTTTCCAGGTATGCTGTTTAAACAACGCAATTACCGGCCGCGGTTCTAGACGCTTCAGTCCGGAACCGCGCGACTGCTACGGTCGCAGGTTCGAATCCTGCCTCGGGCAAGGATGTGTGTGATGTGCTTAGGTTAGTTAGGTTTAAGTAGTTCTAAGTTCTAGGGGACAGGTGACCTCAGATGTTAAGTGCCATGGTGCTCAGAGACATTTGAACCATTTTGAAACAAAGCAATTAAAAACTTCCATTATTGTCCAATATGAGAAAAATAAAAATGTACGTTTCTAAGTGTTCATTATTTTGCATTTCATTCCCAAATCAGCAATTTACCGCGCTCCACCCTGTATAAGATGTCATTTCTCTAAATCGGGCAATAAAACTGGTTCAAATGGCTCTGAGCACTATGGGACTTAACATCTGTGGTCATCAGTCCCCTAGAACTTAGAACTACTTAAACCTAACTAACCTAAGGACATCACACACATCCATGCCCGAGGCAGGATTCGAACCTGCGACCGTAGCAGTCGCGCGGTTCCGGACTGCGCCCCTAGAACCGCTAGACCACCGCGGCCGGCAGTCGGTCAATAGGATCGAAAACTGTCAATGCAATATTATATTAAGATGCTTTAAAAGTGATGGTGCGGCTGGAATGGAGGCAGTAAAAACAACAGCCAATGACAGGCTAGATAGATATGGTAGTGGGGGAACATGCAGGATGGGGGAGCTGGAGGAGAGTTGTTGTTGGGGAATGAAAAAGGAGGTGGCAGGTGGTGGGATGAAGACATCATGTGGCGACACAGGACAGACAGGATGGTGCACTTCCTTAGTCGAAAGCCACAAAGTTTGTGAGAGAAATCATTCCGGGCTTAAATATTTTACAATGCAGAACTTAAAAGCTTGCGTCAGGCATCGTGACTAAAGGAGTAATAGGTGAAGGAAATAAACCTGTTTATTCATTTAGAAAGATATGAATGAAGCAGCTTATAGCCGCAAAACGACGTGTTGTCTTTTAAATAAACATTTTGAATTGAAGCTATGAACTGATTCCACCTTCACACTGCGTGAATCCGCGATGATGTTTCAAAGTTTTAGGGATGATGGTGAATAGTAAATACATCAATTTACGGCAAAGGATCCTGGTCCAGAAACGCTCACGTCGAAGGTTATAAACGAAAACTTCCTGATACCTCTGACTGTAAAATACATGTACCGGCACTGTTTCCTGTGACTGCAGAGTGGGCACCTTTCAGAGCTGGTAGTGTGCACCAAATCAAGAGTAAAATGTCTAGTAAACATGGGTTCACCCAACAAGTGTCCATAGTTCTAAAGGTAAGCATTTCATGGTCCATATACAGGGTGGTCCATTGATCGTGACCGGGCCAAATATCTCACGAAATAAGCGTCAAACGAAAAAACTACAAAGAACGAAACTTGTCTAGCTTGAAGGGGGAAACCAGATAGCGCTATGGTTGGCCCGCTAGATGGCACTGGCTTAAGTCAAACGGATATCAGATGCGTTTTTTATAAATAGGAACCCCCATTTTATTACATATTCGTGTAGTACGTAAAGAAATATGAATGTTGTAGTTGGACCACTTTTTTCGCTTTGTGATAGATGGCGCTGTAATAGTCACAATCATATGGCTCACAATTTTAGACGAACAGTTGTTAACAGGTAGTTTTTTTTAATTAAAATACAGAACGTAGGTACGTTTGAACATTTTATTTAGGTTGTTGCAATGTGATACATGTACCTTTGTGAACTTATCATTTCTGAGAACGCATGCTGTTACAGCGTGATTACCTGTAAATACCACATTAATGCAATACATGCTCAAAATGATGTACGTCAACCTCAATGCATTTGACAATACGTGTAACGACATTCCTCTCAACAGCGAGTAGTGCGCCTTCCGTAATGTTTGCACATGCATTGACAATGCGCTGACGCATGCTGTCAGGCGTTGTCGGTTGATCACTATAGCAAATATCCTTCAACTTTCCCCACAGAAAGAAACCCGTGGACGTCAGATCCCGTGAAAGTGCTGGCCATGGTATGGTGCTCCGACGACCAATCCACCTGTCATGAAATATGTTATTCAATATCACTTCAACCGCACGCTAGCTATGTGGCGGACATCCATCATGTTGGAAGTACATCGCCATTCTGTCACGCAGTGAAACATCTAGTAACATCGGTAGAACATTACGAAGGAAATCAGCACGCATTGCACCATTTAGATTGCCATTGATAAAATGGGGGCCAATTATCCTTCCTCCCATAATGCCGCGCCATACATTAATCCGCCAAGGTCGCTTATGTTCCACTTGTCGCAGCCATCGTGGATCTGCCCAAAAGTGCATATTATGCCGGTTTACGTTGCCGCTGTTGGTGAATGACGCTTCGTCGCTAAATAGAGCGAGTGCAAAAAATCTATCAGTGTACCGTAATTTCTCTTGTGCCCAGTGGCAGAACTGTACACCACGTTCAAAGTCGTCGCCATGCAATTCCTGGTGCATAGAAATATGGTACGGGTGCAATCGATGTTGATGTAGCATTCTCATCACCGACTTTTTGAGATTCCCGATACTCGAGCAATTTGTCTGTTACTGCTGTGCGATTAGCAGCGACAGCAGCAAAAAAAAAAAAAAAAAAAAAAAAAAAAAAAAAAAAAAAAAAAAAAAAAAAAAACACCTACTTGGGCATCATCATTTGATGCAGGTCGTGGATGACGTTTCACATCTGGCTGAACACTTCCTGTTTTCTTAACTAACGTAACTATCCGGAGAGCGGTCCGGACGTTTGGAGGATGTCGTCCAGGATACCGATCAACATACATAGCACACGCCCGTTGGGCATTTTGATCACAACAGCCATACATCAACACTATATCGACCTTTTCCGCAATTGGTAAACGGTCCATTATAACACGGGTAATGAATCACGAAGAAAATACCGTCCGCACTGGCGGAATATTACGTGATACCACGTACTTATACGTTTGTGACTATTACAGTGCCATCTATCACAAAGCGAAAAAAGTGGTCCAACTAAGACATTCATATTTCTTTACGTACTACACGAATATGTAATAAGAAATGGGGGTTCCTATTTTAAAAAATGCATTTGATATCCGTTTGACCTATGGCAGCGCCATAAGCGGGCCAACCATAGAGCCATCTGGTTTCTCCCTTCAACCTAGACGAGTTTCGTTCTTTGTAGTTTTTTCGTTTGATGCTTATTTCGTGAGGTATTTGGCCCGGTCACTATCAATGGACCACCCTGTATACTGGATACTTTTTTCTTGTTTTGGTCCATACTAGCACCTCTGAAAGTTGGCTACGCTAAAATCTTAGCAGCAACAGTATCGGTACATGCATTCCACCGTCAGAGACAGGACGAGGTGGCGCAGTGGTTAACACACCGGACTCACATTCGGGAAGACGACGGTTCAAACCCAACTCCGGCCCTCCAGATTCAGGTTTTCCTTCATTTCCTTAAATCACTACAGACAAATGGCGGGATGGTTCTTTTCAAAGGGCACGGTCGATTTCCCTCCCCATCCCTGACACAATGATCTCTATTTCGACTGGACGTTAAACCCGAACTTCCTTCCTTCCACTATCAGAGGTATCCGAACAATTTTCCCTTGTAGCTTTAGACTAGGTCCCTTCCTGATCAGGGTCACTTACCTCAAGTTGATATAGTATATTTACCGTTCTGCATCAGCCCTGAAAATTTGTAACATCATCACAGAATCACCCTGAATATATAATAGTAGATACCGTCTGCATGAAACCAGTTGGCGTCTACGGGATCTTATAATACAGTATATCCTACGCGGAGTTAACCGGCAAGGTATTTTTCATTTTTCAGTTTTCTTCCATTCTAGACATTTGGCTCCGTACTAGATTATTATTTTTGGGATAATATTTCCCATGTACTTACAGTACTTTCTCTAGTGTTAGTTATGTTTAGGCATTTTATCCCAGTTCACAGCAATTTCCATTCATTATTAGTTTTCCCCCGGCCTGGCTAGTTCAGCAGTCATCCTTTGTACATTTTTACAAGCATCTTGCTTGGTTGGTTGGTTGGCTGGTTGATTGGTTGATTTGGGGCAGTGGACCAAACGGCGAGGTCATCGGTCCCATCAGATTAGGAAAGCGTGAGGAAGAAAGTTGACCGTGACCTTTCAAAGCAACCATCCCGGCATTCACCTGAAGCGATTTAGGGAAATCACAGAAAACCAAAATCAGGATGGCCGGACGCGGGTTTGAATCACCGTCCTCCCGAATGTAAGTCTAGTGTCCTAACAAGCATCTTTTGGGAGTAGTCAATTTTGTTATGATAACCGATTATTGTGGTTTGACTTTTAGCGTGGAAAACTTCTCGAATTCTGGGACTTCGTAATTGTCCATTTCCGTAATGGAAATATAAACGTTGTGAGTAATCGTCATTGTTTCTTGTTGAATGACAACATTACGGTCTGTATTTCTACCATTTCAAAAATTTCATAAAGTGATTTATATTTTTGACAGATAAACCTGAAGATGCGACTGTACTGACGGGATACCTGTAGTTGGAAACAGAGCACCTTCATACAGCTATGCGGCTTTTGGAAACACCTAATCACTTTTGGATTTTTATTTGTTGTAATTTTTGCGATATTTTGATAGGTTACTGAGTGTTGAGCGTTTTTATTGTTATTCATAATGTCTCTGAGCTGTGGGTGCCCTCTCCAGAAAGTTGTTTGTACTTATTAGTGGACTTTATAATATTGGGTGTGTTCACATTCGTCGTTTATGAAGACTTCAGCTGTGATGGCGGCACTTGCAATGAAGTATTTGAATATCCGTGAAGTAATGGTAGTCCATTCTTCCTACCATCCTAATGCTGCACAAAAAAAAAAAAAGATATCAAATGGATCTAAACAGAGCCCGCCTCCACGTAGCGGGACACGGGCAACGGTGTGAGTGGGGACGGGAGCCGGTGTGGTGTTACTTTCAGTCACTGCGGACCCCGGACCCAGTCACAGCGGCTAAGTGGCAATATACGACCCACCATAAGAAATTAGACGGTGGGTCATAAAATATAAGCAGCTAGTGAAAAAAAGAAAAAAAAGTCCATTCTTCCTCAAGAGCAGAAACCGTCGAAGGTGATGCTGTTGGACCCTGGAATCTGGATCGATGTTTGTAACTCATCCTAAAGGTATTGTCTGGGGTTCAGATAGGGACTGTGAGCAGACCAGTTCGTTTAAAGTATGTTACTGTCTACAATCCATTCCCCGAAAGATGCTGCTTTATGATAGGGTGCAATTTCACGGCGATGCGAACTATCATCGCCACCGAAATGCTCCTCTACTGTAGTCAGTGCACAAGGCAGTAAAATATGTTCTTATGCTTATTTTTAATTGAGCGGAAGAACGGGGCCACCTCCTGACGACGAAAAACAGCCCTATACCGTAAAACCACCTCCTCCTTTCTTCACTATTGACATTACACATGATGGCACGGAAAGTTCTACATGCACTGGTGAAACCCAAACCCTTCCTACTGACTGCTTTAGGGTACAACGCGGGTCATCACTCCAAATCATTCGTTTCCAGCCATCCACAATCCAACGGCGTCGCTTTACACCATCTCAAGCGTAGCTTAGTATTGATAACAGATATTTCAGACTTACGAGGAGCTGTTCCACTATTGTAGCACACTCTTTTTAAGTCCATACGGACAATCATTATACTTGCTGGACAGCTGGTATCACTTTGGAAGTCACGGGTGATGCCCTGAGTTCATTTCATATGATTTTTTACAGCCAACCTCCACGATGCTCGACAGATCCTGTCTGTCAGTAGATGAGGTCCACTTGGTTCTGGTTTAGCTGTTGTTGTTCGTTTGCGTTTCGACTTCACAATCTCAACACCAACAGTCGGCCTGGGCAGCCTTAGGGGGGATGGAAAAATGGAAATGAGCGTTTGGCGACATTGACCGGAAGGCCCCTTATGGGGCAGGTCCGGCCGCCTTGGTGTAGGTCTCGTTACATTCGACGCCACATTGGGCGACCTAGGCGCCGGATGCGGATGAAATGATGATGAAGACAACACAACACCCAGTCCCTGAGCGGAGAAAAATCTGCGACCCAGCCGGGAATCGAACCCGGGCCTGTAGGACAACAACCCGTCACTCTGAACACTTTTTTTTTATCTCATTTTGTTCGCTTGTGTTCGTTGAATCTGCTCGGGGCGGACGTCGTAAGACGTCCGTTTAAGTTCGTTGTTGATCGATTAACTCAGCTACCGTGCCGGCTTCCACTCAGCTGTCGGGGCGGACAAGCGGGATTAACTGTCCCTAATGGATTCATCACGCAGGTAGAGTCCAATGACTAATCCAACATCGAAGTAACTGAATTTTCCTGGACGATCACTTCTGTTGTTATTCCTTTTCTACTGACGACACGTATTCCTCGCCTCCTTTTAGTTTGGTTGTTGCGCCTCTCTTGACATATAATGGTCAATTCCGCGTCATGTAGGAGTGTCTGGTTACTTTGCATCAGACAGTGTGCATTGACAAGATAACGTAGTACTGCAGGTATTTATTCCAGGTCAAGAAACATTTCTCATTACATCTGAAGAGCAGCACGTCGCGCAGTTTTCCTCGAGTGCCGCACATCGAAAAGAGTGAGTTAAGGCTGAGAGCGATTTCGCGCGAGTCTACGGAATCTCCAAAGCACGGATCTTTCAGGAGGTCTAAGTACACCCATGCTCACAAGTTAAGGATAATTGCAAAAAATGGTTCAAATGGCTCTGAGCACTATGGGACTTAACATCTGTGGTCATCAGTCCCCTAGAACTTAGAACTACTTTAAACCTAACTAACCTAAGGACATCACACACATCCATGCCCGAGGCAGGATTCGAACCTGCGACCGTAGCAGTCCCGCGGTTCCGGACTGAGCGCCTAGAACCGCTAGACCACCGCGGCCGGCGGATAATTGCAGAATGTTGTGCCACACAACGTGGCATTAAACAAAACTGGCGCTAATAGCACACGCACATAGGTAACACACACGACACGGGTCTGTAAGTCCAGGGTATTGGTGATGAACAGAGAGAACCGTCCCGAAACACACGTGCTTCAAAAGCGCCACTGTTTCCTGCGCATATAACCCGACATCAATATGGGATACTATCACCTTGCGCACGTACACAGGCCGTACAACTGGTTCGCATACTCTGGATCAGGTGGTCGAGCAGCTGCTGAGGTATAACCTCCCATTCTTGCACCAGTGCCTGTCGGAGCTCCTAAAGTGTAGTAGGGGTTTGAAGACGTTCAGCGCTACATCGACTGACGGCATTCCAGACGTGCTCTATAGGTCTGGAGAACAGGCAGGCCACTCCATTCACCTGATATCTTCTGTTTCAAGGTACTCCTCCACGATGGCAGCTCGGTGGGGCCGTGCGTTATCATCGATCAGGAGGAAGGTCAGACCCACTGCACCCCTGAAAAGGCGGACACACTGGTGCAAAATGACGTCCCGATACATCTGACCTGTTGCAGTTCCTCTGTCAAAGACTTACAGCGGTGTACGTGCACCAATCATAATCCCACCCCACACCATCAAACTACGACCTCCTTACAGGTCCCTTCAAGGACATTAAGGGGTTGGAATCTAGTTCCTGGTTCACGCCAGATGAAAACCCGGCGAGAAACACTGTTCAGACTATACCTGGAGTCGTCCGTGAACATAACCTGGGACCACTGTTCCAATGACCATGTACTGTGTTCTTGACACCAGGCTTTACGGGCTCTCCTGTGACCTGGGGTCAGTGGAATGCACCTTGCAGGTCTCCGGGCGAATAAACCATGTCTGTTCAGTTGTCTGTAGACTGTGTGTCTGGAGGCAACTGTTCTAGTAGCTGCGGTAAGGTCCCGAGCACGGGTACCTGCAGTACTCCGTAGCGTCTGCGGGCACTGATGGTGAGATATCGGTCTTCTTGTGGCGTTGTACACTGTGAACGTCCCGTACTGTAGTGCCTGGACACGTTTCTTGTCTGCTGGAATCGTTGCCATAATCTTCAGATCACACTTTGTGGCACACGGAGAGCCCGTGCTACGAGCTGCTACTGCAGTCGCCCTAGTATTCTACCCCTCCTAACGTCATCAATATGTTTCTCTGAGCCATTTTCAACACACAGCCACCATTAGCACGTCTGAAAACGTCTACACACTTACTCGCTGTACCGTATTCTGACATGCGCCAACACACCTTTGCGTATGTGGACTGCTGCCAGCGCCACCGTGCGACGATCGCAGGTCAAATGCACCGCATGGTCATACCCCGAAGTGATTTAAACCCGCAAATTGCCCACCAGAGCGTTGTTTCACGATGTATCAGCATTACCCTTAATTTATGAGCATGAGTGTAAATATAGCCTAAGAGGACAAACGACACTTTCATTTACTAAATTAGTGGATGTGGTGCCCAACAAGAAGACGACCTTTTAATCCGCCGACAGATGCCACCTAATAGACGTATCCACAAACTGAGAGCGGTCTCTTATGCTGACAGTGTCTCCGGCGGTCACGTTGCTTTCATCAGGTTGCCCGTGACCTCGCCCGCGCTAGGGACGGCGACGCTTGACAATCAAGGACGCGCGTCCGGCGCTCCTTACGCAGCAACGCAGGTGCGTGGGCAGTTGCGTGCGCGTGCTCGTGCCGCACGGTGGGGAAAGTGAATTAGGGCGATGATTGTCAGGTGGCGGGCCACTGCTTATGGCGACGAGGAGAGAGCGCGTTGCTTTCTTCTCCTTGTTGCCTGTAGTAGTCCTGTTTTGTTCACGGGGAAAGGAGGTGCGATATGCGCTACCACTTGCATAGCTAATCTGACGAGGGCCACATGGGAGCCATGAAATACTCGCCAGTGCCGATTACTTCAACAACTACTTGCTCTGGACACCAACACATTGGTTCAGATGGCTCTGAGCACTATGGGACTTAACGTCTGAGGTCATCAGTCCCCTAGAACTTAGAACTACTTAAACCTAACTAACCTAAGGACATCACACACATCCATGCACGAGGCAGGATTCGAACCTGCGATCGTAGCGGTCGCGCAGTTCCTGACCGTAGCGCCTAGAACACCAACACATTCTTTTATAGTACAGGGTCTATAAGACCTTACACTTAGAAGGGAAAAAAAACATAATAATGTTACCGGTCGAGAAAGTATCTATTTCCTTATCACAATTTATTTTCCACAAATCTTCATAGAGGACAATGGATCAGTTACCCCCCAGCAGTCATAACGCTAACAGTATGTAACTACCGTCTCTACCCCTGATAATTGGACGACGGTTCAATCCCGCGTCCGGCCATCCTGATTTAGGTTTCCGTGATTTCCATAAATCGCTTCAGGCAAATGCCGGGATGGTTCCTTTGAAAGGGCACGGCCTACTTCCTTCCCTATCCGATGAGACCGATGGCTTCGCAGTTTGGTCTCTTCCCCAAAATCAACACCCCCCTCCCCCCACTGTTAATGACTTCAATTCGGATAGGAAGGGAGTCGAGAACTTTACTCAGATGCACTATATACAACATACTACCTAACAACACAATATTTTGTATATTGTCTCGTACCTTTGTCATTGTATTACCATATCAGTTACGTCCTATGTTCAGGCTTTCTACATCTACATGTACATGGTTACTCTACTGTTCACAATGAAGTGCCTGACAGAGGGTTCAATGAACCACTTTCAAGCTGTCTCTCTACTATTCCACTCTCGAACAGCGAGCGGGAAAAACGAGCACTTAAAGTTTTTCCGTGCAAGCCCTGAGTTCTTTTATTGTGATGATCATTTCTCCCTACGTAGATGAGTGCCAACAGAATGTTTTAGCAATCGGAGGAGAGAACTGGTGATTGAAATTTCATGAGAAGATACCGTCGCAACGAAAAACGCCTTTGTTATAATGATTGCCACTCCACGTATCATGTCTGTGGCAGTATCTCCCCTATTTCACGATAATACAAAACAAGCTGCCCTTCTTTGAACTTTTTCAATATCATCCGTAAGTCCCACCTAATGCGTATCCCACACCGCACAGCAATACTCCAGAATAGGGCGGACAAGTGTAGTGTAAGCAATCTCTTCAGTAGATCTGTTGCACCTTCCAAGTTTTCTGCCAATGAATCGCAGTCTTTGGTTTGCTCTACCCACAACATTATCTACGTGATCGTTTCAATTTATGTTACTTGTAGTTGTAATTCCTAAGTATTCAGCTGAATTTACAGCCTTGAGATTTGTGTGACTTATAGCCTAATCGAAATTTAGCGGATTTCTCTTAGTACTCATGTCAATAACTTCACACTTTTCTTTTTATTCAGAATCAACTGCCACTTTTCGCACCATACATATATTTTATCTAAATCATTCTGCAATTCGTTTTGGTCATCTGATGACCTTACAAGACCGTAAGTGACAGCATCATCTGCAAACAATCTAAGACAGCTACTCTTTGCGTCCTATGTCGTTAATATTGGTCAGCAACAATAGAGGACCTGTAACACTTCCTTGGGGTACACCGGATATTACTTCTGTTTTACCCGATGATTCTCCGTCTATTACTATGAACTGTGACCTTTCTGACAGGAAATAACGAATCCAGTCGCACAACTGAGGCGATATTCCATAGGCACGCATTTTGGCTAGAAGACGCTTGTGAGGAACGGAATCGAAAGCCTTCTGGAAATCTAAAAATATGGAATCAATTTGACATCCTCTGTCGATAGCACTCATTATTTCATGAGTATAAAGAGCTAGTTGTTTCACAAGAACGATATTCTCTGAATCCGTGCTGACTATGCGTCAATAAATCGTTTTCTTCGAGATACTTCATAATGTTCGACACATTATATGTTCCAAAACCCTACTGCAAATCGACGTTAGTGATATTGTCGTGTAATTGAGCGGATTACTTACTTCCATTTTTGGGAATTGGTGTGACTTGAGCTGTTTTCCAGTCTTTAGGTACGGATCTTTCTGTGATCGAGTGGTTGAATATAATTGCTAAATATGGAGCTATTATATCAGCATACTCTGAAAGGAACCTGACTGGTATACAATCTTGGCCGGAGCCTTACCTTTATTAAGTGATTTAAGCTGCTTTGCTACGCCGAGGATATCTAGTTCTATGTTTCTCGTCTTGGCGGTTGTTCGTCATTGGAATTCAGGAATAACTTTGCTTTAGTGGCACTGTCATCAGTGATTTCACCGTTGTTATCGCGTAGTGGAGGTATGGATTGCGTCTTGCCACTGGTGTGCTTTATGTATGACCAGAATCTCCTTGGGTTTTCTGCCAGATTCAGAGACAGAGTTTCGTTATGGAAATTATTAAAGCATCTCGCATGAAGTACGCGCTATATTTAGAACTTCTGCGAAACTTTGATAATCTTGGTGGTTTTGCGTTTTTTAAAATTTGGCATGCTTTTTTTGTTGCTACCGCAACAGTGATCTGAGTCACTTTGTATACCATGTTGGATCAGTACCATTTATGTGGTATATACCTCTCAACTTCCATCGATAGTATCTTTTTGAAATCGTTCCACATCCATTCTACGCTTACGTGATCAGATCGGAAGGAGTGAAGACTGCCTCCTAAAAAGACATTAAGAGTATTTTTAGCAGCTTTTTTTAAATAGATATACTTTGCGTTTCTTTTTGATGGCTGCAGGTGTTACGATTTTGAGCCTAGCAGAAACTACCTTGTGGTCGCTAATGCCTTCGTCACGATACTCACTATTTGTCCAGGATTATTTGTTGCTGAGAGGTCAAATATGCTTTCGCAACCATTTACGCTTCGAGTGGGGTCATGAACTAACTGTTCAAAAAAATTTTCTGGGAGAGCATCATCAATAAAAGTAAAATAATGGTAATGGAATGCAGCTTACTCATATCAGAGAATTGTGAGGCAAATTAGGAAAGAATATACTGAAAATGGTTGACGAATATTCCTTTCCGGGGAGCAAAATAACTGCCAATATCTAAAGTGAGGAGATAAAATGAAGACTTGCAATAGGAAGAAAAATCTTTTGGTCACAGAGAACATTTAACAAAATTTTGAGTGTTAAGTAAACTGTCTGGAGTATAGCTTCGTGCGGAAGTGAATCGGGGATGATAAATAACACCATCAAGAAGAGAGCAGAAGCATTCGGAACGACGTACTACATTAGAACGTTGAATCTTAGATCAGCAGGTCAGATAACTAATGAAGAGATGCTGAATCGAATCGGGAAAAAACTATAACACATCTCGACAAAAATAAGTATTTAATTGATAAGTCACATTCTGAGGCGTGAAGATATCCTTAATTTGGTAATGGAGCCAAAGGGCGGGATAATAATTTATAAAGGGACACCAACGTTTGGCCACAGTAAGAAGGTTCTATTGAATGTGGACAGAGTCTAGGAGGGCTGCATGACACCAGTCTTCAGAAAGAAGACCAAAAATATAACAACACATTTTGAGGAATCTAATGTATTATGAAGCTGACATATCGAGGTGTCGGGTCTTCTGCCAGATATCAGGGTCGCTCATATAGGATATTTCGACAATGTATTTCATTATTTTCATCAAGGGCTATTTGAGACTGCTCGTCGACTGGAAGGACTCTAGTATTTATACCTAAGGGCTTCCCCCTCCAACGTCGGTTCCAGGCGATCCGTCTGCAATTTAACCGCAATAGTAGCGTTCTCAGGCATTCCCTCATCGGACCGCTGCACCACGTCGAGCGCTGGCGTCCCGTTTTCCGTCCGGTGGCGTCCGTGTGGCGTCGGTGTGGTCCCAGCTGTTCCCTCTGCTGTCCGCTTCCGCTAGACACGTTGTTAGGCACTCCCTCTTCGTTCCAGTGTACTTGCCTGCACGCTGGTGTTCCACTTTCGGTCTAATGGGGTCCTAGGTGTTTCCTCTGCGGTCTGCTTCCGCTAGAAGCATCCTGCGACGTACCATCTTGGTCATAGAGCTCTTGGTTCCCTGCCTGGGATCCGTTTCCCATCTCCACACTCCAAGTTCTTCATTTTGTGGAGCTCTGATGCTGTCCCCGTTGCGTTTGCAGCAGCTCCAGTGCAGGATCCCAAACTCTAATGAGTTGGTGGTGAGTGTCACGTTTCGTGGGGTTTTCCATCACCATTATCTCTAAAGACTGTCTTATAACACTGTCCCAATATTTCGCATTCCGTGCCGGAACTCTCGTTTCATCATAGCTCATATAGTGATTGAGTTCCAGACAGTGGTTGGCACGGCTGATTTAGTTGCCTGTCTTAGTCGGGTGTGCCTCTGTCATTATTTGTATCAGATGTCCACTGTCCTAGTTGTTGGGGAAATATTTGGTATCCAATATTGGCGAGGTATATTATAAATACGTGGTTTTCGAAGTCCGATTAGTCCTCTTATTTTGGTAGCTGGACAGAGCGCAAACTTGATGTCATTCTTCCTGAGAATTTTTCTGACTTTGGCACAAACCGAACCCACATATGGCAGGTATGCCACAGTCTTTGCTTCATCTTGCTCTTCTTATAGATATATGATGGAGTGCCTGGTTGAATGGCCTTCTGAATCTCCTTGGCTGTGTGGCTGTGTATTCATTCTTGCATAACACTGGTCGTAGATGCTCTATTTCTGCTACAGAACTATTTTTGGGATCCGACGAGGTGTGTACCCTTGAACTGAAGTCTCCAGAATTCTACTCCTCTGCGCTGAATGGCGACAGCTGTTGGCTTGCAGGTATAAACCAGTGTACAAAGATTTGTGATACACACTGTGGCCAAACGACCCATCTGGTCTCCTTTTCACAAGTACATACAAAAACGGCAACTGGCCATCCTTATCCAGTTAAATGGTTAACAACATGTGGTGGCGTCAGTTAAGATGTTCTAGAAACCCAATGAGCCTGTCCCTGCGATGAGGCCAGATCACAAAGGTATCATCCCCACACCTGAAGAAGCATGTGGGTTTGCATGTAGCCGTCTGTAATGCATCATCTTCAAGACTCTGTATGAACATATTGGCAACCATTGGAGACAGAGAGCTGTCCATGGCTCCTGTCTGCTCGTAATATCGGCCCCCATACAGAAAGTGATTACACGTCTGAACGGATCCAAGAAGGCATTAGTGGATCAATGCTCACAACAGCCAGGTATTTGAAGGAAATGCTGTTCCCGTATGTGGGTAAGAGAATTCAATACATCCGCAACTGTGAGGACTTCTTGCAACATCTCAAGCAGCTATATATCGGAGAACCTGATACAATGGTCAGTTTCATTATTGTATCACTGTTCAACAGGATGACATAGCAACACTCACTGGAACTCTTTGCTGTGAAATTTGACGATACTCTGTTAGACCAGTTCAGGCGTATGGTGTCCTCAATTTATTTTCTGTATGGTGGCCAATATTACGAGCAGACAGAAGAAGCAGCCATGGACAGCTCTCTGCCTCCAGTGGTTGCCAAAATATTTAGGCAGAGGTTTGAAGATGACGCATTAGAGACAGATAGACACAAACACACATTCTTTTTCAGGTATGTGGATGATAACTTTGGGATCTGGCCTCATGGTAGGGACAGGCTCACCGAGTTTCTGGAACATCTTAACTTCCGCCACCAAAATATTAAGTTCACCATTTAACTGCATAAGGATGGACAGCTGCCACTTCCATATGTGCTTCTCAAACTGAGGGCAGACAGGTCGTTTGCCACAGTGTGTATCGCAAACCCACACACTCCGATTTATACCTGCAGTCCAGCACCTGTAGCCACCCCGCATTGAAGAATGGAGTTCTGGAGACTTTGGTCCAAGGGCACACACCCCGTTTTGTAGCACAGATAGAGCACTTACGATCAGTGTTATGCAATAATGAATACCCAACCAGAGAGATTCAGAAGGCCATTCAACCAGCCGCTCAACCATATAATCTCATAGAAGAGCAACAGGGAGCAAAGACTGTTGCATACCTCCCTTTGTGGGATCAGTTTCTGCCAAAGTCAGAAAAATTCTCAGGAAGAATGACATCAAGGGTGTGTTCTGTTCAGCTGCCAAAATAGGATGACTAATGAGAAATATGAAAGATGAAGACCTAGAATTTATAATATACCTCGCCAGTGTGGCATGTCATCCGTTTCCCCATCAAATGTGTATGTTCTGTTCAGCTACCAAAATAAGAGGACTAATGAGAAATGTGAAAAATGCCCTGGGACTATGAATACCAATAATTTATAACATACCTCGCCAACGTGAGACATCATCCGTTTCCCCAACAAGTAGGACAGTGGACATCAGATGCAAATAACGTTAGAGGTAAACCTGGCTAAGACAAGCAACTAAATCAGCCATTGACAACCTCCGTCTGAAACGCAATTACTCCACAAACTGTGAAGAAACGGGGGTTGTGGCGCAGACTACCAGACACTCTGACGTATCATAAGAGTGTCTATAGAGACAAAGGTGATGGAAAACCTCATGAATCATGACACTGGGTACCATCTCAGTAGAGCCTGGTATCCTGCACTGGAGCAACTGTATACGCAACGGGGGTAGCAGCAGAACTCCACAAAATGAAGAACTCTGGACCCCAGACACACCCGGCCGAAAATGGAACGCCGCAGGACGCCTCTAGCGGGAGCGAACCGCAAAGGGAGCACCTAGAATCGCACCGGACCGAAAATGGAACACCAGAGTGCGGTCGGGTACACTGGACCGAATACGAGACACTAGTACCAGACCTGCTAGACCGGACCAAAGAGGGAGTACTTGAGGACGCTGCTAGCAGGAGCGGACTGCAGACAGAATGCCTGGAATCGTCCGTGGAGGAGGAAGGCCGTACGTCTAATTCTGGTCCCATTCCACTTGACGATGAAGATAACGAGTCATTTAGCCGATGTGTGGTGCATGAACGACGATGATGTCCGGCAGAATATCCAGTACTTCAAGATGTCAACAGATCGCCGAGGAAGTCTGTGAAGAATTATACCATGAAGCTGTTGTTAAAATACTGTTTTAAATAGTTTACTTTTCTAGGTTGGTGTTGAAAATTGCAACTGAAATTTCAGTCGTGGACTTAACAAATAAATAAACAGTTCTTTGTTAAAAGGGCAAATGTTCATTAGAATGAATTCTCCGACACGAAGAAGAAACGTATTTAACACTACATTTCATTAATTTTCTCTGAATTTCCCATTCCAGAACACAGAACTGCCACTCTTAATGAAGGCGGTTGATCTGATTTCTCTTGATTGAGTAGAATGATAATGATAATACATTTGAAAAATTTTTGGTTTGTGCCCTTTAAATAACTTTTGAAAAAATGAGAAACTTATAAATTTGAAAAGAACTATTTTATTGGCTTTTTAATGCTTATACGTGACCCCACTTACTTATTAAGCTTGGAAAGGGAATTAAAAATAAAATGGTGTGTAAGATGTTCATATTATTTCTCAAATTCGGTACTTTCTTCCACTATAGCGTATTTCAGACTGTTTGCATAAAATTCGCTGCAGCTATCTTCTTCATACTGAATTATCATGTGGAAGTCCTCTTTCTTCTGCTTCTTTAGGGCACTTTACCAGAAGGACAGCATATGTTTCTAGGTATTTCAACGTGCTGACTTAGGCCAACATGAAAGGTGTGTTTGACCAGACGGTTGATGCATGGAATAGTGAACTTACGCAGAAATGAATTCACTCATTGCTCTGTGTGGATGAGGTGCCTAGGATTCCTCTTGCAGAATTTGGGCCATCAGTTTTTCATGTTCAAACCATCTTTTGAACAGTCTACTTCTTTTACTGTGATATTTTGTGTGGTGCTACCTTGCATTATTAATTTAGTTTCCTATCTATAGCATTCTTTTCACTAGCTCACTGTCATAGGAAAGAAAACTTTGACAACTTATGGGGAAAATGTGATGAAACTTTTTAAATGTTTTTGTCTCGATAATGCTAGGAACATTATGGACAAAGGGTGATTTCATTTTTATCCAGCACAATTGTCACTGAGCAAGCGGACTTCGGAAAATATAAATAGACACTTTATATTGTAAATAGTCCAATAAAAAGGAACAGACCTTATCAGGGACCTTCTTGGTTAGTCCTTTATGGTATAAGTAAAATACATATTTGTTTTTCATTATATCGGGTAAGCAGAAAGAAATTGACTGTCGTCTTTCTGAGACAGAAGAGCTCTTCGACTGGAACTTTTGGAAGTGTAATGTTCATCATAAAATCAAATGACAATGGAAGCACATTTGCGTTCTTCCAGTAATTGACTGTTAAGTGCGGTGAACAATTTTTAACTTTTTCTGTTATGCACATCAAGTTGTTCTACAGTACGTTTAGCTGATGCATCAATATGGGGAGATTTTATTTTAAGTTTTTAATTCTTCGCAAATGCAACAGCAAACAACTTAAGTTGACCAAATTTATAGTTGAAATTCTCCATAAATATTTTACAGAAGCCACCGTCGCTGAGTTTGACATCAGGATATTTCTGCCCAAACATCTCATACATAATTTTGACATTTAAATCTGCACTTTGATGATGATGTACTTTTCCACTGTAGTGAGTTTCTTTCCATGGGAATGAGTTTATATATTCATGCTGTTTTAGTTTTATAGCCATAGGTATGTTTATCTCTGTTGTCTGTCGGGCTTTGTCCATTAAGCTTTAAATTCCTCAGTAGTCTAATTCGCTTCGCTGTCACAGCATATAGTGAGAGAAATGACTTAAAACCTGCCTCATTCCGTTCAGTACCCATTAATGTATGATATTTAAATGTGTTACTTCTACCTAGTTTTCTTTCTCCTGGCACAATTGTACCTGTCCTGTCAGTCAACAAATGGAGACAAATATCTTTTCGTGTTTGTTTTAAAAGTTTACAGCTGGTTAAATAATTCAGGTTTGTTACTGTCTCCTATAGTTCGGGTACATTTCATTCTGCATCTACAAAGAGAATAGCAATACCTACAAAAATTTACTAACACTTTTGCTTCTATTTACACAATCATCAAACTGATTTGACTTATGAGACAAAAATACTAAATAATCTGAAATTACCTGAATTCTCCTCCAATTATTTTGGCATCTACATTCTTTTCAGAGTAGTTCTTATAATTCACTTCTCTCTGTCTTGCTTGCTTTATTATATTTCTCTTATAGCTTTGGGGATTTGATTTTATTTTCCTCCAAGGACACAGTCACCTTCATCTGAAAAAAGCATGATGCTTATTGTGCTTTCAAAAAGAAAAATTTATACACAATAATTCAGATTTATAACGGTTTGGTGTGGTCTGAACTAACAGGGGCCAAGTGTTGTCAACTACAATGCATTTTTATGCTCTTCACTAACAGGTGCAAAAATATATTGCCAACTCGATAACAAGGCAGCATGAAGTATTTTGTTGAAAAGGCAGATATCAAGGACATTTGATCTTTTAACAAAGTACGAAGGAAATAACATGATTTTAAACGCCGGCCGCTGTTACCGAGCGGTTCTAGGCGCTCCAGTCCGGAACTGCACTGCTGCTACGGTCGCAGGTTCGAATCCTGCCTCGGGCATGGATGTGTGTGATGGCCTTAGGTTTAAGTAGTTCTAAGTAAGGGGACTGACGACCTCAGATGTTAAGCCCCATAGTGCTTAGAGCCAGTTGAACCATTTGAATTTAAACATACTTGCAATTAAGATATTGCTGTCCTTTTAACATAGAAGATGAATGTGACATAGTACCGAATGCAGTATAATTCCGCAGTGGAAATTTTCTTTCCTAACAATGAACGTTTCCAAAAAAATGTTTTGACGCATCACTGCTAAATAAAAGTATTCAGGGTGTGTTACGTTAATGTATGATTCTCTGAAAGACCTCCAATGAATTGAAATTCAAATGTTGTCACTGCGTAGATTATTTCATCAATATGTACGCTCCAAAACTTCGATTTCTCTACGTTTTGGTAAAGTACAGTACTTTCAGATGTTGAGTTTCTCTTTTTTGCTCAAACTAACAGTGCATGACAGACATACACTAATGAGCCAAAACATTATGACTACTTGTTTAATAGCATGTTGGTCGACTTATCATAATGCAGCACCCATTCTGCTTGGCATGGATTCCGCAAGTCGTTGATCGGTTTCCAGAAGTATGTGGCACCACATGTCTACTCACATGTAACTCATTTCCCGCAAGTTACGCGATGGAGGTTTGTGGGCACGCAGCTGGCATCCGATATGTGATCCAGTGAGTACAGATCAGGAGCATTTATTAGCTACGACATCATTGTGAGTTCACTATAACGCTCCTCAAACCACTGCAGCACAATTCTGGCCTTTTGTCCTCCTCGAAGATGCCCTCGCCATCAGAGAACACTTCAGCTGTGAACGGATGCAGATGGTCCACAATAATGTTCACGTAGTTCGCCGCTGTCACGATGTCTTCGAGTACTACCATAGGTCCCATAGAAGCCCAACTCAGTGTACCCAGCAGCAAAGTTCTGGTCTCGCCGGCCTGATTCTGTGGCGTGGTGCTCGTTCCAAGAAGCCATGTGCCTGGATGACGGCTTAAAATAACCCAGTCATCGACGTGGTATAACAAGAAATGCGATTCATTCGACAGGCGACATGTTTCTATTGATCCACGGTGAAAACTCAGTGATGCTGTGTCAATTGCAATCATGAGTGATGATGTCGCTGGTTCAACTTAGGAACACTTACGGGCCGTGTGATATAGAGCTCCATGTTTAACAATGGACTTTGAACGGTGTGCTCGTAAACACTTGTTGTTGCACCAGTACTGCACTCTGTCGCCAGATCTAGCACAGGTTGCAGTCTATCCTGGATTACAGAGTGGGGGATCCTGCAACCTCTATGTTTCATAATGAGATGTAAATGTTTAGTACCATATTGCCTACGTGCTTCTACACCATCCTTCAACCACTTTTCATTGGTGATCACGGCACTAGTACGCAAACAGACGACCAGATTTGCCGTTTCAGAAATTCTAGTTTCCAGCCGCAGCACCACGACAATCTGCCCTTTGTCAAAACCGCTTATTGCACTGGATTTCAGCATTTTCGGTCCCTATCTTCGCTATAAAGACTGGCCAGTCACCTCTCTTCCGCATACATTCTTTCCTTACTGCGTCAAGTTCTCGCAAAACCACTAGGAGGCATTCAATGTGGCGGTGGGCAGTGGTCATAATGTTATGGCTCACCGGTGTATGGTGGCGCAATACCGGCAAGAGCCCTAGAATGGTGCAGTAGCAGTACTTATGTGTGCTAGTCTAAGGAAAACCGCAGCTCTAGGAATATTCTGAAGAAGTCTATGTTACGCAAGAGCTGAAAGTAACTTGTAATAACACAGTAATGCGGTTTTTAATTACTTAATGGTAGGGAACACGTTCATCAATTGGACACGTTGTTTCTAGTTCAGGACGATTAATAGCAATATTAAATTAATTGTAAACTAGAAATTAAAAGAGTAACAGATTACTGTAGTGAGGTCGACTTCATTAAAGCATTTTAATATGTATGTTTACGTCCGTTCGTCCAGAGAGATCCCATCAATATTGTGGTAGCCGCGTCTGCTTCTGCTGCTTATGATGAACAATCACACAACGCAATTACGTTTACGTTTCTGTAGCAACACCTCAGAACGGTCACAGTTCTAACCGAGTACTGTTTTCAGTCAGTGTTTTGATCCACTTTGCTCGAAAAGTTTGTATATATGTTTTCCATGGATTCTGTGGGCAAATTTCTTTATGTTTATCGTGAAAAAGGCTACCTGTAGCGCAGGGAAGACGAGGTCTTAAAAGGAGCTACGCTGTAAGGTAAATGATCCAATTTATATATAGACCTACGCCTCTACTTCGAAGGCAACAATGGACGTTCTTTGATACTAACTAGTAAAGTAATCGATAGTGCGTTAGAAGCACTGAACATCTCTGCAGCAAAGACAGAAAAGTGAAGGAAATTGCAAATTCAGCTGAAGCCAGGAGAGAAAACGTCGAGGTAGTGTCGAGTAATGTAATGATTCATGTTGAATGTTACTTAAGTTTCTACTGCCTGGTCCATTGATGAATGAATGCGAAATTTTCATGCTTTACAAAATTTATTCACATTAATTGACATCCGAACTGCACACTGGTCATGCAAACAAAACACGGACAGACTTCACTGATTTCTTTGACTTCCAAAACTGACCTGTCACTGCATCTCTGCATTGCTTTATATAGAATTTTAACAATAGCTTCCAAAATAAAGCATAATTAATTTTTTACAATTTTGATTTACAATTAAAATTTGGTAAACGTAGAGGAGCTGATGTTACAGCCGAATAAGGTATAAAATACAATACTGAATGACAATCTTTTACAGCAATATCTTTGGTTTTCCATAAGAAAATCATTCTGAATTTTAATTACAATAATGTCTCTTGTATTACTCTAGTTACGTAATTAATTAGTTTGGATTTGGTTACTGACATACAATGGTCGTACAGAGCTCGGGATTTATCCGATTACATACATAAAATGCATATGTAATGCCTCAAATTCTGGAAATTGAGAAACTGTTGGATGTAAACAATTCGAGAGTTAATTATAAATGTAATTACAAAGAATATTAACTACAGAGGAAGACATAAAAGTAAATAATAAAGGACATGCATCGCTTGGTAATAACTTTTAAGCTGTTTCTCAAGATAGTGTGGTCTTCTATTACTGGATTCTTAGAGTACCATTTTGTTAATTAGAAGCATTGATTTTTCATGCAGTCTCTAGTTATTTATTGCTAAGGACTTATTACTTCAATTTCTTGATTAGTTACTTAATTTAGTATATGTACATAATTTTATCAATGACAACAATCCACCGATACTTAGGACAACTCACGTCCATGCAGAAATTCCACACGCCTTCGCAATGAATATCAAGTTTTTTATCAAATAGCACAGAATTATATAGGCAAACATACAAGGCCTTAGGAAGCACTGAATTGTCTGATAACTATCCGGATGCATGAAAAAAAAGGTGGTATCGGACATTTCGTATGAGACCTGGGGGAGGCTGTGCCGTTATAGTAATAAATATCGACATCTTTGATTGGTTGGTTGATTCGGTGGAGGGGACGAAAAAGCATGGTCATTGATCCCATCGGATTAGGGAAAGATGGGGTAGGAAGTCACCGGTGCCCTTTCAGAGGAACCATCTCGGCATTTACCTGGTGTGACTCAGGGAAATCACGGAAAACTTAAATCAGGACGTCCGGACACGAGTTTGAAACGTAGCCCTCCCGAATACGAGACCAATGTGTTAGCCACTGCGCCACCTCGCCCGGTTGACAGCTTTGGTGGAATTGCTATATATAAACGTTCTACAACAGGATATGTAACTCGACAAATGGAAAGTTAATGGTTTGATAGTAGATAAATGATTTTTTTAGTTAAATTCACTTTGTAAGGAAAACATTCTAAGCGTGAAACCTATTAATGAAGCGCAGAAACGTGACGGGGAGGAGTCGTTTCTTTTGTGGGGTGCCAGCATAATTAGAAAAAGCGTGTGTACATGCAATCAGTCGCGTGGCCAGAAGATACGTCACAGAACGTCACAGAATAGTGAGCAAGGCGAAGAACTGTCACTGTCCTTGCGTACTCTAAGAGCGCTTTTGTGCCTCGTGCTATTACTATTTATCTGTCAATAGGAAATGTAAATTACAAAGTAGTAATGGACGCTGATGGTAGTGAAAGTTTTTATTCTGTCAACACTGTTGTATTTTTACCTCCATATGAAAAGTAAATATTTAGGCATCCTGATACTTGTTTTAGTGACAAGTGTTGTTCCTTATTTGGTATAAATTGGGACACAAACCTAGAATGGTACCGCTACTTCAACTGATATCCGTGTCGTGCAGTGCCATCGAATATTTATACTTGGCAATGGCTTAACCTTGAAATTACATTTAAAGTCAGACGCAAATTAGTCCCGTACTAAGAGAATGAGCGTAGGGGAGCAGATGTACGAGTCCTACACCTTAGTTCTAGATAAGGTCCTAGTGGAATTGGTTCGCCATACCGTAGTGGTAGGGAGCGAGCAGGGAGTGGTAAAGTGCTGGAGTGAAACTAAATAACTCACTTTGACAAAGATTTTATTACATTCAGTTTCAAAACACAATAAAGAATCTATGAAAACTGGGCCAATGATAGCTTTAAAACATTGTACAAAATAATCAAAGACTATCCAAAACCAATGAACTTAAGATTCAAGTTATCTTCCTTACAATGGCAAACTTGGATACTCTATTCTCAAGTAAGCAAAGTTCTAGGAAAACAAATTTAAAAAATTCAGTTTAATGTGACCAGCCGTAGTTCGGAACTCAAGGCCACAGCTTGTAAATTTAATTAACCATCAACATAACCTGAAATTCACTTAAAATTTAAATATGTTTCTATAAAGCCAATCTGTAACTGTAACTATAGTTACGTAAAATTTCTAGAGTTTGCAATTTTTGATAATAGACTGAACTAATAATACAGAAACGTTCAGCTGTTCAGCTGTACCAAATTTTAATTTCCACGCAAGGTTTAAAACTCAGTGACATATTCTGAGAGTATTCACAATAATTTATACAAATACCTGCTTTTCAAAGCCAAATTTTATTGCTTAAAGATAGTATCATGACCCAATTTGCAGCAAACAAAAAATAGTTAATGATAAGAATTACATAATTACGAGTGAGGCAACTCGCAAGAGAGTAAATGAAGTTAACAGCAAATTACTCAACTTATGTGGGCTGTATCGTATTTAAAACGGGAATCACCTTGTATTAAAGAGGCCACCGTCACATGAGTCTGCCCCATCCTATAGCGCAGACTGAATCTGCAAAATTTTGCACAGAGCGAAACAAGTTTACAACAAATTCCTCTAACATAAAGCAATCACTACAAGCAACTAATCATATACCATAACATGCAAGGAACATCACTTATAAGTTTAGCAAGGGCAGGCATAGCCTGCAGGGGGACCGACTGTTAAAATTAAAATTTTGGAAACAGCCATAAGTCTCAATTTGTATTTTTTATTTACCGGTTTCGTTCTTCAAATGAACAAGAGCATTATCAGAACACATAGTTTAACGCTGGCTGACAGAATTAAAAATTGCGTTTAAAGTTGGCTGACAGCTCTAAACATTGTACTCGCTGTACTATAGAACTTAAACTTACACTCAAAGTACGTTTAAAGCACAGTAGTAAATGATGACATCGACAGCGCCAAAGATAATATTTCATCTTTTGGTGCTGTCGGTGTCATCATTTACTACTGTGTTTTAAACGTACTGTAATCTTTACAGCTGTCAGCCAACATTACACTGTATATTCTGAGGATATTATTGTTCATTT
The DNA here is from genome assembly GCF_021461395.2 of Schistocerca americana. Taxonomy (NCBI): domain Eukaryota; kingdom Metazoa; phylum Arthropoda; class Insecta; order Orthoptera; family Acrididae; genus Schistocerca; species Schistocerca americana. The sequence goes on along the minus strand of NC_060126.1, from coordinate 408,070,011 downwards.
GAAGAGCGAAACCGCTCAATAAAAATACAAAGTGCGGCTTGTGGCTGTTTTCAAAAACTTACTTAAGAGTTTTAAAAATGTTCAAATGTGTGTGAAATCTTAAGGGGCTTAACTGCTAAGGTCATCAGTCCTTAAGCTTACACAATACTTAACCTAAATTATCCTAGGAACAAACACACACACCCACGCACGAGGGAGGACTCGAACCTCCGCCGGGACCAACTTAAGAGTTAAAAACGGAATCTTTAGTTATCCGCAATTCTGTATTCGCAACAGTTCAATTTATACTAGAACAACAAATAAAGTGACCGGCAGGCAGGTCACTGTAATGTTAAACACTACTTAGAACACTGCAAATTGCGTAAGTACTTAATTAACCTTTTTGAGGTTTCACATAACTAAATACTCTTTCACCAGGGTGCAGAACTAGTCTATCACTATACAAGGTGTTACGCAATTAATATTACACACTTCCAGAGGTTGTAAAAGGTACTTAGTACATCAGGTTTTACATAGAAACTCACCTCCGGATACGTAATCCAGCGTCGCTATACAGCGTTAAAATTATAGGCGCAAGCGCCAGTAAACGTACGTAATATGCACGATGATTCCGTGATGATGTTACAAACTTTCAGGGATGATGGAGAGAGATAACTGTATCAATGAGAGGTAAGGGTCTCTGGTTCAGAAACGAAGGAGTCGAAAGTTAAAAGCGAAAATAGTTTTTGCTAAGAATGTATGATATGAAACTATCAGAGGTGACAGTATGGACCAAATCAAGAAAAAATGTTTAGTAAACACGGGCTCTAAAATGGATACCTGAGTATTGGTTAAAAACAGTCTTGATTGCAATTTTAGTTTTTTTTTATTTTTCAACGACGCATTTCGCCTTATTTAGTTATCTTCAGGTTATCTTTTCTAGATGTACGGAGAGGCACCAAGATCTTCATAATGCGTTCCCGTTCACAGGAGTGAGTAACAGTAAGATGGGGGCTCAGGTAGTTATGCTTACTACCCCAAAGCGCTCCTCCTGGACTCAAACACTCTCTTACTTCGATGGGGTCGAGCTCCGTCTTGCATGAACCACATCTTGTCGGAATCAGGGTCACTTTGAATGATGGGGATGAAACCATCTTCCAAAACCTTCACTTACCGTTCGGCTGTCACTGTGCCATCAAGGAATATTACACCGATTATTCCGTGAGTGGATGTTGCACACCACACAGTCACCCGTTGAGGGTGAAGAGACTTCTGGATCGCGAAATGCGTATTCTGAGTCCCCTAAATCCGCCAATTGACGAGCCCATCCAAATGAAAGTGGGCTTCGTTTCTAAACCAAACAATACAGCGCATACTAATTCCCATCATGCCCTGCGGCCAACGGTGCGGTTCGAACGTCCTAACGCAAACCATCCAGAAATTATGGCGATTTTATTCCATAAAGTTCAATAATTGTCAGCCTGTATGTTCCAGAATGACGGCCGATCCGCACAAATGCGCCTCACAGCGCTGTTATGGCACCACCGAGATACGTCCACCATTCGCATGTGTGAAGACTACCCTCAATACCACAACAGCTTATATCCGCAGGTTGACACAAACATTGCGGTCCAACGGTACCGCCATCGGTAGCAAACTTGAGGCCTTAGCCGTGTTGCTTATACAGCATAGTGTTGGGTTTGTGTTGTTATGGATGAAGGAAGAGATAGATGAAACCTGGTGCCAGCATACAGTCAACTCCTGTTGAGTAGCCCCGAGAGGGCTCCCGAGTTTAATGTACCCATCCGACTGACAGACTGCCATCAGCAGTGTCTCATGCCCGAACTCCACGGGACATTGTGGAGAGGTTTGGAATTTACGTCGGATATTTTGCAAAGACTGGTGATCCGGGACTGTACGCCACTATATGTTCTCGACTTGCCGTCCAAACACAGACTGTGAAAAATTTCCACCACTAGGATTCGAATGAGTTTACCTCAAAGTCGAGCGCCACTGCATAGGTGTGCATGAGCGACCTCTGTTAAGGAGGCGGGTGAAGTTGGAATATCAGAATAAAAATAGCCACCATTGGACAATGACGTCCTTTAAACAACTCATTCGAGCTGTGGATTCACATTACAAGAAGTTGGTTTAAAGACTGGTTCATTATTCGTTTCCCACCATGTATCAAAGATTTCGTAATGGGTAATGCCCCGTAGTGCCGGTGCTGTTAAATCAGGAGCTCACTGTTTCTACAAGGAAAGACAAAATTTTGTTCTGATAGAAGGAAAATAATATAAATTAGGAACAGAATACGCGAACTGCCTAATCTTTAGAAAGCCACAGAAAACGAAGTATGTAATTGGTTCGTTAGCATAATACCGCAGCTACAAATTTATAAGCTTTTTTTAGTGGTATTAGTGCCACCTCAGAACCGCGATCGTAATTGTAAAGCAACGCTACTGCATTCTTTTATTTCTCGTATTTCATTCACTGAGAGCTGAAAGGGCTGATGTCCATCTTTGTTCTTTTCAGCCAAATATACCAGAAGGCTTGCCGTAGGGCAGAGGAGCTCCTAGTCGGGAGCACTTTGGAGAAGGAGATATCCATTTCAGTAAGTCGTCTAATCATCAAGAAAAAGTTCCAGAAAACCTTGGTCGGAACCATGTGACTGCAATTTTTGTGTTTACACTGATGAACAGAAATTACTATACCAAGAAAGAGCTGTGCGACAAAAACGAAAGTTGTCAGACGTGTTTTTACATCTCAAAGACCATATCTGTTCAAATCTTGCGCCAGTCGCGTAAGATTGGCGCCAGTAGCGCCCCTATGAGAATGCTTTAAATATACGCTGCACCGGTCGTCGTCGTTAGTTACCTTTGAGACCGGAAGTGGTGAGTTGATGTTAGTCAAGAGTATCTTTAAGACGACAAAGACTCCATTGTTATCTCACTGTGTTCGAGGGAGGTTGTGTAATAGGGCTACGAGTTGTTGGATGTTCCTCCTGCTGTACTGCAGACAAACTTAACAGGAATGTAGCCACTGTATATGACTGCTGGCAGTCTCGTGACCACGAGAATGTAAAGTCGCAAGAAGACTGGTTTCCTGACGGCACTGTGGCACTGCCGAGAGAGAAGATCATTGTATTCGGCGTATGGCTCTGGAGCATCGTACTGCATCTACAGCAGCAATCCGAGAAGCAGTTGGCACCACAGTGGCAGAACGAACTGTTGCAAATCGGTTACCTCAAGGACAGCCCCTAGCCAGAAGCCCTGTAGCACGCATCCAGCTGACCCCAAATCACCGCCATTTGCGACTCCAGCGGTGTCAAATGAGAGCTCATTGAAGGGGAATGTGGAGACTTGTTGTGTTTTCCGATGAAAGCTGGTTCTGCTTCGGTTCTAGTGATGGTCGTGTGTCGGTTGGAAGGAGGTCAGTTGTAGGTCTGCAACCAACCTGTCTGCGTGCTAGACACATTAGAATACACCTGGATTTGTGATGTGGGCTGGGAATTTCGTGTGACAGCAGATGCACTCCCGTGGCTTCGGGGCTACTCTACAGTAATTATTTTTTGGAGTTGCGATTTTTTTTCCTGTCAGTGTGTTTCTGGGACAATTTTCACGCCATAAATTAAAATTGAGAGTGTGTCTGTGTATGCAGTGTGTGTATGTGTGTGTGTGTGTGTGTGAGAGAGAGAGAGAGAGAGAGAGACAGAGACAGAGAGAGACACAGAAACAGAGAAAAAGAGCACACGCACGTGCAACAGATTATTGATCTTGTTTGCGCTCAGATTAAAGCAGTGTCGCGCATTTTACACTTTGAGAGACATACAGACTGTTGTACGGCGACGTCAGAGGAATGGCTCCGTATAAGTTACAGAACGACGTGAACCACGCTGGAATTATATCAAAATATCGAAGAGACAATAGAAGGGAAGGAACAATACCAAATAGAGTAGTTTCCATAAATTAGGACAAATGCAGAAAAGACAGCGATACCAGTGAGGTCGTGATAACAGAATGTTATGACGACGATATTGGTTTTCCCATTTTCCCACAAGAAAACTGAAGGTAAGTTCTTCATTCCTAACTTCCTAATATTTGTGGATTGTAGATTTCTGTATTTTTATTTCCTTGTGAGTTTTGAAAAGCTATTTTGTTTGTATGACTAGGCGTGTAGGGAGTTGGGAGTCGGAGTGTGGTGGGAGTGGCTGCAATGACCGAAGCTCTATTAGCACATGACAGTTTCATTCGCAGACAATTACCTCGACACTGTCGTGAGCCTTCTGCACTTCGCGGTTGCAAGATGACAATAGCGTTGCCATCTGTCACGTAGCTTCTCTCGCCGAATGGAGTTAACGGGTACGCAGAGGCGCCGAGAGAGTCGCAGAAGTAGTCGCTGCCACTTGCGCGTCTGGAAATGTAATCAATAACGAGAAGGCAGCAGAAAGGGCCTTCATCTTTGCCGTTTAACAGCGATTTAGAAAAATAATTGCAATGATCTGGAATGTGGAGCTAAAAACCCACAAATCTGAACCACTACTTCCAACGATGAAATCACACGAAATTAAGATCTCTTGCGTAGCACTTGCATCTCGCTTTGTCGTACTTTTAGCAAATCTAAAAGAAGCTATTGTAAGCACTGAAAAAAAATTTTTTTAGAAAAAATTTAAACTGGAACATGACAATCATAAAAATGTATCAAATTGTATGAACACACACAGGTAGTGGCGGCTCAAGTACAGGCCCTGTGGTACCACAGCACCCTCTATTTCCTCCTAATATTATCGATAACAGTTAATATAATGAGTCCTTTTTCTTTAATTCTTTATTTATACTTGTACAACATACACTGAGGCGACAAATGCCATAGGATACCTCCTAATATTGTGCCGGACCTCCTTTTGCCTGGAATAGTGCAGCACCTCGATATGTCATGGACTCAGCAAGTCGTTGGAAGTCTACTGCAGAAGTACTGAGCAATGCTCCCCTTTTAGCCGTCCATAACTGCGGAAGTGTTGCCGGCGCAGGGTTCTGTGCACAGAATGATCTCTCGATTATGTCCCATAAATGTTCGATGGGATTCATGTCGGGCGATCTGGGTGGCCAAATCATTCACTCAAACGATCCAAAATGTTCTTCAAACCAATCGCGAACAACTGTGGCCCGATGACATGGCGCATTGTCATCCATAAAAATTGTATCTTTATTTGGAAACATGAAGTCCATGAATGGCTGCAGGTGGTCTCCAAGTAGACGAACATAAAAATTTCCAGTCAGTCATTGGTTCACCTGGACCAGAGGACCCAGTCCATTCCATGCAAACACAGCCCACACCATTATGGAGTCAACACCAGCCTGTACAGTGCCTTGTTGACAACTTCGGTCCGTAGCTTCGTGGAGTATACGCCACTCTCGAACCCAGCCGTCAGTTCTTACCAACTGAAATCTGGATTCATCTGACCAGGCCATGGTTTTCCAGTTGTGTAGGGTCTAGACGAGGCCAGGAGATGCGCTGTACGCGATATCATGCTGTTAGTAAGGGAACTCGCATCGGTCGTCTGCTGCCATAGGCATCAATCCCAAATTTCGCCGTGCTGTCATAATGGGTACGTCCGTCGTACGTCCCACAATGATTTCAGCGTCATTTCAAGCAGCATTGCTTAACTGTTAGCACTGACAACTCTACACAAACACCGCTGTTCTCTGTCGTTCAATGAAGGCCGTCGATCACTGCGTTGTCCGTGATAAAAGGTAATGCCTGAAATTTGGTATTCTCAGCACACTTTTGACACTGTGGATCTCGGAATATTGAATAACCTAACGATTTCTGAAATGGAATTTCCCATGCGTCTAGCTCCAAATTCAAAATCTGTTGCCGGCCGCTGTGGCCGAGCGGTTCTAGGCGCTTCAGTCCGGAACCACGAGACTGCTGCGGTCGCAGGTTCGAATCTTGCCTCGGGCATAGATGTGTGTGATGTCCTTAGATTAGTAACATTTACGTAGTTCTTAGTCTAGGAGACTGATGACCTCAGATGTTAACTCCCATAGTGCTTATAGCCATTTCAACCGTTTGAACCAAAATCTGTTGATTCCCGTCGTGCCACCACAATCAGGTCGCAAACATGAATCACCTGAGTACAAATGACAGCTCTGTCAATACACTACCTTTTTATACCTTGTGCGCGCGATGTTATCGCCATCTGTATATTTGCACATACAGTAGTAGAAATGAGTGTAAAGGCAGGGTTCCTACGAAAAAATGGTTCAAATGGCTTTAAGCACTATGGGACTTAACATCTGAGGTCATCATTCCCCAGTACTTACACCTAACTAACCTAAGGACAGGACACACATACATGCCCGTGGCAGGATTCGAACCTGTGACCATAGTAGCAGCGCGGTTCCAGACTGAAGCGCCTAGAACCGCACGGCCACAACGGGTTCCTACGAAAGTAACATACAACGTGTAAGGCATAGATGTATCAAATCTATTATGAAAGTAGCAGATACATACAAGCCATACACAGTCATGAAAAATGACATAGTTTCTTTCATAACACGAGTAAAAAACAGGGCGTTTGCAGTTCCTAGATGGAAATTGGTATAAAGGCACACACTGTATTGTTAGTATTTTGTCCAACCTCTGTAAGTTCATCAAAATTTCTCTTCGGCATTGATTTTGTTAGGGTTTGTAGTTTTTGCAGTGAAATTGTCGCCCTCTCTTCTCGTATCGCTCTTTTCAGCTCACATACGGCCTCATATTGGCTTCCAATGCGATAAACACGCGTTTCAAGTATTCCACAGAGGTTTACCACGGGTTTAAATCCAGGCTACGTGCAGGCCAGGACAAGCCATTGATATCTCTATCTTAAAACTATTTTTTGGTTGGAACAACATGGACAGTAGCATTATCGTGTTGAATCATTATACTTTCGTCCTCTAGGTGCTCATACATTCTAATCCATTTTGTCTGTAGCCTATCAGTGTACGTATTCGGGTTCACTCTAGTGATCAACCAAGTAATACGTAATTTTGCTTTAGTCCAGAATGTTTCCCAAATCATAACATTTCCAGCACCAAAATTTCTATTCATACTTACCTGTTGCTCTGTTCTCATATTACGCAAATAATACTTCTCATCACTGAAGATCACTTTATTCCATTCTCAAGTCAATAACATACACTACTGGCCATTAAAATTGCTACACCACGAGGATGACGTCCTACAGACGTGAAATTTAACCGACAGGAAGAAGATGCTGTGATATGCAAATGATTAGCTTTTCAGAACATTCACACAAGGTTGGCGCCGGTGGCGACACCTACAACGTGCTGACATGAGGAACGTTTCCAACCGATTTCTCATACACAAACAGCAGTTGACCGGCGTTGCCTGGTGAAACGTTGTTGTAATGTCTCGTGTATGGAGGAGAAATGCGTACCATCACGTTTCCGACTTTGGTAAAGGTCGGATTGTAGACTATCGCGATTGCGGTTTATCGTATCGCGACATTGCTGCTCCCGTTGGTCGAGATCCAATGACTGTTAGCAGAATATGGAATCGGTGGGTTCAGGAGGGTAATACGGAACGCCTTGCTGGATCCCAACGGCCTCGTATCACTAGCAGTCGAGATGAGAGGCATCTTACCCGCATGGCTGTAACGGATCGTGCAGCCACGTCTCGATCCCTGAGTCAACAGATGGGAACGCTTGCAAGGTAACAACCATCTGCACGAACAGTTCGACGACGTTTGCAGCAGCACGGACTATCCGCTCGGAGACCGTGGCTGCGGTTACCCTTGACGCTGCATCACAGACAGGAGCGGCTGCAATGGTGTACTCAACGACGAACCTGGGTGCACGAATGGCAAAACGCCATTTTTTCAGATGAATCCAGGTTCTGTTTACAGCATCATGATGGTCGCATCCGTGTTTGGCGACATCGCGGTGAACGCGCATTGGAAGCGTGTATTCTTCATCGCCATACTGGCGTATCACCCGGCGTGATGGTATGGTGTGCCATTGGTTACACGTCTCGGTCTCCTCTTGTCCGCATTGCCGGCACTTTGAACGGTGGACGTTACATTTCAGATGTGAATGCGCAGGCGTATCAAGGCCGTTATTACGGCCAGAGGTGGTTGTTATGGGTACTGATTTCTCAGGATCTATGCACCCAAACTGCATGAAAATCTAATCACATGTCAGTTCTAGTATAATATATTTGTCCAATGAATACCCGTTTATCATCTCCATTTCTTCTTGGTGTAGCAATTTAAATGGCCAGTAGCGTATGTATTTCAACTAACTCCAACCCAGTCTGCTTATTTTTGGGTGTTAGAGCAGGTTTCTGCAGTCGTTACTTGAATTCGAGAAACATTCACTTGACAAACACAGTCGTACACGTCTAGCAGTTACTGGCAACTGTAAATTAGCAACGAATTGAGAAGCGTAACGGTGTATGGCCCTTTCTTTGAGCAAAAATAACCGTTTCGCTGCCTCAGATGATTTTCTACTTGGCCCATATTTTCCGTTGCATCATTATCGTGGGCCGAATCTAACGAAATTATAAATCATACTTGAACGGTTCAAGTTCTTGGCTATTTGACGGCTAGAGGGTCCCGCTTCCGCCTGCGCATCTACACTCCTGGAAAATAAAAACGAACACACTTGCACTGGACACTACGAGAGAGCGGTGCATGCGACGATCAAACGCGCAGCGCTGCTGACACACCAGGAACCGCGTTATCGGCTGTGGGATGTTACTAGCTGAGCAGCGGTTGGTCACCGCCAGAGCCAGTGGCAGCCAGTTTGCCGTGCCATACGGAGCTCCGTCTGTGTCTGCAACGTTGTTAGTACTCCGCGGCAGCGTGTACGTGAACCGTTTGTAAAACTGACGGAGTTGGAGCGAGAGCATATAGTGGGCCTGCGGGAGGACATACCGCAGAAATGCGCAACACATGTTGTGTTAGATCTCCACAGTGCATCGATGGTCCGCCATGGTCAGCGTGACGGACTGCCGTCCTAAGGGGCCAGGGTTAGATTTAGGGAATGGGTGTTGTGTTGTGCTGTCTTCACCATCATTTCATCCCCATCCAGCGCGCAGGTCGCCCAATGTGGCGTCGAATGCAGTAAGACCTGCACCAAAGCAGCCGGACCTGCCCTGTAAGGGGCCTCCCGGCCATTGACGCCAAACGCTCATTTCCATTTCAGTGCATCGATGGTGTCCCCTGTGGTCAGCAGAATGTGCACATGTCCATCGACCTAGGTCCGGACAGCGGCGACACACAGATGCAAGCCAAGACCGGCACATCCTACGAAGAGCCGTACTGGACTGCATCGTCGCTTCACATCAACTTAGGGACACCGTTGTTCCAGGGGTATCAACGAGAACCATTCGCAACCGTCTCCATGAATCAGGACTACAGTTCCGCGTACCGTGAGGGTGTCTTCCGCTCAGGCCCCAACATCGTTCAGCCCGCCTCCAGTGATTTCGCGACAGGCCTTTATGGAAGGAGGACGAATGGAGACGTGTCGCCTTCAGTGGTGAGAGTTGCTTCTGCCTTGGTGCCAATGATGGTCGTACGACGTATACCACAGAGGCACAAAGGCCCAACACCCGTGGGGAGAAATATCCCACATTGCCTGTATAACTCTGATGATCGTCGAGGGAACATTGAACGATGCGCGGTACTTTCAAACCATCCTCCAACCCATCATGCCACCGTTCAAGAAGTGTCAAGGTGATGGGCTTTTCCAACAGGACAATGCACGTCCGCAAGTATCGCGTGCCACCCAACGTGCTCTTGAAGGTGTACGTCAACTACCCTGGCCATCACGGTCCCCGGATCTGTCCCCCATTGAGCATGTTTGTGACCAGATGAAACGTCTTCTAGAGCGATCTGCACATCCGGCACGAACTCTGGCCCAACTGAGGCATCAGGTGGAAATTGCATGGCAGACTACATTCAGCACCTCTGCAATCGTCTACGCAGGAGAACTGCAGCCTGCATTGCTGCGAAAGGAGGCTATACACGGTACTAACGCTGCCACCGTGCACGCTCTGTTGACTGTACTCACGTGCGAATGGAGCTGTCTGTGTGATCGCGTGTTGTATACGTCCTCAAGAATGTCTCATTAAAATTTCCCCCTGCTGGGGCGACGAATTCATGGTGTTCATTTCCCAGTACTGTATTTTTGTTTTTCCATCAAAATGGTTCAAATGGCTCTAAGCACTATGGGACTTAACATCTAAGGTCATGAGTCCCCTAGAACGGAGAACTACCTAAACCTAACTAACCTAAGGACATCGCACACATCCATGCACACCTAAAAGACTTTTTCTATTTTGTTTGTTTCTATCAGGATTAAGAAACCAATCTAGGAGGTCAACAATTACCATCCCTCGTTATGATGTGGAACGAGTCAGTTAGTTTCCAGTTACAATGCACTTTCCCTGTGAAACAGTTTGTGCTTGACGTTAATTACATTGTGTGTTATGTTTTTCACCTCACTGGGAAGAAGTTACAGCTACTTATGGGTCAGGATTCGAACCTGCGACCGTAGCAGCAGCGCGGTTCCGGACTGAAGCGCCTAGAACCGCTCGGTCACAGCGGCCGGCGCTTCTTCATCACGTGTAAATGTTTTCCAAGTGGCTATGTCACAATCGTGGTTAATGAATACAATACACACTGTCACTAATGGTGTCTGTTTCCTCTCTGCAGAAGAGACACGTAGACACACATTAATACCGTATAGAGCTGTCTGCGTTTATTCCAAGTTCCACCCTCCACCACCTGAATCGTTTACGTCTTATATACTGAACTACTGACATCAAATGCTTACTATTTGACTGCATTTGTCGGTATACGGGCTCTCATGCTATTGCACATACACTGTCCTTAGCTATTCCAACCGACAATGTTAATTTTCCCAAAAATATCCAAGCCGTTTACTGATTTCCAGTACTGTAGCTATCCCACGACTTTGTCACCTACGTGTCTAATACTTAATGTCAGTAGCCATCACCCAATTCATTAAAAAGACTTTAAAAAATGAAACTTCCTGGCAGATTAAAACTGTGTGCCCGACCGAGACTCGAACTCGGGACCTTTGCCTTTCGCGGGCAAGTGCTCTACTACTTTACTTTAAAAAATGTTTGCGTGGAACTGTGCGTTTCAAAGTTCATGCAGCGTGGTGTTTGGCTGCTGTACGCATGCGCACATAGAAAGCTGCACGCAAAGCAACAAGTTTTTGTTTTTTTCCTCCGTATTTGTTGTTCTTCAAACAACACACTTGAAAACAATGGCCTTTCATGCAAAAGGATAACTTCCGTGACTGTGAGCGATCAGCTGATGTTTTCACAGCTGCCTCTCCGTGAGAAAGTTACAGTTACGAAAAGAGATCGTTCAACAAGAAATAAATTCGTAGCTTTAAGTGTCAATGGTACCAACGGAAAAGTTTACTTAGCGTCTGTGGAACAGACACGGCTCCCATTCACCAGCATTCAGGCCTAATGCGGCGCAGAATGGACTGAAGTATTGAGCCGTAAGTACCTGCAACATATTCCCAGTGAGGTGAAAAACATGACGCACAATACAATTAACATCAAGCACAAAGTGTTTCATCTAGAAGGTGCATTGTAACTGGAAACTGACTCGTTCCACATCATAAGGAGAGATGGCAATTGTTGCGCCCTAGTTTGGTTTCTTAATCTTGATGCAAACAAACAACATAAAAACAATCTTTTAGGTGTGAATCTACATATGTTAGCGTTACGAACATAGTATACCACTGTGTTTGTATTTCAGTCTCCTGTGACACTATACCATCTTACAAAATCTTGGGCGTGTAAGTCAGTGATTTCTATGTTACGAACTCATCGGACACCGAAGGCTCGTGGCGTGTGGAGCCTTTTTTTTTTTCCTCACACGGACAGGTGTTCTCAAGCGCATTTGCATCTGGCCGACTGCCAACCTGTTCTGAAGGTGACGAAAGTGGTCTCTACAGACCGGTTGCTTCCTCCGATCCATTACTCATCTTGTGTGGTGATCAAAGCAATTTAGCTACTGTTACCAGTAACACTGACGGTTGGTCGTGCAGCAATCTTCCTCTAATGAAAAATGTAGTAAGTGGCCTCTCCGTTCTCGATCTGCTTAAACATACCCGTGACATTTTAATTCCCTACTAATAGAGTGCTTTTCTAATGAGGATCCCGCCTGAAAACCGAAACAGCTGCAAACTAAGGCTATCAATCACTGTACCTCTGACTATAATTATGATATGTGCTCCTGCACTTTATCATTCACCTATGTTAGCGACGTGACATACGTTCATCTTATCTCTTTCCATCGCCCGTCTTTCCACACCTCATTAACTTCTCATTTCAGCATCGTACATGTTACTCAGTATACGGTCTCTTCTAAAACGAAGTTTCTCCAATAATTCTTCAAGTCTATGGACATGTTAATTTACTCATTATCTTATCGTTATTATCTCTCTTGAACCGTGGTCTGGGAGAAGCGTCTTTAACTAGTAAACAAACGATACGAGCATGAAAAGCTCCGCGTTATAGTCTAGCAGGTCGACCGCCTCTACCAGTGACGTCACTCAAACGCGGTACGGAGGGGCGTGGAATCATCACGCCGCCCTCACAGCCGTTGACGGCTTCCTTGACAGTGGATCCACTGTTTCTCACTCAAGTAGCTCCTCAGCCGGCTTCACGAGGTTGAGTGCATCCGGCTCCAGTCTTTCCACGAATAAAAATTCCCTAGCAGAACCGGGGATCGAGTACCGATCCCCTACATAGCAGCCTGACATTCTTACCATTTTTTTCGGTGATGTGAGGGGGACTGGTGTATTTTTTAAGCCTACTGCTCTACCGACTTTTTTTATTTGTAATTCAATTTTTCAAGAATCTTTCCCTAGCATTACAAAGTAAAATATTTCAGTTAGGAATGTTGGTAACAAAACAAATTTATGGTATGTACATTAACATAATAATCATTGTTCTACATAAAACGGTACTAACTCTAAAATTAACTTTTATCCATTAAGCAGAATTTACAGAATACAGGTAACTAAAAAACAATATTGTACATTAACGTAATAATCATTGTTCTACATAAAACGGTACTAACTCTAAAATTAACTTTTATCCATTAAGCAGAAATTACAGAATACAGGTAACTAAAAAACAATATTGTATGAGATTTTTTATTTTTTTAAAACTTTTTCTAGTTGTACAGTGTAAAAAGAATAACAGAAAATTCCTTTATGTAACATAGGAAACAGGAAAAAGTAATTCAAAAATGGTCCTGCTGCGCGAAAATGAACCGGCGACCTTTCATTTCGAAGACGCCGGTTGGGGACATGCCACTAGAAAGTAAACGCCGAGCTCTTGATTGTCATGAGAATAGAGCTATACCTGTCAACCCTACGCACGGGGGAAGCTCCAGCTGAGGGGCAGTTTGGAGAAAATGATCCCTAAATAGTTACAAAAGTAGACTGCTATTAACGTGTCGTGTCATTACCGGATGTCTTGTTAGCAAAAACTTCCAAAAAACGTTCACGTTCTCGGATCTATTTCTGAAAAGGCAAAAGACGGCCATCTAGGTGACCGCAAGCATCTTTGATGGTGAACAGAAGACAGAAAAGCGTACTGGGGACGATCATATGCGCTGGCACCCAGAGATCCAGTATCTGCTGGAGAAGAAACCATATGTCCACTGTCGCGCCGCAGAGGACACGGTGTTCGTCCGCGTCGTTTGCATTAAACCCCAGGCAGGGGCGTGTGTCTGCCACGGTCATGACACGGAGTTTGAGTCGCGTAGGGTATTTACCGGCAACGACGATGTACTAGGTGGCGCTCGTTTCCGTGGTGAAGTATGGTTGATGAACTGTCCGCTACATCGTCGGTCACGTAAGTTCTGGGTGACATCCTTCGACAGCGTTCCGGAGGTAAGTCAGCATAAGAGGTGATAAATATCTCGCATAGTAGAGTCCTAGTTCGAGGAAGTCTTCACGGACATAATTGTATTCCAGAAGAAAAGTCTGGGATTTGATAGCGCTGGTGCAATGTCGGCCAGAGCGATCGGCGGTTGACATTAACTAGGCATGAGTTCGTCAACCGAAAGTCCACTGGTACTGTTGAAGCTGCAATTCCATAACTTCAAGATTGTAGCTAGGTAAAGAGCTGTAGCGCGCGCATGAACATTGACCAGAGCCAGACCCCCTCTTCGCTTAAGGATTGTGAGTGTCATACTTGACCTTGAATGTATGACCAGTACTGACAAAATAACTGAAGGCTGCTTGAGTCCGACGCTCCATCAGTGTAAAGAAAGGAAGAATTTGTGTGATGTGAGTTATGCAGGATCCCTTATAAATGTTAATAAACTGCATCATTTTTGAAGAGCTCTTTGCTCGTAATAACTGATTTCGAACGCCCGTCCTGATGTTATGAAGAAGACGCCGGAAGTTCTTCTCCATGCTGCAACGGACGTCTCAAGTACAGACTATTACTAGACAGCGTAGTCTCCATCGCCCTGAAGGGAGCCACATTTTCATCAGGGAGTCCCCGTCCTGTACTCATCACGCAGAATTTGGCGACATTCATGTGGCTGCCCACTCCGCTTCCGCATTGCTCAATCCGCTCTGTAACCTCTTGGATCTTCTCGTTGGTATGTACGATGAAGATGAGGTCGTCTCCTCGCACGGTGATCTCTGATAAGAGATGTTGCAAGCCGTAGAGAAGTGGTTCACGTGCGATGGCGTACATGATCATTGAAAGGGGACAACCTGTCAGACTGACCGTGCCATCGATATTGGTGTCGTCACCCGTCCATTGGCCATCACCGTCGGCAAAGCTTCACGAAATAGGCTTATGATTACGAGAATGAAGGAAGGTGTGGTTTACCCTATCGAATGCCTGATCGAAGTCGACGGAAATCATTGTTCCCTGCAGTCGATAGACTGTTACAAAGGCGATGACGTCTCTGTAAGAAAAAATGGTTCAAATGGCTCTAAGCACTATGGGCCTTAACATCTGAGGTCATCAGTCCCCTAGACTTATAACTACTTAAACCTAACTAACCTAAGGACATCACACACATCCATGCCCGAGGCAGGATTCGAACCTGCGACCGTAGCAGCAGCGCGGTTCCGGACTGAAGCGCCTAGAACAGCTCGCCCACAGCGGCCGGCTCTCTGTAAGCACAAAGCATTGATTGAACATTACTATCTGCGCCCATGAAGGTCTGTGCGGGTGACAGGAGCTGATGTAGGACTCGTCTGAGACGCATCGCGAGGAGGCGCTGAAAACTCTTAAAACGAAGTTGAGTAAAGTGATTAGACGGTAGCTGTCAGGTCGCGTGTCTCCAGAGGGTTTACGTATCGCAATAACTAAACCTTCCTGAAAATCTTGTGGTGGTGCAGTCGTATGGGATAGTAGTTCTTGGTATATTTCCCTCCATCACGGAAACATTAAGTCTTCGAAGGCTTGTAAAATTCTAAGGGCAGGCTGTCTGGTCCTAGCGATCGCCTGAGAGCGCACTGGGTGAGCGCGTCAGTGGTGTGTTAAGTGGAGGTATTTGCTGAAAGAGAGTCCGCCATCTGGCCATCATGGGTAGGATGGACCGTCTGTGGTATGTCTATAAGTGACTCAACGTTAGAGTCTTCTTCACGATAGATGTGACGATAGTGAGCTCCGAAGACTATTGTGATGTCCGTCTGTGATACCAGCCATCGACCGTGAGCAAATATAAAGAAAGGATCAGTGCTTGTCAACGGTGTCTGAGAACGGCGACGACATGATCCATTGAGGACGTTTCTCCGTTCATGCTGTCTTTACACTTTGTACCCACCACAGAAGAATGGAAGCATTTTTCGTAAGATTTCCTCGTGGGCCGGCCGGTGTGGCCGAGCGGTTCTAGGTGTTACAGTCTGGAACCGCGCGACCACTACGGCCGCAGGTTCGAATCCTGCCTCGGGCATGGATGTGTGTGATGTCCTTAACTTAGTTAGGTTTAAGTAGTTCTAGGGGACTGATGACCTCAGAATTTAAGTTCCATAGTGCTCAGAGCCGTATGAACCATTTTTCTCCTTGTGGTTGTGATCATTCGTCGACATTCTTATTCTTGTAAGTAGGATACGTTAAGTTTCCAATAACCCCGACTGCGCCATACTGTTTCTTGTCGGAGGTTGCAGTGCACACATAAACGCTATGGTCTGAGAAGGCTGAAGGCCACCTGTCCGCGTTGAGGACGTTAGAAGCGAGCGGAAACGTCACATAGGCACGATTCGATCGACTAGCTGAATGGCTCGTGATGTATGTATATCCCAGGCTTTCGTCACGTACCACTTCCTAGGTGTCTACAAGATTGAGTCGACGTCCTAAGTAACGGAGTTCGGGACAGGTGGTAAAATTTGGATAGTGCTCCTTCCTCGCGAGAACACAGTTGAAATCTCCGCTGCAGCCCGCTGTGGCCGAGCCGTTCTAGGCGCTTCAGTCCGGAATCGCGCTGCTGCTACAGTCGCAGGTTCGAACCCTGCCTCGGGCATGGATGTGTGTGATGTCTTTAGTTTAGTTAGGTTTAAGTAGTTCTAAGTCTAGGGGACTGATGACCTCAGATCATCTTGAGTAAAAGTCTGATAAACCAATGAAAGGTTAATATTCCACTAGTCGGAGCGTTAGAAGTTCGTACGTGACAAGGAAACGAGAAAATCTGAAAAGGAAAATGTAAAGACTTAACCGCAATGTAGTGCGGGTCACTGAAGCGAAATGGGAAGAAGATATGTATTTCTAGCCATCAATAGCATCAGAAAACGGTATAAATGGAGTAGAATTCGTTATGAATTGGAAGGGGCGGTAGAAAGTTAGCTACTTAGAACAATTCAGTGCCAAGATTATACTTACCAGGATGGACAGTAAACCAACATCAAAAAAATGGCTCTGAGCGCTATGGGACTTAACATCTGAGGTCATCACCCCCCTAGAACTTATAACTACTTAAACCTAACTAACCTAAGAACATCACACACTTCCATGCCTGAGGCAGGATTCGAACCTGCGACCGTAGCGGTCACGCGGTTCCTGACTGAAGCGCTTAGAACCACTCGGTCACGGCGGCCGGCTAAACCAACATCAGCAACAATATTTCATCTTGGGTTGTCGTGTGTTCTGCCGGATATCAGCGTCGTACTTGCACGATATTTCGGTCACGTAGCTCGTAACCTTCATCAGGTGCGACCTGAGACTGCTCCTCGAGTGGACCTGGTCCAGTATTTATGCCTATGGCCTTCCCCCTCCACCAACGGCTGCAGGCGCTTCCTCTGTGCTCCGCGGACCACAGAGGAAGCGCCTGCAGCCGTTGGTGGAGGGGGAAGGCCATAGGCATAAATACTGGACCAGGTCCACTCGAGGAGCAGTCTCAGGTCGCATCTGATGAAGGTTACGAGCTACGTGACCGAAATATCGTGCAAGTACGACGCTGATATCCGGCAGAACACCCGACAACCCAAGATGTCATTAGATCGCCGGGAAAGCCTGAAGAGTTAAAACAATATTTCAGGTATACGTGCCGACCTCACAAACAGAATACGAAGAGACAGAGAAAGTATATGAAAACGGGTAAATCGGTGTGGAAAGAGTGGTGACGAACTAATAATCTTGGGGGACTGGAAGATGTCAGTAGGAGAAAGAACAGAAGACAGAGTTAAGGGAGAATATTAACTCAGCAGTACGAATGAAAAAGAAGAAAGATTAATTGAGTTCTGCAGTAGATTTCAGATAGTGACAGCAAATATGATGTTCAAAAATCACAAAAGAAACAAGTATACTTGGAAAAGGCCTGAAGTCACAGAAAGATTTCAGCACGATTACGTCATGCTCAAACAGAGATGCCTACATCAGCTACGCCATTGTAAGGTGTACCAGGAGAGATGTAGCATCAGGTGGTGAATAGTAGATTGAAGTTTAAGAGAATCGCGTGGAACAATCAGTGTGGAAAGAAATGGGATACTGACGTTATGAAAAATGATGAGATGCATTTGAAGTTCTCTAAGGCTGCAGATACAGAAGTAATGAATATAACAGTAGACAGTTTAATTGAGGAGCAATGAACATCTCTAAAAATGATAATCACAGAAGTTGGAGAGACAAATATACTGTAGGTACGAGGAAGCTAACTGCGAAGAAACAACAGGTAACAGAAGAAATACTTCAATGCATCAACGGAAGAATAAAGCATAAAAAGTCCAGGGGAAGACAGGAATGTAGCAAGATAAGCCTCTTGGGCATGAAATGAATAGGAAGTGCAGGGAAGTAAAAGTGAAACGGCTGCAAGAAAAATATGAAGAAATCCAAACATAAATGGTCAGTGAAAAGACTTGTTCAGTATATAGATAAGTAAAAACAACCTTCTATGAAATTAAAAGCACGATTCCAAAGGTTATCACAGGTAAGAAGCAGATGTACGGAAATATCACATTGGAGGCCACTAGGAGCGGGAGTAAGAATAAGAGCATATATGAAAGACACAGGGTATTCAGTATTAAGAGTTTCGGAAGATTTGCATTCGCGTAAGACAGAAGAGATAGACAACAGGCCTTGGAAATTCTAAAATCATTGAGAGAAGTGGTAACTAAAAGACTATTCAAAAAATGGTTCAAATGGCTCTGAGCACTATGGGACTTAACTTCTGAGGTCATCAGTCCCCTAGAACTTAGAACTACTTAAACTTGACTAACCTAAGGACATCACACACATCGCTGCCCGAGGCAGGATTGGAACCTGCGACCGCAGCGATCGCGCGGTTCCAAACTGTAGCGCCTAGAACCGCTCGGTCACTCCGGCCGGAAAGACTATTCAGTTTGATGTGTAGAATCTATGAGATTTGAGACATACCATCAGACTGCTGGAAAAATATCATCGACGTAATCCGGAAGATACCAAGGGCGGCTAACTGTGAGAACTATCACACAATCAGCTTAACAGCTAATGCGTCCAATTTGCTGACAAACCTAACGTACAGTTGAACGGTCTATAAGATTGAGGATCTGTTAGATGACAGTCAGTTTGGTTTCCAAGAGTTAAAGGGACCAGAGAGGTATTTCTGAGGTTGTGCTTAATAATGGAAGCAAGACTTAAGAAAAATCAAGATACTTTCATAGAATTTATCGATCTAGAAAAAGCGTTCGACAGTATAAATTGGTGCAAGACGTTCGAAATTCTGAGAAAATTAGGAATAAGCAGCAGTAGGAGACGGATAATTACAACAACCAAGAGGTAACAATTATAACGGAAAACCCAGAACAAAGGATGTAAGGCAATGATTTTGTCTGTCGCCCCTACAAGCGCCGGAGGAATGAAAAGTCTAGTGAACACAGAATATGGACTGGAAAAAAACCTGAGGAAAGACGAAGTAGCGAGTAATAGCAGGAATGAGGTTAGCGTTAGACTTAACATCAAAATAGGTGGCCACGAAGTAGATGAAGTTAAGCAATTTCGTTACCATGGCATCAACAAAACACGCTATGGACAAAGCAAGGAGGACTTGAAAAGTAGACTAGCACGGGCAAAGTGGATATTCTTGACTAAGGGAAGGCTGCTAGTACCGTACATAGGTATTAATTTGACCAAGAAATTTCTGAGAATGTACTGTACGTTTGGAGCATAGAATTGTATGGTAGTGAATGATGAAACTTGAGCAAACTAGAAAAGAAGAGAACCGGGGCATATGAGATGTGGTGCTGCAGAAGACAATTGAAAATTAGGTAGACTGATATAATAAGGAATGAAGAGATTCTCCACAGAATCAGTGAAGAAAGTAACAAGTGGAAAACACTGACAAAAAAAAGGGACAGGATTGTGGTAAATGTGTTAAAAAATAACGAAATGACTTCCATCATACAAGAGAGAGCTACAGAGGGACCGTAAAAGCTGTAGAGGAAACAGGGAGTGAAACACATCCATGAAATAATGAAGGACGTAAAGTGCAAGTGATGTTCTGAGATGAAGATGTTGGCACAAGAGAGGAATTCTTGATGGGCCGCGTAAAGCAGTCATGTGACTGATGACTCTATATTGTGTATGGCGAATACATAAACATTTAATAAGTCACTTCTGCGTCGTGTACCAGAAGTGCAATCCACGTATAGTACTCAGCGAGGGCCTCGTTCTTTTTCTCCCAGACAACACTACAGATTCAAAAAAAAAAATGACAATCACCATGCAACTACGGATGAATACCTTAAATGCACAGAAAATACTATTGCAGCGTGCAGAAAAGCTCCACCGTGTTCTTTAGATTTGCGACCATCTCGAGTCGTGTGTCAGTGATAAAAACTAAACTCCGTCCGAACAGGCCATGAAGGGCCAACGGCACCGACCGGCCGCCGTGTCACTCTCATCCCACAGGCGTCACTGGATACGGATATGGTGGGGCATGTGGTCAGCACACCGCTCTCCCGGTCGTACGTCAGTTTAAGAGATCGGAGTCTCTACTTCTCAGTCAGGTAGCTCCTTAGTTTGCCTCACAAGGACTGAGTGCACTCCGCTTGCCAACAGCCCTCGGTAGACCGGATGGTCACAAATCCAGGTGCTAGCCCAGCCCGACAGCACTTAACTTCGGTGTATCTGACGGGAACCGGTGTTACCACTGCGCAAGGCCGTTGGCTATGTCAGTGACAGTTATTCATATTCAATCACCCTTCCTGACGATTTTTCACAATCAGGCACACTGGACAAAAAAAATTGTCAGTTCCAGGGTACATCACCCCAGTCCCGTGTAATAACACCTATAGCTTTGATAACGACCGCAGCTCGGATAGCAACGGAGTCCACAATTTTCTGCAGATATGCCATAAATAGCTGAACCCTGTCACTGATGAAGAGATGCAGTAGAGCTACCCAGCTGTGGAAGTGCTGACAGCTACGTTTTTCACCTGCTGCTACAAATAGCAGCGCACATTTCCTGTGGGTTTAAGATCGGGCGATGGAGCGGCCGGTCGAGGTTTGACAGGGTGCCTGAGTGTTCGTTGAACCAGAAGATTTGATTTTCTATGTGTTTCTGAGTATCTCAGATTGGAGACCATTATTTGAGGATCCCAAAGATAATTCTTCCTTTCTTTATTTTTGAGTCTAAAATAGTTTTTTTTCTGTGATGATCTTGAGTATGGCGGATACTTCTTGTATATTTATCACAGATGTGTTTCCTTGTCGCTGCAGATTTCTCCCTTTTTGATAGTTTTTTCTGTTAGAATGTGTGTGTAAATGGAAATTAAGTTCAATGAAATTAATGTTGCTGTGTTTGGTATGTTTCCTTTTCTTACTTTTTCTATTGAATCACTTGAGTTCTTCAGACTTCTGTGTGTTTATATATTGTCTGTAGCAATGTGTGCGTCTGTTTGGCTAAGTGATTGCCTGGTTCACTTATGAAGCTGATGTTTGGTTTGTGAGTTTCAGGTAACGATTTCACCGTAGAGGATGTGGAATTTCTTTGAACCATTCTTTTAATCTGAAGATTCTTTCTATGTTTTTCAGAGTTTCATGTAAGTTTCTTTGGTAATTGCTTATTGGGTCACTTGATAGTTCTGTAACGTTACTGTTGTGGATGAGTTATAATGTTTCATTAATGTATTCCTTCTCCTCCATGATTGCAATCGTATTGCCCTTTACATCTTTAGTGATAGTGGCATTTTCCTGCTTTAGCTTTTCTACAGTCTTATGCAGTTTTTTTTTTTTTTTTTTTTTTTTTTTTTTTTTTTTTTTTTTTGTTTCAGCTGTTTTGCTGTTTCCTCCTATGGTGGTTTTTCCTCTCATTGATTGTGTGTTCTGTTTCTTCAGTGACTATATGTGCGATCAGATTTACATTGAATTCAGGTGTTTTGAGTCTTTCTTATTGCTGCATTATGTGTTCAGTTTCTTTAATGGTGTTCTCTACTGTTCTGTGGGACACCATTGTGTTATACCTAGGACCCCTTTCAAGCAGGCTGCTTTATTGTTCAGATAATTTTTTTTAGATTAATCACTCGCCTATAAAAGATATGTGTATTATCCTGATATTATGATCGGCTAGCCTTTGAGTGATTTATCATTTTGGTGAGTTTCTTTTGTAGAATTTTCTGTTTTTTTTTTGTATTACAGTATCTGCGTATGTTCTAAACCTGTACACTAATTTATAAAAAAAAGACGGTTATTTTACATGGTTTGCTAGTTTTATATGCAATTTGTACAGATCAATAGTCAATATCTTTTTTAGTATACAGGCCAAATTTCCTGCTATATTCACATGGTTTCAGCTTTTGTTTACAGTTATAATCACATTGCTGGAAATAATTTTACAGGCCAAACATAGTCTGTTAAATTTTATATTAAATGTTGTTTTGTCGAAGAGCTACAAGCAAAATGTCTGGTTCGGCATACCCATCTACATCTACATGACTACTCTGCAATTCACATTTAAGTGCTTGGCAGAGGGTTCATCGAACCACAATCATACTATCTCTCTACCATTCCACTCCCGAACAGCGCGCGGGAAAAACGAACACCTAAACCTTTCTGTCAGAGCTCTGATTTCTCTTATTTTATTTTGATGATCATTCCTACCTATGTAGGTTGGGCTCAACAAAATATTTTCGCCTTCGGAAGAGAAAGTTAGTGACTGAAATTTCGTAAATAGATCTCGCCGCGACGAAAAACGTCTTTGATTTAATGACTTCCATCCCAACTCGCGTATCATATCTGCCACACTCTCTCCCCTATTACGTGATCATACAAAACGAGCTGCCCTTTTCTGCACCCTTTCGATGTCCTCCATCAATCCCACCTGGTAAGGATCCCACACCGCGCAGCAATATTCTAACAGAGGACGAACGAGTGTAGTGTAAGCTGTCTCTTTGGTGGACATGATGCATCTTCTAAGTTTCCTGCCAATGAAACGCAACCTTTGGCTCGCCTTCCCCACAATATTATCTATGTGGTCTTTCCAACTGAAGTTGTTCGTAATTTTAACACCCAGGTACTTAGTTGAATTGACAGCCTTGAGAATTGTACTATTTATCGAGTAATCGAATTCCAACGGATTTCTTTTGGAACTCATGTGGATCACCTCACACTTTTCGTTATTTAGCTTCAACTGCCACCTGCCACACCATACAGCAATCTTTTCTAAATCGCTTTGCAACTGATACTGGTCTTCGGTTGACCTTACTAGATGGTAAATTACAGCATCATCTGCGAACAACCTAAGAGAACTGCTCAGATTGTCACCCAGGTCATTTATATAGATCAGGAACAGCAGAGGTCCCAGGACGCTTCCCTGGGTAACACCTGATATCACTTCTGTTTTACTCGATGATTTGCCGTCTATTACTACGAACTGCGACCTTCTTGACAGGAAATCACGAATCCAGTCGCACAACTGAGACGATACCCCACAGGCCCGCAGCTTGATTAGAAGTCGCTTGTGAGGAACGGTGTCAAAAGCCCTTCGGAAATCCAGAAATACGGAATCAACCTGAGATCCCCTGTCGATAGCGGCCATTACTTCGTGCGAATAAAGAGCTAGCTGCGTTGCACAAGAACGATGTTTTCTGAAACCATGCTGCTTACGTATCAATAGATCGTTCCCTTCGAGGTGATTCATGATGTTTGAATACAGTATATGCTCCAAAATCCTATTGCAAACCGACATCAATGCTATAGGTCTGTAGATCGATGGATTACTCCTACTACCCTTCATAAACACTGGTGCGACCTGCGCAATTTTCCAATCTGTAGGTACAGATCTATCAGTGAGCGAGCGGTTGTATATAATTGCTAAGTAGGGAGCTATTGTATCAGCGTAATCTGAAAGGAACCTAATCGGTATACAATCTGGACCTGAAGACTTGCCCGTATCAAGCGATTTGAGTTGCTTCGCAACCCCTAAGGTATCTACTTCTAAGAAACTCATGCTAGGAGCTGTTCGTGTTTCAAATTCTGGAATATTCCATTCGTCTTCCCTGGTGAAGGAATTTCGGAAAACTGCGTTCAATAACTCCGCTTCTTTAGCGGCACAGTCGTCGGTAACAGTACCATCGGCACTGCGCAGCGAAGGTATTGACTGCGTCTTGCCGCTTGTGTACTTTACATACGACCAGAATTTCTTCGGATTTTCTACGAAATTTCGAGACAATGTTTCGTTGTGGAACCTATTAAAGGCATCTCGCATTGAAGTCCGTGCCAAATTTCGCGCGTCTGTAAATTTTAGCCAATCTTCGGGATTTCGCGTTCTTCTGAACTTCGCATGCTTTTTCCGTTGTCTCTGCAACAGCGTTCGGACCTGATTTGTGTACCATGGGGGATCAGTTCCATCTCTTACCAATTTATGAGGTATGAATCTCTCAATTGCTGTTGCTACTATAAATTTGAATTTGAGCCACATCTCGTCTACATTTGCATAGTCAGTTCGGAAGGAATGGAGGTTGTCTCTTAGGAAGGCTTCTAGTGACACTTTATCCAATTTTTTAAATAAAATTATTTTGCATTTGTTTTTGGTAGATTTGGAAGAAACGGTATTGAGTCTAGCTACAACGATGCTGCGATCACTAATCCCTGTATCAGTCATGATGCTCTCTATTACCTCTGTATTGTTTGTGGCTAAGAGGTCAAGTGTGTTTTCGCAACCATTTACAATTCGCGTGGGTTCGTGGACTAACTGCTCGAAATAATTTTCGGAGAAAGCATTTAGGACAATCTCGGAACATGTTTTCTGCCTACCACCGGTTTTTGCCAACATATCGAGGGAAGGTTGAAGTCCCCACCAACTGTAACTGTATGAGTGGGGTATTTATTTGTTCAAAATGGCTCTGAGCACTATGGGACTCAACTGCTGAGGTCATTAGTCCCCTAGAACTTAGAACTAGTTAAACCTAACTAACCTAAGGACATCACAAACATTCAGGCCCGAGGCAGGATTCGAACCTGCGACCGTAGCGGTCTTGCGGTTCCAGACTGCAGCGCCTTTAACCGCACGGCCACTTCGGCCGGCCATTTATTTGTTACGAGACTCAAATTTTCTCTGAACTATTCAGCAACTATATCATCGGAGTCTGGGGGTCGGTAGAAGGAGCCAATTATTAACGTAGTTCGGTTGTTAAGTATAACCTCCACCCATGCCAATTCGCAAGGAGTATCTACTTCGACTTCACTACAAGATAAACCACTACTGACAGACACAAACACTTCACCACCAATTCTGCCTAATCTATCTTTCCTGAACACCGTCTGAGACTTCGTAAAAATATCTGCAGAACTTAGTTCAGGCTTTAGCCAGCTTTCTGTACCTATAACGATTTCAGCTTCTGTGCTTTCTATTAGCGCTTGTAGCTCAGGGGCTTTCCCAGCACAACTACAACAATTTACAACTACAATTCCGACTGTTCCTTTATCCAAGCACGTCCTGTATTTGTCATACACCCTTTGCGATTGCAGCCCACCCCGTACTTTCCCGAGGCCTTCTAACCTAAAAAACCGCCCAGTCCACGCCACGCACGCCACACAGCCTCCACTACCCGTGTAGCCGCCAGCTGAGTGTAAAACGTTTTATCTCATTTGAGTATTTCGTTTCCTTCTACCTATTTCTGGTTCTGCTATTCTACAGGAGTGAGGCAGGTTGACACACTTTCGCATAACTCAAAACATTTGAAGCACGGGGGAGGTTCTCTGAAGATGCAAAACATTATTACCACCCACATAGGAGCGTATTCGTCCACGATCGGAATGTAATGCGGCAGAGATTCCGTGCGGCGTGGATTCGCCAAGTCCTTGGTAAGTTTCCGGAGGTATGTGCATGTCTACGCATAGATCACGCAGTTCCCATAAATAGGAGCCCAGTGATTTGTGGGTATTGAGCTGGAGCCCGATAGCGTGATATTCGTTCCATCGGACTCAGGTTTAGTGAATTTGGTGGCCAAGTCACCAACGTGAATTAACTGTCACGCTCTTCAGACCACTTTTTCACGAGTGTTGCATTATGACATGGGCGGTTATCTTTCTGAAGACGCCGTTGCCACGGGGGAATAAATGAAGGACGAAGGGATCCAATCATCGTCTTGTGTAAGTGGTATAGTGCATGTTTCGAACAGCCGTTCGCCTATGGGAAGGCGCTTCTGGACATGATCATCGACATGGTGTAACAACAGACGCTATTCATCCGATCAGGCGACACGTTTCTAATCATCCACGGTCCATACCGTGAACCTGCGAAAGTAACCAAAGATGTTGTCGGCGTCGTCTGGTTGCAGTGCATCATTTTCAACAGTGTGCGCTGATCGGGGTGCTGTGAAATACTTATACCGGTGCCAACACTTCCTCTGTCGTCAGATCTGTCACAGGTCAGTGCCTACCGATTTCTGCAGAGTAGAGAAGCCTCTGACGCTCACGTACTGTGATGAAGAGTGAACATCCAACATCTTGTCCCCTATTTGGGGTTTTACTGTGCTTCGACGACATTCCATAGATGGCCAGGACAGTAGTTGGCGAACATCTGGCCAGATTCCCCTTTTCCAAGCTGCTCATTATCAGGCGCTGAGCCAAAACACTCTTTGCCAGACAAGTTTATATCACTGCAGTTCCCCATTCGCGACCCGTATCGTAACTATAATCATCCCCCTTCGCCTCTGTTCTGCTCTAATACTTTTCTTATCGCATTCCATGCCACATCACCATCTGGTGGCATTTAGTCTCTCGTTGAGTAGCAGCCATAAAGTTTTCAGTAATCGGGGTATTTGGCTTCCTTCTAAAATCGACGGTATTTTACCATGAACTCTCCTAGGTGCAGTTGATAGACACAAAGTGATTAAAGAGATTAACTGCTAGTGAGTATTGATTTATATGAATGGAGGGAGTTGAAAATTTGTGCCAGACAGGAGTCTCGTGTTTGCTAGGCAGATGTGTTGACCACTACGCCATCCGGACACACTGATCATCACACCCACACGGCCTACCTAGCACGCCTCCCACAAGGCCCAAATTCTCAACTCATACCACACACTAATGATGTGGTAAATGGAAATGCCGTGTGGCTAGGGCCTCCCTTCAGATAGTCCGTTCGCCTGGTGCAAGTCTTTCGAGTTGACGCCACTTCGACGACTTGAGTGTCAATGGGGATGAAATGATGATGATAAAGACAACACAACACCCAGTCCCTGAGCGGAGAAAATCTCCGACCCAGCCGGGAATCAAACCCGGGCTGTTAGGTATGACATTCCGTCGCGCTGACCACTCAGCTACCAGGGGCGGGCAATGATGTGGTGCCCCTGCTCCTTAGCCTCATTACTTGCGGAGTTTCCCCGATTTCCACAAAAGTTCAAGCTAGGTCCTGCAGCCACTAAGGAATTGGAGAAATTTTCTGCCAGTGGGCATTGATTTACATCAATGAGGCAAGTTGAAAATTTGTGGCAGACCGGGATTCGATAGAACAGACACCACAAATATAATTAAGCCAACGATGGCCAGTGACCTCTTCAGTGCAGATGCAAACCAAGCTCGAACTCTTACGGAGATAGGAGAGATGCTGCGACTAATTAGACTAATGAGCAGGACCACTTCATCAGTGGTGCGTGGTGTAAGTTGAAAATTTGGGTCTGACGGGAGGTGCGCTAAAATAGCCTGTTTGGTCGTGGTAACCATTATGTCCGAATGGCACAGTGGTCAGCGCCTGTGCCTAGTAAGCAGGACACGCTGGTACGAATCGCGATCTCATAAAAATTTTCAACTTCACCCATTGATGTAAATCATTCCCCCACTGACAGATAATGTATTTAATTCCTTTGTCATAGTGTCATAGTGGCTGCAGGATCAAAAATGGTGTCTGTTCTTTTGGACACTTCTGAAAGAACATAACATATACGCAATTGATTGATAAGACATTATCTCGTGCAATGCTTAAAGGGGATGCGTTTGTTAACGGAGCTCATAAAAGCTGTATATATCCTGTTTCGGGTCCACCACTTGCGACTGTAAAGTAGATCAGTTACACTTCTATTGCTGGATACTCACAGGTGCGTGGTTCAAATCCACGACCGACCATATGGATTTTAGCTCTCATTCACTCCCCAAACTTCTTAAACCGTATGCCGATATGCCTCCACCTTAAAGAAATGGCCTATTTTCTTCCCCATTGATCACCAACTCTACATTACGTTCTATCTGTGTTGAGCTTCTCGTCGTATACTTCTTCAAATTTTTTTCGTGTCGGCTTCCTGATCCCAAATATGTAATTAAGCCAACGATGGCCAGTGACCTCTTCAGTGCAGATGCAAACCAAGCTCGAACTCTTACGGAGATAGGCGAGATGCTGCGACTAATTAGACTAATGAGCAGGACCACATCATCAGTGGTGCGTGGTGTAAGTTACCACGCTTCACGATGTGCAAATTTCCCCGGGAAAATTGTATTGTAAGTAATACTGGTATTGACACAGTAGAGAAAGGTTCTACTCTTGCAAGAGCTGCATTGAATTCGCATGACAGCTCTTGTAAATGTTTTACAAAAACGTGATAACAATGAATACATATCGCCAAAAGGTGATATTATGCACCAGAAGAAAGTATAGTATTGTTTAAGAGAATAATACCTTGATTTCAGG
This sequence comes from Schistocerca americana, assembly GCF_021461395.2. NCBI lineage: Eukaryota > Metazoa > Arthropoda > Insecta > Orthoptera > Acrididae > Schistocerca > Schistocerca americana. The sequence continues at coordinate 408,041,405 of NC_060126.1, read as the reverse complement.
GTGAAATAAGGTTATGATGGCACTGTGATCATTTCGAGTTCCTTTTGAAATATATGAACATCATTAACGTATCGAAACGTATTTCAGGGAAAGTAAGTAAATACGACACTCACTTTGGCGATTACACTGTGCTACTCGTGCTAAGAACTCTTACTGATGCAATACCACGTGCGATCACACTAGGAGAACGAAGGCAATATAATCGTCATACTGTATCTTTGAGTTTCTCCTCTATGTTTACCTTTTATTCTCACTGTATGATTCATTAAACATTCACTGATATCGACTGTAATTTCGTAAGTACCACTAGGACGACAGTAGAAGCTGTTCGTAGTTTAACGACCCCTCCATAAAGGTAAATTTCAGTAATTCATGCAACATATTTAACTATCCTGAATAAATTAAATAAATAAATTTTAAGTCATCAGTCAATTTCGGAAACCATAATTCCTGAAAGGAGAGAACCATAGCACACGTTTCCTGGCGTGCAGGAACCTTCCGTCGGAAGGGCGTTGTAATTTGGCAATGAATCAATATGAACGCCAGAGAAATAATAGAAGAGGACAGCGAAATACTACAGTCAACTACATTCTCAAAAATTTCACAATTTATTCAAAATAATCTATCAAGCAGCGGTAAACGATAAATGAGAAACATACCATGTATAGACGAAAACGAAATTATTTTGTGCATAAATCACTAGAAATTGTGAGCTTCTACATCTACATACATATACCTCAAACTACCGTACGGTGCGTGGTGGAGGGTGCCCTGTTCCATTACTAGCCTGTTCCTTCCCTTTTTCCACTCACAAATAAAGCGAGGGAAAAACGACAGTTTGTATGCCTCCGTAGGAGTCCTAATTTCTCTTCTTTTCCTGGCTCTTACGTGAAATGTATGTTGGTGCAATAGAATCTTTCTGCAGTCAGCTTCGGTTCTCTAAATTTTCTCAATAATGTTCCTCGAAAAGAACGTCTACTTCCCTCCAGAGATTTCTATTTAAGTTCCTAAAGAATTTCCGTAATACGTGCTTGTTGTTCGAACCTAAGTGTATCAAATGTCGCAACCAGTCTCTGAGCTGCTCCGATGTCTTCCTTTAGTCCGACCTGCCACGTGTACCAAACACTCGAACAGTACGCAAGAATACGTCGCTCTAGCGCCCTATATGCGGTCTCCTTTATATATGATCCATAATTTCCTAAAATACTCGCAATAAACCGTAGTCGACTACACACCTTCCTTACTGCAATCGTTACATGCTCGTTTCCTTTCCTATCACTTTTTCACCTTACCCCTAAATATTTAATCGTCGTGACTGTCTCATGCAGCACATATCTAACATTACAGGGCTGTTTCTCCCACTCATATGCATTAACTTACATTTTCTTACACTTAGTTATTTATCACACCAACTACTAGTTTTGCCTATGTCTTCTTGTGTCCTTCTATAGTCACTCAATGACCACACCATACCGTGCACCATATTATCATCAGCAAAAAGCCGTATCCGGTGTACAGTATGTTGATATCATTTAGCTAATGTTATGTTCAAATTTTTTTAACTGATGGCAATTAAATCAGAGAATAATGTAGTAACTGAAATTATTTAAAATCTCATCACTGATTGTAAGTAGCGTGCAGTCCAAATAGGACTGTTACTTTCACTTATACTAGCGTTAGATAAATCTATCTTTTAATTACAATCATTTCCATTAATTAAACGGTCACTTGATTTTTATCGCCGTATTGTGTTGGTAGTCACGTCATACGACGATACGCGTGACTGCCCGTTACGATACTCAACCTCTGCAAACATACACAGCAAGCACTAGGATATTTCAGATATGTGAGGCATCAATACTATCCCAGAAACATTTATCTTCAATTTTGTTGAAATTCACAACTTCTTTACTAAAAATTTCTTGGGCCTGGCAGAACAAGTTTGTTTTTCAGATTGAGACTAGCCCGCTATAACATTGTCGCACGTCATCAGGGTATATTATTTTGTTGTGGAGTTTATATTTGGTTGATTGTGTGCCTCTTTGCCTTATCGATACAGAAATTCGATTGCTACACATTGTCATTTGCTAATTTTTTGGCCTAACCGCTATTAAAGCATTGTCTAGTTGTCGTCTTTCCCAAAAGGCGTATCTTTATCGAAAATCATTTTAGAGACAACTCTTGTTGTTAATGGTTCGCTCATGATAGAAATGCATTTCAATAAATAACTTGTCCACTAGGCACTGTATTGAGAACAATCACTATTATTATTATTATTATTATTATTATTATTATTTGATAAAGGACATCATGTTGTGCACAATGAGCTCAACTTCCAAAATATTTATTTGCCAAACCGGTATTCGGGAATACAGACCATCTTCAATGGCTTATAATGTGTAATTGTGTATGTCTACGTCAGACTATATGCCTTGTTGTTGTTGTGGTCTTCAGTCCTGAGACTGGTTTGATGCAGCTCTCCATGCTACTCTATCCTGTGCAAGCTTCTTCATCTCCCAGTACCTACTGCAACCTACATCCTTCTGAATCTGCTTAGTGTATTCATCTCTTGGTCTCCCTCTACGATTTTTACCCTCCACGCTGCCCTCCAATGCTAAATTTGTGATCCCTTGATGCCTCAAAACATGTCCTACCAACCGATCCCTTCTTCTAGTCAAGTTGTGCCACAAACTTCTCTTCTCCCCAATCCTATTCAATACCTCCTCATTAGTTACGTGATCTACCCACCTTATCTTCAGCATTGTTCTGTAGCACCACATTTCGAAAGCTTCTATTCTCTTCTTGTCCAAACGGGTTATCGTCCATGTTTCACTTCCATACATGGCTACACTCCATACAAATAGTTTCAGAAACGACTTCCTGACACTTAAATCTATACTCGATGTTAACAAATTTCTCTTCTTCAGAAACGATTTCCTTGCCATTGCCAGTCTACGTTTTACATCCTCTCTACTTCGACCATTATCAGTTATTTTACTCCCTAAATAGCAAAACTCCTTTACTACTTTAAGTGTCTCATATCCTAATCTAAGCCCCTCAGCATCACCCGATTTAATTTGACTACATTCCATTATCCTCGTTTTGCTTTTGTTGATGTTCATCTTATATCCTCCTTTCAAGACACTGTCCATTCCGTTCAACTGCTCTTCCAAGTCCTATGCTGTCTCTGACAGAATTATAATGTCATCGGCGAACCTCAAAGTTTTTACTTCTTCTCCATGAATTTTAATACCTACTCCGAATTTTTCTTTTGTTTCCTTTACTGCTTGCTCAATATACAGATTGTATAACATCGGGGAGAGGCTACAACCCTGTCTCACTCCTTTCCCAACCACTGCTTCCCTTTCATGCCCCTCGACTCTTATAACTGCCATCTGGTTTCTGTACAAATTGTAAATAGCTTTTCGCTCCCTGTATTTTACCCCTGCCACCTTCAGAATTTGAAAGAGAGTATTCCAGTTAACGTTGTCAAAAGCTTTCTCTAAGTCTACAAATGCTAGAAACGTAGGTTTGCCTTTTCTTAATCTTTCTTCTAAGATAAGTCGTAAGGTTAGTATTGCCTCACGTGTTCCAACATTTCTACAGAATCCAAACTGATCTTCCCCGAGGTCCGCTTCCACCAGTTTTTCCATTCGTCTATAAAGAATTCGCGTTAGTATTTTGCAGCTGTGACTTATTAAACTGATAGTTCGGTAATTTTCACATCTGTCAACACCTGCTTTCTTTGGTATTGGAATTATTATATTCTTCTTGAAGTCTGTGGGTATTTCGCCTGTCTCATACATCTTGCTCACCAGATGGTAGAGTTTTGTCATGACTGGCTCTCCCAAGGCCATCAGTAGTTCTAATGGAATGTTGTCTACTCCCGGGGCCTTGTTTCGACTCAGGTCTTTCAGTGCTCTGTCAAACTCTTCACGCGGTATCTTATCTCCCATTTCATCTTCATCTACATCCTCTTCCATTTCCATAATATTATCCTCAAGTACATCGCCCTTGTATAAACCCTCTATATACTCCTTCCACCTTTCTGCCTTCCCTTCTTTGCTTAGAACTGGGTTGCCATCTGAGCTCTTGATATTCATACAAGTGGCTCTCTTCTCTCCAAAGGTCTCTTTAATTTTCCTGTAGGCAGTATCTATCTTACCCCTAGTGAGACAAGCCTCTACATCCTTACATTTGTCCTCTAGCCATCCCTGCTTAGCCATTTTGCACTTTCTGTCGATCTCATTTTTGAGACGTTTGTATTCCCTTTTGCCTGCTTCATTTACTGCATTTTTATATTTTCTCCTTTCATCAATTAAATTCAAAATTTCTTCTGTTACCCAAGGATTTCTATTAGCCCTCGTCTTTTTACCTACTTGATCGTCTGCTGCCTTCACTACTTCATCCCTCAGAGCTACCCATTCTTCTTCTACTGTATTTCTTTCCCCCATTCCTGTCAATTGTTCCCTTATGCTCTCCCTGAAACTCTGTACAACCTCTGGTTCTTTCAGTTTATCCAGGTCCCATCTCCTTAAATTCCCACCTTTTTGCAGTTTCTTCAGTTTCAATCTGCAGTTCATAACCAATAGATTGTGGTCAGAATACCTATTAGTATCTCCAGGATTCTTCCAGGTATACAACCTTCTTTTATGATTCTTGAACCAAGTGTTAGCTATGATTAAGTTATGCTCTGTGCATAATTCAACAAAGCGGCTTCCTCTTTCATTTCTTCCCCCCAATCCATATTCACCTACTATGTTTCCTTCTCTCCTTTTTCCTACTGACGAATTCCAGTCACCCATGACTATTAAATTTTCGTCTCCCTTCACTACCTGAATAATTTCTTTTATCTCGTCATACATTTTATCTCGTCAATTTCTTCATCATCTGCAGAGGTAGTTGGCATATAAACTTGTACTACTGTAGTAGGCATGGGCTTTGTGTCTATCTTGGCCACAATAATGCGTTCACTATGCTGTTTGTAGTAGCTAACCCGCACTCCTATTTTTTTATTCATTATTAAACCTACTCCTGCATTACCCCTATTTGATTTTGTATTTATAACCCTGTAATCACCTGACCAAAAGTCTTGTTCCTCCTGCCACCGAACTTCACTAATTCCCACTATATCTAACTTTAACCTATCCATTTCCCTTTTTAAATTTTCTAACCGACCTGCCCGATTAAGGGATCTGACATTCCACGCTCCGATCCGTAGAATGCCAGTTTTCTTTCTCCTGATAACGACGTCCTCTTGAGTAGTCCCCGCCCGGAGATCCGAATGGGAGACTATTTTACCTCCGGAATATTTTACCCAAGAGGACGCCATCATCATTTAATCATACAGAAAAGCTGCATGTCCTCGGGAAAAATTACGGCTGTAGTTTCCCCTTGCTTTCAGCCGTTCGCAGTACCAGCACAGCAAGGCCGTTTTGGTTAATGTTACAAGGCCAGATCAGTCAATCATCCAGATTGTTGCCCCTGCAACTACTGAAAAGGCTGCTGCCCCTCTTCAGGAACCACATGTTTGTCTGGCCTCTCAACAGATACCCCTCCGTTGTGGTTGCACCTACGGTACGGCCATCTGTATCGCTGAGGCACGCAAGCCTCCCCACCAACGGCAAGGTCCATGGTTCATGGGGGAAGACTATATGCCTATCAAGTGTAAAATCAATATGATGATTATCAATGTCGATACTGATGTCGGTCTGTGGTGTACAATTTGATGTCCTTTATCAAATGCATGCAGGCTATTGAGCAAACAGCGTACATGATTATTATTATTAGTATTGGCAGTAGTAGTAGTAGTAGTAAAGGTGCACAGTAATGTTGTCTGAAATCGCTCTAGTGATACCCAGTCGCCCACATAGAAATGGCTCTAAGCACTATGGAACTTAACATCTGAGGTCATCAGTCCCGCACACATAGAATAATTTTTGTTTTTACGCAAGTAGAGTCATTTCCATATCGAAGTACATTATATACAAGGTACGATGTTTGTTTAACATGAGTAATGGTTAGAGTGTAATACGAGTCTGAGAATAGTGTAGTACCAAAGTCGCCTTACTGACGACGCGCGAAAGGAAAGCGTTGTTGATGCTGTCGGGACATACTTTATTTCTCTGGGGCAGCCGAGCTTCAAGTCCCAATCTAGCGGGCGGGTAACGGGTAACCGTCAACATTGTCACACATCCTCATTGTGCAATGTTTGGAATTTAACTTAGGACACTACTCAACCTCCACCACTTGCAGGCCAAGTGCTAATTGTTGTCGATGAGAATTTTTTACTTCCAGAGGATCCTAAAAAGAAATACCTCTGGCCCCGTTGCCAACGAAGTGGAGTGCGTTAGCGACCTCGGTGACACAAGAGTCATACTTTTAGAAATAGAAGTGTCACATACAACTAAAGGGAGCTGAGTGCCCGTCATTGACCGGGCATATATTTATTTCAATTTTCTATTAGTCAGTCTTTTCCTTTCCCCTCTCTCTGTCAAACTCCCCCTTCCCCTCTCTCCGTCGTTCTCCTCTTCTCCCTCTCTCTGTCCACCTACTCCATCCCATAACTCTTCCCATTTCCTCCTCTCCCTCCCTCTGCCCATTTGCTGCTCCTCTTTCCCTCATTCCATATGCTCCTCCTCCTATCTGTCCATGCACTCCTCTGCCCTCTGTGCATCACATCCTCCCACTCTAAGCCCTCTAAGCCCATTTTCTCCAAACCCATCTCTCTGTCCATCTCCTCCTTCAACTCTCTCACTCTATCCGCTACTCTCCCTCCCTCTGTCCATCTCCCCTCTCTCCCTGCCCCTATCCCCCTCTTCCGCATCTCTGTCCATTTGTCTCTCCTGCCCTCCCTGTCCATAATCTCCTCCCTGCCGTGTTCATCTCCTGTTTATCCGTCTCTGTCTGCCAGTCTTGTCATGTGCCATCTCTCTCCGCATTATCACTCTCATCCCAAGAGAAGGCTGCCGGTCCCACAGTATTTCTATAGACACAGTAAGGAGTAGAAGAGAAGGTTACGGGGGATTTTGGCCTTTGTACTAGGGCTGAGGGAGGTGAAATACTAATTGAGTTCTACAATAAATTTCAGCTAGGAATAGCGAATACGTTGTTCAAAAATCACAAGAGGAGGAGGTATACTTGGAAAAGGCCGGGACATACGGGAGGATTTCAGTTAGATGACATCATGCTCAGACAGAGATTCCGAAATCAGATTTTGAATTTTAAGGCGTACCCAGCTGCAGATATAGAATCATATCACAGTGCAGTAGTGATGAGAAGTAGACCGAAATTTAAGAGATTAGTCAGGAAGAATCAAAACGCAAAGAAGTGAGATACATAAGTACTAAGGAATTGAACGATACGCTTGAAGTTCTCTAAGGCTACAGATACTGCAATAACGAATAGCTCAGTTGGCAGTACAGCTGAAAAGGAAAGGACATCTCTAAAAAAGGCAATCACAGGTGTTGGAAAGGAAAACATTGGAACAAAGAAAGTAACTGCAAAGGAACCATGGGTAACTGTAGAATAGATAACATTCTATCAGAATTTCTAAAATCATTGGGAGAAGTGGAAATAAAACGATTATCCACGTTGATGTGTAGAATGTATGAGTCTGGGGGCATACCATCTGACTTTCGGAAAAAGGTCTTCCACACAATTCCGGAGACTGCAAGAGCTGACATGTCAGAGAATTATTGCACAACCAGCTTCACAGCTATGCATCCAAATCGTTGACAATAACAGTATACAGGAGAATGGAAAAGAAAGGTAAAGACAGCAGAGAGGAAAATCTGACGTTGTGGTTGAAGCAAGATCAAAGAAAAATCAAGACACCTGCATAGGATTTGTCGACCTGGAAAAAGCGTTCGACAGTGTCAAACGGTGCAAGATGTTCGAAATTCTGAGAAAAATAGGGGTACGTTATGGGGATGGGTTGGTAATAAACAACAAGTACAAGAGCCAAGAAGGAATATTAAGAGTGGAAGATCAAGAACAAAGAGCTCGGATTAATAAGGGTGTAAGACAGGGATGCAGTCTTTCGCCTCTACTGCTCAATCTATACATCGAAGAAGCAATTATGGAAATAAGAGAATGGTTCCGGAATGGGATTAAAATTCAAGGTGAAACGATATCAGCGATACATTATGTGATCAAAAGTATCCAGACACCTGGCTGAAAATGACGTACAAGTTCGTGGCCCTCTCCATCGGTGATGCTGATATTCAATATGGTGTTGGCCCACCCTTAGCCTTGATACAGCTTCCATTCTCGCAGGCGTACGTTCTATCAGGTGCTGGAAGGTTTCTTGGGGAATGGCGGCCCACTCTTCACGGAGTGCTGTACTGAGAAGAGGTATCGGTATCGGTCGGTAAGGCCTGGTACAAAGTCGGCGTTCCAAAACATCCCAAATGTGTTCTATAGGATTCAGTTTTGGACTCTGTGCAGGCCAGTCCATTACAGGGATGTTATTATCGTGTAACCACTCCACCATAGGCCGTGGATTGTGAACAGGTGCTCGATCGTGTGGAAAGATATAATCGCCATCCCCGATTTCCTCTTCAACAGTGGGAATTGTAGACTCCCCCCTTAATAGGCAAAGCGTGCACTACGCGCATGAAGCGTAATCTGGAGTAGCGCAGTACGTGTGGCGTGTGCAATTGAGTTCTTAAGTTCAGAGAAAACGCTCCTTTGGCCCTATACGATACGATTCAGTTTCAGACATCTAAGGCTATCACTCCCATTAAATAAACAAAATAGCATTCGTCATGGCAGATACGAAAAAGAAAATGTTGTATTAGTAAACTGCAGGAACGTCCATGAAAATTAGAGAGGACTAGAATGGCTTACAAACAGTAACAATGCCCAGAGAGTACCAGTGACAGAAAGCTGGCTAAAGCTAGGCGTTAATAGCAGTGAAATTCTAAATTCCCATTGGAACGTGTACCGCAAAGGCAGTTTGAGCGTCGGTGGTGGACACGTGTTTGTAGTCGTAAATCATACAGCAGTATCTACTGAGGTGAATACAGATACTGTATGCGAAATACTTCGCGCGAAGGTGAGTGTTAAAGGTGAATCAAACATAGTCATCGGGTTCTTTTATAGTCCCGCTGCCTCTGGAGCAGTAGTAGCGGGACATCCGAGGGGAAGCTTTGATAAGGTTTGCGTAAATTTCCTTTATAGCATTAGCGTGAGATTTCAACTTACCAGTTATAGACCGGGAGACGCAAATGTTTAGAGCGGGTATATTTATTACCGGTAGGTTCGATCAGCACACGAGTATTACGGAAATGCTTCATGATTTCATATTGGGGATCTCTGAAAGGAAGGCGACGTTCTTTTCGGGAACCACTGCTGAGCAAATTTAAATAACCGCCATTTGAAATTGATTCCAGATCGATTTTACTGCCGCCAAAGTACAATTCGCAATGCGCATGGCAAGAAATAGTAATAATGTAGTGTACCAGATATCGGAAAAATCATGTGATGAAACATACATTTCACTTCAAAAATCTAGATCAGCAGGCAACGACCTGCTAGAATTCGCGTTTATGCTGAAGTAATAACCTGCATTTAATTGCGAACAACAGTCATGGGGAACTTCTTGTAGTAGGCCTACGTAAAATAAACGGTAACCAGTGACCGACTTTCTTTTGTTCACAAACTAAATTGCTTTCTTTTAGTTACCGGTACATACTTAATCAGACATTATATTTGTGACGTATCTCAAAGGCATGTGTCTAATAATCAAAATGACCTAATTTTACCACCAGAATGGTCGACGAGGCGCCTTTCAAACTGTCTGCTGTAAACCACTTACAGTATTGTGGGCCCTTGGGAGTTACCATATGACTCTGGAGTGCCGGCTACTTTGAACGTCCTATAGCTCTTTGCGTAGACGAAGCGCATTTATGAAAGAAATAAAATGAGCGTATGGCATCGTTGGCCGGGACGTTCGGCCACCAAGTGCAAGTCTTATTTCAGTCGACGCCACACTGAGCGACTTGCGCGCCGGGGACGAGGATGAAATGATTATGAGGACAAAACAACACCCAACCCCCAAACGGAGAAAATCTCCAACCCTGGAACCCAGGCCCGGTTGCATGGAAGGCAAGCACGTTACCAGCCAGCTAAGCAGGTTGAAATCTATAATCCTCTCGTTTGTCCACTTCTCTACTACGGTACATTACAAAATCATATGAAGAACTAACTAACGAGACAGGTGGCTACACGTACATGCGCAAATATTCGAACAAAAGCGAAATGATATTGTTTTTTCCCTCAGAGACATGATTATAGAGCTCTCGTTGAGAGAAGTATGAAAGAAACGTGAGAGCGAGACGGAAGCATTTAAAGACACGGACAGATATAGATATTGCCCTACAATGCGAAATGTCCTCCAACATTGTTGGACAGCACTGGCAGTCCTTCGGCACTACGTCGGCAACATTAACCTCCAACAGTCTGCAAACATCAGCAATATTGCCTGACAATACAGGTGCTGTGTATTGCAACCACATTGCAGTATTGTTAACATCTATTGCGACAAAATATTGCTGTAAAATGTGACCTGGATAAATGCACATTAACAGTATCAGCGCAAGAGTTGAGTCCCCAAACGCGGCCCCTCTGGGGCTGGTCCAATCGTTGCGACAACAATCTGCGTAGCGGGGAAACTTCCCGCCGAGATTGTCTAGTGTTGCAGCAACAGGCGTCTGGCGCGCGTGCGACACACAATGAGATGTGTGACGCGCGGCACAGCAGTGGGAAAAGATCTGCCAGACCCGTGCAGAGATAGCGGCCGCTACTGCGAGGTCAAGTCGTTCCTGGGGTAAGCTACACAGCGCGGCGTACGTTGCTACAGCTACCTTACTGCCGAACGTTGTTCTGAACAGAGGCCATGCGACGACCACAGGAGAACAGCCCGCCGTCCCAATAAACCATGGTGCTGGTGTACTCGAGTCTGCCACAACAGTTCAACAAGTCCAGCTGTGATATGATATCCTAAATAGACAGGATATGTTCGCAGGCATGCTGATGACAGTTACTCGGGAAGGATGTATCTGAATTTTTTCGACATAATCGCAACTAGACTGGTGTCGATTCTCGGCCTGTAGCTGTTTCTGATCATTATTGTTTTTAATTTCGCCACGAGGACAGCAAACAATCAAATTATGAATATACATGCGGACAAGTACACGAACTACACAGTGCGGTTCATTAATCTGCTGATTTGTATCCTTATCGTTATATGAAATTATATTAGTCATATTCTACCAACTCTGTTGGGAAGTATGTCTAGCATGAGGAGAGAAGTCAAGGGTGAACTTTTTACATAACAGAAATACAATTAAATGACTTAGCATAATGAAATGTTATCATTGTTGTCCTTCTGATCTTCAGTGTGAAGACTGCTCCACTCCATCCCTCAATAACTACCGAAACCTACATCCACCTGAACCTGCTTGCGTGTTCAAGCGTTTCTCTCAGCAGTTATAAAGCTGTCCCACATCGAGTATAATCAGACATTTTCTCTCGTTACCAAACCGATGATTCCCTGGGACCTCACGATGTATTTTATTAATCGTCCCCTTCTATTAGCCAAGTCGCGCTATAAATTTCTTTCTTCATCCAGTCATGCTTAGTGCCGCATCATTTGCTATTCGATCAATTCATTTAATCTTCAACATTCCTCAGTAACACCTCACAGAAAAGCTATTCTTTTCCTGTCTGAACTGCTTATCGGCCACATATCACCTCCGCGTAAGACTACACTTCCTAAACATACTTTCAGAAAGGTTGCCAAACAAATTTATATTGGTTATTAACAAATTTCTCTTTTACGGGAACGATTTTCTTGCTGTTTCGAGTCTGCTTCTTTTAATTCCTCTCGTCAGTTATTCTGTTGGGCAAATTGCAAAACTCACCACTACTTTTAGTGTTTCATTTCCTAATCTAAATCTATCAGCTTCGCTTGATTTGCTTCGGCTACCTTCTATTTCCCTCAGTTTATTTTTGTTGATATTCATCTGGTAACTTCGTTTCAAGATACTATCTATTCCGTTCAATTGTTCTTCCAAGTGCTTCGCCGTTTCCAATAGAACTGTCGTGTCATCGACAGACTGCAAACCTGTTATTTCTTCTCCCTGAACTTTAATTTCCTTTGCAGATTAAAAAAAAAAAAAAACTTACAACTTGCTCAATGTACAGATTGAAGTACATCGGGGAGAGGCTACAACCCTGACTGACTCCCTTCTCAACCCAACCACTGCTTCCCTTTCAGGGCCTTTGACTGTTATAACTGCAGTCTGCGAGCTGTAGATAACTTTTCATTCGCCGTATTTTATCCGGCTACCTTCGAATTTGAAAGAGGGTATTCCAATTAACATTTTCAAAAACTTCCTCTAAATCTACAAATGCTATAAATGTTGGATAACCTTATCTCTCCTAAGTTTTGGGATCAGTACGGCCTCGCATGTTCCTACATTTCTCCGGAACACAAACTGAGGTCAGTTTCTACCAATTTTTCCATCCTTCCGTAAATGATTAGTGTCATTTTTCTGCAATTATGGCTTATTAAACTAATGGTTCGGTAATATTCGCACATGTGATAATTGTCCACTGAGCAGCCAAATAAACTGGTACACCTGCCTAAGATCGTGTAGGGCCCCTGCGAGCACACACAAGTGCCGCAACACTACGTGGCATGGACTCAACTAATGACTGAAGTAGTGCTGGAGGGAACTGACACCATGAATCCTGTAGGGCTGTCCATAAATCCGTACGAGAACGAGGGGATGGAGATCTCTTCTGAACAGCATGTTGCAAGCCATCCCAGATATGCTCATAATGTTCATGTCCGGAGAATCTGGTAGCCAGCGGAAGTGTTTAAACTCAGAAGAGTGTTCCTGGAGCCCCTCTTTAGCAATTACGACGTGTGGGGTATCGCATTGTCCTGTTGGAATTCCCCAAGTCCGTCGGAATGCACAATGGACATGAATGGATGCAGGTGATCTGACAGGATGCTTACGTTCGAGTCACCTGTCTCAGTCGTATCTAGATGTATCAGGGATCCTATATCACTCCAACTGGAAACTCCCCAGAAGATTACAGAGCCTCCACCAGCTCGAACAGTACCCTGCTGACATGCACGGTCCATGGGTTCACGAGGCTGTCTCCATACCCGTACACGTCCATCAGCTCAATACAATTTGAAACGAGATTCGTCCGGTCAGGCAACATATTTCCAGTCATCAACACTGTAACGTCGGTGTTGAAGGGCACAGGCGAGACGTAAAGCCTTTGTCGTGCAGTCATCAAGGATACTCGAGTGGGCTTTCGGCTCCGAAAGCCCATATCGATGACGTTTCGTTGAATGGTTGGTACTCTGACACTTGGTGATGGCCCAGCATCGAATTCTCCAGAAATTTGGGCAAGGGTTGCACTTCTGTCACGTTGAATAATTCTAATGAGTCAATGTTTATAATTTATTTATTTGTTTAAATGTCAAGTTCCGTAGGACCAAATTGAGGAGCAAATCTCCAAGGTCATGGAACGTGTCAGTACATGAACTTACAACATAAAAAGTAATAACAGATAAAAATAAATGTTCATGAACCTGAAAGAAAATCAGTCCAGATGTTTAAGCAAACGCTATCAGCAATACAATTAGAATCATCTTAATTTTTCAAGGAACTCCTCGACAGAATAGAAGGAGTGACCCATGAGGAAACTCTTCACTTTCGATTTGAAAGCGCGTGGATTACTGCTAAGATTTTTGAATTCGAGTGGCAGCTTATTGAAAATGGATGCAGCAGTATACTGCACATCTTTTTGCACAAGAGTTAAGGAAGTCCGATCCAAATGGAGGTTTGATTTCTGCCGAGTATTAACCGAGTGAAAGCTGCTTATTCGTGGAAATAAACTAATATTGGTAACAAGAAACGACAATAAGGAATATACATATTGAGAGGCCAATGTCAAAATACCCAGACTGGTGAAAAGAGGTCGACAAGAGGTAAGTGAACTCACACCACTTATTGCCCGAACCGCCCGTTTCTGAGCCAAAAGTATCCTTTTAAAATGGGAAGAGTTACCCCAAAACATAATACCATACAACATAAGTGAATGAAAATAAGCAAAGTAGACTAATTTACGTGTCGAAATATCACTCACTTTCGATACCGTTCGAATAGTGAAAATGGCAGTATTAAGTCTTTGAACAAGATCCTGAACGTGGGCTTTCCACGACAGCTTACTATCTATCTGAACACCTAGGAATTTGAACTGCTCAGTTTCACTGATCATATGCCCGTTCTGTGAGATTAAAACGTCAGGTTTTGTTGAATTCTGTGTTAGGAACTGTAAAAACTGAGTCTTACTGTGGTTTAACGTTAGTTTATTTCCTACAAGCCATGAACTGAGGTCATGTACTGCTCTACTTGAAACCGAGTCAATGTTGCACGCAACATCCTTTACTACTAGGCTAGTGTCATCAGCAAACAGAAATATTTTAGAGTTACCCATAATACTAGAGGGCATATCATTTATATAAATAAGGAACAGGAGCGGCCCCAACACTGATCCCTGGGGCACCCCCCACTTGACAGTACCCCACTCAGATCCCACATCACAGCCGTTATCAACATTGTGAATAATGACCTTTAGCTGCCTGTTGCTAAAGTAAGAGGTGAACCAATTGTGAGCTACTCCCCTTATTCTGTAATGGTCCAACTTCTGGAGCAATATTGTGTGATCAACACAGTCAAATGCCTTTATTAAATCAAAAAATGCGTCAAGCGTTCGAAACTTTTTGTCTAGCCCATCCAGTACCTCACAGAGAAAGGAGAATATAGCATTTTCAGTTGTCAAACGACTTCTGAAGCCGAACTGTACATTTGATAGCAAATTGTGTGATATAAAATGATCAATTAACCTTACATACACAGCCTTTTCGATAACTTTTTCAAACACTGATGGCATAGAAATAGGTCTAAAATTATCTCCATTATCCCTTTCTCCCTTTTTATAAAGCGGCTTTACTACTGAGTACTTTAATCGCTCAGGAAACTGACCATTCCTAAAGGAAAAATTACAAATATGGCTAAATACAGGGCTAACATGTGCAGCACAGTACTTTAATATTCTACTAGACACTCCATCATAACCATGAGAGTCCTTAGTCTTCAGTGATTTGATTATTGTCTCAATCTCCCTCTTGTCTGTATCACAGAGGAGTATTTCATACGTCAATCTCGGAAAGGCATTTGCTAAGAAGTTTATATGATTTCCTGTAGATACTAAATTTTTATTTATTCGCCAGCAATGCTCAGAAAATGGTTGTTAAATACTGTACATATATCTGATTTATCAGTAACGGAAATATTATTACTGCAAACTGACTTTATATCGTCAACCTTGTGCTGCTGACCAGACACTTCCTTCACAACTGACCATATGGCTTTAATTTTATCCTGTGAATTAGCTATTCTATTTGCGTACCACATACTTTTTGCCTTGCTAATAACATTTTGAAGCACCTTACAATACTGTTTGTAATGGGCTACTGTAGCTTGATTGTGACTACTTCTAACATTTTGATATAATTCCTCCTTTGTTCTACATGATATCCTTATCCCACTAGTCAGCCAACCGGACTGTCCATTACTGCTAGTACCCCGTTTAGAATGTTCTAATGGAAAGCAACTCTCAAAGAGCATGAGAAATGTGTTATGGAAAGCATTGTATTTATCATCTATATTATCGGCACTGTAAACATCTTGCCACTCTTGTTCCTTGATAAGTTTTGAAAAACTCTCTATTGCTGTTGGATTAACTTTCCTACGTAGCTTGTAATTAAATACGACATTGGTTAGAGTATAAAAACCTTTTAGTGTTAAAATTTGTGCATCATGGTCTGAAAGGCCATTCATCCTTTTACTAACAGAATGCCCATCTAGTAATGAAGAATGAATAAAAATATTGTCTATGACTGTGCTACTGTTCCGCTGCACCCTAGTTGGAAAAAACACAGTTTGCATCAGGTCATATGAATTTAGGAGATCTACCAACATCCTTTTTCTTGCACAATCATGTACAAAATTAATATTGAAGTCACCACATAGAACTACTTTCTGGTACTTCCTACAAAGTGAATCAAGAACCCTCTCTAGCTTAAGCAAAAATGCTCTGAAGTCGGAGTTAGGGGACCTATAAACAGCAGCAATTAGAAGTTTAGTTTCCCTAATTCAACTAATGCTGCACAACTTTCAAATATCTGTTCAGTGCAGTGTCGTGATACGTCTATGGTCTCAAATGAAATACTGTTTTTTACGTACAGAGCCACTCCCCCACTCCGCAAGGAACTCCTTGAGAAACAGCCAGCTAATCTGTAGCCTGGTAAAGGAAGCCTCTGAATTATAAAATTATATAAGTGGTGCTCAGATATACCAATAATTTCAGAGTTAGCATCTATTAGCAGTTCACTAACTTTATCTCTAATACCTCTTATATTTTGATGAAATGTGCTAATTCCTTCTCTACTTGGAAACATTACATCCTCTGGAGGTGAGACCTTAGTTAGAGGCACTTCCTTTAAGCAGGTATACCTATCAGCTGACTTCAGTCTAAAAACGGTGCAGCTCTAACACCAACTACTATAGGAATTTTTCCATGAGTGATACCACTACCACCACCACCACCACCCACTACACTGTCACCTATAAGCTTAGCCAGTCTCCCCTTCCCATACCTATTGGGGTGCAGGCCATGCCTAGTGAAACCCCATCTACTGATAGACCCAACTGGCACCACTGAGATGTGATCCATGCCCTCCGCCATCAGTGCCCTCCCCAGCCCCACAATAACGCGCCTAACAGCCGCATTAGAGTGAGGCCGATCATGACGCTGAAACAGTTGCACGAAATGCACATTAGTACCACCAGTTTGAGTAGCTATCTTAACCAAGTCTTCACTGACATCATATTCCCTGTCCCTATCGAGACTGTTCCCTGCTCCACCCACTACCACTACCTGATCCTCTTTCGTAAAATTCTTACATAACTCCCCTATGCTTTCAGTCACCTGAGCCAACCCTGCACCAGGCTTCACAATGCTGGTGACCTGGTACTCACTCCCCAACACTTCCTGCAACTGCTGGCCCACACCTCTACCGTGGGAACTACCTAGCAGCAGAACCTTCTTTCTGGTAGACTTTGCAACTAACCTAGGCCTCCTAATTGCTGAGGACTGCTGCAAGTTACCTACATCTACGGCTACACGAAGCTCCTCTCCACTCAACTCTGACAGTTGGTCGTATCTATTGCATGTATGCAAAGTAAAACTGTCTGAGTACCTCCTCTTCCTAGCTACATTCTTGCCAAACTGCCAGTTCCCATTCCCCATCACCCTTCACCCTACTCAACCTATCTAGTTCCTCCTTTGCGCATTGTAACTGCACCTGTAGGACACAGATCTTACGCTCCTGCTCCTCTATTAACTTTTTTCTACTACAGATTCTACATTCCCAGGAGAGGATCTCCCTAAACTGACCACTGGCTTCCCCACTGCATCCCCCCCCCCCCCCCCCCATGAAAATACTTTGAACAAATCCCACACTGTAATCCACTACTCACAAACCTACGACAGAGCCCACACTTTTCACTCATGGTAAATTTTACAGTTACTGAAAAAAAACTATACGTCTACGTTACCAAAGTTCAGTTACACCAGTAGAACTATTTAAGAGCTAACAATAATGGTCTCGAAATTCTCTGTCTACTAAGAAAGCAGCTACTTGGATTTATAATACTACAACACAGCCGATACCAATACCAGCAAAACTTCACAAAATTATTAGCTACAACGAAAAAATTAAAACTACCACTGTAACACTAAGCGAAGTTAAAACACTATATGAAAATTTTACTGAAATATTTCACTAAAAAGAATAATAAACGTCAGTTGAAAACTAAAGCACGAAAATTACTAACGACTTCAACACACTGAAAACTCTCTAAAACTCAGCGAGCGAACGAATACAAAAGTTTATTAAGACGTTATTTCGCCACAAACGGCACGCAACACCGCTGAAATCTATTAAATTTAATAACTGTATTACAGAGCACAAATAAGTTCGTCAGTACTTAGCTTATAACCACTACAGCTGTTCTTCCCGTTCTTGCATAATCTATTCCCGGCCGCAACGATGTTGGAGATTTGATGTTTTACCGGATTCCTGATATTCATGGTACACTCGAGATATGGTCGTACGTGAAAATCTCCACTTCATCGCTGCCTTGGAGATGCTGCGTCCCATCGCTCTTGTGCCGGCGATAACACCACGTTCTAAAACGACTTCGGAAGACACTTGTTATGTATAGGCATTGTCGACGACAGCGCCGTAGTCTACCTGTTTACCTATCTCTGTATTTGAATGCGCATGTCTATATCAGTTTCTTTGGCGATTCATGGTGTTGATGGTGTTGATATTAATCATAAAATATCCTTTGATCTTAAACGCCATAATATTGCCCATAAAACATTCATTTCCTACTATGTATGCGAATCGATAATCCGCATGTTCCGAGGGGCCAAATCTTATGTCCATGCTCCAAATAACAAATGGGTGGAAGGTGGTCAAAGAATTTGTCGGCGTAGCAATCTAATCAGGAAAGCAAAATACTAGTTGGCTCAAGAGCTCTTTAAATGAATATTTTAAAGAAAGTGTGCGAACTCTGTTGAGAACATGTGACGGACGCGCCATACTTTTAAGTACACTGAAGCTACTGTATGCCGATATAGCTATCAACAGCTCGGTGTAACGTTCAGCAACAGGTAACAACTAGAAGTAATTTTGAATTATTAGACTATTATGAGACTGGTGCACAGGTGCCTGCCGCTTATAACATCCTTCTGGCTGTTTTCACTGGTCGGTGGCCACGAGGTTCTTCGTGGCACCGATGTTGAAAGCTCCACTTGCGGGGCCCGCAGGAACTTTCGAGGCGCCAGCTCCGGCAGTATCGATAAGGTACGACATTAAATTTCCTGACGTTCAGAAAGCTTTTAACTGACGTAATGAGAAAATATCTGACAGTTTGGGCCAGCCGAGGAGCTCGAGCAAAAGTGCTCAGCAAGTGCTGGTCAGAACACTGTTGCAGAAACAAAGAAAACAGCGTAACAAATATAAAGGAAAGCAAAATACCCAAGACTGGCGGAGTTTAACAGAAGCTCTAATTGTAGCACGAACTTCAATACAAGATGCTTTTAATAATTTCCACAACGAAACTCTCTCTCGAAATCCGATAGAAAAGCCGAGGGGTTTGTGGTCGTATAGAAAATACACCAGCGGCAATACGCAATCAATACCTTCACTGCTCGATAACAATGAAGACGTTATTGATGATAGTGCCATAAAGCAGTGGTCGTATGTAAAATACACTAGCGGCAGTACACAATCAGTACCTTCACTGCGCGATAACAAGGGTCAGGTTATTGATGGCAGTGCCACTAAAGCAGATTTACTGAACACAGTTTTCCGAAATTCCTGCACAAAAAGACGAAGTAAATATTCCAGAATTCGAATCAAGAACAACTGCCAATATAAGTAGCTCAGAAGTAGATACCCTCGCTATAGTGAAGCAGCTTAAAGAAATAAAGGGAAGGCCTCTAGTGGACGCTGTATGTCAGTCACGTTCCTTCCAGATTATGCTGATACGATAGCTCCATAATTAGCAATCATACACAGCCGCTCACTCGTCGAAAGATCCGTACCTAACGACTGGAAAGTTGCACAAGTCACACCAACACAGAGTAACACGCTAAACCACACAACTAACATCGATTTCCAGTAGGTTTTTGGAAGTTATACTGTGCTCGAACGTAATGAATTACCTCAAAGAAAAACATTTATTCACAAATAGCCAACAAAAATTCAGAATGTATTGTTCTTGTGAAACACAACTAGCTCCGTTACCACGAAGTGCTATTTACAAGGGACATCAAACTGATTCCAAATTTCTAGATTTTCAGAAGGATTGTGAAACCGTTCCCCACAAGTAACTCCTAAACTGAAGCGCAAAAATAACTGGTATAGGCATGCATATTCAAATACAGAGATATGTAAACAGGCAGAAGATGTGGCGCTGTGGTCGGCAACGCCTATACAGGGTGTTACAAAAAGGTACGGCCAAACTTTCAGGAAACATTCCTCACATACTAAGAAAGAAAATATGTTATGTGTACATGCGTCCGGAAACGCTTACTTTCCATGTTAGAGCTCATTTTATTACTTCTCTTCAAATCACATTAATCATGGAATGGAAGCACACAGCAACAGAACGTACCAGCGTGACTTCACTTTGTTACAGGAAATGCAAAAATGTCCTCCGTTAGCGAGGATACATGCATCCACCCTCCGTCGCATGAAATCCCTGATGCGCTGATGCAGCCCTGGAGAATGGCGTATTGTCTCACAGCCGTCCACAATACGAGCACGAAGAGTCTCTACATTTGGTACCGGGGTTGCGTAGACAAAAGCTTTCAAATTCCCCCATAAATGAAAGTCATGAGGGTTAAGGTCAGGAGAGCGTGGAGACCATGGAATTGGTCCGCCTCTACCAATCCATCGGTCACCGAATCTGTTGTTGAGAAGCATACGAACACTTCGACTGCCGTACTTGTAAAGGCACATGTTCTAGCAGCACATGTAGAGTATCCCGTATGAAATCATGATAACGTGCTCCATTGAGCGTAGGTGGAAGAACATGGGGCCCAAACAAGACATCACCAACAATGCCTGCCCAAACGTTCACATAAAATCTGTGTTGATGACGTGATTGCACAATTGCGTGCGGATTCTCGTCAGCCCACACATGTCGATTGTGAAAATTTACGATTTGATCACGTTGGAATGAAGCCTCATCCGTAAAGAGAACATTTGCACTGAAATGAGGATTGACACGTTGTTGGATGAACCATTCGCAGAAGTGTACCCGTGGAGGCCAATCAGCTGCTGATAGTGCCTGCACACGCTGTACACGGTACGGAAACAACTGGTTCTCCCGTAGCACTCTCCATACAGTGACGTGGTCAACGTTACCTTGTACAGCAGCAACTTCTCTGACGCTGACATTAGGGTTATCGTCAACTGCACGAAGAATTGCCTCGTCCATTGCAGGTGTCCTCGTCGTTCTACGTCTTCCCCAGCCGCGAGTCATAGGCTGGAATGTTCCGTGGTCCCTAAGACGCCGATCAATTGCTTCGAACGTCTTCCTGTCGGGACACCTTCGTTCTGGAAATCTTTCTCGATACAAACGTACCGCGCCACGGCTATTGCCCCGTGCTAATCCATACATCAAATGGGCATCTGCCAACTCCGCGTTTGTAAACATTAAACTGACTGCAAAACCACGTTCGTGATGAACACTAACCTGTTGATGGTACGTACTGATGTGCTTGATGCTAGTACTGTAGAGCAATGAGTCGCATGTCAACACAAGCACCGAAGTCAACATTACCTTCCTTCAATTGGGCCAACTGGCCGTGAATCGAGGAAGTACAGTACATACTGACGAAACTAAAATGAGCTCTAACATGGAAATTAAGCGTTTCCGGACACGTGTCCACATAACATCTTTTCTTTATTTGTGTGTTTCCTGAAAGTTTGGCCGTACCTTTTTGTAACACCCTGTATAAGACAAAAAGTGTCTGGCGCAGTTGTTAGATCGGTTACTGTTGCTGTAATGGCAGGTTATCATGATTTAAGTGAGTTTGAACGTGGTGTTATTGCCGGCGCACAAACGATGGGACACAGCATCTCCGAGGTAGCTATGAAGTGGGAATTTTTCCGTACGACCATTTCACCAGTGTACCATGAATGTCAGGAACCCGGTAAAACATCAAATCTCCGACATCGGTGCGGTCGGAAAAAGATTTTGCAAGAACAGGAACAACGACGACTGAAGAGAATCGTTCAACGTCACAGAAGTGCAACGCTTCCCCAAATTTCTGCAGATTTCAATGCTGGGCCATTAACAAGTGGCAGCGTACGAACCATTCAACGAAACATCATCACTATGAGCTTTCGGAAGTAGTGCCGCTCGTGTACCCTTGATGGCTGCACGACACAAAGCTTTACGCCTCGCCTGGGCCCGTCAACACCGACATTGGGGGGTTGATAACTGGAAACATGTTGCCTGGTGTGATGAGTTTCGTTTCAAATTGTATCGAACGGATGAACGTGTATAGGTATGGAGACAAACTCATGAATCCCTGGACCCTGCATGTCAGCAGGGGACTGTTCTAGCTGGTGGAAGCTCAGTAGTGGTGTGCGGCACATTTAGTTGGATATGACTCTGACAGATGACATGTACGTAAGCAGCATGTCTGATCACCTGCGTCCATTCATATTCATTGTGCATTCCGACAGACTTGGGGAATTCCAGCAGGACAATGTGACATCCCACACGTCCTGAATGAATGGCTAAGGAGTGGCTCCAGGAACACTTTTCTGAGCTTAAACGCTTCCGCTGGCCACCATACTCCCCAGATATGAACTTTATTTTGCATTTCCACGATGCTTTGCAACGTGCTGTTCAGAAGAGATCTCTACCTCCTCGTACTCTTAGGGATTTATGGACAGTGCTGCAGGATTCAAGGTGTCAGTTCCCTCCAGCACTACTTCAGATATTTTTCGAGTCCATGCCACGTCGTGTTGTGGCACTTCTGCGTGCTCTATAGGGACCTACACGATATTAGGCAGGTGTACCAGTTGCTTTCGTTTTTCAGTCTAGCGAATTGCGTACCTGTGAAGTATCACCTCAATTGTGCAGTGAATTCGTGACTTTCTGTCAGAAACATCACAGTTCGTAGTAATTGACGGAAAGTCTTCGAGTAAAACAGGAATAATATTTGGCGATCCCCAGTGAAGTGTCATAGGCCCTCTCCTCTTCCTGATGTACATCAACGATGTAGGCGACAATCTGAGTAGCCCTCTTAGATTGTTTGCAGATGATGCTGTCATTTACCAACATGTAAAGTCATCAGATGATCAAAACGAATTGCAAAATGATTTAGACTTCGGTTGCATGATAAAACGCGCAAATCTAAAGGCGGTAAATTCAGCTAAATACTTTACGATTACGAATAACTTAAATTGGAACGATCACATTGATAATACTGTGGCTAAAGCAAGTCAAAGACTGCGATTTAGGTGGTTCGCGTAGAAAACATAACAATCTGCCAAAGAGACTGCTTACACTATGTTTGTCCGCTCTCCTCTGGAGTTCTGCTGTGTGGTGTGGGATCAGCATCAGTTAGGAATGACGGAGGACATTGAAAAAGTTCAAAGAAGGACAGCTCGTTATGTATCATCGCAAAACAGGGAAGATAATGCCATGGATATGATTCGCTAATTAGGGTGACTATCATTTTTTAAAAAGGCGTTTTCCGTTGAGGCAAGATCTTTTCATGAAATTTCAATCACCAACTTTGTCCACAGGGTGTGAAAATATTTTATTGGCGCTCACCTACATAGGAAGAAATGATCATCATAATACAACAAAAGAAATACGAGCTTGCACGAAGAAACGTAAGTGTTCGTATCTTCCTCCCGCTGTTCGAGAGGGGAGCGGCAGAGAAGTAACTTGAAGGTGGTTTGATGAACCGTCTGCAGGTACTTAACTGTGAGTTGCAGAGTAATCGTGTATATGTAGATAACAACATCTCTGAAGTCACTCTGTACTGCTGCATGATAATACACCACATTCCTTAATGGTGTAAGGTTTTCTGCTATTGTAAATAATTCACTTATACTGAACTAAGATAAAGATGAATGAGCGCACTACACTAGTAGTGAATAAGATCCTTGACTCTGTGTTTAGTTTTATCTGTGGTTCACTTGCTTGTCGGTCAATTGTGAAGACCTGGCGCATTCTTATTTGAGGCATAGAGGGGAGCACTCAAGTTTTTAGAAAAGGAGATTTTATACATGTGAATCTGGGGAGATGAAAACTTCTTTTTAAACGTACATGACTGCTTCTTTTGATGGAGAGCTTTTTCAGAGGAATTTTGCATCGTAACCAACGCGCAGACTTCAAGAAGAATATAATAATTCCAGTCGCAAAGAAAGCAGGTGTTGACAGATGTGAAAATTACCGAACTATCAGTTTAACAAGTCACAGCTGCATAATACTAACGCGAATTCTTTACAGACGAATGGAAAAACTGGTAGAAGCCGACCTCGGCGAAGATCAGTTTGGATTCCGCAGAAATGTTGGAACACGTGAGGCAATACTGACCCTACGACTTATCTTAGAAAACAGATTAAAGAAAGGCAAACCTACATTTCTAGCAATTTTAGACTTAGAGAAAGCTTTCGACAATGTTGACTGGAGTACTCTCTTTCAAATTCTAAAGGTTGCAGGGGTAAAATACAGGGAGCAAAAGGCTATTTACAATTTGTACAGAAAGCAGATGGCAGTTATAAGAGTCGAGGGATATGAAAGGGAAGCTGTGGTTGGGAAGGGAGCGAGACAGGGTTGTAGCCTATCCCCGATGTTATTCAATCTCTATATTGAGCAAGCAGTAAAGGAAACAAAAGAAAAGTTCGGAGTAGGTATTAAAATCCACGGAGAAGAAATAAAAACTTTGAGGTTCGCCGATGACATTCTAATTCTGTCAGAGACATCAAAGGACTTGGAAGAACAGTTGAATGGAATGGACAGTGTCTTGGAAGGAGGGTATAAGATGAACATCAACAAAAGCAAAACGAGGATAATGGAATGTAGTCGAGTTAAGTCGGGTGATGCTGAGGGAATTAGATTAGGAAATGAGACACTTAAAGTAGTAAAAGAGTTTTGCTATTTGGGGAGCAAAATAACTGATGATGGTCGAAGTAGAGAGGATATAAAATGTAGACTGGCAATGGTAAGGAAAGCGTTTCTGAAGAAGAAAAATTTGTTAGCATTGAGTATAGATTTAAGTGTCAGGAAGTCGTTTCTGAAAGTATTTGTATGGAGTGTAGGCATGTATGAAAGTGAAACATGGACGATAAATAGTTTGGACAAGAAGAGAATGGAAGCTTTCGGAATGTGGTGCTACAGAAGAATGCTGAAGATTAGATGGGTAGATCATATAACTAATGAGGAGGTATTGAATAGAATTGGGGAGAAGAGGAGTTTGTGGCACAACTTGACAAGAAGAAGGGACCGGTTGGTAGGACATGTTCTGAGGCATCAAGGGGGTCACCAATTTAGCATTGGAGGGCAGCGTGGAGGGTAAAATTCGTAGAGGTAGACCAAGAGATGAATACACTAAGCAGATTCAGAAGGATGTAGGTTGTAGTAAGTACTTGGAGATGAAGAAGCTTGCACAGGATAGAGTAACATGGAGAGCTGCATCAAACCAGTCTCAGGACTGAAGACGACAACAACAACAACCAACGCGTGCTCAAGAGTGAAATTTTTGTTTGTCATAACTATTAATTGAAGTCTTTCGCCCTTAGATAAATGATAAGTTCCATGATGATAAATGATAACTTCCATCATTACTGTTAATTTGTTCTCTTTGTTTTTTATTACGTCACAAATATTTCACTAGGTTGAAATGTTTGTAGTTTCTTTTTATTATGGGAGAATTTTGTTATTCTTTGAGTCTTCTTATGTCGTGGAGCCTTTTTATCAATAATCCGAGTTTGATTTCTCAAGAACGATTTTCTTCAAAGTTTTGTTTAAAGTAAACCCAACTTCCACATTCATAGTAAAGTTTTGATTATATCGTCGTGTATGTGTTGCACCTTACCCCACACGAAGTTACAGGTTGTTTCTGACAAGGAAAAAGAAAGAAATTATTAGTGAGTAGTTTATTTTCCTTCAGTTGCTGCATCTGCTGATTTGTATTTGCTTTCGAGGACGTCAGTACACCAGACACATAATAGCATGCTGAGCAAGAGATAAATCCTTTTATTTCAGGACATATCTCACCTTGCATTCTTGAGCAAACAGCGTGCGTAGTCGGGATTGTTAGGTGTCGTTCCAGCTAGCAGATTAATTTTCGGTAAATAGTGTTGGTAGTTTCAAAAAGTAGTTTTTTACGAGTAGAGCAGTAATTTACACTCCTGGAAATTGAAATAAGAACACCGTGAATGCATTGTCCCAGGAAGGGGAAATTTATTGACACATTCCTGGGGTCAGATACATCACATGATCACACTGACAGAACCACAGGCACATAGACACAGGTAACAGAGCATGCACAATGTCGGCACTAGTACAGTGTATATCCACCTTTCGCAGCAATGCAGGCTGCTATTCTCCCATGGAGACGATCGTAGAGATGCTGGATGTAGTCCTGTGGAACGGCTTGCCATGCCATTTCCACCTGGCGCCTCAGTTGGACCAGCGTTCGTGCTGGACGTGCAGACCGCGTGAGACGACGCTTCATCCAGTCCCAAACATGCTCAATGGGGGACAGATCCGGAGATCTTGCTGGCCAGGGTAGTTGACTTACACCTTCTAGAGCACGTTGGGTGGCACGGGATACATGCGGACGTGCATTGTCCTGTTGGAACAGCAAGTTCCCTTGCCGGTCTAGGAATGGTAGAACGATGGGTTCGAT
The DNA here is from genome assembly GCF_021461395.2 of Schistocerca americana. Lineage (NCBI taxonomy): Eukaryota > Metazoa > Arthropoda > Insecta > Orthoptera > Acrididae > Schistocerca > Schistocerca americana. Next base: position 408,014,792 of record NC_060126.1, on the reverse strand, counting down.
GACGGTTTGGATGTACCGTGCACTATTCAGTGTCCCCTCGACGATCACCAGTGGTGTACGGCCAGTGTAGGAGATCGCTCCCCACACCATGATGCCGGGTGTTGGCCCTGTGTGCCTCGGTCGTATGCAGTCCTGATTGTGGCGCTCACCTGCACGGCGCCAAACACGCATACGACCATCATTGGCACCAAGGCAGAAGCGACTCTCATCGCTGAAGACGACACGTCTCCATTCGTCCCTCCATTCACGCCTGTCGCGACACCACTGGAGGCGGGCTGCACGATGTTGGGGCGTGAGCGGAAGACGGCCTAACGGTGTGCGGGACCGTAGCCCAGCTTCATGGAGACGGTTGCGAATGGTCCTCGCCGATACCCCAGGAGCAACAGTGTCCCTAATTTGCTGGGAAGTGGCGGTGCGGTCCCCTACGGCACTGCGTAGGATCCTACGGTCTTGGCGTGTATCCGTGCGTCGCTGCGGTGCGGTCCCAGGTCGACGGGCACGTGCACCTTCCACCGACCACTGGCGACAACATCGATGTACTGTGGAGACCTCACGCCCCACGTGTTGAGCAATTCGGCGGTACGTCCACCCGGCCTCCCGCATGCCCACTATACGCCCTCGCTCAAAGTCCGTCAACTGCACATACGGTTCACGTCCACGCTGTCGCGGCATGCTACCAGTGTTAAAGACTGCGATGGAGCTCCGTATGCCACGGCAAACTGGCTGACACTGACGGCGGCGGTGCACAAATGCTGCGCAGCTAGCGCCATTCGACGGCCAACACCGCGGTTCCTGGTGTGTCCGCTGTGCCGTGCTTGTGATCATTGCTTGTACAGCCCTCTCGCAGTGTCCGGAGCAAGTATGGTGGGTCTGACACACCGGTGTCAATGTGTTCTTTTTTCCATTTCCGGGAGTGTATTTTCGTGTATATTACAAGTTAGACACTGCAATTCATATCACGCAACATTCAAAACGAGTTTGTAGTTTCCATTGAGCACATTGTTAATTTCTTTTGGCATTTAATTAGATTCATCTTCTTTATTTCAAATTTTGCAATTAATCAAGTGTGAAGTTTTATTTCATGACGCGGTACAAATGCCCAACACAGGGACAATCAACAGGCAGCTTTTCTCAGCCATATCTAAAGCACACGTTAAGACATTTTTTTTATAGAAAGCATGCTACGAGTATCCGCAACCATCTCTACAGTTCCATTGAAACGTTACGGAAGAAACCTGTCTTGTTCTCAAAATTAACAAACCAAACCACAACTGCAGCGTCCTTTGTGCGACGCTTATTGACCATAAAACCACTTCCCGAACTAAAACTTGAATCACTAATTTGCTGTTGTGAAAGGCCGTTTCCGATAGGCTGCGAAACGGTGCGATGAAAAGCATGTTGTGGTACGGTTTGTCAGGGTACGAGTACATTTACGGTAAGAAAATAGATAGGTCAGGGAGCAGCTCTCCCCTAGCGAGTGGGCGGCCCCCTTGGAGAGAGATGTTCCTTAGTGGACGTCGGCTCCCGCGGTGTCGCATATCTTCTCAGTACCCGCAGACAGCTCCCTCCTGGCGACGATCTGAGCTGCAGGCGACGGGCGACAAGTGGGACGGGCCGACACGGTGATGCACTGCGGCCAACATACTGTAGGGAAGTCGGGCCCAGGCATCCTCGCAGCTTCTCGTACCCGCTGAGAGCGCAAAATATGGCGTCTGCTCAATGAGGTCAGAGTATTTAGGTTCGTACCGATAGTTATACGAGGTATCAAAACAGCATAGGAGGTAAAAAATAATTTGTGCACCTGGAAAGACGACGTCGATTTCGATCCGATGACGGCATACGCCACCTGGGGGATAGTAAACTCATGCTCACGGATTAAGGATAATGCTGATACATGGTGAACACAACGCTCTGGTGGGCGGTTTGCGGGTTTAAATCACCTCGAGGTATGACCATGTGGTGCATTTGACCTGCGGTCGTCGCACAGTTGCACTGGCAGCAGTCCACACACGCAGAGGTATGTTGGTGCATGTCCGAGTACGGTGCAGCGAGTAAGTGTGCAGACGTTTGCAGACGTGCTAATAGTGACTGTGTGTTGCAAATGACTCAAGGAACACATATTGATGATGTTATGAGGGTTAGAATACTAGGGCGACTGGAGGCTGGTCAAACAAAGCAGGTCGTAACACGGGCCCTCCGTGTGCCACAAAATGTGGTCTCTCGTTTATAACAACGATTCCAGCAGACATGAAACGTGTCCGTGTCCAGGCGCTACAGAACTGGACGTCCACAGTGTACAACACCACAAGAAGACCGATATCTCACCATCAGTTCCTGCAGACGGCCACGCAGTACTGCAGGTAGCCTTGCTCGGGACCTTACCGCAGCCACTGGAACAGGTATCTGCAGACACACAGTCTACAGACGACTAAACAGACATGGTTTATTCACCCGGAGGCCTGCAAGGTGCATTCCGCTGGCCCCTGGTCACAAGAGATCCCGTAAAGCCTGTTGTCAAGAACACAGTACATTGTCACTGGAACAGTGGTCCCAGGTTACGTTCACAGACGAGTCCAGGTATAGTCAGAACAGTGATTCTCAGCGGGTTTTCATCTGGCGTGAACCAGGAACCAGATATCAACCCCTTAATGTCCTTGAAAGTATCAGTTGCAAAGCGATTTAGAAAAGATTTCTGTATGGTGTGGCAGGTGGCAGTTGACGCTAAATAACGAAAAGTGTGAGGTGATCCACATGAGTTCCAAAAGAAATCCGTTGGAATTCGATTACTCGATAAATAGTACAATTCTCAAGGCTGTCAATTCAACTAAGTACCTGGGTGTTAAAATTACGAACAACTTCAGTTGGAAAGACCACATAGATAATATTGTGGGGAAGGCGAGCCAAAGGTTGCGTTTCATTGGCAGGACACTTAGAAGATGCAACAAGTCCACTAAAGAGACAGCTTACACTACACTCGTTCGTCCTCTGTTAGAATATTGCTGCGCGGTGTGGGATCCTTACCAGGTGGGATTGACGGAGGACATCGAAAGGGTGCAAAAAGGGGCAGCTCGTTTTGTATTATCACGTAGTAGGGGAGAGAGTGTGGCAGATATGATACGTGAATTGGGATGGAAGTCATTAAAGCAAAGACGTTTTTCGTCGCGACGAGATCTATTTACGAAATTTCAGTCACCAACTTTCTCTTCCGAATGCGAAAATATTTTGTTGAGCCCAACCTAAATAGGTAGGAATGATCATCAAAATAAAATAAGAGAAATCAGAGCTCGAACAGAAAGGTTTAGGTGTTCGTTTTTCCCGCGCGCTGTTCGGGAGTGGAATGGTAGAGAGATAGTATGATTGTGGTTCGAGAAACCCTCTGCCAAGCACTTAAATGTGAATTGCAGAGTAGTCATGTAGATGTAGATGTATCGAGGTCGTGTTTTGATGGTGTGGGGTGCATGTACACCCTTGCATTTCTTTGCCAGAGGAACTGCAACAGGTCAGGTGTACCGGGACGTCATTTTGCACCAGCATGGCCGCCTTTTCAAGGGTGCAGTGGGTTCTACCTTCCTCCTGATGGATGATAACACACAGCCCCTCCGAGTTGCCATCGTGGAGGAATACCTTGAAACAAAAGATATCAGGCAAATGGAGTGGCGTGCCTGTTCTCCAGAGCTAAACCCCATCGAGCACGTCTGGGATGCCCTCGGTCGACGTAACGCTGCACGTCTTCAAACCTCTACGACACTTCAGGAACTCCGACAGGCACTGATGCAAGAATGGGAGGCTATACCCCAGCACCTGCTCGACCACCTGATCCAGAGTATGCCAACCCGTTGTGCGGCCTGTGTAGGTGTTCATGGTGATCATATCCAATATTGATGTCGGGGTGCATGCGCAGGAAACAGTGACGTTTTATATCACATGTGTTTCGGGACGATTTTCTCAATTCATCACCAATACCGTGGATTTACAGGTCTGTGCCGTGTGTGTTCCCTATGCACCTATGCTAATAGCGCCAGTTTTGGGTAGTGTCACGTTGTGCGGCACAACATTCTGCAATTATCCTTAATTTAGAAGCATGAGTGTGGCAGCACTGATAGTGATTTCAACACCGTCTGGCAACAGAGAGTGTAGTGGCATAGCAACAGTGCGCCATTTGTGTTTACCCTTTAACAGGGAATGCTCACAGCCAGGAGGCTCAGTGTGGTGCAAACGTGTGAAGCAAGCAGGTAACCATGCCACGGAGACGCATCGTCTTTTCTACAGCCGAACTGACAGAGTTTCGAAGGTGCCAAATTGTGGCCTTCCGAATAGCTAGGTGCTCCTTCTGGAAAACTGCCACACAAGTTGGACGTGATGCGTTAGTTGTGTAACGATGCTGGTAGCAATGCCCACGTGAATATTCTCACAACCGTAGGCGAGATTCTGGAAGTCCACGCAACACAGACGCCTGCCAACATCGCCGTATTGTAGTTGCATCCGTTTCAGATCGTACCGCTACCACAGCACAGATAATAAAGCTTGTGAGCCCAGACGTGTCAATACGAGCTGTTAGGAACCGGTTATCAGCAATGGGACTACAGACACGCGCACCTCTAGATTGTCTTCCACTCACGCCACAGCATCGACCCGCACGGCTCTTGTGGTTTCGTCAAAGAATCACTTTTAAGATGGAATGCCACGCCGTGGTCTTCAATCGTGAAAGCAGATTCTGCCTGTACTCAAGACATGGTCGTTTACATGTACAATGTAGACATGGTATGCGCTGTCTCGTAGAGTGCATTAGTCCAAGACACATTGGCAGTACACCAGGCCTTATGGTCTTGGGTACGATAAGCTACAACTCTCGTTCACCTTTCGTGTTTCTGGATGAAATGATAGCCAGTGCTCGGTACGTACAGAATTCTGTCAAACCCGTTCTTGCAATAGGAAGGTGATGTGATTTTCCAACAAGATAATGCTCTCCCACACACTCCCCGTGAAATTCAACGTGCTCTGCGAGACGTGCAGCCCCTTCCTTGGCCAGCACGATCTCCGGACTTATCTCTAGTCGAGTACCTGTGGGATATGGTGGGACGAGAAGTGACTAGTGCGACTCATCACCGAGCAACTCTTGCAGAACTACGTGAAAATGTCGAATAAGAGTGGCATAACGTATCCGAGGACCGTATTCGCTGTCTGTGCGATGACGGTGGTACGGTAGATAATCGCGTCTCGATTGTTAAAACGTTGAAGGTCACCAGTGCGCTCAACGCCTCCACAGCGGACATTAGCTACCGTAAGCCATCCAGTACCATGGCCAGTTTTATGATTACTTGTTAGTGTAAAATCCAAAATACCGCTAAAAAAAAACAGAAGGACCATCAAGTACAACATGTAAGCCAGTGTTAGCGCCTGCATTGCCGCCCTCGAGGCTGCGCCACGTACCAACAACCGTGTTTCAGACTGGGTTGATGTTTGGTACCTCACAACTGCGTATTCCATTGATCTGTAAATGTAATCATTTCATGCACTCCATATGCACTGTTGTAACAAGGTTTGAAAGGGCAGTGCATTGGAGGAGCTGTCATTTGTACTCGGATTATTCGTGTTAAAGGGTTTTCGACGTGATTATGTCTGCACGAGGGGACTTACACTACTGGCCATTAAAATTGTTACACCACGAAGATGACGTGCTACAGACGCGAAATTTAACCGACAGGTAGAAGATGCTGTAATATGCAAATGATTAGCTTTTCAGAGCATTCACACAAGGCTGACGCCGGTGGCGACACCTACAACGTGCTGACATGAGGAAAGTTTCCAACCGATTTCTCATACACAAACAGCAGTTTCCCAGCGTTGCCTGGTGAAACGTTGTTCTAATGCCTCGTGTAAGGAGGAGAAATACGTACCATCACGTTTCCGACTTTGATAAAGGTTGCATTGTAGCCTATCGCGATTGCGGTTTATCGTATCGTGACATTGCCGCTCGAGTTGGACGAGATCCAATGACTGTTAGCAGAATATGCAATCGGTGGGTTCAGGAGGGTAATATGGAACGGCGTGCTGGATCCCAATGGCCTCGTATCACTAGCAGTCGAGATGACAGGCATCTTATCCGCATTGCTGTAACGGATCGTGCACCCACGTCTCGATCCCTGAGTCAACAGATGGGGACGTTTGCAAGACAACAACCATCTCCACGAAGAGTTCGACGACGTTTGCAGCAGCATGGACTATCAGCTCGGAGACCATGGCTGCGGTTACCCTTGACGCTGCATCACAGACAGGAGCGCCTGCGATGGCGACATCGCGGTGAATGCACATTGGAAGCGTGTATTCTGGCGTATCACCCGGCGTGATAGTATGGGGTGCCATTAGCTACACGTCTGGGTCACCTCTTGTTCGCATTGACGGCAGTTTGAACAGTGGACGTCACATTTCAGATGAGTTACCACCCGTGGCTCTACCCTTCATTCGATCCCTGAGAAACCGCACATTTCAGCAGGATAATGCACGACCGCATGTTGCAGGTCCTGTACGGCCCTTTCTGGATACAGTTAATGTTCGACTGCTCTCCTGGCCAGCACATTCTCCAGATCTCTCACCAATTGAAAAGGTGTGGTCAATGGCGGCCGAGCAACTGACTCGTCACAATACGCCAGTCACTACTCACAATGAACTGTGGTATCGTGTCGAAGCTGCATGGGCAGCTGTACCTGTACACGCCATCCAAGCTCTGTTTGACTCAATGCCCAGGCGTATCAAGGCCTTTATTACGGCCAGAGGTGGTTGTTCTGGGTACTGATTTCTGAGGATCTATGCACCCAAATTGCGTGAAAATGTAATCACATATCAGTTCTAGTATAACATATTTGTCCAATGAACACCCCTTTATCATTTGCATTTCTTCTTGGTGTATCAATTTTAATGGACAGTAGTGTAAAAGGCTTAGAACGCGGAATGGTACTCAGAACTACACGCATAGGACATTATTTCGGAAATCGTAAGCGAATTCAATAGGTAATTCAATATTCCGAGATCCACAGTGTCAAAAGGAACATCATCTCTCACCACGGACAATGCTGTGGCCGACGACCTTCGCTTGAGGATCGAGAGCAGCGGCGTTTCTGTAGACGTACACTGCGTGAAGTAACCGCAGAAATCAACGTGGGACGTACGACGAACGTTTTCGTTAAGACAGTGCTGCGAAATTTAGCGTTAATAGGCTATGGCAGCAGACTAGCGAGCCGAGTGCCTTTGCCAGCAGCACGACATCGCCTGCAGCGCCTCTCCCGGGCTCGTGACCAAATCGGTTGGACCCTAAACTACTGGAAAACACTGACCTGGTCAGATGAGTCCTGATTTCAGTTGGTAATGTGTGATCGTAGGGTTCAAATATGATGCAGCCCAACGGATCCATGGACCCAAGTTGTCAACAAGGCACTATGCAAGCTTGTTGTGTCCCCATAATTGTGTTGACATGGAACGCACTGAGTCCTCTGATCCAACTGAACCATCATTGATTGGAAATTGTTATGTCCGACAACTAGGAGTCCATTTGCAACCATTCATGGACATCATGTTCCCAAACGACGGTGGGACTTTTGTGGGACCACAATCGTTGACGGTTGGTCTTAAGAACATTCTGGACAATTCGAGCGAATGATCTGGCCACCCATCGAGCATTTACGGGACATAATTGAGACATCAATTCGTGCACAAAATCGTACACAGGCAACACTTTCTCAGTTACGTTCGGCTACAGAGGTAGCATTGCTCAGAATTACTGCATGGGACTGTCAACGACTTGTTGAGTCCACGTCACGTCGAGTTCCTGCACTTTTCCGGGAAAAAGGCGATCCGACACGATATCAGGAGGCATCCCATGACTTTTGTCACCTCAGTGCAATGATGTTCCTTGCTTTCTACAATTCCAAAATATCTACATACAAATCGGATATCAAAAAGCATACGTTTTCTATGTAGCGTCGTATATTACATACATCCTACATCGTCTTGAACTATCCGCAAAACATTAATAGTAGCACCAATTTTACCACACTAGCACCACTGAGTCTATTTCAGCACTCAAAATAACCTACCACCACTACACCAAAAGAGAAAAACAGTCACCCTTCTCTCGGGTAACGATGGACGCAATTACCTGTCCAATAACTTTACTTGAAACTTATCTCCAGATCCGTCCGAGATGTAATTTACTTTGCGATAGACTAATAATCATTATATTTTCGCCAACAAAGTACTCCATTACCCGTATTAAATATTAACGTTGTAAGTAACGGTTTTGACTCTTCTGTCGTTAACTTGGTGAAACTAGGAAACAGAAAACGGTATTAAATAGAACTCAGCTAGATGTACCCTATTTGTCCCAATGATAATCAACTTCCTGTTACCAATTAGATTATCTTACTCCGCCGACCCAAATCCAAAAAACAACTAACAAACCATTTTGATCTTCAGCACAAACCGCAAAGAAAAGAGAAGGAGCACCGTTATTGGTACTTTTTAATTGTGCTCGATCTAATTTTATGCCCGTCCGTCGGTTCTGCAGCGGACAGCTTCGATTCTGTGGGTGTTATTAAGCATCCGTGGGGTGTACTGCGGCATTTATTAGTTCAGGCAGGGTGGCTGCAGTAACATTATAATTAAAGTTTCACTGTAATTGATAATATATAAAAAACACAGTTTACATCATGTCGTTGTTGTTGTGGTCTTCAGTCCAGAGACTGGTTCGATGCAGCCCTCCATGATACTCTATCCTCCGCAAGCTTTTTCATCTCTACTGCAACCTACATCCTTCTGAATCTGTTCAGTATATTAATCTCTTGGTCTACCTCTACGGATTTTACCTTCCACGATGCCCTCCAATACTAAATTGGTGATCCCTTTATGCCTCACAACATGTTATACCAGCCGATCACTTCTTCTAGTCAGGTTGTGCCACAATTTCCTCTCCTCCCCTATCCTATTCAGTACCTCCTCATTAGTTACGTGATCTACCCATCTAATCTTCAGCATTATTCTGTAGCATCACATTTCGAAAGCTTCTATTCTCTTCGTGTCTAAACTAGTTATCTTCCATGTTTCACTTCCATACATGGCTACACTCCACTTTCCAAAGTGACTTCCTGACACTTAAACTTACAATCGATGTTAAGAAATTTCTCGTCTTCAGAAATGCTTTCCTTGCCATTGCCAATCTAAATTTTATATCCTCTCTACTTCGACCATCATCAGTTATTTTGCTCCCCAAATAGCAAAACTCATTTACTACTTTAGGTGTGTAGGGATATTGAAGACCTAACGTGCAATTTGGACGGGACGTGGCACGATATCCCTCAGAACGACATCCAGCAAATCTACTAATCAGTGCCAGCTGCTTCCATAATGGCCAGAGGTGGTCCAAAGCGTTACTGACTAACTGAATTTGTGAAACACTCTCTGCGGATTAAATCATCCAATTTTTCTTAAATTGTAATCATTTGACTCTCTGTATGTAAATCACATCTGCTGATTTCCGTCCCAGCCGGATAATTCCTTCGTGGTGCACTCCTTTTCTTTTTTGTTTTTGAGTGTGTACATAGGGTGTCCCATTTATCCTGACAATCACAGGTAACTATTTATGCAGAAGCAAAATACAAAATTTATCATACAAATGTTGTTTAACTACCAGAGGGCCTTTAAGCGGCATGATTGCCTTTCTCGTATCTTTGTTCGTTACGATGATGTGACCAACAGTACGTCTTCTGTTTTTATATAGCTCCCTGTATGTTTATTCCTTAATCTATACTTTCTCCTCAAGAAGGTAGGCGTAATGCTACTAGGACAGAGGAACTCAATAGAGAGCGATATGTTGGCAAGAACACTCCTTCGTGATGAATGTTTCCTCATCTTGTCGTGACGCTTGAGGAAACGGAAAGTTTCAACTCAAGGCGAAGTAACCGTTGTAGAACACGCAAACAAGAAGCTGCCGATGTGACTGTTCTCGCTTTTGTGGCAATGAATCCACACGTAAGCACACGCCAGCTTGAAGAGTAAATTGACATTGCATTCTAACACGTCGCTAGTACCATCCTTATCGCGTACACTAACACCAAGAATTTGCGTGGAAATAATTTCTAGAACAGTATACAGCAAAAAAAAAATGTCGCAGAAGAACGTCTGGTTGCCGAGGGTTTACTGCTATGCCCACTGATAGAACCATAGGATCGGTTGGTATTTTCCTCTTGCTTTTGCATTCTTCCCACCACTCCCCTTCCTAGCTGGACTGGGCTCTAGCAAACGAGCAACACAGTGCATTGAGGATAGACCGGGTGCAATTTCATACCAATAAGTTCCAAGTTGTCTAAGAATTTGAGAGAGAGGGGGCGCAGTCGTTATTACAGTGGCCTCGCATTCGGGGGGGGACAAAAGTTCAAACCCGCGTCCGACCATTCTTACTTAGTTTTTCCGTGATTTTCCATGGTTCCTTTGAAAGGGCATTGCCGATTTTCTTCCCCATCTTTCCCTTTTCCGATGGAACCTATGACTTCGCTGTTTGGTCCCTCCCCCAAATCAACTAGCCAATCAACCCAGTTCTGTAATAACTGAAATAACGTCAAGTATCATTCCAGCATTAATCTATTTTAGTTATTACAAAATAGGATTGATTGTTTGCTTGAATTTGGGGGAGTGGACCAAACTGCTAGGTCATAATATATCCCCCCCCCCCCCCTCCCCCATGAACCGTGGACCTGGCCGTTTGCGGGAGGCTTGCGTGCCTCAGTGATACAGATAGCCGTACCGTAGCTGCAACCACAAGGGGGGGGGGGGGGGGGTTATCTGTAGAGAGGCCAGAAAAACATATGCGTCCTGAGGAGAGGTAGCAGCCTTTCCAGTAGTTGCAGGGGCAACAGTCTGAATGACTGACTAATCTGGCCTAACAATATTAACCAAAACGGCCTTGCTGTGCTGGTACTGCGAATGACAAAGGAAGAGGAAACTACAGCCGTAATTTTTCCCGATAGCATGCACCTTTACTGTATGGTTAAATGATGATGGCGTCCTCTAGGGTAAAATATTCCGGAGATAAAATAGTCCCCCATTCGGATCTCCGGGCGGGGACTACTCAAGAGGACGTCGATATCAGGAGAAAGAAAACTGGCGTTCTACGAATCGGAGCGTGGAATGTCAGATCCCTTAATCGGGGAGGTAGGTTAGAAAATTTAAGAAGGAAATTGGATAGGTTAATACAGAGATATAAATACAAAATAAAATACTGGTAATTCAGGAGTAGGTTTAATAATGAATAAAAAATAGGAGTGCGGATAAGCTACTACAAACAGAATAGTGAACGCGTTGTTGTAGCCAAGATAGGCACAAAGACCACGTATACCGCAGTAGTACAAGTTTATGTGCCAACTAGCCCCGAAGGTGATGAAGAGATTGAAGAACTGTATGATGCGATAAAAGAAATTATTCATATAGTTAAGGGGGATGAAAACTGATGAGTCATGGGGAACTGTAATTCTATATTAGAGAAAGAAAGAGAAGGAAAGGTAATAGATAAATATGCACTGGGGATAAGGAATGAAAGGGGAAGCCGCCTGGTAGAATTTTGCACATAGCATAACTTAATCATAGCTAACACTTGGTTCAAGAATCATGAAAGGAGGTTGTATACGTCGAAGAGGCCTGGAGACACTGGAGGATTTCAGATAGATTATATGATGGTAAGACAGAGATTTAGGAACCAGGTTTTAAACTGCAAGACAGTTCCAGGGGTAGATGTGGACTCTGATCACAAATTATTGGTTATGAGCTGTAGAATAAAACTGCAGAAACTGCAAAAGGGTAGGAATTTAAGGAGATGGGACCGGGATAAACTGAAAGAGCCAGAGGTTGTAGAGAGTTTCAGAGAGATCATTAGGGAACCATTGCCAAATACCGGAGAAAGAAATACAGTAGAAGAAGAATGGATAGCTTTGAGAGATGAAATGGTGTAGGCAACAGAGGATCAAGTAGGTAAAGAGGATCAAGTAAGTAAAGAGACGAGGGCTATTAGAAATCCTTGAGTAACACAAGAGATATTGAATTTAATTGATGAAAGGAGGAAATATAAAAATGCAGTGAATGAAGCAGGCGAAAAGGAATACAAAAGTCTCAAAAATGAGATCGACAGGAAGTGCAAAATGGCTAAGCACGGATGACTAGAGGAGAAATGTAAGGATGTAGAGGCATATATCACTAGGGATAAGATGGATACTGCCTACAGGAAAATTAAAGAGACCTTAGGAAAAAAGTGAGCCGCCTGCATGAATATCAAGAAATCAGATGTAAAACCAGTACTAACCAAAGAAAGGAAAGTGGAAAGGCGGAAGGTGTATATAGAGGGTCTATACAAGGGTGATGTACTTGAGGGCAATATTATGGAAGTTGAAGAGAATGTAGGTGAAGCTGCAATGGGAGATATGATACTTCGCCAGCCGTGATGGCCGAGCGGTTCTAGGCGCTACAGTCTGGAACCGCGCGACCGCTACGGTCGCAGGTTCGAATCCTGCCTCGGGCATGGATGTCTGTGATGTCCTTAGGTTAGTTAGGTTTAAGTAGTTCTAAGTTCTAGGGGCTGATGACCTTAGAAGTTAAGTGCTCAGAGCCATATGATACTGCACGAAGAATGTGACAGAACATTGAAAGACCTAAGTTAAAAAAGGCCTCGCGAATAGACAGCATTCCGTTATGGCTACTGATAACCTTGGGCTGTCCGCCCCTCGTGGTCTCGCGGTAGCGTTCTCGCTTCCCGAGCACGGGGTCCCGGGTTCGATTCCCGGCGGGGTCAGGAATTGTTCCTGCCTCGAGACGACTGGGTGTTGTTGTGTCGTCTTCATCATCATCATTCATTCCTATTACGGTCGGAGGAAGGCAACGGCAAACCACCTCCATTAGGACCTTGCCTAGTAAAGCGGTGCGGGTCTCCCGCATCGTTCCCCTACGCTCTGTAAAGAAGCATGGGACTTCATTTCATTTCACAACCTTGGGATAGCCAGCCATGACAAAACTCTACCATCTGGTGAGCAAGATGTATGAGGCAGGCGAAATACCCTCAGACTCAAGAAGAATATAATAATTCTAATCCCAAAGAAAGTAGGTGTCGACAGGTGTGATAATTACCGAACTATCAGTTTAACAAGTCATAGCTGCAAAATGCTACCACGAATTTTTTACAGACGAATGTAAGAACTGTTAGAAGCTGACTTCGGGGAAGATCAGTTTGGATTCCGTAGAAATGTTGGAACACGCGAGGCAGTTCTGACCCTTCGACTTATCTTAGAATATATTAAGGAAAGGCAAACCTTCTTTTCTAGCAATTATGGACTTCGAGAAAACTTTTGACAATGTTGACAGGAATACTCTTTTTCAAAATTCTGAAGGTAGCAAGAGAAAAATACATGGAACGAAAGGCTATTTACAGTTTGTACCGAAACCAGATGGCAGTTATAAGAGTGGAGGGGCATGAAAGGTAAGCAGTGGTTGAGAAGGAAGTATGACAGGATTGTAGCCTATCCTCGATGTCATTCGATCTGTATATTGAGCAAGCAGTAAAGGAAACAAAAGAAGAATTCGGAGTAGGAATCAAAATCGTTGGAAAGGAAATAAAAACTTTGAAGTTTGCCGCTGACATTGTAATTCTGTCAGACACAGCAGAGAACCTGGAAGAGTATTGAACGGAATGGACGGTGTCTTTAAAGGAGGATATAAGATGAACATCAACAAAAGCAAAACGAGAATAATGGAATGTAGTTGAATTAAATCAGGTGATGTTGAAGGAATTAGCATAGGAAATGAGAGACTTAAAGTAGTAGATGAGTTTTTCTATTTGGGGAGCATAATAACTGATGATGGTCGAAGTAGAGAGGATACAAAATGTAGACTAGGAATGACAAGGAAAGCGTTTCTGAAGAAGAGAAATTTGTTAACATCGAGTGTACATTCAAGCGTCAGGAAGACCTTTCTGAAAGTATTTGTGTGGAGCGTAGCCTAGTATGGAAGTGAAACATGGACAGTAAATAGACAAGAAGAGAATAGAAGCTTTCGGAATGTAGTGCTACAGAAGAATGCTGAAAATGGGTAGATTACGTAACTAATGAGGAGGTGCCGAATATAATTGGGGAGAAGTGGAATTTGTGGCATAACCTGACTAAAAGAAAGGATCGGTTGGTAGAACACGTTCTGAGGCATCAAGTGATCACCAGTTTAGTATTGGAGGGAAGTGTGGAGGATAAAAATCGTAGAGGGGGACCAAGAAATGAATACACTAAGCAGAATCAGGAGGATGTACGTTGCAGTAGTTGCTCGGAGATGAATAAGCTTGCACAGGATAGAGGAGCATGGAGAGCTGCATCAAACCAGTCTCTGGACTGAAGGCCACAACAACAACATCCTTCTAGCCTGTGTAGTTTCACAATTTTAGGTTGCATGATTTATAGATGACTTCGATCTACTATAAATAATGAATTAATAAAACAGTAAGGATTGAAATAACCATTTATTAAGAATGATAGCCGGTTTCTGTCTTTATTTTGCCATCCTTTTACATTCAGTACCAATTTTATTACTTTAACACGTGTTCCCTTCAATCTACTCGTAACATGTCAGTTCCAGGCCGCACCCTTCGGGTAGTGGTCGTCGTAATTGTGAATGCCAGCGCAGGTTTCCTGGTTTCCTGATTATTCGCTAGCGTGGAAATTAAGCTGAGTGGTGGTAGTCTGGTCCGGAACCGCTGTTTTCAAAGGCGAGTGAATTTCGGGATGCCCTGCGTTTCCTAGTTCTCTTTGGAAACCCAATCTCTCAGAGGGCTGCCAGAAAGCTGCACCTTGCTGCAGGTACTCCCGAGTGTTACCACGAAATGGTCATTTGAAATTTCAAGACTCTTCTCTGGAGACTGATTGGATTGCTTGTTAAAATACGAGGGCTATTCGGAAAGTAAGGAACGATAGGTCGCGAAATGGAAGCCTCAGTGAAAATCAAAACTGTTTTATTTGCAACGGTTTGCTACATCTTCCAGCTATTTCTCTACACAGTCTCCGCTCAGTCTTAGATATCTGCCTTAACGTTGTACCAACTTTTCAATTCTCTCATCATAGAAGACAGCCGCCAGTGCTTTTCGACAATTTTCTACTGTTGACTGCCCATCGCCGGCTGTGTGAAGATATTGGCTTCATATCCAGCGGTTCATTTGAGCAGAGATGAACCTCAGGGATAGCCAATTACGGGCTATGTTGTGGGTGATCAAACACTTCCCATCGGAAACGCTGCAGAAGTATCTTCATTGCCCCTGCAGAGTGCGGCCGAGAATTGTCGTGTAGAACGAACCGCATGACAGTTATGTTATGTGGGTTGCATAGCTTCAGACAAAACCTTCCGCCATGCCCTCGTACTTGGCGGGAGACGCTGATTTCTAGCCATCTTTACGTTCTAACTGTGAGCTCAGAACTGACAAGAGTGACATGATGCGATCGACGGGCGTACTAGACACAGTGCCCAACGCATCTGTGCCAAGATTCATCAGATTTTCACTGTATTTTCCATTTCACGACCGATCGTTCTTTACTTTCCAACTAACGCTTGTAATTTTGTGGAGCGAATTTCGGCAGCTGGCAATATCGGGGAGTCACCCGGTAGTCGTCGCGAGAAGAACGTGGGTTTTTTGCGAAAAAGGCAGCGACTTAATGAGTGATAATTTGCTATCTGGACAGAGGTCTCATATTTGAAAGTGGAGATAGCAGGTAGCTGTAGGTAGTATTTGATAACAATGAGGCACGCTTAGTGAGTTCTTATAGAAGACACTTATGGAGAACACTTATTACAGTAGAAACTTAAGGTTTTTCGTGTGCATCTTTCTCCTTTCTTACTTTAGTTTTTTATTCAGTTTTGTTTATGGTAACTGTAAACCGGTTGCAGCCGGTATAAGGACTGTCAGTGGTGTTCGTTTTCAAAAGCAGAGTCCATATCTGAGAGTCTATTGAAAATAGTTGGATTGATACAGATACTGATTAGTCGTATAGAAGAAGATAGTACACTTGTGTCGTTAACTTAAGGAGGAGAGTAACATCTGCGTGATGAGTCACTACCAAGTAACACAGCTCGATGAAACTTCGACCGTACACAGAACTAACTGCCACAGTACAGTACACAAGGTAGCGGAAAGAAATAAGCAGTTAGACGAATAAAAATGACATTTTTATTTAGAGACAATAATTATACTGATGGCACCGCGATTTATGATGGTCTGTTGGGTATTACAAAACATGGGTCATGTTTCTTAACGCTAGATTACTATACCCTCATAAAATTTACGACTGCAGTAGGGTATAAACCAGGACATTTTGTACTTAATTTTGTATATCACGTACCATTGGAGATCTAGAAGTTGTAATTAACTAATGCATAACCTATAAATTAGGACTTCGTGCGCGGGGTAGCCGCGCGATCTAGGGCGTCTTGTCACGGTTCGCGCGGATACCCCCGTCGGAGGTTCGAGTCCTCCCTCGGGCATCAGTGCGTGTATTGTCTTTAGCGTAAATTACTTTAAGTTAGATTAAGTAGTGCGTAAGCTTAGGGACCGATGATCTCAGCAGTGTGGTCCCATAAGACCTCACCACAAATTTCAAATGACTTCCTTTGAATAAAATGTGGAGTAGAAAACTTTACACTGGTTTAGTAGCAATGTAACATTTTCCTTCTTCAGCGTTCTAGAGTTAATATGGTGTGCGGTAACCGCGGACGGTAATGCCTCCTCTGCTACGTGCTCCCATGCTGACCACAAAGTTGGTAAGGAGTTCTTGTGATAGGGTGTCCCATTCTTCCACCAACTCGGCTGACAATTTTTGGATCATCTTTGGTGCATGTGGACGTGCTGCAGTACGTCTCTTCAACGCTTACACACAATTAATGAAATTGCGTGCATATGGAGTATCGTCTCAGTTGTGTGACTGGATTCGTGAGAAGTCACAGTTCGCAATGATAGTCGGTAAATCATCGAGTAGAACAGAAGTGATATCTGGCTTTCCGCAAAGTAGTGTCGTAGGCCCTCTGCTGTTCCAGATTTACATAAATGATATTTGTGATAATCTGAGCAGCCCCCTTAGATTGTTTGCAGATAACGCTGTAATTTTCCGTGTAGTAAAATCATCAGACGATCAATTCGAATTACAAAATGATCTAGAGAGAATTTCTGTATGGTGCGAAAAGTGGAAATTGGCACTAAACAAAGAAAAGTGCGAGGTCATCCACATGGGTACTAAAAGAAATCCGATAAATTTTGGGTATACGATAAATCGCACAAGTCTAAGAGCTGTCAATTCGACTAAATATCTAGGAATTAAAATTACGAGCAACTTAAATTGGAAAGACCACACAGATAATAAATATTGTGGGGAAGGCGAAACAAAGACTGCGCTTTGTTGGCAGAACACTTAGAAGATGCGACAAACCCACTAAAGAGAGATCCTACATTACGCTTGTCCGTCCTCTGCTGGAATATTGCTGCGCAGCATGGGATCCTTACGGGGTAGGATTGTCGGAGGACATCGAAAAAGTGCAAAGAAGGGCAGCTCGTTTCGTGTTGTCGCGCAATAGGGGTGAGAGTGTCACTGATATGATACGCGAGTTGGGGTGGCAGTCACTGAAAGAAAAGAGGTCTTCTGTGCGGCGACATCTATTTACGAAATTTCAAGCGCCAACTTTCTCTTCCGAGTGCGAAAATATTTTGTTGACACCCACCTACGTAGGGAGAAATGATCATCATAATAAAAAAAGAGAAATCAGAGCTCGAACGGAAAGATTTAGGTGTTCCTTTTTTCCCACGCGCCATTCGAGAGTGGTATGGTAGAGAAGTAGTTTGAAAATGGTTCAATGAACCCTCTGCAGGCACTTAAATATGAGTTGCAGAGTAACCATGTAGATGTAGATGTAGAATTGTAGATGCTCTGTGGACTGAAGTCTGGGCAACGGGCAGGCCAGACCATTCGCCGGATATGCTCTCGTTCCAACAGCTCATACACGTGTACTGTTTCATACGGTGGCGCACTGTCACTCATAGAAATGAAGTCAGGGCCGAATTCACCCTGAATAGTCGCATATGAGGAAAAAGTATAGCGTCACAATAACGCTGAGCAGTGAATGTACCGTATTCAAAGATGTGGAGGTCAGTACGGCGATTGAACATTACGTCTCCCCACACCATAACACGTAGACCACCAAAACTATAATGTTCGACAATGTTTCTGGGTGCATTACATTTTCCCACGTCCGGCGTATGAGGTCAGGTCCAGAACCACTAGGCGGCATGCATCGGCTCTCATCCGAGGAAAGCACTCGAGTGCACCACTCTTTGGTGCCGTCCTTGTGCTCCTGGCACCGTTGCAAATCTTTGAACATGGTACACTCATCGGTCAACGTTAGTGTGACACTGTACTCCTTCCACATGTGCATCTTTTCAGAGATGCATTCTGTCTAGACTCCGTTTTTATGGATGGCAATGGGCGATCCCATTGAATAGCGCAGGTAGAGGAGCTGTTGGAACGAGAGGAATGGCGCGTAAACTGGCATGCCTGTTCGCCTGTCTTAATCCCATCGATTACCTCTGAGATGCATTGGAGAGACATATTACAGCATTTCCACATGCTCCAAAGATCATGCAGCAATTGTTAACCGCACCGCTGCAGGAATGGAACGTCACACCACACCAACTTCTTACGAAACTTGTGGCCAGCATGGGCGCATGACGCAGAGCTTGCACTGCTGATCTTAGTGAACACACGCACTATCAATTACTACGTCCCGCCTTTTGTAATGGTCAGGCGACCTACAGAACTCGGTGCCTTCGGTGTAATTACTGTTTCTTACAAATTTCTGTTCGTCTCTTGCGTATTTCTTTCAGTTACCTTCTGTACTACCTTAGCAGGTCTTTCTATATGTGGTCCAAGTTTCCTCGAGCTACACTTCATGGCTGTGACCCATCATATGAAAGTTACTTTCGTGCTTAAGATTTGCACATCGATGTACTTTAACCCTGTCTCGCTGTCGAAATCGAAACTGGCTACCCTTATTTAGCATGACAGTGTATGTGGAGTAGTCTGCAAAAATAATCCGCTTGCTCCAACAAACCCTCTGCAGAAATTCTACGGAGTAATGCGTCGTTTGGTTCGTCTCGCGCAACCCCACGGAGCGCAGAAGCTGCGAGACGACGAACGAGAAGGATCGTTTCATGGTTTTCGATACTGCACTAATGTGTCTACACGTGACGTGTGCTCTTCTTCAGCACTTCTCAGCAGTCGAACTGATGAGACGCTGAACCATCCAAATGGCTCTGAGCACTATGGGACTTAACATCTGAGGTCATTAGTCACCTAAAACTTAGAACTACTTAAACCTAACGACATCACGCACATCCGTGCCCGAGGCAGGATTCGAATCTGCGACCGTAGCAGTCGCGCGGTTCCGGACTGAAGCGCCTAGAACCGCTCGGCCACCGCGGCCGGCTGAACCACGCACAAACGAGCTTATTTTCATCGACTTCCCAGTGTCTTACACCGCCGTGCCCAGTGGCCTTTGGCAAAACGATACCAACATGTACTGGTCGAGTCATTTCCGCTTGACGTCGAAGGCGACGCCAATACCCGCTGATTAGCCGGCGGTTTAGCGCCGGCGGTTCAGCCCGACGGTGGCGGAGATCCGCCTTTTCCTTCGGCTTTGTTAGACCTGGGGCACGAACGCAAGGTCCCGGCGGAGACAGGGCAGCCCAAAGGCGGTGACTGTAGCGCCTGCCCGCCATCACGTAAGCCCGGGGCGCCACGCAGACGTGGGCTCCGGCGCTGAAGGAGGTCGCCAAGGACACACGCCGCCGCGCCGTCTGAGAAGGTTCCGCAACCTCCGGACGGGACGCTGGCACGAGTAGCGTGTCGCACAGTGCAGCAGATGTTGCAGGGTGAACGGCTGGATACACATCTGCGTCATACACTGAAAAGCCAAAGAAATTGGTATAGGCATGCGTATTCAAATACAGAGATATGTAAACAAACAGAATACGGCGCTGCGGTCGTCAATGCCTATATAAGACAAAAGGTGTCTGCCGCAGTTGTTAGATCGATTACTGTTGCTGCAATGACAGTTTATCAAGATTGAAGTGAGTTTGAACGTGGTGTTACAGCCGGCGCACGAGCCATGGGACACAGCATCTCCGAGGTAGCGATGAAGTGGGAATTTTTCCGTACGACCACTTCACGAGTGTACCATGAATATCAGGAATCCGGTAAAACATCAAAACTCTGACATCGCTGCGACCGGAAAATGCTTATGCAAGAACAGGTACAACGACGACTAAAGAGAATCGTTCAACGTCACAGAAATGCAACGCTTCTCCAGATTGCTGTAGATTTCAATGCTGGGCCATCAATAAGTGTCAACGTGCGAACCATTCAACGAAACATCATCGATATGGGCTCTCGGAGCCGAAGGCCCGCTCATGTACCCTTGATGACTGTACGACACAGGCTTTACGCCTCGTCTGGGCCCATCACCGACATTGGAGGGTTGATGACTGGAAAGAAGTTGCCTGGTCGGACGAGTCTCGTTTCAAATTGTATCAAGCTGATTAACGTGTATGGGTAGGGAGACAACCTCCTGAATCCATGAACCCTGCATGTCAGCAGGGCACTGTTCTAGTTGGTGGAGGCTCTGTAATAGTGTGGGGCCTGTGCAGTTGGAGTGATATAGGACCACTGATACGTCTAGATACGACTCTGACAGGTGACACGTTCGTTAGCATCTTGTCTGATCACCTGCATTCATTCATGGCCATTGTGCATTCAGCCGGATTTGGGATATTGCAGCAGGACAGTGCGACACCCTACGAGGCCAGAAGTGCTACAGAGTGGCTCCAGAAACACTCCTCTGAGTTTAAACACTTCCACTGGCCATCAGACTCCCCAGACATCACCATTATTGAGTGTATATGGGATGCCTTGTAACGCGCTGTTCAGAAGAGATCTCAACCCCTCGTACTCTTATTGATTTATGGACAGCCCTGCAGGATTCATGGTGTCAGTGCCCTCCAGCACTACTTCAGACATCAGTCGAATTCATGCTATATCGTGTTCTGGCACTTGTGCATGCTCGCGGGAGTCCTACACGATATTAGGCAGGTGTGCCAATTTCTTTGGGTCTTCAGTGTAGTTCTGAAAGGTGAAATTTTCAGACGGTGGTTGCTAAACATCTTTCAAGTATTTCCTCAGTAATAAGCTGTTCAGCTTCATTTTGGCTCTGTACTATTTGTTTCAACCACTTCGATTTAACGTAGGCAATTACTGGCCACAATCAGTCTTCTTCAGATTCACAAAAAAAAGAATCAAGAATGACAACGAAACATAGCCACCCTATCCTCCTGTTGTATTAAATATATACAATCCTTTGAAGTACATACGTGATGTAATGGGTATAAATGCAGGTATTGCTGTTGGTGACTAAGATTGGTGTACTGAACAACACTGCATCAGTATTTACATCATTCGCAGACTAATAATTATAACTAACACAAGTCACATGTTTTTACTTTGGGTAATACCTCCAAGAACATTTGGTAAGAGCAAGCCGTTACTGTATATTTTCCCCTGTGCAGCATGGCAGATGTTGAAGTATAGACACATGGACGCAAAATGTTAAATCAATACTGAAAGGCGTAGTCCACTTAGTGGTGCAGTTATGACCGTGCAGAAAATATAAGGTCGTAAGGATTGTGACGTGTTTGTGGTAAGACTGTTCGACTCAGAGAAAAATCAATCAATACACTGCTCTGTGTAAAAGTTAGGGCACCACACATAAAAATATCTGCACAGAATACCCATTACACCCTGTATGTAACATTATCAGACTTGTAACAATGCAACATGTCAATTTGGTCGCCATGTATGGCAGTGGCAGTCTCACCGTTAAATACTGGAGGCGAACATGCTGGAAGTTACCTATACAGGCATCAGCCTGGACGGTATGTGCAACGTGGGGTGGCGGGGAGTATGGGGGAGGGAAGGGGGAGGAGAGACTAGGAGAAGGAATCACCTGTGTATGCGTAGGAACCTGTGTACGTTGGCATGTTTTTACATTAAGAGTGGCTAGAAAGTAAAAGCACCTAATGGGAAAACATGAATTCCGACAACAACTTAATTTTTCGTTAAAATGGAAACAAACGTTAACAGAAATGTTGAGGCAAAAGAACTTTAAATTATTTTCTGAAATTAATAAGACATCTGCGTAAACTTATTCAAGGTACCAATACTAGCTGAAAATTAGAAACCGTTCAGAATATTAATAAATATTGAAGCAATATAATTAAAGATAATTTAATGTGATATAACGGTATTTTACAAAGCACAAATACATTTTCTGAAGTCTAGAGGGTATTGTATCGCTGCTGACGTTAATGGACGCGGTTTTTAGTTTCTGTGAAACAGCTAAGGAAGGGTAGTCACTCACGTGTGTTCACAATTTCAGTTCCTCTTGCATCTTTGAGTCGATTTCTGCATCTCCTACACACTTTCAGATCCTGTGTACGTTTTTGTTTACTTCAGCTGAAGTTGCAGTTATATGAGTCCATCTGCCATTATTATCTCCATGCTTTTATAAATTTTCTTATCACTTATGATTTTCCACTCAAATTTCGTGTGTACGTCAATCATTTTTTCTTGCAATTTTTCGCTATTAGACTATGGATAAATTGTCAGTGCATTACTCGGGAGAAGAAATAAAAACTTTTAGACCTGACGATGACGTAATTCTGTCAGGGCTTGGAGGAGCAATTGAACGGAATGGACAGTGTATTGAAAAACAGAGTAGGTTATAAGACGAATATCTACAAAAATAAAACATGTCTAATGCATTATATTAGGAAATGAGACACCAAAAGTAGTAGATGTGCTTTCCTATTTCCGGTTTTAAACATGGCTTCCTATTTCGGCAGAAAAATAACTAATAATGGACGAATTAGAGAGTAAATAAAATACAATTTGGCTATATCAACAAAAATATTACTAAAATAGATGAATATATTAACACCTAACATAAATTTAAGTGTTAGGAAGTTTTTTCTGAAGTTATTTTCCGCGAGTGTCTAAGTGCTTCAGACATGAAGATAATAGAAGATTTTGAAATGATGGTGCTACAAAAGAATTCTAATATTAGATGGACAGACGCAGATAAGCAATAGCAAGAAAAGCATTACTAAAATAGAATAATTTATTAACATCTAACATAAATGTATTTGTTAGGAAGTAGTTTCTGAAGTTATTTCTCTTGAGTGTAGCCTTCTACGAGGAGGTACTGAATAGAATTGGGGAAAAAAGAAATTTACGGTACTACTTGACTAAAAAAACGAGAGCACTCTAAGGCATCAACGAATAGTCAGTATGGTAACGGAGGGAAGTGTAGGGGGTAGAAACTGTAGAAATAGACCTACAGTAAGCAAATTGAAGTGGATGTGTGTTGCAGTAGATATTCATGGATGAAAAGGTTTGGTTGGGATAGAGCAGCGCAGCGCGGAGAACTGCATCAAACAAGTCTTTGGAAAGAAGACTGGGGCAAACAGCAATGGTTTCGTAGAGTTCTTGAAATATGTAAGTAGCGATTCTGTGTTTCTTAATGTTTATAGTAAACCTTCGGGTTGGAAGTAACGTGGTCGGTTACAAATGTAGCAGCGTGGTTTCGTGAATATTTTCACGTACCCATCGCATAATGAAGTGGATCCTGTGATGCACCCGCAAACGTAGGCTTGGGATTTTGGCTGTATCCCAATTTTCTTACAAAATGTATCGTTACAAACGTTTTGTAAAAGACATACCACTAGACTCCTCTGTTTTAAAGTTCTCTAAAAAACGTGCATCGGTAAAGTTGCCATTAAAGGTATAGTTAGTTACCTCATACGTCGATAGAAATATTATTTCCAGCAACATTCTGAGTTACCTTTGTAGTATCAGTTGGTTTACACCTCAGTTAAATACCCCAAATCAGTGACGAAATATTGCCGTGTCCTTATTTTGTCTGACACGATATACACTCCTGGAAATGGAAAAAAGAACACATTGACACCGGTGTGTCAGACCCACCATACTTGCTCCGGACACTGCGAGAGGGCTGTACAAGCAATGATCACACGCACGGCACAGCGGACACACCAGGAACCGCGGTGTTGGCCGTCGAATGGCGCTAGCTGCGCAGCATTTGTGCACCGCCGCCGTCAGTGTCAGCCAGTTTGCCGTGGCATACGGAGCTCCATCGCAGTCTTTAACACTGGTAGCATGCCGCGACAGCGTGGACGTGAACCGTATATGCAGTTGACGGACTTTGAGCGAGGGCGTATAGTGGGCATGCGGGAGGCCGGGTGGACGTACCGCCGAATTGCTTAACACGTGGGGCGTGAGGTCTCCACAGTACATCGATGTTGTCGCCAGTGGTCGGCGGAAGGTGCACGTGCCCGTCGACCTGGGACCGGACCGCAGCGACGCACGGATGCACGCCAAGACCGTAGGATCCTACGCAGTGCCGTAGGGGACCGCACCGCCACTTCCCAGCAAATTAGGGATACTGTTGCTCCTGGGGTATCGGCGAGGACCATTCGCAACCGTCTCCATGAAGCTTGGCTACGGTCCCACACACCGTTAGGCCATCTTCCGCTCACGCCCCAACATCGTGCATCCCGCCTCCAGTGGTGTCGCGACAGGCGTGAATGGAGGGACGAATGGAGACGTGTCGTCTTCAGCGATGAGAGTCGCTTCTGCCTTGGTGCCAATGATGGTCGTATGCGTGTTTGGCGCCGTGCAGGTGAGCGCCACAATCAGGACTGCATACGACCGAGGCACACAGGGCCAACACCCGGCATCATGGTGTGAGGAGCGATCTCCTACACTGGCCGTACACCACTGGTGATCGTCGAGGGGACACTGAATAGTGCACGGTACATCCAAACCGTCATCGAACCCATCGTTCTACCATTCCTAGACCGGCAATGGAACTTGCTGTTCCAACAGGACAATGCACATCCGCATGTATCCCGTGCCACCCAACGTGCTCTAGAAGGTGTAAGTCAACTACCCTGGCCAGCAAGATCTCCGGATCTGTCCCCCATTGAGCATGTTTGGGACGGGATGAAGCGTTGTCTCACGCGGTCTGCACGTCCACCACGAACGCTGGTCCAACTGAGGCGCCAGGTGGAAATGGCATGGCAAGCCGTTCCACAGGACTACATCCAGCATCTCTACGATCGTCTCCATGGGAGAATAGCAGCCTGCATTGCTGCGAAAGGTGGATATACACTGTACTAGTGCCGACATTGTGCATGCTCTGTTGCCTGTGTCTATGTGCCTGTGGTTCTGTCAGTGTGATCATGTGATGTATCTGACCCCAGGAATGTGTCAATAAAGTTTCCCCTTCCTGGGACAATGAATTCACGGTGTTCTTATTTCAATTTCCAGGAGTGTAAATTTTTACTTACAGCTCCCTCCAGCAAATGAAAGCTTATTAGGCAAAATTGTTATTGAACGGCCTTCATAGAGCCTGCATTCCTCAACACGAGAAGAGATACGATTCAAAATCTCATGGTATCCTTCACAGGTTAACCGATAAAGAACAAAGGATACAAGTAGATTTCGGCTATTGCCTCTTAAAATTTCTAATATAGACACTGTGTGTCGCCATTTTATACTGTGAATACTGTGATTTATGTTTGCGCTGCTAAAACAAGAACCACAGTCTGTGAAATAAGTTGCATCTCTGGAACCACTCGGTACAGACAATATGCCTGGGCCAGCTTTCATCCTGCAAACTACCATTTCTCTCGTATTTTTGCCTTTTACTCCTGAGACATTCTGTTTCTCTCGGCATGACTTTGATCTGGTGAAGGTGTTTGCCAGCCACCCGCGACCAGCATCCTTTCTAACATCTGAGATCCCACTGGAGCTCTCACGCAGCTGTGAAGCCGTCACCGTAATCTTTTCACAGTTGAGTGTCCACGTTATCTGATGCCGACATGCCGCCACTTCCTCATTGCCTCTTTGTTGGAAGAATAGCCCACTTAGAAGCCGGTGTTATGCCAGAAGGAGTGGTAACGCCTTGGACTGTATGGACCTCAGAATGCATCCGTCCGTGCACAGGGAAAGTAGCACTGACAGAGGAGATAGCGCAAAGTCAAATCTCTTAAGTAACTTGTCTCGCAAGACATTTGGAGACGGGGGTAGAGCTGGTTGCAGTAAAATAACTTATTTCATCAATACGCGAATCAGTTACTCTTTTTTCTCACTCGAAATCTTTTGTTGCAGTGGACAAAATTTTCGCCTTGCACCGCCTGGGAGATGTATTACAGGGTCTGTCGTATAAACTCGACATCTGCGTCTACATTTATACTATGCAGACCACCTTACGGTGTGCAGCGGACGGTACTATTGGTAGCGTTATATGTTCCTCCTTTCCTGTTTTATTCTCGAATGGCGTGTGGAAAGCGTACCTGTGAGTAAAGCCCCGTATGAGTTCTAATGTCTCCGGTTTTCTCGTCATCGTCATTTCACAGGTTCTATGTGAAATTTATTGGTTATGAACTGTAGGTTAAAACTGAAGAAGTTGCTAAACGGTAGAAAATTGATATGATAGGACGAGGATAAGGTTTTTTATTGGCTTTTGGTACGTGCCAGCCTCCTCAATACTGGAAATATGATTCCACAGTTTGTTTCGACAATACAGATTAGACATTAGTTTGACTTGTATCACAGTATGAATTGAACCTGAATAAGCCGAAAGAATGAAAGGTTGCTGAGAGGTTCTGAGCGAACATTAGGCACGACTGACTAACTGCAGCAGGGGAAAGTAATACAGTGGGAGACGAATGGGAGGTTTGAGAGATGAAATAGTGAAGGCAGCAGTGGATCGTATAGGTAAGAAGACAAGGTGTAGTAAAAACCCTTTTAAATTACATGAGATATTGGAGTTACTTGGTGAAGGGAGAAAATGTAAAAATACAGGAAATCAAACCGGCAGAAGAGAATACAGACGTTTAGAAAATGTGATTAACGGAAAGTGCAGAATGGCTAAGCAGGAATGGTTAGCACAAATACAAGGCTATTGAAGCATGTATAACTAGGGGAAAGAGAGTTGCCACCTGTAAGAGAGTTAAAGAGGCCTTTGGAGATAAGAAATCCAGCTGTATGAATATTAAGAACTGACATGGAAAAACAGTACTAAGCAAAGAACGCAAAGATGAAAGGTGGAAAGAGTATACAGAGTTGCTATATAGAGTAAATGAACTTTAAGGCAATATTATAGAAAGAGAGGAGGAAGTAGATGAAGATAAGATGGGAGATGTAACACTACGAGAAGAAATTGACAGAATATTGAAAGAAGTAAGTCGAAACAAGGCCCTGTCGCAGACGATATATCGTTAGAAATACTGATGTCCTTAGGAGAGGCAACCATGACAGAACTATTCCATTTGGTGTGCAAGATATATTTTACAGGCGAAATACCCTCACGCTCAAGGAGAATGTAGTAATTCTAGTGCCAAACAAGCAGGTGCTGACAGGTATGTATACTACCGAACTATCTGTTTAATAAATCATTGTTACCAGATATTGGAATAAATTACGAGGCGTGTTTTTCAAGTAAGTACCGTTTTGAAATTTAAAAAAGACATGCTAAGATATCTCAATTTTATTTTTACATGAAAACCTGTACCTTAATATACTTTCCTACATAATTTCCGTCAATATCGAGGCACTTGTCATAACATTGTACCAGTTTTTGAATATCCTCCTCATAGAAGTCTGCCGCCTGACTTGTTAACCACTGCATCACCACTGTTTTGAGTTCGTCATGAGGACGCTGACCGCCCAGGTGTTTCTTCAAGTGCAGGAACAGATGGTAGTTACTGGACGCAAGATCGTGGCTGTACCGAGGATGATCTAGAGTTTCCCATCGAAAGGATGTGATGAGATCTTTGGTCTGATTCGCCACATGCGGACGGGCATTGTCTTGCAGCAAAGCGATGCCCTCGCTCAACTTGCCACGTTTTTTGTTCTGAATTGAACTGCGCAGATTGTGAAATGTCTTACAGTAAGCATCTGCATTGATTGTCTCGTTACGAGGCTGAAATTCCACAAGCAGTACTCCTATTCTGTCCCAAAAAACTATGCACATGATTTTCCGGGCAGAAATTGTTTGCTTAAACTTCACTTTTCTGGGTGAATCTGAATGCTGCCATTCCATGGACTGTTGCTTTCATTCTGGTGTGACGAAGGCCACCCATGTTTCATCTTGAAGAAACACCTGAGTGGTCAGCGACTTCAATACGATGATGAAGTCGAAACAGTGGTGACGCAGTGGTTAACAAGTCAGGCGGCAGACTTCTATGAGGAGGGTATTCAAAAACTGGTACAACGCTATGACAAGTGCCTCAGTATTGACGGAAATTATGTACGAAAGTAGATTAAGGTACAAGCTTTCATGTAAAAATAAAATTATTCAGATATATTAGCACGTCTTTTTTTAATTTCGAAACGGTACTTAGTTAAAAAAAAAACACGCCTCGTATTTACAGAAGAGTGTAACAAATGGTAGATGCCAACCTCTGGGAAGATCGGTTTGGTTTCAGGAGAAATGTAGGAACAAGCGATGCGAACTGACCCAACTACCTACTTTAGAAGGCAAATCTACATCTTTTATAGAAAAGCAATTGACAATGTTCTCTGGAATACACTCTTCGAAATTCTGAAGGTAGCAGAGGCAAAATACAGGGAGTGAAAGGTTATTCATAAACTGTACAGAAACAAAGCGAGGCGGCAGTTATAAGAGTCGAAGCCCACGAAAGGGAAGCAGCGGTTGAGATGGGAGTGAGAGGGGGTTTAGCCTATCCCCGATGTTATTCAACGTATACACAGAGGAAGCTGTGAAGGAAACTAACGAGAAATCTGGAGAAGGACTTAAAATTTAAGGAGAAAAAGTAAAAAAAAAATTGTGGACTTTGCTGATGACATTGTAATTCTGTCGGAGAAGGCGTAAGACTGGGAAGAGCAATTGAAAGGAATGTACAGTATGCTGGAAGAAAGATATGAGATGACCACCAACAGTAGCAAAACAAGGGTAATCGAAGGCGATGCTGAGGGAATTAGATTAGGAAATGAATCACTAAACGTACTACACGAGTTTTGTTATTTGAAAAGTAAAATAATTGACTTTGGCCGAAGCAGAGAGGATATAAAACATAGTGGCATGAAAAGCGTTTCTGAGGAAGTGAAATTTGTTATCGTCGAATATTTGTGTTAGTATGTCTATTCTGATGGTACTTGTCTGGAGTGTAGCCAAGTACGGAAGTGAAACGTGACTGATGAACAGTTCAGACAAGTAGAGAATAGAAGCGTCAGGAATGTAGTGCTACAGATGAATGTTGAAGAATTAATGGGTAGATCGCCAAACTAATGAGGAAGTACAGAACGTAGTTGGAAAGAAAAGGTATTTGTAGTTTAACTTGACGAAAAGAAGGGATCGGTTGGTAGAACACTTTCTGAGACGTCAAAGAATCGCCAACTTAGTACTAGAGGGAAGTGTGAGCGGTAAAAATTGTATAGGGAGACCACAAGATGAGTACAGTAAGCAGTTCCAAATCGCTGTTGGTTGCAGTAGTTCTTCAGATATGAAAAAGCTTGCAGCAGAGGCTATATTACAATGGAGAGCTGCATCAACCAGTCGTCCGACTGAAGACCACAGCAACAGGTGGAAGAAAGTAATATGTTGCCCCACGCTTCCCGGAATGTTTGTGTGGAGTCTTGCCCACTCCTCTCGTATAGGGTGCCTAAGGGAAGCTGCGTTCTCAGAATGCTATACAACAATTCAAGCAAAATAATATTAATAGTTTTTATTACAAATAAGAAGATTGACAGTACCTAACTTTATATTTACAACAAGTGTCGCAAGCGATGGACGACATGCAAACACTAATGTTCTTCGCTATAGACAATGACAATGGATATGGATCATTCATCAGTGTTATCGTAGCACTCCCTGCTAGGCCGTGCTATATTGCGCGAATATTGAGCGGCCGAGGCTGGCAGGAGCGGCGCTTATATTCTCCTCTTGTAGAGGTGAAACTAACTCTTTAATTATTTTTTATTAAACACTGACCTACAGAATTTTCCCTGTCAAAGGCTATTCAAACTTAACCTATTCATTTATTACCCACAATTTACAATCCCAACGCAATCTAATGGAAATCCAAAAAATATGAAATTAAAGAAATATGAAACTACCTCCAACTCTGTTAATTGCCCAAACTCATTTCAATCACAAATCCCGGTACTGGAAACCCCATTCATTTTCATAAGTCACTAACCTCACAGACAACTTTCATAATACGAACAACACCAATTACAGTAAGTGGCAACAACAGCCAGCTAAATAAAAGGATTCTACCTACTAGGAGGCATATGGTTGGCAAAAGAAAATTTTTGTTGTAGAGCAAACAATGTATTTAGCAAATTTTCCCTTATTCATGTGACATCCAGTTCCTAAAATTATTTTTCTTTTCTTTGGTCATCAGTCCTCTGACTGGTTTGATGCGGCCCACCACGAACTCCTCTCCTGTGCCAACCTCTTCATCTCAGAGTAGCACTTGCAACATACATCCTCAATTATTTGCTGGATTTATTCCAATCTCTGTCTTCCTCTACAGCTTTTGCCCTCGAAAGCTAACTCTAGTACCATGGAAGTCATTTCCTGATGTCTTAACAGACGTCTTATCATCCTGTCCTTTCTCCTTATCAGTGTTTTCCACATATTCCTTTACTCTCTGATTCTGCACAGAACCTCCTCATTCCTTACCTTATCAGTCCACCTAATTTTCAACATTTGTCCGTAGCACATCTCAAATGCTTCGATTCTCTTCTGTTCCCTTTTCCCACAGTTCGTCTTTCACTACCATAAAATGCTGTACTCCAGATGTACATTCTCAGAAATTTCTTCCTCAAATTAAGGCCGATATTTGGTATTAGTGGACTTCTCTTGGCCAGGAATGCCCTTTTTGCCACTGCTAGTCTGCTTTTGATATCCTCCTTTCTCTGTCCGTCATTGGTTGGCAGCAAAATTCCTTAACTTCATCTACTTAGCTGGTGTTAAGTTTCTCGCTGTTCTTATTTCTATTACTTCTCATTACCTTCATCTTTCTTTGATTTACTCTCAATCCATACTCTGTTCTCATTAGACTGTTCATTCCGTTCAGAAGATCATGTAATTCTTCTTCACTTTCACTCAGGATAGCGATGTCATCAGCGAATCTTGTCATTGACATCCTTTCACCTTGAATTTTAATTCCACTCCTGAACCGTTCTTTTATTTCCATCATTGCTTCCTCGATGTACAGATTGAACAGTAAGGGCGAAAGGCTACATCCTTGTCTTACACCCTTTTTAATACGAGCAATTCCTTCCTGGTCGTTGTACAAATTGTATATGATCCGTCTCCCCTATAGCTTACCCCTACTGTTCTCAGAATTTCGAACATCTTGCACCATTTTACACTGTCAAATGCTTTTTCTAGGTCGACGAATCTTATGAACGTGTCTTAATTTTTCTTTAGTCTAGCTTCCATTATTAACCGGAACGTCAGTATTGCCTCTCTCGTGCCTCTAACTTTCCTAAAGCCAAACTGAGCGTTATCTAGCGCATCCTCAGTTTTCTATTCCATTCTTCTGTATATTATTCTTGTAAGCAACTTGGATGCATGAGCTGTTAAGCTGATTGTGCGGTAATTCTCGCAATTGTCAGCTCTTGCCGTCTTTGGAATTGTGTGGATGATGCTTTTCCGAAAGTCAGATGATATGTCGCCAAACTCATTCATTCTACACACCAACGTGGACAGTCGCTTTGATGCTACTTCCCCCAATGATTTTAGAAATTCTGGTGGAATGCTGTCCATCCCTTCTGCCTTGTTTGATCTTAAGTCCTCCAAAGCTCTTTTAAATTCTGATTCTAATACTGGATCCCCTACCTCTTCTAAATCGACTCCTATTTCTTATATGTTCACATCAGACAAATCTTCCCCCTGATAGAGACTTTCAGTGTATTATTTCCACCTATCCGATCTCACATCTGCATTTAACAGTGGAATTCCCGTTGCACTCTTAATGTTATCACTCTTTCTTTTAATTTTTTTCTTTCCTGTATGCTGAGTTTGTCCTTTCGACAATCATTTCTTTATCGATGTCTTCGCATTTTTCCTGCAGCCATTTCGTCTTAGCTTCCCTGCCCTTCCTATTTATTTCACTCTCTCAGCGATTTGTACTCTGTGTTCCTGAGTTTCCTGGAACATTTTTGTACTTCCTCCTTTCATTGATTAATTGAAGTATTTCTTCTGTTACCCACTGTTGCTTCGCAGTTACCTTCTTTGTACCTATGTTTTCCTTCCCAGCTTCTGTGATGGCTCTTTTTAGAGATGTCCATTCCTCTTCAACTGTACTGCCTACTGAGCTATTCGTTATTGCTGTACCTATAGCCTTAGAGAACTTCAACCGTATCTCGTTATCCCTTAGTACTTCCGTATCCCACTTCTTTGCATATTGATTTTTCCTGACTGTCTTTAACATCAACCTACTCTTCATCACTACTGTTTTGTGATCTATGTCTGTTCCTTGGTACGCCTTACAATCCAGTATCTGATATCGTAATCTCTGTCTGACCATGATGTAATCTAACTGAAATCGTCCCGTATCACTCGGTCTTTTCATTGAATACCTCCTCCTCTTATGATTCTTGAACAGACTGCTCGCTATTACCAACTGAAACTTGTTACAGAACTCAATTAGTCTTTCTCCTCTCTCATTCCTTGTCCCAAGCCCATATTCTTCCAGTCTCCTATGACTATTAGATTTTCATATCTCTTTACATACTGTATTACCCTTTCAACATCCTCATACACTTTCTCTATCTCTTCAACTTCAGCTTGCCATGTCGGCATGTATTCCTGAACTATCGTTGTTGGTGTTGGTTTGCTGTCAATTCTGACAAGAACAAACCTATCATTGAACTGTTGACAGTAACACCCTCTCTGCCCCACCTTCCTATTCATAACGAATCCTACTCCCATTATACCACTTTCTGCTGCTGTTGATATTACCCTATACTTATCTGACCAGAAATCCTTGTCTTCTTCACATTTCACCTCACTGACCCCTACTATATCTAGGTCGAGCCTTTGCATCTCTCTTTTCAGATTTTCAAGTTTCCGTACCACGTTCAAGCTTCTGACATTCCACGCCCCGACTCGTAGTACGTCATCCTTCCGTTGATTATTCAATCTTTTTCTCATGGTAACCTCCCCCTTGGCAGTCCCCTCCCGGATATCCGAATGGGGGCTATTGGTTCACATGGCTCTGAGCACCATGGGACTTAACTTCTGAGGTCATCAGTCCCCTAGAACTTAGAACTACTTAAAGCTAACTAACCTAAGGACGTCACACACATCCATGTTCGAGGCAGGATTCGAACCTGCGACCGTAGCGGTCGCGCGGTTCCAGACTGTAGCGCCTAGAGCCGCTCGGCCACCCCGGCCGGCATTTGTTGGTTGGTTGGTTGGTTTCGGGGAAGGAGACCAGACAGCGTGGTCATCGGTCTCATCGGATTAGGGAAGGATTGGGAAGGAAGTCGGCCGTGCCCTTTCAGAGGAACCATCCCGGCATTTGCCTGGAGTGATTTAGGGAAATCACGGAAAACCTAAATCAGGATGGCCGGACGCGGGATTGAACCGTCGTCCTCCCGAATGCGAGTCCAGTGTCTAACCACTGCGCCACCCCGCTCGGTCCGGCATTTGTCAATAATTCGACTCCCCACACACTAGCAACCATACATCCATTATCATACCTTTGTTTGTATTTTTCTTATAAGAAATTCCATGTCATTTTACAGTGTGTGTCCAACCAACAGAGTGTCTCCACTAAGAAAAGCATGTCCATACCCTTCTGTATCCACTCGCTAACTTCTAGTCCGTCCTACCACAGAATCTCTTGCTGAGGGCGCAGAGCGCTGTCAGCAATATTAACACACTCCATAGCTCTGCCAACATACAAACAGGCTACTTACAGAGGCCGCTCCTGTCATTGTGCGGTCTTAATCAGCGCACCATTGACCGACGTCGTTTCACCGCCTTCTCTTCTCTTGCGTTCTTCATCTTCGAGTCGGCGCTTGTGATTACGTCGGAACAGTATGGTCTTGGAATTTCCACAGGAAACCTCTCTGTACAATGCCTCTCTCGTAGCTTTTGGTTCAAATGGTTCTGAGCACTATGGGACTTAACTGCTGTGGTCATCAATCCCCTAGAACTTAGAACTACTTAAACCTAACTAACCTAAAGACATCACACACATCCATGCTCGAGACAGGATTCGAACCTGCGACCGTAGCGGTCACGTGGTTCCAGACTGTAGCTCCTAGAACCGCACGGCCACTCCGGCCGGCTCTCTCGTAGCATTTCTCCCCGAGGCTTCTCTCTTTCCGTTCATTTTAGCATCTCGCTAACGCCCTCGCGCCGATTAAACGATACCCTGATTAAACATACCGCTTTTCGTTGCATCTTCTGTGTCTCTTCAACTTCTACTAATCCAATAATGGTTTTGCAAACCACTTCTTTGGTGGATGAATTTCATTTCCTGGTATCTTTTCAGTGAATCTCAGAGTAGCTTCTGCTTTTCGTAGTATTGTTTTATATGCTGATTTCACTTTGCTTCCCTCCAGTTGGTTACTCCCAGGTATTTTACGATAGTTACTGTTTCCATTGATTTGTCGTTGATAGCATAAACGCAGGGTAATGGATAAGTTCGACACACACTGTAACTGTCTCCTGGCGTTTCAAATCTAACGGCACCTGTGTCAACCTGTTGCTGTTGCTTACAAGAAACGTTACAGGATCCGAAAAAACATATGCTGAACGTGTGTACACAAAACTGTATATGACTGTTTCTTCTTCTGCAATTATTTCTCGGTGGCTCAGGATGTCTCACATCAGCCTACCCCCTCTTTTAGCAAAGTTGCGCTATAAAGCTCTTTTCTCACTAATTCGATCCAATACCTCTTCATTAGTTCCTCCAAATAACCATATACTCATCAGAGTTCTTCTGCAGGACCACATTCTAAAAGCTTCTATTCTCTTCCCGTCCGTACAGTCAGTCTTCCACACTTCACTTTCATGTAAGGCTTAATCCAAACAAAAAACACATTCCAAAAAGGCTACCTGACATCCGCATTTATATTCATTGTTAATATATTTCTCGTTTCAGGAAACATTTTCCTGCTATTGCCTATCTACATTTAATATCTTCTTTACTATGGCCGACATCTGTAATTTAGCTACACAACATTAGCTAATTCCCTCAGCATCACCTAATTTAATTCGAGCACAGTCCGCTACTCTTATTTCTCTTTCGCAGCTATTCATCTTACAGCCTCTTTCCAAGACACTTTCTTGTTCTGTTGCAGACCTGTTCCAGATCCTTTACCTTCTCCAATAGGATTTTAATTTCATGGGAAAATCTGTAAGTTTTTTCTTCTTCTCAATGAACTCTAATCCATTTCCAAATTTCTTCTTAATTTCCTTGCCCACTTGCTCTACGCACAGGCTGAATATCATGGCGAATAAGATTCAGCTCATTCCTTTCTAAATTCTCTCTCCTTTTCCTTCTCCTCGACTATCTGAGCTGTAGTATAGTTTGTACAGATGTTGTAGGTAACCGTTCGCTCCCTATGTTTAATCCCTGATGAAGAAACACATTTATATAAATTAAAATCAAATAAAATCCATCCCAACTGTATGTACTGTGACTGTCTGCTGTCGTTGAAACAATTAGATCGATTCATTGGACGAACAGTTCATTATCTTTCGAATCAGTCCATGGTTTCGCAGGCGTAGACAATATAGCTCAAATCGCACATACGTGCACTTTTTCTCATTTATCCATAACATTTCTCAGATGATATTGCATTTGTTTGTTTCACTTCAACAGGTGTTACGTAATGATCGCATATTAAGTTAAACAAGTATTATACGAATCCCTCTCACTCTAATTTCATTTCCTGTGCAAACCAATTGACATGTACAACACGTTAACCCCAACCCACTAAATGTGATGAGGGGAATGACAAGGAACTGAAATGCTGTACTTAGGTTGGAACTTAAATAATAGCAACTATTTATTCACAACCGATACAAAAGAGTTACATGTTTACACATGTTACTGTCCTTCAAAGTAGTCACCAGAGTTGTGTAGAATCCGTTGCCAGCGATGTGGAAGGCGTAGCATACCGTTAGCAGAGCTTGTTCTGTTGATGGTGCGAATGGAGCCGTCTACTGCCTGTCGACTCTCTGGAACAGTTCTGAAGCGAATGCCACGAAGTAGTTCCATCATCTTTGGACTCAAATCAAAGTCACAAGGACGTAAGTCCGGGAAGTGTGGTGGATTATACAGTACTTCCCAGTCCCATCGACCGAGCAGAACAGCCACAGCTTGCGTTGCATGCGCCCTCGCATTGTCGTGCAGAATGATGGGTGGGTTGCGCAGAAAGTGACGCCGCTTCTTTCGCAAAGCTGGCTCCCCGAATTGACGCGGCATGAAAACCGAGATTGTTTTACAAATGTTATTCGAGTTGGTGAAGAGAACCCGATACCATTCGTCCACGTTCGATTCCACCTTCTGACGAACAAGGGAACGGAAAGGCAAGCGAAGACCTGACAAGGCGAATGGCAGACCAGTGATAAGGAATCTCTGGTCGGTTAAGACTCAAACACCTCGATCCTAGCTCATGCATGAGTCATTCGTCATCTGGACACGGACCTTATCCATGCAAATAAACCACTTGAATGTAAGTCCGACACTAAATTGCATAGGTGGGGATTCAGGAATCCCAGAACACAGTTGCTCTTCTGTAGGAATTGCGGAAGCATCAGACGCACATAATAGATATACAGCATACCCACTGAACGGCAAATTTTTGAAGCCATTAGGAACGTTGCTCACCGGACGCGTCTAAGAGAGTTAGTAGATGAAATCTCTAAAGGAACATCGACGCACTAGAGGACAAGTCGATAAGCAGCAAAACTAAAGACTACATAGGGTGTAAATGGAAGAAGGAGAAGAAAACACTTAAATATAGTGTATAGAACTTAAAGACGAAAGTAAATTTTGCATGTGATGACATTGCCAGATAACATAACTAGATGAAATTTGCACCATCTATACAGGTAGAAACAGTTGCTGCGCTATGGTACAGAGAACTGAAAGGTATACACAATGACACTTTCATTCAGAGACAATAATTATAGCGAAGTCACCTCGATTTCTGACAGTCCCATAAGTATTAAAAAAGGCGGGACATGGTTCTTAATAGGGTGTGTGATCACCACGGACAGCAATGCATGCTTTGCAACGCGCTTCCACGCTGTCCACAAGGTTGCTAAGTAGTTCTTAAGGTAGGGTCTTCCATCCTCCACCAGCGCCGTTGACAGCTGCTGAATGGTCTATGATGCTTGTCGACGAGCTGCAAAACGTCTCCCCAACACATCCCACACTTGTTCTATGGTATTTAAGTCGGGGGAACGGACAGATCTGCCCATTCACAAAATATCCTCTCGTACAAAGAGCTCCTCCCCTTGCTGTTCGATGGAGTTGCGCATTGTAATCCATAAAAACGAAGTCATGGGCGAATGCAGTCCTGAAAGGACGCACATGTGGAAGAAGTACAGTGTCACAAGAACGTTGATCGGTGAGCCTATAGTGTTCAAAGATTTGGAGGCCAGTACGCCCACGCAACATGCCTCCCCACACCATAACATCCAAGCCAGCTGTGGCTCATTTAAGCTCAGCGGACAGGGCATAGAGGATAAGAGGACAAAAACGACCCACCATGAGAACTTAAGAGGTAGGTCTTAGCCACGCGGGATAGCCGCGCGGTCTTAGGCGTCTTGTCACGGCCCGCGCGTCTCCCCTCGCCCGTCGGAGGTTCGAGTCCTCCCTCGGACATGGGTTTGTGTGTCGTCCATAGCTTAAGTTAAAGTTAGATTAAATAGTGTGCCTGTGCAAGAGAGCACAATAACAAGCTCTCTAGAAACCCCAGTGGTTAGACTACCACCAATAGATCCGGTTCGGATCTATCCTAACTTAGAGTTCACCATGCAATTGGCGAGATTGGAGCAGCCGGCTACCTTGACCACTGCCTTACGACATGTGGTCCGTGTAGGGCACGAATATGGAAGAAGAGTCACCTTCTCGGTAATGGAGGCTGTAGATAGAATACAGCTTAAGTCAGTGAATCTCCCCACTGACTTCGGAGCCCTGCGAGACTTACTCAAGAAAGTTTTCGAGAGACGTGGAGAAAAGTTTGACTTAAACGACATTTACGAACAGTCAGTTTTGGCTAATGGACGAATCACGTATGACTGGAATAAGACTTGGCCGGACGATCACATACATACATACTTTCCATAGATGACGAAAATCACTATTGGCCTACTTAACACACACAACAGTCGACTTGTAATGCAGGAGCTGCGAAGGGAAGTGGAGGAGAGGAGGCTAGATGTGCTCTGTCTACAGGAGCCGTACTCCCTGGACGGAAAGATTACATTTACAGCCGCCACGTGGCAGGTAATCAGCCAAGGAGACAATCCGAAAGCGACAATAATTATTACAAACAAAGCCCTGAAAGTGACCACCTTATCACAGTACACCAATAGTCACTGCAACGTCGTGGAGCTGCTATCTCCCCGTGAATCGACCGTATTGATCAACATGTACTTTCAGTACGGAGATAACATTGAAACGCATCTCGACCATCTGACAACAGTAACCACGGCGTTGCGGGGACGAAGGATGATAATTACGGCTGACATAAATGCAAAATCCCCCCTGTGGCACAGCGGCACAAGGGACACCAATGGAGAGAAAGTAGAGGACTTTATTATGGCATCACAGCTAGTAATAGCCAATAAACCTGGTAATCCTCCAACCTATGCGGCGGGAGGAGGACCGGGTACGAATATTGATATAACCTTAGCCACCCCCAATGCAATTAATACGATACAAGAGTGGAAAGTGGAAGAAAACGCCACTACAAGCGATCATAATTTAATTACGTTCATTGTAGGTGGAAGGGGGTCTTGCTGGGCCACGGGGTGGGAGATGCAGTTTAATTACAGAAGGGCTGATTGGGAACGACTAGCCAGGGAGTGCGTCATTCCTGCCTTGCCGGAGGGTGAAGCAGACCTTGACATTGACGTAAACGACCGAGCAGAAGAATTGACTAATGCTATAACCAGCGCGGTGAAAGCTGCCGTACCAACCAGGAGGAAGGCCATTGCAGCCTCTCCATCACCATGGTCGCCCGAATTAGAGAATATGCGCCGGTCTGTTAGAAGGCTGAGAAGGTATTACCAGCGCAGTGTCGTCTGGCCAGAACGGCAGAGATGGCTGATGCAGTATCGGGAAGCTAAACTTCGTTTTCAGAAAGAACTCCAGGCTGTTAGGATACAAAGCTGGGAAAATTTCGTCCAGAGCCAATTGGCATTGGACCCCTGGGGTACACCGTATAAATTAGTACGAGAAAAGATCCGCTCTCCACTGGACTTAACAACAGTCAGGCATGGGGACAGGATGACGGAATCTTGGCAGGAAACTGCTGAGGTCCTCCTCCGGTCCCTGCTGCCTGACGATAGCGCGGATGGAGAATCTGTACAGCAACAACAACTAAGACGAGACAATCTAAATGAATACATTAACAATACGGCAATCTACCCTTTCTCGGAGGAAGAGGTGGCTGCCCACATAAAATCACTTAAAAGAGGCAAAGCTCCCGGGCCAGATGGCATTGTAGCTGAGGTGGTGCAGTTCCTAGCTCCCCAGCTAACTGCACCACTCACTCACTTATATAATGAGTGT
The DNA here is from genome assembly GCF_021461395.2 of Schistocerca americana. Classification (NCBI taxonomy): domain Eukaryota; kingdom Metazoa; phylum Arthropoda; class Insecta; order Orthoptera; family Acrididae; genus Schistocerca; species Schistocerca americana. The sequence goes on along the minus strand of NC_060126.1, from coordinate 407,974,807 downwards.
CTGATACAGCAAAAAATTCCAAGGGTGTGGAAGTCCGCAAACGTGGTCATCATTCGGAAAGGACCAGATAAAGATCCTACAAACGTAAAATCCTATAGACCAATCTGTCTAATCAATATACTAGGGAAAATATTAGAAAAGCTACTTGCTGACAGACTGGCTGCACATAGAATGCTGCGTGGGGTGAGCGACAGACAATTCGGCTTCAGGCCTGGGCGATCAACATCTGATGCGATCGCCCTGGCTGCTGAGGTCTGTGGCTCTACCCCACACAAGTATGTGGTGGGCATTATGGTTGACATCAGTGGCGCCTTCGACAACTTGTGGTGGCCTTCGCTCTTCTCCTGCCTGCGGGAGAAGGAGTGTCCAGGGCCGCTATATGGTTGTCTGAGGAGCTATTGTGAGGAACGGGAGGTCTGGCTATCATCCTCTAGCAAGAGAATTGGAAAAGTTATAACTAAAGGATGTCCTCAGGGTTCCGTGTTAGGGCCCCTATTTTGGGACATCCACATGGAGCCTTTATTAGACACACTACAACAAAGTGAAGAAGTGCTAGAGGTGATAGCCTATGCGGATGACCTCCTCCTGCTGGTCGGCGGCCGTAGCCGCGAAGACATCGAACCTAAAATAGAGAGTGCTTTAAACAAGCTACAACTATGGTGCCAAAACACCAAAATGACGGTGTCACCAAGCAAGTCCACCTACTTACTATTGAAGGGACAACTAATCCGCAACCCAACTGTACGAATCAACCGCTCGCCGGTTCTTTGGAGACGTGACGCACGATATCTGGGCATCATCATTGATGAGAAGTGGAACTTTGGAAAGCACATTGAAACCGTAACCCAGAAAGCACTACAAACGCTGAATAACCTCATATCAATAGGACACAGAAGATTTCACCTTCCATCACATCTGATAAAATTCTATCATAACAGTATATTAACATCGATAGTGGGTTACGGTTCGGGGATCTGGGCACACAGGCTCACGAGGGTGGTGCCCGCCATGACAGTGAGAAGGGTTCAAAGGAGCATGATTTTGAGATCGGTAGGTGCTTATAGAACAACACCAGGGGGAGCACTACTAGTCCTAATGGGGCTTTGCCCCCTGGACATTAAAATTAGGGAGCAAGCTGCATGGTTCTGGATCAAAAAGGAAAATATAACAAAAATAGAGGAGATCTTAGGTATTAGGGCAAGGGACAAGGGAGAAATTCGGCAAAGAGGAGAACAATTATGGCAAGAACTTTGGGATGCGGATGAAACAGGGAGAAGGACACATGAGTTGATACCAAGTATTAGGGAACGGCTAAAAATGAAGCACTTTGAACCCACCAGGGGGCTAATCCACTTTCTCACTGGACATGGACCCTACCCGGCATACCTATGCCGGTTTGGGAAAAGGGCCACACCTGCGTGTGAATGTGGTGAACCGGAGGGCACTCCCGATCATGTGATTTACGAGTGCCCCCTCTTCAATGATGTTGCCTCTACATTACGGGACCAACTACCTAATCATGACACCTATAACCTAATAAGACAAGAAGACACCTTCCATATTATAAACAAACTTGCCAACGAGGTATCACAGAAGGTGTTAAGGGAATACATGAGGGAACAAGACTAAATAGCACCGATCATGACCATTGCTCCCTACTCCCATTCCGCCTGCGCGGGGATAGGCCGACCCTTAGTCTGGAATCCGCCACGCGCGGGATTAGGGGGGGGTGGGGAATATGACAACAACCCGAAATTGACAATACACTGGAGATGACGTAGATTTAGAATTAGTTAGTAGGAATTAGATTAGAAATTTAGATTTTAGAATCCTGCAGCGATTTACAACCTGGCCAGCCCAGTGTCAGGGGCACGCCCATCGGGATTAGCTCGATGGGCAAGGCAATATAGTAGGTTTATACACTGCTGACACACTTGTGACGCTGCAGGAAGTAGAATGTAGGTTAGCCAAAAAACTTAGAGATTAGAATAAACTATATAACTGCCCATTTAAACTAACCTAGCTGTAGCTCACAACTAAATATAAAATAGAATTAGCTGCAATTGTAACTAACAGTAGCAAGTAAGACCCACTAATCAAGTAAGGAGGTGGGTTGTATGTATAATTATTATTTGATGGTTAATAAAGAATTTTTTTTTTTTTTTTAAAAAAAATAGTGTGCGAGCTAAGGGACCGATGACCTTAGTAATTTGGTTCCATAACACCTTACCACAAATAAAAAAGTAGGTCTTACCCAGGAAACAATCCAAAAAGATGTGTCCACTTTCTGCGTACACTATGGTACTGCGTGCTTTGTATTCTAGCTTGTAATGGACACCTACATCGACCTTTGCGGACGTTTGCGTACTGTCTGAGTCAACACAGCTTTCCCAGTAGCCTACAGATAGGCAAAGAGCTGATCTATTGCATTCTCCCCGGAACACCTGCGGACCACGGTTATAGGTAGCGGTTCTCAACTGGGGTTGATAATACCTTTCGATCACTAGAGGCAGGCCTCCGATGTCCCATGTCTCACAATATTCAAATCTCGTCACTGTGCTGTAAGTCAATCCGGAGAGCAACATTCATTGTGTACAAGCATTTCTGGCGTTAAAACATTTTAAAGTACTGTCTTACACATGGATATCATGTTTCAATATTGTTCGGCTTAATACGTTTAGTGTACTTAGACTTTCGTTTCTAAGAAGCTTGTAAAATGTATGATTACAGTTTTTGTTTCCTGTACTAGCTGAGTACCTTCCGTTGTCCAGGTATGTATTTATTCCATTCTTCTATTAGTCCGTCTCCTCCTTCCCCGTCTGTCCATCTTCACCACACTCTCTCTCTGCCCACCTCTCCCACCCCCTCCCTCTCTGTCCATCTCCCCCTGCCCCTCTCTTTGTCCATCTCTTCCTCCTCCCTCAGATTCCATATCCTCTTGCCCCCATAATTCCATCTCCACCTCCCCAATTCGTTGTCAGTTTTCTCCCTGCTCTCTCTGTCCATCTTCTCCCGCCCCCTCTCTCTGTTAATCTCCTTTCTCCCTGTATCTCTTCTCCCTTTTCCTCCATCTCCTCCTCTCCCCTCTCTCTGACTATCACCTCCTCATCCCTTTGTCTGTCCATTTCCTCTTCCTCTTTTGTTTGTTCATCCCTCCTCCCCCATCTCTATGCCTATCTCCTCGTCTTTCTTTTCTCTGCACGTCTCCCCTTTTTTTCTTCCTTTGTCGATCTCGTTGTCTCCCTTCTCTCTGCCAATATTCCCCCCCCCCCAAAAAAAATCTCTCCTCCTTCAATCTATGCCTATCTCTTCCTTCCTCCCACGCTGTCTGTCCGTCTACTCGTCCTCCCTTGTCTCTCTGCGTTATCACACTCACCCCAGCAGGGTACTGGTGGATCTTATCTCTATAGTATTGCTCTCCAAATTGTAATCTCATATGTGTACCAAATATAATTGAAATCGTTCCCAGGGCTTAGGATCAGCTTTTTACCTGTGGGTTTGTCCACATAAGCACATCTCAAATATATTTCACACGTATTCATACATATTATAGAAATAGGTATATGACCGATTTCAACCAAACTTAGTATACATAACACCCTGAAGAGGATCTCTGTAGTGGTAGGAACCTTCTACCAATGAAAGGGGTGGGCGTTGGGTTGAAAGCGAAATGTGACTCGCGACACGCGATTTCACAGACTTAATTCATCTAGTATTTGAGAATGAGAGCACTTAGTGACTTGCGACAAACTTTACACGTGAGTTCAAACTTTTATGACAATTGTTCTCGCTGATAACCGGCACAAAATTATGAAAGGAAAAAAAGCTTATAGATTACTATAGCTTCACTATTAATGCAGTAAAACAGCCACATGAAGCATTACGTTTTAATTTATTACTTATTTACTACTTTCTATGTTCACGACACATTTTGCAGACAGTGTTCAGATATATCATTGAAATTACCAGTAATTTACCAACAAAATCATATCACTGTACTTCACATAGTTTAGGATGCATGACATCATAAACACTGAGATGCGTGCAGAACTGCCGCACCATTCATGGCGTTTAAGTTTTAATTCTTTGGCACGAAATCTATTTACAAGAAAATTCACAGACAGTCTCCACATATCGCGCTGAATGTACCTACATAATTATAGCACTGTACGATGTATAGTTCAGCAAATATCACATCATAAACACTGAGATGCTTGAAAAATTGCTGCATCACGTTTCAATTTATTTATGTTGTAACTACATGTTGCATTTTAAATGCTTTTCACAGACAGTGTAAAAATATAGCACTGGCTATAAGTGTAAAATTATATGGTTGTACGACACAATTTTCAGGATGTATGGCGCATAGAGATTGAGCTGCCTGAAATAGAAACTATAGGACCAAATTCGCTAGACACAACAGTGAAATTTGCATACAAATAGGAGTGAAATTTGTTAAACTAGCTGAGTATCCCACGTTTCCAGGGTAACTGTTAACTCCAATTCCGTTAGGCCATCTCCTGCTCTTTGTCCATCTCCTGCGCCCCCCTCTCTGTTCACTTTCTCCATTTTTACAATTTGTATGGATGTACATTGGTTAATGCATCTATATAACCCGTTAAATTGTTAATGAACACCGTTACCACGAACAGTGTATTGCAAGTCTGACAAACACGACGCTGATAGATTCACTGTAGTGGTTAGGATATACTAGTTAACACTTTACCCACATGTCTGAACACCCGGTACTCCATACTATTTCAGATCTCACCATGACTTCCCAACAGCACTTCTGCCCAGTGTCCGAGATGTGTCCTTGAATAATATCATAGATGATTTCTTCCATTGTCCTTACACGTCTTAAGTATTACTACGGCTCCATTCAATTCGATGTTAACCAGGCGTTTAGCTCTAACTCTACTCCTCTACATAGTTTCCTACAAATAAGTGAGCCCTTCGTTTTGGAACGCGTAATACACGTAACTAAGGCAATTATAGTGGCGTCTGTTACTGGGTCACCACCATCTCAGGTGCCGTAACTTTCCCTCGCACGATACTCTTAATTGTGCTGTTATGACAAGATCTCTCTCAGACAACTTAATTACTTCTTTCTTCCCAAGTTATACGTAACTGGGAGAGAATCACTGTACTAAATACCGTATAAAATGGTGACAGTCGGTTAAATCATTACTTAATAAGCTCAAATTGTATCCGGTCATATCAAAATACTGCCGGCCGGAGTGGCCGAGCGGTTCAAGACGCTACAGTCTGGAGCCGCGCGACCGCTACGGTCGCAGGTTCGAATCCTGCCTCGGGTATGGATGTGTGTGATGTCCTTAGGTTAGTTAGGTTTAAGTAGTTCTAAGTTCTAGGGGACTGATGACCTCAGAAGTTAAGTCCCATAGTGCTCAGAGCCATTTGAACCATTAGCCATATCAAAATACTGAGTTAGTGATATACTCCTGGAGTCAAGCATCGCATTCAGATACCTAAGGGAAACGCAGGAAAACTTACGCATAAGGTATACAAGACTCTCGCTACATCGAGGTTATTAGCGTCCAATTTTTTTTCGACTGCTGTTGGAGTTCTTATCGAGTGCCCCCAACGGGAAACGGTATAGGAGCGCAGAATACCGTTGCCGGCTCACCAACAAGTCGGTATTGTAGCTTGTACTGAAGTGTAACAAAGATGCTGACGGAACCGAAGAGAGAAAATTCGACATTTTTTGGTGTAATTCTAACTGAAGTACATTGGAGAACTGGTAATGTAGGTAAACAAATTACATTCGGGAAGACCGGGGTTTAACACCTTTCGAACATCCACATTTATCATTTAAGTGATTTACCTGAATCATTGACGAGCAAATCTCAGGAAAGTTCAATAAAGGAAATGTATTCGCCGTTGCGAATAAGGAGTACCGTCAGCTATAGAATGGAATGACGACAACGAAAATTTGTGGCGGGGGCAGGACTCGAAGCCGGATTTCCAGCTTATCGCAAGCCGTCGACTTACCAACTGGCTACCTGAGCACGACTCACGACCAGACCCCAAATCCATATGTCGTCAGCTACGTGTCTGCAACCAGTTCTCGTGCATTCATTATGTATATTCCCGTACAGGGCAGACGTTTTACCTGAAAGTCGACTGCCCGGTGTTGGCTGCGGGCTTTCAAGCAATAGTGAATGAATTGGCCCTCAACTACGTACCCTCCGACTCAACGTTGAAATATTAATAGTTTTGGTTGGTTTCGTTGTCTAGGGGCTGGGATTCGTAGTTGCCGCATTACAGGCCAAATACTGCTGAGTCTACAGTATACGATAAGAATACACACATGAATCGAATGGTTGAAGGTTTCTATCACTTGGAAATTGCAAATTATGAATGTAACATATAAATTTATAAGTGAAAAACTGCAATTTACTAAAATCTGCAGGTACTATCTTAAGGATTTTAAATGATGAGTACGATAATAGAAGTACTTTTGAGAATTCGGTATATTTCTGCAAAACACTTATAGGTGTCGGTGGTCCAGAAATTAAATAAAATATAGATTCTTACTTCACGCAATTAGTTATGAACAACAACATAGCTCGCGAAATATTCACTTCTGAACACATACTACGACTTCACTGCAGAAGCCACGGAAATCACACAAGAGCGCAGGTCGGCACTCCGAAATACCGCGACCACGTGCAAACTCCTCCACTGCCAAAGTCCTTCCCGTGTCCTGTGCCGCACTCCCCATAACTGCCCTGTGTCCTCCTCTCCCGAACTCGCTTACATCCGGTCTTCCCATTCACGAGCGCTGTGACTGGCTACAGCACTCGCACCATGTCTTCAATCCAACATACACTCACAAACATATTTAAACACATACGAAATACTGGAGTTAAATTTAATTAACTTGAAATTAAATAAACATTACTAAGACTGGGCAATAAACACGCTCTAACACACATTATTAGATGCATAAACAAATTAAATAAACATATATCAAAGTAATAGAACAAAGGTAGGCCAGTAGCCTAATGTCTCTGTGCTTTCTAAAACACAGTAAATATTTAATCAATTTCTTCATGAATAGTATATATCGGATATAAACAAAGACACAGATGAATAAATATATTTATAAGCATGCTGCTACCATTTCTTCGTGTAACTGTGGAGTACTTATGGCCTGGCGCGATCGACAGTAATCGGCCATTTTGACCTCCAATAACTCATGTACTATTCAAGTTACATGCCTGTAATTATACCAATTTAGGTTTACACTAATAGCTTTCTAAAGACATGGCGATCGACAAAATCGGATAAAGCGTTTATATTTTGGAAATTCGTTGCTGCGTTTACATGTATAATTTACAATCAGATACTAAACTTTAAACTAATAAAGATATTGAAAATCTAGTAACACCATAAGAATCGTCGTGCAAGTAATGGTAATGTACATGTTTCTTTTTGAGGTATCATGATTCATCTGGCTACTATTAATTTCTATACGAACTGCGAAATGTCTGCCATTAAGGTTTGACAAAGTCGTCCACCTTTGGCACTCCTGGCGTGTCTTCTTCATCAACACAGCGTCACAATGGAATTCAGCTGTAGAATGACGACAATGCACGTTTGTGCCGGACTGGGACTCGAACGCGGCTTTCCCGGTTATCGCGAGTGGTCGTCTTACCACTTTTTTTTAATCTCCTTTTGTTCGTTCTTGTTCGTTGCATTTGATCGTTGCGGACGCCCCATGACACCCGGCCGAGGTCGTTGTTGATTCATACACTCAGATTTTTTTTATTACAGAGGGCAGTTAACCGTCTGTCGGACACGCTGAGTTACCGTGCCGGCTACCATTTGGCTATCCGTGCATGACTCACGGTGAGACCCAAACTTCCATATGTCGTCAGCCATATGTCTAAAATCTGTAGTCGCCGCAGAGCCTGTTCCTTTGGACAAGCATGCATCTCAAAGGAACTTTGCATCGTAATTCAGAATAACACAGGCACTGCAATATCGTGTTTATCCACCCGGCACCGGGCGGCGATTTTTAACTCAAACGCCTCACCTGTAAAGGAACGTAGATAATGGATATACAAGTTGCAGACACATGGCTGACTATTTATGGAAGTTTGGGTCTGGCTGTACGTCATGCTGGGGTAGCCAAGTGGTAAGGCGACCGCACGTGATAAGCATGCATGCTCGTCCGAAGGAACTTTCCACCGTAATTTGGAGTAACACAGGCACTGTAAATCACAAAAAAACTAAGGGGACAGAAATCGGTAGATGTGATGCACAACTACAGACAAACAAATGATTACAATTTCAGAAAAAACTGGATGATTACTCTGACAGAAGCAGTTTCACAAATTGATCAAGTCAATAACCCATTGGTCCACCTCTCGTCCTGATGCAAGCAGCTATTTGGCTTAGCATTGACTGATGGAGTTGTTGGACGTCCTCCTGTGGGGTATCAAGCAAAGTTCTGTCCAACTTGTGTGTTACAGCTTTAGAATCCCAAAATGACTGAAGAGCTCTGCCCATAATGCTTCAACCATTCTCAGCTGGGGAAAAATCCGGCGACCAAGCTGGCCAAGCTAGGGTTTCGCAAGTACGAAGACAAATAGCACAAAATCCCGCAATGTGAATGTGGGGATATGTCTCTGAAATGTTAGCCCAGGATGGCTAATCATGAAGGGCAACAGAACGGGCCGTAGAACATCGTCGACGTTCCGCTGTGCTGTAAGGGAGCCGCAATGACAACTGAAGGGGTCATACTATGAAAAGAAATGGTACCTCAGGCCATCATCCCTGGTTGTCAAGCCATATGGCTGGCAACAGAGAGGTTTGTATCCCATCTCTGTGTCTTCATTGGCAACGGCCTTGCCACAGTGGATACACCGGTTCCCGTCAGATCACCGAAGTTAAGCGCTGTCGGGCGTGGCTGGCCCTGCGCTGTTGCCATTTTTCGGAGTGCACTCAGCCTCGTGATGCCAATAGAGGAGCTTCTCGACCGAATAGTAGCGGCTCCTGTCAAAGAAACCCATCATAACGACCGGGAGAGTGATGTGCTGACCACGCGCCCCTCCTACCTGCATCCTCAGCTGAGGATGACACAGCGGTCGGATGGCCCCTGTGGGCCACTTGTGGCCTGAAGACGGAGTGCTTTTCTGTGTCTTCATTGGTCACTGGGGCTCAGTTCGAAGCGAGACTCATCACTGAACACAATTCTACTCCAGTCAGCGCGATTCCAGACTGTAGACAGGTTTGGAGACTCCTCAGAGAGTAGTGGGATACCAACCTGACTGTCACCTGCCATACGTCCAGACAAGGAGTCATGGTCTGGGGTGCCATTTATTTTCATAGCAGAACCCCTTTTGTTGTCATGCGCTACACTCCTACAATATAGCGGAACGTCGACGATATTCTGCGCCCCGTTTTTTTGCCCTTCATGGTAAGCCATCCAGGGATTACATTTCAGCAAGAAAACGCCCACTTTCGCACGGCGAGAACTTCTATTGCTTGCCCTCGTGTTTGCCAAAACCTTCCTTGGCCAGCAAGGTAGCCGAATCTCTCGCCAACTGAGAATGTATGGAGCGTTATGGGCAGGACCCTCCACCCATCCTGGGATTTTGGCGATCCCTTTGAAGAACATCCAGCAACTATATCAATCAACGTCAAGCCGCATAACTGCTCGAATAAGTGCCACAGGCGGATCAATGCGTTATTGACATGGTCAAATAGTGAAGCTCTATCTCCAATAAATGATGCAATTTTTCTGAAACTGTAATCGTTTGTTTGTTGGTACATGTACACCATATCTGCCTATTTCCGTCACTTTCGGATAATTTCTTGCTTGCTAAAGCATCGATATTTTTCTTTTTTGTGACCCATCCCCAGTCTACAGTCGTTGGGAACATTATGCTAAAGACTTAAGCTAATTTATACAGAGAGTTTGGCATAGAACGTGATAGGGACTCATTGGGCTTGGAGACGTTGTTGAGCTTTTGCGATTTAAGCTTCTTTTCTGCAATATTATTTATTGCTGATTAGGAGTGATTAGCTAACGCAGTAAACACAAATATCTGCTAGTTTCGGTTAGACAAACTACAAAAATGGATATGATCATTGCGAAATATGCATACAATTAAATAATTCCAGCGCTAATGGACATTCAAGAGGCATATGATTCGACAGACAGGCGGATCCTGAGAGGCCAATGAGAGCTGGGCCTAAATGATAAGACCACCAGACCAGTTCAGCCCACTCTGAGGAACACCATCTCCAACGTCAATCTTAGAGGTGAGCTAGCCGGCTGGAGTGGCCAAGCGGTTCGTCAGGCTGGAACCGCGCGACCGCTACGGTCGCAGGTTCGAATCCTGCCTCGGGCATGGATGTGTGTGATGTCCTTAGGTTCGTTAGGTTTAAGTAGTTCTAAGTTCTAGGGGACTAATGACCTCAGAAGTTAAGTCCCATAGTGCTGAGAGCCATTTGAACCATTTTTGAGAGGTGAGCTCTAAGAGTTTTACCATTAAAATGGGAAGTGATGACACTTGTGCATATTCTTCAACTATACACTGGAGAAGACTATAGGGAATGGACTACCATCGGGAACTGAAATAAATGTTGGACACGAGAAAGATAACATCAAAGTACCTTGCCCAGCCTTTACAGTTTTTTTTTTTTTTTTGCCAGTAATATAGAGAAGGGTACTCACCGGCTGCAGAGTCTCTACAGCATAGCACCTAAGGCCGGTTGAGGGTCAATCTACAAAAAACTCAGTGAGTCAATCAGCAATTCCATTAGAAACCATCGCCATTCATAAAGTCCCTGCCATCAGGTATTTAGGAGAGTGAATTTCAGTAAATTATTGTGAGAACTTGACAATAACAGACGAGCAGAGTTGGAGAGGGTCTATCACTCCTGCAAGAGCATTTACATCTCCGAGTACCTTTCCAAGAACCTCAAACATTGCAACTCAGTAGTACAGCCATTCGTACTCTATAGCCCTGAATGCCTCTTGATGGACAAAAATGGTCCACTCAGGGAACCAGAGCTTAAGGAACGGAAAAGATCCTATGGAGAATAGTAGAGCCAGTAAGAGAAGAGGATGGCGCTTGCAGGATCAGACACAACAGTGAGTTGAACCATAACCAAGAAGGCAGAATCACATCTGTGAGGAAAAGGTGACTGTCTTTCTATGGACATCTGACCCGCATGAACCCCTGCAGAATTACAAACAGGATATGCAACACGGCAATTGGAGGGAAAGTGTCCAATAACAAATGGATCATCTCAGTGAAATCAGAGCTGAAGCAACTTGAAATTCTACTAGAAACCATACAGCACCAATCCAAATAACGTCAGATAATTCTACAAGAAGTATTCCCAGTATCCCTGATCCGCAAAAAGAGCACATGAATCAGCTGACCAAAGTGGACAAAGGAAATGAAGATAGCTCAAAGCTAGAAAATGAAAGATTTTCTGCGCAAAGAAGAAACAGAAGACACGTGTTAAGAGTCAAAAAGAACTCCGTGGTCCTAGGTAGGCGCAAACGAGTAGAAGAAGAATTCCAACATTAGTTTCAGATAACCAAGTCTCAAGAACGCTCAAGGAATGAGCGGCTGTCAAGAATAGAGCTAATTTACTGACAAATCTACAGAACTTAATAGGACAGTATCAGACTCTGGGACTTTATGGAGATTTTTTGATTCTACCTACTTTTCTGCACCATTATTTATTATTGATTCAATGTAATTAGCTAACTTTGTGTACTCATGTATCTGCTAGTTTCGTTCAGAGGAACTTCGGAATTGAATGTGATCACCGTGAAACTAATTAACTGCATGTGGTCCTAGGGTCGTGTGCAAGGATTTCAACTGTATGGCAATTCGGAGAGTTGTGAGTCCCCAGACTACTGTAATAGTTTAACTGGGGAAATTCGGTCTACACTTTTCCTGATGACTTCTCACATTGATGAAAAATGAAGGCTAGGTTAAAGGCGGAGTGAAAAGTTCGATCCCACGACCTCTCGGAATCCATACACGCCCTTTATAGCTAGAGCATCAGGCCTGCCATTGTGTAATGAGTGATCAACTAGATAATTCCAGGACTAGTTTCATATATTACGTGGAAGTTCTTATTATTATGCGCGACGGTGATTTGCGCTATGCAGCAGAATATAATAAATAAAGCAGGGCTAAACCATAATGAGCCACCATTGGACGGTCAAGTCCGGGAATTAAGTTGCAAATTTGTTTATACACTCCTGGAAATTGAAATAAGAACACCGTGAATTCATTGTCCCAGGAAGGGGAAACTTTATTGACACATTCCTGGGGTCAGATACATCACATGATCACACTGACAGAACCACAGGCACATAGACACAGGCAACAGAGCATGCACAATGTCGGCACTAGTACAGTGTATATCCACCTTTCGCAGCAATGCAGGCTGCTATTCTCCCATGGAGACGATCGTAGAGATGCTGGATGTAGTCCTGTGGAACGGCTTGCCATGCCATTTCCATCTGGCGCCTCAGTTGGACCAGCGTTCGTGCTGGACGTGCAGACCGTATGAGACGACGCTTCATCCAGTCCCAAACATGCTCAATGGGGGACGGATCCGGAGATCTTGCTGGCCAGGGTAGTTGACTTACACCTTCTAGAGCACGTTGGGTGGCACGGGATACATGCGGACGTGCATTGTCCTGTTGGAACAGCAAGTTCCCTTGCCGGTCTAGGAATGGTAGAACGATGGGTTCGATGACGGTTTGGATGTACCGTGCACTATTCAGTGTCCCCTCGACGATCACCAGTGGTGTACGGCCAGTGTAGGAGATCGCTCCCCACACCATGATGCCGGGTGTTGGCCCTGTGTGCCTCGGTCGTATGCAGTCCTGATTGTGGCGCTCACCTGCACGGCGCCAAACACGCATACGACCATCATTGGCACCAAGGCAGAAGCGACTCTTATCGGTGAAGACGACACGTCTCCATTCGTCCCTCCATTCACGCCTGTCGCGACAGCACTGGAGGCGGGCTGCACGATGTTGGGGCGTGAGCGGAAGACGGCCTAACGGTGTGTGGGACCGTAGCCCAGCTTCATGGAGACGGTTGCGAATGGTCCTCGCCGTTACCCCAGGAGCAACAGTGTCCCTAATTTGCTGGGAAGTGGCGGTGCGGTCCCCTACGGCACTGCGAAGGATCCTACGGTCTTGGCGTGCATCCGTGCGTCGCTGCGGTGCGGTCCCAGGTCGACGGGCACGTGCACCTTCCGCCGACCACTGGCGACAACATCGATGTACTGTGGAGACCTCACGCCCCACGTGTTGAGCAATTCGGCGGTACGTCCACCCGGCCTCCCGCATGCCCACTATACGCCCTCGCTCAAAGTCCGTCAACTGCACATACGGTTCACGTCCACGCTGTCGCGGCATGCTACCAGTGTTAAAGACTGCGATGGAGCCCCGTATGCCACGGCAAACTGGCTGACACTGACGGCGGCGGTGCACAAATGCTGCGCAGCTAGCGCCATTCGACGGCCAACACCGCGGTTCCTGGTGTGTCCGCTGTGCCGTGCGTGTGATCATTGCTTGTACAGCCCTCTCGCAGTGTCCGGAGCAAGTATGGTGGGTCTGACACACCGGTGTCAATGTGTTCTTTTTTCCATTTCCAGGAGTGTATTACGTGGAAGTTCTTATTATTATGCGCGACGGTGATTTGCGTTATGCAGCAGAATATAATAAATAAAGCAGGGCTAAACCATAATGAGCCACCATTCGACGGTCAAGTCCGGGAATTAAGTTGCAAATTTGTTTATATTTCATGACAAACATGGCCCTGCTCAATTTCTGAATACAGAACAACGCTACATACTGAATAAAAGAGGTTATTCACATAGAAGATTGAAGTGAAATTCAACTCCTCAACTATATGAAGTATACCTTGAAGTGACATGACTCATGGGATACCTCCTCGTGTCGTGTCGGACCTCGTTTTGCCCAGCGTAGTGCAGAAACTCGACGTGGCAGGGACTCAACGAGTAGTTGGAAGTCCCCAGCAGAAATATCGGGCCATGCTGCCTCTATAGCCGTCCACAATTGCGAAAGTCCTGCCGGCGCAGGATTTTGTGCACGAATTGACCTCTCCCTTATGTGCCAGAAATGGTCGATGGGATTCATGTCGGGCGATCTGGGTGGCCAAGTCATTCACTCGAATTCTCCAGAATGTTCTTCAAACCAGTCGCGAATAACTGTGGCCCAGTGACATGTTAGGGAACTTCATGAATGGCTGAAAATGGTCTCCAAGTAGCCGAATATAACAGAAGACCCAAGTCCATTCGATATATACGTAGCCCACACCACAATGGAGCCACCACCAGCTTCCACAGTGCCTTGTTGACACCTTGGGTCCATAGCTTCATGGAGTCAGCGCCACACTCGAACCCTGCCATCAGCTCACTCCAACTGAAATCGGGACTCATCTGACAAGCTCCCGGTTTCCCAGTCGTCTAGGGTCCAACAGACATGGTCACGAGCCCAGGGGAGGCGCTGCAGGCGATGTCGTGCTGTTAGCAAAGGCATTCGCGTCGGCCGTCGGCTGCCAGAGCCCATGAACGCCAAATTTCATCGCACTGTCCCAATGCATGCGTTCTTCGTACGTCTGTCATTGATTTCTGCTGTTATTTCACACAGAGTTGAGAGTCTGTTAGCACTGACGACTCTATGCAAAAGTCGCTGCTCTTGGTCGTTAACTGAAGGCTGTCGGCCACTGCGTTTCCTGCGGTGAGAGGTAATCCGATTCATTTGGTATTCTCGGCACACTCTTGACACTGTGGATCTCGGAATATTGAATTGCCTAACGATTTCCGTGATGGAATGTTCCATGCGTCTAACTCCAACTATTAATCCACGTTCAAGGTCTGTTTATTCACGTCGTCCGGGCATAACCACGCCGGAAACCTTTTCACATGAATCACGTGAGTGCAAACGACAGCTCCTCCAATGCAGTCCTTTTATACTTTGTGTACGCGATACTACCGCCATCTGTATATGTGAATATCGCTATCTCATGACTTTTGTCACCTCACTGTGATTCCCAGACTTTCAATAATACAACCGCTTAGAGGCTGACAAACTACGAGCGTGGGAGATTTTATTTATATTAAATGCCTTAAAGCTGTTCCAGAAAATTCTTACTGCTTGAGCTACGCTGCCACTAACGTGACCGGTGGAATAACAGTAACCGGCAGCGAGTTGTATGACAGCGAGACCATTCTGCAGCGGTGGTCAAGGAACGTCCGAGTACGCCCGCGGTCGTCCAAAGATATTTCAAGATGTTGTTAAAAACCAGTCTTCTACTGTCTTCTCAAGAAAGATGTATGGCCTGTACTTCAAGTTTATGGACGCGTGAGTACGGTGTTTCATTCAGTATGTCGTGTGCAAGTGTAGGAGCAATGTCAAGTACTGAAGAAAGCTCTAACGTAGAAACGCGTGGGTGTGAAAATTTAATATACTTGGAAACTGCACAAAGACAGTTAAGCGAGAAAACAAGTAGTCTGATGGAATGGAAAGGAGACTGTCGATTACAGGAAATATATTAATAAAAATGTGCCAATCAATTCAAGGTGGAATTATTGAGTTGTTTGAACAAACTAAGCAATATCTTGATCCAAGGATTTCGATTTCTGTATACTCTCAGGATGAAACTGCACATCTCGCAGATCTGGGACCAGACGTTAAATATTACTAAATTCTCTGGACAAAATTAAACATCTTTCAAATTGAAATCAAAAAGTAAAAGCAATAATCAGTGAAGCTAATGAAATGACGAACAAAACAGCAATGGTAGTACCGACAACGCTAAATGTAGAATCCAGCAATAGTGCTAAAGTCAATTTAACAAACTTGCAAACTTACAACAACGAGAGTGTAAGTGTTGAAAATAATGATATAAGTAAAGCATTATCTGATTTGGTAATTGAAGTAAAAATCGTTGATAACGAAATGAAATGCGTGAAATCAGCGAAGTAAATGAAATAACGAACAAAACTGCAATTGCAGTACCAGCAGCTCTGACTGTAGAATCCAGCAATCGTGCCGAAGTCGATTTATCAAATTTGACATCTTTAAGTAATAAGAGTGTACATGTGGTAAATAACGATGAAATTAAAGCGTAATTTGATTTTGTAGTTGAAGTAAAATGCACTGATGACGAAATGAAATGAGAGCATAATGTAAAAGACGAAGTCTTAGTTTCTGAAAACTATGAAATCTGTGACTTGTTAATTATCGGTGTAATTTTCAAACTCATCCTTTTTTGAAAAAATTTTAAGATTTTGTGTTTTGTTACAGCTTCACAGGTGGCTGATGTACCAAGATGAATTTTATTGTCAGTTTAGAAGTAATTTTACAAGTCTGAAATGTTTACAGTACAGTTTGATGTAAAATATTACGTTTAATTCGCCAATTCTATCGACTGATCGAAAATTTTGTAAAATTACACTGAAGTAATTCTGTAACAATACCAATTCTGTAATCAGTTTGCATAGGTAGTTGTTTAATGCTGATGACAATTTCAAAATAATCATCTTTTCCTTACATTGAAGGAAAGGATGTCAGTCTGTAAAAATAAAAACATGTTACTTAGTGCTCAAAAAGTATGCAGTTTTGGTTCACCAGTGAAAAAATGCATGTAATACGTAGCGGTATCATTATGTGTAGTTATGGATAATGTAATAAAAATTTAATTTTGAATTACTTGTTGAAAAGGAAAAAAGCGTATAACTTAGATTAGATGAAAAAGCATGGTGACTTTCTGACAGGTTGATAATTTGTACGCAAAACAAAAGTGATGTAACAATATTTTGTCTCTTAATGAGAACACAAAGACATCTCTTTACTATTGCCTATATTTAGGAAACCTTAAGAAAGTGGATTCTGAAATTTTTTTGCTATAATGTGGACTATAATGTGGATGGTCTTAGAATGTACATTGCATAGTGCACTTAATTATTTTACTAAATACTATCTGGCGAGTTATTATTATTTTCTCATGAAACTGAGTAGTGATTTTGAACCTTTCAAATATTTCCTACTTTTCTGTTTTATGTAACTATACTGAGTAATTTTCAAATGCATGCATGTAGAGGGCCCTATACGAGAGTTGAAACTATTCTGGAGTAATTAGTGAAGCTATGTTCATTATTCGAAAGACAGGGGGTTAATTAGTTTCGGTTTCTACTGGAATGCTATAACAAAAAAAGCAATAATAAATGAAAAAAATACGAAAGTTATTTGAAATAAAACTGGAAGCATAAATCTGAACGGAAATTTCATATGGGCAATAGCTATTTTCTGCCATTCTACATATAACATGGAATATTTGCCAGACATTGTAAAACAACTACTTTATAAAAAAGTCAGTATGATCTTGCATTAAAATTATAATTAGCACCTATACTAATTAAATAATGGCACCAAAACAAAGTAGATACCAAATATTGTAGGTAAACTGTAACATACAGTAAGACATTAGAGATGAGATGTCACTAGTACTTGAGATGTGGAAAATATAATTCGAACATAAAATATGATTTGTATTGGGGAAATGGTTCTTCACCGAAAAACATTTACATTTAACTGTTTTCGATAAAAGAAAGATATCCTTTTAGGTGAAATAATCTTAAGTGTACCATCTACTCCCATTCTGTGTTTGTGTTTTGTTTTGAGAAAGTCTGTAGGCATATTTTTTCTCTGTTTGAAAGATACTATGCTACTTTGAAATGGAATATGCAATTCACAGTTTTTATGAGTAAATATTACTTACAGTTTTTATAGTAGACGTGCTTTATGCTATGTCCTGTGTAGTTTGTGGGATAGACGTGCAGATATAATTTTAATGCAATTTACAATATTATTATTCTTTCTTATTCAACCAGAGAAAACCTGAGAAATACTATATATAGGCAGGTAGTTGTGGGGCTAAAATACAGGGAGCGAAAGCCAATTTACAATTTCTACAGAAACCAGATGGCAGTAAAGAGTCGAGAGGCACGAAAGGGAGGCAGTGATTGAAAAGAGAGACAGGGTTGTAGCCCATCCCCGATGTCATTCAATCTGTACATGGAGCAGCAGTAAAGGAAACAAAATAAAAATTTGGAGTAAGGCTTAAAATCCATGGGGAAGAAATAAAAACTTTGAGGTTTGACGATGACGTTGTAATTTTATCAGAGCTAGCAAAGGACCTGCAAGTACAATTGAACGGAATGGACAGTGTCTTGAAAGGAGGATGTAAGATGAACATCAACAAAAGCAAATCGAGGATAATGGAATGCAATCGAATTAAATCAGGTGATGCTGAGGGAATTGGATTAGGAAATGAGACACTTACAGAGCAGTAGATGAGTTTTACTTCCTGGGGAGCAAAATAACTGATGATGGTCGAAGCAGAGAGGATATAAAATGTAGACTGGCCCTGGCAAGAAAAGCGTTTCTGAAGAAGAGAAATTTATTAACATCAAGTATAGATTTAAGTATGTGGAAGTCCGTTCTGGAAATATTTGTGTGGAGCGTAGCCACGTATGGAAGTGAAACATGGACGATATATAGTCAAAAGAAGAAGAGAATAAAAGCTTTCGAAATGTGGTGCTACAGAAGAATGCTGAAAATTAGATGGGTAGATCACGTAACTAATGAGGAGGTGCTCAACAGAATTGGGGAGAAGAGGAATTTGTGGAACTACCTGACTAAAAGAAGGGTTCGATTGGTAGGAAATATTCTGAGGCATCAAGGGATCACTAATTTGGTATTCGAGGGGAGCGTGAAGGATAAAATCGTAGAGCGAGACCAAGAGATGAATTCACAATGCAGATTCAGAAGGATGTAAGTTTCAGTAGTTACTAGGAGATGAAGAAGCTTGCACAGGATAGAGCAGCATAGAGAGCTGCATCAAACCAGTCACTGGACTGAGGACCACAACAACAACAACATATGTAGATGATACACACTGACCGGTAGACATATCTTGGACCTTCACAGCCTGGACGAGGCTGGTCGTCAATGGTATTAAAGTGCTCACTAAGTCGTTTTTGGACTGCTCTTGGTATGCCGAGAGTCACTGGGTCCATTTTCACTGGTTAACGCCAAAGCCCCTGTAGCTCGATTTTCGAGCTCTTGTATATGGCAAGTTTCTTGACGATCCACATGTCACCTGAGTTGACAATGTCAGTCATTGTTGTGGAGAAAGAAATTCATTATTTTTAATGTCAATGTTATTACTATTATTGTTGTTGTTATACATTGCTTATGTAGTGGTCATACTGTAATGGTCACTCTCTGTTAGATATTAGAGGGGCATGAAAGACCCAGTCTTGCCAGGTGAAATAAATGCACAAATAAATACACTCCTGGAAATTGAAATAAGAACACCGTGAATTCATTGTCCCAGGAAGGGGAAACTTTATTGACACATTCCTGGGGTCAGATACATCACATGATCACACTGACAGAACCACAGGCACATAGACACAGGCAACAGAGCATGCACAATGTCGGCACTAGTACAGTGTATATCCACCTTTCGCAGCAATGCAGGCTGCTATTCTCCCATGGAGACGATCGTAGAGATGCTGGATGTAGTCCTGTGGAACGGCTTGCCATGCCATTTCCACCTGGCGCCTCAGTTAGACCAGCGTTCGTGCTGGACGTGCAGACCGCGTGAGACGACGCTTCATCCAGTCCCAAACATGCTCAATGGGGGACAGATCCGGAGATCTTGCTGGCCAGGGTAGTTGACTTACACCTTCTAGAGCACGTTGGGTGGCACGGGATACATGCGGACGTGCATTGTCCTGTTGGAACAGCAAGTTCCCTTGCCGGTCTAGGAATGGTAGAACGATGGGTTCGATGACGGTTTGGATGTACCGTGCACTATTCAGTGTCCCCTCGACGATCACCAGTGGTGTACGGCCAGTGTAGGAGATCGCTCCCCACACCATGATGCCGGGTGTTGGCCCTGTGTGCCTCGGTCGTATGCAGTCCTGATTGTGGCGCTCACCTGCATGGCGCCAAACACGCATACGACCATCATTGGCACCAAGGCAGAAGCGACTCTCATCGCTGAAGACGACACGTCTCCATTCGTCCCTCCATTCACGCCTGTCGCGACACCACCGGAGGCGGGCTGCACGATGTTGGGGCGTGAGCGGAAGACGGCCTAACGGTGTGCGGGACCGTAGCCCAGCTTCATGGAGACGGTTGCGAATGGTCCTCGCCGATACCCCAGGAGCAACAGTGTCCCTAATTTGCTGGGAAGTGGCGGTGCGGTCCCCTACGGCACTGTGTAGGATCCTACGGTCTTGGCGTGCATCCGTGCGTCGCTGCGGTCCGGTCCCAGGTCGACGGGCACGTGCACCTTCCGCCGACACTGGCGACAACATCGATGTACTGTGGAGACCTCACGCCCCACGTGTTGAGCAATTCGGCGGTACGTCCACCCGGCCTCCCGCATGCCCACTATACGCCTTCGCTCAAAGTCCGTCAACTGCACATACGGTTCACGTCCACGCTGTCGCGGCATGCTACCAGTGTTAAAGACTGCGATGGAGCTCCGTATGCCACGGCAAACTGGCTGACACTGACGGCGGCGGTGCACAAATGCTGCGCAGCTAGCGCCATTCGACGGCCAACACCGCGGTTCCTGGTGTGTCCGCTGTGCCGTGCGTGTGATCATTGCTTGTACAGCCCTCTCGCAGTGTCCGGAGCAAGTATGGTGGGTCTGACACACCGGTGCCAATGTGTTCTTTTTTCCATTTCCAGGAGTGTATATAATATCATAGAGCAGAAACAACGTGGATCATAATTCTGTATTTTCATATCATTACTATCCATCGGTTACTGAAGTTCAGCATACTAAATTTTTAATTTTCTCCAATTTTAAGTATCCTGGACTACTGCGTTGTTTTGTTCTTTTCCCGCGAGGGAAACGTCTAGTGAGTTGACAGCAAAGTGTGTTTACGGTACCTGTTGACTGCAGCAGCAGTCCTTCCATCGTATTGTCGATGAAATTGGGTACTCGCTGGTCCGTTTGCTGTTATTCCAGAAAACAGGACAAAACATCAGTTCGTAACTTATTAATTCCAACAACGTAAAGTTAAATGGAATCTGTTCTTACCGGCCGCAAGATTACCTCAGAGAAGTGGCAGAAAGATAGTTATTGGGCTGTTTCATTATTATGACTTTCGATGAGAAAACAGAAATATGTGCTTTCGACGATCTGCGACTTTCAGACTTCGCTGAAAGTGGGTCGTTCTCCGGGGTCATGTTGCAGGTTACGGGTGTTCAGTTGAGTTCCTGGGCGGTATAGGCGGCGCAATTTGACGAGATTGGGAAGAGCGGTGGAGAACCGCCAGTGATTCTCGTTAAGGAATTACCTCCACTTTCACCGCCAGTTCAGGGGGGGCACAATAAGCCGCAACAGAAAACGAGGCTAGGTGTGTGATTCAGATAAGATAAGTCTCCGGCGAACAGCACGGAATGCAATTTCCAGCTATTTCGCACATTACGCATCGAGGTTGCTTACCTTTCACAGTGATGTAGAACGCAGAAAATTAACTCCACCTTTCACAAATACACATACTTGCTATCCTCGTTACTGTGGAAGAAAATGTTCAGATGACAATACTAGGCGTACCCTTATTTGGCAATCATTCGCTTTCAATAGCGGGATTTGTAACCCTCTTGTCGCTTCATTTTGATCATTCTTAACTGCAACAATTTTCTTGGTATCAGTACGACATCGTACTAAACCTGACAGTGTTAACTACAACTTAAACACGTCTGTCTCCTTTACGAATAGTAAATTTCTTCAATTTTAAGTGAGTAGGGTTACTTTGTAGGGACAAAAGTTCCTAGCGTTTAGTTGGTTTATGGAGGTCGTAGCACACGTATGCACAATAAATAGTCCCATTCATTCTCATAGTAGCTGTTAAATTTGATTCCATGTTCACAATGAAGTTTGTCATTGCTGTATTGCATTTAGAAATTAAACTATCGCACTATAGCAGTTCACAATAGTATTAATAATTGTTCAGATAATAATATAGCCCACGAATCAGTAGCGGATACAGAAAAACCTCAAGGAGAAGGCGCTAAAGATACCTTCAGCTACCTTTACATTTACCATAATAAAAAATACTCATTATTTTTGCTGACAAATTACGATGAATTATTATTATTAATACTTCACAATCAACTGATCACTCCCACTTACACTTGACTAATCTTCACACTTGCACTTGCTACAACTAGGACTTTTTACTTATTCATTCTTCGGTCTTAATATTTCTGCTTCTAGATGTAAACTAGCTTCCTATTCGGCGAATAGTCCGTATTTATAACGCTACGTATAGAAGGTTCTCTGTACAAGAAAACAATAAAATATTCGCAAATTTTCTCGAACAAATTCCAGACAGAATAACGATCGACACTCATATAAATTATGGATAATGCTGATACGTGGTGAAACACCGCACTGGTGGGAGGTTTGCGGGTTTAAATCACCTCGGGGTATGACCATGTGGTGCATTTGACCTTCAGTCGTCGCACGGTGGCGCTAGCAGCAGTCCACATACGCACAGGTGTTGGTGCATGTCAGAGTACAGTGCAGCGAGTGAGTGTGCAGACGTTTCCAGACGTGCTAATGGTGACTGTGTTTTGGAAATGGCTCAAAGAACACATATTGATGACGTTATGAGGGGTAGAATACTAGGGCGACTGAAGGCTGCTCAAACACAGCAGGTCGTAACACGGGCCCTCCGTGTGCCACCAAGTGTGATCTCACGATTATGGCAACGATTCCAGCCGACAGGAAACGTGTCCAGGCGCTACAGTACGGGACGTCCACAGTGTACAACACCACAAGAAGACTGATATCTCACCACCAATGCCCGCATACGGCCACGGAGTACTGCAGGTAGCCTTGCTCGGGACCTTGTCGCAGCCGCTGGAACAGTTGTCTGCAGACTCACAGTCTACAGATGACTGAACAAAGATGGTTTATTCGCCCGGAGACCTGCAAGGGGTATTGCACTGACCGCTGGTCGCAGGAGAGCCGTAAATCCTTGTGTCAGCAACACAGTACATGGTCATTGGAACAGTGGTCCCAGGTTATGTTCACGGACGAGTCCAGGTGTAGTCTGAACAGTGATTCTCGCCGCGTTTTCATCTGGCGTGAACCAGGAACCAGATACCTACCCCTTAATGTCCTTGAAAGGGACCTGTATGGAGGTCGTGGTTTGGTGGTCTGGGATGGGGTTATGATTGGTTCACGTACACCCCTGCATGTCTTTGACAGAGGAACTGTAACAGGTCAGGTGTTTCGAGTACCACCTTTCTCCTGATGGATGCTAACGCACGCCCCCACCGAGCTGCCATCGTGGAGGAGTACCTTGAAACAGAAGATATCAGGCGAATCGAGTGGCCTGCCTGTTCTCCAGACCTTAACCCCATCGAGCACGTCTGGGATGCTCTCGGTCGACGTATCGCTGCACGTTTCAAACCCCTACGACACTTCAGGAGCTCCACCAGGCACTGGTGCAAGAATGGGAGGATATACCCTAGCAGCTGCTCGACCACCTTTCCAGAGTAAGCCAACCCTTTGTGCGGCCTGTGTACGTGTTCATAGTGATCATATCCCATATTGAGGTCGGGGTACATGCGCAGGAAACAGTGGCGTTTTGTAGCACATGTGTTTCGGGACGGTTTTCTCAACTTCTCACCAATACCATGGACTTACAGATTTGTGTAGTGTGTGTTCCCTATGTTCCTATGCTATTAGCGCCAGTTTTGTGTAGTGCCACATTGTGTGGCACCACATTCTGCAATTATCCTTAATTTATGAGCATGAGTGGAGATCACTAGAATGGCCGCTACTTTTCACGTAGATATGTGTTAGCTATCTATGTGCCAGACAGAAACACGCAAAGTACGATGACACTGACGCACGTGCTACAAAGGAAAGTAAAACTACTCGATAACTCGATTCAGTCGAGTCGATTAACAAAAGAAACGAACGAATAGCGTGCGGGCTGACTGGCGGTGGTGGTGCGGGTGGCATTGCGGGCGGCCCCGCGAGTGATTGGAGGGGGGGGGGGGGGTGGAGGGGGGAGGATGTGTGCCCCCCCCCATATGTATCAACCACTGCCACCAATGGATGCTACTGATTTATCCACTTATTTGGTGCATAGTTGCGCTCGCTCTCCGTAAATAATCGATTGATCACTCGCTGCTGTCATACCATTTCGACGGAAAGCTTTCAAACTTCAAATTGTTCATATATTTGTGGTTCGGTTCGACTGCATATCATCGTTACACGCGAAAGCTTCCCTCGTGTCGAATAAAGGCAGCATCTTTGCACTGTCTAACGAAACTGCGAGACAGTGCTTCCTGTCCGAAAAGACTCGCTCAGCTGCGAATGTTCCAGATAACCAGCGATGCGTAAGTGGTACAATTTACCAGTAAAAGCAGTATTTTTGGTGAAACAGTGAGACTAGTTATTATTATTAGTTTCACAATTGCCACTAACTACAGAAATATTGTACATTTAACGTAACAAAATAAAAATCGCAATTTACACATGAAGTTGTTTTTATCTGTAACTATCGATGTTAATATCAAGTAGTCTCTTTGTATAGCCCAGCGGATCTTCGGCCGCTTTGGTGGGAATGTGTTGCACAGAGGCAACACAGTTGTAATCTATAGCGATTTTGGGATAGACATGTTTGATGGATAGACTTATTTTACACTCATGCTCATAAATTAAGAATAACTGCGAAATGTGGTGCCACACAAGATGGCACTACACAAAACCGGCGCTAATAGCGTAGGCATACAGGTAACACACACGACACAGATCTGTAAGTCCACGGTATTGGTGATAAGTTGAGAAAACCGTCCCGAAATACATGTGCTACAAAACGCCGTTTCCTGCGCATGTACCCCGACATCAATATGTGATATGATCACCATGCACACGTACACAGCCCGCACAACGGGTTAGCATACTCTGCATCAGGTGGTCGAGCAGCTGCTGGGTTATAGCCTCCCATTTTGCACCAGCGCTTGTCGGAGCTCCTAAAGTATCGTAGGGGTTTGAAGACGTGCAGCGATACGTCGACCGAGAGCATCCCAGACGTGCTCGATGGGGTTAAGGTCTGGAGAACAGGCAGGCCACTCGATTCGCCTGATATCTTCTGTTTCAAGGTACTCCTCCACGATGGCAGCTCGGTGGGGGCGTGCGTTAGCATCCATCAGGAGAAAGGTGGTACTCGAAACACCTGACCTGTTACAGTTCCTCTGTCAAAGACATGCAGGGGTGTGCGTGCACTAATCATAGCCCCACCCCAGACCATCAAATCACGACCTCCATACAGGTCCCTTTCAAGGACATTAAGGGGTTGGTATCTGGTTCCTGGTTCATGCCAGATGGAAACCCGGCGAGAATCACTGTTCAGACTATACCTGGAGTCGTCCGTGAACATAACCTGGGACCACTGTTCCAATGACCATGTACTGTGTTCTTCACACCAGGCTTTACGGGCTCTTCTGTGACCAGGTGTCAGTGAAGTGCACCTTGCAGGTCTCCGCGCGAATAAACCATGTCTGTTCAGTTTCCGTAGACTGTGTGTCTGGAGACAACTGTTCTAGTGGCTGCGGTAAGGTCTCGTGCAAGGGTACCTATAGTACTCCGTAGCCGTCTTCTTGTGGCGTTGTACACTGTGGACGTCCCGTACCGTAGTGCCTGGACACGTTTCCTGTCTGCTGGAATTGTTGCCATAACCTTGAGGTCACACTTTGTGGCACACGGAGGGTCCGTGCTACGAGTTGCTGCTCCAGTCGTCCTAGTATTCTACCCCTCAGAACGTCATCAATATGTGTTTTTGAGTTCAACACACAGTCACCATTAGCACGTCTGAAAACATCTGCACAGTTACTCACTGCACCGTACTCTGACATGCAACACACATCTGCGTATGTGGACTGCTGCCAGCGCTACCGTGCGACGACCGCAGGTCAAATGCAGTGTTCGTGGTCATGCCTCGAGGTGATTTAAACCCGCAAACCCCCCACCAGAGCATTGTTTCACCATGTATCAGCATTATCCTTAGTTTATGAGCATGAATGTATTTCGATTCAATGTATATCGTGAGCAATTTTTCTGTAAAGCTTATTGCGGTGTGTAAGGTCAATACAAAAAAGGGTATAACATTTCATTCATGATAACGTATGTAACCAAACACGACAGTGGATTTACTTGTAAAAGCTGGCTCGAGTGGCCGGGACGCTGATCGTCAGAGACAGGAGCTGCTGGCCATCTCCAGCTGCTAGCAGCATTCTGTTTACTTGGAGCAGAGGTGAATTGATGCAATCCGTGATAGCGCGATCCGAAATCTAAATCGTTCATTTTTCGTATGTTTGAATGTGCAGTCTAAGTTGCTGATTTAACTCCAGTTCGAATTTAAGTTCCGTAATCTTCCGTCAGCGAGCTTCTGAGATGAGGATATATTGGAGCTTCTGCTTCCATACAGTCGTCCTTCATAGTGACTCTCCCACGGTGTTAATCTGATCTAGTTAGTTAAATTAAGTCGAAGGCCAATTGATTTTTTCTTTCATTGGCAAAGTTTGTTTAACATTTACCCAGTTTAAGTACAAGATCAGATTCTGCGGAAAACATATTAATTGTAGCTTCCGCTGTCAACAATGGTTTAACACTTCCTCAGCTTAAGAGAAAAATCAGATTCTGCTCAGAGCGGAATTATTGTAACTAACCTGTTTCATAAAAAGTACAATTTTAAAAAAATGTGTTATAAATAAATAACTTTTTTCATCTTGTCCAACTTTAGAATAAGTGAAAAATTTATTTAAAGCTGAACTGACTTCTTTTACAAAACCCTTACTTTGTCCCATAGCTTTCCTGATTAGAGAAGATTAAGATAACATGGTGCACTGTCAAGCTGGGCTTTACTGTGTCGATGTTGTTCGTTCTATACGGTGGCGATATATAACGTTAGGATGTTATTTCACTAGCTGCAACGAAAGCAGCTTGAGTGCATACGCTCTAACAACCATTTGAAGTTTTAATTTAAGACACTCTCCCTTCAATTAGATGTTAATGAATTACTCTGTTTCAGGGCTACTTTCCCAGCTAATGCCAGCCTGCATGTCATATCCTCTCTACTTCCGCCATCATCACTTATTTTGCTGCCCAAATAGCAAAACTCATCTTCTACTTTCAGTGTCTCATTTCCTAGTTTGACTACTTTAGCATCACCTGATTTACGTCACTATATTCCCCTTAAATTATTTTTGTTTAGTTGATGTTCATATAATCTATTTTCTAAACACTGTAAACTATTCCTTTCACTTGATCTTCCAGGTTCACTGTCGTCTCTAACAGTATTACCACGTCATCAGAAAACTTATGACCTGTTTCTTCTCCCTGAACTTAAATTCCCTTTGTATCTTTCTATTTGGTTTCCGTCACCGCTTGCCCGATGTACAGATTGAATAACATTTGTGATAGACTACAGTCTTTTCTTAGTCCACGCTGACCTAAGGGCTCCCATTCATTTCCTTCGACTCTGCAGTCTGGTTTCTGTACATTTTGCTGATAAATTTTAGCTCTCTTTGCTCTTTCCCTTCTACCTTAAGAATTTCAAAGAGTGTATTCCAGTCAAAATTGTAAAAACCTTTCCATAAAGCTGTAAGTACTATAGATTCAGGTTTTAGAATTCTTCTCGTACTCCTAAATTTCTCCGGAACCCAAACTGATCTTCCCCGAGGTTGACTTCAACAATGTTTCCAATTTTCTGTAGATAATTCGTGTCAGTGCTTCGCAATCACAACTTATTAAAATAAAAGTTCGGTGACATTCACTTGTGTCGGCACATACCTTCTTTGGAACTGGCATTTTTGGATTCTGAGGGTAGCTGATGGCGATTTTACTAAAGAGTTCCGAGCCCCCATGCAGACTTACCAGTGATCGTTCTCCCGCCTCACCACCGGCGACACAGGTACAAAAAATTCCGTCTGTTACACAAAGTAAGTTAGCTGGCAGAGTGTGGCTGTAGAAGTAAACGGTTTTGTGCTTTCCCTTAGAAAGCAGGAACATGTTCTTTAGACAAGGTATTCTTTGTTAGTTCGGGATACTTATGAAATACGATGAACAGCAGAAATAGAAAGGATCCAGCGGCGTGTTTCATCAAGGGATCGTTTTGTAAATGCGAGAGCGTTACGAAGATGCCCAATAAACTCCATTGGCAGTAGTTACAAAACAGGCGTCTTGTATTACGGAAAAGGATATTATTGACGTTCCAAGAACCTATGTTCCAGGAATATCCGCCTTCGTAGACGACTGATCAGAGCGGCTGACTGTCATGCGAAGGATCCGGAATCGATTCCTCGTACTGCCGGGGATTTTTCATTGGTGGGAGAAGTGGTACAGGGTGCACTCAGCCACATGCAGCAGCTGAGGAGCCACTCGACCGACAAGCGGCGGTTTCAAGGTGAAGAAAGTCAACAATGAGCGAGAAAGCGGGATGCTGACAGAATGCCCCTCCATACCGCATCCAATGGCGCCACTAACGGAGGATGACTCAGCGGTCGGTCGGGTACGACTAGACCGTCTAGGTCGATAAAGCAGAAATTTCTACCATTATTTTCGAAAATGAGTTGGAATGTATTACTTACTCTCAAACACTGAATGTAGTTCTATCCTTGGACCGTTCGCGACTGACACAGAGAAAGGGGAAAATTATAATGAAACCACAGTTACCCTTCGCGACTGACCGTAAGGTGGCTAACGGAGTGTGCATGTAGATGTAGTGGTACTAAACAGAAATAAGAAAAAATGTTATTGTGCAGCTTGACTTAAATAATGGATCAGTTGACAGGACACATGTTGAAGCAACATAGTAATGCAGCGAAGTGGGGGAAGGAGGGCCAAGGTTACAGTGGTCCAACACTCAGGAAATGATAGTAGGAGAGCACATGTATACATTTTTCACCGCCATCGTGTACGGCATCCTAGAGGAGAAGATTTGCCATTGCCTTCCTCCAACCTGGCATGGTGTCGAGAGCGTATCTGTCGTAGGCATTATTGTGACGAGTGCTCGTATAGTGTGATGTTGGGTTTGTGTTGCGGATTAAGGGAAAGGAGAGGGTGAAACTCAGTGCTGGCACTTAGCCTTCTGCTCTCGAACAGAAGGAAAGAGGCCGGCGAGCTTAAGGTCCCTATCGGACGGACGGATCACCATCAACAGAGTTTCACATGCCCTCACTTAGTGAGACACTGCGGAGAGCTTTGGAATTTAATCCAAAAAACGGTTCAAATGGCTTTGAGCACTATGGGACTTAACATTGAGGTCATCATTCCCCTAGACTTAGACTAATTAATACTAATTAACCTAAGGACATCACACACATCCATGCCCGAAGCAGGATTCGAACCTGCGACCGCAGCAGCAGCGCGGTTCCGGACTGAAGCGCCTAGAACCGCCCGGCCACAGAGGCCAGCGAATTTAATCCAGTACGTGGGTACAAAGACTACTGATCATAAACTTTACGGCATCACCTCTCCGTACACCCCCCCCCCCCTCCCCCCACCTTTACCGGCTACTACTAGCTTACTTCCGAGTCGAGCATTACCACAAACGCGAGCTTTAGTGATCTCGGCTACAGAGGCGGGTTGGCAACAGTAGAGCTGTCTTCGAGCGGGAAAAGTTAGCTGACGTTAACGCGGCGCAGTACGAGTATCGTGACGTCACTTGCAGCTTTTTCACGTTGAGGAGCCATTTCACCGTATGAAACCAAATAAGTTCTGCAATATTTCGGCGAAGTGCCTCGTAGAGTAAAATTAGTAAGAAGCAAGAACGCCCTCTACGTCACAAGCAGAAGTTGCAAGACGCTATCTCGTATGTTTTTGTGTTCAGCTGAAGGCCATATTTGTTGGGATTCATATTATAACTTACGCCTTATGAATATAAGCTCTTTCTAAACATCAATAGAGTAAATATATCGACAACGCATCGTTATTGGTACGAAATGACGAAAATGTCTTATTGTTGGTATTTAAAGAATTTTCGTATTTAGTTGTTTTCGTTTTGTAACACGCGTGTTATGAAAGTACACTGTTTAAAGGCAACGATTTACTGAAATCCGTATTCATCAAAAACTTGTTGTTCTTGGCAATATTTGTCATAACTGAACGTCAGTTAATAACATGTCGGGTG
Source organism: Schistocerca americana (assembly GCF_021461395.2). NCBI lineage: Eukaryota > Metazoa > Arthropoda > Insecta > Orthoptera > Acrididae > Schistocerca > Schistocerca americana. The sequence goes on along the minus strand of NC_060126.1, from coordinate 407,944,522 downwards.
TTAAAGCGTTCAGAAGATCGGAACATGAAATAAAGCGTCATTCATTTCACAACTTCAACATAGCGTTGTTGGTAGAACAATTTGTAGTGAGTTCGCGTCCCATTGTATCCATTTTCTTTTTGCCTTCACGTTGTTTTAAATGCTGATGTGACTTTCTTATTACATTAATGAAAATAATTTCTGTAATATTCGATGTTATGTACACGTAAGAGCGCTGTTTCTGAAGAGTGTCTTTGTCCGAGTTTGTGAAATTTTAAAACCTGGCGTCCTTACTGGATGGATATGGAGCTTTCGGTTTTTTCTTATGCAAAGTGCATCCAGAAAATAAGTAGCGAATGTGTCCAGACATGGCATGAGCAGACGGAAAATTTCTGGAAATTTGTGGTAAGGTTCTATGCGACAAAACTGCTGAGGTCATCGGTCCCTAGGCTTACACATCAACTAGTCTAACTTAAACTAACTTACGCTAAGGACAACAGACACATCCATGCCCGAGGGAGGACTCGAACCTCCGATGGCGGAAGCCGCGAGAACCATGCAAGGCGCTCTAGACCGCGCGGCTCCCCCGCGCGCAGTAGTCGGAAAGGAATGCGCATGCGCAGTTACAGAGAGGAGTTACGTGGCAAAAATGCAGTGCAGTTTCAGTCTTGTGACGGTAGTGGTTACCACACATTGCTAGGATTACATGACTGCTCTGCTATTGTCTCCTCACCAACTACTAGGTTTTTGCAGTCATCCGATTTTCGCACACTCAGAAGCTATCTCCGGCAGAGACAGTTCGCCGTTTGTGCCATGTGTTTGGGCACGACATTATGAGTGACACTATGGTCAGTCGATGTTGCAGGCAATTCACTGTGGGATGAACCAGTACTCACGACGAGGAAAGTAGTGGCCGATCGTCTCTGGTGGCAGCAAACTGAAGGAACGTGTGCGGCAAGCAATTTTGCAATATCGCGTGCTTCACAATTTCTGAACACTCTCGTCAGTACCTCCAGATGCCTCGCTCGCTGTTGCACGAAATTGTCTCCTAGTGGCTCAGTTTTCGTAAAGTGTGTGCAAGATGGGTGCCAAGACAACTGGCAGATGAATACAAAACCAATCGTCTATCCGCAGCATTGACATTTCTACAGCAGTACACAGAGAAGGGTGACGAGTTTCTCGACCATGTATCCACTGGGGATGACACATGAGTGTCGCATGTCGCACCAGAAACACAACTACAATCCATGTATCGGTGGCCTAGTGGTTTACGTGTGAAGACCAAGTTCAAGCAAACAGTCTCCGTCAAAAAAATCATGTGCACTATCTTATAGGATTGACGTGTTGTTTTCCTGTGCGAGTTTTTACCGCGATGGGAAACCACAAAAGCTGATCAGTATTGTCAGAGATTGAAAAATCAGAGAACAAGAGAAATGCGATGATGACGAGAGGCATTACACTTGTAATGGCAGTGCAAGATGCAAAACAGCCAATGTTACACGAAATGTGTTGCACAAGTTTGGATGAGTTCTTCGACATCCACCGTATAGTCCCGACCTCGCCCCAAGTGACTTCCATCTCTTCCCTCTCATGAAGCGTTTTCAGGCAGAAAACGTTTTCCCAACGATGTGGAGGTGCAGACTGAAGTGAGGTCATGGCTCCGGACGTTGGCGGCAGACTCCTATGACATAGGCATACAACTGATGGTGCACCGTTACGACAAATGCCCCAACAAGGGTGGTGCCTAGGTTGAGAAGTAACCATGGAATCTATGTAAATATTCCAATACATATTTATCGCTTAGTGATGTACTTGTTTTCTTTATCAATTATCGGATGTTACTTTCCGGATCTACCCGTTAACATATTCATGGGTATTAAACTTTTTATGTATACCACAGGCAGAACAACATGGTTACCAGATGGACACGGTAGGAAAATGCATTTTACGCGCTTCTGTTTTCGTAAACAAAGTTGGTGGTTTGCGAACAAAATAAATACTACTGCCGATGGAAAGCGCTGAGAGCGCAAATCACGTTGACCAACTTGTCTTACGTGCCAACGGCACTGAGTGTTATGATGTTCGATTTTCCGTACGTGTCTCCCGTGAGGACGGCTTAAGAGGGTTCTAATGGATGTTTTAGAGAGATAAGAAGTCTGCGCAGACTGGAGAGCAGTATCGAGCCAATGATTTGACTGAAGACCACAAGAATAACAGGAGGAACAGACAGCCGCCGAATATGTTCTAAGTTCAGTCGCGCTCTATCAAAACAACAGTTCAGGAGGTTTTGTACCGTACTTAAATGATATAGCAAACAGCAGGATTTCCTCTAATATTGGTAGCATTGTAGGAAAAGAAACATAAATGAATGTGTAAGAGAGAAACTTCGTTTTTTGATTGTTTGGTTGTTTGTTTTGCACATACTTAGAAATGCACATCATTCAGTGTTAGTCCATTGTGTATTTTATAGCCTCATAGAATACAAATTCCATTTTATAAATAACAAAAATTATTTCATCGTCTAACTTCTGCGCTTTTTTGCAACAAAGACAATTACTTTTGATACAAGTAGAGTTTTCAAGCATAAACATAATAGCCGGCCGGGGTGTCCGAGCGGTTCTAGGCGCTACAGTCTGGAACCGCGCGACCACTACGGTCGCAGGTTCGAATCCTGCCTCGGGCATTGATGTGTGTGATGTCCTTAGGTTAGTTAGGTTTAAGTAGTTCTAAGTTCTAGGGGACTGATGACCTCAGAAGTTAAGTCGCATAGTGCTCAGAGCCATTTTTTTGATAAACATAATATATACAGGGTGATTTTTTTCTAACGTGTACAAACTCTAGGGACTGATCGATGAGAGGATACGGAACAAAAAAGATCTAATATACTTATGTCCGTAAATGCATGATTTCAAAGCTAGAGACCATTTATTCAATCATACTTTGTTACAGAGACTGCGGTCTAATGCGCGCTGTACCACTCAGCCACAGTATGCATGGTTTCCTCCTAGAGGGTGGTACTGTTCCTCATATGTCATGCCCTAGCGCCACCTTCTGCCATAGTAATTGGTAATGTTATGTCCGATTCACTTATCTTGCTGGCTCACCTTGTAGTGGATGTGATACAGCGATATACACAATGATTCCGTAATCGAAGCGAGAGTTTACCGACATGGTGTTTACTTATAGAAAGACAAACGGCAACGGGCGGCGGGCAGCGAGGTTTTATCAGGAGATCTATCCCCGTCGACAATAACCCTAGAATTTAATGTTTGCAACAGTGTTTCCGTCCGCAGCTCGTGGTCGTGCGGTAGCGTTCTCGCTTCCCGCGCCCGGGTTCCCGGGTTCGATTCCCGGCGGGGTCAGGGATTTTCTCTGCGTCGTAATGACTGGGTGTTGTGTGATGTCCTTAGGTTAGTTAGGTTTAAGTAGTTCTAAGTTCTAGGGGACTGATGACCATAGATGTTAAGTCCCATAGTGCTCAGAGCCATTTGAATCATTTGAACAGTGTTTCGCCGTTTGTCTGGGACAGGGTCGTTCAGGAAGCAGGAGATCATGAAGGAGTACCCGAAATGTTCGGACACAAGACTTGGAGGGAAATTTATTAACACTGTGGAAGGCGACCGCCGTGTCAGTACCAGGCAGTTGACCCACCCCGTAAGTCAGACGACCGTATGGAACATTCTCCATGACAATTGTTACTATGCTTATCACTTACAACGTGTGCAGGGCTTACTAGCGCCAGACTTCCCACATCGGGAGCAGTTTTCTCGGTGGCTTCATCACCAGACAACCACGATTTCGGGATTTGTGTCACCCATCCTATTCACGAATGAGACCACCTCTACGCAGAGTAGTATCTTCAACTTTCGTAACAGTCATCTTTGGGATAGTATGTAGAACCCCCATGGTATGGTGACAGCGAATCATCAGCATCGGTGCAGATGGAATGTTTGGGCTGGGATAACTGGCGACCGTATGTCCGTATGTTGGGACCAGTCTTCCTCCCACATCTCCTGACACGGCGGTACTAACAGTGTTTCTTGCAGGTGACTTTGCCTCCCCTGCTAGGAGAAGTATCATTGAAGATTCAAAGGGTTATGTGACTGCTGCATGATGGTGTTCCACTTCACTTCGCCCTTAATGCCTGGACGCGTCTGAATCGGGTCTTCCCTGTTTGATAGATCGGACGAGAGGGTCCAGTTCCGCGGCCTGCGCGTTTACCAGATCTCAACTCGTGCGATTTCTGGTTGTGGAGCCATCTCAAAAGTATTGTGTATGTAGAGTCCATCGCGGATGTGGAGACACTGGAGTAGCGTATTCGTGCTGCCTTTGACACTGTTCGAATGAAGCGTGGCCGATGTGAACACGTGAGGAAAGAACATGTGCTGAGCCACATGGAAATCATGTTCAGCACATTCTGTAGCTGTAGCTGCACAGTGCCGGCCGCTGTGGCCGAGCAGTTCTAGGCGCTTCAGTCCGGAACCGTGCTGCTGCTACGGTCGCAGGTTCGAATCCTGCCTTGGTATGGATGTGTGTCATGTCCCTAGGTTTAAGTAGTTCTAAGTCAGAGGACTGATGACCTCAGATGTCCAGTCCCATAGCGCTTAGAGCCATTTGTGGCTGCACAGTATAGGGCGTATTAGACCGCAGTCTCTGTGATAATGTATGATTGAATAAATGGTCTGTAGCATGGAAATCATGCATTTCTGGACGTATTAGACCGCAGTCTCTGTGATAATGTATGATTGAATAAATGGTCTGAAGCATGGAAATCATGCATTTCTGGACGTAACTTCATTACACCTTTTTTGTTCTGTATCCTCCCATCGAACAATCCTTAGAGTAGAGAAATGTTGTTAGTTTGTACTCAGTAGGTCGTTGTTCATCGTGATCGAAAGCAAGAGCTTGCTGTTATTGTCGATGAATGCTAAAATTATTTATCAACAACAGAAAAATGTTTTGTATAAGTCTGCCAAAGTATTGAAGCTATGTTTGATATATTTCTGTTTTGAGGTTTTCTTATTTTACCGTTTAGTTGATGAAATTGGATTTTCTAGCGTTATGTGATAAATCTGTATAGTTTTCTTTACTGTTAGTACAACATACCTCTGTTTCACATTGCAAATAAACAATTTTCTAATAAAATTGAATTAAACATCAACCATTTAAATTGTGTTAGACATACTGATTACTTTTAAGTAACAGACAGAAGGATAACTACTTAGAACAAAAATGTTCCGTAAGCTGCCTATCCTTTCTACACTGAATCGCCACAGCAACCGTCCGCAGCTCGTGGTCGTGCGGTAGCGTTCTCGCTTCCCACGCCCGGGTTCCCGGGTTCGATTCCCGGCGGGGTCAGGGATTTTCTCTGCCTCGTGATGACTGGGTGTTGTGTGATGTCCTTAGGTTAGTTAGGTTTAAGTAGTTCTAAGTTCTAGGGGACTGATGACCATAGATGTTAAGTCCAATAGTGCTCAGAGCCACAGAAACTGGTATAGGCATGTGTATTCAAATACAGAGAAATGTACGTAAATACATAGAATACGGCACTGCAGTCGGCAACGCCTCTATAAGACAACAAGTGTCTGGCGCATTTGTTAGATCGATTATTGCTGCTACAATGGCCGGTTATCAAGATTTAAGTGAGTTTGAACGTGGTATTATAGTCGGCGCACAAGTGATGGAACACAGCATCTCCGAGGTAGGGATGAAGTAGGGATTTTCCCGTACGACCATTTCACGAGTGTACAGTGAATATCACGAATCCGGAAAAACATCAAATCTCCGACATCGCTGCGGCCGGAAAAAGATCCTGCAAGAACGGGACCAACGACGACTGAAGAGAATCGTTCAACGTGACAGAAGTGCAAGACCTCCGCAAACTGCTGCAGATTTCAATGCTGGGCCATCAACAAGTGTCAGCGTGTGAACCACTCAACGAAACATCATCGATATGGGATTTTGGAGCCGAAGGCCCAATCGCATACCCTTGATGACTGGAAGACACAAAGCCTCGCCTGGTCCTGCCAAACCGACATTGGACTTGATGTCTGGAAACATGTTACCTGGTCGAACGCGTCTCGTTTTAAATTTTATCAAGTGGCTGGACGTGTACGGGTACAGAGACAACCTCCTGAGTCCATGGACCCTGCATGTCAGCAGGGGAGTGTTCAGTCTGGTGGAGGCTCTGTAATGGTGTGGGGCATGTGCAGTTGGAGTGATGTGGGACCCCTGGGTACCTCTAGATACGACTCTGACGGGTGACACGTACGTAAGCATCCTGTCTGAGTGCCTGATACGGTGTATTTCTTTTTTAAAAAATATAATGATATTTTGATGAAATTATTATTCTCTTTTGAAGATTCAGAAATCTGTTGTGAGTTTGCACCACTACTTGGCGGAAAGAGCGAAGACTTTTCAAAAAACGTAAGTACTGTATGTGATAGTTTCCTGAAATCGTTTGCAGAAGTCGTAGCGTTCTCAAGATCAAGAACAGACTTCGCATTTCCACTTAATTTATTTGTGTCGTGATCATGTTCGATCACGACCGGATATGAGACAGCAACTACGAACAGAGAAACCTAAGGCACCAGACATAGCTGGAAATTTTCTTCGCTATACTACACCACACATTAAAAGAAGTTGGATTTAAATCCCAAATAAGGTAAAATAGCAATGCGCCTTCTGCCTTAACTACGACGTTTGCCGACATGCAGTCGGTCCCTGGTAGCTGTATGAAAACTATAACAACACCGTTATTTCTCTTCCTATTAATAGGAGATGGTTAGCATAGAAATACTTTAAGTAATAAGCAGGCACTACAGCATTTGAGAGCACAATAACCAGTTTAATTACCTTAGTCAGTATTCCTAACAATAGGCTCCGTACATTTCAATTTTATATCTTGCTGGTTGTTTCTTTAAATAAAATCCTTTAACATTTTCGGCATTTCATCTTAGCTGCACACATAAATTCATACATAGTACTGCACAATTATAACTAATTAGTGATTGCAGACTACGCCATATACGCGTCCGCCGTCTTTAAAATATATCACGACTGTGGTAACAGAAGGGGATTACAATTCTTCAGCTGTCAAAAAATAAGAAACACAAAATATCTCTATCGACACAATTTGTGATCAACTGTATTCTGCGCCGTGGCGCATACGGTATTCTTTGAAACATCAGGTGGTCGCTGCTCAGCGGCGATCTAAGAAATTTTTATACAAATTCTATAGCTATTATGAGCGTGCATGGTTAGATTATCGAATGTAAGTTTACTTAAGCCATCGAAACAGATACTAATATCACACTGATCACTTGCATCCATCGTGCGGTAGCGTTCTCGCTTCCTGCGCCCGGGTTCCCGGGTTCGATTTCCGGCCGGGTCAGGGATTTTCTTTGCCTCGTGATGACTGGGTGTTGTGTGATGTCCTTAGGTTAATTAGGTATAAGTAGTTCTAAGTTATAGGGGACTGATGACCATATATGTTAAGTGCCATAGTGCTCAGAGCCATTTGAACCATTTTTTAACCTGCATCCATTCGCGGCTATTGTGCCTCCGATGGACTTGGGCAATTCCAGCAGGACAATGCGATACCTGGCAGGACGGTGTGGCCGAGCGGTTTTAGGCACTTCCGCCTGTTCCTGCGCGACCGCTACTGTCGCAGGTTCGAATCCTGTCCCTGGCATGGATGTGTGTGCTGTCCTTAGGTCAGTTAAGTTTAAGTAGTTCTACGTTCTAGGGCACTGATGACCTCAGATGTTAAGTCCCATAGTGCTCAGAGCCATTTGAACCATTTTTTTTAATGCGACACGCCACACGTTCAGAATTGCTACAGAGTGGCTCCAGGAACACTCTTCTGAGTTTAAGCACATCCGTTCCTCACTAATTTCCCTTGACATGAGCATTATTGAGCGTATCTGGGATGCCTTGCAACGTGCTGTTCAGAGGCGCTTCCGGTTTTTAGGAGAATCTAGTAAGACACTAATCGCATACCCAAAGAAAGCATTCGTTGTGAGGAACACTGGGTAGATATGCAACACACCTAACGTACTGGCAACGCGGGTACGACCGTAACTGACCAAATCTTCTTGGAAAGCTACCGTAGTCTACGCTTACTTACGATAGTCTACGGTAGCTTACGTTTAGTTTCAAAACTCTAGTTGTAAGATGCTAAGGCAATACTCCGCAGCAGACAGAGCACAGGCCAAGTGAATTGTGTGTCGCGCAGCTGAGCCGGCGCGAGCGACCGTGAGAAAACAACGGTAGGCCGCCCAGCCGGGCGCGGTTGCCCAACCGCCGGTCTGCACCAAAAACGCCGGGCAGCCGCTGACCCGCCCCACGCCGAGACGCGGCCTTCACGGTTGGCGGCGCCCCTCCTGCACCACAGCCGACTCACCCACTCGCCCAAGTGGCCCGTTCGCGGGGGCCATTATGTCAGGCCGCCTTTCGAGAGGAGATCCTCCGCGATAGCAGCCGAATTTATGCGCACCAATCGCAACTGACGGACATTTTCAAAGCGAATAAAGATGTAGTCTTGGCTGAGGTCGCGTTAAAGGCGGCAAATGAACTACAGTGATCGGCGCTAAAACTGAAAATATAGCGGCCATTTCAGCCGGAGTCTTCAAATTTCCACGATTGACAAGAGAGTGTGAAAACTTGTGGTGAAACGGGTCGCTGTTGCTTATAAAATCACGATAAACGGTATAGTTTATGTTGTTACGACATTTTCAACTTAGTCTAATAACTGACACCCCTATGGAGAAAATTACGAAACAATAAAGACAGCCGGCCGTTGTGGCCGAGCGGTTCTAGGCGCTTCAGTCCGGAACGGCGCTGCTGCTACGGTCACAGGTTCGAGTCCTGCCTCGGGCATGGATGTGTGTGATGTCCTTAGGTTAGTTAGGTTTAAGTAGTTCTAAGTTCTAGGGGACTGATGACCTCCGATTTTAAGTCCCATAGTGCTCAGAGCCATTTGAGTCAATAAGGACAAAAATTCTATATGTTATATTTGTGTTACTTTAGCGTCACAATAATCATATATTGATAAAAAATACTCTAAGTCATGTTTATATATTTTTTAGAGTTTCATATTTGTTATGTTAGGCATTTAAGGATACAGACGAATTAAATTTTGTTTGTGCGTAATTGTATTTTACACATATTTTTCTGACACATGAAAACATATAAGAATATGAAGCTTTTAACCTTCATATTTTCTGGTCTTTATGAAGGTCCAGAAAACAGTTCCTTTTCTTCTCGATGCACGAATTAACATCACACGTGTGGCAGACAATTGTTGGACTTACTTTGACCTTTGGCAGATTGGATCTGTCCCTCTTCTCAGACTCGACTGGCCAGTGTTCAGCAGTGTCCTGATGGACAACCTTTTTGGGGAATTTACTTTGCTGCATGCCCTATTTTCTTCTTTTTTGCGAATTATCTATACTCGAAGAAAGTCTACCCCTGTTTCTCCCACTTACGTCCTTGTTCATTTTGAGCAGGGCATCAGCTGTTTCAGCTTTGAAGTGACAATGGGGCATCTCGTAATTTTTGGGCATACCAGTCCCTCCTGTGCAATAGCCAAGACTTTACTAACGTTGTAGTAAGGAGCTGAAGAAATAGCCGATGGTAGTACTTGTTTGATCTGATGTTGATTCTGTATAACACAATTAATGAATGTAAAAGATCCACTTCTACCATGAACTCTTTGGTGAGAAGAATTGTTGACGGAGAGTCCACTTGAAGCCTTTCTTCGGCCTTCTTATCCAATTTGCCACCTTACACAGTACTATTACTACAGGAAGCACTAATAAAACAGTCAAACCCGTCTTCTTTTCATAATACACTGCAGATTTCGCTATCTAAAAAAAAGAACAGTTTGCTTGCGAATGCCTAAGTTGAAAAATTTTGAATCTTCAAAAAATAGGTTCACAAATTCGAGGAATAATGTCTATAACAATCTTTTTTTTATGCAGATATATCTTAAAATTGCCTCAATCACGTAATACTTATTTAAAGTTGATAACTTACATATTTCAAGGACAGTAATAATAAATATCAACAGCTGAAATACACGAGTCCAAGCTACACAGATCTCTAAAAAGTCAACTATTCAAAAAGTTGAAGAAATACTCACAGAGACATTTCCTGTCTTTTCGTCTGAAGCGTTACGGATATGCTGCTAACGGCAACTGGAAGAAAATGCTTCCCGCTTTGCTAGTACATCAAGGTACTTTAAGAGTTACGAATTTCTCGAGCTCGTCCATAGAGCAGTAAATTCGTGAATATCTGCAAGTCCGGATCATTTAAGGAAGATCATCGTAAGAAACGAAAATTATCTTCTATAAACTTTTTAAAAACTGTCGTAAATTCTGACATTGATATTCTCTGTCGTCCATACATGAGTGATGGTGTTTAACCAGGCTTTCAACAAAACCAGTGTATCGTTAGTTTCTGTGCTACCAGCTATACAATGTTTCATTAAAAGTAACCAAACACCTTAATTTAATGTGGGGTCCGTTTCCCCTTCGCCTTTATACACTACTGGCCATTAAAATTAATACACCACGATGATGTACTACAGACGCGAAATTTAACCGACAGGAAGAAGATGCTGTGATATGCAAATGATAAGCTTTTCACAGCATTCACACAAGATTGGCGCCGGTGGCGACACCTACAAGGTGCTGACATGAGGAAAGTTTCCAACCGATTTCTCATCCACAAACAGCAGTTGACCGGCAACGGCGTGGTGAAACGTTGTTGTGATGCCTCGTGTAAGGAGGAGAAATGCGTACCATCATGTTTCCGACTTTGATAAAGGTCGGATTGTAGCCTATCGCGATTGCGGTTTATCGTATCGCGACATAGCTGCTCGCGTTGGTCGAGATCCAATGACTGTTAGCAGAATATGGAATCGGTGGGTTCAGGTGGGTAATACGGAACGCCGTGCTGGATCCCAAGGGCCTCGTATGACAGGGCGGTCGAGATGACAGGCATCTTATCCGCATGGCTGTAACGTATCGTGCAGACACGTCTCGATCCCTGAGTCAATAGATGGGGTCGTTTGCATGACAACAACCATCTGCACGAACAGTTCGACGACGTTTGCAGCAGCATGGACAATCAGATCGGAGACCATGGCTGCGGTTACCCTTGACGCTGCATCACAGACAGGAGCGCCTGCTATGGTGTACTCAACGTCGAACCTGGGTGCACGTCATTGTTTCGGATGAATCCAGGTTCTGTTTACAGTATCATGATGCTCACATCCGTGTTTGGCGACATCGCGGTGAACGCACATTGGAAGCGTGTATTCGTCATCGCCATACTGGCGTATCACCTCGCGTGATGGTATGGGGTGCCACTGGTTACACGTCTCCGTCACCTCTTGTTCGCATTGACGTCACTTTGAACAGTGGCCGTTACATTTCAGATGTTACGACCCGTGGCTCTACCCTTCATTCGATCCCTGTGAAACCCTACATTTCAGCAGGATAATGCACGACCGCATGTTGTAGGTCCTGTACGGGCCTTTCTGGATACAGAAAATGTTCGACTGCTGCCCCTGTCAGCACATTCTCCAGATCTCTCACCAACTGAAAACGTCTGGCCAATGGTGGCCGAGCACCTGGCTCGTCACAATACGCCAATCATTACTCTTGATGAACTGTGGTATCGTGTTGATGCTGCATGGGCAGCTGTACCTGTACACGCCATCGAAGCTCTGTTTGACTCAATGCCCAGGCGTATCAAGGCCGTTATTACGGCCAGAGGTGGTTGTTCTGGGTACTGATTTTTCAGGATCTATGCACCCAAATTGCGTGAAAATGTAATCACATGTCACTTCTAGTACAATATGTTTGTCCAATGAATACCCGTTTATCATGTGCATTTCGTCTTGGTGTAGCAATTTTAATGGTCGGTAGTGTATGACGGCTTGAACTCTGCTGGAGACACTTTCAATAAGGAGTCTGAATATCTGAGGAGGAATCAAGGCCTCTTCTTCGTGAAGAACAGAAAACCGAGATGGTAATGACATTGAATTCTGGGGTCTGGAACGAAGTCGACTTACTAGCTCATCCCAAAGGTGTTCCATTGGATTCAGGTTGCGACAATGGGCAGGCTAGTCCATTTTAGAAATTTTCTTGTCCACAAACCATTGTCTCAATATATGCTGAATTGTCACAAATACATTCATCGACTGCGAACTGTTCCTTTACTGAGCGCAATGAAATGTGTTCGTAACTTTCCACATTTAGTTTTTCCTTAAGCGCAATAAGGAAACCACACCCTAACGCAGAAAAACACCCCACTATCGTCGCACCACCTCCATACTTCACTGTTGTCGCTACACACGATGGCAGGTAACGTTCTCCAGCCATTCGCCAACCCAAACCCTTCGATTGTATTGCCACAGGGTACAGCGTGATTCATCACTCCAGATCACTCTTTCCACTCATCCCTGCCCAGTGGCGTCGCCTTTTACTCCACCTCTAGCATAGCTTACCATTAACTACAGAAATTTCTTATTTATGAGGAGTTGCCAGACCATTATGTCACAATCTTTTTAACTCTATACGCACAGTCATTACTGTAGGTAGACTTTTGGTACCGCTTTATATTCCACGAATGTTTCCTTCAACTGACATCATGTGATTTTTATAACCGACCTCTACAGTGACATACGGTTCCCTTCTGTCAGTACATTAGGTCACGTAGTGCTTGATCTAGTTGTCGTTGTTCCTTCATGTTTCCACCTCACAGTCACGTCACCAGCATTCGACATGTACAGCTTTAGAAGGTTTGAAAAGTCCCTGTTGGCTTTGTTACTCAGCTGACATCTAGCGACTAGTCATGTTCGAAGTCACTGATTTCTGTTGACCGACCCATTTTGTTGTTAAGACTTCTCTACTGACAATACAATACTCACTGTCTCCTTTTATGTTGGCAGAACCGTTTCTCGTGTCTCCTGTTCGTCAATTACGCACTAAGTCACGGTGTTTTCCAACAGTAGTACGCGTCAGGACTATTTCCCAGTTAATCGAATAGGATATGTTCCACTGAAATACAATTTAAAGTGCCTTCCAGTCCTTAAATCACCATAATATTCGTTGGTAAATATTCGTCATCGAATTATTATAATATGATTTTTAGCACTCCACAAAACTTAAAGGCTTTTTTATATTCATCTAACCAGTTATTTTAAATTTCATAATAGGCACAACTGAAATCATCTACTTTTTGGATACGTTGGGTAGTATACAACTTAGCTCAGTCTACAGAAAAGCCATCACACAAAAGTTCAGTATATGTTCCACTGACGCCAATGAGATACAGGATTGGATAAAAATATGTAAACGCCAAAAACACAACATATTATTATGCCTAAATGCCAAAATGATGGTCAGGTCCTGCAGAAAGGGTCATCACTTCTATGGTGTTTATTTTTGGAACACAACCTACGACTAGCTTAGAAACAGAAGTGATGACATTTTCTGCAGGATCTGACCATCATTTGGCAGGACAATGCTCAAGCACGTACAGTGGAAGCTGTTACTGATTTGTTTGACTGATGGGGATGGTAAGTGCTATACTACCTACTGCACTCCCCTGACTTAAGCCCTCGTGAGTTCAACTCGATTTCTAAACTGAAGGAAACTTCACGGCTTTCGCTTCAGAGCTGCTACAAATTCGTCGGGCAATAGACCGCGCCGCTCGAACTGTCAACACAACTGGCACTGCTAAGAGTATCCTACGACTTCCACATCGCTGGCAAGTTGTTATACACAATGTTGGTGACTACTTTGAAGGTCAGTAAAACTTCGAAACACGTATCAATTTTGTATGAGGCGTAAATAAATAGTTGTCGCTATTAAAGTTCCAACCCTCGTATGCAGAAAGGGTCATCACTTCTATGGTGTTTATTTTTGGAACACAACCTACGACTAGCTTAGAAACAGAAGTGATGACATTTTCTGCAGGATCTGACCATCATTTGGCAGGACAATGCTCAAGCACGTACAGTGGAAGCTGTTACTGATTTGTTTGACTGATGGGGATGGTAAGTGCTATACTACCTACTGCACTCCCCTGACTTAAGCCCTCGTGAGTTCAACTCGATTTCTAAACTGAAGGAAACTTCACGGCTTTCGCTTCAGAGCTGCTACAAATTCGTCGGGCAATAGACCGCGCCGCTCGAACTGTCAACACAACTGGCACTGCTAAGAGTATCCTACGACTTCCACATCGCTGGCAAGTTGTTATACACAATGTTGGTGACTACTTTGAAGGTCAGTAAAACTTCGAAACACGTATCAATTTTGTATGAGGCGTAAATAAATAGTTGTCGCTATTAAAGTTCCAACCCTCGTATTATGAGTGAAAAGGCCTTGACGACACCGATACCACGCACAACGCGAACAACAGTAAGGTAGCCCCATGTTCGGAGGAGCAATGTCAAACACCCTCTGGAGAAAAGAAAAAAGCATTAAGAGCATACCAAAAGTTAGTATGGAACAGAAATTCATACAGATTAAAGAGTGTCAGGCACTACTGTAAAGCGAACTTAAAACAAAAGACGCAAGCTAGCAGAATACTGTAACACGTTAAATCCTCAAAACCCAATAACGACAGTGTGGACACAATTCAAAGATTCCTTAATGCTATGCATGCGCCGCCCTCTGCACTGACAAACTGCCTAGAGATGGAGAAAGTACTGGTTAGGCTAACCGCGCCAGTATTAGAGGCTGTGAATTGAAACTGACGATTTAAAAAACGATGACGATAAACTTAACGCAATCTTTCACTATAAATGGACCAAAAATATCATCTAACCATCAGAATGTACAGCCCCAGACACGAATACATCTGTTATCTTGTGATCAAGTTCTAGGCGTCAGAGACAAACAAGTGATGCTAAACATTATAAACAACGTGTGGAACGCTTGCGTTAAAATACTAAATATACAGCCAATAAGCGTCGTTCCCATTTTCAAGAAAGGAAATGGCGCAATGCAGGCCGATTCATAGCCTACAGATTAGTATCGTTGTTACCCTGTGTATATAAAATTTTGAAACGTTGTCACGGTTCACTTAAAGCGACCCTCACGACCTATTTTTAATGTCTGAATACGTGATCTACACTGAGGTAACGTAAGTCGTGAGATACCTTCTAATATCGTCTTGGGCCTCCTTTAGCCCGGTGATGTGCAGAAACTCTACGTGGTATGCACTCAACACGTCGTTGGAAGTCCACTGCAGAAATATTGAGCAATACTGCCTTTGTAGCCGTCCACAGTTGCCAAAGTGTTGCCGGTGCAGGATTTTGTGTACCATCTTGCCTCTCTATTACCTCCCATAAATGTCTGCGTGGTCAAATCATCAGCTAAAATTGTCCAGACTGTTCTTCAAAGTAATCGCGTACAATTTCGACCGTGTGATATGTTAGGGAACATGAAGTCAACGAATGGCTGAAATTGGTCACTAACTAGTTTAACATAACCGATAACCCAGTCCATTCCATGTAAACACAGCCCACACCATTATGTAGCTACCACCAGCTTGATGAGTGTCTTGTTGACACCTTGGGTTCATGACTTCTTGGGATCGGAGCCACACTCGGAACCTACCATCAGCTTGTACGAACTGAAATCGAGACTCACCCCACTAGCTCACCGTTTTCCAGTTGTCTAGGTTCCAACCGATATAGTCACGAGTCCAGGAGAGGCGTTGGAGGCGATACCGTGCACTGAGCAAAGTCACTCGCGTCGGTCGCTGCTGTCATAGCGCATTAACGACAAATCTCGCCGCAGTGTCCTAATGGATGTGTTCTTCGTATGTCCCACATTGATGTCTGCGGTTATTTCACGCAGAGTTGCTTGTCTGTTAGCAATGGCAACTCTATGCTTGCTTCACTGCCTTGATTGTTACGTGAAGGCTGTCGGCAACTGCATTTTTTGCGGTGAGCGGTAATCCGCTTAATTCTGTATTCTCGGCACACTCTTGACACTGTGGAACTCGGAATACTGAATTCCCTAACAATTTCCGGAATGGAATGTCTCATGTGTCTACCCAAACTACCAATTCGCTTTCAAAGTTTGTTAATTCCCGTCTGTGACTTTAATCATATCGGAATCCTTTTCACATGAATAGGAGTACAAATGATAGCTCCGCCAAGAAACGGGTCACCCGACTAACATCGTGTGGGGCTCCCGCCAGCATGTACAAGTGCCAGAACAAGACATAGCATGAACACGACTGATGTCTGAAGTAGTGCTGGAGGGAACTGACGCCATAAATCCTGCAGGGCTGTCCATAAATAAGAGCACGAAGGGGTGGAGATCTCTTCTGAACACCACGTTACAAGGCATCCCAGATATACTCAATAACGTTCATGTTCGGGGAGCGGAAGTGTTCCTGGAGCCACTATGTAGCAATTCTGGTCTCGAAGGGTGTCGCATTGTCCTGCTGTAATCGCCCAAATCCGTCGGAATGCACACTGGGCATGAATGAATGCAGGCGATCAGACAGGATGCTTACGTACGTGTCACCTATCAGAGTCGTATTTAGACGTATCAAGGGTCCCGTATCACTCCAACAGCACACGCCACACACCGTTTCAGAGCCTCCACCAGCTTGAACAGTCCCCTGCTGACATGCAGGGTTCATGGATTCAGGAGGTTCTCTCCTTTCACGTCCACCCACTCAATACAATTTGAATCAAGATTCGTTCGACCAGGCAACGTGTTTCCAGTCATCAACAGTCCAATGTTGGTGCTGACGGGCCCAGGCAAGGCGTAAAGCTTTCTGTCGTGCAGTTGTCATGGGTAAACGAGTGGGCCCTCCGCGCCGAAAGCCTATATCGATGATGTTTCGTTGAATGGTTCGCACGCTCACACTTGTTGAAGGCCCATAATTGAAATCTGCAGCAATTTGCGGAAAGGCTGTAGTTCTGTCATGTTGAAAGAGTCCCTTCAGTCGTCGTTTGTCCTGTTCTTGCTGCATATTTCTCCGGTCACCGCGCTGTCGGCGATTTCATGTTTCAATGGTTTCATGATATTCACCCATGAAATGGTCGTAAGGGAAAATCCCCACTTCGTCGCTACCTCGGAGATGCTGTGTCCCATCTCTCGTGCGCCGACTATAACATCAGGTTCAAACTCACTTACATCTTGGTAACCAGCCATTGCAGCAGCGGTAAATGAAGTAATACCTGTGACAGACACTTCTTCTCTTATATAGACGTAGCCGACCGCAGCGCCGTATTGTGCGTGTTTACATATTTCCGTATCTGAATACGCATTCCTATACCAGTTACTTCGACGCTTCAGTGTGTATCTTGTGTATGCGGTACTACCCCCACTTGTATATGTGAATTCGCTATCCCATGACTTTTTACCTCAGTGTAGTTCCCAGACTTTTAATAACAAAACTGTTTCGTGGCCGACGAATTGCGAGCGTGGGAGGTTTTTCTTTTTTTTCTTTATTTCTTAGTGAGCAGTCTTTCTCTACAGTTTTAGCCCTCTACAGCTCCCTCTAGTACCATGGAAGTCATTTAATGTTGTCTTAACACATGTCCTATCATATCGTCCCTTCTCCTTGTCAGTGTTTTCCACACAGTTCTGATTTTTTTTTTCAATCGAAACTGGCTGAGAAAAAAATGTGTTGCATTACTTATTGAACTCCTCTCGTACTTCAAGTGTCGACAGTTAAGCAACAGTTAGTCAATCGTGCACCATCTTGTACCTTGAGGCGGAAGGTCTTTTTTGTAAATGAACTGAGTGTCTTTAACGTCTTAACAATTTTCACGTCTCGAAAATAGAATTGGTGTTGATTATCAAACACTTGTGTTTCAAAATATATTTAGATTGTAGGTAGTTCAAATTCAAATGGTTCAAATGGCTCTAAGCACTATGGGACTTAACATCTGAGGTCATCAGTTCCCTAGACTTAGAACTAATTAAACCTAACTAACCTAAGGGCATGACACACATCCATGCCCGAGGCAGGATTCGAACCTGCGACCGTAGCAGCAGCGCGGTTCCGGACTGAAGCGCCTAGAGCTGCTCGGCCACAGCGGCCGGCTTTGTAACTAGTTTTTGATAACACTTCCTAATTTTATTTCTCTTACTGATTGCAACACGCAGACTATTAAATATAGTATTGACAAAATTTTTTCGATTGCAACAATTTTAAATCTGAATAGAATAATCCTATTTACGTACACATGTTGCTCGTACGTTGGAACAGTTTCTTACATTTGGAAAAACCTTACCTTACTGAAATAATTTTCGTAATTTCAGAAAAGCACTACAGTACACACCAAGTGACTGCCATCACTTCAAAATAGAATAAGCAAATATATTAAACCTTTATTACAGGACAGGCTAGAGGAAAAAGTCTGAAAAGTGTTACAAGATACAACACTCTCCCATAAACATTTAATTGTTGCTGACAAGTTTGTTTACTAATTTTTAAATGAAGATATGTTTTAAATTTTCAGTTATTCCACATCAGGACAATTTCACTCAGTACATGTCGAAGGAACATTAGCATATCTCTTCTTTTATTAATGTGATTTCTGTCTGTTTGTTTGCATGACGCTGAAACAAATAACAAGTGAACGTCTCAGATGTTTTTGCTTCTCTGACATATTCAACATTATCGAGGACCTCCTCACTGTGAGTCGATGAATCTACCAACACTGCACCTTACGCAGCCCACTGTGACGTAATCCAAACTACAGGGTGGTCCATAAAAGTGGAACCACCCTTCTAAAACTAAAGCGTAGGTAAACCTGAATTTAAAGTCCATCAGTAGTCGCTGTTCCTTCGCGTGGTTCCCTATCTGCTTCTTGTGGCACATGATCCCCTTCCCATATGAAAATTAAAAGTTCCATCCAGTACGGCGGGCTCCTAAATGGCTGCTACGTCAGTAATATGACCCACCACACATCACTTGACTTTAAATTCCTATGTACTAAGCTTTTTTTTATTTCAGAAAAGTCAACGATTGAAAATTTGTGGTAAGGTCTTGTGGGACCAAACTACTGAGGTCATCGGTCCCTAAGCCTAAACACTACTTAATCTAACTTAAACTAACCTACACTATGGACAACACACACACACCCATGCCCGAGAGAGTACTCGAACCTCCGACGGGGGGGAGCCGCACAGACCATGATAAGGCCCCCCCTGACCGCGCGGCTACCCCGCGGGGCTTTTCGGAAGAGTCATTCCGCATCTACAGACCACCGTGCAGTCTAGTGACAGTCGGCTGTTGCCCTCTCACGATCTGTTACATAGCCTCAAGTGGTTGTCTTTATAATTTTCGTAACAGGAATGGAGGCTTGTGCTGCTCGTGCAGCGTAAAGTGCACTGTGCTAGCTTTTGAGACAAGATGAGTCAGACCTGGATCGAATCCGTGCAGTGGATTAGTGACGGCGTCTGGTGTGTCGGCTAGCGTGGATGCGGCTTATGAGCAGTGTCCCCCGCTCATCTGGGCAAATGCTGGATTTGTCTCCACTTTCAGCCTCACAATACGCGATACACAAACAGTTAAAGTACGATCACACAGAGGATAAATTTCCTGAGAGGTAGCGTACACAACTTCCCTCCCTTGGGTAAATGAAGATGACAGGCGACAGGGGAGGGCATACGGCCGCGAAGTTGGATAACCATAAGTTTGTCAAAATCTGAGCACAGCGGAGCCAGTGCTAGACGACAATAAAAATAAAAGAGATAACTGTTTGTGTTGCCCTGCCTCCTGTTTATTTTGTTATGAAAGGAGAGAAGGCCGTCCCATAGCCTACTCCTCTGCAATCCAGCCGAGATTTACTTCCCCATCCAATCGGTATTTTTCCATATACACTATAAAATGCTGTCTCTCCATGAGACATAGTAAGTTTCCTCGCTATTTAAGCCACCGTTGGTGCACAATCTGGTGTTGAGACTCAACTCCCCATTTCTCTTTTCGCTCTTAGTGATGGCGATGGAATTTTCTTACACCGTAAAGATTCGAGCCGTCTACCTCCGGGTCAACGCATTAGCCCGCGAAGGTGTTCTATGCTTTTTGCGTCAGTATGAATACAAAATAACTGTTGAGGCATCACGCAAGTAGTGAGATCAATTAGCTATTAGGAAGCTCATGTCAAAGGTCGCCTTTAAACGAAATTACACTCGTATTGAAGGAGTACTTTGTATGGCGACTCTCTCGTACAAGATTAAGGTCACAATTAGGAAATATGCTAGAAAATGCAATAACGTAGCAGAGGTGCTGATAATCCGGTAGCATACCGAGTAATGTGATGATACAGTGGAATGAAAAACAAACATGTGAGAATAATGAACCGCACACGAGCATTGATAAGTCATTTTTGCTGACCCACCCACAACGACACGTCCTTCGATTTTCACATTCTTCATCAGCCATTGCTCTTTGGTTAAGTAATTCCGTGTAGCAAAGAATACATTGGCACTTACCGAGTTGTGAAGTGACTGAGAACTCAAAAATGTAAAAAACCCAAGGGAGACACGAAAAAATAGATTCCATATCATTATTTCGATAGGTGTTTGATCTAAAACTATCCTCCTCTAGCTATTTGCCGTTTTAAAAATGAATGATTGGATGGAAAACGAGACGTACTGCCTGTAGCTGTTTCCCTATTAGCAGATCAAAATATTCTCACCTGCCAATCTTCTGTTTCCTGGACCGTGGAGACATCAGTCCTCTTCTCCTATGAGAGGTGTTTCTGTTGCCTCGATTTATTACTTATTTAATGAAGGCAGCAGGGGGACACCTACAGACTAACAACAGATGCTCAATTCATTGGGTTCTTTATTTCAGTTATATCCTTTTCTGCTCTTTTAATAAGTTTTGGTTGAAAAGAGAAAAAGTTTATTTGGTTAAATAAAATTAAAGCACCTGAGAATATAATAAATAATATATTGACAATAAAAACACGATAAACGCAAGGTGGTCTTGTGGCATAGATTGGCACTTAGTCAACACTCAATTCCGGGCCATTTAGTGAGCTGCATTATTGATGTAGGACAAGAAAAATACGTGGGAAAATTTAGAGAAAAAAAGGAGAAACAATGATTATTCGTCAAGTCCATTCACAGAGTGATAATCGGAAAAGCTAAGATAGTCTGGAAAACGAAGATACAGGGGCAGCACGACAAAGCCTACCGTATAGGCATCGTTTGAAACCCCAACGCCGGTTGCTCTCGGCACAAACAGAGTAATGACATAATAACTGCAACAGAAGTTTCCATGAGCGTTCAACCGTGGAACATCTTAACTATGACTAGGTCTACACATGGCTGCTTCCAAAGAAATGGAAGCCAACATGTGTACAATAAAACGGTGGCAACTCCCGCAGTACTCCTGCTAACTAAATTAAGCCGACGAAGAACTGCAATGGATTGTCTCTGCGCTCTTTTGTTAGCTCGGGTATACCACAGCAGTGTTCGTCCTCCGATAGAAAAAGGTATCTGCAGACAGCTTGACTGGAGGTGACAGAAGAAACGGTTCCTCCAGCTTTTGGTCGTTGAGGCAGCTCGTACTTACAGTATTTAGGTTCAGTAGTAGTGGCGCCAATTCTCCGAATTCGCGTGGAACTGGTCCCACTATGCCTCGGCGTCGCAGTGGCTTCACTTTGAAAATAACGGCCCCAAACTTCTACAGATTTTCGCCATCTTGTAAAGTTTCTGAATTAATTGATTAGTGAACATAAAAATTATTCCGCTCCAACATTCGATGTTCCTCCAGTGAGACGAGCCGTAATTGGTTCAGTTAGCTGGGTAAAACTGCTTTTAATTTGTAAATTAAGTGATTAGTTTAAACTCCTTATTACTTCTTAATTTCTTTTGTAAGGGGACGGGACAAGACTGGACAGCTGCTGAGGCTTCGCCGGATGTTTTTTATTTTTTTCTGGAAAGTTTCTAGGAAAGGGATGGGGATGGACTGAGAGGGAAAAGAGGTTATAGCTATGATATTGAGTGGGATAAATGAGGAAAATGCTTTCGAAATGTGATGCTACAGAAGAATGCTGAATATTAGATGGGTAGATCACATAACTAATGAGGAGGTATTGAACAGAATTGGGGAGAAGAGGAGTTTGTGGCACAATTTGACTTGGAGAAGCGATCGGTTGGTAGGACATGTTCTGAGGCATCAAGGGATCAGCAATCTAGTATTGGAGGGCAGCGTGGAGGGTAAAAATCGTAGAGGGAGACCAAGAAATGAATACACTGAACAGATTCAGAAGGATGTAGATTGCAGTATGTACTGGGAGATGCAGAGGCCTGCACAGGATAGAGTAGCATGGAGAGCTGCATCAAACCAGTCTCAGGACTGAAAACCACAACAACAACAACGAGTGAGGAAGAGTTAAAATTGTAGGAGGGATAAGTATCAGGGAGGATCTCATTGTCTGCGAGAGAGAATTGCTTGATGTTGTGTTGTGATAGTATATGGACTGTGTGTAGATGTAGGGACAGAGGGAAGGCGCAGTAGCTTACCAGAGTTGGTGATCAGAGGGGAAACAATGGGGTTGTTGGAATCTAATTCTTAGATAGTATAGGAGATCCAAAGGTGTTCGATGTGGGTGAGGGGTGGCAGGTATTTGGTGAGATGGTAGAGGATCCATGCAGCTGAAGGTAAACAGATTCAGAAAGTGAGATGTAGTGCATGTCGTTACAGGATTTCGAGGGATATATAGAACCTTGGTGGGGTGGAGATCAATGCAACATTTGCATAGCAGAGGATGCGTCAGTTCTGGGTTTTGTAGGTGTGGAGAATAATGAAAGGGTATAATCCCCAAGTTCGGCCTCTTGGTAGTTTTAGTCCATTGTGAGCTTTCTGTAGGTTGGCTAAAAACTGATTGAGTTAGATTTGGAGTCATCGTTGGGATTTCTGGAGTATAGGGTAGAGGGAGAAGAAAGCAGTATCATCAGCAGGCTGAAGGAGGTGAACTGGTGGGTGTGGTTTGGGCATATCAACAGTGTAGAGGAGATGAAGAAGAGGAGTAAGGATGGAGACTTGGGGCACTCCTGCAGAGGGATGGAAGGTATGGGAATTGGTATTGTTAATAGTGGCAAGGGATGAGCGATTTAATAGGAAGGATGCATAAGGTGGACATAGTTAATTGAAAGTGCATATGACTAGAGTTTGAAAAGGTCACCTGAATCCCATACACAGTCATAGGGCTTTTCCAGGTCAAGGGAGACAAAAAAGTGGATTTCTGGGAGTTGCGTTGGTGGAATGGGAGATGAGTGAAGTGCAGGAGATGGCCATCTGAGGAGAAATTGGGATGGGAGCCATACTGATTGGTGGGAATAAGGTAGTGTTGGTTCAAGTGTAGATGGATGCATTGGGAAAGTAACCTGTGGATAAGACAGTGGTGTAGAGGTTTGCAAGGATGATGAGAAAGGAGAGAGGCCTTCTTTAAGGTGTCGATAAGTAATGCAGTCGTGACTGATGGAAATGTTGAGTTTTTGTGGCGTACTTGTTTTACGTCGCATGCTGTAATTGATGTATTTAATTATGTTTGTGGTATGTTGTCCAAGTACTGGAAACTGTGAGGCAGGTGAGGGACAGTAGTATTTGTACGATTGTGAATGATAGGGAAAAGTGAATAATCAAAATGTAGTTCATCAGGTATGGAAATGATCTCAGAAAGATAGGACGCAAAATAGTTAACTGCACTCAGGTTGTCTGGTAAGGGATGCTTATCGTCTCTGTATTCACTGGTGGTGTTTGAGTGTACCTCAGCCATGAGTCTGCAAGAAGGAGCGGTACATGTAGTAGGATTGTCACAGGAGTAATAAGGCTTGTAATGGGAGGGAGGGTCAGTGAAGATATATGGTCTTGGTAGAAATTTGAGCGAATACAAGGTCTGACAAGGTCTGCTGAAAGAAGGATGCGGCATGAGTGATTCGTCAGGTTGCTGGAAGGAGAAGGAGTTGCTGCCAGCATGGTTTCTATAGATTCCCATTACACCTTCCATTTGGTGCAGGACTAGTCTTGGGTAACTGTTGAAGAGTGGATGGGCTGAATAGGGATGAAGTTGATCATCAGAGATGGTCAGGTGTACAGGTAGCTGATTACTTCCAGTCAGCCGGCCGCGGTGGTCTCGTGGTTCTAGACGCTCAGTCCGGTGCCGCGCGACTGCTATGGTCGCAGGTTCGAATCCTGCCTCGGGCATGGATGTGTGTGATGTTCTTAGGTTAGTTAGGTTTAAGTAGTTCTAAGTTCTAGGGGACTGATGACCACAGCTGTTAAGTCCCATAGTGCTCAGAGCCATTTGAACCATTTTGAACTTTCGTGTCAAGGATTTCTGCATTGAGGAGCCCAAGGACGTTTCTTCTGGGAGTGCTAGTCTTGCAAGATTCGCAGGAGAACTTTTGTGAAATTTGGAAGGTAGGACAAGAGGTACTGGCAAAAGTAAAGCTGTGAGGGTAGATCAGTAGAGCGCTTGCCCACGAAAGGCAAAGGTTCCGAGTCCGAGTCTCAGCCAGCACACAATTTTAATCTAGCAAAAAGTTTCGTTTCAGTGCACGCTTCGCTGCAGATTGAAAATTTCATTCTGGAGGTTAGTTCACAGTAGGACCACTATGGAGATGGTGTTACTTTCTGGACAGGTATGTAGATGGTAGCACAGGTGATGGCTAGGGCCTGGAAAAAGGGGGTAAGGATAAAGTATTTGGTTGGCGTTGTGGCTGAGCATGGATGTTCTTGTGGCCAATTGCAGCTCCCACTCTGGCTAGGGCAAGGTGGTTATCTGTGTGGTGGAGAGTCTAGGGAGTGGTTCAGATGGCGTGATAGGGTTCATTAAGGACGTTGTGTAGGCATAGGATACGCTTTAAAATATGTTTATTAGTGGGGAGAGAGCGAATTTTTGGAACAGGATTTTGTAATGCTGCTACTACAAAGGATAAGATTGGCTTTTCTGGGTGAGGTATGAGGAGGTTTAGATAAGGGCGTCAAGGCATGTGAAGACAAAGTGGACCTGGTTGTAGTATTAGGTACATTGGATGTTGACATGGAAGATGGCACAATGACTAATGGAGTCTTTTGGAGGGCGAGTAGAAGTTGGAACGGATAGATGTTTTGGATGACGATTGTAATGAATTCAGCAGTGACAGTTGGACAGAGGAATTGTTGGGGTGAGTGGAGTATCAGCAGGATGCACTGGAACAGTGAGCTCAGGTTTGGTAGGTTATAGCTTAGCTTTGTATATCACGGAGTAGTTGGAGTGGAAGTCATTGCGGGTGTTGCAGGATAGGGGGAATGCACTGTTTAAGAAATTGGCGGTCTCGGCAGTGGTCTATGTTGGCGGCAGATTCAAAGAAGACACAGACAAGGTGAGTAGGTCCAAAGTCATTATTGATCCAAAGGGCTTTTCAGACTCATAAATCGAGGTGGTTTTTCAATTCAGCTGCCACTTCCTCATCCATGATCTCAATGTCGACCTTTGTGATCACTGCAGTGAGGGTAGGAGAATGGCAGGGATGTTGGGGCTATGCACGCTGGAGTGTATGGTGAGAGGCGTTAAGGAGGCTTTGGGACCAAAGGTAATATATGTAATTTTGGAGAGGAAGTCAGTATGGAAGTTGGGGCTCTGGAGCTTTAGTAATACAGTCTTTTCTTGGGATGATTTGCTGGGTGTGGGGGCTTGGTAAGTATTTTTTGATTTCGAGGGATTTGGGTTGTTGGAGAGGATGGAGATGTGGACAGTAGGAGAAGAAGCTGGAGGAGGTGGAGTTGTGTTGTCAATTCTGTTTGTGGTTTTTCAGATGTGCGATTGGGAGTGATGTCAGTGACCTGATGTTTTATAGGTTTCTTCAAGGTTATTGAAGGGAAGGATGATCGTGGGATGGAGGTAGCAGGATATGACGCTGTTGAGAGTTACATGTGAGTTGTGGCTTAAGAAAGGCTTGTATTGGTCGCTGCAGTGAGGCTCGATGAGGTGATTCTTATGATGTCAACAGTTGCCACTGTACTGTGACACATGTGGCACTGGTTGAGATAGCTGGCGAGTTGTGGCTGAAAGAGAATAGGTATGGGGAGCTGGGTACACTCGGTCCTTTCTACCTTTATTGTTATTTCATCCCTCCATCCATCTGTACCTCTTTCAGGCGGGGGGGCGGGGGGCTGTCAGCTAATTAATAATAAGAAATTAAATGAGACGAAAAACAAGAAACAGGTAGTGGAAGTATTTACATTGAATACCTTTTTAAAGGCGAAAAATAAAATGGAAGTTTTTAGACATGTGATAGATGATTTCTTGCACTAGTGGTTAAAAACAGTCATAATGAAAGACAAAATGAAACACAGTAAGTGCACACTTAAAACATCTGAAATCTTTTGCAGACACACTGATATTTAAAAGAAGCACTTTCGTGTCACTGGAAACTGGAACATCCTGCCATGGGATTGCGAGTCAGTAGTTGAAAGGTAAAAGATTGGCTGTGATGAGGGTAGGACTGATGCATAGCAGCGATGATGTAGGAGTGGCTGTTGGGGCAGAAGAGGGGATGGAGCAGAGAGGGGAATTCGTGATACCAATACTTGTTGGGAAAAAGGAAGTGGGGGAAGAAAGGCAGATATGGAAAATGGGGGGTAAGTAAAAATGGGAAAAGAGGGGATAAGAAGCCATGATAAGGCGGACTGGATGGGGTGAACTTATAGCTGGCAGGATTGCTAAATTTCAGGGCTTGGTTCGTGATCTGGGAGGGCAGATGGTTGAAGTTTCTTTGGGAGGGCATGTGGAGCATGTCTAGTGGAGGATTGGTGAAAAGTGTTGGTAACGGCACAACAGCATATGAGGATTGGAAAGTAGAGGGGAAAGATAAGGTTACTGGAGTCGAGTTTATAGATGGTGTAGATAAGTGTTTAATGTGAGTGAGGAGAGGTAAGAATTTGATGAGGGTAAGGGTAAGATAAAAGGATGCAGAAAGCAAGGCAGACTGCATGGCGTTCCAGTATCTGGAAGGACTGATAGAACTTGGATGGGGCAGAGATGCATGCAACTTTCGCATAACAAGGGATGGAATGGATCAAGGATTTATAGGTTTGGAGGACAGTGGAGGAGTGCAATCCCCAAGCTCAACCAATTAGTAGCATTATTAGTTTTAGTCTACTGTATGCGTTCTGTTGGGTGGTTAGAAGGTGAATTTTCCAAGTTATTTGCTGGTTGATTGTTAGTCCAAGATATTTTAATGTATTAGTTAGGTGGATGAGACAGTCTTAAGTGATAAGACAGAAGTCATGGAGAGGGAAGTCATGGTTGGTGCATCCTATAATTAGTGCCTGGATTTTGGAAGGGTTGATCTTGAGGAGCGATTAGCCACACCAGGAAGTAAACTGACTGAGGTGGATTTGCAGGTATTGTTGGAATTTCTGGAGTGTGGAATACAGTGTGAGGAATATAGCGTCATCAGCATACTGAAGGAAGTGGACTGGTGGAGGTGATTTGGGCATATTGGCTGTTTGGAGGAGATAGAGTAGAGGAGAGATGATGGAGCCTTGGGGCATGCCTGCAGTGGGATGGAAGGTGCGGGAGCTGGTGTTGTTAAAGGTGATAAAGGATGGACGATTAGAGACGAAGGATACAATAAGTCAGACCTAATTAACTGGAAGTGCGTCAGTATGAAAAAGAAAACGAAATGCCATACATGGCCATAGGATTTCCCTACACGCGAATCCAATATCTGTGGCTTTCAGTTTCTTACACACAAAGTAAAACGTTTCTCGAAAAACTACGCCAGCAAGGGAAACTAATTTCATTCAGCTGTATACACACACGTTTTTCAGCAGTTTTCTGCTTTCCTTCATTCCAACTAGGATGTGGACATGATCCTTTGGACGGCAAGACGAAAAAGCCTGCCACTAAGGAAAATTGCGGCAGCGTGTCTCAACAATGAGTCACTGCATATGCAAGGTGAATGCTGTCATGGTCTACATTTCTAGATCTGGCGTCGATCTTTTTTTTGGCCTTTGCACATGATCACTCAACCAGCCTCTGATAGATGATATGCTATAAATTAAAAGGCATATACAATCAAATACGCACGTACACTTATGATTCGCATAGGTGAAATGATCGTATGGCATTTACTGGCCGGGATATCCCCTTCGGGGTTCGGCCGCCGTACTGCAAGTCTTTTTAATTGACGCCACTTCGTCGACTTGATTGTCAATGATAATGAAAATGATGATGAAGGACACACGACACCCAGTCCGCTCCTGGGTATCGAACCCAGGCCTGCTTGCGTAGTTGCCGGTAACGCTACCGCTGCACTACGGAGGCGGACATTCGCAGAGATATCTACGTTAGTTGTAAATATATTAATTATATCCTATTACGAGAAAACTGGCTGAATTATAATGAATTAAAGTTGCTCGCAACGTTTTTCTGTCTGTGTATGAAACCCAACACCAAGAACTACTGTACTTATTTTTAAACGGTTTTGACTAATACGTAGGCTGATTCATGAGGCAGGGTAGTGTACATTATTTATTACTGCCACACCACATATGTCGTCGGGCCGCGCGAATCGGGGTGGGTCACTAGTTTAGTATAAAATGGTATAAAATGATGTTATTATAAAAATGTATCATTTTAAGTCATAAGGAAAAAAAGAGAGTTGTGTGAATATAGACAATGTTTCCCTCGATCAGTACGCGAATGGAATGAGACAGAAAATCGCAAGTACCCCGCGTCACGTGGTGTACAACCGCTTGTAAAAAATGTATATGTAGATGATGTATAAATGACCCTTCGGGACATGGATGAACAATGTACGCAAGTGCCATCGCTCCGTTCACGATTGGAGACACAATACGCTCTTTTGTACTGCACTGATAATGTAGGCGTACTTTTACGGCCATTACGCTGCCAGTTGATGCAGAAAGTAAATAGCCAGATCGGTAGTCGCAGTTTTAATAATGAATTTCAGAGTTACTGATCACATTTACTTATTATGTTAATTACGGGTACTTCTATGCTCTTGCGTACACTGAGAATTCGTATATGACTCCTGCTCTTTCCTTGATACCATCCTTTGTTGAATAATATCATTATCTTACTTGTTGCATATTTTTTAATACAGCTTTATATTCTATCAATGAAGAACTGAAAGCTTTTAAGTTTACGATATCAAAATAAGACTACAGACCACTCTCACTACATACTTTTCTCGGTGACCACTCCAGTGACTATTCGTAAGAAATTTCTGTCATGGCCTTGACGCACTTGCTAATCTACATTCCATAACATAGCGACTTCCTAGTAGTTTCTGTATGACTAATTGAAACTATTTTGTATTAATGTAGGATCTATACAGTATCTTATGCCAGCCGCGGTAGCCGAGCGGTTCTAGGCGCTCAGCCCGGAACCGCGCGACTGCTACGATCGCAGGTTTGAATCCTGCCTCGGGCATGGATGTGTTTGATGTCCTTAGGTTAGTTAGGTTTAAGTCGTTCTAAGTTCTAGGGGACTGGTGACCACAGCTGTTAAGTCCCATAGTGCTCAGAGCCATTTGAACCATTTGAATATCTTGTATTATGTGGGATCTATATAACACAGCAAACAATGCTACGTCTAGTTATATTCGGTTGAATGAATACTGCAAAGAAGCGAGAAGGAGGTAGTTGGCACGAACCAAGGTTAATTTTGAGCATTGAATTACTAAAGTTTATATTTTCTTGTATTGCGATCTGTGTAGCTTTTTTATATCCCCAGCCTCAGAATGAAAATAAGATAAAGCAATACTTACTAGGATACACTGCTCGAGGATACTATGCAGAATTTGTTGACTGTTTTAGTGTCAGGGCTTCAGAAATGAATTGGATCGATGATTAACGAAATGAAGACGTGATAGAACGAATAGGAGAGGAAACTAGTTATATGGACAACTAGGGACAGCCTAAGAAAGAACGAAGGAAGATTAGGGTTTAACGTCCCGCCGACGTCAACGACATTGTAGACGGAGCACAAGCTCGATTGTTTAAAGCGCGGGGAGAGAAATCGGCTGTGTCCTTACAGCGTGGGGAAAGAAACTCGGCGTGTTCTTTCAAAGGGATCGTCACGACATTTTCCCGGAGCGGCTTAGGGAAATCAAGGAAAGCCTAATCTGAATGGTCAGAAGCGGGTTTGAACCATCGTCCTCCCGAATGCGAGTCCACTGCACTAACCACTGTGCCACCTTTCTCGCCGGGACATCCTAGTGGCTGGACTGCTACAGCAGTCATGAAAAATCAACTCGACAATGAAAAAGGAGGAGTAGAGAGAAAACACTGTGAATAAATTTCCGAAGACGTTGAGTTTAGTAGACGCTTAGAGAACCACATAACCTGTGATAGTGACCTGACACAGCAGTTTCACGAGTTCTCCAGTTTTTCGTTACATGACTGCTGCTAACTTTACAGATTGTTTGTAAATCTCTGCCTTTAGGTTTTAAGCACACATGTCGTAAGACTGGACAGTGACGTCCACAAGTGAACTCGACCTCTTCTTCGGATCAACATGGTGGACGATTTGGCCGACTTCAAAACACTGCTTGACTGGATGTCAGACCATGGTTCGAGCCCGGCCGATGTGGCCGAGCGGTTCTAGGCGCTACAGTCTGGAACCGCGCGACCGCTACGGTCGCAGGTTCGAATCCTGCCTCGGGTATGGATGTGTGTGATGTCCTTATGTTAGTTAGGTTTAAGTAGTTCTAAGTTCTAGGGGACTGATGACCTCAGAAGTTAAGTCCCATAGTGCTCAGAGCCATTTGAACCATGGTTAGGGGGTATTACACCACTAAGTCCTCCTGTGGCATCCAGCTGGCTCTCTAGTTATTTTCGACTTCAAGTTCTATCTTCAACCACTCCAAATTTTCTCAGTGGACAATTTTCCCTGTTTTTCAGCCAATAAATCAGGTATTCTTCTATCTTTCTTTGAGTTTACACTCGAACGAACGCCATGTTATTATTCCGATTTTGATTTAATTCTTATTAAGTACTCGTAAATACTGAAACCTTTTGAAGCAAATTAATTTTCCTGCGAATGTGTAACACTTCTCAGCAGATTTTTCGGGACATATAACTATCAGCCCCACTTTAAGCTCTACGGAAGTCCATAGGCAATAGAAATCGTAGACCCTATGCCAAAATAAGTTTTCTCGTACGACCTTACCAAGAAGATACTTTATTAAACAAATAAAATGGAATAAAACAAACGTTAATAAATAATAACGGTCTTACAAAAGTTACAGAAATTAATATATAATATTCCAAAAGATTTTAAATAACTTTTTTATCTGCCGTTGTATTAAACAAAAGCTTTTCTCACATCTTTGAAAATAAAATCTTTCGTAATATCGACAGCGCTTCTGTTATCTAAGACGCCGTTTTCAGTGATCATATTAGAAAATAGTTAATGACAATTTTTGAGAAGCTTTAATTTCAAAATGCTCGGCTGACCAACAATGTCAATGACCATCAGAGATTCATAAACACCTAATGCTGCCAGAGTACAGGTTATTCCAAAATGATATTCACAACTATAATCAGGTGTATTTCAGAAATGGGGATATAGAGGTGTGGTTTTCAGCATAATGTTCACACATACCTAAAGTTCTATTTTCTTTTTTTCTTTTTTTTTTTCATATTAGTT
Source organism: Schistocerca americana (assembly GCF_021461395.2). Lineage (NCBI taxonomy): Eukaryota > Metazoa > Arthropoda > Insecta > Orthoptera > Acrididae > Schistocerca > Schistocerca americana. The sequence goes on along the minus strand of NC_060126.1, from coordinate 407,912,868 downwards.
ATTGACGAGAATGGCTATACTCCAGCAATTGTCGCATTGTGTGGAATGGTGGATAGAGGGCAAATCTGACATCTTAAGTTCAGCAGAACTTTCGGACACATTACAGCAGAAGCGCCCCATCATCATGTCCGACCATCAGACAGTGGTACACGAGGCTCCGGAAGTGTCATGAAGAGATCGAGTTCTGGACGTCCGAGCACAAGTGATGCAGAGGTGGAGCAGTTGTAAGAAGGCATTTATCCGGAGCCCAACCAGATCAATCCGCCAAGAGTCTCGACAGCTGCAGCTACCACCAACCGGTGCTACGCAAGGGACTGGAGCTTCATGGCTGAGATGCTGCTGCTGCATGCACTTTAACCTGATGGCAGACCAAAGTGTGAAAAACTTGCATCTGAGATTCTGCGTCGCATCGACGATGACCCAGACTATTTGCAAAAGTGATATTCAAGGACGGAGCTTCTTTTTGTGTTTGGCCGGCCGAAGTGGCCGTGCGGTTAAAGGCGCTGCAGTCTGGAACCGTAAGACCGCTACGGTCGCAGGTTCGAATCCTGCCTCGGGCATGGCTGTTTGTGATGTCCTTAGGTTAGTTAGGTTTAACTAGTTCTAAGTTCTAGGGGACTAATGACCTCAGCAGTTGAGTCCCATAGTGCTCAGAGCCACATATTTTTTTTTTTTTTTTTTGTGTTTGCTTGAAGGTAAACCGACACAATGTGAGGATCTAAGGCTCTGAGGACTTCCACCTTAACATGAAAAATGTGCGCGATAGTCCAAAGGTAAACGTGTGGTGTGGTCTGCTTCATGATCGTGTGGTGGCACCGTTGACTTTTTTTTACAGACGTCCCAGTAAACACGATTGTTCATCTGGACATGTAAAAGTTTTCATTCCCATAGGTCGAAGAACTGCATTCTGAAATCAAGCTACAGCAAGATGTAGCCCCTCCTGACTGGGCCTCTATGGTTAGGAAAACTTTGGATGACAGGTTTCCATATCGCTGGACTGGCGGAAGAGGGCCTATTTCCTGACTACCAAGGTTTCCAAACATACCCGATTAGACTAGTTTTTTTTTGGGGGGGGGGGGGAGGCTTTGTGAAGGATACTGTCTACCAGACCCCGATGAGGAACCTGCAGGAACTTCGAACTCGCATCAGAGCTGCAATTGCGCCCGTCAGTGAGGACGTACCAGGCAGGACGAGCGTGTATCTGCCACTTACATTTACATCTACATCTACATACATACACCGCAAACCACCGCACGAAACGTAGTGGAGCGTACTTTGTGCCACTACTAAGTCATTCCCTTTCCTGTTGCACTCGCACATAGAACTAGGGAAAAGCTACGGGCTACATGCGTCCATACAAGCCGTAATTTCTCTCCTTATCTTCCTGATTCTCCGCGAAATGTACATTGGCGGCAGCAGAATGGACAACCACCAGCTGTATGATGGAATGAAGACATTGGAAGTTCTTGCTACACCGGGAATAGAACCCGGATGTCCTGGTTCCTTATCTTTAGGCTACCAGGCACGACTTACGCCCAGATCCAAACTTTATATGTCGCCAACCATGTATCAACAATCTGGACTCGTACGTTCTTTGTGTATATTCCCGCGCAGGGAGACATATTAACTGAAAGTATCTTGCCTGATATTGGCGGATATATACGATATTGCAGCGTCTCTGTTGTTCATAAGTAGGGTACAATGTTCCTTCGGACATACATGATCAGTTTACCAACGTGCACGCGTTTTCATGGACTCGTGTAGCAAATCTTTATCTTCCCTTCTTTTAGTCACTGACAGTTCCATTTGTAATGTTAAAGACTGTAGAAATCCAGAATGAATTTTCACCGCCCAGCGGAGTGCGCACTGATTTGACATTTCGTGTCATAGCAGGACTGTGTGCCAGACCGGGACTCTAACTTGGCACCTTTCCCTTTTGCGAGCAAGTGCTCTAGTGAATGAGGTATCCAAGCGCGACTAATGACGTGCCTTCAGAGCTGCAGCTCCACCAGTACCTCAGTTTCTATCTTCCAAACCACACAGAAGAGAATTGGAGAAATGTTTCTAGAATGAATTTTCTCTCTTCAGAGGAGTCGAGAGAGCACATGGATGCGAAAGGCAAAGGCCGTAGGTCCAAGTCCCAACGCGGCACACTATTTTACTCTGCCAGCAAGTTTCCTATCTAGAAATCGTCAAAGAAGTTCTATAGTTTCATTGTTTCTTTTTGTAAGGATCTGTTAACTTTTGTACAGAGGCCCTAATAACGACTGGGCTCATAAGTCGATACTGAGCTAACGGATTATCCGGCAGTGATAAAAATATTGAGACTAATATTTCCAAGTTAAACCTTTATCTAAAAGAAAAAAGGAACTCAAAACCGGAGTGTTCGCTCATAGACAGACCCAAAGATCTACCTCCTCACCATTTCCTCTCCATACCGTCCATACTTCACAGAGTAATTACAAGAGGTCAATTCGACTTATCTGCCACCTCAGAAACGTCGCCATTATTTTGAAATGAACATTTGTAAGAAATCCCTCTCCGGCATACAGTTTTATATTGCTACAAACGTGCCTCGTAGCTTACTCTCTGCTAAAGAGCGGAAACATGTAGCCTGAAATATTTGAGAAAATGGTATTAAGGGCCGTTTTCAGCAAACAATTCAAGATTTCCTGAATCTTTACAGAAACGAATACACCACGTTCTTTGCCAAACTTAACTACAAACAGTAAAACAGGTTGTGGATGACGGTGTACTACAATTGTGGTGTTTAAAAGTATATCTCGAGACAGGAACAAGTGTCAAGCCAGGTAGCACACTAATTAGCGCAAAAAGAGAAAAAGGTAACATACTTACTAGAAGAGTAGCCTAAGCGGTGTTTAGTCTGGTTCAAGGTCAACGGGAAGTACCCTATAGATTTTGATGAGTGGGTTTATGAGTATCAAAACGTGTGACATAAATGGCCGTAACTTTGGACTGTATTGGCTTAGTTTACATTTTATTACACCGCCAAGAGATTATAGACCATAATGCCTGACATAAATTTCAACTTGATGCGTTTCCCCGTTCCTGAGAAGAAGCGTTTTTAGCAGTTGGACAGACAGACAGACAGAGACAGACGGAATGTCGGACAATAAAGTCACTCTATAAGGGTTCTGTTTTACCGGTTGAGGTACAGAAACCTCAATAGTAAGTACAGTGTTTATTATTTAAAAGGTAATAGCGATAATTCTCAATACATTTATCCTACTGTGAGACAACACGGCAAGTGCCTTCGTGGAAAAATATTTGCCGTTGCCTGCGGAACCATGACTGCATCCAGGAGCACCTCTTCACCCGAAGTAAATAGGTGGCCGCGAATATCTTTCTTCAGGGCTTCTGTAGAGTGGGTTATTTGGACTACGCTGCAGAAGTTTCGCTGGAAAGCCCTTACACATCCTCCATAAAGTCTCCATCTCTCTCTCTATGCGATTTCCATATCTCTGTTTCCCTGTAAAAAGACATTCGTGGCCACCGATTTACTTCAGACGATGAGGTGGGAAGCCTGGTCACAATCATGGCTACCTGGGCAACCGAAAACATCTTTTCGAGGAGACATTGACCGCTTTGTCTCGCTATATATGTTAACAGTTGCAGCGAGGACCTTTGAAATAATAAACAGTTTACTTACTGTCCTTACATTTGCCTCGTTTTCATTTGTTGCTCCATACACACTGGAAATAGAACGTGTCATCCAGTAGTAAACTTGTGATGCAGTTTAATTTGTATTCCGGATATTAAAAGACCAGAAGTATTAAGGAATTGAATAGAAAAAATAATAGCAATGTGTGTATAGATAGAATATTGAAGGTGGTAGGGAAATAATTGTAACTAACAGTTGAATCACATAACGGTAATATCATACACTGAAATTGCATAAATATCCTCAAACGATCTTTAGCAGCAAGCAACGTTACTTCTCTTCAGTTTTCCACTGGGTCACAGAAAGCAAATTCTCTTGGTCCCAGACGAGCACTATGAGACACAAGAGGAAGAAAGATTTTCTTTATAAAGTTCGCAGTTCGCTCTTCTTGTTGAGTTCTTATCGGAAGACAGGTGAAGACGAGGCAGTTATAGTTACCAACTATTTCTTTTCCGAACTCACAGTGGCACATCTCTCGACGTCTACGAAGACGCAAATGACTTGGAAGCTTATCACACGTCAGCGAATACCTATGAAGTTTAACACGCTTTTTCTGCTATAGTTTGTTTTGTGGAACGAAAATGTTAGTGGGCTCTTGTCCTGAACTGCAGTAAAATTGTCTCCGAACCGTCTTGACATGTTTCAGTCTTCTAGCGGGAGTCATTTAATGAGTGATTTAATAAAGTTACAAAACTCAGCGGGAGATAATGTGCTCTTACGTCTACTTCAGAACTGTATCTGACTCTACGGCGTAGATGACGGACGGCGGCAACGCGGGTGGCGTTGGTTCACAGCGCACGCGTGTACGCAGCGCGAGAAAGCTGCGAGTTTTCGCGCGCGAATTTAGGCGTCGGGAGAAATTTTTGACAGCGCCGATTGCGGTGGCGACGACGACGCTAGACGGCGGTGGGGAACGTGAAAGGGAGAGGAAAGAGGGGGGGAGGGAGGGAGGAGACAGGGCACAACGCTGCGTGTAGGAGTAAGGAGAGTGGGGGCTCACATATAAAGCGAGGGGGCGGCGAGCCCACGCAAATAGCCTCACCGTCATTCAGTGCCGCGACACGCTCTCAGACGCCATGGGGATCTACCGCGCATTGACGGTAAGTGCCACAATCGTATCGTCGCTGGAGGCTGTGGTACACGCGTTCGTAGTTGTAACAGACGAAATCGCGACCTCATCGTCACGTCATTCAACGCTGTCGTTACAATATTACCTTCTTCATTTGTTCGCACCAAACTATCGCTCAGAATCTCCTCCGTTCTTCATTCTGTTAACTTCACAGCTAGTTATTTGTTTCACTGTTGCTGCATGCAAGGTCACCAGTTATGCATATTTCCTTCATTTCTGTTATCTCCTGCTTCTACGCCAGTGGTTTCCAACCTGCGGGTAATTACCCTCTGAGGAGTAAAATAAAATTTTATGTGGAATGAAAATCAAACTATCCGATTCTGTGTCAGTCACGAAACTAAATTTTTTTCAAAAGATTATTACTATTATCACAATTTTGTAAGACTCTAATATTGATAATATAAGTTATCAATAATTGCTTTTTCCCAGTTAGTAGCTTAATGCGGCGGAAAGTCACAGGTTCCTCACATAACCCACCTACTACATACATATGTTGTGCTTTGTACCGACATCGCTGATGATAAAAGTAAGACATATATGCAACAAATGCTCAAAAAGATATCTTCTCCAAGTTGTAGATAGTACCTGCAGTAGTCCAGAAATTGCTTCATTACGAGCTTCGAAACAGCTAAATGGATTAACTGCTAACACGACACAGCAGTAACTACATAAGGACTGTACACAATTTTATTATTATTTTAGAGTGTTTAGACACAAACCACAAACAGCCCGAAGTCGTTCGATTTCTGCCAGTTCAGAAATAAGGAGTGCAGCAGTGAAGTGATTTACGAATAGTATGCATAGTGCACACATGTGAAATTGTTTGGTTTTAAATGGGGTTACAGTGTGTTGGTCAAGCAAGTGTCGCAATTGGGAGGAGTAATGCAGAGGAAGCATGTTGTGTAATAAGTGTGTACCGTCTCAATGGATAGTTAGTTATCTTTCCCGAGAAGGAGTTGTGGGCAGCACTTGCGATGCCCCACGAATTCCTTCGTCATTCATTGTAACACACACACGTACACTCACACGCATACATACACACATGCATGTGCACCAACAAACTAAACATCATTCATATCTCACCACTTTAAAAATAAAAGTGTTCCAACAAAAGTCTTTCGTTCTACAGTTTAGCTATGTGCGAAAGTTGCTAAAAATGTGGTGATGGGAGGGGGGGGGGGGGCAGCAGATGGCAGGGGGAGCTAATGTCTGATTGCTCTCAGGGGTAATGGTCTAACAAAGTATCTACCCTCTTCAACCCTCCGTAAAGTGCTTGTCAGGCGATACTTTTCATTGTTGTACTACGTGTCCTGTTTATCTTGACCACCTCAAATCATTTTTTGTACAGAAGCAAAGTATCAAACGTATCGAACAAATGTTATTTAGCTGCCAGGAAGACATCAAACAGTGTGACTGCCATTTTTGTATCTCTGTCCATTACGGAGATATGAAGAGCAATACGTCTATTTTTAAAAACCACCCTATACTGTTTATTCAACAGTCCACTACTTCTCGTCAAGAACTGTTCAGAAACGTCTCACACTGTACCATTTAAATCTGCGCCAGTGCTCCGCAAGCCACCTGACGGTGTTCAGTGGAGTTTACTTCTGGTACCACCATCCCTAATAAACTCGCAAATGACGCTTGGAAGGACTGACTATCGATAAGCCTCTCTATTAGCTCTAATTTCTCTAATTTTCTCGTCGTGGTCGTTTCGCGAGATGTATGTGGGAGGACATGAAATGTTGTCCGACTCTTTGCGGCAAGTACTCTTTAGAAATTTTAGTAGTAAACCTCTCCAAAATGCATAACGCCTCTCATGTTGCGTCTGCCACTGTGTCTGTTGAGTATGACGTTATTAAAAACTTATCACAAAACTGACTGACTCTCCTATACTAGCAGACAGTGCCGATATCCGGGATAACGTAAGTCGCTCATTTGCTGGAGCTGACAGTAAATAAATAGAAACGCAAGGAAAGTGCATGCCGGTCAACACTAAACCGTCTTCAGTTGAAGGTTTATGTGAGTACTTTGTACACCAATGAAGAGAAGGTAGAAATTTACTCATATACGGTGAATGTAAGTTAACAGAGCAGTAATTGCAATATTATTTTCTTATTTACAATATAGCTACGTGTAGCAAAGTACCGCAGCACTTTTAAAAGATATCGTACTCAGGTACTTGCACTGTGTGGTACTACAGGAAATTCAAAGTCAGTTTTGTGTTACGTATTTAATAACGTCATCTTTACGCGAACGGTACGCTGTGGTACGTTTCGAACAACTTTTAAGAATTGGATTACCGAAGAAAGTATAGGATGCTGCTTTTAAACAAGACGTATTGCAGTTAATGTCTTCGTAACGAACGAAATTAAGGAATCATACTGATTATATTACCCTGATAGTTAAACAACATTTGCTCGTTTTTTTTTTGGTTGTTTTTTTTTCTGGAAAAAAGTGGTCAACTTAATTGGAATACTGTATATTACTTTTTGTTCACTTTGCATTCAGAAACAAAGCACGTCAATAAAGACTCTGGGCCTCCTGCTGTAAAAACACTATGTATTCATCGAGATGCGAAATTCCTTATGAGACTGACGTTCGCAGGTCATGGTTATTTTTCGAGGTAACCGCAAGTGCATTTTCAGGTAGCTAGTACAAGTCAGAATTATGAGTGCGAAAGTTTGGCGAATGGAAGGCTCACAGGATCTCAAGTGAAACACGTTATACTGATTACGGCGATTGCTCCAAGTGAGATAAGTGTCGACGGAACGTAGGAAGTGGAAGTGCAATGAAAGGAAACAAGTTAATTAAAGAATACAGGGGAAGGTAATATAACGAGGCTCTATGAATGAACGGAAGTGTAGTGGCTGAAGTATAGCGGCGATGAACAATCGCGCATGTCAAGATTCAGCTAGTTTCACGCGAAATATTGCGGAGTGAAACAACCGGAATGGAAGTAGTGTCGTAAAGATAGTAAAAAGTGAAAAGTGTGAGTGTAACTGAAATATTGATAGGCTGAAAATGTTATCTAACAAACAGTGACTTTAACTGGAAGACCTTCTTACTAATTACTAACCGTAACCATTACCATTACACTAGCTATCAAATTTTGACATAAATATGTCGAGAGAACTCTATCAAAAGATCGAAACAGGGACGTACGATTCGTAACTGGCACATTGTCACAGTTCTTAATCTCTTCTTGTTCTCATGTATGTAATTGCATTGAGTAACTAGTCCGTCGGTTCTTGGTAAAATACATTATGAATGAAACACGCCCAGCACTAGTGTAATATTCTACAATTGTACGAGGGTAATCCCAAAAGTAAGGTCTCCTATTTTTTATAAGTACATAGACCTGTTTATTCCTACAATGGTTTGCATCAGTTTACAGCTTGAACATTTAGCTATTTTTCTACATAATTATCATTTCTGTCGATGCATTTTTGTAGTCGCTGTCGCAGTCTCAGCTCGCCGCTATGCTGTTCAGAAAGTTATGAACCTCTTCTTTCAGCTCGTGGTCGGAGCTGAATCGCTTTCCGGCCAAGTGTTCTTTTAACCTAGGGAACAGGTGATAGTCACTGGGCGCCAAGTCAGGACTGTAGGGTGGGTGGGTGATTATGTTCCACTGAAACTGTTGCAGGAGAGCAACGGGTTGCTGAGCGATATGTGGGCGAGCCTTGTTATGGAGAATGTGTACGCCCTTCCTCAGCATGCCTCTTCTCCGGTTCTGAATTGCGCGTTTGAGTTTTTTCAGTCTCACAGTACCTGTCAGCGTTAACTGTGGTCCCAGTAGGCATAAAGTCGACCAACAATACCCCTTTCCGATCCCAAAAAACGGTTGTCATGACTTTACCGGCTGACTCTGTTTGCTTGAATTTCCGCGGCTTCGGCGAAGAAGGACGCCGCCACTGACGTCATTGTTGCTTGCTCTCAGATGTAAAGTGGTATGCCCAAGTTTCGTCACCCGTGACAGTTGAGTCCAGAAAGTAGTTCTGTTCGGCTGCAAGGCGGTGAAGAAATGCTCAGGAAGCATCAACTCGTTGCCGCATGTGGTCCTCAGTCAGCGTGCACGGCACCCATCTTGCGAACACCTTCCGGTAGTTCAATGTTTCCGTTAAAATTCTGTGAGGGGTGCTTCGGGAAACCTCAGGAACCAACGTGCAGAGATCATTCAGGGTGATCCGCCGATATTCATGCATGCATTGTGTCCTCAGAAACTGACGGTCTCCCGATGCTTTGTTCGTCGTGAATTTCGGTCCGATCAGCTGCAAACTCTCTACACTATTTACGAGCATTTTTGACATACATGCACGACTCACGGTACACTTCCGTCGACTGGCGTTCAAAGACCGAATAACTGCGAGCAATTCGCACTTGGCGCGAACATCCAACGGGAGCTCCATTCTCAACGGCTGCCAAGCCAAGACTGAGCGCCTCAGCGCGGTGTGCGCATGTTTACACACAGCGCGTGAAGCACTCTTCATAACAGTGTGACCAACTGCCATACAAACAGAGTTCTGTACTTATAAAAAAATAGGAAACCTTACTTTTGGAATTATCCTCGTAGAATATTTGTTTCATTTATAACATGTATGAAACAAGCAAGTAGTTACGGAGGGCTTATTTAAATTTGCAACCGCCAAATGAACATTTTAAGTGTAGAGGTAGGAGGGGGAGTATTACTCTGTCACTAATATAATTTTATGTTTACGGTGCCTATGGTCGTGAAACGGCAGGAGAGGGAGGGGGAGGACGGACTTAAGTAAATTCGTAGACATTATATTCAAAACCAGTTCTTGCAATTTTCTAAGTAGGTTTTCGTGATATATTGGAAACTATTCCTCACTTGTTCACCAAGTTTTCGAAACTTCGTGCTGGTCTTTCTTTGGGGTATGTTCGATAATATTCATAAGTTCGTATTGACAGGAGTTCCACACACTTGGGTAGTATTTCAGTACAGACTGTATAAGTGTTTTGTTTTAGTGTGCGAACTTCTTTAGAGATTACCTTCAGTCCTGTAGTTTCCTGACACCTTTTAGCTATAACTGTACTTAATTACACTGATCAGGCAGAACAGTTTGACCAACTACCTAATAGCTGGAATGTCCACCTTTGGCACGGATAACATTATCGACGCGTCGCAGCATGGAAGCAAGAGACCTTTGTACGCCTCTGGAGGGCTCTGGCACCGTATCTACACACACAAGTCACCTAATTCCCGTACATTCCGGGTAGGGGAGTGACTCTGACGCCACGTTCAGTCACATTCCAGATGTGTTCGATCGCTTCAGATGAGACTTGTTGGCGGGCCAGCACATCGATTAGAACTCGCCACTGTGTTTCTCGAACAACTCCATCACCTGGCCATGTGAAATGGAGCATTATCTTGTTGAAAAATGCCACTGCTGTCGGAAAACATGATCGTCATGAAGGGGTGTACATGGTCTTCAACCAGTGTACGATACACCAAGGCAGCCATGGTGCCTTGCCTAGCTCCAATCGATCCATGGGTGCCCACGTGAATGTTCCACAGAGCATAATGGGGCTGCCGTCAGCTTATCTCCGTCCAGCAGTGTCAAGGAGCTGCTCCCCTGGAAGACGACGGATTCTCGTCCTCCCATCGGCATGATGAAGAAGGTATCGGGTTCATCAGACCATGAAACGTTCTCCAACTGCACCAACTACCAATACCGATGGTCACGCTGCCATTTCAGTCGTAGTTGCCGATGTCGTGGTGTTAACATTCGCGCATGCATAGATCTTCGGCTGCGGAGCATTGAAGTCTGATGCTAGTTTCGCCGTCCATCCCGTTTTACCACTCTGTCCAGCCAACGACTTCCGACGCCTGTAATGAGGGGTTGAGAGGTGACTGCCCAAACCCACGACGTCTAGAACGTCACGTGTTGAACATACCACAGCACTCCTCGAACATCCGACAAGTCGTGCAGTTTCCGAAATGCTCGTGCCAAGCCTCCACGCTGTCACAAATGGTTCAAATGGCTCTGAGCACTATGGGACTTAACTTCTGAGGTCATCAGTCCCCTAGAACTTAGAACTACTTAAACCTAATTAACCTAAGGACATCACACACGTCCATGCCCGAGGCAGGATTTGAACTTGCGACCGTAGCGGTGGCGCGGTTCCAGACTGTAGCGCCTAGAACCGCTAGGCCACTCCGGCCGGCCCAGGCTGTCACAGTCTGTCGTCTGTCCAACTCAGCTAAATCGCGCGTCTTTACCATTCTACACACGACCAGCGCGCTAACTGGTACTACATGCACCGCGTGTGTGTCTGACTACCAGTCAGCCTCACAAGGTGACTCTCCTATAGCGTGGACAGGTTTATATCGATAGTAGGACGGTAGTCATCATGTTATGGCTGAGCAATGTGTCTCTCTGTACTTTGTTAATCACAGGTATTAAGAATGAGATGACTCATTAACCGTGCAGTTATAAGTTATTGCACATAAAATTTGGAGAAATAAAAATTTTACGGTATTTATGCTAGGACTCAGCCACCAATTATCGTACCGAATTTATGTTTTGTTCAGATATTTCTGAAAACTAACACAAAATTTTAAAAGGCAACATTTACTCATAAATGAGAATATCATTTGCTGAGATTCTGACGTCACAACTTATATTATCTGTTAAGCCAGCGACATACACTGAAGCGCCAAAGAAACTGATATATGGGTATTCAAATACAGAGGTATGTCAACAGGCAGAATACTGCACTGCCGTCGGCAACGCCTATATAAGACAACAAGTGTCTGGCGCAGTTGTTAGGTCGGTTAATGCTGCTACAATGGCAGCTTATGAAGATTTAAGTGCGTTTGTATGTGGTGTTACAGTCGTCTCACGATCGATAGGACACAACCTCTCCGAGGTAGCGATGAAGTGGCGATTTTCGCGTACGACCATTTCACGAGTGTACCGCCATTATCAGGAATCCGGTAAAACATCAAATGTCCGACATCACTGCGGCCGGAAGAAGATCGTGCAAAATCGGGACCAACGATGACTGAAGAGAATCGTTCAACGTGACAGACGTGCAATCCTTTCGCAAATTGCTCCAGATTTCAAAGCTGAGCCATCAACAAGTGTCAGTGTGCGAACCATTCAACTATACATCATCAATATAGGCTTTCGGAGCCAAAGGACCGCTCGTGTACCCTTGATGACTGCACGACACAATGCCTCACGCCTCGGCTGGACCCGTCAACACAGACATTGAATTGTTATTAACTGTAAACATGTTGCCTGGTCGGACGAGTCTCGTTTCAAATTATATTGAACGGAAGGGCGTGTACGGGTATGGAGACAACCTCATGAATCCATGGACCCTGCATGTCAGCAGAGGACTGTCCAAGCTGGTTGAGGCTCTGTAACGATGTGTGTCGTGTGCAATTGGAGTGATATGGGGCTCCTGATACGTCTAGATCCGACTCTGACGGGTGACACGTACGTAAGCATCCTGTCTGATCACCTGCATCCATTAATATCCATTGTACATCCCGATGGACTTGGGCAATTCCATCAGGACAATGCGACACCCCACACGTCCAGAATTGCTACAGAGTGGTTCCAGGCACATTTTTCTGACTTTAAACACTTCCGCTGCCCACCAAACCCCCAGACATGAGCATTATTGAGCAAATCTTGGATGCTTTGAAACGCGATATCTTACGGATTTATGGATAGCCCTGCAGGATTCATGGTGTCAGCCCTCCAGCGCTACTTCAGACACTATTCGAATCCATGCCACGTCGTGTAGCGGCACTTCTGCGTGATCACGTGGGCACTATACGATATTAGGCACGTGTAGCATTTTTCTTTGGCTCTTAAGTATATATATATATATATATATATATATATATATATATATATATATATATATATATATATATGGGAATTCACCTGGGGACATTTACATGCAATCTGGTGATTAGGAATGGAGAGCATATTATAAGTCGAATATTGCTGATGAAACTTTCTCCAGCAATCGGAATTCGAGCCATCTGCCTCTGTTTTAAGTGCTACCACAATAACGTGTGTTATCGTTCTCATCTAGAGACACGGCTACAAGGTGAGCAAGATACATCCAAATCAACTGATAATGTTGAGGCAACAACATAATCATTCACTTCTCAACAGATTTAAGAAGAAATTTGCTTCAATACAGAGGTAGCAGGTATCGATATACAATGATGGGATCCCCATCAGTGTTTTTATGCTGCAACGGAATCGTAAGATGTATGGGGATGACCGTCCTTGCAACCTAAAGTGAAGTGACAAAGTAAACTTACTTATGGAAACAGATATGAGACTAGCATTCACTGAAGCAGCCTAAGGAAATGTGATTCATCCACGAAAGAAATAGCTTACAAAACCCTTGTTCGACAGGGTCATGAATACTGTTGGTCAGTATGGGATGCTAGCCAGGTAGGGTTAATACGAGGGTTAGAGGCCGTCAAAAGAAGAGTGCAGCGTTTCGCCGCGGGTTCGTCTAGCAAGTGCGAGAGCGTCAAGAAGGTGCTCAAGAAACTCCAGTGGCAGAGGCTGCAGGAGAGATGTTGTGCTTCAGGGACAGGTTTAACGTTATTATTTTCAAGAGCCTACGTTCTTAGAATAGCCCGGGAACGTATCCCTTCCCCCCATGTTCATCTCGCGAAATGACCAAGACTGGAAAATCAGAGTAGTCCCACTTGATACAGAGGCTTACCGGTTGTTGGTTTTCCACCATTCTATTCAATTAGGGAAGTACAGAAATACCCTCCGTCACGAACCGAGCGGTAGCTTGTGGAGCATGAATCCAGATTCAGATGCAGGTGCAGACACGATGTCTACCTCAGTGTATCAGGGACTGAAATGGAGCCAGAGTAGGGCGCTATTAGAAATCAGAACTTCTAACACGTTTATGTCAGCCTAGAGAAAGGAGACGGCCACGGCCTTCATTAAGATACAGACACGCCTGGTCTAACGATGGGTATCTTGTTAATTCGAAAGTAGGAAAACGGAAATCTTCTCTACCGAGGAGTTACACTAAACAAACACCTTTCGCCTCTTTCTCTGCTGAATCTTGGCACAGGTAAATACTGGAAGTGAAGGACAACCTGTAAAATAGAATGAATGTCTATTATTTCTTGACTACTAGAACCAACGCCCCAATTTATTTGTTGCCGGTCGCCAGAGATCTTCCCAATTTATCAGAATATTAACTGGAAATTATTTTAATAGTTTATTAATTTTGTACATCCATTCCCGAGGAGATAGCAGAATTAATTATTTTCAGTCGCGTACATCCATTCTCGAGGATACACCAGATCAACTATTTTCAGTCGCCTTAGGTGAAATATTTCAGTGTGTTTCCTACTTACCTATCAGAAGTATCAGATACGTCATAAATCATTTTATACACGGATTGGTTCAAATGGCACTAAGCACTACGGGACTTAATATCTGAGGTCATCAGTCCCTTGGAACTTAGAACTACTTAAATCTAACCAACCTAAGGACATCACACACATCCATGCCCGAGGCAGGATTCGAACCTGCGACCGCAGCGGTCGCGCGGTTCCAAACTGTAGTGCCTAGAACCGTTCGGCCACCCAGGCCGGCATACACGGATTTACTAGTTACATTATTGTAGATCGCTTTTAAAATGATGAAACAGTTGTAAATAATTATTGTGACTAAATAAAAGAACGCGACCATATTGACAGCAATATCGTAAGTTCTATAATCAATTGGTATCTGAAGCAATCAGTATCAAAACCAAATATGACTGGGCCACGTTCAACACGGTGATCACTGGTAATGAAACGGTGAATTTCAAAGAAAAGTGTTATTCTTCTTGAGACAGGCAACTGTTACGAAAAAACTACCGAAAGCTGCGACGGAGCTTTTATGCGCCTTCATCCCAGGGCATTGATGAACCACCTACCAATAATTTATTAAAGATAGAACAACGGCGCAGGAAGTCGGGCAAGTCCTTTTCAAAGCAACCATCCAAGCATTCGCGTTATGTGATGTAGGGAAACTCCTGAAAACCTAAATCTATATTGCCAACTGAAGATGTTGCTCGCGTTCCTCCCCAATGAGACTGTGCCCCGCCTCGCTCGATCAGAACTGTGAAACCACAGTTTCCTGCAACAGCCTGCACTACGTCAAACAGGGACTGTCTCTCGCATCGGTCATCCGCAGTATCACGTGCCTTATCCGTCTTCAAAGCGACTGTCATTCCGTTGGCCAATAAAAAGTCCGACAGTCTACACACGTGACACGCCAACCTTTCCTATTTGGCGTGGCGAGAGGAGTACTTCTTCTCTCTACGAGATGGAAACTGTTTCTAATTCATTTGCTCATTACATTTTTAACTGATATCTGAAAGAGCCGGTCGGGAGCTCAGAAAACAAATGACGTTGAATGGGGAGCCACAATGCTTATCCTCGTTTTGTAGATTGGATGGAAAGTGAAGTATCTGGAATAATGGGTGAAGTAAAAAGACAAGAGTATGTCTCTCTCTCTTTGTGTGTTTTCTGTGTGTGTGTGTGTGTGTGTGTGTGTGTGTGTGTGTGTGTGAGTGCGTATGTTTTATCCAGAATAGTTCTGGAGCGTCTGGGCCAGTTCTAACAAAACTTGGTGCTTATACGAGTTAGTATTTGTTAATATCTACTATTGAGATACGATACCCTAGCACCCTTACAGATGGTGTAAAGAAACTGCACCTTTTAAATAATAAAACATGACCTATATAAGGAATCTGATTACCCTTGTTACTCATGAACGAAAAAAAGTAAATTAGGTAATTCAGTACAATTATTATATAGATGCGATAAATTACTTTAACGGGGGCCAAATGAACAATTACAGTCAATATAATTCCAGTAAACCTGCAAAAGTAAAAACACATTACTGTAGGGACCTACATAGACATTGCGCATCTGCTAGATGCCCACGAAATACGTAATTTTGTTTTGAAGCTGACAGCCAATGAGAGAATAGGTACAGTTTTCAAGCAGTAATGGCGGACAGCATCAGCTGGTAATATACGCAGTTTTACGGTAGCTAATTTTACTACACAAAAAATAAAATATATACTCCCTCCAAAAGCAGTTACCAACAAGACGAAATAATGGAAAGAATATTTATTGGGACTAAACAAAATTGAGTATCGTGACAGTATTTTTAAAATAGTTAATTTAACTGAAATTGTCCTTAATTTTGAAATGAGAGAGAGCGTAATAATTTTCTTTTAATATCTTAACTGTTGCTGCAGGCAGTGCGATTACGTCAGCGGTGGTCCGCGCGGACGATGTGTGAAGTGAATCCTGGTTTGTGGCGTGAAGTAATGATGGATCCTCCTGTTTCATTAATATTCCAGTTACGGCGGTGGTCCACGTCTCCGTTGCAGTCGAATCAGCTGGCAGCACTGGCGCGATAATAATAGTTCCAGTATGTGCGTTGTCGTTACGCGCGCGACGTTTTATTATTAAAAGTTTATTAATCGCGCGGTGCGGGTAGGTCGGAATTATGCAATGTCTTTAATATTTACGATATATATCCGGTTAATGCCAACACTTCGCACAGTTCTTTCACCGTGTTGCCACAGGAAAACAGTCACATGTGTTCATCACTATAACAGTCCGTTAAACATCAGTTCAATTTACGTCGTTATCTTTAAGACAGTTTGGACGAGATTGTAAATGTTTCTTTATCAAATCACAGCACTGTTCTTTTACTTAACATTTTGGTTTGTTCCACTTTCACAGTTAGTGTCTCCACACGATAATGGTGTCTGATTCATGGCTAATTGTCAGAAGTTCACATAGTTTGTAAAATCGTCACGGCAAACAATCGGTATACTTTTCAGGTTTTACTGTTCACTTAATAATGCACGATCTCCTATTAACACAGCGGACGCACTGTAATTATTCCTCCGTGTAGCACCGTCTTTCACGCCGAACTTCTGCAAGGTTTTTCACCTGCGAACCGACCACGATACCACCACAACTCGCACGCTCTCTATCGATAGTCGTTCGCTCTCTCTCTGACACAGTACTTCTCCTAGCCTAACCAAAGATTTACAAAGCATATAAAACCAGAACATTCATATTCGTACAATACAAAATATAAAACAGTTGCAAAATGAATGAAGAAACAATGTGACGTATTAACAAATAAAGAATAGTTGAAATAAATGATACATACTTACTATGACAAGGTAATGCACAAATGAAAAAAAATACTATCATTTTGGCGGAAAGCAATGTCTTTACAATGGGTTGGAGATACGATGGAATGGCACGTAAAAGTAATTGAAATAGACCAGTAAGTTGTTTAAAAATATTCATCCGGTTTTACTAGACTATGTCTTCACAAGAGTATATCTTTTGCATGAACTGAACTCTAACTTTTGGGTAAGATTGAAAGGCTTTTGTTTTCAAAAGATGTATTCGATTTTACAAGGCTATATCTTTTACATGAAGGCTCATACACCCTTGAGGCGCTTTTTACAATTATATTTAGGATCAAAGTTTTCATTTACCTTAAAAAATGTTCATTGTGCCTTTCACCGGACGCAAGACTAATATTCAAACGATAGTCAGTGTCGTGCCATACATTTGCCAGCATGTCCGGGGTTAATGCATTCGTTTCTCTTAGTATTCGATGTCGCAGTTTATCAAAAGTCGTTTGAAGCGTCCTACATCAACATCCACATACATACTCCGCAAGTTATGCGGAGCGTACCTTGCACCATTATTAGTCAGTTCCTTTCCTGTTCCAATCGCAACGGGAGCTAGGGAAAAATGACTATCGATATATCTCCGTATGAGTCCTAATTTCTCGTATCTTATGTTCGTGGTCCTTACGCACAATGTACAATGGCGGCAGTAGAATCGTCCTGAAGTCAGCGTCCGATGCGTGTTCTCTAGATTTTCTCAACAGTGCATTGCGAAAAGAACGTCGTCTTCCACCCGTCTCCTTTTCTTAAAATTCTCCCTATAAACCAAAGTCTCCCTTTCACCTTCCCTGCTACCGTCCTTAGGTGCTCATCCCATTCCATAACACTTTGCAACGTCACGCGTCGATACGAGGGGTTTTCGGAAAGTAAGGAACGATCGGTCGCGAAATGGACACCACAGTGAAAATGGAAACTGTTTTCTTTGCACATTTAGCTACACTTTCCACATACTTCTCTACATAGTCGCCGTTCCGACTTAGACATTTGTCGGAGCGTTATATCCAATTTCCAACACCATCGTCATAGAAGGCAGCGCCCTGTACTTTCCGATAATTCTCTTTGCTGCTCACAAGTGTTGTCTTCGTATCCAGCGTTTCATGTGAACAGAGACGATATTCAAGACGAGACAATTAGGGCTGTGTTGTGGGCTATCGAACACTTCACATCGAAAAGGCTGCAGGAGCGTCTTCACTGCCCCTGCAGAGTGCGGCTGAGAATTGCCATGAAGAAGGAAAAGTGTGTGCGTGGCAGTTGTGTTAGGTGGGCTGCATTCATTAAGGCGAAGCCTCTCAGCGGGCCCTCCTACTTGGCGGGAGACATCGTTGTTCTACTCGCGTTTACTCGCTCACAGTGCCCTCACAACTGAAAATTGCGTCCTGATGCGATCGACGGGTATACTAGAGACACTGCCCAAAACATCTGTGAAGAGCCTCGTCGGATTTTCACTGTGGTTCCTCACTTTCCGAATAGCCCTCGTATTTCATCGAAGTGACTATGTCAAGTAACGCACTACTAATGCTGCATTCGAACGTTACATAATTCTATCAGCTAATCATCTGCATTACCTTACATTTTCATCTACACGTAGAACAAGCTGCCATTCTCACACCAAGTATAAATTCTGTGCACGTCATCTCGTATCCTGCTACAGTCATTTAACGTCAACACCTTCCCATATACCACAGCGTCGTCAGAAAATAGCCAGAGATTGCTGCTCGCCCTGTCCGTCAAATTATTTGTGTCACATTTCCCTGGGGCGCCCCTTGTCTCTGATGAAAACTCACCGTCGAGGACAACGTACTGAGTTCTATTACTTACTAAGTCTTCGAGCCACTCGCACGCCTGGGAACCTAAACCATATGCTCGGACCTTCGTTAACAGCCTGCAGTGGGGTACCCAGTCAAACGTTTTTCGGGAATCCATGACTATGGAATCTACGGTTGCCCGTCGTCCTTGGTTTGCGGGATGTTGTGTTCGAACTGAAAATATATTCAAGGGTTAGGAACATAAACGTAGTCTCTCACAAACGCTCACATACCGTAAGACCAGGCGACCTTGCTGCCCAGTGGTACAGTGCCTGATCGCTATGCCCCTTACGGTTGATTCGCCGTTGAAGCCGCTTATTATTACTAAATGCTCTTTCGTGTAATTGTCACTGTGATGATGCAGCGTCCTGTTGAAAATATTATTTCCGGCATATTGTCGCAACAGTGGAAGAAATGAGATCGCCAACGTATCCAGTATGTCATGCCTGTAACAAAGCGAAATAACTTCTCCTGGGAGGCCTCTACGAGCAATAACGTGAACCGGTGACTTCCAACTGGCGCCAAGGTGATCTTTTAGCTTTGATACGCAATGTAGAAAATATAATCTTGCGGAATCGAGTGAATCTATTCGTAACACCTCGTTTATCAGGGTTGAATACATAGTTTTCGGTACTCCACCGTTGTTTGGTGACACCCTCAATAACATCAGACCCCTAGCAGAGTATTTGACGGTAGCAAGGGATGACATGGAAACGTAACTCTGGAACGCTTGGAGCAATTGTAACCAAACGTGGCACACACATGAGTTTCTGTCTGTAAAACTAAGTACCGTGGGACTATCATAACCCAGACCCAGCTTTGGATGAGGGTGTAGATAGTAGGAGAGAAGAAGGTGCCATGTGAGCATAATTTTGAACGCCTGCAGACATTTAACTAAACTTATTACACATACATCTTTGATGTAGAGAGATGTACTGTGAGGCTCAAACACCACTAGTGCCGCTACCTGTGAGATTAAGAAGGGGGTGACATAGTAAAATAATTTTAAAAAACGACATTAGCTTCGAATGTATGGTTTTCTCGAATTCACGGTTTTCTGTTTTGATAGGGTGAATAGTGACAGTCCAAGTTACGTTAAACATCAGGTAGTGTGAGCATGGTTGGATAGGGCGTGAAATGTAATATTAATAGAGACACACTGATAATCGTAATTTCTACAATGAATTTAAAACCGTGTAAATGAACAGATTTCATTCTTTTCCAAATCCAGTAAAAGCAACTAGGAAGAAACAAGCAATAAATAAGTAAGCATAAGATATGGGATAGTGAAGAAGGCAAATCACAAATTATGTCGTTCGACATGCTACTATGCAGAACACAAAATAGTGATGGTGTGAATAGCAATAGTCAGTGACGTCATTAGAGGGCAAATCCTAGAACGATTTATTTTATTTCATTTCTTCTTACATTGCATAATGTATCCGTAATGTTAACTCGGTTATAAGCAAAACATGTTACCCTGGTTGATTTCACAGTTTTATTATTACCTCTTAGCATACGTTTAGGGGAAAATGCCCACAAAGTCTCCATTTGGATGCTATGACGTCGTTCTGGAGTTCACTACATCTCAGTACGATCGTTTTCAATTGACCGGGACAGCGTATCACAGTGCTGATCAGGTACTTACTGGTAATTTGTTGTGTTCTTACAGGTGACTGTCCTGGGCCTCGTAATTTGTGCCAGCCTAGCATCAGCTGGACATCTCGTCGCCTACGCACCCACCTACGTGAAGCCCGCCAACTATGTGAGTATTCCTTACAAGACACTGTGGTCTAAATGTAACCAGGGGCATTTTGTGCCACATAAAGAACCTTGTGAAGCTGCCAGGCGGTGTAATTGTGATACATTCGCAATGGAAGAACACATGTTGGAAAGACTCGTCACCAAAGATATTAAAACCTCTTCATTCTCACCGAGAACTCCGTTGTATAGAGACCGGAACACACAGATAATTAGGGGCGCGTGGCATTCCAGCCCGTAATTCCCTTCACTACACGGACGTACGAATACTCCACGTCAGGAGAGGAAGAGACAAAATCTGTCCACTGACCATTCTTTGCACAGTGCTGGAATGGGCTCTCAAAATATACGGAGTAACAGGCACTCATCCCCAGAGGTATACTATGAAACCAGCAGGATTAGCTAAAAGATGAGCGGAGGAATGAAATTCATTTCGAAAATGTACTGTCCCCTCATAGACTTGTTGCAAATTTTATAAATGAAAAGTATACAAATACCGTATTTTACAGACTATAAGATACACTTTTTTTCAAATGGCCTCCAAAATGCAGGTGCGTCGTACATTTGAAATTAAAATAGAAATGTCCAGTGTTTGATTTAAAATTCCGGTCAGTTTTAAAAATGGCCATATATTCGTTGTCCCGGGAAACCTAGCTCTATATGGCAACATCGGATTCAACTGGCAGCAGCACTGCACCTATGTGACGAACATTGTGTGGATTCATAAGCTTACTACCATTGTCTCATTCCCACCCTGCCATCACAAGCACAGGAAACTGACTAGCTTATGACGCGTCATTGCGGTGTACGGTTCCAGTGAACTTTAAGTTGATCGAAGCAGACGAAATGAACTGAAATTTGTGCTGCAGCCGGGACTCGAACCCGGGTCTTCTTGCTTGCTAGGCAGAAATGCTAACCATTACACGACCATAGCAAGATGATCAACATTGCTGCACGAACTACCTAAGCTGAGTGCTCTCCCAAACACAAACTTGAATTCATTTTTCCCTTATATATTGTCACTACTGCCAGGGCTCTCCGATATTGGCAAGCACCTCAGCATTGGACGTAATGGGACGTCCTTGTACCTTTGGTGATCTTATAGATCTTATAATTAAATGTTTCCGTGAGACATTTAAATCTCTTTTTATTATCTACGATATTGATCGAAGCAGACGAAATGAATTAAAATTTGTGCTGCAGCCGGGACTCGAACCCGGGTCTTCTTGAACTGAAGTGATTTGTGTTGACGGTAACAGTATAATGTTTTTGTTAGTACCTACTTTCATAATGGAAAAAAATGAAAGGTATTCAAATAATACGGGTTATAAATTGAAAGTAATAGCGTACGCAGAAGAACATGGAAAAGAGCAGCTGAGCGGTCGGCCCTCCATCAACAGAAAAAACCGTTCGCGACTGGAGAAGAACTGAAAAAAACTGAGGAAGACTAAATGTGCAAATAGAGGACTGAGTGCAAAAATGGTCAACGGTAGAAGATGACGTATCGAAATGGATTCAAGGACACCGTCAAAATGGCACTGGAATTAATATAAAAATGATACAAATACACGCTCGTAAGCTAACGCTACAGTGGATTTTAGCAGACTTTAAGGGTGGAGCTGGTTGGTGTCACAGGTTTATGAAGCGTCATGGACTCAGCATGCAAACAGTAACCGAAATTTCAGAAAAAGCCATAAGAGTATGAAGAGAAAATATTATCTTTCCATCGCTTTATTATTCAACATCAAAAGAAAACCAGTGTGAAACTGACCCAAACAGCGAATGTGGATGAAACGCTTCTGACAGTTGATTTGCCGAGTAACGGAACTGTTGCCATAAATGGTTCTAAAAACTGTAACTATAAAAAGCAGTGAACATGAAAAAATGCAGTATCCACTTGTTCTATCATGTTATGCTCATGATGCTAATCTTAATACAATGACCATTTTCAAGCGCAAAACAATGCCAAAACCTCCTGAAACACCGCCGGGTGTTGTTCACGTACATAAAAAGGGTTGGATGGACGAGGCTGTTACGAACTTACGGGTTAACAGAGTTTGGGAGAGAAGAAAAAGTGCTTTACTGAAGAAGAGTTCTCTTTTTGTACTAGATCGGTTTGTAGCCATTTGAAAAATTCTGTGAAAGGAAATACAGAGCTTGCTGTTTTTCCGGGAGGACCTGTTTCACAACTGCAATCTCCTGATATCTCGATAGATAAACCATTTAAAGTGTACATGAGAGAGGAATGGAACAAATGGACTAGGGATGACACCCAACATGCATTAACACCGAAGGAAGCTTTAAAACGACCTACAATCAAACAAGTGTGCCAGAGGATGAAACAGTAGCTGTCTAGAACGAGAGAAGACATTATTAAAACTTTCGAGAAGTGCGGCATAAGTAACGTTCTCGATGTCAGTGAACACCATCTTACATATGAAGAGGTAAACGATGATGACGATGTGGAAGAAGAAGAAAGTTCAGATGACGATATTATTGTATTTTAATGGTCAGTTCGGTTTTATAAAGTAAAATTCTTTTAGTCTAGCTTTGTAATCTAATAATAAAAATGGTAAAACTGTTATCTAAAAAAATGCTTAAAATTTAAGGTGTGTCTTAGAGCCCTTAGCGTCTTATAGTCCATAAAATACAGTATGTGATTATACCAACTATAAAACTTTGAACTCTCTATAGCCGGCCGGGGTGGCCGAGCGGTTCTAGGCGCTACAGTCTGGAACTGCGCGATCGCTACGGTCGCAGGTTCGAATCCTGCCTCGGGCATGGGTGTGTGTGATGTCCTTAGGTTAGTTAGGTTTAAGTAGATCTTAGTTCTGATGACCTCAGAATTCAAGTCCCATAGTGGTCAGAGCCATCTGAACCATCTGAACTCTCTATCATTTATTTCAGCTTGTTACTGCATTGCCGTTTGTGATCATTGCCCACGTTCATATGTTGACATGGATTGTTTTTATACAAACTGTGTTTGTCTACAGCTTGAAATATAAATGCTAGGATTTGGTTATCAAGAATTTTAAATCATCGAAAATCATGTTGCTTGTAAGTGGAATCCATGTTAACTTTACTACTGTTCCAAAGCCTATTCCTTCATGATTAATATTAGTGCATTTCGCTTCAGTAACGTTATGTATTCATTAGTAGCTTTCGAAGCCTGCAAGTAGGGCAACTAGTATAAAATAGACGCCTTACATAGTTACATAATCTGTTAATTAGCAAAACTGTTTCACTGATATTTGTGTAAAACTAAGGGTGCATACATATCTCGACACAAAATGAACGAGACATCACTAATTACTAATGAATTACTTATCCTGGTATATTATAGTGCAACTTATTTTCGACCTTCGTCTGTGTCCTTAAGTTACCAAAAGGTTCATCTGCATCATTCAACTCAGTGACAATGGACTCTTTCTTGGGCTCCAACAGAACGCAAAAATGGTACAGTTCTTGAGCATCCTTGCATAAAACGTCATGTAGGAAGGTTTTGATTAATGATACGAACGAATGCAAACGTCAAACTTGAATTGACCCTACTTTGAACACGTTGGCAGTAGACAGCTCATCAACTGCCTCTTGTTTTACAGATATTGCGTCACAACGTTGGGAATCAGTGTAAGGTCTCGAAAACATTAATAATCCACAACGAACAGTCCCTTAGTAATGTAGAGTTTCTTTTTCTTTCTGAGACTTCGAATATGAATTGTAAATGAATTTCAAATGCAACAGACAGTGCTCATGCAATTTTATTTGCCACTCCACAGTGCCCACAATTTATTATAACAAACTCAATTAATATCATCTTGTAAATTAATTACAAATGTAACAGACAGTGCTCATGCAATTTTATCTGTCATATTACCTTTAATGTGCTCAGTTTGCTATAAAATATAGAAGAGAAACAATGAAGACTCGAGAAGAGCGGATGGCGTTGTTTCCTTCAATTTTAAAAACTTAACGCCTGCACCAGGCGATCTACGGTACCCCTCCATAGTCGTTTTTCCGTTTGTGAATCTATCTCTACCACTTTTAATGTCCTATTGTTTCTGTTGAACGTAAACACGTGCGAAAACCTCAAAAGACTATAAATTATGAGTTAGGTATTTGCAAAATGTCATCGGTAAAGTTCTGATCTTCAACAACGTGCATGCCATCGACGTAACGTCAAATAGGAAGATTTACATTATGCGGCCTAACCACCCCAGACGGTGTTACCCGGCAAATAATGTCAAACGATCACTTCATCGATAAAAGAAAAGAGAACCAGTAATAAGAAACATTGTAGAACATCCGTGTTAGGGCATTGCTACGAAAAACACTTTAGTAGAGACAACACGGATTAAATTTATCGTCGAACAACGCGGACGTAGATTACAACTAAAATGAGGATGACCAGTTTTAGCAGCAATATTCCACAATGAGAATTCTTACCCACGAGCCATTTAGTTAAGGCAGCCGTGGTTTTACGCAACGTCAAGGCTCGTTACTCGGCGAAATTTCGCTTAACCAGACACACGCTGGCGCAGAGAGAATTCGCACGCTGTCTCTGTAACGGTTGCATCACAGGTAGCGTTATATTGCCCTTCTCTCTCTCTCCCTCTACGTTTTTATACGAGCAATTCCAACACTCGTCCTTTGCTTGTTCCGGACTTCAACATGAAGGATTTCCGCACTTACGTCTGCACTGGTTTTCGCTGTAATCGTGTTTTCGCTTTCTTCCTGTTTCAGAAGAGCGTGAAACAACTTGTAATATTTTCCCATTTACTATACTCTTATCTTGAACTTTTTTGATGCATTCTCCATGATGGTTAAGTGGATAAATTTCTCAAGAAAACTCCATTTGTGAATTATTTGTCTTATACAGTCATAATGTTTCAAACATGCAATGGAAAATACTCATAAATTATACAGGATGCGACAGGAGCAACGGACATGCTTTGAGAGGTAACAGTATTAGTGATTCTGAATAAAAACCGTCACGTGAGCGTATGTACTGTTCTTAACAGTGCCGGACCTTGTGGCCGAGCGGTTCTAGGCGCTTCAGTCCGTAACCACGGGGCTGCTACGGTCGCAGGTTCGAATCCTGCCTCGGGCATGGATGTGTGTGATGTCCTTAGGTTAGTTAGGTTTAAATAGTTCTAAGTCTAGGGGACTGATGACCTCATATGTTAAGTCCTATAGTGCTTAGAGCCGTTTGAACCATTTTTGAACCATTTTCTCTTCCAGCACGACGTCGTACGTACTTTCATCACGACGTGGAGTACGTGCAGCTAGTATAGTTGTTAAGCCACGCCAACTCGTCGCTAAATTCCGCATCTGTGCTCGACCAAATAGTGTACTTGTGACGACTTCCGCTCTATTTGTTAATCACGTTTCTGCAACACGTAATTTTTCTGTCATATAAAGGATACCATCTAAAATTCGGAAATCTAACAATACAGAAGACAGACACATTCACGTGCCTCAGTGTGAACATCAACCAACAAAACCTTATAGAACAAGAGATACTAATAAGAATTCAAGCTGGGGAGGGGGGGGGGGGGGAGGGGCGGGGAGATGTCTAGGAGCTATGCACAACATCATAAGATCGAAGTTACTATCTAGGCAGGCAAAACTAAAAATATGTCAGACCATCATCAAGCCAATAGTGTGCTACGCAAGTGAGACATGGAACCTGCCAAAGAAAACAGAGAAAAAACTCATCACTTTTGAAAATACAGTACTTAGAAAAATATATGGACCAGTGAAAGAAAACGAACAGTGGAGAATAAGGAAAAACAGAGAGCTCTGACAATTATACACACTGCCTGACATCGTAGTCGAGTGTGAAAATTAAAGAGACTAAGATGGTACGGACATGTGAGGAGGAGAGAGGAAAACACGGTAATACAAACTGTAATGGATGGAGAAGCTGAAGGAAAGAGACCACTGGGACGGATGAAAATAAGATTGAAGGATAATGCCATGGGAGACATGCAGATACTGGGTCTGGAAGATGAAGATGCAGATAATAGGAACTTTTGGAAGTGTGGACTGAGTAAAGCCAAGAACCGGCTGCGGTTTGTGTGGCCAGTATAAGTAAGTATAAAGGATGAATGTTTTTCTTTCTTTTTTAGGGAAGGCCGACGTTATGCGCATCCCATGCGCTTATACATCTACATCGCCCTCCATACTCGGCAAATAGCTGTCAAGTCATGGCACTGCACAACGTTTTGGATTTTCTTCCCCTTCCATTCGCGCGTGAAGCAACGGAAGAATGACTGCTTGAATGCATGTGTTCGCGCTGTTATTAGTCCAGTCTTGTCATTTATCTTCATGGTCCTTAAGCGAAATGTATGTTGGCGGCAGTAGAACCGTTTTCCAGTCAGCTTGAAATGTCGGTTCTCTAAATTTTCTCGACAGTTCGTAACAGATGAACCACACTTTTCTACAATCATCCCAATAAACCAAAGTCGACCGTTCGCCTCCCCTACCAAAGTTCTCATATGTCCGTTCCATTTCATGTTTCTTTGCAACGCCAAGCCCAAATATTTAAAAGATTTGGCTGTGACAAGCAGGACAGAACTAATGCTATACCCAAACATTACCGGTTTATTTTTCCTACTCATCTGTATTAACTTAAGTTTTTCTACTTTTAGAGCTAGCTGCCATTCATTGCACCAACTAGTAATTTTGTGTAAATCATCTTGTTTCCTCCAACAGTCACTGAACATCGAGACCTCCCCATACACCACAGCATCTTCAGCAAACAACCGTACATTTCTGCCCACTCTGTCTGCTGGATCATTTATGTACATAGAAAATAATAGCGGTCCTATTACATTTTCCTGCCGATACCCGTATCTCTGATGAAAACTCGCCGTCGATGACAACATACCGGATTCTATTACTTGACGTCTATCTTCAAAAGCCAATCAGTTCAGCTTATTTAGAATTTCCGTAACACTGTTTTCAATGTTGACTGTCTATGAGTATCATGACGTTCACAATTTGAGTTATCTGAACGGTATTCAAGCATGCGCCGTGCAAGTGCTTCGTATGCAACTTGTTCACAGACAGACTGTAGTTTCTCAGTAACTTACCTATGAAACGTAGCCTATCATTTGCTTTCCGGAATGAATTTTCACTTTGAGACGAAGTGTGCGCTGATTTGAAACGTCCTGGCAGATCAAAAGTGTGTCCCAGACCGGAACTGCTGCGCGGGGTAGCCGCGCGGTCTGAGGCGTCTTGTCACGGTCCGCGTGGCTCCACCCGTCGGAGCTTCGAGTCCTCCCTCGGCCATGGGTGTGTGTCGTCCTTACCGTAAGTTAGTTTAGGTCAGATTAAATAGTGTGTAAGCTTGGGGACCGATGATCTCAGTAGTTTGGTCCCATAAGGCATTACCACAAATTTCCAATTTCCAGACCGGAACTCGAACGTACGACCTTTGCCTTTCGCGGGCAAATGCTGTACCGACTGAGCTACCCAAGCAGAATTCACGACCCGTCCTCACAGCTACACTTCGCACAGTAACCCATTTCCTACCTTCCAAACTTCACAAAAGTTCTCTTGCATACCAATCCTGGAAGAAAGGAACATTTCTCCGTGAAACGTAAACGTCACAAGTTTGAGTCCAAATCAGGCACACAGTTTTAATCTGCCAGAAAGTTTCATGCTGTTTCTCTTACTACAGGTGAGCCTGTGTGTTTGTTTCATTTCATATTGTTACAAACTGTTGTTTCCAAATGCTTCTATGACACGACTCACTCAAATTGCGACTCACTAAATATGCAGTCAAAGTACACAATCTTTTACATTTTGTGACGTGCACGACTTTACATTTCTCTACAGGAATAGCTAATAGACGGTATTTGCAATAGATTTTTCTCTAGATCTAAGAGGCTACTTTTGCTATATTTAAAGATAAAATTTTTTCGAAGATAACTGCATTATCTACGAAAAGCCTAATACTGCGGTTAATATGGCCAGCAAGTTATTAACGTATTGTATCAACAGATACGGTCCTACCACTCTCCTATGGGACACACCGTATACTATTGCAAGTAACTATTCATTCACCGTACAGGGTTATGTGCTGCGTCGTGCTTTTTCGATTTGGTCGAAAAACTGGTTAGATAGCTTATAAGGCCTTACCTATATTACTAAATGACTAATCCGGCGCACGATGTACGCACCCAGTTGCAGGTTGCCTAACTAGCGGCTTGTAGGGGCAACAAAAACTTAATATTCAGTAATTCATACAATTATTGGCCGAATTTAAAAACTTAAAATGCTGTCATAATCTACTCATTAAGAGGCATACATAATCTTATGTTAAAGGTTTAACATAATAAGACAGGTATTACAGAAAGAAACTATGAATATATGTTGAGACAGCGTAGCTCATGACGGGCAAATTAACCAGACTATTATTTTCACAAGTCCGTCTTGATCACACAGATTTCTTTACACTTTATGACCGGTTTCGGCTTATCACCATCTTCAGATCAGTTACAAATACAAATATTGTGTAAGCTACACAATATAAAGTCATAAAGTGTCATAAAGTGTAAAGAAATCTATGTGATCAAGACGGACTTGTGAAAACAAAAGTTCTAAATAGGAAATGATCGCGGACTCATATACAGACTTTATGTCTTCAATTGATAACCAGACTATATTAGCCAAATATTTCAGAATGAGGACACTTACCACAGACGTTAGACATAATTTCAAACCTTTACGAAACTTTTTCTCCCCGACAAACCCCCTCAAAATTACGAAAAGAAAAAAGTTTATCGCGCACAACATTTTTACTATGCAGGCAATAAAACTTCAGCATCAGCGATGTTTTAATTCATTACTTGTTTACTACTAACTCTATAAGCAACACGTAACGCAGGCAGTACCCACATTTGCCACTGGATGTACCTGCAAAATTATGTCACGTAATGTAGGAGATAAGATGTCATAAACATTGATATGCATCAAAAACTAGCTTTTCCTTAAAACGGAGCCCAAATTATACAGACTACATTCATGCAAGGTTTGATAATGACAGCATTTAACGACTTCCAACGAACTTTAACTACAATTTAAGTCCTTTCCTAAACTTCTTCTTGCTTACATTCTGGATGTCAAGCATTTTTACATGTAATCAGTCCCTTGAAACGGCTTTATACATAGCTGTTCGAGTCTTTAAAAAATAGTAGTGGAGTTACTGGTTTACTTTGAAAGTCGAATATTCATCAGATGTTGGAAGTGAGAAGACTGTTTCTCTATCGAGGAAGCAGGAGGAGATATTGTATTTCTTGTCGATGTTTGTTGAACTGTTTTGGGAAACTATAATGATTTATTTGTATTCACTGAGCTAATTTCCTTTTAAAATGGTTTATTGACCGGCGCAATTACATTACTTTTTCAAAAAATTACCATTTTCGATCGTCACTGGCAATTTTCAGATCATAAGATGAACATCACAAAAGCAAAACGAGGATAATGGAATGTAGTCGAATTAAATCGGGTGATGATGAGGGAATTAGATTAAGGAATGAGGCACTTAAAGTAGTAAATGAGTTTTGCTATTTGGGGAGCAATATAACTGATGATGGTCGAAGTAGAGAGGATATAAAATGTAAACTGGCAATGGCAAGGAAAGCGTTTCTGAAGAAGAAAAATTTGTTAACATCGAGTATAGATCAGGAAGTCGTTTCTGAAAGTATTTGTATGGAGTGTAGTCATGTATGGAAGTGAAACATGGACGATAAATAGTTTGGACAAGAAGAGAATAGACGCTTTCGAAATATGCTACAGAAGAATGCTGAGGATTAGATGGGTAGATCACATAACTAATGAGGAGGTATTGAATAGAATTGGAAGAGAAATTTGTGGCACAACTTGACTAGAAGAAGGGATCGGTTGGTAGCGCATATTATGAGGCATCAAGGGATCACCAATTTAGTATTGGAGTGCAGCGTGGAGGGTAAAAATCGTAGAGGGAGACCAAGAGATGAATACACTAAACAGATTCAGACGAATGTAGGTTGCAGTAGGCACTGGGAGATGAAGAAGCTTGCACAGGATAGAGTAGCATGGAGATCTGCATCAAACCAGTCTCTGGACTGAAGACCACACAGACAGACAAGAAGCAGCATTATTTCACTTACAGCAACTTGAAGAAAATCAATGGAGAAATGTCGGCAACAGACAAAACTGGCAATATCTAGCTGACATGTTATTTGATTACGTCGTTCAACACACTAGTTTCTTGGAAAAAAGACGTTCCCATCGCTCTCTAAATGTCGGTCTTTGCAATCTAACTACTTCCCATCGTTGGGATACGCACTAATTTGGTTTACTTGCAACATATAGGTAATAATTACAAAGCAACACAGAGCGTTTGTTAAAGGCAAGTTGCAGTGTACAAAGACAATGCAACACCGCAGTCAGAGCTCCGGCATGCAACGTCACTCGCAGCTAATAGCCCAGGGCGCCAAGCGCCGCCCACCTGTCCCTGCTGCGTGTCTGTGTGTGTGTGTGTATGTGTGTGTGCATGTGTGCGTGTGTGCCTGCGGGCCGGCCTTGCAGGGGAAAGCAGTGCGTGCCGCGTCTAGGCCAAGGCCACCACGACAGAGCGTTGACCACCTGAACGTCGGCCAAGCAAAAGGCGTTAATACGAGGGACGATGCAGCGGAAATTTCCATATACCGGGGAACGACACAACGACTGCCGACGATCGGTACCTCACCCGACTGCCGTGCTGCAGCGTGGCAGAGTCTTCACGGTTTAATACTAGAAGCGCTTGCACTGAGTTTACAAAAGTCAGGGGGTACTTCCCAATATCGTGACGAACTTCGTTTTGCCCGGCTTAGTGCAGAAACTCGACGTGGCAAGGACTCAACAAGTCGTTGGAAGTCCCCTGCAGAAATACTGAGCCATGGTGCCTCCACTTTTTTTTTTTTTGGGGGGGGGGGGGGTCATCAGTCTTGCCAGCCCAGCCGGAGTGGCCTAATGGTTCTAGGCGCTACAGTCTGGACCCGCGAAACCGCTACTGTAGCAGGTTCGAATCCAGAATCGGGCATGGATGTCTGTTATGTCCATAGGTTGGTTAGATTTAAGTAATTCTAAGTTCTAGGGGACTGATGACCTCAGAAGTTAAGTCCCACAATGCTCAGAGCTATTTGAAGCATTTTTGTTCATCGGTCTTCCTACTGGTTTGATGTTACCCGCCACGAATTCCTCTCCAGTGCTAACCTCTTCATCTATGTCCTCAATTATTTGCTGGATGTATTCCAATCTCTGTCTTCGTCTCTCTACAGTTTTGCTCCCTCTAGTACTATGGAAGTCATTCCCTGATGTCTTAAAACATGTATCATATAGTCCCGTCTCCTTATCAGTATTTTCCACATATTCCTTTCCTCTCCAATTCTATTTAGAACCTTCTCATTCTTTACCACCTAATTTTCAACATTCGTCTGTAGCACCACATCTCAAATGCTTTGATTCTGTTCCGTTCCGGTATTCCCACAGTCCATGTTTCACTACCATGCAATGCTGTACTCCAGACGTACAGTACCAGAAATTTCTTCCTCAAATTAAGGCCGATATTTGATATTAGTAGACTTCTCTTGGCCAGGAATGCCTTTTTTGCCATAGTTATTCTGCTTTTGATGTTCTCCATGCTCCGTCCGTCACCGGTTATTTTACAAAAAATGGCTCTGAGCACTATGGGACTTAACATCTGAGGTCATCAGTCCCCTAGAGCTTAGAACTACTTAAAACTAACTAACCTAGGGACATCACACACATCCATGCCCGAGGCAGGATTCGAACCTGCGACCGTAGCAGCCCCGTGGTTACGGACTGAAGCGCCTAGAACCGCTCGGCCACAAGGTCCGGCATTGTTAAGAACAGTGCATATGCTCACGTGACGGTTTTTATTCAGAATCACTAATACTGTTACCTCTCAAAACATGTCCGTTGCTCCTGTCGCTGGACCACTCCGGCCGGCGGTTATTTTACAGCCTAGGTAGCAGAATTCCTTAATTTCATCGACTTCGTGACCATAAATCCTGATGTTAAGTTTCTCGCTGTTCTCATTCTTACTACTTCTCATTACCGGGGGACTGATGACCTTCGCTGTTTAGTCCCCCTTAAACATCCCAATAACCAACACCACCATCTCATTACCTTCGTCTTTCTTCGATTTACTCTCAATCCTTACTGTGTACTCACTAGACTGTTCATTCCCGTGATTCTCCAGCCGTCAGTAATTGTGAAAATCTTGCCAGTGCAGGATTGTGTCCACGAACTGGTCTCTCAATTATGTCTCATAAATGTTCGGTGGAAATCGTATCGGACAATCTGGCTGGCCAAATCATTCGCGCGAGTTCTCCACAATATTGTTCAAACCAATCGCGAACAACTGTGACCCGCTTACGCGGAGCACTGTCATCCATAAAATCTCCACCGTTGTTTGGGAATATGAAGTCCATGAAAGGCTGCAACTGCTTCTCTATATAGTCGCCTCTACAACTTAGACATTTGTCGCAGCTTTGTACCAACTTTCCAATACCGTCGTCATGCAAGGCGGTCGCCTGTGTTTTCCACCAATTCTCTACGCTCGTCTACAGTTTATTTTCGGTGCCAAAATGCTGTCTTCATAGCCAGCGGTTCGTGTGAGCAGAGATGAAACTCAAGACGAGCCAATTACGGACTGTGTTGTGAATGATCAATCACTTCCCATCGAAAACGCTGCAGGAGCCTCTTCATTGCCCCTACAGAGTGCGGTATTTGCAACAGACAGCTATTTTCTCAAGATCGCCGGCCGGAGTGGCCGAGTGGTTCTAGGTGCTACAGTCTGGAATCGCGCGATCACTACGGTCGCAGGTTCGAATTCTGCCTCAGGCATGGATGTGTGTGATGTCCTTAGGTTAGTTAGGTTAAAGTAGTTCTAAATTCTACGGGACTGATGACCTCGGCAGTTAAGTCCCATAGTGCTCAGAGCCATTTGAATAATTTTTTGAAACTGCTCGATACCACTTCGTGTGGTTGTGTTATGTAACAGCACCATGTCCCTCCATGGCATACTTCGGCATAACAACACAGGCACAGCAATACACTATTCAAGGACACCGCACAGTTGATATCCTTACCTGTTGGACACATCAACCACAGATCGAAAGACGGAACTGGTAAAACACTCTACTAAGACTTTACAAGGAAAGAAGTTGGAGAATCCATTAGCAGGCGACGACGGTGATGAGTTATCCACCAGTAGATGGTAACTACAACCCTTACACTTGTCAACTCGTCCTATTGTTTCTCGGAGACAAATGACGTGAAGTCGGGTTCCTTGTTTATTTCTCCTCTTTGTACAGTAGAGCAGAATCGTAAAGCTGGCCAGAAGACCTCCACCGATCCATCTCGGAGGCAGGAATTTAACAGCCCAAACAGACTTTCTTACTAATAGATCTTCTTCGATTCTGAATTTTTGTGACTTTCACGTTCGTCTCAGACTGGAAGCACCGGTTTCATTGCTATATAGGCCATAATAGTTGTCCCTAGTACGTAGTAAGAAGGAAAGTTAGAGTTACACGTCTTGCAGATGTCAGCTCATCAGATGTTGAGGTGAATTAGATAAGGTAGAGAGATAGTAACACCACGACATACACATTAAGTTATTCACGGAAAACACGTAACACTTAAAAAATGGCTCTGAGCACTATGGGACTTAACATCTGAGGTCATCAGTCCCCTAGAACTTAAAACTACTTAAACCTAACTAACCTAAGGACATCACACACATCCATGCCCGAGGCAGGATACAAACCTGCGATCGTAGCGGTCTTGCGGTTCCAGACTGAAACGCCTAGAACCGCTCGGCCACACCGGCCGGCACGGAACACTTAAAGTAGGGTCGACAGAGGAGATTTGAACACCGAAGAACCGTCCATTGAATTAAATAAAGAGAAATAGTAGGATATTTAATTCAATCAATCTTCGATATTTCAGTGTGTAGGGTCGAAATGAGATGCAAACAACGTTTAGTATTGTTCTCTGTAATACCCTGATTGTAATAGTAGCCTTTCACGAGTTTTTTATACACTGATGTGCAAAACTAAAAGATGATGCTATCCTTCGCATGATGCGACACTGCCAAGAAACATAGAAACTTGGACCATACGTAGAAGGAACTGCTACAGTACATTAAAGTACAGTACAGAAGGTAACTGAATCAAACACGAAATGAGACACTCACAAGTGACATTTTTATTCAAAAATAATTGCCCTGGAGTCACCACGTATCATGATGGTCCCCTAGACATTACAAAATCTGAGAAGTGGTTCCTAATAGGGAGTGTGAACACCGCGGACGGCAACGTATTCTAACCAACGTGCTGCTATGCTGGCCACAAGTTCCGTAAGGTGGCAGGGCGTTCCATTCATCCGCCAGTGCGGTTCCATTCCTCAACCAGAACGGTTGACAGCAGCTGAATGGTCACTGGCGCATATGGGCGTGCTGTAGTACGTGTCCCCAAAGCATCCCACTCCTTCTAGATGGGATTTAAGTCGGGGCAACAGGCAGACCATTCTCCGAATATCTCTCGTTCTTAGGTACCCACCACCTGTGCTCCTCGATGCGGTTACGCATTGTCATTCATAGAAAGCACCCCTGGAAAAACGCACATGGGGAAGGAGTACAGTGTCACAATGAAGTTGAGTGGTGAGTGCAGCTTGTTCAGTGATGTCAGTATGCAGCATGTCCATATGCACCAACGACCATTCAGCAATTTTCAACCGCACTGGTGAGGGAGTAAATCACCCTGCAAAAAGAACTCCTTACGAACCATGTGACTAGCATGGGAGAACGTTGCCGAGCATCTATAGCCGTCCATGGTGATCACGAACCGTATTGAGAACCATGCCCCGCATCTTTATTATCCAGAACCCACCAAGAATCGCCTAATTATTGCCATTGCATAAAAGTGTCATTTCTCTTCGTCTCATTGCGTATTTCTTTCAGTTACCTTCTGTAGTATATTGTAGCAGTCCTTTAGTGTAATGTGCTGCGAATACATAGAAAGAAAAATCCCTTATCATTTAGCTACAATATAGCAGGTTAATTCCATAAATTATCTGGGAGTACGCATTAGGGGTGATTTAAAATGGAATGATCATATAAAGTTGATCGTCGGTAAAGCAGATGCCAGACTGAGATTCATTGGAAGAATCCTAAGGAAGTGCAATCCGAAAACAAAGGAAGTAGGTTACAGTACACTTGTTCCCCCACTGCTTGAATACTGCTCACCAGTGTGGGATCGGTACCAGATAGGGTTGATAGAGAAAATCCAACGAAGAACAGCGCGCTTCGTTACAGGGTCATTTAGTAATCGCGAAAGCCTTACGGAGATGATAGATAAACTCCAGTGGAAGACTCTGCAGGAGAGACGCTCAGTAGCTCGGTACGGGCTTTTGTTGAATTTTCGAGAACATACCTTCACCGAGGAGTCAAGCAGTATATTGCTCCCTCCTAAGTATATCTCGCGAAGAGACCATGAGGATAAAATCAGAGAGATTAGAGCCCACACAGAGGCATACCGACAATCCTTCTTTCCACGAAGAATACGAGACTGGAATAGAAAAGAGAACCGATAGAGGTTCTCAAGGTACCCTCCGCCACACCGTCAGGTGGCTTGCGGAATATAGATGTAGATGTAGATATGTATCGTCCGAGTTTCACCGTGCTATGTTAATTGGCAGTGTTACACCAAGCAAAGGTTACCTTTCTTCTCCTTACAGAAGTGCATTGTAAGATCCTGTCGTGGTTCTCTTTCACTATCATTTACCTTTGTACGCATATTCTTGTCCTTAAACTTCAACCTCTTCTCGATTTCCTGTAAACGGCTAGAATTTCTCGGTGCCATGTCGAATTTACTGTTTCTGTGTATTTTTTGCTTCTTTAGGCGGTTTCTGCGTGTGCAGACGGTTGTGTTAAAATTTGGCTTCGTAATGCAGCTTTTGACATCTCCAGTATTGTGATAATTGTTATTAAGGTTAACAGGGCGACACTGCAAATTGCATGCGAAGACTTCAAAGCGATTAGTTTCTCTCGTTCTGTTCACTAGTAGCCGGCCGGTGTGGCCGAGCGGTTCTTGGCGCTTCAGTCTAGAACCGCACGATCGCTACGGTCGCACGTTCGAATCCTGCCTCGGGCATGGATGTGTGTGATGTCCCTAGGTTAGTTAGGTTTAAGTAGTTCTAGATGACTGAAACTATATACGATGGAACAACTGGTTATTTCATAGTTGTGCTCTAGACCGGATGAGCACGGAACTATTCATTGCGAATTGACATTTCCCTCAGAAGGACCGTAGAATTTCCTTGAGCAGCTGCTGAAGTTTGAGAAAGGAAAACCTGAACCAGGTTGGCATACGGTAACACTTTATCAAATGGCTCTGAGCGCCATGGGACTTAACATCTATGGTCATCAGTCCCCTAGAACTTAGAACTACTTAAACCTAACTAACCTAAGGACATCACACAACACCCAGCCATCACGAGGTAGAGAAAATCCCTGACCCCGCCGGGAATCGAACCCGGGAACCCGGGCGTGGGAAGCGAGAACGCTACCGCACGACCACGAGCTGCGGGCTAACACTTTATCGACGGATACAGGTTCATCCGGGAAAAAAAGGGAAAATTTATAGTCGCTCTGAAGTTTTAATCTCATCATAATTTCATATTTTGAAACAGTTATCGAATCTTTTTTTTAGATGAAGGATTTGAGGTGTATTTCTGCCTACTCAACATTTTAAAGACCTGTGTTTGATAATCAGCCTAAAGCGTCTCTCCTCACTGTCCATTGGATTCGGTTTTTCTGGCGTGAGACCTTTCCATACTTACCCACTCGTTCAACACAACGCTTCTCAAACAAGTCAGTCAGACACACCATTTCTTAAGTAAGAAACAGCCTTTGCCTGACCACTCGTATTTTTTAAGTCTTCGGTGTTTCTATTGGTTTGATGTTTTCTTCCATTTTTTCATGTCTTGTTCTAACTTTATGTTTATCGCTACGTAACTACTACAACCAAGATCCCTCACAGTCTCTTTTGTTGTGTACAAATCCTTCCAGAGAAAAGTTGTCTAATCCTGGATGCGGTATGGGGTGTCCCATCAACGTTCCCGTCCTATCAATAGACTTTTTCCTCACCTACTCTTTTTAATATCCTTTCACTTCGTAATTTATCTGCCCACTTAATTTTTAAAATTCGTCGATAGCGCCATATTTCCAGCCTCTTCTTCTCTCGACTTCCCGCGACCCACACTTCCCTTCCCTACAAAGCTATGATCCAGTAGCACAAGTACTCCTTATTTCGGTATCAGTATCTGATAGGAGCTCTGTTACTGAAGAATGATTTATTCACTTTGACAACGTAAAACTTCAGTGCGAAAGTGAAACTAAATTTAACTTCAAATGAGAGCTTGGTTCGATCTATATACTGTTAGGAAGTGTGTTATTTACGAATTCAATAAAGTAGATGATATGAATTGTTACCGTTCCAAAGCAACCTTGTTTCTTCACGGTAAATGATGACAGCCAAAACAGTTGCAAGATAAAGATTTATTAAAATTCTTGACCACGGTTTCGGTGTATCTAAATATACCTTCATCAGAAGTAAAATACTCTAAAATCACATCCTGCAATGGAGATTCATAAAACAATTGTGCCAAAGGCGTCGTCAGTAGTTAAAACATCATCTCCATTTATACAACATGATTATGGACACAGCGTCAATGCGAACACAGCTTAGCATCAGTACCTCACTACTTTGAAGTCTTCACGGGTTGTCAGCCGAGTAGCATCGTCGTCTCGTAGCAACGTTTCGATGTAATGCGTCTCCATCAGGCGAAGATGATGGAGACGCATTCCATCGAAACGTTGCTACGAGACGACGATGCTACTTGGTTGGCAACCCGTGATGACCTCATATATGTTTTATGAATCTCCATTGCAGGATGTGATTTTAGTGTATTTTACTTCTGATGAAGGTTTATTTAGATATACCGAAACCGTGGTCAAGAATTTTAATAAATCTTTATCCTGCAACTGTTTTGACTGTCATCATTTACCGTGAAGAATTCCAACAGTTGCTGTTTCAGTCATGTCTAAAATCTTGAAACCTTGTTTGTCATAAAATTGAAGAACATAAATATTCGTAAAGAAACCACACATTTTCGGTTTAGGCAACAAGGTCAGGCTTCGTACGAAGCGTGCTGTTTTTGGAAAACATCGCTTACCGGTGTCCAATGACAGCAGTGAAACTTTTTCGATTTCCTGTCAAAAAAATATAAGGGCAGGGGGGTTGCAAGGTCTGCTCTCCATTCTTTTCAACAGCTTTTCTGAGTGTTGAAGAGCTATGTCGTCAGCGAACTGGCGAAATACCACAGCTATCGCAGCTGCTCCTGTCTTAGAAAAGTTACAAAAATGGTTCAAATGGCTCTGAGCACTATGGGACTTAACTGCTGAGGTCATCAGTCCCCTAGAACTTAGAACTACTTAAAACTAACTAACCTAAGGACATCACACACATCCATGCCCGAGGCAGGATTCGAACCTGCGACCGTAGCGGTCGCGCGGTTCCAGACTGAAGCGCCTAGAACCGCTCAGAAAAGGTACAGTTTGTCGTTAGTGAAGAAGGTAGAAAAATGGTGATAGAGCCGGAGAAGCATGATACAAATTTCGCCTCACGTTTTGCACTGCTTCTGCGAACGATTTCACGAGGCCGTAGAAACGATTACTTCAACAAGCACAAATCCTTTCTCCAGCTAAGCTGGCGGTGCGTCTCTAACGACCTCGTTGTCGACAAGACGTTTAACAAGTACCTTCCCTCGAGAGTGAAGAGCTCGCCATCAGCAAGTGGCACAGAAAGTCACCGCATACGCGCCCTAGTTCCACGTCTCGCAGCGGCCACCATAGGACAACCGCTTATCCTCACCTGGAATGTCGCGGCAGGACCAGCTTGCCAGCCATCTGCAGACTCTCTCTCTGTCTCCTGGAGGAGCGCGCGTCTCGGGTGGAGACGGGCGACCGCAGAGGACGGTAAACAAGAGTAGCAACGGCAGCAACAGTTCCCGAACGACGCCTCCGAGAAAGTCGCTGGAGGGTGCACTGCCCGCGTCGCGGATCTGCCGCCCGCAGTCAGTAATGGACGGCTGGATGCCTTCGTGACGCAATGTCGGCAAGTGGATCAGTGGACCGATGAACGCGGTCGCCGGCAGCAATCCGGAGCGATGGGAGTGTCTGCTCCTAACAGATTAGCTTTCACGGTGGTGAGTAATGTGTAATTAGCGCCACGGCTGTAAAATTGCGCGATGAACTGGTCCAGCTAAACTGGATTTGCGACTATGAGGAGCGTTATAAACGCCGGTGTCTCGTGCCACACCCAACGGATCTCACAAGCTGGAGATGTTCCATGATTTCACAGGCTGCTTCACGTTCGACATGTGGATGAATACCTAGTAAACGAACTTAAAAGCTAGCAAGACATTAAGATAATTTTGTATTACAAGTCAAAACAGTATTCCGTGCTAGGATAGACCCGCACCTCTTTTGTCGGCATTCCGCTAAATAGACCCTGACAAAAAAAGTGAAGCACCCAAAAGACATGTTCGGATATGTACGTACACATCTCCAGCAACAGAGTTGGATATCTCTGCGGCAGAACGATCACCAGAGTGCATTAGTCTATTTCGTGAAGAACGTTCTTACCAGGATATACAGGGTTATTCAACTGCTCCTACCGATGACGTTTTATGTAACCCGCAATATTATTTCTGGTCTTCATAAACCACGTACGAGGTTTTCATGTTCTATCGCTCGCTACGCGCATAAAATTAATCCAACGGATAAAGTGAGCAGAAGCGTAGGAAATTTAATGTAAAACTTCAAAAATGGTTCAAATTGCTCTGAGCACTATGGGACTTAACTTCTGAAGTCATCAGTCCCCTAGAACTTAGAACTACTGAAACCTAACCAATCTAAGGACATCACACATATCCATGCCCGAGGCTGGATTCGAACCTGCGACCGTAGCGGTCGCGTAGTTCCAGACTGTAGCGCCTAGAACCGCTCGGCCACCCCGGCCGGCTGTAAAACTTCCTGGCAGATTAAAACTGTGTGCCGGACCGAGACTCGAAGTGGGAACCTTTGCATTTCGCTGGCAAGTGCTCTACCTACTCAGCTACCCAAGCACGATGCTTGGGTAGCTCAGTTGGTAGAGCCCTTACCCGCGAAAGGCAAAGGTCCTGAGTTCGAGTCTCGGTGTGGCACACAGTTTTAATCTGCCAGGAAGTTTCATATTTTTACACACTCCGCTGCAAAGTGAAAATCTCGTTCTGGAAACATCCTCTAGGCTGTGGCTAAGCCATGTCTCCGCAATATCCTTTCTTTCCGGAGTGCTAGTCCTGCATGGTTTCGCAGAAGAGCTTCTGTGAAGATCGGAAGGTAGGAGACAAGGTACAGGCGGAAGTAAAGCTGTGAGGACGGGGCGTGAGTCGTGCTTGAGTAGCTCAGTCTATGCCGGCACGATAGTTCAGCGTGTTCGGTCAGAGGGTTAGCAGCACTCTGTAATAAAACAACTGTCAACAACGAACTTAAACGGATGTCTTACGACGTCCGGCCTGAGCAGATGCAACGAACAAAAGCGAACTAAATGAGATGTTTTTAAAAAAAGAAAAAGAAAAGAAAAAGTTGGTAGAGCACTTGCCCGCGAAAGGCAAAGGTCCCGAGTTGGAGTCCCGGTCCGGCATTCAGTTTTAATCTGCCAGGAAGTTTCATATCAGCGCACACTCTGCTGCAGAGTGAAAATCTCATTCTGAAATTTAATGTACTTCAATTTTGCACTTATATACGTTTCCGCTAGAGCCTGTAGTTTTCAAATTTTTCAACAAAAACATACAAAAACCTTGAAATGCATTCCCTCTCTCACATTCGGTCCCCACAGGTCAGGATACCTAGTACATTGTTCACGGCACTCCCTGCTGCTACTGTACAAAAAATTTGCGACTGCACGAATTATTATCCGCATTCGGGCTTTTACGGTCTTCATTGACTGGCCTTCTTAAGCCACTGGCTTAGTCGAGTACTTACAAACTGTAAAACGGACGTTTGTTTAAATTTTACCTAACAGTTTAGTGAATTTTAACATCATAAAATAAAAAATGAAATCGTTGTATTTGTCAGGCCTTCTGACTACGAAACTAATGTGCTTGTAAGGACTAAGTCTGGGGCGAATTGTCAACATAATTTGTTTTAGCGTAACGTTTACAAAAGCAGTTTTTTCTTTACCCTCACGGGCACATTTGCAATAGTAATGTTAACGAAATATGCTGGTAGCGTAATAGTCCAATAAGTAGAGACCAGAAAAGTTCGAATATTGGAAACAGTCAGTATATTTTGGTATATTGGTAGGAGGGAGTGCCACGAACTGGAAATCCTGACTGGCGAGGAATGAGTGTGGAGGTGAAGGTGCATTTGAAGGTGGCATTTGTTCGTTGTTCTTCAATATCGCGAAAACCGTGGCCTCCATCGAAAACGTGTCCCAGAACAAAAGTTTAGTACATTAAATTTCCTACGAAAATGTCCGGTTCATTTTCTCTGTGGAAGTTATAGCTTGCGCGTAGCCAGCGAGATAGTATGAAAATATCGTTCGTGATTTATGAAGGCAAGATATAACATAGAGGTGGTATAAAACAAGATCGGCAGAGACAGCCGAATCAGATTGTATAAGGGGCGTGAACAGCGCCAGACGAGGGATGACTGCGAAGGACACAGAGATGCCGCGTACTTCTGTGAGACAGCGTTATCAGCTCCAGACAGAGTTCTGAAAGGACCACTTTGTGCGTGTCCATTTGGCCGATTGGGCGAATCGTGCAAAATGCAGATTTGTGGGGCATTCGGAAATGACAGTGGCTCGATGTTAGACCACATGGGAACATGAAGGCAAGCATACTCGCCGACCACGTCTGACTACAACCTGCGTTTCGAGTTATTCATGAAAAACCCCTTCACATCTGTGCTTGCAATCGAAGAACAAGTAATGGCCTCGTGCGACTTCCTGTATCATCCCGCACCGCTGGTCGGAAGAAGCAACAGCCAAACCATGGAATCATCGTTCCATGTGTAGGCTGCCGTTTATACTAGAACACAAGCGTTTGTGTTTCAAGTGGAGCTGTGACCGTGAATCACGGGCTGATGATGAATGTTCATTTCAACTACGAATCGCGATTCTACATTACCCTGGCGGTGGAAACCTGGGGAGAGAGCTCTCAGGCTTCCCGGAATGTTGCTCCACATATCCCTCCAACCATTAAGATTTAGGTTTTTCTTAATTTCACTATATTACTTCACGCAGATGCCAGGATGTTTCTTTTGAAAATGCTGCGAATGATTGATTGATTGTCCGAACTCGTTTTCAGTCTCTAATCCCCTCATTATCTATAGAATGTCGTGACAGTCTTCTTATAATTCGTTTCTGACTTCTATCCGTCTTGAATTCATTTTATGTCTGAAATTTTGAACTTTATTATTTGTATTCGGTTCTACAAACATGACCATACATATTGAATAGGATCTTTGTAGCCGAAAACGAATACTAATTTTTCAAAT
Organism: Schistocerca americana; assembly: GCF_021461395.2. NCBI lineage: Eukaryota > Metazoa > Arthropoda > Insecta > Orthoptera > Acrididae > Schistocerca > Schistocerca americana. Next base: position 407,869,576 of record NC_060126.1, on the reverse strand, counting down.
TTCAGCTCAAGTCGAAGCCACGGTAATTTCGAACTAAGTCTATGTAAACGTACAAGGTGATTAAACTGTGCCCCTACCTGCGTATTTTACGTAACACGCAACGCTTTCAAAGACGAAGCACGATATTTTCAAATTCTGTCACTCGCTACGTGCAAATTAATAATTCCACAGCAAAAATGAACTCGATTTTTTTTATCAGTTTCAATGTAGTTAAATTTTGAACGGGTATACGTTTTGCCTGGAGACCACAGTTTTCGAGTTATTCAAGAAAAACGCGTTTGAAAGATATTTTTGTATGTTTTCCCTGAATAATTCGAAAACTACGGTGTCTGGCGAAGACGTATCCTACTACAACATTTACCACACTTAAATTCCTAGAAAAGGTCCTGTTCATCTTTTCCGTAGGACTAATAGTCTGCACATAGTGAGGGAGAGAATGTAAGAATCTTGCTCATTGTATTTGACGGCATTGTGTGTGGCATATAACCCATGGTTAGAGGCAACTGAAACACCCTGCGTATAGGGCAAGAGCGTACTCTATCGACATACTGAATATTCTTTTGTGTGTGGAACACTTGCCTTCCAGTGTCTCGTTGCAAAATAAACCATTCAGTTTGTTACATCGGTTACCTTTGGAACACTAGGGCACTTTAGATACGAGCACGCTAGTGAAATCGTGTGTAGTGCAGAATGTGTCAACATACACGAGGAAAGTATGTATCCGCTGATCAAGCACAGTTCTTTTGAAGAGCTTGAAAATAAACTTTACACTGCTCTCGACATCTTGCGTACATATTACAAGTCAGTGCACGAGACAAAAAGTCATTACGTACAACAAGCTGGTAAGAGAGCATACATTAATTACAAGCGGGGATTTTTTCAATTCGTTTTTTTTTTCTTTTAGTTTGGAGCCCCTCTCCTCCCTTGGTAAGATGTGGTGGAACCCGCCCATCCCCCTCATCTGAGGTTTACCTATAATTTTTAAACAATTATATTTATTTGATGTGTTGACATTTTCCCTTCATAGCACTAAAATACCTACCAGGTTTCTCGTAATTAATTTTATAAAACAAAGCCTCAAAGCGTTATCCTTTATAATAATGGCTATTCTTAAAACGTTGCCTGCCATTTGGCAGCTTCCAAGACAATTTGTTTAATTAAGCTGCTGTAGTGCACCTATTCATATCTAATATCACAGAAAAAGTGTTGCACGAAGATTTAGAATGTTTATTAAACACTGTTTTTAACATATGATTAAAAACGCTTAATTTTAAACACGCCAATCCTGAATAGTATTCGGGCAGACAAGACAGACGCACAAAAAGGCTCCGCGAGAATAGTATTAGCAGTTTTGACGAATCTCTGAAACACTGAACTTTAGTTGATGTATAGATCAAATGTCACTGTACCTTTACTTACTTCGCAGATGAAACACAACGTAATTCGTATCTTCCTTAGAGCAGTATGATTACGTAGCTTTTCGATCTCTTGATTTTCATGATCACTGAGAGAACTCTTGTCGGTGAATTTCAGGTCAGTTTTCTTCCACAAGCCGGCCGGGGTGGCCAAGCGGTTCTAGACGCTACAGTCTGGAACAGCGCGACCGCTACGGTCGCAGATTCGAATCCTGCCTCGGGCACGGATGTGTGTGACGTCCTTAGGTTAGTTAGGTTTAAGTAGTTCTAAGTTCTAGGGGACTGATGACCTTAGAAGTTAAGTCCCATAGTGCTGACAGCCATTTGAACCATTTTTTCTTCCACAAACTTCTTGCTGGCACGTTTGTTTCGGCTCTTTGGCATACAGCTTAACGTACGCATTGACATAAGCTCATGTTGAACGCAATAACATCGGCGATATGTGCGTTGCATAACATCACGACTGACTCACGAATTGACATGCAGTGATTTCAACCGGCGCGGAAGGGGAACTACTCGAACGAAATATGGCACTCGTGCACTGCGGCATTTGTTTCAAATGGGGGAATTCTGGGCGTGCACACTTGTAAAGCATTCAGTTCAGAGGAGCCATAAAGATTGCTGGGCAGTTTAATGTTGTCTGTGCTTGGAATTATTGTGACTGGTTGAAATAAGGTATATTTCTTAATTAAAAAGTTGACGTAAGATTTTCATTCCCATGTCCTCCGTCCCTTACATGAGATTTAGTGAGATTTGCTGGACCACACACCGCTTTTGAGTTCACGTAATTAATAGACATCCAGCACAACATGGTGCGCCGTTGCACGCTACGTACGGCCGGGCTGTCATTGCGTTATCAGGAACCTGAATGCGTAATTCTGGTCTGAAGTCACTCTGCACATAGCAAATAGGTACACATAGCACGTGACTCCGCCTCTCGCATCATATGAGGCTACCACCGACCTACTTCCGTTGACAGCTTCTACACTCGGGCTGGAATTGAGCCGTCAAATATCCGCGGAGAGGTTCGCGGCGGACGTCGAGTACATGAAATCATTGCTCAACTCTACCTGTACGCTCTACGTGAAGGCACCAGTAAGAGAGCGATTCATATGTAAACAGAGCTCTTTAAGAACGCTACTGAAATCATAGTTGCACCCAAAAGAGCTGGGGAGAAAATTTGACCTGCATCCAGCTTCAAGAAAAGCTGCCAGGTGGCGTGGAGATGGGGTGGAAGTCGTGGAGATGTTTCAACCAAATCTTATCGGTAGTGGCGAGACTCAAAAACAACTTCACACTACGAGCATTCCCACCAACTGTTCGCAGCAGCGTTGTGCATTTGTGACGCAGTCCGAACTACGTCTCATATCCCATTGTGACCCCTTAGACCGACAGGCTCAACTAGTTACCTAAAACCTGGAAGTGAAGTTGACGCAACGTATCCCGATAATGCTGTGGTGCTGTCTATCTTTCCATGTTTTATAAAGCTGATTTGGGGTTAAATTGGAGAGAAGAAAAATTAAATGAGCCGATGGCATCGTTGGCCAGGAGGCCCCATCCGGGGGAGTTCGGCCGATCGGGGTGGCCGAGCGGTTCTAGGCGCTACAGTCTGGAACCGCGCCACCGGTACGGTCGCAGGTTCGAATCCTGCCTCGGGCATGGGTGTGTGTGATGTCCTTAGGTTAGTTACGTTTAAGTAGTTCTAAGTTCTAGGGAACTGATGACCTCAGAAGTTAAGTCCCATAGTGCTCAGAGCCATTTCTTTAGGGAAATTCGGCCGCCGAATGCGAGTCTTATTTCAGGCGATTCCACATTGAGCGACTTGCACGCCGTAGATGAGGGTGAAATGATGATGAGAACAACACAACGGACAGTACCCGAGAGGAGAAATCTCTAATACAGACAGGAATGGAAGCCGGGCCCACTTGCATGAAAGGCAAGCACGTTACCACCGAGCTCAGCAGGCGGGCGATTGGAGAGAAATTCCGGTGTATGGAAGACTTCGTTTGATTTGTTTTGTTTTGCCCACAAATGTTTCAGTACTTTCTTTGCATTCTTCAGCGAGTTTTTTATTTATTTTCTTTCTCGCTTGACGCTGTCAGTTATGAATTTTGGTAGTTTTATATCTACCATGCATTCTACAGTTTGTCGTGAATTTTTCGATGTAGTAGTCTTGCTTCCCTTGTGTCTTCTTTTCTTTCTTTAGCCTTAGCTCCTCCTGGTGCCATGGTCCGATGAGTGGATTCGATGTCCCCATTTTGTTCGATCGTGGGGCATGTCTGGGAGAAGATTTACAGCCTTCAGGTAGTCGTGCTGTTTGTCGTCCCATCGCTGTCTTGGTCGTCCCTTGACTCTTTTTCCTATGACTACCACTGCATGTACTGCCTTTAAAATGATATAATTCTCTGCGCGTAGTACATGTCCGCTGCTGTTTTTATTTTCTTCCTTTTTTTACACTGATGTAATGAAATCCAGCTTACGTCGTTTTCTTTCTGTAACGCGCTCTTTTATTTCCTTGGTCTTTCCTTCCGCGTGGTAAGCTTTTCTTTTCCCGTGCTTTCTTCTTCCATTTGTTCCTTATTGGATGTCGATGTTAGAAGCGCAGATTTCAATGCTTTGCCTGAACTTCCCCTAAGCGGAGGGGGAATCTGACGCAGTGTCGGGTGATTGACATCTTTTGCAGTCTTTATCGTTGAGGAATCGTCGTCACACTGTTGCACCTGCTGAGATTTACCCCAAGGCAACTCCATATTTGCTCCATTTCACCGTTTTCTGACAAATGCGCCATTTTTTATTTTGGGGACAAATTGTAACAATTATTTCTTCGCGAAAGTGAAGCTTAAATGTACTACTGTCTACGAGTAATTCATTGATTCTTCTTTCCAAACCCTACGCCATGCAACGTTCAAGGAAAACATCAGAAAAATTACATGCAGGTAGTAAAAAAACAGACTTACCTCGTTTTCTCTCCTCTGGAGCGACCTGGCGGGACGAACTTTCGTGGAACAGTAAGTTACAATAGCTGGCTCTGTGGCCGAGTGGTTGTAGGCGCTTCAGTCCGGAACCGCGCTGTTGCTACTGTCGCAGTTTCGAATCCTGCCTCGGGCCTGGATGTGTGTGATGTCCTTAGGTTAGTTAGGTTTAGGTAGTTCTAAGTCTAGGGGACTGATGACCTCAGATGTTAAGTCCCATAGTGCTTGAAGCCATTTGAACCATTTTAAGTTACAATAAGACTGTCACCTCGTGGTCGGTTCCTAAGCCGATGGCGGTCGTTACGAAACCTGGGTGCGGGCTTTTACCCCACTCGGGGCTAAACCTCCAGCTACCCTACTCACTTGACTCTTCATAACAGGTCGGAGAAAGGTGGCGGCAAGCCCCTTCCACTGGAACTTTATCTAGAACGGCGATAAGGATTCCAGAGTCTCTGCCCATACGCCTATTCGCTGAGTATAGCCTGTGCAGCGCTATGTTTAAAGTCCAAAGAACAGTAATAGATAACAGAATATAACTACCAATTCTAGTATAACGTGAACGAGGTAAACTGTACACGCTGGGATATTTCTCATGAAGCACGATTTTACAAATATCACGGTAGTTCCTCCAACTGCATGAACAATTTATAGAATGTAGGGTGAGTCACGTTAGACCTAACACCCCTTTTATTTCGTAAACTGTTACACATATCGGAAGGCCGTTTCGGCAAATGTTAGTGCGTCGAGGAGCACGTATTTTTTTATTTGGTTAGTTTTTTTGGAAAGTTGCAGTAAGTTCCTATGGGCCCAAGCTGCTGAGATCATCGGTGCGTAACTAAATTACGCTAAGGACAACACACACACACCCATGCCCAAGGGAGGACTCGAACCTCCGAAGCGTCCGATACCTCTTGAGAAGACAATCACAGTTATATGGTGTTTGTTAAAGTTGTCGCGTCCGCCCCGGTAGCTGAGTGGTCAGCGTGACAGACTGACAATCCTAAGGGCCCGGGTTCGATTCCCGGCTGGGTCGGAAATTTTCTCCGCTCAGGGACTGGGTGTTGTGTTGTTCTAATCATCATCATTTCATCCCCATCGACGCGCAGGTCGCCGAAGTGGCGTCAAATCGAAAGACCTGCACCAGGCGAACGGTCTACCCGACGGGAGGCCCTAGCCACACGACATTTCATTTCATTTTAAAGTTGTCGTAAGAAAATCTAGAAATGTTCTAGAATTTGGAGGCACGGTGATAGAAATCGGCATTATCGGTGCAAACACCGCCACGTAGAGCTCTCGTACTTCCCTGTGTGATATTTTCAAGACATTTGCTGGGTACTTGTCTGCACTGCCGGCCGCTTCAACATTCATTGTGTGCAGACATGTACACCAATGAGAATCAGCTGGATATGTTACTTTTGTATAGAGAACGTAAGAGAAATGCCGTAAAAACAGTACAGCATATAGGGTTATTTATCCGTATCACCAATGTCCGGCGCGCCAGGCAATTCCACGAATTATTAAGAAGCTAGTGCGGACAGGCTGCTTGAACGTCAAGAAGAGGACGAGAAAGAAACTGCAACTGGCAGAGAACACGAAGAGGCTGGTCTGGCTAGGACGCTACTGAATCCGCACAGTGGTAAGAGACGTATTGACAAGGAATGTGGAATCAGCCAGACGAGTGTCATTCGCATCCCACATAGACAAAACTTCCATCCCTATCATCTGTCACTACAACAGGAACTCGACGGCCGTGATTTCTAACATCGTGCAGTATTTTGTCGGTGTGCCCTTCAGCAACTGAGAGACGACCCTACGTTTGTCCAACGTATGCAACATTTACTAACCACACTTATGTAAATTTGCGTAGCATGCACTACTGGACACCCGAAAATCCACAATGGCTTCATCGGGTGCCACATCAACGACCGTGGAGCGTAGACGTATGGTGCGGCATCGTAGGAAATAACAATTATTTCATCTGAAGCGTTCTATATGAACATTCATACGCACACTTTCTGACGAACATTCTGCCGGTTCTTCCATAAGAGGCCACTGTGGTGGCTGCAAAGCGACGGTTGTCCAGCTCATTCGTCCCGTACACAAACGCAAATACTGAATGAGACGTGGGACAGGACGAAATTCTGTTGTCAAATGGCCTACGACGTTCACCGATTTGACTCCTGTTGATTTCTTTCTCTGGGGTGCACTCAATGATGCAGTCTATGGTGAAACCCCAACTACGCCAGACAATATGTGTCGTCGAATCACCAGTGAATGCTCTACCGTATCATCCACTGTAATTACATCTGTTCATCGCTCTTTCGAACGGCGATTCCAAATGTACCTATCAGTGCATGGTCAACAGTTCGAGCACATGCTTAAATAAAGGACAAAGTTATCTTTTTTTTGTTAGACAAAATTTATGTTATGTGATTTGGGTTGTTACCAAATCATTGTTAGTAATTATTTATTTTATTCACGTGTGTACGAAATTGCACTGCATTGTCAAATAAGTCGACAGCGTGTATTGCATGTAACTGGTGACACTGACGTTAAGCGCATAGGTTCAGTTTAAAACGACGTTTCGTTAAGAAGAGCATTTATTTTGCGGTGTATGAGTGTTCATCAAAGTATGTTTAATAAATTGTTTAGTTCAACGAATGTATCCTACATGATATGATTTAGAGCAGTGTAGGTAGAGACAGTTGTCTTGACAGCATTTTTTCCTTCTAACATTTAGATATTTAATACAGTAGTTGCTTTTTGCAGCGTATAAGACCTCTTTATTTTTGGAGAATGAACAGTTGATCTCTCTGTTTTCAGCTAACGTAAATCAGAGAGGATACACAACTGTGAAATAGTATTCCTAAGCCCTATGTGATACGGTAGATTCTCGCCCAAGTCGTATTTCCATTACAACACTGGTAAGTGAAGCTGCTTCTACGCCAGAAAGTTGGTTGAACGGGAAATAATGTTTTATTCTCGTAGCGCAGGCCTACCTTACCTTGCAGATGGTATTGACAGCGGCATTAGACTGTTTGCCGATGATGCTGTAGTGTACAGGAAAGTAGTATCACACGAAAGTTGTGAACAAATCAGTGAGGGTTTGCAGAAAATAAATGCGTGGTGTAATAACTGGCAGCTATCTCTCAATATTAGTAAGTGTAACCTACTGCGTATAACAAGGCGAGAATCCCCATTAATGTACGAGTACAAAATAAATGCCCAGTCTTTGAAAGCGGTAACATCCGTCAAGTACTGGGTGTGACTATTCGAAATGATCTCAAAGATTAGACAAGTAACGGGCAAGGCGAACTCTAGATTGTGGTTTACTGGTAGAATCCTGAAGCGATGCAGTCCTTCAACAAAGGAAATTGCTTACAATACGTTAGTTCGCCCAGTCTTAGAGTATTGTTCGTCTGTATGGAACCCTTGCCAGTTGGGTCTGATTCAAGAGGTTGAGAATGTCCAAAGAAGACCGGCAAGATTCGTGACTGGTGCATTTAGCCATCGCGATAGCGTGACAAATCTCATAGAAAGTTTGAAGTAGGAGACACTTGCAGATAGACGGCGCGCTAACCGGAAGGGGCTGCTCACTAAATTCCGAAATCCGATCTTCGCCGAGGATGTAGAGCATATATTATTACCACCAACTTTCAAATCGCGCAATGATCACCATTCAAAGATAAGGGAAATTAGAGCTCTTACTGAGGCGTACAGACAGTCGTTTTTCCCTCGCGCGATCCGCGACTGGAACAGGTGGGGGGCGGGGGGGGGGGGGGGGGGGGGAGGTAAATACGACTTTGTCGCGAATTGTGCCCTCCGCCACACACCGCTTGGTGGCTAGCGGAGTATATATGTAGATACAACTACGCAGCCCGGCCCGGGACGCCTGCTTGGCAGTGTTTGAACCGCAAATGCCATTTCGGGCCACCATGCTCTGACATTTTATGAAATTTCTCGAATGTTTTTCGATGGGTTGCGAAGTCAACATTAACACTGTAATTGTCGTCTCTAGATCTATCGATTGTAGTTATAAAAAGTATAGGGTACCATTAAAAAAAAAACACCTTACTTGCTTCAGTATCTCCGTTGGTAGCAGCTCTAGAAACATTAACCAAACAAAAAAGGTACGTCCCCCTTTACGCTCTAACATTTCCCGAAAGCCGCGTTTCGATATATATTACTGTTCACGTTACGTCTTACGTGACTCACCCTGTAAATACAAATCTTCCTTCTGAATGAGTCTGTCTATTAGCGAGAACCATAACGAAATCCCTACAGTAGTTCCTGAGATTCGCCTTCATGTAGAGACAGGAAAAAGGGGCATGGAACCTTAATTCATAATATACCGCTGTACAAAACTTAAAGAAGAAAGTAACTTTCGCATGATGTGTCATTTGCAAGTAATATAGTTCGATGATACTTGGACGATACAAAGAAATAAAATAAAAGAAAAACAAAAAAAGATCGTCACAGATGGCTATTCATGCTCTGTAACGTGGCCTCATAAGGTTGGAAAGTAGTTCTTTTGGTAGGGCACCGCTGGGTGGTCGTTGGTGCGTGTGGACGAGCCGTAATAAGTCTCCCCGATGCATCCCATAGGTGCTCGATGGGATTTAAGTCGGGAAAACGGGAAGAGACGTCCATTTACCGAAAGAGCTCCTCCACCGGCGCTTTTTTACTCGGTCTTAAGCAACCGTCCAGAAAAATGAAATCACGCCCAAATGCGCTCCTAAAAAGATGCACGTGGAGAAGGTGTAGTGCCAGAATAACTTTGACCAGTGAGTGAGTGTACCGTGTTTAAAGATTTGGAGGTCAACAATACTGTGACAGTGTACTCTTTCCTTATGCGCTTCTTTTCTGGGGTGCATTTGGCCCTGACCTCATTTCTGTGGATAAAAATGTTCGCTCGCCTCGAACAAAGCAGGTGGTGGAGCTCTTGCAGCCAGAGAATATTCGGCGAATGGACTGTGCCCTGCCAGTTCCGTCGACTTAAATCCCATCGAGCACGTGTGAGATGTCGTGGTGAGAGTCTTGCAGTTAATCCAAATGCATCCAGCAGATGTCAACCGCGCTGGTGGAGTAATAGAACGTCCTACCACAAAAATTCTTTCCCAACCTTGTGGCCAGCATTGGAGCACATTTCAGGGCATCCGCTACCGTCCGTGGTGATCACACACCCTATTAAGAGCAATCTACCATCGTTTATAATGTCCAGGCGACCACCGCGAATCACAGTGACTTCAGTGTAATTACTGTCTTTGAATAAAAGTTTCATTTCTGTTAGTCACAATTGCGTATTTCTTCCAGTTGCTTCCTGTGCTCTACTGTAGCAGCACTGTATATGGTCCAAGTTCCATCAATCTGTGTTCTTTGGCCCTGACACATCATGCGAAAGTTTCTTTCATCCTTAAATTTTGCACACTGCTGTGTAAAGGACAACAGCTATTTGCGAAAGTTCAAAGTTAGAGAAGTGCCAGTGCGTCACGGGAACCCCTCTGACAGTTAAACCTGTCCTGAAACTATCATCTGTGAGTTGCAGTATCAGCCCGGCGACCCATTCAGCAGTACATGCACTACAGTTGGTCGACAAACGGTGCATCCCACGATCGGAAGCAGGTCGAAAGCGTTCTTCCCAACAAAGGCCAGTGGTTGTATCGGCGGATCCTACACGTCGCACTTGTGTTGGTTTGTTTGAGTCACCAATGTTCTGATTAGTTTAACGGGGTTCGCCACAAGTTCCTCTCCTGTGTCAGTCTCTCCATCTCAAAGCGACACTTGCATCCCATGTCATTTATTATTTGTTGAGCATATTCCAATCTCTACAATTTTTAGCCTGTAGAACTCCTTCGGATACCACAGAAATAATTCCGTGACGTCTTAATACATTTCCTATCGTCTTATCCCTTCTACTTGGCAGTATTATCCATATGTTCCTTTCCTCTCTGTTTCTGTGGAGAACCTCATTATTTCTTATCTAATCAGTTCACCTAGTTTTCAACATACTTCTACTTCTTCTATTCCAATTTTCTCTCAGTCCATCACTGACTTCCTTAAAATGCTGTGCCCCAGTCTCAGAAATTTCTTGTTTGAATTAAGATTGAGGCTTGATAGTAGCAGATTTCCTTTTTTTTTTTTTTTTTGGCCGGGAATTCTCTTTGCCTGTACTGTTCTACTTTTTATGTTCTGTTTCTTTCGTCCACGCTATCTTTTTCTTTTCTTTTTCCCAAGGCAGGTTCTACTCTCAACCAGTAGTCCATACACATTAGACCGTTCACTTCATCGCACTTGAAGAACCTAATACATCTTTCTCAGTTAAAACCCAGACTGAGTGGCCGGGCGCTGTGGCCGAGCGGTTCTAGGCGCTTCAGTCCGGAACCGCGATGCTGCTGCGGTCGCAAGTTTGAATCCTGCCTCGGGCATGGATGTGTGTGATGTCCTTAGGTTAGTTAGGTTTAAGTAGTTCTAAGTGGGTGGTGGGTGGCTGGATTTGGAGGATGAGACCAAACTGCAAGGTCATCGGTCTCATCGGATTACGGAAGGATGGGGAAGGAAATCGGCCGTGCCCTTTCAAAGGAACCATCCCAGCATTTGCCTGAAGCGATTTAGGGAAATCACGAAAAACCTAAATCTGGATGGCCGGACGCTGGATTGAACTGTCGCCTTCCCGAATGCGAGCCCAGTGTGCTAACCACTGCGCCACCTCGCTCGGTGTAGTTCTAAGTCTAGGGGACTGATGACCTCAGATGTTAAGTCCCATAGTGCTTAGAGCCATTTGAAACAGACTGTGGCACTACTACGTGAGCAAGTTTACATGGTGTCTCTTAAACGGTATCCCACAAAGAGTTCTTTGGAAGGTTGTAAGTTAAAACAGGTACCGCTCCGCAGGAGACAAGTGGCTCGTAGATTCCGGCTAGGAGGCAAATTGCTCTAGACGCCGGCGTTGCCTTGGCGGGCAGCGGAGCGCTACGCGCTCTCCAGGGCTGTGGGCTGTTCTGTTGTGCTTTCACCGGCACGTGCAGGCTCGCCGCCGAGCCGTCACGCACGGCTGCCGATACACTGTAACAGCCTGGCGGCGCCGGCCACAGTTACGATTGACACGCACTGCGAGGAAAGTCCGCTGGACGGGATGGTCGGCGCATCTGCCACCTGAGAACAGGAAAGAACAGGAGCGACACAAACTGCACTGGTTCAAAAGCAGTAAAATTCTTTCACTGATGGATGTACGTCGAAAGCGCAAAGCACAGACAGATCTCATAATTACAGTAGTATTCGGAAACTTGCAAGGTCAAAGATTACAGCAGCAAAAAATGTATTGATTCAACGCAAATGCGAAGAAATTGAAACCTTCACGCCTCCATGATGATTTGAACTTACATGAAAAGTTTGAAAACACCGCTGGAATATACAGAAGGGAAAAAGCCTCCTTGGCAGTCAACGGCGACAATAAAATACGAGGTGTGTTCAAAAAGTAAGGTGACTTTGTATTTTTATGAAAAATATTTCTTTATTCATCAGTATTCTCGAGGTCCCCAGTTCGAGTCTCGGTCCGGCACACAGTTTAAATCTGCCAAGAAGTTTCATATCAGCGCACATTCCGCTGCAGAGTGAAAATCTCATTCTGGTAACATCCCCCAGGCTGTGACTAAGCCATGTCTCCGTAATATCCTTTCTTCCAGGAGTGCTAGTTCCGCAAGTTTCGCAGGAGAGCTTCTGTGAAGTTTGGAAAGTAAGAGACGAGGTATTGGTGGAAGTAAAGCTGTGAGGACGGGGCGTGAGTCGCGCTTGGGTAGCACAGATGGATGCCGGCACGGTAGCTCAGCGTGTTGGGTCAGAGGGTTTAGCTACCCTCTGTAATAAAAAAACTGAGTGAACGGGTCAACGAACAACCCGAACGGGTGTCATCGTACGTCCACCACCCACATATTCAACGAACAATATAGAACAAAAATGAGATTTTAAAAAATTAAAAGATGTAGAGACTTGCCCTCGAAAGGAAAAGGTCTCGAGTTCGAGTCTCGGTCCGGAGACATGGCTTAGCCACAGCCTGGGGGATGTTTCCAGAATGAGATTTTCACTCTGCAGCGGAGTGTGTGCTGATATGAAACTTCCTGGCAGATTAAAACTGTGTGCCGGACCGAGACTCGAACTCGGGACCTTTGCCTTTCGCGGGTAAGTGCTTTACCAACTGAGCTACCCAAGCACGACTCACGTCCCGTCCTCACAGCTTTACTTCTGCCAGTACCTCGTCTCCTACCTTCTCGGACCTTCTCGGTCCGGCACACAGTTTTAATCTGCCAGGAAGTTTCATATCAGCGCACACTCCGCTGCAGAGCGAACATCTCATTCTGGAATATTCATGTTGTCCCCTTCAAAGTATTCCCCATCAGATACAATATACTTGGCGCAGTGCAATCATCGGAGCGCTTCTCATAAGCACTATTTGGTGCAGCCTTGAGTACTTCCAGCGATGCTGGTTTTATTTCCTCAATCGTTGAAAAGCTGCGTCCTTTCATAGGTTTCTTCAGTTTTCGGAGCAGGAAAAAGTCGCAGGGGACCGAATCCGGTGAATATGTTGGCTGAGGCATTATTGTCGTGTTGTTTTTGGCCAAAAAATCTCTCACAAGCAGCGATGAATGAGCAGGTGCATTGTCGTGAAGCAAGAAGCCATGAATTGTTTTTCCACAATTCCGGACGTTTTCTGCGTACTGATTTTCGCAAGCGGCACATAACGTCCTGGTAATACTCCTTACTGACCGTACGACCTTGATGCACGACTTCATAATGTACTACGCCACGGTAATTGAAAAGAAAACAGTGAGCGAAACTTTGACAATTAATCGAACTTGGCGTGCTTTTTCCGGTCTTGGCTCTCCAGGATGGGGCTTTGGTTTCGATGTCATAACCGTAAACCCACGTTTCGTCACCAGTTATGGCTTTTTTGAGCAAATTAGGATCATCATTGACGTCATTCACAAGAGCACCTGAGCGAAGCTCATTCGACGGTTCTTCTGGTCAAAATTGAGAAGTTCTGGAACAAACTTCGCTGACACACGTCTCATGCCCAAAACACCCGAAATAATTGCATAAACGAGCCGACCGATATGCCAACATCCTCAGTAACTTCTCTTACGGTAATTCGACGATTTTTCAAAACAATTTTCTTCGCAGCTACGACGTTATCACCTGTTGTTGATGTGCTCAGGCGTCCAGAGCGAGGTTCGTCATCGGCATTTTGTCGGCCATCTTGGAAGAGCTTGTACCATCTCCTTTTTGTGGGGCTGTCTTAAAGACAAGGTGTACAGTGATAACCCCAAAACCACTCCTGAGCTGGAAACAGCCATTCAGGCGGTCACACACCCTAGTTTATAACTAGTTTACGTTTATATATATATATATATATGAAGATAGTAGCTGTTCTCGAAAAAACAGATACCATTGATGACCGTGCAGCTTGTGTAGAATAAATGATAATTAATTGAACCCTCAGCTGCCGACAGGTGTTGTAGATATACCTCGACGGAGACAGCTAAAAAAGTGTGCCCCGACCAGGACTCGAACCCGGGAGCTCCTGCTTACATGACAGACGCTCTATCCATCTGAGCCACCGAGGACACAGATGAACAACGAAACTGCAGGGACTTATCCGTTCCACACTTCCTGTGAGACCCACATTCCCAACTGTCCACAATCTACATACGCAATGTTCCTAATAGGTATTTGCCCATCCACTCATTACTTGCGCACACTAAGGAACGATTCCCGTAAGAGTTCGGGCAACCTGTGCGCATTCGCACAGACGAAGGTCAATGGCTGGGTAGCCTTTAACTATATAGTAGCTGTTCTCGAAAGAACAGACACCATTGATGACCGTGCAGCTTCATTAAAATAAACGATAGTTAATTTTCAATTCTTCTTACGGGAATCGTCACCTTTGTGTGCGCGAGTAATGAGTGGATGGGCAAATATCTACTAGGAACATTACGTATGTAGATTGTGGACAGTTGGGGATGTGAGTCTCACGGGAAGCGTGCAAGGGATAAGTCCCTGAAGTCGCACTATTCATCTCTGTCGTCGGTGGCCCAGATGGGTAGAGAGTCTGCCATGTAAGCAGGCGATCGCGGGTTCGAGTCCCGGTCGGGGCACACATTTTCAGCTGTCTCCATCGAGGTATATCAACAACACCTGTCGGCAGCTGAGGGTTTCAATTAATTATCGTTTAATTTACGTTTCTTTTGCGTATAGTTCAATAACTGTCACCACATATCTAGAGGTATGCATACAGGCCGATTTGAAGTTTCTGCAAAAAATTAATCGCCGGGCCGGTAAGATAGTTCCCAGGTTGAGATTCATTGGAGGAATCTTCACGGATTGTAGTCCATCAATAATGAAAGTAGCTTATAAAACTGTCGTTCGACCGATGCTTGAGTATTGCTCATCAGTATCGGATCCATACCAGATAGGACTGATAGACGAAATAGAGCTGCGCGTTTCGCTACAGGTTCATTTAAAAAGCCAAAAAGCGTCATAGCGACGCCGAGCAAACTCCAGGAGCAAAGTGAAGCGTTCTGTATCACGGTGTGGTTTACTATTGAAGTTCCTACGGCGTACTTTCCTAGAAGAGACAACAAATGTATTGCTTCCTCCTACGGATATCTCGCGAAAAGAACATGAAGATAAAATTAGAGAGATTCGAGGAGGCCACACGGAGGCTGACCGGCAATCGCTCTTCCCGCGAACTATTCGCGAATAGAACAGGGAAGGGTGGAAATAATAGCGATACACAAAGTACTTTCCGTCATACACTGCAAGGGGACTTGCAGAGTACAGACGTAGCTGTAGCGATACCTGAAAACTAAATTAGGAGCCTCTTTTCAGATGACAGTCGAAATGTTGAGATTTCTAGAAACTATAATTTAATTTGATCTCTAATTATGAAAGAAGAAATCGATAAAATCATACGAAATTTAAAACCCAACAGAGCAACAGGATGTGGTTGAATTCCAATCGGACTCATTAAACTTCTTCGTGAAGAAGATACTAGAGTCTCACACAAACTATTAAACAAAATTTACGGTACAGATGATTATCCTGCCCGGTGGGTACTATCAACTATCATTCCCTTATCAGAAAAGAAAAATGGGCGAAAATGTAAATATCATAGAGTCCTTAGTCTTACGTGCCAGTCCTTGAAATATTCCGCAACTCATCCATCAAAGGTCATAATACGAAAAATGTGAGAAATTCACTGGTGAGACACAGTCCGAGCTTAGGAAAGTTTTACATACAAGAGAAGCGATAGTTACACCACAAGTTCCAGGGCAAAAATGCTATGATCAGGATAAAAATGTAGACTTTTGTTTCACTGATTATGAGAATGCTTTTCATAATCATAAACTTATGGAAATACACAATAAATAGATGTAAATCGGAAAGGCATCTGCTGTATACAGAACTGATATTGGAATCAGGCAGAACAGGTTGAGTTTCATAATGAGGGCACCGACTTTATTAATATCTGTAAAGAAGTCCGACAAAGACTGTCACCTCCATTACTCGGCTTGTTCCCAGAGCGTACCTTTCAGGAAGCACTTGATGATATAGAGGAATTCATAAAAGGTGGTGAATTCTCCATCAACAGCATACGCTATGCTGATGATACAATGATGATTGCTGATCTTTTAGATGGTCTTCAGCAACTTGTCAGCACAATAGGGTATTACAGGAGTTACCTAGATCCGAATGTCAACACCCAAAAGACACATTTTATGGCTACGGTATATCGATAATTTTTACTTTTTGGACCGTCTGACTACAATTGAATGAAACACAGTTTTCGGGCCATACGCGTTTTGCCTTTATTCTCTGCAAGGTATCTTCAGTGGCACTTTCCGTGGATGATTTTCTACATGTCGAGTTTTCGTTCCATTTTTGGCGCTATTCTTCTAGTTATAACTGCCATTTGGATTTTTGTTTCCAACCCTTCACTGCACTAGGAATTGAACATTTGTTTTGATGCTATGTTATGGTTTGCGTTGCCGACTGTCACATGGTTGTCACATTACAGCTCGACTCCTTTAATATTGCAAATCTACTATTCACTGAGTCTTTAATACAAAGAGCACACAAGTCTAGATACTTTTGATCATGGCTGTCATAGGACATGATTACGAGATGGGGATTTAAATCCTGATCTTCTCGAATATGAGTCCAGTGTCATAACCACTGTAACATTTCTGTTGGTATCACCACCACACCTTGTAGAGTCGTTCGGAATTCAACCCATGCAAAGAACTGTGCAGCGATTGACTCAACCACTTTCTAGAATGAATCATTCTCGGTGTTCTTGTCGCATAAAATCAGTGGTGCATGCAGGTGGTCTCTGGACAATGAGACACTAGAGAGCAATTCGCCCTACTATTATTTACCTTCCATTGGGCGCCACTAGTCTTGCAGAGATCGATACGATCTCTGGCAACAAGACGACAGTCAGTTGTTCCTGACAGAGACGATGAAGGTTATTTATTTGGAGCTGCTGCACTAAACATCCTATTAGACATTGTCTCTGAAAGCTTGAATATTTATTCTAATTTATGGCCCCAAGAACGAAGACGAATATTTTGTCACCAGAAACTTCGTTCTGGCCACCCACTTGTAAGTCCAACGACACCATCTTGTAACTTAGTCACCTATCTCTAAATATTCATCCTATTTCCACAAGCTAAGCACAATACACAACGTCTCTGTCAAAAAGAGCTCTCCTGATTGGCGGCGGTTTGCACTACGGGTACCCACTGTAACGCTCTAAAGCGAACTAACCTGTTTGTTTTTTGCAAGCCGACACACATCAGTGACGCTACAACCAGCGAAACTCACCTGCCTCTCGTTCATTTCACAGGCACTGCGCTCCTACTGGTGCCATATGCGTAAACTTTGATTGAAATCATAGGCCAGAGAAGAGGTTGATTGGTCATCAAACATTTACTTAATGCGTCTGTTAAAAGCGAACGATACTGATGAGACCTTGTGTCCTTACATTAAGTTGATATACATAAGTATCATATTCAAAACCTAAAGTACTTGTGCGTCACGCCAGATTTCAAAGTGCTTTCACAAGAGGCATTAATTTAGAGTACTCGTCTCGCCAGCGTACTCTCACGAATTAGGGACGTCAATGGGAGATAACAAAACACATACAAAATATTCTGCCTATACAGAATATTTAAGATACTGTTGGCACCATTCAGTATAAGTTTCAGCACTATTATTACGTTACTCCAACCACCGTGAGGCCAACACCTACTGTCTACCATAGGAAAGGTGCCAAAACAATTGTAATGAGGGTAGAGAGAAACTGGACCAACCGCAATATAAATTAAGTTTACTGTAGGATCCTTCAACGCGTTCTTACACAAGCGTAGACTGAGTGTGAAGCTCTATCAGACAGATGATACGACAGTGGATGTAGCGTACAAGACACTGTGAGAGTTATGCATGAAGCTGCCTTTGAAAGTCTCAGAGTAGTTGAGAACACGTCAGGCACATTTATAAGTAACTGGTGCAACGAATATATTGCCCCAAAGGTGAGCAAGAAAAAGAATGCCTATTATAGATGGCTTATGAGCAATCAGACTGATGATACAGGTACGTTTGTAACACTGAGGGAAGAGGCAAAGAAAGCAGTAATTAGAACAAAAAATGCTATTTGGGATTTTAAATGTGGAGAAATTAATAACTGCATAGGTAGCTAAAAGTCCAAGCATGGAAGGTGTTAAGACACGCCGGCCGCGGTGGTCTCGCGGTTAAGGCGCTCAGTCCGGAACCGCGCGATTGCTACGGTCGCAGGTTCGAATCCTGCCTCGGGCATGGATGTGTGTGATGTCCTTAGGTTAGTTAGGTTTAAGTAGTTCTAAGTTCTAGGGGACTGATGACCACAGAAGTTAAGTCCCATAGTGCTCAGAGCCATTTGAACCATTTTTTTTTGTTTTGTTAAGACACCTAGGAAGAAATGAGCGAAGTATTATAAACTTACAACTGATAAGCCTGTGTAGACGGAAGACATACCACGAAGAACTGTTTAAAGAAGATCGATGCGAATTTCAGAATACCTGCTCCTTTCCCGCAACTTGCATGACACAGGAATTCAGGAGATAACAAGGGCGAAAGTACAGGATATACTAAAACCATTCAAAAATGCCAAGCTCCAGAGCTGTATATAGAGAATCATTCCATGTAGGCTTTCACGGCCGGCGTCTTTATCAGTAAACTCTTCCGGGCTAAGTTGCCGTGGTCGATCTGTAGAACTTCTTCTCCCTGACGTTTCGTTCTCAACTACGGAGAACATCTTCCGAGGTGAGTCGACGACTGGCTGCTAGGAGCTGGGGCCGCCGCTTATATACAGATCGTAGGGGGCGCCACCACACGTCACGTGGCGTCGATGTGCAGCTATCTCTGACTATCGTCTGTTCTCTCGATTGCAGGCAATCGATTGTCACGTGATTGATGCAACGTCGACCGCCATATCTTATCCAATTTTAATCCTTCTTCTTTACGATTAAAATTGTATTGATGTTTGTGGATTTCAATTGCCTCTCTATACATACGTGTATAATAGTGCGACGTCCTCGCTAGCACGCTTGTTCCACCAAATTTTATTTCGTGATCTCCATCCTTAAAAACATGTTCCGCTACTGCCGATTTGTCGATATGTCCCAAGCGGCAGTTTCTTTTGTGCTCCGTCAACCGTGTATTGATGCTTCTTTTTGTAGTTCCTGTGTAAACCCTGTATATAGAGAGTTTTGAAGGCCGGGCTAAACGTTTGATTTGAACGCCTCACAAAGCTGTTAAACCTCTGTCTTAGTTGAGAAGAAATCTCTGTGGTGTTTAAAGATGGGTTCATCACAAATATATATAAAAAGGGAAGCAAGGATGACTGCGCGAATTATCGAGGCAACACAGGCTTCAGTTCTGTAATTAGGCTACTTAATAGATTACGTATTATTTTTGGAAATAAGGGTGGATATGGTAATAACATGCCACTGCCACATCTGTCTTTCATCAACGTGTGCAACGAAGTCGCTTTACCCGCAGACAACAAATGTCGTAATTAGAAGGTGTGAGGAGTAAAGAAAGTAATTAAGTGCATAAGAGCCTTAGAAGCATTAACTGCTCTGCATGCCACGTACTCGTGAACAGAGTCGCTTGCATAAATCAGGGTCTAATTAGCGTATTATACCAGTAATTGCTGGCTGCCCAGATAATGACTCGAGAGCGAAAGCGGCTACTCCGTTGATGTTAAGTGCGCTAATAGAGTGTGTGGCGCCAGAGGCGCGGGAGTATTTCACACGATGACAACCCACAATTAAAGGGTGGAAGACAGACAAGGTAATCATTGTTACTAGGTCAAAAGGTTCGTAGGAGTTATAACAGAGAGTAAATTGAAAGATTTAGGCAATCGGTTATTGACTTGGCATATTCTGTAGACACAACATATTTTTACACATAATCATGTTTAGGTGAGTTAGATCCTGACTGTCCGTTTAAACTAAAACAAAACATTATGAGAATCTGTTTAATGCCATGACTGCGTAATTATGCTCGGCGTAATAATTGTTGCTAGTCTCCTCGGGTTTGTTGCCGGATTCTAAAATCAAGATAACTGAAAATTTTGGCGATCCGTCTGTTCTCCATCTTCAGGAAAGACGCTGTTGCTGCTGAGTGCCACTGGAAATTAATGCTTTTTCAGCGAAACTCAGCAGGAACAGCATCCCTACGGAATATGGAGAACAGACGGATCGCCGAAATATCGAGTAATGTTGATTCTAGGATCCGGTTACGAACGCAAGGAGATTACCAACAATGCTTAATAGCGTGATCGTCCAGATCTGGAACGCAATAGAGCTGTGATTCTGTGTGGTATGGTATCGACAAGTCCTAGTAGGTTTCTGGAGTTGTGTGGTATCGAATATCTAGATATAGGTCACGTAGTTTTCGTAAATTACGGGCCGGTGGTATGCGGGCGCGAAGGTGGCGTGGGATAGCGTCCCAGGTATGTTCCGTAGGGTTAATATCAGGCAAATCTGATGCCAAAGACATCAACGTAGGTTGGCTTCCAAGCTCCTCAAACTAATTATGCAAGAGCACTTTTCTGATCTTGCAACACGGAGAGTTATTCTGCTGGAGGATGTAATCGCCGTCCTGGAAAACGTCAAGAATGAAGGAATGCAGGTAGTCCGCAATAATGTTTACGTATAATCATCTTGGGGTTGAAGCTCTTTCTTCCGTGTTTGCTTTAACAATATGTATGTTTTTGGATAGCGTCCGCCTTTAGCAAAACACATTTTTTGTTTTTTTACCCAAACATGTTTCACTGCAGTTGCAGCATCTTCAGTGGGCTTTTTTTGCCATCTGTTAAAGAATGTTCTCTGGTGTTTGTATACATGTAGTTATTAGTTTTTAAATCGTAATTACAGATATTTGAAAAAAACACATATTTTACGAATTCATGCCTCTTTACCACATGGTGTAGTTTTTCTGATGTGTTGTGTTTCTACAGTGACCGTTTTTATACAGTTTGTCATCTGCAACCACTTATACCTTAAAGCAGACAAATTGTTTATGCCAAAATTACGATTTGAAAACTTGTTATTTCTATGTCTGTAAATATTTCATTCTATGTGTGTGTCTATTTACATAATGTTTCACTTACGTTTTCCTTTTAATCGTCTTTATCGCTGTCGAACACTACATATTGAGTTGTCACTGTCACTGTCACTGTAACTGTTTCACTGCTTTACCAGCTGTAAAAACAAACATGGCGGGCAGTGGAACAATTGAAGGTGTAAAAACAAGATGGCTGAATATGGAACAGTTGCAGGTGTTCCTGGCGGTTCTTCTGAGAGAGAGAGAGAGAGAGAGAGAGAGAGGGAGAGAGTGAGGGTGACAGTAGGTTTAGGGATTTATTTTATTTTGATTTTGTGTGTGTGTGTGTGTGTGTGTGTGTGTGAAAAGGGAGAGAGAGAGAGAGAGAGAGAGAGAGAGAGAGAGAGAGAGAGAGAGTGAGGGTGGCATTAGGTTTAGGGATTTTTTTTATTTTGTGTGTGTGTGTTTGTGTGTGGGGGGGGGGGGCGGGGTGAGAGCTCTATTGGTTGGTCTTGTCTAATAATTCCTTGAGGGCAGAGAACAGAGTGCTATTGCAGAGAGCTGTGTATTGATTTATCACTTGTTTGCCTTCCACTATGGCTTTTTGTATCTGACAATTTTCTTCAATTATTAGTTTTTGTGGGGGGCTGTTGCTGCATTGGAGAATTTTCAAATCCGTACTGATGTTTGTTGGGTTATATTTCATGTCCATGAGATGTTCAGCAAATATGGAATGACAGCTGTTACTTTTTAATGCTCTTCTGTGTTCTGTGTATCTGGTATTAAAGTTTCTGCTTGTCTGCCCTATATAAACTGCTTTGCAGTCCTGGCATGTTAGTTGGTAAATACCATATGCGTTGTGTTTGTCTGTGCTTGTGTTGGTTGTCCTTAGTTTTCTCCGTGTTGAGTTGTGTGTCCTGTAGGCTATTTATAGATACAGAACACGGAATATTTTTCGCTTCTTCATACAATACTCTTAATCTTCTAATTCGTGTCTTCCTGGTCACCGGAACTGCTATGGAATGGTTGTGTGAAGACTGTTGTAATTTATTCTGTTGCAGGCGCACCAGGCCTACCGGTTCAACTACGGCGTGCGTGATCTCAGCACGGGAGACCTCAAGTCCCAGTGGGAGGCTCGTGAGGGAGGCATCGTCAAGGTAAGCTCACCAGAGGCATCCACGCCTCCGCCCTCAAAACCGCACTGCAAATCCGTATTCGAACACCATTTAAGATCTTTATAGTAAGAGACATTTTCCATAATAGTTTCTAAACTCCGTTACCTTTTAAATGATAGAATCGATACAAAAAAATAAAACAGTAAAATTTCAATGTACGAGGCTGTTCGGAAAGTAAGGACCGATCGGTCACGAAATGGAAACTGAATTAAAAATAAAAACTGTTTAATTTGCTAGGTGTTTTCTTTGATTTAACGAAGGCTTTTGACTGTTTTGACCACAAAATATTACTGCAGAAGTTGGACCATTATGGAGTAAGGGGAGTAGCTTACAATTGGTTCGCCTCTTACTTTAAGAACAGAGAGCAGAGGGTAATTCTCCGCAATATTGAGAGTGGTAGTGATGTTCAGTCCCAATGGGGCACTGTTAAGTGGGGCGTTCCCCAAGGGTCGGTGCTGGGGCCACTGCTGTTTCTTATTTATATAAATGATATGCCTTCTAGTATTGCAGGTGATTCAAAAATATTTCTGTTTGCTGATGACACCAGCTTGATAGTGAAGGATCTTGTGTGTAATACTGAAACAGTAACAAATAATGTAGTTCATGAAATAAGTTCGTGGCTTGTGGGAAATAATTTGATGCTAAATCACAGTAAGACTCAGTTTTTACAGTTTCTAACTCACAATTCAACAAGAACCGATATTTTGATCAGAGAGAATAGGCATATTATAAGCGAGACGGAACAGTTCAAATTCCTAGGCGTTCGGATAGATAGTAAGCTGTTGTGGAAAGCCCATGTCCAGGATCTTGTTCAGAAGCTAAATGCTGCTTTATTTACCATTAGAACAGTATCTGAAATAAGTGACACTTCAACA
This sequence comes from Schistocerca americana, assembly GCF_021461395.2. Taxonomy (NCBI): domain Eukaryota; kingdom Metazoa; phylum Arthropoda; class Insecta; order Orthoptera; family Acrididae; genus Schistocerca; species Schistocerca americana. The sequence goes on along the minus strand of NC_060126.1, from coordinate 407,846,495 downwards.
CGAAAAGTAGTCTACTTCGCATATTTTCATACGCTTATGTCGTATGGTATTATCTTTTGGGGTAATTCTTCTGATTAAAAAAGGGTATTTTTGGCTCAAAAACGGGCTGTTCGAGCTATATGTGGTGTAAGTTCGAGAACCTCTTGTCGACCCCTATTCAAAAATCTGGGAATTCTGACATTGCCCTCACAGTATATATTTTCTTTAATGTCGTTTGTTGTTAGCAATGTTAGCCTATTCCTAAGAGTTAGCAGCTTTCACTCAGTTAATACTAGCCAGAAATCAAATCTGCATGTATAATGCACTTCCTTGACTCTTGTGAAGAAAGGAGTGCAGTATTCTGCTGCATCCATTTTCAATAAGCTACCACAAGAACTCAAAAATCTTAGCAGTAGCCCAAACACTTTTAAGTCTAAATTGAAGAGTTTCCTCATGGCTCACTCCTTCTATTCTGTTGAGGAACTCCTGGAAGAGCTAAAAAATTAAGCAAATTCCAGTGTTACATTGTTGATTTTCTTCATTTAAACTTACGACTTGTCACCTGAATATGTTTTTTATATTTCATTTTATCTGTTTCTAATATCGTGTATAATTTCATGTATTGACTCGTTCCATGACCATGGAGACTTCTCCTTAATTTGGTCCCACGGAGCAATAAATAAGTAAATAAAATAAATAAAACAGTTAGCTGCACTTTCCAGCTACCTCTCTACATAGTCGCCGCTCCGACTTAGACAATTTTCTGCGCTGAACTGCAGCTCGTTGTGTGTGCCAAAATGTTGTCTTCATAGCCAGTGGTTCATTTGAGCAGATACGAAAATCAGAGGGAGCCAAGACCGGATTGTATGGTGTGTGATCAAACGCTTCCCATCAAAAATGGTGCAGAAGCGCCGTCATTGCCCCAGCGGTGTGCGACCGAGAACTGTGGTGACGGGGGAAGTGCGTGACAGTTACATTATGTGGGGTTGCATGAAATCAGGCGAAATCTCGCGGCGTTACCCATACTCGACGGGACACACTGTTTCCTAGGCATCTTTACGCGCTCACTGTGCACTTAGAACTGAGAAGAGCGACATGACTTTATCTATGGACATACCAGAGACACTGCTCGACACATCTGTGCAAAGCTTCATCGTATTTTACTGTGGTTTACATTTCGCGACAGATCGTTCCTTACTTTCCGAATAACCCTCGTATTTTAAGGAGGTGGTGCCACACAGTCCGTAGACGTTTGAATTTATATAAAAGTGTGGCACCTCAATTTGCGAGTTTTTCTTATACATTTACAGCAGTTAGCGATATACAGTCGTTTCATTTCCTAATGTTTTTCATGTGATCTTCCCAGTGATATACAGGATACCTGTGAACCGAAATTTCCTGTATAGTTTAATGAAGAAAATTTTATCAGCAGCTCTTGGCAGTGAATCATGAGGTTTTTCAGTAAAATTTCTTCGGTGTGTAGATTTATTTCTCATCACTGCCGGTTACAAATCCAAAGTCAACTCCGGTTAGAAGAATAAAATCTATTATTTCCTTAGTTCATTTCATCCTTATATACACTGAAGCGTCAAATAAAGTGGTATAGGCATTTGTATTGAAATACAGAGATATGTAAACAAGTTGAATACGGCGCTGCGGTCGCAACCCCTATATAAGACAAGTCTCTGGCGCAGTTGTTAGATTGGTTACTGCTGCTACAATGGCAGGTTATCAAGATTTAAGTGAGTTTGAATGTGGTGTTGTAGTTGGCGCACGAGCGATGGGGCACAGCATCTCCGAGGAAGCGATGAAGCGAGGATTTTCCCGTGCGACCATTTCACGATTGTATCAGGAAGCCGGTAAAACATAAAATCTCCGACATCGCTGTGTCGGAGAAAGATCCTGTAAGAACGGAATCAATGACGACTGACGAAAATCGTTCAACGTGACAGAAGCGCAACCCTTCCGCAAATTACTACAAATTTCAATGCTGGACCACCAACAAGTGTCAGCGTTGGAACAATTCTACGAAACACCATCGATGTGGATATTCGGAACCGAAGGCCGACTCGTGTACCCTTGACGAGTGCACAACACAAAGCTTTACCTCTAGCTTGGGCCCGTCAACACCGACATTGTACTGCTGATGAATGGAAATGTGTTTCCTGGTCGGACAAGTCTTGTTTCAAATGGTATCGAACTGATGGACGGTACGGGTATGGAGACAACCTCATGAATCCCCGACGCCTGCATGTCAGCAGGGGACTGTTCAAGCTGATGGAGGCTCTGCAATGGTGTGGGGCATGTGCAGTTGCAGTGATATGGGACCCCTGGTACGTCTAGATACGACTCTGACAGGTGACACGTACGTAAGCGTCCTGTCTGATCACCTGCATCTATTCATGTGCATTGTGCATTTCGACGGACTTGGACGATTTCAGCAGGACAATGCGACACCCCACACGTCCATAATTGCTATAGAGTGGTTCCAGGCAAACTATTCTGAGTTTAAGTACTTCCGCTGGCCACCAAACTCCCCAGATATGAACGTTATTGAACATAACTGTGATGCCTTGCAACGTGATGTTCAGAAGAAATTTTCACCCCCTAGAACTGTTACGGATTTATGAACCGCCCTGCAGGATTCATTGTGTCATTTCCCTCCAGCTCTACTGCAGATATTAGTTGAGTCCATGCCATGTGGTGTTGCGGCACTTCTGCGTGCTCGCGGGGGCCCTACACGATATTAGGGAGGTGTACCAGTTTCCTTGGTTCATCAGTGCACGTATTATTAAACGTAAAAAATTGACACTTTGGTCAAATCTCTTTGCAATAGAAATGTGTGCTGCATTAACCATGTGTTTTATATGGTCCGAAAGATGGTACTCCAGAGAGCGGATTTTGTAGGCCGTTTCGTTCCTTATTAATTCATCTGTCGTGATTAATTTCATCTATATCGCATTTGTAGTAACGTCACATAGCAGCGTGAGACTCAACAGGCAGTTTCCTGTAGAAAGACGGGAACAGTGCCCTGAATAATACCCTCGTAGGCCGCATTTGTAAGACATACTCAATGAGTCCGAAACGTTTCTGGACTAGATTAACAAAAAATAGAGATAAGTTAATATGACGATTTTAATAATTCGGGTGTTCTACAGTCTCCCGGCACAGAACGTTCACAGCACCACCTGAAACTGTCAGAAAAGTCCTTCTTCGAGATATTGTTCAACTTGCTCTTCACATTCGCTACTTCTTCGATTTGAAGAACCATCAGATACCCATTTTGCACCTTGCCGTGTTCTCGTCGGCTCGTGTTGAGGACACCAGGTCTTACAAAATTGTTAAGGCTTTCGTGGCCACTTGTTGACAAACTGCCTATTGGCTTCTGTCTCGGGTTCTTCGGCCGACGTTCATCTAACGATTTTTCTGACGTTTCGCCAGCACGAGTGGCTGGCATTCTCAAAGCTTCACCCTCCATTGCCGGTGGTGAACTGGAGGCGAGCTCGCGGCCGCAGACTATATGTACCTGGCGCGCCAACGTCCGAGGGCTTCTCCGCGGTCATTTCCGGTGCGGTTCTCCTCTTGCTACCTGCGGCGGTCGTTCGCTGCAGTACGGGCAGCCAGGATCCGTTTACCTTAAGGCTTTCCTCTTTCTTGTTGAAACTGCTTGCGTGTTTTTGGATTTCTACAGCTTCTCTGAACAAGCGCGTGTGGTAGTGCTTCTCTACAGCCAGAACTTCCGTGTCGGCGAATTTTATTACGTGATCGGTCTCATTCAGTGCATGCTCTGCCACGGCCGATTTCTCCACCTGCCCCAACCTGCAATGTCGCTTATGCTCTTTGATCCTGGTGTTAATTGATCGTCCAGTCATTCCGACATAAACTTTTCCGCATGTGCATGGTATACGGTATATTCCCGACATTGCAAGTGGGTCTCTTTTCTCCTTCGCCGATCTGAGACACTCTTTGATCTTCCTTGCTGGTTTGAAAATCGTCTTTACGCCGTGTTTGCGCAATATACGGCCGATTCTGTCCTTCACTCTGGCAGTGTATGGCAGAAAGGCCGTACCCGACATTTCTTTTTCTGGTTCCTTACTTCGCCGAGTGTTTGGCTCTGTTACACTTCTAATGTAATTTGTGGAGTACCCATTGCTCCGCAGAACAGTTTCCAGGTATTGCATTTCTCGTTTGAGGTGTTGAGGCTCACATATTCGTCCTGCTCTCGTTACGAGCGTACTAATCATGCCTCTTTTCTGGCTCGGGTGGTGGTTTGACAGATTGTGCAGGTATCGGTCCGTGTGTGTCGGTTTCCGATACACGCTGTGTCCCAGGTTTTCGCCGTCCCTTGTGACCAGCACATCTAGAAATGGCAGTTTCTTGTCCTTTTCTACTTACATGGTAAATGTTATGTTGGCATGGAGGCTGTTCAAGTGTCTCAGGAATTCACCGAGCTGTTCTTCACATCAGGTCTTGTCATTCGTCACCATTTTTTCGGAAAAGAACTGCCCGCGGTTTTCATTTCAATGAAGTCGCGGCACGCGTCCACAGATCGTAGCATTTCTTTGGGAGCAAAGTTCTGTGGAACAAACTTACCACACAATTTTCTCTTCTTCAAAACAGCCTGGAAAATGTAGTGAACATCTGATTTAAACGTGTTCAGTTCGTTGCTCCATTGGGATTTGTGACACAGCAATGTCGACACACTATGGCCGCACGTCCACTGCTTGGCACTGACTACTCACAAATCAGTGGGCTAACGCACAGCTGTTGTTTACAGTTGTTAGTTCAAGCTGCCACCGTAGTTATTGCGCTGACATTGTCTGTACGTCAGGAATTGCATCAGTTCGGTACTTTTTGGACGGACGGTTCACATGAAGAATATATGGACGACCCATACTCTCTTCTGCAATTCCCATCCGTAGACATTAATCCGAAACTGCTGCTGGCGTCTAGACAAGTCTATAAAGACGATTTGCATACACCCATAAATGCTGACTGTGAAAAAAAATACGCTACTGAAATTTATTGGTTGTAATTTCCAGCTTCACTTCGACACTCGTAGAATTTGAAGTTTCAGTAATAAGACAGAAAACAAGGACTTTTTGACGTGTGTGTAACGGAATATTTTGTTCTTTTTTATGTTCGGAATCCATACTCAGAGCTCGTTCAAGTACTTCCGATACACTCCCCGCACACCCATTTTTTGATTGGCTTCCTCCTTCTCCAAATACAGAGTTAGTTATTTATGTTCTGTGGGCCATAACAATCTATGATGGACATGTTATTTTGTTTAAAAATAAGATACATTTCCTCTGTGAAAATATGTCTACATTATAATCATTTACATAATTGAATTTTTACTTTAATCTTAATCTAAAATAAGAATTAACAAATGCAGTTCAATCACACGCTGATATAATCTATTCACCTAGACAGCAGAAGCAGCTGTCAAGCACAAATGATTTCAACTTTTTTTTAAAACAGTTTCATTGTGTCAGTACCTTTAATTCACAACATAGGTCGTCAAATATTTTTATAGCTCCATACTTCGCGCTTTTCTTTGAAAGAGTGAAGCTACTTTCTAGAAAGAGTAACTATTTTTTTCTTGGTACTACATTTTTTAACACTACAACTACTCTGAAATTTGAACTGATTCTTCCCCATAAAATTCATAAGAGAGTAAATGTGATGCGAGTCTGCCCCTAGTATAGCTAATTTTTTTAAGCAGTTATCTACGTGAATTATGAGGATGGACACCAGGTATTTCATCACCAAAAATCTGCACTTAAACGTTGAGCAAATTTTGCTGGGCACTTGCGTTAGATAAATTTTTTAATGTATGTCTTCCAGGTCAGTAAGTGATCAATACGCATACACGGGAATTTCTAAAATTGTATTTAACGTACATACTTTGCTCATGCTCTGTTATTAATGATCATTGCCTCGTACGAAATTAAATCAACCGTGCTTTTGTCTTTCAATTGACAGGCAATGTAATGAGACAGGTACAATAATCTTATTAAATATTTAATGCAATGGTCCCTGCGTTGCTACACTCCAATTAGACATGACTGCGATGCCCACATTATGAGCAAGGAGTACAATTATGCTTTATCCACATTTGATGTAAGATCGTGTATGAGTAACAAGAACGGGACTGGCCTCAATAGTGAACTTTGCGGGGCACCATAAGTTGTTTGTCCTTACTCTGGGTATGGTCCAGTATGGAAACTGCATGAGGCATTTACTTATAGCCTCTGTTGCCTTTTAGCTAAATAAACCGATGGGAAAAAATGGCAACACCAAGAAGGAGTTGTACGACATGCGCGGAAGATGGTTGGCTTGTTTCTGCATCTGAAAGATGATGTCTGTTCAGATTTGACGCCAGCCGCATGAAGGTGGCGTTAGTAGGACCACGATGAGGACGTAAATTACGTTTGCTTTAAATACACGCTGTAACGGTCGTGAGCGGTAGTTACTCTTGAGGCTGGGCGTGATGACTTGATGTTAGTGAGGAATGATTTTAAAGTGACAAAGACGCCATTATCAACAACTCACTGAGTTGGAAAGAGGTCGTGTAACAGGACTACAAGAAGCTGCCTGTTCCTCATGTGGTATTGCAGAAAGACTTGGCAGGATGTAGCTACTGACTGATAGCACCGGTGGTTGCGGCACGGTCGCAAGAAGACCGGGCTCCAGACGCCACGTGTCACAACCGAGAGGGAGGACCATCGTGTTCGGCGCATGACTCTGGTACATGGTACTCCATCTGCAGCAGCAATCTGTGCAGCAGTTGGCACTGTAGTGACATAACGCTGTTGCTGATTGTGGTGTCAAGCGAGAGCTCATTGAAGCGCAAGGCGGACCACTGACGTGTTTTCTGATGAAATCTGGTTCTACTTCGGTGCCAGTGATGGCCCAGTATTGGTTTGAACCAGAACAGTTGAGGGCCTGCAACCATCCTGTGTGCATGCTGGACCTACACCTGGAATTGGGTCTGGGGTGAGATTTCTTATAACAGCAGGAGCACTCTCGTGGTTATCCCATGCTCTCTGAGTGCAAATCTGTACGCCAGTCCGGTGAATCGACCTGTTCTGCTGCCAGTCATGAACAGCATTGCAGCGGGTGTTCTCCAACAGGATAACGATCGACCACGCACCGCTGTTGCAGCCCAACATTCTACAGTGTGTTGAAAGATCCCCTGGGCCAGCTCGATCACGAGATCTATCCCAAGTCGAGCACATATGGGACCTCATCGGACGACAACCAGCACTAACCGTCCCTGTATTGACCGTCCAAGTGCAACAGGTTTGGAACTCCATCCCCACAAATTGGCATCCGACACCTGTACGATACAATGCATACACGTTTGTAAGCTTGCATTCAACATTCTGGCGGTTACACTAGTTATTAATTAACCAGCATTCCACATTTGCAAAGACTAATCTCGCACTTACATCAACCAGTGATCTTGCAACGTTAATCACTTACATATGTTACCAACACGAATGTATTCCCGAAATTTCATTACTTCTACAGGGTTACACACGGGAGACGGACTGTTTTTAATAAAAAAAAAATACTCAGCCAAATTTTAAATTAATGCATGTTTATTTACACAAAATCGAATCTCATTATTTGCCATTTTAGTTAACAAAGTTATTTGTGAAAAATAATGTCGTCAAGGTGATGTCCATCATTTCGAATGCAGGACTCCATCACACTGACTAAAATCTCTGCAGGGAGGGTAGCAGTTTCTTGAATGATTGCATTCTTCATCTCGTCCAGATTTCGTGGTTTGTGGTTATAGACATAGGTCTTAAGGTACCCCCACAGAAAAAAGTCACATACTGAAAAGTCGGGAGACGTGGTAGGCCAAGGAACATTGCCAAAGCGTGAGATAATCCGGCCAGGAAACATGCGTCTAAGAACCGTCATTGAAGTGTTTGCGGTGTGCGATGTTGCCCCATCCTGCTGAAAACAAACGCGTTTTAAAGGGATTCGTCGTCTTCTTAGTTCTGGTTTCAAGAATATTTCAAGCATACGAATGTTCAAATGGTTCAAATGGCTCTGAGCACTATGGGACTTAACTTCTGAGGTCATCAGTCCCCTAGAACTTAGAACTACTTAAACCTAACTAACCTAAGGACATCACACACATCCATGCCCGAGGCAGGATTCGAACCTGCGACCGTAGCGGTCGCGCGGTTCCAGACTGTAGCGCCTAGAACTGCTCGGTCGCCCCGGCTGGCCATACGAATTAAGAGTAACTGTGGCCCCGTTCTCTTCAAAAAAATAAGGTCCAATAATGCCAACAGAGCCAAGAGCACATCAGACTGTTACTTCTTCTGTGTGTAGAGAACGCTGGTGGATAAGGTGTGGATGGTCTGGAGCCCAGTAACGTAGGTGTTGCTTATTCACGGTCCCGTTTAAATAAAAATGAGCTTCATCGCTCTCAATAAAATTTCATTTTCATTCGATCCCAAAATCACTTGCATTCTGTAAGCGAAGTCTTCTCGTAAGAAAAATGTGTATGAAATCTTATGGGACCTAACTGCTAAGGTCATCAGTCCCTAAGCTTACACACTACTTAACCTAAATTATCCTTAGGACAAACACACGCACCCATGCCCGAGGGAGGACTCGAACCTCCGCTGGGATCGGTGGCACAGTCCATGACTGCACCGCCTTAGACCGCTCCTCGTAAGGCAAAATCAATTCCCTTAAGTTGTTGGACAATGAGCATTTTGTAGGGATGGAATTTTAATTATTTATGCAAAATTCGTCCAACCGATTCACGATTGATTCGTAACTCTCTAGCGTGACGTCTAGCTGACCGTCCTAAGCTTCTGACTGCCGCTTGCCTTGCCCTTTCATCATTTTCTGGTGTCGTTACTCTGCGTCTCGGGCCAGGATGCTTCTTATCCAGTATGTTTCCAGTATGTTTGATCTGAAGTTTTCCACCCATCTGAGGATTGTGTTATGGCTCGGAACAGCTCCATGTCGACCCACATTAAACCGCCCACGAAACAATCGCTGCGTAGCAATAATAGACTCACCATTTTTCACGAAACTGTCATAGACAAACACTCCACGTTGAAAGTTCCACTGCTCCATAGTCACTGAGTAAACGAAATGGCGCCTTGTGTGGATCAGAACTATCCCCAGCACGACCACCTCCCACCACCGCGCCCTCAGTACTACGCAGATCAAAACCGTCCGTCTCCCATGTGTCACCCTGTATATCAATTAATTTTTGGTGTTGCGATTTTTTTTCAGTGTATAACGTTAACTGCTTGCTCGCTGTGTCATGAAATGCTGTAGTGTGTATAGTCAAACACTGTAGAGAGATGCAATAAGATTTTTAGAGTGCTGTGGACGAGAGTGGTGTTTACAGGTAATTTGGCAGATAATCGTGCAGCGAGGAGTTGTAGCCGTGTTATTCACTTGAACCTGGGGACATGTTGTGTGTCCTCAGGGCAGCTACAGCGTGCTGGACGCCGACGGGTCGGTGCGCACCGTGAGCTACACGGCGGACGACGTGAACGGCTTCAACGCGGTGGTCACCAAGTCGAACCCCGGCGCGCACCCGCCCGCGGTGCCTCCGGTGCTCGTGCAGAAGCCTGTCGTCGTGGCCAAACCCCTGCCGCCCCCCGTGGTGGTCGTCACGCGGCCGCCCCCGCCGCCACCCACTACGGTGCTCGTCACCCCCAGGCCGCAGCCGCCCGTCATAGTAAGTACCGAGACCCGTATTGCAGGTACAGCCTGTCTCTATGGAAATAACCGGCGCCTACTAAAGATCATACCTTAACAATTTTGTTAAGGTATATATTCTTCAGACCAAAACATTCTGCCTTATCATCTTCACTGTTAAGCTGAGTTTTAGAAAACAAATGAAAGGAGCTGCAGTTTGAATTTGAACAACCTGAATGTTAAACGAATATTTCTTCTTATTATTTTCCTGGCCTTTATCCCGTATCTTCACGGAGTCGGCATGTTAATTTATGGATTTTGCAATGCAAAATGGAAAATTTACCCCCCCCCCCTTTCTCCAAATTATCTGCGTCTAGTGTTATACCATGCGAAAGTGTGCAAATATCTTCTAAATTATTGCGAATCGTGTAAGAGAGCGGGAGGTTGGTTCTATCTAGGTATTCATTTAGTCGGATGTGGGAAATAGCCTAAAAGCTATGTCCAGATTGGCTGACACACCTGTTGTCCTCATTAACCGTTCAGACGGATTCGATCAGAGGGCCGTCGGACCTCGTCGAAATCAGAGTACGGCCTGCTAAGTAACGCGCGCAGCTGTCTTGGCGGGTCACAAAGCTAAACGAATAACTCTGCGACAGAAATCGAGTGAAATTAGGAAAATCTAATGGAATTAGGGCAATCTGAGTAACATTTGCAGTCGATTTTGCTACGCTTGCAAAAAACCTAACGTAAGTAGTTACTCAGTGAAATCTGGAGAAAAAGCCAATAGATCTCCTTTCAGAATTTAAATTTTAAAAAAGAATCATGGCAAACATATAAAATACACCAAAATACACTAAACACAAATAAGTAAAATAACATGAGTTCTTGTTTTGTTGTTGTCTTCAGTCCTGAGACTGATTTGATGCAGCTCTCCATGCTACTCTATTCCGTGCAAGCTTCTTCATCTCCCAATACCGACTGCAACCTACATCCTTTTGAATCTGCTTAGTGTATTCATCTCTTGGTCTCCCTCTACGATTTTTATCCTCCACGCTGCCCTCCAATACTAAATTGGTGATCCCTTGATGCCTCAGAACATGTCCTACCAACCGATCCCTTCTTCTAGTCAATTCTGTTCAATACCTTCTCATTAGTTATGTGATCTACCCATTTAATCTTCATCATTCTTCTGTAGCACCACATTTCGAAAGCTTCTATTCCCTTCGTCTAAACTATTTATCGTCCACATTTCACTTCCATACATGCTACACTCCATATAAATACTTTCAGAAACGACTTCCTGACACTTAAATCTATACTCGATCTTAACAAATTTCTCCTCTTCAGAAACGCTTTCCTTGCCATTCCCAGTCTACATTTTATATCCTCTCTACTTCGACCATCAGCAGTTATTTTGCTCCCCAAATAGCAAAACTCCTTTACTACTTAAAGTGTCTCATTTCCTAATCTAATTCCCTCAGCGTCACCCGACTTAATTCGACTACATTCCATTATCCTCGTTTTCCTTTTGTTGATATTCATCTTATACCCTCCTTTCAAGACACTGTCCATTCCGTTCAACAGCTCTTCCAAGTCCTTTGCTGTCTCTGTCAGAATTACAATGTCATCGGCGAACCTCAAAGGTTTCATTTCTTCTCTATGGATGTTAATACCTACTCCAAATTTTTCTTTTGCTTCCTTTACTGCTTGCTCAATATACAGATTGAATAACATCGGGGAGAGTCTACAACCCTGTCTCACTCCCTTCCCAACCCTGATTCCCTTTCATGTCCCCCGACTCTTATAACTGCCATCTGTTTTCCGACAAATTGTAAATAGCCTTTCGCTCCCTATATTTTACCCTTGCCACCTTCAGAATGATTCGTAAACTGAAATATCTTTGAGAAACAATATAGTGCTACGGGATAGGAGGATTTGCAATAAATGAAAGAATAATTCATGAAGAAGGGGCATATGCTCTAACTAATATGTCTACGATTAAAAAGGTATCTCTATAATTACGTAACTAAAACATTTTTCGACTCCGATAACACCAGAATGTATATATGCGTGTTAATGCTTAACGATGAATTGTGAGCTGAACAGAACACAGAAAGAGGAGGAGGAGAAGGAGATTAGTGTTTAACGTCCTGTCGACAACCTATTCATTACAGACGGAGCACAAGCTCGGATTGGGGAAGTTCGGACGCGCCCTTTCGAAGGAACCATTCCTGCATTTGCCTTAAGCGATTTAGGGAAATCGCGTTTGAACCGTCGTCCTCCCCAATGCTAATCAAATGTCGTAAACCTTTACTACCTCGCTCGGTAACAGAATAGCAGTTACTCGTGCGATGGATTATTAGAAAAGTAATGGATGCAAAACAAACTAAATATGGTTGAAACAAGAAAAATAATGAATATTAAAATATACAGAAAATATCAGAAGTGATGTAGAGGCGAAGGTTAATATTTCTTGAACACCTCTACCCAATGAATGACAACAGGCAAACAGAGCAAATATTCCTGCGTTACTGGGAAAGAAGTCAAGAACTGCGTGGATTACAGACATGAGATAAGAACTGGAAAGTGACAATATCAAAGAATAGTAAATAACAGAAAGAAACTTTGTAAGAACCAAACATTAAATTCAGAAGGCTTTCAAGGCAGAAAACATACTAAATCAGGAACGACATTCAAAGAAGAAATAAATAGATAACACGCGAATAATTTGGAAAATGGAATGGTGGAAAAATAATGGAAAAATGAGAAAGGAAAAGGAAGAAGAGGAGCTGAAGTTAAAGTGATCCCACTTGGTGTACGAAGATAAAAAATAATAAGAACAGTAGAGACAGAAATGAAGGAATGCTTTGAGACAAAATTTTGATATATCCAGAGCCGTTTTGATTAACAGAGCTAAGAGCTAACAATAACAATAAAAGCTAATGACAACAGAACCACTAGAAGTGCGCTAAATGGAGATATTATGGCATAGCGAGTTCTAATGGAGAGAAATACAGACTGCCTCTATTAGGGTCTTTGGGAGATGAGAAAGAGCAGTTGGGAGACGAAGGTACTTGTCTACAATTGGGTGAAGGATGCGTACAGAAACAAAGGTAGACTTTCTTGTTGGTTTAGTATATAATTCATTAGGTGCCTTTTGAACATAGAGATGTGATTCTGTTCTCTGATACAGTAAAGAAATAATTCGAAACTCAAGTTCCTGCTACCAGGAACGATTCAGAAAAATCGGCTTGTAATGGAGTGGGACTGAGGATATTTTGCTCTTATGGAATCGAATGTTTCTGGTGTGTGGTTCTGACCAATGTGTTATAGTCAACGACAGGAAGTGTAAAGCAAAGAGGGTGTATGAATATCTTTTTGTACTTATGGACGTAGACAGTACAACCGTGCACAACGTGGTGAAGTACACTCATGTGCCAGCACATTACTACCGCCTGTTTAATGGCGTGTTGCTCTACCACTGGACTGCAATACTGGAGTGATGCTGTGTGGCAGGATTCGGAGATTCCTCGGTAATTTCACGAAGGTATGTGGTCCCGGAAGTCTAAGCAACGCACAGATCACGCAGTTCCCGAAAATTGCGGGCCGTTGGTTTGAGGGCGTGGGTCTGGGGCCCGGTAACGTCTCACATGTGTTCCATCGGGTTCAGATCACGCGAATCTGGTGGCCAAGACATCAACTTGAGTTCACTATCACACTTCTTTAACCGCTACAGCAGTATCACGACTCTGATCTTGTTACACAGAGGCTTATCCTGCTGGAGTATGCCGTCGCCGTCGGGGAACACATCAAACATGGAAGAATGCAGGTAATCCGTAAAAATGCTCACTATACCACAGTTCTCATTCTGCCTCCGGTTACTATTACAAGTAGTATGGAAGCACAGGTGACTGTCCCACATACCACAGTACTGTTCCCGTCGGCCTGTGTTTGTGACGCACTGCATATTCCGAGCAACCGTTCGCCTGCACAGCGGCGTATCCGAACACAACCACCAAGCTGGTGAAACAAGAAATGTGGTTCATCCGATCACGCGACACGTTTCCATTTATCCGTTCCAATCTCTACGCTTCCCTGCCCATTGAAACCATATCTGAAGATGTCGTTTGGTCGACATGGTAACACATGCGGGTCGACTGCTGCGGAGCTTCATGTTCAACAACGTGCGGTTAAGGTGTGTTCAAAACATTTGTGCCTGCATGGGTATCATACTCTGTCATCAGATCTACCAAAGATCGCTGCCTAGTCCGCTTTACAGAGCTGGCAAGCCTCCGTCCTTCACGTTCTGTGATGAGTTGTGGGTGTCCAACACCCTTCCGTCCACTCGCGAGTTGACCATGCATCAACAACTTTCCATAAGTGCTTAGGACAGTAGCACGCGAATCGCCTACCAGCTTCGTCATTTCCGATATGTTCGCTCGACCGGACCATGGCAATTTGTCCTTTTTAAAAGTCGTTAGGTTTTCATCAAATATTACGTCTGCCAGGCACTTAAATGTGATTTGCAGAGTATCCATGTAGATGTAGACTCTACCCAGAGGGAGAAATGTTTATGTTCATCCCATTTTGGATTAAAGATGGGATTCTCGTAGTTTAGGGCTAATGCGTCTTGATGACCAGCCAGAACAGCTTGGGTTTTCAACGAAGTGAGCTTTAACACTACACACCTTGCCAGCTTTGATAAACCATACAGGGCAACATTAACGTTTTCGATAACTGTCTTCTGATTAACTGGTTTAGCAGTTAAGTCTAAATCGAGAGCAGCAGTATTCAGATGGCATTTACAGAGTGCAGGACTCACGACAGGACTCTGACGTTCAATGAAAATAGTATCAGACCTATTATCGAGCACTGAGGAAAGCCTGATATTAGCTGTCTTCTTTGCGAATTGATAGTCTAAACATGAGGCATTGCTGTCGAGATGTCAAACACGAGGGAAATCATTGTAACGTACGTGGAGCATAATTAAGCTGCATAGTTTCGCAAGTAAAATGTTGAAGTTAACAATATGAAAGTTTTTGTTGAAATCTAAAAAGCGTATAGAAGTCACCTCTTGCTTAGCTCCGAAGTGGCTCACTCCGGGTTCACTGCAGAAAAACAGCGCCCACATAGACAATGAACACCATGCTTACTACTAATAACATAAATTCACTCTTCTCCGTCTTGAAGCATAAATTCACAAGAACGCGATTATACAGGGTGTTTATAAATGTATTAACGCTTTATAATATTTATTATATTAAGCTTACAGTTATAAACGATATGTCAAATGAACGAGCAACTCAGTTTTACCAAGAACCTAATCAATGTTCAATGTGAGCACCACTTGTCACACGGCACACATCAAGTCTAGAGACGAGTACTTCCCAAGCGTTGATAAGTGTGTCTTCAGTGATTGTAGCAACAGCTGCTTCAATCCGGTTTCTTAATTCCGGGAGGTCTGCTGGTAGCGGAGGCACGTACACACGATCCTTGACGAAGCCTCAAAGGAAAAAATCGCATGGCGTTAGGTCGGGTGAACGTGGAGGCCATGCAAAGCAATCCCCGTCATTGGTCCTCTTGCGACCTACCCAGCGCTTGGGTACAGTGAAGTTCAACCAATCGCGTACTTCGCTATGCCAGTGCTCACACTGAACATTTATAAAGGTTCTTGGTAAAACTGTCTGAGTTGCTCTTTCATTTGACATATCATTTATAACTGTAAGTTTAATGTAATAAATATTATAAAGCGTTAATACCTCGATATTCATTTATAAACACCCTGTAGTTTATCAGTCGAAGGCACTGTCTTACTAGACACTTCTGATAGTTTAAACCAGACTTTAACTGTTTACCTAGAATAACGAGTCAAAGTCTTAACACCCACAGTGTGAGACGACTGTTCTAGGCCTTTCAGTCTGGAACCACGCGACCGCTACGATCGCAGGTTCGAATCCTGCCTCGGGCATGGATGTGTGTGATGTCGTTAGGTTAGTTAGGTTTAAATAGTTCTAAGTTCTAGTGGACTGATGACCTCAGATGTCAAGTCCCATAGTGCCCAGAGCCATTTCAACCATTTGAGACGACTGACTCGATACATAATCACAGTAATGAGCCAAGATACCGCGGAGTCCAGTAGACCCGAGCTTTGGAAGCCAAGGCACTGCGTAGCCCACACGAAGAGTGCTGATAGCTCCACGCAGATCCAGAAGACGGCGATCCCAGGTTCACTGGCTGGGTGCAGCTGCCGGATCTCGGCCGTGCGACAGCTTAAGTACCAGCAGGCAGATGCATTGTTCGCAAATCATTAGGTTGGTGCATAAGTACGTGTCTTTTCTGTTTTTCATGTTAGTATTCCGGTTGCTATGAGTTTATTTATCGACTGCTATTTTTTTATTTGTAGTTCACTGTTGCGATTTGAGTTTACAGATTGTCACTTCGAAATTTGAAGATAGTGAGTGGAGCAGTGGAGGCTAGAAAATGGAATTCCAAGTGGAGAAACCGGAACATTTCCGACGTATCCTTCTGTTTGAGTTCAGTAGAGGGGTGACAGTAGCCGAGCAGCCAGAAACATTTGCGTTGTGTGTGGGGGTAATGCCATTGGACAGAACACCGCATGAAAATAGTTTCCTCGTTTTAAGGAAGATCATTTTGACATTAGTGAATCTCCACATTCAGGAAGACCTTCACGGGTTGGTGAAGATCGTTTAAACGCATTAATCCACAATAATCCACATCACTGTAGTTGAGAACTAGCAAATATGATGAACTGCGATCATTCCAACCATCCTGCGAAATTTGCATGGAGTGGGGAAGGTTAAAAAATCCGGTTGTGTGGGTACCGCCTGCTCTAAGCCGAAAATCACAAAAGTAGTGAGTGGACATTCGTGCATCCGGCAGTCCTGATTTACGTTTTCCATGATTTACCGAAATCGCTTCAGGCAAAAGCCGGGATGGTTCCTTAGAAAGGGCACAGCCGATTTCTTTCCCCATCCTTTCTTAATCCGAGCTTGTGCTCTGTCTCTAATGACCTCGATGTCGAGGCGTTCCACAAGGAAGTGTTATAGGCGCTCTATTGTTCCTGATCTATATTAACGACATAGGAGACAATCTGAGTAGCCGTCTTAGATTGTTTGCCGATGATGCTGTCATTTACCGTCTTCTAAAGTCATCAGATGATCAAAACGACTTGCAAAAGGATTTAGATAAGATATCTGTATGGTGCGAAGTGGCAATTGACCCTTAATAAGGAAAAGTGTGAAGTTACTCACATGAGTACTAAAAGAAATCAGATAAATTTCAATTACGCGATAAGTCACACAAATCTTAAGGCTGTAAGTTCAACTAAATACTTAGGGATTACAACTACAAATAACCTAAATTGGAACGATCACATAGATAATATTGCGCGTAGAGCAAACAAAAGACTGCGATTCATTGGCAGAACACTTAGAAGGTGCAACAGGTCTACTAAAGAGATGCTTACACCACGCTTGTCCGCCCTATTTTGGAGTATTGCTGTGCGGTGTGGGATCCTCATCGGGTGGGACTGACGGATGACATCGAAAAAGTACAAAAAAGGGCAGCCCGTTTTGTATGATCGCGAAATAGGGGAGATAGTGTTACAGACATGAAACGTGAATTGAAGTGGTAATCATTAAAACAAAGGCGTTTATAGTTGCAACGGGATCTTCTCATGAAATTTAAATCATCAGTTTTCTCCTCCGATTACGAAAACATTCTGTTGGCATCCACTTACATAGGGAGAAATGATCATCACCATAAAATAAGAGAAATCAGGGCTCGCACAGAAAAATTTAAGTGCTCGTTTCTCCCTCATAGAGAAACAGCTTGAAGGTGGTTCATTAAACCCTCTGCCAGGCACTTTATTGTGAATAGCAGAGTAATCACGTAGATGTAGATGTAAATACTAACCACCTCGTTCTCCTCCTCTCGCCATATACGCATCTCTGCTTGCTTTTCATCAATGTCTCGTGAACAACATCGATCATTCCTATCCTGTATCGTTACTGATGACGAGAAATGGTTTTTTTGTGTAACATAAGGAAAATAAAGGCATAGCTGAGTCCATACAAAGATCTGCGCGCATGCACAGAAGATAATGTTGTACATGTTGCGGAACAGTGACGGTGGAGTGTGCCCAAGGCGTAACCACCACTGATGACATTTACTTTCAACAACATAGACATCATGCAAATGCAGTCCAAGAACAACGACCAGGAAGACAGCGTGAAGTGATGCAACTCCACCACAACGCCCGCCTCATTCTGCTAGACCGACAAAAAAAACAGTTACAGGAGTTGTACTGGGTAGTGATCAAGCAGCTATCTCATTTATCTGATCTTGTACCCTCAGATTTTCACATGTTCTGCTCTCTGCCGAACAGGGAACTTCCTTTCCGAATGAAAATGGACTCCGAACGTGACTCAACGAGTTCTTCTCCTCAAAACCACGCTGTGTCTACAATCGCGAAATCGAAAAGCCATCCCAGCATTGGCAGACTGTTGCAAATAGTGAAGGAGAGTATATCAATGATGACTAAAGTCTCTGTTATTTGTATCTGTGGTAGATTAAAACAGTGTGCCGTACCGACACTCAGACTCAGGACCTTTGCCTTTTGTAGGCAAGTGCTCTACCGTCTGAGCTACCCAAGCACGACTCACTCCCCGTCCTCACAGCTTCAATTGTGCCAGTACCTCGTCTCCTACCTTCCAAACTTCATAGAAGCTCTTCTGCGAACCCCGCAGAGCTAGCACTCCTGGAAGAAAGGATACTTCGGAGACATGGCGTAGCCACAGCCTCGGGGATGTTTCCAGAATGAGATTTTCACTCTGCAGCGGAGTCTGCGCTGATATGAAACTTCCTAGCAGATTAAAACTGTGTGCCAGGCCGAGACTCGAACTCAGGACCTTTGCCTTTCGCAGGCAAGTGCTCTACCTGCAAGGTTCGCAGGAGAGGTTCTGTGAAGTTTGGAAGGTAGGAAACGAGGTATTGGCAGAATTGAAGCTGTGTGGATGGGGCGTGAGTCGTGCTTGGGTAGCTCAGATGGTAGAGCACTTGCCTGCGAAAGGCAAAGGTCCCGAGTTCGAGTCTCGGTCCGGCACACAGTTTTAATCTGCCATGAAGTTTCACACTCCGCTGCAGAGTGGAAATCTCATTCTGTATCTGTGGTGTTTATTGAACTTACAGTAAAAAGCTACAAACTTATGCACTAACCTAATATTTGTAGCTACATCTGTGGCGGGGTAAATAAGCTCGCACTAGCTGCGTCTCCTACGAGCAGTGTTATTGTTATTGTTATTGTTATTGACACTCTGACACACACTGATTTGCTTGCATTGTCGTGGCCCCTGTGCTCTAGGGGGTAGGCAGCTCGCCGTGCAGTACTGCCTTGCTGGTGGGCTGTGTGCCCCGACGTAGCAAACATCAGCCCGTCTGATTCCACTAGCATAATACAGAAAGCCCCATTGTCAGTTTGTGTTAACTGTAGAACGAAGCTACTCTGTAATGTGTATTTCAATTATTGACGTAAATTCAGGATTCCTTGCGCCTTGCTGAGAGATGGCGCGTAATGTGATTGTGGTTGCTCTGCAGGTGAGTGTGGCGAAGCCCGTGCTGCCAGCATATGTGCCGCGGCCGACCGTCGTGGTGCCCGCTGCGCAGCGGCCGTCGCTGACCAATCAGGGGCCGGTGCTCTTCCCACCGAATGCTGAGGACGCGCAGCAGCAGCCGGCGCGCCCTGCCGGCGTCAGCTCGGCGCAGCAGCAGCAGCTGCTCTTGCAGCAGCTGTACGAACAGCAGCAGCAGCAACAGCAGCAGCAGTACCCACAGCAGGGCTACGGATACGGCTACAGTGCCTACTGAGGACTCTCTGACCTGACCACCACTGCTGACGTACACCATGACTGGCTTTGACTACCTACTCTGCTCCCTTGACACCTGCTGCTACTGCTATAACTGTGTGACTTTCAGCAACAGGTCCCCTACTAGCCTCCACTGGACTTAGGAGGGGTACATATGACCATAATAACGACTGAGGATTCTGCAGAGAAGCAGAAATGCTAGACACAACAGTACAACGAAATCATCCGTCAGCTGTCCACGCGTTATCCAACCTCCCTTTCTCTCACTAAACTAACTTCACTCATTCCACAATCCCTGCACCCGGAGATGTCGACAGCAGACCTTTAGGCACCTGTGGTACAGCCTCGCCTAAACTACTAACACTGCCCCATTTACCAGATTGACGGTGTGATGGTTGATATCTGTCTGAAGGACTACTCGTGTTGCACATGTACACAGGACACTTTTCTTTTACCGTTCCTGTCTGCCCTCTGACATCAGACATCTTGTGGCGCACCCATATTAAACACCTAAAGGCTGTGAATCAGACCACCAATTAATTCTGTCTGTTCTTCAGTGCTTCTTCTCAGCTTAGTTCATTTTTCTTCTAGTGATCTGAAATCGTTGATGAATTGTTGAAACAGCTCACAAAAGTTGCTCACTAGCATGTCCTAAGCCCATAATCAGTGATGTGAAATTGTTGATGAATTGTTGAAACAGCTCACAAAATTTATTTACTAGCGTACTCCATGCTGAGAGCTACACCAAACGTACTGTGTGGCGAAATAAATCAAGGTATTAACGCAATTCTACAGGTAGCTGTACAAATAGGCGAACTGTCATCTTCATTTCAGTTCGCCAGCATCATTCATCTTCCACACTACCTGCTTCGCTCTCAAAGAAATATTTTGAGTGAGTACGCTTATTAAATTTCCTGCAGCCAAACTCTAGATTCACAATCTAGATTCACAACCTAGATTTCTCCAGCAGAACTAATATTTCCCCCCAGATCACATCTATCACAAATTGGTTACCACAGGATTGAAAACTGATGTCAGCAGATCATCTCTTACGAATTTGGATCAGTCATTATTCAAGGTTCACATGTAACAACACAGATCTTTCGAAATTATTGATAGGTTTAGATAATTTCTCAATCAACAGGAGAGCTGCGTGACTAAATTACCTTAAGGACACAGACGATATGTTTTAGGTCAAAACTTAAGAATGTACAATACAATGAAACAATCAGGTCGTGTACACGTGTTTATTCTCACAAGATCCAACGATAAGCCACTTGCTTCTCCGTAGTGGTTAGCTGCACCAGCTTCCCGAAACAATCTGGACTTATTGTTCGTTTACAGGCGGCAGTGGGCTGTGTCACAATCAGCTATGTATGTGTGTCTGAAATCCATATAATGATAGATTCAGAAACGGAAGTAGAAATCAATGGTGAGCCAACTTATAACGTCACACAGTAAGAGAGTTTCCTTGCCTGACAATATAAGCTTGTAACTATCCCTTACCCAGAAAGAAAAGTTTCCTATCCGACAATGGACTTTTCGCCAGAGGACATATTCAGAGCTTCACATTCGGCCTTTTTATCAGTGCATATTATACGTCCAAGAAGAACATGTTGCTGCAATGAAAGCAGTTCGAGACAGCATGGGCATTAATCAGCTGCTGTTCCATTCAAACTATTAACTTAACACTCTCCACATTGACAGCTGACGTACATCACACAAAAGACATTTGTAATCGTCGCCAAAGACGACAGTGAAGAAAGCATCTTCTTCACAGTCATCTCCATCATGTGCAATATTAACAAATGTGCTACTCATGGAAATTTTATTTTGTAATTGTTTTATTTTTATTATTTATAATTTAATTATTCAACGTTTTATACACAAAATATTGTAATAAATTATTTTTTAAATCGTAGCTTCCTTTCGTTGCATTTTATTGCGGTATACCCTGATGCTCATTCCTATCCAAAGCTGCATAACTGAACTTTGACCGTGAAGATGTACTTGAAAAATCTCAGAGCTTGCAACGAAACTTTAGACTGGAAAAGAAATGTATGGGCACCTCGAACAGAATTTTATCGGACACGTCCATTATTTCTCAGAGTTTTTGTTTCCTACCCTGAGTATGCACTAAACACATTCTGAATTGGTGGTTGGGAGTTCCTTCTTTGCTTTTACGGACCAATGTATCTATAAAGCAAAAATATTCAATTTACTAACTACCTCAAGGTAAACCGGTGTAGACGTTAGTACTCTTGGAGTTTGAGATGCTTAACACACCGTAGTCCCGACGCAGTTACTATACATTTACATATAGAATTTATAAACTAATTACATTGGTGTGCAAAGCTTATGGACAAAAGTAACTTTTACAAGACGTGTCACTGCCAAGTAGTATAGCACGACGAAATTTGGACCATACGTAGAAAGAACTTCTCCAATGTAGTAGAGATGGTAACTGAAAAGAACACACAATGAAACGAACAGAAATGATACTTTTCTTCAAAGATGGTAATTAAGATGAAGTCATAACGATTTATCACGGTCATAACGATTTATTACAAAAGGCGGGATTTCATTCGTAATAGGGTGTGTGATCACCGTGGAAGGCAACGCATGCTCTGCAACGTGCTCCCATACTGGCCATAAGGTAAGTAAGGAGTTCTTATGGTATGGTTTTCCATTCCTCCACCTGTGCAGTTGGCAGTTCCTGCATGGTTGATGATGTATGTGGTCATGTTGCAATATGTCTCCTTAACGCATCCCACATGTGCTCGATGGGATTTAAGTCAGGGGAATGGGCACGTATAGTATAGTAAATTAGTCAGTTACGTGTTCCATTGATCAATAGCACGGAAAAACCGTTACGATGTGGAACGTGTCAAATGCAATAACGTTGACCAATGAGTGTGCCGTGTTCAAAGATTTCAAGACCAGTATGCCCGAGACGCTCTGCTAAACCCACAGAACAGGAAAAGTAGTTTAAGTTGTGGAAAGGGGCCAAAATAAGTGGCTGTCAGTTACACTCTAAGGTACAACTTTTTATTTGATCAAAGATTACAAGAGCCAAGAAAAATTAAAAAAAAAAACACCTTTAGTTTTGGAACTTAATTAGTGGCTGAATGCGCCATACAATCTCATGCCTTAAGGGCAAGACCACTTTAATTTAAAAAGAGCTGAAAACCAATAACTTAAAACTCAACCAAAATCAGAATTTAAAAGGCAAAGCCTTAACTTAAAACAGTTCCTTAATTAGGCTGAAGGCCCAAAGAATCTGACACTCTAAGAGCAAACAAATTCAAAATCGGCTGAAGGCCCAATGCTTGAGACACAATAACATTAATTTCAAAAAATGTCAAAGGTTTTACATAAAACCGTTCTTAAATTAGGCTGAAGGCCCAAACCATCTGACGCCTTTATGGCAAAACAACCTTAATGAAAAAATCGGCTAGAAGCCGTACAAGTACAAACAACAAGAACAAACAAGCAAAGGCAGTACACCTAAGGGCGCTCCGTAGTTCCGAGAGTTGGCGTGGAATTCAAACACTAACGCTCGCTTAGGTGAGACAGGCAGTCGGCCCAACCATTGTCGATCTGACGACAACCCAACCGACAGACAGTAAGCGGACCCACCGACAAGCTAACCTCCACTTCACCCAACCAGCACACAACAGGGAGTTCAATGGAACAACGTAGAAGGAGTTAGCGCCCACAACCAGTTATACATTGAGCTGTCAAATTACACAACGTGCTGGACAGTGACAACACGATGAGAAAAATACACTACCTGAATTTACATCAATGGCCAGGGCAGGTAACCAGAGCGTTAACGGCTACAATGCAGAAGATTCCACTGGTGCACTTCAGTTCAAATAACCAAGTATTGTTAAATTCCACCAGAGGGTGGCTAAAATTTGCCAACTTGCTCGTGGGAATATCCCAACAGCCGACGACGAAATCCAAACGACACAATGTGAACAGTAGTGATTTGCTGGTAGATTAAGTCAAAACTCAACTTTCATGTCCAGGATCGGTGAGCCAGAAACCTCGTAGCAATGGCAACAGCACCACACACTCCGACACCGCATAGAGGTCACCAGTGGGCCCGGGCAAACTGCGCGCCGCACAGATTTCCTCGCTGCTCCACGCCAACCGACCAACTGCCCAGGCCCGGAAACAGTGAAAGGACCCAAATATATGTCAGCCGAGGAGACGACCAACCAATGATCGTCCTGCTCCAATCTCCCTCTGTCGAACGATTCATGTGTGTCGCCAGCAGTCGGCGAGCACTGGCTGTCGGTGCCTTATTGGTGCTCCGTCCCCGACTTCACTGCTGTTGCGTCCCGACTGCGCTGCTGGTCTGTTTCCAACTGACTGCCAGACACACGACGACCCGGAAATACTATCGGTCGCTCCAGAGATGGTATGACAGTGCACTGATCGATACGCGCTGCTACTGCTGCTCACGGGCAAGTAAGGCAGGAAGTTAGTGACGCCAGTAAATGGAATAATAAAACGAAGCGTCAGTACCATGATAGAAGATGACAAATAATAAATGGGATAAACGCGAGCCGCGCACGGCTCAGTGCTCATGGAGTTTGTGCCTCCCCACACAATAACACCTGGACCACCACCAGAACGGTCATGTTCCACACTATTCCCGGGTGCGTTACGTGTTCCCACATCTCGTCCCAGAACGGTACATCCAGAACCACCACTTAGAGTGATCCGCTATCTTCCTAGAATAGCACGTGACCCCATTCCTCGTTGGACCAGTTCCAATTCTTGGCACTGCAGTCTACTGGTTGAGTAGCAAAGAGATCGACTCCATGCAGTCACCGTGCCACTGTGGACTGTGCATGTCCGTGCCTTGCATTCCTGTTAAGGGTGGTTACAACTGCATCCGCTGTTTGACGTGGGTCCATTTTTTGTACGACGTAACAGTCACCTGCTGCTGTAGCT
This sequence comes from Schistocerca americana, assembly GCF_021461395.2. NCBI lineage: Eukaryota > Metazoa > Arthropoda > Insecta > Orthoptera > Acrididae > Schistocerca > Schistocerca americana. The sequence goes on along the minus strand of NC_060126.1, from coordinate 407,821,971 downwards.
GACTGTAGTCGACCGTCTCCTCTCCGTCAGTCAGAGGAGTCTGTGGTTCAGAATGCTCCTCATGCACATGAAATTACGCTGTGAGCAATACCAGATTCCAGGGCTACGCGAGTCACACTCAGTCGTTCTTCCAGTTCACCGGTATTTCTTTCTCATGTAAATTGTCTACAGGCCATGTTGTAATGAGGAATATAACCATAGGGCACTAATCGCTAATTAGCACACACTGTCTTTCCCTGTTTCTTCAAGTGCCTCGTGTTGCGGGGACAGTCTCATCTGGCGGTATAGTCACGCTGTCCTCATTCCGTGCAACGTCCAACTTTCTATGCACGACTGCGAGACTTCTGGCAACATGCTACTGCACTTTCATTCATTTCCACCAAGTAGTTAATACGTTGGGTTACTTTATCCAGCTCATCCTTAAGTTTTGTAGATCTGTTTTTCTCTTTGCTAAAAGTTACCAAGCTTGCAATAGCAGACAGTCGTTCCCAGCTAATGAAAGAAAACTAGTCACATACATCTACAATAAAGACGACTAATCTTCAGACCTACCGCTCTGTACCATTTATCCCATAGCAGAATTCCAAAACATAGTCTCAGTTTAAATACAGTTACATATCTGGAACAACAAAAATAACGAAAGGTAGCAGTAGGGGGCCAGAGCAGGTTTGTGGCCACTCATTTGTGTCTCTTATGTAAGCAAACACTACTTGTCATTTTCAAAGTAATCGCCGTCCCCTCCAACTATGACACATGTAAAGGTCACACCCTGGAACATGGAGTCCATTTTCTCTAAAGTAAAAAAAACCACTCACTTACGCTCTTATCGGTTATTTAAGACCCGCCTGTTTATTTAGGTTCCTTTCAAGTTACCACGTTCCTCTACAACACTGTACTCATGACTGCACTACTGTACTGTGCTGGTGGCCGTCCTGTCTCTGTACTGTGCAGCAGGGCATGCTTCTCTGTCCCTGCAGACAACACACCTCACTATCTCCCACTGCCGCTGCTGAATGCAAGTGATGGCTTGTACTCCAGCAGCCACCCAGGAAGTGCCGGCATCCCCTCCAATACGTTTACACTGGAGGAGGCTTTATCACTCTGTCATCAGCAGGTCCAGTGGAGGTGGTCTCCAAACCACCCACCCACCAGCCAGGTAAGATGTATCGCTCCAAGCTGACTAAAACCCAAGAACCGGTCTATAACGGAATTATTGCATGTAATTAATGACAACACGTCTTACGTAATATTTCCAGCAATGACACGTTATTTTACGACGTGAGTGTGATTGATATCACACAGTAATTCCTATACAAATACTTTACAGTATACGAATGTATAAATTACAACATTGTAATGTCCATACACTTTTCACCATACAATAGCTGTAACGAGAATCTATTGTGTAACACATTTTCATGTGGTTTTCAGTCCTCAGACTGGTTTGATGCAGCTCTCCATGCTACTCTATCCTGTGCAAGCTTCTTCATCTCCCAGTACCTACTGCAACCTACATCCTTCTGAATCTGCTTGGTGTATTGATCTCTTGGTCTCCCTCTACGATTTTTACCCTCCACGCTGCCCTCCAATGCTAAATTGGTGATCCATTGATGCCTCAGAACATGTCCAACCAAACGATTTCTTCTTCTAGTCAAGTTGTGCCACAAACTTCTCTTCTCCCCAATCCTATTCAATACCTCCTCATTAGTTATGTGATCTACTCATCTAACCTTCAGCATTCTTCTGTAGCACCAAATTTCGAAAGCTTCTATTCTCTTCTTGTCTAAACTATTTATCGTCCATGTTTCACTTCCATACATGGCTACACTCCATACAAATACTTTCAGAAACGACTTCCTGACACTTAAATCTATACTCGATGGTAACAAATTTCTCTTCATCAGAAACGCTTTCCTTGCCATTGCCAGTCTACATTTTATATCCTCTCTACTTCGACCATCATCAGTTACTTTGCTCCCCAGATAGCAAAACTCCTTTACTACTTTAAGTGTCTCATTTCCTAATCTAATATCCTCAGCATCTCCCTACTTAATTCGACTACATTCCATTATCCTCGTTTTGCTTTTGTTGATGTTCATCTCATATTCTCCTTTCAAGATGATATCCATTTCGTTCAACTGCTCTTCGATGTCCTTTGCTGTCTCTGCAGAATTACAATGTCATCGGCGAACCTCAAGGTTTTTATTTCTTCTTTATGGATATTAATACCTACTCCGAATTTTTCTTTCGTTTCCTTTACTGCTTGCTCAATATACAGATTGAATAACATCGGGGAGAGGCTACAACCCTGTCTCACTCCCTTCCCAACCACTGCTTCCCTTTCATGTCCCTTATAACTGCCATCTGGTTTCTGCACAAATTGTAAATAGCCTTTCGCTCCCTGTATTTTACTCCTGCCACCGTCAGAATCTGAAATAGAGTATTCCAGTCAACATTGTCAAAAGCTTTCTATAAGTTTACGAATGCTAGAAACGTAGGTTTGCCTTTCCTTAATCTAGCTTCCAAGATACGTCGTAGGGTATTTTAATAACCGTTTAAATTTCGTTGATTTGTTTGCGCTCTCTGTAGATTAGTTCAAACGTTCTTTGCAAAACAGTTTTTAGCATGGATAGGGACTGCAACTGCTGTGTTCGGATGCAGGCTGAGTTGGCATCCCTTCGCTCCCAGCTTCAGGCAGTGTTGGCTTCGGTCACACAGCTTGAGGCTGTTGCCAATGGGTATCACTGTGGGGGTCCGGATGGGGGTGTGTCGGGGACGGCCAGCTCGTCCCACGCATCCCCTGATCGGACTACGACTGTGGTTGCCCGGGATACTGCCCGCATTGAGGCTGATCCCTCACCTGTGGTAGAGTGGGAGGTCGTCTCAAGGTGTGGCAGGGGGCGAAAGACATTCCGGAGGGCTGAACGGAAAGCCTCTCCAGTTTGTCTGACGAACCGGTTTCAGGCTCTGTCTCAGGCTGATACTGATCTTCGGCCTGACATGGCTGCTTGTCCTGTTCCAGAGGTTGCCCCTCAGTCTGCAAGATCCGGGCAGTCGCAGAGGGTGGGCTTACTGGTAGTTGGGAGCTCCAACGTCAGGCGCGTAATGGGGCCCCTTAGGGAAATGGCAGCAAGAGAGGGGAAGAAAACCAATGTGCACTCCGTGTGCATACCGGGGGGAGTCATTCCAGATGTGGAAAGGGTTCTTCCGGATGCAATGATGGGTACAGGGTGCACCCATCTGCAGGTGGTCGCTTATGTCGGCACCAATGATGTGTGTCGCTATGGATCGGAGGAAATCCTCTCTGGCTTCCGGCGGCTATCTGATTTGGTGAAGACTGCCAGTCTCGCTAGCAGGATGAAAGCAGAGCTCACCATCTGCAGCATCGTCGACAGGACTGACTGCGGACCTTTGGTACAGAGCCGAGTGGAGATTCTGAATCAGAGGCTGAGACGGTTCTGCGACCGTGTGGGCTGCAGATTCCTCGACTTGTGCCATAGGGTGGTGGGGTTTCGGGTTCCGCTGGATAGGTCAGGAGTCCACTACACGCAACAAGCGGCTACACGGGTAGCAGGGGTTGTGTGGCGTGGGCTAGGCGGTTTTTTAGGTTAGATGGCCTTGGGCAAATACAGAAAGGGCAACAGCCTCAACGGGTGCGAGGCAAAGTGAGGACATGCGGGGACCAAGCAGCAATCGGTATTGTAATTGTCAACTGTCGAAGCTGTGTTGGTAAAGTACCAGAACTTCATGCGCTGATAGAAAGCACCGAAGCTGAAATCGTTATAGGTACAGAAAGCTGGCTTAAGCCAGAGATAAATTCTGCCGAAATTTTTACAAAGGTACAGACGGTGTTTAGAAAGGATAGATTGCATGCAACCGGTGGTGGAGTGTTCGTCGCTGTTAGTAGTAGTTTATCCTGTAGTGAAGTAGAAGTGGATAGTTCCTGTGAATTATTATGGGTGGAGGTTACACTCAACAACCGAACTAGGTTAATAATTGGCTCCTTTTACCGACCTCCCGACTCAGCAGCATTAGTGGCAGAAAATTTGGAATACATTTCACATAAATTTTCTCAGCATGTTATAGTCTTAGGTGGAGATTTCAATTTACCAGATATAGACTGGGACACTCAGATGTTTAGGACGGGTGGTAGGGACAGAGCATCGAGTGACATTATACTGGGTGCACTATCCGAAAATTACCTCGAGCAATTAAACAGAGAACCGACTCGTGGAGATAACATCTTGGACCTACTGATAACAACAGACCCGAACTTTTCGACTCTGTATGTACAGAACAGGGAATCAGTAATCATAAGGCCGTTGCAGCATCCCTGAATATGGAAGTTAATAGGAATATAAAAAAAGGGAGGAAGGTTTATCTGTTTAGCAAGAGTAATAGAAGGCAGATTTCAGACTACCTAACAGATCAAAACGAAAATTTCTGTTCCGACACTGACAATGTTGAGTGTTTATGGAAAAAGTTCAAGTCAATCGTAAAATGCGTTTTAGACAGGTACGTGCCGAGTAAAACTGTGAGGGACGGGAAAAACCCACCGTGGTACGACAATAAAGTTAGGAAACTACTGCGATAGCAAAGAGAGCTCCACTCCAAGTTTAAACGCAGCCAAAACCTCTCAGACAAACAGAAGCTAAACGATGTCAAAGTTAGCGTAAGGAGGGCTATGCGTGAAGCGTTCAGTGAATTCGAAAGTAAAATTCTATGTACCGACTTGACAGAAAATCCTAGGAAGTTCTGGTCTTACGTTAAATCAGTAAGTGGCTCGAAACAGCATATCCAGACACTACGGGATGATGATGGCATTGAAACAGAGGATGACACGCGTAAAGCTGAAATACTAAACACCTTTTTCCAAAGCTGTTTCACAGAGGAAGACCGCACTGCAGTTCCTTCTCTAAATCCTCGCACAAACGAAAAAATGGCTGACATCGAAATAAGTGTCCAAGGAATAGAAAAGCAACTGGAATCACTCAATAGAGGAAAGTCCACTGGATCTGACGGGATACCAATTCGATTCTACACAGAGTACGCGAAAGAACTTGCCCCCCTTCTAACAGCCGTGTACCGCAAGTCTCTAGAGGAACGGAGGGTTCCAAATGATTGGAAAAGAGCACAGATAGTCCCAGTCTTCAAGAAGGGTCGTCGAGCAGATGCGCAAAACTATAGACCTATATCTCTGACGTCGATCTGTTGTAGAATTTTAGAACATGTTTTTTGCTCGAGTATCATGTCGTTTTTGGAAACCCAGAATCTACTATGTAGGAATCAACATGGATTCCGGAAACAGCGATCGTGTGAGACCCAACTCGCTTTATTTGTTCATGAGACCCAGAAAATATTAGATACAGGCTCCCAGGTAGATGCTATTTTCCTTGACTTCCGGAAGGCGTTCGATACAGTTCCGCACTGTCGCCTGATAAACAAAGTAAGAGCCTACGGAATATCAGACCAGCTGTGTGGCTGGATTGAAGAGTTTTTAGCAAACAGAACACAGCATGTTGTTATCAATGGAGAGACGTCTACAGACGTTAAAGTAACCTCTGGCGTGCCACAGGGGAGTGTTATGGGACCATTGCTTTTCACAATATATATAAATGACCTAGTAGATAGTGTCGGAAGTTCCATGCGGCTTTTCGCGGACGATGCTGTAGTATACAGAGAAGTTGCAGCATTAGAAAATTGTAGCGAAATGCAGGAACATCTGCAGCGGATAGGCACTTGGTGCAGGGAGTGGCAACTGACCCTTAACATAGACAAATGTAATGTGTTGCGAATACATAGAAAGAAGGATCCTTTATTGTATGATTATATGATAGCGGAACAAACACTGGTAGCAGTTACTTCTGTAAAATATCTGGGAGTATGCGTGCGGAACGATTTGAAGTGGAATGATCATATAAAATTAATTGTTGGTAAGGCGGGTACCAGGATGAGATTCATTGGGAGAGTCCTTAGAAAATGTAGTCCATCAACAAAGGAGGTGGCTTACAAAACACTCGTTCGACCTATACTTGAGTATTGCTCATCAGTGTGGGATCCGTACCAGATCGGTCTGACGGAGGAGATAGAGAAGATCCAAAGAAGAGCGGCGCGTTTCGTCCCAGGGTTATTTGGTAACCGTGATAGTGTTACGGAGATGTTTAATAAACTCAAGTGGCAGACTCTGCAAGAGAGGCGCTCTGCATCGCGGTGTAGCTTGCTCGCCAGGTTTCGAGAGGGTGCGTTTCTGGATGAGGTATCGAATATATTGCTTCCCCCTACTTATACCTCCCGAGGAGATCACGAATGTAAAATTAGAGAGATTAGAGCGCGCACGGAGGCTTTCAGACAGTCGTTCTTCCCGCGAACCATACGCGACTGGAACAGGAGAGGGAGGTAATGACAGTGGCACGTAAAGTGCCCTCCGCCACACACCGTTGGGTGGCTTGCGGAGTATAAATGTAGATGTAGATGTAGATGTAGGGTCAGCATTGCCTCACGTGTTCCAATATTTCTACGGAACCCAAACTGATCTTCCCTGAGGTCGGCTTCTACTAGTTTTTCCATCCGTCTGTAAAGAATTCGCATTAGTATTTTGCAGCCGTGACTTATTAAACTGATAGTTCGGTAATTTTCACATCTGTCAACACCTGCTTACTTTGGGATTGGAATTATTATATTCTTCTTGAAGTCTGAGGGTATTTCGCCTGTCTCATACATCTTACCAGATGGTAGAGTTTTGTCAGAACTGGCTCTCCCAGGGCTGTCAGTAGTTCTAATGGAATGTTATCTACTCCCGGGTCCTTGTTTCGACTCAGGTCTTTCAGTGCTCTGTCAAACTCTTCACGCAGTATCATATCTCCCATTTCATCTTCATCTACATCCTCTTCCATTTCCATAATATTATCCTCAAGTACATCGCCATTGTATAGACCCTCTATATACTCCTTCCACCTTCCTGCTTTCCCTTCTTTGCTTAGAACTAGGTTTCCATCTGAGCTCTTGATACTCATACAAGTGGTTCACTTTTCTCCAAAGGTCTCTTTGATTTTCCTGTAGCCAGTATCTGTCTTACCCCTAGTGAGATAAGCCTCTACATCCTTACATTTGTCCTCTAGCCATGCCGTCTTAGCCATTTTGCACCCCCTGTCGATCTCATTTTTGAGACGTTTGTATTCCTTTTTGCCTGCTTCTTTTACTGCATTTTTATATTTTCTCCTTTCATCAATTAAATTCGATATTTCTTCTGTCACCCAAGGATTTCTACTAGCCCTCATCTTTTTACCTGCTTGACCCTCTGCTGCCTTCACTGCTTCATCCCTCAAAGCTACCTATTCTTCTTCTACTGTATTTCTTTCCCCCATTCCTGTCAATTGTTCCCTTATGCTCTCCCTGAAATTCTGTACAACCTCTGGTTTAGTCAGTTTATCCAGGTCCCATCTCCTTAAATTCCCACCTTTTTGTAGTTTCTTCAGTTTTAATCTACAGTTCATAACCAATAGATTGTGGTCAGAGTTCACATCTGCCCCTGGAAATGTCTTGCAATTTAAAACCTGGTTCCTAAATCTCTGTCTTACCATTATATAATCTATCCGAAACCTGTCAGTATCTCCAGGCGTCTTCCATGTATACAACCTTCTTTTATGATTCTTGAACCAAGTGTTAGCTGTGATTAAGTTGTGCTCTGTGCAAAAGTCTACCAGGCGGCTTCCTCTTTCATTTCTTACCCCCAATCCATATTCACCTACTATGTTTCCTTCTCTCCCTTTTCCTACTACCGAATTCCAGTCACCCATGACTATTAAATTTTCGTCTCCCTTCACTATCTGAATAATTTCTTTTATTTCATCATACATCTCTTCAATTTCTTCGTCATCTGCAGAGCTAGTTGGTATATAAACTTGTACTATTGTAGTAGGCGTGGGCTTCGCGTTTATCTTGGCCACAATAATGCGTTCACTATGCTGTTTGTAGTAGCTTACCCGCATTCCTATTTTTTTTATTCATTATTAAACCTACTCCTGCATTACCCCTATTTGTATTTATAACCCTGTATTCGCCTGACCAATAGTCTTGTTCCTCCTGCCACCGAACTTCTCTAATTCCCATTATATCTATCTTTAACCTATCCATTTCCCTTTTTAAATTTTCTAACCTACCTGCCCGATTAAGGGATCTGACATTCCACGCTCCGATCGGTAGAACGCCAATTTTATTTCTCCTGATAACGACGTCCTCTTGATTAGTCCCCGCACGGAGATCCGAATGGGGGACTATTTTACCTCGGGAATATTTTACCCAAGATGACGCCATCATCATTTAATCATACAGTAAAGCTGCATGCCCTCGGGAAAAATTACGGCTGTAGTTTCCCCTTGCTTTCAATCGTTCGCAGTACCAGCACAGCAAGTTCGTTTTGGTTAGCGTTACAAGGCCAGATCAGTCAATCATCCAAACTGTTGCCCCTGCAACTACTGAAAGGGCTGCTGCCCCTCTTCAGGAACCACACGTTTGTCTGGCCTGTCAGTAGATACCCCTCCGTTGTGGTTGCACCTACGGTACGGCTATCTGTATCGCTGAGGCACGTAAGCCTCCCGACCAACGGCAAGGTCCATGGTTCATGGGGGGGGGGGGGGGGGGGGGGGGGGGTGCACATTTTCATGTGTTAGTTTTATTGCTTAGGGGATTTCATTTTCTAAATACCATCTGTATATACATAGAAATGTTGTGAAACAGCGTAATTACTGAAGAATGTTGTAATCACTTGCCTCATTTTAAGTTAGTATGTTAGGATGTTTTGTATTCTAACTAATGTCCGTATGTATACACATAGAAACGTGGTGAAATAATCTAACTACACCGCACAACAGTCATGTGTCTGGGGGAGTGAAATATAGTGCAACACTTGCAAGAAATCCCTTAAGTTCGAGGCCACAGAAAGCCAACTATGTTTACTGCATTCGACTCCCCACGTATTGCCTACCATGCAACCACAATATTGGCTGCTAATGGCAACAGGGGGAGGAACTGGAGGTATCCAGTGGTGAACGCAGGATGATACTACGGAGTGTAGTTCAGCTGCCTAGTCGATGAGTAACTGACTATAGTGCTAGTAGTGCTGATACAGAGCAAAACAATGGCAATGATAAACAGAGCAAACGCTGCATTATCTCAATAACAACAGGTACCGAAACTGAAATTCCGTAAGAAAGGAACCCAAGGAAATTCGCAGAGTGAGAAAGAAGTGGCAGATGGAATATTCGTGCTTCTGCAAGATGTCATCGGAATGTGTGGTGTTGTATTTGAACGACTGTGCAGACAATGTACATGAGGAGTAGAGCCATGCAAGTCATCATCCTAGTCGGACGGGGAACCACAAATCCCATCTCAAGTGAAACGCAATAACGAACAACCGTTGTCGAAGGAATGGGTACTAAACATAATTATGTACATGGAAGATCGTCTGCAGCATAGAAAAATGACAATTAAGAACTCAAAATAAGTTATCAGCAATATGACTACGTAGTGCATAAGTAAAACTACAGATATTCGAGGGAGGATAAGGTGCACTTGTTACGAATTACGGTGTTTGAGCGTTTCAAGGATGCCCGATACAATTTGCATGATGTGCTTCACAGTGACGTACTGCGTTATGCACATCAAATTGCACACAACATACATTGTAGTGATTTTAAGGAAAGCAGTGGATGCTTGCATAACTTCAAACAGTGCTACAGAATTGTAAGACGTAAGACAGTGAAATGTCACACAAAGCATCAACTTGATGGTGCACAGCAAATTGCGGAATCGGCCTGAAAATTTGTGGATGAGATAAACTTATCCAATCGTTCAGTAAGGAATTTGTCTTCAACTCCAACCAATTGGGATTGAAGAGTAAATGCATATGAAAGGAGCCCTGGAAATTAGAGGTGCCAAGAGAGTAGTACCAAGATAAATTAACATCAATGCCTTAATGTAATTATGCCCAGTGCTAATATTTATTGTGCTGGGAGAAGTTGGAGGCATCTGCCCCCTATATTTTCTCTAACGTGTGTGATCTTGCTAAGACAGTAGGGAGTATTTATGTCGCAGCAAGCAAGATTGGGAAAATGGACATAAGAGAAATACAACTATGATATGAGCACTGGTTTTGGCCAATAACTGGTCAAAATAACTTCCTATGCTTGATTCCTGATCTGCGTATAAATATCATATTCCTTTAGAGCAAACTATCCCTCCTGGAAAGTGTGACATTGCAGTTCATACTACCTGGAACCAACGGGCAAATTCAGCCGTTGAATGTTTGTTTTTTCCGTGCTTATAAAACATATTATCACACTATCTGCAGCTACGCCTTAAAGGATACCCAGTTTCACGATAAGCTCCATGACAAGCTGTTTTGCTTTCATTTGCGTGTCATCACATTCCATCAGTTCGCATCACCTTGTTACACCAATATGATTCTGCACGCATTCTCTAAGGGTGGATACACAGCTAAACGTCCTGCACAGTTTGCAACTCCCAGGGAGTGCGCCTTCCTCTTGATGATGCAAACCTTACGATCGCTGTGGTGCGCCATATTGCATTCGGTGTTCATGGTGCAAGTTGATGGTTTGTTTTGAACATATTCTTGAATATTGTCGATGTCCATTTTCTGAAGTGTAAAATATACACCCCACAGGCGGTTGATTTCTGCACCTGTTGGACATTCATTTTCTTTAGCCCTCCTGATGCACATGGTGGATCATTAGCAGCTAATATTTTTCATGTCATAATTGTTACCAAAACACTTTCAAATGAAGGATACTAAAGACTGAACTTGCAACCTCGCACCCAAAGGTCTCCTGCTAGAAAATGCAGCAGCAAATCAATACTAAATACACCTTTCGAAAAAAAAGAAAAAGAAAAGAAAAACACCCTGAACAACTAGAGACAGGACTTCATATTCACAGAACATGTACGTTAGAATGTTCTGCAGAAATGTTTAGCAATTCATTCACCTCAGTTCAGCATGTGTACTGTTGCCTCGTGGGCGCAGGATCCGCCATGGGCCATGATAACTTATCCCATGCGTGATGGCGACGCGTATAGGGCGTGAATGGCGTCCTGCGGTATAGCAATCCACGCTGCATTCACCTGATTCCAAAGTTCATCTGTGGTAGTTGTCGTTCGGTCACAGCGCTGCACCTGTCGTTTCAACATACCCCACACATTTTCGATTGGTAATAGGTCTGGCATCTGGTGACACTAAGAAGGCACACGTTCCTGCAGCAACTTCTGGTAGTGCATTGTGTTGCTGAAAAATTGTTGTTGTGTTGTGCAGAAAGTTATGGCTAAAGATTGCAGGACGTCATTCATGTAGGTCACATTGCTCTGGACACACACCACCATGAGTTTTGGTTGTACCCAACAGAACCCCATACCACAGGGGCTTGAGTTGGCGCTTATGTCTTGTGCAAATGCGGCAACTCTTATGTTATTCCCCCCATCTGTGGTGAACCAAAATGCAGCCATCATTTTCAGACAACCTGGATTCTTCCGTAAACGCTATCTGATGAAGTCGTTCCATATATCATTGCCGTCTATAATGTTTCTACACATTCGTCAAAGGTAGGCAGATAAGTGGACTATACGCACGTAACCCATGCCATAATGAACTGTGACAGACTGTCATTTTTCACTGCTGAAGCACTTCGTCCCACATGAGGAGCAATTTCCCGATGGATGCATCACATTTTCTCATGCCAATAATGCGCCATCTTTCAAACTCACTGATTTGATGGTACAGTTCGTGCATATGTCTGAGAGGCATCTCCCACATACGCTCAAGTCACACTGATCGATTACCTTCGGTTTATAGTGACAACAAGAACTGCAGGCACATTTTACTGGTAGTTGGTGTTGGCGCTGCAATATCGATGTTGACCTTAAACGCGCTGGCCGACACGGTTCAAATGCTAATCATTTCTGCAGAACTTACTAATGTACATGTCCTGTGAATATGAATGTCCTATCTCTAGTCATTCAAGGTGGTCTGGTTTTTTCTGAACATGAGAGTGTATATCATATACTATCTATGATAGACAAAAATTGTACATATGCTCCACATAGTCCCCCCCTCCCCGCCCAGACAATGGTAATGTGGACCGTACTGAAAAAAAAATCAGATGCGTAACACCTGCATAGTATCTTATGATATACGGTGTAGAGTACAGTATATACATCATTTAACATCTGTCCCAGCTCCATGCTGAGGAAAATAATTTGTAAACATTGCTTTCACACCTGCAGTTGTCTGCTCCATCACCTTCGGGTACAGTACTATACTACACTATTTGGCTAATATGCTGTAGTATACTGTATGTGAACTTGGTGAACTTGCGAGGAACAGTCTTTTCCCTCCCTCACTTCCACGCAGACAGCGTGTGTGGTTCCTCGAACATTATTCCCACCTGTTACATAAATATGGACCTTTAGACTATATACAATGCTTTGATGGCTGCAGTAGGTCATTATACTGTATTATCAACATACTAGTATATGAAATCGGGTGTCATTGTTGTTAGGTGGTAATGGGGATCGATTTTGTAAGAATCAGTAAGCCTAGAACTGTATTTAAGATAGTCACCCCATAAGCCTGCGACTGAAAGGCATTTCGCCTCCATCACAAATCCTTTGTTTTAGTGTATGTAACTGCTGGCTTTGTGAGCTATCATTGTGTTGATGGAAGTTATTCTGGGTAGACATTTGGAAGAAAAAGATGAAGAAGAAGAAACAAATCAGATCCTCGAACATCATTTCCATCTGTTACATACATCCTCACAGTATATCAGAAGCTGTATGCCTCACTTGTTTAAACACGGGTTTTTCCTTTCTGTGAGAATGGAGTTAGTGAAAATCAGTTATGACTGATAGTTCTAGGGTCTCGATAAAAGTCATAACTAGGAGCAGGAACTACTAGTCCCACCACCATTAGGCAACAAAAATTATGATCTATAAAATCAACTCGCATCTGTCAATTCGCACAGACATTCCGTTTCGGTATCCATTTGAAGAAAGTCGGGACAGAGTATGGATACTGACTGGTAGCAAGTGCAGTCGAAGCTATGAATATTGAAATCTCATAAATGTATCGCGTTCATTTCTATTCTCTTTGAAAATTGAAAATACCCGATGGTTCTATGTTCTAGAAGCCTCTACTAACGTTGTAGTTCCAGTTCCCAATGTCTGTTCTGGTGTTAGCGGTCAAAGTCGAAAACTTCTAAAATGTGAATACAGAGAATATGTATTTGCAAGTAACAGAAAGTTAGCTGTCAGACATTAAAGTAATATATGGGGTATTTTTTAGATGAAGTTGGTTTTTTTAATAAGAAAAAAAGCCATAAACTTAAAGCATATTTTGTCCGCGTTCTGAACACTGTCTGATCAAAAGTATGCCGACACCGCTATGTAGTGCGGAACTGATAACTAGGTGTCACGAGAGGCGAAGCTGCCTGTATAAAAGGAGGCGGGGAGTATTGCATTGTCAGTAAATAATCGATAACAACGGAATAGGTCGTTCACTGTTCAGTGACTACGAACATAGGCTAACCATAGGATGTCACCTAAGTAACTAATCGATTACGGACATTTCAACCCTTCTAAAGTCGTCCAAGTCGATTGTGGGTGACATGCTTGTGAAGTTGAAACTAGGAGGAACAACCAACCCCAGCTAAACCAATACAGGTAGACCTCGTGTAGTGACGGACAGAAAAACAAACGTCGAGCATTGCGGAGTGTGGCTGTAAAAATACGCATGAAATCGTAGGGAGCAATCACTCGTGAGTAGTGTGACATATGTAACTAAATGGTTGAAAGGTACTGTTGGCTGGAATACTTCAGGTCATTTTCTGTGTTTAATCGGAAATTTAGTGTTGTCTGAAGCATGCAGCACTATATTTTTTTCGCGCAAACAGCAGTTTCACAGCATCACTTTATTGTTTTTTGCTTGTTGCTTTTGTGGCGTCACTGCACAGGTGGTGCTTTCACCAATATTGAGTGGCTGCTACCTGCGTCGCGAAGTCAGGACGTTGGCGACATCAGGGTGGTTTTCTAAAATAGGATTCACCCTTCACAACCTTTATAACGGAGATGAGAGGTAAAAAGAATCTCCTTCGTTGATTGGGAGTTTGGTAATGTGAGCATTGTCGACTACAAAGCAGTAGTGTCATAGATAGATTCTGCGGAAGTTATAAGTGATTAACACTTTTATTGAGCTGTTAGATACAAGTGAGATTGTAGAGAATTAGGTGAGGTATCAGATCTACTACCCTTTACTATACAGTCAGTTAACCATCGAAATGAAATAGAGACGAGTGCTCTTAGTCACAAACGTTCTGCTAACTGCTGGCCCCTTGAGACTGATTCAGTGTTACTTGGGTTTCCAGTTCAGAGGACAAGTCGTCAGTTATAACTCGGTCCTTTAATTGACTCGTTGGGACAGAGACAGAAGTTCTCTGTTCAGTACTATTCCAAGAAATGAACAACAACTACTTATCTCGCAGTTGCTATGGGTCTCCAGTGTCTTTCCACCGGCTTCTCGTGGCTGAAGAAACTAAAATCTTCATCAGCTGTAACGGCTGCGTCGCCACTCCGTACTGCATCTGATTTGCGAACCTCCTCTCTGCTGGTAACGGCCCCTTTTATATCAGTCATAATTGATCTGGCTGCACACGGCGTTCTCGTGTGACCTCGGTACCGTCGTGCATTGCTGGTGTATTGCCTGGTTGGACTCTCTCTTTGGGAGAATTCCGTCTGCATGTTAGATTAATTCTAATGTCATACATTATGTGCATCACGGGAATATTTCCTCCACCTTATTTGACCTTGTTCCCTCAGTGTGTTGGCGCCTGCTCTAGTGTCTGTGTACTGGCTCGTTGGCTAAATGACGCGTGGCCTCCAGTTAAATTGGCGTTATCTTCTCCAGATATCCTTTTAGCTGACCTATTCGTCAAGTACTCCTTGAAGGTAAGGCACTTACTCCACCCTCAAATAGTTTTCTTTTTGATCTGACTCTTAACTAAATTTTTAAATTGTCTGAGACCACGACGATATACACTCCTGGATATGGAAAAAAGAACACATTGACACCGGTGTGTCAGACCCACCATACTTGCTCCGGACACTGCGAGAGGGCTGTACAAGCAATGATCACACGCACGGCACAGCGGACACACCAGGAACCGCGGTGTTGGCCGTCGAATGGCGCTAGCTGCGCAGCATTTCTGCACCGCCGCCGTCAGTGTCAGCCAGTTTGCCGTGGCATACGGAGCTCCATCGCAGTCTTTAACACTGGTAGCATGCCGCGACAGCGTGGACGTGAACCGTATGTGCAGTTGACGGACTTTGAGCGAGGGCGTATAGTGGGCATGCGGGAGGCCGGGTGGACGTACCGCCGAATTGCTCAACACGTGGGGCGTGAGGTCTCCACAGTACATCGATGTTGTCGCCAGTGGTCGGCGGAAGGTGCACGTGCCCGTCGACCTGGGACCGGACCGCAGCGACGCACGGATGCACGCCAAGACCGTAGGATCCTACGCAGTGCCGTAGGGGACCGCACCGCCACTTCCCAGCAAATTAGGGACACTGTTGCTCCTGGGGTATCGGCGAGGACCATTCGCAACCGTCTCCATGAAGGTGGGCTACGGTCCCGCACACCGTTAGGCCGTCTTCCGCTCACGCCCCAACATCGTGCAGCCCGCCTCCAGTGGTGTCGCGTGAATGGAGGAACGAATGGAGGCGTGTCGTCTTCAGCGATGAGAGTCGCTTCTGCCTTGGTGCCAATGATGGTCGTATGCGTGTTTGGCGCCGTGCAGGTGAGCGCCACAATCAGGACTGCATACGACCGAGGCACACAGGGCCAACACCCGGCATCATGGTGTGGGGAGCGATCTTCTACACTGGCCGTACACCACTGGTGATCGTCGAGGGGACACTGAATAGTGCACGGTACATCCAAACCGTCATCGAACCCATCGTTCTACCATTCCTAGACCGGCAAGGGAACTTGCTGTTCCAGCAGGACAGTGCACGTCCGCATGTATCCCGTGCCACCCAACGTGCTCTAGAAGGTGTAAGTCAACTACCCTGGCCAGCAAGATCTCCGGATCTGTCCCCCATTGAGCATGTTTGGGACTGGATGAAGCGTCGTCTCACGCGGTCTGCACGTCCAGCACGAACTCCGGTCCAACTGAGGCGCCAGGTGGAAATGGCATGGCAAGCCGTTCCACAGGACTACATCCAGCATCTCTACGATCGTCTCCATGGGAGAATAGCAGCCTGCATTGCTGCGAAAGGTGGATATACACTGTACTAGTGCCGACATTGTGCATGCTCTGTTGCCTGTGTCTATGTGCCTGTGGTTCTGTCAGTCTGATCATGTGATGTATCTGACCCCAGGAATGTGTCAATAAAGTTTCCCCTTCCTGGGACAATGAATTCACGGTGTTCTTATTTCAATTTCCAGGAGTGTACATTTCTTTCTTTTCGACAAGTTTCGGGATCGCAGCTCTGTGCTCAAGCGCTCTTTCTTGTTATCAGTGAAGCTGTAAATATGGCACCTGGCATCATCACTGGGAACAGCTGGTTTGGCAGCTTGGCTGGTAACAAGAATAAGCGCTTGAACGTGCGGCTGCTATCCCAGAAGTAATCAAAGAGAAAGAAATGGAAATCAAGAAAATAAAATCAACGAACTGTCCGGAAAAATGTTTCATCAGCTATGAATCCACACATACAATTTTCCTTCTAAAATAATGGGGGAGATCATGAACCACAATACCTCTTGCGCTACCAGAAGCTAATTCCCGTTCTGAGTCCCAGGCAGCTTGTCGTCTGGCATACGGCAATATCGTGTCTGCCTGGAAGAAACAGCAGCAACCGCGATGGCCACATGGATAATATCCGTCCAGTAAGGGCTGGCTTAAAATCGCACGGGGCTTATAGCACTAATGGAGAGCGGGGCACCTTTTCAGTAACGTCTATTCGTAATTTCTGAAAGTATTATTTGAGTTTCATATTGTATGAGATGGTAAGCTCCGCCGTTCTTGCTTAAACATACCAATATTATGCTCAGCCAAAGGTGTCATTCGGATGCGGTATCTACGGTCGCACGGGCAGGACAGTGCTCTCTCGGCAGATATCGGGTTCATAGACCTTGGAGCCGCTACTTCTGTTTCAAATAGCTCCTCCATTGACAACGCGCTGTTGAGTGTACCCTGCTCCAGTCCTCCCACCAAGAAAAAGCCTCTGGAACTACCGGGAATTGAACCCTGGTCTTCTATGTCGCAATCAGTCACGCTGACTACTCAGATACGAATGTGGACACATGCAGGTAACCTCTAAAAGAAATTTATTTAACTGATTTAAGCCCTGACAGTTGCTGTGCACTTTGATTCTCGAATCATCGTCTGACCAACATTACAAACGAGTATTCGAGACCAAGCGTGTGCCCAGGACCTGAGCTGGGGTAAGGAGGTGGGGAAACTCATACTAACTTTGGGAAGGGATGGAGAGACAACGGACAGCAGTTGTTTGCAAAATAAAACCCAGAACTATTTAAAGCTGCGTTTATTACTCAAAAAAAATTTTAAGAGTACCTCGTTAACACGTACCTACTGCCTATAATTCTCTTTAGCGAGAGAGTGTGGTTTGTATTTTTTAAGTAAGGTCCGCTTGTGAATAAGAGCTAAATGATTCGCATCTGTTCCCAGTATGCTTCGTGCGCGTTTAGACGCTGTTTGCAGCTGTATAGTCTGTTTATGTGTTGGGCAGTAGAAGTTGAGCCAGCCTCCGACAGTGAGGTACGATTTGAAATTCGATTCTTGAGTACTAGGAAACTCCGGATGCCATACAAAACAAGTTGTATGGCCCACTTTCTTCCAGTATGATTTTTCTCCACGACAATGCAAAGCCGTATGTTCAGTACAAACATAAGGTTTAATCATCCCTTTTGGATTGGAACAACTCGATCATCCACCTTGCAGTCAAGATCTTACATTCAGCGATTTTCCCTTTTTTCAATTATTAATGGCGTTCTGTGTTGGTGAACGGTTCAACGATGACGAAGATGTGATAAGTGCAGTCATGGATTGGGTTTCTTCACAGACGGCACATCTCTTCGATTTCAGAATTAAAAACCTTACTGAGCGGTATGACAAATAGCAGTTTCACAGCGACGCTTCATTCTTTTTAGTTTATTCGTTTTAATTCCCTTCCTTTAGACAAGATTCTGGACCGCAATTCTATGCTCAAGCACTCTTTCTTATTATCAGAGGAGCTGTGAAGATGGCATCTGGCGTCATCATTGACCACAGCTGGCTTGCCAACTTGGATGGGAAAGACAATAAGCAAACCAAAGAACGCGTTTTATTGGCAGAACACTTAAAAACTGTAACAGATCTACTAAAGAGACTGCCTACACTACGCTTGTCCGTCCTCTTTCGGAGTACTGCAGCGCGGTCTGGAATCCTTACCAGATAGGAGTAACAGTGTACGTTGAGAAACTTCGAAGAAGAGCAGTACGTTTTGTATTATCGTGAAATAGGGGAGACAGTGTAATTGACATGGATACAGGACATGGGCTGGACATCACTAAGGAAAGGGAGTTTTTCGTTGAGGAAGAATCTTCTCACGAAATTTCAGTCGCCAACTTTCTCCTCCGAATGCGAAAATATTTTGTAGATGCCGACCTACAGAGAGAGGAACGATCATCGTAATGAAACAAGGGAAATCAGGGCTCGCACGGAAAGGTATAGGTATTCGTTTTATCGAGATTGGAATAACAGAGAATTATTGTGAAAGTCGTTCAGTGAACCCTTTGCCACGCACTTAAGTTTGATTTGCAGAGTATTCATGCAGATGTACATGTAGATGTATATGTAGATGTAGATGAAGCGCTTGAACATAAGGCTGCTATCCCGAAAGTAATCGAAAACAAAGAGATGTAAACCAAGAATATAAAAGAAATATAGTGCCGCTGCATGACTTCTATTTCCGGAAAAATGTTTCATCAGCTACGGACACACACATAAAACTCTCCTTCTAAAGTAATGGGAAATTACGTAGTGAAGTAGATAAAATTACACCATCTATTAGTGGACATTAGTAAGGGGTGCGCCCGTCATTTGCCTTTGTGACAACTTGAACTCTGCTGAGAATTTCAGCGAGATGTCTGAAACTCTGTAGAGTATCGGCTCCCTTTTCTTCCCCAAGACTCAAAACCAGAGAAGGTAGTGATGTGGACGCTGTGATCTGGAGCGATCTCGTCGTTCTAACTCATCCCAAATGTGTTCAGTTGGGTTCAAGTCGGGATTCTGGGCAGGCTAGTCCATTTCAACAATGTTTTTGTCCACAAACCAGTGCTCACAGATGCTGCTTTATGACAGGGTGCATTTCTACACTGACACAAACATTCATCGTCTCCGAACTGTTACTCTACTGTAGGCAGTACAAAATGTTTTAAGATTCTTCGACATTTAGCGTTTGTTTAAGCGCAGTAAGGAAACTCCTCACTAACCACATACAACAGCCCAATACCGTAACACCACCTTCTCTGTAATTCAGTGTTGGTAGTACAGATGATGGCAGGTAATCTTCTCTAGAAATTAGCAAATCCAAACTCTTCCATCGGACTGCCACACAGTCTAGTGTGACACATCAATGCAAATCATTCGTTTCCAGTTATCCATTGTCCAATGGGGGCGCTATTTACACCACCTGAAGCGTCGCTTTACGTTGACCACAGAAATGTAAGTTTTAAAAGAATCTGTCCGACCAATCTACAGGGTGTTACAAAAAGGTACGGCCAAACTTTCAGGAAACATGCCTCACACACAAATAAAGAAAAGATGTTATGTGGACATGTGTCCGGAAATAATTAATTTCCATGTTAGAGCCCATTTTAGTTTCGTCAGTATGTACTGTACTTCCTCGATTCACGGCCAGTTGGCACAATTGAAGGAAGGTAATGTTGACTTCGGTGCTTGTGTTGACATGCGACTCATTGCTCTACAGTACTAGCATCAAGGACATCAGTACGTAGCATCAACAGGTTAGTGTTCATCACAAACATGGTTTTGCAGTCAGTGCAATGTTTACAAATGCGGAGTTGGCAGATGCCCATTTGATGTATGGATTAGCACGGGGCAATAGCCGTGGCGCGGTACGTTTGTATCGAGACAGATTTCCAGAACGAAGGTGTCCCGACAGGAAGACGTTCCAAGCAATTGATCGGCGTCTTAGGGAGCACGGAACATTCCAGCCTATGACTCGCGACTGGGGAAGACCTAGAACGTCGAGGACACCCGCAATGGACGAGGCAATTCTTCGTGCAGTTGACGATAACCCTAATGTCAGCGTCAGAGAAGTTGCTGCTGTACACGGTAACGTTGACCACGTAACTGTATGGAGAGTGCTACGGAAGAACCAGTTGTTTCCGTACCATGTACATCCTGTACAGGCAGTATCAGCAGCTGATTGGCCTCCACGGGTACACTTCTGCGAATGGTTCATCCAACAATGTGTCAATCCTCATTTCAATGCAAATGTTCTCTTTACGGATGAGGCTTCATTCCAGCGTGATAAAATTGTAAACTTTCACAATCAACTTGTATGGGCTGACGAGAATCCGCACGCAGTTGTGCAATTCCGTCATCAACACAGATTTTATGTGAACGTTTGGGCAGGCATTGTTGGTGATGTCTTGATTGGGCCCCATGTTCTTCCACCTACGCCCAATGGACCACGTTATCATGATTTCATACGGGATACTCTACCTGTGCTGCTAGAACATGTGCCTTTACAAGTACGACACAACATGTGGTTCACGCACGATGGAGCTCCTGCACATTTCAGTCGAAGTGTTCGTACGCTTCTCAACAACAGATTCGGTGTCCGATGGATTGGTAGAGGCGGACCAATTCCATGGCCTCCACGCTCTCCTGACCTCAACCCTCTTGATTTTCATTTATGGGAGCATTTGAAAGCTCTTGTCTACCCAACCCCGGTACCAAATGTAGAGACTCTTCGTGCTCGTATTGTGGACGGCTGTGATACAATATGCCATTCTCCAGGGCTGCATCAGCGCATCAGGGATTCCATGCGACGGAGGGTGGACGCATGTATCCTCGCTAACGGAGGACATTTTGAACATTTCCTGTAACAAAGTGAAGTCACGCTGGTACGTTCTGTTGCTGTGTGTTTCCATTCCATGATTAATGTGATTTGAAGAGAAGTAATAAAATGAGCTCTAACATGGAAATTAAGCGTTTCCGGACACATGTCCACATAACATATTTTCTTTCTTTGTGTGTGAGGAATGTTTCCTGAACGTTTGGCCGTACCTTTTTGTAACACCCTGTATATCACTCTTTCAACTCCCTAAACACAGTCAAAAAACTGCTGGTAGCACTGAGGAACTCGCGAGTGACTCCTCCTGACGATTTCATGCGATTTTTTACAACCACACTCCGTAATGCTCGACCGTTTTTTTCTGTCCGTCAGACAAGATGGCCAAAAACTGTTATAACTGATCGTTGACATCCTGGATACTGGCACTGGGACGCAGTTGACGTCAGAGCTCGTCCCACACATGTTCTGTCGCAGACATATCTGGGATCTTGCAGGCAAAGGGACTACCTCAACATCACGCAGAGAGTTCATAGATACACGTGCCACTTGTGGACGACCCTTGTCTTGTTGCAAAACGTTACCATGGTACTATCGCATGGGAGGTAATACATAAGGATGCAAGATATCCGTGACGTATAGTCATGCCGTCAGAGTTCCCTCTGCCACTACCAGCCACGATCTGAAATCGTACCCGATTGTTCCCCGCATCATGACATCGGGGGTGACACCGCTGTGAACTTCCAAAACGCTGAAAGAATTGGATCTCTTCCCAGATCACCGCGCGCTGCGGTCGCAGGTTCGAATCCTGCCTCGGGCATGGATGTGTGTGATGTCCTTAGGTTAGTTAGGTTTAAGTAGTTCTAAGTTCTAGGGGACTGATGACCTCAGAAGTTAAGTCCCATAGTGCTCAGAGCCATTTTTGAACCAGATCGCCGTCGTATTCGTCGACAGTGGTCAGCCATGATAGTGTTGAAAGGCGATTCATCGCTGTACACAGTGTGGCATCGTTCATCAGCAGTCACTTCTTTTTGGTCACGGCCCCACACCCAACGCAGCCGTTCGTGTTGCGACGTTAACAGCGGCCTTCGCATGGGACGGTCTGGCTGCAGTAGTCTCGGACCAGTGTATTGGGATGACACAGACAGTGGCAAAGAGCCAGTTACTGCTCTCGGCTGGCAGGGGCAGATGTGAAGGGGTTTTCAAGTGCTAGGTGCACGACACAGCGATCCTCCGTGGTGGTGACCACGTATGGTTGACCAGAGCCTTGACCAATATGCCTGCCCTCACTTTTTTAAAAAAAATCTTTATTAATACAATTTAATAATAATTATACAAAATAACCCACCACCTTCTATAATTAGTGGGTCTTTAGTTTATACAACAAAACAAAACAGCAGCTTCTACAATTGTTATCGTCTGGCACAATTCTATGGACAAGATAAATCTACTGTATTAAACTACACTAATGCTAATCTACTCTGCAGCGTTACAGGTGTGCCAGTTGAGATACAAACAAACCTACTGTTTATTGCCTGGCCCACCGAGCTCCATCCCAGTGGGCGTGCCCTAGCACTGGGCTGGCCGAGTTACTTAGAATCGCTGCAGTCCCTAGCCTTGTTAGTGTTGTTAGTTGTCTATGTTCTATCTTATACTACTATCACTATCTACTATCGGGTTGGAAGTGCTGTAACTGTTAATGAATTCTGATGCACCTGTCTGCCTGGTCCTGAAGTGCGGCCGATCTCGGTCGTGACGGCGACCGGCCATTCCGCGCCCGGCGGTATTGGGTAGATGCACCTTGGTCTTTGTCGACTATTTATTCATTCACCATTTTGGTTCCGAAAATTCCCTCGTAATCTTGTGCGATACCTCGTTTGCCAAACTGTTTAATACTTGCAAGGTGTCAGCACGTCGTATTGACGAGTAGGTGTCGCTGTTAGGTAGCTGTACTCTCAATTGATTCGCCACGTCATCGTACAGTGGGCAATCGTAGATGATGTGTTCGGGTGTGCCATCTTGAGCACCACAGTCGCACGCGGGCGTGGCCCGTTTACCAAATCGACATAGGTATGTCGGATATGGCCCATGGCCTGTGAGAAAGTGCAGCAGGCCCCTGCTTGGTTCAAAGTACCCCATCTCTAATCTTTCCCTGACATTGGGCAGCAGTCGTAATACCCTTCTCCCCGTTTCTTCATTTTCCCATGATCCTTGCCATAGCATCTCCCCCCTTCTTTTGACTGCAAATTTATCCCTTACCTGTACCACTATAATTTCCCTAGTCTTTTCAATTTTCCCTTTAGTTACCCAATACCAAGCTGCCTGCTCCCGGATTTGGATATCTAATGGACACACAGCCCCATTAAGACCAATAACGCTCCCCCCCCACCAGGAGTGGTTCGATATGCCCCAACAGAGCGCAATAACATCTTCCGTTGCACCCATCTCACAGTAATGGCAGGCAAACCATCGTGAGCCTGTGCGCCCAGACCCCACACTCGTATCCTACTACTGATGTTAAGATGCTGTTATGATAGAGTCTGATGAGGCTGGGTGGCAGATGGAATGTTTTATGACCTATGTTGATGAGACTGTTTAGGACTCCTAGGGCTCGTTGCGATGCGGTATCTATGTATGACGTGTAGCTCCACTTTTCATCAATTACAGCTCCTAGGTATCCAGCCTCGCAGCGCCAAAGAACTGGTGTTCCCTCGATTCTTACTGTTGGGTTTCTGACCAGGCTGCGTTTCAACAATAGGTATGTGGATTTGTGCGGTGCAATCTTCATTTTTGCCGCCGAACGCTGTTATTGCTTGCTCCACTTTCGCCTACCAACAGGAGGAGGTCGTCTGCGTAGGCTATCACGTCTAACACGTCCTCGCTGAGTTGTAATTTCTCTAGCAATGAACATATATTTACGTCCCAAAAAAGTGGCCCCAGGACAGATCCCATGGGACACACCTTCGTGGTGGTCTTACTTATTTCCCCGCTAGGCGATGATAGCCAAACCTTCCGGTCCTTACAACAGCTCCTCAGATAGCCATAGAGCGGCCCTGGACACTCCTTCTCACGCAAGCTGGAGAAGAGCGAGGGCCACCACAGGTTGTCGAAGGCGCCACTGATATCCACCATGATACCTACGGCCCTCACTTTCCCGTGTAGTCTAATATCGGGCCACAGTCACATCCGAATGCTCCAACAATCCGGATATTGCACGATTCCTCTAGCTGGACAAATAGCGACCCAAAATTAGACCTCTTCTGTCTCACACGGGTACGCGGCATCTCCGTATTATTCACAGTAAACTCTCAACGCTAACGCAGTCCTTCCTCTTATATACCCTACTAGGCGTTGTAACAATACCGAACACGAGCAAAAGTATCACACTATGGTGGCCATTCTACTTGTCATGGAGAATTGCAACTCTTATCATTCCAACACCCACCGATGTACATTACGTTGACATCAGACCTCGTCTTCTGGGTGCTTCACTTTTTTTCACAGGCAGTGTATTTTTTAAGCCTCTCTAACTATAATCTGAGACACATTTAATAAATTACTCCTCTTCCTCTTGATTTCATTTTCGTGAACCTCCTACTCTCTACACAGTTCTCATACTAGTTAGTCCATCCTCCAGCCGTCCGTATAATCGTTAATATTAGGGCTATTTCAATCTTCCGATGCCTGTGAGGCTGTGGTCACTACAAACGATGACACGCGCTTTCGTTCAGAGAAAGCTGACAGGCCTGCAGTGCACCATTAGCTGGAACCTTAACGTAGACTCCATCGTGACGTTAACTGCACTACCGGGAAATGAGCCAACTTACCGAGTCGTGACACACGACCAGTTCCGACAAGAGCACCGGTAGCGATGGAAAGCAGCTGTGCAGTGCTGAGTCTTTCATTTTAACACGTTTGTGCCCCGTGCTCTGTAGTATTTCATGGACTACCGTTCCCAGAATCAGAGTTTCGAATTTCACCAGCAGGTGTACGCATTTAGAGATTCAGTAAAGCATCATTGAGACGGGGCTAATTTACGAGTTACAATGCTGCAAGTCGTCGACAGCACGGTAGCTGTTGTTTACATAAGGTTACTTATAAAATATACATGTATACAACAAGTTAGGTACCCATGCGCAGTAAAACTTGGCACATCACTCGAGAAACTGACAAAATCGTCCAGTATTGACTTGTAAGCGCTTATTTCCAACCTCAATTTTGTGGGAAGCAGATGGTGTAGTGGTGTTTTGTAACTTTTAGCCACAACACTTAAGTTCCAGTACATAAAATCACTGGCGAACATGGTAATGCTTCACAATTGCTAAATATTTATAGGAACTGGATATAGATCCTAAACTCCTAGCCCCACTTTCTCTGCCCATCTCCTCGCTCGTCCCCTCCCTCTATGTCCATTCCTCCCCCTCCCCCCTCACCAATGTTGTTTTGAGATCACACAGATTATTGCAAACAAAACATTTATTGGGAACTGAAGTCGCTTAAAATTAACGGGTAAATCGGTTGAGACCGTTGTATACGGAGTACGAGGGGCACCTCTCTATGTGCTAGATCTGTGAGGCTTGTATCTTCAAGGACAGTACTTCGCATAGTTTTAATCTGTGAACTGGTAGGATACAAAGTTTCGGTCGGTGGAAGTTCTAACTATAAACCGATAATCTATAAATACAGCTTTCGTTCCTACTTTGAGGAGGAAAAGAACAGCGCATTGTTGTGTATACAATTTTTGTTTGAAAGTATATATAACGGCTAAAAATAATATGGAAGAAACAATTTGTCTAATGGTTTACATGATCTCCTATCGTAATTGAAACATTGTGAGAAAGAAATCGAAACAGCACACCACAGCATTTTAGTTTTAACACAAAACCTGCTCATTGTCGTTTAAC
Organism: Schistocerca americana; assembly: GCF_021461395.2. NCBI lineage: Eukaryota > Metazoa > Arthropoda > Insecta > Orthoptera > Acrididae > Schistocerca > Schistocerca americana. The sequence continues at coordinate 407,795,905 of NC_060126.1, read as the reverse complement.
AAAATATAACGGCTATGTCCATCTGAATGTTCATTAGAATGTCGTGTACCAATCTGAAGTAAATCGGTCAAGAACTTTTCCACAATTTTGGTAACAACATTCCCCCTTTATAAAATACCGTATTGCCTTACAATTGCTAAATATGTATGAGAACTGGATATTCGTCCTAATCTTCTTCTCCCCCATCTCTCCTTGCATCTCCTCAATGCTCTCTTTGTTTATTTCTTCTTCCTCCGCTTCTCTCTGTCCATCACCTCCTTCTCCTCTCTGTCCATCTTCTCCCATCTTCTTCTTTGCCCGCATCTCGTGGTCGTGCGGTAGCGTTCTCGCTTCCCACGCCCGGGTTCCCGGGTTCGATTCCCGGCGGGGTCAGGGATTTTCTCTGCCTCGTGATGGCTGGGTGTTGTGTGATGTCCTTAGGTTAGTTAGGTTTAAGTAGTTTTAAGTTCTAGGGGACTGATGACCATAGATGTTAAGTCCCATAGTGCTCAGAGCCATTTGAACCATTCTCCCATCTTCTCCTTCGCTCACTCTATGTCCATTTCCTCCTCGTCCCTTTCCATCTATTACTCTTTCCATGTCACTCTGACATTGAGCCTTGATTACTGCTATTGCCAAAGACACTGAAGTTGCTCAGAATGAATGAGTAATTCGGTTGGGATCATTGGAAAAAGTAGTGTGAGAGACCTCTCATGCTACTGGATTTATGACAGTAGCTACACTGACAGTATTTCGTATAATTTTAATCTGAAAACGGGTAGGATTATAAAGTTCCGGACGATTCAAATTCCGTAGTAGTATTTCAATGATAGGTCGATAAGCTATAAGTACAACATTACCGTTTTCTGTTAAAACTTGCTGCAAGGAAGACAACAGAATAACACATAGTTGTATATACAATATTTATATGGCAGTAACAATTTTCCTAATGATTAAATACCCTACTGTCATAGTTAATAATGACTGCGAGAAAGTAAACGAAACCGCACATTTTCACAGCACAGCATAGCACAGCATTTAACAGAACACCTATACATTGTTATTTACGGCAACACATAGCCCATGCTCGTCTGAATGTTTATTATCGTCTAAAAATCCGATGTAAATCGGTTAAGAACTTTTCGAGATTTTTGTTAACAACTTTTCCTCTTCATATACATTTGTGTACCGTATATATTTAAAAAATGTGGGCTATGTCCGTCCGAAAGTTTATTAGAGTACTATGAAGTAAATAGGTCAAGAATATTTCGAGATTTTTATAACAACTTTAGCCAATGACGTGTCATTGTATAGTATAATAAAAAATTTTAGCCTACGTCCGTCCGATAATGTAAGAGCGTAGTGCAAAAATTTGAAAAAACTGTTCAAGAACTTTTCGAGGTTTTTGCCAACAATGTTTCCCTTTTAAATAGCATATTATATATTCACGCACTACGTATATGTATTACAAATATGTAGTCTTTGTCCGTACGAAACTTTATTAGAGTATCGTGTAAAACTTTGAAGTGAATTGGCCTAGAACTTAAAGAGACTCTTGGTAAAAACCTTAAATAATGACTTCTCTTTATGTAATATTACATATACGATTTGGTCAGAACCAGTCTGAAAAGCTTGTAAGGGTGTTGCAGGAGAAATTGTGCTGAAAAATAGTAGTCAAGAAAAAAATTCGATTCGTTGAACAGTTTCCGATTTAATTAGCACTGAACTTAGCCGATCACGTCGTTGTGCTTCCCGATTCAAGCAAACTGCCAGGTACAATTAGCGTCAGTTGTCCTTCATAGGGTAGCCATAGGTGATTGTGCCGCGAGACTTCTCAGTCGTTGGCTGGTGCTCGATCCTTGCTACTGTCCATGTCTAATTTTTGTATCACTCTCTTGTTCAGTTTTAGGAAACCTAACAAAGATCATATTTGGCAACACCGTGTCTGACATGCTGCTTGAATTCGCGAGCGCAACGACCTGAATAGCTAACTTCCATGCCGGGAAACGGCGAAACGTACTGAACTTTTTTCTTAATATTTATTTCTCAGCACAGCCTACCCTGCAACAACCTTATAAGTTTTTCAGACTGTTTCTGACTACCCCGTTTATTTACATATTATATACATTAATAAATGTATATAGTCTATGTCTGTGAGAATGTTCAACAGAGTATCGTGTAAAAATTTGAAGTAAATCTATGAAGTATTTTCGAGGTGTCTGGTAACGATGTACAGAAATATAGACTTCAGTAATCGTCACTTACTTTTATCACGTCCGCTTTAGCAGTAACGCAGGTGAATTTTTGCAGCCTAACGTGCATTGTACTTGCGAAGCAAGAGTAGCTTTCACCCGCTCACATTGTCCTTCACAAGGAGTGGTAAGTTATTTTGCACGCATAAGTATGAAGTGTGGTGATATTGATAACAATAGTTTCTTATGAGCATTCATGGTGTGAACATTGGATTCTAGCGTAGCTATTGTTGCCACTATATTGTTATTCAGGGAAAAACTTAGATGGATTATTAAGAGAGACCATAAGAAACAGAAATAACGAAAGTCTTCAAAATAATGTATGATCTCTAAAGCACTCCAGCTATGGGTTTACAAAAGCTGTCCCAAGGGTAAATAGCTCACTTCAAATTCAGAGGGCTATATAAATATTTATTATGACGATTCTCAGAACTGGCTGTGGTTTCACTTTCCAACAATATTTATCGAGTTTTGACTCACGTAGTAGCAGAGAAGTGAGTTACACCATCACAAGCACTAGCACCGGTTGTTTACTGGTCCCAGACGTGATCTCTGTGTTTTTTTTGGGTCGAAGACTCAAAGTGTTCAGCAACTGCAAAATGCAGTTTACATATCTATGAAAATGATTTTCCCAGTATATCTACATCTATGTGATTACTCTACTATTCACAATAATTCAATGAACCACCTTCAAGCTGTCTCTCTACCGTTCCACTCTCGAACGGCGCGCGGAAAAACGAGCACTTAAATTTTTCTGTGCGAGCCCCGATTTCTCTCATTTTGTCTTGATGATCATTTCTCCCTATTTAGGTGGTTGCCAACAGAATATTTTCGCAGTCGGAGGACAAACTGGTGTCTGAAATTTCATGAGAAGATCCCGTCGCAACAAAAAACGCCTTTCTTTATTGATTGTCACCCCAATTCACATATCATGTCTGTGGCACTATCTCCCCGATTTCGCGATAATACAAAACGAGCTGCCCTTCTTAGAACTTTTTCGATGTCATCCGTGAGTCCCATCTGAAGCGGATCCCACAACGCACAGCAGTACTCCAGAAAAGGGGGGACAAGCGTGGTGTAAGCAGTCTCTTTAGTAGACCTGTTGCATCTTTTAAGTGTTCTGCCAATGAATTGCAGTCTTTGGTTTGCTTACCCACAACACTATCTATGTGATCGTTCCAATGTAGGTTACTTGTAATTGTAATCCCTAAGTATATCGTTGAATTTACAGCCTTCAGGTTTGTGTGACTTATCGCGTAATCGAAATTTAGCGGATTTCTTTTAGAACTCAAGTGAATAACTTCACACTTCTCTTTATTCAGGGTCAACTGCCACTTTTCGCACCATACAAATATCGTATCTAAATCATTTTGTAATTCGTTTTAGTCATGTGATGACTTTACAAGACGGTAAATGACAGCATTCCTGCAAACAATCTAAGACTGCTGCTCAGATTGTCTCCTATGTCGTTAATATAGTTCAGGAACAATAGAAGTCCTATAATACTTCCTTAGGGAACGTCGAATATTACTCCTGTTTTACTCTACCATTCATCAGTGGTATATGAGCTTATCTGAGGCGGGCGGTTCAGTAACTTGGTCAAAATTCTCAGTGCGTCCAAGAGGAACGTATCACATTGGACAAAGATGGGTACGACATCGACTGGGCTCCATCTCCTGAACTGTGTCTTTCACGCGTGATTTGCGTGTACTATAAAACTCGTTGTCCTGTAAAAGTAGATACTTTTACAGTTGTACAAGAACCACATGATACGATAAAGTGTAAAGAATCTAATGTCGAAAAATTAAGTTAGTGAAGTGAAGACAAAAAGGAATTTAATCTTATCCACTGGTATTCAAATACCCATAACTGTTGCGATTAAAATAAATGTATGTGCAATTCTGTTCACTGAAATAGCAACAGCACGAAGATGGCATGCAACAAACGTCAAACTGAATGTACTACACCCTTGGATATGCATGTAACTAGTATTTCAGCGTAACTGAACACATTAAGGAGTAGCGCTATTTGCATTGTGTACGTAAAGAAAGACTATGAGGGGATTGTCACTCAGAAATCGCATTTAAATATTGTTTGTTTGAAGACATTGTTATGCCTCGTGTGTGATGGAGAGACCTATACATACACACGTTAGAAAGTCACAGCAGCAGAAACGCGCCTATCCAGACTGAGTCATGGAGTCGGCTTACTTGCAGTACCTACACGGTCAATGCGACGTCGCCCAGTGCACCACGCTTGTCAACTGGGCGACAACTGGTGCGGCTTCTCGTAATGGAACAGCATAGCGTACTGCAGCCCGGACGAACCACGGATCTTTTCAGTCTGCGTTTTAACCTAGCCTTCACCTCTCAACGAAGTGAGGAGTGGCCACAAACGACACGTGGTTCGTATTCCACGCGAAACAGTTGTTCCCCTTTCGCCAGTTGGATAAATGGGGCAGGTTAGGGACACGCAAATCACCGTAGTTACGTTCAATTGAAAAACTAGCAGCAGGCCATTGAGCCACACGAAATTATTGTTATTATTAGTGCCGTGTTCAACGACAACCCCGGACACAGGAGTGAGATCACGTATTTTCAGACGAGTCACTGTTCTGCATACAGCACAATGGGCATACCCCTGTGTGGAGGCGCAAATGAGAACGAACGTTGTCAGAGAGCATTCACTGAAACAAATGTGCGCAACGCCTGGCGTGAATGTATCGAATACCATTGGGTACACATTACTATCACCTATGGTTCACATTAGCAGTAATTTGGACAGCAGTCATTACATTTCTTGAGTGCTAAAACTTGGTTCTGTGCTCTGTCTTCGATTTCTCTGTGACGTTATCATTCAACAGGATAATACAAGACCACATGTTACTCCTGCTGTCATGGCGCACCTTCATACAGGGGATGCTGCTCTGGCCAGCATGCCTCCATATTTCTCACACGCTGGAAACTTCGGGCCGTGGGTTGCCGAGGGACTGACGCTACTAGAGTTGTAAAACCAAAGTAGGCTACCATAGACTATCATAAGTAAACGTAGACTGACGTATATTTGCTCATAGCTATCGTCAATTAAAGTCATACCCGCGTTATCTGTACGTTTGGTAGTTTGCATACATATCTGGCGTTACCTCATTCCGATCAATAAACCATCTAGAAACTGAGTGACGGTTAATCCTACCATTTACTACGTCACTTATGTACTGTACTCATTACGGACCCATAGTTTTGGTAGAGCAAAACAAGGCACTACAATTAATGTACTCTGGCGTACAGCTGAAGAAGCATGGAATGACGTGACCATATTTGTCATCCAAGCTTAATTCGACTCGATGCCTAGCTGCATTAGAGTCACTGTTGCCGCGAGAGGTAGCAGTACTATATACTAAATATAGCAAGCACTCTGTGTATTCACAGATCAGCTAAAAATCTGATCGTGTATTCTTCCTACCACGGTTTACACGTTTAATGGTTCAAATGGCTCTGAGCACTATGAGACTTAACATCTGTGGCCATCAGTCCCCTAGAACTTAGAACTACTTAAACCTAACTAACCTAAGGACATCACAAACATCCATGCCCGAGGCAGGATTCGAACCTGCGACCGTAGAGGTCACGCGGTTCCAGAATGAAGCGCCTAGAACCGCACGGCCACACAGGCGGGCTTACACGTTTAATACCTGAAATTTAGTTGTAAGCTGTCCCTCCCGGTATTGCAGTTTTAATGGCCAGCAGTGGACGAATATGTTGAAATGTTTCTATTGGGTAGAGTCCCCAAGTTTATTATTCTGAATTTGCTGTGCTACGTTATAAGGTTCTTTATTTTGGGACTTAGTTTACGTGATTAGCCTGATTCATGAATTCGTTTACGAAGATACTTGTTAACACTATGAGCAAAGACGGCAATGTGAGAAAAGATGCAACAGGAGATGGTTCAAAAGAATCCAAACGTCACAGTGCATGATTTAAAGAATATTATTTACTGAAGGTGATATGTATGGAAGGTGGAGTGAACTTGCCACTCTAAGGCAAGATGACTTTTCACCAAACCATGGTTACTCCTAGAAGCTTGCCAATTACACATTTAGTCACCTACATTAATTATAAGGAACCATACCATATGTTTTTCAGTGAAAAATAAAATATTATTTTTAACGCCATACACAATACTATCGTTTGTAATTTTTACTACATCTTTACTGTATCTTATTTTAAAGCCGTATGTAATAATAATGTTTGTAGCTTTGCTGTTCCTACCTTTGCAGGGCCAAAAATTCTGAAGGTGGCTTTTGCATAAGCTGAAACCGGTAGATAAACAAATATTACTGCGATCTTGACTGCTCATTCCCATGTACACTGACGTGACAAAAATGGTTCAAATGGCTCTGGGCACTATGGGACTCAACTTCTGAGGTCATCAGTCCCCTAGAACTTAGAACTACTTAAACCTAACTAACCTAAGGACATCACAAACATCCATGCCGAGGCAGGATTCGAACCTGCGACCGTAGCGGTCGCGTGGTTCCAGACTGTAGCGCCTAGAACCGCTCGGCCACCCCGTCCGGCCTGACGTGACAAAAGTCATGGGATACGTCATAATATCGTGTCAGACCTCATGTTGCCCGGCCTCGAGTAGCATCTCGACGTGACTCAAGAAGTCGTTCGAAGTTCATTGCAAAAATATTGAGTCATATAGCCTACATAACTGCGAAAGTGTTGCCACTGCAGGATTTTGTGCACGAACTGAGCTCTCTATTATGTCCCATAAATGTTTAATGGGATCTGAGTGGCCACAACGTTCGCTTGAATTGTCGCGAATGTTCTTCAAACCAATCGGGAACAACTGCGGCCTGGTAACATGGTGTATTGTCATCCATGATAAGATGTCCATGAATGGCTGCAAATAGTCTCCAAGTAGCCGAACCATTTACAGTCAATTATCGGTTCAGATGGTCCAGATGACCCAGTCTGTTCCAAGTAAACACAGCCCACACCATTATGGAGTCAGCAGCAGACTCCACAGTACCTTGTTGACAACTCGCGATCAGTGACTTCGTGGGGTCTGCGCCATACTCTACCCCTATCATCAGCTCTTACCAACTGGACTTATCTGACTAGACCACAGTTTTCCTCGTCTAGGGTTCAAGCGATATGGCCTCGAGCCCAGAGGCGCTGCAGACAATGTCGTGCTGTTAACAGAGGCACTCACATCAGTCGCCTGCTGCCATAGCCCATTTCTGTGGCTGTGTTGCTTGTCTGTTAGCACTGACAACTCTACACAAACGCAGCTGCTCTCGGTCGTTAAGTGAAGGCCACTGTACTGTTCATGGTGCGAAGTAATTCCTGAAATTTGGTATTCTCGGCACGCTCTTGACATTGTGGATCTCGGAATACTGAATTCCCTAACGATTTCTCAAAATGTCTCATGCATCCAGCCCCAACTCCCATTCCACATCAGTGGAATCACTCTGCATGGTGTTTGGAACCTCCCTATTGACTTAAACATCCGCTTTCGTGCTGCAATGTGATGGCGGAGGAGCGGAAGACAGGATAAGGTAATCGAGACTACCGGACAGGATATCTCCAAGAAGCGCCAACTCGTTAAATGGCTGATGGATGCCTGGCAATGGGAACGGGAGTCAAGCGATAAGGGCCGAAGGGCATATCATTTCTTCCTAGACATCAAGGAACGTCTGAGACTGAGCCATATGAATCCCAGCCAGGGTGTGGTTCACTTTCTGACAGCTCACAGACCTTATACGGCGCACTTCACCGCATACTACTTGTAAATGTGGGGAACATGAAGCCCCAAAACACACATTTTTTCATTGTCACCGATACAGTGCAGGACAACAGACACAACGCAGTACGACAATGACATGATAAAGTGATAAGAGATAAAGACGAGTGGGAGATAATACATAATGGACATTAAATGACGAATACAGACAGGCATGTTCGTATAACAGAACTCTGCAACACACACGAAGCACGTAAGAGCAGTTCCAATTCGTTCACCAACACAGACAACTGTACCGAAACACACACCGAAACACCAAACACGCTCATCAACGCTTGCCGCCGACAGCCTTACACAAAATCTACAATAATTAAACCGTATTAGAATAAACAGTGTAATGCAATTTGTAAATCGGTTCTAGCTTAAGTATAAACAGCAGGCATATCCATACCGCGGTGCCGGCCTGTGTGGCCGACCGGTTCTACGCGCTTCAGTCTGGAACCACGTGACCGCTACGGTCGTAGGTTCGAATCCTGCCTCGGGCATGGATGTATGTGATGTCCTCAAGTTAGTTAGGTTTAAGTAGTTCTAAGTTCTAGGGGACTGATGACCTCAGCTGATGAGTCCCATAGTGCTCATAGATATTTGACCCATACCGCGGTCCAGATACCACTGTCAGGATGTAGCACCTGTAACTGAACACTTAATATACCGGGTGATCAAAAAGTCAATATAAATTTGAAAATTTAATAAACCACGGGATAATGTAGATAGAGAGGTAAAAATTGACACACATACTTGGAATGGCATGGGGTTTTATTAGAACAAAAAAAAACAAATAACAAAAAAACAAGTCCACAAAATGTCCGACAGATGGCGCATGACCATCGTGTATAAAAGGAGCTGTAATGAGAGAGACGTGACGGGTGAGAGGTACGCCGATATGTTACAGAATCGCGTCATCCCCAGCCTGGCCGATAAACACCTGCTGGAACGTACGATGTTTATGCAGGATGGCGCTCCACCCCATATTGCTAGACGCGTGAAAGATCTCCTGCGCGCGTCGTTTGGTGATGATCGTGTGCTCAGCCTCCACTTTCGTCATGTTTGGCCTCTCAGGTCCCCAGACCTCAGTCCGTGCGATTATTGGCTTTGGGGTTACCTGAAGTCGCAAGTGTATGGTGATCGACCGACATGTGTAGGAATGCTGAAAGACGCCAATGCTTCACCATAACTCCGGACACGTTTTACAGTGCTGTTCACAACATTATTCCTCGTCCACAGCCATTGTTGAGGAATGATGGTGAACATATTGAGCATTTCGTGTAAAGAACATCATCTTTGCTTTGTTTTACTTTGTTATGCTAATTATTGCATTCTGATCAGATGAAGCACCATTAGTCTGACATTTTTTGAACCTTTGTATGTTTTTGGTTCTAATTTGTACCTCTCTATCTCCATTACTCCGTGATTTATTCAGTTTTCAAATTTATACTGACTTTTTGATCACCCAGTATAAGCAACCTGTTATATAAAATTCAATATACATAATATAGGAACTGAAGGATAATTAATAACATCAAGCAATAACGTACTACCTGGCCGCTATGACCTGCGCGATTCTAGGCGCGCCGGCCGCTGGTGGCCGAGCGGTTCTGGCGCTACAGTCTGGAACCGCGCGACCGCTACGGTCGCAGGTTCGAATCCTGCCTCGGGCATGGATGTGTGTGTTGTCCTTAGGTTAGTTAGGTTTAAGTAGTTCTAAGTCTAGGGGACTGATGACCTCATATGTTAAGTCCCATTGTGCTCAGAGCCATTTGAACCATTTGATTCTAGGCGCTTCAGTCCGGAACCGCGTTGCTGCTACGGTCGCAGGTTCGAATCCTGCCTCGGGCATGCATGTGTGTGGTGTCCTTAGGTTAGTTAGGTTTAAGTAGTTCTAAGTTTAGGGGACTGATGACCTCATATGTCAAGTCCCATTGTACTTAGAGCCATCTGAACCATTTGAATAACGTACTTTACACTGACACACAATTCCTGTACCCACAATGTACGTAATAGTTATAGTGTTTTTATAAGTAAAACTAAACTCCGCCCGAACAGGCCATGAAGGCCCAACGGAACCGACCGGCCGCCGTGTCATCCTCAGTCCACAGGCGCCACCGGATGCAGATATGGATGGGCATGTGGTCAGCACACTGATCTCCCGGTCGTATGTCAGTTTCCGAGACCGGAGCTGCTACTTCTCAATCAAGTAGCTCCTCAGTTTGCCTCACAAGGGCTGAGTGCTTCCCGCTTGCGAACAGAGCTCGGCAGACCGGATGATCACCCATCCAAGTGCTAGCACAGCCCGACAGCGGTTAACTTCGGTGATCTGACGGGAACCGGTGTTACCACTGCAGCAAGGCCGTTGGCCGTGTTTTTGTAAGTAGTTTTAGAAATGTTAATCCGCAAATTAAACTGTAGCGAACCAAGACTGCAAGACTCGAAGTAATTCCGAGGTTTTCAGATCAGGCTGACTCAGACAGGGTAACAGTTCTCTGTCTCTTTCTATCCAAGTCTTTCCTATCATCTATCATCATATCTTCTTAAAATATTATCTCTTTGTGTTTTTTCTTATGTACTGTTAATTTATTATTACTTCTGTTGTAACTGCTGAAAAATATAATTGCTATTTGTAATATGGAATATGTTTTTTAATCCATATGAAAAGCTGTAAAATGAACGACCTGCCATAAAATGTTAGGCAACAGGTCTCTAAATGAGCAGTAAATCAAATTCAAATTCAGATCCCGTGTTCAAAGTCAGATAATTGCCATTGTGCGGCCGTAATCACGTCGGAGTACATTTCACATAAATCACATGAGTACAAATGAAAGCTCCGCCAATGCACTGTTCTTTTATACCTTGAGTATGCGATACTACCGCCATCAGTACATGTGCATAGCTCTATCCCATGTAATTTATCACCTCAATGTATACAAAAGTATGCATTTTTCTTAAGGCTTACGCTATTACTATTTTTACCTACCTATAGGGGTAATGTGACCAGTGCCATCGCAACAGTTTCTGATGTTTATTGTCCTCATTTCCAGGCATATTTTCTAGGAAACTTGCCCTAGTGTTTGAAAAAATAAAATGTGGCTGCAGCAGACCGTTTTCAATAAGATTTTTGTGTTGTGAGAGATGTAACAAAGCAGACACGGTAAGGTAAGATCAAAAAGTTTCAATTTGAGATCGTTGCTGCAGCGAATATACAACTAGCGAGACTCCTATGCGGTTGTATAAGCACCGACATGTAGTCATGGGATTACTGTGGCATTCGTATCGTGTAAATGCGGAAACTACGGCAACGTTTCTATCAAAGGCGTCCAATCAGCACCTCCGTGCTGTTATTCTTTACTTGGTTACCGAAGGACGAACACCGGTGAACGTCCATTGGAGAGTGAAGAACTGTGTGGGGCAGCATGTCTGTCGGAAACCATCGTTTTGGAATGGTGTGTCAAGTTCAGTGCTGTTCGTGGCTCGACACAAGATACCGGCCGATCTGGGAGGTCAGCGCTCGAGGTACACGAACACCCGCCCAGTGGTACTGATCCCTCCTCATGCGGTTATCACGCCTTCGGTCCCTTAAAAAAAGGTCTTGAAAGCTCGACGATGTCTGTCGGACGTGAATGTACAGCGGGTAGTTATGGACTTATTCACACACTGGGACACAGTATCTTACCAGACAGATATGTTCCAACAGATGCATTGGGGCGATTTTGCCTCATTGGCATAGCGATTCTGAACTGTACTGTCTTCGAAAGGGAATTTTTTGTTCGCCCCTCATAACATAAATTAATCACTTCAAAATCGTCACAAAAGGACTGAACGACGGCTGGTAAGATTGCTAAGTTTACACATTAAATGGTTTAGAAGTTAGTCTGATATGTTGTATTCTGCATAATATATATGGAAGTAAAACTAGAATAAATTGTTGGTGTAAACACAATGGCCTCTTTTCCCGACGAGTAATGTGGCCACTTTTCGCGATCGAACGCCTTGCCGGCACTATTGATTCTCAGATCGAACTATCAAATCGAAAAAATAACAAGGAATTACATTTGTATGCTACAATACGTTATTGAAAAAAGTGCTACTCTGCGTGGAAATGAAGTAACAAGGATAATACAAATGGCTTACTTTACCCCAACTACCTGAAAACCAGAAATAATTTTACAAAAAAGTAACGGAATGAGATTCCTCTGTGAAACCGAGTGACAACAACGATAGTGTATATTAGAACTGGTAGGTCACTTCTCGGCAGGCAGTAGCACTGTTCGAAACAAAAAGTAAGCAATGGCCACCTTTCACATCACGGCTACTTCAACACATTGAAACGTCCCCTTAGAAAAATTATACATGACTGTGCTTAAACTGGCACACAATATTTTTTAGTGCAACGCAATCTGCCTTTCAATAATCCCTACAAAAGAACGGCCCTGACTAACATTAACCTATACCTTTCACAAATCACTTACCTCACAAAAATCTTCGTTACTCAAGCTACTGCAATACAGCGAGCGCCACTACTGCCAGCTAAATAAAAGATTCAAACTACTGAAGGCACTAACTACTGATAGGCATAGTTAGCAAATGAAAGATTTTGATAGAGAACAAACAATTTATTTACCTTAATAGTGTTCAAAAGTCATAATATATACAGCAGTTCATGACATCCATTCTTACAAATGTACTGTTTCTGATGGACACACGTCCAGATCATCCGCTCTCAAAAATCCGCCATCTCACTTCCCCACATCCACCACTGCTGGCGGCTCACCTCCAACTGCGCAACGCTACGCGCTGCTAACAGCCAACAGCCCAACACTACAATAGCGAATATTACAACAATGCCATCCAGCCACAGACTGCACATAGCACAGCAAAACAGCCAACAGCCCAACACTACAATAGCGAATATTACAACAATGCCACCCAGCCACAGACTGCACATAGCACAGCCAATGATTTTCATACAGAGCGCTACGTGGCGTTACCAATATAAAAACCTAAACAGCCTACTTACAACAAGTACCCTTATAATACTTTCATTTGAGGCAATTCTCAATAAATATGAGCTAGGAAAGGAGCTCATTCGTGGAATAGCAAATTTAAAATCTAACTGCAAGCCTATCATTTTCTTATGCCTTGTTCGCTTCAAATAGTTTTGTTTTTCAATGCCGGGGTCCTATAAGTCTGTGCAGCGTTCAGCTGTTGGCATCGTGTCGTCTTGTGTGAATTCGATTTTGAAAGTGGAATTTAAAATTTATACTTTGTATATTGTGTGTTCAGTTTCGACGATAGAGGAGCCACAAGAGATTCAACATAAGTGTTAGATCCGTTCATTGACGTAGTGTATGACCAGACCTTTCTTATAAATCTCTCGCCAGGATCGCCTTATGAAAATGACTGTATGAATCATACATGGCCCTTCCTACAGATACACGAGTTTCTATTTACTTTCCTCTATTACGATACCTGCAATCTCTCTTGCAGCAAGAGTGTAGTAGCATCTAGCTGCTGGTAAACCTTTCGGGATGTGAGGTAGTGGTCCAAGAAACTCTTCTGTTCCTGACGTTTCGTCAAGGACTGTGCTGACTCCATCGAACAATCGTGCACAAAATCCTGCACCGGCAACGCTTTCGCATTAATGGACGGCTATAGAGACAACATAGCTCAGTGCTTCTGCAGGGGTCATCCAATGCCCATGGCATGTCAAGCTACTGCACTGCAATGGGCAAAAGGAGATCCAAAACGATATTAGGAGATGTCCCATGACTTTTGTCACTTTAGTGTACAGCACGTAAGTTTTGCACCAGATTTCACGTTTTAATATCTTTAAACCATTTCCATAAAAGTTTTGATTGAGGTCAAAAGGACTAATTCTTTAGCAGATTTTACCAAATAGTGAACAAAAAGCTTCCTGTCTATCCTAGTGCAGTAAACCAATAAACCAGTACAAAACAAGGTCCCAGTAAGAGAACAACGAAACCTGTAAAACCATCCGGAAATGGATATGTAAGAAATTCTAAACCGTTTGATTCAGATAAAACCGTATGAAACAAAATTTGTAGCTAGTTGCTGTTTCAGTTATAAACCGTATTCATTTCTGCTTAATGCCGATAACGTATGCTTTGTTTTCCCAGTCGGTAACGGGCAGGCCAAAGTTACCATCTAGTATTACAGTGTTTCTGTATTACCGAGTTTAGGCTATCTTTGAAAGAGTCTACGAGCGATGGGCCTTCATCTGGTAGTCGGTAACAACACCCAATTATTACTCACTAGACCCAATGATTATGCTAGTAGCTACGAGTATAAATACTCTTTCTCACAGAGAGTCTAGTCTATCTTCTCGATATTCATTCCATGTGTTGTCGAAAATTTCTCTACTTTCTACCTCAGCCTTCAACCAACTCTCATCAGTTCCGGCTATATTCTAAGAGAGCTGTAAACTTTACTACGGATACTCCGGTTCTTAATAATATTCTGAGATCTTCAGTCTACACATTTCCTATCAAGACTGTTGAAATAATTGGCTTATCTGTTGCTGGTTTGTCTATTGGGAGTCTGAATTTGGAGGTTTGATCTAAATAACAGTAATAATAAAGTGTATTCCATACATACTTTGCACCCGAGAGCCGTTTCCGGTATCTACTACAAACCTGACCCATCTTTTGAGACTTTGCGAGTCTCCACCTTGTAGCGTAGGTCGAAGATTCTGCAGACTAGTTCGTCACAGAACAGGTAAAGCGTCTGGTTTAAACCCTCTATTCGGCGCCAGATCAGAAAGCGATAATCAGTCTTCAGAACGATGCCGCAAATCGACAGCTCCACAGAGACCTGAAGACTGAGATTAGCTGCCTTCACCACGAGCAACGATCTGCAACTGACTGCAACCTCATCATCACCCTCATTCGTGGATTAGTTTCGAGGAAACTGTTCCGACTTCAGCTTCTTAGTTCTCATGTTTCCTCTGCCCGCCGTATTCCATCCTTTGATTAACTGGCATATCAGAGGAAAATACTCCTATCGGAACTCAAAAAAGCGAATATGCTCATCTTTAATAAAAGACTCTAATTGAAAAGTGGGGTACCAGCTGCCTCATCCTATCTTCCTCAGCAGCTGTAATAATTTTCGCAAATATATTGGTATGCTAATATATTTGAACTCTTTTTAACATGCAACTCACCTCTTCCTCCCAAAGGCTGCCCTAACCGTAAATCGTTCACACTCACTAGTCCATTGCTGTTCGCGCTCATCCACTCTCAATTGCCCGTTCTCACTCACCCATTCGAAACCAACTCATTGTCATTACCACTTTCTGAAAAATTGTCACTGTCTCCTGTCTCAAAGCCACAACTGGTTACGTTCTTTCCTACTACCCTACTAGTACGGTCTCCTCTTACTGTCACTGTCTCCGTTTTGTTTTCTCTTACTGTTACTATCTCATTCATTCCTTCCCACTACTTCTGTGTCTTCTGACTGTCGCTCTCTCTATCTATCTATCTCTCTCTTTCTCGTTGTCATTGTCATAGACTCTGTCTCTGATTATCATTGGCTCTCACACACTTACACTTTCTGCTTCTCTTTTTTCCTCTCCCTCTGGCTCCGTCTCCTTCACTCTTTTCCTAGCGCTGTTCTCTCACTGTCTGCTACGTTCTGCTGCCACTGTGTCCCTCTCTTTCTCTCATACTGTCATTGTCTCCTTCGCTCTTTCTGTCCCACAATATCGCTGTCTACTACCTTCCAGTATCTGTTGCCTCTCCATCTCTTCCCGCTGCCACTGTCTCGTTCTGTCTCAGCATAAAAAAGTGCGAATATGTTCGCATACCGATATTTTTGCGAATTTTTTTAAAGGTGTTGAAGAATTGAGAACGAAGCGCTGGTACATCACTTTTCAGTCAGAGCCTTTTAATAAAGAGGGGCATATTCGCGTTTTTTGTGCTCTGGTACGAACATTTTTCCTCTGGTTCCCTTCCTTTCCCTGCCAAGCAGGGCATGTCACTCATATGAAAAGAACTTGATGGGTTAGTAAATTTAAGATAATTTTCTTAAATGAAATTAAAATAATGCAAAAACAATTTTGCATCTCAGATCGGATTTTACACGCACCAAAATTTTACATGTGCTTCAGTACTTCAACCTGGAGTTCCCAGAACCCATCTGATAATGACGGAGACTCGCTAAATCGTATTTCTTTGTGCTACATCACTTAATAAACTACGTTTTCGCCTCACACCGCTCTCTACGTGGACAAGTAGGGTAACTTCGAATTTCTGTATCTCGGAAGCTGATAAAGATACCTAGAAAATTTTCAAAGTTCCTCGAGACCGGAATCTTAGGAATGTATCGTAAAATTGCAGCCATTTTCTGTGGGTAGCCGTCTCAGAATCCGCATCTGGTTGCTGCATATTTGGTAATTTTGTGGTTTACGGTCGCTGCACGACTTGGGAACCACATGGAGCCCACCATTGATAAATTTATTTAATGTTTACGTGCATATTTTAGGTGTGCGAGTAACGTAATTTTGAAACTCAATATCTGGAAAAGAGATAAATATATCACGAAAACTTTCAAATTTGTTCGAGATCGGGATCTTAGGAATACATCGTAAAAATTTCTGCCATTTTTGTGCATAGCTATCTCGGAATCCTCGGCTGGGGTTTGGTCCGCTGGTGACAGCGAAAAATCGTAAAAAATCCCTTTTCTTGGAAGCTTCCGGAGAACTGTCCATGAACTAATGGTGCCTGCATAATTCTGATCAAGCTGATTGTAGCTCACATCAAATGGAAAAAGATCTAACTCATTTACTCCATTTGCCTAAGTAGGGGGAAGTGTTTAATATTCATACTTTGACCTTTGACCTTGTACTATGGGACAGTGAGTGTATGATGAAACTTCTGTCGTGTATACAAATGGTCCCTGGCCAGAGGAATATCCAGGACACTTGACCCTACCTTTCCCACGTCAGTAGAACCAGACGTATGAGGACCGAAAAATCCCGTTTTTATGCACGGCGTTGTTGAACGTATTGGTAAGCATGTTGTCGCATGCACAAAACTGCAAAGCTTTTCAGGATACTTGCTTTGTTTCACTCTGTTAACATGTTCCCTACATTTCTAGTCATGTGTGTCGTAGTATATATTATTGAAAATATTTTAAACTTATTTCTATTATCTTCGTTTCTTAATCTATCTTCTAGTTTATATGCTTTAACTGATCTGAGGAATTTCATTTCTGGCGTCACTACTGAATTTAAGTCTTTCATGTTTGCCATCCAATCCTCAGGTCCATAAAGGAGTAAGAGAACAGGTAGTTGTTTAATACAATTTCAGTTCCGTTTCTTCGATTGTCACAGAGAAGGGACAGGTGCACGAACAGGAGAGAGAACACCCAACGGCTCTTCTCATTACCAGCGGGAGACAATGCCTCAAACCTATTCGTTAGAGATACAGAGCTAGCCTTTGAGCCAATATCCGCACAAAGTCTTCCTCGCGAAATAACTCCACATCTGGGCACGTCCGATGGCCGCTTGGTTCCAGACAGAATTTTGTAACGTAGGAGAAGAAGTACCGTCGGGAGTATTGTCACGACTCTGATGGGTGTTGAGTCATTCTTGGATAGCTCAGTCTGTAGAAGGCTTGCCCGAAAAAGATAAGTCGCGGTCCGGCAAACACAGTTTTAATCTGCAGGAAGTTTAAAATCAGCAGGCACTGCGCTGCAGAGCAAAAATTCAGTAGGGGCTGTCCTCTTATCATCAGACTAAATGTATTAAGCAAAAACTTTGTGCACCAATGGGCGTACCTCACAAGCATCGCATGCTCATGGATCCTCTTGCCTTAGAAGAAATCTGTGTGTCAAATGGTGGTGCCCATATGTGCAGCGCGTTGACAGAACTTCGCCTCAGCTGAGTGGTGAAGGAAGCTACGCCACAACCAGGCATCTGGCTTCACCATATTAAACTTGTTATCCCCTTCTTTGAGCCTCTTACTGATGACCAGGAACGTCATTGAAAAGATCAGCCCGTCTAGAAGGACACCACAGTGTGAATGATGTTAGCTGCTGCGTCCGACGGATTGAAACACGCCCCGCGGAGTGGTCGCGCTGTTTGAGGCGCCGTGTCACGGATTGCGCGGCCCCTCCCGCCGAAGGTTCGAGTCCTCCCTCGGGCATGGGTGCGTGTGTGTTGCTCTTAGCATAAGTTAGTTGAAGTTAGTTTAAGTAGTGTGTAAGTCTAGGGACCGATGACCTCAGCAGTTTGGTCCCTTAGGAATTCGCACACATTTGAACATTTTGAAACACCTTCACTGACGCAAGGAATTTCGAATTTTTAATTTTTTGGGTGGAGAATGCTCGGCGTGCCTGGTCTCGCGTATAAAGACAGTCCCAAAATTTTATCGTCTGAGTGTGGTAATAAAATAAATCACTTTTTGGAAGGTGTGCAAAGTATGTAATAAAAATAGGCTACTTGCAGTAACTCAGTCCATCTCGGTAGAAACACAGCTTTCTCCGTCCGTGACAACCCAAAATCAGTGCGAGAACTGGTATTCAGCCTTTCAGATGAGAAGCATGAGGGGAAGCATCTGTTGTGATTTACAGAGATGTTTCCGTGGCCTAGAATAGCTTCTCCAGCGTCCGGGAGGAGTTTTACAACGGCAGAAGTGGGCTGGCCGGCGAGGGAGCAGAACAGGGCTGTGAAAGCTGTCCTCGCAAAAGGCTGGGTGCACGTGCACGCACACACTTACTCACGCATGAAGGAGGTGGGTACCTGTCATCTGGTGAGAGAAAGAGATCACTGAGCACTTCGTGATCATGCTTTGTATCAGTGCATGGGCACAGAGGTTCTCGTAGTAACTCTCTCTCTCTCTCTCTCTCTCTCTGTCTCTCTGTCTCTCTCTCTCTCTCTCTCTTTCTTTCCTACGATTTATACCGTAGCATGGGATCTACATCTATATACATGCACCGCAAACCACCGTATGGTGTGTAGTGATGCTCCGATACCGTCAAAATATCGATTTCAACTCAAACGAGTAGTAAGGCTTACTCATATCATCTTGCTATACTACTAGTATGAGTAGTCCAAGGGTATTGATATATACACACATCGACACTTTTTTAATTTATTATGCAAATAAATGAATGCTGACTATACATAATATTTTACTTGTCGCTATATTTATGTATTCTAATAAAACACGTTACCTACTTTTATTTCTTTATTAATGGTAATCCGTAAACAAAAAAGTAGCTTTTTGGAAGGTTTTCCAGAAAGAACTACTGCCTTAAATACTTAGGAAACGATTTATTTCTATTCTGAGTCGTAGTTGCATCAGCTTTTCAAAATACTCACTAGGCACAGATTTACCAACGGCAATAAAGTATTGTTGAGCACGTTTGCGCAAAAGGAAAAATACTTTAATGTCTTCCCATTCTGCAAATGAGTAGCTTTTGAAATATATTACAGGGTTTGACAATGGTGTGTTTCCTCGTTCTTTACGCGGTCGTGCGCTAGGTGTTTATATTTGCGAAACTAGAATTCCTGTGTTGCACTAGACGAAGCATCATTTCATCTTGCTCAGATTAACTTGGGCTGCTTTGTTGCTAGTAAACCATACTTCTCAGTTGTTTTATGGATCGTTCACATGTTGCTGGTTCTTGAAAGCCCAGGTTTTCAACCTTGGATCCAATAAACGAGGTGAAAAAGGTCATGGCATAGTCATGTGCACACATACCGATGGTGTTAGTATCGCGTACACAAGGTATAAGAGGACAGTGCACTGGAGGAACTGTCATTTGTATTCAGATGATTCATGTGAAAAGGTTTCCGACGTGATTATGGCCGAAAGATGCGACTTAACAGACTCTGAACGCGGAACGGTAGTTGGAGTTAGACGCTTGGAACATTCCATTATGGAAATCGTTAGGGAATTCCATATTCCATAAACCAAAGTATCAAGAGTGTGCTGAGAACACCAAATTTCAGGAATTATCTCTCACCACGAACAACGTAGTGGCAGACGGCCTTCCCCTAACGACCGACAGCAGAGATGGTTACGTAAAGTTGTCAGTGCTAACAGACAAGAAACGCCTTTGAAGTAAACCGCAGAAATCAATGTGGGACGTACGCCGAACGTATTCGTTAGGACAGTGCGGCGGAATTTGGCCTTTATTGACTATGGCAGCAGCGAGTGCCTTGCTAACAGCGCGACATCGCCTGCAGGGCCTCTCTTGGGCTCGTGACCGTATCGGTTGGACCCTAGACGACAACCGTTGCATGGTTAGATGAGCCTCGATTTCAAGTGGTAAGAGCTGACGCTACGAAGGCATGGACCCATGCTGTTAACAAGGCACTGTTCAAGCTAGTGGTAGCTTCATGATGGTGTGGGCTGTGTTTATATGCAATGGACTGGGTCCTCTGGTCCAACTGGACCGATAACGGACTGTAAATTGTTGTGTTCGGCTACTTGGAGATCGTCTACAGCCATTCATGGATTTGATGTTTCCAAACAACGATACCGTTTCCACGGATGACAATGCGCTATGTCAACAGGCCACAACTGTTTGCGACTGGATTGAGAAACATTCTGGACAGTTCGAGCGAATGATTTTGCCACCCAGATCGCCCAACATGAATCCCATTGAATTTTATAGGACGTAATCGAGAAGTCAGTTCTTGCAAAAAGTCCTAAACCGGCAACACTTCCACAATTATGAACTGCTAAAGAGACACAGTGGCTCAGTATTTCTGCAGCGGATTTGCAACAACTTGTTGAGTTCACGGTACGTCTAGTTGCTGCACTACGCCGGGCAAAACGAGGTCCGACACGATATTTGACGGTATCCGATGATTTTTGTCGCCTCACTGTATTGCAACAATGGCTGCTTGGCCAATTAACTCAATTAATCCGTACTTTTCTTGAGGTCTCTCAGTGAAACTCCTTTGCATTCTTTGATAATTGGTAAGAATGATACTAAACTATTAAGTTCTCTTCCAAAAAAATTAATCATTGTTGTAATTTGTATATTGTAACATATTTTTGTCTTGCGAGGTATCCAAAAGGATAAGAAACCTGTAGGATAGTACAGTGTTTTCATCCATATAGGCCGGCCGAAGTGGCCGTGCGGTTCGAGGTGCTACAGTCTGGAACCGAGCGACCGCTACGGTCGCAGGTTCGAACCGTGCCTCGGGCATGGATGTGTGTGATGTCCTTAGGTTAGTTAGCTTTAATTAGTTCTAAGTTCTAGGCGACTGATGACCTCAGAAGTTAAGTTGCATAGTGCTCAGAGCCATTTGAACCATTTTCATCCATAGAGCAGACGCAAGCAGCCACTCACCCAATACTCGGATACGTGTGTGAAACTGATTCGATACAAGTATTTTTCTTTCAATGCCGAGTAAGCACCGAAAGAATTATGCGAGTCTAAAAGTACCTTGTTCTGTGTGTTACCTGTCTGTGTGTCGTGTTTTCTGAGGCAGACTGGAGACCAGTCCTGTATTAGCATAAGCGATCATGGAAAACAACCTAAAAGCCTCAATTAGGATTGCCAGAGGTGTACCACACCAAGGGTCGTTAACCTGTTGGATGGATTCGATCCGGGTCTACCTTACTTGCCAGTTGGTAAGCTAAAGCACAACGCATTAACCTGTACGGGCAGGTCGGAGTTAAATACGACTAATTTACTAACGGAGGCAGTGTGCGGTTTGCAGGGGGGGGGGGGGGGATTGGGGGGGATTTCCCCGCCTCTGCATCAGACCATCCCCTCCTCTGGTGCTAGTTTATGCGTCCCAACCTGGGATCTGCTGAACGGAATGAACAGTCTAATGAGTACACAGTATGGTTTGAGAGTAAATCGGAGAAAGACGAAGGTAATGAGAAGTAGTAGAAATGAGAACAGTGAGAAACTTAACACCAGGACTGATGATCACGAAGCCAATGAAGTTAAGGAATTCTGCTACCTAGGCAGTAAAATAACCAATGACGGACGGAGCAAGGACGACATCAAAAGCAGACTCGCTATGGCAAAAAAGGCATTTCTGGCCAAGAGAAGTCTACTAATATCAAATACCGGCCTTAATTTGAGGAAGAAATTTCTGAGGATGTACGTCTGGAGTACAGCATTGTATGGTAGTGAAACATGGACTGTGGGAAAACCGGAACAGAAGAGAATCGAAGCATTTGAGATGTGGTGCTATAGACGAATGTTGAAAATTAGGTGGACTGATAAGGTAAGGAATGAGGAAAGGAATATGTGGAAAACACTGATAAGGAGAAGGGACAGGATGATAGGACATCTACTAAGACATGAGGGAATGACTTCCATGGTACTAGAGGGAGCTGTAGAGGGTAAAAACTGTAGAGGAAGACAGAGATTGGAATACATCTTGCAAGTGCTACTCTGAGATGAAGAGGTTAGCACAGGAAAGGAATTCGTGGCGAACCGCATCAAACCAGTCAGTAGACTGATGACCAAAAAAAAAAAAATGTGTCAGTTTTCTATCGTCAGAATAAGTACAGCTTTTCACAAATGTGCCTCTACTTTTTGAATTCCCCTCGTATACCTGTATGTAGAGGATTTTGTAAATAAGCTTTACCAATCATGTACTTTTAAAGATATAGCAAGGGATGGCTTTTCTGATAGTGCATACGCGTGCATAGTGAGTTTCAGCATTAACATCTATTTATAAATAGATGTTTAACCATGCGTAACGCCACGGTCCAAGCTACTAACATATATAATTCTAATAACCCCCGAAGACAACCCCCCCCCCCCCCTCAACTGGTAAAAGCACAAATCGCACCCTGAACAGAGGTGATAAAACCGCAACAGTTACCGGTATATTTCAGTTCAGCTAGCAAAGTTTTTTTTAGGATTATATAAAACGCGAACCTTCACCTTTTTTTTCTGAAGGGTTTCCAACTCTGCAGTCGACTGTGACGTGGAAGAAATAACCAAAAGTTATAGTCTAAGGTTTAGAAGACATCGAGAATGTAAGCGACGAAGCACAAGATGTTTTTGGACAAGCATGTGGCAGGATATTAGCTTGAAGAGATTCATGAAAGCTGTTGAACGCCCAAATTTGGATAGTCGTTCTGTAATTTCTGCTCTACCTCTGCCAAACGCGAGATAAGTGTCTTGAATGACGCGCCGCTGTGCCTGGTGCGAGCCACGAAATTATAGATATTTTCCGAGTATATGTACTCTAAAATCAAAGACATTTCAAGTCAATCGGAATTGGTATTCAGAGATGGTCTGCTGCTGCTTTTCTCCTACCAGTCGAATGTGTAGCTAAGTGCGTAGGCTGGGTGAGTGTAACGAGTGCATATGCAATGTGTTTGTTTTGTTACGAATGATCGTGTACCGAGAAGAAGTAAAATAATGAAACGGAGAACCAGCACACATTTTACTTATTTATCATGTTCCATGGGACGATGAAAGCCAAAACTACACGACTTAGTCCATAGTTTACAAAATGCTGGTTATAAAATTTATAATGTAAACAAACAATTAAGAAAAAACACGGGAAAATTCGAGAGGGTATACGAATAAATAATACACTACAGATAACAGAACTCAACTACTGACAGGACAAGCTCCTGTACAAAATAGGATTGTGCCACATTGAAATCTTCGAACTTAAATTTGAAGTCTTGGGGTTTATCACTCAGTTTTCGCAGTTATGCTCAAATCATATCAAAAATGAGACCTGTTGAATAGTGCACCTTTCTGTACAACAATCATTCAAGTGCAAATCGTTTTTCCGCCTAGTGTTCATTGAATGAGTGTTGCAATTTCTTCCGAAAGAGTCATTATTGTCAACAACAAATCTCATGGTGGAGTCCACACTAAACTAAATTAAACTCCGCCCGAACAGGCCATGACGGCCCAAATGTACCGACCGGCCGCCGTGTCATCCTCAGCCCACACGCGTCACTGGATGTGGATATGGAGGGGCATGTTGTCAGCAAACCACTCTCCACGCCGTATGTCAGTTTCCGAGACCGGAGCCGCTACTTCTCAAACAAGTAGCTCCTCAGTTTGCCTCACAAGGGCTGAGTGCACTTCTCTTGCCAACAGCGCTCGGCAGACCGGATGGTCACCCATCCAAGTGCTAGCCCAGCCCGACAGCGCTTAACTTCGGTTATCTGACGGGAACCGGTGTTACCACTGTGGCAAGGCCGTTGGAATGGAGGCTACACTATCTGTTCAAAAAGTATAAGGACACCCAGAAAATGGCTCTGAGCACTATGCGACTTACCTTCTGACGTCATCAGTCGCCTATAACTTAGAACTAATTAAACCAAACTAACCTAAGGACATCACACACATCCATGCCCGAGGCAGGATTCGAACCTGCA
Source organism: Schistocerca americana (assembly GCF_021461395.2). Taxonomy (NCBI): domain Eukaryota; kingdom Metazoa; phylum Arthropoda; class Insecta; order Orthoptera; family Acrididae; genus Schistocerca; species Schistocerca americana. The sequence continues at coordinate 407,771,520 of NC_060126.1, read as the reverse complement.
ACCGTAGCGGTCGCTCGGTTCCAGACTGTAGCGCCCAGAACCGCACGGCCACTCCGGCCGGCTCACCCACACGTAGCGCGGAATTGACCACCAAATCACTAGAGGCGGGCCCGCCAGTATAAAAGGAAGAGAGCAGAAAAGCAGGGTGCAGAATGAGTCGGCCCGGAGAGCTCATTGGCTTCGATCGTCGGCTTGTTGCTGGATATCATTTGAGTAACTAATTTATCACGGAGATTCAATGCTCATAAGGTACTCAAATCGACTGCTGGTTACGTGATTGTGAAGTGGAAATGCTAAGGAACGGCCACGGGTAGACGAAGAACAAGTGGACTTCAGCTACTGACGGACTGGGGCCATCGAGTATTGCGTTGGTTGTAAGAAAATCATAAATCAGCAGTCCAGTGTGTACCAAAGTGCTCCAGGCAGTCCAGTTAATACAATGGCTATGTGTAAGAAGTTAAAACTAAAGGGGTATGATGCTCGAGCACCTCTTCATAAGCCACACGTTGCTCTAATCAGAGCTAAGCGACGCTTGAAATGTTGTAAAGTGGGACGCCACTAGGCAATGGTTGAGTGTAAATGAGTGCTTTGGATTGATTAGTGCCGACAGTTGGTTGGTTGATTGGGGTTGAAGGGACCAAACAGCAAGGTCATCAGTCCCTTGTTTCAAAGGTGGTCCATTCGGACGGATTTACATCTCAGAAGAATCATAACGATAAAAGGGAAAAGCTATAAAACGTAAAAGTGCAGTCGTGTTGTCAATGGTGAAAACAAAGGGGGGAGTCAACAAGTGGGCAACCCCAAGGCTATGCTAGATGCAGAAAATATCCCACCTCGATGCAGTACAGGCAAGATAACCTGCTATTCAAAAACATTCAACCACTAGAATGTAAAGCGGTATTGCAAAAGGAGACTAACCAAATCTAAAAAGCGATAAAAACAGAGTAAAAGGGAGAGGAAAGAGGATCTTGGCCAAAGAGGGAAGTCAGGACTCTCAAAACACAGCTTACAGTGGGAGAAACCCCAACCTTCACCGCCCTGCCCCAACTCCAGAGGGAGATTAAAGACCTTAGAACTGAAAATAAAAACCAATTTCACGGAGGAAACTGAGAAAAGGTTCAACCACCCAGGAATCATCTACCAATATTAAAAGTAAAGTGCGAGGATGTCTATACTTAGTACGCAGAGCCAAAAGAAGGGGGCATTCCACCAAAATGTGGGCTACTAACTGGAAGGCTCCACAACCACAAAGTGGGGGTGGCTCATTACGCAAAAGAAGACCATGGGTCAGCCTGATATAGCCGATGTGGAGACGACACAGGGTTGTCGAGTCCACGGGACAGGTGTCATCTAAATAGCACGAAGCTTATTAGACAGGGAGGTAGCCTCCCACGAGTTGGCCCATGATTGTGCGAAGTGGGATTTGAGATGAAGCCGTAAATCCGCCGCAGGAGGGGTTACAGAGAACAGGAGGGGGGGGGGGGGGGGATGACTGCTCCCCCAGCCAAAAGATCAGCAAGCTCATTACCTGGGATACCCCCATGGCCAGGGACCCAAGGAAGTCAACGGAACAAGCAGCATGGTGAATATCAGCGAGATGGTCATGTATGCCCAAGACCAAGGGATGGCGGGAAAAACACCGATCAATAGCCTGAAGGCCACTCATTGAGTCCATACATAACAAAACGCGGTTGAGTTGGGACTGTTTAATAAAGGTAAGGAAGGGCCTGGGAAATCCCAAGAGGTGTGGGCAAGGAAGCGAAGGACATTGGGTTAGTGCCGACAGTGAAGAGGCATGGAGAATGTGGTGTTATAGAACTGAGATGTCTAGTGTAGTTAGTCTGAGGTTTCCTAATTGCGCTTAATACAACGCTAAATACAGGACAAGAACATGTTTTAAAGAACTGTGGACTGCTTATAGAAAAGGAACATTTCGGAGACAATGGTTGTTTGTATCAGCGTGACAATACACCGTGTCAGTAAGCGGCATTTGTGAGACAATGATTTGTGGACAAGAACATTCCTGGAAACGACTGGCCTGCCCACAGTCATTACCTGAACCCAACGGAACGCCTTTGTCATAAGTGTGAAAGTCGGCTTCGCTCCATATCTCAGCGTCCAACATCACTACATTGAAACTTCCTGGCAGATTAAAACAGTGTGCCGGACCGAGACTCGAACTCGGCACCTTTGCCTTTCGCGGGCAAGTGCTCTACCAACTGAGCTACCCAAGCACGACTCACGCCCCGTCCTCACAGCTTTACTTCTGCCAGTACCTCGTCTCCTACCTTCCAAACTTCTTCGCAGAAGAGCTTCTGGTAAGTTTGGAAGGTAGAAGACGAGGTACTGGCAGAAGTAAAGCTGTGTGGACGGGGCGTAAGTCCTGCTTGGGTGGCTCAGTTGGTAGAGCACTTGTCCGCGAAAGGCAATGGTCCCGAGTTCGAGTCTCGGTCTGGCACACAGTTTTAATCTGCCAGGAAGTTTCATATCAGCGCACACTCCGCTGCAGAGTGAAAATCTCATTCTGGATCACTACATTATCTGATTTACACTGCCGAGGAAGATCGGGCTGCCATTCCTCTTCAGATATTCAGGTACCTCACTGAAAGTGTCTGCAACAGAGCTGAATCTGTCATAAAGAAGAAGGATGAACACATCTCATATTAGTGCCCACTAGTAGGTACCCGGATACGTTTTACCAGATAGAGTACTTTTATCTACTTTCATACACAATTTGTCATTGTTCTTCCAACATCTGCCATACCTATCAACAAGTTTACGAATTTTGTAGTCAAAGAAATCTCCCTGACCGCCCTTTTATGGACTAAAAATATTGTTATTAAGTGACCAGAGTTGCCCTAAAGCATAAAATTTTGTACCATGGGAGGAAACTGAGTGGAAGTAAACGAAACTTCACTGCTGTACTGAGCACAAGCGCCGCAAGCACACACTTAAAACAGCCGAGCAAATCTGCCATTGCACAATATAGCGTTGGCATCTGTCATCCTATGGAACGCAACAATACAGTGATTCTGGCATGCACTTCCAGCTATTGGCATAGTGTTAGTAAGGAAGCAGTTGAAGTTAAATCAGCACGTGAGCTCATAAACAGAGGTGGAGGTTTTAGCTTAGAGATTATTATTATGATGAAGATAGCTGAATTCAGTCTCTGTACAAGGTCTTGCGCGTAATACTTCGAAGGACGATTTTCATCTACACTCAGTCCTAACAAGGGAAACTCCTCGTCGTACCCCCGTCAGATTTAATGGTAAGACGGCGCAGTGGAGAGCCGATCAAAAACTGAACACAGATTAAGCATGAAAACAGGAAGAAGGTGCACAGAACTGTGAAAAAAGAAAGCAAAATAGAAATAGGTCCAAGCTCAACAAGTGCAATATCGACAGAACTTGAAAAGCTGTGGCGTCATGTTGAAGTATCACACTGTTAGGCTGCTTGCACATTACACGATTTCGCCCGTACGGGCAAAAACCGTTCTTAGTCGACTGTTGAAGAGCATGAGACCTTTCACATTGTACGGCTACAACACGAGCACGGTTTTTAGTCGTGTTGCAGCCGTCCAGTGGCACTGCCACCACACGGCACCGTGCCGTACTCTCGGCTCAGTGGCCCACGTGACCAAGTGCACGCTTTCACACTACACGATTCCTTTCGTACGGGAGCTGTCCCCACGAACGCCTCAGCCATTTGCAGTCATCCAACCGCAACCACTTTTAAACATTCAACAACCTCCATTTCCGCCTCAACAATATGCAGGGCTTAGTTTTTCCAGTCAGATTACAATTAGCGTAGAAGAACATTCCTTGTATCACCATAGGCCTATATGTTGACTGCAAAATCATTCAAAGGAAGCACACCATTCTACGCCTCATCAAAAAAGTACACAATCCAAATCAGAAACACAGACAACATCACATGACCTGCACGATATTGTTCACAGTGAGTCTCCACAAAGTTTCAGGTCCGTCTATTTCTCCTTCAGGTAATTCCATATTCCGATTTCTTCAATTGATATCATCAATTTGTTTTTGGAACGTCACAAACCTACAATCTTTGTATTTTCCGAATTTTATAATTGTTCATAACTGTATTTTTATTGATAACATAATCTCAAATCCAGCCTAATAAGTAAAATCGATAATTTTACATGTGTTTTACTGTTTTGCCTGCAACTACAATATCGCCGTACTGCATAACCATCTTTCCTGTTTGTATGGTACTTTGGTAAACATAAATATAATAATAGAATTTTATATATAGAATTTGAAAAAATACAGCGATAAGATTTTATGCATGTATTATTTAGTTTCAATGGCATATTTGTTCAAACACCAGTAATAACAAAGCTGTATTTAAAAACTTACCTTAAAGTCACTGCCAGAATTTCAATAGGCTGCATACAGTTTCTGAACTGCGTGTTTTGGTTCTGCAGAACATTCTTCAGTTTCCCGTGCAATTCATCGAAGGAGCCAACTGACATACGAAAGACGTTAAAAACTTTCGGTCGTCGTTTCTCAGGTCTACAAATAATGTGTAGAAAACCCCGACTTCCTCACGTCTCAGATTAATTGGATGAGCCCAGTGACGGCGATTGCGCCTTCGTCTTCTCCGACGTCAATACAGTAACCATAACGCAGTGACCTGTTCACGATCCATAATAAGAACTGTACCAGGTCACACTTTGAAGGGAACTGATATTCTTGATTAACGTTTAAAACTCGTTCAGTGTGAAAATCAACCGACTACGATTTAAACCCGTACGGTTTTTTCCCGTACGGCCGAAATCGTGTAACGCGCAAGCAGCCTTTGACTGTAAAGTGGACGAGTCGTGTTCAAAACTTCCTCATGCCATTCATTTTTATTTTATTTTGTTTCACATTATCAACTGTCCATCTGCTCATTGAAATGTTTGTTCTTTTTCTGTAGTCTTGCCAGTTGTCATACTTCGCATTGTTTGTAGAGTAAGAGTCATGTGGTAATAATACGTCACCGTCCAAGTAAATGTGACGAATAGTGAGAGCAGGCGAGATACCACACAACCGTCTCACAGAAATGAAAACAACAAATAAACTGGTATGAACTATGTTACAACAAAGGAATTCAAAATTCAAAATTTCCAAAACGGAACGCAATTTCAAAAACGTTGAAAACATATGTACTTACAACGCACAGAGAAACAATGTGACTGTGAAACTGTTGCGTTCATTTGTTGCAGCCTGTATGACAAACTATTACATTTTCATCATTTCCTTGGGAGTTATCACATTCACATTCATACGAACACCTAAATCTGGCAAGGAGACATATCTCACTCACTTACCAGGCGTATAAACTGGGTGTAGCGATAACAGATTACTATCATATGATACACGTACTGTCAGTAACGTATGACACGCCAGACGTGTTTTCCAGTGGACGATACGGTTGATTTGTCGCCATGTCATCAAACGTTTGCGGTTCACATTCGAAAGGGTAGTTACGCAGAATCAACTGTCATCATAGATACCCTGCCTTACGCCTCGCTGCTGCAAACGGAAGTTACACCACGACACAGATACAAATTCGAATACAGCGAACAGCCACGGCTCGTGGCGCTTGACAGCCCAAGCCCGTAACCACTTAACCACGCTGCCTTTGCTCTTGACTGGCTGCTCTGTATCGCTCTTCTTGTCCTTGGACCATTCACTGTATTTTGCTTTCTTTTCTTAGTTCATTATATCTTCTGTGACTGTAATTAACGAAGTTACTAAATGTGACAATGTTCTGATTGTCAGCAGATGAATATAAGACGCGCGAACGGCCCAGTACAGAATTTTGAGTTGCACTGTGAGGCGTAACATCAAGTAACGAAATAAACAACATTCAGAGCACTAAATATGACTACGCGTGAATCACTTTTTGACCATTGGAGAACCATAGTGATCTCTAGCCCTTCATCACTTACGAAATTTACAGCATGAATCAACTGCAGCGGAGCAACGAAAAGAAGTTAAGTTCACGCCAACGTCTTTTTTCCGTACATCTTCAAAAACTTTTATTTCCGCTCCCTGCTTCAGGATTAATATTTCTAAAGACTTTTAATTTTATTTATTTTTTCAACAATTATTTTCCCCAGCAAGGCGGTTACGCTGCAACTTGTCTTACTATCCTTTCACAGCTTTGACCCCAGTGAGAGTTCTGAGAGTTCATTTAGTTTATGAATATGAAAAGGTATCAGCAAGGGTCAGATTTTTATAACGTAAAAAACTGGAAAATTATCACTAAAATGACGAAAAACTTATGCAAACTATGTAATGTGAGCTATAAAATTAACTGTAGGAATGAAAAGCGTTACGCCGGCCGCTGTGGCCGAGCGGTTCTAGACGCTTCAAGTCGGGAACCGCGCTGCTGCTACGGTCGCAGGTTCGAATCCTGCCTCGGGCATGGATGTGTGTGATGTCCTTAGGTTAGTTAGGTTTAAGTGATCTAAGTCTAGGGGGCTGATGACCTCAGACGTTAAGTCCCATAGTGCTTAGAGCCATTTGAACCATTTTTGAAAAACGTTGTAGGAATCTGAGTTTCTCCCGGCGTATACGGCAATGTAACTGAGTGACGTCTTCGACAACCGCTGGTATTTCGACACCCTGTCATTTTAAGGTAAAACTGCAGAAAGGAAGCGCTCTGCAAGGGAATTTAAAACCTCAATATGCCGAGAATTTACGTAAATATAAACCACCCATAAACGTACACTGCAAACACTAGAGCCATCACACAACCATACATGACCGATGCCAGATGTCATCGATAGTGAATATTAATAACCAACAGGTAAGGCAGCGTTAACTCTGTCCCTATGCTTTTGACAAGGAAGAGAGCAGGATTCCATGCAGAACTTATGCTACAACCTCCATCTCCATTTATAAGCTCACCTCCTAATTTAATTTCAATGTTTCCTTAATGGTTCAAATTGCTCTGAGCACTATGGGACTTAACATCTATGGTCATCAGTCCCCTAGAACTACTTAAACCTAACTAACCTAAGGACAGCACACAACACCCAGTCATCAAGAGGCAGAGAAAATCCCTGACCCCGTCGGGAATCGAACCCGGGAACCCCGGTGTGGGAAGCGAGAACGCTACCGCACGACCACGAGCTGCGTTTCCTTAATAACACTGTCCCAATAGCTGGCAGTGCCTGCCAGAAGCTCCGTGTTGTTGTACTCCATAGGATGACCAATGCTAAGGCAATGTTCTGCAACGGATTTCTTCGGCTGTTGTACGCGTGCGTGACGTTTATGCTCAGTACAACGGACCTCCAGGGTCTTGATGACCTGACCAACATATGAAATACCATTTCTGCAAGGAATAAGACAAACACTCGCCTCACGCTAACCAAGACCATCCATTACGGATCCTAAAAAGACCATAATATTAGATAATGGTCTCAAAATACATTTCACGTCGTGTTTCTGCAAAATACCACCAGTCCCCTAACAAATTCTTCTTGCATAAGGTTAGGTTTTGTGCTGAATTAACTAACTTATTTCGACACGTGTTGACTTCAACTTACTTTTTATTCAACGCCCGGTACCACGAACAGACGGATTGATTTGCGATAGGAAGCACACTGTCACCTATTATTGTCAATTTGTTTATGGAAGACTTCAGACATGTAGGCGATACTTTTGTTGTTTGGCCTCATCGTAGTGAAAATTTGAATGGCTTTTTAGGAAATGTGAGTTCAGTCCTCCCGAATGTTCATTTCACGATGAAGTTGTAAAAGTATGACTGTCTTCCCTGCCTTGATGTGTTGGTTAGGTGGATGATTGATGGCTGGGTATATGCCATTTATTGGTTGCCAACTCACACCGACTTGTATCTACAGCCTGATAGAAGTCACCATCCGGTTCAGCGTGAAGGGTTACTTCTTACCTTGACTGAGAGGGACCACGTCATCGCAGACTCTGAGAGTTCGTCAGCTGAATTAGTCTATCTTGAGGCACCTTTCGTCAGGATGGTTACAGCGAAAGACAGATCAAACGTGTGTTGCACTATCGACCAACCGTGCACATGGTGAGTGTTGATAATATGGAGGTGATACCAAGATCTGTTTCCCTTTTCCTTACGCAGGAAGCATTTCTAACAAGGATTCGGCGTATTAAAAATGGAAATATGATGGAAAATTTGTTCTTCGACCACCAGCTAAAATTAGGAGCCTTTTAAGATTCGTAAGGAATGATCTCGTTTTGCATAAGACAGGTATCTGTTGTGTTCCATGCATACTCTGCCGGAAATAAAATGCAGCAGCCTCAAGAGCTGTGTTTAGTGACACCAGGCTATGATATGTGCGTAGTCAAGGGTCGTAGTATTAGTGGTTCTTTTGTCGGGACCATCGGCATTCAGATGGCGCTATCTCTGCACCCTCTCTTTTGATTCTGCAGGCAGTAACTGCGCACAGTTTAGAAGTGAACAGTGTTTGCAAATTTATTTAGGGTACAGCTATATTGTTATTTGTATTGAATTTTACGGTTTTGTAGACATTTTTCAAACGGTGTACTGAAATGTCCAGTGTGTGATTTGTCCTGTGGTAATATGTGGTAAAAGCTGTGGCAGATTTCTTGTTGTGTGCTCTTGATTCCTTTGGAACTCGCCGTATTTATTTACAGGTCCGTTAGCAAATCTCCCCAGCACCTCTCCAACTCCGCGTCGATGTAGTTTATCTGAACCTTTCTGTAGTTAGAATAAGTAGAAAGAGTAATATTTATGTTCGATTCTGACCTAATGATTTATCTGAGATGAACATACCTTTGTTTATTTCTTGAATACAACTATTACTACCGAGTTGTAATACGTAATATTCACAATTATAAGTTCCCTTCGCGTTTATCCGAGAAAAAACAAAATCGGAGTTGTTAACATTACATTCTAAAACAGAGATAAAATCAGAGACAATACAATGATAATGTTCGCTTTTCTTATGCAAGGGATAGTGTCTTTGGTTCCTACACGTAGCACAGTATCTGACACAGTTATCTCCGTAATAAAATGTGATATTATACAACCATGCCCCACTCCTCGAACATATCCGCATACTCTACACCTCCCGCCGCCTTGATCTTCCTCATCCCCTGGTTGCTCCTCTCTTCTCCAACCCCCGCCCTCTACCACGCCTTCACTGTAGTGTCCCCCCTACCCTCCACCTCTACACCCTTCTTCTCCTTTCCCAAGGTGGCGTCCGTCAACTCCCCCTCCCGGATGATGCCCTCTCTCCCTCCATTTACCCCTCCTACCCGCTGTGATCCTCATCTCCCCATCTTTTCCTCTGTCCTTTGCCTGGGCTCCCTCTTCCCCCCATTCCATACTGTTTTTTCCCTGCCTACCCTCTCCTGCCTCTCTTCTACCCCCCCCCCCCCCCCCCGAGTCCTTTTGCATTCCCCTCCTCTGCCTTTCCCCACTCCTTCTCACGTCTGCCCAGCCCCCCCACCTCCCACTTATGGGTCCTCATCCTCTGTCGGCTCCTTTGCCCCCTCCCCACCACCACTTCACTTTTCCTCCCCTTCCCCCCTTTTCTTTCCTATCATCTGTCCTGCCCCCCCCCCCCCATCTGCCCTCGGCTGTGGTGTGCCATATTTGTGCCAACTTTTTAGTGCAGTGATCAAGTGAGTGTTCAGTGTTGTGCGTCTTTACAAAGTGTTGCGAACAGAAATCATGCTGTCGCTGGGTGTGATTTTTATATCTCTTGTGAACAGAAACCAGAATGTCGCCATGATTTTTAATTGTCCATCTATTATTTTACCAGTTTGCTTCCTGTGTATTTTATTAGCATCACCAACCCTTTGTTTTATGTTTTAAGTTCCACAATGTTCCGCCATTTTACCATTTAAGTCACCGATTTCATCCCCTGCTTTTATTATTTATCATCTTTATTCTTTAAAACAAATTCTCTAGGCTTAAAAGCGGCATACTAAGCTGCTGCCAGCGCGCCCCCCTTTGGGGGGAATCGAAATTCAGTAAAGGAAAAAAAAAAAAAAACATGCCCCACCAACGAGCACGAACTTCAGTTGAACAGCTTCAGGCATTTAAACGGGGTCGCACTGTGGGCCTGTGAGCAGCTGGATGGATGTATCGACGGATTGGTGCATATGTTGGGCGCAACGCACAGGTGGTGTGTCGCCGTTGTCAACGGCGGACTGCGGAACATTACGACATCTCGTAAGGTTCTCTCAGCGTTCTTGTCTGGATGTAGTGTGTGTCCTCAATTGATATGAGACATGCAGGACAAAGTTCCGATGATGCAACATGGTTGTGTGCATACTTGAATATTAATAAAGTGTGTACTTTGCTTTTGCAGCGTCGTCTTCTTTGAGTTAGGTTATGTGCTTCAGCTTCTTTGATTCTGTGAAAATATCCTTGAGGAAACTGTCTCTATTGTTGTCCTGTAAAGCTGGTAGACATTTGGATTTATTAGCTGATACCTTTTCCATTATCCAGCCTTTGCATTGCAACACATTCCTTTTGTATTGCGCTCTCTTGTTACTGATCCCAGTACACATACGTCTGATCTCAGGAACATTCGCTTTACAAGTGCCTCTCGCGTCAGAAATGCTTTGGGTCTTCAGAACAAGTCCAAAGTCAACTGGTTGTTTACAATATTAGTTTTAGGTAAAAAATGTTAGGAAGGGTTTACAACACGTGTGAAATTTAATGCACATATTGATGTGTTTTCTACATAAATCGGATCTTATAGTATTGCTGTTTAAATATGCAGATGTGGTTTTACAAATTTTTTGTAAGTTGTACATGTAATTTGACTAGGTTTTATACTTTGGGCTATCTTGTCAACAGTGATGTTTTGTTGAAAGTTCCTAAAACTGTTGGGTTTTTAGTGTTATTTAATTAATTTGATAGTATGAAAATATATGTAGAGTTCTGAATATGACAAAGGTGAGAATCAGTTGCATTTTGAATAAGTTATTTATGACGCCAAATTCGTATTTAAATCGAATAATCCCCAATCTATCAACGTTCTAACGGAATATAAACTTCAGCAACGCAACGATAGTTAGTTTCTGATTTATGAATTTTCCTAAATTCTGTGTCACTTAAAACTGAATGTTGATTTCATCTTTCTGTGCCTTTAAAGGCTGTTTACAATTCGTGGCATATCACAGACTAGATTAGGGGAACCATACCTAAGAGTGTGAATTAAGAAACAGCCGTAAGCATATGGGTTATTATCAGCATAAAAATAAATTCACTTTAGGTTTATATTTATTAACACAAAATCTAAAAGTTCAGAAAACTACAGCAGCAGAGAGGTAATACTTTCTTTGAAGTTTTAAAAAATACAAAAAATGGGAAACGTGCGATCTTTTTTTCACCTCCGTCTAAGAGTACGCAAAACATGGCAAAAGAGTACGCATTGAGCAAATGTCACAAATGAACGCAATATCATCCGCAAACGAAGAGCGCTGTTCGTACCACCATCTTTCACACTCGATGCACTGGATACAGTCCTCTGGAAACGTCAAAATCCATGTGCTCTACTCACAGCTTTCAGCTATTCCTTGAAGCCGACTCCGTGCCAGGAGCAGCGGCAGCATTTCTTTGCTGTCTCCATTTTCAATTCGTTGTGTGGTCTGATTCAACAGCTCTTCAGTTTAGATGAGCTTCCTGTCCGATTTTCTTACTTAATTTTAAGTCATTCAGAAACAAAACCTATCCTTCGGACTCCACAACGCAATTTTGCAGTTGTGCCCTAAAGAGAGGCCGAGAGTGGTGGCGCAGTGGTTACCACACTAGACTAGCATTCGGAAGGACGACGATTCAAAGCCGCGTCCGGCCACCCTGACTTAGGTTGTCCGTAATTTCCCTAAGTCGCTTCAGGCAAATTCCGCGATGGTTCCTTTGAAAGGGTGCGGCCGACTTCCTTCCCCATCCTTCCCTGATCCGATGGGACAGATGACATCTCTGTTTGGACCCCTCCCCCAAATCAACCAACCAACCCTCAAGAGAACCGACACACTCTTTCGTACAGAGATGATTCCAAGTGAAGTCAGCAGATGGTACCACAGGCTACATTTGCAAAATATGTGTACGCCGTATGGCATTTTGCAACGCAATCTTTCAAAATGCAATACACGATTCAAAGTTACTGTTCGTCTATTCTGTGTATTAACTTTCTCAACACAGTACCAGAAGTACATCAAGAAAACTGGAAACTGATTCTCACATGTTTCACTACCGAAACACAGGATTTCTTCAAACAACCTATATGAAGTGATACCAGTCTGAACACAACTACATCAGTGGTGAGCTGATCAGTGTAGTCAAATGTCAGGGAGACAAGCTGCGCTCTCTTTGGACTGCGTACTCTTTGGTAAATTTACGCTACCAGTATGTTTTGTTGTCAATTAGTATTGTTCAAATGGTTCAAAATGGCTCTGAGCACTATGGGACTTAACTGCTGTGGTCATCAGTCCCCTAGAACTTAGAACTACTTAAACCTAATCAACCTAAGGACATCAAACACATCCATGCCCGAGGCAGGATTCGAACCTGCGACCGTAGCGGTCGCGCGAGTCCAGACTGTAGCGCCCAGAACCGCTCGGCCACTTCGGCCGGCCAATTAGTATTGTCTTAGTACCTAGGTTCAATCATGCTACTGATTCTGATTCATCAATAAATGTCATTACATGAAAGAGATGACTTCGTCTTTTACGCCAATGAACACATGTCGTCATTTCAGATAGTATCGAGAACATTGTTATTCAAGTTACTAACGTTAAACTTTACTTACTAGTGAAAAAATGTCTGGCGAATTTCCTCATACCACTTCTGACGAGATTAGTTGTTCGGTTACCGGGTTGAGTATCAAGTGCAGGGGTCGATACCGAGCGAGCTGTGGTGGTCGACGGTATATCATTCACAGCCGTTTTAGCGACTGACGCGCAGGCTGTCGATCGCGTTTTACTTTTTATCCGCCGAAGCAATATGGCGAAGGCCATTTAATTTTTAGTTTTGGACCTCCAGTTCTGCATGGTGTCTTTTTAGCCCTTTTTCCACGTGCCTGTTTTTAGCTGTCTTCTCTTTCTTTCCATTGGGACTGTCGTATAGTCGTTTAACTCCTCTCTGTTTTTGTGTTCTATAGTTTTGATTTGGGTGCGTATGACCCGAGTTGTTTTTTGCGCCCTAAAGCAAAACAAAACAAATTCAGGGACGAACTCTGGACATACCTGCACCTGCTGAATCATAAGCGACCATTGTGAAAAAAACAAAAACGGCTTGCATCAGCGTTAAGGTCACGTGTGCCTCATACCAGCATTCTAGGTTTTGCATTGAATGCTCTACGAATTTGCTGAGGCGAAAATCCATTCGCTTTAAAAATGCTCATGAGGAATGTGAGCTTCTCTTGCAAATTATCTTTATCCGATACACAGTGCGCCGTGGACATGCCGTACATCGGAAACCAACACACCCAAATCTATGTATATATACACCACTGGCCATTAAAATTGCTACAACACGAAGATGACGTGCTACGGACGCGAAATTTAACAGACATAAAGAAGATGCTGTGATATGCAAATGATTAGCTTTTCAGAGCATTCACACAAGGTTGGCGCCGGTGGCGACACCTACAACGTACCGACACGAGGAAAGTTTCCAACCGATTTCTCATACACAAACAGCAGTTGCGTTGCTTCGTGAAACGTTGTTGTGATGTCTCGTGTAAGGAGGAGAAATGTGTACCATCACGTTTCCGACTTTGATAAAGGTCAGATTGTAGCCTATCGCGATTGTGGTTTATCGTATCGCGACATTGCTGCTCGCGTTGGTCGAAATCCAATGACTGTTAGCAGAATATGGAATCGGTGGGTTCGGGAGGGTAATACGGAACGCCGTTCTATATCCCAACGGCCTCGGATCAGTAGCAATCGAGATGACTGGCATCTTATTCGCATGGCTGTAACGGATCGTGCAGCCATGTCTTGATCCCTGAGTCAACAGATGGGGACGTTTGCAACACAACAACCATCTGCACGAACAGTTCGACGACGTTTACAGCAGCATGGACTATCAGCTCGGAGACCATGGCTGCGGTTACCCTTGATGCTGCATCACACACAGGAGCGCCTGCGATGGTGTACTCAACGACGAACCTGGGTGCACGAATGGCAAAATGTCATTTTTTCGGATGAACCCAGGTTCTGTTTACAGCATCATGATAATCGCATCCGTTTTTGGCGACATCGCGGTGTACGCACATTGGAAGCGTGTATTTGTCATCGCCATATTGGCGTATCACCCGCCGTGATGGTATGGGGTGCCATTGGTTACACGTCTCGGTCACCTCTTGTTCGCATTGACGGCACTTTGAACTGTGGACGTTACATTTCAGATGTGTTACGACCTGTGGCTCTACCCTTCATTCGATCCCTGCGAAACCCTACATTTCAGCAGGATAATGCACGGCCGCATGTTGCAGGATCTGTACGGGCCTTTCTGGATACAGAAAATGTTCGACTGATGCCCTGGTCAGCACATTCTCCAGATCTCTCACCAATTGAAAACGTCTGGTCAATGGTGGCCGAGCAACTGGCTCGTTACAATGCGCCAGTCACTGCTCTTGATGAACTGTGGTATCGTGTTGAAGCTGCATGGGCAGCTGTACCTCTACACGCCATCCAAGCTATGTTTGACTCAATGCCCAGGCGTATCAAGGCCGTTATTAGGGCCAGAGGTGGTTGTTCTGGGTACTGATTTCTCAGTATCTATGCACCCAAATTGCGTGAAAATTTAATCACATGTCAGTTCCAGTATAATATATTTGTCCAATGAATACCCGTTTCTCATCTGCATTTCTTCTTAGTGTAGCAATTTTAACGGCCAGTAGTGTACATACCAGTAGCTGCCATTACCCTTCACAGACCATAGGTGTCCTTAAAATCTTAGTGCATAAGGCGCACTGTATATCCGATAAAGATAATTTCCAAGAAGAGCTCACATACCTTAAGAGCATTTTTAAAGTGAATGGATTTTCTCCGCAACTAATTCTTAGAGCATTCAATTCAAAACCTAGAATGCAGGTACATGATGGGGAAGAAGATAGTAATTCCTTCATATCAAGTGCGTTTTTGTCCTATATGGGTGCTCTTTCCTCGAAGATAGGCCGTATTCTTAAGAAACACTGTGTTGAGGTGATCTTCCGGCCCCCACGGAGATTGCAGCTTTACTCGGCTCTGTAAAGGACGATGTACTGCTTCGTAAAACGGGTGTGTATCAGATTCGTTGTGAGAAGTCATACACAGGTCAAACAACATGCACCGTTCATAAGTGTTGTGTGGAGCATCGAAGATACACACGCTTATCACAGCCAGACAAGTCAACTGTGGCCGAACATTGTATTGATACAGGGCATTCCGTGAATTACAGTGATGTGAAGGTTTTAACATCCTCCTCTTCCTTTTGGGAGTCTGTCTTCAAGGAAGCTATAGAGATTTGATTAGCTAATAATTTAATAAACAGAGACGATGGTTTTAAATTGTATAAAGCATGGAATCTGGCTCTTGGGGTAATTAAACTGCAAAGAAATCGTCATGGTATCACCGCCGCCGAACATACATTGATAGGCGAATCCAATGTCTGTACGCCTTCGCCACAAGCGGCGCAAGTGTAAGCGTATTTCTTTGCCGCCGACCAGCATCTGTGACCAGCATGCGCAGTACCGCCGCGGTGGAGCGTATAAGGCCGCGCTTCGCATCTTGTCGTCAGTCTTGTGACTCACTCTGAGGATGGCTGGACGATACGCGGCCGAAATATCAGTGGAGGAAATTTTATTTGCGCGGCTGCATGCCCGAGATTTAATGGACATATAGATGTATTTATACAAAACAATCTTTGGAAAATACATTTCATAAATAAAATAAAATTGACTATCTTTTTTGAGAAGATCACAATAATCGTTGTAATTACATTAACTATTTACGAACATTATCGCATAGCTTTGTAGTAATGGATTTTTCGTTTTTATGTCTTCGGTGCTGTACCGTTCACTTCATCTGATCCAAGATCGGTTAGTACATTTATCTCACCATAACCTGTTTTATTGCAGTATCGAGCGTGCAATCGTGGGTTGGATCAGTGAGCAATCATGAGGCCATGTGGAAGTCATACTCAAGTGTTGTTTAATCGAGAAAGTCCATTTGTCTGTGAATACGAACATGCCACATATATTCACCCATGCACAATATGCAGAAATGTTGTTTGTGTATGGGTACTGTAATGGCAGTGCCCGTGTGGCTGTTACAGAATACGAGAAACATTTCCCTGATGGACGAACCCTCTGAGCCAGGTTATTTCCCTGGGTTTTTCAAACATTTTGTAAATCCAGATCACTACCAAGTGTACACATAACATCAGAACATGAGGCTGTCTACTCATTTAAGGAAAGGGAAAACATTATTGCAATGATACAGTGTACTCCCACTACCGGTACATAACACATTAGCCATCAACTCAACATTCCACAAACATGAGTGTGACGAATGTTACATTACAAGGGCTTGTACCCATTCCATGTGCAGCTTGTGTAGCATCTGCATCATGTGACCTACTAAGCAGATAACAGTTTTGTAATTGTTAGGCTGTACACTTTATTTATAGATGGGGCTACATTTACATATTGTGGTATCATGAACAGCTCCAAATCTCATACATGGGTGTTAGTAAATACACATGATTCTAGGAAAATACGATTCAAAGTTAGGTTCTCAGTGAACGTCTGGTGTGGCACGATTGATGACTTGGTGTTAGGGCCTGTGTTCCCGCCAAATCGCGTGACAGCCACAACATATACACATTTTCTGATAGAAGACCTACCTGTACTTTTGGAAGGCTTGATATTAGAACAACGATGGCAAATGTGCCTGCAACATGACGGATCACTGATTCACTGTACCAGCCAAGTATCCCACTATGTGAGTAACACATTTCCTCAACTTTGGGTTGGCCGTGGCGGACCCATTAAATGGTCTGCCAGATCACTCGATCTAACCTCATCAGACGAAGGTGGATACACGTGAAGAACTTATCGCTCGCATCACCGAGACTTGCTCGCATTACAGCCTGCCGGGACGATGAGCGATGTGCAACACAGCACATCCTACATTGTGTTGACAAGTGCACTCAGTTAGGTGGGGGACTTTTTGAACACCTCTTGTAGTTTGGATCAGTCGCCCGTCGCACCATTATTCTGTCAACCACAGTGTCTACACAGCATTTCGCTAAGTAACATTCACACTTGTCTTCATAATCACTCACAGATGTGTGCAGTCTTCAACCTGCTCCTGTTCTGTACCGATCGAAAACCAGACACATGTTCATAGGACTTTTTGGTTTATTGTCATGAGGAGAATCACCTCGTAAATTGTGCGAAATTCCTCCTCGATTGCCCCGTATATTTCTGTTATTGTCTGTCCTTATTATGATGCCCACTTTCATTGACACGTAACAGTTTTGTATGGAGTCTAATTATTCGCACGTTTTTACACATACCTCGACTTTCCAAAGCACGGATAAATTTGTAAATGCAACTACTTTTGCTTCAGAAGTGAATGTACTAAGATTCTTCACGTTTGTGGCCCAGATGTAGCAGCAATAGTGGAATTGATTTTTTTCTGTGTCGGGAAACAGTTTTCTGGCTTTTGACGTTTTATTATCAAGTCTGTGTGGTTTTCTCTTCAGCTATAGTTGTGGTGGTATGTTAAATAATGTAGGTATTGCATTCCATACAAGTTTTCTGAGTTCCACACTTACTGATTTTACTGGAAGTGTAATGAACAAAACTTCACATTGTTGAGTAGGTACACGAAATCTTTCTGTAAAATGTCAGGTCTTCTGTCTGTTTATTAGTCATTTAAAAAAACATTTTTTGATAAATATCCGTAGATTACAAGAGAACTGTAAATAAACAGGTCTGTAATGCACCATTTCGTACCTTCCAAATCCTTTTGGAAACTAAAGAAAGAGAAATGTGGAGTCATTTTTTATGGAATGACATATGCACCCCATTGTAAAAACCATGTTACAACTCAGTACAAACGATTCTGCACGTACTTGTCCAATATAAGATTCGTTAAGTGTAGCTTGCTGGCCATTTGGGGCGCTGATGTCGCAGAATATAACAAACATGAACAGGAATGTCATGACTGTATGTGTTGTCTGCGTGCTGATATTAAGTATCGATACTTTTCTTAGGATACGACTCATTAGCAAATCATTGATAGTTTTTGTTAGATACCGTGCCCCTAAGACATTCCTCGCTCTCACGTAGTAAAAGATACACTGCGACCGCCCACAGCTTTTAGAACAGCACTTTAACCATTACTGATAAGAAAACATCACCAACTTAACCTCATACCTTAAGGCGAAAAAAGCACGCTTGCAAGATAACAGCCCCAGTAATTCGACCCCGCGCAAAAAATTGAGCCATAATTCGGATAGTACGCAGTTATGTCCTTCTGAAAGTACAGCTTTTTAACTTTCGTTCGCACCGGTTATTTGTCACTCACTCCGCCCAACTGCAGCCATTTAACCTTCGACCGCGAAGTCCTGTACAGTGGAGTGAGTAAGAGGTTTGTGAAATACTATTTTGACATTGGGAACAAGCTTCGTTCATTGTGTCAAAAGCGCTACATGATACCAAATACCTCTTTGCCTCAAACAGTCTTGTGTTGAGATTCGCAAATACATCATAAATGAATGAAACGAATGAACAATTCATTAAATAAGTAGAGTAGCGATATTTAATTACTGGAATCGCCGTTGGGGGCTATTTTCTTTGGATTTTAAGGATGGCACTGTTAACGTCAGCTACATCTGCAGGAGATGCGTTGCTCTCGAACATGAAAGGCATGATTAAGTTGTGAATCGAGAATAATTACCTTCATTTCAGTGCTTAAGATATACATATGAATATCTTTAAAATATTATTGACCGTATATGTGCATGCCTACCCCCATGAACCATGGACCTTGCCGTTAGTGGGTAGGCTTGCGTGCCTCAGCGTTACAGATGGCCTTACCATAGGTGCAACCACAACGGAGGGGTATCTGTTGAGAGGCCAGACAAACGTGTGGTTCCTGAAGAGGGGCAGCAGCCTTTTCAGTAGTTGCAGGGGCAACAGTCTGGATGATTGACTGATCTGGCCTTGTAACACTAACCAAAACGGCCTTGCTGTGCTGGTACTGCAAACGGCTGAAAGCAAGGGGGAACTACAGCCGTCATTTTTCCCGAGGGCATGCAGCTTTACTGTATGGTTAAATAATGATGGCGTCCTCTTCGGTAAAATATTCCGGAGGTAAAATAGTCCCCCATTCGGATCTCCGGGTGGGGACTACGCAAGAGGACGTCATTATCAGGAGAAAGGGAACTGGCGTTCTACGGATCGGAGCGTGGAATGTCAGATCCCTTAATCGGGCAGGTAGGTTAGAAAATTTAAAAAGGGAAATGGATAGGTTAAAGTTAGATATAGTGGGAGTTAGTGAAGTTCGGTGGCAGGAGGAACAAGACTTCTGGTCAGGTTATAAATACAAAATCAAATAGGGGTAATGGAGGAGTGCAGGTAAGCTACTACAAACAGCATAGTGAACGCATTATTGTGGCTAAGATAGACACGAAGCCCATGCCTACTACAGTAGTTCAAGTTTATATGCCAACTGGCTCTGCAGATGACGAAGAAATTGATGAAATGTATGACGAGATAAAAGAAATTATTCAGGTAGTGAAGGGAGAGAGGGAAACATAGTGGGTGAATATGGATTGGGGGAGAGAAATGAAAGAGGAAACCGTCTGGTAGAATTTTGCACAGAGCATAACTTAATCATGGCTAACACTTGGTTCAAGAATCATTAAAGAAGGTTGTATACATGGAAGAATCCTGGAGATACTAGAAGGTATCAGATAGATTACATAATGGTAAGATAGAGATTTAGGAACCAGGTTTTAAATTGTAAGACATTTCCAGGGGCAGATGTGGACTCTGACCACAATCTATTGGTTATGAACTGTAGATTAAAACTGAAGAAACTACAAAAAGGTGGGAATTTAAGGAGATGGGACCTGGATAAACTGACTAAACCAGAGGTTGTACAGAGTTTCAGGGAGAGCATAAGGGAACAATTGAAAGGAATGGGGGAAAGAAATACAGTAGAAGAAGAATGTGTAGCTCTGAGGGATGAAGTAGTGAAGGCAGCAGAGGATCAAGTAGGTAAAAAGACGAGGGCTAGTAGAAATCCTTTTGTAACAGAAGAAATATTGAATTTAATTGACGAAAGGAGAATATATAAAAACGCAGCAAATGAAGCAGGCAAAAGGGAATACAAATGTCTCAAAAATGAGATCGACAGGAAGTGCAAAATGGCTAAGCAGGGATGGCTAAAGGACAAATGTAAGGATGTAGAGACTTATCTCACTAGGGGTAAGATAGATACTGCCTACAGGAAAATTAAAGAGACCTTTGGAGATAAGAGAGCCACTTGTATGAATATCAAGAGCACAGATGGAAACTCAGTTCTAAGCAAAGAAGGGAAAGCAGGAAGGTGGAAGAAGTATATAGAGGGTCTATACAAGGGCGATGTACTTGAGGACAATGTTATGGAAATGGGAGGAGATGTAGATGAAGATGAAATGGGAGATACGATACTGCGTGAAGACTTTGACAGAGCACTGAAAAACCTGAGTCGAAACAAGGCCCTGGGAGTAGACAACATTTCGTTAGAACTACTGACGGCCTTGGGAGAGCCAGTCCTGACAAAACTCTACCATCTCGTGAGCAAGATGTATGAGGCAGGCGAAATACCCTCAGACTTCAAGAAGAATATAATAATTCCAATTACAAAGAAAGCAGGTGTTGACAGATGTGAAAATTACCGAATTATCAGTTTAATAAGTCACAGCTGCAAAATACTAACGCGAATTCTTTACAGATGAATGGAAAAACTGGTAGAAGCCGACCTCGGCGAAGATCAGTTTGGATTCCGCAGAAATGCTGGAACACGTGAGGCAATACTGACTCTACGACTTATCTTAGAAAATAGATTAAGGAAAGGCAAACCTACGTTTCTAGCATTTGTAGACTTAGAGAAAGCTTTTGACAATGTTGACTGGAATACTCTCTTTCAAATTCTAAAGATGGCAGGGGTAAAATACAGGGAGCGAAAGGCTATTTACAATTTGTACAGAAAGCAGATGGCAGTTATAAGAGTCGAGGGGCATGAAAGGGAAGCAGTGGCTGGAAAGGGAGTGAGACAGGGTTGTAGCCTCTCCCCAATGTTACTCCATCTGTATATTGAGGAAGCAGTAAAGGAAACAAAATAAAAGTTCAGAGTAGGTATTAAAATCCATGGAGAAGAAATAAAAACATTGAGGTTCGCCGATGACATTGTAATTCTGTCAGAGACAGCAAAGGACTTGGAAGAGCAGTTGAACGGAATGGACAGTGTCTTGAAAGGAGGATATAAGATGAACATAAACAAATGCAAACCGAGGATAATGGAATGCAGTCGAATTAAGTCGGGTGATGCTGAGGGAATTAGATTAGGAAATGAGACACTTAAAGTGGTAAAGGAGTTTTGCTATTTGGGGAGCAAAATAACTGATGATGGTCGAAGTAGAAAGGATATAAAATGTAGATTGGCAATGGCAAGGAAAGCGTTTCTGAAGAAGAGAAATTTGTTAACATCGAGTATAGATTTAAGTGTCAGGAAGTCGTTTCTGAAAGTATTTGTATGGAGTGTAGCCTGTATGGCAGTGAAACATGGACGATAAATAGTTTGGACAAGAAGAGAATAGAAGCTTTTGAAATGTGGTGCTACAGAAGAATGCTGAAGATTAGATGGGTAGATCACATAACTAATGAGGAGGTATTGAATAGAATTGGGGAGAAGAGGAGTTTGTGGCACAATGTGACAAGAAGAAGGGACCAGTTGGTAGGACATGTTCTGAGGCATCAAGGGATCACAAATTTAGCATTGGAAGGCAGCGTGGAGGGTAAAAATCGTAGAGGGAGACCAAGAAACGAATACACTAAGTAGATTCAGAAGGATGTAGGTTGCAGTAAGTACTGGGAGATGAAGAAGTTTGCACAGGATAGAGTAGCATGGAGAGCCTCATCAAACCAGTCTCAGGACTGAAGACAACAACAACAACATGTGTATGAGGTTCATATGTTATGTCTGCTCATTACTTGCTATTTTAGACGTAGAGTAACGTGTGTTGTGTTATGTTATGTTATGCTAACCGGGGACCTAGAAACGATGGAGAGGCTCTGTCCCCACCGCAGCCATAGTGGTCCGTAACCACACGACGACTGCCGCAGTCCACTTCACCCCGCCGCCACCCCACACCGAACCCAGGGTTATTATGGGGTTCGACCCCTGGTGGACCCCCAGGGGACGTCTCACACCAGGCGAGTGTAACCCCTATGTTTGCGTGGTAGAGTAATGGTGGTGTAAGCGTATGTGGAGAACTTGTTTGCGCAGCAATTGCCGTCATAGTGTAGCTGAGGTGGAATAAGAGGAACCAGCCCGCATTCGCCAATTCAAATGGAAAACCGCCTAAAAACCATCCACAGACTGGTCAGCTCACCAGACCTCGACACAAGTCCGCCGGGCGGATTCGTGCCGGGAACTGGCGCTCTTTCCCGCCCAGAAAGCTGTGCGTTAGACCGCATGGCCAACCGGGCGGGCAACATGTGTTCTTGAAGAAGATTTCAAAACGTGTCGGACAGATGTGTGAATCTCCCTCAACTCCTCTTCCCTCACCTTTAATATACCACGAATGGGTGGTGCTCTGTTTGCCACACCGCAGTACAGTATGTTGTGCTTGGGCATTAGGCGACTGCAGTGGAGCGGAGTGAGTGACAAACAACCACTGTGTTTGAATGTTTGAAAGCTGTAATTTCAGAAGGTCATAGCTAGGTGCTATCAGAATTTTGTCCCAAATTTTCGCGCGGAGTCGATTACTGGGGCTCTTAGCTTGCAAGTGTGCATTCTTCTCCTTAAAATATGAGGTCAAGTTGGTGATGTTGACTTGTGGGGTACCCACACTGACGTCGTTGTCCCCTGCACAATGTTGTCAGTGTACACTACTGTGCAGCTAGTCAGCTTTGCTGCTGCACGGTGCAATTGTCCAATTCACGAATGGTGGCAGTTCGCGCATGTGGAGGCCCAGATGGAAGCTGCACTGTTGCCTGTTCCAAACAACAGTTGCCGTATGCACATGCATGTGCTTTGTACTTGAACAAAGCGTTTATCCCACAACTATGTCTCTTGTTTGCTTATGTGGAATTAATCGTTCACCACCACTGTTAGCAATGACAACTCACAACAAATGGAATAAAAATTCACTAAATAACGTGCTGTGATCACCTTTAATGCTTGTGTTGTCTATGAGTTTTACAGCAGATTGCTCGTAACACTACTAAACTCTCTTTAGCCGTCAGAGAACTGTGCAGAACAATCCTTAACTCAACTGCCATCGTTTATGATTCCAACACAGTGTTCATGAAGTGCACACAGTGTCTAAATCTTCCTCAAAAGATTTTATGTAAGCTGTTTGGTTAAGATATTTCACAATTTCACATTTTATTCTCTGACATTGATACTTGATTATGGACTAGTTATGTTTCCATTAATAGAACTTGCAATCAAAAATGTGGTTACTGGCTACTTAGTACTACATTAGCATGACGAGTGACTTTCTTGTCCCAGTTGGCCATTCATGGCAAGTGAGTTTACTGCAGCGACCCTGGCGTTCTACTTCCGTACTGAGTCTCATCTGTCACAAGTGGTCATTTTAGTTTACATGTCTGCACCATGTCTGCTGTGAGAGTTGTCAGCTATGGAGTTTGGCACATGAACTATGAAAGTGATGTTATGTAGGAAAAATCTATGAACAAGCAATGATGATAGAATTTACTAATGACTAAAGCAAAATACATATTGCATGTTCTTCATAAAGGTTTTATGGTAAATTATTTACACTCCTAAAAACTCAAAAAAGTACGAAAAGCGTTAGTCATGTAAAAAGTTCTCCATTTTTTGCGCAAGAAAATATGCACTTATAACCACATCACACAATACTTTGAAGGCCTGGCGACATGGCATCTATACGTTGCCTCTGACTGACGTAATAAACATCGCTGCCCCATGCAACGGAGTGGACAATAATACCTGTGATAATTTAGTATGTGTCAAACCAATAACCAGTGTAGACCACGATGTAATTCTAAGAAAATGAAACGCTTACAGCCATCATAATGATCTTATTTATTGTTTAGCTACCAGTTTCGGCACTTCAGTGCGCCATTTTCAGGCCGTAGTTGATACTGAAGGGGTTATCACGACCCATATATACATTGCATCAGTGATCAAAATAACCGGTTTATGCAGACTATCTATAACTGTGATGTCAGCCCTCCTATCAGACTAGGTAGCTATTCAATAAATAAGATCATAAGGACGGCTGTAGGAGTTTCATTTTCTTACGACAGTGAACAGCCACAGTCTCTGAGACCTCCAGTCAAAAGGATGGACATACTAAAACATGATACAATTCTGTCCAGCATTTGTCTACCACACTCCGTGTACCATTTATTATGTATGCATTCCTCCTGCTACTGCATTTCCTACAGTGGTGACCCTGTCTACTGTGTCACATCATGATTTTATGCAAATCTGCCACTTTGGTTGGGTACTCGACAACGCTGCCATTGTTCACTGGATTGGCTCACTGCGCCAACAACACCACTGAGGATATTTCGCAAACAGTGTCACGATGTGATACAAACGTTCTTTGTGACAATTTACACTGGATTAGAGCCGCCTCAGTGCAGTGATTTGGGCAAAAACAGAGTAGGGTAACAAACAATGGCCCCCGGTTTATCCCACAACTCTTACCTCGTGTGCTCCTAGTTTTTCCTCTGTTCTGACTCCCGTGCCAATCCTCAAACATCCCAACCTTTCCAGTGACTTTTCGAGTGATATCCTCCAGCCACAATGCTACACGGACGCCCCCTAATGGCACCTTTCTAATGTGTCAACAAAGGACTCTGTCAAATAATCCTGTCATTATCTCATCTACCAGTTCGATGTACAGACAGCAAACTACAATGGCCAATCCCGCCACAGTGTCAAAGTCTCATGTCGCAACTATTTCCACACTGTTCGTGCCACTCAAAAGTGATCCCAGTGCATTGAACAGTGACGACATGCTCGTTCCAGCGGCGCCTCTCATGCTGCATACTGTGTTTTACCTAACGACCACCACACACCTCGCACCTTACACCCCTCAAATGCATTCTACACACAGTGCTAACTTTCTCCACAGGCCTGAACTTTTGTAGCATTCACTGCTTCAGGTTCCATTTAACTTGCACTAACACATGACTGACATCATATCCACACCAGTCATGCCATGTACTCTTGACACCTCATATGCTGCTCATGGAGATAGGACGCATCTGTTCAATTGACAGAGCATTATTCATCCCATGCCTGATACATCAGTTTTCAAGCCACGCAACACCACACTTCTGTGACCACTTCATAAGTCCACTACATCATGAAAGGTCTATTGCTCCATCTGACATAACATCCATGTACTACATGTCTGGCTGGGCCAACATTTACAACCCATGGTCAGTTTCCATAAGCTTTAAACTGCCCCCTTCCGTAACAACCTTCTGGCTGTATGGTTTGCTCTGTGTGAGTCCTTGATGTCCACCCAGATTGATCCAATATTGATGCTTCACCACATAGTCTGGACACTGTGGCTATTGAAACTTCCCACACACATCCAGACCGCAATGCTGTTGCATGAGGATGATGCCTTGGACACCAGACTTCACCTTGTGGACCAAATTCACACTCTGGTGCAGCATTGTACTCTCATCAACAGTCACTTTGATGTTAGCAAGGCGCCCGCATCTCGTGGTCGTGCGGTAGCGTTCTCGCTTCCCACGCCCGGGTTCCCGGGTTCGATTCCCGGCGGGGTCAGGGATTTTCTCTGCCTCGTGATGGCTGGGTGTTGTGTGCTGTCCTTAGGTTAGTTAGGTTTAAGTAGTTCTAAGTTCTAGGGGACTGATGACCGTAGCAGTTAAGTCCCATAGTGCTCAGAGCCATTTGAACCATTTGTTAGCAAGGCAATCGCCCCACTCAGCTATGAGGTGGTCTGAGCTCCTCCACTAGCTGATGGCCAGCATCACTGCCTCCAGTCCTAGCTCGATATGTTCGAGGTCAGCTGACTCTGGCTGATCCTGCTTGGGCCCCCTCCCACAGCCATTCCGTGCGACCTTCGCAGTGCCAACGGACAACACCTGTTGAATGATACAGTGAATACTAGCCTCCTGGCACTATTTACAAACACTGTCATTTCAGAGAAAAACGCTGCCTGCCTCCACTCCTTCAATGGCTGAGTGATACTGTTGGCAACATAGCAGATTTGGACAGGACGCTGGCAACTGTAGAGTGCTGTGCACTTACCCAAATGAGCATGGTAGCCTGCTGTGAGTGCACCAAGCTGCTCTACAACCACAAGATGCCTTAATCAACTCCACCTGCACAGTTCTGCCACCTCATGTCGCCCTTCCAACGGGTCACGCTTATTTGTTCCCAACTATTTGATGCAAACCTACTTCCTTGTCAACACAGGTGCTGATGTCAGCACCATCCAGCCATCTCCAGTACTAACTACTCTCTCACCATCATCGCTTCAATTACATGCCATGAATGACACTGTCATCATGGTCACCGGCACTGCTTCAATGACTTTGGACTTGGGGGCAGGGAGTCACAGGCACTGGACCTTCCCTGTTGCCAAGACAGTTGAGTCGGTCCTGGGAGCAGGCTTTCTGCACCACTATCACCTACTTCCTGACTTCATCCACAGTTTGTTATTAGGTCATGATGGTCAGCAGCCAATCATTGAAGTTATCAACGAAGTTCTCCCCCAACATTCCTGTCCACCTCCCACCTCTTCATCACATAGAGATATATATGGCTGGACCTCCCCCTAAAGTGCTCAGCACTCTTCAGCAACCTTAACTGTTTGATGTCCAACTATTCTTCACTACACACCAATATGACATCACGATATGCAAAAACATGGATCCCTGGCAGCACATTGCTGACACTGCAGCATCACTTCAAGCTGCCAAGCACAACCTTGCTGTCTTACAATGTCTGTCTCTTTGGAGGATGCCAACCTATTTCCAGAGCCTATCTGCAAGGAATCTGAACAGGTTAGTGAAATACTGTACCCACCTTCCGTGTGTGATTCTGACAGTGGACCCACTGCTCCACCCAGTGAACCTACACTACAACACAGCATGTTTCTGGCCATAAATGTGCAACCTACTATCAGGCCACATACAGTTTGTGCTTTTCACAGTGGTACTCTTTTATCATTTAAACAATAAACCTGGCCTGCCCGTCCAACACAGACATCAATGCCCCACTTCCCACAGAAGGCCAACATGGACAATCTAATGGGTGCAGGCATTGCCGGCCATCGGACAGTCCCTGGGTGTCCCCTATAAAGCTTGATTTAAAGAAAGACAAATCATGGCGCCTGCACGGGGACTACTGGTGGCTCAATGACAGAACTATTATAGTGTGTTATCCAGTCCCTAACTTACAGGACTCCGCTCAAATGTTAGCTGGCACCAAAATATCCAGCAAAACAGCATACCTCCAGATTCCCGTGTCAGAAGAGGACATACCAAAGACAGTGACTACTACAATTTTCGTCTCTCTGAGTTTTTGTATATGTTTTATGGATTAAAAAATGCCACACAAATGTGGCAACGTTTTATGACAAAATTTTGTTCAGCCTACCATTTGATATGCCTACATGGATGAAATCCTTATATTCTCACCATCAGTGGAAGAGCACAGGTTCACTTACAACAAGTCCTCAACAGACTAGCTACCCATGGGGTCCTCGTTAACTAAGACAAACATCAGTTTCTGCAATCCCATGTCATATTTGTTGGCGACCACATAGATGCCTCAGACATCCGCCCAACTCCAGAGAAGACCAACCAGATATGACTTTTGCCACCCAACCAAGAGTTACACAGATTGTGGGTGTCATAAATTTCTACAGGAGACACAACCCGCACACAACTGAGACTCTCTTTCCTGTGACCGAAGTCATGCACAGGAAGAATACTATGGGAAAACGCTAACTTGAGTGGATACATCCTATGCAGTACTGCACGTGATTACACTGGCTCATCTGTCTCCCGACACCCACTTTACTATAACAGCAGACAGGAGTGACCTCGCTATCAGTGCCGTGATACAGCAGGAGATAGCTGGCGTTCCTCAGCATCTGTGGTTTTCCGCTCATAAACTTTCAGACACGCAGCGTTAGTGGTCAACCTTTGACCATGAACTACTCGTCATTTATGAGACTTTCAGCTACTTTCGAAAAGAGATAGAGGACAGATTCCTTACTGTTTACATGGATCGCCATCCCCTGGCTGATGCAGTACTCAGCCCATCTGAGGACCCTCCTCCAGACATTTTCGATACCCAGTTTCATTTCACAGTTCATGACCTATGTGTACTACGTTAAAGGCACTGACAACATTGTTGCGGACTATTTGTTGAGCCTCTTCCACTGCCTGGCTTGGTTAAGACTGGATCACTGAGGTGCAAGACTCGGATGAAAACGTTTATAACCTTCTTTGTGGCCCAATCACAGACCTCAAACGTGACCAACATACCTTCCTTGGCTTCACCAAACTAGTTCAGTGGGATGTGTCCCATGACTGGGTCTGACCAGGCATCGCAACACCTTTCTATAAATAAGTCTTTGATCTCATCCACAAACTAGCATACCCTGGAATACAGCCCTCTGTAAATTTAGTGACAGAACGTTTCATGTAGCCCCATATGAAGGAAGTCTGCGCCACATGGAACAGAGCATGTGTCCCATGCCAGCAGAGCAAAACAGGCCGCTATTCTCAGCCCCCTTGGCAAATTCCCAACCCCAATGGGAGGTTCCAAAACGTGCACATGGACATAATAGGATTACTTCCAGACTTGGATGGACAATGTTACATTATATCACTATGTGGGGCGGTGGGTGGAATAATAGAATAAATGTTTTGTATTTATGCTGTTGTTTGCCGTTCTCAACACTGGCTCTCTAACTACAATATTGGCAACCAGAAAGTGATTAGCAAAACGTGAAGCCTGTAATTAGAATTCCTAGTGCCCACTTCATCTGAGAAATACATTTATAGCTACAGCTTATAGCTCTGAGGAATTAGGAGATTGTCTGGGATTCATAATCAAAAACCATTCTCTCTAAAATGTTCACTATATTCTGAAAGTCACAGACCAAAAAGAATCCACACAATCCAACTACCAGAGCAGTTCAGAGTCTAATGCGCTGATGCAACTATAACTGTTCAAATTAAATGATTAAGTGAATGCTCGCCATAATTTCATAATAATGTTCATCAAACGCCACGCTAATAATGGTAGAATGTCTGTCCTGCAGCGGCATGTGAAAATACAACATACGCAAACTAAAGATAGATCATTAAAGTCATCCCAAAATTAACACTTCACTCGAAAACGATTTTATGGTTACGCATATCCCGAGTAACTTATTACTGCATCCGAGGCTGTTTATATCAAAGATACCGACGTGACACGACTCCCGGCACAGGTGGTGTGCTAATCAGCGTTAGGAGAGTACTGGGGCCTTCCTTCCTCGCGCAGCATTCTTACATATAAAGCCGCGGTGCGGACGGATAAGGGAACGCCTGATCAAATCTGCTCTCCCAACTAGCCGCTGGGCAAGTAATGCACCACTTTAAGTTATCGAATAAATCATTGCTTCCTTTGCTGATGGCCGAAGAAGCTCTCAATTTAAATGTGCAATCAGCACACAGGTAAGTAATCATAATAAAAGTCTGACGTGGCAAAGTCAAATATTTTGGGCGAGATAATTAATTTAATTACACTACACGCAGTAGATGAGTTCTGAACTTGCCCTTTGGAGATACGCTATTGCAATAGTTTTACAGTTATTCAGTTGAAACTTCTCACATCTTTATGATTACAGCGGATCTCCCTTCTACGTAAATTTAAACATCCTAGCTTTATTTATTCGCCTACTTAATCTATCTTGCTTCCTTAATTTTTAAGATAAAAAGCAGAAAATCATGAATTTCAACTAAAATTTTAATTTGTGAGATCTAAAATACTGTTTCTACTAAATTATTATGCAAAAGGAATCTAAATATAAATTTTTAAGTTTCTAGCTCTTTTCTGTTGCGCCAATGATTTTTACAGAAAAATGTCCAAATTTCAAAAATGGTTAAGTTATTGAACTGATATTCAACACATATTGATTTAGTATTACTCCTGACATGCTAGAAACGTTTCAGGTTATTTACTTGATTTTTAAAGTATTGCGCAACATTTATGACGTCAGAGCTAGTTACAGCGGACTGGCTGGCACACAATGGAAAGACTGATGTGAATTTTATAAGGCGTGAGTAGGCTGCTTCCCTACATCACCCTCTACTTAATTTTTTTTTAATGTAAATGAAAAAAAAAATTAATTACAAAAAGGGAAGCAAGAGTACAGCTTAACTCCCTATGAAAAATTAAGATTGAAATGTAAACATATGGAAATATTAAAAGAAAACTTATTACCTACTTCAATTATGTAAATTGCTGGCATGTTCACTGCCTCTTAAGCAACATTATCACTCAAAATTTAAGCAAAATCAATGAAACTCTTTGGTATACATACTGCCTTACACAGACAAACACATAAAAATACGTAAAATTATGAAAATCTTAAATCCATTAAATTGTCTGTAAATATTTTTACATACACAAATTCAAAGAAAATAGCACAGTTATTCATGATACATAAACAGATAATTATATCTTAGCAGTCTTTCTGAACCTGAAAGAAAATTTTACAAATCATGACAATTTCATTTTTACACACGTGGTTGTAGCCGCTTTGGCTGGCGTTCTACACTTCCATTCACAAGGGTAGAGGAGGGGAAGTTGCTATGGTGTGGGTCCTTCACGTTCACTCTAAATTACATGGGGAAAGGGGAGGGGTCACTGTGAGTTGTGTCCAAGTCACTCCACGCTTTCACGCAGCTACCAGGCTGCCATTATCTGGTTTGTCCTGTAGAATAAACAAAAAGAGTGCCTCAGACTCTGTTCACTTAATATCTAAGGGTGGGTCACAATGAAATGGGGATATATACATTTTATCTTTCAATATGTTACTGGAACAAAGTTAACAGAACTTTTTCAATTTTACTCTCGCGGTTACTTAACTGTCATAAAATTGGTAAACAAATGGCTCCAAATGCCGTTAGTCACGTACTAGAGAAAATTTGTGCTCAAGGCATACAATCATAAATCCTATTTAATCTCAATTTATTATTTCTGGGCCAGAACACTGAAGCAATGCTCGGTACATTCTTGATACTTTTGTATTTTATTTATTTAGCTGACTCATCTTCGATTACCTTATTCCTAGAGATAGTATGAGTATATTTGATTAGTAGTTGTCTTCTCAGCTTCTTTGTACATATGAGTAACTTGTGGTATTAGTACAGTTCTGAGTGTTCAAAACACACTACGTTTAGTTGACTACTAAATCCACTTATTGGTCTTCTGCTGCTGTGTCGGTTCCACATCTGCAATTATGTACTTACTTACTTTGCTAGTGTATGAACTTAAGTAATACTCACTCCATTAAAATTTAAAGCATAGGATAACACATTTATTTCATATCTGTAGTGTATTGCAGCTGATCAGTTTGCTCACGTTGCAATCCATTTCCACTTGATTGGATGCTGAAACCACAGGTAGTCTCTCTCGACCTACCACTAAAGTGCATTAAGTAATTATGGATGAGTGTAATGCTAAATTCCTTAAACCTATAGGACACCATGAGCTGCTCTGTCTCATTTAACATAAGGGTACCGTACCTACGGTCGCATTCACACCTCCAACTCATAACCTCAATACATGTAGGTGTGTCCTGTCACACACTACACCAAATAACGGCCAGCTCCAACCTTATAAATATTTCAAGGACATGTCCTTCATGTCTCAACCACAAACACTGTTCAATTCTATTACACTGCCATTCCTTGCTACACAAGGTGAGTTCATTCTTACAACTTATCTGCATATTTTTCATAACACTTAGCAATTTCTTTTACTATTAATTAGTTAGCTCTACAGCATACAATAGGTTTCACTGCCACTTCAGATCCTGCTTGTACACGAATTTGTATCTCTTTTTAAATTACTGTTGGTGGACCATTACCAATAAAATAACAACTTTTACTTATAATATTACCAGGGTTCTATACATACTTGGTACTCAAATACCTTTGTATCTTAATTACATCATACTTCTCTGTTGTTTATGTCACTGTTAGGTTTGTCACATTAGGTATTTTCTTCACTAATCGGTGGATAGAATGGTTATAGAACTCATGGCTTGATAGCCATGATGGAAAATTTTTGTATTGCACAGAAGGAGTCGAAACTTTGGTGGACAGGAAAGATGAAGATAGAGTGAGACCTGAAATGGGAAAGAAGATCTCACCCAGCTGGGACTGCACAGCTGCCACACTGTGCAGAGGTTACAGAACAACCTCCTCCCTACAGAATTCATTAGCTTAATGCTGGGAGAGTAAGAGCCGAAATTTTGGTGGATAGGAAAGATGAATAATGAGTGAGACCTAAAAAGGAAAGAAGATCTCACACAGCTGGGACTGCACAGCTGCCACACTGTGTAGAGGTTACAGAACAAACTCCTCCCTACAGAATCCATTCACTACCTATGAACTTCTTTAGGTCAATCATGTTCCTGAGACCTAATAGCCTTTTACTCTTAGGGTACTCTAGCCTATATGCCTTGGCATGTGGTTTTCCTATGATCCTGAAAGGTCCTTGGTATACGAACATGCATTTCTTTGTTTCTGCATTTATTTTCTTTGATTTTTCCTTGTGATTAGCTGAAATTTTATCGATTTCCTGCAATTTAGCTTCTATCTTGTCCAAAATAATTGCTTCTTCTTCTTCTTCTGTTTTTAGCTCACTTTTACTAAGATTAACACCTTCGTCCCAATATCTCCTATTTTTCAGAACTCATATAGGCAGCTCCCAAGTTTCATCATTAGTTACTACACGTTTATCAATAGAGGGTACCATAATTACTCCGGTTATCAGCAAGACCATTTTTAACTGGCTTTGCAAAGTCAACAACACTCTGATATTTTGACAAGAAATCTATGCCAATTAAAACCTCAATACTGAGATTATTTACAATTAAGCCTGGATGATCAATTAAATTACCATTAATGTTAAAGGGCAGCAAAGCTTCTTGTTTTACCGTTTTTGACACCTTGCCAGTAGCACCAATTATTCTTAGTCCTGATACCCTCATTATGGTAAGCTTGTCTTTTCTAGGTAATGCATCAAAGGACTGAGATATCGCACTCACCTCACTTCCACTGTCTAAGAGACAACGTACATTGATACCCAACATATTCACTATTATTATAGGGTGGCTTATTCTAGGTTGTTCAGGTGGTTCCTCAAACTCATCCAATAGTTCCTTTTGGATTTGTCTCCAACTAAAGTGATCGACATCTGTCTTCATTACATTTAGGTCAAAGTGTGTAGGGGTTTCCTGAATTACATTTTCAGCTGCCTTTTCCAGTCGGTCTATTAATTTTAAATCGAAACGCCGCACGACTTCATTACATTTAGTTTGCTGAACATGACCAAAATTACTGTAGTCTGAGCGATTCTGTGCCTCCAGACTGGGCATAACACTAGTTACAGCTAAACCACTTTCACTATTATCGTCGGGTTCCTTCTCAAATGACAACTGGTCACAGCTACTGGGTTCATCGACCCACAACAGGCTATCCTCTACATTCTCACTTACCTCCTGTCCTAAATCTATTAGTACAGTATCCACATCGTGCACAGGCACTTTAGATAAGAGCACATCATCCTTATCATAAATATGAGCATGAATTTCTTCTGCTTCTTCACCTGACAATTCAGTATTTTGTAGCTCTTCCCTACCATTACACTGCTGTGCCTTCTCTTTCTCTTCCCACTTAGAAAGGTTCTCTAACATGGTATCTATTAAATACTGTGAGTGATCTAATATTTCTGCTGTATCCTTAGATGCTACCAACCCCTCATCTACATGTTCAGTCTGAGTATTCTGATCTGTCTTACCAATTACTGTAATTACTGGCTTAGGAAAAGTAACTGCCTGATGAGCGCCAGTGTCCTCATAGACGGGAACTAGTTTTCCTGCCTCAGCCTACTACTGTTTCCTTTATTTTCATTATAGTTAACTGGCACATCATTGCTTTCTGCACTGTTGTTTACCTACATAATTTTGTTCGGAACAAAATTACTATCATTTGGATGCCATTGTTGGTTCTGATAATTATTTCTTAAATTCCTACCTCTCTTAGGATGGCGAACACCTACTGTTATGATGTTTACAATGCCATTCTGCTCATTCTTAAAATTACTGCTACTGTTATTAGCATTTCTGTTATTACGTGCTTGCTCCTCATTGGCGGCCACATGCTCTACACATTCCAAATACTCAATGAAACGACCAGGATTGTCTCTAGGGGCAGATATAATTCTAGTTTGTCAATACCATGGCAGTTTGGCTTCAGGACATAGTATTATCATTTCAGGTTTCAGCTTTTCCGCCAAATGTGACAAACGTGAAATCTATGACCTAGCAAACTCTTTAATAGATTCCTTGCCTGCATTGAAGCGTTTTCCACTCCAAAATTCCCTCAACACTTCATTTTGCTTATTGCTAGACCAATACTCATTAATGAAAGCTGTTTTAAATTCCGCTAATGTTTTACACTTCAACATAACATCAGCTGACCAACACATGGCGTCACCCACTAAATGGCTTCTAATAAATGAGATTTTCTCTCGTTCAGACAAAGTTGGTGGAATCACATCTTCAGAATCGTTCCAGAAATCTAGCGGGTGGATATTTTTATCTGGATCGAACTGCAAGAACTACCGACATCCGATAAACGCGGCATTTGCAGCTACAACTTGTTGTATACTACCATTACCAGAAGTTACTGAAGCTACTTTACTCTCAATGTTAGCAATGTTAATACTAATATTTTCTACTCTCATTTCAACATTATCTACTCTTTGCACAATATGAGTAGTATCAGTTTTGATTGCATCTACTTCTGCTTGACATATGTTTACTTTTATATTAACATCTTTAAACCTATCTGAGCACAGTTCAGATTCCGCCTCGATCTTTTCTGTTAACTTGTGCTCCAGCTTCGCATCTTCCATTTGGAAGTCTGTGAACCTCAGCAACTTTGGATTTTACTGTTTTAAACATTTCAGAAAATTGTTGAGCAACCTTTTTCTTAATATCCTCATGATTGTAATCGATTTTATAATTCAAACTGTCCAGATCCTCTTTCAACTTATCGCAACCAGCCTTGAAGGTATTGTCCATTACCTCCAATCGTTTATTAAAATTAGTTTGGTTGGCCACAATTTCAGACTTTAATTCAGCTGTCATTTTAGCATTACTGGTAGCTATTGCTTGTAATATAACATCTAAATCAATAGCCCCAGTATCTTTGGGTTGCTCACTAGCTGGTTTTTTATCACACTCAGGTGACGAAAAACTAGCTCCAATACCAGAATCATCAAAACGAAATGAAACATCTGATTGATCAGTCATATCTAACTTTTCCTTTTTAAACTCTACCACCTCTGATGACTGTTTCGTTTTTAACTCATCAGATAAACTATCATCCAATAAATTAACAATTTCTGATTTCTGCTTTACTACAGCGGTCTCTATTATTGAATCATTGCCCCTTTTTACACTACTGTCAGGAGACAATACTTCATATTTCACTTTAACATTACTATTTTCATGCATATTTACACTTGAACCTTTGTCTGGATTTAAAGTTCCTTCAACAGACATAGGTCCTGATTTAGGTTTAACTTCTGTTTCTTTTTGTGGTTCCATCGCCGACAGTCTTTTAGTGCAGGTTAGTAAAAGTTTTAACAGCTTTTCACTTAACTCAGTTCTTTCTGCACGACGTATGGCATTGCCGGCGTGGCGTACCAGGGTTACTGATGTTGAACTGCAGACGGCACCTCGACAACTGCTGTGTTGTGGGCGTAGCCCGCAACAGTAGACGCAGCTCCGGTCGCTCCGACGGATAACTGCGGTGCAGCGGACTGACTTCTCACGATGCCAGCAGTGCAGCTAGACTCAGCGCCAGCTCCATCATCCAGATGCGTTGTTAATCCAATTGCGTCATCCACATGCACACGTAACACTGTCTATCACTGTTCCATTGCTCAGTTGCGTGTCGCATTTCACTTCCGAATCCGAATATTTAAAAATCACTTTCACTTTTACTCAGTTTGTTTCCCGGCCACTGGCACCATATGTGGGGTGGTGGGTGGAATAATTGGTAATGTTCCTATTATTTATTTAATGCTGTTGTTTGCCGTTCTCAACACTGGCTCTCTAACTACAATATTGGCAACCAGAAAGTGATTAGCAAACCGTGAAGCCTGTAATTAGAATTCCTAGTGCCCACTCCACCTGAGAAATACATTTATAGCTACAGCTTATAGCTCTGAGGAATTAGGAGATTGTCTGGGATTCATAATCAAAAACCATTCTCTCTAAAATGTTCACTATATTCTGAAAGTCACAGACCAAAAAGAATCCACAGAATCCAACTAACAGAGCAGTTCAGAGTCTGTTCTGCGGCGGCACATGAAAATACAACATACACAAACTGAAGATAGATCATTAAAGTCATCCCAAAATTAACACTTCACTCAAAAACGATTTCATGAATACGCATATCCCGAGTAACTTATTTCTGCATCCAAGGCTGTTTATATCAACGATACCGACGTGACGTGACCCCCAGCACAGGTGGTGCGCTAATCAGCGTCTGGAGAGAACTGGGGCCTTCCTTCCTCATGCAGCGTTCTTACATATAAAGCTGCGGTGCGGACGGCTAAGGGAACGCCTGATCAAATCTGCTCTCCCAACTAGCCGCTGGGCAGGTAATGCACCACTTTAAGTTATCGAATAAATCATTGCTTCCTTTGCTGATGGCTGATGAAGCTCTCAATTTAAATGTACAATCAGCACACAGGTAAGTAATCATAATAAAAGTCTGACATGGCAAAGTCAAATATTTTGGGCGAGATAATTAATTTAATTACACTACACGCAGTAGACGAGCTCTGAACTTGCCCCTTGGAGATACGCTATTGCTATAGTTTTACAGTTATTCAGTTGAAACGTCTCACATCTTTATGATTATAGCGGATCTCCCTTCTACTTAAATTTAAACATCCTAGCTTTATTTATTTGCCTACTTAATCTATCTTGCTTCCTTAATTTTTAAGATAAAAACCAGAAAATCAAGAATTTCAACTAAAATTTTAATTTGTGAGATCCAGAATACTGTTTCTACTAAATTATTATGCAAAAGGAATCTAAATATAAATTTTTAAGTTTCTAGCTCTTTTCTGTTGCGCCAATGATTTTTACAGAAAAACGTCCAAATTTCAAAAATGGTTAAAGTTATTGAACTGATATTCAACACATATTGATTTAGTATTACTCCTAACATGCTAGAAACGTTTCAGGTTATTTACTTGATTTTTAAAGTATTGCGCAACATTTATGACGTCAGAGCTAGTTACAGCGGACTGGCTGGCACACAATGGAAAGACTGATTTGAATTTTATAAGGCGTGAGTAGGCTACTTTCCTACAACTAACTTTAGAGTCATGCAGTGTGTCAAAGCCACACCTCTTGCGATATATCTGCAGAGAGACTGTTGCCAAAGTTTTCATCAACACATGGATTCTATGTTGCGGCTGCCCTGTGTCTCTCACTATTGATAGGCGAGACAGTTTGAGTCCTATCTATTCAATGAACTGTGCCATCTTGCAGCTGTCATGATTTCCATACCACCTCATATCACCTGATGTCGAAGAGTCGCATTGAAAGATGGCACCACACATTAAAAACGGCGCTAATGGGCCATCCTGAATCATGGACAGAAGATCTTCCCTGGGTATTGATCAGCGCCTGCATGGAGCATACAGAACATCTTGGTGCATCTTTAGCCAAGATCCTATATGGCAAGATCTGAATTCTTACCACAGATTTCGCCATACAGGCTACATCCCCCAACCACTGTGACTTGCCAGATCTCATCACCTGCATCAGACGCTGTATAAAGAACCTGCATATACCCACTGCCTCTCCTCCCCCAATCATACCATGGAATGCTGTGAGTCTTCGTTGATAAGGACCTGCCCACTTGCCCACATGCAATGCTACACATTGATGCTGTGAGACTGGCCCTGCATCCCCTGTATACAGGACCTCATAAAGTAATTACTTGCAGCACAAACACATTCGACATCATGATTGGTGGAAACAACCCACAGTGTTTGTTAATAGATTGAAGCCGGATCGGACCATTGCAGTATGGTCTATGCAGCCACCATGTAGCGCTGCACCTGACCAGCTGTCTTCTACCCCTTTTCACACTACAGGTCAACCTCTCCGACTTTCTCCCCGAGTATATATCTGTGGCGCCCATTGACAAAAACCAGGTCGTCTTTGTGCAATATGATGACAGGAGATCCGGGGTGAGCACTATTTCGCATTGTTACCACACCTAGCCCATACCAGCCAATGCAGACACGATGGAATTCACCTGCCGACTCACTACCGAGGGCTCTCTCATCATAACGAGAGTGTATAGCATGGCTGTCCCAGCTACACCTGACAATAGAACTACACTGTTGGTCACTTCACCCTCGTTGCCCACCACTGAAGCACTGAAGCTGCTACCAACAACAGTGCACTGGTATTGGGTACTTCCTGCTTTGGACACACCCTCTGGCCTCCTGCTCGCCCTAGGGACTATGAGATCTCTGGAATCACTGTGGCCCTTGCCCCATGACAGCAACACCAACATCTCACATCACATCCTCACAACACTTCCCCTTCGCCCAAGCTCCACACTATTGGGAGGAGAGGGGGGGGGGGGTGTCTATGGTGACATAGCTACCATACATAACCTCTAACTGACAAAAGAAACATCTCTACCCTGTGCAGTAGACTGGACAAAAATACTTGTGACGGCTGTGACCTCTGACCAAAAAATGGTTCAAATGGCTCTGAGCACTATGGGACTCAACATCTGTGGTCATCAGTCCCCTAGAACTTAGAACTACTTAAACCTAACTAACCTAAGGACATCACACACATCCATGCCCGAGGCAGGATTCGAACCTGCGACCGTAGCAGTCGCGCAGTTCCGGACTGAGTGCCTAGAACCGCTAGACCACCGCGACCGGCGACCTCTGACCAGTGTAGACCACGAAGCAATTCTGTCCAGCAAATAAAGTAAGGATTTTTCTACCACATTCCATGTACTGTTTTTTACCTATGCACTCCCGCTAGTACTGAATTTCCTGCAAAGGCAGTAAATAGTTCCTTTTTAGTTTCCCCTCTGCTTCCTTCTTTAGACACAATTTTACTTTATTCTCTTGAAATTTTTTTTCCCATTGAAGAGGTCTGATATCTTCACTGTCTAAACAAGTTTTCTTAAATATGAATTTTTATTTACATTCTTATTAATGCTTAGTATAGGCATTTTCTCCATCCTTGTGCTGTAAAATGTAATTACAGTATTGTTTTCAAATATTACATCTCTCATGGAGAAAACTAGTAGGAAAAGTACCAGACCCTCATGAAACCTTTGCAATGTGTCATGAAAACAGTGCAAATAACAAAATAAAGATTAAGAAGGCACAAAATCCATTGAAGTAATAGGAGTGACCTCAGTGACAATAGCTTAATTCCTGATGCTAGCAGATGGTCTCGCATTCCCCCATCTCTGCACATGCACCTATTCAAAATTTTACACTCCACAGTTGACACAATCAATTGATCATTGACATCACTGACTCATTTACAACATTGATTTACATTGAAGCACATGATGTGCAACCATAGTGAGTATGGTCATCGATTTTGACCAGATAGTCACTTTTGTAAAATGAGTTTTACATTTGGTGTGATTAAAGTCATACACTGATGTGTAAGAAATGTTACTAACATTTCTGTTTCCCGAGTAGACTAAATACATTTAAGTTGTGGAGGTATGTGGTGGAGCTGTTCTGAGAGGTCCTGCACCCCTGGCAGAACTGATGATGCTGTGTGTGTCCCCTCCCCTACTCCTTCTAAAACTACCTCTTTGCAATTTTTTATCCATATCTACATAAGTATTCTGCAACTCACACTCAAGTGACTGGCAGAGGTTCATCAAAGCACCTTCAGACTACCGAGCGAGGTGGCGCAGTGGTTAGACACTGGACTCGCATTCGGGAGGACGACGGTTCAATCCCGCGTCCGGCTATCCTGATTTAGGTTTTCCGTGATTTCCCTAAATCACTCCAGGTAAATGCCGGGATGGTTCCTCTGAAAGGGCACGGCCGACTTCCTTCCCCATCCTTCCCTAATCCGATGAGACCGATGACCTCGATGTCTGGTCTGCTTCCCCAAAACAACCAACCAACCAACCTTCAGACTATCTCTCTACCATTCCACATTTAAACACTGAGTGCAAAAAATGAACACCTAAATATTTGTATATGTGCTCTGATTTATTTTATTATGGTAATCACTTCTTCCTAGGTAGGATGGCATCAAAAAAGTATTTTCTAATTCAGAGTAGAAAGATGGTGACTGACATTTCATGAAAAGATGCCACTTCATGTCACTTATCATATCTGTGACACTCTCTCAACTATTTCGTGACAATACAAAAAGAGCTTCCCTTCTTTGGACTTTTCCGATACCCTTCATCAATCCTCTCTGGTAAGGATATCATACTACACAGCAATACTCTAGCAGAGTATGGTCAAATGTAGTGTGGGCAGTACCTTTAGTAAACATGTTGCAGTTTATAAGTGTTCTACGAATAAAATGGGATCTTTGGTTCGCCTTCCCCATAACATTATCTCTGTGATCATTCCATTATAAGTTGTTTCTAATTCCATGGCAGTTACTTAAATTGATATCCTTTAGATTTGTGTGATTTCTCATGTAAGCGAAACTTAATGAATTCCTCTTCATGCTCATGTAATCCCTTTAGTATTTTTCTTTATTCGGCCAGTTGAACAAAACAGATATTGTGTCCAAATCATTTTGTAATTGGTTTTGATCTGATGACTTTGCTAAATGTAAATAGCTGTATCAGTTGCAACCAATGTAAGAGGCTTTCTCACCTTGGCTCCTAAATTGTTTATATAGATTAGGAAAAGCAGTGTGCCTATAAGATTTCTTTGTACAATGCCAGAGATCACTTCTGTCGATTACTATGAACAATGATCTTTCTGACAGTAAATCATAAATCCAATCACACAACTGAGACAACACGCCATAGGCACACAATGTGATTAGAAGCCACTTGTGAGGTGAAGTATTCAAAGCCTTCTGGAAATGAAAAAAATATGGAATTAATTTGAGATTCCATCAATAGTATTCATTTCTTGTTATGAACAAAGAGGAAGTTGAGTTTCACAAGAATAGTGTTTTCTGAATCCGTGTTGACTATGTGTCAATAGACCATTTTCTCTGACGTAATTAATAATGTTCAAATGCAGTATATGTTCCAAAATCATAACACAAATTGATGTCAGTGATATGGGTCTGTAACTGATTGGATTATTCATTTTCCCTTTCTTCAGTATTGGTGTGACTTGTGCAGCTTTCCAGTCTTTAGATGTGGGTATTTCATCGAGCAAGCAGTTGTATATGATTGATATGTATGGACTATTGTGTCAGAATACTCTGAAAGAAATGTAACTGATATACAATTTGGCCTGGAAGACTTGCCTTATTAAGGGATTTAAGCCACTTCACTTCACTGAGGATATCTACTTCTAAGTTATTCATCTTAGCAGCT
The DNA here is from genome assembly GCF_021461395.2 of Schistocerca americana. NCBI lineage: Eukaryota > Metazoa > Arthropoda > Insecta > Orthoptera > Acrididae > Schistocerca > Schistocerca americana. The sequence continues at coordinate 407,729,378 of NC_060126.1, read as the reverse complement.
CTTCTTGACTTGATTTCTGGAATATTTACTTTGTCTTCTTTGGTGAAGGAATTTCAGTAAACTGTGTCTCTTACTGCTTTAGTGGCACTGTCACTGGTAATATTGACATGGGTATGGTGCAGTGAGGGTATTAATTGCATCTTGCTGCTGTTGTATGTTGAATTTTCTGCCAGATTTCAAGACAGAATTCTGTTGTGGAAGCTATTAAAAGCATATTGCTCCCATTAATATTTGGCCGCAGGACTGGGTCTGGTCCATCAGACTGGTTGGCCTGGCATTTAGATAAAAATAAAAAATGCACAAAATGATATCTCTTTCGCTGGAATGACAACTTTATTCATTCGTAGGTCAAGTAATACAGAATGTCATTTTTGTGCCACAACAAACTTGTGAGAGACAAATAATACACTTATTGACTGGTTACTAAGGGCTATTCACAATCACAGAACTCAAGAAGAGTAAACATGACCATATAACTTGTTATGAACCAAGAGCAAATGGCACACAGTTTATAGACAAAACACATCACTCCTGGCGGCTGGCGTAGTGTTGATTTGACAGCATGAAATCGAACACTTGCAGCATGACATGTGTGAGACACTCGTGCACTGCACTGTACAGAACTGTTGGCCACAGTTGCTACAACAGCCGTCTAGGTGGAAGCAAAGCACCATTCAGGAAGTGTGCTGTGATATGGATACGTCGACCAGATCTCAGTGCACTGGTCCTGTGGAGCTGATGTTATGGATGCTGATGGTGCCAGAGTTGCTGTTGCTGATCCAAGTGCTGGGCGAGGCTGTGTCCATCAAGTCTTGGCAGGTTGGGGGTTGCCTCATTGCTCATTGAAGATGTATGCCTGCTTGACCCTGTATATTGTAACAATATTGTGTTTGCCATTGACCGTAATGTCCAGAATGTAAATTTCATTCTTGATGACATGTTGCGGACTGGTGTATGGCGGTTGTAGGACCTGTTCACACCATCAAAACATCATGTGTGAGCATGTACCAAGGTCTTTGGGGACAAATATGGTGACAGTTCCATGTCTGCATAGCTGTGGAGTTTGGACCTTCTTGATATGATCTTTAAGGCAACTGACAATGATAGGTGGTTCTGAACCAATCTGTGGAGCCATATCTGCCAATTCACCAGCAGTTGCAGGGACACTCTGTACACTAGTTCTGCAAATTGGGTTTGTATGCGTTCAGGAGGTGCAGTAGAATCATCAGCAGAGCTTCTGTCCACCTGGCAACATGGCACATCAGAGCTGCTTTTAGTGTTTGGTGACAACACTATCATTCCATTGCTGACTGGGTGATAGATGGTTGTTTTGTGATGATTCATGCCACAGAGTGCTGCCACTTTGGTGAACAATTCCAACTCAAACTGCTTGCCATGATCTGTTGTAATGTGCAGAGGACAGCTGAAACATGATACCCAGTTTAGCACGAAGGCATGCACCAACGTTTCTGCAGAGATATTGTCTACAGATGCCACTTTTAGCCAATGATAAATTATTTTCAGCTGGTTCACTGTTCAAAGTCAGTAGTGGACCAATGATGTCCACATGCACGTGAGAGAAATGCATGATAGCGTTCGAGAAGTTGCCGATTAGTGCATGTACATGCCGGCTAGCCTTGCAATGCTGACACTGTACACATCATGTCTAGTCGCGGCAGTCTCTTCATTCCTGGCCACATGAAGAGATCTGTGATGAGGCGTAATGTAGATTGTGAACTAGAGTAATACAGAGTGTGTAAAGATTTGAAGGCTTTCTTCTGAAATCTTGCTGCTAAAAATAGCAGTTGGTTTGATGTTGATACGTTGCGGTATAACTTGTTGCCAGTGCCAGGAACACTGACTAATTGCAAGTCTAATGATGAAGTTGTTTCCCGCGACAGCTCATGTAGTTCCTAGTTGGTACTTTGTGCTTCTGCAAGCTCTGAGTAGTTAATAGTGGAGACACTGTTAATTCAGGAGAGGCAGTCTGCTACCACATTCTCGATCCCAGATACGTGCTGGATGTCTGAGCTCAATTGTGTGATAAGTATAAGCTGGTTATGCTGCCACAGCAAACAATTGATGATGTTCTGACAAAATGCATATGAGAGTGGCTTGTGTTCAGTGAAGACTGTAAACTCATGGGTTCCCAGCTGAGGTTGGAAGTACTTAACTGCCTATGTATAGCTAACAGTTTGCTGTCATCAGAACTCCATGACTGTTTAGATGTTTGACAGTTTCCAAGAGAAAAAGGCCAGAGGCTATCACATATCATTGTTGCATTGCAACAGCACTGCAGCTCACATCTACAACCAGTGCTAATGGCGCACTTGGCTCAGGGTGCACCAACAATGCGGCATCCACTATTGCTTGAATGGAGGCAGCAGTCATGTGATCTGCCAAAGTCATTGCTGCGTTCCCTTCAAATTTCGGACCTGCAAGCACAGCCATTAACAGTTTTTGAATTTCTGCTGCCTATGGTATATGGCGATGAAAAAGTTTAGCATCCCTAGAAATTGTTGCAACTATTTAATTGTGGAAGGCCTCGTGATGTTCAGAATGACTTCCACTTTTTCAGGCAGCTATGTAGAGCCTGATGAGATAATGCAGTGACCAAGAAAACTGATCTGTTGCTGGCTAAAAATATGCTCCAATGTGTTCAGAACATCATATTCATCCAGCTGTTTGAAAATATCTATGAGATGGTGGTGATGTCCTGGCAAGGCTGAGAATACCAATAAGACGTCATGGTAAGCGAAACAGAATGGCAGGCCTTGAAACACTGAATTTATCAAACTCTGCCGCATCTGCATGGCATTCCTGAGGCCAAATGTCATGAATTTGCTTTCATACAGCCCAAATAGTGTAATTATGGCAATCTTGAAATATTTTCCTCAGCAACAAGTATCCGCATGTATGCTTTGACGCAATCCAACTCACTGCACAGGTGGGCAGCAGTCAATGTGTAGTTGTAATCACGGAGTAATGGCAGTGGATAACATTCTGACACCCAGATTTTAAGTGATCTAGTCACCACAAGGGTACCATGCACCACAGTTTTTTTTTTTTTTTTTTTTGCACTAGATGCAGTGCCAAAGACCAAGGACTACAGGACGGTCACATGATGGCCTCTCGAACTATGCTGTCGAGGGGGCTTATCATCACAGACTACAAGATATCGGAGGTCCATCATCAGTCTTTATAGAATGCATTGTGTTATGCTTCACAGCTTTGCTTTCATACAGCCCAAACAGTGTAATTATGGCCATCATGAGATATTTTCCTCAACAACAAGTATTTCCATGTATGCTTTGGTGCAATCCAACTCACTGTACAGGTGGGCAACAGTCTTGTCAGTGCCAGTAAATTTCTAAGTAGGGTGACATACTCACTGTCTATGGCTTGTCAGTTTGGTGGATTGGTTGGTTGTGTGGCACCAGAATCCTGCAGCCGCCAGTCTGCGGTTCGGTCAACCAGGCGTGTGTTGGTGATGTCAGGCACAAGTTTGTAGTATGCCTGGAAGTCGTTCCTGTTATTGACCCTGCGAGGTAAACAAACTGTAGCCCCATGCATATTCCTGGTGTAGGTATAGGTCCAGCTTTAATCAGTGTCTGCCGTATATCATGACAGACAAATTGTTTGTGGCAGCTAGACAGAACAACGTACACGGCCTGCACCAGTGTAGCATTGTGCACAGGAATACACAGACTACACACAGACTGGAGCCAGTGTCAACCAGGTATTTCTGTCCTGTATGATGATCACTTACCAACAAACACAAACAAACACAATGACTCAGACCAGCAATTGGATGAAGTGTCTACATCTGACTGCCACTGGTATTTGAGTACGCACAGCGTTTGATGTAGCGACATGTTGGATCACCAAATCTACTGTGGTTCCGGCATACCTCCTGCTGCATTTCTGTCCCAGGCAAAGTCAAGGTGGTTAACAATCTGCTAAGTGAATGATTCCAGAATCTGGACTGGCCATGGTCACTGCTGGCATCACGACGAGATAACAACTTCCCAATCTGCTGTGTCAATAGGTCCACTTTTGCCGTCAGAGCATCATAGTAAGTGCACGATACCGTGGCAGACATGCTTGTGCACTGTGCAGTTGTTACACTGACAGGTATAGGTGACATAGCATCTTGCACTTGTCTGCTTTCTCTGCCACTGTGGCTAAAGACAGGTTAGACTGCAATGTGATGATTGCTTCAAAAGCAGGTGGCAATCAACTATTCCAGATAGTTTTCAGCAGGCTGTATGGACTATGCTAGTATCAATCTTACTTCGCAAAGGCTGCAGGTACTGGGGTGGCTTACAATCCCCAATGTCTTCCTGCATAAGAATACAGCAGAGGCATTATTTTTGGGAAGTAGACACACTGCGAATTAGCTCAGCTTTGAGATGGTTGTACAAGCCATTCTCTCATGGTGAAGTTATCACATCTTGGACTTCAGCTGCATACTGATGGTCAAGTTGGTTCACAATCAGTGTGAAGTTGGTAGCATTGGCAGTTATTTCCAAATAAAAGAAACTTGCAAGGTGGTGAGGCCAGAAAGGTGGTAATCCCATAATGATCCTGGACACAGCAAGGTTGGTCATTGCCTATTTTCCATCATCCTGTAAAAGTACCTCTTTAGGCAAGCAGGCATAAATAATGTCAGGGTCACTGATTTTGGCGGTAGGGCTGAGTCATAGGTCAAGTAATATAGCATGTCATTTAGACACAGTGTTTGGTAAGACTAACTCATGAGAGATGAATAAGACTCGTGTTGGTAGGTTACTAAGGGCTATACAGAATCACAGAATGCAACATGGAATAAATTGGAACATATAAATTCTTATAAACTAAGAGTAAATGGCACTGCATGTATGGACAAAACACAGTGTTCCTGGCAGCCGGCATGGTACTAATTTGACAATGCAAAATCGAACACTGTGGCACAATACACATATCAAACTCTCATGCACTACACTGTACAGAATTGCTGGACATGGTTGTTACAGACATATCAAATTTGATAATCTCCTAAATACATTTAATAAAAATGAACCATTGCTGAATAATATTCCTGGCACCCATTTCCACACACAGCGATTTGTCGTTTCATTTGTATCACATCTTACTGGGTGTTCACCTGACTAAATATCGCCAGTTTATGAGGATATTACCTGACTGCATTCCCTTAAGTTATCTGAACATTCAGTGCAACAAGAGATTCTCAAGTTTCAGAACAAAGGTACTGGCTGAAGGGGCAAGTAAATTATATATCCATTCCACATTTTTTAGGTGCTTCGAGAAAAACCTGAAGTCTTCAGTGAAATAGTATATTTGCTTCAGCACCTGCTAGGAGGCAACTGTGTGGATTGTATGCACTGTTGCTTCATAAAACATATTATTGATAAACATCTGTTTGGTAGTAGTCATTTCTATGTGATGCTAATTGAATGAAACGACACTGTTGCAGCAGCATGTATTTACAGTTGAACGCAAATAGAAATGCTTCTTCTACCAGATAGAAGATAGGAATATGAAAAGTAGGAGAACTCATGTACATTTTTTTTTTTTTTTAAAAAAAGGAGATCTTATGGGACCAAATTGCTGAGGTCATTGGTCCCTAAGCTTACACACTACTTAATCTAATTTAAACTAACTTATGCTAAGGACAACACACACACCTATGCCCAAGATAGGACTCAAACCTCTGACAGGATGCAAACACAAGATTTTTCATATTCTATTGCTCACTATGCTCAAACTATTGATCATACAGAAGAAATTAACAGGATCTTTATAGTTAAATTCTATGCTGGGATATGTTTTTCTACAGACTGCAGTTTTCAGATTATTAAAGAGAAACATTAGAAAGTGACTTTCCGATGCGTTTGTCGTGAATAACTACACCTGTGGCCTCTAGCAAAAACATATCCTATTATTAAGATTAACTACATTAAATTTACTTCAAAAAGGTCCTGTTCATTTTTGCTGTAGGACCAGTAGTTTGCGCACAGCAAGTAAGAGAATATGAAACTCTTTCTCATGTGTGGTTTTTGAAGGCATTGCAAGTTGTGTGAAATCTGTCAGGAGGTGCAGCTGAATTTCTCTGTACATCCAGTGGTATATTTATTTAAACAGAAGATATTCATTATTGGCTGTAGTGTAAAAACTTTATTTACAAAATTACATCTAGCAATGTTGCTTGTAGTAATATGTTGGCATCAGTTTGAAGAGAGTAAATACTTATCAGTTTGATAATGTTCAGCAAACACAATCGTTAATAAAAGAGAAAAATGTGATTTCCCTTTTTTTTTGTTTGGTTCACTCAGGTTGAAGCAAGTTTATTTTATTCAGAAATAGCTACTGACACTATCAAGTTCACACTGGTTGTGAGCCAACTTGAGCATCAGTACATGGTTCAAGTGCAAGATGTAACTTCACCAAAAGAGTGTGGTTTGTACAATCGTCTCAAAGCAGAGTTAATCCATAGTGCACCAACTTTGTAAGATGCTTGTACACGTAGATAACATCATGATCTTGGTCTACCCTAGGAGTGGATGGTTTTTACCAACTTCATCCCTGGTAAGTGCAAAATTATTGTAAAGCTTGTGCCTGTGCATTAGTTTTGTGTTCCGTATCACCAAACCCTTACACACACCTTGACCATGCCATTTTTTCCTGAAATGTGTTTTCATCACTCTCCCATATTCTTGTCACAGGCTCAGTCACACATTATCCTGTTCTTTGGAGACCAAGTTCACTGTACCACAGTTCATTAGGCTATAACTTACAGTCCCTGCTTTGTTTCTTCACCATGGACATCAAATGTTCATAGTAAAACGAAGATAGGTAACATATTTACAAAACGATAGTGCCCTTTGTAAGCATCATAGTCATACATCAAAACAGACATAGGCTTATAATCATTGAATATCTTTCATAATATTACTCTGGCCTGACTTTATGTACTTATGTACCATGTAAGAATTACGTATCGCACAGGCAGGACAAGATTGTCTATTTATAGCATAAATTCAGTCTTTGCATAGTGTTACATCAAATGGGGAACTCTGAAAAGCAGAGTGAAAACAAAAGAAAAATTAGCCTCAAAGCTGAGCAGAACTCATACTTAAAGGTCACGGGAACTAGGGGAAACTGTACTCATTCAAAACTGGTTTGCTTTACAAAAGCCATTTTTACATGGTTATCAAGAGTACTAGGTCTAAGTCATTTTATTAAGGCTACCTTACAGTAACGTGACAGATTAATATTTAAACAAGGTTTCCAATCAAAGAATTATGTTTCTGTGCCATGTTTTCCTTTTAGTGGTCCAAGAGGTACTGGGAGAATATTTACATTTATAAGCTATGCAGCTGCTAGTAAGTACTGCAGACATCACAGTAGGATTTTCACATTGTGAAGTTAGCTCATATAAATAGACTAGTTAACTCATATAAACAGATTAGTGTCTCCTTTCTCTCTTCTGAACACAAATATGCTAACCCTCAGTGGGACAGCATGATATCATTATTAATTAGTAATCAAAAGCAGTGAATCTTCTCACTTATTTCACTGGTCAAAGCAGCTACATGACTAAGCATTACAGTGCTCACATTCAATGTTATGACTAACAGTTAATTCATTCACCTACGTAATCAGTAGGTATGGACGAATTGCACCTTGATATTACCATCTTAAACTTTCTTTTCCTAATGTATGTCCAAGCTCTGTGAGTATCAGTTTCATAGCATTCATTCAGTTCACACAGATGTGGTACTAAGATTTCTACTGACAACACTGGTTAAATCAGTCACAGATTACAATTAATAACAACATTTAAACATTCTGTATTTTGTAATGTTGTTTTAACTTATCTGTAGGACTGTGAGAAAATAGTGTCTCACACTTGTAACAATGCTCATCAGCATTCTGTAAATCAACCATGTTTCTAAACATATCTAAATAACATTTGTTGTAATTGCTATCCTTCATGAGTAAAACATGGTAGCAAGTGGACTGTTCTAACTGTTCTATATGCTCTGACTATTCAGGTAAACCCTGCCATGACGTTATCTTTCCCTGAAATGTGAATGATCTCAAAATTGTATTCTTGTAAAATCAAAGACCAATGGACTAAGAGTGCATGGAGTAATTTTGTATGACATTAGGAAGCTTTGTGCCTGACCATCACAGTAAACTTTAATGTTTTTTCCATAAATATAATAAATGTTATTAAAGGCCCACATTACTGCTAGTGTGTCAAACTCTGTAGCAAATTTGGGACATTCACACACTGATGATGTGTGACTAACAAAACTAATAACATGAATATCTTGCTTAGCATACTCTTCATTTACTTGAAATAGACAGGCTCCTAGGCCTGCGATATGGACGTCTGAGTCACAGCTCTCGTACAAGATAAGTAATTTAAGTAGTAATAAACTGTTTTTAACACTTTAAACTAATTTATTATGTTAATTATAGTGCTCTTCAAGCGTACCATTAAAGGTTTTTGTCTTACTTGCGTATTTTCACAGTAATCACATAAAGTTCGTTTTGTTTACATATCGCGGCCAGGCCGAACTTTTGAGTTTTCAGATTAAACTTCATACCGCAATTTTAAGGCATTTACTGATAGTTTAGTGTGCTAAATACGTTTGCTGCCCCTTTATATCTGTAGAGTATCGTCATCTCTTAAGTAATTTCCAGTAATAAACTTCTGAACCGCTGTTTACATTGTCGCGAGTAGGCCTAATTTTTCGTACACGTATTTTCATTGTTTTCCAGTAACTTAATTGTCTTTCTGTCACTAAAATCGATTGTACCATGCATGTAAAGTGCCTGACGTGCTGTAGAATCATTAGCTCCGGGGTCTGGTGTGATGGATGTAGTAACTTTTTTCATTGGGGCGATTGTAGTCGCGTGGGAATTGGGAAAATGAGCGAGACTCATCAGTGGTTCTGTAGGCTATGCAGTAGAGATAGAAAGATTGTGTAACAGGAGGGGAAAATTGCTGCCCTTCAGGCTGAGTTAGATGAGGCTAGGCGAGAACTGGGCAGGTTAAGGGGGGGAGAAGGGTAAACAGGGGTGGGAAGTGGCAACAGGCACAAGGAACAGGCCAAGAAATTCTTCTGACAGCTTTGTTATTAATGTACAAAATAGGTTTGACCTGTTGCCTCAGTCAGAAACTGATGAGCCTCTCACAGAAGTAGATGTAGACAGGGCTCAACAAGCTTTCAGCAGCAAATTGAGTAAGAATGTAGGGAAGTCTGCAAAGAGAAAGAAAGTCTTGTTGCTAGGTAGTTCACATGCTAGGGGTGTGGGCCAACTTCTGCAGGATGAATTAGGGTCAGAATACCAGGTCACAAGTTTTTTCAAACCTTGTGCTGGACTGGGGCAGGTTACAGAGGATTTAGGTTCACTATGTAGAGGCTTTACTAAGGAAGATACCATGGTTATTGTGGGTGGGCCAGGCAACAGTATTTACAGAGATCCGGGGTACAGCATAGAGTGTGACCTGGCAAAGATTGCATCAACATCAAGTCATACCGGTGTTGGGTTTGTATCGGTTCTGGAGCACCACGACCAACCTCATTTTAGCTCTTCTGTCAGGAGAGTTAATTTGGAGTTGGAACGGCTACTTGGATCTGGTGCAGGGTCACACATTGGTGTGGTTCCTGTTGATTCACTCTGTAGGTGGGACTATACTAGACATGGCCTACACCTCAACAAGAAAGGGAAGGGTAAACTGGCTGGGCTGATAGCAGGAAATTTAAAGGGGGAGGAACTACATCTCATGGTGGAAACTCTTTTTTAGTGTAAGATCAGTGTCCAGTGGGAAACTCAGCCAGGCAAGTACTAAAGATGTTAAAAAAAGTTCAAGATACTCACAAAAGTAAAGTGAGAAATAATGTTAGCATATTTCATCAAAATATTGGGGGATTGAAGAATAAAACTGATGAGTTTCTGCTTTGTTTTGAAGATATAGAAACTGACAATGTAATAGATGTACTACGCCTGTCTGAGCATCACATTGTCACTGATATGCAAAAGGTTAGCATTAATGGGTACAAATTAGCTGCACATGTAAGTAGAGATAATTTGATGAGAGGAGGAGTTGCCACATATGTCAAAAGCTTCCACAGTGTAAAAAATTTAGAAATTAAAAAATTTTGTTTAGAGCAACATGTGGAAGCATGTGCCACTGAACTAAAACTAAATGATGGCACTTTCATAATTGTAACAGTGTATAGGTCCCCCTCAGGGAATTTCCAGCTATTTCTAGAAAACTTGGATGCTTTGTTGTGCTATCTGTCAGACGGGGGGAAGTAAATTATCATTTGTGGGGATTTCAATGTTGATTCCCTGAAAGAGTGTAATAGGAAGAATGACCTTGTAGTATTACTCAGTTCTTTCAATTTGAGCTCCGTCATTGATTTTCCTACTTGGATAACAAAGAACAGCAGGACATTGATAGATAACTTTTTTATAGACCAAGATAAGTTTAAGGACATAAATGCTTATCCTGTTGAGAATGGTCTTTCAGATCATGGTGCACAGCTAGTTACAGAACATGACATAGCTCCATGCAGTATATCAAATCAGAATTTCAAAGCAGTGTGTTCAATTAACAATATAAATATTGCAAACTTTAGGGAAAGCCTAAAGCAGCTAGACTGGGATGAAGTGTATAAGGAACCCGATGCAAACTTGAAATATAACTTATTTCACGATACATTTTTAAGGGTATTTGAAAATTGTTTTCCCAAGAAAATAGTTAAACAAAATTCCAAGAAAACATATAAAAAACCTTGGCTAACTAAAGGAATAAGAATATCTTGCAACCGTAAAAGAGAACTGTATCTAACAGCAAGAGGGAGTACTGACCCCGAAATTGTTCAATATTATAAAAACTATTGTGCGGTACTAAGAAAAGTTATTAAAAAGTCCAGAAGCATGTGTATCATGTCTGAGATCAGTAATTCTGATAATAAAATTAAAGCAATTTGGAATATTATTGAAAGGGAAACAGGGCAACCAAGAGCACGGGAAGACTTTCGTGCCATAAAACTGAATGACAAGTGTACTAACAAACAATCAGAAATTGAAAATATTACCAATATAATAATTTTTTAAATGTTGTGGAGAAAATAGGATCTAGATATTCACTAGAAGAGGCAGGGCTTCTAATAGAAGAGGCCATACCTGTGCAGTTTGAAACAACTGTAATTCCACCAACCTCTCCCTCTGAAATCAGTAAAATAATAAACTCACTGAAAAGTAAAAGCTCTTACGGAATTGATGGCATTTCCAGCAAGGTACTTAAAGCTTGTTCCCCACAGATAAGTAGGATTCTCAGCCACGTATGTAATAGCTCTTTGGAGCAAGGTGTTTTCCCCGATAGACTGAAATATGCCATTGTAAAACCATTTCATAAAAAGGGGGATACATCGGATGTCAACAACTATCGCCCAATCTCTCTTCTGACAGCTCTATCCAAAATTTTTGAGAAAGTAATGTATTCAAGAGTAGCCTCCCATATCTGTAAAAATAAAGTACTAACAAAATGTCAATTTGGTTTTCAGAAAGGCTTTTCAACAGGAAATGCTATATACGCTTTCACTGACCAAATATTAAATGATCTGAATAACCGGACATCACCCATTGGTATTTTTTGTGATCTCTCAAAGGCCTTTGATTGTATAAATCACGGAATTATTTTAGATAAGCTAAATAATTATGGTTTGAGGGGGGCAGTGCACAAATGGTTTAATTCATACTTAACTGGAAGAGTGCAGAAAGTTGAAATAAGTGGTTCATGTAATGTTAAAACAACAGCTGATTCCTCAAACTGGGGGGTGGCTATCAAGTACGGGGTCCCACAGGGTTCAGTCTTAGGTCCTTTACTGTTCTTGATATGCATTAATGACTTACCATTCCACATTGATGAAGATGCAAAGTTAGTTCTTTTTGCTGATGACACAAGTATAGTAAAAACATCCAAAAACCAAGAACTAAGTGATGTAATTGTAAATGATGTTTTTCACAAAATTATTAAGTGGTTCTCAGCAAATGGACTCTCTTTAAATTTTGATAAAACACAGTATATACAGTTCCGTACAATAAATGGCACAACTCCAGTAACAAATATAGACTTTGAACAGAAGTCTGTAGCTAAGGTAGAATTTTCAAAATTTTTAGGTGTGTCCATTGATGAGAGGTTAAACTGGAAGCAACACATTGATGGTCTGCTGAAACGTCTGAGTTCAGCTATGTATGCTATTACGGTTATTGCAAATTTTGGTGATAATAATCTCAGTAAATTAGTTTACTATGCCTACTTTCATTCACTGCTTTCATATGGCATCATATTCTGGGGTAATTCATCGTTGAGTAGAAAAGTATTCATTGCTCAAAAACGTGTAATCAGCCCACCCACGGTCATCCTGCAGACATCTATTTAAGGATCTAGGCATCCTCTCAGTAACCTCACAGTATATAAATTCACTTATGAAATTTGTTGTTAATAATCCAACCCAGTTCAAAAGTAATAGCAGTGTGCATAGCTATAACACCAGGAGGAAGGATGATCTTCACTATGCAGGGTTAAATCTGACTTTGGCACAGGAAGGGGTAAATCATGCTGCCACAAAAGTCTTTGGTTACCTACCAAACAGCATCAAAAGCCTGACAGATAGTCAACCAACATTTAAAAATAAATTAAAAGAATTTCTAGATGACAACTCCTTCTACTCATTGGCTGAATTTTTAGATATAAATTAAGGGAGGAAAAAAAAGAACCAACTTAAACATTAGTGTCATGCAATATTTTGTGTAATGTAATATCTTGTACAGACATCTTTTATTAACCTGACACGTTCCACATCATTACGAAGTGTCGTATTCATGATCTATGGAACAAGTATTAATCTAATCTAATCTAATCTAATCCAGAAAACAAGACATCAGTCAAAATCTTTCATCATGTCTAGATCGCATAAAATATCAGACTTAACTAAAGCATCTTTTATAGTATAAAAATCTGTTTTTTCCACACCAACAGCACATTTTTCTTCAACAGATTTAGCAGAACTGTAGTATTTAAAAGCTGATTTGGTACAAACCTTTTTAAAAGGATTAACACAAACCAAAAAATGCTGTAAGCTGTTTTCAAGCTGGAATAAGAGAAATCCTTTATGAAATTATGTTCCCAAGAAACTTAATTTTGCCTCTCACAAATTTCAGCTTTTGCAGATTCATTGTAATCCGTTACCAAAAATTTGTATAATGTCTTTCCTAACAAATCTACCCTGCTCTTGCCAAGTGTGGGTTGCTATTAACAAATCACCAATGTATGATGTAGCTCTGCCTAGTAGTTCAGGCCATAAAACAGTATCTAACGCAGTAATAAAAATCCACCTGAGCTCACATTTTGACCAAATGGTAGTACCCAAAATTAGTAAAAACTTTCTAAAGCCAAGATCGTATGAATATCTATTTAGGACAATCAGTTTTGACAGATTTTACAAGATGTTCATTTTGAGTTGGAACCTCATACCAAGTTTTCATGTTAGTGGATAAAATGTAGCACATTATATTAAAGGTTTGTCATAAATAAAACATTTAAAATCAAAAAGCACCTTGCAGACATGTCCATGTCCACATAGATAGTGCTCCCAGATGATTGTTACGTCGTCAGAGCAAAAAAAAAAAAAAAAAAAAAAAAAAAAAATAATGCACAATAGTACATCCGTTTATGATAGCTGGATATTTCTAATCATTGAAGACCCACCTTAGGTGGCATATACGGTACAACTAGAAAGGAGTATTGCCAAAATTGGTAACTTCTCCCACCAAAATAAAGACTGTACATTTTCTTGATTCCTTAGTGAGACATACCTGCCAGTATGAACTCTCCAGTCAATGGATGTAAGATATTTAACTCCATGGAACTTGTGCAATTGTTCATCTAGGTTTTGAGGTGGATTCTTCCAGTAATGATCCTATTAATGGCCCTCACATCTAAAACTAGGTGAATGCTTCCATCTGGCTTTGTCACAACTAATAGTGGACTACAATAAGGTGACATAAAAGCCTCAGTTATTCTCCAGTCAAGCAGCAATTTTATGACTGCTGCCCTCTTGGTCCATGGGATATAATTGTGTTATAACAATAGATCTCACGGGGAAGAAATTCCATTTGATGCTGGTGTATGTTGATAGTACCAGACTCACCTCCAAATACATGCACATACTTTAATAAAAATATTCTTTTCATTATGCTTGTTGCAATGAGTCAATACTAGTAGATGCTATGATTTTACTTGATTTTTCAATATTTTCAAAATGTTTCAGTGTGGGGGTGTGCTGTAGGTACATGTCGTCCTCAGTTAACTTTACCCTTAAGCTTTGGCCTTCTTACCAAGCTCCATCACAAATCTTATTGAACAAAATAGAAAATATAACACTCACCTTAGCACTCATGTCTCTTACAAGTGTAATCAATATTTCCCCACTATTGCATATAAATTAGTGGCTCGGACAATCTCTATTCTGAAAACAGCATTTAAAATGTTTGTAGTTACTTCCTCCCTGATGTTCAAGTTGTCTTTTTTGAGTCATCAGTCTGCAGACTGGTTTGATGCAACATGCCATGAATTCCTCTCCTGTGCCAACCTCTTCATCTCAGAGTAGCACTTGCAACCTGCATCCTCAATTATTTACTGGGTGTATTCTACTCTCTGCCTTCGTCTACAGTTTTTGCCCTATGCAGCTCCCTCTAGTACCATAGAAGTCATTCGCTGATGTCTTAACAGATGTCCTATCATCCTGTCCCTTCTCCTTGTTAGTGTTTTCCACATATTCCTTTTCTCTCCAATTCTGTGCAGAACCCCCTGCCCCCCATTCCTCACCTTATCAGTCGACTTAATTTTCAACATTTGTCTGTAGCACCACATCACAAATGCTTTGAATCTCTTCTGTTCCAGTTTTCCCACAGTCCATGTTTCACTACCATACAATGCTTCATTCCAAACTTACATTCTCAGAAATTTCTTCCTCAAATTATGGCCTATGTTTGATATAGTGGACATCTCTTGGCCAGGAACACCCTTTTTTGTCAGTGCTGGTCTGCTTTTGATATCCTTTGCTCCATCTGTCACTGGTTATTTTGCTGTCTAGGTAGCAGAACTCCTTAACTTCATCTACTTCATAACCATCAACCTTGATGTTAAGTTTCTCACTGTTCTCAATTCTGTTACTTTTCATTACTTTTGTCTTTCTTTGCGTTACTCTCATGTAATTCTCCTTCACTTTCACTCAGGAAAGCAATGTCATCAGCATATTGTACCACTGACATACTTTCACACTGAATTTTAATTCCACTCCTGAGCCTTTCTTTCATTTCCATCATTGCTTCTTCCATGTGCATATTGAACAGTAGAGGCAAAGGACTATAGTCCTGTCTTATACCCTTTTCAATCCAAGCACTTTGTTCTTGGTCATCCACGATTATTATTCTCTCTTGGCTCTTGTACATATTGTATATTATTAGTCTTCTCATATAGCTTATCCCTATTTTCTTAGAATTTCAAACATCTTCCATCATTTTACATCATTGAATGCTTTTCTCAGGTCAACAAACTCTATGAACATGTCTTAATTTTTCTTTAGTCTTGCATCCTTTATCAACCACAATGCCAGAATTGCCTTCCTGGTGCTTTTACCTGCAAACTGATTGTTATCTAACATATACTCAATTTTCTTTTCCATTCTTCTGTATATTTTTCTCGTGAGCAACTTCCGATGCATGAGCTGTTAAGCTGATTGTGCGATAATTCTCATTCTTGTCAGCTCTTCCAGTCTTTACAATTGTGTGGATGATATTCTTCCGAAAGTCAGATAGCATGCTGCCAGACTCATACACTCTACACAGCAATGTGATCAATCATTTTGTTGCCAATTCCTCCAATGAACTTAGAAATTCTGATGGAATGTTACCTATCCCTTATGCCTTATTTGGTCTTAAGTCCTCCAAAACTCTCTTAAATTCTGGTTTTAATACAGAATTCCCTCTCTCTTCCAAATTGACTCCTGTTTGTTCTTCTCTTGCATCAGACATATCTTCCCCCTCGCAGTGGTCTTCAATGTGCTCCTTCCCCCTATCTGCTCCCTCCGCTGCATTTAACAATGGAATTTCCATTGCACTCTTAATGTTATCATTCTCGCTTTTAATTTCAGTGAAGGCTGTTTTGACTTCCCTACATACTGAGTCAGTTTCATTTTGTCTTAGCTTCCCCGCACTTCCTATTTATTTCATTGCTCAGCAACTTGTATTTCCGTATTCCTGAATTTCCCTGAACATTTCTGTACTTCCTTCTTTCATTGATCAATGGAAGTATTTCTCCTGCTACCCATGGTTTCTTCACAGTTACCTTCTTTGTACCTATGATTTTCTTTCCATGTCATCATTGTAACTGAATAGATTTACAGTATGATATTCATTGCTCAATCCACCCCAAGAGTTACCATTTGTGCTCACTCTTAATCTATTATTTTTAATGTTGCGTGATGTGACATCTTCACCAGTCCAGCTTAAGAGTACAGTTTAGTGCTAAAATTCTATGTAAAAATGTCTAGTTCATTCTCCTGTTTGTGTAGGTACCATAATCATGGTATTGTCTTAGACCCTCATGACAGTAATTGATAGGGTTTCTGTCACACACCACTCTTTTAACACTAGGTGAACCGCATTCTGCATGCTGAGTATAGCACAGCAGTAGTGTCACTGGTTGTGTAACAGGATTGATGTTGTGGTACTTTGATATGTCATGACAACAAAACCTTAAGTGCACCAGAGAGAAGTGAGCCACACCACTATTGTTACTGGTACTCTTATTCTTATTATTATTATTAGCAATGATGACCTGCAACTGTTCATATTCAGACAAGCATGCACTTAATAGAACTGACTGCAATGAAAGTGCTGCCCCCATGCCATAGGTCACATGTTTGGGTGACAGGCCTGCACAATTTCTTTTGTTGGTTGATTGGTTTGGGAGAGGGGGTCAAACAACGAAGTCATCAGTCCCATTGGATTAGGGAAGAATGAGGAAGGAAGTCAGCTGTGCCCTTTCAAAGGAACCATCCTGGTATTTTCCTGAAGCGAGGT
The DNA here is from genome assembly GCF_021461395.2 of Schistocerca americana. Taxonomy (NCBI): domain Eukaryota; kingdom Metazoa; phylum Arthropoda; class Insecta; order Orthoptera; family Acrididae; genus Schistocerca; species Schistocerca americana. Next base: position 407,712,203 of record NC_060126.1, on the reverse strand, counting down.
AGGGAAATCATGGGAAACCTAAATCAGGATGACTGGATGTGAGTTTGAATCATTGTCCTCCTGTATGAGAGTCCAGTGTGTTAACCACTATGCCATCTTGCTCAGTTTTGCATTGTTAATAGAGATCCTACTGTGTGATGTGGGATAAATATTTTTACTACATGTGGTAACGACGGATGGGAGTGCATTTAGTATTGTTTGTTTCTCATTGGATTCTTCCTGTGTTGCATTACTGATTTGCATTGTAATGTTATTATTGTCTTGTGATTCCAGTAAATGCTCACTTAATGTGCTCTCAGAAGGATTCACTTCAGGGTTCTAAACTTTTTCCGAAGCAGTATTACTGTTAATTAATATTTCTGTATTAGATGACACAGTTTCTGGTGTAATCAACACTCTATTTATGCCAGATGTAGTTTTATTACATGCAGATGGATCACTAAATCCTCAAGGGCAGCCATTGGTAACATTTTTATAGACAGATCAAAGGAACAAAATCATATCATAAAACCTGTAACAAATGGACTATCAGATCATGACATGCAGCTCCTTGTTTAAGATGTAAATTCTAATCAGATTATCAAGACTGCTAAATCTGAGTACAGGAGAGTAGTCAGTCAACCAAAAATTGAGTATTTTAGAAAACTGCTCAAAGATATGAACTGGAAAGATGTTTATAGTGCTCATGACATGAATGAAAAATATAACACATTCATAAACAATGTCAGTACCATGTTTGAAAACTGTTTTCCTCTAAAAGTTACTCAAATTAAACAGAAGTATATAATAAAACCATGGATTACACAACGAATAAAGATTTCCTGTAAGACAAAAAGGAAAATGTATCTGTCGACCAAGAATAGCTCCAAGGCTGATGATTTAGCTAAATAAAAGGAATACTGTAAAATACTAAAAAAAGTAATTCAGACATCTAAACAAATGCACTACGAGAAGAAGATAGCAATGTCAGGGAACAAAATAAAAACAATATGGGATATAGTGAAAGAGGAGACTTGCAGAACCGGAAAGGAACAAGAGCAAATAGCATTAAGGGTAGATGACACATTAGTAACCGATGGGCATAGTGTGGCAAATCTATTTAACAAGTACTTTATATCCGTTACTGATAGAATGGGATTGTCAGGATCAGTAAATAATGCCCTTGAATATCTGAAACTAGCCTTTACAAATAGCTTCAGGTACATGAATATGTCACTCACTTCACCAAAAGAAATAACTTTCATAATAAAATCTTTAAGAACAAAGCATTCTAGTGGTTACGATGAAATATTAACAAAGTTAATTAAGGCATGTTCTTGTGAGTTTAGTACAATTCTAAGTTACTTGTGTAACCAGTCAATTATAACTGGGACATTTCCTGACTGGCTAAAATATGCAGATATTAAGCCTCTATTCAAGAAAGGGGATAAAGAGATACCATCAAACTACAGACCGATTTCACTTTTACCATCATTCTCAAAATTTTTAGAAAAAGTAATGTACAGGCAGCTTCTCAACCATCTGACCACAAATAACATGTTATCAAGAACACAGTTTGGATTTCTGAAGGGTTCTGATACTGAGAAGGCTATTTACACCTACAGTGAAAATGTACTTAATTCATTAAATAACAAAGTACAAACAGCAGGTATTTTCTGTGATTTGTCAAAGGCATTTGATTGTGTGAACCACAACATCCTTCTAAATTAATTAGAATTCTATGGTGTCACGGGCAGTGCTGCAAAATGGGTCAAGTCATACCTCACTAACAGGAAACAAAGGGTGTCAGTACAAGGGACTAGTGAATTAAGTCATCAGTCATCATCAGAATGGGAAGAAATTACATGTGGTGTCCCACAAGGATTCATCTTAGGGCCATTGCTTTTTCTAGTGTACATTACTGATCTTTCATCAGTTACACTGCCAGAAGCAGAGTTTGTTTTGTTTGCAGATGACACAAGTATTGCAATAAATAGTATGTCGAGTGTAGTTCTAGAAATATCTGCTAATGATATTTTCATGGATATTAATAAATGGTTTAAAGCCAACTCACTGACATTAAACTTCGAGTAAGAAGTTTCCACCCAGCATATGCATAAAGTGTGAAGAAGAGCAGATAGAAGAGGTTGACAGTCTTAAATTCCTAGGATTACAACTTGATAATAAATTCAGTTGGGAGGTGCACACCACAGAACTGCAGAAATGCCTTAACAAATCTGTATTTGCAATTCGAGTGTTAGCTGACATAGGTGACATAAAAATGAAAAAGCTTGCATACTTTGCCTACTTTCATTCCATAATGTCATATGGTATAATATTTTGGGGTAACTCTTCAAGTCAAACAAAAGTTTTCAGAGTCCAAAAGCGTGTAATACGTATTATTTGTGGAGTAAATTCACAGACGTCATGTAGAAACCTCTTCAAAGAACTGGGTATACTAACTACTGCCTCTCAGTATATTTACTCCTAAATGAAATTTGTCCTAAATAATATATCTCTTTTTCCAACAAACAGCTCAGTTCATACATACGATACCAGGAACAAAAATGATCTGCACGAGGACTAAAAAGCACTTACTTTAGTTCAAAAAGGGGTCCACTACTCAGGAACACTCATCTTCAATAATTTGCCACCAAACATAAAAAATTTAGTTACAAATAAAGATCAGTTTAAAAGGAGCCTGAAAGACTCACTAGTGGCCAACTCCTTCTACTCCATTGACGAATTTTTTAATAGAAACAAATGATGTATTGTATATATTCATACTATTAGTATTGTTATTTCTGCTTTAAAAAAATATTGACATGTTCCACATCTGCGAGGTTCTCCTCAGCACGGATCTATGGAACGAAAAACTAACCTAATCTAATCTAATCTAATCTCTAAGATGATATTTTCTTGTTCTGAATTGACATTTCACCATATTTAGTGGACACTTCAATACACTAGGTTGCTGGCCTTTTTGTTTGAGAAGTAGTACCATTATACTTGGTTGACATTCATCACTTTAAGTGGACATTTCATCGAATTTAGTTGACATCTCTTTATGGAATTGATCATTTTTAGTTGAAATTTGCTTCATCACCTCCATTAAATTGTGAAGCTATCTGGTATTTGAATCTTTTACTTGGCTGGTAGTAGGATCAACCATGGGATTAATTACTTCACTTTCAGCACGCAATTTAGTTTCATGATACAAAGTCCCTACACCATCTATAGTAGAGGTTGTCAACCTATGGCCCATGGGCCGCATGTGGCCCAGATCATGTTTTCGTGCAGCCCGCGAACCTCCTCGACTTTGCACAGGTAACATTAGTTATCTAATTGTCTAGCTTAGCAGTGATTTGTATACGTAAACTACGTAGAATTGTGATTAAAGTTGGGGAAGTGATTAGGTAACTGAAAACCACCCACCACTTTCATTTAACGTGCCACTTGCTGGTGATCCGCAGCGCTAAAGACGTGAGCCATGCATCAAACGTGCCACACGCCCACAACTGGTCATTTGTCGGCAGCGCGCTCGTCCCGCAGCTGCCTCATTGTTAGCTTTGTTGTGTCAGTTGTGAACTAAATTTTCGGTACCCCTGAGCATTTGTCGCGTATTGAGTATATTTGTGCTCATCACTAAAAGACCTAAGTCGAAACAAGGCCCCAGGAGTAGAAAACATTCCATTAGAACCAATGATAGCCTTGGGAGAGTCAGGCCTAACAAAACTCTACCATCTAGTGAGCAAGATGTATGAGACAGGTGAAATACCCTCAGACTTCAAGAAAAATATAATAATTCCAATCCCAAAGAAAGCAAGTGTTGACAGATGTGAAAACTGCCGAACTATCAGTTTAATAAGCCATGACTGCAAAATACTAACACGAATTCTTTACAGACGAATGGAAAAACTGGTAGAAGCCGACCTCGGGGAAGATCAGTTTGGATTCCATAGAAATACTGGAACACGTGTGGCAATAGTGTCCCTACGACTTATCTTAGAAAATAGATTAAGGAAAGACAAACCTACGTTTCTAGCATTTGTAGACTTAGAGAAAGCTTTTGACAATGTTGACTGGAATACTCTCTTTCAAATTCTGAGGGTGCAGAGTTAAAATACAGGGAGCGAAAGGCTATTTACAATTTGTACAGAAACCAGACGGCAGTTATAAGAGTCAAGGGACAAGAAAGGGAAGCAGTGGTTGGGAAGGGAGTGAGACAGGGTTGTAGCCTATCCCCAATGTTATTCAATCTGTATATTGAGCAAGCAGTAAAGGAAACAAAAGAGAAATTCGGAGTAGGAATTAAAACCCATGGAGAAGAAATAAAAACTTTGAGGTTCGCCGACGACACTGTAATTCTGTCAGAGACAGTAAAGGACCTGGAAGAGCAGTTGAACGGAATGGACAGTGACTTGAAAGGAGGATATAAGATGAACATCAACAAAAGCAAAGCAAGGATAATGGAATGTAGATGAATTAAATCGGGTGATGCTACCGGAATTAGATTAGGAAATGAGACACTTAAAGTAGTAAAGGAGTTTTGCTATTTGGGGAGCAAAATAACTGATGATGGTCGAAGTAGAGAGGATATAAAATGTAGACTGGCAATGGCAATGAAAGCGTTTCTGAAGAAGAGAAATTTGTTAACATTGAGTATAGATTTAAGGGTCAGGAAGTCATTTCTGAAAGTATTTGTATGGAGTGTAGCCATGTATGGAAGTGAAACATGGACAATAAATAGTCTAGACAAGAAGAGAATAGAAGCTTTTGAAATGTGGTGCTACAGAAGAAAGCTGAAGATTAGATGGGTAGATCACATAACTAATGAGGAGGTATTGAATAGAATTGGAGAGAAGAGAAATTTGTGGCACAACTTGACTAGGAGAAGGGATCGGCTGGTAGGGCATATTCTGAGGCATCAAGGAATCACAAATTTAGTAATGGATGGCAGCGTGGAGGGTAAAAATCGTAGAGGGAGACCAAGAGATGAATACACTAAACAGATTCAGAAGGATGTAGGTTGCAGTAGGTACTGGGAGATGAAGAAGCTTGCACAGGATAGAGTAGCATGGAGAGCTGCATCAAACCAGATTCTGGACTGAAGACCACAATAACATTTGGTGATATAATTATTAGTGGAATAAATAATGTCTGATGTACCCTCAAGAACAGTGATTAAGAGGAAAATATGTGAAGAGAAAAGAAGTTTCCAAGAAATATGGGAAGAAGAGTTTTGCTTTATAAGTGGACACAAAGAAGGTACTGCTACTTGCTTAATATGTTGGGATACGATTGTGGGACTGAAGAGATTCAATTTATTTCACACTACACAAGTAAGCACAATTAATTTACAGTAGCTTTTTCTTTCAATTCAAATGAAAGAAAGGAAAAAATTGCTCATCTAAAACCTACCGTTCGTCGTCAACAAAATGTTATGTTAGCAGCAGTTGGGCAAAGTGAGGCTGTCACAAGAGCATCATACCAAGTATGTAATATTCTGGCAAAAAATATGAAAGGTTTCACTGATGCTGAATTAGTGAAGCAATGTATGATGACTGAAACAAATATCAGCTGAGATAAATAAGCTAGAGGGGCTGGCCAGTACTTACCTCAGCTCAGTACACAAAACAGAACAGAAAATTTATGTATCCTAGCTTTTGGAACTTTGTTCCTCCACCAGGGAGGAGAGAGGGGGGAAAAAGGGGAAGAAGGGAAAGTGGATTCAGTTACTCTCAACCCTGGTTATGAAGCAACAGGGGAAAGGTAAACAGGGAGGGTAGCAATGATGGAAGCATGGGTGTCAGGGGGAAGCCAAAGATATTCTAGTGTAAGTACTGTGCCAGCTTCAAACCAAAGAGGATGCATACAGATGTAAAGAGGTATGTAGTATAAAGATAAACACAACTATGTAGGATGAAAAGATACATGAATGGCTAAAGAGGAAAGGGAAAGAGGAGAAGACTGAAGAGTAAATGGGAGTGAGGTTGTTTAACGTAGGTTCAGTCCAGGGGGATGGTGGGATGAAAGGATGTGTTGGAGAGCAAGTTCCCATCTCCGCAGTTTGGAGGGACTGGTGTTGGGTGGAAGAAACCAAATGGCACATATGGTGTAGCAGCTTCCTAGGTCCCTAGAATTATGCTGGAGGGCATGCTCCTCTACTGGATATTGGACATCTCCTTCACGGACAGTTCGTCTGTGCCCGTTCATGTGCTCAGCGAGTTTAGTTGTCGTCATACCAATGTAAAAGGCTGTACAGTGCAGGCATGTCAGCTGATAAATGGCATGTGTTGTTTCACATGTGGCCCTGCCTTGAATTGTGTACGTTTTACCAGTAGCGGGACTGGAGTAGGTTGTTATGGGGGGATGAATGGGGCAGGTTTTGCAGTGGGGTCTGTTACAGTGGTAGGAATCACTGGGTAGAGAAAGTGGTCTGGGAATATTGTAGGGTTTGACAAGGATGTTACGGAGGTTAGGGGGGGCGACGAAAGGCAACTGTGGGTGGTGTGGGGAGAATATTGTCAAGGGATGATCTCATTTCAGGGCTTGACTGTAGAAAGTCATATCCCTGGCAGAGTAATTTCTTGATGTATTCGAGGCCAGGATAATATTGGGTGACAAGGAGTATGCTTCTGTGTGGTCTGGAGGTAGGAACATTGTTGTTGGATGGGGAGGAATGTATTACTCGGGAGATCTGTTTGTGGACAAGGTCTGCAGGATAGTTGTGGGAGAGGAAAGCACTGGTCCAGTTATTGGTGTGATTGTTGAGGGATTCGTCACTGGAGAAGATACGTTTGCCACGAATACCTAGGCTGTAGGGAAGGGAGCGTTTGATGTGGAATAGATGGCAGCTATCAAAGTGAAGGTGCTGTTGTTTGTTTGTGGGTTTGATGTGGACAGAGGTCTGGATGTGAGCTTCAACAAGATGAAGGTCAACATCCAGGAAGGTGGTTTGGGTTTTGGAGAAAGACCAGGTGAAATTCAGATTCAAAAAGGAGTTTGAGTTTATGGAGGATGTTAAGGAGTGTTTCTTCACCATGAGTCCAGACCACAAAGATGTCATCTATAAACCTATACCAGGCCGGGGGAAGCAGCTGTTGGGTCTTCAGGAAAGCCTCTTCCACGCGGCCCATGAAGAGGCTGGCATAGGATGGAGCCATCCTGGTTCCCATGGCCATTCCCCTGATTTGTTTGTAGGTCTGGCCTTCAGAAGTGAAGTAATTATGGGTGAGGATGAAGTTGGTTAGTGTGATAAGGAACGGAGGTTTTTGGAAGATCTTCGGGTGGGCATTGGGAGAGGTAATGTTCAAGGGCAGAGATACCTGGAACTGTTGGCCAATTTGAAATCTGCAATTATTTCATTCTTACAACAAAGTGGCAAAAATTATCCTGAACTTGATGATGATGAATGGTGGATACTTACAGCTTTTTTGACCAATATTACACAAAAATTCAACACACATAACTTGGAATTACAAGGACCAAACAAGATAATTGGGCAAATGACTAACAAAATATTTGCATTTGAAGCCAAACTGCAAATATATATAAATGAACTCTAAGTAAAAGATCTGTCTAATTTTCCAACTGTTGCTATGCTCCAATCAGACTTAACTATCAACAAAACAATTTACCAAAACATGAAAAAATACTTGGAAGCCTATTTGGAAGAAATAACAAACAGATTTGCAGATGTTAGAAATATTCGAAGCTGTTTCATTCTCGTAGAGAACCCTTGGCGTGTTGGAGATGATGATCTCAAATTATTCTGCCAATTTGGATTTCCTAAAACTAATTTGCTAAATGAAATAATCGAACTTCAGCATGATACACAGCTTAAAGCTCTGTTTATAGAACATCATGAAACACAACAGTACTCTGAATTTTGAAAATGTATGCCTAACAATTATAAAAATTTTATGAGACTGTGCACAGTTTATTTTAACACTATTTCCTTCAACTTACCTGAATGAAGCTTCATTTTCAAAAATGAAGTACTGGAAAAATAAATATTGTAATCAGTTGTCTAGTCATTTAGAAGACACAATGAGAATTGCATGCAGCCCAAAGGACGCAGAGATAGATGATGTAGCCAAAAAAGTTCAACATCACAAGTCACATTAATGAAAAATTAAATATTTGTATTTACATTTGTTTTGCAATTATAATGAATAAAAACCAGATTCAATAAGAGACCTGTGGCTTTCTTATAAAGCCTGTTGCATGTGCAGTGCATCTGTCCTTTTCTTATTTTTTAAATTTCTTATTTATTTCTACATTTTTTGAAAGTTTGAGATTAATGCAATTAGAATAAAGTTTTTGTAGCCATTTGAATTATGTAATATAATATTTTAATAACACATCTATCTCATCTTGCACGAAAGTACTTTAAAATAAATTACATGAACAAGATACAATGATCCCAGATTTGTTTTTGGTAGTGGCTCAGAATTACTAATGATTCCCTTCCTTCCCTTCACCCTTCATATGCTCCTGCCTAGCTACATGAATATTGTAAGATTATGCAAGTCATGTGAATTTTATTTTCACAGAGATAATTAAACTGGAATGAATTAGTCAGATGCACTGTATGCTTTTTTCCAGTTTATTTAAATTTGATCAGCAGCATTTTATGCAGTTTTCAACACTCATAAACATGGTGACAGTCATTCTGTGAATAGTGCATGTCATCATTGACTCATGCTACCACAACGATTATTCCAGTAAGTCTCAACGCTCGACTCCTGTGAAGCCTGACTAAAAATGTAATTGTTGACAATGTGACAACTACTCGTATGTCTCCTACGAATATGTCCCTCATAATCTAATATTTGTCAAACTGGCAGATGGGTATTTAAAAATCTTTTACCCTGTGTTGCAGAATTTCAGTGTGATAAACATGGCTTATTGTTGTCAGCAACTGCACAGCAATATTATTTGGTGAAGGAGTCACATACATCCAACAGTTGCAAGTGCTTCGTTTCCGAAAGTATTATTTCATTTTTAACAGGTGCTAATGTTTACAGTTTCTGAAGAACAATAAATGATATATATCCAAATCCAGTAAAGAATAAATGGTTTGCAGATGCTGGCTGTACCTGTCTGCTTCGTCAAATGAAAAATATACTGGAAGAATTGTAAGTAGGAGCGCGTAAAGTTGTTCTATCACCTTTACATGTGCCACTTAGTACAGGGCAGATAGATTTGTCATTGTGGTGGGAGGGGACGTAATAATGGAAATGTTTTCTTGTTTGTTTCTCAGTGCTCACAACAAATGGGTGCATGTGCCTCGTACCAATTACAAGTGTAATTCCAAAAGTAAGGTCTCCTATTTTTTTGTAAGTACATAGACCTGTTCATTTTTACAATGGTTTACATCATTTTACAGCTTGAACATTTAGTCATTTTTTGCCATAATCACCATTTCTGTCGATGCATTTTTGCAGATGCTGTGGCAGTTTTTGTTTGCCTACGTCATACCAGCTCGCCGCCATGCTGTCCAGAAAGTTATGAACCCCTTCTTTCATCTCGTCATCGGAGCTATATCGCTTTCCGAACAAATGTTCTTTTAACCTAGGGAACAGGTGTTAAACGCTGGGTGCCAAGTTAGGACTATAGGGTGGGTGGGTGATTATGTTCCACTGAAACTGTTGCAGGAGAGCTACAGTTTGCCGAGAGATGTGTGGGCGAGTGTTGTCATGGAGAATGTGTACGCTCTTGCTCAACATTCCTCTTCTCCAGTTCTGAATTGCCTGTTTGAGTTCTAGAGTCTCACAGTACCTGTTAGCGTTAACTGTGGTCCCAGAGGGCATAAAGTCGACCAACAATACACCTTTCCAATATCAAAAAACGGTTGTCATGACTTTACCGGCAGACTGTATTTGTTTGAATTTCCACGGCTTTGGCGAAGATGTTCGGCTGCAAGGTGGTGAGGAAATGTGCGGGAGGCATCAACTCATTGCCGCATGTGGTCCTCACTCAGCATGCGTGGCACCCAACCTTGCGCACACCTTCCGGTAGTTCAATGTTTCCATTAAAATTCTGAGCGGTGCTTCAGGAAACCTCAGGAACCAACGTGCAGAGATCATCCAGAGTGATCCGCCGACCTTCACACATGCTTTGCTCTACCTTCAACACTGTCTCCTCAGAAATTGATGGTCTCCTACTACTATTTTTGTCGTGAATTTCGGTCCGACCAGCTGCAAAGTCTCTACACCACTTACGAACATTTTTGACATCCATGAGCGACTCACAATACACTTCTGTCAATTGGTGATGGATTTGAGTCAGCACTGTGCCCTTTGCATTCAAAAACCAAATAACTGCATGCAATTCACATTTGGCGGTAACATCCAATGGGAGCTCCATTCTCAATGGCTGCCAAGCCAAGACTGAGTGCCTCAGGGCCGCGTGTGCATGTTTACACACAGTACATGAAGCACTCTCCATAACAGTGTGATCAACTGGCACACAAACAGAGTTGTGTACTTATAAAAAAAATAGGAGTGACCTTACTTTTGGGATTACCCTCGTATCAAGCTTATATGAAAGTGCATTAAATTCATGAATACGCATTATAGAATCAGTCATCTACGGTACATACTTGTTAAAAGAAATAGTCATTAGCTCTTAAAAGTGTGTGTGTGTGTGTGTGTGTGTGTGTGTGTGTGTGTGTGTGTGTGTGTGTCCTCCACTTCTCCTCCTAAACCTTCGGATCGATTTCAACCACACTGATACACACATTATTTTCAATCTGTTAAGAAATATTGTGGGGTAAGCAAAGGCAATGTCTTATTGGGGGTGGGGGATGGTAATGTGGAGGGAGAAGGGGGAGGAGGACATGGACACACACAGGGGGAGTGCGAAATGGACAGATAAAGGGGTGAAGAGATGGTGAATGAGGGGAAAGTTGAGATCAACGACAGAGAGTGAAGGAAGGAAGATACAGAATAACATAAGATTGGAATAAATTCATATCTACCCAATGCCAGGTACCTCATCGAGTATGAAATAAAATTACGGCTGTTGTAGTTCAGTCAAGTGAGTTGAAGAAAAATGACTTTCAAAACATGTAGAAAACTGCTGTGACCGTGTCTCATGTTACATAATACATTTAAGTATAAGTCCATTTGCTGTTATTAACCATCTGTTCACAAAGACAAGGCAACAACATTTTGTTGGGCAATTACATTGTTACAATTTACGAGTCATTGAGGGCAGCAAAAATCTGAAACAGAGAACATTCTACATGTAGTGGTCCGAATGGTATCGACTTTAATAAGTGCTAGAAAGTCTGTGGTAAACCTCTCGCTTCTTTACTATAGCTAGTCTATTGGAGGTTCATAACATACCATTTATGTGGTTTGCCAGTTAATTAAAAGATCTGGAAATTTGCACCCTGAGGTGCCACATCTTATTGTTAGTTTTGACCCATGAGCAAAAAAGTTTGATGACCACTGATCTATAGCCACATCAGTGAACTCAGCATCAATGGCATCAAATTCTATTTTATGTAACGTTTCTGGTTCCATTTTGGACAGTACCCTGATTTTTGCCGTAACACGTAAAATGACTGAAATCACTTAATCCAAAATAGTATCAGCGCACAAATGATTAATATTGCTGAACAAAAATGTGTTAGAATACAATGTTAAAATTCTCCACCAGGACTGGATGGTTGAAGACAATGACTAACGAAGGTTGAGGCCAGGGGGTTATGGGAATGTAGGATATATTGCAGGGTGCAGGGAAAGTTCCCATCTGCGCAATTCACAAAAGCTGGTGTTGGTGGGAACATACTCAGAATCTTGGTGGAGAATGTAAATTTCAACTATCTCTCATCGTGCTCTGAAATGAGACATTTCCTGCCCACTATCCTTACCACCCCTCCCACACTAGTATTCTGCCGACTGCCAAACCTACACAATATTCTCATCCATTCCCACAAAACCCCTGCTCCCAACACTTTGCCTCATGGCTCATATCCCTGTAATAAACCTAGCTGCAAGACCTGTCTCATACATCATCCCACCACCACCTACTCCAGTTCGGTCACAAACATCTCCTACCCCATCAAAGGCAGGGCTACCTGTGAAACAGTCATGTGATCTACAATATCAGCTGCAACCACTGTCTTGCATTCTAAGTGGGCATGACAACCAACAAGCTGTCTGTCCACATGAATGGCAACTGGTAAACTGTGGCCAAGAACCAAGTGCACCACCCTGTTGCTGAACTCACAGCCCAACATGACATCCTTCATTTCAATGACTGCTTCACAGCCTGTGCCATATGGATCCTTCCCACCAAACCCAGGTTTTCTGAATTGTGCAGGAGGGAACTTTCCCTGCAATATATCCTACATGCCTGTAACCCTCCTGGCCTCAATCTTCATTAGTCATAATCCACATCCATCCCGCCCCTTCCCTGTTCCCATTCTAGCACTACACAGCTCTCATTCAACCATCGCACCCAGTCCTTTTTACTTCTCTTCTTTTCCACTACCCCTCCTCGCCCCCAACCTCTCCCATGCCCTCTGCGCAACCTCCTGATGCCTCAGAACATGTCCGACCAACCGGTCCCTTCTTCTTGTCAAATTATGACACAAACTCTAGTGGTACTCAACTTGGAAATCTGTCCTTAACATGTTCTCAAAGCGTGCTACATACTGAAGTACAGTAGAGCGTCGATTATCCGAAGTAATTGGGGGACATGGGTGTTCGGAAAACTGGTTTGTTCTGATAATCGAACTGTACATGTTTATTTGCCAAAAAGAAGTACTGTACAGTAAATTTATTAATAAAAACAGGCATCTCTTTTAGTATTACAAAGTAACATACAAAGGCAACTTCAGTAGGAATATACAGTAATAATCTCGTACTTGTCACTCATAGAAAGGACAACACGTTTACGTTTAAGCAATTTGTATCGTCAAGTTCACTTCTTCACGCAGCAGCACACAAGTGGTTGTAACAGAGAACAGAAGGTGACTGTTTGCACTGTGAGAAGCTCTTCTTGGGTCCGCACAATCCTTCAAACTGCGCGGAGCGGCACACCAACTCTAAGCTGGCGCAGCTGTTGCTGTGAACAGCTTTGATACTGGCGCTACTTCTACTGCCAGTGCCAAGCCGACTGAAGTGTGTCGATTGTTGAAACACAGCGACTGGCGGCTCGGTCGGTCAGCAGCGCCTTGTGAAGGCCCCATTAGAAGCAATGTTCCGCCAGCGGTGACCCAGTGCGGTGACTACTGTGGGAAACTTGGTTAGGGAGTGAGGGAGATGATGGACGGTAGGGTGGGAGAGTAACAGGTACAAGCGAGTACACAGTTCGGTTAAGCGATCGTTCGGTTGACCGACATTCGGATAATCAATGCTCTACTGTATATTATGCAGAACATTCATGTTGTATAGAATGCTCAAATCAGGCTGAATTCAATGGATTGCACAGGATAGAGTAGCATGGAGAGCTGCATCAAACCAGTCTCAGGACTGAAGACCACAACAACAACATTTAGCACATTTTGAGAACGTGTTAAGCACAGATTTCCAAGTTGAGTACCACTATGGAAGCTTATAGGGAAATCGTATTATCACTCCCGCCCTCTGTCTAACCTCCTTGCTCACTCTCTCTCTCTCTTTCTTTCCACGTCGTCCCTGCATGCTTCTCAAAAGCAATGCACTGTCTGGCACCCCCACCCTACCTAATAACCCTCACCCTCCCTTTTCCAAGATGAAATTTTCGCTCTGCAGTGGAGTGTGCGCTGATGTGAAGCTTCCTGGCTGATTAAAACTGTGTGCCAGACCGAGACTCAAACTCGGGACCTTTGCATTTCACGGGCAAGCACTCTGTCAGCTGAGCTAACCAAGCACGACACACAACCTGTCCCCACAGCTTTAATTCTGCCACTACCTAAGTTTGGAAGATAGGAAGACGAAGTACTAGCGGAATCAAGACTGTGGGGATGGGTCGTGAACCGTGCTTGGGTAGCTCAGTTAGTAGAGCATTTGCCTGCGAAAGTTCCAGAGTTTGAGTTCCGGTCCGGCACACAGTCTTAATCTATCAGGAAGTTTCAACTTTCCTTTTCATAATATTGTTACTTCACATATTAATAATAAAGGATATTGGTACCTTATCTTAGAAATGAGACATATTTCAACTTATTATTATTATTATTACTATACCAAAATTACAGAGCAAGGAAAATTGTGTTCTTGCCTGATGCAAGACATAAGAAAAGGATAGGACTATCAGTTGCTTTATGCTTCAATTATTTACTAAAGATTGAAAATGAAAGTGCTTAATGATGATATACATTACTTGTACTAGAGAGTACAATTTGATCTCTGAGTTTGAGAGAGAATGGTTAGTTTGTTACAGTACCACAGCAGCAAATTTTGCTACAGTGTGGGGCTCTCAACTAAATTAGTGATGCTGCTGTGGTGTCACTGTGTCAAAGTTTGCCCTGTACAAAACAATGTCAGTGTGGGGTAACCACTAAAACAGTGCAATCAAGTAAACAGCTTACATGCTGTTACAAACTTCGCACAACTTTATAACTGTTAATTCTTTATTCAGCCCTGAGATTGATATGGTACAGTTCTCCATTCCACTCCCTTGCTGCAATCCATTGAATTCAGCCTGATTTGAGCATTCTATACAACATGAATGTTCTGCATAATATACTTCAGTATGTAGCACAGTTTGAGAACATGTTAAGGACAGATTTCCAAGTTGAGTACCACTAGAGCTTGTGTCACAATTTGACTAGAAGAAGGGACTGGTTGGTAGGACATGTTCTGAGGCAGCAAGGGATCACAAATTTAGCATTGGAGGGCAGCGTGGAGGGTAAAAATCATAGAGGGAGACCAAGAGATGAATACATTAAGCAGATTCAGAAGGATGTAGGTTGCAGTAAGTACTGCGAGATGAAGAAGCCTGCACAGGATAGAGTAGCATGGAGAGCTGCATCAAACCAGTCTCAGGACTGAAGACCACAACAACAACAACAACAACAACATGTAGCACATTTTGAGAACATGTTAAGCACAAATTTCCAAGTTGAGTACCACTATGGAAGCTTATAGCGAAATCGTATTATCACCCCGTTCATAGAACACACGAAGGGTTGAAGCACACATCCGTTCAGCATACTTGAAATCACTTCTACATTTGTCAGTTACTTTCCACACAAAATAATATAATGGATCCTCCTGACAAAGAAATTTCAATCCAGTCACAAATTTTGTAAACTGGTGTGATACCGAGTTGAATGCTTCTTGGAAGTCAAGAAATACTTCGTTTGTCCAGACTCTCTTCATCTATGACTTTCAGGATTTTGCGAGAAAAGCTTGAGTTTCAAATGTCTGATGTTTCCAAAATCCATGCTGGTTGACATGCACAAGATTATTTTGTTTGACACAGCACACTGTTTCAGCTCAGATTATGTTCTAAGATTCTACAGCACCTGGATACCAACGTTATTAGGTGAATGTTTTGTGGATTACTTTTGCTATCCTTGTAGATGGATCACATTTACAGCATCTGAATTATGGACACCTTGTTTACACTTCTTCGTTCATCCTACGATACACATGTGCCATAATATTATACATAAAATCTGGCAAACAGACAGTTCAGTATTCTGACAAGTCTGTTAATGCATTCCCTGCCAAATCAGTTAACAGGGCAAGAGTGTCATGTTATATGGCCTAATAGCTTGTCACATGTGGAAACAGTGCGCCACCATATGCCAGGTAAAACTACTCACCTTGTCATGAATGCATGGGGAGTCACATGCACAGCCTCTGTAGGTGAAGCCATACATCTGTGTGTAATGCCAAGTTTGGCAACATACTGATGAATTGAACTTCTTGTTTAATTTTTTATTTACTTACAGTTTCCAAGAAACGCACATTTATAACAAGTCCAGAATTTATTTTACCCTGTAAGAAATGATGTTTGTGAAAATACTCTGTTTTTATAAAGTTTTTAAGAGTACTGAGTGTTTCCCTTTTTGTCTTCAGCATATATTGATATATCCAGATGCATGTAACAAGTATTTTTATTATATTTGAAAAGCATAATTTTTGTGCCAGTAATGCAGGGGACTTGGTCATTTTATATAGATAGGCTACAGGTATCAACCATGAAATCATTTCATATAGGAAGAGTAGGTATACTGTACGCAAGCACTGCTTTAACAAACTGTAATGTGGTTACAGCAGAATAAAAAGAAATGGTAGTCAGGAAGGAAAAGAATGATTTCTTAAATTAAAAGGAAGGTCAGCATTGGCCGTAATATTGATGTTTTACTGATAGCAGAATGGATTTTCGATCACATGGTGACCATCTTCAGTGCTGTACAAATTAAACTCAGACACTGGTATCAAGTTATCAATAACCAAAACTGAGAAGCAATCACAATAAGGATCTAGAATTTTGAGTGGGATGTATAAAGAAGCGCGCTCTGAAGACTACAGAAATACTGGTTTAGTCTCAACATTAAATACTACTTTAACATGATGATACAGTTCAAAGCAGACAGTATAAAATCAGTTATTGTGATCGCTTCTCAGTTTTGGATATTGATAACTTGATGCCAGTGTCCGAGTTTAATTTGTACAGCACTGAAGATTATCACCTCGTGATCGAAAATCGATTCTGCTATCAATAAAACATCAATATTATGGCCAACACTGACCTTCCTTTTAATTGAACATATATGGTCGTTGTATACACAGCACTCCATGGAGTCGCCAATCGATAGAATGATTTCTTATTTTGGTCCAGCAGTTTAATGAGAACACATTCAACCTGCTGTGATGGGATCAGAACAGACAAATCAGTATCTCACTAGTAATATTTGTGTGAAGAATTTTGGAGTACAAGGAAATCATGACACTGCAGACTAAATGACTGAAGAAATAAATGAAGATATGGAAGATCTAGAATTTTGAGTGGGATGCATAAAGAAGTGAGCTTTGAAGACTACAGAAATATTGGCTTAGTCTCAACATTAAATACTACTTTAACATAATGATACAGTTCAAAGCAGACAGTATAAAAATATACAGAAATATTTTAGTTGAGAGAGGTTACATACACAACCCTTCACCTGTGACAATATAAGAAGTAAATTACAACAGCAAGCATTTGAAATATTTTATTTATTTAAGAAGAATGCAAAAATATAAATAGCAATCTTTTCACATTAATACATGTAAGTGCAAACAGTGTATGAAAATATATAAAAATCTGTACAAAATATACATTCATAGGTAAATGTCAGTGCAATAGCACACCCTGTTGCCAAGTAATGTTCACAATGAAGATGTAGATATAATTATATAATTTCATCCCTTTGCAGACAACATAAATAATGCTAAAGGCATTCATAAATAAGTCAATATTTGGCAAGCACATGAAACTGACACAGCAGCATGCTTCATTCCATACTAGTCAAAAATTATAGATAAATTACTTTACAATATAAATAATATTACCACAAAGATTTCTCATATCTGACAGAAACACATACTATTTGTTTTACTTCATACTTTGAGACCAAGTGATTCAACAATGCATTATTGGAATGTCATTCTGTCAAAGGAAACCCCATGAGAAAATCAGCAATTAACTACAGTTAAGTAACTCAAATTATTACGAACTGGAATCACAATCACTGCAGTGAATGGGGCTGATTTTAGGTTGACTTGTGAAATTAATTAAGGATCAAATGTGAAACATGAGACACTAGCTTATCTGGGCCTCAGATGTCAAGAGCAGGTGTTTCAGTTTACGCAATCTAGAATACATGATATAGTTTTTGCTACCTACTGAAGCTAGAAATACCCAATTTGTGTGTCAGAAACATGTGCAAGAAATGTTTACATTCCACGATTATTCTGCTTGATTGAACTAAAGGTAAGATTTTCATTAAATCTTGAGAACTAAATGTTCTATTCTGCTTGATAACAAAACAGTAAAAACACAACTTAGCCGTATTACAAAAAGAAAAGTATGTTTTGTAATGCAGCTGTTTCAACGTAAAAAGTGAAATTTTTCAGGTCATTGTTGTCTACACACTTTCTTTTTATAGTATGGCACCACTTTTTAACTGTAATATTGACAGCGGAAAAAACAGTGTAGTATTACCTAACCATCCATAGGTTTCAAAATTATAGTAACTGCACTGAAACACAATATGAAGCAATGAAGGGGAACTTGTTTTGCATCTTGATAAGTGATGAACTACAAGAATTTTCAAAAGTTCCGTTCATTAAGTTACTATCAATTTTCATTCACAGATTTAATAGTGACAGGTTTCGATTTGACACCAAGTTCACTGAATACATTTTCTACAAGTGGTTTCCATAAAAATTCTTTGCTATTATCATGTACAGAAAGTACCAGTCCTTTCTTGTCCAAAAGTTCAAATGCTCGAAAAAATGGTTTATGGTGTCGCAAAGTCTCACGATCACCAAACATTACCAACTTATGTTTAGCACGCGTCACAGCAACAGTCAATCGACGTATGTCATCAAGGATGGCAGTATCCTGTAAAAAAATTTAAAAAAAATTATTTTCAATTTGAACATTCTCCTTCATTCCTTTAAAACCTATTGGTTGTTGCTAGACGCTGACTTAAATTCATGGTGCAAAATGTTAACAAAGAAAAAAGATTGATAATGACACTGACACAGCTTTTCAGGTCCAAGTTTTAGTCTTTATGTACTGGAATAGCAATGGTTTATCATCCATTCAAATTACTTCAAATGTCATGTTCACATTCTCAATTAACTCCCTAAGTCTGGACTCAGCCCTACTGAATGGCTTATTTAATAATGATGGCAGCAGTCAAAACCTTGTTATAAATAAAATGAAGCAGTATGCCGTCTACGACAACTTTACTCACTCTTCAAATGTATCAACTACTTTCTAAGTTATAAGAGTATGAAAAATAATTTGCACTTTTTCTTGGCCCAATAGTATATAGCTCATATAACTAGTTCTGTCACCGAAAATCACATAAGTCGAAGTAAATGGTGTAATTTATCAGCAGCCATCAACCACTGCATTAAAAAACATTTCCATGCACAAGCTGCCAGTGACGGTTTAATTTATATGTTTATAGGTTACTTTGGTTGACAAGCATGTACCAATTACCTACAGTCTCCATCCCTACATCCAAATCTCCACTCCTATCCCTCCCTCTATTCTTTCTCTCTACAATCAGACTCTTTACTCATTAATGTGGATGCTATGCATCCTCTTACAGTCTATACCAACGTCTGACACCAACTGCACAACCCCCTCCTAAACGATGTTGGCCAACCACATTCCAGTCTATAAATGTTTGCAGTTTATAAACCAAATCTACAAAAAACTCCACAAAATTTCCATGGGAAGCCCAGTATGAGTTTCTACTCATCATATAGCAGAGATGTTGAGTCACAGATAGGCACAACAAAAAGACTCACAATTATAGCTTTCGGCTATTTAAGGCCTTTGTCAACAGTAGACACACAAGCACATGCACTCACGCAAATGCAACTCACACACGACTGCAGACAACTGAAACTACACTGCGAGCACACCAGTGCATGATGAGAGTGGCTATTGGGTGGTTATAAGGAGGAGGCTGGAATGGGGAGGGGGATGGTTAGTATGATGGGTGTGGCGGACAGTGCTGCAGGTTAGATGGAGGGCAGGGGAGAGGTGGGGAGGGTGGGGAGAAGTAGCAGAAAAAGAGACAAAAAGACTGGGTGTGGTGGTAGAATGACAGCTGTGTAGTGCTGGAACAAGCCCCTTCCCAGGTTGGTTGGGTGACGACAGTCACTGTTGTCACCCATACAGTCCCTTCCCTGTTCTCATTCCAGCCCTACACAGCCATCATTCCACCACCACACCTAGTCTTTTTATTTCTCTCCTTTATCACTACTTCTCTGGCCTTGACTGCATCTAGTTGTGCCCCGAGACGTGAAGTATACCCTAACCGAAATTCTACACTCATCCCTCAAGCTAGTATTCCGTTACACAATTAACCCATACAATGTTTCCAGAATGAGATTTTCACTCTGCAGTGGTGTGTACACTGATATGAAACTTCCTGGCAGATTAAAACTGTGTGCCGGACTGAGATTCTAACTTGAGACCTTTGCCTTTCATGGGCAAGTGCTCTACCAACTGAGTTACCCAAGCACAAATTATGACGCATCCTCATTGCCTTAATTCTGCCAGTACCTCGTCTCCCACCTTCAAAACTTCACAGAAGCTCTTCTGCGAACTTTGCAGAACTAGCACTTCTGGAAAAAAGGATATTGCGGAGACACGGCTTAGCCACAGCCTGGGGGATGTTTCCAGAATGAGATTTTTCAAGACGATATTATTGTCCATCCCTATGCTTCCTTTACTCCAAATCCTATGCTCCATGACCCATTTCTCTGTGGACAAACAAGGGGTAAGCCCTATGTCATACATACAGCCATGCATCACTTCCTACAGCAGCTAAGTCACAGGCATTTCCTGTTCAATCAAAGGATGGGTCACATAAGAATATAGTCATCTTATTCCAACAGTGATGCAGTTACTGTGAAGCACTGTATCCAAGTACAGCAGTTACCACTGCTAGGAAAAGAAAGCAAGTGTAATGTTAGACAAAGCAAATGAATGGTATAACGGAGGCACTAGGAATCAAAGTTTCTGGGACATCCAGATGAGATGAGTGACAATAACAACCAGGTGGAAAAGTGCCCATTCTACATCTGCTGGCAAGAATTACAATCCCAGAGGGTCTTACAAACACCACACAGTAACCATTAGGAGCAATACATTCGAAACACCCAGATTATTTTAGAAAAATTTCAATATTTAGAAGCCCTTCTGAAGAGTCCAGTGAAAGTGAAACTATGAGAGGCACTATATAAGAAGACAGCACAAACAGCCCATGAAGTTAGAAGCAATTGTTACCAGAAAGCAGTCACAGTTAGTAGTCATTGGGAGCAGTTCCACAGCCGACCCTCAAGGCACTTTGCTGCAGTAAAGATTCTGCAAAGTCTGTGGATGGACTAGTAGCAACAAGTAGTATTTGATATTTTCTGTCTGTCAGAATAGAGGGGAGAACAAGTGCTGTTTTACACTTGTCTCCAGTTGTGGTTAAAGTATCTGACTGCATATTGGAGGAAAGAATTGCAAGCAGACCGATCATCTCCGGCAGATCAAGGTAGAGTGAAGAAGAATGAAGAAACTGTGAGTTGCTGAAAAGGCAAAACATACAGAGTGGCTGGGTGTACTCATTGGTTTTCAAAGATGTACAGCCACTGTAAGACACCTTTCTGAATAAGGTTAAATTACTGTGAAAATTAATAGTTTTTTTTAAACTGAATCCTTAAGCTTTTGCACTCTCATTCAAGTTCCATGAATCAGAACTTATTGTCCCCATTCCAGAATCGCCTGTGCTAAGCAACCTAGGAGACTTTCTCCCTCTTACTCCATTAAAGGTGACTCAGTAGACCCTCAACCTATATGAAAGTATTGCCGTCAACATCCTGACAGCACTACAAAGGCCATGTCTTCACCCAAGCTGGTGGCACGACTTGTACCAGGATGTGAGGCAGCAACTACCCTGCTGTCTACACCTCAGATTGGTTACCAGCCAAACTTTCTCCCACCCTTCCTGGCTCTCCTCCTTTAGTTTTGTCTCTTGGCACCAATGGCTTTCTTTAGGCAACTGTTACTGAGAACTACATGTCTAACCGTTCCTACTTTCCAATGTCATTCAGATCCTTCTTTGCCTTGCGCATTTCACGTGTGTGTGTGTGTGTGTGTGTGTGTGTGTGTGTGTGTGTGAGAGAGAGAGAGAGAGAGAGAGAGAGAGAGAGAGAGAGAGAGAGAGAGAGAGAGAGAAGGAAAGTGCTGAGGGCAAGAGAACTCCAGAGAGGCTGCAGAAATGGATACTTAGATTACAAGAAGAATAATACCACATTTGAAAGCCAGTGCCATTTTCTCAACTGTTGCATCTATCTATGTAATCAGTTACCTATCTTCAGTTATGTTTTTACTGCAGGAAGAGGAAATGTTTAGTTCCAGGAGTTTATGACCCTGTGTCTTTCTCAATGCTGTCACCCATTCACTACCACATAGTTTGATATAACTAATTCAGTTGTTTTAATGCAGACTGAACTGGTCCATATGTATAACTTTATTATTTGTTATTTACAGGTTTTAAATATAAGTATGTATGCCAGAGACTAGAGTGTCAGAAGTAAGTCCCATGTAGATCTGTACCCTGAATACAATATTCTGAATTTTAATGGAAACCTTTACATATTTAAATTGTTGAAAAAGATGTGTATGTTTCCATTGGTATATTCTTACAAGCTTGCAGCTGTACCTTTATTTCATCCTCCTCTTCTTTCTTCAGACTGGCTGTCTCATTGTCTTTGGCAGAGTTTTTAGCAATTGATTTCTGTTAACAGATAATAATGAATTAAAGTTTACAGCAAAATATACTGGAGCTAACTTTTCCCAAATAAGAGCCGAGAATAGAAACAACTAACCTTACTACGTGTACATGACAAAAGTATAACAGATTTGTCACGTCCTTGAAACTGATCAACAGTGTTGACCTCATGAGAAGGCAGTGCTTTCCTTATCAAATTAACTTGTGCTCTGAATGGTGCAATGATTCCAATATCTTTTGTATCTACAGCACCCTGTAACCAGTAACAAAATTTTATTGTGTAAATTATGGCCAAGCAAAACCAGTGAAACATATCGCTAATTATGTGGCATTATTTATAAAATTTACAAACACACATGACTGATACACACGCATGAAAAAGCAAATGGCAGGTGTTGGTTTACTGAGCATTCTGACACAATTCACCCATACTCACAATTCACCCATACATAACATTAGCTGCAAAAACAACCAACCTTAGATCTGAAACTTCCTGGCAGATTAAACTGTGTGCCGGACCAAGACTCGAAATCGAGACCTTTGCCCTTCACGGGCAAGTGCTCTACCAACTGAGCTACCAAAGCACGACTCACGCCCCATCCTCACAGCTTTAAATCCGCCAGTACCTTGTCTCCTACCTTCCAAACTTCACAGAAGCCCTCCTGCGAACCATGCAAAACTAGCACTCCTGGAAGAAAGGATATTGCGGAGACATGGCTTAGCCACAACAAAGGTCCCGGGTTTGAGTCTTGGTCCGGCACACAGTTTTAATCTGCCAGGAAGTTTCATATCAGTGCACACTCCACTGTAGAGTGAAAAATTTCATTCTTGGAACCTTAGATCTATTTAATTTACTAAATGTCTTTCTTTAATGAACTTTATTGGCATTTTACAGCAAACAATACACCCATTACAACTGCTTAAGTTAGAGACTACAGTTAGATTTTAAACACAACTATTTGTGGACAGAAGTATACAATTACTATGCATCAGCAATTGTCGTCTGTGGGAAAATCTACAGACACACATTCTAATGAAAATGCCTAGAAGATTACAAGATAAGTTGGGAAAGGTGTAGACTGCTACTGCTGATCATGACCACCCGTTAGTGAACTGCCATTCAATTATAATGCAAGGCAGGGTCTCTCAAGAACCTTACAGTAGGGCTGGTAATGCCAAACTGCAATAAGATGAGTGCGATGCTGGACTGTGTGGGCACACACAGTCATACATACATGCCTGAGCATGCATGCACTTAGATTTTTATGTCTTGTGTAGAATCACAAAACTGTGGACACTTTAACTCCTACTGCTTTCGCAATGACAAGTGATTTCAAACTGTATTATGTAAAATATCTGAGAAAGAGAATGTCCACATATTTGTGATCTCCACTGAGCAAAATGCAATGTAGAAAATGTGATATTAATACAATGATGTGCACAACTTAAGAACAAAAGCAACTTTTGCATCACGTTTCACTGCCAAGTAAAACAGCTTGGTGGAACTTGGACCATACATAGAAAGGACTGCTGCAATACAGTACAGTACAAAAAGTAACTGAGCAAAATATGCAATGAAATGACCAGCAATGATGCTATTATCCACAAGATAACAACTACACTGAAATCAGTGCGGTTCATGACGGTCCACTGGACATTGCAGATGGTGGGACGTGGGTCTTAATAACGTGTGTGGTCACCACAGATGGCAATGCATGCTCTGCAACGTGCTCCCATGTTGGTAAGGACTGCTTGTGGTAGGGCATTCCATTCCTCCACCAGCATGGTCAACAACTGCTGAATGATCATTGGTGCCTGTTGATGTGCTGCAATACGTTTCCCCAATTCATCCCACCCTTGCTCAATAGGATTTAAGCTGTGGGAATGGGCAGGCCAGTCCATTTATCAAATATCCTCTAAATACAAGAGCTGCTCCATCAGTGCTGTTCCAAGTGGTTGTGCAGAGCATCCATAAAAATGAAGTCTGGCCCAAATGTACTCCTGAGATGATGCACATGGAAGTAGTACAGTGTCACAATAAAGTTGATCATAGGGTGTACCGTGTTTAAGATTTTGAAGCTAATACGCCCATTCAACATTACACATGGACCACCAAAACTATCACTGCTGGGCGTACCCTCATGTGGCGAGAGGCGGGGACACCTCATGCACCAGGAACATTATTGAACATGACCATTGTGGTAGTCCTGGTGTTGTTGTGTGGGTACATGTTGTTGTCTTTGGCATTGCGTGGGTATCTTCACATCCAAATCTTTGAACACGGTAACACTCGCCAGTCAGTATTATTTGACACTGTACTCCTTCCCCTGTGCATCTTTTCTGGAGTGTGTTTTACCCTGACTTAATTTTTATGGATGACAATGGGTGATCACATTGAACAGTGCAGGTGGAGCAGCTCTTGGAACGAGAAGCTGTTCAGTGAATGGGCTAGCCTGCCCGTTCCAGTGAACTAAAAATGGAGAAATGGAAAGCCCTACCAAAGAACTCTTTACATACCTTGTGGCCAACATGGGAACATGTTGTAGTGCATATACTGCAATCCGTGGTGATCACATACCTTTTTACAAACTGTGTTTTGCCTTTTGTAACGCCCAAGGAACCATAATGAATTGTCGTGACTCGCATGTAAATACTGTCCTTGAATGAAAGTGTCATTTCTATTTGTCTCACTGCATATTTTGTCAGTTACCTTCTCTACTATACTGCACCAGTTCTTTCTATGGATGGTACAAGCTTCATCAAGCTATGTTACTTAGTGGTGACATGTCGTGTGAAAGTTACTTTCATTGTTTAGTTTTGCACACCACAGTATATCAGCAACATATGAAACAAATTAGTTTTATACTGACTTCAATTTTTACTATGCAGGGAACCAAAATACAAATATAGTTTTTTTGAGTTAGCATCCTTTCGAAAATGGTCACCTATTTCGCAATCAAAAGTTCTGAGAGACAGACCGCTTCACACGGACACCATGGAGAGATGGTTACAGGATCAAGAAATTACACTTAATGTCAATAAAATTGCAACATTATAAACTGATGTCAGAAGTATGTGGTGTACGCTGTCAATCTGTAGGTGACTACATTAAAACAGTAATTCTGGAGAAAATTTCGTCATACGACAGCCAGACACTGGTCAAAATATAAGTTTACTAAATGCCATTTCTTATGATCTCTGATACAGTGTCGCATCTCATTAAAAAAAAAAAAAAAAAAAAAAAAAAAAAAAAAAAAAAAAAAAAAAAAAAAAAAAAAAAAAACCTCTAGGACAATTAAGAAATTAACTTTTGCAGTGTTGACAGCAATGACACTAAGAACAACAACAACAACAACAACAACTACTACTACTACTACTACTACTACTACTACTGCTACTAAAAGTTACTTACTTTCTCCCAAATGCTGGTCACTGCAGCCAGAAGTGCAAGCTCATGAATGTTGGTGCATCTACCATTTTTGTTGCTGTTTTCTTCTAATAATGGAACTACACCCGTGTCAACAAACAACACAGCATCTGACATATCTGGAGAAACAATCCTCGACATCCATTGTGGAACCTTCTAAACAAATAACGAAAATGTTATGTCTGGAATCTCATAATGTAATAAGAAGTACCATTTCTAGAAAAATGCAGTTATAGGAACATGTTATGAACGAGACTTAACACTTTCAATATGAAAAGCAATTTAACAATCCTACTTTTATTATTATTGTCATCAACAGATGTCTCCTTTAATATGGTATTGGTTCACATGTTGCTTAAGTTCCATATTATTGCTGGGAATTGGGAAGCTGTACTGCTACAAATTCTCACAGCTTGCCACCGCTCTTAAAGTCAACACATTGAGCAACATGCAGTAAATAAAAGTTCTATCTAGGAAAAGCTAATCCAACATGAGTTTCAACTTTATTCATCGCACAGTCCCCCTACCAAAAAACAATCGTTAGTATGTACAGTAAAACTCTTTGGCTAATAATTATATGAACACGTGATATGATTACCAATGTGCAGTTTGTAACATTTCTCCCTTGAAGACTAATGTCAGAAGTACCCAAAAGCAAAAAAATTTTTCCTCTCCTTTATTCTGCAAACTGTATTACATCTGCTCATCAATACAATTTAGTGCACCTAAACTTAAAAAAAAAAAAGGGAAAGCCTACAATGTTAGTAAGTGTTTAGCCTTTTAAGATGAGGCAAGCTGGTGATTTTGTACCCTCAACATGAGACTCATATGATAGGCGGATTTTTATTATACCTGAATGGTCAATATTCAAAGACTTCAAGGGCATTATCGTGTTTAGCAAATAAGTTATAACATAATTAATAAATGAAAAAAATTTTGTAAATATTTTACATGCAACCTCATGATGAGAGACCAAATTAAATTTTGAAACTTCGTGGCAGATTAAAACTGTGTGCCGGACCAAGACTCGAACAAGGGACCTATTCCTTACGCGGGCAAGTGCTCTACCAACTAAGCTACCCAAGCGTGACTCACAACCCATCCCCACAGCTTCAATTCTGCCAGTACTTCATCTCCTGCCTTCCAAACTTCACAGAAGCTCTTCTGCGAACTTGGTAGAGCACTTGCTCACGAAAGACAAAGATACCGAGTTCGAGTCGCGGTCTGGCACACAGTTTTAATCTGCCAGGAAGTTTCATATCAGCCCACACTCTGCTGCAGAGCAAAAATCTCATTCTCGAATAAAATTTAACTTAGTAGGTACAGAAATCTTTTTGAATGGTTTTAATTTTGATATGCCCTACAATTTATAATTGTTGACTTTCACTAAATTGGTTGCAAGTGATAGATACATTCATTTGTATGAAGTGCTAGAACCCCTCTGCTAGGAGACAGTTTGTGATTACAACCAGTCAGATAATGGCACCCTAAGAGTTATTTAGAGTGCCTTTTTTTTATGGATGCTGCATGTTGAATTCTCAGATACTGTAGCCATTATGGAGCTTGGCTATCAAATGCCCAGCATTACATGTCTTTAATGACAGAAGATAAATTACATAGATTTCTACAAGTGAATGTATCTTGAAGACAACAATACAAAACTAACATGGTGAAAGATATGTTTTTGCATAGCAAGTGGTAGCAGATATAATTACAAATAAAATCTAATTAAAATACATGCTGCAGATGTACTTCACACTGTTCTAGCAACAATCTGTTTTTGAATTTCAAAGAAAAACTTAAGCAAAACAGATCACTTTGATTGCACATGTAAGCAAGTCGACCATAAGCAATGAGTTCAAGATAAAAAAGCGCATTACAAGATACTTCCTTCCGAGCACTTTTATATCACTCACAATTGGTTAGGCAGAGGTATTGTCAATTGTTGCAAGCTGAACACAAGAAACAGTAATGCTATTTCCCACTGATGGTTTCTATCCTACAAAATAATTTTACACACCTTGTACACTGTCTTGTTAGTCTTAGTGTTTAAATGTATCAGCCTGTAAGAAAAAGGTCTCTGAATCATTAAAACTGGTATACTTAATTGCCCATATGACAATTTTAATTTAAATACACCGTATTTGGTAGCAAAATTTAATTTTTTTAACAGACAGTCTAAATGTCTATCACCTACGGACACAATCAAGTGAGAAAGTCAAATGAAACAATGAAAAATCAAAGACAGGATAATGACAGTATTACAAAGAGGATAGATTGCTATTCACCATATAGTAGAGACGCTGAGTAGCAGACAGGCACAACAAAAAGATTGCTAAACAAGTTGGTTTCGGCCAAAAGGCTACCTTCTGAAAAATACACACACACACACACACACACACACACACACACACACACACACAACCACTGTATCTGGTCACTGAGACCAGACTGTGAGCAACTGTGCACGGGATGTGGTGCAGAAAGGGTAGGGCAGTTAGGTGCGGTCGGAAGGATAGACAGTGGACGGGTGGAGAGGGGAAGGGGGGGGGGGGCAGAAAAGGAGAGAAGTAAAACGACTGTAGGTGCACTGATGGAATAGAAGGTTATGTAGTGCTGGAGTTGGAACACAGAAGGACAGTGACTAGCAAAAATTGAGGCCAGGGCATTATGGGAATGTAGGATATATAACAGGGTGAGTTCCAACCTCTGCAATTCAGATAAGCTGGTATTGGAAGGAAGGACAAAAATGGCACAGGCTGTGAAGCAGTCACTGAAGTGAAGAACATTGTGTTGGGGAGCGTGCTCAGCAACTGGGTGGTCCAGTCGGTTCTTGGCTACAGTTTGTCAGTGGCCACTCATGCACACAGACAGCTTTGCTGATTGTCAAGCCCAGTAGAATGCAGCACAGTGGCTGTACAAGTTGTAGATCACGTTACTGATTTCACAGATAGCCCTGCCTTCGAAGGGGTAAGTGATGCTTGTGACTGAAGTGGAAGTGGTGTTGGTGGGAGGATGTATGGGACAGGTTTGAATCTAGGTCTATTACACTGATATGAGCCGTGAGGCAAGGGACAAGGTGTTGGGAGCAGAGGTGGAGTAGGGACAGACAAGGATGTTGTGTTGGTTTGGTGGGTGGTAGAACAGCACTGTGGGAAGGGTGAGAGGGATAGTAGGTAACGTATTCCTCATTTCAGAACATGATGAGAGGTAGTTGAAACAGTGGCAGAAAATGTGATTCAGTTGCTCCAGTGCTGGGTGGTACAAAGTCGTGAGGTGTATGCTGCTTTGTGGCCAGATGGTGGGATTCTTGGAGGTAGTGGGTGACTGGATAGCGAAGGTATGGCAGATCTGTTTCTGTATAAGGTTGGGAGGGTAAATACTGTCTGTAAAGGGCTCAGTGAGAACCTTGGTACTTTTTGAGAGGAACTGCTCATCACTACATGTGACGGCTATGGTGGCTAGGCTGTATGAAAGTGACTACTTGGTATGGAATAGATGGCAACTGTTGAAGTGGAGGTGCTGTATTGCTGGTGGTTGGTAGGTTTGACATGGATGGAGGTACTGATGTAACCATCTTTCAGGTAGAGGTCAACATAAAGGAAAATGGCTTTTTGGGTTGAGGAGGACCAGGTTAAGCGAAGAATGGGGGGAGGCATTGAGGTTCTGCATAAATGTGGATAAGGTGTCCTCACAATCCAGATCACAAAGATGTCACCAGTGAATCTGAACCTGGTGAGGGATTTGACATTCGGGATGGTTAGGAAGGATTCTTCTCAGTGGCCCACAAATAGGTTGGCATAGGATGGTGTCTTACGGTTCCCCATTGTCAAACCATGGATTTGCTGGTAATGCCTTCAAAGGTGAAGTAGTTGTGGGTGAGGATACAGTTGGTCATGTTGACCAGGAAGAAGGTTGTAGGTTGGGAATCCATTAGGCATTGGGAAGGGCAGTGTTCAGTAGTGGCAATGCCATGGACATTAGGAATGTTAGTGTAAACGAAGGTGACACCAATAGTGACGAGTAGGGCACCATGTGGTAAAGGAACAGAACTGTAGAGTGTCAGTGGAGGAGCAAGTTGGTGTCTTTTATATAGGTGGGTAGGTCGTGGATAATAGGATGAAAGAATTAGTCTATAAGAGCAGAGGTTCTCTCAGTGGAGAGGATTCAACCGACCTACAAACAATCTATTTTTCTCCCCCTCCCCCCGTTTTCCTCCCTACGCCTACTGTCTTGACTTCCAACTGTTCCTAGCTGCCCTACCTTCTCCCCACCTTTTCCTCGTATGTTCCCACAAGCAACACTTTACCGTCCCCCACCCCTACCCTCGCATCTCTCTCCACCCTAGTCTCCTCCTTACCCCCACTACCCATACTGCTTTTCCCATCATGTACAGTTGCTCTCAGTCCCAGTCCATCCTTGGAGGCTAGACAGTGTGTGCGCGCGTGTGTGTTCATCTACTTTAGAAAAAGGCCTTTTGGCTGAAACCTTACTTGTTTAGCACTCTTTTTGTTGCGCCTGTCGATTCAACGTCTCAAATATATGGCGGGCAGCAATCTATCCTTTTCATAATATTGTCATTATTCCATCCTGGCTTTTCCATTGTTTGATTTTGTCTATTGGCTTTATCTTCATCCAGTACCCCAGTGCTGTTTTCCTTTGTTACTATTTTCTAACACATTGCTTTATTCAGTGTCCATCCTTTCCTTTCTCTTTTCACACACACACACACACACACACACACACACACACACACACACACACACACACAATTACGTGACTGTGCTGATTGTTGGTGCAGCATCTTATGTCCTATGATACACCCAATGATATCATTAACCTAGACCTTCAATTCATCACTCTTCCTGCTTCACTACTGTGTATTTTCACGAGTTATTTTCCATACCTTCCTGTGCTACACAAACTTGTACTTCATCCTTCCAAACCCCTCCCCATTCTTTCTCCTCTCTTATTCCAGTTCGCACTTGCTAACCTCACCTAATCCAGTCACATCTGCTGCTACCTCCTTCATACATTTCCAGCCACTGACTTGCAACCTACATTATTGTCTTTTTTATTTATTTTTATTTTTACCTCATTGTGTTTTCACATTTATTTCTGTTTGTTTTCACGTTTCACTACTGGCCCATGAACTGGAGTGCACACACCATTCCACCTCAAAAATTTCTCCAGCCTGCTCATCTCCTATTACTGTCTATGACTACCACTGTCCACCACCTCTACAACAGTCTTCAAACCTTCCCTATAATCCCTAATAGCTGACAAATCCTGCCTCACAGACCTACAACATTTACCACACCCTCTAGCTCCCTCCCACCACCATAAACAATCCAAAACCTAAACAGATCCTAAACACAGTCACAAACCTTTCTGCCAAAAGCTTTAGTCCCACAGAGGTATCAGCCCTTTCCAAAGGCCTTATATTCTGTTTCACTTCCAAATTTAATCATGCTTGACCTGTTAAACACCTTCTCTCCTTCTACCAGGCCCCACAGTGGGAATACATTTTTGCCGCCAACCCTACCAATCAGACTCAACACAAAAGCAATATTGAACTCTGCCTGACTCAGTTCACTCCTCCATCCAACCGAGATCCATTCCCCCTGCCCACAAATTACCCCCTCTTAACATTCCAGAACTTCTTAACCTTGAACCTTGCCTCACCATCATTTCCCAAATCGCTCAACATGCATGCTAACCTTACATCTGCAGAAATAACTGCAACCCATCACCTAAAAACTGATCCCGACCTTCAGATCCTACCTGCTGACAAATGCTTCACCACTGTTTTTTTGAACTGAAAGCATTATCTGGCAGAAGGACTTTCCAAGGTCAGATTCGTCCACCTACAAATCCTGACTCAGTGATATAATTCCACACATCCAAAGGATCTCTAGTCTCTCCTCAAATCCCTAAGCCGATTCCAGAACCTCTTTCCTGTTTTTGCCTCTCTCCTCATTTCTACATTTCCACCTTCTACATGCTTCCTGAAGTCCATAAACCCAACTATCCAGGATGCCCTATTGTGGCTGGTTACTGTGCCTCCACTGAAAGTATCTCTGCTCTCATACACTAACATCTTCAGCATATTACTTGCAACCTACCCTCCTACATAAGACAGTTGATGTTCCTATACCACATGGTGCTCTGCTCATGAGTACTGATGGCACCTCCCTTTTCATTAACATCCCTAATGTTCATGACTTTGCTGGTATTTAACACTATCCTTCCCAATGTCCAATGGACTCTTAATCTATAAGCTCCATTCTGGCCAACACTGTCAACTAGATCCTCACCCACAACTACTTCACCTTTGAAGGCACTGCCTACAAACAAATCCATGGTATGACACTGTGCACTTGCAAGACACCATCCTATTCATGGATCACCTAGAGGAATGCTTCCTCACCACCAAGGATACCAACCTCTTGCCTGGTTCAGATTCACTGATGACATCTTCATGATCTGGACTGAGGGTGAGGACATCCTATCCACATTCTTCCACAATCTCAACAGTTCCTCCCCCATGGCCCTCCTCAATCCAACAAGCCACCTTCCTTGATGTTGACCTCCACCTGAAAGATGGCTACATCAGTACCTCTGTCCATATCAAACCTACAAACCAAAGGCAGCACAGTACAGTTTCTCCAGTTTTACAGCTGTCATCCATTCAATGCCAAGAAGTCCCTTCCATACAGCCTAGCCACCCTCGGCCGTCGCTGTAGTGACAAGCAGTCCTCCACAAAATACACAAAGGTTCTTACTGAGGCCTTCGCAGACCATATCTACCCTCCCAACCCTATATAGAAACATATTTCTATTGCCTACAAGACTCTCACTGTCTGGCCACAAAAAAACATTTGCCTAATGACTGGAGCAACTGAATCACATTCTCTGCCAGTGTTTTGACAATCTCTCGTCATGTCCTGAAATGAGGAATGTCACACCTACCGTTCCACCCCTCCCACAGTGATACTCCACTGAACCTACACAATATTCTTGTCCACCCCTACTCCAAACCCTTTACACCCCCCCCCCCCCCCCTTTCACCTCATGGCTCAAATCCCTGTAACTCATCTAGATGCAAGACCTGTCTCATACATCCTCTCACCAACACCACCTCCAATCCAAGCACAAGCATCACTTATCCTGTCAAAGGCAGGGCTATCTGTGAAAGCAGTAATGTTATCTACAAGCTAAACTGCAATCACTGTGCTGCATTCGACATGGGTGCGACAACCAACCAGCTAGCTCTCTGCATGAGTGGCCACCGACAAACTACAGCCAAGAAACAGCTGGACCACCTAGCTTCTGGAAACGCTGTCCAACACAATGATTGCTTCACATGTGCCAACTGGATCCTTCCTACTAACAACAGCTTTTCTGAACTGCGCAGGCAAGAACTCTCCCTGTGATATATACTACATTACCGTAACTCTCTGGCCTCATCCTCTGTTAGTCACTGTCCTTCACTCACAATCAGCTTCCCTGTTCCTACTCCAGCACTACACAGCCTTTTATTCCACCAACACACCTACAGTTTTTTTACTTCTCCTGCAGTATCACCAATGACCACACCACAGCGTTTTGGGGCCAGGAATCATATGGAGTTCAGCTCACAGGCAATAGGTGGCAGCACCACCGCTGCTTAACAGTGCAGGCATGACCACCACTAGGCCGCTTCTATGGCAATCCCAGCAATGCCACCTGGCATACATACAGAATTTAGCAACCTACCGACTACAAGCCAATCATGCTATGCCATACCATGGCACTGCAGGCTCACTGGTAGCCTGTGTACTCCTGCAGGCCCGGGCTAGTTAAAAACAAATGCACCTCTGCGGATGGCACTGAGACATCAGACTGCAGTCTCCAGAAGTGTTTGGACTCACTGCTTGTAACTACGCAC
This sequence comes from Schistocerca americana, assembly GCF_021461395.2. Lineage (NCBI taxonomy): Eukaryota > Metazoa > Arthropoda > Insecta > Orthoptera > Acrididae > Schistocerca > Schistocerca americana. The sequence continues at coordinate 407,678,402 of NC_060126.1, read as the reverse complement.
ACATACAGACTTGACGTGACAGTGTTGTACGACTGTGTCAAGGACTCAGTGTACAATTCCGTTTGGCAGTATGTGTGTTCAGATCTTGTGTGAACTTCAGTTGGGAGATTAAACTTGTTTTTCCACTTATGCCTCCAGTCTTCTTTGTTCCACACTTCCTGGATACAGCATCTCTCTCCCTTCCTGCTCACCATCCACCCTCCCGACTGCACCTAGCTGCCCTACCCTCACCTCACTACATTCCTGTGTAGTCCCACAAGCAGCATTTTACCATCTTCCCCCCTCCCCTGATATCCCTCCCCCTCTGCATCACAGTCTCCTAATCACCCACATTGCTTCTCCCATCATTCACAGTTGTTCACAGTCGGGCCTCAGTGGCCAGAGGCAGTGGTCATTGTGTGTGTGTGTGTGTGTGTGTGTGTGTGTGTGTGTGTGTGTGTGTGTGTGTGTATTGTCTATTTCAGAAGACAGCCTTTTGGCTGAACGCTTTCTTGTTCAGCAGTCATTTTCTTGTGTCTGTCTGCGACTCACATCTCTACTATATGGTGAATAGCTACATTATTTTCACAATACTGAACAAGTAAAATGATTATGGTGATAAATTTTCTACCTAATGACTCAAGCATAGTAAGATGGACCTGGGCCTACGCTGACACTGCTTTTGGTATAGTTTCTAAATCACCAGCTGTTTCTGCATTCTCTCTCCTTTGTTGACCCACGTGTTACTTTCAGTCCCATAACAATTCCAGATTCCTTGCAATAAGATAAGTAAGGATCATAGTGAACAGAAGTAAATCAATCAAAACTCAAGTGTAAAATTTTTTGCGGGGAGAACTTCATGTATCAGATCAAGAACTTTTCTGCTTATCTCACCAATGCAGTTTTGGATATTGTTTATTGCATGAAGTGTGTGTGTGTGTGTGTGTGTGTGTGTGTGTGTGTGTGTGTGTGTGAGAGAGAGAGAGAGAGAGAGAGAGAGAGAGAGAGAGATTAGTGTTCCCACTGCTTGGTTTTTTTATCTGTAGAATAAACTGAGGTGAAAAAGAGTCATGGGATTGTGATACACACATAAACAGATGACAGTAGTATTGTGTACACAGGTTATATAGGGGAAGTACATTGGCAGAGCTGTTATATGACCTCAGGTTGTTCATGTGGAAAGGTTTCCAACGTAATTATGGCCACACGACAGGAATTATTTAAAATTTTAAAGGTGTATTTGTTTTTAATATATCTTAAAGAGTAACACATGCAAAAAAAGACAGGTAATATATGTGAAAGCTTAGCTTCTCTTGTAGCTACACTATAACATTTCCTATTTGTGTGGTTGCACTACTTAACAGTGATGTTGCTATTGGCTCACTACATCACGTGTCCTATGCTCTGAATATCTGCTGTCATTGGCTGGTGAGATAACGTGATGTGAGCTAAGGTTAGCTGACAAAAGTGCGTCTCGATTTCAATGCTTCAGAAACTAACATGCTGTGTTTGGTGGAATTCATATTCATACTTTCAAAATACGAGAATATCAGTGTACATGTTGCTGTGCATCACAGATTTTTCCAAAATGCATTGTTTTATTTCTGGGTTTTGTTTCATCAAGTACTGGGAAGTCATACACCAGTGTATAAAACATTTACCATTCAAAGGACTATTTAGTTTTACAGCTCCAAGGGATCGTATACTGCCACTTACCACAGAAAATGTGTATTTTTACCTGGGGAGAAAGTGTATTTTTAACTGGAAAATCTGGGATTTTTTTTTCCTTATCTGCATTTACACCCTGATATCTGATTGGAATAAAGGACATTGCACCAACACACTTGAGTTGTGGAAATCAGATGGAAAAAACTGCAAGTTCTAAAAGAATGTGTAAATTACAAGAGATTTTTGTTTTTACTCTCATGTATGTGATTTGATGACAAAGAAACACGAACTGAAAGAAGAAAAATAGACAAATTTGCTGGCACTCGTCCTTTCTTGCAGCTGTTTGTTCTCAACTGTAGAAATTCATACAACCTGGAGACGTATGTGACTACTGATGAGACACTGGAGGCTTTCCGTGGGTGTTGCAATACATTACTAGTAAGCCTGGAAAGTATGGAACCAAGAGTTTTGCTATCTGTGGCTCAAAAACAGTTTTTACAAGTAACTTGGAAGTATACTGTGGAAAACAAGAACGTGGCCGCTATCGGACCTCAAACAAGCCAAGTGACATAGTGATGCTCCTGTTCCTGACTCTGAAACTAGAAATTGGTACATGCCATGTTGGAACCCCATTATCATCTGAGGCTTCTTTGTTTTATCATAAAGTTTTGATAGTTCATTCATTGGAGACAGCAATAACATACAAGTATGTATGCATGTATGACGTGAAAGAGAAGCAATGACTAATGTGTGTCTTTTTCTACTTCATGAATGTAGCAGGAATCAATGCACAGATTGTTTATTCGTAACAAAGATTACGCAAGAACAATTTTTTTAAGGCTCTGGCAATGCCACTGATGAAAGATCCAAAATAATGTGCTTGGATGGTGACATTTCAGCCCTCGGAAAAGGAAGACGTATGTCAGTCTACTTCTCAAGGATAAGCAAACAAGAAACATGGGAGGTGTGTAACTTGCAGGTGAACAAAAGATGTATTAACAATCATTACCCTTAATACATGCAAAAAGTTAGTTTGTAAGAAACACGTGACAGTTGCTTACACTTGCAACAACTAAATTCTTTATTCAACTGAGGCTTATATTCATGAGGCCTGAAATGTAGGGAACATGTACTAAACTGGAAAACAGAGTATGTAAACCTCAAGTGAAACACTTTGAATTAATTTTTCATGAAATATTTAAATACTATTCTAAAAAAGTTCAAAGTTCATAAAAACATGCAATTAAAGCAATAGTATCCACAAAATAAACACCATTTTTTCAAGGTATGTAATCGTTCATGTAAATTATGTTATTAGGTATAAAATACACTGCATGCCTGTTCAACTAATGGAAACTTGGTGCACCTACTCAAGGGTTAACTATAAATCAAACCAATTAAGTAATAAACTTCAACATTATCAGGTGGACACTCAAATGATATTTGTGTCGTTTATCAAATCAGGGTACATAAACTAATAAGATCTTTAACGAAATGTTGGTCGTGTATTATGAGGATCATTATTTACCAGCAACCAAGTTTCATGGTCCACTTATTTAAAACTGTTAAGTCCAAACCTGTATATTCTCAACACGCAGAGTTGCATTTGCAATATCCGCATTTGCACAGCGTAACCGACCACCATATGCCAAGTGATTGGCAAGTTTTACAATGGCACGATTCATACGATATTGCAAGTCAAGTATTACTGTTGCTCCCAGTCCATCCAGTCGAGTAAACAGACTCTCATCAAGACCGAGCTGCCTGCGCAATAAACAGAACAAACACAAGAAAATTAAGGGTGTTACTAACAAAATGTATTTCATACATAAACACAAGGTATGTCTGAATTTAATAATTATACATCCAATGCTAACAAACAGATCTTGCATACTGTATAAACCCGCTAAGTCCCTACCAACAACTTTGACCTTCATCACTTCAATCACACAACATAATAATGTACAAATGTACAAATAAAAGAGGTAAAGTAAATCAGAAATACAAGCCAAATGTGACAAGTTGAACGTAATCATTCTACATGTATATATTACCTCCAATTAGATACTTCAAGCAAGTAACTACACACAATGTATGTGATATACATAAGCTTCTTGCTCATGCTAAGAGCAAGAGCATGGTAAGAGACGCAAATTGTCTAGACTCAAGTTGATTAGCCATTTCAATGCCATGTGGAACTATGTCATTCTACAACAAAACCAGTATCATTCAGAACATTCCCAAATGTCAGAACAAATCAGGTAATTTTGCATTGTCTGGAGGTGGAATCTGTGTTACTTGAAAACCTGTATACCTGTACATGTAGTGGTGCAGGACTTTTAATGATGTCTACAATGTCTCTTCCTCCTCCAAGAGTGTTCCTTAAGAAGGCCGACATTAAGCACTCTTGCTATCATTGAGTGTTGTTTGTTAAAATACTCAAACTTTATTCATATAATAAGGAAAGGGCAACCACCCACCCAAAGCAGACCGAAGCACTGAGCTCAGAGACATATAACAGAAAACAGCTTTCACACAAGTTTTCGAGCTATTGCTACTACTCATCCCTCGAACAAACAACTTAGGAGCACACTTCTTGTCACTCAGTATTATCCTTGTCATGAATGTATTAATCATCCACTGTGACACGGCTATGGCTTCCTAAAATCATGCCCTGAAACGAGGTCCATTCTCTCTGACACTTTGCCCACCACACTTAGAATAGGTTTCCGTTGCCCTCCCCATCTCCGCAATATCCTTTCAAACACTATGCTCTCTCTGCACCCATCTCCCTATCCAATGACTCCTACCCCTGTGACTTGCCCCACTCACCCTCCTACCACCACCTATACCAGCCCCGTAACTGGGCTAACATATACTACCAAAGGGATGGTCACCTGTGAAACGACACATCATATATGAGCTGCTATGAATAGGCAGAGGGTGTAAACTGGCAACATCAGTATCCTGTTGCAAAGCATTCTCTACAACATGACAGTCATGACCTTGGTGCCTGTTCCACCAGATGTGCCATCTGGATTCTTTCTACAGACACCGGGTGGAAACTGGCACTACAATGTGTCCTTGGTTCTTGTCATCCACTTGGCCTTAATTTGCATTTATTTCTTCAGTTTCAGCATTTCTTTACAGTAACTATTCATGTTTTCAGTCCCTTTTTGTTTTCTGTCTTTCATTTTCTGATCTATCTGTTTTTCACCGTCTGCTCGCACCCATATCACCTACAATGTACTTAGCTTTCCCCTCTTATTAATTTTTGCAGTATGTTCTGGCAGTTCTGTCTTGCGTATTGTCCTGCCTTCTGCCTTTATGTTCTCAAGTTTTCAAATCTTGTCTGGTACAGTCCTCAACCACAAATCTTTCCTTCTTATCCTGTACATTACGTCTCCCCTGACCTGGAGTTCTGGCCGACTTTTATGAAATCTACTCCTTTTCCTAAGCCTCAACAGTCCTTTTCCTTCACCCCTCTTCCTTCTGTTTCACCCCTTCTGCCGGAGGAAGGAACCATAGGCTCTGAAAGCTTGCAGACTTAAATACCTTCAAATGTGTGTTCTCCTGCAGCTGCTTAGTGAGTTGATTTCTTACCTATCCAAGAACAATATACGAAGATATTTTCTATGATTGTGTTGTGTACCCATGAACAATAGTTGGGAAACATACTGTCTTTAACAGGTTGTAAAATTCAATTACGTCCATAAATTTTGGTTTCTCTGGAGAAATAGCCACAGAATCAACTTCATGTCTTAAGAACCAAGTGTACAACAACATCAGCATTGACACAGCTAATGAAATGTTTGTTGAAGAAGTCCATATACGGTGAATAACTTTTTAATCAAAGATTTCACTATTGAGGTGAGCAAGGAACTTTGACAAAAAACTTTCATTTCCAGTAACCATTAATTTTTGACAAACATGGCTCAAAGAAAAACTAGAGTAAAAACTTTTCAGATAAATTAACAGATTGCTAAGATTTTGTATTGAAGAGCTTATCCTTTGAGTGTGACTGAGATGTCAGAATGAAACATAATCTGACTGACACTTAAGCAGTAGCTAAGCATACCTTAAATTTCACACTGACAGTTTCACAAAAGCTACATGGAGAAACAAATCCCAACTTTCCAGCACTCATTAATCCAAACATCCAACGAATTCACCGCAAATAGCATCTATCTCATGGGGGCGTTTGGTTGCCATGCACATCCACACTTCATCAATGTGATGCCAATATTCAATATATAAAAAGAAGAAAGAATTTGCTTTCTGAACATGCTATCATTTCTTAGGATAATTTTTCCTCATCAAAAATAGATATTTAAGTTCTGTCATCACTAAATACAAACAAAAAAAGATGATGACTTCTCTTTTTTTTTAATAAATTAGCGTGAGACTATTTTTTCACCTAGAAGTGTGTGCTTACACTGTAACAAGTTTCATCAAACTCAATCAACTCATTGACAGTGGTCAAGCAGTTAACTACTGTTTACAGAGTTGTGTGGATACAACTGGGTTCTACACTGAAGACACACACATTTAGTAGGTATAAAAATTGCAGCACCAGTCTTGTTTATTTTATGTTTACCATTTAAGATATATTCCAATGGAGTGCACAAATACATCTGTAGTGAACCGCTGAGCAACAGTTAGTGTGTTCTCTGATTCTGATAAAATTTGTCACAGCCATAAGTCACATGGACCAAAATAATTTTTTTGTATTTACTTTTACTACTTAATGTATTTTTGCTGTTCGCTACACTCTTCTCATGAAAGTTCAGCCATATGAGATTTTGCTTGACACTTACATGTAATGTCTGTAGATAAATTTCCCTTGCGACATGTTAGACCTGTTACCACCAGCTCCCCCACAGTATTCCACTGGTATAATTTTTCTGTCTTTTACTCCTTCCACTGGATAACAGCCAATTTCTATTTGCAAATTCCTTTAGTCGCACTACCTTTTTTTACAAATCACTGTTTATCCAATTAGGGTACCATTACAAAAAACAATTTCTCACTATTCTGGACAAAGAAAAATCCAGCCATCTTATACATAATACTGATTACTGTTTTGATAATACTATACTGAAGAGCTAACACAAAAATAACTGATTTCCCTGACAGAGGAGGCTGGAGGAGGCGAGGGTATACATGTTTGTGCACTTCATTCAAAAATGAATATATACCATCAGAGGAAATGCCCTTACCGCTCTCAAGAAGAAGAAAACTACGTTAACGAAGTACTCAAAAGACAGTCATGAATGCTTTTCAGACACAGTCTATTGCATTTTAACAAGATATTTAAAAAATCCTACCTTTTTATTTATCTAAAAACAAAGATGATGTGACTTGCCAAACGAAAGCGCTGGCAGGTCGATAGACACACAAACAAACACAAACATACACACAAAATTCAAGCTTTCGCAACCAATGGTTGCTTCATCAGGAAAGAGGGAAGGAGAGGGAAAGACGAAAGGATGTGGTTTTTAAGGGAGAGGGTAAGGAGTCATTCCAATCCCGGGAGTGGAAAGACTTACCTTAGGGGGAAAAAAGGACAGGTATACACTCGCGCACACACCCATATCCAACCGCGCATACACAGACACAAGCAGACATTTGTAAAGGCAAAGAGTTTGGTAAGTCACATCATCTTTGTTTTTAGATATATTTTTCCCCACGTGGAATGTTTCCCTCTATTATATCCATACCTTTTTATTTATATACATACATGTAATTTGTATTACCTAGCTTTCAAAGAAGTCACAACTGGTGGCAGCTGCTGTGGATCACCAACAAGAATGAACCGTTCACAGAGAAGTAATGGCCTCATCAGCATTACCTGCAGGGTCTGAGTGCTCTCATCAACTAAGCACACAGAAAATCGCCGGCCTGTCAGCAAAGGGCTATTTGTACCCAAGCACGTTGATCCAACAATTAGCTGTTCAGGGCAAGATGATGATAAGCATGAATAAAAGATCACATTACATTACATTAGATTTGTAGACAAACTTCCAAATCTCTCACCTTGTTTCAGATGACAACAAAATTTGATTTAATATGCAATAGCAAAATGGTAACACAGTTACAGCAGCCTACAACTGCAATAATAAATTATAACAACATACTATTTCTTTCTCTTAATTGAGAACATTTGTAACTAAGAAAGTAACTTTTATTGAGTAAGGTGTTAATAAATGTGAAGCTCAATCTCAGATTGGGCAACAGGGAAGGGAATCTGCATATTACTCTCAAAAGAACTATCCCAGCATTCACATCAAGAAATTTAAATAACAGCTGGATGGCTTTAAAATGGTCGAAATGTCAAACTGAAAATTCAGTAAGAATGATGGAATAACATTACCCATGAGCTTTTGTCACTAAGAATGCGCTCCAAGGCTGATGTTCATAAGAGAGTCAAATAGTTCATCACTAAAGCTGCACTTGGTTTTTGGTGATCTCCATAAATTGTTCTAAGTAAAATCTTTGAACGGTTCATTCCATGAGGCCGAAACATATCTCTTCCCTCACCTTTGTCTAGTAGAAGCGACATTTCATAATCAGAAGATGATCAAATTCGCAGTGATTACAAACATTTTAAATTATTGGGACTGAAGAAGATGAAAAACTTTAGTGGAAGCATTGGGGTCAGGATTTTCAGCAGAAACTCATAGGTGTTGTCTTCACAAAGTTGGTCATTGTTTATGACCCTGAAATGCAAAAATTTGTTTACACTGTTTATATTGATTCTTTTATATCCTAAGGTGCAATACTTTGCTCCACTTGTGTTTATAAACATAAAACATTCTTTGTTTGAAAAAGGATGATTAAGAAAGATCTGCAATGTCAGTTTGTCAACTTTGTGAAGAGTGTGTCTGAATTGCAGTCCTGCCATGCACAGCACCAAGACAAGAGATGTAAAAGAGAGAGAAGGTGGTGGTGCTGGTGGTGGTGGTGGTGGTGGTGGTGGTAGTTGTAGTAGTAGTAGTAGTAGTAGTAGTAGGAGGAGGAGGAGGAGGAGGAGGAGGAGCAGGAGAAATACAGCGTGTCCATAACTAAAATTCCAGTTTCAAATTACTGTAGAGAGAGAACCACTGCTTAGAATGACATCAAATTTGAACAGCATATTACTGATGCAGGGGGAAAAGTCATAGGGAAAAAAGTTAATGAAAATTTTACCAGTAGATGGTGTCTTAACATAATTGGGGTCGGCTACAAATGACAGATTATCTGAAATTCGAAGGCTATGGTTCGAGTAGCACATTACACCATCTGTACTGTTCAATGTGCTTGACTACACAACTTGGGCAATCAATAGTTGTGGCACTGTTAGTTAGGTAAGCCCATCCACTACGGCAAGGTACCACATTGGAAGGGAAAAATCTGTTTTTAATTGTACTGAGGCTGAAAGTTGCATAAACAGCAAAATGACATCAGTTTCTAGTTGTCGTGAGACTAGTACAAGACATGTTCAATATGTTGTCCATTTTCTGCCACAAGTTGAAACTGAAAAACAACATGTTCCACAAAAGATTAGAATGTCTCAGGGATCATGTTCAGAATGTGTTGTGCAGCACATTTCTTCAATTCAGCAATATTCATAACAGGAACCCTGAACACAACATCTTTCCAATAAACCCACAGCCAGAAGTTCCACAGATTAATATCGGGTTATCTGGATGGCCAAGCTGTAGGGAAATTATGACTGATAATTCTATCATTTCAGAAAAACCTTTGCAGCGGCCATGTCACTAGCTGTACAAAGCGCAGAGGAGCACCATCTTGCATAAAAATGGTCCTACCCATAGATCCACACTGTTGAAGGGTTGGAATTATGTTGTTGTGCAAAGGACTCACAGCATTTATCAATGATTGTATAGGTAACAGGACCTGCAGAACTCATCTCTTTGATAAAATATCGCCCTTAGATAAACAATGCCATGGACCCACACCACAAAGCCACCTTTGAAGAATGATGTAGTACTAATTAATGTGCATACAGGTTTTCTGTTGCCCATATTCTGCAATCCTGCATATCAACATGTACTTGGATATGGAAATGGGCTTTGCCTGTCCACAGAATGTTCCTTGGGCGTTCATTGTCCACTTCCATGCAAGCAAGAAATTCCAGAGCAAACATCTGCCTTGGTCACAGGTCAGCAAGAAGCATCTCCTGAACACGAGTGATTGCAAACCATTGCTCGGCCCCTCAGCAATGCTGTGGCCCCATCTTCAACTGACGTTAGATCAACTGCTTTCCCCCCTCTGCCACACTGCACTTCAAAAGAACCTGTCTGTTCGAATTTTGTAATGATTTTCTACAGACTCTTAACAGACATTGGCCCAATGCCTTTTTTCATACCCTTGAGTGTCCGGGACTTCTGCAGGGCTAGTGGTGCACCGTCACCATCCTTGTAAAAGAACTTTACCAGCAGCATGCAACTGTTTCGACAGACAGTTACATTGAGTGTCTTGGATGCAAACTGAGAAACAGCTGTGTGCTACGTATCTGTTGAAGTGCCCTATTCTGACATTTAGATTACTATCTATTGGTCAAATTTTCATTAATTTTTTTTCCTCCGTGATGTTCCCCCCAGCAACAATAATATGCTGTTCAAATTAAGGATACACTGTATGTGATGAAAAAGCTTTTTCTTTTTCTTCCTTTTTTTAATAACTTTGATTTGATCTCTCTTTCTTTTAATATTCCTCGTCTTTTTTTGTGTTACTTATAAAACTACTCTATCTTTAGCATTATTAAATAATCATAGCTCTGCACAGTACATTCACAAAATCATACTTAACTGACCCTGGAATTGAGTCTCTTAGTAAGTTCTTCAGGTGTCTTACAACCCTTACTGAGCTCTGCTTCTGAAAAACAACGGAGTTCAGGATGGATGCGTTGTTCAGAACCCAGCCGCAGAATAGGCAAATTATGTTTCTTCAGACGAAGCAGCAAGTTGTCAACAGCTGAATGAGTGTTGCTTGTAATCAGCACTGAAGCACCACGTCCTACAAGGACGCGTACTAGAGATGCTAACATTTCAGTCTTTCCTGTGAAAGAATATTAATTCCAGAAGAGCCTTTATTTTATCAAAATTATAACAAAATTAACATAATCATAAGCCAACTAAGGGCAGGGGAAAGGTGGCTATGTCCAACATCTAACTGCTGCTGTTCTTTGTTCCATGAGTGGGTGTTGTGGCCATAACTAAAATTTGTAATTCACAGTTTTGTGACAAGAAAAAAGTTGTGAACTCTATCGAGCATTTCTCCCTGAAAGGTAACAGGTTTCTTTTCATTGTAGGGGGTGGGGCTGTAGGAAGCGTGCAAACAATTTAACAATTTGATAGTAAGTTTTATTGTATACATACACATTTTTGAGCCTCTAAAGAGTCTAAAGGCTAAACAAATATAATTTTCAGAATGAGATTTTCACTCTGCAGCGGAGTGTGCGCTGATATGAAACTTCCTGGCAGATTAAAACTGTGTGCCCGACCGAGACTCGAACTCGGGACCTTTGCCTTTCGTGGGCAAGTGCTCTACCAACTGAGCTACCGAAGCACGACTCACGCCCGGTACTCACAGCTTTACTTCTGCCAGTTGGTAGAGCACTTGCCCACGAAAGGCAAAGGTCCCGAGTTCGAGTCTCGGTCGGGCACACAGTTTTAATCTGCCAGGAAGTTTCAAATCAGCGCACACTCCGCTGCAGAGTGAAAATCTCATTCTGGAAACATCCCCCAGGCTGTGGCTAAGCCATGTCTCTGCAATATCCTTTCTTTCAGGAGTGCTAGTTCTGCATGGTTCGCAGGAGAGCTTCTGCAAAGTCTGGAAGGTAGGAGACGAGGTACTGGCAGAAGTAAAGCTGTGAGTACCGGGCGTGAGTCGTGCTTCGGTAGCTCAGTTGGTAGAGCACTTGCCCACGAAAGGCAAAGGTCCCGAGTTAGAGTCTCGGTCGGGCACACAGTTTTAATCTGCCAGGAAGTTTCAAATATAATTATAACTACAATTATAAAAATACTGTTGAAGCTCCAGACAGTTTGTTGCTCTGAATGGTGATTCAAGCTTCCCATGCATTTATTTACATTAAAATAATGTGCAATGTATAACAACAATTAAAAACAATAAATGTTACAAACTCTCTAACCAGAACTAACCTGTGCCTGGCATTCCACAAATAAGCAAGTAATTCCTGGAAGCGACTGATTTGCGAATTGCATTCAGTTGAGCAATGTTGAGGTGCTGCGTAATCGTCTTTTCTGAACCGCTCAAGCGTCCAATTTCTTCAGACGAAAATTCTGGCTTCGCCCTGGTAAATACAGTCTGAATCTTTAAAATGAAAAAATTAATATCTATCATTCCCAGAAAAACATTGCAAGAAATTATAACAGTTTCTGCATCTACTCACAACCATTAACATTACTCTTTCCAAAGAGTACTGTCACATCTTTCGATGATCAATCTAATTGCTTTTACTTTCATTGTTGCAAGTGGTGTATGATGTAAAATTACTTACATCTCAGCATCATATAACCAATATCAGTAAACGGTACAATTATTTGCTAAGCCACATGGGCAATGCCAATCAGTTGCCTATTATTTTGATGTACTAATAAATGTTACAGCTTATGTGAAGGACATTGAAAGTGATCCCTGGCAACAAAAAGGTCAGAATAAGGTAATGCTGGGTGCACAAGCAGATGGTAGGAAGCCCCCCTCCCCTCCCACGGATTATTCTTCTCAAGAAAATGACAATGAAAGTAAAACTGCCTTTATGATTTATCTTTAGATGCCAAGGAGAGGGTTGGATGACAAATTATTTTATGCTACAAAGGTTGAAGGTTGTTTTGAACATAATATCAGTCTGTATTTTTAACAGAAGGAAGATGTTGCTGCTGGATTTTTTCAGGGACTTCGTATCCAGAAAGTTAAGCAACTGATCACAAAGTACAGCACAGACCCGGTATTAATTCCTGGTGCCATGACCTCACAAATTCAAATTACAGATGATGATGTGAATAGATCTTCTAACACTCACATTTCTGAGGAGACCATGCCCTCACTTTAGTTAGGGTAGTAAAGAGGATGGGGGGAGGGCGGGGTACCACGCACCTCAATATCCATACAGTATTAGCGGATTCTTATTTTCTGGGCCAGAATATCAAGCAAATCTATTACGAAAGGACTCAACAAGTGCTGCACATCCAATACTATGAATGGCTCAGAAGAGGGAATACTTTGCGTGGATTGCCAGGAAGGAAGAAATGCCATTAGGTTTACAAACAAAGTGGTGGTGGTGATGGTGATTCACAACAGTGATACAACAGATGACTAACTTGGATAATGATCAGGAAAGGAAGGGAAGATAAAATTAATGTATTCCCACATACCCATGGTCTCTCTGCCCTTGAGCACTACCTCTCCCAACGCCCACCCGAAGATCTTCCAAAAACCTCGTTCCTTATCACACTTACCAACTTTATCCTCACCCATAATTACTTCACTTTTGAAGGCCAGACCTACAAACAAATCACGGGAACGGCCATGGGAACCAGGATGGCTCCGCCCTATGCCAACCTCTTCATGGGCCGCATGGAGGAGGCTTTCCTGAAGACCCAACAGCTGCTTCCCCTGGCCTGGTATAGGTTATAGATGACATCTTTGTGGTCTGGACTCATGGTGAAGAAACACTCCTTAATTTCCTCCATAACCTCAACTCCTTTTCGAATCTGAATTTCACCTGGTCTTTCTCCAAAACCCAAACCACCTTCCTGGATGTTGACCTTCATCTTGTTGAAGCTCACATCCAGACCTCTGTCCACATCAAACCCACAAACAAACAACAGCACCTTCACTTTGATAGCTGCCATCTATTCCACATCAAACGCTCCCTTCCCTACAGCCTAGGTATTCGTGGCAAACGTATCTTCTCCAGTGACGAATCCCTCAACAATCACACCAATAACTGGACCAGTGGTTTCCTCTCCCACAACTATCCTGCAGACCTTGTCCACAAACAGATTTCCCGAGCAATACATTCCTCCCCGTCCAACAACAATGTTCCTATCCCCAGACCACACAGAAGCATCCCCCTTGTCACCCAATATTATCCTGGCCTCGAAAACATCAACAAATTACTTCACCAGGGATATGACTTTCTCAAGTCAACCCCTGAAATGAGATCATCCCTTGACAAAATACTCCCCACACCACCCAGAGTCGCCTTTCGTCGCCCCCCTAACCTCCGTAACATCCTTGTTAAACCCTACAATATTCCCAGACTACCTTCTCTACCCAGCGGTTCCTACCCCTGTAACCGAACCCGCTGCAAAACCTGCCCCATGCATCCCCCCACAACCACCTACTCCAGCCCCGCTACTGGTAAAACATACACAATTCAAGGCAGGGCCACAAGTGAAACTACACATGTCATTTATCAACTGACATGCCTGCACTGCACAGCCTTTCACATCGGCATGACAACAACTAAACTGGCTGAGCGCATGAACGGACACAGACGAACTGTCTGCCTAGGAGATGCCCAATACCCAGTAGCGGAGCATGCCCTCCAGCATAATTCTAGGAACCTAGGAACCTGCTACACCGTATGTGCCATTTGGCTTCTCCCACCCAACACCAGTCCCTCTAAACTGCTGAGATGGGAACTTGCACTCCAACACATCCTTTCATCCCGCCATCCCCCTGGACTGAACCTACATTAAACAACCTCACTCCCATTTACTCTTCAGTCTTCTCCTCTTTCCCTTTCCTCTTTAGCCATTCACGCATCTTTTCATCCTACATAGTTGTGTTTATCTTTATACTATATACCTCTTTACTTCTGTATGCATCCTCTTTGGTCTGAAGCTGGCACAGTACTTACAGTAGAATATCTTTGGCTTCCCTCTGACAACCATGCCTCCATCCTTGCTACCCTCCCTATTTTCCTTTCCCTGTTGCTTCATAACCTGGGTTGTGAGTAACTGAATCTCCTTTCCCTTCTTCCCTTTCTTTCCCCTCTCTCCTCCGTGATGAAGGAACATTTGTTCCGAAAGCTAGGAACGTAAATTTTCGGTTCTGTTTTATGTGTATCTATCGGCTGTACTGAGCTGAGGTAAGTATTGGCCAGCCCCTCTATCTCTTTGTTAGTATTTGTATACCATCTCCTTTTGTTTATTTTGGTTTTACTTGTATTATCAAAATGTAGACAATGAATTAACAGCTCATTAAGTTGATAATAGTTACAACATTAACATTTATAGGCAGGTATTTCACAGCAATAAAACAGTTTGTAATTTTAATGTATCAGAATACATGAAAATGATATTTTCTGTAGGAGTGTCTTCAGGAAATTTAAAAAAAATTAATAAATAAAAAGGAACATTATCTTATATTCATGTTTGTCTTATATTCAGGTAAATATGGTACATCTTCCTTCCACTGCTCTTATCTATTGATAACTCTACAATACTGAACCTTCAGCTCTGGACCTAACACAACAGTTATCACAGCCTTTGGCACGGGGTCTTCTATATGCCAGTTAAATGTTCCTAACAGTGTTTGAAACTGGAGTTTTGCATAGACTTTACGAAGCTGCAATAGCAGTATTACATCACAGTGGCATATGTGGTTTACCACATGGAGCAGAACTATGAACATTGATATTAAATTATTGGAATTAGCATGCATAAGTGATGGCCAGGTTGAAAACTTCAGCAGGTAATTGCTGAAGAGACAAGAGCATGAAGGTTGGCTTTTTCAGCCATCTACCTCCTGCTTAATAAAAGGAATTCGTTCTCAATACAGTCAGTTTATAATTAAGTGTTGATATCTTCAAATAACTGGAAAAGACAGAAAGGTAACTGCAATACTGCATGGCACATGGTGCTGGCAAGAGGCACATGTGCTGCACTTACACAGCGCCATGGTAGCGACTGCCATGCAAGGCAAGTAACTTAACACTGAAAGGAATATGCCTTCTGCTCCTCTCAGTCTCAACCAGACAGACATGAGAATACAAAGTGAGCCTCACTCTGTCATTCCACACAGACACAAGTATCAATTTAGTATCAGTTCAGACATAGCCAGAGTTACTGCTTGACAGAGGGGTTAACAGGGTTATTTTTCAGGTGGCATCAGAAAAGAAGCATGTCAAACTTCAGCAGCTTGTAATGTGGTGGCCCTTTGAAATACACTACTGGCCAGTAAAATTGCTACACCAAGAAGAAATGCAGATGATAAACAGGTATTCACTGGAAAATATATTATACTAGAAATGACTTGTGAATACATTTTCATGCAATTTGGGTGCATAGATCCTGAGAAATCAGTACCCAGAACAACCACCTCTGGCCGTAAGAACGGCCTTGACACGCCTGGGCATTGAGTCAAACAGAGCTTGGATGGTGTGTACAGGTACAGCTGACCATGCAGTTTCAACACGATACCACAGTTCATCAAGAGTAGTGACTGGCGTATTGTGACGAGCCAGTTGCTCGGCCACCATTGACCAGACGTTTTCAATTGGTCAGAGATCTGGAGAATGTGATGGCCAGGGCAGCAGTCAAACATTTTCTGTATCCAGAAAGGCCCGTACAGGACCTGCAACATGCGGTCGTGCATTATCCTGCTGAAATGTAGGGTTTCGCAGGAATCAATTGAAGGGTAGAGCCATGGGTCGTAACACATCTGAAATGTAACGTCCACTGTTCAAAGTGCCGCCAATGCAAACAAGAGGTGACCAAGACGTGTAACCAGTGGCACCCCATACCATCACAATGGTGATACACCAGTATGGCGATGACAAATACATGCTTCCAATGTGCGTTCACCGCCATGTTGCCAAACATAGATGCGACCATCCAAAAAAATGACGTTTTGCCATTCGTGCACCCAGGTTCGTCGTTGAGTACACCATCGCAGGCGCTCCTGTCTGTGATGCAGCGTCAAGGGTAACTGCAGTCATGGTCTCCGAGATGATAATCCATGCTGCTGCAAACATCGTCAAACTGTTCGTGCAGATGGTTGTTGTCTTGCAAACGTCCCCACCTGTTGACTCAGGGATCGAGACATGGCTGCACGATCCGCTACAGCCAAGCGTATAAGATTCCTGTCATCTTGACTGCTAGTGATACGAGGCTGTTGGGATCCAGCACGGCATTCTGTATCACCCTCCCTGAACCCATCGATTCCATATTCTGCTAACAGTCATTGGATCTCGACCAACGCGAGCAGCAATGTCACGATACGATAAACCGCAATCGTGATAGGCTACAATCCGACCCTTATCAAAGTCGGAAACGTGATGGTACGCATTTCTCCTCCTTACACGAGGCATCACACCAACATTTCACCAGGCAAACTGCTGTTTGTGTATGAGAAATCGGTTGGAAACTTTCCTCATGTCAGCACTTTGTAGGTGTCGCCACCGGTGCCAACCTTGTGTGAATGCTCTGAAAGCTAATCATTTTCATATCACGGAATCTTCTTCCTGTCTCTTAAATTTTGCGTCTGCAGCATGTCATCTTCATGGTGTAGTAATTTTAAAGGCCAGTAGTGTATGTGGCATGATGGTGACAACAGAAGAGTACAGCCACATGTCTCAGTCCTCAAATCAAGTTAAATTAAATAGCTTGTTGAGTAGGGAATGTTCAAAACACTTCATGAAACGTATTTTTTGTGTGAAGTGTAATTGCTAGTTATACGAAAACTGTGCGAAAGTGAATTTGAAATTCATAAAAGAAGATCATCCATGCTTGTGTACGTATTATTTATGTATTGAACCTGCTGACCTCTTAAACACAATTGACTCTAAGGAAAAAATTACTAAATCACTTCAAAGTGATACTGAAATGCTGAAAATAGAAATATTAACACTAAAAGTAGAAAATGTTAAAATTATTGTTGAAATAACTCTCTCTCTCTCTCTCTCTCTCTCTCTCTCTCTCTCTCTCTCTCTCTCTGTGTGTGTGTGTGTGTGTGTGTGTGTGTGTGTGTGTGTGTGTGTGTGTGTTGTAACGAGCAAAAAGAGAGGGAGGGGCAATGGGTTAAGACAAGGATCAAAATTTCGTGTGGCACGGCCAAGAGTGGAAAATAAAATGCTAAATTATGTCAGGATGAGGGATGAATTGGTATCAGTAGGAATAAATATAACTGTCGGAGGAAAGAATCTGGGGCATCAGCTGGTGCACAACAATCCTTGCAGTCACAAAGTGTGCATTGTGTGTCAACAATCGTTGATACAGTGTGAGTCTGAACTAATTGCAGTGTGGAAGGCGATAAGTAAGCACAGGAAATAAGAGAAAGAATGGACAATGAAAACAGTAATGCTATAGAGAAGAGTGCTGAAGGTCTCATAAATGCCTTCATAGATAGGCATTATCCCCCAAACCTAATCTGCAAACAGATCTCCCATGTCATTTCTCTTCATATCCCCAATCTAACATCTTGACCAGAAATGAGTGTCATTGTACCCGTGATACTTCCTACCATTCCTAAAGCGGTGTTCCATCGCCTACCCAACCTGCACAACGTCCTAGTCCATCCCTATGCCAATCCCAGTCCCTTGCCACAGGTATCATATCCATGTGGAAGACCCTGGAGGGAGCGCTGTCCAATCCACCCAGCCAACACTTCCTATTCTAATCCTGTAACAAGTCTATACTACCCCATCAGGGACCAGGCCGCCTATGAAAGCAGCCTTGTCATTTATCGCCTCTGCTGCAGTCATTGCACAGCTTTTTATATTGGTGTGGCTACCAAGGTGTGCACCCGTGGTCTAGGGATAGCATCTTTGACTAGTAGTCAAAACGTCATCGGTTCTGGGTTCTAAACCTGCCACCACTTAAATTTTGACCAATAAACAGCATTAGCAGCTGAAGACTTCCAGCATAAGAAGTCCCCCTCATTCTGCCAACGACCCTGTCAAAGAGGGCACAGGAGTGGACAGAAGTTCAGGGCACTCCTTTGTCTTTGCGGTGGGAAACTGCCCCTAAAGGTGGAACAATCAGCAATGATCAACAGCATCAAGATGCAGAAGACAATGGAAATGACTGCATTATAGGCAGATAACGTGTATGCACAGGCCATGTGGCCTGTAATTGAAAAATGTGTCGTCATGATTTCTCCATTGGCTAAAGATTAAGAATAGTCCACCATTTGGCTCTCTGGGAAGGGACTGCCAAAGGGAAGAGGGTGGGATGACCATGAGAAAAAGATTGAATAACCAACGAAAGGATAATGTTCTGTGAGTCAGGGTGTGGAATGTCGGAAGCTTGAATGTGATAGGGAAGCTAGAAAATCAGAAGAGGGAAATACAAAGGTTCAGTCTAAATATAGTAGTGGTCAGTGAAGTGGATTGGAAAGAAGACACGGATTTCTGGTCAGATGAGTATAGGGTAATATTGGAAATGAAAATGCTGTGTGGCTAGGGCCTTCCGTCAGGTAGAGCGTTTGCCTGGTGCAAGTCTTTAGAGTTGACGCCACTTCGGCGACTTGTGTCGTTCCTCCCTCCCCCCCATGTTTCTGTACATTTTTAACGTATTTGTGCATGGTGCATGTTTTCACATGGTTTCATGCAGTTTTGCACATTATTATGTATCTGCATGTGTTTCTGCTTGTCTTTAATTATTTTTTAGACATTATTTACACTTCTTTTCACTTATCCAGCTCTTCTCACAACCATCAACACCTATTTTGCCCATTTCTGCATCATTCCAGTTTACTTTACGCCAGCCTGTCACAATGGATCCCTCCTCCATCTTTCTGCACCAGTTCAGAAAAGTATTCCTTCCCTGGCTAAAACCCAGTTCCATGTACTGTTCCACAAATGCTGCCTACACCATGGAATCTCCCTGAACAACCTAAACATGAAGATTCCTTTCTTTGGATCCCACCCCTCCTTTCACAATGACCTACACATTTTCACATTCCATCAATTCCTGGTCCTCACAAACCTAGTACTGCGAAATCACATCTCCATAGTACAGGTATCCCTGAATTATCCCTGCCCCTCCACATTGTACAACTGCCGTGCAATCCCTTTCCACAAATCACATCTGTGAAATTGAATCCCTTGTTTTCCATCACCTCAAGGAGCATTCCAGACCCGACTCCATAAATTATCCAACCTGTTGACATGCTACTGCAGCCTCGGGGCACCACAATCCAACCACTATTGTACCCACAGTGTTACTCCTTGTCCACCCCTCATAGCAACTAAACCCTGCCTAGCTGACCTTTTCAACTTACCAGATCTCCCAAAATGCCCTACCATCTCTACCAAAACCAGAGACAAAACATTACTAAAACACTTCCTATCCAAAAGCCTCACCTTCAGTCCCACACCAAAATTTAACCATTCTTCATTTATCAAAGACCTTCTGTCTTCCTCCCGATCCCTGCAATTGAAGCACTTCTTTGCCACCAATTCCTCCAACCAAAACCAACCTAAAACCAACACTGAACCCTGACTCTTCCCAAGATCCCTTTCTCAGAACACCAACTTTTCAGTAGAAGAAACAACTTGTGATCAGATCATCCTACCTGCAGACAAAGATTTCAACACAGGCATTATGAATCACAGTGACTACCAGGCAGAAGGCCTCCACCAGCTATCTGACTACTACACCTGTAAACTCTACCAGAGTGGTCCCATCCCAGAAGTACACCTCTGGCCGTAATAACGGCCTTGATACGCCTGGGCATTGAGTCATATACCCACATAACTTCTTGTGCCCTTCCCAGACCCTCGCTCCTGAATAAATTTGCCTCCTCACCGCTGTGACACCCTTCACACCCACCTTTAACATCCCTCAAAATCTACAAACCCAACAATCCTGGATGCCCCATTGTGGCTGGTTATTGACCCCACCCTGAAAGAATTTTGGCCCTCGTTTGTCAACACCTCCAACCAACTGTCTGTAATCTAGCCTCCCACATTACACACACCAGCCACTTCCTTCACCAACTCTTCGCCATCCCACCTCTTTACCTCCTGGATCTGTATTCACCACTGTTAACACCAGCTCCCTATACATCAACATCCCTCACGCTCACTGACTTACCATTCTTGAACTTTACCTTTCCCAGTGCCCTTCAGATTCCAAACCCACTCTCTCATTCCTCATACACCTTACTAACTTTGTCCCAACCTGTAACTACTACTACTTTGAAGGGAAGGTATATAAACAAATCGGCAGCACAGCCATGGGGACTTTCATGGTATCCTGTGCTAACCTTTTTATGGGCCATCTAGAGGAGACCTTCCTATCATGTCAAACACCAAACACTTAGTCTGGTTTAGGTTTGTTCACATCTCCATGATCTGAACTCAGGGCCAAGACACCCTATCTTCATTCCTTCACAACCTCAACACCTTTCTCTCATCTGCCATCTGTGAAAGTAGCCATGTCATTTACCAGCTCTGCTGCAACCACTGCACAGCATTTTATATTGGTATGACCACCAGGATGAACAGCCACCACCAAATTGTAGCCAAGAACGAAGTAGTCCACCCTGTGCTGCAACATGCAGCTGAACATAACTTGCTTCATTTCAAAGGCTGCTTCGCTACCTGACCAATCAGGATTATTCCTCCACCACCAGATTTTCTGAACTACGCATATGGCAGTTACCCTTACAACACATTCTCTGCTGCCATAATTATCCTGGCCTCAAATATGGTAACATACTGTCCCACACCTTCCACTCAACATTTCCACCCACTCTGTCCTATCATCTCCTCACCATTCTCGTCTCTCACCCTGTTTGTTTCTCACTCTCTGTTGGTGCACCTGCCGATCTTCCCCTGTTCCTCTCCATCTCCCTCCCCCACAACCACCTGACATTGCACCTGTTAGCGTTCTAGTCCCTGCACACTTCACCAGACAGCGTCTCTCTCTCTCACCCCAACCATACACTACTATCCCTAACCCTTCCCAGCCACCTCCAGATTGCTGCTTGCATCCCAAATGATAGTTGCATTCTGGCCCAAGATTCTGGAGTTGCCAGTTGTGCATGCATGATGTGTGCTTCCTTGTGTGTATGAACAATGTGTGCGTGTCTTTTGCTGATGAAGGCTGTGGCTGAAAGCTTTATGTACGTGTCTTTTAATAGTGCCTACCTGCAACTTAATGTGTCTTCTATATGATAAGTAGCAATCTATCTTTTCCTACACTGTGTATATTCCTAACTAGGTTGCCACTGTTATAATTCAGAAACTAAATTTCAAATTTTTTTTCTCATATTACATTTTTACAGCAAATGCTCCAATTCATGCATCCAACATCACCACAAAATTGACAGAAGGTCTACTCAAGTTGTAACCAACAAATCCTGCCCAGACATTAACCAAAAGCATTTTATGGTGACCACATACCAGAAAGTAATGGCAACATTAATATGCCAAGTGTTGCAGGTTGTTGACATTCAAAGCTTGAATCTTCTGTGCATGGTATGGATATAAACCATTTTCTTTCACAAAATTGCAAACAAACTAATTGTTTAATACGAATTTGTGAGCTGCAGTTCTGATACTGCTGTATCTCCATCAATTTCCGGAGTCCTCGTTTTATTCATTGTCCTGCATCAGACTTTTTGGTGCAAGCATGCCCACTTCTGTCAACTGATTGGTCCACAGTCCTGAATGTGTTGACTGCTGTGTTGCACCATGAGAGTAAGAGATACTTTCAGCACCCATTGCTGGAGAGGCCTCTCAGCTGTTGACCGAACTGCAACGCTGATTCCTGCCCATATTGCAGCAGTTGCACATGCACTGGGTCACAAGGCACATATCATCTTTCAAGTGATTTGACTGCAATGAAGATGGATCAATCAGCTCAGGATCTCGCCGGCAGCTCTCATTTGTTCATCAACATCTATTCATACTCTCTGATCTTGAGTTTGTACATGAGCATGCTGCACCAACTAGTTGTTGCACCGCTCCCCTATCCCCTTCCACCCAGCACTACAGTTGCAATCAATAACAGAAAGAGAACCCCAGCAGCAAGGCCATGACTGCCAGCCACCACTGCAAATTCAGCATCAGCTACATCTGGCAGTACTGTGTTAGCCTAATGCCACCGCCAGGTCTGGGCATTGTGGCACAATTCCATGGTACACCACAGCTGCTGCTGCTTTACGAGCCAGAGGTTGATGCCAGATAGCATTTGCAGCTTTCATCACAGGCAATTTAGTAAAGTCCTGTGGTTAATAATGGACATTTTTTTTAGCTATTGGCACCTTGATGACTGATTCTTGACCAACTCAACTGCAGTCCAAACTGAAACACCTGGGTTGCGAGAGCAATACTATCCTGACAACAGAAGAATGGCCCTGCATCCCTTCAGTAGTTGCTGTATGAAAATCTATCTTTATGGCTTTTAACACTCTGTTTGGGAAATGCACTACATATTATCTTCTAGCACCCATAGCACTGCAGCCCACTGGCTTGTAAGCAATGTGAATATAAGCTAGCTCATTGCCTGTGCTCCTGTTCACGGTGAGTGTGGCATGGTACCGCACACGCCAACATGTTCATTGAAGTAGAACAACCATAACATAACACTACAGCAGCTTAGTTAGCCAAAAGTGCACTGTTAGATGTACCCAAACATATTCATCGTGACAAGCAGGAAAGTGAAAGTGTGCTGTCTTGCTGCGCATTAAAGCAGGTAGTATTTGATATTCTTGTGAAATACTAACATAATTCTCACTTGAGAAACGTTGATCCAATTCTGTGTCACTGGATGGTGATTGCTGAAATCTTCTGTACTTTTATTGTGATTTTGCTTATGGTGTTGTGTGTGAATGCTGCACAAAAAATGAAATGAAATGATCCGTGTGGCATTGTTGGTCCTGAGGCCCCATCCAGAGAAGTTCAGCCACCAGGTTGCAAGTCTTATTTCAGGCGACACTGCATTGAACGACTTGCACATTGGTGATATTGAGATCATGGTGATGATAACTATCCCCAAACAGAGAAAATTTCCAACTTGGTCAGGAATCAAATCCAGGCTTGCTGCACGACGGGCAAACACGTTATCACTCATGTAAGCAGGTGGACAAAACTGCACAGAGAAGGTACACTATTGGCCATTAAAATTGCTACACCAGGAAGAAATGCAGATGATAAACAGGTATTCATTGGACAAATATATTAAACTAGAACTGACATGTGATTACATTTTCACACAATTTGGGTGCATAGATCCTGAGAAATCAGTACCCAGAACAACCACCTCTGGCTGTAATAACGGCCTTGATACGCCTGGGCATTGTGTCAAATGAGCTTGGATGGCGTGTACAGGTACAGCTACCCATGCAGCTTCAACACGATACCACAGTTCATTAAGAGTAGTGACTGGTGTATGTGACAAGCCAGTTGCTCGGCCACAATGGGCCACACATTTTCAATTGGTCAGAGATCTGGAGAATGTGCTGGCCAGGGCAGCAGTCAAACATTTTCTGTATCCAGAACGACACGTACAGGACCTGCAACAAGGGGTCGTGCATTATCATGCTGAAATGTAGGGTTTCGCAGGGATCGAATGAAGTGTAGAGCCACGGGTCGTAACACATCTGAAATGTAACGTCCACTGTTCAAAGTGCCGTCTATGCGAACAAGAGGTGACCGAGATGTGTAACCAATGGCACCCCATACCATCACACCGTGTGATATGCCAATATGGCGATGACAAATACACGCTTCCAATATGTGTTCACCGTGATGGCGTCAAACACGGATGCGAGCATCATGATGCTGTAAACAGAACCTGGATTCATCCGAAAAAATGACGTTTTGCCATTCGTGCACCAGGTTCGTCATTGAGTACACTATCGCAGGCACTCCTGTCTGTGATGCAGTGTCAAGGGTAACCGCAGCAATGGTCTCCGAGCCGATAGTCCATGCTGCTGCAAATGTCATCAAACTGTTCGTGCAGATGGTTGTTATCTTGCAAACGCCCCCATCTGTTGACTCAGGGATCGAGACATGGCTGCACGATCTGTTAAAGCCATGCGGATAAGATGCCTGTCATCTCGACGGCTAGTGATACGAGGCTGTTGGGATCCAGCACGGCATTCTGTATTACCCTCCTGAACCCACCGATTCCATATTCTGCAAAAAGTCATTGGATCTCAACCAACATGAGCAGCAATGTCACGATACGATAAACCGCAATCGCGATAGGCTACAATCCGACCTTTATCAAAGTCAGAAACATGATGATACGCATTTTTCCTCCTTACACGAGGCATCACAACAATGTTACACCAGGCAACGCTGGTCAACTGTTGTTTGTGTATGAGAAATTGGTTGGAAACTTTCCTCATGTCAGCACGTTGTACGTGTCGCCACCGGCGCCAACCTTGTGTGAATGCTCTGAAAAGCTAACCATTTGCATATCACAGCATCTTCTTCCTGTCGGTTAAATTTCGCGTCTGTAGCATGTCATCTTCGTGATGTACCAATTTTAATGGCCAGTAGTGTAATATTAGGACTATGAATTACTCTTACTTACCAGAAAAGAAGGAAAAATGCTCATGTACTTTTGTCCAGAAAAAATAATGGCTAATATTTATTTAGACCTATCGAAACCAAAGTAAAATTATTGAAATGAGTGAGAAACAACGAATGTGACTCCTAAGTGGTTTGCTTGTAGTTCTCATTTCAAAGAGTAACTTAGAATTATTTATCATTACCAATAAACAAGACCAAATTCCAGGAGAAAGATGGTCTCTGTGACAAGGATCAGTTTCTCATTTACTACCCAGTTCAACGAAAAACATTTCCAAAACATTTTGCAGGAAAGATTGTAAACTGGAAGTACATAATAATTGTGATGTTTGACAGTCTTTCTTCTGTCCAAGATAGTGTACAGAATCAGCAGGTTCCACACGCAGCAGTAATTTCATTAAAAACACACTGAATTTGGGGAACTAGAAGCACAGCGATTACAAAAGAGACTGAGCTCAGTCACTACTATAATTAATCTCAGTGAAAGCAGCTCACAGACAAAAAGCAGAAGATGACTCAAATCTCCTAGATCATTCTAAATCCAGTAAAAAATAGAAAATCATAGATGATGTAACATTAAAGGAATTGAAAATAGTGAGGGAATACAGTATTACAATGTTACCTCCTGACAAAGCCCTCTCAAAAATGACACACTCAAGGGATACAGATAGTGTCTCACACAAGAATGATTGCAGTTCCTTTGGAAAGAATCCCCAAAGTTGGTTATGATTCTCAAAAGCCCATATGAAATTTATACAAATGCTGTCAAACCAACTGGGATCTATTTTCAGGAAGAACAAGATTACAACAAATGCTTTTGTGAGCTAATTCTTGATGAAGTGGCAAAGTTCAATGACACTTCACTGAAAGTTGATCGTTTTGCCAATTTAGGGAAAATAATCCGAATTATTGTAAGAATGAACTTGCAGATCATACTCTAGTGTTTATGGTTGTTCACGTACTGCACCATTGGATTCAATCTTTTGCCATGCATGTATGCCACAAAATAACTAACGACTACATTGCTTTGCAAATAATAAGGATCCAGCTAGAACAAGCTGAAACAAGAATTATTGCATTCACTTCAGATGGCAGCCACTAAAAAGGTCTGGGCATGTCTAGGAATTAGAGGCATAGAACTTAAAGTTATTTGTTATATATAAAATCTAATTAAAGAAACAAGAATAATGTGGGCATTTTCGGATGCCACTCAATGTAATAAAGTGCATAAGAACTAATTTTTGTGATAAAACTGGTGTACTTTTTAATTATGAGATGATCAAATCAAATTTCTATTAACAACTTTATCAACAAGAGGTTCCCCAGAGCTCATCTGACTGAAATTTTGCAGCAGGTTAACCTCCATTTAATTGGATATGACATTTCAGTGAATGAACTTAAAATTAGTTTTGCAGGAATTCAGTTGCCAACACCACTAATTTTTTCAGGGAAGTAAATGCTGTAGGATTTGAACTTGGAAAGTTTGTGGAATCATTCAAATTGAATATGAACAATTTCATACACACAGTTAACTCATTTTTCTTTTCCGTGATAGTCCTTTGTATAAGAGCCTATAATACTGTCAATGACAAACTGAAACTGAATATACAGGGTGTCCCACGAGGAATGGGCAACACTCAGACATATGACAGCAATGACTATTTGGAAAATTAAACAAGCACTCTATAATGCATACAGTGAGAGCTACAAGCACTTGCTCAGTAGAAGAGATGTGTTTCACAGTAGTAAAGATCAAAAGTGTTCATAGTTCTTAACAGTATGCATTTTACAACCTTTATTTACTAGACTTTTTTGTTTGAATGTTTTTTGTTTTTTTGTTTTTTGTCATATCCGTTAATACTGATCATTCCACTTTGGACACCCTATTTAAACATGATTGTTCATTGACATCAAACATAAATCGAATGTGGATATAAGCTAGAAATCTGGAGCAAAAGAAAAGAGAGAGAAACAGTGAGTTTTTAAAATGGAAACTACAACTAAGCAAACACAGTGTTTTGCATATTCTCACAGCATCTCAATCAGATTCAGAATGTATGATGAACACTGAGGAAAGCAAGGAAGGAGAGGAAAGTTGGTTTATCATCTGTCAGGTTGTGAGGCTCATCAAGCAAGAAAAGTTACAATGCCTGAAGTGTTTGTGCCTTTTAAGTGTGAACTCACCTCACATGACATTATCTTTGTCTATGTCTATTAGAGATGGCATCTCTATTATAGGAAAAACATTGCTCGCATATCTATCAAAAGGCATCTTCCATGTTCTGGTAGAACTTCTCATTGACAGTTTATGAAGTGACATTTTATGAATGTCGAAAGAGTTAGGATCTCATTAGAGCTGAAATTACTGACACAGGATGCAGCGAAGATCAAATAATCCACATCATTCATACACTAATTCTTCATTACATGACATGCCAATTTTTCGTAAGCATTAAAAAAATTCTGAAGGATCTGAAGCCTGCAAAAACTTCAAAATCTGATCAGAGACTATATGAGAGATGATGATCATAATTTATTTATTTCATTACATAAAATTGTGTTCATGATAAAATTAGTTCCACTGTAGCAGTGCTCCCTTCTGTCACAAGCAGAGCATCCGACATATTGCGGCAAAACCAGTGAACTACGGCACAGTCTCTTCTACTGGATATGAATTGGTTCACTGAAAAAACTTCTAAATGCTCATTGCTGAATGGCAGTTATTTTGCAAACATATCTTCACAACGGCATATTTCCAATCTATGGTTATTTGGCGAATAATGTTCGGCTCTGAATACCCCGCCCTTCCCTCACCATGCATGATTTTGAGAGTCCTGGTTGATTTTCATTAGTTCATTGGGGAATATCAAAGAAATTTTAGCATCTTAAATGTTGTTGGCATTGCTGCTTCTGTGTAGTATTGTTTTCCTCCTGCTTACATTTTTCACTTTTTTTACAAAAGCAATCATTACTAATGTCTATGATATATTCTATTTTCTTTAATGGAAAGTGTGACATCATCTATGGCTTCTCACACTATTTCTCTTTTAACAGTATACGTAAATACTTAACATCTGTATAGTAGCATATATCTTCGAGTTTGTGAGTAAGTTTGATATTGGTGGTGGTGTAAGGGAGGGGGAGGGGGGGGGGGGGGAGCAATGCACAAGTGTAACAATACATTTTTTATGTTCCTAGACAGGCTACTTGCAGCTGCCCTAGATACCACCATCCGATTTTCTTTGCTGTGGGAAATCTCTGCTTGGTATTTTAGTTAGTAATCTTGGTTCTGGTTATACTGAACACTTTATACTTATTTACGTTAGACCATTATTTCAGAAATTTACCTGTCAACAACAATACTGCGCAACTTGGCAGCTGCTTCTGTATTATCCATAAGCAGTCCTAAATTAGTCATAAGATATGACAAAGAACTCTGACTCTCATAAACATCTATGTGAAATTTATCACCATAATGCCGGCTTCTGAGATCTCTGAAAACAATAATAAAGAAAAATATGAACACATGTTGAAGTACATAAATGAATTATTGACAATGGAATGAGGCCATAAATCAACAGATCATCATAAAAACAAGAACATGACAGCTCAACTTACAAACATGTGCTATTTTTCAGAGAACACAGATGCATGCAGTGTTCTGCAGCTTGTGGCTCAAGTGAAATGATGAGTACTACTGCACAAAGGAGGAGGTGAGATGAACGAGGAAGAAGTGAAGGAATATCAATGCCTAAAAGAGGCAGGGACAGCAACATAAGGGGATGGGAATATGACCTCAAAGATGTTGGCTTGATGTAAGCATGAGTAGAGGCAGATTTTGAACATGGAAATACAGGGTGTTAGCTAGAGACTCTTTGACATATAATGCCAAAGAAATGAAAGTCTTAGAACATGCAATGTGACATATAAAGGTAATGTGAGAAGCACAGTGCACTGTAGCCATGTGGCCAACACCAGCGAGCTTGCTGTTACATGGTTGGGGTCTCTTTCACTTGCAACTGGGTAAGTACTTGGTGAGTGTAACCCAACAGCTACATGGTCCCTTCCACACGGCTAATGAAACATGGCAGCTAGCTACATCACCATGCACTGTAACATATAGAGGAAGGGCATCAAGCATGTGTAGATGGCAACTTTGCATCCTGTGAACATCTGCGTGGTTGCCATGTGGCTATGCAAGCCAAGCCAAATGGCTGTATCTTAAAACGAGGCAGTCTTGGTCATCTTTGGCAACAGCTTCCAAGATGTGCAAAGCACGGTTACTAGAATAAACAGTAAGTATCATGTGCAAATGTGCTACAAGTGGCGACGTAACCACTGACCCTCTTGCCTCAATGCACCAAATGGAAGCTTATATGCACACTGCTCACACATGTTTAATTCATACAAGTTATGAATAAAGTCAGGATTTGTAATGTTAGAGATTATTATTATTATTATTATTATTATTATTATTACTACTACTACTATTATTAACTAACTTATTGGCTAAGCAAACAAAAACAAATTTACAAAATATACAGTATAAAGCTGTTGTCTTTGCAACACCTTCAGATGACCACCTGTCCTTTTGTAACTGCTTGTCATTAAGAGGCAACTCTTTGTGAAAATGTTTTAGACAGCATATTTTGTCTCACAGTTTATTTTTTTTTTTTCATTTGTTGGAATATATTTATGTATAAAAATCTCTTCCACTTGGTAAGTAGTGATATGGGCTGCCAAAAGTTTATTTCTACTTGATAGGAGGAAAATGTGCTGCCAAAAGTTTACTTTCCACACAGACAAACTGTATTCTCACTGCTGGCATGTAAGGCATCACTTAGCACATAAACTCTCCAGAACTTATGAAGTATGAGTAACCGCGGTGGAAAGCATGCTGCATATTTATTTATCTCACGGATTTGTTCTTTGTCTTTCACTCCCAGCTTGAGAGAGAAGGCCAGGCTGTTGTACGACTTTGTCCTTTTCACAGGCCCAGATCTAGGAGGGGGCACACTAGGGTATCTGACCTGGGTGGCAATTTCAGGAGGTGCCAAATTCATTATGGAGGAGGAAAAAAAAAACTTTGTTCCACATAGCACCTACCTAGCATTCAGCGCAAGTTGGTCTATTGATTATTCCTATGATTTTGAAACACATCTCTTTTTGTTTTTGAACATTTCTGAATACATTCTAAGTTGATTTATGGACGAATCGTTAGTTGATTTTTGAATGCATGCATAGTGTACCTGATGTCTGCCAGGGGGATCCCCGTCGCATCTACAAAAAAAAAAAACTTTCTGCCAACAAATGGGGATGGGGCTATACGAGTTGAGCTAAGTAAACCCAAATGGGTGAATGCCAATTGCTGTTTGTTTATGTGGTTGACTGGGTGTACAAATGACCAACATTGTTATAATTATTAGTAAAATCCATAGATCTGACTACCAGAGTGGAAATAAATGACTAACAGGAATAACAGGTACGAAAGATCACAAATTATCTTCTTGATGTATCCAATAAAATGAAATTTTGACAGAAAATTTTTGCCAGAATGCTACACTACTAAGGACCAGTTGTACAGGCCTTGGTTAGCAGCTGCGTATGTTCTATTCTCGGAATAACGCAGAAAAGGCGATGTACGAACAAGTAATAATGCCTAACTGGACAACAAACATGGAGTAATTAAACTGGTGATTCTGGCAGGGTTAGTGGAGTTAACAGGAAAATAAGTTTTAACAATGGCAGGAATAGTTGCAGAATTAGTGATGACATGGTTGTTTGTTGGAACGAAGAAGGAGAAGAGATGGGGACATCATACAAATTACATAGAAGAATATGACTACCGCAAATTCATATAAAAATTTTGTACTACTATTTTTTGATCTCATGCTTAAGAAACTGGGACGTATGAATGAAATGTGAAACTATTTCCTAAAACAAAATTTTTGCTTGTAAAAGTCTAACAGGCCTTTGATATCGGTATTTTGTTAATTATATTCTGTTGTGTTATTTGTGTAAATGAGGTACATAAAAATGACGATTTGTGCCAAAAACGTCTCGCTTATTTGGCGTGTATTACAATTGCTGCAATATTAGAAAGACCTATTTCGTTTTATTTAGCAGATAGTGACAATGTAGACGTAATCAAATTGAGAAACCACACCAGTCATTGATACTATTCGTATTAACAGCTTTTTCAGTATTACACAATGACATTTTAATTTTTCAGGTAGCCAAACATTCGATTAACTTTGACGATGTAACAGACTCTTTCGCAGAAAGGAAATCACGCCATGTAACATTGTAGCAAGATTAGAGAGAAAAAACTGCTGAGACCTAATGATTGAAGAAATGTGTACTGTGTTGCTTGTCACTTGTCTTTGCTGGTTTTGTGTTTCCTATTATTAACGGTGTATCACATAAAAGAGAAAGTTATTAGCTGATAGGCAATAAAGAGCGCAAATTTTCTGAAGATTTTTTATTCTGCTGGTCACAAATAATCCCACCCAGTATTAATTGAGAGTTTTTTTGGTCAAGGGGGGAAGGGGGGGGGGGGGGGTAGTATGTCAAACTGGGAGCAGGAGAGGCACCACAGGACATTTTAATTTACACTGTCCTAAATATAGGTTTGATGACTTTCATTACAAAATATGTACTTCTGAAGTCCACAGGCCTAAGTTCAGTGACGTGCAATAGAAGAATGCTGTGTAAAGGGGTGTAGCACTGCACTTTGGTGCACTTAAGATGAAATAACATGTATCACATTTCCTCAGCCATAAATGTTTTATGTATCAACTCTTCTGGAAGTTGTGCACTAAAAATTGAACATATTTTTTGAAAAATTGACTTTTTCAAAATTTTTGATGTTCTATCCCTAAGAATTGGGACCAAGGGGGTGGAGGGGGGCACCCACGGTCAAATTTTTGCCCCAGTTTGGAAATATCGAAGATCTGGGGCTGCCTTTTCAGCCAGATGTCCTGACAGCCTGGAAGTGGGGCAAAGGGAATCCTAATTTGGAATCTTGACCTAGTTGTCTTTTTTCAGTGCCATAGCAATAGTCTTAAACCATGTTACATTCTACCAGTGAGGTTGTAGTTCAAAGAGCAAAGAATATCTAGGCATTCACTTGCAACACTTGACAAAGTCAACTAGTCCACGCTTGAAACATTGCATACAAAACTGAAATCAGAAACACCTCTGGACACAGGTACATATACCTTCTGTTATTTTCACACTGCTGGTATCAGTAAGACCATAATAGTTCTATCAAGCAAGTAAGATTTAAGGCAATCTATGGCATGAAACTCAGCCTGAAAATGTATGTAAAAGTTCATTTGACAGTTGAGACAGTCTGAACGACTTGATTAAACAGTGATTTATGACACTTTATTCAGTTCTGAATAACATGCTATGGCTTCATTCAATGATTATTTCTAGTCATCTCAATGATAGTAAATTATTTACTGTTAACTGCATTTATCAGTCAGTTACAAGAAGAATTTTGAGTGAAGTTGAAGCTTAATATGACCTGTCAATGGCTAGGTGAAAATTTCACTGGATTCTACAGGCAGACCAATGGCATTGAACCTTGGAGCCAACGAAGTGTGGTTGGTGACTGGCTAGAAGACCATGTCTGATCCAATTCTCAGCATCACTGCACCTTGGCCATACTCTTTGGTGACACCCCTCACTGCAAGTAGAGAGGCATTTGTGACATCCTCAGACTGAGATATGTAGCTTTTTGTTGGTGATGGCATGCTGTAACAACCCTAGGCTGATGCTCCGTAACCAGTTTTGAACTTATCGATGCCCAAGTTCTAAAATGAAGATTCCGGTACTGTTTTTCAGTTTTGGCAAGAGAGTCCATTTTTTCTACTCAACTTTTGATATTTGCATGCTCGTTTTCTTATTAATATTTGTATATTTTCTTTTTATGTTCAGACAGTATAAAAGCTGTAGCTCCGAGAACAATCAAGCAGGAACTTCACATTTGATCTACATCACAGTTGAATAAAAACAATAATTTAATATATGTATTAACAAAAATCATATTTTGAAATAAGGCATAAATTTCTATGCCACAGATTATATTTTCATATCAATGTAATTTCTTGGAAGCCTACCTTTGGTTTTGAAAGTATGGTCAACTCGGCATGTATGTATTGATCTGTGTAGAAGGAACTCTGTTGACATGCTTGTAACATGGGACTAGTTGCTTATCAGCTATGGACAGCTGTTGGTATTTGGATTATACAGAAGAAAGGTTTTTTTTGCCATCTGTAAACAGAATGTCTCATCTATGTCAAAAGAACACAAGAGAGATTTTTCTTGGATTGAATAAAAGAGTCAAAAAGATAGTTTGTGTTATATTCAAGCAACTGATAAAAAACCCGGCTCTTATTACCACCAGGTCAACAGAAGAAATCATCCTCAAGACGACACTGCCAAAGTTAAGTATCTGCAACCTGTAACTGAATTTACTACTCTCGAAATTAATTTACAATGTAAAATATATGCTTTCATTGATTAATTGTTTTCAGTTTTATCATTGTGGGAGATGGGTGCATTTCAATGCACAACCACTTCATGCAACACTGTGTTGACATGTTATTACAGGATTCTTGCCACTTGTTGACGTAGTCTGGGGTAGTTTGCAGGTCAACTGTGTCGTAAGTCACAGGTCTTTGGGAAGTACTGTGTCCCAAAATTCCACCTGCACTACAACACAACCATAAAAACTTGTTGATACCATATTGTACAGTCAGCTGTCTGTTCTGATTATACAAACAATCTCGCAAAGTTAGTCATTTTTTCTATAGTGAGCATCATATGTAGGTAAATGCTGCTGTTCCTATCACCAACTCCATGTTTAGTTTGATCCAACTCTGTAGTGCCTTTACTTACACAGTATCCTCTTCATTTCAGGATCAGCAATGAATCATCTACAGAGATGTGTGCAACCATTATATCTTTTTGATTCATCATATTATTTATTAGTTTTTGTTATGCCATGGCCTAGTTTGGAGCACTGAACTGCCTGGCATCATATGGAGAAATGTGCTGCCATTAGATGACCAAACTATGGAATAAGAAGACACATCCAGAGTGCAAGAGGACTTATTCAGAATGCTGACATTGGAAAATATGACCCCCCCCCCCCCTTCCTTCAGAAACACAAAGTTGGGATACTTCTCAGCCATGACAGGGCACCCAGAAAATCTGATTGGATGAGAAAAGCAGGCAAGTGAGGTCACTACTGCTTCATGGTGGCAAGCAAGCACACTAACTTGTTTTGGATTTCAGACTAAAGAGTTGGCAAGAAGAAAACACTAGTTGCCTTGGTTCACATTAATAGCACTTGAATCGGATCCTCTCTCTCTCTCATTGTGTTCAGATATTCTCAGATTGTATCCAGACAGTATGTTATACTGAAGTACACCTCCAGTGCCAGCCTCTTAACTTCAAGATGAAGACCGGCTGCAGTACACTGTGATGTAGCCAGTTACCTATCCTGTATTTAGGCTCCAGAAGCTACAGACAGCTGCCTGAGCCAAAGATTATATGTGGGCTACCTATCATATTCAATCCCCAAGTAACCCATGGGTCATTCACCTCCCTGATGGGACGTATGTATGAGTCCGGACTGTCAGCTGCCTGGCTACCCTGTCACTACACTTGTAGACCACCTAGTCACTGACCACTGCCCAGGAGAGCACATGCCTTCTGCCCAGGAGAGCACTTGCCTTCAATGTCGATCATGCTGGAGAGTACATTTGAGTACTGTCCTTCCCTGTGTTGTATTTTGTGGTACGAGGTGGGCAAGCAGCCTGGACATGGCTGCCATTCATTGGCTGCGTCACGCAGTCTCTGTCAGATATTGCTGTGTTGCTGACATCAGCAGGTGATGTTCCTTATGCATGCCCAGATGGTCTTGCAGACTGTGGCTTGCTGAGCCTCTGTCATCTCAAGGCCAGAGGCTTCTACTCCAGTGGCAACCATACCTCTGCATCTAACATGATGTTTCACTAGTGGGCCACTGCTCCATTTCAGTCCCCACTACCACAAATCTCAATGCATGTTCAGACGAAGTAAGCATTACTTCATCTTCTTCTTCATGCAGCTGTTTTCTCTGTCACTGTTGAGTTCACCTCTCAATCCCAGCAGTGCCTCCTCTCACTCACTCATTGTAGGATGTTTTCATACTTTACACAATAAATCTTTCTGACTGTCATGTCTGCTGCAGCACTACATTGCACAGTTTTTCATCAGTTTGTCTTCTTGCACCATCCCCTCAGTTTCAACTGGCTTAATTTCTATTGAGCAACTATAAAGTTTCTCCATATATTGCTTTCAATCCTCAGCTTATTTTGTGCATCTATAAGCCAATTACGTTTTTGTTCTCCAGTCACAGAGCTACTTGATCTAGGCTCCTGAAGGCAACATTCATTGATTTGTGTGCATTGTCCATGTTACCCTGTTTAAATATTTTATGCACATCACAACATTTATTATCCATTCAGGGAACTGGGCGGAATGAATACGATAAAAAGATGGAATTTAACATTTTTTAATTTTTTAATAGAACTAAGAGCAACTTTTCTTTTCTTTCAGTGCAGTTTACCTTCCACTTTATTTTTTCCTTTTTGCACATTTTCTACCTTCTTATTGAACAACTGGTAAAAATTCGTGCACTGAAATATCGAATTATGTTTTCTTATCGGTGTCTCTTCAGCTATTGCAATGCCGACTGCCTTGATTAAGTTATACATGCAAGGTTGGTATACGAAGATATTATTAGGAGGGTTAAAGAGAAAATGTTCTTGCAGAGCATTGCATTGTTTCAAATAAATACAGAAATGTGCAGCTCTTACATATACAGAAAGCAGGAAATTAAGAAAATCACCGTACCTGTTAAGTATGATATCTATACCAAATGGATCAATTTTATCAATAGTTCCTGTTGTAACTGCAATCCGTAAGTTGCTGCTTACTAAAACAAAATCACCTTCTGCAAGGCCTCCAATAGTGGTCAAATCACGATCTCTATTGCTAACAACCAATCGTTGACGGAAGACACTGCCGCACTGAATAGCTTTACCTTCGAGAGAAAGTTCTGAAGCACAACTACCTCTCTTTTCCCTGAAAATAGAAAATAGGTACACCAATAAATGTGTTCTAAATGCCATCAAGTAAAGTCAGAGTGTTCATTTATAGTTAACAGTACTTCATAAGCAAGGTCCAAATACATTATCTACTTAGAAAAGTGAACTAAATATTCACAAGATCAGTATAGTGGATTCTATTTTATAAAAGTTATTTTTCAGCTTACTTTCCTGCAGTTCCTCAGTCTAGACTCATGTGTATGATAGTGCATTCACGCGGCATTCTTACTTTTTTTAAAAATTTGGTTACTGTGAGCTTCATTAAAGTGTGTGTGCACCTGCACACCTAGTGCCTAGTCGCTGTGTGTCTGTGCTTGCCCCACACACATGGAAAGGAATGTGCGTAAGTGCATGCTTCTTTCCTAACTTGTGTATATGAGTGGTCCTGTTCACACCTGAGTGATCTCTCAGGGTTCCTTGGACACGTGACAGCTGGGATAACGGGGAAAGCCTCTTTTCCCATTTTCATACTTTAAACACACTTGGGGATAGATAAGGCAATGCCATATTATTTTGCGAACTTATTTTTTCATCAAAAGCTATAGTTTCCTTGTGAAGAAAGAAAATGGCTACTTTTCATTTTGCACTATAATTTAGTTGCATGAAGTTTCTCAATCAATTTTGAAGAAACTATTCCATTTCACATCTGTTTATTTCATACGTGGTAGTGTCGGATATAAGCTTCTTAATAAACCACTTCTTGTCATACTTTGTAACAGTCATTGTAAAATGACACTACTTGTTAAGTGTGCGCACTTGATTTACAAATCTTGTATAGCAAAAGTCTGATAGTGTGTAGGTTACTGGTGAATATGTTTTAGCCCATACATTATTGTGAGTGAAATGTAGCTTAAAGTATAAAACAGTTATTGAAGTAGTCGTCTTCTTTCACAAGTATAACAGTATAAGTGAGTTATTGAATGGCGACAATGCCGCGAGAGCATGGCGATGGTGTTTGCATCGGTTTAGTGCAATGCCATGAATACTACAGGACAGAATAATGAATTATTATTAACAATGCAGCCCTAGCATCATATCCCCCTAATCTTAATCATCTGTGTTCAAAAAATTCCTAACAAGAATGAA
The DNA here is from genome assembly GCF_021461395.2 of Schistocerca americana. Taxonomy (NCBI): domain Eukaryota; kingdom Metazoa; phylum Arthropoda; class Insecta; order Orthoptera; family Acrididae; genus Schistocerca; species Schistocerca americana. The sequence continues at coordinate 407,640,980 of NC_060126.1, read as the reverse complement.
GTTTTCCTTGGTGTTCACTGATTACACTGGACAATCATCTGCAATGGTCTAACAGTAGCCCACACATTACACCATAAAAGGCAAGCAATTAATTTATGTTCTTATCTTTCAACTATGTGGAAAGACCATTTCATACATGAAACTAGAAGAGGAGAATAAATTAATATAAGATGAGACCTCGCTACAACAAAAGCTTGTGACATTCTATTTTACTGCCTTCTAGTTGGAGATGAAAACCAGCAGAGGTCAAAAATGGAAGTACATTTACAGATGTTTCTACATCTAAAATGATTAATACACAAAATCATCCTGTTGGTATTTTTAGTTTTTGTACTTCTGGGTGAGTACAGTACACAAGTCTTTAAGGATTACCATTTGTCCACTTCCAAAGAATTGTGCACAGCTCTTAGCAATAGTATTTCCTTTAGAAAGTTCATATAATGAACCAAGGCCAAGTGGAACTTGGTGTTAAGATACCTTCCCTTGGATCACCTTATTTCATCTCGCCAAATTTCTTAATTCTTTTCTCTGGTGTTCCATTCCCATGTTTCTCTTTTAACAGAAAGAATAATGGGGAGATTCAACATTGCATCGAACACTGCAGGCCAGGTAAATGAATTACTATTGATCAGTGCAGGTGTACTGTTGTATCCTTGTGCAGTTCAAACTGTAGATGTGCATGTTTTTCCTTTTGATGTGCGTTGGCTGACCAACACCAGCAAAAGAATTTCCACTCTTCAACAGCTGACATACAAGGTCGTAGATACAAAGGTGCAGCCATCAGTCATTCAACATCAACCTGTCTCACAAGGAGCCCTCCGAGTGTGAGGTCATGAAGACCAATGATATTTACAGCATGTTATGCCCCATACAAGCACGATATTGGCTGTTAATGGCAGCAAGAAGTGGGACAGGAGGTATCCAGGAGTGAGCCCAGCATGAGGCTATGGAGCACAGTTGAACTGCTTAGTTGACGAGTAACTCACAACAGTGCTAGCAGTGTTGATACAAAGCAAAACAATGGCAATTACCGTATTTACTCGAATCTAAGCCACACTCGAATCTAAGCCGCACATGAAAAAATGAGACTCGAAATCAAGGAAAAAAAATTTCCCGAATCTAAGCCGCACATGAAATTTGAGACTCTAAATTCAAGGGGAGATAAAAGTTTTAGGCCGCACCTCCAAATCGAAACAAAGTTGGTCCATTGTAATATGAGACACAATTTAGGTCGAATGAATGACGATACAGCTACATTAGTTTGGTTTGAGTCGTAAGCTTAGCACTTAAGCTTTACCAGGTAGCTATTACTATTCGTCAGGCGCTCCGCCCGTATTTATACAGGTACCCTTCCTTTTTCCCGTGCTTCGTCTGGTTTGAATTGATTGCTTATTTTTCTTTGATCTGATAAGTGCCGCCGGCTGAAGTGGCCGTGCGGTTCTTGGCGCTACAGTCTGGAGCCGCGTGACCGTTACGGTCGCAGGTTCGAATCCTGCCTCGGGCATGGATGTGTGTGATGTCCTTATGTTAGTTACGTTTAAGTAGTTCTAAGTTCTAGGGGACTGATGACCACAGCAGTTACGTCCCATAGTGCTCAGAGCCATTTGAACCATTTGATAACTGCCATTCTTTTTGTTATAGGTGTTTACTTCACTCTAAGTTGAAAATGCATTATTGTACTGCATCATGCATTGTTTGTCACATTCTGATAACGAGTGCTTACAGCCTGTCGCCGCTCGCGGCATGGCTTGCTTTTGTGCACGCTACCGCCGCTTACAATTTAAAAAAGAGAGAGAGAGAGAGAGAGAGAGAGAGAGAGAGAGAGAGAGAGAAATCGTCGTATTAGCGAAACAATGGCAAGAGACTGCTATTTGTTGTTACTTACATTGTTACTTACACTGCTGCTTTCTTTGATAATGATCAACAAGAGCTAAATAATAGATTGCGTATGATAGAAGATGTTCTGAACAAGAGTTTAGCGAAAATTTTTCTCCATTTGAAAATCTTTGCAGACGCCTCTTTAGTACATTACATTCTGCACAGAAATTAGAGTCATTTAGATTTAAAAATCTAGTCAACTGTCGTGCTTCATTTCTGACTGTATCACTATTAGGCATAAGAATAATACGGATATAAACATGACATGATACGTATATTCTTCCGCGTTTGCTGTTGTCTCACTCTAGTTTCCTAGTTTATTAGGCAGACAGGATTTAAATGAGATAGCAGCAAACACGAAATAATACATGGCAAATGTTTATATTCATATTATTCTTATGGTGAAGAGAATACTGCATGTGATACACAATTCAAAAAGTTCCTATTAGCAACCATCTCTTCTCACAGGTAGGAAAAAAATTCAGAACGTAGAGTTGGCCATATTGACAAACATCCCAAACAGTCGTGCCAGTCGGATTTTCGCAGTACATTGAAATGCTGCTACATTCGAAGATGAACAATATGGAATTTGTATTTACTTGGTTGGATAATGTATGAAAATGCAGTGGTCGAAACTCGGGGCGGAGAAAAAAGCTCGTCTTCCACCTTCTCTCTCTCTCTCTCTCTCTCTCTCTCTCTCTCTCTCTCTCTCTCTCTCTCAATTCGTTTACTGGCGCAGAGGTTTTGGCGCCAGTATTTATCATTGTGCCTGCAAAACATGCCTGTGTAGCACTACATACATTCGACGGCAGAAGTTAGTTGTGGCAGCACCTACCAACATTTCTCAGAACTTCCGATTACTTTGCACTCGATTTTAAGCCGCACGCGATTTTTTGGATTACAAAAACCGGAAAAAAGTCCGCCTTAGATTCGAGTAAATACGGTATAAACAAAGCAAACACTGCTTATATCTTGCAACAACAGTTGCCGAAGTTGAGATTTTTTCAGAAAGGAACTCAATGAATTTTGCAGAGTGAAAAAGAGCGGGCAGATGAAATATTAGTGTTTTTGCAAGATGAGTCAGTGAAATGTGTGGTGGTGTGTATGCTCGATAGTGCAGACAATGTACATGACAAGTTCAGTGATGACGAAATGTGCTTAACAAGTGAAAGTGATACAGATACAAGTGTCCAGCCATGTAGTTCATCATCCTTGTCGAACAGGGAGCCATAAATCCCACCTCCAGTGAGTTTCAAGAGTGCTCGATACCAATTTACAGGATGTGCATGATAGTGACATTCTACATTATGCCCATCAAACTGCATGCGACATAGATTACAGTGATTTAAAGGGAAGCAGTGGACGGTTGCATAATTTCAAACAGTGCTACAGAATTGGAAGACTTAAGATAATGAAATTTCAAACAAAGCATCAACTTCGTGATGCAAAGAAAACTGTGGAATCGGCCTGAAAATTTGTAGATGAGATAAACTTATCCCATCATTCAGTAAGGAATTTGTTTTCAACTCTGACCAACAGGGATTTGAAGAGGAAATGCACATGAAAGGATCCCTGGACGTTAGAGGTACCAAGAAAAGTTATATCAAGATCAACTAAGATCAATGCCTTAACACATTTGTAGACAATTATGAGAACTGTTAATGTGGATGGTAAATTGGCTGTTGTTATTTATTGTGCTGCGAGAAGTTGGAGGTGCTTTGTCCCCTATAGTTATTTCTTGGGTGCATGATCTTGCTAGGGCTGTAGGGAATATTTACGTCACAGCAAGGAAGAATGGGAAAATGGGCTTAAGAGAACTACAACTATGGTTTGAACACTGTTTTTGGCCAATAGACAGTAAAAATAATTTTCTTTTGCTTGATTACTGGTCTGCATACAAAAATCATACTCCTTTAGGGCAAACTATCCCTCCTTAAAAGTGTAGGACATTGCAATTCATACCACCTGTAACCACTGGACAAATTCACCCTCTGGATGTTTGGTTTTTCTGTGCCTATAAAACGTTATTGCACTATCTGCAGCTACGCATTAAAGGATAGCTAGTTTCACAGTACACTCCACGACAGCCAATTTCGCATTCAGCTGTATGCTACGACATTCCACACGTTCTGATCCGTATTGTAGCACCAATACGATTCTACATACATTCTTTAAGAATGGATACCTAGCTAAATGTCCTGCATTGTTTGTAACTCTCAAGGAGTTTGCCTTTGATCTCAATGGTGTGGACCTTTGTGATCACTGTTGTGCGTCATTTTTCATTCGGTGTTCACGGTGAAAGTTAATGGTTTGCTCTGAACATTTCTTATATGTTGATGATGTCCATTTTGTGAAGCGTAACACACATGTTCCATGGAAGGCTGCTCTCTGCTCTAGTTAACACAACACTTTAAAATGAGTTACTATTGCTTGATCTTGTGACTGCGTACTCAAGAGGGTTCATTGTGAGCCAGCTTACAAAAAAATGACTCCACTCTTTTACTGAAACTGTTTTGACTGTACAGTGGTTCACTGAATTTGTAAGAACAGAAGAAATGGAGGATATGGACTCAGTCCATGAACACTGATCAACATTTAGAAACTTTTTTTCCTTGCATACAGAACTAAAGACTTTTTCTGGAAAATGTTAATTCATATTACAGGATGAACCACAGGACAGTTCAGTATCTGCTGCAGAATGTTAAAAAAAATTTTAAAACAATAAATTTACATAAAAATATAAGAGCCGAAGAAAAGTTGTATGCAATGATAAAGTAAAATGAATTAGTGCACATTATTTTGAAGGAAAACTTTGCACAGAATTCGCTGTGTTCCATTCATTATACAGAAGCTCTTTTATTTTTAGTTTTAAGAGTATCTGCCTTAGAAGAAGAAATGTGTTTCAGGAGTGCAATAGACTCCTGAAGTAACATATGTCGCCGTCTTGGATGGCACTTTTGTGAGGCTTCATTGACTGAAGCTAATAATGATCTCTCAGAATTATCACCTTGTGACATAGACAGATTGAAAAATGAAAATCATTGAGATAATCCCATTTGGTTCACTGGTTCTGTGCGAACTACGAAGGAACTATAGATTGGGCTTGGAATTAAGACATCTTTTAAGAAAGTCATGTGATGAAAGAAAGTTCAAGGGGAATTGCATTATGATGGACTTTTCCATGGATCACCATAACTCACTTTCACAAGGTTTTTTTTTTTTTTAGCTCTTCTCTGCAACTCTCTCTGGGATGTTTCATGTCAATTTCAACCTTTTAATTGAAATAATAATTAAAAAGAATAAGAAAATATGACTCTTTAGTACAACAATAACACAAATTCCTGGATGGAGCAATAAAATAAGAGAAATGGGGAAAATATGGGGAAGCGGATCAATGAACACACAACACATGAGAAAACAGCATTCACACTAGCTTTCGAGCACTAGTTCTTTTTTCAGGAAATGTGGACACACGCGCACGCACATGCGCACACCCACGCGCGCGCGTGCACGCACGCACGCACACACGCGTACACAGACAAACACACACACACACACACACACACACACACACACACACAATTACATAGCCACCCAAACACACAGCCCTGTGGCTATTATTAATATCTGATTATTGAAAGCAGTTGCCTGAGCTGATGTGGGTGGGATGGGGGTACGGAAAGACAAAAAGGAGACAGTACCGGGAAAGAGAGAGGTCTTTGGATGGATGACTTCACAGCCACACAACAAGACGAAAAATGTACAGAGGGTACAACAAAGAGAGTTTAAAGAAGAGATGTGTTTCACAAAGGGTGGAAGAAGTTTTTTAAAAGTGCACAGGGGCAAAAAGAGGAGTAGGGAAAAGGAGAGAAGAGGGGTAAAGAGAGGGGAGAGAGAAGGGAAAGGGATTGGAAAGGGGGAGAAGAAGGGGAGAGGAAGAATTTCCACCTGGTGGGAAGGGACAGAAAGAGTAGTGGGAGAAGGCAGTGCACGATCTGGATGGAGGAGTGTATGGAGAGGTGAGAGAAGGGAAATGCTCAAGGTGAGGCAGTAGGAACAGGTTAGCAGAGGTTTTGGCCTGGGGGATTATGAAAGCAAAGGATGTGTTAGAGAGAGAATTCCCATCTGTGTAGTTCAGAGAAACTTGTGGTGGAAGAAAGCAACCAAAATGGTTCACATAATGAAGCAGCCGATGAAGACATTTGTGTTGTTATGTGCAGCATGTTCAGCAACTGGGTGGTCTTGTTTGCAGCTTGCCAGTAATTGCAGCATAGCTGGCTATAACTTGGCTGGGTGTATGGGACAGGTCTTGCACTTGGAACAACAAGTGAGGTGCAGGATTGGGAGTATGGTTGTAATAAGGGTGGACAAGGATATTTTGTAGGTTGGGTGGGCAGCAGAACACTTCTCTGTTTGATGTGGGGAGGATTTAGGGTAGGATATCCCTCATCTCAGGGGATGGCATGAGGTAGTCAAAATTCTGGTGAATGATATGGTTAGCTTTTCAAGGCCAGGGATGATCAGTAGTACTGGTCAGCAGCTGGACAACAGATTTACTTGTTTCAGAAGAACAGATGGCACATGAGACTTTATGGATGATCTAAATAGGATATTGTTTGCCAGTAAATGCTCTGGTAAGGGAATCAGTATATTTCAGCAACTCCTGCTTTCCTCTGCAGATGCAGCATCAATGGATGGTGATGCTCTGTGGCTTGATGAGTGCATTTGGGAATAGGTGTTGAGGTTATGGAGGTAAGAGCAGAAGTTGTCCTTGCTGTGAGTTTAGACACGAAAATATCAATGAATCTGAACCAGGGAAGGAGTTTTAAGTATTGACTGGATAGGAAGGATTCCTGTAGATGGCCCATAAGTTTGCATAGGATGGTTCTATGTGAGTACCCACAGCAGAAGCACAGATTTGTTTGCAAATTTGGGCTACAAAACTGAAAATTTTGTGGGTTGAGATGATGTTGGCTAGGAGGATTAGGAAACAGGTGGTGTGTTTGGTATCAGGGAAGGTAATGTTTCATAACCACAAGGCCATGGACATGGGTGATACTGGTGTACAAGGACATCACATGCACAGTGGCTAAGAATGAATTTGGTGGTAATGGGGTATGCACTATGGTGAGGTGGTGAAGGAAGTGAGCAGCATCTTGGATATAGGATGGGAGCCGACAGACAACAGTTTGGAGGTGTTGGTCAACAAAAGTAGAGTTTTGTTCTGTGGGAGCATTGTACCCAGCCACAACAGGATGACCTGCAGGGAGATGTGTAGAATGGCTTTAGTCGATTTTGGGGAGTAGGTAAAAAGTAACAGTGCATGGGGTTACTGGTGTGAGGTGGGAGATGGATTCAGCTGTCAGATTTTGATGTGGATCTAAGGCTTTGAGAAGCTGCTTGAGATTATATTGGACTTATGGGATGGTGTCATGGTGATAAGGTCTGTAAAGAGAGGTACTGGAAAACTGGCAGAGACCCTCAACCATATTGTCACTATGGTTCATGACCACTGTGGTGGAGCCTTTGTCTGCAGGAAGGACATTAAGGTCTGGATTGTTTTTCAGGTTAAGGATACAAGTGTGTTCCCTAGGACTGATGTTGGGCTCACCAAGGAAGGATACAGGAAAGAGAGGTAAGACCACATTAGAAGTGAGTAATACCTGAAAAATTACAATGGCATGACTGGGTGGAAGGGAAAGGAGGATCACAGTTGGAGGAAGGTTGGGACTGTTGTAAACAACTTTCTATATAGAGTTAGAGTGGCTGTTGTCAGTGAGATGTGTGGTGAAGAAATGTTGTCACTCCAAAGAAATAGTAAAGGAAAGAAGGCCCTTTACAAGTCCAGTGTGGTTGAAATCAGATTTGGGGCTAAAGGTGAGGTTTTTAGAAAGCCAGTACTTCTGCAGGTCTAGGAGTTTTTGCAGAAAGACTGACAACAGTGTTCCAGAATGAGTGTTTAAGAGTAGTGTGTTTCACAGAGGGTGGAGGATGTTTCTGGGGACATGGAAAGCCGAGTAAGGCAGCAAGGCAGGGTTGGAGAGCAATGAGGGTCTGAGGGGAAGAGAGATCAGAGTGGTAGGCTTTTTCATAGCTATAGGTAGTTCCATGCAGGCAGAAGACAGGAGTACCTGGGACAGGTCCCACAGATGGTGTTGGGAATGCCGTTCCAATAGTTGGACAACAGTTCCTATTGCAGTGATGGCATTTAGGAAGCTGGGGTCAAAGAGTAAAAGGATCTTACGAAAGGAGTACATACTAAGAAGTAGGACTGAGCTTGGATTGTATGATTACATGAAATTAGATCGGTGAGGGCGAGGGACTGATGGAACTGGGAAACATTAAGGTTCTTACGGTAGGATGCCAATTTTAATGGGCCATTAGGTGCGATACCGTGTGTCAGACAAAATATGGAAGAACTAACCTTAAAACTTGGTCTTTTTTAGCGTGTGTTACCCTCTACGATATATCAAACACAAACGTGCCAGCAAAATTTTAATTAATGGCTGGCCTTTTGGACTTGAAATTTTTCTAAGTGGCTCATCCTCAGTGTTAAGTAATAAATGAGAGTCTAACACTATGTGATTTAAGAAATTCATTATGCACTATCACGCATAACATAATTAATCCTGCATAAGGGGAAATTTAGTTTTAAGTAATGCTTCTCAAACCACCATTCACAATATTTTCCCACAATCTATTAGAAATATAAACATTTGTGACATCATGCACATCGACCGCAGTTGTACTGTGTAATCTTTGTCATGCTTATCAGAACAAGGCTCATGAGAAAGGCACATCGAAGTATTGCATAGTCTCTGACAAATTTTGCTGTCGACACACAATTGTGTGTATGCTGTGTTTTGTTGTTGGTGCATTTTTTCTACAAGTGAAGTTTTATTATGGTATTATTCTCTTGTTTCCTAACTAACCTAAGGACATCACAAACATCCATGCCCGAGGCATGATTCGAACCTGCGACCGTAGCGGTTGCGTGGTTCCAGACTGTAGAGTCTAGAACTGCTCGGCCACCCCGGCCGGCGAATTCTTTGCAGACAAATGGAAAAACTGGTAGAAGCCGACCTTGGGGAAATCAGTTTGGACTCCATAGAAATGTTGGAACAAGGAAGGCAATACTGACCCTACGCCTTATCTTAGAAGATAGATTAAGGAAAGGCAAACCTACGTTTCTAGCATTCGTAGTCTTGGGGAAAGCTTTTGACAATGTTAACTGCAATAGTCTGTTTCAAATTCTGAAGGTGGCAGAGCTAAAATACAGGAAGCGAAAGGCTATTTACAATTTGTATAGAAATCAGATGGCAGTTAGAAGAGTCGAGGGGCACAAAATGGAAGCAGTGATAGGAAATGGAGTGAGACAGGGTTGTAGCCTATCCCTTAAGTCAGGCTGTTCCAGCTCATCGGCTCCGTTGCGAGCCGTGGAGCGCTCCCTGCTCCAGGGAGCCGTGTCGCTCGCTGTGACCATTCTAGTGGGCTGGCACGTGGCACGGCTGGCTGAGGCAGGCGGCAAGGCAAGCGTTTTGATGTGCCAGCTGCATCTTACAAGATCGACAACCTCATACTCTTAGCTGCTAAGAAGTGGTGACATGCTACACCAGGAAATATGATGTTCAATAAATAAATAAGAAACAACTGTTTTACAAGAAATTACATACTAAATTTATTGGGCCTTTGTAGCTTGACATTTTCTTTTCATTACAAGATCGGAAATATCAGGCATCAAAGCGTTCGCAGCGTTAATGAAGAGGATGGCCTTCATTGTTGCATCCTGAAGAAACGATCGTTCCTTACTTTTTACTCCTTTCATTGTTGAGAAAAGCTGCTCACAGCAATACGTAGATCCAAATATGCACATGATCTGAGCGGCATTGTTGTGAAGCTTGGGAAATGATTTTTGCTGTAATGAACAATGCCTCTCTTTCAACAAAGTTGAATTTTGCAAATCAATACTCTCCAATTGAAGTGACGATGACAAGTCATCGGAGGAAACTGAAAAAGGAGTGCTGAACACCTTAAGTTCCATTTCCAAACTAGTGAGGTCTCGGAATCGTGTTTCAAATGACGCGATGAGCTGCTTTAACTTTGCTTGGTAATCGCCGAAAGTACTACTTTCGGGTAGTTTTAAAGAAGCAAGACGATCGAAGAACGTTAAATGTCCAGTACTCACATGTCTCTCAAATAAACGTAACTTTTCCATGAACGGTTTGATTTGGTCGTGCATGTCAACGATTAGCTGCCCTTTGCCCTGCAATGACAGATTTAAATTATTCAGATGCATAGTGTTGTCAGCTAGGAACCCCAGGTCTGATATTCATTTTATATCTTTCAGACAACGCATTTCTTCCCCTTTCATTTCGAGAAAAAGGGATATTTCCTCACGAATGGCAAAGAAAACATCAAGAATTTTTCCCTGACTCAGCCAATGATCTGTACTGTGGTAAGGTATATCCCCACACTCCGCTTCCATATCTTTCAGGAATCCTTTGAACTGGCGATGATTCATACCGTGAAGCCGCACAAAATTCACACACTTCACGACATCTTTCATTACGCCACCTAGCTCTACTGTTTCAGCACACAGTGCCTCTTGGTGAGAAACAATGAAGAGTAAAAATGTCTTTCCCGAATTCGTCCCCGAGTTTATTTTTCAAACGAGAAGCAAAACCTTGGTGACGCCAGATCATTTTTGGTGCACCGTCTGTCGCTACAGAATGGAGCTTATCCCACGGCAAATTCATATTGTCCACTGATTCACAAACAGCTTCAAAAATGTCACGTCCTGTTGCGGTGTGATCGAGTGGTACCACATCCAAGAGTTCTTCAGTTACTTGCAGCTCCATGTCGACACCACGCACAAAGACTGCAATCTGAGCACAGTCCGATATGTCGGTAGTTTCGTCAAGTGCTAACGAAAATGCAACAAAGCTCTCCGGCTATTTCCTGAGCTGTGCCTCTAAATCCACTGCCATGTCCAGGATTCAACGAGACATTGTCTGCTTCGACAGGCAAACCCCTTCAATTGCCTGCATCTCCCTTGGAAACATACATTCTGCAACTGCTACTATGCACTATTTTATGAGTGGTCCCAACGAAAACGGCTTGCCACTGGTGGCAATGATGTGAGTGACCCTGTAGCTTGCTCTAATTGCAGATTCAGTAGTGTTTTCTCCGCTCTCATTCACCTAAAAATTATAAACGCATTACAGAACACGAACTATGTTGCATGTTTTAATACCCTCCATATTACGAAACCGTTTTTAAACTTACGTCTCCTGGTATGTCGTTCTTAAGCCTGGCTACCAGTTCTCTGCGTGCAACGTCTTCTACCCGATCATAGTGCGCTGCGTGAAGACGTGTATAATGTCGTTGTATATTGTACCTCTTCGCAGAATCAAATACTTTATGACAAACAAGACACTGAGGACGACCATCCCCCTCAATGAATAGAAAGGTATCCTCCAATAGAGGATACCTAGTCATAGCTGTCATTGAACACGGATTATTGCGTCAGTTGCGGCTGCATGCCGCCAGGGGGCAGAGTGCGCTTTCCCCCTCCACGCGGGCTCCGAGCTGCCGCAGTGAGCGCTCCGGAGCGTTCTGGCTCCCTGGAGCTCGGTTGGAACAGCCTGCCTTAAGTTATTCAATCTGTGTATTGAGTAAGCAGTAAAGGAAACAAAAGAAAAATTTGGAGCTGGAATTACAATCCATGGAGAAGAAATAAAAACTTTGAGGTTTGTCGATGACATTGTATTTCTATCGGAGAAAGCAAAGGAAATGAAACACTTAAGGTAGTAGATGAGGTTTGCTATATGGGGAGCAAAATAACAGGTCGAAGTAGAGAGGGTATAAAATGTAGATTGGCTTTGTTGAGGAAATCATTTCTGAAGAAGAGAAATTTGTTAACATCAAGTATAGATTTAAGTGTCAGGAAGTCCTTCCTGAAAGTATTTGTATGGACGATAAAAAGTTTAGACAAGAAGAGAATAGAAGCTTTTGAAGTGTGGTGCTACAGAAGAATGCTTAAGATTAGATGGGAGGATCACGTAGCTAATGAGAATATGCTGAACAGAGTTGGGGAGAAGATGAATCTGTGGCACAACCTGACAAAAGGAAGGGATTGGTTGGTAGGTCACATTCTGAGGCATCAAAGAAACACCAATTTAATATTGGATGGAAGTGTGGAGGGTAATAATTGTAGAGGGAGACCGAGAGATGAATACTCTAAGCAGATTCAGAAGGATGTAGATTGCAGTAAGTACTGGGAGATGAAGAAACTTGCTCTGGATAGAGTAGTATGGAGAGCTGCATCAAACCAATCTCTGGACTGAAGACCACAACAACAACATCCTCTTCTTTATGTCTTATTGCTGCAGTATTATTCTGGAATAGCAGGCTAAAGTAAAATTCTTTGTTAGAGTATTAGTTTTTATCAGTAAAAACTACAAAAAAATTAACTGTAAAGTAAAACAATAAAGATTCCCAGAATTCTAAAAATTTACCACATTTTTCCCAAATTTCTCCCAGATGAAAAAATTCCCAGATTTCCCAGTTGTCCCAGAGCATATACTTCCTGTTAATGCAAAGTCAAATTTAATTTTGTGTGTGTGTGTGTGTGTGTGTGTGTGTGTGTGTGTGTGTGTGTGTGTGAAAAACTGAATCTTAACAATGGGATAGAGTAAAACAAAGCAGCAAATAGGAAGAACTGCAGACAGGTGCACGAGTACTGCATGTGCCTGCACATGATGGTTTGTGCACATCAGTCAGAGCAGTATATGACTTTGCACTGGTGCATGCACCTCCCTACCTCTTCCTGCAACAGCTGCATGCATTTAGAATACACGGAAATTCACAAATGTGTAAATGCACCTTTAATGTGTTAATTTTGAAGGGATCTTAACACACCCTCATTCTCTAAGCATACCTGTCTGCTGCTGATAATTTCCACAGGTCAGCAAGTTTAGAGTTGCTGAGCCTCTGGGCCTCCTCTAATCCCAGAAGTCCTGTCCACCACAAAAAATAATTAATAGATTCTTCACTCAGATGTGCTGCACCACCAACTTCAAGCAAGGGATGTGATGGGTCTGTTGCCCTAATAGAAGGGGAAAAAAAACAGATAATATATATTAACAGAAACACAAAAAACATGGATCATATTTATTCTGTCATCAATCAAGAGACAACAAAAATTATGGATGATCTGAAGCAAGAACATGAACAAATTCATGGTGAACTAGTACGAGGTGCCAAAATGTAGCTACATCATATCCATCAAGTCTGACTCTTAAGAAAACTAAGGAGTTAAGAGATAGAATCAAGAACATAAACATACCAGACACAGCAAGCCTTATATCATTTGAAGTCTTGTAATATACACTTGCATTCCAATAGGTGAAACAATCAAAATCACCACACAAAAACTAAAACAACAAGGCAACACACCAGACACACATTGATGAAACAGCCTTCATACTCATACTCAAGACCATAACAGTACAAAATTACTTTGTGTTCAATAGAGAATTTTGCTCTCGACATGAAGGACTGCCAACAGGACTGCATAAAGGTGGCCTCTTCACCGACATATTCATGACCAGGTCAGAGAACAAGATCTTCACACACACAATAAAACCAGGAAACACCAAGTCCTGTACTGGTACCTTTATGTCAATGACGTAATATGCCTGATCAGTGAACCACATACGCATGTAAAACAGATACACAATGAAATAAACAATTTACACCCAAAAATTTGCTTCACGTTAGAGATAGAGACAAACTAAAATTTCTGGATCTCACCATACAAAAAAACAATTAATGACTCCACGATATTCAGGAAACCAACAACCATGAGCATGATGATTCACAATCAATCAAATCACCCACTGACACACAAATAAGTAAGCTTCGAATTCATGTTCCGCGGATTAAACATAACACCCATAAGCCAAGTAATTACACACAGGAGGCAAACACAATACAACAAATAGCAGTGAGAAAAGGTTGTGATACCCATATGACAGAGAAACTGATCCAGCGAATACGTAAATGAACAGACCATATGTATGCACGACCTTGCACAGAAACACAGAACAACAACAGACAATGACCAAGTACAAGAAACAACTCACACACAAAACAATATGGCACATATTCATCATCTGCAATAATGAAATAGTACACAAATCAGGCAGCATTTTAAAGAAACATGTCCTTTAAATACGATACGAGACAGATGACAACGCAGACAAAGCTCAGAACACAGGAAACACCCACAGACAAATCCAACAAATCAGGCATATATGATCTCACATGGAACACTTCACAGTTAATACATGCAGGGAAAAAATGCACAAACTTTAAAACAAGATCTTTAGAACACTCAGATCCCTAAGAAGTAACAGCTTCCATAGCATACTTGCTTACCACGTAATAGACCAGGACCGTCACCCAACTAAAACAGTGAGTTAAAAATACTACAATCCAGCTACAGCCATCATAGGCTTACAATAGAAGAAAACTTGCGCACAAGGAGGAGGCTGAGGTGTGGAAGGGGAGCGATAAGAGGGTAGAAGTGGGGGATGGTAAAGTGCTGTTTGTGGGAGCATATAGGGACATGGTGGAAATAGGACAGGACAGTTAGGTGCAGTCAGGAGGTTGGACGGGGGTGGTGGGGGGTGAGGGGGGGGGTGAGGGGGGGGGGTGAAGGAGTGGGACAGGGGAGAGGAAAAGGAGAGGAGTAAGTAGACTCTGGGTGCACTGACGGAATAGAAGAAGACAGTGTAGTACTGAAGTTGGAGCAGGGAAAGGAATGGGTGGGTGAAAGACAGTGACTAGGAAAGGTTGGGGGCCAGAAGGGTGATGGGAATCTAGGATACATTGCAGGGATAGTTCCCACCTGCTCAATTCAGAAAAGCTGGTGTTGGCAGTCACTAAAGTGAAGAATGTTATGTTCGGCAGCGTACTCAGCAACTGGATGGTCCAGCTGTTTCTTGGCCACAGTTTCTCTGTAGCCATTCACGCAGACAGACAGCACAATGATTGTCATGCCACGTAGAACACAGCATAATGGTTGGAGCTTAGCTTGTAGATCGCATGTCTGTTTTCACAGGTAGCCCTGTCTTTGCTGTGATAGGTGATGCTTGTGACTAGACTGCAATCATGGAAGGGACTATGCGACAGGTCATGCATTTAGTTCTATTACATTTATACGAGTCAGGAGGCAAAGAGTTGGGAGCATGGGTGGAGAAGGGATGGACGAGGATATCATATAGGTTCAGTGTGTGGTGGAACACACTGTGGGAGGGCTGCGAAGGACAGTGAGTAGGATATTCCTCATTTCATTTCAGAGCAATATTGCTATCCCCCCCCCCCCCCCTTCCCATCCCAGCCTCCTCCTTACCCCCACCACTCGGACTGCTCCTCCCATCATGTGCAGTTGCTGATAGTTCGGACTTGACGGCCAGAGGCCATGGTCATGTGTGCGAGTTGTTTGTTTTAAGGTACAAAAACAGCTAAGGTAATAAGCACCTATGTCACAACCTCAGATCATCAAGAAGTAAATACACTTGAAAGTAACTATATATTAAGCCCAACTGACAGAAGCAAAGTGAGCTAAGAACAAGGACTACTTCGTTGAGAAAGGTATACAAAGCATGCTGGAGAGATAGCGGTGGTCCTGAACCAGAAGATTAAATGTCCTTCACCATATTGCTACAATGGATAGAAAGTAAAACATCATTCGCTAAAACATCCGGGAATAACTCAGACAGCAAACATACATGAGAATGTAAGTGGTTCAAAAAAGGGCATTCAGCCAAGAAAGGGCGAACTGTTATCTGTTGACAATGAGCACAAAGTGGCGGAGGATCACCCCTTAAAAAATGGCAATGGCTAAAATGACAATGCCCAATATACAACCTAGTTAAATGGTCTCCTCGTGGCGAGAAGACCAAGATGAGGTCAACCAAGCTGCTGGGAGAGGTTTGATTCCCCAGAACTTGTTCCCGTGAAGGGAAGACCAGTGGCGATGCCAAAGTGACACCACCTGCTGACAGACAACAACACAAAGATCATCTGAAGGGATGGAAGAGCTATAGTGGGTCAAGATACGAGGGCATAACCTTGGCAGCAGCCTTATTTACCACCAGACCGATTCGACTAGGAACACCCACAAGAATATGACAGTGGCTACCTCTACAGTGAGCAAATGGAAGCTTTCTTGGACCTGTGGCACTAAAGGATGGACAGCCAAATGTACTGATTAGCCTGATAGCAAAAGACAACCTCTGACATAAATATTGAACAGTTCTGGAAGCCGATACTGAGAATGGTCACTGCCAATGATGAAGGGAGACCCAACACCATAGTCAGTCTTGGCGCCATCGGTGTTCACATAGGTACTATTGCTAAGTTGTGTGCGAAGGTTGAGAAACTTAAAGTGATAGATTAAATCTGGAATAGTTTCCTTCAGAGGGAAATGAAGTCTAAGATGAACACGGGCTGCTGCATGAAGCCAGGAACGTGGCAGGTAGCAAGAAGCTGCTGGAGCAATAGCTGAAAGTGAACTCCGGGAGGTAACAGAGAAGGAGGACACACCCCATACTGGCAGTCAAGGGAGTCATCAAAGAATGAGCCACAGGATTTGTGGCCAGGCATGGCAGACTAATAGGATGCATATCCACTGACGAGAACATCACAATGGTATGACAGCAGTAGTTCAGAGCTTCTGCATAGAGACTCTCAGCTGGACTAGTGAAAAGGCGCCAGTGCCCAAATGTACTCCACGATGGTGGAATGTATTCAGACGGCATAAGACATGCAGGTGCATAAACAAAACAACCATAGTCTAGTTTTGAACAGACAAGAGACCAGTACAAACAGACATGCAGATGCATAAACAAAACAACCATAGTCTAGTTTTGAACAGACAAGAGACCAGTACAAACAGAGGAGGACGGTCCAATCTGCTCCCCAGAAAGTACAGCTTGGAACACATAGGACACTGAGAGATAAGGTATAGCGTTTGAACAGGTAAGACACATGGGACGACCAAGAAAGTTTTCTACCATGCATGAGCCCCAGGCATTTCGTAGTTTCAGGGAATGGGAGAACAACAGGCCCAAGATGTATAAAGGTGGAGGAAGAAACTGCTTGTGCTACCAGAAATTCATATAAACTGTTTTGTCAGTGGAAAAGCGAAACTCATTGTCGATACACGATGAGTAAAGATGATTGGGAACACTGCTGAGGACACTGCTTGAGGAAACAAGTCTGGAATACCAGCAATGAGCTAATCACCATCTCAGCCTACATCTACTAAACGTAAACGGAATGAGGCTAAAGATTCCAAGAATCTCTCAGCTGCACCTCAGTTTATTGTGGTATCACATACTGGAGGAGATCAGTCCTTTAATAAGGTTAATCCGTTTATTATTCAGAAAGGTGTTGATGTACTTGCAGGCCCCATGAAATCCTGCTCTTGTTCACATAATAGCACTTTGCTTTTGGAGACCAATTGTGATTTTCAAGCCCAACAACTGCTTGTATCTTCACTCCTCCACAGCTATCCTCTTCATGTCGAGGCCCATCAAATGCTGAATCCTTTCCATGGTATTATTTATAGTAGCCTGCTCGATGGTCTGACCATGGAAGATATCCAAGCTTACCTCTCTAATCAGGGTGCCACAGCAGTCAATCAGGTAATGAAAAAAGTTGATGCAGCCTTAATGACTACACACATTTGAACTGCTTCAGGTTGACATGGGTTGTGTGGTGCTTTGTTTTACTTCACCTCACACACAAAACACTTAAATAAGTTGCCACTTGAACACTCCTTTTATGTATGGTGAATGTTACTTAATGAATATTTGATCACCATTAAGTATTAATAATCAGGGTCCAGCTACACTGTACCCTGAATCCATGTGGCTTCTTCCTCCAACTTGGCTTAGACTTTCCATCTTTATGGGCTGCAGATAAAGCAGTTGAAAATTAACTTCTTGTTCTTATTCACTCCACCACATGAATAAAAAGTTAGATTCAATTCACCGTCTTCCATTATCTTCAAAATTAGAACTCAATACATAATAAATGAGGATGGCTACCAACCAGTACGCTGCCTCTCTGTACTACGTACCTAACAGATCTGATATTCAATTTGATAATGAACAATTACAATACATTTATTATCTGTGACATTTCACGTTCTTAGATTTCATGGATCTCTTTTCTTAAACACCACCCACTCCACAGAGATCCTATCTCCACCACAGCAGGTAGGGTCATTTGACTCACATCGATACAGTCACTGGATCCTTAGGTCTGGTATCAGCACCTACAATTTAAAACATTTCCCAACAGTAGGATGCTCACCACTTAACTACTGTGTCATGCACATTTTTTCTCTGACATATATTTAAGGACATGAAATGTCTCATTCAAGGAATGGGATGTATCACTACACTTTTTTCCCTCATGTTTGATTGAATAGTGCTTCCATCGAAGATCAAAGCAGGCTATGAAGTCATCTCGGTCCAACTGTACACTCCAAACCCGAAGTGCTGTTACCGATGTCATTGTTACAACCACACTCTAATGTCCTGTTGAAACACAGCCAAATGTGTTACTTGTAGTAGGAATGCTCACGAGAGTGATTGCTCACCTCCTCCTCCCCACTGTATCGATTGCAATAGTGACCATGCACCCTCATCCTGAGAATTTTCCATGTATCTCAATAACAGAACCATCCAGAAGACCCACGTGAAGGAAAAATTGCCTTTCCCTGTCGTTCACAAATTGCTGGATAGTCGAAAACCCTGATTTTTACCATCTGGCATTTACAGTATCATTCTTGCTACGTGACACTCCACAACGGACATGGCCACACAGACATGCGATCTCAAATTCAGCACAGCAGTTGTCAAATTGCCCAGTGTCACAGTAACATCCCCATCTCCTTCTCCTCCAGCTTTGCAACTAGCCACCAAAGCTTCACCTCCAGCGGCGAAATCATCTGCTACAAATTGGTAGGCTGGAAAGGGCAGAAGGAATACTCCCATGCAGACGTTTTACACCCCTCCAGCCAACAAACATCTGTCTTCACCTGCCAACCACCTCACCCAGCCGACCTTCATTTCACCGATGCGCACAGCGCACCATTTTTCTGCCCTTGAATCCACAGGCCGACTCAGAATTCCAATGCCTAATGCCTCCATAGAGCTCATGGAACAACATCTTCCAGTCTCTGTTCCCTGTAGCAATGAGTCTTTGAATGCTGACACTCGGTAACCACGTGACTACCCTTCCTTTGTTCCCTCCTCCCCAATCATTATGACTTCTCCAATGGAACATTCACAGCATTAGATCCAATAAGAAGAATTATGGCTGCTCCCTGAATCGCGTGTCCATTTGTTTGCTGCCACCAAGAAACAAAATTATATTCTCGTTACGACTTTGATCTTTTGCATTTCCTTTCGGTCCGCTTTGACCTCCCCCAAAGGACAACATTCCATCTCATGGGGGAGTCATACTACTAATCTGAAATGGCATTCATAGCTAAACGACCTCACTGAACAGTCCATTGAAAGCTGTTGCAGTGCGCATTATCATTCCTCGCCTCACCTTTTCTTTTTGCAGCAATTACATCCTTCCATCATTTGGTGTCACCAGAGTAAACTTCATTCAGTTTATTGATCAACGCTATCACCCTTTTTGCTGCTCAGTGACTTTAATGCACACCATCCCCTTTAGGGCTCTTCCAGAATCTGTCCGAGAGCTGCCCTCTTGGCTGACATTCTGAATCAACTCAACCTCATTTGTCTTAACACTGGAGCACCCATGTTTCTTTCAGACTCCATGCACACCTATTCCTATTTGGACCTCTTGTTCTACACTGCCCAGCTTGCCGTCACCTCTAGTCACCCGTTCTCTCTACACGTGCTCTAGTAACCGTTTCTCATGTGCTGGCCATCTGCTGACTCCTTCCTCATCTATACGTAAATGCAACTGGCAGCTTTCTAAGGTCGACTGGAGGTTTTATTGCTCCCTGGTGACCTTCAACAAACAACATTTCCCCAGCTGTCCTGACCAGGTAGAGTACCTCAAGAACATTATCCTTACCACCACAGAATGTTCCATGCCTCGCACTTTTATCTTCTCCACTCTGTGTCCTAGTCCCCTGATGGATTGAGGTGTGCCACAACACGCTTCGTGCACAGAGACGTGCTTTCCGTGTTTTTAACAGTCATCCTACGAAGGTAAACTGTATTAGTTACAAACAGTTGCATGTGCAGTGTCATCACATTCTTCCTGATAGCAAAATCATTTACTAGTTCTTTTAACAGTTCCATTCCCCCTTCTGTCGTGTGGCACAACCTCCACTGGCTCTCTGGGATCAAGGTTCATTCCCCGATTTATGGCCTGACTGTAGCAGATGATGTCATTGTGGACACTACAGCTATCTCCAATGCCTTGGGCTGCTGTTTTGAGGAGAGTTCGAGCTCCATCCACTATCACCTCACTGTCCTCTCTCAAAAACAGGTGGAGGAGGCTCAGGTATTACCCTTCTCTCCAAATCACAAATACTACAATGCCACCTTTACTGTGAGGGAGCTATATCATGCTCTCACTTCTGGCCCCAGGGCCAGACAGATATTGGAGCACCTTTCTCTTGCAGACAAGCATTTTCTCCTTGATATGTACAGTCGCATTTGAGCAGATAGCATGTTTCCCAGAGGCTAGTGTGAAGCCCTACCCATACCCAAGCCAGGCAAGGGCAAACACCTTCCTTCTGGCTACAGCCCTTTTTCTTGGACTAGCTGTATTTGTAAGGCGATGGAATGTATCATTCATGGCCAGTTGGTATGGTGGCTCAAATCTCACAATTTACTAACCACTTCACAATGTGGATTTTGAGCACGCCATTCTGCAGTTGACCATCTCGTCATTGTCAGCCAATGTCACAAATGGTTTCCTGCAGAAATACCACACTGTGGCCACGAATTCAGATTTCTAGAAAGCCTATGACATGATTGTCAACATCTCCAATGGTGCTCCTTCCAACAGGTGGGGGGCTGACCTGCCTTAGGCAACTGTTCACACCTTAGGTCACACCTCCTGAACTCCTGACAAGGGGACCAACTGACAATTTGGGAAGGTAACAGTTCAGGCAATCACCGCTCCCTCGGCCTGGCCTGTGCCAGGGGCCACGTGCGAATCCCATCTGTTGACTCGAGGCTGGGAATTATGTGATACCCAGCCACCTGTTACATGTCAGATGTTTGGGCCAGCCTTCAGGAATGCACAGGGAGGAAGAAGAAACAACAGAGAGGAACCTCAAATGCTGAATTAGAGGCAGGATAGGAGATGGAGAACGAAGAAAGAAATAAAGAACAGTGGAAGGACTGTTCTGATGTCAGGCTACTGAAACTTCAGAACACATTCCCAAAAATATCCCAGAGATGTTCCTCAAGGGAGGGGAAAAAGAATAGCAGGAGGATAGATGTGGAACACAGAAAGGGAAAAGGTGCTGCAAAGGTTGGTTGGTTGGTTTGGGGAAGACCCGACAGCTTGGTCATCGGTCTCATCGGATTAGGGAAGGATGGGGAAGGAAGTCGGCCGTGCCCTTTCAGAGGAACCATCCCGGCATTTGCCTGGAGTGATTTAGGGAAATCACGGTGCTGCAAAGGCTGGGGCCCCATGGCCCCAAGTACGAACTCTTCAAAGCGAGGTGAGCTCCGTAGGGGGAGGTGTGTGTGTGTGTGTGTGTGTGTGTGTGTGTGTGTGTGTGTGTTTGTCTACTTTAGACATAGGCCTTTTGGCCGAAAGCTCTCATTTAGCAGTCTTTTTGTTGTGCCCTTGCGCGGCTCTACATCTCCTTTATGGAGTATAATATTGTCAAAGTTGAAAATCGCAAATATAGTCTCAAAATATTCTCACACAACAAAATTATGTTAGGATAAAAGTGAAGTGTTAACTCCCTGCCTAAATACACATTAACATCATTTAGCTGCAGATGACAAGTTACCAGTACCTGATAATGCAGAGTGTCCTGTGTAGCTCTGTGATGTAAAATCAAGGCAATGAGAACAATAAGCAAAAACTGTTTTCATGCCTAATTTCTGCATAAGAATTATCACTGCATTTTACAGATCTGAATAAAGAAAACCCACTGATGATGGCACAAAGGTGCTGAAACATGTTTCGGTCTATGTGAAAAATCAGGGTTTTGCACAACAGGCAGGCCTTATATCAACTAACAATTTAAAAAGTTTGCAACTTTTCAGTTTCAGGAATATGTTTACCTTCAAATGTTGCAAGAATATTGTAGCAGCTTTGCTGTAATAGATAATTAGATATGATGATAGGAGAGTGATGACCACTGGAATTCATAAAAAGAGTGTGGCATTTAAAAAAGACAGCAAAGCTGAAGTATGTGCCTTAGGAAGAGAGCAACACATGTTTGCAATACTGATGAACCTTCACACTGTCACCTTCCAGGTGGGGGGGGCGGGGGAAAAAAAAAAAACCACACACTTTGATTTTCGGTGCAGAAAATGCCAGTAATTACACTCATTCACAACAAAACAAACTTAATTTTGCATTGTTCATGTCATCTCACTACTTCTTACCGCTGATAGGCAGAGCATTCAATAAGGTATGGACATTTGCTGCACCCATTAGTTCGAGAGATGGGTTTTGGAAGTACTGGTGGCTGGCCCATCTCGCTGGGCATTGCAGTACGCAAGTTGTTTGCTAGTTCATTTCGGAGCTGAATTAAATCACGACTTTCAGGATGAGAAAATGGTATTTCCATAAGTGACACGTCATCCCTGTAAAAACAGACATATATTAAATTTTTTACTTCTCATGAATGACAAAAAAAGCAAAACGTGGCATAAATCTTACTATAAAGACAATTAAACATATCTGATCATAACACCACAGTAATTGATACAATTCACAATCAGAAGCCTGAACACAAAATGTGACTGTCATTTACTGTCATCCAGTTTAAATTATTGCAATAATCACTCACACCATCACTGTGCTACAGGAGCAAAACTGAACACAGAAAAGCAACACACAAGTCTCTGTGCTTTGTCTGCTTATATTATTGACCATAATCAGTTTACTCAGTTCAGTACACATTGCACTTAGGACTACTTCTGACTGCACTGGCCAGTAGACAAACACTGCACTGTTTTTACTTTCAAACCTTTATGCCCAAAATAATTACCTCCTTGTATAATGATGCAGAACCTCTCCAGGGGACACCACCTTGAAGTAGTACTGTCCATGCAGGTGGAGAGGCTTGTGTGTTCACATGAAACTGAGGCCTATGTCAGCTGCGGGAACCTACAGTCCGTAAGGTCTTGGTCGAGGGACCAGACTAAGTGTGTCCCACATCAACCTGTCATTCCACATCAATTCCTTGTCCTTTCCCAACTCCTGAATACCCAATCCAAGGTGTGATGCGATCCGTGCCAAGGGGTGCATGGCACATGAGAAGATGTGTAATGAAAGGAGCCTCAGGGATACCAGGCGACCTCCCCGAGTCATTAGCCTTGCATCGCATGGGGTTTCCATGGTGTGGACTAATTAAATTCCCAACTCTTGTGGGACCAAAATGGAATGAAAGAAAATAGCAATACTGAGGGGCAAGTTGAGAACTCAGACATCCAAACATCTGGGCTGGAACCAATTGAAAACCTGCCCTCAGCTGAACAGGGGGACGGACCTGTTCAAGAAGTGGGAGTGGCTACTAAGAAGATGGACCAGATTAAGATCAAAGACTTGTGTGGGACTCATAAGGAAACTTCTTAGAGAACAAAAGCTAAAAAGGAAGGAAAAAGAGTGGCTTCCTAAACAAAAGTGGAGGGAACTCCGAGAAAAGACTGTCCCAGGTTGAAGCGGGTGTACAAATCCCTTGTACATTGACGGCAGACTGTAAGAGAAAAAAGAAGGAATCTAAGACTCCCACTTCTCAGGAAAAGTGTATCCAGAAAAAGCTGAGACAAGAAATAGGGAATCAGACCTATATTACTTCAGTCTCAGTTTTTAGGATGATTATCCTGCAAGGCTATCTACTGGTCAAGAGCACCTCATAGCAGGTGGAGCTCATGAAAATGGCTCTCTTTGAGAAGATTGGGGGGATGCTGGTCCCCTGAGTCATCTTCTGGGAAGACAAGAAGTGGACATGGCCACGATTCAAGAACCCTACTTATATACAGGTGGTGTATCGGGTCTTGGTGGCACTGGAGGTAAGCTGGTTTATGCTAGAATTATAAGAAACTCCAGAATGTGCATTTATGTAAAAAATGGAATCCTCTTCATGCCGATGGCAGACTTTTGTTCTAAGAACTTAGTGACCAGATGGATGCGGCAACATGAGGTAGGTATCACGAGGGAGTTTGTAATGGTCTCAGCATACCTTTCTTACAAGGACAGTGCTGCTTCTTCTCAGGAAGTGAGGAGACTGACTGAAGCCTCTGCACAACAGGGCGACCAACTATTGGTTGGATACAATGCTAATGCCCACAAGTTAGTGTGGGGCAGCTCTGACAAGCACAGTAGAGGTGAGTACCTTCCAGAATTTCTTCTAGCTAATAACTTACAGATCCTCAATAGGGCAAGGAACTTACATTCAGGAATATAAGAAGGGAAAAGGTAATTGACATAACCTTCAGTTCCACTTTGGTGGGTAGTTATGTCAAACAATGGCATGTGGCTTTAGAGCCATCCTCATCAGACCACATGTATATATTAAGTTCATGGTTGAAATGAGCATCAGCCAGACCATGTCCTATAGGAATCCCAGGAAAATGGACTGGGAGGTGTATATGAGAGACCTTGACTCAAGCCTATTGGAAGTCAGTACTCATCATGACTTCATACCATGAAAACTGCTCAATCAGCAAGAAGTACACAAATGGGAATGTATCTTGGTGGAACAACAACATGTAATCACAGAGGAAACCGGTATGAAGACTGTTTAACCTTGCGAGAAGGAAAGGAAAATGGGCAGAATATCAGGTGGCCCTTGTGAAATACAATCTTGCAACTAAGCAATCAAAGCAGGCTTCCAGGAAGGTATTCTTTGAAGAGGTAGAGGGTACGGCTGTTCAGGCCAGACTTCACAAAATCCTCACTAGGATACCAACTAATCCAGGAGGAACTTTAAGGAAAGAGGATGGGGAGTATACATGGACAGCACATGAAACACTGGAACTGCTACTCAAGACTCCTTTTTCTCAATGTGCTCTGACAGACAACCTAGACCAGGACGAGAACCCTGTGAGATATTGGTTTTCAGGTGTTCGAAGGGAGAACTTTGAATCTGCCAGAGAATGTGTTGACCTGCTTAGCCATTATAGGCGGAATTAGCAGCATACCCACTACCGGGATGGAAACCATGCTGGACATGTCCCATTACGCCTGTGGGTAAAGAGGGAGGCAGCAGCTGCAGCACACAGGTTAAAGATAAGCAAAAACTGGAACTCACTGGGTATCCAGGATCTCACACTAAGATACTGAGTGAGGTAGGCATAGGTATGGTGGGGAAATTCCGGCCAACTATATACTAACTCCCAGCTGCTTCACGAAGTCTTTCAGTGTAGTAATCGGAAGTAGAGATCTCTGCGAGAACAAATTTCAACAATGTACTGGGGACACAGTCTGGTTCATTAACGGTTGGAAAACAGACTACGATGTTGGGGCTGGGACATACGAGGTGTGGCCCAGGTTGGAGAGTGCAATCTCTCTACGGGAGATGGCCACTATGTTTCAAGCAGAAATATCTGCTGTCAGGATGTGCATGGAGGAGAATTTGCGGAGGCACTACAGAAGTCATAGCACTTTCATTTATTCAGACAGTCAGGTAGCCCTGAAAGCACTGGATGCCTTTGCAACAAGATCAAAGATTGTGGCAGAATGCCACAAAGTCCTTATGGAGCTAGGGGAAAACAACAGGGTAAACCTATAGTGGGTCCCTGGTCACTCAGGGATTAGTGGTAACGAGCAAGCTGATGGGTTGGCCAGAATAGGGGCGATGACACCATTTATTGAACCGGAACCTATCCTGACAACCCTTACAGCGATGATCAAAATAGAACCACGAGACTGGACAAGGAGACAGCATGCAAAATACTGGGGCTAAGGTCCAAAAGCAAAAATATGGCAAGGTATTGATGCCAAAGCCATGTTCTAAGAGAAGTCTCTCAATCCTGGGCTTGAACAGGAGAGAAATGAAACTCATGGTTGGACTATTGACAGGCCATGGGAATTTCAAAAAACATCTACATACAATGGACATAATAGAAGAAGACAACCAAATGTAAGACGTGTGGTGTGGGTGAGGAACCCTCATCACATTTGATCCACGAATGCAAGGCATTGGAGATTAAAAGTCACAGAATATTCAGATCAACTAGACCTGAAGAAGTTGTGTCTACCAAAGCACTGGTAAAGGATCTCCTTGCACTGTTCAAGCGCATTGGTTGGCTTTACTAGAGACACAGAGAACAATACCACACAATAAACTCTGTTTCGGTGCGAGCAGCAGTGGGCTTGATCAATGTTGTTTTTGCTTCCCTGATAAAATCAAATCAAATCAATGCTGCAGAAGCCAACAAATTTTTCATTCTGACAAACCAGTCATAGAGGTATTGTGTAACTGGAAGAAATATGAGAGCATAAACAAACACATAGGGTGACTTAAGCTAGACAAGTGAGCATCTTGCACAGAAACTGGTCTCCCTGCAAATTTCAAACTATACTTGAGTAATTATTCGTTCTATAAATGTCTTATTATCTAGATCCAGTGATAAAAAGTAAATCTGTATGGCATTGTTGACTAGGAGACTTCCTTTGATACTTTTTCTTAGTGAAGGGAGAGTGCTGTGACTCTGAAGTGTGTCTGCCCATTTTGGAAGGCTGTGAAGAGCAGCTGCAGAGTTTAGTGTCACATTTATTCAACAAGAAAGTGGACAGAGGGAGTGAAGAACAGTACTGGTACATACCCTGCTCGTCTTGAATAGCAAACAAGGGCACTGCCAATTTTATTGTTTCCATGTAACAGATTATCAGCAGTCTCACATATCTTCATTCCATGAAAGACTGGAGAATTTTGTAGTTTAATCTAAGTATTAGTGCAGAGTCTGGTGATCACAAATTTTACACCATCACCTCTCTTCCCACTGCTGGCCAAATCTGGTGAAAATTTCTTCCATCATCAGCATTCAAACTGACTATCCCAGAGTCAAGCACCACTACACAAGTTATCAACCCCAACTAAGAAAGCAGATGATGCAGTGATTATAAGACTTAATTGTGCAACAGATAATCACAGTTACTGTAAATATCATTACTGTAGATTATGTGGACAACTACTAACATTTGTCTTCTCAGTGCATCACATAAATGCGAAGCAGATAATTCATCTGGTCATGTACCCATCACATGGCCAAAACTTGTATTCAAAGTGAGCAGTCAGGTTTGGAATGTAATGCCTGTTCTAAAGCAAGTACAACCTGATTCTGTTACATGAATTTTCTTATTTCTTTCATGGAGAGTGAAATGAGATTAGAGTGGGTACTGAAATATGTAAGTCATTTTTCCTCTCACTCATATCCAAATGGAACGGGACAGCAATTTGCTAATATTGGTACTACGTACATTCGGGAATGATCCATATAGTGGGTTGCAGATTACGTTTATACAGATGCAGATAAAAATTAAGACATACAGCTGTTTTCTCAAACTTGTCATTGATGTTAAGAGCTTCACAGAGTCCAATGTCTCTGAAGTCTTCTTTGTTTTCAGAAACTCTACCCTAATGAAGCCTCAATGTTAAAATTGTATTTCCTAGAATTTATTATTTAGGAGATTGATCTTATCCACCAGCTTCTATAACAAGGGCTTCAACAGGGAATCTTTCCACAGTACTCAGTGTTGCAGTGTTCTTTGGTTACATTGCAATACAGAATGGGAATGCATCACTATTATCCCATTTTCCAATTTTTTAAAAAAAAAAAAAAAAAAAAAAAAAAAAAAAAAAAAAAAAAAAAAAAAAAAAAAAAAAATCAACATTCTTGATGTATCTCATGAAACACTTTTTGCAATGTGTAAAATGTTAGTAGTATTCTTGCAGCTTCAAAGTTGATTACGGATACAAGGTTTTGAATACCTCTATCATCGTTATCATCAGGAACTGCCATGACTAGTACTGTGATTTTTGTAACTAGTAGCCAGATTGTAATCAGACATATTGCACTGAGAAGACACAAATGGGCTTGGAATAAAATCTCCCCTTACTAACAGAGATTACACTGATATAAAAAAAATGTTCAGACAGGGAAATGAACCCTGGTCAACCCAAATGTATGTCCAGTAGTTAACCAATTCATCATCTCATTCAGTCAGCACCAAATTCTCAGTTATACACATTACTAAACACATAATTATTGCCCAGTTAAACTGTTACTATGAACTGATATTTCAGTTTTTTATGACAAATGGCAATAAGTAGATGTGTAGTATAAAACATTTCTATCATTACACGTAACTGATTTTTGAAAATGCAGCTGGATAGACAAAAAAAATCTTATCACGAAGCAATGGCAAAAGAACACACATATAAAAGGTATTACACATGCAAGCTTTCGGAGCCAGTGGCTCCTCCTGGCAGAGGGATTGAAGGAGAAAGAAGAGGGGTGCAGGAAAAGGACTGGTGAGGTTTAGGAAAAGCGGTCTAGTTTGGGAAAGTCACCCAGAACCCTGCGTCAGGGGAGACTTACCGGAGAGGAGAGAAGTCATGCCACCTCCTCATCCCATCTGGTAAGTCCTGCCTGACTTGGGGTTCTGTGTAATTTTACTGAACTCTACCTCTTTTCATAAACATCATCAGTCCTTTTCCTGCATCCCTCTTCTTTCCCCTTCACCCCTCCTGCCAGAAGGAGCAGCCACTGGTTCTGAAAGCTTGCTTAAGTAATACCTTTAATGTGTGTTTTCTGCTGCTGCTGCTCCTGCATGGTGAGTAGACTTTTTTATCCATCTGATTACATTATATTACACACAACTGTGTGCTTCATAAAACTATCCTTGCTTGCTACAAAGCTGTTAAATTTTCTAAATGTATGGAACACAACCAGCACATTACACAACAATCTGTTATGATATGTACAGATTACCCAATACAATTTTAATTGGATTCAGGAGTAATAACACAATTTTCATAAATATGAGGCTGTCTGTCTTTGATTAGGTGCAGACTCTAGTTAATCTTGTGTGATTTTTAAATACATCAATGATGCAGAGAGATATATATAAATTTATACTTCAGCATGAAGAGCTTGATCATTTGTGCTATAAATTAAAATTTTAAATACTGTTGGCAAGAGCTGAAGTGATTTTAAATACAGGCAATTTCAATACCAAATTTAGATATCTGAAGATCGTGTTGAAAAAAAGAACACTATGGTGCACTTCGAGCAGAACTCTGAAGCATCAGACAATTAAACATACCAGACTTCATCCCTTGACACTCTCCCACCTGTCTGCCACTCACCTTGAGGTTGACAGGTTCTCTCTCTCACAAATATTTCTATCCATCTCTTAATTCAGGCAACACAGCAGGAATCTCCTCTACTATTAATACACAGTATTGTAATGTGATATATAAAAATTAACACTAAAGTGGTCTAACAGCTAGTAATTTTATACAGCCAGTAATGCCCAATATAATCTTTAAATTGCAAGTTTTTCAATATGGTAGCAGTTTCATCAAATCAGATTCACTAGTATCTCCAAATGCCCACTGTTTGCCTAGCAAAATACCTACAAAATTATCTACTGTTTAAGTGTCAAAAACAATGTAAACAACTGATTAAGTATGTCAAATTAAAACACATGTAACATATAAATGACAAGAGACATATACCTCAAGTAAAGTAATAGGCCCTTGTTAACATTGTAGCCCAAGTCTTGCAACATTAGTATATATAACATAACCTGGCCCCTGTGCTCTGAAGAAGCTGTCGCTCTGCCTGTCTTCAGTTCTAATGGAGCTAACTGAAATAAGCCAAAAATATGATTGTTTTAACAGGATGCACACTGTCATATATATCATTTCAGATTACATTTCCTGAATTCTTATTCTTAAACAACCTGAGAACTGTTAGCAGGTGACTTCATCTTCACAGTGACATCTATTTTTCCTTTTACTCCTAGTCGTGGAGACCATATATTCTCCTCCACATCCTCAATATCGGTCACTGCAAGGCCACGATTCTTATGTGGATGTGTCACGTGCTGTGACACAAACTGCACAATTCGAGGCACAAATGGCATTATCTCTGCTCGAGCTTTATCACTTGACAGTCCGCACAGAAGCAGCTGACGTAAATTATCAGGATTTTCCAAGGTTTTCATCACTAACTGTTCCACACTGTTCTTATCCTGAATTTTGTTCTGAAGTACCTGCAATGAGTGGCAACACATGTAATTAGCATGGCGGAAGTCAAACAGTAACATCTGATAACGCTAAATAAAACTCTATTGAAATTATATACACAGCACCAAAGTCTTATTGCACTTCTTAGCGTTTTTCAGTCACTTATATTGGAGACACTGACACAAATGTAAAAAACTCACTGTAACAGTTATTTACATGCTACAGAAAAGACAAAAAGATCAGAAATAAAATACTCGGGTAAGCCCACAGAGTAGTATAAATAAAAAGTAGCTCCTGGTTTTGTACAGTCCCTCTTAAAAAAGAAAGAGTCTACAGTATATTTAAAATTACTGGGAAACAGAACAGCTGGCCAGAGCTTACTTTCAGGAGATGAAACTACAATGCTGCCAATGGACACTTCTAAAAGAAGAAGAAAAAAAACTTTTTTCTCGCTTTTATATGCATATTTTGGCAGTGCTATATATTCAACTTCTGGAAGGTATGTACTGGCTCACTTCTCTGTATAATTTTGCAGTTTTCTCAAGAGACTTGTCTTTAGTTAGACATCTATAGGCAAATAAATTTATACAACTTAAGCAGGTAACTAGTTACGATCTTAACCATGGAAATGAACTGCTTGTAAAGTTTTCAATCAACAAAAAATTTAGATGCAACACATACATCTTTATGAGGAAATATTATTGCTCAAATGGAAGTATTGCGCAGCAGATAGGCATTTGGTCAAGGAAACCTGCATGAGCTATCAGAAAAAGTTATTTTACAGGGAACTTGTATGTCTCCTAGCTGTCTAAAGGATGACTTTTTCTGAAAGTTTAGCTAGAAAATGTCCTCTTTCATGTGTGTCTGGGCTCCTCAATGCCTCTTCAATACAGTATGTAGTAATTTATCATTATAAAGACAAGTGCATGTTTCATTTTATTTATTTATTTTAATATGTTTAAATAACATGTGCTTCTGACCAAGCTGAAGCTGAAGTACTGAAGCAATCAATAAAGGAACTGATAGAAGGTAGAAAAGTATAACCACAACAGAGACAAACAAACTCAGATCATTTGGGGATAAAATACATCTCTCTCTCTCTCTCTCTCTCTCTCTCTCTCTCTCTCTCTCTCTCTCTGTCCCTTCCTCTCCCCCCCCCCTCCCCACTCTGGAAGGAGATATAGAAGATTTTTAATAGCTAGGAGAAGTTATTGAAACATATCCCACTCTCCTCCACACACAATTCCTGAATGTCACATCCTTCAATTCAAATTATTGTAAGCTACAGTCATTACAACCACAGCACTTTGCAAGAAGTGAGTAACTATCAAGTTGTTTCACTGTTTACTGCAAGAATATTTCCTCAAATGAGAGAGAGAGAGAGAGAGAGGAGGAATACTAGGACTACATGTACTTTTGCTCTACTAAGAAAATATAGTTTCTCACTAATAATGCTAGGAGTAGCTGTGAGATTCACTACATAGGTCAGTTGATGCAAAGAACAATATTTTTCCACTAGGACCAAATGAAGTCATCTCATCTGTAATACTGTAAGATCCAGTTATCCAGTAACAAACCTCCTGGAGAATTGTATGCACTAATGATCCAATGACAGCACAGGCAGCTGTAACATCCACCCCACGAAACCACTCTGCAAGGACAGCACGTCGCCTGCAGAAAAGTGATCCAACAACAGAAGTTCCAGACACAAGTAGATCTGAGTGGTGGACAAGTATTCCTGCCTTCAAATCTAGGTACCATGTTTCTTTTTCATATTTTGCTCCAATGATGCTCACAACATCCCCTTCTTTGACTGGTAAACTGGACCTGTACAAGAGGAAGATATAAATAAATAATAAAATGGATGAAACATGAAAATTTTTTCCTATCTAAGTTGAGCTCTATACGTATGCACATTCCCAGACAGCAACAATGTTTCTCTGTTCGTACAATTTGACCTAACAGATAACATCAGAGACTGGGAAATCCAGGATGAAATAGTGACAATGATATGAAAAGGATAGATTGCTATTCATTATATAGTGGAGATAATGTGTCTCAGACAAGCACATTGTGACGTTCAGCTCCTTTATTTCTTCATTGATTGTCCTCTGTGTCAATGTACTGTTTTGCTATACTGGCTGAAAAATGGGGGATGGAAGTTCTACACTGCCTATTTTAAGTGATGTAGCCGACGGGTGCACAGCTGCGTTTCACAGTTCTTTACTTGCACTGTTCACAACCCCCCCCCCCCCCCCCCCCCAATACACACAGTTAATATGGCCAGTGGACTATTGTTAACTTTTGATAAGCTTCATTGATAGTCTGCAGGTATACATCAGCATACTGCTACAATAGTTTTCTGTTTAATATCTATGAGCAGTAAAACCTAACCACACAGTTCACAGTTCTTGCCGAATAATACGGTACGTATCGAACATACACTGACATTGTTTTAACACATGGCCTATTTCTGTTACACTTATTTCACAGATAAATTGATCTATTGTTGTTGATCTAACTAATATGGACTGACTGATGGACTAACTCAAGCCCAGTAATAGGGCCTTTATATATCATCACAATAATAGGTACTGAAACTACACATTGTTCCATGTTTAATTTACAGAAATTACAATTGAAACATACCTCATTAAATTAACTGAGTGCATTGAAACATTTGTCCTTTTTAACAGTTTCTTCTACCACAAGGGTTAAATCAAATTATTTGTTTAAGTCATGAAATTAACAGATATAGTTACGCAAACAATACTTTTGACAGAACTGGTAATTACTTTGGAATTAATTAATGGTTGGCTTGGTAACATGTTTTCGAACAGGGCCAAACAGATCCTGTAAGAATACTATTAGTTGTTCCTCCAAATGTTTAGAATTATTATAGAATTTATATTTGCTTATAAGTCAACAACAGAATTTACAATTACTGATTTCATCCTATAGTGGAAGATATTAACTAGGAATAGTCAAAATAAATTAGGAAATCAATTACATACATAAAACTATGCACAAAATTAGATCTGGTGCTATATTCTTTAAGACTGAGGGCCAACCTGTCTCTTTTATGGAAATGCAGATTATACTCATGTATGTTAATGGTAATTAATCAAAAATGAAAAAACGAATTTTAAGAAGGCAGATTATAATACAAGAGGGGAAGTAAAAATATCCCAGCTTGCTTCATCAGAACTTTAGAAAGACTGCTAAACAAGGAAGTTTTTGGAAAAAAAGGCCTCCTCCTGAATTAGACAGAAAGGCCAAGACAGCCAGAGACAGTGGTAATGTGTGTGGTAGTTGTGTTTGCGTAAATGTTTTTGTGTATAGTGTCTGATTCAGAAGAAAGCCTTTTGGTTGAAACCTTCCTTGGTTAGCAGTCTTTTTAGTGTGCCTGTCTGCAACTCAACATCTCCATTACATGGTGAACTAAACATAACTGAGTGAAGAATTTAACATTTGAAATACAGCAAGATTATTAGATGCAGAATAGCTGGAGAAGAAATGTAATGGAATCAGCAATGGTCTATAACAGGTGCCCTTCATCATTTGCCTTATATCCTCAAAGAACAAGTGAAAAAAAAAAATTTTTTTTAATGATTGCACCAGGTTTGTAACTTAACTCATCTAAATAAGTGTCCAAGACCTTGGCCAATGCCTTCTTCACTCTGAGAGAAAATTATATATGTAGGATAACATTAGAAAAGCAAGTAACAATGTAGCCTACTTAAGACCCATATTTGGCATGTGTATTTCATGCCACTAATGCAGCAACTACAATATCAAATGAACTTGTTCTTAAATACAGTCATTCCAATAACTTTTCTGTTACATACTGAAAATACAGTTAATCGAGTTAACACATTATCAGCCACATACCATGGTGGTCGTAACTGGCACACAGCAGTTCGATTTGTTTCACATGACCTCAATTGCAAAAACATATTTACTGGCACTTCAGGATCCTTCCATGTTTGAACAACATAGCACATTTCACTACCAGAGAGATTTAAAGTCTCCTCTTTGCTGAAAAAAAAAAAAAAAAGACAAAACAAATCCTGTTAATTCACATAACCATCATTCTCAAGAAAGAAAGTGCTAGAAATATAAGGGCTTATCACTGATAATGATCTAACATTGTCAATGGAAAAAGTACAACCCCTCAGAAGATTACTAAATTCATCAAGTTACTAAACAGTACTTATTCTACAGGCTTCAAGGGTGTTACTGGTAGTGCTCACTTGAGAGAATAACCCCTGAGATACAATTGTAATCAAGCAATGATTCAGAGCATATTCCCAACAGATTTAAATATGTTACCAATCGTTAAGAAAGGTAGTGAGACAAGATTGTAGCCAATCCTCCATACTGTTCTATCTGCACATTGTTCAAACACTAAAGGAAAAATGAAAAAATTGGAAAGGGAATTTAAGTTCAAGGAGGGAAAAGAAAAATGTTGAGGGTTGCTGAACCTGAAAACACTATAATTCTGTCAGATGACAAATGACTTAAGATCAGCTGAACTGAATAGAAAAAGTCCTCATGAGAGGTTATGAAGTATCAATAAACATGAAACAAGGGTAATGGCATTTAGTCAAATAACGTGACGCTGAGTGAATCAGAAAGCAAATGAGACACCAGCAGAAGATTTTTGTTAGACAGCAAAAGAATTAATGATGGACAAAGTAGAGACTACACAAAATACCGACTAGCAATAGCAGGAAAAGTGTTCCTGAAAAACATAAGTTTGATAACAATGAATATAAAATTAATGAGTCAGAAACTTTTTTCAGAAGGTATTTTCTGGAAGTCTTGTGTGGAAGTAAATGTGGATGATACACAATACAGATGAGAAAAGAATAGAAGCTTATGAAATTTAGTGCTGCAGGAGAATACCGAAGATTACACAGTTACATAGAACTACTACTAACAAGGATGTAATCAACTGAACTACGGAAAAAAGCAATTTATGACAATTTGGCTGAAGGAACCTGTAGGCAGGACGCATTCTGATGTATCACAGAATCCTCAACTTAAAAGTATGAAGTCTTTTTCATTGTTCCTGTCTGTGACTCAAACAGGGTGTATACGTGGACGAGGAAAAAAAAAATCCCGGATTTTTCCCGGATTTCCCGGTTAAAAATACGCTTTCTTCTGGATGAAAATACATTTTCTCCATGTTACTTAACAGTATACTTTTCCTCAGAACTGTTAAACTTATCAATCCTTTCAATGATAGTGGTTTTATTCACTGGCGTAGAATTTCCCAGCACTTCAAAAAACAAAACTCAGGGGAAAAAACGTGTTTTGGAAATATCTCCGATGTGCAGCAACATGTACACTGCATATTTTCTTATTACGAAAGTATAAATTCGAATTCCACCAAACACCACATGTTACTTTCCAAAGGATAGAAATCAAGATTGCGATGCGCTTTTGTAAGCCAGTTGAGCTCATGTTAAGCGACCTCGCCAGCCAATGACAGCGGATATTCAGAGCATAGGACATGTGATGCAGCCAGCCAATAGCAACATCACTGTTAAGAAGCACAAACACACAAATAGGAAAAGGTAATGGTTTAAATTAATATACGTAGTGTTGCTACAAGAAAAGAAAAACTTTCACGTATAATATTGGTCTCTAAGATTAATAAGCTGCAAGACAAGCTATGCTGTCACACATAAAGTTGATCTTTTTTGAGCGAGTTACACTTTAAGATAGATCACACAAATATGCCAGTAAAATTTTTAACAACGACAAAAATGTGATCTTTTGGGCTCAAAAATAATCTAAATGGTCATCTTCAAAGATTTGATTTTTTAATGAGAGCCAAACGCTCTGTGGTTTTAGAAATTCATTGGACATTCGAGCACAGAGTCCATCTAGCAAAATAGGAAATTTACTTTGAAAGTAACGCTTTTCAAACAACTATTCGGAATATTTTCCCGTGACCTGTTAGAAGTAAATTCGTTTCAGCAGTTGCCAGAGAGCACCAGATAACAGGCGTCGCCGCGCTCGCGCAGCTACGATGATGCAGGAAGTCTGTACATTCGTACGTATAAAACATTGGAAGATCTTACATTATGTCATAAAAGAAACAAGACATGGGAATTTTGTGAACCATACTAAAATTCATAATCCGGCTTACAGTGCACATTCGTATGTACAGATTCAGATGTAAATTTTCTTGGAGTACCAGTACTGTATTATCTCATGTTTGGTTCTTTATTATGGCATAACTCGATACGTGCTAGAAGCTGAATACGTGATCTTGAAATGCAGCGAACAGTTGAAACTAGCCAATAGTGCTGAATTAAACACTTCATTTCAAATAAATTAACTGCCTCAGCAGAAAAGATTAATAAATGTGAAATTTCTTTAACTTCACTCTTCTGCAAGGCAATTAACGCTTGACTGTCAGAAAGGTGGAAACAAAATACAATCTGAAACTAATAACATATTTTACCCTTCCGTAATTATATGAATGTATTTTAATTCACTTGATAGCTCCCGGCCACAGAAATCAGTTTTGTTTTCAATTGATGTGAGAGCAATAAACGAAGAGGAAACAGCAAAATCACTTAACATAAACATGGGTCACTACCACCTTCCCACTACAACTCAGATTGCTCTGTGCAGCAGGTCCAGATCTACAATATTTCCGAACCAGGGCAATATTAGATAGTGGCACTCCCCTCACCTCAAGCGTTTGAGGTAAGATGCGAAAAATTTAAAAATCATCTTTTCAAAGATATCTTCATTTTTTAGCACTCATCTTTCTGAAGAGTCTGTTCATAAAACGTTTATGTTCGAGGGCACGTAACACATGTTATTTGGTCTTCAGTGTGCTGAAGTGCAGTGCCACGCCTCTTCATACAGCATTCTTCCATCGCACGTCTCTGTATTTCGCTCTGTGGAATTCAAACGTGCAATATTATGTAAAGGGGCCATCAAACTATATTCAGGCAAGTTGAAATTAAAATGTCCTGTGGTGCCTCTCCTGCTTCCAGTCGGCCGGTTTGACATCCTGCTCCTCTTTTAAAAAATCTTGCAGTTAATACTGGATGGGACTATTTGTAACCGGCAGAACAAGAGCTCTTCAGAAAATTTGCAGTCTTTACTGCCTGTTAGCTAATAACTGTTTTGTGTGACAAAATTAAATATAGGATACGTAAAACGAGTAAAAACAAGAGACAAGAAAGACAGTACACATTTCTTCAATCCTTACATTTGTTCTCTCTAATCTTGCCACAGTTTTATATGGCGTACTTTCCTTTCTGAGAAAGAATCTATTACCTCATCGAAGTTCGTCAACACTTTGCTACATGAAAAAATGAAATGTCGTCTAATACTAGAAACTCTGTTAATACAAATAGTACCTAAGACTGGTGTGGCTTCTCGATCTGATTACGTGTATTTTGTCACTGTCTGCTAGATAAAATGAAATACGCCTGGCTAATATTGCGGCAATTGTTACACACACCAAGTAAATGAGACTGTTTAGGCATAAATGGTCATTTTTATAACACGACAGAATATAATTCACGAAGTACTAATATCAAATGCCTATTAGGCCTACTACAAGCAAAAATTTTTATGTTAGGAAATAGTTTCACATTTTATTCATACACTCTAGCTTCTGAAGCATGAGATCGAAAAGTAGTAGTACGAAATTTTTGTATACATTTTAAATAGTCATATTCATCCGTAATTTGTGCGAGTCCCCTTTTCTTCTCCTTCCTCGTTCTAACAAACAATCTTGTCATCACTTACTCTGTAACTATTCCTGCCAGTATCAAAACTTATTCTCTGGTTAACTTCAAAACCCTGCCACAATCATCTGTTTAGTTATCCCACATTTATTCTCCAGTTAGGCATTATTATGTGTTCGTACAAAGCATTTTCTGCACAACTACCAGAATAGAACTTTAGCGGCTGCTAGCTGGGGACTATATACCTGACCGTTAATAGTGTAGAGGTTTGGCCAAGAACTTTCTGTCAAAATTTCATTTCTTTGGATATTCGGAGAAGACCAGACATATTCTTTGTTGCCTGTTATTCCTGTTAGTCATTTATTTCCACTCTGTTAGTCTGAAGCTATGGAATTCGCTAGTAGTTATAACAACGCTGATCATTTGCAAACCCACTCAACCACATAAACAGTGATTGCCATTCACCCGTTTGGCTCTATTCGCTCAGCTTGTATAGCCCCAACCTCTTTTGTCTGCAGGGAAGTTTATTTCTAGATGCGACGGGGGTTCCCCTTGCAGAGACATCATGTGAACTATGCACGCATTCAAAAATCAACTTACGATTCATTCAGAAATCAACTTAGAATTTGATAAAAAATGTTAAAAAACCAACAGAGATGCATTAAAAATCATATGAGTAAACGACAGACCAATGTGCGCTGGATGCTAGGCGCTTTGTGAAATGAGGTCTTTTTCCTCAGTTCCACAGTAAACACCCCACACATGGCAGGCAGGAAATCTTATTCCATGCCAACAGAAGATCTGACAGCATATCCCGTGTGACTGGCGGATTTACAGGCATTGTAAAAATCAACAGCATCCTGAGACTCCAATAAGAGCAGGCAGAACAAATGATGGAACACCACTGGAGCAGTGGAGGCATTCAGGTCCCAGAAGAGATCCATCCAAATCTGGTGCCTAACCAAGGGCAGGAGGTCGGTAGAGTATGTGGAGAAGAGGGCAAGGAAGGAAGATGGAAATTGCAAAGGAGAGAAGCCAGATGGAGCCCAATCTGTAAACCTACCTAAGGCAGGCAATGGGCAACTGACGTTCCCAAGCTGCAAAAAGGATAGAACAGGAGAGGTTAGCAGGAGAAGAGCGCATAATGACTGCATAGGGAACAGGAGCTGGGACCACCAAACTGAAAGAGGAGGGACCCCGTGTGAACCTAGGGCGAAAGGCACCAGAGGCTAAATGGATACCACAATGGAAACCTGGTCTGAGACAGAACTTATGCCCGATAAAGGCAGACAAGAGTCAAACAATCTGCACCTCAAGAGGTCTGGGCAAGGAAGCGAAGAACATAGAGTTTACAAAAACAGCCAACCTTCAAAAAGTGGATATGGGGCAAACAAGTAAGCTTGTTTCAAAAAGAAGATTCAAGAAACAGAACAGGGGGACCATGCCAGACACTGTGCATAGAGGTAGATCACAGCACAATGTCAAAAGTGAACCACCATCTATTTAAGGGGAAAGAATTGAAAACCATGCAAGAGTGTCCATGCTGAAGCTGACCCTGGATTTGTCACTCTACAGAGGCGACCAGCTGGGAGTTAGCCCACTTACAGAGATCATCCACATACAGAGCAGGGCCGACCAATGGTCCAGTGGAGGCCAAAAGTTCTTGATAGTGATGAGAAAAAGGACACTTCACACACAGCCCTGTGGAATGCCTTCTCCTGGGTCTGCAGAAAGCTGAGAATTGTGCCAAACCAAACTAGGAATGACAGGTACGACAAGAAATAGTGAATAAAAATCTGGAGGGGCCCATGAAGATCCCACTCGTGGAGCTTAAGTAGGATGTTATGGCGCCAAGCCTTACAAAGATCAAAGTAAACTGCAACAAGATGATGGCATTGTGGAAAGGACTGCAGAACTGCTGTTTCCAACGAAGCAGACGATCAATCAGAGACTACCCCCCACTAACCCCCTCCCCATCCCTGAAAGAGACACTG
The DNA here is from genome assembly GCF_021461395.2 of Schistocerca americana. Classification (NCBI taxonomy): domain Eukaryota; kingdom Metazoa; phylum Arthropoda; class Insecta; order Orthoptera; family Acrididae; genus Schistocerca; species Schistocerca americana. The sequence continues at coordinate 407,600,919 of NC_060126.1, read as the reverse complement.
GTAAGGAGATAAAAGGTCCTGAGATTCGAGGAACCAACTGAGCCGATGAGCCACCATCCATTCAAATAACTTGCAGGGGATACTGGTCAGACTGTTTAGCTAGTAAATATCAAGGGACAACGGACCCTTCCTGGGCTTACGGACAGGAACCACAATAGTGTCTCTCCGTTGAAAGGGGAAAATACCTTGGAACAAGTATCGTTGAACACCTGAAGGAGTTATTGTCATTGTGGGCCAGAAGATGTTCCCATTCAGTAAAAGATTCATTGTAGTATTCTCCCTGACACGCGGTAAAATGTAAGTGGGAAGCTTCAGCCCACTGTTTCCAGAGGAAAGCAATTGGATAGGAGATAGAAGGCTAACACGCATGCAGTTACAAAATGGGTCTCAATGTATTCTGCAAGAACTGATGGATCCATACGAAGGTCACCTGAAAGGGCAAGGTTCAGAATGGAAGACTGCCACTGACTATCTACGAGAGTGCGGAGTGTAGCCTTCCCTGTGGCATAGGCACAGAAGAACTTAGGGAGGAGACAAAGCATTTCCAACATGCCCACTTGCTACGTTTGATTAAGTAATGAGCTTTGGTGATCAAGGGCAGTGGTGGCAATGGCCATACTCCACCACAGAATTGGCCAACAGTGAGCAGGGCCCACTGAGCGAAGAACAGCAATGCCAGCAATGCAAATTATCTTATCAGACATATCACAAATGACTTCATCAATACAAACGGACAAAGAATGTATAAATACAAACTGGTAGGTATACAGAGGCCAATCAGCATACGGAAAACCCTGCTGGGAACCTGGTCATCGGGATGTGGGAAGGGAACATGAGGCGCAGGGAAGTGATCACTATCCAGAGGTCATTGTGTGGTCACCAGTGTAACGAAGGAAGGAGGAGAGGATGTAAGCGAAAGATCAATAGCAGAGAAAGTGCCACACGTGGCACTAGGAGAACCATCATTAAGAAGGTACAGGTTGGTTGGCTCGTTGGTTTAAAAGGATGGGAAAGGGATCAAACTGCAAGGTCATCGGTCCCTTGTTCCCAGTAGAACAATTACCCAAGGGAAAGAAGAAAACAAAGTAGACATACGGCACAATATCAGAAGAAAGGAAGAACCAGAAGAACAACAGAAGGACAACGAACACTACAATGGACAAAACAGGACGAGAAAACCAGAGAGAGCCACAAGAAACAGAGAGAGGAGATTAAAAACAAGAAAGCAGATTACCATGGCTGGCTGACCATGAGAATAAAAAACGAGAAGCCAGCCACACTGCAACACATTAAAACCTCCACCCTAAAAGCCCTAAGGTGGAGGACACAGAGGGACAAAGGACATGTGCTAAAACTCAGATCGAATGATAAAACCCATCCTCACGAATAAAACATAAAACTAAAGCTGCTGTTGAGGCATTGTCGACCAACACCGAAGGTAGGATGCAGGGAAAGTTAAAAGTCCACTACAGATTGGCTAAAAGTGGCAGTCCAGCAAGACGTGGATGACAGTCATTTGAGAGCCACAGCAACACTGAGGTTCGTCCTCGTGATGGAGGAGGTAACCATGTATGAGCCACATATGGCCAATGTGGAGTCTATAAAAGACAACTGATTCCATGCGAGAAGCCCCCAAGGAAGACTTCCACACATTCGCAGTCTCCTTAATGACACGCAGTTTGTTGTGCATACTGTTATGCCACTCTGACTCCCAAAGCTGAAAAACCTTGCAGCATAAGACAGAACGCAGGTCAGTTACAGAGATGCTCACTTCCAGGAGCAGTTTCTGTGTAGCCTGTTTGGCCAGCCTGTCAGTAGGTTCGTTGCCTGGGATTCCGACATGTCCTGGGGTTCCACGCAAACACCACTGAACGACTAGATCGTTTGAGGGCAGATATGGAGTCCTGGATGTTCACTACCAAAGAATGGTGAGGGTAGCAGCGGTCAATAGCTTGTAAGCTGCTCAGGGAGTCATAACAGATAAGAAACAACTCACCATAACAGGAACGTATGTACTGAAGTGAACGAGATATGGCCACAAGCTCTGCAGAGAATAAACTGCAGCCAGTGGACAAGGAATGCTGTTCAATATGGCCTCTGCGGACATAGGCAAAGACAACATTACCATCAGCCATTGAGCTGTCTGTGTAAACAACTTCAGAGCCCTGGAACATGTCAAGAATCGAGAGGTAGTGACAGCGGAGAGTGGTGGGGTTAACGGAGTCCTTAGGGCCATGCAAAAGGTCTAGACAAAGCTTCGGCCAAGGTGTACACCATGGACGTGTATGTGAAGGGAAGGACTCCAGTTCGGAGAGAAGGGATCACACGCAAACCGCAATCGTGACCCCTGACCAGGGCTGCCGATGCGGGAGGTGAACTGCCATGGGTGGGAAAAGGAGATGGTAATTCAGACGTGCAGGATAACTACGAATGTATGCAACATACCTGGTGAGCAGTTGTGCACATTGGATCTGCAATGGAGGACACTGTTCACCGGAGTTGTTCTAAAAGCTGCAGCACACCATATTGGTGCACTGGGTCAAGGAAACGCAATGCTGAGGATGCCGCCGAACTCTAAACCAGACTCCCATAGTCAAGACAGAATTGGACAAGGGCTCTGTAGAGCTGCAGCAGCTTAGAGCGATATGCAGAGCTCAGGAAGAGGAGAGGGTTGAGGTGCTGCCAGCACTCCCGCTTTAGCTGACAAAGGTGAGGTAGCCAAGTCAATAGGGCATCGAAAACCAGTCCTAATCGATACCTACAGTGGGTGGATCATCATTAAGATAAAGTTCAGGTTCTGGATGAACGGTACAATGCCAACAAAAGTGCATGACACATGACATCACGGCTGAAAACTGGAAACCGTGGGGTGGAGCCCATGATTGCTTCTTGTGAATGGCTCCCTGTAGGTGCCGCTCAGCAACACCAGTAGCGGAACAGCAATACGAAATGCAGAAGTCATCCGCATACAGAGAAGGGGAGACTGACCACCCTACAGCTGCTGCTAGGCTGTTGATGGCCACTAAAAATAGACACACACTCAATACGGAACCCTGCGGAACACCATTCTCCCGAATACGGGGGGAGCTAAGGGAGGCACCAATTTAGACACGGAAAGTACAAAGCGACAGGAAGTTTTGGATAAAAATCTGGAGCGCGCCCACTCAAACAATTTGGCAAGGATATGAATGTTGCCAGGTTGCATCGTATGCTTTATCCAAGTAAAAAAAAAAAAAAAAAAAAAAAAAAAACGGCAACCATGTGTTGGTGTCTGGAGAAGGCTGTTTGGATGGGAGACTCAAGGGACACAAAATTATCAGTGGCAGAGCAACCCTGGCGGAAGCTGCCCTGACATGGAGCCAGTAGGCCACGTGACTCCAGGACACAATACAATCACCAACACACCATACATTCCAGCAGCTTACAGAGAATGTTGGTGATGCTGATGGGCTGATAGCTATCTGGGTTTTAGCACCAGAATGATGGTGCTCTCCTGCCATTACAATGTAAAGATTCCATCGCAACAGATCTGGTTGAAAATGATGAGGAGATGTCACTTGTAGTAAGATGAGAGATGGTTAATCATCTAACTGTGGATCTGATCCAGCCCAGGAGCTGTGTCAGTGCAATATGCAAGGGCGCTGAGGAGAGCCAACTCTGTAAATGGGGTGTTATAGGGTTCACTGTGGCATGCAGTGAACGAGAGGACTTTCCCTTCCATCCGCCATTTGAGGGTGCGAAGGCTGGAGGGTACTTCTTCGATGCAGAGGCTCGAGCATAGTGCTCAGCAATCACGTTTGCGTCGATAGAGAGCATTCCATTGATGTTAAAGCCAGGGACACTTGTTGGTGTCTGGTACCCAAAAAGACATCTGATCTTCGTCCCGACTTGGGAAGGTGATGTATGGCACCCAATGGTCGACACGTACCTCTTCCAGCACTCCTGTTTCCATCATTTCATAAGCAGGTGAATGCAGGCATGGCGCTGCTTTAAAGCTGTTAGGTGCTCTAGGGAAGGGTGCCGCTTATGTCGCTGTAGAGCTCATCGACAATCTTTAATTGCCTCAGCGACTTCCAGCGACCACCTAGGGACTGTCTTTCTCTGGGGTCTCCCTAAGAGAACAAGGGATCACGTTTTCTGCTGCAGAAATTATCACTGTAGTGACCTGGTCAATCACAGCAATGATGGCACCACATAGAGGAGATTCAATGGTGACAGCAGAGGTGAAGGCTACCCAGTCTGCTTTGTTAAACGCCCATCTGGGTAGGCATCTGTGGGCATGGCACCAGGGGAGTGACAGGAAGATGAGGAAGTCATAAAAACTACACAGGTTGTCATCTGCTCTCCAGTGGATAGATGGGAGGAGTCCTGGGCTGCAAATTGATAAATCAATGGCTGATTAACTACCATGAGCCACAATGAAATACGTGGCGGCCCCAGGGAAGAGGTCGAGTTGGGACAGTAAATTTTCAACACCTCTGCCACGGCCAGTAAACGTGGTGCTATGCCACTGAGGTTATGGGTGTTAAAATCTCCCAAAAGTACGATAGGTTTAGGGAGTTCATCAACCGGTGCAGCTAATACATTCAGGGTACCGCACCATCTGGAGGGAGATATACGTTGCAGACAGTTATTTCCTGTGTTGTTCGTATCCTGACAGCCACAGCTTCAGGAGGAGTTTGAAGGGGCACAGGTTCACTACATACTGAATTCAGGACATAAACGCAAACTCCACCTGACACACTATTACATTCGCTACGGTTCTTCTGCTTATAGATGTTGACTCTGAAATTATTGGTATATCTGAACACTTCTTAAATAAGGAGATAATTCAGAGGCTTCCTTTACTGGGATACAGGTTGGCTGGCAGCTTTTCTAGGAACTCTTTGCAGTGTGGGGGAGTAGCCATGTATGTGAAAAACGGCATCCCATTTGAGTCAATTGATGTTTCAAAGTGCTGCGCTGGAAAGGTGCTCGAATGTTGCGCAGGTGTAGTTAAATTTAGTGGAGCTAAACTTCTAACTGTTGTTATTTATAGATCCCCAGACTCAGATTTCACAACATTTTTGCTAAAGCCAGAGGAGGTTCTTGGTTCACTTTATAGGAAATACAAAAAGTTAGTTATCTGTGGTGACTTCAATATTATTGTATAAGTGATTGTGCAAGGAAAAGGATGCTGGTAGACCTCCTTAATTCATATAATCTTGTGCAAACCGTATTCTTTCCAACGAGAGTGCAAGGGAACAGTAGAACAACCATAGACAACATTTTTGTTCATTCCTCATTACTAGAAGGGCATTCTGTTAGCAAAAAGGTGAATGGCCTTTCAGATCATGATGCACAAATTTTAACTCTAAAAGATTCTTGTGCTGCAACACATGTTAAATATAGTTATCAACTGTTTAGGAAAGCTGATCCACTTGCTGTAGACCTTTGTACACCTTATCAAGGAACAAGAGTCACAAGATGTTTATAGTGCTGATACAGTAGGCGATAAGTATAATGCTTTCCTCAAGACTGTTCTCGTGCTCTTTGAAAGTTGCTTTCCGTTAGAACGTTCAAAACGGGGTACTTGCACAAGCAGGCAGCCTGGGTGGCTGACTAGAGGGATAAGAATATCTTGTAGAACAAAGTGGCAATTATATCAAAACGTTAGAAACAGTCAAAGTCTAAATGCAGCAGCCCATTACAAACAGTATTGTAAGGTGCTTAAAAATGTTATTAGGAAGGCAAAAAGTATGTGGTATGCAGATAGAATAGCTAATTCTCTGGATAAAATTAAAACCATATGGTCAGTCGTAAAGGAAGTGGCTGGTCTGCAGAGACAGGTCGAGGATATAAAATCAGTGCGTAGTGGGAATGTCCATGTTACTCATAAGTCACATATATGTACAGTATTTAATAATCACTTTCTGAATATAGCAGGTGCACTAAATAGAAACCTAGTCCCAACAGGGAATCATATAGCGCTCTTAGAAAAAAGTGTTCCGAGACTGTTACCTGAAATGTTCCTCCATGATACTGACAAGAGGGAGATTGAGTTAATAATTAAATCACTAAAGACCAAGAACTCTCATGGATATGACGGGGTATCTAGCAGAATACATAAGTATTGTTCTATGTATGTTAGCCCAGTACTTAGCCATATCTGTAACTTTTCCTTTAGGAGTGGTCGGTTTCCTGACCGATTAAAGTAGTGAAGCCACTTTATAAAAAGGGAGACAGGGATAATGTTGACAATTTTAGACCTATTTCTATGCCATCGGTGTTTGCTAAAGTTATTGAGAAGGTTGTATATACACGGTTACTGGAGCATTTAAATTCACAAAATGTGCTGTCAAATGTACAGTTTGGTTTTAGAAATGGTTTAAAAACTGAAAATACTATATTCTCTTTTCTCTGTGAGGTTTTGGATGGATTAAATAAAAGGTTGCAAATGCTAGTTGTTTTCTTTGATTTAATGAAGGCTTTTGACTGTGTTGACCACAAAATATTACTACAGAAGTTGGACCATTATGGAGTAAGGGGAATAGCTTACAATTGGTTCGCCTCTTACTTTAAGAACAGAAAGCAGAAGGTAATTCTCCGCAATATTGAGAGTGGTAGTGATGTTCAGTCCCAATGGGGCACTGTTAAGTGGGGCGTTCCCCAAGGGTCGGTGCTGGGGCCACTGCTGCTTCTTATTTATATAAATGATAAGCCTTCTAGTATAACAGATGATTCAAAAATATTTCTGTTTGCTGATGACACCAGCTTGGTAGTGAAGGATCTTGTGTGTAATACTGAAACAGTATCAAATAATGTAGTTGATGAAATAAGTTCGTGGCTTGTGGAAAATAATTTGATGCTAAATCACAGTAAGACTCAGTTTTTAGTTTCTAACTCATAATTCAACAACGACCGATATTTTGATCAGACAGAATGGGCATATTATAAGCGAGACGGAACAGTTCAAGTTCCTAGGGGTTCGGATAGATAGTAAACTATTGTGGAAAGCCCATGTTCAGGATCTTGTTCAGAAACTAAATGCTGCTTTATTTACCATTAGAACAATATCTGAAATAAGTGACAGTTCAACACAAAAAGTAGTCTACTTCACATATTTTCATACGCTTATGTCATATGGTATTATTTTCTGGGGTAATTCTTCTGATTCAGAAAGGGTACTTTTGGCTCAAAAACGGGCTGTTTGAGCTATATGTGGTGCAAGTTCGAGAACCTCTTGTCGACCCCTACTCAATAGTCTGGGAATTCTGACATTGCCCTCACAGTATATATTTTCTTTAATGTTGTTTGTGTTAGCAATGTTAGCTTATTCCCAAGAGTTAGCAGCTTTCACTCAGTTAATACTAGGCAGAAATCAAATCTGCATGTGGAATGCACTTCCATGACTCTTGTACCGAAAGGAGTGCAGTATTCTGCTGCATCCATTTTCAATAAGCTACCACAAGAACTCAAAAATCTTAGCAGTAGCCCAAACACTTTTAAGTCTAAACTGAAGAGTTTCCTCATGGCTCACGCCCCCTATTCTGTCGAGGAGCTCCTGGAAGAGCTGAAAAATTAAGCAAATTCCAGTGTTACATTGTTGATTTTCTTTATTTAAACTTATGACTTGTTGCCTGAATATGTTTCTTACATTTCATTTTATCTGTTTCTACTATCATGTTATAATTCCATGTACTGACTCATTCCATGACCATGGAGACTTCTCCTTAATTTGGTCCCACGGAACAATAAATAAATAAATAAAATAAAATAAAAATAAAATCCCCTGTAGTCGCGAAGGGCAGGGGTCTGCATTGCCAGGAACAAGGTTTCCTAAAGCAGGTGTAAAGCTTAACAGTTGCTGTAGCTCAGCCAGGTGGTGGAAAATACCACCGCAATTTCACTGGAGGATGATGTGATCGTGAGACTGGGAAGGCATGAAACACTCAATGAGGTAGTCTACACCTTAGGGTCACCTGCTGCCACCGACTTATTTCCTGAACAGGAATTGCGTCTGAGGGTCTGGTGAGATCTAGGACCCCAGCAGACACCAGAATCTTCACCTCATCCTCAGACACAGAGCTTGTGGGCAGTGGTGGTGCGGGTGCCACTGCAATTCCCTTGGTCTTGGGGGTCTTCTTTCTGGATGTCTCTCACTGATCCTTGGATTTCTCTGGCTGCGAGGGCTTCACTGATTAAGTCTCCAGGACTGAGGATGATCATGAAGCCCTACGACCAGCTGCTTTTGGGCATTTCAGCAGCTGGCAGATTTCATCTTTCCCACTAGCAGAAACCCTTCCTAGTGAGAGAAGCCAAGAAGACTTACACTTATCTGGCTGAGAAGTAGGGACTGGTGTCACCGATGGGTGGGGGGACAGCGCTCCCAAGGTAGGTGGTGCAGGAGCAACAGGGAGGGAAGTGCCCCCCCCCCCCCACCACCACCACCACCACCACCACCACCACCACCACCACCACCACCACCACCATCAAGGGGCAGGTGTAGTCTTCCAGCTCTGGAACTCGCAGAACTGATAGGGCTACAACTGTTCCCGTAGTGGTGGTGTAAGAGGTGGTCATAGCCGCAGGATGTAGGTGCTCAAATTTCCTCTTGGCCTCAGTGCAGGTCAGTCGGTCCAGGGTCTTCTTTTCCATGATTTTTCTTTCTCGGTGCAAAATCCTGCAGTCTGATAAGCAAGGGGAATGATGCTCTCTGCAGTTGAGGGGAGGTGGGGCACATGGAGTATTGGGATGGGATGGACATCCCCAATCTCGATATGAGATGCTGGAAATACAGCGGGAAGATATATGGTCAAACTTCTAGAACTTAAAGTACCACATTGGGGGAGGGATATACGGCTTGACATCACAGTGGTAGACCATCACCTTGACCTCCTCAGGTAATGTGTCACCCTTGAAGGCCAAAATGAAGGCACCGGTGGCAACCTTATTATCCCTCGCACCCCGATGGATGCGCCAGACAAAATGAACTCCTTGTCACTCTAAGTTGGCGTGCAGCTCGTCAGCAGACTGCAAAAGAAGGTCCCTGTGGAATATAATACAATGGACCATATTTAAGCTCTTATGAGCCATGATGGTAACAGAAACATCCCCCAGCTTGTCACAAGCGAGTAATGCCCATGACTGGGCAGAGAATGCCGTTTTTATCAAGACTGACCCTGACCGCATTTTGGCCAAGCCCTCCACCTCCCCAAACTCGTTCTCTAAATGCTCTACAAAAAACTGATGCTTCATCAAGACAAAGGAGTCCCCAACAGGCCTCTTACATATGAGGTACCGGGGCGAATAAGGTTCGCTGCCATCCTTATTAGCCTAGCATTCCTCACATGGTGTAGCCAGGGAGGGGATCGATTTAGGATCATACTTCCTTGCAATGTACTGAGACTTGGAATGTTTAGAGGCTGCTGGCGATTGACCACCAGCAAATGATGACAAGGTATGCTTCATTGCGCGTCATCTGCCCTGATGCCACCCACTGCGACCAGGAGCCCTACCCCATGGGTGCCACCCAGCCACAGCAAAGGCCACCTGGCAGGATGGCCATTGCTGGGAGTCCCAATGCACCAGGATGATGGGCATCTACTCCTTGGCATACATGGGGAGTTGACGGTGCAGGCATCAGTAGAGTGAACCCTGTGTAGTCGGGGGGGGGGGGGGGGGGGGGGGGCTACAACCAACAGGGTACATGGTGGCCCCACCACAATGGACAGGCTACAATGCTGGATATCAGGTGCAAGTAATTCCATGGCCCTCATTGGCACAGAAATCAACACTGCATAGTGGGTGGAGGAAAATGCACCCAGGAAGGTGTCCTCACTCAAGAGATGGAGGATGGGTGGGACCTGCTATGTCACAACGAGAAAGTGGGCTAAAGATCTCAATGCATGATGGACACGATGCACCATGCGCCTTTCTCCAATTGGCTAGCTCTTCCAGAAAATTTTGAAAAATGGAGGTCAAACCCTACAGGAGACCATCATATAAAGGTCGAAAGGTGAGAGACTCCTTTTAGTCGCCTCTTAAAACCGGCAAGAATATCTAGGGCCTATTCTAACCCACGGGCCTGCAGGGGTGGGGGGGAAGGTACAGGTCATGGTCCACAAGGAATTGGTCAATGAGGAGCCCCGAAATAGACAGCCTCACACATGGTGATGGGCATTAAGTTCCCCAAGGAGGAGAAAGGAGGGGGTAGTTGCTGAAGAAGGGCAGTTAGAGGCAGCAGGTGTAGGTGGTCTGTCAGGAGGGAGTTAGATACTGCAAATCGTGACAGCAGCTGCTTTCAATGGGGTACAAAAAGGGATCTGTGTACTAACAACATCCAAGTGGACCAACGTGCAAACACCCCTGGAACCCATCAAAGGGAGGACATGGTTCTGACATAATGCATGCAACCAATGAACGGTCGATGAGAGAGGATCAATAAAATGAGATTCCTGGAGAATGACACAAGCTGCCAAGTGTAACGAAATGAGAGGTTGCAACTTTGGTAAGTGACAGTAGTATCTAAGCACAGAATAGGGACCCAAATGGGAGGTGAGTGAAATGGAGCCAATCATGACACTGAGTCATCATCCATCAACAACAAGGATGGAGTGATTGCCACAAAAAGGAGGTCAGACACAGGTTGCAAGGGGGAGATGGCACCCCATGGCACCGGAGGGGCCTTGTCCTGGGACTTATGTTTCTCTTCTTCACGTTAATGGGTCAAGGAGCCCCGGGCCACGAAGAGAGAGAAAGCTTCTGAAAGGCCCAGTACTGAAAGAAAAAGAGGGTGGCCTTGGGGTGCATGGACTCTGGGTCCCACAGCTGAGTTGCTGTAGCAGGCCTCCAGCCTCAGAGAGGCAGGAGGAGAGGGGTCCTGCGATCGAACCCCACCTCTGGCAGATGCTGAAAAAAAGGGGGACACTTATCCAGCCAGGGAGGGGGAGCGGCACCCGGAGGGGAGAACATGAGAACTGCAGGGGAAGAGGAGAGGAGAGGAGAGGAGGGGGGGGAGACAGGATTAAGGACGAGGTAGGTGGGGGAAAGGACATAAAAGAGAAAGTTTGATGTAAGCGAGACGAGGTGAAGACAGTCACATTTCTAATGAGCCTCAGTGTGATATAAACAATCAAGTGACTTATACTCCTGCATCTTCTTTTCCTTCTCATAAATCAGGCAATCTGGTGAGAGTGGAAAGTGACTGTCATGACAATTAACACACACAGGTGGCAGGACATAGGGGCTCCCTCTTGGAGTGTATGTCCAGATTTACCACACACAAGGTTCACCATAGAGCAGGAAGACATGTCCCCAAAACGCAAACACCGAAAACACTTCATGGATGGTGGGACATACAGCTTCACATCACACTGATAATGCATAACCTTAACCTTCTCCGGGATGGTATCTCCCTCAAATTTCAGAATAAAGGTGACAGTTTCAATGTGATTGTCCTTACGAACTTTCTGAACACACCGAACAAAGTGAGTGCCCCGTCATTCCAGAGTGGCCCAGACTTGTTCACCAGCTTGAAAAATGTCTCCCAGTACCATATTCAAAGAGTGGTGAGGAGTAACGGGCACTATATGTCGCCAAGAACATCACGAGTATGAAGGGCTGCAGAGTGGAGGGGGGGGGGGGGGGGGGGGGGATAGATTTGATCAACAGCAAACTGAACTGCACCTTACCAAGTGAGTTTCATGGTAAACACATCTGTCACAGCTGTAAAATACTTTACTGGTGGAAGTCTTGCATGATGAACCCCTCCATCAGGTGTATCTGAAGTAAAGAACAGTTCTATCCTACTCCATTAAGCAATTGAGAAATTAAAACACAAATTAAAGATTGACATTTAGAAGCTGAAAAACAGTTAAAATGACTGAACAATAGCTCACCTAGCAGTAGTAGGACATCATGCCCATGCCCTAATGACTAATAGGCAAGCATCTACCTTAAGTGGACTGTCAAAAAGCATCTCAAACTGTGGCTGTGAAAAACTCCAACTTTCAGCCACAGCCTGGAAAAATTCCTCTTGTCTAAAAACTGCCACCAGGAATGCATACAGGGTACAGGATGGTCTGTAAGTCCAGAAATCCTCATAAAATCCAAACAGAGCAGCAAACAGTAAAACAAAGTTCCTGCACCTGAGGAAGGGGAGGGGGGAAAAAACTTGTAAGCTATGTCACCAACATACTGGTCACCTTGTAAGCCATCTTGGATTCAACTCAAAACCGGATGGCTAACTATTACATTTTATATGACATCGTCGGTTTGAACACAGCTTTATTCATTTTCAAGTTACAATGAATTGTCATCGTTTTTCTGGTGAAATTCTCTATCTGTCTGATATATCACACGACCAACTTCCCATTGGAAATTTTAGAGTTGAATCAAAGATGGTGGGTTTTAAGATGGCCACCATGTTGGTGACATAGCCTATAAGCTCCCCTCCCCCCCCCCCCCCCCCCCCCCCCTTCTTCGTGTGTAGGACTTTGTTTTACTGTTTGCTACTCTTTTGGACCACCCTGTATAACAACAGCCACCGTAAGACATTAGGTGGAAGTCACATGCTAAACCAAAGTTAAACTAAATACTGATACAATGCATCTGTCTGACCCACACAGCTACAGCAAGTAGACTGAGCAGAAGTGCTGTGGGCTCTATTTGTAGCTAACACCGTGAAGATTCCAAAGTTACATGTGGAATAGAGAGGATCCACTAAAACTGGACGGATCCAGTCAGAGGAGTCAAACTATAAAACAAGGAAGTTAAAACACACAAAGCAGAAGGTATAAAAGGGTAGACCAAGTCTAAAAACTGGGAAAACAGAGGGATAAAAGAGTGGTCTTTGCAAGGGGGAGTGGTCGTGGGCCCCAGACCAAGAAAACATGATGAGAGGCCCCAACCACAATCACCTCGCCCCTGCTCCAGCAGTAAAGCAAAACCTTCTGTCTTGAAAATAAAAACCACTTTCACAGAGAAAACTGAGAACCAGTTCAACCATCTGTGAATTGTCTGCTAATATTAAAATTAAGGAATCTGGATTACTATATTTAAAATGAAGGGCCAAAAGAATGGGACATTCCACCAATATATGGGATACAGTCAGTCTGGCTCCACAACCACATTGTGGGGGTGATTCATTACGCAAGAGGAAACAACGAGCGACTCCTGAGAAGAGCGGAAGAAAGAGCGCCAAACTGCAGTAGACTCCTTGATTGTGCAGAGTTCAAGTGAGAGCAGTAGCCCACCAGATGACTTTCCACTTTTGGTCCGAGAGACATTTGGTGTAGATCTGCATATCCGCAGCTGGGATCATGTAAGAGAAGGGGGGTACGTATTGGCTTCTCTAGGCAAATGGTCAGACAGTTCATTGCCTGTGATGCCCACATGACTTGGAATCCAGAGAAAGACAACTGAGCAGGCGACATGGCCAAGGGCAGAGAGATGGCCATGGACAATAGAGACTAAAGGGTGACAAGAGTAGCAGCTGTCGATAGCCTGCAAGCTGCTCACTGAGTTGGGACATATTAAAACACAGTGAAGGGACGCCTGAGGAACAAAAAGCATGGCCCTGTGACCAGCAGCTCTGCTGTGAACACACTACATGATCCCAGCAATAAATTGTGTTCCAGCCAGTAGGAGCCTTGTCTATTGTCTTAGAATCATCTATGTAGAAGATGGTGGTGCCCTGGAACTCTGCAAGGATGGAACGTGCAAGGCGTCAGAATATCATAGGGTCGACAGAGAACTTAGGACCCTGGAATATGTCAGTCCTAATCCATGGTCTAGGCATCATCGGAGGAGGGTGTGTGGGAGGAAATACATGAGGCTTGTTCCAATGAGTGGAGATGGAGATCCCGACAGAAGGAAGTGAGATGCATTCCAACTGGCATCCAACTCGAGGGCAGTAATCAGGAGAGAGACATCCCTTGTTTGAAAGACAACAGGGTACTGCAGATGGTCAGGGAATCCATGAATGGTGCTTGCGTAAGAAACCAGGAGTTGGATCTGTCGTATTTTTAGAGGAGGATCCCCACTTCTGTGAGGAGACTGCCAACGAGACTAGTGCAAAAGGCACCAATAACCAGACGCACCTCACAATGGTGAACAGGGTCAAGTATTTTCAGAGTGAAAGGAGTCGCTGACCCTTAAAACTGATCACCGCAATCTAGTCTGGACAACACCAAGGCATGGTAAAGATGGAGAAGAGTATCATGGTTTGCACCCCAAAATATGTGGGCCAGGAAGCAGAGAGCATTAAGCTTCTGCTTGCATGTAGTCTTCAGATGGCAAATATGGGGCAGCCATATCAGCTTTTTATTAAAAATACGTCCGAGAAATGGGGCTGTATACAACATCTAGGAGCTGATCGTCTATAAAGTTTTGGATCAGAGTGTATTATCGGTCGACAACAAAAATGCAAAACCCACATTTTGGAGGGACAAAACTGGAAGCCATGGGGGACAGGGGGAAAAACTGAACAGTGAGGGCATTATCTTGTTGGGATTAATCCGTAAAAGCAATGATAAAATTGTGGTACATACTTAAAATTAAAGAAAACAGAATTTTCTTATACTGCACCAAGTTTAAAATCTCTCTGGGACTATGAAGACACCAAGGGGGCAACTTGCTCCATCCATGGTTGTGCATTCAGAAGTGTGATTCATAAAGATCCTTAAAACAGTCAGTAGCATTATTCCCAACGGCTTAGTAGCGTGAGGCCTATTCCTAAACATCTGCTCAAAGTTGACGTGGACAGCCATACTAAATGCCAATGTCTAAGGTAATGCTAAGATTTCAAAGGCCTATCAAGCCAGAAGGAGGTGCTGCCGACTCCAGAGTGGCAGTTAACCAGCCATTGCAAACAGACTCTGAATTGGGCTGGTCCAAAAAGCTATAGCCCTCATGGCTGACAGCATCTAACATCTTCAGGTAGGAAATAAGGGCTGATCTCTGGTTAATTAAAACTCTGATGAGTACAGTTACAATTAATGCACAGTCTTCTCTGGTGATAACCTAAACTAGTTTTATTGGTCCAAGCTTCCAGCCTCTTGATGGTCAGCTGTAGTTGCCTTGTGGATAAGTAGAAGACTGTGAAGCCATCCACAACCAATATTTAACAGGGCTCCCGGCTGCAGAGGAGATCGTATACACAAAGGGCATTTAACATGGCTCCTGACTGCAAAGGAGATGCCACTGATAGTTACTGCAAACAAGGTGACAAGTACACTGTCTTGAGTGATCCCATTCTCCTGAACATAGCAATTAGACATGGCATCATCAAGGAGGACTGGATAAGGAGTGGCAGATGTCCATATCATCCTCATTCATGAAGTTAGCAAAGCCTGTCTTTAAGTGGAGCCTTAAACTTTTTTTGAGGTAAAAAAAAAAAAACCCACGCACAATTAAATGATTTTGGCATAAAAAGGAATCCTGTGTCACTGTCTTCAGCAGAATTAAGTGGTGAAGAGAACATTGGTAGCACCTGAAACAGCACTGGGAGTGACACAGGTGACCTCATGATTTGACGACGCAAACTAGCGGGTAGTTGACCATGCACTCAAGAGTCCTATCCATAAAACTGGTAAGGGCTACACTCCGAAGACTTATGATCAATACAATCCTTGCATGGTTTCCATAATCAAATTCATATTGCCTCCTTCCAAGATGTGCAGTACTGTCCATCAAATGAGATCTGATTGAAACAAGATAAGCATGCCTTAGCCTTCAGGGCACAGACGACAGAGCATGGAATAATGAATCTGATTTGGTCTTGGAGCAGGATGTCTGGCTGCAGACAGAGCTGATTCCAGTCCCCCCAGGGAGAATGGAACATTTTGACCTACCAGTCACCCCACTTATGCTCTCACGGACCTGAAGGCACAAAGGTTTTCTGTAGATGAATGGTGTCTGACTTTCCAGAAAACTGTGCACTTAGCTCCAAGTGTTGAATTACAATCATCATTCCACCAAGGGATGATGATGATTTGAGGTGAGGGGCACTCAACTTCATGGTCATCCATGCCCTGACGAAAAGTCAGCAAGCTAATCTCGTGGGTGGGGAGGAAGGCTGTCCCCACATGTGGAGCAGTTTATAATATATTGAAGTCTGCCTCCCTTCCCCACCAATTTAGGGATGAGACTTGACAGTTCACAACATTTCACCACCCTCATAACACTGGAATCAGTATCTGCAAGGATGGTGGTCAGGTCTCTGTTGAGATTGAGGGCTGTCCTAATATCAGGATACAGGACAGACGTAGCCACAATATGCTGAACTGAAAGTGGCATGCCACAAACTTCACAGAGTGGTGGATCCTTCTACCAGAGAAGAAAGCCATGTGTTTAAGAGCTGTGCTTGATGTGCAGCCTGGCAAGTAGAAACTCCTTCCGGCAGTGAGGCTGACATGGAAGTCAGCCATGTCTTTGTGGTTGATTGGAGCAACCGCAGTTTGCTGTCTGTCACCTGCAACCATTCAGCCTCCCACTGACACATGATGTGTGTGTCAGAAAATGAGATGATGACATGCAACTGGATGGGTCATTGATAGACAGCACCATCCCAACAAGCTTCTTTGTCAGCTCTGTCGGCCATGTCTTTGCCCTGTATCCTAATGTGGCCAGGTACGCAGCAAATGGTCAACCCTTTGCCATGGTGTTGGAGGCGCTGTAAGGGTCATGGATGAGCTGAATCAATGAGTCTACTGGATACAATGCATTTGGTGAAGTGCTTGCAGTGCACTATGTGAATCGGAACAGACAAGAAACCTTTTATGGTGATGTCTGTGAACCGTCTCCAGTGCCATCAGAATGCCATATAATTCTGCATCACAATTTGTAAATTGTTACAGAAGACACACTTTAAAAACCCTGTCAGGGACACACTCTTGTTGTGATCACTCTGTATACACAACAATAAAACTGTGGTACATAATTAAAATGGAAGGAAACAAAGTTGTAAAAACAAAATCTGGAGTACAAGCTTTCTTATACTGTGTCAAGCTTAGAATCACTTTGGGCCTCTGAAGACACGAAGGCGGCAATGTGTTCCATCCCTGGATGTGTATTTTGATGCTTGATAGATACAGATCCTTGAGACAGTCTGTAGCATATATCCAAAATGCTAGGTCGCATGGGGCCGATGTCTGAACAGCCATTCAAGGGTGTGTTGGACCACTGAACTAAATGTCAATGACTGAGGTAGCACTCAGATTTTTAGCACCTGTCGAGCCAAAAGGATACGTCGCTGAATAAAGAGTGGTGGTTCACCAGCCTCTGCACACAGACTCTGAACTTGGCTGGGGTGAAAGGCTCCAGTCAATATCTGAATACCCTCATGGTGGACAGCATATAACATTCTGAGGT
Source organism: Schistocerca americana (assembly GCF_021461395.2). Lineage (NCBI taxonomy): Eukaryota > Metazoa > Arthropoda > Insecta > Orthoptera > Acrididae > Schistocerca > Schistocerca americana. The sequence goes on along the minus strand of NC_060126.1, from coordinate 407,583,567 downwards.
AGGAAGGATGGGCCGATCCGTAAACCTTGCTGCCATAATGTAAATGTGATCAAACAATTGCCCTATAAAACTGCAGGAGACGGGGCCTGTCAGTTCCCAATGTTTTTCCGCTAAGGCATTTCAAAATATTCAATGACGGGAAGCCCTTTGTTCATAAGTCTTTTAGGTGTGGAAGCAAAGTTAATTCTGAGTCAAATAATAAACTCAAAAAGCGCACGGGGTCTTGAAAATGTAAAATATTGCCCCCTATTGTGATCATTGGTTGGTTAAAAATTTGATGAGCATGGTTAAAATTGCCAGTTGTCTTGGCCCAGGTTTCCAGCCTCCTAATGGTCAGCCGTAGCTGCCTCATCATCGTTATTAGAACAGAGGAAGGGTAGAAGATTGAAAAGTCATCCACAAACAAAGACCATTTGACAGAGCTCCTGACTGCGGAGGTAATGCCACTGATAGTGATGGCAAACAATGTGACACTGAGGACACTGCCTTGGGGGACACCATTCTCTTGAACTTAGCGTCTGACAATGCATTGTCAATGCGATATTGAAAATGCTGATCCTTGATAAAGAACTGGATAAGAAGGGGCAGGTGTCCACTTAGTCCCAATTCATGAAGCTTGTGAAGGATGTTGTACCTCCAAGTAGTGTCATATGCTTTTTTGAGGTCAAAAAACACACAAATCAAATGGTTTTGGCCTAAGAAGGACTCCTGTATCGCCGTCTCCAGTAGAATAAAGTTGTTAAGGGTGAAACAGTAGCATCTGAAACCGCACTGGGAGTGGCTCAGGTGACCTTGGGATTCAAGCAGCCGGACAAGGTGGCAAATGACCATACATTTAAGAGTCTTACCCATAGAACTAGTAAGGGCTACATTCCAGTAACTGTTATGGGTGCTATGGTCTTTGCCTGGTTTCCAGAATGGAATTCATATTGCCTCCTTCCAAGTGGTGGAATACTGTCCATCAAACCAGATCTGATTGAAAAAAGAGAGGAGCTGACCTTTCGCGTCAGGGCACAGATGCTGAAGCATGGTATAATGGATCTCCATCAGGTCCTGGAGCAGTGTGTCTGGCTGCAGACAATGCTGATTCCAGTTCCCACATGGAGAACAGAAAGTTATAGACTTCCTCATTATGTGAGAAGAAATTGAGCTTCCTCACCTCTGCAGCCCAAAGGAACACCTAAAAAGATGGAGCTTATCTGTATGACGTAGCAACAGTAAAGAAGTGTTCAGCTAAAACCTGAGCCATGTCTTATGGCATGTCCACCAAGGACCCCATTACTGAACAAGGCCACAAGGGGACGAGTTCCAAACTTGCGCAGTGAAAGTGGACCAATAAATGGAAGTCATGAATTCCCTCCAGAAAGCCCCCTTCCATTCTTTTACCACTTGCCTTGCATGTGCTCTTGAAGATCAGAAGGCGTGTACGTTTTCTGTAGTTGGAAGGTGTTTGAAGTTCCACAGAGTTGTTCGTCTGGCCCTGGTTGCCAATCGACAGTGGTCATTCCACCAAGTTACAGGCCGTCGTCTGAGGTGGTTACTAGACTGGGGGTGGACTCTGCAATAGCCCTTGGATCTCACGAATGAAATGGGCCACCGTCTCCTGACCACAATCCTTTTGTTCAAAAATAGCCTGTCAACTATATGGCAACCAATTTGCCCTTTGTATCATCCACCTGCGTAATCTCCTGTCAGCCACCGTCCTAGCCAGCAGACAGATCCACACTGGGGCACTGTCAATAGGATGTGAATCTGTAGCCGTTTCCCACTGAACTGAATCTGCAATACCTGGGGAACAAAAACAAAGGTCAATAGCTGAAAAAGACCCTGTATCTATGGAAAAGTGTGTGTCTGACCCACATTCAGAAGGCAGATATTTACAGAATGGAGAATGGGTGAATCGCTCGATCATGTGACCCCTGGAGCAAGTGCCAGCCAAGCCCCACAGCGCACTGTGTGCGCTGATGTCCCCCACAAGGAGGAACGGGCATGGCAGTGCCCAGAAGAGTTCTGCAAGTGCATCTGCATCCAAAGCATCATTACAGGGAAGGTACAAAGAACACATTGTGATATTAAAGGGTGTGAGAACTTTCACGGAAATTGCTTGCATGGTTGTGGTAAGAGGGATGGGAGAGCAGTGACCTCTTTCATCAGTGAAAACAGACATTCCACCTTTAGCCCTGTCTCCAGTAGTATCATCCTTCCTGTATGGGTGGTAAAACTGTAATGCAGGTGTGTTGTCGACTAAGATGTGTTTCTCGTAATCAGATGCAGAAAGGGTTCTCCTAGACCAGGAGCTGTAATTCTTCCAAATGTGAGCAATATCCATTTAAATTCCACTGCAACACAGAAGTTCCTGTGTACGCCATTGTTTGGTGACGGTTGCCCTTTTCTTTCTCCCTCGGAGGCGGTGGTTTACCGGGGAGGTCGGGGAATGTTAGCCAGTTCCCTGCTCTCTGGTTCCTCCGATTGGAAGTCCACATCCTCAAAGAGTGTAATCCCCATTAGAGAAGGAGAGAGCTCACCAATCTGAAAGTTTAACTACTACTTTCTTGGACTTGGAACTATGTTTCGAAGGACCTTTTTCTTTACTTATGGGAGGAAGTGGTAGCCTGGATTGTGGGGATGACAGTTGGCTCCTTTGTGGGGTAGTGATATGTGGCTTAGGTGGCAAGCTCATTGCTGACAGTTCCTGAATGACTTCAGTTTCAAGTGGAGCATTGCCCCCACAGGTACACCGGCCCGTTCGTGTGTGTGTTCGTACTTGAACTGTGGTCTGAGTTTGTGTGGAGCCATCACACTTAGCAATAGGTGTCTTAAAGGTCGATGCAAAAGAAGTAGCAAAAATTGGTGGTTGCACAGCTTTGAAAGCTTTTTTAGTTTTTCTGTAGGGTATGTGTCTCTTGACTTACAACTCCTAAATTTTCCTTTCTTATTGTAATCCTCACTTTCTGATCCATACTGGGTGGTCCCCAGAGCAGTTTGCACATTTCGGAGGAAGTGTACAAGAAGTGGCTGATCCGTGAGATGAGCCTCTGCAATTACCACATGAAGCTTTCCCATTACATTCCATAGTGGCATGGCCAAATCTTTGACATTTGTACCATCACATTGGGTTAGGAGCAAAAGAGTGAACCTGAAGATGGATATAACCTGCAAGGATATGTTCAGGTAATTCTGGAGTACTAAATTTTATAATGTTTCCGATTTTTCCAATTTGCCAGTGACTCTCCTCATATAGTTATGAACTTCCGTGACGCCCACATTTTTCCATTCTTCACGTAACTCTGCAGAGTCCAACTCCATTACACTGGAGCAGGTAACCACATCCTTACTAAAGTTAAGGGTGTTGTGCAACTTGACAGGACCGGGTAGTCACCTAAGGCCTTACATCCCATTAGCTTAGATATTTGGGTTGAATTAGCGGTTTCAACTAGAAGTGTTCCATTACAAAGCCGTTTGACACTTCTTAGAGACACACCAATACCTTCCACTGCCTTGTGAATATAGAAAGGGGCTACAATTCTCACAGGTTCTTTCTGTTCGCTTGATTACAATGAAAGTGTTATGGCACACAAATGCCCTATTACTATGATTCTGAGGCTACTTTTTTGGGTGTACTGACCAATCGAGCTCTCTTTGATGGGTGGGTGTAGGTACTACCTGACGGTACACCCGCCCTGTCAGGAGTAGTAGTCTGATGAGACTGTTCCATAGGGATCCCACGAGATGCTAGGGAAACAACTGTCAACACAAGCAGAGCCCTCCATACCTGAGCAAGCCTTATACAACTGGGAGGCAGCAGATGCCCCACAGGTTGTTCGCTGAGGACTGTTTTACCTCAACAGCCATTCACCTCATCAGCACGTAGCACACCTTGACACCTTGAGGTTCAAGGTGCTTTTTTTTCCCTTCTTCTTCATTTTTTTGAGGTATGTACCTTCCTCGCAGTCCAGGCAGTGAAGCCAACATCCCCGTTCTCCAAAACACACAACATTCTACAACCGTGCCACACTGTGGTTGCTGACGCATGCCCAGAGCTTATGGTGACAGAGGGCTGGCGGCACTTATCAGTCCCCAACTCAGGAACCCCAGTGTTGCCAAGCCCCTACTCAGCAAACGAATGCTGAGCCCCTGACGGGTACACCACGGGACAGGTCATCCTCTAAGGTGCTTGCTAGACTAGGGAATGGGATCTTTGGGAGCTAATTGGGTCTAACAGGAAAAATAGTTCGCTGTTTCCTGGGCACAATACTTTTGTACAAAGATGGCCTGCCGACTGAATCACAACCAATTTGCCCTTTGAAGCATACACCTTTGTGTTCTCCTGTAGACCACCGAAGAGTCAGCAGACGAATCCAGACCAGGAAGTGGTCACTGGAATGCAAATTTGTGGTCACCTCCCACTGAACTAAGTCTGCAATAGGTGGGGAGCAAAAACAAGTCAGTGGCTGAAGATGACCCTTAGCTTCGGGAAAGTGTGTCATTTGACCAAAGAACAAAAAGCAGATATTCTCGAATGAATGATGCACTTGGTGATTTGACTCTCTGAGCAAGTGGTAACTGAACCACACAGCACATTGTGTTTGCTGTACCCACGACAAACAATAGGTTGGGGAGTGCCTGGAAGAGCTTTGTCAGTGCATCCAAATCCAATGGATCATGAGGTGGAAGGTATAAAGAACACACTCTAATTTTAACTGGTGTGCTTCCAGTGCAACTACTTGCATGGCTATGGTAAGATGGACATGAGAGGAGTGGTATGTCATCGACAAATCAGGTACTCTACCCTTTGCCGTCCTCCTTAATGCAGGTGCACCAGTGACTTTAAAATGAGTTTCTTGTAAGCCATCAATTAGCAAAAGTCATCCTCCCACCATGTGATGTAATTTAGCCAAGAGATCAGAGGAACATTGGAAGCTGCCTGGATCTCCAGTTCTTCTACATGGATCTCAATATCCTCAGCAGTAAAATTACCATCGGAAAGAGAGAATTCTCGCCACTACAAAGATTTTGCTGCCACTTTCTTTGATTTCGAATAACTTTGTATGTGACATTGTTTCTTACTAATGGGCGGAGTTGCTTACATGGGTAATGAGGACTGTTTAGTGGGCTGCTGGTGTGCAATGGTATGTGGCTGAGGTTCTAAGTCCATCATCGTGGATAGCTTGCAAATGTTTTCGGATTAAAGTGTAGCTTTTGTCGCCACAGGAACATTTACAAATGCATGTACTCACTTGAATCTGTGCTCCGGGTTTGTGTGAATGGTGAATGTATCACACTTGATGACTAGCTTCTTGGAGGTCAGTGCAAAAGAAGTAACAAACAATAAAAGTTGCATAGCTTTGAAAGCGTTTTTCAGCTTCATCATAGGGTATGTATCTTATCTTTCAACTCCTGAATTTTCCTTTCCTCGTTATATACTGCACACCTCCTGCTCCCTACTGGGTGGCACTCAGACAAGTTTATACATTTCGAAGGAAGTGAACAAGAGTCATCCGATTCACAAGTTGAGCCTCCACTATTCCCACACATAGCCTACCCCTTACATGCCGTTGTGGTATGATTAATCTTTGACATTTGAAACATCGCATTGGGGTGGAAGCAAATGGTCAACTCTTAAGATGGATGTAGCCAGCAAGAATATGTTCAGATAATTCCAGACTGCTGAACATTTATTCTAATGTTGCAGTTTTTTCCGATGTGCCATTTGACTCTTCTCATAGTCCCACACTTCTTTGACACCCCTATTTTTCCATTCCTGATTTAACTCCTCAAGGCCCATCTCCATTATATGGGAGCAGGTAACCACGCCTTTACAAGAGTTAAGGCTGTTATACAACTCAGTTACAACGGAGTATTCACCTACGGCATTGCATCCCAGAAAATTTGATACTTGATTTGACATGAGCTTCAACTAAAAGTGACAGTGTCAATTAAAATTGTTCCATTACAAAGTTGTTTAACACTTTTTAAGGTGCCAGAAATACCCTCCATTGCCCTGCAAATATAGAAAGAAGAGACCTTCTCAAATGTTCCCTTGGCTCTCTTCATTACAATGGAAGTATTATGGGAGACTACTGCCCAGTTAGTATAATTCTGAGACTACTTCTCAGGCAGATGCCCCAATCAAGCTCTCTTTGTTGGGTGGGTGTAGGTACTATCTAATGGTACCCCCATCCTGTCAGGAGTAGATGTCAATTTAGGTCGCTCCATAGGAGCAGAGGGATCCCACGAACTGCTAGAGACTGTTTTATCTCAAGAGCCATCCATCTCAATAGCACGTAGCACACCTTGAGGGGATTTTTTTTTTATTTTTTTTTTTTAGGTATGTACCTTCCTCACAGTTCAGGCAGTGAAGCCAAGGCCCCCATTTTCCAAAAAATACATTTCTCCACTACAGTTAATGATGGTCCAGTATTTCCAGAGTTTATGGTAGAAGTGATCTGCCGGCACTGCCCAGTCCCCAGTTCAGGAAATCTGGGATCACCATACCAGCACCCATAGCCAGCCACTGTTGATTGAGCTCCCCAAGAAACACACAGCCCTCCCGTCCCTAAGCTGTGGGACACTTCACTGGGACCCTCTCTGGGCACTGTCTGACTTGGGTGACCCTACCACCAACTATGCTGCTGCCAGCACAGCCCTAAACAACAATGAGGCACACAAACACCCCCACCTGGCATCAAAGGTGCTTACAAAAAGACTTCCCGCAAGAGTTCCCAATGTGTGTGTGTGTGTGTGTGTGTGTGTGTGTGTGTGTGTGTGTGTGTGTGTGTGTGTACACACTATATGGTGATGATAAATTTACAGTAATGTCTGCAAAAGTTACAGGATGCATGATAAGCTACAAATCCCACTATCAGCCCATAAATGCAGTTTGATGTGATCAAAAGAAGAGTGCTCTTCTTGGTTGCAGGGATGTAAGAGTAATGTAGCTCTTTGCTCAGTTTTTGTCTGATAGAGTACATACGTTTACTCATCCTGGAGGTGAAACTAACAAGAATACAACCATTTTGTTTGCACAGGATTAACATTGTATGCTTTCTCATCTTAAGTGTGGACTTTAGCACAGAATTTTTTTTCTGACATCGTCATTCCTCTAATGGAACACATTTGCAATTGTGTACACAGTATCATTTGATTTAAGTCTTACACCCACCACAATCTCACAAAACACAGCTTTATTAGAGGCCATCTGATCTCAACAATGGGACACTCCACCCTTTAAGAGTTACGCTACAACAGCGAGATCATGCACTCAGTCCTGTACTAAGCTATGACTAGCCTCATTAGAACACACTTTGGTGAGAGAAAACAAGTCAGTTATTACTAACTCACTGCAGTGCCACCATTCTCAGACTACTCATGCTTGTGGAACTACAGCAGGAAGAAAGGAAGATGATTCAGTACCAATGTAACAGTAGCACCTTCATTTCTAACTTTTACATTCCTCGACATTAGACAGGTAAGACTCCAATTATAATCAGTGAGAGGAAAGCAGTGTATAATTGCCGACACCGTTGAGTTTGAATGGCACATGATATAAGATAGGAGAGTGGGTTCAAAGGTGTTACAGAACAGTGGGGTGAGGGTAAGTGAAGTTCAGTCATGGGAAAGGGTGGAAGTGGGTATGGAACAATCAAGTCCATGAGGATTATAGGAACGAAGGGTGTGTTGCAGGGATTACTCCCATCCAGATAGCTCAGAAAAGCTGATGATTGGGGGAAGGATCCAGATGGTATGAGTTATGAAGCAGCCATTGAAATTGAGCATGTTAAACTCAGCTGCGAGTTCAGCCACTGGGTTGTTAACTACCCTGCTCTTGGCCACAGTTTAGCAGATACCATTCATTCAGGTAAACAGTTGGTTGATGGTCATGTCCACATAAAATCCTGTGCAAGAATTATAGCAGAGCTGGTGTATGATATGGCAGCTTTCACTAATGGCCTTCTGATGGGACAGGATACTTTTCCATGTGCCACAGTCCCTGAAACTCCTTCCCAGCATCCCATAAGACCCAGAACCTAAATAAACCAGAATCACTGTGGTCAACAAATACACCAAAAACTTCAATCCTACAGAAGTTTCAAACCTATCCAAAGACTTCACCATCAGTCCCACATTCAAGTTCAATCATGCTGGACTCCTAGAGACCAACTCTCCCCCTCCTGACCACTAAAACTGAAACAATCTGCTCTCTTCCTCCCAATCCCTACAATCAATATGTATTTTTGCTACCAGTCTTTCCAACCAAACAAAGCCAACTGAATCCCAACACTGAACCTTGTCTCTGCTGTTTAACACTACCATCCAACAGTGCTCCCCCCCCCTCCCTCCCTGCCCCCACCTAAATATCCCCTGGTCACTTTCCAGTAGTTCTCTACCTCCAACTTTGCCTCACCATGCTTTCCTGAGAACAAAAATCTCTCCACAGAAGAAAGGACAGCCACTCACAACCTCAAGACAGACTCTGATATAATCGTCCGACCTGCAATCAAGGACTACTCCACGGTCACGAGGATTCACAGTGATCAGCTGACAGAAGATATCTGCCAACAGTCAGATTCCTCTATCTACAGGCACTGCCACAGTGATCCCATTTCAGAAGTCTAGTATAATCTCTAATTTCTACTCTAATCCGTAGGTCCATTCCAGAACCTTTCTGCCAAATCCATACTCCCTCACCATCACAGACTCTGACACACCAACTTCTACATGCTTCCTAAAATTCAAAAAGTCAACCATCTTGGAGGCTCCATTTTAGCTGGTGCGTTCTCACTGAATGAATCTCTGCTCTTGTCAACCAACAGTTCCAACCAACTGCTCAATGTCTAGCCTCTCATATCAAAGATATGAACCACTTCCTTCACTGACTCAACAAGCCCCAATCTATCACCAGCTGGATCTTTACCTGTCGCTGTTAATGTCACCTCCCGGTACATCAACACTGACCGTGCCCTTGCTGATATCGAACACCACTCTCCCAACTTCCTTCCAAATCCAAACTTACCACCTAATGCCTCGTGCATATAACCAATTAAATTCTCACACAGAACTTCTTTTGAGGGGAATACATAGAAAACATCTGCAGCACTGCCAGTCTGTTTATGGGCCCTCAAGAGTCTTATCATATACCTGGTCATCATCATCATCATCATCATCATCATTTAAGACTGATTATGCCTTTCAGCGTTCAGTCTGGAGCATAGCCCCCCTTATAAAATTCCTCCATGATCCCCTATTCAGTGCTAACATTGGTGCCTCTTCTGATGTTAAACCTATTACTTCAAAATCATTCTTAACCGAATCCAGGTACCTTCTTCTTGGTCTGCCCCGACTCCTCCTACCCTCTACTGCTGAACCAATGAGTCTCTTGGGTAACCTTGCTTCTCCCACGCGTGTAACATGACCCCACCATCTAAGCCTGTTCGCCCTGACTGCTACATCTATAGAGTTCATTCCCAGTTTTTCTTTGATTTCCTCATTGTGGACACCCTCCTGCCATTGTTTCCATCTACTAGTACCTGCAATCATCCTAGCTACTTTCATATCCGTAACCTCAACCTTATTGATAAGGTAACCTGAATCCACCCAGCTTTCGCTCCCATACAACAAAGTTGGTCGAAAGATTGAACGGTGCACAGATAACTTAGTCTTGGTACTGACTTCCTTCTTGCAGAAGAGAGTAGATCGTAGCTGATCTAGCTCTGAAATATTACTCTGCAAACTTTCAATCGAATCTGGCATCACAACTAAGTCATCCGCATATGCAAGACTGCTTATTTTGTGTTCACATATCTTAATCTCACCCAGCCAGTCTATTGTTTTCAACATATGATCCATAAATAATATGAACAACAGTGGAGACAGGTTGCAGCCTTGTCTTACCCCTGAAACTACTCTGAACCACGAACTCGTTTACCGTCAACTCTAACTGCTGCCTGACTATCCATGTAAAGACCTTTAATTGCTTGCAAAAGTTTGCCTCCTATTCCATAATCTCGTAGAACAGACAATAACTTCCTCCCAGGAACCCGGTCATATGCCTTTTCTAGATCTATAAAGCATAGATACAATTCCCTGTTCCACTCATAACACTTCTCCATTATTTGCCGTAAGCTAAAGATCTGGTCCTGACAACCTCTAAGAGGCCTAAACCCACACTGATTTTCATCCAATTGCTCCTCAACTAATACTCGCACTTTCCTTTCAACAATACCTGAGAAGATTTTACCCACAACGCTGATTAAAGAGATACCTCTGTAGTTGTTACAATCTTTTCTGTTTCCATGTTTAAAGATTGGTGTGATTACTGCTTTTGTCCAGTCTGATGGAACCTGTCCCGACTTCCAGGCCATTTCAGTTATCCTGTGTAGCCATTTAAGACCTGACATTCCACTGTACTTGATGAGTTCCAACTTAATTTCATCCACCCCAGCTGCTTTATTGCACTGCAATCTATTGACCATTTTCTCCACTTCCTCAAACGTGATCCTATTTCCATCATCATTCCTATCCCATTCTACCTCGAAATCTGAAACATTACTGATCGTATTTTCACCTACATTGAGCAACTCTTCAAAATATTCCCTCCATCTGCCCAAGGCATCCACAGGATTCACCAGCAGTTTTCCTGACCTGTCCAAAATACTTGTCATTTCCTTCTTACCTCCCTTTCGAAGACTGCTAATTACAATGGCTGGGTGTTGTGTGCTGTCCTTAGGTTAGTTAGGTTTAAGTAGTTCTAAGTTCTAGGGGACTTATGACCACAGCAGTTGAGTCCCATAGTGCTCAGAGCCATTTTTGAACTGCTAATTACACTCCAGAATGGTTTTCCAGCAGCTTGACCCAATGTCTCCAACCTGTTTCCAGTCTTCCCAAGATTTCTTCTTGGATGCTGCAATTATCTGTTTGGCTTTGTTTCTTTCTTCAACATAACTTTCCCTGTCTACCTGAGTTCTAGTATGTAGCCATTTTTTATACGCCTTCTTTTTCCTTTTACAAGCTGCCTTGACTGTGTCATTCCACCAAGCTGTTTGCTTCCTCCTACTTTTACACACTACTGTTCCAAGACATTCTTTAGCCACATCTAGTACTGTGTCCCTGTACCTTGTCCATTCCTTTTCCAATGACTGTAATTGACTACATTCAACTAACTGGTACCTTTCCGAGATCGCTGTTATGTACTTGTGCCTGATTTCCTTATCCTGAAGTTTCTCCACTCTTATCCTCCTACATATGGACCTGACCTCCTGCACTTTCAGCCTCGCAATCCCAATTTCACTGCAGATTAAATAATGATCAGTGTCATCAAAGAATCCCCTGAGTACACGTGTGTCCCTCACAGCCTTCCTGAATTCCTGATCTGTTATTATATAGTCAATGACAGATCTGGTTCCCCTGCTTTCCCAAGTATACCGGTGAATGTTCTTATGTTTAAAAAAGGAGTTTGTGATTACTAAGCCCATACTGGCACAGAAATCCAAGAGTTGCTGCCCGTTCCTGTTGGCCTCCATATCCTCTCCAAATTTACCCATAACCTTTTCATACCCTTCTGTTCGATTTCCAATCCTGGCGTTAAAATCACCCATGAGCAGAACACTGCCCTTGTCCTTTACTCTAACAACTACATCACTGAGTGCCTCATAAAAACTATCCATCTTATCTTGATCAGTCCCTCCACAATGCGAATATACTGACAAAATCCTAATTTTCTTGCTAGACACTGTCAAATCTATCCACATCAGTCGTTCGTTTACATACCTTATTGCAACTACGCTGGGTTCCATTTCTTTCCTGATGTAAAACCCTACACCCCATTGTGCTATTCCTGCTTTGACTCCTGACAAGTAGACCTTGTATTCTCCCACTTCTTCTTCTTTCTCACCCCTTACCCGAATGTCACTAACAGCTAAAACGTCCAGCCCCATCTTACTTGCAGCCTCTGCCAGCTCTACCTTCTTCCAAGAGTAGCCCCCATTGATATTAATAGCTCCCCATCTCATTACCATTTGTTTGCCAAGTCGTATCTTAGGGGTCCCTGGTTTGTCAGTTAGAGGTGGGACTCCGTCACCTCCAAAGGTCTGAGGCATTTTGCTCTGATTGTTGCTAGCATCATATTTAAAGTACCAGGGAAGCAGGTTGCTAGCCTTACTTGCCCCGAGTCCCATTGGGTTTTACCCCTAACGGCTGAGGGACTAACCGGTGGATTTGGTAGTCTTTACCGTACGAGCACAAAGGTGACCACGACTCAGAATATGTCCGAGATGCCCAGCCTTATTCCAAAGTAACTGGTATCCCGACTGTCGGGACCACTTACTTGGCCACTCATACGTTGCCCGTGGTTCATGAACTAGGACATGACTACAGGAACCCACACCATGAACCACATATACCTGGTATCCTGCAATTTTTGCACAGCATTTTCTGTGGTGTCACCGTTGCCCAACTGTTCATTTGGATGAATGGTCACTGCCAAACTCTCAAATTATTTACTTCTGGCAGAACTTTCCATTCCTTAACTAAATTCAAGTGGGCCCCTCTCAGAGTGTGAGTGACCTGCCCTTGCTCTTTAACCTTCCCCAACATATCCCTCTCTCCTTACTGACATAGGAACTATTTGTTCTGAAAGCTAGGATAACATGTCACTTACGTATGAGTAATGGCAGTACTACACATTTTGCCTACTGACAGTATGTATTGGACAGTTGTCCCAAATTATAAATAATCTTCCAGTGACTTTAAAGGGTGATTAAAAATCTTGATTTTTTGCTGTTCACACATGCATTCTAATCAAGGGTCCAACCTCAGCTTCAAAAGAGCTCAAATGATAACTGCATAACTGCACAGGCCTAACAGTGCTTCACAGCTTTTATGTCTTGACCTCAAAAAAAGTGAGATTGGGCTATTTCGAACAAGTTGAAATGACTTACTGGCACCAGATGAGGACATTAATGGTCATATACTAAATGAAGCACACTGCATAAAATTCTTTGGGGTCCAGTTGCATAACACATTAAAATGGAGTCAACAAATAGATACATTAATCATGAATACACATTTATCGTGTTTTACACTCTGAAGTATATCTAATTGTATTAACACATGGAAGAACATTGGCTTATTTAGCATATATCCACTCCTTGCTGCCTTATGAAATTACCTTTGTGGCAGTGCACCTTATATAAATAAAGTGTTTATTCAGCATGAGCAATCAGTAACAATAATGAGTAAATTAGACCATCAAACTTCTTGCAGAAAACTTTTACAGATCACTGAATTCGTACAATCAATTCTCAACAAATACTTCTGAATGGTTTTCTGTCTTGGTAATAAAAACTATTTCAACTGTATTATCACATACACCAACTCAATACAAGACACAAAAATAACTTCCATTTATACCTAAGATATTTGCCTAAGGTCCAGTGCAACGCTCTTTAATAAGCTCCCACCTAACATCATCATCATCATCATCTTGGACAGTTTCCAGCCACTGGCTGGGTCTGTCGGGAACACAAGCCTCTCCATCGTGTTCTGTCTTTCCACCATTCCCCCTCTTCCACCTTCGTCCAGTTCTCTCCTCTTCTCATCACACATTCCTTCACTCCCTTCACCCATCTATCTCTTGGTCTTCCTCTGGGCCTCTTCCCCTCCAGTTGCAGATCAAACATCCTCTTTGGAATTCTTCCCTCATCCATTCTCTTCATGTGTTCATACCACTGCAGTCTTGATTTTTCTATCCTGTCCTGTACTGGTTCCTCCTTTAGTCTTTCCCTCACATACAAATTTCGCAATCTGTCTCGTCTTGTTACACCCAACCTGCTCCTCTGGAACTTCATTTCACTAGCCTGTATTCTACTTTTGTCGCTTTTGTGCATTACCCATGTCTCACTTCCGTATGTCAATATGGGGACAAAGTAGGTTCGGTATATAATTCCCTTGGATTTCTGTGGCACCTCCTTACTCCAAATAAGTCCCCTAATGCATTTGTAGAACTGCCCTGCTTTTCTGCACCTTTCATTTATTTCCATTGCATTTCCCCCCTTACTTTCAATCACGCTTCCCAGGTACTTGAAGTTCTCTACCACTTGTAGTTTTTCCCCTCCACAAGTTATATCCACATTTGGCCTATTCTTCTTCCTTGTTGTGACGATTATTTCACTTTTCTTTGCAGAGAAATGCATTCCATATTGTGCTGCCGTTGCCTCCCATGCATCTAACTGCTCTTGCACCTCCTTCACGCAATTTCCCCATAACATCAGGTCATCGGCAAAAAGCACTGCTTTCATTTTATGATCTCCAATTGCATCTGATACTTGCTGTAGGATTTCATCCATAACAATAATAAACAATAAAGGCGAAAGTGCACTTCCCTGTCGCAGCCCATTTTCCAGCTTGAACCATGCAGTACGTTCCCTCCCCACTTTCACACAACTCTCACTTCCCTCATACATTTTTCTGACTTTTCGTGTAATCTCTTCATCTATCCCTTTTGCGTTCAGCACATCCCAGAGCTTGTCCCTACAGATACTGTCATACGCCTTCTCAATATCCAAAAAGGCCATGATTAAGTCCTTCCCGTACTCATAGTGCCTTTCCTGCAGTTGCCTTACCGCAAATATGAGGTCCGTTGTTGATCTTCCCGGTCTGAAACCGTACTGCTCCTCTTGCAGTCTACTTTCAATACTGCTTCTTATTCTCTTCTCCAGCATCTTTTCATAGATTTTTCCACAGTGGCAGAGCAGGGTGATTCCTCTGTAATTCTCACATCTCCTTTTATCCCCTTTCTTGAAGATCGGGACTATAATTCCTTTCTTCAAATCCTCAGGAATTCTGTTCTCCTTCCACACCACCCTCAGCACTCTGTATAGCCACTGGGTTCCTACTTCTCCTGCTGCTCGTATCATATCCACTGTTACTTCGTCCCAACCTGGTGCCTTGCTCCCTTTCATCCTCTTTATGGCTTCTTCCACTTCATTCCAAGTTAGATCATCAATTTCCCCACTATTATAATCGTCTGCTGCCTTAGGCTCTCCATCGCTGTTAGTTACCTGCTTGGCAGCATTCAACAGATCTTCAAAGTACTCCTTCCAAATCTTTTTGAGCTCATGCATTTCCTCCACAACTCTTCCATTATTATCCATGATCCTCAGGCACTCGCTTCTGTCGTTCCTCTTATTTCTTACCATGGTGTAAAGTACTTTTTTGTTCCCTTCACTGTCCTCTTCTAACATTCTTGTCCATTTTTCCATCCACTTCTTCTTCTCCGCCCTTACTATGGTCTGTGCCGCTTTCTTGCTTTCCTTATATTTTACCCTAGCTTCCTCTGTTCGGGTCTGGAACCATTCTCTGAAGGCTTTGTTCTTTCGAAGTACTGCCTCTTTACATATGTTGTTCCACCATGGGGTTTCCCTACTTCTCCTCTTTGTGCTAGTTCTTCTGCACACAGTCTCAGCTGCCTCAACTAGAGCCCTCTTAAAATCGCCCCATTCTTCTTCCACTGTTCTCTGATCTTCCTTTGGCAGCTTCTTCCTGATCAGTGTCTGGTACTGAGTCCTCCGTTCATCCTCTTTCAGCATCCATGTCTTCAACCTTTTCTCCTGTATATCTGTTGCCCTCCTATCTTTTTTCTCTCCCAGGGTGGCTACCAACAGCCGATGGTCGCTGTCTAAGGCCTCAGATGGTATGACCTTAACATCTGTGAGGCTGCTCATCATCTGCCTATCCACTAGTACATAGTCTACTACTGAAGTTTGGGACCAGTCCCCACTGTACCAAGTTATTTTGTGACTACTCCTCTTCTTGTACCACGAATTTGCGATCGCCAGCCCATTCCTCTTGCAGAATTCCAGCAACAATTTTCCTTCTCTATTTCGGTTCCCCCAGCCCTCTGGTCCCATTATCTCCTCGAATCCTTTCCTGTCTGTGCCAACATGTGCATTGAGGTCCCCTATTATAATCTGATTTCCTCCATTTAGCTGCTTTTGCATGTCATCTTCAAATTCCTCCTTCTCCTTTTTTGTACACCCCACCTGTGGGGCATATGCTTGGATGATTTCAATGCTTTTTCCTTTCACCCGTACTCTGGCTTTTATCATTCGATCATTGATACCTTCCACCTCCTCCTGCAGACCCTCTGACCACTATTGCCACTCCATTTCTTCCCCTCTCATTCCCTATCCAGTACAGTTTACATCCTTTACTTAGTGGTTTTTCACCAACTCCTCTCCACCTAGTCTCAGCAAGTCCCAAGATGTCCAATTTCCTCCTTTCCATCATTTCTACAATTTCTTCTAACTTCCCAGTTAGAGTCCTTACGTTTAAGGTGCCCAGCCGTAAACCATCTCGTAATCCTTTTCCATTGCTTGGTCGGTTTCCTTTAAATCCGTTCCGTGATCCGAGGCATGTTCCCTTTTTGAAAGCAGTTGATTTATCCACTACTGGCTTGCTAGGCCTATCGCAGCTTCACCAGAGCCCCGTTAGCCGTCACGTTTCAGGGTTCCCACCTAACAGAAAGCAGAAATTGGAAGTCCCAACTATTCAAAATAACATTAAAAGTGTACCCACATCTACATCTACATACATACTCCGCAATCCACCATACGGTGCGTGGCGGAGGGTACCTCGTACCATAACTAGCATCATCTCTCCCTGTTCGACTCCCAAACAGAACGAGGGAAAAATGACTGCCTATATGCCTCTGTACGAGCCCTAATCTCTCTTTTCTTATGTTTGTGGTGTTTTTGCAAAATATAAGTTGGCGGCAGTAAAATTGTACTGCGGTCAGTCTCAAATGCTGGTTCTCTAAATTTCCTCAGTAGCGATTCACAAAAAGAACACCTCCTTTCCTTCAGAGACTCCCACCTGAGTTCCTGAAGCATTTCCGTAACATTTGCATGATGATCAAACCTACCAGTAACAAATATAGCAGCCCGCCTCTGAATTGCTTCTACGTCCTCCCTCAATCCGACCTGATAGGTATCCCAAACACTCGAGCAGTCCTCAAGAATAGGTTGTATTAGTGTTTTATAAGTGGTCTCCTTTACAGATGAACCACATCTTCCCAAAATTCTACCAATGAACCAAAGATGACTATCCGCCTTCCTCACAACTGCCATTATATGCTTGTCCCAGTTCATATCGCTCTGCAATGTTACGCCCAAATATTTAATCGACGTGACTGTGTCAAGCGCTACACTACTAATGGAGTATTCAAACATTACAGAATTCTTTTTCCTATTCATCTGCATTAATTTACATTTATCTATGTTTTGAGTTAGCTGCCATTCTTTACACCGATCAAAAATCCTGTCCAAGTCATCTTGTGTCCTCCTACAGTCACTCAACAACGACACCTTCCCGTACACCACAGCATCATCAGCAAACAGCCGCACATTGCTATCCACCCTATCCAAAAGATCATTTATGTAGATAGAAGACAACAGCGGACCTACAACACTTCCCTGGGGCACTCCAGATGATACCCTCACCTCCAATGAACACTCACCATCGAGGACAACATACTGGGTTCTATTACTTAAGAAGTCTTTGAGCCACTCACATATTTGGGAACCAATCCCATATACTCATACCTTAGTTAGGAGTCTGCAGTGGGGCACCGAGTCAAATGCTTTCCGGAAGTCAAGAAACATGGCATCCGTCTGAAACCCTTCATCCATGGTTCGCAAGATAGCATGTCAAAAAAGGGCGAGTTGCTTTCTAAAGCTGTGCTGATGCATGGACAGCAACTTCTCTGTCTTAAGGAAATTCATTATATTCGAATTGAGAATATGTTCGAGAATCCTGCAACAAACCGATGTTAAGGATATTGGTCTGTAATTTTGAGGATCCGTCCTTCTACCCTTCTTATATACAGGCATCACCTGCGCTTTTCTCCAGTCGCTCGGGACTTTACGTTGGGCAAGAGATTTGTGATAAATGCAAGCTAAGTAAGGAGCCAATGCAGTAGAATACTCTCTGTAAAACCGAATTGTAATCCCATCAGGACCTGGCGATTTATTTGTTTTCAACCCATTCAGCTGCTTCACAACCCCAGGGATGTCTATCACTATGTCCTCCACACGGGAATCTGTACCAGATTCAAACGGTGGCATATTTGTACGATCCTCCTGTGTGCAAGATTTTTCAAATGCTAAATTTAAAATTTCAGCTTTCATTTTGCTGTCTTCCGTTGCCAGGCCAAACTGATCGGTGAGTGACTGGATGGAAGCCTTCGACCCACTTACCGATTTTATGTAAGACCAGAATTTCCTTGGGTTTTCAGCAAGGTCTTTTGCTAAGGTAAGATGATGGTAGTGGTTGTATGCTTCGCACATCGCTCTTTTTACAGCAGCACGAATCTCTACTAACTTTTGCCTGTCCTCATTCTCCCGATCTTTCTTGTACTACGAGTGCAACTATCTTTGCTTCCTGAGCATTCTCCGAATTGTGCTGTCAAACCACAGTGGGTCTTTTCTGTCCGTAACCCACTTTTTCGGCACATACTTCTCCAATGCGTGATTTACAATGTGTTTAAAATTTGCCCATTACTCTTCCACATCCATCGTACCGGAAGTAAATGAAGTCGATTCATTTACTAAGTGGGATGCTAACAACTGCTTATCTGTCCTTTCTAGTAAGAATACTCTCCTAGCCTTCTTGACCAACTTTTTAACTTTCGTAACCATAGTCGTAATGACAACATCATGATTACTAATCCCCGTCTCAACACTCCCACCGTCGATGAGGTCTGGTCAGTTCGTGGCTACCAGATCTAAAATATTTCCATTACACGTTGGCTGTCGATTTAGCTGCTCAAGACAGTTTTCGGATAATGTGTTCAAAAGTAATTCACACGACAGCTTGTCTGTACCACCTGAAATGAATACACAGACATCCCAGTCTATACTAGCGACTCTTCCTATAAATTATTCAAATACTGAATTTAAAAAACAAGAAAGTTCTGACAGCTACAAGACAAGTAGCACACTTCATTGTACAGCTCCATGGGCATAAAGTGTTGTAAAAAGGCCTCATTATTTACAGGTGTAGGTAACCATTTTCTTTGAAAATACCAGTCTCATCAAGTTAATACTAAAACACCAAAAATAAACAAATAGTAGCTGTTTAGAATAACTGAGCATGAACAGCACGAAGCAATATAGTGATTGTTCATTGTTAATACACTACACTGATTAACTTGACACTATTTGTGTTTTGGTGATTAATATCTTCGCTTGTTACAAATTCCTAAAGGCTCCCATTTTTGGTAAGAATTTACGGAACATGACAAATGTGCTAACAGTTTTGTCGGGATATACAATTGTTTTAATAATTGCATCAATCTATGACTATCTTAACTCTCTGCGGTTAAGACATTGTATGACGCATCATCCTTCCAATTTAGTCCTTTTCAACAATTCATTATTGCCTCAATAACAAAGATGCATATTGGGACATAGTACATCTTCCCATGAGATCCAGGTAGATATATCTTAAACACTGTGGGTTCCAAACATTTTTGTTGCCTGCATGATGTGTAACACAATGCTCTACACAAACTCCTGAAGCTTTTCCTTTTTCTGCAACTGTCACAGGATTGTACACAGGATCAGACTTTATACAAATAAAAGATTCCACATTTGGTAAATAAACAGAACATAATTACAAGGAAGTACTCCACTCAAAGGATGCAATGAAGCCTGTTGTGCCAAACAACCCATCAACAAATCAAATACTTTATAATTATATGGACCATCACATACAGACTACTAAAGCTCTTTGACGACATACAGCCTTTACTCTGGTCAACAGATGACACCAAATCAATGATACCTGATCTTTCCCTAAACTTTCCAACACATCAAACAAGCAGCAACGAAGTACTAAATCCAAACTGCACAAGCCAATCAAATTGCACTATTTCTGATTCACAGCTCCAGTCTCATATTTATTGTTTTTCAAAGCCAAATTTGTACATCCTAAATCAACTCTGTGCAGCATGGAACTTCTCTTCCACTGTTTCTAGAATATCATTTGCTTACAATTCTTCACAATTTCATCATTACAAAATTTTTGTCATGCCATCTGTGGTTCTGCTGCATATTTTTGCTGAGCCTTTTCAGGACATACACTCCTTCGCAGCAGTTAATGACATCAGGATTAGAAATAAGTTTTGAGTATGCTGTACAGTAGCTGAGACTATGTCTACTGGCAACAAAGAGTCACTATCTAAGTTACATCTGGTTATAGCAACTGTTGCATGTGTTGTTACTCACTCTTTTAAAAGCAGCTGGACTTCCAAGACAAAGGAGGAGTTGGAAAACTTGTAGTTATTAAAATAACTTCTCTAGGTGTATATTACAAGTGAGTTTCCCTAGGTGTATTTTACAAATAAGAAGAAATACACATCAAAAGGCTGCAAACTTAAAAACTCCCCTAGGGAAATATGATCAAAATGCTTTTTCCACTTCACCACAGATCAGCTACTTCTACCAAAACAAGAGGGCCATCAATTATGTCACAAATGTGCAGCTGCTGCCACAGTTCAGGTGAGAGAGTATGATTAACAGTTTCACTGCTTCAAGAATAATTAACCACAAAGCTATAAGGGGTGGTCAAAAAGTCTCTTATTTCAGCTAGTGACATGCAGGCTGCCCTGCATGACAGGCATATTGTGTGTGAGTAGTATTGCCCTGCCTTATCGATCTACTCTGCAGGGCAGCCTACACATCAGGGGTAAGAAAAGGTCCAGCCCCTGATGTGTAGGCTGCCCTGCATTACAAGTAGTAGCGACCTGCCTTGGGGAGGCTACACATGCAGATCGAAATGGCTGAGAAGAGGAAGGAGGGTGACAGATAGTAGGAGACGGGGGGGGTGGGGGGGAGGATGAAGTGAATAGAGAAAGGGGTGAGGAAGATATGGCAGAGAGAGGGGGACAAGGAGATATACAGTGAAAGGGAAAGGAGAAGATCAACAGCAAGATTGTGGAGGATCACATAGAGAGAGGTGGTCAAGGATATGGTCGAAGAGGGAGGGGGGGGGGGGGGGGGGGGTGGCAGAGGTGATGGACAAAGAGGAGGGAAGAAGAAATACACACATACAGGGAGAGGTGGTGGTTGAGATGGACAGAAAGAGCAGGTAGGAGGAGAGGGCAGACAGACAGGGGAGCAGAAGATGGACAGAGAGAGAAGAATGGAGGAGACGTGAGCAAACGAATACAGGGAAAAGGCCACTCATTCATAATGTATTTATCTTTTCTACTTAAATGCAGTTGTTTGGCACCAAGCGTAGATGCAGGTTTATAATGCTTCACGAATAAATTACTTGATGCAGTTAATTATTGCCAACATTGATTTCTTCGTTATTTCAGTTAATAAAATAAAACACTAAGCCACTTAGATTTAGCACTTCGCTGTAAACATTTTCACAGTCAACTAAAGCTCGCTCTCGGAGTAGTGTTGTGTAT
Organism: Schistocerca americana; assembly: GCF_021461395.2. Lineage (NCBI taxonomy): Eukaryota > Metazoa > Arthropoda > Insecta > Orthoptera > Acrididae > Schistocerca > Schistocerca americana. The sequence continues at coordinate 407,562,095 of NC_060126.1, read as the reverse complement.
GGTCCCGAGCTTTTCTACCACCTACTCATTACCCTCCAACACACAATATTTTCACCCAAACAGAGACACTTGGAACCTCCAAACTCAGCAAAACTAAGACAAAATTTTAAGATAATTTTTTCAAATGTTGGCAAGACAATGCCAGTGAGTTAGACCAAGAAGCGTCTCAGCAACACCATCTGAAAGTAATAGGCCACATCTCCCTTTGCCTTAACACATTCTGTTCCTGCATGTTTCTGAACTTAGAGGAGTACTTCAGCACCTGAAGCAATTTAGCAAATCTCTCTTCCATAAAATAGAGAATTTAATAACCAAATAAGTAAAATATCTCCTACAAGCAAGGGGAACAATATTCAGGAAACGAAGATAAAAAAATTACTGTGCACAGACAAAAAGCACACATTATGTCTAAAGCGAAGGAACTGTGCACACATACCTTTCAGGTGCAGTGAAACTGGATTCTTCTTCAGAAAAAAGCATGTCATCAAACATGGAACCATCAATATCCAGCAAATCTTCATTATCATGTCTTTCAGCTGTTATCTTTTCACTGCAAATAATGATATGATGATAGTGTGTAATGTAAGAATACAATGAAAACAAGGCAAAGCCAAAATATGATCTAATATCAGCTAACTATACAAGTCAAGAACTTATAATTATAACACTGACTATAAAACATGATAAAAGCAGAACACTGTAGTGACAGGTCACACTCATGTTATACAACAACTGATTTTTCTATTAGATGGCTTTTATTTAACAGGTATACAACTGTAAAATTGACTATTGTTAATGATAACAGTGACAGTTAGAACTCCTTTATGAAGCTTTATCAATTGTTAATGATTCACTCCGTTAAGAAGTCTTAATGCAGCAATTATTTGTGATTCATATGTATAAAGTAGTGACAGTTTCTCAAATTATTAATATATTTCTGTGACTTTAAGCAGTTTTTTCTAGTAAAATTAGTCCATTTGCTTGTCAGAAATTTTTTAAGTCAGCATTTCTCTTTTTCAAGTGTTACACTTCAAATTTATCAACAATATTACAAGTTCAATTGACATGAGCAATAAACTGACATAAATTACAGTTTGTAACACAAAAATTTTCTTAGATCCACAAAGTGCTAGGAAAACAAAATACCTCTGTAAGGAACATACAACTAGGAAGTGGCAGGTGCCCCGAATGTTAAATGCAAAATGCGCCAAATCAAATGGTCACTCACTTCACAAACCATAATCGACATGGTGCAGACAGAACCCCACCGTATTATTGACAAAATGCTCTACCACTGCAAATTTCAATGATTACTGCAGCATGCATAGTATTTAAAAGCAGTCAAATGTGGACAATGTCAACGAGTCCTGGCTCATGACGCTTACTTTGTGAAGTCAGATATGCAATAAACAATAACACAACTTGTGAAAAATCATCAAATTACCACTGGATAAAGGAACGCAAGTAATCCAATGGAGCTATTATGTAAGAAGAAAATGAAGAAGAATTAGAAACAAAAGAATACACACAAACATCTTACATATCACAAGACTAGTATAGTTCCCTCAGATGGACAACTGTGAAAGGAGCCATTCCATTCTGGCATTCATCTGGAGACATCTGGAGAAATCACAAAACTTAAATAGTAGAAAGTAGACAATAATTTCAACCTTGCTCTTCAATCACTTACCTTGCTCTTTGATTACTTATTTTCTGGTTTCACTACATTACCTTGCTCTTCCTGGTTTCACTACGATTTAGAAGTTCATCCATCAAGGCACAATTAGAAAAATATTTTAACGAAAGGTGACACCATCACACTGAAGTAGAAAGTGACCCAATGTTGACAGTTTGTGGAATTGAAAACAACCACTTTTTTCCTTATTTTGTCATCAGGTTTGATCCGGAAGATCACCAGAAGCATCTACCTCCCTAAACTATTATCCAAAACACAGCAACCTTGTGGCAAACAAAGGCACCATCAAAAGACATATAAACATAATAAACTGTGATAAAACAAAACTGACACCTACTGCAGGACCAATTGTGTATCATCACAGTTTTTTATGTTTTGGCTCATTCTGTGTGGAATCAACTAACAAAGAAGTAAATTTGAACCTTAATGGTTAATAATTACATTATTTTTTGCCATTTTATTCTGCCTATCAAAACAAAGTACAATCTAAAACTTATGATTTTTTGGGCATTTGGCTTTTGAGTTGTTAATTCCTTATATTTCTAAAATTTTGCAATTTTTTTCACATCTGAAACTTTAAAATTGTAGCATCTCAAAAACTCGCAGACCTAAATTTTGTAGAATTTTATTTGGTTTCTTTTCAACTGTAAAAATTGATGCCACTTCGTCACATTCATAAAAAAATTTTATTTGTTAAGATTTCAAAATCAGATTTTTTTTTTTTTTTTAATGTGTATGCCAAATTTCTTGATGGTGTTCTACTGGGAACATACTGTAATAAATTTTATTTTACTAGTAAGTGCAGCATCCAGTATGCAGTCTGTAGGACTTTAGACTCATTACTAGATTGTAACAAAATCATAAACTGCAAAAACCAAATAAGGCTCTCAAGTCACTGCCATTTGTAATTTATATATTAGAATTACAGATTTAAATTTAAATTCAGGTTTGGCTCTCTACATAGTAACTGTAAAAATACTTTTACATACACTATGATGCATGCTCAACAAAGACTACAACCCGGAATATAAGACGACACCCCCCCCCCCCCCCCTCCTCCATTTTTAATAGGCTTCTTGAGATAAATTTATAACAAATTCTGACTAATCAAAATTACAAACTGTTTTATTGAGAAAGTATCTGCCAAAAGTTAACATTGTACCTATTCTAAACTTATATTATGAAAAGGATAGTTGCTACTCCCCCTCACACAAACACAACTCATGTACACATGCCTACAGTCTCTGGACGCTGGAGCCAGGCTGTGAGCAGCAGTGCATTATTGGAAAGGCATGCAGGGACAAGGTGGAGACAGTCAGGTGCAGTCGGGAGGTTAGACGGTGGGCAGGGGACAGAGGGGTGGAGTGATTAGCATAACAAACATTATCAAAAACTATATTTAAACTAAAATTTTTTTAGAATAATGCTTATCACAGACAATATAAGTTCCATCAACAGTTTTAACAAAATATGAAAAACCCAGCTCATTTTAGAAATATCTGTGAAATATCAGCTATTCAAGGAAAATGTTCTACCTGCCACTCTGCTCCATTTTAGTGCAACTGTTCTCTGCATTCTTCGCAGCTTCAAGCAGCAATAAATCACAGTCTGATACAATTCCAGAATCTCTGTCACTGAAGCCCCAGTCATCATTTTCTTTGTCTCCTAAAACAAGCATACATCAATATGGAAAATTTTACATTAATTCTATTTTCTGTGTGTGGCCAGCAAGCTGGCACCAGCATTCCATTCACTTTCTCAGACAGAAAATTATTTTAAAATACTGTGTAATGTGGCACAATCTATCTTTTAGACAACATATTTTATCCTTTAACCATGAACTAAGTAAGCAGAATTGAATTCAACTGAGTCTGAACACCAGTATGCAATAATTATTTAAAATACAGTAATTGATTACAAGCATACAGCAGTGTTTAATTACTATCGTTGGCTATGCTCATGGTAGTTCACTCTAATGCAACCATTATTTTGCTTTTTAGTGCACCTGAAATAGATATGTGAGAACTTACACAAACCAACACCTATTGACGTTTATACCTGGATCGGAATAACAGAGTAAGTGACAGTTACTTGTTTACAACAGGAACAACTGGTTGTAGAATGAGCTCAGTTGCACTTTCTGTACTATACATCATTGACATGTTACAGCGCTACCTCTGTTCTCACTTACCACAGTCAGTTGCAGACAAATCTACACCTGGTAACCAATTGTTGTCATGAAATCCCATTATTTCTATCTGCAACATGTTCCATTAAGGCAACAGAATGTCTGACATTAGCAATTAAAATGCATTGAAACATAATGAGACTATAATGGTGATGCAAAGCGAACTCAATGCAGTGCATCAATAAGGAATGAGTGGACATATTCAGTACAGAACTACTCAGCTGTTACTGCCACAGTCATATAATGCACACAAATAGCGACAAACTGACATCACCCCCTCCCCTTTCTGTTAAACTTTCATTTGATATGAACCCGTTATAACTACACGAAACAAAATTACTTTCTCAGATTCAATTAACAAAGAAATTTTACAAGGATGGCTTTTTCATCTCTTCAATATAATGTTGCATCAACATCTTCCTGACTGATGCAATATGTATGTTGTTCTTCTCCTCCCCCCCCCCCCCCTTTTTTTGCTGTGAATGTTCTTTTGCCTGTCCACAATTGGTCTGTTGTTTTATTTTTCTTCCAAGGTAGCAGAATTTCTGAATTCCATCCTACTATGTGATCCCCAGTTTACTGCTAATCTCATTTTGCTACTCCTCATTGTTGACGTGTTCCTTTGGTTTATTCTCAGTCCATATTCTGGGCTCACTCAGACTGATCATTCCCAAATTTTTATCTACTTTCATTTATAACCTTAACTGCTTCTTCAATATACTGGCTAAAAAGAAGGAAAGACTGTATTCTTACCGCACTATGCCCTTTTAATTGCAGTTCCTCTCTCTTGGTCTAACCCTCTATATCACTCTTGGTTCTTGTACATACTGCAGATTGCCTGGTAAAATTTTTCACCCTTTTTTTTCTGGATTAGCAAAACAATGAAGAAATGGTTCAAATGGCTCTGAGCACTATGGGACTTAACATCTGATGTCATCAGTCCCCTAGAACTTAGAACTACTTAAACCTAACTAACCTAAGGACATCACACACATCCAGGCCCGAGGCAGGATTCGAACCTGACTGTAGTGGTCGCACAGTTCCAGACTGAGGTGTCGAGAACCGCCCGGCCACACCAGCCGGTAAAACCAATGAAGAGCCCATAGTTTTCTTAAGTCTTCATTCCATTATCAAGCAGAACATCAAAACTCTGTATCTGGTGCATTTTACCATTCTTAATGTGAAACTGACAATTATTTAATGTGATTTTAATTTTCTTTACTATTCTTCTGAATACTATTCTTGGCAGCAACTTTGATGCACGAGCTGAGTCTTTGACAGTTCTTACACTTACCTGCCAATGATTTCAGATTTTGTGGATGATATCCTTCCAAATATCTGAAGATATGTCTCTAATCACAGATTCTTTGCATTGACTTAAATAACTGGTTGCCCGTCCCCAAACTATTCTAAAAATTCCGAAGTATTGTTATCTATGCTTTCTACCTTTCTTCATCACAAGTCTTCAACAGATTTTTCAGAATGACTAACACGAGATTTCTGCTTGTGTTACAAATTAGCACCCATTTTCTTCTTCGATTTCATCAACTTAAGGTTTTCCCCCTTAGTACCCTTTCCTCCTCTTTACTCCACCCTGTATTTAACAGTAGCAGTACTCTAGCACTTTTAATGTTGGCAGCTTTGATTTTAATTTTACCATACGTTATTTTCACTTTTATATATCCTGAAACTTCCCTTCTGATGACCATTTCATTTTAGATTTCTTCTCCTTTTTTTTTTCAGCCCTACTGCTTGAGATTCCTTGATTTTCCGTATCAATTACATTCTTACACGATTCCTATTGCTCTATTCTTTTCTTTTTCATATCATTTTTGCATTTCTTTCTTTCTTTCTTTGATCAGCTGAAGTATTTATTCATCAACACTATGGAATAGCTTCCCTGTACCTATTTTTGGTTTCCAACTTCTGCCATTGCTCTTTCTAGAGATATTCATTCCTCTTTGCTACACTGCGTAATGCAACACACTGCGAATCACAAACTGTAGAATATGATAGACCTGTAAACAATACAATGCACTACAATTCTGTTATGTACATTCATGGTAATATATATTGTCATCTTACAATAATGATTGCTAAGTGATATTTAATGCAACACACAGAAATTACTTCAACGAGAAGAATTTGCAAAAAATATGAAGGCAACTGCCCATAAAATAAGGATGTAGCATGTACTAATTACTAGTTTTAAATAGAAGATTAAATGGACGTGTCTGTATAAAATAATAACAGTTGTAATATGGAATTACCTTAACTGTAGGCAAGGGAACTATCAATTTTTATGATCAAAATTAGTATACTGCAATACAAAATTGTTAAGAATACTCATTCTGTAGTTTCTAGACCTGTGAACCCTTTCCTGTGCCATCAGAATGCCATATAACTCCGCATCATAATTTGTAAATTGTTCTGGAAGACGCACTTTGAAAACCCTATCAGGAAAAACAGCAGAACAACCGAGAGCATTTTCCTGCTGGGATCCATCTGTATACATAATGATAAAACTATGGTAAGCACTTAAAATAGACGAAAACAAATTTGTAAAAACCAAATCTGGAGTACAACTTTTCTTGTACTGTGCCAAGCTTGAAATCACTTTGGGCCTCTGAAGACACCAAAGCGGCAGTGTGATCCATCCCTGGGTGTGTAATTTCATGCCTGAGAGATCCAGATCCTTGAGACAGTGTGTAGCATGAATACCAAATGGCTTGGTCACTTGCGGCCGATTCCTGAACAGTCATTTGAAGGTGGGTTGGATCACTGAACTAAATGCCAATGACTGAGGTGATACTGAGATTCTCAGCACCTGTCGAGCCAAAAGGTTATGTCGCTGAATAAAGAGTGGTGGTTCACCAGCCTCTGCACACAAGACTCTGAACTGAGCTGGTCCGAAAGGCTCCAGTCGATATCCGAATGCCCTCATGATGGACAGCATTTAACATTCGGAGGTAGGAAGGATGGGTCGATTTGTAGACCACGCTGCCATAGTCTAAATGTGATCAAATAAATGCCCTATAAAACTACAGCAGGTGGGACCTGTCAGCTCCCCATGTTTTTCTGCCAAGGCATCTCAAAATGTTCAACAACCGGAAGCCTTGGTTTATAGGTCTTTCAGGTGTGGGAGCCATGTTAATTTAGAGTCAAATAATAAACCCAAAAAGTGCACAGTGTCTTGAAAATGTAAAATACGGTCACCCATTGTAAGCACTGGTTGGTTAAAACTCCGACGAGCACAGTTAAAATTAACACACATAGTCTTCTCAGGTGAGAACCGAAAACCAGTTGTCTGGGCCCACGTTTCCAGCCTCCTAATGGTCAGCTGTAGCTGCCTCAGCGTCATAAGACCAGAGGAAGAGTAAGAGTAAAAGATTGCAAAGTCACCCACAAACAAAGAGCATTTGACAGGGCTCCTGACTGTGGAGGAAATGGCATTGATAGTGATGGCAAACGATGTGACACTGAGGGCACTGCCCTGGGGAACACCATTCTCCTGAACATAGCAATCAGACATGGCACTGCCAATGCGATAACGAAAACGCCAGTCCTCGAGAAAGGACTGGATCAGATGCGGCAGGCATCCACGCAGTTCCTATTCATGAAGTTGGCGAAAGATGATGTAACTCCAAGTAGTGTCATATGCTTTTTCGAGGTAGAGCACTTGCCCGCAAAAGGCAAAGGTCCCGAGTTAGAGTCTCGGTCCGGCACACAGTTTTAATCTGCCAGGAAGTTTCATATCAGCGCACACTCCGCTGCGGAGTGAAAAATCTCATTCTGGAAACATTCCCCATGCTGTGGTTAAGCCATGTCTCCGCAATATCCTTTCTCTCAGGAGTGCTAGTTCTGCAAGGTTCACAGGAGAGCTTCTGTAAAGTTTGGAAGGTAGGAGACGAGGTACTGGCAGAAGTAAAGCTGTGAGGACAGGACGTGAGTCGTGCTTGGGTAGCTCAGATGGTAGAGCACTTGCCCACGAAAGGCAAAGGTTCCGAGTTTGAGTCTCGGTCCGGTGCACAGTTTTAATCTGCCTGGAAGTTTCAGTAATGGGATACTTAGTAAATCACAGTTTGGATTTCAGAAATCCTGTTCTACTGAGACAGCAATTTACAATTTCACTGTCCACATAATAGTCTTTAAATAGTAAAATGTCACCAGCAGGAATATTCTGTGACTTATCCAAAGCATTTGATTGTGTGAACTATGACATTATGTTAGAGAAATTACAATTCTATGATATAAATGGAACAGCATATGTGTGGTTTACGTCATATCTACAAAACAGGAAGCAAAAAGTCTCTTTATATGCTTCACGTGATTCAAAGGAGTTTGCACTTCATCTAACTGGGGTGAAATTATATTAGGTGTTCCACAAGGTTTGATCATGGGTCCCCTACTGTTCTTGATATATGTGAATGACATCCCTTCTTATGTGAAACAAGATGCTGAACTGACACTGTGTGCTGATGATACCAGCATATAATTATTAATCCAGTAAAAGAAAGTCAGATAGAAAATGATACAAATAAGGTCTTTGGAAAAGTTATTAATTGGTTTTCTGTGAATGGGCTTGCTCTGAACTATAAAGAAAACACAGTACATCCAATTTTCTGCTGCAAAAAGTATAAGTCCTTCAATAAACATAACAGACCAAAATAAGTCAGCAGCCAGGGTAAAGCATATTAAGTTTTTGGGTGTACATATAGATGAGAATCTTAATTGGAAAATCCATATTTTGGATCTCCTAAAGCAACTAGGTTCAGCAACTTTTGCAATCAGAATAATTGCCAATTTTGAGGACGTAGAAATTAGTAAGCTAACATACTTTGCATACTTCCACTCTCTGATGTTATACAGAATAATATTCTGGGGCAACTCGACACTTAGGCAAAAGGTATTCACCGCTCAAAAGAAAGTAGAATAATGTGTGGGGTTCATAGTCACACATCTTGTAGGCATCTGTTTAAAAGGTTAGGAATTCTTACAACTGCTTCACAGTACATTTACTCAGTAATGAAATTTTTTTCTCAACAACATGGACCAGTTTAAAATCAACAGCGACATTCATGATTACATGATATTGATATGATTTCTTTAAGTTCCATGTAACTACAGTTATTACACCTAGACTGAGCGTTTTCATTTCTCTTTCCAGATTTTATGGCTTCTCGAGGACTTTAATATTTCTGACATTCTGCACACCAACTCTGCAAAGTAACAGTTTCATTGGTTTTTCCAATCTTTTTCTCATAGTCACTTCCCCTTTGCACTCTCCTCCAGCAGGTTTGAGTTGGAGGCTAATCTAGAATCTCTTGCCAATAGGTCGGGATGGTAAAAGTATAGAGCAGGTCCAGTAGTGTACTTAGCCTATGAGTTTCATGCACAATGTCAGAACTTGTTTTGAGGTATGTGAGCCGTGGTGTGTCTTTTCTGGCACACCAGTTCTTTGGCACGACTATCGACTACCCGGCTGTATTAATATCTTTGTCCCTGTTGTGATCTGGCGGCAGGTATTTGCAGTTGGCGAGTTGGTCATCAGACACTCCACGAGGCGCTAGGACATGCTTGAGGGGATGAAGGAGCAAAACACGTGGGCGCGGTCAGCAGTGGCATGGCCGGTCTATCTTGCAGGACAGACAGGAGTTTGTGGTGCACCTGCCTGATGTAAACTCCGGGCGCTGCTCGTCGCATTGCCTTGGCGCCTGTTTTCTCAGACAGATCCATTCCTCGAGATCATCTCGAACAACGCTCTCCATCGAAGGTGTAAGTGGTTTTGGTGCCTTTGTTTCACGGAACTATTTGCGTTGTAGCGACTGTCGCTTGTTGGTTGGTTGTCCTAATGTGTGTGTTGAAGTAAGAGCAGCCGGCAAGGTGTGTGATCGCACGGGGACCAGCAGTCACTACTTCCTCTAAGGAAATCAGTGTCCCCAAAAGATGTAACTGTAAGGTATTGAACATACTAGGTCATAGTCTAGTTATTTTCTGCATATCAAGCTTGCACAACTGGCAGTTACATTGCAGACCTATGCACAAAACCTAGTTTTGTTGTGTATTTGAATAATGTGATATTATCTTGAAATTATTTCTATTTCATCTTTGTACACATTGTCGGCATTATTCATATGTGCAAATATTGTTGGGCAAAATATAGGAGTGTGAAGTCTGATACTATTTTACAGCATTGCATTTGTGTATAAGTCCTAGTTTAAATGTTTTACAGCATTGATATTGCTGCAAAATTTAAGTTGTTTACATTGAAAGCACTTGTTGGTTTTTTTAACTTATATTGTTTATTGATCTCTTAACTTATTGATGTTTGTTTGGTGTTTGCTGTGTTTTCTGTGGTCTGTGTTCCAGTTTTCAGCGAGTTGGGGTGCGTGGGAGCAGCTCCACATTCCGCTTAGGTACACTGAAGCTGCAACATGTCATCTAATGGAAGTGACTACAGGTTGGACCCCCAGCATTTAGGTGTTGTTTTGGACAGCTAGTCTTCTGCTTCTGGCATTTCAAGTTAAGTCACCTTTTCCCCAGGGCAGCCTGGCCTCACTGCCCATTTGATAAACATTTAACATCTCTCAAGCATATTTAAAAAAAAAATTAAATTTGCTTGTCAATGAATTAAATTAAGTGTAATGTATTGTGCTAGTTGTGTTGTCGGAAAAAAAAAATTAATCTGAGCCACACTTTTAAATTACTTCAGATTGTAATTTATTGTTCATTAAGTAATTCTAATTTGCTGCTTGCTTGAGAAGGAAGCTATTTGTTATTTTGGATGTTGTTTTTTAAGATGGCCAAGTGTTGATTGTATGTTAGCTGTTTTATAAATGTGGTCTTGAATAAATTGTTAAATTATTGATCTGCTAGTAGTTGTGTTTAAGGAGCAACATTATAGCGGCCTTGACCTTCCATGCTAATCCTGACTTCCTAAGTCACAGTATGACAGCAATCAAATGACACATGTCAGCTACTGGTCACACAGTATAAGTGAAAGAGTAGCAGACAGACAACGTTTTTTTGAGCAAGAAGCAAAGAAATACTGTGACATTCTCATGTCAGTATCCCACAACATCAGATATCTTAACACATTTGGAAGAAATAATCAAATATTTGTGGTAACCAAAACCACAAATTTAAATGCTGCATTTCACTCACAGCAGTTTGAGCTGTGCTATTAGGTCTGAACTTAACCGCATACTCTTAATTCATAACATATTTGTAAAAAGAAGTCAAATATTTTCAACAACAGTGCTGATGAGAATTATTCAATTTCAACACTAGAAATTCATTGCCTGTTTGCTCACCTTTGATTGGTTATGTGAAAGTATCATCACACTGGCTATATGAAACTGATGTGTTAATCTATGAACAACAGAGAAACATCATAGTGACTGGTGATATCCCTGATCTAGACTGTAGTCCATCATAATACTTTTTCACTTTTAGGTCACAATCCCTATGGTTACACAGTGCAGTGGTTTCCACTGTCTTCTGCACCCTCATGTTGTTGATAATTGCTGATCTTTCTACCTTTATGGGCAGTTTCCCACCTACAGCCAGCGGGTGCCCTCAAACTCTAATCATTCTTCCACACTCTTTCACAAGGGCATTTCCAGCATAAGGGTGACTCCTAGTCCCAAAAGTTATCACCCATCACTGTTGATTATTTATATGTGCAAACTAAACGGTGATTGTGATCAATCAAGAGAGAGAAGACATTTTAACTAGTAGTCAGAGGTTTAAACTTAAGACTACAGTGACCTTACATCAACATGAGCCCATAATCCAATCAGAGCTCTACAAACTTTGATTCCATTAATCTCAATCGACAACCACAAAGACTTTATAAAGCTTAAAATCAAGCAAGTATACTTTGAATCACTTGTTTTATCAGGGCCTTCTGTAGTGTGCTATATCAACTGTTTGAATAATGTGGCCAGTGCTTAAGGTTGCAGTCTCACAACAGCACATTGTAAACTAGCTATACTGGGCATCTCTCCTTGGAGTCATAAAAAGCAATTTTTCTGGTGTTGGATCGGATACATATTTGCAGTTTAATTTTTGTAACACACAGATTGGGTAAGCTCACACAAACACTTATCACTGTGGGGTTCATGCAACACCTAAGATGAAAATGTCAGTTTGTTCCTTGTAACACACAAAATGATTTTACACACTGTTTCATGTGCATTAGTGATTTGGTCTTTAGGACTCTCTCTAGTGCAGACAATGACAACAATGGATATCAGTGAACTCCTGTTGGCCACATCTTCATTGCTCCTTTTTGTATACAAGCCTCAAGCTATTTGCCTGCCATCATTATGCAACAATTTTATTCAGGCATTGCTGGAGTACTGATTATCCCCCCCCCCCTTAAATGTACTTGTAAAAATTATGTATCACACAAGATCAATTCGGGAATGTTCCATTGAAGGGGCACATAAATTCCAGTTTAAAAATATACATAATATTTCTCTGGGTTGACTTCATTCAGTATAGCTCCAGCTATTGCCTGTGACGTATATCTTGCTGAAAACGTGCAACAGCCTAGATCGCATAAAGATTTCTTTAAGACAACCAGTTTCAACTTTGCTGTCATATTCAGGTCAGCAATGTCAGTCAGAACTGGCCGTCTCAAAGAAATACTTATACAATCTAGGCTGTTGACTTTATTTAGCAAGAAAACAGATGCTCCTTCAGTCTTCTCAAAATGGGAAAATTCAAAGTAACACATCTCTAGGATAGCAAGTTATGTATTTAGCTTTGCCTGTGTTTTCTTCATAGCATGTATGGCTTAAATTTTGTGCGTTTTTTTGCATTTAAGAGGGTTAATCTTGGGTTGGTTTTGTAAGTGTATACTCAGGCAGCCAGGAGCGTATGGATTGCATATTTGTTTGTTTCAAAGATAAGTAACTGTTTGGTTCAGCCTAGTTAGCGACTCAGTCTGGCTCCATCCGCCATCTGTGACACATCTCCAGAGCAGCAGGTTACTTATTTAGTTTTTCCTGTGTTTTCTTAGTAGTATGTATTGCTTACATGTTGTGCATGTCTTTCTTTGTAAGAGGTTTAATACACATTTTGTAAGTGTAAATTCAGGCAGTCTGTAGCTCAACTGTAATTTCTTCTGCACAGCCAGCTACACTGTTCATTAACGTATCAGCATCCATTAGTGATTTGTCAGAAGGGTAACAAGTTGGATACCTAAGTATTTGTCAGCTTTTATAGTTTACTTCTCCAGTTAGTCTTACTAGGATGGGTAGAATGTGAGCATACTGTGTGTGGATGAAGGAGAGGCTGGCTGAAGTTTGTGAACAGTTGAATGCGGTTTTGGTTATGATCAGCTACCTTCAGGCTGCTGCCCCAGGCTGTAGGAGGGGCAGGAAATCTGGCGTGGCTCATGGGACACTTCCAGTGTCACTTATTTCGCCCATGGGCTCTGCTGCTGAGGCACCTCCTAGTGTAAATGGTGTGATGGATCAGCCCTCACATCAGGCTGAGTAGTAGGCGATAATGTGTTTGCTTCACTCGAGATGAAGGGCCAATGTGGGGGCTGGGCACCTGGCCTCACCTATTCATCCTGTAAATGAACAAGTGGCTGTTGCTTCAGCAGGGTCCAAGTAAGCACAAGTGGACAGGACTTAGCAAGTTATTGAGAGCTCCAACATTAGGCACATTATGGAGGCCTTTAGGAAGATAGCATTCAAAGGTGGGAAGAAAGCCACTGCGCACTCTTTATGTCTGCCAGGCAGCCTCACCTGAGGCGTGCAGGCAGCGCAACTGCAGCTATCAACCATGCGGGGTGCAGTCATATGTCTGCTGGGGCTGTCACATGGGTTCTGAGGTCATCCTCGGTTCACACAGGCAGCTGGATTTGCATGCAGGGTGGAAACAGAACTTGCTATTGACCACATTGTTCCCAGAGATGACTGGGGTCTTTTTGTTCTGAGCCGAGTGGTGAGTCTCAGCCAAAGGCTTCATCAACTATGTGACAGTCTTGGTAGCAGATTTCTGGACCTGCGTTATCAGATGGGGAATTGTAGGACTCCCCTTGACAGGTCAAAGGTGCAATACACAAAGGCAGCAGCTACTCGGGTAGCAGAGTACTTGTGGAGTACATAAGGGAGTGTTTTAGGCTAGACAGTAGTCTGAGGCATTCTAATGAACACTTTCCAGTCAATACACAGATAGGGAAATGAAACTGTGTTCACAGTAGACACATTTAAGCCACCAAAATTTTATCGGCAAATTGTCGAAGTATTGACAGCAAAATTCCCAAATTTACTGCCATGCAGGAAGGTTCTCATGCTCAAATTACTCTTGGGACTAAGAGATAGCTAAAACCCAAAGTAGAAAGCTGCAAGATATTTAGTATTTATCAGAAGAACACATTAGACACCACAGGAGGGGGAGTGTTCATTGCAGATGACAGAAACATTGTCTCTATTGAGGTTGAAATTGAGTATGACAATGAAATTACCAAGTTAGCCATTGGACGTTAGACACTGGTCTTTTTTACTGGCCACTCAATTCCACTGTGACAGTTCTAGTATCATTCAACGAAAGTCTACAGTCAGTAGTGTATAATACCCAGTCCATTCAATACTACTTGGAGGTGACTTTAACCTACCGAGTATAAACTGGGATATCTATGGTTTCATTACAGGGAAATGAAAATGGAGAGTTTTGGGAAATAGTTTTGAACAAGTTTTCCAAAAACCTGTCTTGAGCAGCTAGTTCAGCAGCCCACACACAATGGAAATATCTTAGACCTTGTAGCTATCATACTGATGGCATCAGTATAGAGACAGGAATTAGTGATCATGGTATCATAGTGACTATGACTGTGAAGGTTTATATATCAGTCAAGAAGGCTAGGAGGAAGTGTCTGCTAAAAAGAGCAGATAAGCAGTTGCTAGCATCTCACTTTGACAATGACTTGCAATCATTCAGTTCCAGTACAGTGGCCATAGAAGAATTAGGGCAAAGTTTAAACAGACTGCAAATTGTGTTCTGGACAAGTGCGTGACTGGTATAGTGCCCTTGGATCAAAAGAGAATGTGCAAATTGGGGACAGGTAAAGATTACTGGAGATTCTTTCATATGTGGAAAGATCTATGGCCAAAACAACAATTACCATCATCATATATTACCATGAGATTTGGCCAAGAATCTGGGAAATTCTGGTCCTACATAAAATCAGTAAGCAGGTCTAAGGCGTCTATCAAGTCATTCATTGAGCAATCTGGTGTGCCGTTAAAGTTTAGCAAAACAAAAGCCAAAGTTCCAAATTTTGTGTTTAAAAAAACATTCACGCAGGAGAATTATACAGAGTCCCACATGGATGACATGGTAATAAGCGATCCTGCTGGAGAGAAACAACTAAAGGAGTTGAAAATAAATGTCACCATATCCGGATGGAATCCCAAAATGGTTTACAAAGAATACTCTATTGCAGTCACCCCTTACTTTACCATTTACCGCAAATCTCTCACTCAGCACAAACTCCCAAGCAACTGGAAAGAAGTGCAGGTGACTTCTTGACTCCTGTATATAAGAAGGGTAAAAGGACAAACCCACGGACCCATAAGATCCATTTGCTGCAGAGTTCTAGAACATATTGTGAGTTCGAATACAATAAATTTCCTAGACACTGAAAAGTTTATGTCCATGAATCAGCATGGTTTTAGAAAGCATCACTCGTGCAAATCTCAGCTTGCCCGTTTTTCACACGATACACTACAAACTATGGACGATTGGCAACAGGCTTATTTCATATTTCTAGCTTCCTGAAAAGCGTCCGACATGGTGCCCCACTGCAGACTGTTAATGAAGGTATGAACATATGGATAAGGTTTCCAGATATGCGAGTGACTTTAAGACTTCTTAAGTAATAGAACCAAGTATGCTGTTCTCAACAACCAGTGTTTATCAGAGAAAAGGGTATCACGAGAAGTACACCAGGGAAGTGTGATAGGACTGCTATTATTTTCTACACACATTTTAAAAATGATGTGGCGGACAGGATGGGCAGCATTCTGTGGTTGTTTGCTGATGCTCCTGTGGTGTATGGAAAGGTGTCGATGATGAGAGACTCCAGGATGATAGAAGATTACTTAGACGAAATTTCTAGGACAAAAATGTAAGTTAATGCAGACAAGTAGGGAAAACAAGCCCATAATGTTTGGATACAGTATTAATAATGTCCTGCTTGATGCAGTCATGCCATTTCATTATCTGGATATAACTTTACAAAAGACATGAAATGGAATGATTGGGGTAGGGAAGGTGAACACTTGACTTCACTTAATTGGGAGAATTTTAGGAAAGTACAGTTCTACTGTAGAGGAGTGCACATGCAACTATTCTTGAGTACTGCTCAAATGTTTACGATCAGTACCAACAAAAGGAAGACACTGAAGCAATTCAGAGATGGGCTTCCAGATTTAAACAACTTGGAAATATTATGAAGATGCTTCAGCAACAACTCAAGATGGGAATCCCTGGAGGGATGATGACATTCTTTTCAAGGAACACTACTGAGAAAATTTAGGGAAATAGCATTGAAGCTTACTGCAAAACAATCCAACCTCCGTGAACACATTTTCGCATATGGGCCATGAAGATAAGAGAAATTAGGGCTCACACAGAGGCATACAGACTCTCTCTTTCCCTCACTATCTGCGAGTGGAATAGGAAAGGAAATGACTAGTATTGGTACAGGGTACTCTCCGCCAGGAACCAAATGGTGGCTTGCAGAGTGTGTAAGTGGGTATAGATACAGATTCATCTTTTCTGTACGTCCCATCAACAAGGGGAACCTTTAGGAATGTGTAACAAGTCAAGGTAGGTCTACAAATTAACAAAAGGAAAGCAAATGGTAGAAAATGTGTTTTGAATTACTAATAAATTATCACCATACTTATTGATGCCATTCATGCTTATACCACCTAAACTGAATCGAGCAAATTAGAAATGTACAATAGTGGGAGCAGAATTGTTGCTCAGTTTTCCTCTCACCTGATTCTCTAAATTTAGCCAACATTATTTAGCAAGAGAAACAGTGGCTTTTCAGTCAGCAGTGCACATAGCAGAGGAAGGCACTACACGCACTGAATGAAGTTTTCCAAATGACAGGGATAACAAACACATTAGTGATTAAAAAGATGAAGTTGAAACTATTTCTAGTTTTAATTGCAACCCTGTCAACTTTACAGAGATACTGTTAAACACTATGATGGCAGCCAAAACATGAATGTTTATTGATGACTATCCTTGGTGTTTTCATAAGCATAAATTCTAATACAGCTCTGACACTAGATTATCTGGACACTTAATAGCCTTCTCAGCAATGCTTTAGCACCAATATAACAACACTTTTGAATAACTCATTAAATATTTGATAATACAAAGTTATATTTTCCAAGTGTATTCACCAGTTTCTCGCTTTACAAATACGGATAATTTTTGTACCTCACAAGGAAGATTGAATTTAAGAGATGAATCTGGATGCTGTGTGTGATGAAGTATGATACACTACACGTAAGTACTGACTCTGTGCAAAATGCTATATACATGGAGAAAGCACAGGAACCCACATTAAGTTCATAAAGCACACTTCTAAACAGATTAATTTTAACACTTAACTTTTGATCTATGTATGTAACTTGCTATCACATTTACATCAGTTACGCAGGATTTCATAAGCACGGCAGGTGTAATGGCCTCTTCTGCAGAGTAGACAGTGGGGTGTGGCACCCTTCTGCTGGAAAGTGGTATTGGGAGGCAACTGTGGAACTACACAGTTCACCAACAGGTTACGCCCTATCATTGTAGACTACATAAAAAAGGATGACTAATCACACCATGTTTATGTAATCCCAACCAACAGCAAAAACACACCATCTACAGTGTTCCTCATGGGGCATTTGAAACCAAATGTGCTGTTTCTCGATAAGTTCTGTACCACTGATAAATGGATTTACGTGTGGGAGAATCCAATTTCTTACATGCCTCGAAATGAAATGATCTTATGGTGTTGTTGGCCAGGATGTCCCATTTGGGTTTGGCTGCCAAGTGCAAGTCTTATTTCATTCGACGTGACATTGGGTGACTTGCAGTTGATGAGGACAACACAACACCCAGCCCATGAACGGAGAAAATCTCCCACTCGTCCGAAAATCGAACAAGGGCCCAGTGCATGGGAGGCAAGCATGTTATCACCAAGCTAAGAAGGCAGACTACATGTCTCAGAACACGTGTTATGAATTTAACTCTGTTGACCATAGCATACACTACACCTTCTGTTACGGCATCCACACGCTGACTGCCAGGAGTAAGTCAATTTGTGCACAGATGCCATAAGACTCAATGCTGTTCATGGAAATGATGTGGATCACATTATGGAGACTATGTCTATCGACTGCATATTTACCCAATAATGCAACATGTCAAGTTCTTTTGTCATAAGCATTTTTGGGTCGACAGAAGCGTCCGATCCAACGCGTCGGCTTTGACCCGTGACGTAAGGGTGTTGTCGTGTGTGACGTCATGACGGTGCGGAGTTTGGTTTGAATGTGGCTGTCTCCAGTTCTGTTTTATCTTATTTTATTTACTTTTACTGATCTGTTCGTTCTATCTCGTGAGATTTTTTTTTTAAATTTAAAAACACTTATTACTTATTTTAATTATCTGTTTCCTCCAATTTCTGTTTTAGTTTATTATATTTATCTTTCTGATCTGTTCGTTCTATCCCGTGAGATTTTTCTTTTTTTTAAAGACAAAAAACACTGATCAGCTACTGAAGCATCTTTATCTTCTATGGGTTGCAGGGGTTACAACCCCTGGGGAGATGGGTGGGTATTCATGCATGGCTGACTTCACTTACACGTTGTAGCTACGCAAGGCGTCTAAATTTGTTTATATTTAGTTTGCCCCCCACCCAAAACACCCCATTTCCCGCGCTTGTCATTAGGCTTCTTGTAGAAAGTGTGTGTGTTTGTTTTTGTTTCCGCCATATTTGTGACGTTATGGGTCAAAGACGGGTGGGATCGGACGCTTCCGTATTTCCGCATTTTTATGTATAAATGTCTAGTCCAGACACCTCCTAAATTCCCTGTGCCCACCCGAATAAGCCAGGTTTCGAGATTGTATCAGCAAGCCAATTAACTGTTCATAGACAGCACTCACAGCCACATACAGTAAACAAAATATTTTGTTTATATGACAGCGATCACTGTATCCGAAAGTAAGCAAAATGCCTCTATCTTTCTTACATGGTTGCGATCAGTACCTACTTCAGAAACAAGAGTTATGCAAATATAATTTGAAAAATGGTAACATACCTGCATATGAATTTGGTGATATACGCCTCTTTTTTGGGCTCTTCGTCAGTTCTTCCCGACAGTTTCCCTTTCTTTTTATTTGCAGACGCTCATTTCTTTCTTTCAGCGGTGAAACAGGTACAGGAGACCCAAACTATATAAAAAATAATCAGCCATGGAACATTACAGCATCCATCGAACATTACAGACTCGGCGAAAACAGCAGAACAATATTGATGACTGTGGATTCAAGTTTGGTTTACAGAATGAAGACGTTTATCAGTTATAGGCATGTAGACGTGATGTACGGCTATTACATAAGTTATATGAAAAGCTAGTCAATAAAACTCAAACACCAAAAGTATACGTCAAATCAACAAAACTTTCATTACGGAGACAAACTAGTGATCCGAGAACTAAGGTAGACTGACTTACACAACTTCCATTCACGTCCATTGTAAACAAACAAGCTTCACATCCGCCACACCGTTTGACAGTATGTTTCTCATCAAGTGTTATCTTATTTCCCGCCTAAACCAAACATCTTCAAATAGTATTTCCTATCGACCGTTATGATGCGTGAGAAATATTTGTATTAAATTACGTTAGTGGTTCATATTATAGATTGTAAAAATCAGAATTTCACGGAACTGATGATCAACTAAAAGCTCTGAAAACAAGAGAAATATTTCATACAAAAAAGGATAGCTTTGGAAAGGAATCCAATAGCTGCCTAGATGATACACGGTAAGTTTTCGATGGTTGGAGCTGAGAACTTGAACAATGACGGAAAGTTACGTACAAACCGTTGTTGCATCACAGTAAAACTACTGAACAGAATTTTTTGTAATCATACGGAACTCTTGATGTTAGCATAAAACAAAATGTTTTGTTGTGCTTAGGTACTGGAATATGCGATATGTAGGTTCACTTCATCAATGTTTCATTTACTTACATACATTGGCATATCTCAAGAAGTTTATATATCAAAAATGAAAGTTCTAAGAAATCTTCTAATAGTATAAGCACATTTTCGTTTACAAGTTACGTCACGTCAAAACATTCCACAATGCATTTCAAACGGCAGCCTTCACACAGGCCGTCAACAGACCGTCACGTCACGTTACATCACGTTAGGATTTGTCGGGAAGACAGTCTTCACAACGTCTTCGCCTGCTTGCATCGGAAGTCAACCTATTATCTCCGCGCTCGCTAATGTTTAGTAGTGGATTTTGTGCTTTTATTCATTCTTGGTCTTTATTTTATTATTGTGCTTTTTTTCAGTCACAAATTGCGGTTAAATTTTACTTACAGTACAGGGACTTAATGTGCTGACGTGGGAACAACTGTTGAGTGCTGGTAACTATGTAACGTTCGTATTAACGCACATGTTTTGTTATGAAATGTTCGCATTACGAGGATAGTTAATTTACTGAGCGGACAAGGGTATAAACATGAACATGCCACCTATCGAGCAAAAACAGCATTAATTATTTACTTAATGCCTGATTGTTACCAACATCAGTACACAACACCTCCGCTGCCGTAAGCAAAAGTTTCTGCAAATTGCAAATGTTTCATGACTACTTGAAATTTTTTTACAATAAATATTCTATCACAAGCGAGGTCAGATATCCGAAAGCGAAAAACTATTTAGGCTTTAGAATAACAGAAGAGACATCATACCCATATTGTAAATTAATAAGAACATTACTTGATGAAGCAATTTTAATTCAATTACACTTTAAGCGAATGAATCAGCTCTAGTGAAGTTATTGACGTTATTAGCTATGTGAGAAAAATTAAACACAATGGACATGGTAAACAAGCTCGATTTATTCCCCTATAAACATCGTTTGATGGATTTGTATACATTTTCGCTAGCAAATAAATGTCGATGTTCCAGTTCTCAGCACTTTGGCACACAAAAGCTGACCAGAAAAATACGTTATGAAGTTTCCTTTGGCCATTAATAAACTTTATCGTTGTCAGCTCCCCAGTTCTGATACTACACTCCGACTCTTTACTTCACAAATGGTGAGTCAAAACCTCACTTTCACAGTTCATTACTGGGCTAAGTTAATTGAAGTGACATGAGGTGGCAGACAATGTGGGAACACACTGACACTACTATGCCATTATGTGATGTGACGTGATGAATAATTGAATTGGCTTCAGTCTTCCATTACTCTGAAAAATGTATTTAAAACATATTTAAAATTATACTCAACATTCACATCATATTGTAAGCATAATTTGTATATTTTTTTCTGAACTGTATTATCTTATCCACAGTATCAGAATTTTCATTGTAGTAAATAGCGTACATAAAGCTGAGAATCGCTATACTACAAAGTTCATAAGTGATAAAATAAATAAATGTAATGTTTACTTCTTGTTTCGACACACTGTTGGAGCTGTGACATAAGCAAGCATTATACAGGCTAATTGGTGCTTATTATACATATATTTCCAACAATATAGTCTCTTAATTTAATTTTGTCGGTTGGTTTGTTCCATTAATTAGATGCACCAAAATTTCTTGTGATACTGAACATTTACTTATCATTGTATTAACAGATACTGACAAGTCCATATCTCAAATGCTTCAATGTTCTTCATTTATACGGTTATATTTAGTCTATTTATGCTACTGTTGTAGAGTAAAAACACAGAAACATGTGCTGATATACAATATCAATAGTTAACTGATTGTTTTATGTAGAATGAGTTGTCTAGTACTTACGATTTATGTATTTAAAAATTATCTTTATCTGTGGCATCCATTAAGGTCACTGAATAAATTTTCAAAGATGTTTATGGATGCATATTTCAATCCTTTTTAAAACAAACTGAGAATGAATAGTGGATAGTGTAGATTAATGTTTCTTCTGCTTGCCTGAATCTGAAGATTTTTATTGTCTGATGTCTAATTTTTGACAGAAATCAATATAAGAGAATACATGTACTATCAGATTTCAGTAATTGCAACTGCAGAAAGAGCTGAGCTACTTATATGAGAACGATGCCTCATCATATCTTTCCATAGAACTAATATGGGGATAAGAAGAGCTGTTATATGAACACAGTTCAAAAACACTGCGAAAAGTAGATTTTTTTTAATGAATCAGCACACATGAGGTCTGTTCAATAAAATTCCGGAACATTCGTAATTTCGCGCCAATGTTGTGTTGGAGCGAAATGTGGTTGGTATCCCTGCACACACCTGTTTTCAATGTGTAACTTCCGGAAGTTTCATTGTTGAGTGTCTGTTAGTTAATGTTCAGTGCAGTATTGAGTCGAACGTAATGTCAGACCGAGCGAGGTGGCGCAGTGGTTAGCACACTGGACTCGCATTCAGGAGGACGACGGTTCAATCCCGTCTCCAGCCATCCTGATTTAGGTTTTCCGTGATTTCCCTAAATCGTTTCAGGCAAATGCCAGGATGGTTCCTTTGAAAGGGCGTGGCCGATTTCCTTCCCAATCCCTCCCTAACCCGAGCTTGCGCTCCGTCTCTAATGACCTCGTTGTCGACGGGACGTTAAACACTAACCACCACCACCACGTAATGTCAGAGTTGGAGGAGCAACTTGCCTGCATTAAATTTTTTGTGAAAATCAAGAAAACATTTACAGAGGCACACCAAATGATGCCAGAAGCCTACAGTGATGAAAAATGGCCAGACAGGAGTTAAAGATGACCCTCGTTCAGGACGTTCTTCGACGTTTACCGACAATGCTTTTGTCAGGAATGTCAACAAAATTGTGAATGTCAATTGAAAACTGGCAGTCTGAGCGATAGGAGGGGAACGTAACATGTCAGTTGGATCATGTCATAATATCCTGATACAGCATCTTCGAATGCATCATGTCGCAGCCACGTTCGACCCACAGCTCAGGAGTCTAGACCAGAATCACCTTCCCCTCGCATTCTGTGCAGAGCTTTTGGAAATAAAAACGAGATGTTCCCCAAAATAACCATAACAGGTGATGAGACGTCCGTCTACATTTATGATGTTTAGACCAAGCCTCAGTCTTCAAAATGGAGTGGGAAAGGTTCTCTATGAGCAAAAAAATGCTCACCAATTCAGGTTCAATGTCAAAGTCAAGCTGATAGTTTTATTTGACTTTAAAGGATTAGTTTATCATGAATTCATGCCACCGTGATAAGCTATTAGTCGATGGTACTATCGGGGCATGCTTCGACGCCTGCGAGAAAATGTGAGAAGAAAATGGTCTGAAATGCGGCAATAGAATTCATGGCTCTTGCTCACGACAACTCACCCACGCATTCATCCCTCTTCGTGCATGACTATTGTACAAGAAACGAAATAACTCTGCTGCCACATCCTCCATACCCTCCAGACCTATCCTCTGTTGACTTTTTTTATTTCCAGAGTTGGAGACCGCATTGAAAAGATGAAGATTTCCAACGATAGATGAGACAAAAGAAAATTCAGACAGCACTTCACGCAATCCGGCAAGATATATACCAAGACTGTTTCCAGCAGTAGAAATGACATGGGAGCGGTTTATCAATTGCAGAGGAGAATATTTCTAAAGAGACCATGCACAATAAGTAATGGTAAGTGTAGAAAAATTTTCGAAAAAATATTCCAGAGTTTTTTGAACATACCTCATGTAAATTCCCGTGTTTCTGAATTAATACTGAAAAATAATTCACCTTTAATTGCAATTGTGTAGAGATCACCACTGGGAAATTTTGAACTGTCAGACAGCAGCAAGCTTTTAATAGTCTCTGGTGACTTCAGTGTAGATTTTTTAAACGATTCTAATAGGATCCTACAGTTTGATTTCAGTATTTAACTTTCCAGCACAAGTGGATAAAGAAAATAGGAGCCTAATTGATAATGTTTTCTTTGGGGAAGCCCAAAGCAAGAAAAGAATTGTTTACCCAGTAGCAAATGCTCTCTTTGATCATGATGTATAGTTAACTAGGATACGTAAAATAGCGCCTTATAGTATGGACACTCCACAATGGATAACAGACCCCAGGACAACTGTTTTTAGGAATAGTTTACACGAGATGAGCTGGGATGAAATTTAATCTCTTCTGTAACAAATTCATAACATAGTTTGAAAATAAGGAAGGACACTAAATGGCGATGTAAGAAACTATGGCTCATACTATAGGGATTAAAGTATCGTGTGAGAGGAAAGGGAAATGTATCTGTCGGCAAGAACCAGTACAGATTCTGTAGTACTTGCAAACTACAAAACTACTCAAAGTTATTAAGAAGTGTTATTAAAAAAAATCAAGGAACATACATATAATGCCAGAAATCAGTAATTCCAACAACAAACTTAGTGAAATATGGAATGCAGTGAAATTAAGGACAAGACAGTCAGCCACAGAACAAGATAACATCACTATTGAATTGAATGGAAGATCTGCAAATGATGAGTCACAGGTAGCAAATGTTTTAATGAACTCATAATTTCATGTATGTTTTCAAATATATGTAATTACAATTTAAAAACTAATAGTTACATGTATACAAACAGTAAAGAACATTCTTTATCTATAACAGCCATAAAATAAAAGCCCACTGAAGATGCTGCAAATGCAGTGTAACATGTTTGGGTGAAAAAACAAAACTGTGTTTTGCTAAAGGCAGACCCTATCCAAAGACATCTGTATTTAACAATCATTCTTAAATTAGTCTGAAACATAGGGACAAACAGTTCAAGAGAAATATTACAGTAGCATGTTGTAAATGTAACTTTCATAAAATCCAATCATATGAATGTATCACAACTTCTCCTTCTGAAATCAAGAAAGTTATACATTCGCTCAAAAATAAAAACTCATCTCGTTGTTTAAATGACGTTTCCAATAGAGTACTAAAGATTTTTCTCATATAATAAGCCCAGTCATACCCAAAATATGTAATGCATCACTTACTCAAGGCATTTCTCAGAGAGACTGAAATATGCCATCGTTAAATTCCTCTTTAATAAAGAGATGACAGTAACTACTGATGTGTTCCATTGCTGACACAGTTTTACAAAGCATATGAGTGCATAATGCATTCTAGAATAGTATCTCACTTTAGCAACAATTATATCCACAGAAAATCACAGTTTGGGTTTAAGAAGGGTTACTCTACTGATAATGCCACTTACATGTACACTTACCAAATTTCACAATCATTAAATAATAAAATATCGCAGGGTGAAATTTTCTGTAACTTGTACAAGGCATTTGACTCTGCGAATCACACTATTCTCCTAGATAATCTCATTAATGGGATTAATGGTATAGCTAACCAACAGATAACATCATATCTAACAAAAAAATGCAGAATGTTGTACTTAGTAATTCAACAACAACAGATTGAGGAAATAGTCCTGACTGGCGAGAAATCACATACGCATTTCCCCACGACTCTGTCTTAGGTCCACTATTGTTCCTTGTACAGGGTGTTTCAAAAACGACTTTATAACTTTGAAAATTCGTATAAATTAATTAATAGTACCTACAGAGGTAATTGAAGTGTCAAATTGTAGGGAAGTACATCAGGTTTTGTCTCGAGTAGTTCGCCAGTGCCGAATCACACCTTAAGGACCGCTAGCGGCAGTTGCGTTAAAGATTACTACCTTCGCTGGACCCGAGCTTGCTAACTGTGTGTTTTGTTTTGAAGAATCGAAATCTGCAACAACAGTTCAGCGTAATTTCCGCACCAAGTTCGCTATCCTCCTAGTAGGCCTATAATTTATGAGTAACATAAATGTTTTGTAGAAACAGGGTGATCAGTAAAACATGAGAAATCGTCAAGACTCCCAAACACATCCGACGACGTTGTTGAGCGAGTGAGACAACGTTTTGTCAGCAGACCTACGAAATCGACTGGGCTGCATGTCACAAACTGCAAATCCCACATACAACTGTTTAGCGTGTGTTGAGAAAAAGTTTGTATTTCAAACCATACAGATTGACGATTCTACAAGCAACAAAACACAGTGATAAAATTGCTTGCATGAACTTCTGTCTGGATATGTTAAATCGATTACATGAGGCTGAATATTTCTTGGACAAAATCTTCTTTTCTGACGTTAACACACATAACTGCAGGATTTAGGGCAGTGAAAATCCACATGAAACATTGCAACATTTTCGTGATAGCCCTAAACTGAACGTATTTTGTTCACTGAGAAAGAACAAAGTGTACAGCCCCTTTTTTCTGTGAGAAGAACCATCAATGGAATAGGTCACCTGGATATGTTGCAACAATTTTTGATACCACAGATCGATGAAGATGACCAAGGACGAAATGTTTACTTCTTGCAAGATGGTGCACCATCCCACTACCTGACTGACGTCCAGGATTTTATTAATGACCGCTTTCCAGGTCAATGGATTGGCTGTGATGCACCAATTGCATTGCCCCCATGTTCCCTGGACCTGGCACCACTCGATTTTCTTTATGGAGATTCATCAAGGCTATCGTGTTTGTACCTTCTGTGACAGCTTCTCTACCTGAACTTAGAACAAGAATTTACTCTGCCACTGAGTAAGTTACACCTGCAACGCAACAGCGAGTTTGGGAAGGAACTGACTTTTGGTGGGATGTGTGCAGGATAACTAACTAAAGCCTCATACAACATCTTTAGATTAAGGAAAAAAATCTAGACGTGTTTCCCAACAAAATAACACTAAATCCAGCTTTGTATCTTCCTTCAATAAATTTGTATGAATTTTTAAAGTTGTAAAGTTCTTTTTGAAACACCCTACATGTGTAAATGATATGCTGTCTAATATACGATGGGCAGAATTAATTCTTTTTGCAGGCGATAATAGTATTATAATATTATAATCAGTCCAAACATTCACAGAGAAACAGAAGAAATGGTAAACAGAATATGTACACTATCATTGGTCTCATCCTCAATTTAAAAAAAAAAAAAAAAAAACCACGACGAATTCACTTCTGTACATCTAGGGGTACTACACCAATGCCAAGTGTAATATGTAGTGAGGAAATACTAAATATGTTGGAAACTTCAAAATTCTTAGGTGTCTTTATTATTGAGAATTTAAATTGGAAAAGCACATCTTGAAACCCCTAAAACAAATTAGTTCAGGCAGATTTGCATTTCGAATCACTGCAATCTTGGGGAGAGACAAGTAATATGACATAGTTTGCATATTTTCAGTCAAGGAAGTCACATGGAATAATGTTCTGGAGGAACTCATCCTTAAGAAAGAAACTCTTTGTTACGCAAAAATGTGCTTTATGAATAATATGTGGTGCTCACCCAAGACATCTGTTCAAGCAGTTGGGCATACTGACTACTCATTCACAGTATGTTTATTCCTTCATGATGTGTGTTGTAAATAATCCACTACACTTCAACTGGAACAATGATGCACATAATTACAATACCAGAAGGAAAAATGACATTCATTACTCCACATTACAATTGTATTCAGCACAAAAAGTGGTACACAATGCTGCAACAGAAATTTTTGATCACTAACTGATTGATATAAAATGTGTGACAGCAAAGTCTCAGAAAGCTTCTCCTTGACCACTCTTTCCGTTCAGTTGCTGTAGTGGTTGAAGGGTCGTGAGTAGGAATTACTAACTGACATGTGTATAGCATTTTTCTTCTTGAAATTACACTGATGGAAAAATTCGCAATACCAACAACTAATTAGTGTGGACTAATGAAATTTTGAAAGTACATTTGTCTAGGTAACATACTCAAGTGATTTCCATTGCAAGATTGCAGATTAATGTGCAAGACTACTCTGGTCTTGGGGTTTGATTTGAAACACTACAGGCAACTGTAAGTTTACATCCTGACAGCAATCGCTTTAACTTATAAGCCTTTCACTTGTCCACCTCACCATGTGTCTGCTAAACTGATTCTGCCGTCTGACAGTGGTTGTTATTGCTGGTCTGCACTGGAGATTATCACTTTTATCAGACTCTTAAGTAAAACTTAAATGCTGAGAAAAATTGATGAAATGGTGACCCTGTCATTACTGTGGTCAATTAGTGAAGGGTGATTTATATATCAACACAGGATTAATCTTTTATGAAAATGACATGAGTTTATCAATCATAAAATAGGACAAACAATGTAAGTTAAGTGATATGATAAATAAATCATGAACTGTTGGCAACACAAACAGAAGCAACAAATAATTAATATTCCACTGGCTGTTGTTTGGTTGACAAAGACTAAGGTTTATCTGCTTAATCTATTTACCTTGACTCAAAACATGGATAATGCAATCTGAAATTACCTAACGCTAAACAGACCTTGATGGATTTATTCTACACAGAAGACACACTAGGTTGGTGCAGCTGAGAGCAAGTGTAGAGACTGTGAGTCTGTTTGCCCTAATAAGTCGCATCAGCAATGCTATACCACTTTCTTGATGTGTAGCGCTGTCTCAGGTGACGGTCATGGCGCAAATGTCTGCAGAGTAGCGATATGCAGAGCCTGTAATTTGTTATCACTGGTACAAAGTATGCAGAGTCGCAGGTAGGCGATCCTTGAGATGGATCACAGTTACTTTCTAATGGAGCCCAGAAATCTCGGCAGATTCTGAGTATGATACTCACATTCACCGGTCATACCATGGGCCAATTTGACTTATTTATATGGCAGTGTGCACAAGGAGATCAAACGTCAAGGCGGCAGACTTGATACAAATAAGATTGTCGTCCAAGATGATTGAGGTCTAAACAGTCGGTACACCTAAAATTTTACCATAGGCTCCACAGTCAAAACCAGTGCCAGTGCAAAGTCACTCTCAGGATGGCCGTTCCAAGAACAACCTACTCATAACAACAGTCAAAAACTGAAACTCCTCTCAAGACACGATTCTTAACTGGAAGAAGCAATTCTTCCACTTGTCTCTCTTCATAAAAACTCTACCAACTCGAAAAGCGCACCACCGCAACTGCCCTACACAGGTTTCATGCTAATCACAAGACTCCATGAGTACTACATCTTCCCTCTAACGCCGGCCGAAGTGGCCGTGCAGTTCTAGGCGCTGCAGTCTGGAACCGCAAGACCGCTACGGTCGCAGGTTCGAATCCTGCCTCGGGCATGGATGTGTGTGATGTCCTTAGGTTAGTTAGGTTTAACTAGTTCTAAGTTCTAGGGGACTAATGACCTCAGCAGTTGAGTCCCATAGTGCTCAGAGCCATTTGAACCATTTTTTCCCTCTAACTCTGCTCAACTTCTGGATCAATCCTAACCAAAGTTAATAATATTCTTTTCACTGGTGGAGAAGCACCCGATCCTTGAGGAGGAGACAGGGAGGAGGAGATGTTACACTTCCGAACTGTGTTTCCAATGGCCACTTTAGGCAGCGTGTTTTGAGAGTTTCCGTCGAGGCTTAAAGTGAACAAAACACTTACCATGTAGATCCTTATCTTGATGGGCCAAACGTTACAGCATATCTGACCTGGGACCTTGGTTAAACTAAGAGAAGTGCTTTTGTGTTCCAACATAGACCGATTCAGAGCCACCATAAATGTTGTGTTCCATCATAAAATTCTTCTGAAGGCCCAAGGTTTTCCAAAAAATTCAGCAGGCAGATGGGTGACACCATCCAACAGGTCTGTCTATAGCGTCCAGTAGAAGGTGAACGTGGAAACTCGAGGATTTTTATGGACGCCAGCTCTGAACACAATGGGCGTTTACAATACTGTCGGAACGCCTTGGCCCGATGACCTACTTCCTCCTCGGGTGTTCAGAATGGTTCAAATGGCTCTGAGCACTATGGGACTTAACTTCTGAGACCATCAGTCCCCTAGAACTTAGAACTACATAAACCTAACTAACCTACGAACATCACACACATCCATGCCCGAGACAGGATTCGAACCTGCGCTGTAGCGGTCGCGCGGTTCCAGACTGTAGCGCCTAGAACCGCTCGGCCACTCCGGCCGGCTCCTCAGGTGTCCCTGTCCTTACAGCGATCAGAAACGCGTAGCAGGTAGATCCAGATACGCAGGTTTTCGCCGGCTCACCTGAAAGCGTTTCCTGCACACTGATGCTAGAAATTCTTGGGATCAGCATTCTGTCACTAAGAAGTGCTTTGTGGAGTTCCTGCCCCTAACAGCTGCACATGGCTTCCAAGCTACAAGTGTCCACTGCAAGATTAAGGATGTAAGGCACCTCTCAACGCCTGCTCATGTTGATAACTTCCTATTGTCTCACAGTAAATGATGTCTGGTGTATGAAACAACATTAAAGAATAGCCTTGAACATAAAAATAAGTGAGAGAGTGATTTGTCCTCTCTCAAATGTAAGTGTGAGATAAGCCAATACAAATGTCAAGTAGTGGTACATTAAAAACCGGTCTAATCACCAGAATGTTGAATGCAAGAATCCAAACTTGTGCACGTAGTGTTGTACAGGTATCAGAGGTCATTTTGTGGGATGGAGTTCCGTACTTTTTGCACTTCGTTGGCCAATACTGGGACAGTTAATTCTGTTCGTGGATGATGCTGGAGTTGTCATCCAATGATATCCCATATGTGCTAGATTGGAAACAGATCTGGTGATCAAACAAGCCAAGGCAGCATGTCGATACTCTGCAGAGTATGTTGGGTTACAACAGTGGTGTGTGTGCTAGCGTTATCATGTTGGAGAACATCCTCTGGAAAGTCTGTTCATGAATGACAGCACAACAGGTCGAATCATTAGTTTGACTGAAAGTTTTGTGGTTATGGTACGTGGGATAACTATGAAAATGCTCCTGCTGTCAAGTGAACTTGACACTGCTAACAAATTTTTGCGGACGCAGCACCCTAAACCATTTACACAAGAGTGCAATAGCGTTACATCAGCTGTTCCCCATCAAGTAGCCCTGTCTATGCTGTGAGGAGAACATCAGATGCCTTCACTGTTGATTCAAATCATCATCTCGTTCATGTTTCCAGTTACAATATGTGTTTAGCACCACTACCAAATGGTCTCTTACCTAGCATGCCATCTGATGCAAAGCTAATCTCTTAAAGCTTACTATGCATTCTGTTGAGGTCATGTAAAACAGCAACTGCCAAACCGGAAATGGACGAGGATTTCATAAACATTTGATGCCTCATACCTCCAGAAACCTACCAAGGGTTTTTATCACCCAGCATCATTGTTGTATAGGGTGTAAACCTTATACCAATGCACTATTATGTAGGTCTTCACTTATGCTGCCTGTACTATCCAACGTCGTAGAATTCACTTTGGGTATGAGTACTGCAAAATTTCATTCACACCAAAGACTACATACAACAAAAAATTGATGTTAGTTAAAGTCTAATGCAGCCCTATATAAAAAGTATGTGGTTGCTCCACGTTACAGAGACTTCACTGGGACAATGCAGTCCATTAGAGGAGTAGGCTGTGTCCTGTTTGGACATGTTTTCGTCCAGTTCTAAAATTAGAACAGGATGAAGACCTTAGGAATGTGTCTGTGAAAGCACCCACATACATCAAAAAAGTTTTGCATCACCTCAGTTCCGATAGTTCCGGAACCTGTACAGAAAACTGGAATAGAGATCAACATAAACATCATTTCCGCCCTTTTTATTTCTCACGAAAACCACAAATTGCATGTGGTACCACCATACAGCAAGAACTTCAGAGGTGGCGGTCCAGACTGCTGTACACATCGGTACCTCTAATACCCGGTAGCACGACCTCTTGTATTGATGTATGCCTATATTCATCGTGGCATACTATCCACAAGTTCATCAAGGCACTGTTGGCCCAGATTGTAGCACTCCTCAACGGTGATTCGGCGTAGATCCCTCAGAGTGTTTGGTGGGTCACATCGTCCATAAACAGCCCTTTTCAGTCAATCCCAGGCATGTTCGATAGGGTTCATGCCTGGAGAACATGCTGACCACTCTAGTCAAGTGATGTCGTTACCCTGAAGGAAGTCATTCACAAGATGGGCACGATGAGGGCGCGAAATGTCGCCCATGAAGACGAATGTCTCGCCAATATGCTGACGATATGGTTCGACTATTGATCGGAGGATGGCATTTACATATCGTACAGCCATTACAGCGCCTTCCATGACTACCAGCAGTGTACATCAGCCCCACACAACGCCACCCCAACACAGCAGGTAACCTCAACCATACTGCACTCGCTGGACAGTGTGTCTACGGTGTTCAGCCTGACCGGGTTGCTCCAAACACGCCTCCGACAATTGTCTGGTTGAAAGCATATGCAACATTCATCGGTGAAGAGAACATAATGCCAGTCCTGAGTGGTCCATTCGGCATGTTCTTGGACGCATCTGTACAGCGCTGCATGATGTCATGGTTGCAAAGATGGACCTCGCCATGGACGTCGGAAGTGAAGTTCGGCATCATGCATTCTATTGCGCACAGTTTGAGTCATAAAACGACGTCCTGTGGATCCATGAAAAGAATTATTCAACAAGGTGGCGTTGCTGTCAGTGTTCCTCCGAGCCATAATCCGTAGGTAGCGGTCATCCACTGCAGTAGTAGCCCTTGGACGGCCTGAGCGAGGCAAGTCATCAAGAGTTCCTGTCTCTCTGTATCTCCTCCATGTCCGAACAACATCACTTTGATTCACTCCGAGATGCCTAGACACTTCCCTTGTTGAGAGCCCTTCCTGGCACAAAGTGACAATGTGGACGTGATCTACCTGCGGTATTGACCATCTAGGCATGGTTGAACTACAGACAACACAAGCCATGTAACTCTTTCCTGGTGGAATGACTGGAAATGATCGGCTGTCGGACCTCTCCATCTAATAGGTGCTGCTCACGCATGGTGGTTTACATCTTGGGAGGGTCTAGTGACATCTTTGAATATTCAAAGGGACTATGTCTGTGATACAGCATCCACAGTCAAAGTCTAACTTCAGAATTTCTGGGAACCAGAGTGATGCAAAACTTTTTTTGATGTGTGTATGTTGAAATGTTCTCCATGTCCCAACGTGCCAGAGATAGACATCATGTTAGCACAGACATGGTGCCCTTGGGTGGAAATGAGACTACATGACATCGAGTGGAGCACAGGTTGCAGTCGCATCATTAGAGTCATTAGAGCCATATGCTGTAGGATGAGGAGGTAAAGGCATCTGGCATTCAGCCTCTCAATGGGCTGCTGTTAGCATCGAAATGGAACTTGTTGTCCCGTACCATATTTTTCTCATTAAATTCCGGTACAGGAGATTTATAGCGAGAGTATTTTTACTCTGCAGAAGTAAATCCATGGGTAACAAGCAGGAGAGAATGGACCAATCGGTGTTTATTTATTCATTGATTTTTTATTTTGTGTTTGCCACATTTCCTTGAATCCTTTGCCTTGTGCAACCTTGGACTATATGAATGAGATATTATATGATGTAGCAGGAAGCTTTGGTCAGAGGTCGTAGCATTGCATGAGTAGAATGGTTCTGTGGTAGGATAGTACCAACCCTCCAAACACGAACAAGTTTGGCAAAGAAGGTGAGCAAGTCAGGTCAGAGAGGTCGCGAAGGCACCCATATTTGCTCTTTCAAGTTGGCGAACCATCCACTCCACCACCTTTTGAATGAACAATGGTTAGGCGAGGTGTCCGCAGGTCCACTTGTTTCTCGGTAGCGGCGCTGGACTGGCGTGGAGACGCAGCTCTCAATTTTGGTTATGTTGACAAACATGTTAGATTGTCTCAAATCTGCTCGTTAATACGGTCCAGATGTTGAAATCAGGTGTAATATTAACACAAAACCCCCATAAGAGAGCCGGCTGGAGTGGCCGAGCGGTTCTAGGCGCTACAGTCTGGAGCTGTGCGACCGCTACAGTCGCAGGTTCGAGTCCTGCCTCGGGCATCGATGTATGTGATGTCCTTAGGTTAGCTAGGTTTAAGTAGTTCTAAGTTCTAGGGGCCTGATGACCTCAGACGTTAAGTCCCATAGTGCTCAGAGCCATTTTTGAACCCTATAAGAGAGTTTATTTTCATAATTTAGTCAAATTTCAGTAGAATTTTGCGTTTGTGCCTTGGTCAGGCCATGCTCCATGGTCCTCAAACTTAATCATTTGCATCTGGGAAGGCTCAGATTTTAATGCCCATTGATGCAATAAAGACTTGCAAAATTTTCCCGCCATACGATAGAAATGTTCTCCCCCCCCCCCCCCCCCCCCAGCTCAGTAACGCAACATTCAACCAAAATTTGCAGTCATAGTCAAGTGCACTACTTGGTACCCCCTCTTCAGCTTACGTTTCAATAAAAATTCAAGTATTTAGCCAGATACTCTTCCGCCAAGACCGAGTTTGCTTGTAGCGTCTTTGTTGAACATGTTCTGTGGAACCAATACCAATTAAATGTAATAAGCTTGGGATTAGGTATAATTGTGCACCTGCATAAAATTACACTGAAGCCGGGTCTGAGCTCCCCTTTCCCTTTCCGCAATTATGTGGCCAAAGTGAATCATGTTAATTAGATAGACCAGTTGTGATGATGTATATTCCAAC
This sequence comes from Schistocerca americana, assembly GCF_021461395.2. Taxonomy (NCBI): domain Eukaryota; kingdom Metazoa; phylum Arthropoda; class Insecta; order Orthoptera; family Acrididae; genus Schistocerca; species Schistocerca americana. Next base: position 407,527,401 of record NC_060126.1, on the reverse strand, counting down.
AGATACAAGGCTAGTTGTTGAAATGCCACCAGCATTGAATAAATATCAATTAATCTATAGCCTCTACTGATATATTCCTCCCCTCATCGTAAAGAATAGCTGAAAGTCAGTACCACAGTCGAATGCTGGGCCATGAAAGTAAATAAAGGCTTTGCTGCCTATTAAGCCCTCCATAGGTGTCTTCTATAGTGTTTCTAGAAAAAAAATATTGCATTATCTGCTGCATTCAAATTTTTATCGGTTGGTTAAAACCTTCTGCTAGAAATTATTAATACCCTACAATAAATAAATCGCAGGGGCCTGTAATTTCGCGGACCACACAAATCTCTTAAACCATTACTATAGAGGGTGGTTTGCGGGAGCTGTAGGACATGATAAGCGACAGTAATCATCCTTAACTATACCATGCTAGCAATGAAGGTTATGTTGCAGCATTGCAGCCAGACTGAGCCATGTTCCAAAGTACATGACATTACGCTCAATCTAATGGTGCATTGTGTAGCTATGCTGAATTGCAGCCAGTTGCTTGAGCCGGTTGGTCATTAGACAGTGAGTGCAGTGGACAGAGGAACAAGGAAAGTATGTTAGCCAGCGCCTTGTGGCAGCGATGACCCTACAAGGAGAGGCATGATGTGGTGCATGGCCAGGCATATAGGAATGGAGTCGATACTGTGTGGTCAGGTGGAGTCCTTGCGAGTTCTGTGAGTGGCACATGTTTAAAGAAATAACTTGAAACTGCATATCTCCCCCATTTCTATTTTACTATACACACATGACAGGGTCAATAGTTTGACAACAATGCAAGTTGCTCTTTTGAGCTATAGAGTTTGAAACTCAGTACAAGTGGTCTAGTTCTACTAACCATGTAAGCTGCACCAGTGGGATTCCCATTGTTTTAAACTTACATTATTTAGGTACTCTTAATTTTTTACCATTTTAAATTCAGAGCAAGTGACTTTTTTCATTTCTCATCATTTAGTGACAATTGTTTAAACATCCAAACTGTATCAGTGAATTTTGACATCAGAGGAATGGGAGAAATTGTTGGCATATCACTTTAAACTGGGCTATTTGAATTTTCCACCATTTATTTGCTGTGGCAGCAGGAGAAAACTCAGTGATCATATTGAATTCTATACTTAGCACGCAAGCTGCACCCACATTCCATCTCCACGGCGCTGGATTCTGGCACATTAAGGCTGAGGAAAATCATGGTAAACCTGACAACTGTGCTTGTTGTGTCAGAGTTTTCAGGTCAGTAATCTTGGATCGTCATTTTGGGTTAAGTGACCTGGAAACCTCGTAGGATGCACTAGTGACCCCATTTTGTCGTCTTGAACTTTTGAATTTCCCCCATTTTATACTTAGCACAAGTGAGGTGTAGTGTGCAAAGGGCGAGGGAAAAACCCTATAGCACAACTGAGCTATTTATAATTTTCCACCTATTTTTGAATTTCACACCATTCTATACATAGGGCAATAGGCCTCTGTTCACCATGCATCATAGAAGTGGGGGAAGTGTGAGGGGAGTAAGAGGGTGGGTGGGGGGGAGGAGGACTGGAATCTGGCTACACTGCAGGATGACATCATTAGAAATCTGGCATCAGTGCAGACTGCACTGAAACCCTCTTACATGGGAGAAAATAAATGGTGACGAGTAGCATATACCTTCATCATCAGTCACTCTACCAGTTATCTGGATAGAATTTATACATCCAGCGTACTTGAAGACACACAGTGAATAGTAACATAGCTCTAGTAAACGTCTCTAACATTGTGCCTATCAGTGCTGCCTAAACATACAGGTGAGCAAATTTATGGCAGGAAAGGTTACAGGCAGTTGAATGTCAGTCTTCTTCAGAATGTCAAGTATGGTGATAATTCCAACTTCATAATTCATTAATTTACAGATACATTAGTATTATTTGGTACTGACTGTTGATGTAGCCACTGAAATGAAGAGGTAATGTTTGCTCACCATGCCTTCCTGGGCTGGTTCTCGAAGTAATCTGAGAAAACATTCTTGCGAAATATCACTTGCATCATTTACAAAAGGTCATATAAATGTTCTGCCTAATCTTCCAAGACACTTTGTGGTTGGGTCTCTATAATTTGGAGAAACAATCTTCTTCAAAAAAGTGATTTATTGCTTTTTTGTTTCAAATTTCAACAAAACTGTCTATTCAGAATGTAGTGATTCTCGCAAGTCTGTGTCTACATTACATGAAGTATCATCAGCTTCATTTTCTTATTCTTCACAGATTAATAGGAAGCCTTCAAACTCGTGTCACTGTCACCACTGTCACATAAGTCGACTGGACATCTCTCACTGAAGTAGGTTCATCTATAAATTTTTTCTTAGTTTTCCTTTCTTCGGAATTTGGCCTAAGTAATTTACTTTTGACAACTGAGGACTCCTACTTTTCATTTCTTGTTAATACTCGTATTCCCTGGTTTCCCGTATGTGTGTGTCAATACTCTTGATAAATCACACATTTTTTCCCTTCCAGTGCACACTGTTTTGGCCAATGGTTTTTAGCGAGGGTCATAATTACTCTATGGGTTGTGACTGTATGAAAAGGTGACAGCAGTATATCTGAGACAGTTCTGCGACAGTCTGCGTTGTTATCAGATTCTCCCTCCCCCTCTTGCTACACCTCCTTCTCCCCTACCACTTCCCTCTATGACATCATCAATGATGTTATGCAACATTGTCAGAATTCCCCACTTGTAGCCCAATTACCTTATGTATAAAATAGTGACAAATTCAAAAAAGGTGGGAAATTCAAATACCTTCATTGTAATACAGGTTTTTCTCCCATCCCTCTGACATCATTGTGGAAGCAGGGCAGTTGTCTTAAGAGTAAAATGATAGGGAATTCAAAACATACAAGATGGGCACTTGTCATATTGATGTGAAATTCAAAATCCAAGATGGCGATCTGTTGTTGTTGTGGTCTTCAGTCCTGAGACTGGTTTGATGCAGCTCTCCATGCTACTCTATCCTGTGCAAGCTTTTTCATCTCCCAGTACCTATTGCAACCTACATCCTTCTGAATCTGCTTAGTGTATTCATCTCTTGGTCTCCCTCTACGATTTTTACCCTCCACGCTGCCCTCCAATACTAAATTGGTGATCCCTTGATGCCTCAGAACATGTCCTACCAACCGATCCCTTCTTCTGGTCAAGTTGTGCCACAAACTTCTCTTCTCCCCAATCCTATTCAATACTTCCTCATTAGTTATGTGATCTACCCATCTAATCTTCAGCATTCTTCTGTAGCACCACATTTCGAAAGCTTCTATTCTCTTCTTGTCCAAACTATTTATCGTCCATGTTTCACTTCCATACATGGCTACACTCCATACAAATACTTTCAGAAATGACTTCCTGACACTTAAATCAATACTGGATGTTAACAAATTTCTCTTCTTCAGAAACGCCTTCCTTGCCATTGCCAGCCTACACCTTATATCCTCTCTACTTCGACCATCATCAGTTATTTTGCTCCCCAAATAGCAAAACTCCTTTACTACTTTAAGTGCCTCATTTCCTAATCTAATTCCCTCAGCATCACCCGACTTAATTAGACTACATTCCATTATCCTTGTTTTGCTTTTGTTGATGTTCATCTTATAACCTCCTTTCAAGACACTGTCCATTCCATTCAACTGCTCTTCCAAGTCCTTTGCTGTCTCTGACAGAATTACAATGTCATCGGCGAACCTCAAAGTTTTTATTTCTTCTCCATGAATTTTAATACCTACCCCGAATTTTTCTTTTGTTTCCTTTACTGCTTGCTCAATATACAGATTGAACAACATCGGGGAGAGGCTACAACCCTGTCTTACTCCCTTCCCAACCACTGCTTCCCTTTCATGTCCCTCGACTCTTATAACTGCCATCTGGTTTCTGTACAAATTGTAAATAGCCTTTCGCTCCCTGTATTTTACCCCTGCCACCTTCAGAATTTGAAAGAGAGTATTCCAGTCAACATTGTCAAAAGCTTTCTCTAAGTCTACAAATGCTAGAAACGTAGGTTTGCCTTTCCTTAATCTTTCTTCTAAGATAAGTCGTAAGGTCAGTATTGCCTCACGTGTTCCAGTGTTTCTACGGAATCCAAACTGATCTTCCCCGAGGTTGGCTTCTACTAGTTTTTCCATTCGTCTGTAAAGAATTCGTGTTAGTATTTTGCAGCTGTGGCTTATTAAACTGATTGTTCGGTAATTTTCACATCTGTCAACACCTGCTTTCTTTGGGATTGGAATTATTATATTCTTCTTGAAGTCTGAGGGTATTTCGCCTGTTTCATACATCTTGCTCACCAGATAGTAGAGTTTTGTCAGGACTGGCTCTCCCACGGCCGTCAGTAGTTCCAATGGAATATTGTCTACTCCGAGGGCCTTGTTTCGACTCAGGTCTTTCAGTGCTCTGTCAAACTCTTCACGCAGTATCGTATCTCCCATTTCATCTTCATCTACATCCTCTTCCATTTCCATAATATTGTCCTCAAGTACATCGCTCTTGTATAGACCCTCTATATACTCCTTCCACCTTTCTGCTTTCCCTTCTTTGCTTAGAACTGGGTTTCCATCTGAGCTCTTGATATTCATACAAGTCGTTCTCTTATCTCCAAAGGTCTCTTTAATTTTCCTGTAGGCGGTATCTATCTTACCCCTAGTGAGATAGGCCGCTACATCCTTACATTTGTCCTCTAGCCATCCCTGTTTAGCCATTTTGCACTTCCTGTCGATCTCATTTTTGAGACGTTTGTATTCCTTTTTGCCTGTTTCACTTACCGCATTTTTATATTTTCTCCTTTCATCAATTAAATTCAATATTTCTTCTGTTACCCAAGGATTTCTACTAGCCCTCGTCTTTTTACCTACTTGATCCTCTGCTGCCTTCACTACTTCATCCCTCAAAGCTACCCATTCTTCTTCTACTGTATTTATTTCCCCTATTCCTGTCAATTGCTCCCTTATGCTCTCCCTGAATCTCTGTACAACCTCTGGTTCTTTCAGTTTATCCAGGTCCCATCTCCTTAAATTCCCACCTTTTTGCAGTTTCTTCAGTTTTAATCTACAGGTCATAACCAATAGATTGTGGTCAGAGTCCACATCTGCCCCTGGAAATGTCTTACAATTTAAAACCTGGTTCCTAAATCTCTGTCTTACCATTATATAATCTATCTGATACCTTTTAGTATCTCCAGGGTTCTTCCATGTATACAACCTTCTTTCATGATTCTTAAACTAAGTGTTAGTTATGATTATGTTGTGCTCTGTGCAAAATTCTACCAGGCGGCTTCCTCTTTCATTTCTGTCCCCCAATCCATATTCACCTACTATGTTTCCTTCTCTCCCTTTTCCTACACTCGAATTCCAGTCACCCATGACTATTAAATTTTCGTCTCCCTTCACAATCTGAATAATTTCTTTTATTTCATCATACATTTCTTCAATTTCTTCGTCATCTGCAGAGCTAGTTGGCATATAAACTTGTACTACTGTAGTAGGTGTGGGCTTCGTATCTATCTTGGCCACAATAATGCGTTCACTATGCTGTTTGTAGTAGCTTACCCACATTCCTATTTTCCTATTCATTATTAAACCTACTCCTGCATTACCCCTATTTGATTTTGTGTTTATAACCCTGTAGTCACCTGACCAGAAGTCTTGTTCCTCCTGCCACCGAACTTCACTAATTCCCACTATATCTAACTTCAACCTATCCATTTCCCTTTTTAAATTTTCTAACCTACCTGCCCGATTAAGGGATCTGACATTCCACGCTCCGATCCGTAGAACGCCAGTTTTCTTTCTCATGGCGATCTAATATGGCGAATTGGATGTATTAGGACAATCTCTATGATGCCACTATCTAAGATGGTGATCCAAGATGGCGCTCCAAGATGGTGCCTAGACATACCAGTTGGTTGCCAGGTCACTTGTGTTCTAAATATAGAATTCCATATTAAGTTTAAAATGGTGGGAAATTAAAAAATCATTGATTTTCCGAGTTATATCGTATTACAGTTCACTTGCTTTAAGTTTAAAATGTTTCTATTTCAGCTGTCCTAATTTTAAACAATTCACTCCTCTAACGCCACAGTTTAAACAATTCAACCCATACCAGTTACATTAAGTTTGAAATCCAACAGCTCACTTCTTCTAAGTTTAAAAGACAGAAAATTTAAAAAAAAGCACTTACCTGAGATTCAAAACGTCGTGAAAATAAATAATTCACTTGTTATAAGTTTTAAATGATGAGAAGATCACTGGTTCTCATAAATGGAGAACTTGGCCCAACTTTAAAAGTGTATGGTTGTCATCACTCATCACAGTCATGTGTAATCAGATAGGAATGAGATAGGAACAACTGCATTTTGCGCAAATCAATCAATCATTTATTTACACAAAATGCAGTTGTTCCTATCCCATCCCTATCTGATTACCCACAGTGGTGATGAGTGTTGACAACCATATACTTTAAATGATGATGATTTTCTACCGTGGAGCGCCACTCACCGGTGCAGCAGGGCATTTCAGAGCCTCCAGATGCCAAACAGGCTGCGCCTCTACTGCAGTGCTGCACTGTGCTGTGCTAGACCAGATTGGACCATCATTTGTCCACCTCCTGACTTGCCTGTGTTAAGTCCACTGTAAATGAATCTTTTCTGATAGAAAAGTTACGTTTAATGTATATGTGTCTACGTAATGCATGCAGTCGACAAAGTGCACACTGTTAATGAAGTGAAAATGAGTCTTTTCAATGCAAGCAAATGCAGATGTGTCTGCCTTCTGTAAAAAGGAGCACTTTCAATACATCCCTTCTTATAGAAAGAGATGTGCACAATGTAGATGCAGCTGCATGTTATATACTATTACACATATGGTAGGGCAGAATGAAAGAAAGTGAATGACTATATTTTCATCAACTAGATTTGTAATTTCTATATTTTTCTTAAAAATAGATCTAATGTTTCAGATAACATCCCTAGACACACACACACACACACACACACACACACACACACACACACAGTGTGTGTGTGTGTGTGTGTGTGTGTGTGTGTGTGTGTGTGCGTGTGTGTGTGTGTATGTGTCTGTGTGTGTGTGTGTGTTGATGCTTAGAACAGTCACAGCTCAATTTACAAAATATCAAACAGTTGGTGGACTTATGCAGTTTGTTGTTCACACACTTTAAACACAGTCCACATGGAATAGTTACAGTTTCCCTGTGAGACATAACATTAAACTAAGTAACATGTTCTTTGGTATGGCCAAGAGCAGTGAACTTAAGCTGGTGTGCAGACAATAGTGTAAAGCACATAGTGTGCACTCTAGCCAGCACATGCAGTCTGCACTTGCACAAATGATGTGCAAAAAGAATGTAACTCACACACATAATGTGCAAAACGCACTAACTCATGTACATAGTACGCAGTCACATGTGCATGCACACTCTCATACACTTACTGATATACGAGGGCAGTTCAATAAGTAATGCAACACTTTTTTTTTCTCGGCCAATTTTGGTTGAAAAAACCGGAAATTTCTTGTGGAATATTTTCAAACATTCCCGCTTCGTCTCGTATAGTTTCATTGACTTCCGACAGGTGGCAGCGCTGTACGGAGCTGTTAAAATGGCGTCTGTAACGGATGTGCGTTGCAAACAACGGGCAGTGATCGAGTTTCTTTTGGCGGAAAACCAGGGCATCTCAGGTATTCATAGGCGCTTGCAGAATGTCTACGGTGATCTGGCAGTGGACAAAAGCACGGTGAGTGGTTGGGCAAAGCGTGTGTCATCATCGCCGCAAGGTCAAGCAAGACTGTCTGATCTCCCGCGTGCGGGCCGGCCGTGCACAGCTGTGACTCCTGCAATGGCGGAGCGTGCGAACACACTCGTTCGAGATGATCGACGGATCACCATCAAACAACTCAGTGCTCAACTTGACATCTCTGTTGGTAGTGCTGTCACAATTGTTCACCAGTTGGGATATTCAAAGGTTTGTTCCCGCTGGGTCCCACGTTGTCTAACCGAACACCATAAAGAGCAAAGGAGAACCATCTGTGCGGAATTGCTTGCTCATCATGTGGCTGAGGGTGACAATTTCTTGTCAAAGATTGTTACAGGCGATGAAACATGGGTTCATCACTTCGAACCTGAAACAAAACGGCAATCAATGGAGTGGCGCCACACCCACTCCCCTACCAAGAAAAAGTTTAAAGCCATACCCTCAGCCGGTAAAGTCATGGTTACAGTCTTCTGGGTCGCTGAAGGGGTTATTCTGATCGATGTCCTTCCTCATGGTCAAACGATCAACTCTGAAGTGTATTGTGCTACTCTTCAGAAATTGAAGAAACGACTTCAGCGTGTTCGTAGGCACAAAAATCTGAACGAACTTCTCCTTCTTCATGACAACGCAAGACCTCACACAAGTCTTCGGACTCGAGAGGAGCTCACAAAACTTCAGCGGACTGTTCTTCCTCATACACCCTACAGCCCCGATCTCGCACCGTCGGGTTTCCATATGTTTGGCCCAATGAAGGACGCAATCCGTGGGAGGCACTACGTGGATGATGAAGAAGTTATTGATGCAGTACGACGTTGGCTCCGACATCGACCAGTGGAATGGTACCGTGCAGGCATACAGGCCCTCATTTCAAGATGGCGTAAGGCCGTAGCATTGAATGGAGATTACGTTGAAAAATAGTATTGTGTAGCTAAAAGATTGGGGAATAACCTGGTGTATTTCAATGCTGAATAAAACAACCCCTGTTTCAGAAAAAAAATGTGTTGCATTACTTGTTGAACTGCCCTCGTATATACATATAAACCTCTATATACACACTATGATAAGTGAGTCACACTATTCTACATATGGTTACTCATTTTCGTCATATATACTACATGTACATGAATATATGCTATCACTCATGTGAATAGTGTGCATACGGTAGGGGTTTGATCCCATCAGAAATGGCCCACTTGTCATCGTCTCTCAACAGAGCAGTTCTCCACTGCCATACAGTATGCACCTCGCGTCTTCATGATTGAATATTAGCTTGTCACATCATATGTGAAGGAGTACATGGAGCACCATCAACAAAACCACATAGTACTTCCAGGAGACTTCATCCTTAGTAAGTAATGTCACAGGGGATGAAAGCTGACAGGCCCTGAGGCATGGGCTCAGCTGCATAATGGATTAGTTTTTCCTATCTTTCATGCAACATAGCACATTTCGTTCATGAAGTGCGAGAAGTGTGTCTCAAGTTTATCTGATAAGTGTAAATGACTGTATCATGTGTGTGTGTGTGTGTGTGTGTGTGTGTGTGTGTGTGTGTGTGTGTATGTGTGTGTGTGTGTGTGTGTTGGTGCTTAGAACAGTCACAGCTCAATTTACAAAATATCAAACAGTTGGTGGACTTATGCAGTTTGTTGTTCACACACTTTAAACACAATCCACATGGAATAGTTACAGTTTCCCTGTGAGACGTAACATTAAACTAAGTAACGTGTTCTTTGGTATGGCCAAGAGCAGTGAACTTAAGCTGGTGTGCAGACAATAGTGTAAAGCACATAGTGTGCACTCTAGCCAGCACATGCAGTCTGCACTTGCACAAATGATGTGCAAAAAGAATGTAACTCACACACATAATGTGCAAAACGCACTAACTCATGTACATAGTACGCAGTCACATGTGCATGCACACTCTCATACACTTACCGATATACGAGGGCAGTTCAATAAGTAATGCAACACTTTTTTTTTCTCGGCCAATTTTGGTTGAAAAAACCGGAAATTTCTTGTGGAATATTTTCAAACATTCCCGCTTCGTCTCGTATAGTTTCATTGACTTCCGACAGGTGGCAGCGCTGTACGGAGCTGTTAAAATGGCGTCTGTAACGGATGTGCGTTGCAAACAACGGGCAGTGATCGAGCTTCTTTTGGCGGAAAACCAGGGCATCTCAGGTATTCATAGGCGCTTGCAGAATGTCTACGGTGATCTGGCAGTGGACAAAAGCACGATGAGTGGTCGGGCAAAGCGTGTGTCATCATCGCCGCAAGGTCAAGCAAGACTGTCTGATCTCCCGCGTGCGGGCCGGCCGTGCACAGCTGTGACTTCTGCAATGGCGGAGCGTGCGAACACACTCGTTCGAGATGATCGACGGATCACCATCAAACAACTCAGTGCTCAACTTGACATCTCTGTTGGTAGTGCTGTCACAATTGTTCACCAGTTGGGATATTCAAAGGTTTGTTCCCGCTGGGTCCCACGTTGTCTAACCGAACACCATAAAGAGCAAAGGAGAACCATCTGTGCAGAATTGCTTGCTCGTCATGAGGCTGAGAGTGACAATTTCTTGTCAAAGATTGTTACAGGCGATGAAACATGGGTTCATCACTTCGAACCTGAAACAAAACGGCAATCAATGGAGTGGCGCCACACCCACTCCCCTACCAAGAAAAAGTTTAAAGCCATACCCTCAGCCGGTAAAGCATGGTTACAGTCTTCTGGGACGCTGAAGGGGTTATTCTGTTCGATGTCCTTCCCCATGGTCAAACGATCAACTCTGAAGTGTATTGTGCTACTCTTCAGAAATTGAAGAAACAACTTCAGCGTGTTCGTAGGCACAAAAATCTGAACGAACTTCTCCTTCTTCATGACAACGCAAGACCTCACACAAGTCTTCGGACTCGAGAGGAGCTCACAAAACTTCAGCGGACTGTTCTTCCTCATACACCCTACAGCCCCGATCTCGCACCGTCGGGTTTCCATATGTTTGGCCCAATGAAGGACGCAATCCGTGGGAGGCACTACGTGGGTGATGAAGAAGTTATTGATGAAGTACGACGTTGGCTCCGACATCGACCAGTGGAATGGTACCGTGCAGGCATACAGGCCCTCATTTCAAGGTGGCGTAAGGCCGTAGCATTGAATGGAGATTACGTTGAAAAATAGTATTGTGTAGCTAAAAGGTTGGGAAATAACCTGGTGTATTTCAATGCTGAATAAAACAACCCCTGTTTCAGAAAAAAAATGTGTTGCATTACTTATTGAACTGCCCTCGTATATACATATAAACCTTTATATACACACTATGATAAGTGAGTCACACTATTCTACATATGGTTACTCATTTTCGTCATATATACAACATGTACATGAATATATTCTATCACTCAAGTGAATAGTGTGCATACGGTAGGGGTTTGATCCCATCAGAAATGGCCCACTTGTCATCGTCTCTCAACAGAGCAGTTCTCCACTGCCATACAGTATGCACCTCGCGTCTTCGTGATTGAATATTAGCTTGTCGCATCATATGTGAAGGAGTACATGGAGCACCATCAACAAAACCACATAGTACTTCCAGGAGACTTCATCCTTAGTAAGTAATGTCACAGGGGATGAAAGCTGACAGGCCCTGAGGCATGGGCTCAGCTGCATAATGGATTAGTTTTTCCTATCTTTCATGCAACATAGCACATTTCGTTCATGAAGTGCGAGAAGTGTGTCTCAAGTTTATCTGATAAGTGTAAATGACTGTATCATGTGTGTGTGTGTGTGTGTGTGTGTGTGTGTGTGTGTGTGTGAGGAACGTTACCCATCACCACCAACGTCATGTCATGTAGCTCATCAGTTACTCTTACTCATTCAATTGAGGCACACATCACACAGCTTAAGCCTGTCTATAGGTAGCACCTATGTCTGTATTGTATGGGTACATGTTCGAGCAGAGGCCTACAAACTTCACAATCAGTGACCCATTCGCTTCATCTTTCGTCAAAGTGATAATCTTATTGTTACCAAGCTTTATGCTGTAAGAATTATCAGCTATATGTCCAGGTACATCATATGCTTTATGATGACACCTTATTATTTCGTATGGATTGTAGCCCTTCACACAGTAGATGTACCAGTTCTTAAGTATATAAAGTAACTTTAGATCTGTGAAATGAATTTTCACATACTTATAATGGAAGTGGTGCATGTGGAGTTATACGGGTTTAAAATACATATACCCACATAAACAAGTTTCATGAACTCTACCAAAAACTTACTCATCTCTGGAGCGGTGAATTCTTCATTGAAGATTGTGGCCCATTTAAAATTTCACCAGCAATATAATCTCTTGCGCCATAACATCTCTTCACAAGTGAATTTCGTGATGGGGCATTCTCCATAGTCGTTTTCAGCAAGGCATCCCACAAAAGCAGGATATAGAATACAAAGAGTATGTTTCTGGGTGTGCACTCTAATATCTTTCGAAAATGTCTGGAAGGAAGCATACATCACTGTCCACACAAAGCTTCACACTTTCCCCTAAATTAGAGGTGTTAAGCTCCTGCCAAACACTTGACACAGCCCGTTTTCGGCATATGATACTACAGTGCCTCTAAATAGAGGAAGTGGTTATATGAGGCAGTATGGTTTCTCTGAATTTCTCCGTAGACTCCAGGTATTTTTATTGGAAAACTACTTTCTTCATTAAAGGCTGAAATTAGCATCATTAGGAAATGCAGCTTGAGTGGGATGTAACTCCTCTTGATGCATCATTTCAGCAAGTTTCTCTATTGGCGTCTGCATGAATCTTACAAGGGAACCTTCAAAAGTGTCAATAAACAATCTTGATGAAACTTGGCAGGTGAGTAGAGGGGACAAAATAACACAATAAATATTTTTTGTTTTTGCCCAATTTTACTTTTAACAGGTAAAATAGATATTTGGTGTATTAGGCTTGGAGGGGATATACGCAAAATGATGATTTGTCATTTAGAAATTGATAAATAATTAATGTTCTTGAAAACTGTATAATTGAATTATGTAATAATTTGAAATTTTTCAAAATACACTCTACCATTAATTAACTTGGAAAAATGAATAGTTTTGTTACAACACAAATTAAAGAAGCTTTCGAACTATATACTTCCATGTCTAATAAGGCTTATTTCTGAAGTGCCATTTTTGGAAAATAAGCTGTAGACAGTGTGTTATCAGAGTGTTTTCAACATACCTAATTAAGATATCTGAACATTCGTTATTAGTTTAGTTGTTTAGTTTACTTATACTTGCTTTATGTTTTAAATTCTTATTTTACATTTTTTTAGTTTACACTTTCATATATATGTATTTTGCTAGTTGAAAATAATAAGTAACTCATTATTATGATAGAAAATCAGTACAATAACGATAATCTGCAAAACTGCTTAAAATATAACGTTCTCTTACACCACACACACATAAAATGAACGAAATATCTCCACATAATATACATGACAGAAAACACAATATATAGGAAAATTCAGCATGATTTCAAATGGTCACAGATGATCTTATAAATATAATGATTAGTATCAGGCTAATCTCAGTACATTGGTAAGCATTGGCGAAAAAAATTGATTGTGTACTTTGACTGAAGCTTAACTGCTTCTCAAGTGGAGACTGACTTCAAACTCATTCAACAGAACTAGAGCGGAGTATCTCCCCACAAATTTCTTCTAGCATCAAAAGCTATATACTTTCCATGACTGTACCCGTACCATCAAGGCATTTAGGATCAACAGATGAATAAGTTGCATCTCCTAAGGCACAATGTTCTACACAATTCTTTCAGACTGACAGCCCTAAGAATCTAACAATAATACGGATTTTTTCTTATTCATTGGGAAAGAAAATATCTTTTCAATATCTTTTGACGTGGCCAGACGTTTGTTTACTAGATTTCGATGCTATCACAAGGACACTTGCTGCATCAAAAAGATATTGTCGGTCAAAACTCACTATTACTTTATTTTAAAACTATGATTAGGCAGTTGGTCTGTGTGAAAAACCGTTTTGACCATAAGACCTGAGGACAAGGAACTTATTCATCTGATGATCTCAAAGGAGTCGACGCCAAATGTACAGACATTTTATATATATATATATATATATATATATATATATATATATATATATATAGCTTCCGATATTGGAACGAACTTGTGAGAAGATGTTCAGATCTGGTTCTGTTGAATGATTTTGATGTTAGTCTCCACTTGAAAAACAATATATTTAAGCTCCAGACACTAGTACATAAACAATTCTTGTCGCCAAAGCTTACCAACATACTGAAATATGTCTGATATAAATCAGAATATTTAGAGGATCGCCTGTGGCAACTGGAAATCCTGCTGAATTTTAATTTGCAACGCATTTTTTCCATCATGTATACTATGTAAGAAATTTCGTTCATTTTATGTGCACAGTCAAAGAAAACGTTATGTCTTAAGCATTTTTTTGCATATTATCTTTATTGTAGGGACTTTGTATCATAATAATGAGTTACTTATTTCCAATTAAGAAGATGCACATATTTGAAACTTTAAACTAGAAAACAAAAAACAAAAGATGTAAAATAAGAATTTGGAACATAAAACATATAAAGTAAAATAAACAACTAGATTAATAAAGAATGTTTAGATATTTCAATTAGTTATGTTGAAAATACTCTGATAGAACATAGTGTACAGCTTATTTTCCAAAAATGGTATTTTAGAAACCAGCTTTATTACACATGGGTGTATGTAGCTTGCAAACTTCTTTAATTTATGTTGTAACCGCAGTTTTCGTTTTGAAAAATTAATAAATGGTGATACAGTATGTGGGCGGCGGCGCCATCTGTTCTTCAGATGTGGGAAAACTATTTTTGCGATCAGCCAAGAAGCAATGGAGAACATGTTGACTATAATTTCCAGTCTCAAGTCCGCATTCTTCTTCTGCCCTCTGACAGAAATGCTTCTATTCTCTATTTACTCAACTGGATCAGGAACTATGATTATGAATGAAAGTTTTGAGTTCTAATTTATCGATGTATTTGATAACTTTCACATGTAGGACACAGTAATAATCCTGATAATAATAACAATAACAAAGATTGTCTTATCATAATCAACACTATGGCCAGTTCAGAGGCCACCTCTATGGTAAGTTCCCATTAAATGATCTTTCGTCCTGACTTCTGATAATCAAAGTCAATTGCTTGACCCAAAAGTGGAAAACAATGTCACTACTTGCCACGCTGTTGTGGTAACATTACGAGTGGCACACAAACAGTTACTTCCGAGAAATCTAAGCAATCCAGGACTGTATACAGTTCTCACGAGTTTGCTTCCTATTTGTAGCGAAAACATGTGTTTAGTTGCAGCCTGGCTGTGATGTCACATTAGACAGAACGTAAGCCGGCGTTTGACTGAAGTGAAGTCATCACTGTCTCTCAGGCATATTTACATATGGGTGCAGAGGATGGCTGAAGATAACACCTGCTGTCATCCGCTCTGTCTCGAAGCAGTAGCATCCAAATGACCACTTTCTCGGACACATATATCATTTTATAACACTGTTATGCATCAATTGAAAAGCTTCGCAACTTTTGTATGGATGGAGTTAAGTAGGCTTTAATCACAGAAAATGATTTACCTCACTTCATATAAACTTTGCCATCTACATTTTTTAGAACAGAACTGACAGTAGAACATGACCTCTGAACTACATCTTTAAGAGACCTTGTATGACTGTTATTTACATCAAAGTCTTTAAACTTGTTGCTGCACAGGATTAGCCGAGTGGTCTAATGTGCTGCAGTCATGGACTGTGTGGCTGGTCTCGGTGGAGGCTCGAGTGAGTCCTCTCTGGGGCATGGGTGTGTGTGTGTGTTTGTCCTTAGGATAATTTAGGTTAAGTAGTGTGTAAGCTTAGGGACTGATGACTTTAGCAGTTAAGTCCCATAAAAGATTTCACACACATTATTTGAAACTCATTATATCTTCATTATTTAATAGATGTAATCAAGTGCTGCAGTGAGAACTGTCTATCATTAATATAACAGATAATTAATCTACTACAAATAAGAACATTTTTGTTCCAAATTTTATTTTCAGTAAATTACTTGAAAACTATTAGAGGTAGCGTAGTGGGGCTGCACAGTTAATGGTTTTGTATCGAACTGAAGCTTCATATGAAATTTTCATATTCTTACTATTTAGTGCCTTAAATTTTTCGTAAAAATTCCGACTTTGGCCAAAATTTTGTTCTGATCAACTTGTAACAGTTGAGTTTGAGACACCTTTGCACACTCTGAACGGTTTTTGGTTTTCTGGATTAATTATTTAGCACCACTTATATTTTTCTCAAAGAGATGTATTTAGGAAGGATATTCATCTGACCACTCTGAGATTTAACAGTTTAAACATTAATATACTGAAGTATATGTTGACAAATTTTGGAAAAGCAACTTTAATTTCATCATTACATGATGGTGCAATACCTGTATGCTATGCACATGCTTGATGTGATGATGTGGGGCTAGTAGCAGTGAACTGGAGTATGTCCTGGTATACCGACCCATCTATATATCTCTCATATGATACAGTGCTTGCTTCGCCACAAGTATCTTACAGAATTTCAAATTATTGCCGAATTTTTAGATGGCAATAATATGTATGGAGTGTTTCAGTTTTTTTTAATCGAATGGCTACACACAAATATTACAATCAGCTGTATTTTTATACAGTAATTTATGTTCCCCCATTTTAGTAATAGGAAGGTCTTCAGCCTTCAAGAAGAACCAGCTTATGCTGCCACAAGAGGTACATATATAGTGTTCAGACTTCCTAACAGTAAATGATCTGTATACACTCTCATTTTCCTTCTTTTCCATTACATCAACCTTTCCTGTTAACTCATTGATTAACCTCAAAATGGTTGTCTCTACATGCCTCAGTCGCCATCTTGGTTTGTTTTTTGGACTGTGACGTTACTGAGACTTCCCTGATATGCCTAGGTTGCCATCTTGGGTTGTGATGTCATACATACTGTACCAGTATGCTTATTTCGCCATCTTTGATTGTGTCATCATACAGATCGTCCTAATATGTCCAAGTCGCCCTCAAGGGTTTTTAAACTTCACATCAAGAGGGCAATTGGCGGTCTCGCATTTTTTAAATTTCCTGCATTTCACACTCAGAAAAACTGCCCTACTTCCGCAGTGATGCCAGAGGGGTAGGGGGATGGCCTACTTTGAGTTTCCAATCATATTTTGAACTTCACACCCACATGCTGCGAAGGTGGATCGACCACTCTGTGTAAGTTTCGCTGGAAAGCCCATACACATCCTCCACACAGTTCCAATATCTCCCCATGTGATTTCCATATTTTTGTAGACCTGAAGAAAGACATTCATAGCTGTCGATTTCCTTTCTATGAAGAGGTACACGTATGGTTCTGAAGACCACTGCAAAAAATTTTTCATGAAGGCAATGGCTGTCTTCTCTCGTAATGGGATAAATGTATTAACAGTTACGGCAATTACTTCTGAAGTAGCAAAAAGTGTACTTACCTTTTATCCATCTGTCTCGTTTTCATTTGACTGCGGCTTATACTTCCACAAACAGACTCAAACTATTATGAACTGAACTGTGAGATGCTATAATTCCCTCACCATCCACTCAGTGTTGTTGACACATATTCCAATATTAAGAAAAATGTGCTAGACATAAAATGCCGCTCACCAGAGATGCGAATAACTGAAAAGTTAAAACAAATTCTCGAAGCTTGTATAAATCTGCATGTCAGGATACCAAAATCTCACAATTGCGAAAGAAGTGTCAGAAAGTCACAATGATATATGCCAGAGCTAGCTGTACAGCAATAAATTTGTCGAAATGTTCGTTCATTGGTTCTTTTTCCAGCTTTTTTCCCTCTTACAGTTGCTGTAACTTTGCAAAGTCAACACATGAACTACCTGAAAATTGCACAACAGGAATTTGGTCTTGTAATCAAAATGGGGTTCAATATTTTAGTACTTAGTTAATGTTTGTCCTGCAAATTTGTGTTAAAGTCGTTCAGGTTGTGTTAAAGTCGTTCAGGTGCTTGATCAGTTCAGTTAGAAATGCAAGTCTTCAGTCTTTTGGTTGGATTTCCTTTCATATCCATGATCTGCGCTTTGTCTCTATCCACATGTTGAAGAAAAACTTAGGAAACAACATCTCTATTCAAGCAACTTGCTGCACACAATCATTGTCACTCTCGAGATTTTTCTGGAAAGATGTGAGCGACCTGTGATTATGATTTTTGATTTAGAGCTACATCGATGACGCCATTTATATTGTCACATTTTCCTAGCAATAAAGAATGCAGTGTATTTCCTACTGGATACCAACTTGTTTCAAGTTTAGTCTAACCAAAGAGACGATACTAAACTTGTGACTAATCATTCCAGGAGATCCATAAATCGCAATCGAAGAAAACTTTTTCCAACAAAGGTCATGCTTGTCGATATGTTTTCTAAGCAAGAAAATATATATTAGGTCGTTGTTATCTAACGTACTGTGACCACATCAGTTTGAAGCAGCGTCAACACCTGTAATAAACACGTTCAATCACATTAAATACATCAGTGGTTGGTCCAGATCAAAGAAGAAGAAAATAAATCTGTATTTCTGTCTTTCAGCCGAGCTTTTTAGTACGCCTGCAAACTGCTCACATTGAAATAGAAACTATTTCGCAAAGAGGAATTTTCTGTGGACATAAAATTGTGGTGTGCTGAAAGGAGACCCTACTTTTACTATTTTGTGAGATATGCAGTAGCTTAATGTTATTGCAGCACCACTATGAATCGCATAACTTTCTTCCAGTAAGAATGTTGCAAGGAGGAATTACATCATGGGTGACACCACATATTGCGTTATTAGTAACGATAATAATTATACAAAAAGTGGTATTTACCTACTTGAATACTTAATTCTTTCTCTTTGGTTTGTCTTAGCTCAAGAATTTTGGATTTTCGTTTTTCAGCATTGAAACTAACTACTTATCTAGCAGTTGGAAATGTCGCATTATACTGCTTGGGCTCTTACAGTTTTATATCATAAAACAGGCAGAGAACCACATTATATTTAAATAAAAAAAGGAATTTCAGTGTAGGTTGAAGAATAAGGACTAATTAGGTTTTCATTTTGGGATTTTTCACTTGTCGTAGATGGTTTTCTTCTGGAACATTCTTTCCTATTACCGAAAACAAGACCACACGAGATGATAGCAACCAAAAGTCAACAGATCGCGTGGTCATCCGAGGTGCTAGAATGTTATGGGAGTGTAGGGGAATCGTTGCTGGTAGAGTGGAGGGGGGTGGGCGGGGGCGCAGGGAGACAATAACTATGTAGGAGTTGAGGTGTGATAACTGGTCATAACCGTCTGCAAATTGTCACTATTGTGTATGTGCAGCATCCTGATCGACATGATACATTTGTTCTCTTGTAGTGCTAGTTTACAATGCAAAAATGCCTTCAACGCCATGCTGGATTTTATCGTTACTAAGATAAAGTCCATTATTTGGTAAGTAAAATACTATATCATAACATGTAAGCTTTCATGGCTGGCGTCTTCATAAATTAAAACTACCGGTCTGAATTGCCGTGGTTCATATACAAAACTTTTTCTCCTTCCTGACGTGTCGTTGCCTACTGCCTGCAACATCTTCTGAGGTGAGTCGGCGACTGGCTGCTAGGCGCTGGAGGTCCCGCTTATGTAGAGCGCTTGGATGGCGCCACCACTCATCACGTGCTTTCGACTTTAAAACTATCTCTGGCTAGTGCCATCTCTCTCGATTACAGTTAATCGATTGTCACTTCGTTGGTACAAAGTCGACCACCAGACTTTGTCTAGTTTTAACCCTTCTTCTTTTTTATTAAAATTATTTTCATGCTTGTAGATCTCCAGCGCCTAGCAGCCAGTCACCGACTCACCTCAGAAGATGTTGCCCGCAGTAGGCAACGAAACGTCACGAAGGAGTAGAAGTTTTATACACTCCTGGAAATGGAAAAAAGAACACATTGACACCGGTGTGTCAGACCCACCATACTTGCTCCGGACACTGCGAGAGGGCTGTACAAGCAATGATCACACGCACGGCACAGCGGACACACCAGGAACCGCGGTGTTGGCCGTCGAATGGCGCTAGCTGCGCAGCATTTGTGCACCGCCGCCGTCAGTGTCAGCCAGTTTGTCGTGGCATACGGAGCTCCATCGCAGTCTTTAACACTGGTAGCATGCCGCGACAGCGTGGACGTGAACCGTGTGTGCAGTTGACGGACTTTGAGCGAGGGCGTATAGTGGGCATGCGGGAGACCGGGTGGACGTACCGCCGAATTGCTCAACACGTGGGGCGTGAGGTCTCCACAGTACATCGATGTTGTCGCCAGTGGTCGGCGGTAGGTGCACGTGCCCGTCGACCTGGGACCGGACCGCAGCGACGCACGGATGCACGCCAAGACCGTAGTATCCTACGCAGTGCCGTAGGGGACCGCACCGCCACTTCCCAGCAAATTAGGGACACTGTTGCTCCTGGGGTATCGGCGAGGACCATTCGCAACCGTCTCCATGAAGCTGGGCTACGGTCCCGCACACCGTTAGGCCGTCTTCCGCTCACGCCCCAACATCGTGCAGCCCGCCTCCAGTGGTGTCGCGACAGGCGTGAATGGAGGGACGAATGGAGACGTGTCGTCTTCAGCGATGAGAGTCGCTTCTGCCTTGGTGCCAATGATGGTCGTATGCGTGTTTGGCGCCGTGCAGGTGAGCGCCACAATCAGGACTGCATACGACCGAGGCACACAGGGCCAACACCCGGCATCATGGTGTGGGGAGCGATCTCCTACACTGGCCGTACACCACTGGTGATCGTCGAGGGGACACTGAATAGTGCACGGTACATCCAAACCGTCATCGAACCCATCGTTCTACCATTTCTAGACCGGCAAGGGAACTTGCTGTTCCAACAGGACAATGCACGTCCGCATGTATCCCGTGCCACCCAACGTGCTCTAGAAGGTGTAAGTCAACTACCCTGGCCAGCAAGATCTCCGGATCTGTCCCCCATTGAGCATGTTTGGGACTGGATGAAGCGTCGTCTCACGCGGTCTGCACGTCCAGCACGAACGCTGGTCCAACTGAGGCGCCAGGTGGAAATGGCATGGCAAGCGGTTCCACAGGACTACATCCAGCATCTCTACGATCGTCTCCATGGGAGAATAGCAGCCTGCATTGCTGCGAAAGGTGGATATACACTGTACTAGTGCCGACATTGTGCATGCTCTGTTGCCTGTGTCTATGTGCCTGTGGTTCTGTCAGTGTGATCATGTGATGTATCTGACCCCAGGAATGTGTCAATAAAGTTTCCCCTTCCTGGGACAATGAATTCACGGTGTTCTTATTTCAATTTCCAGGAGTGTATATGGACCATGGCAATTCAGACCGGAAGTTTTAATTAATAAAATACTATAGTTTGGTGCTAAGAAAATGCCATACTATGTTGCACTAACGCTTAAGAGAAGTATTGAAATCACGTTGTTTTTCTTGCAACATAATGTAGTAAACGTAGGGAAATGCCACGTCGATATATAAACGAGATAGCTACCATGTATTTCCGTTTTCAGATCCAAATTAAGCTACTTTTGAAGTTGTAAGGCATGAATCCTGTGCTTGCGTGGATATAATACAAAATAGCTACAGAAAGTATGTCCAGCTGAAGCACAGAAACCGGAAGACGGGAGACGAGCTACTGGTGGAAGTACAGCTGGGAGAATGGGCGCTTGAGTCGGTCAATCGGTGTACCATTAGCGATCGAAAGCCGAAGGTTCTAAGTTCTAGAGTCGGTCCGGCACACAGTTTTAATCTGCCAGAGCGTTTCCACTAAAGCAGTTTTAGTTGTTTGGAACAATGTTCAAAAACGCATTTTTCCTGTACTGTTATTTCTGTTTTGTTTATCCCAATTATTTTCCGAAAAGTTATGCAGATCTTGATGTATCAGGTACTGCACCGATGTATCAAGTTGCAAAGTCCCACTCACCTTGTGGTGAATTTCTTCTCAGACTCACACCTCCTTGAAGTTACTGAAATGAAGTCCTCAGCTGGAAAAAGCCGTAGAAAACAGCTGTATACCTCGTACCCACAAGTCACACTAAAAATTGTTTTGGAAGTGGAAGGAATGGTTAAATGACAGTATTCAAGTGCGCAAAATTACACTCTATTACGGCAGAATTGCACACACCATTGACTACTAAGCCTTACTCTAAGGTGTACAAAGTCTGAAAAGTCCACATGCACACATCATTCATAAACATAGCTACTTTATGCTAATTACTATCTATCTTTCACCGAAGTTTACACCGGATTGTTTCTTTCAGAATATCTCGCTGAAATGTTGCTATAATCAGTTTCGCGTAACAAAATGTTTATGTTTTTGAATACGCAATAGGCCACACGGAATTTAGAAAGTGTCACCAAGTGTTTTGAGTTTCACGTCGTCCATGAAAACGTACCCTCTTCCACACTTTACGGCAGATCTGACACATTTAGTACTGAAATATCAGAATACATATCACTAAGATATCCAACCCCCGACTCTCCTCCTCTCTCATTAAAAAAGAAATTTTTGGTTCTCACAATATGTGCGAATATGTTAATTTCCGATTGGCAGAGAAACATCACAACCATTCAGAAAACAGCAACCACGTGGTCTAAGGCGCTCGAACCAGCATCAAACCCACTCAGTTCTACGCATATATACAGGGTGGTCCATTGATAGTGACCGGGCCAAATATCTCACGAAATAAGCATCAAACAAAAAAACTACAAGGAACTAAACTCGGCTTGCTTGAAGGGGGAAACAGGTTGGCGCTATGGTTGGCCCGCTAGATGGCGCTGCCATAGGTCAAACGGATATCAACTGCGTTTTTTAAAATAGGAACCCCCATTTTTTATAACAAATTCGTGTAGTGCGTAAAGAAATATGAATGTTTTAGTTGGACCACTTTTTTCACTTTGTAACAGATGGCGCTGTAATAGTCACAAACGTTTAAGTACTTGATATCACGTAACATTCCGCCATTGCGGACGGTATTTGCTTCGTGATACATTACCCGTGTTAAAATGGACCGTTTACCAATTGCGGAAAAGGTCGATATCGTGTTGATGTATGGCTGTTGTGATCAAAATGCCCAACGGGCGTGTGCTATGTATGCTGCTCGGTTTCCTGGACGACATCATCCAAGTGTCCGGACCGTTCACTGGATAGTTGCGTTATTTAAGGAAACAGGAAGTGTTCAGCCACATGTGAAACGTCAACCACGACCTGCAACAATTGATGATGCCCAAGTAGGCGTTTTAGCTGCTGTCGCGGCTAATCCGCACATCAGTAGCAGACAAAATGCACGAGAATCGGGAATCTCAAAAACGTTGGTGTTGAGAATGCCTCATCAACATCGATTGCACCCGTACCATATTTCTATGCACCAGGAATTGCATGGCAACGACTTTGAAAGTCGTATACAGTTCTACCACTGGGAAGAAGAGAAATTACGGGACGATGACAGATTTTTTGCATGCGCTCTATTTAGCGACGAAGCGTCATTCACCAACAGCGGTAACGTAAACCGGCATAATATATACTATTGGGCAACGGAAAATCCACGATGGCTGCGACAAGTGGAACATCAGCGAACTTGGCGGGTTAATGTATGGTGCGGCATTATGGAAGGAAGGATAATTGGCCCCCATTTTATCGATGGCAATCTAAATGGTGCAATGTATGCTGATTTCCTACGTACTGTTCTACCGATGTAACTACACGATGTTTCACTGCATGACAAAATGATAATGTACTTCCAACATGATGGATGTCCGGAACATAGGTCGCATGCGATTGAACCGGTATTGAATAGCATATCTCATGGCAGCTGGACTCGCCATCCAAGCACCATACCATTTCCCGCATGTTCACCGGATCTGACGTTCCCGGATTTATTTATG
Organism: Schistocerca americana; assembly: GCF_021461395.2. Taxonomy (NCBI): domain Eukaryota; kingdom Metazoa; phylum Arthropoda; class Insecta; order Orthoptera; family Acrididae; genus Schistocerca; species Schistocerca americana. The sequence goes on along the minus strand of NC_060126.1, from coordinate 407,503,543 downwards.
TGAGGAAAGTTGAAGGATATTTGCTATCGTGATCCACCGACAACGCCTGACAACATGCGTCAGCGCATTGTCAATGCGAAACATTACGGAAGGCGAACTACTCGCTGTTGAGAGGAATGTCGTTACACGTCTTGCCAAATGCATTGAGGTTGACGGACTTCATTTTGAGCATTTATTGCATTAATGTGGCATTTACAGGTAATCACGCTGTAACAGCATGCATTCTCAGAAATGATAAGTTCACAAAGGTACATGTATCACATTGGAACAACCGAAGTAAAATGTTCAAACGTACCTACGTTCTGTATTTTAATTTACAAAACCTACCTGTTACTAACTGTTCGTCTAAAATTGTGAGCCAAATGTTTGTGACTATTACTAATCGGATGGTCCTTTTTAAGATAAACACTTTTTAATCCTGAGTGTAAGCTAACATTCACCCTGTAACTGTTCTACTATATTTTGGCTTTCTTCTCAAAAATTGTGAAATCTGGCGCTGTTCTGTTAAAAGTACAGAAATGGATGCTCTCGAGTCCTTCACACAGCATACAAAAAAATAGTGGAGCGAGTGTCACCAACGTCAGACAGGTGGCTTGTCTTTGGCGGAAAACCTGAGAGGCAAATTCAGAGATGTTTTCTTATATCGCGTAAACTCGCATATTTATTACTAAATAACGGTGTAATATTTTATTTTAGACAAAAAACAAGTACTAAATTTATGGAATCTTTCGAACCATACAAGCATCTAAATTATTGACGTAAGAAATTAGGGTGAAGGACGACCAGCAAGATTGCTTCTTGGTGCGAGCAGAAGACTGTGTGCTTGGTGTCAGAAGCAGGGAAAACGTTACCAGAGGCGGCAGCTCGCCACTGTGTGAGAGTGAGATACGAGTTGTCAGTAGTAGCCAGCATTGGATCGATGCCGACGGAGGACATAACACCTGGTCCACTCAACGCTGACGTCATAAGCGAGCCATCCGCTGCCGTTTTGGAGACACCATACAGAATTAGCTGCTAATTCAGCACGTAACTCTCAGGCAGCAAGGATTAGAAAGGTATCAGTCTCGAAAGTAAAGCTGACCGCCATTCGCTGCGTCACATGTAGGAAGCGACAGCTGCCATCTTGTAAAACGACCATGTCTCTTCAATCTTGCTGGAAGGACGCTTTATTAGAATGATGTACTGATGTTTCAGAATTTCATTTACCAGTTGATGAAAAAGTCAGTATAAATTTGAAAACTTAGTAAACCACGGAATAATGTAGATAGAGAAGTAAAAATTGACACACATGCTTGGAATGACATGGGGTTTTATTAGAACAAAAAAAAACACCCCATATTGCTAGATGCGTGAAAGATCTCTGGCGCGCTTCGTTTGGTGATGATCGAGTGCTCAGCCGCCACTTTCGTCATGCTTGGCCTCCCAGATCCCCAGACCTCAGTCCGTGCGATTATTGGCTTTGGGGTTACCTGAAGTCGCAAGTGTATCGTGATCGACCGACATCTCTAGGGATGCTGAAAGACAACATCCGACGCCAATGCCTCACCATAACTCTGGACATGCTTTACGATTCTGTTCACAACATTATTCCTCGACTACAGCTATTGTTGAGGAATGATGGTGGACATATTGAGCATTTCCTGTAAAGAACATTATCTTTGCTTTGTCTTACTTGGTTATGCTAATTATTGCTATTCTGATCAGTTGAAGCGCCATGTGTCGGACATTTTTTGAACGTTTGTATTTTTTTGGTTCTAATAAAATCCCAAGCATGTGTGTCAATTTGTACCTCTCTATCTACATTATTTCGTGATTTATTCAGTTTTCAAATTTATACTGACTTCTTTTTGATCACCTGGTACATTAATTGCTATTTTAAGGAGACGTCATGCATAGAAGTTATATGAGTCTGTGAGTTATCGCACTAACTCATTGTTAATTACTTGTGCTGTGTCCCTATTAGCTGAGTGAGTGGTAACGTGTTCGCCTACTATATAGTAGGCCCGGATTAAATTCCCGGCCGGGTTGGAGACTTTCTCCGCTCGTGGACTGGATGTTGTGTTGTCCTCATCATCATCAACGAAGCGCAAGTCACCCAATGTGCCGTCACCTGAAATAAGACTTGCAACCAGGCGGCCGAACTTCCCCGGTTGGGGACTCCCGCCCAACAAATCCCGAAAACATTTTTAGGGAGAGATATGGAAATGGAAATGAGCGTTTGGCGTCATTGGCCGGGAGACCTCTTGCGGGGCAGGTCCGGCCGCCTCGGTGCAGGTCTTATTACATTCGACGCCACACTGGGTGACCTGCGCGCCAGATGGGGATGTAATGATGATGAAGACACCCAGTCCCTGAGCGGAGAAAATCCCCGACCTAGCTGGCAATCGAACCCGGGCCCGTAATACGGCAATCCGTCACGCTGACCACTCAGCTATCGGAGCGGACAGGGAGAAATACAAGAGTATGTAAGGAGCTACCTGGTATCGCCTCGCAGAACTGATTGCTTTAAAACATCGCTAGTACGTGGATTTTCCGGCCACATAGAACTGTGACATGTACAATTTCAGACCATAGATTTAACTGCCTGGAATACCTTTTGCTTGATGAACTCGGTCACTGTTGTCTTGTTGCTGGAATGCATACTTTCCCTTTATCAGTTGCAAAATTAATCAAAAACTCTTTTCATCTTATTCATGCGTAATTGTAGGTCAGCTTCTTCCATGAGGCTGAGAGTCGCCTTTCAGCCTTGTTGGTCAAAGGAAGGTGTTCAAAGCTGAGGTGAATACAGACTAATCGTATGACTATAACAAGTTCTACTTTGTGACGAGTCGGTTTCGTCTACAAAGGCGCAATGTGTGGAGGGTAGATCAGGGAGGCCAAAGAGAGTGAAAGTTGGTTGGTTGACTGATTCAGGAAGGAGGGGAGTGTAATGTTATTGGATTTCAGATACTTAGCATATGAGATATTTGTCATAAAAGAAAAGGACAGCCAACGAGCTGTAGTTCGTAAAAATGTTGCATCACAGCGCGAGAGTAAAGAGACGAAATATTTTTATAATGTGCGCCTACACCAAGACGCGCGACCAGCGTTTAAATACTCTAAATTAGCAGTATGACCCACTGGGCGCAGATATTTAAAATCATTGCCGCAGCACTTGATAGCAAGAAGCTGAGAAACAGAAGAAAGAATAATCTATCTTTTGTTAAGAAATATTCTAGAGACTTCATTATCCCGGGTACTTTTGGTCACTGACGTGTTAAGACGTACTACATAGCATTGCTACAAGTGTCAAGTTGTATTTTTATTTTGTGTAAAAACTATGTGAAGCAACGAACAAACGTTTCGGTAACTCGGGTGAGGATATCATGTACTTACGCACACGCAAGGACATTTAATTTTAAGAAGGAACGGACTGACAAAGCAGCGATTATTGGACTGCGCCATGTACAAAAGAAATATCAGATGTAAATCATGTATTTATTGTGTATTTGGTTCAAATGGCTCTGAGCACTATGGGACTCAACATCTGAGGTCATCAGTCCCTTAGAACTTAGAAATACTTAAACCTAACTAACCTAAGGACATCACACACATCCATGTCCGAGGCAGGATTCGAACCTGCGACCGTAGCAGTCGTGCGGTTCCAGACTGAAGCGCCTAGAACCGCTAGGCCACCGCGGCCGGCTGTTCACAATATATTATCTTACGATGCAGTAATTTTCTTCTTATTCTTTTCTTTCACTAACCATAAATGATCTTCATATTGTATATGAGCTTTGTTACAGGTTCGCTCTTTATCGCGGTGTCTCGATTGTGTTTGGGAGACCACTAATGTGTTCAACTTCCGATCTATTAATCTTTCTCTTACGAAATTCCACTAATTTGCTTTCATTTCCATTTTTATATTCAGATAGGTCCCTTACGTATTTTCATCGAAGATTCTGATTGCTTGAAGGCAATCTGGGTCAAAAGATCAATTAAGAAAACCCCTTGGCGTAATCAATCCGTACGTCTCCTGAACATAATCGAGAACCGACGCATCGGTGATCAATCAATAATCTCTCTTTCCCTTTTTAAGTCGTACTAAAAAACGGCCACACAGGATAGCGTAAGTACGCAATCTAGCGTTAGGTTGCATTTTGTCAGTAAATATTACAAACCAACAGTGACACCATCACTATTATTATTTACTACTATTTCTTGTACAGAGTAAGCAAGTTCCTAACGCCAGAGGGCCAAACAGCGAAGCCATCGGTTCCATCGGATTAGGGATGGATGGGGAAGGAAGTCGACCGTGCCCTTTCAAAGAAACCAGCCGGTCATTTCCCTGAAGCGATTTGTGGAAATCACGGAAAATATAAATCAGGGTGGTCAGATGCGGGTTTAAATTGTTGTCCTCCTGAATGCGTGTCCATTGTGCTAACTATTGCACCACCTCGCTCGGTGAGAGAGAAAGCAGTGATGGTGGTTGCGGCCCAGTTTGTTGCAGAAAGTTTTTAGGAGGTGCATTCACGATCGCAACGTCGTAGTGGAAGAGTGCCAGATGTGTGCACAGAATGCACATTTCCATCGTCGATAACTTTTGCCTTGACTATATAGACGTTATAATATTAAAAGGCTCAATACTTAACTAGAACAAAATGCAATAGCTGAAAAATTGTTGTGACCTGAAGGAAAAGGCAGTTTTTGTGACAACTATTGCATGGCGGTTTGTAGAGTCGCGGTTTAAATGTCCTACGTGTTAGCAAACTTTGCCGTCCCAACATTTTAGTTGCAACGCGATCCACACCGTAAATATCTTTTATGAAGGGTAATCTATCATATTTTCTGTCGTAACTTTGGTTAGAAGGTCCTCCTGTGTTTTGTCTTTTACACTACTGGACAGTTTCGACTGTCTAGTCATTTTCAAGTATCTGAAATATGTATCATAAGTAACAGAGCTAAAAAAACATAAGACACTTAGCAATTTAGGTACCAGAATAAAAACTAAAATGAATTCAAGACAATTTAATTGTACAGCCTGAGATTTCATTTGGCTTGCCGTGCTGCGTTTTTCGATCGCCGCGACATTCTTCATTTTGGCAGAATCGTGGTGTCAGTGCAGTTTACCCATTGCTATTTGTTCATGACATAAAAAGTTCACAGGTATAAGGCCTGTTTGCACAAAAAGAGGCAGTCTAGCGATTTATCGTCAAAACCTTTAAAAGTGAGTGGGAATGATAGAAGAGATGGATAAGCATTCTCATTATCTATTATGTGATGTACGGTCTCATAAATTTGCAATGAAACGACATTATAATAGCAATACAGGAAGAATTTAAAGATTTAATGATGAAACACTAAAAATTTACAAAGATCAACTGACGGGATTAATCCTTTTGTACATAAGAAGAACTTTGTGTTAAATTTGTTCGTTATGGAATTGGTGGTACGAGAAGTAAGTTTTCTGAATTCGCACGCTTTATTCCATTGTCAGTTGCTACAGTATTCGATGGAACTGAACGAAGAGCGTGGATATTTTATATATTACTGCAAAGTATGTTGGTTAAGTCAAGGGGCATGCTTTGTTGGAACTGATTTGCGATTTAAAACCCGCCATTGCTAAATTCATGAAGGAAATAGAAAAGCAGGAAAGAAAATTGGAACATTCGGAATGGATTGTACACCTCGCACTTTAAGTGGACTTGGCTGCACACTGCCCACGGTAAGTCATTGCAAGGTGAGAAACAACTTATTTCTGATTTGATGGGGATGCTTTTAAAAAGAAAATCTTATTGTGGAAAGGGCCAACTTCTGACGCAAAACACTATTTCCGCACGTACACCGACGTTAAAAAAACGCAAAGTTTGAAAAATTGATTGTGGCCTTGAAAGAATTACAAGCATAGTTTTCTAAACGTTTTGAGGACACTGCCAATCTTACATACGTTCTCAGTTGTTTTCGATCCAATTTCCCGTGTCAGTTGAAGGCGCAGATGGACGTGATTGATCTGCAGTGTAATTCTCACTTAACAGAGAAGTTCTTTTATGTTAACACTTGCCGACCAGCGACACCACAGTGGTGTCGTGTGCACAGTATCGCGCAGTGGCCGGTGACAACACTTCAGTATCTTTTTCATTCTGTTGGTGTTTTTTTAGATAACAGTAAGCTACACGCGTCAACAAGTTTTTTGTTTTTATAAGTACTTGTGCACCTTCATCATGGCAGACGAAAGAGACGATACGATTATTTAGATGAATTCGCGGTCGTCTTGTCTGACGTTCCGGACGTCGATTGGGAAGAAGTCATGGAATATAAAAAAAATGAAAGTGAAGCAGAATCGACACAAGATAGTGAAATACATCCAAGAAGAATTCAGAATTCGGCGAACTCTACGGTTGCCAACTGATTCGGATGAATGAGACGATTTACTGAGGACCAATAATAAATTTGAAGGATCTCCGGGTCGACACGTATTTCCCAAAGATACGCAGAGCGTCGTGGATATCGTAAAAGTATATATTGGGAACGATGTATTTAAATATATTAGCAACGAAACCAACAAGTATTACAGTCAAAATTGCAATAGAAGGAAACTGGATGAAAAAGAAATGCCAAATTTGTCGACGTTACGGGCCCCGAACTTAGAAAATGGTTTGCGATTGCTATCCTTATGGGAATTCAAGAAAAAGTAAGGATCGATGATTACTGGTCAACAAATCTGTTGATAGACACATCGATATTCGCAAAACGTTGTCCCGCAAACGATTCAGACAAATATTATAATTTTTACATTTTTCCGATAACAACAATAAAGCAGAAAATGTCGACCGGCTTTTCAAAGTGCAATTCGTAATTGATTATTTTCCAAAAAGTTTAAAGAAACATTTAGCCTAAGTCAAAACATCTCAACTGATAAAGGAATGATACCGTGGCGTGGACAGTTAAATTTTAAAGTTTACAGTCCGTCGAAAATTACGAAATATGGCATACTCATTCGCATGCTGAGTGATTCGAGTACAGGATACATTTCCTCATTCAAGATATATTCCGGCGTTGGACAACCTTTAGCAAAAACGGAGATGGAACTACTGACACCTTATGGAAAGTGGCATCACATCTACATGGACAATTATATAACAGTGTAGAACTTGCAGAGAAGTTACTTGAAAAGAAAATTCGAGTTTATGGAACGATACGGAAAAATAGAGGATTTCCAGAAAAATTAAGGGGCGCAAAAGTCAATGTGTTTGAAGCTTGTCATCAACGGAAAGGTGACAAATGGCCGGCGACAAGCCAAGTGATCCGAATTGAAGCTGCCGGCGTTAAGTGAATAAATTTGTACGAGACGTGCGGACGGCAAAGTGTTAAAACTGTCCAAGTGTTCCAAGTTTTCTCAAAGAGAATTTCCACGTCTCCACAATGAGATTGCAAATACGACAACATATTTCGATAAACATGTGAAAGGGTTTTTTGGATTATGAAACTAAATAAGTCAAAATTAAGTTGCAACCTGATGTCGAAAATTTGTGAAATTGTCTGCGTCGGCACATAAGCCGACAGTCTATAGCTGATCAAAATTATACTACGTCTTCAGAGCACCACAAATAATTAAATAATACTGAAAAATCATTTTGTTTGTTATCTGTGTTGTTGAGAAAAGTGAAATATGAAATGAAGTCGTATGCACTGCGACTGAATTACCCTCTGTCCACCTCCACACCCTCCATCTCCTTCATCAGGGCAATTTCCAACGCTTCCTCCTTCCCGATGACGAACTTCCCTGTGATATACAGCCTTCCTTCCAACTATAACCTGTCCTTGTCCTCCCCCCCTCCCCAGGGTCCCCTTTTTCCTCTCCCCTCCTTCTCCCAGAACGTATTTTCCTCCTTGCTTCCCCCCTGAGACCCTGCACCCCATCCTTGCCTTTTTCCCTCCCACATCCCTTCCTACCTGGCCCTCTTCGGAGCGCCCCCTGCCCATTTCCCCCTCCTCTCTTCCCCTCCCTCCCTTCTTCCAGTTTCCCTCATCTCCTTGCACCTGGCAGATCCCCCATTTTGATCATCGTCAGTGTGCCACGTCAGTGTTGTGTTTAGTGCTGTTTCTCCTGTGCGTCGAGAGGTGCGACTTTAATTGTGTGCTGGTCTTGAACTTAGTGTTACTGTCAGTGTTTGTAATGTGCTACGCCATCTGTCGATACTTTTATGTCCCGATCATACTGCGCCTTGTGTTCTTTTAATTGTCCCAGTGGTTTTTTGTGTGTGCTACTTTTTTACGGTTTTTATCTCCATTTCACAGTCACCCCTTTTTTGTCTTTTGTCTTCCATGATGTTCCCCCTTTTTTATATCTATGTTCACCATGTTTTCTCCTTTGATATTTTTAAATGTCTTCTATTGTTTGTTCTATGTCTTTCGGCTGAAGAGCAGCGCATATGCAGCTGCCAGCTCGCCCCGATGGGGAATTGAAATGCAATAAAGGAAAAAAAAGTTTATCCTTCTTCCACTGCCTCGTGCTCAGACAGCACGGCGTGCGGTGGGTGGAGCGGTGGGTGGAGCGTGCAGTCAGGCGAGGCAGCTGCGGCATGTTTACCAGGCCACTGCTTGCGTGCCAAATTTTTGGCCGTCCCTGCTTTAGGAGCTTGGATGAAGTCATTGGTGGAAGAACAGGAGTAGTCGCATATTGTATAAATAACGATATATTTAAAAATAACCTCAGGAATTTTGTTCTTATTTGGTACAAGTGTTGCTATTTCTTTTTGAGTTTCTTCTTGGGGCTGTCTGGCCCCCGGCCGACAATCAGCCTGTGGACAGTCCGCAGGGCGACCTTGAGGACCCAGAGGACTGCAGCGGCAGCGGCCAGCGCCGCCGCCAGCACGTCCAGTAGCAGCCTCTGGTACCAGCACAGCTCCAGCGCGGCCGACCGCATGTGTGGCGCTCCCTTGTGGCGCACCACGTACTCCGTCCAGTACACCACCTCCTGCAGCGGCGTGCGGGGTCTGTCGTGGAACAGGCGCGACAGCTGCTGCGCCTTCATCCGGTAGCTGTGGACCAAATACTTCCAGTTAATGGTACATTGTGTAGATTGAGAATGTGATTATGTTAAAAGGAAATAGAGGTAATAATTTAGTCAATCAAGGAACACTTCACAATGTTAACTGGTACCAGCCTACACCGTTCGCCATCGAACAAAAACAGAAATTGGAGGAAAACGTATACAATATTTTGATTTGGCCAGCTGGAAAGAAAAAGACAGATCGACAGCTGAAGACGGGATATTAGTTGAGATGTGGAAACTGGGAGGGCAACGAGCAGCTGAAACTTGTCCGCCCCCAGTAGCTGAGTGGTCAGCGCGACAGACTGTCAATCCTAAGGGCCCGAGTTCGATTCCCAGTTGGGTTGGAGAATTTCTCGGCTCAAGGACTGGGTGTCATGTTGTCCTAATCATCATCATTTCATCCCCATCGACGCGCAAGTCGCTGAAGTGGCGTCAAATCGAAAGACTTGCACCCGGCGAACGGTCTACGCGACGGGAGGCCCTAGTCACACGACATTTACATTTAGCTGAAACTTTTTATGATGTTATTAAAGATTGCTGGAATAAATGAAGAAAACGGACGACTGGAAACAAGCCATGGTCCATCCAATAGTAAGAAGGGAGATAGTACAGAAACCAACAATTACCGAGGCATATCTTTGCTTTCAGTCACCTTCAGAACTGTGAGTGGTGATCAAATGAAACGGTATGGAATAACACTGTGGGTATGAATGTAGTCTTTATTCAAAAGTAATTACCAGAGGCCTGAGCACAACTATCCCACTGTTTCATGGGGCGAAGAATTCCCTGTTTCCGGAATTCCTGTGGCTGTGACAGGAACCAGTCCTCAACTATGTCCAACTCGTCGTCAGAGCTGAGGCGCTTCCATTAGAGACGTCTTTTTAGCGGGCCAAACACGTGTCAGGACGACGTTTCTGGGCTATAGGGCGGGTGCTCAAATTGCTTCCACTTGGACTTAGCCATCACACTCCTACATTTATATACATCTGTATCATACTTGGCAGTTCACAATTAACAGCCTGGCAGAGGGTTCATCTAATCTCCTTCGAGCTATTTCTCTACCGTTCTGCTCTCGAACAGCGTGTGGGAAAAACGAATACCTAAACCTTTCTGTGTGAGATCTGATTTGTCTTATTTTATCACGCTGATCATTTCCCCCTACATAGGTGGACACCGACAAAATATTTTTACACTCTGAGGACGGAGTTGGTGATTGAAATTTCGTAACAATATCCTGCTGCAACGAGAAACACCTTTGTTGGGATGACTGCCGCCCCAATCCACGTATTCCGTGGCGCTCTCTACCCTATTTCGTGGTAGTATAAAACGAACTGCCTTTTTTTGAACTTTGTCGACCTTCTCCGTCCATCCTCTGATGCGGATCCCACAGCAATACTCCAGAAGAAGACGTACAAGCATAGTGTAGGCAGTCTCTTTAGTAGCCCTGTTGCATGTTCTCAGTGTTCCAAATCTAGTCTTTGCTTTTCTTTATCCACAACATGCCATCTTTCCAACTTATATTATTCGTAATTGTAATTCCATAGTATTTCGTTGAATTTACAGCCTTTAGATTTGAGTAACAGAAATTTAGCGGATTCCTTTTAGTACTTATTTGGATGATTTCACACTTTTCATTGCTTAGTGTCGGTTGCCATTTTTCTTACTGTACAGATATATTTTCTAAATAATTTTGCAGTTTGTTTTGATTATCGGATGATTTTATGAGAATGTAAATGACAGTATCATCTGCAAACAATCTAAGGGTGTTACTCAGATTGTCTCCTAAATCGTTCACGTAGATAAGGAACAGCAGAGGGCTTATAACACTTCCTTGGGAAACGCCAGATATATCTTCTGTATTACTCGATGACTTTCCGTCAGTTAGTTCGAACTGTAACCTTTCTGACAGAAAATTACGAATCCAGTCGTACACCTGAGACGGTAATCTATCGGCACGCAATTTAATTAGAAGTCGCTTGTGAGGTACGGTATCAAAACCCTTCTGGGGTCTAAAAATATGGAATGAATTTGACATCCCCTGTTAATAGAACTTACCACTTCAGAAGATAAAGAAGTAGTTGTGTTTCACAAGAACGATATTTTCTGAATCCGTGTGGCTATTTGTCAATAAATCGATTTCTTCGAGGTAACTCATAATGTTCGGACATAATATATGTTCCAAAATCCTACTGCAAATCGACTTTAGCGATATTGGCCTGTAATTAAGCGGATTACCCCTATTTCAACTTTCGTGGTCCTGTCCTCCTCAGTTGCGCGTAATACTACGGTATGTTGATGATTTTCACTTATGGACCGTCTGACAGCAACTGAATAAAACACAATTTTAGTGCCATACGCGTTTCGCCTTTATTTTCTGCAAGGCATCATCAGTGGCAGGTTGCGTAGACAGTTTCCTACATATTACGCTCCTGTTGCATTTTTGGTCTTGTTCTTCTTCCTATGAGCGCCAATTTGCTGTTTTTTCCGCATTCCACAGCACTATGCACTGAATGCTTGTTTTAAACAAGGAATGTGTCAATAAAGTTTCCCCTTCCTGGGACAATGAATTCACGGTGTTCTTATTTCAATTTCCAGGAGTGTATATACAAACACAGAAACTTCAAAAGAGTTGAAACTTCCTGGCAGATTAAAACTGTGTGCCGGTCCGAGACTCGATCTCGGGACCTTTGCCATTCGCGGGCAAGTGCCGATTCGCAGAAGAGCTTCTGAGAAGTTTGGAAGGTAGGAGACGAGGCACTGGCAGAATTCAGGCTCTGAGGGCAGGACGTGAGTCGTGCTTTGGCATCTCAGATGGTACAGCACTTGACCGCGAAAGGAAAAGGTCCCGAGTTCGAGTCTCGGTCTGCCAGGAAGTTTCATATCAGCGAACACTCCGCTGCAGAGTGAAAATCTCATTCTTCAAAAGAGTTGACAAGTTTGACCCTAGAACACTAAAGAGGAAAAATGTAAATTTTACTATTCCATATTTTATCCAAGGGAAGTCAAAATTTATAGTTTATGCACTAGATAATTACAATGATAAGGTCAAAATAATTACAAAGTGTCATGTTTTATACCCTATACTGACACTACCAGATTTGTGGGAACCAAGAAATGCTACCAACTACAATTTTAAATTTTACGAGGATTAGGAATCTTGGTTTAAGTATTTGGGAGAATTGACGCCATCAAACGCGGGCAACATGGACTTAAGTAAAGAAAGATTAAAGAAAATGGAATCAGTATACAAACTCACCCAAAAGTGATTTACACTACTGGCCATTAAAATTGCTACACCACGAAGATGATGTGCTACAGACGCAAAATTTAACCGACAGGAAGAAGATGCTGTGATATGCAAATGATTAGCTTTTCAGAGCATTCACACAAGGTTGGTGCCGGTGGCGACACCTACAACATGCTGACATGAGGATAGTTTCCAACCGATTTCTCATACACAAACAGCAGTTGACCGGCCTTTCCCGGTGAAACGTTGTTGTAATGCCTCGTGTAAGGAGGATAAATGCGAACCATCACGTTTCCGACTTTGATAAAGGTCAGATTGTAGCCTATCGCGATTGCGGTTTATCGTATCGCGACATTGTTGCTCGCGTTGGTCGAGATACAATGACTGTTAGCAAAATATGGAATCGGTGGGTTCAGTAGAGTAATACGGAACGCCGTAGTGGATCCCAATGGCCTCGTATCACTAGCAGTCGAGATGGCAGGCATCTTATCCGCATGGCTGTAACGGATCGTGTAGTCACGTCCCGATCTCTGAGTCAACAGTTGGGGACGTTTGCAAGACAACAACCATCTGCACGAACAGTTCGACGACGTTTGCAGCAACATGGACTATCAGCTCGGAAACCATGGCTGCGGTTACCCTTGACGCTGCATCACAGACAGGAGCGCCTGCGATGGTGTAGTCAACGACGAACCTGGGTGCACGAATGGCAAAACGTCATTTTTTCGGATGAATACAGGTTCTGTTTACAACATCATGATGGTCGCATCTGTGTTTGGCGACATCGCGGTGAACGCACATTGGAAGCGTGTATTCGTCATCGCCATAGTGACGTATCACCCGGTGTGATGGTATGGGGTGCCATTGGTTACACGTCTCGGTCACCTCTTGTTCGCATTGACGGCGTTTTGAACAGTGGAAGTTACATTTCAGATGTGATACGACCCGTGGCTCTACCCTTCATTCGATCCCTGCGAAACCATACATTTCAGCAGGATGATGCACGACCACATGTTGGAGGCCTTGTACCGGCCTTTCTGGATACAGAAAATGTTCGACTGCTGCTCTGGCCAGCAAATTCTCCAGATCTCTCACCAATTGAAAACGTCTGGTCAATGATGACCGAGCAACTGGCTCGTCACAATACGCCAGTCACTACTCTTGATGAACTGTGGCATCGTGTTGAAGCTGCGTGGGCAGCTGTACCTGTACACGCCATCAAATGCCCAGGCGCATCAAGGCCGTTATTACGGCCAGAGGTGGTGGTTCTGGGTACTGTTTTCTCAGAATCTATACATCCAAATTGCGTGTAAATGCAATCACATGTCAGTTCTAGTATAATATATTTGTGCAATGAATACACGTTTATCATCTGCATTTCTTCTTGGTGTAGCAATTTTAATGGCCAGTAGTGTAATAATAACTGTTAATTATCGTTCCAGGCAGAAACTAAACATTATGCAAGAGTAATTAAAACTGAATCACTATAGGGATCTGAGTGCCTTATACTGAATTAAAGAGGTGAATAAGAAGAACTGGAATGCAAAGAAATGAAAATACTAAACAAAAAATTTATAATCACAAAAGAAGAAAGATAGCAACTGATGAAGAGAAGAATCGAATATTTATACAGAAACATAATCACAGACAAAATAAGGAAGAGGATATTAAAATTTTACGGTCGTATTGTGGTGTAACAGAATTTAGCGGCAGTGTGTGCAGGAGAGAAGATATAATGGTACGATAGGTATAATTATTGGTTTCCGAATTTTTTTTCCTTATTTAAAAATGTCGTTCTGAAATTTTTTTTACATTTATGTTTGTTTCTGTTTGTTTCATGCCATGAGGAAGAGTGCTACAATGCGCCGACGGCAGCATCTTCGTAGATAACAAATCGACCATAGCCACAAACTAATCGACGGCCAGCTTGGAGAAGAAGATTCTGCCGACGAGTATTACCGCTGTACCGAGCGAAGTATCGCAGTGGTTCTCACACTGCGCGACGATTCAAACCCACGTCCGGCGGTCTACATTTTCGTTTTCCGTGATTTCCGGAAACCCTCCAGGCAAATGGCTGGACTGTCCCTATGGAAGGGCACGGTCAATTTTCTTCTCCATGCTTTACACAATCAAAGTATGCGCTCCGTCTCTACTGGCCTCGACGTCGACTGGACGTTAAGCCCAATCTTCCTTACTTCCTGCTGCTCTGGGCCGTCTATTCAATTACTTACGAAAATAGTGAATATCGTTATGTTAATTGAGCTTCATGTATGGAGATTATGTATCAGTATGCTTGTTAATGTCTTGCTAGCAAGAACTGTTACGAACATCTGTGTGTTTGCTTCGATATAATAAAATCAGAAAGGAACGAAGACTATTTTATTTGATTTCTCATCCAAGAAGCTTACAGTAATTATTGATATTGCAAGAGATTATTGAATTTTTTTTCCTGCTGATGCTTAATGCAGAAATTCAAAATTTTCGACATTTGAGATTTACGGAAATTTGACAGTTCATCTACAGATCATTTAAGCGTTGCCCATTCCAACGATAGGTTTTAACAAATTCAACAGTTCAAATGTGTGTGAAATCTTATGGGACTTAACTGTCAAGGTCATCAGTCCCTAAGCTTACACACTACTTAACCTAAATTATTCCAAGGACAAACACACACACACATGCCCGAGGGAGGATTCGAACCTCCGCCGGTAGGTTTTATCATTTACAATTTTCGGTGAAGTTAATATTGTTATGAGGACAATTTGCTTTTGCTCAAGGTAGAGTCTGTCAAAGTACTAACAGGCTAAATGCTTATCAGAAAACTTCAAAGATTTAGTTGTAACTTACATTCTTTGGTAACAGAAATTCAAACATGGTCAAGAACGATTAAATCAAATATTTAGTTGAGTGAAAGACTGATTAACTGAATACTGAACAACTTTGCTACATCCATACTTCAGTACCAGGGGCGCTAACACCGCAATATTCATGGAATGAATGACAGTAGGCAAACCAAGATAATTCTCGATTTTCAGTCATAAACACAGGATAGCTGGAAGAGACAAGACGACATCTGATAAGACTTAACATCACAGAAAATACCATACAGAACAGGGAAAATTTCAGCCTACTGATCAATACTGAAAAATTTCCTGCCGGCCGAAGTGGCCGTGCGGTTCTAAGCGCTACAATCTGGAACCGCGCGACCGCTACGGTCGCAGGTTCGAATCCTGCCTCGGGCATGGATGTGTGTCATGTCCTTAGGATAGTTAGGTTTAACTAGTTCTAAGTTCTAGGGGAGTAATGACCTCAGGAGTTGAGTCTCATAGTGCTCAGAGCCATTTTTTGAAAAATTTCCTATACAAGAAAACTGCAACCTAGAAGAGTGATGTCAAATGAACAGAGACAAGCACTAGCCAACACATGGAGAAGTTGTAGGAAGATGAGAAGAAAAAGAAGGATGTATCATAGTCTTAGGTTCTAACTGGTCTAGAACTGGATAAATTCTGTAATTAAAAAAATATTATAATTTTGTAAGCTTTCCTGGCAGAGTAACTTCTCGTGTTTGCTGCCGGATCTTCACCTCAAGCCGACAATATTTTTGTCATTCACTTGACAGTTATCTCCAGATGATACGAAAACGTTGCTCAGTCTCGACAGACTGTTGCTTCTCGGAACCGGCGGTCCTATATAGGATGATTGTATTGTAGGTACAAAGGAAAAGGGCGAGCAGAGGACAACAACAAAGTAAATAATCCTAATAAACATAGTTCTACAAGCCAATGGTTTCCGTGATATGACACTCTGTGACTGAGAACATGAACATCTTCTAACGTAGTCCCCAACGATCCAGTCTGCTTATGCACACTTATGGAACATCTTTTGTAATGTGTTTATCCTCATGCCCACCCATCACGTCGAGGCATGCGTCAGGACATCTCCTAATCGACTTCTGCACACATTCAAAAAGCTCGGGTGCTTTGAAAACGCACTGACAGCCTCTCACAATGAATTCCAAGAGTTAATCGAAGCTCTCGAAGGGCCTGGAAAACTCCAAAGCTTTTTAATATCGCCCAATGAAAACAGCCAATAAGTAAGAGTCGGAGGACCTGTGGAGGCCATGATATTGACGATCCACAACCGATACTCATTTTATCGAAACGCTATTAACCACCACATAGGCATCCAGCACGAGAAAATCAAATGAGGGGTCTCTCCTTCCTCTGTCTGCCACCTCATTCTACCACCTTCACCTGTCTACCTCATCCTCTCTCTCTCTCTCTCTCTCTCTCTCTTTCTTTCTCTGCCTCTTCCATATATTCCTCCCTCCTCCTTTGACTATATCCACCTCTCTTTTCACTATCTCAACCTCCCTCTCTTCCTACTCTACCTGTCCACTACCCGTCTACACCTTACACCTGCCTCATGCATCTCTCCCTCCTCTCCTCTGCACTGTCCATCCCCTCATATCAACATGTCCTCAGCCACACTCATCGGCACTTGCAGCCTCTGTGTAGTACAGCTCAATAAGCAAGCCAATACTACTCCAACACGTCTGTCATGGACGGAAGTCTACATCAGGGGCTCAAAAAATCATTTATTTTCCCCTGACAAACAGACTACCATGCAAATCAGGTCTGTAAAGCAGGTCCTACTGTTACAGCACAACATACAGTGTCTGTTACACATGGAGGCCTACATGTCGAAACCTGGGAAACCACGACATGTAGATTGCCCTGCAGAGCACGTTGATTTGGCAGGCTGATACTGTCTCAACGCAACATGCCTGCTGTGCAGGACTGTCTATATGACAGGGGCTGGAAAAACACTTATTTGCCCTGTCTTCACTTCTGTTTGAGTTGGGAGGTTATAAACCCGACAGTGGTAATACTTATGAGGCCTACCAAATTTCGTTGAAATCGATCCAGGAGTTTGAGAGGAGATCCCAGACATACACTCATACATATCCTCTGTTTTGTATATACAACAGATTTCATTGTCGTTTATTCATCCCCTTTTGTTTGTACTCATAATATTCAAACACCCTCTACAGACCAGCGGAGAGCTGCCCCCACTGGTGGAAACCCTGGCAGTACCAGCACTGGTGAAGATCAACAGCTGTCTGCTGGCCTAAATGGGGGTTGCTGGAAGCAGAGTATCAACAGTTCGAAGTGACTCAGCAACTGCGATGTGTCACGTGAAGATGACGTCCAAATGGACCGTCAAAATATTGTGTGAACAACATTTTAAGATCCGACTGCAAACCTGAGAGAAATACCACAGTATATTTATAATTCTACGTGTGGATGTAAATGATGCGTCAACAAGTTTTTTGGCGTTGCTGTTTTCCACAGTAAGAGCATAAATATTCAAACGCCTTTCTCTTACTGCAGTATAACATTTAATATGTTTCAGTGTTTTATAATGAAGGCAGTGGAGTTTTCCAGAATCACATAATTTTTACATAAATTTTCCAGTAACATGTCTACAACGCCAAAATCTGTGTTTCGCTCCTATGTCTGCAGGATGAGAGTCATACTTTCATTTAACTTACGGTAATTTGGCATATATTCCGGCAGAAATCTTCATTTTATATTAGCACATTTTTTTTAGAGTAACCAAAGAGTAATGTGAAACACTTCACTGCCTAATCTGGCAACAATATAAGATTTGTAGTATGAGAATTTTGGCGATTAAAGAGGAGAAGCTATTGCCAGATTAGCGGTCGCATGTTTGACATTTAGTTACAGAGAAACAAAGCGTGAGAATATGAAGGCCAAAAGTTTCGACTTGAGTATGTGTTGAACTTCCATAAATGACGTGAAGATCGGATTGAATTCTGACCACATGATTTGAGACACTGACGTTGATGGACAGACAAGTAATTAAGAAATATTTACGTGAAAAATATAGAGTTAACTATTTCGAATCTGTATTACATGTAAAAAATTATAATTTTAGAGAAATTCACAGGAGATATGTATTTACTATAAAAAGGCGAAACGCTCCTGGACATTAAATAGCATATTATAGTACTGCTGCGACTTTAGAATTTAGAAACATATGTAAGTTAATTTTTCATAGAGCTGTAAAATGAAAGACGCAAGTAACGCTCACAATGACACGTAAGGGTTTATAGTCTACGTTGAGTGACAAAGATAGTGGCATTAAGTAGTGCTCATATTCTAAGTCCTCTAGTCATGCAGCAGACTTTTTGACAAAAATATAATAATACCTACTCCATTACAGAAAATCTTTTAATTAATAGTTACTGAAAATTTAAAGATGTTTCATATGAAATAAAATAGAGATTTTACTTGGACAATATAAAGCCCAAACTTCTTTTTTTATCTAACTGAGCCATAAATTCCCTTTTTTCGGCGATTCGCCACATTACAGTAACTTTATTAGTTACATAGTCTATCCACGTAATCCTCAGCAACCTCATGTTACACTTTTAAGCACATCGTATCCACCGGGCAGCACGTTCTGTGGAAGACGGCCATATGTTGAGTATATTTGTGTTGGGACTGCAAAATTTTTGATTCGAAAGGAAGTGCGTTTTCATGTAGTCAGTGGACTAAAGACTCTAGTGGCGTCAGAGTTACGCTGAATATTAGTTAATATGAAGTATGCAATTAATGTAGACGACAAGTAAGTAGTGGGAAGGTGATGAGAGGAAGAATCTTGATTGGTAACACGTAAAAAAATCTGGTAATAAGGTGTTACTAAGGAAGTACCGTTAGAGCTCAAGGTGGCTGAAGTGGTAGGGTTATTTGTATTATGAACGATAAACAGTGACTCTCCTATATGATGATTCATCAGAACTTCAGTGACTTTCACTGGGACTTTACAAAATAGCACTAACCAGAGTTTAAACGCGAATCAATCGACATATTGCATCCTGCTACAATTACCTCATGAAAATAACGTGGAAATAAAATAAGTGTTTCGAGCTCACATGGAAGCTTCCAACAGCCTTCTTTCCAGTGCACAATTCCAGTTGGAACAGGGTAGGAGGAAAATGACAATAGTAGGCCAAGTGATCTTCGCCGTACATCGAAAGGTGGTTTTCAGATTATAGTTGTGGATGTAATGCACACTAAATGGAAACAGAACAAAGCCATGAGTAAATAACGAAAAAAGGCTAGGAATCAATGGGCTTGTGTTATGCTGGAGCCAAAGTAGCCCCTGAGGGCCAGCAACCCATATTACACCACAGGGACAGGGTTGACTATGTCGAAGGCGTACCAAAAGCACCATAGTAAACACTGGCTATTTACGTAAAAAATAATGGAAACAGACATTCCGAGCACTATTTCCTGCTGGGGGAGCTCAAGCCACGGCCTGCAGGAAGTATCACTACGCCAAAGCCTGACTGGCTGGAGACAGCTATTTAGGGGCTAGAACCAGCCGACCTCGTGGACTTCGACCGCCGAATTGGACTTTTAATAGTGTGTGTATGTTACCACGAACCTTTGTGGAAAATTAGAAGTGAACTTCTTGTTTGCCTCAACTAGGAAACTTTTACTGTCATCCTTATTGTCACTTTCTTTTGTTGCTCAGTCATCAACCTTGTAAACATAAATAAAAGTTGTGTTTTGTGAAAAATCGCGAATTGTCAGTCACTGCAGTTTGTTAAATAAACTCTGCTCTATGTGAAGCTTTCTGGGAAAGCCGTGTATGAACCAATATGACAGAATGGGGTTTGTAGTCACTCTCCAAAAGCCTGCCAGCAAAGGCGCTCCAGCACTATACTGTTTTCTCGATAACTGTGTCGGATACAAAGTGGGACGTTCTTTTACCTGGGGTTGTGGAGCACTTCTGTGATGGCCCAGAAGAAGGATTCCGCCGTGAGGTTGTTGAACTGGAGCCTCAGCGCGTAGCCTTTCTCCTCCGCCCTGATCATGTTCAGCTCCTGGTCACCAAACACCGGCACCCCAACCACGGGAACGCCATGATACACAGCTTCAAATGTGCTCAGCAAACCGCCGTGAGTTATGAACACCTTCAGGTTCTTGTGTGCTGAAAATTCACAGGAAAAACGTATGCAGTAAATGGCACCGTAATAAATTTTCCAGCTTTTAGTAACATAGAGTTTACACAATACCCAATAAAGCTTCATCCACAATTCTTTAGAGAATCGAACTCCCATGTACAAAACGTCACATACCCCACACTATGTGTCGTACAGTAATATTATTTTGCAGATACATTCAGTGGTACGAGGTATGGCTATAAAATAACGGCACTGTAGCTGTAAAACATTTTATTTCAAAAACATACATATTTAGTTATTGTCGCCCTCAATATACTCTCGTCCTCTATCATTAGAACGGTCTACGTGAATTTTCTATTGACGGAAACAGTGCTGGAAGTATTCCTCTGCGAGCTAAGTGATGACGCGTGCGGCTTTTCCTTTCATTGCTTGAAATGACTGAAATCTTGTTCCTTTTAATGGAAATTTGTCCCTGAGAAATAGGCAAAAGTCACATCTACATCTACGTGATTACTCTCCCACTGACAATAAAGTGCCTCGCAGAGGGTTCAATGAACCACCTTCAAGCTGTCTCTATACTGTTCCACTGTCGAACGGCGCGCGGGAAAAACGAGCACTTAAATTTTTCTGTGCGAGCCCTGATTTCTCTTATTTTATTGTGATGATCATTTATCCCTATGTAGGTGGGTACCAACAGAATGTTTTCGCAATCGGAGGAGAAAACTGGTGATTGAAATTTCATGAGATGATCCCGTCGCAGCGAAAATCGCCTTTGTTTTAATGATTGCCACTCCAATTCACGTATCATGTCTGTGGCACTATCTCCCCTATTTCTCTGAACTTTTTCAATATCATCCGTCAGTTCCACCTGATACGGATCCCATACCGCACAGCAATACTCCAGAATAAGGAGGACTAGTGTAGTGTAAGCAGTCTCATTAGTAAATCTGTTGCACCTTCTATGTGTTCTGCCAATGAATCGCAATCTTTGGTTTGCTCTACCCACAACATTATCTATGTGATCCTTCCAAATATTATTTGTAATTGTAGTCCCTAAGTATTTAGTTGAATTTACAGCCTTCAGATTAGTGTGACTTATCACGTAACGGAAATTTAGCTGATTTCTTTTAGTACTCACGTGAATAACTTCACACTTTTCTTTATTCAGGGCCTATTGCCACTTTTCGCACCCCACAGACATCTCATCTAAATCATTTTGCAATTCATTTTGGTCATCTGATGACTTTACAAGACGGTAAATGACAGCATAATCTGCAAACAATGTAAGAGGGCTGCTCAGATTGTCTCCTATGTCGTTAATATACGATCAGGAACAATAGAGGGCCTATAACACTTCCTTGGGGAACGCCGGATATTACTTCTGTTTTACTCGATGACTTTCCGTCTATAGCTACAAACTGTGACCTTTCTGACAGGAAATGACGAATCCAGTCGCAAAACTGAGGCGATATTCCATACTCACACAGTTTGGTTAGAAACGCTTGTGAGGAACGGTATCGAAAGCCCATTTGAAAATCTAAAAATGTGGAGTCCATTTGACCTCCCATGTCGATAGCACTCATTACTTCATGAGTTAAGAGCCAGTTGTGTTCCGCAAGAACGATATTTTCTAGTACTAGATCAGGCCAATAATGTGGGTGACCTAACAGTGGGATGCTATGCTTCGCTAGAAACCGTTTAACAGACAATGCGGCATGGGCCAGTGCGTTGTCTTGAGGCAGAACCCATGACTTTTTCTCCCACAATGGGATAATTTTTCTCTTATTTTTTCACGGAGCTGAGCAAGAACCTCAAGATACTAATGTTTTTATTTATTTATTTAATCGTGTCTGAGCTACATCTGTAAATAATTATTAGACTATATCTACTAGGTTACAAATACAACTAAATAATAGTTATGCATTCACGATCTTTGTAAGTAGGCTGTTTATGTTTTCTTATTGGCAACGTTACGTAGCGCTCTGTATGAAAATCACTGGCTGTGCTGTGTGCAGTCTGTGGCTAGTTTTGCATTGTTGTCTGCCACTGTAGTGTTGGGCAGATGGATGTGAACAGCGCGTAGCGTTGCGCAGTTGGTCAGCCGCCAGCAGTGGTGGATGTGGGGAGAGAGATGGCGGAGTCGTGAAATTTGTAAGACTGGATGTCATGAACTGCTATATACATTATGACTTTTGAACACTATTGAGGTAAATACATTGTTTGTTCTCTATTAAATTCTTTCATTTGCTAACTACGCCTATCAGTGCCTTCCGTAGTTTGAATCTTTTATTTAGCTGGCAGTAGTGGCGCTCGCTGTATTGCAGCAGTTCGAGTAACGAAGATTTTTGTGAGGTAAGTGATTTGTGAAAGGTATAGGTTAATGTTAGTCAGGGCCATTCTTTTGTAGGGATTTTGCGTTGCGCTAAAAATATTGTGTGTCAGTTTAAGCACAGTCATGTACAATTTTTCTTAGGGGACGTTTCATCTTCACATATCGTAAGTCGTCATTATTGTCTATAGCAAGGCTCATATTTCTCTCCAGTGTTCGGCACACTTCACTGCAACGTCGTTGGCCAACCACAGGTCTTGGAAAGTGCATGGGGCCAGCAAGGATGTACAAGTCAACAGGTGTGTCATCGTTTATTTTCCTCCACATTGGCTCATTGGGAGGGCTCACTTGAACAGGTTACCCTTTGCTCTTCTTATCACACACCTATTTAAGCTCTTCCAGACCCTCCTTTCCAATTGTGATCCAGCAGGAAGCTTTTTTAATGTTCCAACTTTTCAAGCTGCCTTTATCCTATTTCTCTTTCCACATTGATTCTCTGGTTATACATTGATTTTCGTTTAGTGGACGTTCAACTTTTATGAAATCTTTCCTAGATTTAAGTCTTGCCAGCGCCGGCTGATGTGCGTACAGGGGATGTCTACTATCTTCACACTGCCTGCTTCGTTCGGCCACCGCCAAAGTTTGCCGTCTGATCTGTGGGAGGGGAGAGGGGGGGGGGGAGGCTATTCCAGAACACATATAAAGGAGATCACAGTTTGTAGGCTTCAGGCATCCCGTAATTAATCGACGTGAGTCATTCAGTGCTGCATTTAGCCTCTGGGCATGTGTCGATCTTCTCCATACGGGGCATGCATATTCAGATGGAGCAAAGCGCAGTGCCAGGGATGATGCACGTAGAATTTCAGAATTTGATCCCGAGCGTGAGTTGGTAAGTTTGTGGATTATACCTTTCGGTGTGTTGATTATCGCTTCAGTTTTTTCTATATGTTTCTTGTAAGACAATGTTCGATGTAACGTGACACGTCACACATATACTACGCTCTGTTGGCTATCACAGGTCCTACCTCGTCTAGCCCACTCACACTGCCTCAATCGCAGCCCCTAAAAAGCTATCAAACTGTCTTTGGCAAAAATCGCAAAAATGTCTTGTTGCTACTATGAGTACTGCAACTACTGAAACTAGGTACCTAAGTACGTCAAAGAAAGCGCTGATTCTTCTGATATTTTAAAGTAAATTTTCATTCGGTTTGCCTTGGACATCTTTAGTGTATCTTACAGCCATTGCGTAGGGACTTTTAACGAAAATAATATTAAAACTTATTATTTTACATCAGTCTCGAGGGCAATATCACTAACTTTTAACGTGTTTCCTGCTGAGAAACTCACTTTTTTCCGTTTTATTTTTCTTAATCAATCAAAGCTTACTCTTAAAATGCAAGACAAACAATAATTCAAATTGAATTTAATTAACAAAAAATCTGGCGCTCTCTCTTGAACGCTGTCAGTGGACGCCCATCCGATCATCTAAGAAGATAGTTTGAACAGTGGTAGTCTTGGAACCCGTGGCCTAGGGGTAGCGTCTTTGATTAAATTTTGATTAATAAACAGCATTGGTGGCCGAAGACTTCCGGCATAAGAAGTCACCCTCGTTCTGCCAACGTCCTTGTCAAGAAAAAAAAAAAAGGGCGGAGAGCGGACAGAGGTTCTGGGCACTCTCTTATCCTGGGGGTGGGAAACTGCCCCTTAAGGCGGAACAATCAGCAGGGATCAACGGCATGAAAAATGAAATGATCGTATGGCATTTATTGGCCGGGATGTCCCGTCTGAGGTTCGGCCGCTGTATTGCAAGTCTTTTAGTTGAAGTCACTTCGGCGACTTGCGTGTCAATGATGATGGACACACAACACCCAGTCCCCTGCCGGGAATCGAACCTGGATCCCCTTGCATGGTAGGCGGTAACGCTACCGCTACGGATGTGGAAGGCAAGGGAAACCACTGCATTAAAAACCCGATACGTGTATCCACAGGACATGTGGCCTGTAGCTGGAAAGTGCCATGATGATCTCTGTATTGGCAAAAGATTCCGGAATAGTCCCTCATTCGGATCTCTGGGAGGGGACTGCCAAGAGGGAGGTGACCATCAGAGAAAGATTGAATAATCAATGAAAGGATAACGTTCTACGAATCGGGGCGTGGAATATCGAAAGCTTGAACATAATAGGTAAACTATAAAATCTGAAAAGGGAAATGCAAAGTCTCAATCTAGATACGGTAGGGGTCAGTGAAGTGAAATGGAAAGAAGACAAGGATTTCTGATCAGATGAGTGTAGTATCCACAGCATCAGAAAATGGTATAATGGGAGTAGTATTAGTTATGAACAGGAAGGTAGCTCGTAGAGCAGAGAGTGTGTTACTGTGAACAGTTCAGTGATAGGCTCGTTCTCTCAGAATCGACAGCAAACCAACACCAACAACGACGGTTCAGGTAGACATGCCGACGTCGCAAGCTGAAGATGAAGAGATAGAGATATTATGTGAGGACATTGAAAGGGTGAGAGATCTGGAGAATATGCTGTCCAGGGCAGCAGTCGAATATTTTCTGGAGGAGGAGATTAGTGTTTAACGTCCCGTCGACAACGAGGTCATTAGAGACGGAGCGCAAGCTAGGGTGAGGGAAGGATGGGGAAGGAAATTTACCATGCCCTTTCAAAGGAACCATCCCGGCATTTGCCTGAAGCGATTTAGGGAAATCACAGAAAACCTAAATCAGGATGGCCGGAGACGGGATTGAACCGTCGTCCTTCCGAATGCGAGTCCAGTGTGCTAACCACTGCGCCACCTCGCTCGGTCGAACATTTTCTGTATCCAGAAAGCCCCGTAGAGGACCTGCAACATGCGGTCGTGCATTATCCTGCTGAAATGTAGGGTTTCGCAGGGACCGAATGAAGGGTAGAGCCACGGGTCGTATCACATCTGAAATGTAGCGTCCACTGTTCAAAGTGCCGTCAATGCGAACAAGAGGTGACCGAGACGTGTAACCAATGGCACCCCATACTATCACGCCGGGTGATACGCCAGTATGGTATGGCGAATACACGCTTCAAATATGCGTTCACCGAGATGTCGCCAAACACAGATGCGACATCATGATGCTGTAAACAGAACCTGGATTCATTCGAAAAAATGACGTTTTACCATTCGTGCACCCAGGTTCGTCGTTGAGTACACCATCACAAGCGCTCCTGTCTGTGATGCAGCGTCAAGGGTAACCGCAGCCACGGTCTCCGTGCTGATAGTCCGTGCTGCTGCAAACGTCGTCGAACTGTTCGTGCAGATGGTTGTTGTCTTGCAAACGTCCCCAACTGTTGACTCACAGATCGGGACGTGACTGCACGATCCGTTACAGCCATGCGGATAAGATGCCTGTCATCTCGACTGCTGGTGATACGAGGCCGTTGGGATCCACCTCGGCGTTCCGTATTACCCTCCTGAGCCCACCGATTCCATATTCTGCTAACAGTCATTGGATCTCGACCAACGCGAGCAACAATCTCGCGATACGATAAACCGCAATCGCGATAGGCTACAATGCGACCGTTATCAAAGTCGGAATCGTGATGGTTCGCATTTCTCCTCCTTAAACGAGGCATCACAGCAACGTTTCACCAGGCAACGCCGGTCAACTGCTGTTTGTGTATGAGAAATCGGTTGGAAACTTTCCTCATGTCAGCATGTTGTAGGTGTCGCCACCGGCGCCAACCTTGTGTGAATGCTCTGAAAAGCTAATTATTTGCATATCACAGCATCTTCTTCCTGACGGTTAAATTTCGCGTCTGTAGCACGCCATCTTCGTGGTGTAGCAATTTTAATGGCCAGCAGTGTACAATATGCACAAGAGCAAAGAGGGAATAATAAGAGTGGTCGACCAAAAACGATGTGCTCGGATAAAAGAAATGGTGTAAGACATGAATGTAGCCTTTCCCCCTACTGTTCAATATGTACATCGAAGAAGCAATGATGGGTATAAAAGAAAGGATCAGGAGTGGAATTAAAATTCAAGGTGAAAGGATATTAACGATACGATTCGCCGGTGACATTGCTATCCTGAGTGAAAGTGAAGAAGCATTACATGTCTACTGAACGGAATGACCAATCTAATGCGTACAGATTATGGGCTGAGAGTAAATCGAAAAAAGACGAAAGTAATGAAATACAGCAGAAATGAGAACAGTGAGTAACTTAACATCAGGATTGGTGGTCACGAAGTAGATGAAGTTAAGAAATTCTGCTACCTAGGTAGTAAAATAACGAATGAAGGACGGAGCAAGGAGGTCATCAAAAACAGACTAGGAATGGCAAAAAGTGCAATCCTGGCCAAGAGAGGTCTACTAGTATCAAACATAGGCATTGATTAGGTAAGAAATTTCTAAGTAAGTACGTCTGGATTTGGTTTTGGTTTGTTTTGGGGGGAAGAGACCAAACAGCGAGGTCATCGGTCTCATCGGATAAGGGAAGGATGGGGAAGGAAGTCGGACGTGCCCTTTCAAAGGAACCATCCCAGCATTTGCCTGGAGCGATTTAGGGAAATCACTGAAAACCTAAATCAGGATGGCCGGACGCGGGATTGAACCGTCGTCCTCCCGAATGCGAGTCCAGTGTGTTACCACTGCGCCACCTCGCTCGGTAAGTACGTCTGGAGTACAGCGTTATATGGTAGTGAAACATGGACTGTGGGAAAACAAGAACAGAAGAGAATCGAAGCATTTGAGATGTGGTGCTACAGGTGAATGTTGAAAATTAGGTGGGCTGATAAGGTAAGGAATGAGGAGGTTCTGCGCAGTATCGGAGAGGAAAGGAATACGTGGAAAACACTGACAAGGAGAAGCGACAGGATGATAGGACATCCGTTAAGACATCAGGGAATCATTTCCATGGTAGTAGAGGGAGCTGTAGAGAGCAAAAACTATAGAGGAAGACAGAGGTTGGAATATAGCCTCCAAATAATTGAGAACGTGAGTTGCAAGTGCTACTCTGAGATGAAGCGGTTGGCACAGGAGAGGAATTCGTGGCGGGCCGCATCAAACCATCAAACCTATTTTGTTAGTTACGTGTTCCATAGATGATTTGAACGATTTTTATGGACATTATGTGGAAAGTGTCAGTTTACAGGATATGCATACATAATTAATTTCAGTGGGCGGCTACATATTGGCTATTTTAAATTCTTATATGGCACACTGGGCTTAATTCGACATTAGCCAACGTCTTTCAGTGCTGTTCATGCAACTACATTTAAAACTTAGTCGTTTTTTCAGGCTACCGGTGCCAGTTATTAAATAAAAGCTTGTGTGTGGGATAAAAGTGGAGTTGCCTGGAGGAAATGATTTTAAGTTGGGTTTTAAACGTGAATTACTACCTTCCAGGCGCTGCTATTCCATACTACTTCCTGACGCACTGACAGCTTTAATTCTGAGTAGCGAAGGTCGTTTTTTTATTGTTGCAGGTATAGACTTCGCTATTCCTTACGAATTGTGAAAGAACATTTATGAAGAATTAATTTCATTATATTGTAAAACTTGGAATATTCTACCATGTTTATCGACTTGTCATGCGCTACACGAATTGCACGTATGACTATGTTGTACAGAACTAAATATAGTTTGATTTCTTAGACGTGAGGGACAGTTCATTTTCAAAGATCACACGTTGACTCTTTATCTTTTGTTAGTGTCTACACGTCCTTCCTCGTCTCTTTTTCATATATTACTCTTGCCTATTTTGTAACTACTCTGCTTTTAAGCTTGCAGTAGCTGTGAAATAAACCGCAGATACCTTGATTCCTGCCATTTCGGCCGCTCAACCCTCGCACCTCCTACAAACAGCCACTACCCTGACAATTTCACACGCACTAACTCTTCAGTTTACTTGTTGCCTTACTAACCCTAGAAACAGCCTCTGTCACTCCGCGGACGGTACGACCCGCCAGTAACAGTGGCTCAGTTTTTTTTTTTTAAATGACAGCTGCGACACGCCATCTCCAGAGTCTATCTACCCTGTCTCGCGATTTACTTTCTATCAAACTAGAGATTAGAGACGGAGCGAGTAAGAGTCAAGAGTCTAATATGCCGGTTCGCACACTTCGAAAATGAAGGCGTCCATGTTACATCAGTGTTGCTACCTTCGTTCCCACTGTACAAATTTCTGTTTGAATTTACCCCCCCCCCCCCCCCATATCGCAGTTCCGCCGGAGCTCACGAGCCGGCCTGAGTGGCCGAGCGGTTCTAGGCGCTTCAGTCTGGAACCGCGCGACATCTACGGTCTCAGGTTCGAATCCTGCCTCGGGCATGGATGTGTGCGATGTCCTTAGGTTAGTTAGGTATAAGTAATTCTAAGTTCTAGGGGACTGATGATCTCAGTGCTCAGAGCCATTTCAACTTTTTTTTTTTTTTTTTTTTTTTTTTTTTAGGTCGCGGTTGGTGTTTTTGAAAGCCATAGACATCTAGTAAATAGTCAGAACCTTAAAATGACTGAGATGTTACAGACAACTGCGGATTACAACCAAAGAACCGTGATTTCGAAAGTCTCCTCGGTGGGCGTTTGCCCACTGAAATAGTTCGATTCTTCGGGTACCCGAGATCAACTGTTTATGATACTGTGGCCAAGTATAATGCTTCGGAGAAGTCTGGGGAAGGTGCCGCTAACCCGGCGAGGAAACTTCATTCGAGGAAACGCCTGCCACGAACTGTGGCAGTCATCGAAAAGGCTCTGGCGCCGATTTCGTGGGACCCGGGGCAATCGCTGAGGAAATAGGCGTCAGTATTGAGTGTCAGCGAGCGAACAATGCGTCGGATAGCAGAGAAACTCA
The DNA here is from genome assembly GCF_021461395.2 of Schistocerca americana. Classification (NCBI taxonomy): domain Eukaryota; kingdom Metazoa; phylum Arthropoda; class Insecta; order Orthoptera; family Acrididae; genus Schistocerca; species Schistocerca americana. Next base: position 407,474,108 of record NC_060126.1, on the reverse strand, counting down.
TACGAGCCATTTAATCCAAAACTGGCTCTCGGATAACGTTGACACGTTTTGGTCAAATGAGTTCTGGCCACCCGAGTAGCCCGGATTTGAACCCCCTTGACTAATATGTTTGGAGTGTAGTCGAAAGAGTTACCAATAAGAGGAGGCACTCTAATGTCGCATCTATTGAGACAGCATTCCTGATTTTTTCCCGTTTATTGTTGTTTTTCATTCTCCTGTCCCATGGAGGCAGGGGTGGCCTGGCAGCGACACAATTCGTCGCTCTTCAGCCAAGAGATTACATAAAATATCACAGGAGAACAATACATGTATAAAACACAGGGATAAAATATGAAATTTGCACACGAGAAGAGGAATAAATTGGAGTTAAAGTATACAAGAAAGAGGTAGTTTGGCGAGGCACGTTTACATAAAATCCAAATTCAGTTAAAAAGGCACTCGATGAAGACATAGCACATAAACACTGGCGGCACGAATAGCACAATTAAAAACGGCGTTCACAGTATGGGACAATGACACTGAACACACACTGCACTTATGTTACAAACACGGCGAGCACCAAAACGTGACGAAGCAACTGCATTAAAATTTGAAAGGCCTGCCAAGGGAGGGGAGGTCAGAGAGGAGGGAGAGAGGAAAGAGAGATGAGGGTTGATGGAGGAGGCAGAGCAGAAACGGGGGGAAGAGGCGGAGTCGGCAGTACACCTAAGGGCAGGATATGGGGAGGCAGTGCAAGGACTGGGAAAGGAGAAGTGAGAAGGACAGGGGGAGGGGGAGGAAACAGCAGAGGGGAGGGAGGGAAAGGAGAGGGAGCCCAAGGGAGGAGAGGAGGGGGAGGGTCAGAGTTGGAAGGAAAGATAAATATCGGGGCAAAGAACCTCATCTGGGATGGGAAGACATTAGAAGTACCTTTGGGAGAGGAGATGGAGGGTGTGGAGATTGAGAGAAGATAGGTGACGTCAGTAAAGGCGCGGCAGCAGATGGGGAGTGAAGTGGATAGCAGACACTAGAGGGTGAGGGGGATCGAGGTGGCGGTTGGTGTAAAGGATACAGATGTGAGAAGGGGATGAGGTCATTGAGGAGACGGGTATGGAAAGAGAAGCAAAGTGCATAGCGTTCAAGGATTTGGAGGGCTTTATAGAATTTAGGAGGAACAGAGATCGAGGCAACCCTGGCACATCAAATGATGGGATGGATCAAGGATGGTGGAAGGGTGCAATTCCCATGTCGAGCCGGACCGGAGTTTCAGGAGCTGGGCTTTGCGTTGGATGGTAAGCAGATGGGGAGTCCACGTGAGGTGACAGTCAAAAGTGAGCCAAGGTATTTCAAGGTGGGGTAAGTTGGTTAGGGTGGTCATAGATGCTGAGGTAGAAATTATGGAGTCGGAAGGAGGGGCTGGTGCGTCCTATAACGATTGCCTGGGTTCTGGAAGGATTGATTCGAGCATTCGCGAATATGGACAAGATTGGTGGCGGTCATTGTGACTGAAAGTGGTTACATCAAGTACTTGTACTCTTGAAGGGTTCCACTACTTATACGTAAAAGGATAATCATTTTCTTTTGCATTTTGTTTTAATAAATCTACTTTTAAAAAAAATCATTTGTCCAGGTTTAAGCGCCGCACCCTGTAATTCCGTGAATGTGACGAGTCTCGTCGACACGTTCTCCCTTAATGAAGAACGTAGAAGCATGAGGTTAGCCGTGACTTATTGTTAGTACGAAGGATGAGTACACGATCTTGCTGCTGTGAAGTAGCACAGACAAGGCGAGATGACTGACTGGATCAGATGGCTTATAACGAAGCTGAGTTCTGTGAGCCAGTGGAGGGTGTACGTCGAAAACAAATTGATGCAGTGTTCACAATTGCAAATGTGTTCCGTTAGAGTAAGAGTGACGTCTAGAACAAGTTTTATACTATAGTCGAGGCTTGAGACAACAAAACAAACAAATGTCGTCCAACGCAAAGAAAATGATTGTATTCTTGTTTATTCCACCCCCATCATGAGAGAATATACAAACATCAAAAAAAGTTTTGCATCACCTCGGTTCAGAGAGTTCCGGAATCTGTACAGAAAACTGGAATATAGATCAACATAAACATCATTTCCTCCATTTTTATTGCTCATAAAAACCACACATTGCATGTTGTACCACCATACAGCGAGACCTTCAGAGATGGTGGTCCAGATTATTGTACACAACGGTACCTCCAATATTCAGTAGCACGTCCTCCTGCAGTGATGCATGCCTGTATTCGTCGTGACATACTATCCACAGGTTCATTAAGGCACTGTTGGCCCAGACTGTCCCACTCCTCAACGGCGATTCGGCGTAGATCCCTCATAGTGGTTGGTGGGTCACGACGTCTATAAACAGCTCTTTTCAATCTATCCCAGGTATGTCCGACAGGATTCATGTCTGGGGAACATGCTGCCACTCTAGTCGAGCAATGTCGTCATGTTGAAGGAAGTCGTTCACAAAATGTGCACGAATGGGAGCGAATTGTCGTCCATGAATACGAATGCCTCGCCAATATGCTGCCGATATGATTCCACTACCGATCGGAGGATGGCATTCACGTATCGCACAGCCGTTACGGCGTCTTCCATGACCACCAGTGGCGTACGTCGGCCACACATAATGCCACCACAAAACAGCAGGGACCTCCACCTTGCTGCACTCGCTGGACGGTGTGTCTAAGGCGTTCAGCCTGACCAGGTTGCCTCCAAACACGTCTCAGACGATCGTCCGGTTGAAGAGATATGCGGCACTCATTGGTGAAGATAACGTGATGCTAGTCCTGAGCAGTCCATTCTACATGTTAATGGGCCCATCTGTATCGCGCTGCGTGGTGTCGTGATTGCTAAGATAGACCTTGTCATGGACGTCTGGAGTGAAGTTGCGCATCATGCAGCTTATATGCACAGTTTGCGTGGTAACACGACGTCCTGTGGCTGCACGAAAAGCATTATTCAACACGGTGGCGTTGCTGTCAGGGTTCCTCCGAGCCATAATCCATAGGTAGCGGTCATCCACTGCAGTAGTTGCCCTTGCGCGGCCAGAGCGAGGCATGTAATCCACAGTTCCTGCCTCTCTGTATCTCCTCCATGTCCGGACAACATCGCTTTGATTTACTACGCCTGGACACTTCCCTTATTGAGAGCCCTTTCTGGCACAAAATAACAACACGGACGTGTTCGAACCGCGCTCTTGACCGTCTAGGCAATGTTGAACTACAGACAACACGAGCCGTGTACCTCCTGGTGGAATGACTGGAACTAATCGGCTGTCGGACTCCCTCCGTCTAATAGGCGCTGCTCATGTATGGTTGTTTACATCTTTGGGTGGGATTAGTGACAGCTCCGAACAGTCAAAGGTAGTGTGTCTGTGATACAATATCCACAGTCAAAGTATATCTTCAGGAGTTCTGGAAACCGGGGTGATGCAAAACTTTTTTTGATGTGTGTGTGTGTTGCGTCAAACTAAAACTGGTCACAGAGAAATGCCACTTCTATATTCCTGCGACCTAAAAGCGCACTATTTTTGGATTCTTCTGGTCATAGCCATTTGCTTTTATGAGTGAGTTGCGTAGCTTTGCCTATAATTCGTTTCTGTATGTTTTTCAGATTGTTACAAATTTATTTTAATAATTAATCACCACTTGAAGATTGGACTTCATCCTCATTTGCTGGAATCAACGATTAGTAAATATGTTAGTACCTAATTTCAGCAATCTTTCCTAGCTCATGTTCACCGACGATCTTTAGCGAGGCGAAGAGTTCTACAAAATTGGAAAAGGGTACAGAATTTGATGAAGAGAATTACAGAACAGTATCACTGACTTCTATCTGTTACAGAATCCTAGAACATGTTCCAAATTCATATTTCGACCTTGTAGGGAGAAAAAATTGCTCTCAAAGAATCAGCATGGATCCATGACATACCGCTCGTCTGTAACACAACTTCGTTATGTTTAGACACGTAATTGTACAAACAATACATACATGTTGAAAACTAGATTCCATCTACCGAAATTTCTGAAAGGCGTTGAACACCTTAAGACATGATCGGCTACTAAACAAGCTGAAATCGTCGCAGATATGGTTTGTTCCATGAATATTTAAAGGATTTCACACAAGAGCTATGGGTCGCAGCGATTCGTCGCATGAGTGACCGATCACTCCGTAGATCAGATGTGTGTGGGGGCAAATCCCAGCGATTGGTCTCTGATCGCTGGTCGCATGGAAATCCCAGGTAATCTAGTGGATCGCATGCGATTCGTGCACGCAATATGGCTGCCTGGCTGGTTAGCATCGGTGTGTGGCAATATGACTCCGACTCGTTTCTCTATTTATCAAGCATGATTGTGCAGTTTTGTTTAGTTTCATTTTGCCCACATTGCGCAAGAAATTTACGTTAGAATTTATAGCTACAGAGGAACCACTTACTACTCTGAGAAGTGAAGTTGGAGCTACGATTGCCATTCATATTAAGAAGAAATACAAAATATGCCCCCAGATCTTGCAGTGATTAGCATTTTGACTATTGTGCTACCAAAGTAGAACTGGTGGAAAGTTATTTATGAAATAGTTGTATGTGTTATTACAGTTATAACTTCTAGATAGAATGACATACGAACCTACTGAAATGTCAAAAGACATTTTAATGTAAATGTTCAGGGCAAATCTATTATACAGCTATACCCAAATTTATTGTCATATCATATAATGTAACTCTTCTTCATACAATTTGTAGCAAGAGTTACGGCAATCAGCAGTGCTGCTACTGACAACATTTTTATAGAAACATCGAATAAATTGTATAAATACTTGCAGTTAGAACTATAAGACTAAAAAATAGAAAGGGAACTGAGGACTAATAAACGTAAAACGAACTGTACTTTGCAAATCACTAGTGTGTGTGGTGTCAAGGTGGGCGACCGATTGCAGGCCATATCGCTAGGTGGGGCTCTTAACTAGTATAACCTACTACGAAGCACTGCCCGACGTATTCTACACAAAGTAACGTCGGTGTTCCCCGTAGAAGCACAATATGGGGTCTATAATGTTCTCAGTATACACTCAAAAAAAAAAAAAAAAAAAAAAAAAAAAAAAAAAAAAAAAAACCCGCAAAAATGGCTCACCGCGAAGGAATTATTCGAATGTGACGGAAATCTGCAGATGTTATGGGCGTGTACAGACATGCAAACGGTTACAATTTCAGAAAAATTGGGTGATTTATTCAAGAAGAAGAGCATCACAAATTGAGAACGTCAATAACGCGTTGGTAAAAATGCGTCTTTGTCAAACTATAGTATAAAATTTCTCTGAATTCTGGTAGTATTAATATCAGTACCGGTCATTTGAGTGAGGTTTTCGAAAATTACAGCATGCAACCGGACTTGCTGTGTGATTAACGTTTATCGTATTCTTTACGTAGCAATACACAAATTGAATTTCCGTTTTCCAAACCTGATTCAGTGATCATTTTTATTTTTCACTGCTGCAGTCAGTGTATGCTGCTGGTATTATATACTACGATACTCGCTAATTATTGATTCCAGCTATTGTAGCTAAGTACCCTATCGTTCGTTTCAACTAAAGCATTAAATTTATGTACGGACAATGGGACATCTCAAGGCACATTTTCAAAACCGGAAATGCTGCGCTGAGAGGAAACGTTAATTCATTGCTTAAGATCGCAGAGCGTAGTCCATAATACACAATAATTAGTTTCATGTCGTATGAAGTGGTTAGATGGAAACAATCAGATACTATTTAATTTATACTAATGTAAAGGTTGCAGTAAGTACTGGGAGATGAAGAAGTTTGCACAGGATAGAGTAGCATGGAAAGCTGCATCAAACCAGTGTCAGGACTGAAGACCACAACAACAACAACAACAATGTAAAGGATGTTCAGCGTCAACAAAATAATAATTTTGTGCAATAAAACTGGCTCAGAAGGACGCACTCAATAGTAGAAGATAATTAAATGTACAACATTCTTACGGCTCCATTCATCTTTACGACAATAATAATAAAGCGATAGTATTTTCTGCTTTAGGAGCACGTAATGCACAGGAAAAGGGCTACTTTGGAATAGTTTCAAAAGTAGAAGGGTGGGCAACATTCAGCGCGGTATATTTGAATAGAACCGACCAAGACGTTTATTTACTCACCTTACACGTTACATAAAATAAATCGCAAAAGTAAAATGATTTAAGGTAATTTCGGTTATGATTAACTCATAGGCTGAATGAGTACTGACTATTATTTATGAAATCTTTTACCATAAGCATTGAATTTCAGAATAACTGTAGAACAAAACATCACAGTATGAAAAAAAAAAAAAAAAAGAATAATTTCGTTTAAGTTCATAGGTTTCCACGGCAAATGACAACATCAGTAAAATCATTTTGGGTATTAGGCAGCATAATTATGAAACAATTAAAACAAATAGTCGCCTTGAAGAGGACCGCTGTAAAAGCGATCGGAACGTTGGAATTTTAGTTGGTTTTGTTTCATAATGATTCGGACTAATACTCAAAATGATTTTACTCAAATATTACCGAGCGTTTCACGGAAAATTATCTCACTCCCAATTTCAAAAGTACAATATACCCCCGTGTATTTCTGCAGATCTGTAGCTACTACACCGCTGACAATTATAACACGTGGTGAGGAAGTAATAACTAGAGAATAAGTTTCAAAATTTTTAGGTTCTGTGGTGGTATTTAAAATGGAAACATCTATTTCTGAGTTCATAATTTAACTCAGTTCAGCCACATTTGCGCTCCGAATTTTCACTCTTGGAGAGAGGAATCTGTAAGTCAAAACTATATTTCATCCATTAATGTCCTGAGGTTTCTCATATTTAGTGAAGAACATCTTCATTGCTCAAAAAGTGCTGTAAGAATATTATGTAATGCTCACCCACGTTCATGTAATAGGCATCTGATTGAAGAGTTGGTCATTCTGACTACTGCTTTACAGTATACGTATTTCCTCATGAACTTTATTGGAAATAATCCACTACATTGCAAAGGGAAAATTGATGTACATAACTACAACACAAGACAATCATCACCCCACATTAAGATTGTCGTTAGTGAAAAAAGGGGTGCATTGCCACCAAAATGTTTGATTACTTATAGAATGACATAAAATGCCTGAGTGACAGTGAAATTATATTTGGAAACAAATTAAAGTTTCTCCTTGACTACTGTTATCCCGTAGAATTAATTATTTTCATACTACTTAAAATGTGGTGGATAGGAACTACTAGTCCACTACTATTTACATATGAATGTAGTGGAGCTGATCACTGCACCTTCCTTCGTCATGTAGCGGAGAATTCAATACATACTCGTTCACAACACGAGTCAACAGTGCACAAATGGCAAACTTAATTTCAGCGTGGTTTAGGTGACATAACTAAAATGACGTTTTTTATAAACAGAAGTAGAAGGTGATTTTTTTATTTTCGTTAGTTGTACATTTTTCAAAATTTAGTGACCGATTTTAAAATTATTAGGATTATGTTTAATTTTTCTGCTATTGTTTTGAAAAATAATTGAAAAAGACATTTGAAATGTAAATCATTAATCGTTTGCAAATTGTTCTGAACGCACAATCGATATTTAAGAATCAATGTATTTCTATTTCAAGATATTCATCTTTGGTCGCTTTTGCGTTATCTTTGTTTTCATCGAGTTAGTTGTGTAGCAATGTGTTATGAGCTGAACGTGATTGTTGGAAGCACTCGGTGAGAGTTTGTTAATATATTTGTTCCTAAGTATTTCCAAAATACGGAATAAAATTGTTTCGAAGAGAATTCGGAAGCTTATATCGACATATTTTTCATTTGATGTATGGTATCAGTACACCAGGAATCGACTTTTGAATCCAGACAGGAGAATATTATTCACCAACACTGCCGTACCAACAATAATAGATACTGGTGGAGAAGGAAGATAAATTAAAATCCTTATAATGACTTTTACAAATGAAAATAATTTACTGAGCCCCTTCCCGCATCTTCAGAGTAATTGAAGCTGAGGATAATGAATTCCAACGTAACCATGGTGCGAGAGAACTTTGGAAAATAATTTTTTAATTTTCGAAGATTTTTTAATAGCGTGTGAGTGAGGATGATCTAGAAACACAATTACGATCTATCGTGCAAATGAGTCATGAAACACGAAACTACCTAAACTAAACGTTAAGTGGAAACATATTAAATCTCTAAGAATTACATACCGAGAATGTCGGCCTGTGGCAGCCACTTCTTAACCATGAGGTTGTCCGGTTTTCCAGGCAGTGTCTCTGTCTCCCATTTCCAGATAACGCGCTGCTTTAACTTGGAGAAGGCAGTCAGTATGGCCGTCCTCTTGTCTTCCCCCAGGTCGGCGCTCCGCAGGTTCGAGCCGAGGCTGAATACAACTGCCCCATCTTTCGCGCCGTCCAAGAATTTCTGGAGATCCTGCAAATTAAAATCCACCTCAAATACAAAGTAGTGTCTCCAGACTAAGGATTATAAAAGAGAGACATATTACCTCTTACAGACAATCTCAAGTAACTTCTCTGCTGGGCCTGCAGCTTGCAAAAGCTCATAATATGACATCTTCTTTATGCTTTTACAAAATTAGCTGCAAATATTTTATTTCTTGTTATTTTTACAAACGTACGGGACGAGCTTGTTTGTATATCATTGTCATATCCATTTATGGAGACGAAAAGAAAGGATATACGAACAGCTCATCAGCAATTAAACAATCTGCACCCAAAAATAAAATTTGCAGTAGACCTAAAGATAAACAATGACAATAACCAACACAAATTTACAATTTGCAGAAAACCTAAAACTACAGACATCATCATCAATAAAAATTCATCCCACCTCAAGTCGCATGAGTATGCATAATTCAAATCAATGATCAACAGAATCATTAATTTACCACTTGAAGAAAAAGTAATAAAATAACGAAATTGCAACACTACAATAAGCAGCATAAGAAAGAAATTACGATCCAGATATAATACTCTGAATCTACCAAGTTCATACTAAATCTAAAGCAGACAACATACAAAAAGAAATAACATTGAAAAGAGATAAGAAACCAAAGTCAAACCGATATATGTACCAACAAAAATATTGGCAACATATCACACAAAATAAATAAATCGTTCAAAATACGAAAATTCAACAAGCATTTCGAATTAGCAACAACTTACAAATAACGCTGAGATCAGGAAAAAGTGACTTCATTACCTTTTCTAATCCAGATGTATACAAAATTTCCTATAACGACCGCAATAGTTTTTACATTGGACAAACGGGACGAAGCTTTAGTATAAGATTTAAAGAACACACAAAAGACTGCGAAAGCTTCCTGTCTAGCTTTTACCTACATCTAAAAAATAAAAACCACACAGTGAACACAACGGAAAACGTTTTGGAAATTCTACATGACCAAAGGGTGAAACTAGGAACATTTTGGAAGAAGTAGAAACTTATACACACACGAATAGATATCTGAATGAAATCCTAAACGAAAACGTGGATCTCAAACATAAAAATTATCGGGTACACTTTATTATCATAATAGAAAAAGAAAAGCGATGAACACACGCTAAACAAAAGTTACACAACATTAAGATCACTTATCTACATAATGCAAAATTATCTCTGGCAAAAAAATCTGACTACCTAAGATATAATTTATTTGTAAACACAATGCATCAGTAGAACGACCTATCATTTGTTAAAGTAGCTCGATATTTCTATAGAAGGTAAATACGTGATCTATATTAACAAAGCAGAAAACAAAAGAAATTACGTTCCAAGACGTAAGTATAATATAAGACAAAAATCTCATATAACTGTTACATAGACGTAGAATAAAATGATTTATAAATGTAATGTCAACAGGAGTTGAAAATGGCACAAATGCCGAAACAAACTTGTCGTTTACCTTCGTAAAATCAACGTGAAATAAAATATTTGCAACAAATTTTGTAAAAGTATAATAAGGGATTCTCAACTTTCTTGGCTACGAAATTAATTTACTTTATTTTTTATAATTATTTGGAAATCATAAATTATACCGCATATCTAGGAGTAAGCTATGCTGACAAAATGTGCAGATAAATTATTCAAACGTAAATCATCAGTGAGGGGGAAAAACAGGAAATTTAGCACGGACGTTGGCACTTAAAGTATAATCGGCAAGCAGCGCTTTAACGCATTCGTTGGTGCGCAATGCGGCCTCCTGTCTAAAACTACCAGTGATATTTTTTAGTTAAGTGGACGGATGTTTTAGAGCTCACAGAATTGGTTTTTTAAACTTACTATACTTGCTATAAACTTGTGCAAAAATTTCTATGAACCGTATATCCATATGCAACTACTCGATCTTGTTAAATACTCTACCGTACTGAAACTCTAACAGAAACCTTTACTCTTTGTAGGCCAATCCATGGCAGCGTGAAGAGAGTTATCGAGAAACGCCTTGTGGTCATTTGTGCGGTGGACCCTTCAACAGAATTAATATTGAACTACAGCCAAAATTTGGAATTTAACGCTTTGGCAGTACATCAAGAAAACGTTTGAATGATAGCACCAACGTGACGAGCAGCGAACCGCCAAACAAAACAATTCTGTTTTCTGAGGTTAATTTTCGTCAGAATTCTTAAAAGGGATAGGGTCGCTAATGAAATTATATAATTCCTCTTCACTACCACAAGTTTCATTCTTCTAGACTGTTATGTCAAAACTGTTGGACTATAATTATGCGATAATTTTTGTTCAATTAGGAAGAGGAGGGTGCGTAGAAGAATGCTTTGCTGGACTGACTATGACGAGGCACGACATATTACTGGAACATACGATTTTATATCACTGGTGAATATATTTTTGTTACAAATAAGGAAAAATGAAATCATTCTTACGCTATTGGGCTTAGTGTTCTTGCGATTTTCTCCCTTGTATCGAAGTCCTTGAATACGCTGCATGTTAAAGATTCTGCTGTGACTTAACTTAGATATTCCGCAGATTTAATTGTTGAAAAATCGAAATATGTGCAAGAAATCATCACATATGACCCTTAGTTCAGAATCCTAACTCCAGTAAGTGATTGTTTGGCATCAGCGATGATGAATCACGCTTTAACACACAGAATCACGTTGTGTTTGTTGCCATTTGCATCTCAGCTCTAACATCTGATGCAAGTGTCTGCTTGTTTCAGTGTTTGTAGTTTGTATTAATTCAGAAGATGAAAAGGCTCGTATCTGTGTTAATAGTGTAAATACGATTTCTTATATCTGTGAAGAGCTAACAGCGAATTTTCAAAAAAGAAAACATGATAGTCTTTGTAACACTAACCTGATTTCGGGTATAAGGTTTAGATCAGGACAAGAATTGGATCCTCCCCGTATGCCATTCACATTTACTACATTCTTGGCTGGACTGTTGAAGATTACGTCATTTGTCTTTTGCTCTTGCGCGATTTGTAGGTTATCAGAAGACCATACGAAAATAGATTGAATTACCGCAAAAACAACGAAAATTGTGTAACATTCTACAAGGCTACAAGGCTTGTATGTCACAATGAAGAACTGACGATGTCAGTGACCCAAGAGAATGTGACATTGAGTGAAGACTCATACGGTGACGAACACGCAAACGACAACAAAGGAGATATGCATGCCGACAACGTTTCAAGACTACTGTGAATCATATAGTCATACCTTTTCTCAAGAGTATTTCAAAGATCATGCGCACAATATAAATTTGTCGAAGCAACAGGAGGAGCTTTTAGCTTCGGGAGTGACGGGGTTGACTCTTCTTCACGACAGAAAAGTGTTTATCTTGGTAGCCACATTGCTTTTTTCTTTACGTTTCTCCAGGAAGATGACACTGTTTTTTTAATGATAACGAGTCCTTTATGGAATCTGTTGATCGGTCAAGGCTGGTCGCAGAAACTTTTCGAGGGAAGGGGGAAGGAGGAGGAAGGGGCAAAGTGGGAGAGGAAGGGGGCGAGAGGGGGGGGGGGGAATGAGGGGAAGAATGTTAGACAGGAGGAGGAAAGGGGAAGGGGGAGGAAAGGGTTTATATACAAGCTCCTCACAGTTCGGCTATTTTATTTCCATAGAATGTTAGCGCAGCATATGGCAACATACCGCATTCGCACTCAATGAGTTGGGAAGAAAGCTCATTTTGCATCAGGAGATAAAAAACGTAGGTGATCCCACGTGGAATAAAAGAACGGTAACGCAGACTTCAACTGGAATATAAACAACTTATTTAGATTCCTATCTTCTCTTTATTTTACAAAAAGTCAGACTTTTGTTGTACACATAAAAGTTAAATATTTCGCTCCTGACTGAAGAGTACAGTTGTTTTTTTTAGATTCAGAACTAGATGCTAGAATTCCACAATATAATGGGTTAAAATCTTGAAGCATTATACTTCTGTAATTCTGCCCAATTGGTTTCGTGCCACGTACGCATTTACAAACGTTGACTAAGTATATTGGTCCAGGAAGGAAGTGACCAAACAACTCAAACGAAAGTTGGATACGCAAGCGAGGTTCAGTCGGCCTCGAGAAAGGGACGCGCATGTTTCACGTGTGCCACAGTATTTATTCGAAACTGAACGGGAGTCCACTTCGCGGAGTGTATGCAACACATCAAACAGGAAAGACCCTTGGAGTGCAAGGGGGGCGGGCCGGTATATTTTTAAAAAAATCTTAGTGACAAACAATTACGTTTATCCTTTCCTTCCAACAAAGAAGGTGCTGTTGATCTGGACTGAATTTCGTCCAACGTCGTTCGGTCGACGACTGTGAAACCGCCGTCATACTTTTAGCGTTGTTTGAAATGGGTCGGCCGTCGGCAGAATCGCCCGTTGTCGGCTGCACTGTGACTGTGTTCGTAACTAAAATGCGCAGTGCGAGCTTTGGCTCGTGTACCTCGACGTCTCCTCTTCACAGCCTTTCCGACTTCGCGAGGAAGACTTGACCGCAGCATGAAGCGCTTCCTGGTTAGTGAACGAAATGAAGACACCAGTGGTCCGTCTGCCGGTGGTGGGGAGGTATATACTCCGAAGGCGAAAACAAGAAGGGGCGACGCGAAAACGAAAATTTATGATGAGAACCGCTTATTGCTAGGCTTCACGTAAACTACAATGAGTGTCGACGAACGTCCCCAATGTTTAATTCGTTTAACCATTTTAGCTGCTAACGGCATGTAGCCTAACAAGTTAAAGACATGTGCTTAAACCAAACATCCTCTGTTAACGGTAAAACCAAACTAAATGTTTTATTGTCTAACCAGAAGAGCTTAGCTAAAATGACGAATGTGACTTCTAAGTTAGCCTGTTACCAGATTTCACATAGGACTGATAAATACAAGAAACCACACACGGTTACAGAAACTCTGGTTCTCCTAGCAGCGACTGATGTAGTTATTAACGGTGTTTGGCGATTCATTTGGTCAAGAGCTGAAAAGTATTCCTCTCCTTAATGACATAGTGCGTAGAAGAATTTTAGACTCTTCTGACGATTTACTCGAGCAGTTAATTGATAAATTGCGTAATAATTGTTTTGCACTTCAAGTGGGCAAAGCGACTGATATTCATAAAGATCCTCATTTGATTGCTTATGTTCATTTCGTTGATGACTTAAACATTCGAGACGAATTGCTTTCCTGTGACTCGATACTGCAAGCAGTTACAGCTCAAAACCTTTCTTACATTATCAATACTCTTTTTATAATCAAAACAGGGCAACATGGGATAGGTGCATTTGAGTATGCACCGATGGAGCTCGCTCAGTATCTGGAATACATGGTGGGTTGCAAGTGAAAGGTAAGGCTGCAGTTCATGTTGCAGTACAGACTCACTGCATGAAACATCTGGATGCTCTGGCTGCTAAAGAACTTCCCACCACTTCATGAAGTGCTGCAAACGGTCACAGACTCTTTTAATATTACTGAGGCAAAATCTATAAATTTAAGGCTTTGTAAAGTGCCATGGGAGGAGATGGTTCCACATCACACTCACCTGCTCTGTTTTAGTAACGCCCGATAACTTTCAAGGGATATAGCACTAAAAAGAATGTTTGTACTGAGGAATGAGGTATTCTGTTTCACAAAGGCGAAAAGTCACTCTATGGCAGACGGTTTCAGTGACGCCTATTTTCTGTTGAAAACTGCTTAACTTCATGAGAAAATAAATATTCTTAACTCTTCAAGATAATCAGGCAATTATCTTATCTTGAAACGAAAAAGTTAAGGCGTCCATAAAAAAATAGAGCTGTGGCAAACTCGAATGGGAAGTGGCATACTAAATTTGTTCTCTACTCTAGTGTTACTGTTAGAGGACGCACATAATCCGATATTTCCATGAAGATAAAAGCTTGCGTTCTCCATCGCCTTGCAACACTCAAACTTCGCTTCGAAAAGTATTTCAGCGACGATTTTGATAAATTTAATTAGATTAAAATCCATTCAAAAGGTCAGCTACACCATCAGGTCTAGAATATAAAGAAGTAAGGACAAATTACTGATGTCATTCGTGACACTTCACTGTAGAGTAAATTCAATAAAGTGTCTTTTTTTGGAGATTTGGATACACATTAGCAAGGAATTCCCAACCCAGAGCCAAAATGCAATGAAGATTCCGATTCCTTTTGCGACAACATACTTTTGCGAGACTGGATTTTCAGTTTTGGCAGCTCTGATGTCGAACTACACTTCAAAGCTAAAATTAAGCAAATAACTTCGAGGGGCTGTTCCTGCTATTGCACCAAGTGTTGAAAAACTTTTTTCTCAAAAGAGCGCTCATCCGCAACGACGTACTTTGTAATTTAAATTTTAATGCTCTTGAAATCCTTGTCTGATGAACTGTAAGTATTGTCCATTTCATAGTTCTTGATTGAATGAAAATTTGATGAAAGTAAACAATTTTTTCCGTCTTTTCATTATAATAATTCATGTAGTTTTGGTTTCTGTTGCGTAAAATCCTTCTAAACAGAATTTTGTAAAACAGAGAATAAGGCAAAGAAAATATAAAAATGGGTATTTTTGTAATTGAAAAAGGCTGCTGGGCTGTCAAATTTTTCCTCGCGAAGGGGGACCCAGAGGAAAAACGTTTGAGAAGTTCTGTGCTAGGTGACTCATCACTGCCAAGATCATCAACTTCTGCAAGTTCGCTCACGCCAGACATACTTGGCAGTATTCCAAGGCCATCGCCACGTATTGCATCATAAGGTACATAGAAAGTACATATCAGAAACAGCAGGGGTCCAAGCACTGACGCCTGAGGCGCATTGCCCGTCGTAGTCTTTCTCATTACTATAGGCAATGACTTTTCACTGTATATTCTTAAAATCGGAGAGGAACAAATTTTGAACTGCTGCTCTTATTCCATAACGCTCTAACTTCTGGAGTAATATTCTGTGATCAACACATGCAAACACCTTAGTCAAATCGGTGAAGATTTCTGATGTTCACATCTTTTCATTTAATCCACCCATTGCCTTACAGAGAAAAATATATAAAATTTTCAGTTGTTAAACTTTTCTAAAACCATGTAGCAAATCATGTGAACTGAAATGATCTGTCACTCTGATGCATACAGCCTTTACAATAGCTTCAGCAAATTGATACGGCATACTAATATGTCTAAAATTGTATATATTACCCCTTTCTCCTTTCTTCTAAGGCGGTTTCACTCTTGATTACTTTAATCGCTCATGAAGCTGGTCACTCCTAAAGGAAAAATTACAGATGTAGCTAAATACAGAGCTAACATATGCAGCCCAGTGCTTTAGTATCCTGCTTGATACTCCATCGTATCCGTGAGAGCCCTTGGTCTTCGGTTATATAATTATTGATTCAGTCTCCCCTCGCCAGTATCACGGAGGTATATTTCAGAATGCTGTCTTGGAAAGCCATTTTCTAGGAGATATGATTTCCTGTAGGAACTAAGTATTTATTTCGTTTACCTGCTATATTCAGGAACTCTACACACATCTCACTTACATTTTTACTACATACTGACTTTATATCCTCCACATTGTGCTGTTGGCCAGACACTTCTTTCACGACTGGCCATGTTGTTTGAATTTTATCCTGAGAATTAGTTATTCAGTTTACATAACACATGCTTTCGGACTCGCTAATGATATTTTTAAGTAATTTACAGTAATGTTAGTAATAGTCTGCTGCAGCTTTCAACGTTTCGATATAGTTCCCAGTTTTTTCTACATGATATCCTTATCTCAATCATCATCCACCTAGATTACTCGTTAAAGCATATTTATCATGTATGAACATCCTGCCACTCATGTTCTTTAATGAGGTTTAAAAAAGCCTCTGCTGCCCCTCGATTAAGTAGTTACTGAAAGCTCTCGTCCTCTGCTCGTAACCTTGTTTTCATAGCACAAGTTACGTTGTCATCGTGTTTAAAGTGTTTCCCACAGGGAATTCTAAACTGGCTCAAACGGTAGTCCGAGAGAGCCAGGTCTGGGCTGTAGTATAGACGAGACAATAACGTCGAACCAAATTCCCTGGTTCTGAGACGTACATGGGGCGCTGTCGTGTTTGATAAAATTCCTTTGGGATTCTTATCAGACGGTAAGGTTTCTTGAGTTTGTTGAGAGTGTATACATACGGTTCTGAATCAGTGGTTGGCCCTTTTAGTAACACTTCGACTAGAATGACAGCACTATTATCCCACAACTCTGTTGTCATAGCTTTACCAGCAGAGGCAGCTGAATTTCTTCTTAAATGGTGACTGCGGATGGTGCCACTTCGGTGACTGCATTTTTGTCTATGGCTCAAACTGATGCACCCACGTTTCGTTACCTGTACCGAACTGTGACAGAAGGGCTTCTCCATTGGTGTCAATATGCTCCAGCAGTTCAGTTGAAATGCCTTTTCTTTGAATCCTGTGGTGTGGCGTGAGCATTTTCTTTCAATATACAACAGTCTCGCCGCGCGGAGTGGCCGCGCGGTTTGAGGCGCCATGTTACCTCCCGTCGGAGGTTCGAGTCCTCCTTCGGGCATGGGTGTGTGTGTTTTGTTCTTAGCGTAAGTTAGTCTAAGTAGTGTGAAAGTCTAGGGACCGATGACCTCAGCAGTTTGGTCCCTTAGGAATTCAACACACACACACACACACACACACACACACACACAAGAGTCTCAGTCATTTCACGTGCGCTTCGAATGCTCACAGATAGCTGTAGAGCAAAGTTTCCCAAACTGTGTTCCTCGAACCAATGGTATTCCCTGGGAAGTGAATACGTGTTCCGCGAGAAACTGTTAATGGTACAGCGTTTTTCCGACTTTTGGCGATACTAATTATTTTTTAGTTTTATTATGATTTGTGAATTATTAGTTTTGATTTAAAATGGAAATAATCACTGAATAAAACAAGGTTTTTTTTACTTTTTAAAATTTTATTTAACTTCAAAATAAACGAGGTGTTGCATCAAAATACCTAGATTCTAAAAGTGTTCAGAGAGAGAAAAAGCTTGCGAACCTGTGCTATGAAGCTAACTGTTCAGTCGTGATGGCCCAGTCTGTGCGAATAATGGCATCCACGCGATTCACTATTTTGGAGCAGCAGCTGTGAATTAACATTCTAACAAGGGAACCTCCCCATCTCACCCCCCTCAGATGTAGTTATAAGTTGGCACAGTGGATACGCCTTGAAAAACTGAACACAGATCAATTGAGAAAACAGGAAGAAGTTGTGTCGAACTGTGAAAAAATAAGCAAAATATACAAACTGAGTAGTTCATGGGAAGATATCCAACATCAAGGAGACTGGAAATGCGAGAGCGCTGTGGTCTCGTGGTAACGTGAGCAGCTGCGGAACGAAAGGTCCTTGGTTCAAATCTTCCATCGAGTGAAAAGTTTAATTTTTTATTTTCAGTTTATGTGACAAACTTATGTTTTCATCACTTTTTTGGGAGTGATTATCACATCCACAAGAAAACCTAAATCGGGCAAGGTAGAAGAATCTTTTTACCCATTCGCCAAGTGTACAAGTTAGGTGGGTCGACAACATATTCCTGTCATGTGACGCCATGCCGTCACCAGTGTCGTATAGAATATATCAGATCTGTTTTCCTGTGGAGGAATCGGTTGACCTATGACCTTGCGATCATATGTTTTCGGTTCCCATTGGAGAGGCACGTCCGTTCGTCTACTAATCGCACGGTTTTGCGATGCGGTCGCAAAACACAGACACTAAACTTATTACAGTGAACAGAGACGTCAATGAACTAACGGACAGATAATAACTACGCAAAAATAAAGAAAGTAAAATTTTCACTCCAGGGAAGACTTGAACCAAGGACCCCTCGTTCTGCACCTGCTCACGCTACCACGGGACCACTGCGCTCCTTGGCCCACATTCTCCATGATGGAGCCTATGTGTCCCATGGACTACTCAGATTGTATATTTTGCTTATTTTTTTATAGTTCCACACAACTTCTTCCTGTTTTCTCAATTGATCTGTGTTCAGTTTATCAAGGCCTATCCACTGTGCCAACTTATAACTAAATCTCAGGGGGGTGCGATGGGGAGGTTCCCTTGTAAGCGTGGCCGATCACTGAGCTCAATTTCCCCACTTCCTGAATCGTTAACTCTCTTGACCCATCACCCGACTGTACTGTCAACTGCACCATTTGTACACGCTACACGCTACACACTGACGCTTATGGCTGTTCACTACGATTTCTCTTTCCGTTACCAATAATTAAGTTACAGCACGTTGTTTCTAAACAGGTGTCTTATGTAGACGCCGTTTTAGTGGCTCACTAAAGCTCTGCCATTTACCTGAATTCCTCGGAACTTCACATACGTGCTGAAAAAACAGCTTTAAGCTCCTAAACAGACGTCCTCTTACATACATATTAACAGCTGTAAAAATATGTGCATTATTGAAAGACCATCCTGTAATACATAGGCTGCAGCAAGCGTTTACAGAATCTCTTATTACAGTGAAACTAAGTTTGGTACACAACTTTTAAGACTATACTTGAATCCAGGAATGAATTGTATTACAGAAACGGTGTATATTGTTCTTGTAAATAAAAAAAAATATTTTTTTTTCGCCTAGTATAATCATGTAGGTATCAACGTGCGCTCAAAAGGATTCGTAACCAAATTTGAAAGAAGTGATCTCAGCATGGAATAAGAAGTGTGATATATAAATATTCTCATGATCACTATGCTTTGATATTCCCTCACTGCTTGCAAAAGTTAACAGTAACGTCCTTTTACTTAAATGTCCGTATATACTATGAATTAAGGAATTTTTGTTAAAACGAAAATACCCTCTTTCGATATTTTCTAAGAAATTCAATCATTCTCCTCCATGCAACGTTATACTTCTGGGATCAGACGCTATTCACCTGTTTCAGAGCCTCCAAACGCTTCCAGATGTGAAGTTTGCTGATAAGGTATACTTGAGGCGCAGTAATTGGTATACGACAGCTTTAAAATGTAGAGATGTGCCGTTTACTGTCGCATAAAGACAGAAATTTATATTTTGCTGCAAGGAGAATCCAATTTATTTGAAGAATTGGAAGTTAATCTGATGTAGGGTACTGTATTCGATTGGCCCACTTTTTAAGACTGACTTACTTCAGCCTCGATGAACCAGTCAACAGTCAACTTGTTACAGGTTGGTTTGTACTGAAATAACAACATTTGTGACTATTTTGGGGAATCTGGTTTCAGCAAGGCAGGGCAGCAATTTTTTTTTTTTTAAGTCATCGGTCTTCTGACTGGTTTGATGCGGCCCGCCACGAATTCCTCTCCTGTGTCAACCTCGTCATCTCAGAGTAGCACTTGCAACCTACGTCCTCAATTATTTGCAGGATGTATTCAAGTCTCTGTCTTTCTCTACAGTCTTTACCCTCTACAGCTCGAGTACCATGTAAGTTATTTCCTGATGTCTTAAACGATGTCCTACCATCCTGTCCCTTCTTCTTGTCAGCGTTTCCCACATATTCCTTTCCTCTCCGATTCTGCACAGAACCTCCTCATTCCTCGCGCTATCAATTCACCTAATTTTCAAATCTCGTCTCTAGCACCAAATATGAAACGCTTCTATTCTATTCTATTCTGTTCCGGGTTTGAAACAGTCCATGTTTCACCACCATAAAATGCTGTTCCAAACGTACGAGGGCAGTTCAATAAGTAATGCAACACTTTTTTTTTCTCGGCCAATTTTGGTTGAAAAAACCGGAAATTTCTTGTGGAATATTTTCAAACATTCCCGCTTCGTCTCGTATAGTTTCATTGACTTCCGACAGGTGGCAGTGCTGTACGGAGCTGTTAAAATGGCGTCTGTAACGGATGTGCGTTGCAAACAACGGGCAGTGATCGAGTTTCTTTTCGCGGAAAACCAGGGCATCTCAGATATTCATAGGCGCTTGCAGAATGTCTACGGTGATCTGGCAGTGGACAAAAGCACGGTGAGTCGTTGGGCAAAGCGTGTGTCATCATCGCCGCAAGGTCAAGCAAGACTGTCTGATCTCCCGCGTGCGGGCCGGCCGTGCACAGCTGTGACTCCTGCAATGGCGGAGCGTGCGAACACACTCGTTCGAGATGATCGACGGATCACCATCAAACAACTCAGTGCTCAACTTGACATCTCTGTTGGTAGTGCTGTCACAATTGTTCACCAGTTGGGATATTCAAAGGTTTGTTCCCGCTGGGTCCCTCGTTGTCTAACCGAACACCATAAAGAGCAAAAGAGAACCATCTGTGCGGAATTGCTTGCTCGTCATGTGGCTGAGGGTGACAATTTCTTGTCAAAGATTGTTACAGGCGATGAAACATGGATTCATCACTTCGAACCTGAAACAAAACGGCAATCAGTGGAGTGGCGCCACACCCACTCCCCTACCAAGAAAAAGTTTAAAGCCATACCCTCAGCCGGTAAAGTCATGGTTACAGTCTACTGGGACGCTGAAGGGGTTATTCAGTTCGATGTCCTTCCCCATGGTCAAACGATCAACTCTGAAGTGTATTGTGCTACTCTTCAGAAATTGAAGAAACGACTTCAGCGTGTTCGTAGGCACAAAAATCTGAACGAACTTCTCCTTCTTCATGACAACGCAAGACCTCACACAAGTCTTCGCACCCGAGAGGAGCTCACAAAACTTCAGTGGACTGTTCTTCCTCATGCACCCTACAGCCCCGATCTCGCACCGTCGGATTTCCATATGTTTGGCCCAATGAAGGACGCAATCCGTGGGAGGCATTACGCGGATGATGAAGAAGTTATTGATGCAGTACGACGTTGGCTCCGACATCGACCAGTGGAATGGTACCGTGCATGCATACAGGCCCTCATTTCAAGGTGGCGTAAGGCCGTAGCATTGAATGGAGATTACGTTGAAAAATAGTGTTGTGTAGCTAAAAGATTGGGGAATAACCTGGTGTATTTCACTGCTGAATAAAACAACCCCTGTTTCAGAAAAAAAATGTGTTGCATTACTTATTGAACTGCCCTCGTACATTCTCAGAAATTCCTTCCTCAAATTAAGGTCTATGTTTGATTTCTCTTAGCCAGGAATGCCCTCTTTTGCCAATGCTCGTCCGCTTTCGATGTCCTCCGTGCTCCGCCCATCAACGGTTATTTTTCCGCCTACGTAGCACAATTCCTTAACGTCATCTAGTTCTTGACCATCAATCCTGATGTTAAGTTTCTCAATGTTCTCCTTTCTGCTACTTCTCATTACTTCCACCTTTCTTCGATTTACTCTCAATCCCTGTTCCGTAGTCAGTTGATTGCTCATTCCATTCAGCATATCCTATGTTTCTTCTTCGCTGTCACTGAGGATAGCAATCTCACCAGCGAACCTTATAACTGATATCCTTTCACCCTGAATTTCAGTTCCACTCGTGAATCTTTCTTTTATTTCCATCATTCCATAATTGCTTCTTCACTGTGCAGATTGAGCAGTATGGGCAAAAGACTACGGCCCTGTCTTACACCCTTTTGAATCCCAGCACTTCGTTCTTAGTTTTCCACTCTCGTTATCCCCTCTTGGCTCTTGTACATGTTGTATATACCTCGTCTCTCCCTATAGCTTAATCCAATTTTGCTCAGAATTTCGAACATCTTGCGCCATTTGATATTGTCAAAGGCTTTTTTCAAGTGGACAAATCCGACGAACATGGCGTTATTTTCCCTTAGCCTTGATTTCATTATCAACCGCTGTGTCAGAACTGCCCCTCTGGTGCCTTTACCTTTTCTAAAGCCAAACTGATCATCATCCAACACATCTTCAATTTTCTTTTCTATTATTCTGTATATTATTCTTGTCAGCCACTTGGATGCATGAGATCTTAATCTGATTGTGCGATAATTGTTGTACTTGTCAGCTCTTGCAGCCTTCGGAATTGTGGATGATATTTTTCCGAGAATCAGATTGTATGTCGCCAGACTCATACATTCTACACACCAACGTGAGCAGCTATTTTGTTGCCACTTACGACAATGATTTTAAAAATTCTTCTGCCTTATTTGGTCTTAATCCTCCAAAAATCTCTCAAGTTCTGATTCTAATATTGGAGCACCTATCTCTTCTAAATCGAGTTCTGTTTCTTATTCTATCACATCAGACACATCTTCTCCCTCATAGAGGCTTTCGATGTATTCTTTCCACCTATGCGCTCTCTCCTCTGCATTTAGCAGTGGAATTCCCGCTGCACTCTTAATGTTACCATCCTTGCTTTTAATTTCACCGAAGGTTATTTTGATTTTCCTATATGTTGAGTCAGTCCTTCTGACAATCATTTCTTTTTCGATTTCTTCACATTTTGCGTGCAGCCATTTCGTCTTAGCTTCCCTGCATTTCCTACTATTTTTATTCCTCAGCGACTTGTATTTCTGTCTTTTCCTGAACATTTTTGTGCTTCCTTCTTTCATCGATCAACTGATGTATTTCTTCTGTTATCCATAGTTTCTTCGCAGTTTCCTTTATTCGTACCGGTGGTTTTCTTTCCAACTTTTGTGATTGCTCTTTTTAGAAATGTCCATTCCGCTTCAACCGATCTGTCTATTGAGCTATTCCATGCAGTATCTATATCTTTAGAAGTATCAATCATATCTCTTTATTCCTTCGTACATCCGTATCCCATTTCTTTAAACTTCAGCCTACCCTTCATCACTACTAAATTGTGATCTGAGTCTGTATCTGACCCTGGGTATGCCTTACAATCCAGTATCTCTATCTGATCATGATATAATCAAACTGGAATTTTTTCGCATCTCCCGGCCTTTTCCAAGTATACGTCCTCCTCTTGCGATTATGGAACTGAGTATTCGCCATTATTAGGTGAAATATGCTGCAAAAATCAACTAATCTTTCTTCCCTCTCTTTCCTTGTACCAATGCCAAACTCTTCAGTAACCCTTTCTTCCATTGCTTCCCCTACAACCCCGTTCCAGTCTCCCATGACTATTAAGTTTCCGTCTGCCTTTACATACAGAATTACCCGTCAATATCCTCATATGCATTTTCTGTATCCTCATCTTCTGCTTGCGACGTCGGGATTTATGCCTGAACTGTCGTTTTCGGTGTTGGTTTGCTGTGGGCTCTGATAAGAGAAACCTTATCATTGAACTATTCACAGTAACACACTCTCTTCTCTATCTTCCTATTCATGACGAATCCTACTTCCGTTTTACCATTTCCTCTGGTGTTGAAATCACCCAATACTCATCCGACCAGAAATCCTTGTCTTATTTCCATTTACCTTCACTGACCCCCACTATATCTAGACTGAACCTTTGCATTTTCCTCTTCACATTTTACGTTGTCGAAGGCTTTTTTGAGATCGACAAAGACTATGAACAGGCCTTGATTTTTCTCTAGTCTTGCTTCCATTAACAACCGCAATGTTGGAAATGCCTCTTTGGTGCATTTATCTCTTCTAATGCCAAACGCATCGTCACCTAACACATCCTCAATTCTCTTTTCTATTCTTGAGTATACTTTTCCTGAAATGCATGACCAATTAAGCTGACTGTGCCATAATTCTCGCACTTGTCAGCTCCTACAATGTTCGGAAATATGTGGGTGATGTTTATCCGAAAGTCAAATGGTGTATCGCCAGACCCGTATATTCTACAAGCCAACTTCAATAGTCATTTTGTAGCCAGTTCCCCCAATGATTTTAGAAGTTCTGATGGAATGGTATCTATGCCTTCTGCCTTATTTGATATCAAGCCTTCCAGACATCTTTTAAATTATGTTTACATTACTGGGTCCCCTGTATCATCTGCATTGACTCCTGTTTCTTCTTCTGCCTCATCAGACAAGTCTTCCTCCTCAAAGAGGCCTTGAATGTACTCTTTCTGATATGGCGCGCGCCGCTAACCTGTGATCTTGTTCAGAGCGCGCACTGTAATCTATAGTTCGCTGTCCTAGTGCGGGTGGCGCTCCGGTGGCGATTTGCTATGACGTCGCTGGCGTGTTTTTGCGGTGGCCGGCGGAAAGCGAGAGGGTAGTTGGTTTTCCGGGGGCTGGACGGAACGTGAAGTTCGCTCTGCCTGACCTGCTAGTGACTAGCGCTAAGGGTGTTCTGCCTCGCAATATGAGCAGAGTGGTCTGGGGCGGAGGCGACTCGCCGCTGTGCTGGCCATGCGATGGTGATTAATTGGAGTCTGCGTACTTGTTCTTTCTGCCTGTCTGATGTGGAGGTCCGGTGGGGTCCTGAGATACTCTGGCCCGGAGACAACTAGTTGCTGAATTTTGGAGTCGTCTGCCAGGTTATGGTGTGGGCTCGGTTGGCTCTTCAGATTTTCCTATGGAAGCTCCAGCAGCGTTTTCTGAACTTTTCTGATGTGGGACGGTGTTGTTGGAACCTTTTGCTGTGTGTGTGGCTCGTTACGATATTTGTTGGTACTAATTTATTTGCTCAACTGGAGTCCTGCCCGGAGTTGCGTTCATGTATGGTACATTTGGCAGTCGATGTGTTAGGTAAAGTCTGCCCAAGAAGGGCGGTTTTGTACAGTATATACATAGTAAATTACTGCTGCTTGGTATATGGGGTCTTCTGGGACCTGAACAACACGATCTAGTCAATTTGGTTGTGTAAAAGCATTTAGTGGTATGTTCTGTATTTTTTTATTGTGCTATTATTAACTTGGTGGAATAGTCGCGTTTGGTGTCGTTAAGGCACTTATAAGACTGTGGTTTGACTATTCTTGTGCGCTTGGCTTTTATTGTTTCGTTTTAGGAAGCGAGAATTGTTTATTAAGATTTGTGTGTGTTGGCTTCCGGCACTTGTTAAGAGCGCCCGAGTTAGCGGCGCTGTGGTTATCATGTGCTGTCGGGATGTTATACTGTATTATTTGAATTTTATCTTGTGTTGATATTATCTGTCGTGTGTTACAGAACATAACCAAGGCGCGTAAGTGATGGACAGTTGTGGGCGGCATGTCGGGGAGCTCTCAGCGGTTTATTTCGGGGACTGTTTCTAGTGGGATGGTTCCGAAGTGTTGAGAGCTCGCTCTTCTGTGATTGCGTTGGGAGTTGCCCGCGCCCTTTGGTTGTATCAAATTATTTTGTTATTATATTTATTGGTTGTGTGTTGCGCTTCTTTCATTTTATGGTGCCAAGCGCCATTATCTTAAAGTTTTTTGTGTACATCATTTTAAATTGTAATTCCAAGTTAACTTATTATTGGATTTTGTCTTTTGGATAAACTCTAAAATCACTATTGTAAAAGGTTCCTGATTTTATGGTGGCAAGCTGCCGTTATTGTTTTTTTTAAAGCTCACACTTTAGCTATTTGTTAAGTTTTGTAAGTTATTTAAAGGAGATTAGTACTGGTAATTTAATAAATTGTGTACAGAGTCTGCTGTTTGGATATTATTGGGTGGAACTTCTTGGATAGTTGTCCTATAAGAATGCACATTTCACTTTCCACCTATCTGCTCTTTCCTTTGCATTTAACAGTGGAATTCCCATTTGACTCTTAATGTTACCAGCCTCGCTTTTAATTCCACCGAAGATTGTTTTGACTTTTCTGTATGCTACATCACACCTTCCATCCAGCGCAGCAGTCGGACAGAACGAGTGGCAGCCTACCCCTCAGGAGGACACCCAACATCTCTGTCAATTCGATACTAATTGTAAGCCGAATACTGCTTGCATGAGGGCAAGAGGAAGACCAAAACGCTATTGACTTGCTCGATTTGTGAAGCTCTTTCTCTTGAATAAATTACCCAATTTTTCTGAAATTGAAATCATTTGTTTATTTCTACATGTGCAGAATGTCTATCGATTTCCGTCCAGTGTGGATAATTCCTTGGTGGTCCATCGTTTTTCCTGTCTTAGAGTGTATTTCACAAAACATTTACTGGAATATATTACGTATGTGTTCGACGAGAGACGAATTGGGAGAGGGTTACCGATGTCATTGGAACCTCTGACATAACCCTTTCTAAGTTCTGATCTGATCCAGTGATAACACACTAAGAGAACCAAATATTAACTGAGAACACCAAATAACTGGGAATCTGAACGATCCTGTATGCAATGCATTTGTTTCCAACATTCCAGCAAAAAGGGTAGAAAAACTAATTCTGCGGTCAGGTCCTGATGACTTCTCTCAGCGTCATTTAGGAGAGGCACGGATGGGCATGTAGTCAGCACTCCCCCCCCCCCCCCCCCGCCCCCTCCCCCCTGCCCCCCCCCCCCTGTAGTTGACTGCTTTACGATCTCTGAACCGATACGTCTCATTCAGGCTGCTTCCCAACTGGTCGTACGAGACTGGAAGAAAACTGTTCCAATTCTACTACAGAAATATCGTAGAAAGTATAGGGAATCGAAATATGATACAGTGCACTATGTGATCAGAAGTATCCGGACACCTGGCTGAAAATTCCTTACTAGTTCGTGGCGCCCTCCATCATTAATGCTGGAATTCAGTATGGGGGTAGCCTTGATGACAGTTTCCACTCTTGCAGGCATACGTTCAATCAGATGCTGGAAGGTTTCTTGGGACACGGCAGCGCATTCTTCACGGAGTGCTGCACAGAGGAGAGGTATCGATGTCGGTGGGTGAGGCCTGGCACGAAGTCGGCGTTCCAAAACATACCAAAGGTATTCTATTGGCTTCAGGTCGGACTGTACAGGCCAGTCCATTACAGAGATGCTATTGTCTTGTAACCACTCTGCCACAGGCCGTGCATTATGAACAGGTGCTCGATAATGTTGAAAGGTGCAGTTGTCATTCCCGAATTGCTCTTCAACAGGGGGAAGCAAGAAGGTGCTTAAAACATCAATGTAGGCCTTTTCTGTGATAGTGCCACGCAAAACAACAATTGGTGCAAGTCACATCCATGAAAAACACGACCAAACCGTAACACCACCGCCTCCGAATTTTACTGCTGGTACTACACAAGCTGACAGTTGATGTTCACCGAGCATTCGCCATACCCGCACCCTGCCATCGGATCGCCACATTGTGTACCGCGATTCGTCACTCCACACATCGTTTTTCCACTGTTCAATCGTCTAACGTGTGCGCTCCTTACACCAGGCGATGCGTCGTTTGGCATTTACCGGCGTGATGTGTAGATTATGAGCAGCCGCTCAACCATTAAATCCAAGTTTTCTCACCTCCCACTTAACTTTGATAGTTCTTGCAGTGGATCCTGATGCAGTTTGTAATTCCTGAGTGACGGTCTGGATAGATGTCTGCCTATTACACATTATGACTCTCTTCAACAATCGGCGGTCTCTGTCAATCAACAGGCGAGGTCGGCCTGTACGCTTTTGTGCAGTACGTGTCCCTTCACGTTTCCACTTCACTATCACATCGGAATCAGTGGACCTATGGACGTTTAGGAGTGTTGAATCTCGCATACAGACGTATGACGGAAGTGACCACGTCCGAAGTCCGTGAGTTCCACGGAACGCCCCATTCTGCTCTTGGTTGATTCAAACGGCTCTGAGCACTATGGGACTTAGCGTCTGAGGTCATCAGTCCCCTAGAACTTAGAACTACTTAGACCTAACTAACCTAAGGACATCACACACATCCATGCCCGAGCCAGGATTCGGACCAGCGACCGCAGCAGTCGCGCGGTTCCGGACTGAAGCGCCTAGAACCGCTCGGCCACCGCGGCCGGCTCATTCTGTTCTCTCATGATGTCTAATGACTACTGAGATCACTGATACGGAGTACCTGGCAGCAGGTGGCAGCACAATGCACCTAATATGAAAAACGTTTGGTTTTGGGGGTGCCCGGATACTTTTGATCACATAGTGTGTATGGTAGTCAGATGTGATACGGGGTACGCTATGCAAACAGAATCGCTAGCTTTGCCGGGTTGATTTCACAGCGCTTCTGTAGGATAATATCACTGCTTCATGTACGCAGGTCGTATAGGGTGAATGGCACTTAAATCTCAGCTCAAATATACGTGTGGCCTTCTCATCATACACACGCTCTTGGAAGAATACTTCACACAGCTGTCTATTAGGTAGATGGGAAGTAACGCCACTTTTTGCGTAAACGATACAGTGAAGTATCAAAGCTAGGATTTAAGTATGCCAACATCACTAAAGGGACATCTGGCATTTAATTTGTCACTCACCTCTGGCAGCTTCTTGGGAGGGCTGACATGCATTCCTCCGACCTCGACCATCGCTGGAAGGAGCGGCCTCGGGTGCAGCACACT
The DNA here is from genome assembly GCF_021461395.2 of Schistocerca americana. NCBI lineage: Eukaryota > Metazoa > Arthropoda > Insecta > Orthoptera > Acrididae > Schistocerca > Schistocerca americana. The sequence continues at coordinate 407,445,378 of NC_060126.1, read as the reverse complement.
GAAATGGCTGTTCGCCAACACCATCGACGACTTCCTCTCTATCTCCAGCAGACTGGGTAAGGTAGGATCATCCACGTACCGTCTTACGATGGCGTCCTGGCTGGGCATGTAGTACAAATTTCGAACTACCCTGCAGTAAGTGCTGAACACCGTGTTGTGCAGCCGCTGGAAGAAAGTCATGTGGTCGGAGTATTCCAGGAATGGTTCGGGGACGTAGGCGGGCGGACTTGGATTGCCGACGACGTCGCCCATCCACGCAGGTGGAGAGAAAGTGGCGAACTGGATCACTGGTATCTTAAATATGTGAGACAGGGCCAGGAAGCACTCACAGAAGAATATTTCTATGATCATGACATCGTACTTTTCGTTGGAGCTAAACAGTTTCTTCACGTTCTCATGTTGCAGAAAAGTTTCACAGGAGTATGTTCCGAATTTCTGCAACTTGAGGAGTACTGCAAAATCACTGGCGGTGCCAAGGTCAAACAGGCCAGCTGTATCTGGAAAGACAAATAGGAAATCAGTCGTTTGTAATAGGCATGTCAGTTAGTTATAGTATACAAAAGACACAACGTCCGGCACCTAATAGTGACATTAATATGGAGTGTGGCTTCGACTCTGCTAGCGACTCTATGATGTGTCAATGTCTGAAAGTAGAGTAGCCCATGATTCTACAAGAGCTGACACCAGAGGAGGTAGTGATCTTGGGCGCTGTGGTCTGTAGAGAAGTCGACGTTCTAACTCATCCCAAAGGTGTTCCATTGGGTTCAGGTCGTATCTGTGGGCAGGCCTGTCAGTTTAAGGAATTTTGCTGTCCACAAACCATTGTCTCATAGACGCTGCTTTGTGACTGTTAATACAATCATCGTCTCCAGACTGTCCCTCTACTGTACACAGTGCAAAGTGCTGTAAAATGATTCATATCTTTCAGCATTTAGTGTTTCCTTAGCCACAGTAAGGGGACCATCCATCTGGATAACCTGTGGAAATACCACGTTTGTGGATTATTGCATTAAGTAGATCTTTCATTGGACGAACGAGATGAGGTGTTGCCCCATCTTGTATCGAAACAGTGGTTTTCGCACCGTTGCACTCTTCCAAAGCAGCAGTCACATACTGTACAAGGAGGTCTTGATAACGTGCAGACGTCGCAGCATACTTGACAGGCACTATGGGTGAATTCTCTTCAAGGAAGAACGAATGAGAATAAAGGTGCTTGCGAATACACACCACACAGTCACGTCCAGCGAGTGCAATACCTCTTTGTGCAGAACAATTCGGCAGTTCTGACAAGGGGAGGCCACGACGTTTGGGACGCGGATTTACTGTAAACTTCGTACACTCGTAGTACTCCATGAGGGCAACAAAATGTGTAAGCAGTAGCGCGTACTTCTCAAGCGTTATTGAGAAAACTGCAAGATAATTTAGGTCGTCAAATATATACCCGTGCGTGGCCATTTTTACCAGGAAGCGATCGAGCGAGGTGGCGCAGTGGTTAGCACACTGGACTCGCATTCGGGAGGACGACGGTTCAATCCCGTCACCGGCCATCCTGATTTAGGTTTTCCGTGATTTCCTTAAATCGCTTCAGGCAAATGCCGGGATGGTTCCTTTGAAAGGGCACGGCCGATTTCCTTCCCCATCCTTCCCTCACCCGAGCTTGCGCTCCGTCTCTAATGACCTCGTTGTCGACGGGACGTTAAACACTAATCTCCTCCTCCTCCTCCACCAGGAAGCGGCGACATCCGAGTGGTTAGCGTTCAAGCCCCGTAATCGCTGGATCGCAGGATCGAGTCCCTTACGTCAGTCTTTTTTATTCCTAACACAGTCATTTTCTTTACTATTTATATTACAATTGATATAATGGGAAAAACACGTGTAATCGGATGAACTTTTATTAAATTTACAATGTTATTTGGCAGTCTACAATTTTTATTATCACAAATAATATAATATTCATAACTATCGACTAGTAAACGACGAAACGCATAAAGTGATACTGAAAATGTATGCTTGTTCGTGATTTGAGAAATTCCTTATACCTGGAAGGAGCCCGAAACGACTTGTTACCTCCAAGTTTTGGCCGGCACAGACGGCTTTCGAAAGATGTACAATTAATCGTCGCTTTCGACATTACGAGTACAAGTTGCAGGATGGTATTTTTCGTAAAAACATGGAAAACAGAAAAGTTGAACGGCTCCAGCGGCATTGAATAAATGCTATGTTTCCGCATATGCAAGGTCTTTTGAGGTTTTCCGTGGAAAAACAAACCTCGTTAACATTTTCAAAAACCTCTCTTTCAGCCGATGATTTGGAAGCAAATCATGCATAACGCAGCATTTCCTTAAATATCGGCGCTGATAATGGGTCATGCAGCATCGAGTGTATTTTAATAGCGCCTTCACGAGAAGCAATTTCTCGTTCTCTTTCGATTAAATAGGAACAATTTTGAAGACACGGACAAGCATACATTTTCAGTATCAGTTTATGCGTTTGGTCGTTTACTGGTTATAGTTATGAATATTATATTATTTGTGATAATAAAAATTTGTGGACTGCCAAATAGCATTGTAAATTTAATAAAAGTTCATACGATTACAAGTATTTTTCCCATCAGATCAACTGTAATATAAATAGTAAAGAAAATGACTGTGTTAGAAATAAAAAAACTGACGAACGGGACTCGATCTTGCGATCCAGCGATTACGGAACTTGAACGCTAACCAGTCGGCTGCCGCCGCTTCATGATGATAACGGCCACGCACAGGTATATATTTGACGACCGAAATAATGTTGCGATTTTCTCAAAAACGCTTGAAAAGTACGCGCTACTGCTTACACATTTTGTTGTCCTCATGGAGTACTACGAAGTTTGCAGTAAATCCGCCTTCCAAACGTCGTGGCCTCCCCTTGTGAGTATTCACTGCACCCTCTTAACTCCATAGAATAATGCCCGGCTACATGTCATCAACTTCGATTCGTACCAAAAACCAAAGACAAAATTTAAAACATTGCTGCCGATCATGAGGTTTCAGTTGCTGCACCATCTGGACCTTGAAAGGGTACCATTGTAAAATCGATCGCATAACTTTCTCTACTGCTGAACCTAGGATGGACAAGTCTCGTAAACTGTGTAGTCTCTAGCTCCACTGCGGCGCGTGCTGCACGGTCAGTTACAGCGAAAGTATGCTCATCAACAGGTAGTGCGCCTTCCTCTTCCAGCTGCCACATCAAGCTCAGCCATGTCTTCTCTAAACCACTCCTGTCGTCAGGCCTTTCAGTCGGCGATGCTCTCTCAATGCAGCACTGTAAAACAGACTCAGTAACAGCGCACGGTCTCTCTTCTCGATAGCCATACTGCTCACTGATGTTACGGCCTGTCAAACGACAGCGCGGTATCGTACCGTCATACAAACAGTGTACAGTACCAGATTTGCGCCTGACGTAGGCCACAACTGGAATTTGTTGTCCAGCGTAGAGCGGTTCCGCATTAACGCATTAGCGTATCTACCATTTGACAAGCCATAACGTGTGTGAACAGTATGTCCATGGAGAGGAGGGTCTGTACACTGTTAACGAAACTGTTTCATGCGAACGGCAGTAATTACGGTGCTGCATTGAGAGAGAGTCGCCGACTGAAGAGGCACCCGAAAACATTATAGTTTAAGGGGGGACGTTGATGAAAAACACGCTCTATTTAAAAAATTGTCAAAATCCACAGTTTTGGAAACATCGCAATGAGATTTTGTACCACGCTTTACATAAAAGTAACAAATTTACATATAAAATCCTTTCATTATACATATTCAACTTTTTTTGAATGAAATTTGAAGTTTCATTTTCAAAAAATAATGTATGTTACTTTTTCTCAGGAAGTATTCAAGAGATTTCTACAAAAATTTCTCTGTTTCATCTCTTTACATGTTGTAAGCTTCTCTTATGAGGTTTTTGGGATAGGTCAAATAAAAGAATTTTCATAATTTTTAAATTATAATTCCACAAGTACAATTTTAAATTCATGCAAAATTCCGAGCACTTTGCTCCATATCTCAGCTTGTAATCAGAATTTCAAAATTTTCTCTTCAGACAACGTTTATTAGGTTTACAGAAATATGTACTCTGGGTCGTCTTTCCCTTCAAGACTTCTCTTCTGGTTTCTTGTTGTCTGTCTTCTTTCCTTTACCCGGTCTTCAACTGACTTTTCAGCTGCAGAGACGCGCTGTAAATCTATTTTTCTCAGAATATCTTGAATAAAATTTCCTATCTTGAAGCCCATTCTTTCTAATGCCTCCATCATCCCGACGGTCGCATCATTAAATACAATAACTGCATCATAAGTTGCAATTCTGGCAACTGTAGAATATGCAAATGTGTTTTTAGGGCATCGTTTCCATATGAGTGAATTTAGAGACTCATTTGGATTTTGAGTTTTGCCATGAACACACTTTTTGAGAAGTGCAGGCTCGGCGAGAAACCTGTAAATGGGCTTGATGTATCCCGCACACGTTTGGTTGAAAGTAATACACAGAATCGTTGACCACTGAGCTTTTATTGAAGTGCTGCTTCAAAACGTGGGCAGTGAGGCCGCGTCACACTTTTAATTAAGTTTCAGGCACTTCGGATGCGATTTCAACATTGGAACTTTGGGAACTTAATGTCAATGAGTTGTACTAACAAATAAAAACTAAATCGAAAATTGACATTTTTTGGTCAATTTCACCAACGTCCCCCCTTAAAGGAGATGATAATGAAATTCGAAAAGACGGGTGAGTTTGTTGTGCAACTGGAAGAGGAAGGCACCCTATCCCGGTCGAAGTTACTGACAACGTTGCTGTTGCTGTAACTGACCACGCAGCACATGCCCCAGGTAGTGCTAGCGCTCCTGCAGCGTCGCAAGACTTGTCCATCCCATGGTTCACAGTACACGAAATTTTGCAGTCTGTATTATACTGGTAGCTATGCCTGTCCAGACGGTGCAGCAACTGAAACCTCATGATCCGTAGCAATGTTTTAAATTTGCCCTTGGGTTTCTGGCATGGCCTGAAACTGTTGACATGTAGCTGGGCGATATTCCATGGAGTGAAGAGCCACATTTTACACTACAGGGTGCAGTGAATTGTCAGAACTACAGTATTTCGGGTACTGTTCAGTCATGTGTTGTGCACAAAGAACCACTGAATTCAAAATGACTCTGAGCGCTGTGGGACTTAGCATCTGAGGCCATTAGTCCCCTAGAACTTAGAACTATTTAAACATAACTAACCTAAGGACATGACACACATCCATGCCCGAGGCAGGATTCGAACCTGCGACCGTAGCAGTCATGTGGTTCCGGACTGAAGCGCCTAGAACCGCTCGGCCACAACGGACGGCCCATTGAATTCGCCGGATGTGACTGTGTGGTGTGTAATCACAAGCACTTTCAGTCTCGTCCTATCTCCTTTGAAGACAGTTCACCCACAGGGCCCGTCAAGCACGCTGTGACGGCTGCGTGTTATAGAAGCCTCCTTGTACAGTGTGTGATTCCTGTTTTGAAACAGTGCAACTGTGTGGAAACCACTGATTTCATGCAGGATGGGACAGCACAACATGTCGCTCGCCCAGTGGAAGATCTCCTTAATGCAACCCTCCACGAATGTGTCATCTGCACAGGGTATCCAAAATGCATGGTCCGCAAGATCATCTACCCTGAATCCACGATACTTTAGCTCTTGGGATACCTAAAACAAGGCGTTTACCAGGGGACACGTTTGGCCTCTAACTGACCTGTAGGCCAATTTACAGAAACACGTTGCTCAGACTTTACTGGAACTGCTGAGAGCGACTGTTGATCACCTCGTTTTATGGATGCAGCATCTCATCGACTTCTCTGGTGCTCAGATTGAACAAAGTATGTGAGCAACGGTTGATAATAAAATCAACATTATACCTTAGTCACTTCTTTGACCTTTTCTGCCCACTTCCTTTTCCTAATCCGTTACATGTGGAATCATTTCTATACTTCTTTCTTACATTCACAGTGCCAGATTTGCCCCTGGTGTCCAAAATTGGAACTAACTTTCATGTGGCCTAAACAGTATTGTGAAATATGTTCATGATTTAAAAAATCATGATGCTGCGCCACGAATAAATACAGACGTGAATTTGTGGAATTCTTGTAAATTTCGCACAGCACACGCGGCGACCACTTAGCCGTCGTGTGACTAGGAGTGATGCGTCTGCAAGGCTCCATGACCAGACGACGATGCGCAAATTCCGGCCATGGCATTGGCGCTGACCCACGTATGCACGCCGCGCAGCTCCATCACCGGGATCAAGGGAAGGCCGATTATGTAGCTGCGATGCAATAAAGTCAGTGACAAACTTGCCGGTGTTTCTCTGCATGCTTGGGCGTGAGCCACTCCTCTCTCCCAAACCGTACCTGTCAGTCGTTCTGATATATTACACTACTGGCCATTAAAATTGGTACACCAAGAAAAAATGCAGGCGATAAACGGATATTCGTTGGACAAACATGTTATACTAGAACTGACATGTGATTACATTTTCACGCAATTTGGGTGCACAGATCCTGAGAAATCATTACCCAGAACAGCCACCTCTGACCGTAATAATGGCCTTGATACGCCCGGGCATTGAGTCAAATACAGCATGGATGGCGTGTACGGGTACAGCTGCCCAAGCAGCTTCAACGCGATACCAAAGTTCATCAAGAGTAGTGACTGGCGTATTGTGACGAGCCAGTTGCTCGGCCACCATTGACCAGACAGTTTCAATTGGTGAGAGGTCTGGAGAATGTGCTGGCCAGGGCAGCAGTCGAACATTTTCTGTATCCAGAAAGGCCCGTACAGGACCTGGAAGATGCGGTCGTGCATTATCCTGCTGAAATGTAGGCTTTCGCAGGGACCGAATGAAGGGTAGAGCCACGGGTCGTAACACATCTGAAATGTAACGTCCACTGTTCAAAGTGCCGTCAATGCGAACAAGAGGTGACCGAGAAGTGTAACCAATGGCACCCCATACCATCACTCCGGCTGATACGCCAGCATGGCGATGACGAATACACGCTTCCAATGTGCGTTCACCGCGATGTCGCCAAACACGGATACGACCATCATGATGCTGTGAACAGAACCTGGATTCATCCGAAACAAATGACATTTTGCCATTCGTGCACCTAGGTTCGTCGTTGAGTACACCATCGCAGGCGCTCCTGTCTGTGATGCAGCGTCAAGGGTAACCGCAGCCATGGTCTCCGAGCCGATAGTCCAGGCTGCTGCAAACGTCGTCGAACTGTTCGTGCAGATGGTTGTTGTCTTGCAAACGTCCCCATCTGTTGAATCAGGGATCGAGATGTGGCTGCACGATCCGTTACAGCCATGCGGATAAGATGACTGTCATCTCGACTGCTAGTGATACGAGGCCGTTGGGATCCAGCACAGTGTTTCGTATTACCCTCCTGAATCCACCGATTCCATATTCTGCTAACAGTCATTGGATCTCCACCAACGCGAGCAGCAATGTCGCGATACGATAAACCGCAATCGCGATAGGCTACAATCCGACCTTTATCAAAGCCGGAGACGTGATGGTATGCATTTCTCCTCCTTACACGAGGCAACACAACAACGTTCCACCAGGAAACGCCGGTGAACTGCTGTTTGAGTATGAGAAATCGGTTGGAAACGATCCTCATGTCAGCACGTTGTAGGTGTCGCCATCGGCGCCAACCTTGTGTGAATGCTCTGAAAATCTAGCATTTGCATATCACAGCATCTTCTTCCCGTCGGTTAAATTTCACGTCTGCAGCACGTCATCTTCTTGGTGTAGCAATTTTAATGGTCAGCAGTGCATATTACAACCCTTGAGCTCGGGGGGGGGGGGGGGGGGGGGAGGGGGGTAGTAAAAACGTACTACGAATAAGATTTGTGCGATACTTCTTTGAACAATTTATTTGCTAGTGAACTGTTCGGCAGGTTTTTTTTTAAATATTATCACAAGCTACACTGAATCTACATCTACATATAGATCTACACACCGAGAGCCACCTTGCGGTGTGTGGCGGAGAGTACTTTACGTACCAGTGTCACGTTCCCTCTTTCCTGTTCCAGTCGCGAGTGGTTCACGGAAGCCTGATTTCCGATAAGTCTCTGTGTGGGTTGCAAATCTCTCTAGTTTTGTATTCATGGTCTTTCAAGGCAATATATTTGATTCCTTCTAGAAATATACTCTGTCGCTACTTCAACAGTAAACTTCTGCGAGATGTAGAATGATTCTCTTCTAGTGCCTTCCACTGGTATTGGTTGATAATTTTCGTGACGCTTTCATGGACACTAAACGAGCCTGTAACTGAAATGTGCTACTCTGCTTTGGGTCCCGTATCAATCCTAACTGATACAGATCCCAAACCGACGAGAAATATTCAGTTCGAACGACGGTCTTTTATGCTGCATCCTACAGTTCACTGCAGGCCTGATAGTGAACTGCAGGAACAGCCCAACATTCAAACTCAACAAAATGCTCTTCAAAATTCTCAAAGAAGCATACACATTCAATAATGGGAGAACACTTAAAAAACACAGTAGAATTTATACTTGTTAAAAACATGTAAGTACCTGATTGAGCCACACTTGTTTCATTTGACATACAAAACCTTTATCCCTCTGTGCGAATAGATCCCACACTACAGATAATCAATGGCAACCTACAAAAGCAAAAAGAATTCCCTTCAACTCACATTACTACTAATGGGCCAGCTCGAATTCGCACTTTTACACAACTACAGGGTGTTTATAAATCAATATCGGAGTTTTAGCGCTTTATAATATTTGTTACATTACATTACATCGCATGGCGTTAGGTCGGGTGAACGTGGAGGCCATGCAAAGCAAGCCCTGTCATTGCGCCCCTTGCGGTCTATAAAGCGCTTGGATACAATGAAGTTCAACCAGTCACGTACTTCGGCATGCCAGTGAGGTGGTGCACCCATCTTGCTGGAAAATGAAGTTCAACTGAGGGAAGAGCCATTGCTCATGGTAAGAAGTGCCAGTTACAGTAGGTTCACCAAAAAAGAAAGACCCATAAAATTTCCGTCGGGATACGGCACAAAAAAACAGTCACTTTAGGGGAATCTCGTTGCACCTGTACCACCTCGTGAGGATTTTCTGAGCCCCAGATGCGCACATTGTGAGTGTTAACATGTCCACTAAGGTGACAGCTCGACTCATCACTGAAGACAACATGATCCAGAAAATCTTCATCGTGATGAAACAACATTTCGTTACCGAAGTTGGTACGTAATCGATGGTCTGCCGGCTTTAGAGCCTCTAATAACTGTACACGGTAAGGACGTAGTTGTATGCGTTTTCTTAAAACTTTCCAAACAGCGACTGGTGGAAATTCACTGTACCCAAGCTCTGGATAGGCCGCAAGGGGTCCAATGACAGGGCTTGCTTTGCATGGCCTCCAAGTTCACCCGACCTAACGCCATGCGATGTTTTCCTTTGCGGCTTCATCAAGGATCGTGTGTTCGTGTCTCCGCTACCAGCAAACTTCATTGAATTAAGAAACCGGATTGAAGCAGCTGTTGCTACAATCACTGAAGACACACTTATCAACGTTTGTGAAGAACTCGGCTATGGACTTGATGTGTGCCGTGTGATAAATGGTGCTCACATTGAACATTTATAAGGTTCTTGGTAAAACTGTTTGAGTTGCTATTTCATTTGGCATATCATTTTATCTGTAAGTTTAATGCAATAAATATTATAAAGCGTTAAAACCCAGATATTCATTTATAAACATCCTGCATTATAAATTTAACAATAAAATCTACAAACAGATGGCCTCGCAGTCGGCTCAGACCTTTCTGGATTGTCAGGTGAAACATTTGTAAGTAATTTAGTAGACAAAATCCTGAATTCCAATCACAGCCTCCTCAAAAATATCATCTACTACTACAGACATGTAGATGATACCATTATTTTAATCAGAGGCACAAAAGATAACATCAATGAGTTGAATCAATTATTCAAGAACTCACATGAAAACATAAAATTCACATAATTGCTTAGGCTTCCGTGGCCAGAGTCAGTCGACGTAAAAGTTTTCTGGATGTGGTACCGCGTCATAATGCAGCGGCAGTAGATTTATACGTTATGACGCGGTACCACTCCCAGAAAACTTTTATGTCGATAAATTCACAGTTGAGCACCAAGTAGGTGACAGTATAAACTTTTAAAACCTTACCATTATAATAAAGAATAACAGACATCAGTTTGAAGTTTATCGGAAGCCTACTACAACACATACTACAATTCACAACTCCTCTTGTCACCCATAGCCCACAAAATGGCAGCATTCCGGTACATGATCAATACACCGATCCAAGTGCCACACTCAGAAGAGAAATGTGAACTAGAAATTGAAATAATAAAACAAACAGCTATGGCAAATGGTTATAACAGCTCCATAGTAGACACCCTAAGCCACTCAATAGTGGCAAAGCAATCATATCACAAGAAACAAAAAGAAAACATCTTCCACACAATCCCATTTTTAGCTAACATTTTATATCAGATTGTCAATGTTTTCAAACGAAAAGGCATAAGCACATCTCTACCACAGACAATAAGATTGGACAGAAGCTACCCCACAATATTAGCACACAAAACCCACTTCATCATACAGGTGTGTACGAAATCGAATGTTGGAACTGTGACTGCTTCTACATAGGCCAGACAGGCGGATCATTTAAAATTAGATTCAGAGACCACTTGGTAGCACTAAAAACCAGAAAATACCACATATCAGCAATAGCCATCCATCTGCATGAAACAAAACACCACGGTAACTAGTATCAGCATCCTTCACATCCAACCAAAAGGCAAAAAACTAGACCTTCTTGAGACATTCCAAATATACAAACACCAAACAAAACAAATGACATTATTTACAATAGTATCATCTCTGTTTTCAGCAACTGCCGACGTTATTAAACTCTCAATGCACACACTCTCTCTCTCTCTCTCTCTCTCTCTCTCTCTCTCTCTCACACACACACACACACACACACACACGCACACACACCTTAACATTTACAATAAATATTTAGTCATACAAACAAATGTAAATTCACCTGATCATACAGGCTTAACCCTTTGAAACACGTTGTGGAGATAAATAAACAGTGAATGGTAACACTAAACTATTTGTTTCATTTAAAGAATTAGATCAAGTTATGCTGAAGGAATTAGATTAGGAAATGAGACAGTTAACGTAGTAGGTCAGTTTTGTTATTTGGGTAGCAAAATAATCGATGATGATCGAAGTAGAGGGGATATAAAATGTTGGCTGGAATGGCAAGAAAAGCGTTTCTGAAGAAGAGAAATTTGATAACATCTAGTACAGATTTGAGGGTCAGGAAGCCTTTTCTGAAAGTATTTGCATGAGTGTAGCCTTGCATGGGCAGGAAACATGGACAATAGACAGTTTAGACAAGAAGAGAATAGAAGCTTTTGAAATGTCATGCTACTGAAGATTAGATGGGTAGACCACATAACTAACGAGGAGGTATTGAATAGAATTGAGGAGAAGCGACATTGTGGCACAACTTGACTAGAAGAAGGTATCGGTTGGTAGGACGTGTTCTGAGGCATCAAGGGATCATCAATATAATATTGGAGGGCAACGTAGAGGGTACGAATCGTAGAGGGAGAGCAAGAGATGAATACACTAAGCAGATTCAGAAGGATGTAGGTTGCAGTAGGTACTGGGAGATGAACAAGCTTGCACAGGATAAAGTAGCATGAGGAGTTGCATCAAACCAATCTCTGGACTGAAGGCCACAACAACAACAACTTTAGACAAATGACTTCACAAAACAGTCACCAATTTTTTCAGTTTTTTTAGATGTTTTAACAAAAAGTGATTGCCTTTTGTTTGTGTATGCACACTTGGTAGTGACCAGTAGTGTCCAAATAGCCTCCATAGATATGTGTACGTGCTTCACTGTACTGGATATTCAACCAGAACCTTTTAAGTCTTCTAACTCTTAATTTTCTCCATAACCTGTTCTTGATGCATTAGCAACCATTGCAGTGTTTTCGATGAACGTTGCAGGCCAATGTGATACTTTGCACACTGAAAGAACATTGGGGAACAGTCTACTGAAGACTGTCCCTTTACTGTACCACGCAGTTCTGAAGAAAAATTCTCGCAACGAAATAATCTAAGCTACGTTCTTGGTAAGCGGCCTCTGATGCTTCGGTTTAATAGGCTGGTAACGGAAGGAGGTGAGGAGGAGGAAGAGAAAGAGAGAGAGAGAGACAGGCAGAATTTGGTAGCTAACAACATACTTACGGCCAAAGAAAGACATGGTGTTGGGTAGCGCGACATCTGTCCAGTTATTTGGCGGTCCTTGCCCAGGGAAGGGCGTGACGGCGGTGATGCGGTGCCCTTGTGCGTGCAGACCCTTGGCCATAGCTCGTCCCAGATTCCAGTGGCTGGGCGAGCCCACGGGAAACACCATCAGCACGTGCGCAGCACGTGTAGCCTCTAGCAGGCTCAGCAGGAGCAACAGCGCGATGGCCGCCATCTGCTCCCTCCGCGATGCTCCCATCTGAAAAAAATAAAAACCTATACAGTAATGGCTTCTGCAAACGAAACGTATTGCATCCCTTGATAACATTTTAAAATGCTGGTTAACCGGCTCGTTACAGAAGATCTTGTTTGCCTTATTTTCAAAAATGGTTCAAATGGCTCTGAGCACTATGGGACTCAACATCTGAGGTCATCAGTCCGCTGGAACTTAGAAATACTTAAACCTAACTAACCTAAGGACATCACACACATCCATGCCCAAGGCAGGATTCGAACCTGAGACCGTAGCAGTGACGCGGTTCCGGACTGAAGGGCCTAGAACCGCTCAGCCACCGCGGCCACACCTTATTTTCATGAGCAACTGAATCACTTATATCTGCGTAGTAGTGAGTGGAACACCCTGACGATGGTTGCATGGATTTTCCGGATTTATTGACAAGGCCGTATCATCCATTCGTTTTGACCAATGACGTCATCAAATTTGACTAACCGCTGATCGAAAACCAATATGCGTAAAATAAAACGTCTTCGGTTCATTGGTAGAATTTTGGGAAGATGTGGTTCATCTGTAAAGGAGACCGCTTATAAAACACTAATACGACCTATTCTTGAGTACTGCTCGAGCGTTTGGGATCCCTATCAGGTCGGATTGAAGGAGGACATAGAAGCAATTTAGAGGCGTGGTGCTAGATTTGTTACTGGTAGGTTTGATCATCACGCGAGTGTTACGGAAATGCTTCAGGAACTCGGGTGAGAGTCTCTGGAGGAAAGGAGGCGTTCTTTTCGTGAATCGCTACTGAGGAAATTTAGAGAACCAGCATTTGAGACTGACTGCAGTACAATTTTACTGCCGCCAACTTTCGCGGAAAGACCACAAAGATAAGATAAGAGAGATTTGGGCTCGTACAGAGGCATATAGGCAGTCATTTTTCCCTCGTTCTGTTTGGGAGTGGAGCAGAGAGAGAAAATGCTAGTTGTGGTACGAGGTACCCTCCACCACGCACCGTATGGTGGATTGCGGAGTATGTATGTAGATGTAGAAATACTCCAGAAGTATTTGGCAGAAATGTAGTTGATGGACACGATTCCTGGCAGCGGTGGTCACGAGGACGTACGCTCGCAAGGAGACCGAGTTCCGGAATGCCACGTGTCACTACTGGGAGGGAGACCGTCTGTTCGGCCTTTGGATCTGGCACACCGTACTGCATGTACAGCAACAGTATGACCAGCAGATGGCAGCACAGTGGCGCGACCAACTGTTACCAATCGGTTACTTCAAGGACAACTCCAAGCCAGACGTCTCCTGGCGTGCATTCCACTGATCCCAAACCGCCGCCAATTACGAATTCAGTGGTGTCAAGCGAAATATCATTGCAGGAAAGGATTAAGGTCTGTTGTGTTTTCTGATGAAAGCTGGTTCTGCCTCGGTGTCAGTGAAGGCCGTGTGTTGCTTAGAAGGAGGCCAGTTGAGCGCGTGCCACCAACCTGTCTGCGGACTAGGTTCAAATGGCTCTGAACACTATCGGACTTAACATCTGAGGTCATCAGTCCCCTAGAACTTAGAACTACTTAAAGCTAACTAACCTAAGGACATCACACAACACCTATGCCCGAGGCTGGATTCGAACCTGCGACCGTAGCAGCAGTGCGGTTCCGGACAGAAGCGCCTACAACCGCCGCAACGGTCGGCTGCGGCCTAGGCACACTAGACCTGCACCTGGAGCTATGGTCCGGGCTGCTGTCTCTTATGACAGCAGGGGCACTCTCGTGGCTGTCCCTCGAACTATGACTGCAAATCTGTGCGTCAGTGTGGTGGTTCGAGCTGTTGTGCTGCCATTCATTAACGGCATTCCAGGCGGTGTTTTCCGACAGGATAACGCTCAACCACAAGCCGCTGTTGTAATCTGACATGCCCCACAAAGTGTCCAAATGTTGTATCAGCCTGCTCGATCACCAAATCTGTCTCCAAGCAAGCACATAAGGGACACCATCGGACTACAACTGCTACTTCATCTGTAAGCAGCATTAACAACCGTCCCAAGTGCAACAGGCATCGAACTCCATCCCACAAACTGACAACCACCACTTGTACAACAGCCGGCCGGAGTGGCCAAGCGGTTGTAGGCGCTACAGTCTGGAACCGCATGACCGCTACGGTCGCAGGTTCGAATCCTGCCTTGGGCATGAATATGTGTGATGTCCTTAGGTTAGTTAGGTTTAAGTAGTTCTAAGTTCTAGGGAACTGATGACCTTGAAGTTAAGTCCCATAGTGCTCAGAGCCATTTGAACAATTTGAACTTGTACAACGCAATGCATGCATATTTGCATGCTTTCATTCAACATTCTGGGGTTTACACAGATTATTAATGTGCCTGCATCTCACATTTACAATGGCTTATCTCGCACGTACATCAACGTTTGCTAGTGTAATGGTAATCACTTACTCTGCATGAAATGTTTTTTGGTGCTGCGACTTTTTCTTCCGTCTCGTATTTTGCTATCACGGGTAACTGCCAGATACATTCTAATACTACAGTCAATTTTTTAATAGTTATGACTGGTAATATGAGAAAAAAAAAACATCTAGAACTAAGGGTGCAACGTTTCTGGCAGTTTTCACCATCTGGCATTTCTTGTTCCAAGGAGAACGGTAGATAACGGCGAAGGAGTTTTGTGTACCCCATATACACCATAACTGACAGAGTAGTTTTTCCATGTTAGAGGGGCAAAGTGTCACATAATTGTCATTCTCGTATCTCCTGACTGATAGCGCGGTATCATTTCACTGATTCTGATTATTGTGAGAAGTCTTCAGAAACATACACGTATTGTAATAAACAGAGGTAGGAATCGATTAGAAGAAATAATTACTAATCAAATTGTAAGCCAAGAGTGTGGACTATCACACACTCTTCTTGACATTTACATTGACTTCACTCTTTGTAAATGGAAGTGGAAAAAAAGAAAGGAATTGTGATAACGAATAAGGAATATCTGAAGGTATTTCAGTTTGCATATGATATTGCTATTATTCAAAAGAAAGAAGATGATCTCCAACGACTAATCTACCAATTGAACGAAATATATGCTATAGATACAACTTTAAAATTTGTAGTAGTAAAACGAAAATAACGGATTTCTGAAGAGAATATCCTGTCGGATTAAAAACTCTTGGATAATTCAGTCTTAGAGCAAGTCTCTCAAATCTCTTATTTAGGCTGTGCTATAAGTTTTGATTTCGAGTCTGGTACTGAAAATGAGATACACAAATTCCAATCTGTCTGTGTCACCATTAGCAGAACGGTAGGGCATAAAGTAGAAAAAAGAGATCTTCATGAAATTCTATTAAGTGATGGCGGCTCCTGTGTTATTCTATGGAAGCCGGAGGCTGGGTTACGAAAATAAAGAAAAAAAAATGGACAAAAAGCGACACGATTAGAAATGAAGACACTGAAAGTGAATTATATAGTTTCAACATGAATGAAACAATTCAAAAATGTATTAAAGATTGGAGACGACAGCTCATGAGAATGCCAGGCCATAGAATTCTGCTGAAGAGCTTGAATTATGGGAATGAGTTAGTTTGTGAGTTGGGGACAGGAAGAAGCCTGATCCTTGCAAGGAAAATAATGGTAATGATGATTGTGACGATTCTGTGTGTGTGTGTGTGTGTGTGTGTGTGTGTGTGTGTGTGTGTGTGCGTCTGTGTGTGTTTGTAACAAAATATCTGTAGTAACAATAATAAAAGTTAGCGCTAAAGGAAAGCCATGCTACATACATTTTTGTAACAATATATCTCTTCTTCCATTCTTGGTGCATCTTGTACCACTGAGATACCAACTGGTATCGGAAATTTCCACCACAATAATTTCTTCGTTGTTGTTGTTGTTGTTGTCTCAGGGGATACGGAATCGGATTTTGGGTTAAAAAATCGAATTTTTTTTTATTGGCGTATTATATTCTGCCATGTTTCCTCTTTAAAATGACGTATCATACATAGCTCTACTACAATTATAACTATTTTATTTTTATATATTTGTGAGATCGGGTATTGCGCTTTTGTTATACACGTCTCTCGTGGCTGACCATGAACTTTTTGGCAGTACCTTTAAAGTGACATGAATTCAAATATCCCGGTTTCCAGCGACTATTTATACACTAGTTGCCCGAAAATGTTTCTCTCTGGTTTCCTCAAGTTACTCTTTGACTTTGTGGCGGGACTGTTTTGTAAACAGTGTGATATAAGAAAGTAGTTGTTGTTGAGTTATTTCGTATTTAGTGCTTCATTTTTCGCAGTGAAAATGCCTAGAGCTAAAGCAAAAGTATTTAAAAAGCGTGTGAACTGGCAAAAGAAAAGAAATAATGATTCATTAGCAAAGCAAAGCAGTTCATCATCATCACTGTTGGAAAATGTGAATCCACTTATTACTGATTTGCCGAACGAACTTACACCAAATGAAAACAGTGCTTCTCATAAAAAACTAAGAGATTTGGAAGAGAAATATAATTTACTTGATAGAGGGAATGAAGTTTTTGAACTCATTGATACGAATATATTGTGTGAAGCTCTTGAAAACAGTTTGTGCTGCAAAAAATGTCATGGAAACGTTTCTCTGAAAGTAGAATCCCATGTTGGCCTGGCTGCCCAGTTTAATTTAATATGCAGTGTTTGTAAATACAGCTGTAAGTTTCCAAGCTCGGTTTCAGTAACTGTAAATAATGGATACAAGAAAACTGAACTTTATAGTGTAAATATTAGGTTAGTTTATGGATTGCGAGCAATTGGTAAGGGCAAAGCAGCTGGTGATATGCTATGTGGTGTTCTAAATCTTCCAAGTGCACCTTCAAAGTTTGAAGCTTACAATTATGTACTAGGATCTGCAGTTGAAGATGTAGCACAGAAGTCAATGCAGGTTGCTGTGGAAGAAGCAGTGGAAGAAAATGACGGCAGTCGTGACCTCACAGTGGCGTTTGATGGCACGTGGCAGAAAAGGGGCCACACCTCCAACAATGGTGTTGTAACAGCAACTAGTGTTGATACTGGCAAGGTTATTGATGTTGCAATAATGTCTAAATACTGTAGGTGCACAGGCAGGCTGAAAAATGAACACAGTGATGACTGTATTGCTAATTATTATGGTAGTAGTGGTGGCATGGAGGTTGCTGGGGTGAAGAAAATTTTTCATCGCTCTTCACAGTGGTATAATGTTCGCTATGTCAAATATCTGGGAGATGGTGACTCTAAAGCATTCAAAGAAGTTTTGGAAAGCAAACCATATGGGAACAGTGTAAATATAAGCAAACTTGAATGTATAGGACATGTGCAGAAGAGAATGGGTGCCAGGCTGAGAAGGTTAAAATCAGTTATGAAAGGGAAAAAACTAGATGATGGGAAAACCTTGGATGGCAGAGGAAGATTGACTGATTCCATAATAGACCACATTCAGAACTGCTATGGCCTTGCAATCAGGCAAAATACAGGCAATCTTGAAGAAATGAGGAGAGCTATATGGGCTTTATATTTCCACACCGCATCCACGGATGAGCATCCACAACATGGTTTGTGCCCCAAAGGTGAAAACAGCTGGTGTAAATACAATAGGGGACTAACAACAGGAGAGAAATACATTCACCACCACAGTCTACCATCAGCCATCATGGCAGAAATAAAGCCCATTTTCAGAGATCTGGCTGACAGAAGTCTTCTGATGAAATGTCTTCACGGAAAAACGCAGAACCCCAACGAGTGCTTGAATAGTGTGATATGGCATCGTCTCCCAAAAACAGTGTTTGTCGGAATTAATACACTACATTTTGGTGTGTATGATGCTGTGGCAACCTTCAATCTTGGAAATATAACTAAATGCCAGGTCCTTCAAAAGTTGGGTATGTGTGTTGGTTCCCGTACGGTACGTGCTATGTTCTTTTTAGATCAGCACAGACTAAGGCATGCTGATAATATAATCAAGACATTAGTGAAAAAAGCAAGACAGGTGCAGAGGGGTGCCAAAAGAAGACTTGAAGATGATTATGAAGACTGTGAAGGGGGTATTAGCTACGGATCAGGAATGTTTTAATCTTCTTTCTCCGTTTCCCGTAAGTTTACTTTTTACTTCATCTAGGAACATTATCTCAGGTACTGGTCAACCTAGAAGTCTGAAATTTTTATGACGTAGTGACATAGGTCCCTATTACATACTGAAACAACGATTTTTTAATTACTTGATTTACAAAAGACTTAGGGGTGATAGTCTAGTAAAAAGCGATGGAAAAAATTTACTTAAAAATAAATGTACAATATCTCTGTAAGAAAATACTTTGACAATAAACTGTTGTTTCAGTATTGTTGTAACATATGAATGCACATACAGTAAAATTTTTACCTCTCTGTCTCCAGTAGTTTGTGAGAAAATGTTCCCTATAGTAGGCATATATTAACATTGCGGGGATAGGTGATTCCGTATCCCCTTCAGTCCTGAGACTGGTTTGATGCAGCTCTCCATGCTACTCTATCCTGTGCAAGCTTCTTCATCTCCCAGTACTTACTGCAACCTACATCCTTCTGAATCTGCTTAGTGTATTCATCTTTTGGTCTCCCTCTACGATTTTTACCCTCCACGCTGCCCTCCAATGCTAAATCTGTGATCCCTTGGTGCCTCAGAACATGTACTACCAACCGATCCCTTCTCCTTGTCAAGTTGTGCCACGAACTCCTCTTCTCCCCAATTCTATTCAATGCCTCCCCATTAGTTATGTAATCTACCCATCTAATCTTCAGCATTCTTCTGTAGCACCACATTTCGAAAGCTTCTATTCTCTTCTTGTCCAAACTATTTATCGTCCACGTTTCACTTCCATAAGAGGCTACACTCCATACAAATACTTTCAGAAATGATTTCCTGACAGTTAAATCTATACTCGATGTTAACAAATTTCTCTTCTTCAGAAACGCTTTCCTTGCCATTGCCAGTCTACATTTTATATCCTCTCTACTTCCACCATCATCAGTTATTTTGTTCCCCAAATAGCAAAACTCCTTTACTACTTTAAGTGTCTTATTTCCTAATCTAATTCCCTCAGCATCACCCGACGTAATTCGACTACATTCCATTATCCTCGTTTTGCATTTGTTGTTGTTAATCTTATATCCCCCTTTCAAGACACTGTCCATTCCGTTCAACTGCTCTTCCAAGTCCTTTGCTGTCTATGACAGAATTACAATGTCATCGGCGAACCTGATAGTTTTTATTTCTTCTCCATGGACTTTAATACCTACTCCGAATTTTTCTTTTGTTTCCTTTACTGCTTCATCAATATACAGATTAAATAACATCGGGGACAGGCTACAACCCTATCTCACTCCTTTCCCAACCGCTGCTTCCCATTCATGCCCCTCGACTCTTATAACCGCCATATGGTTTCTGTACAAATTGTAAATAGCCTTTCGCTCCCTGTATTTGACCCCTGCCACCTTTAGAATTTGAAAGAGAGTATTCCAGTCAACATTGTTAAAAGCTTTCTCTAAAACCACAAATGCTAGAAATGTAGGTTTGCCTTTCCTAAATCTATTTTCTAAGATAAGTTGTAGGGTCAGTATTGCCTCACGTCTTCCAACATTTCTGCGGAATCCAAACTGATCTTCGCCGAGGTCGGCTTCTACCAGTTCTTCCATTCGTCTGTAAAGAATTCGCGTTAGTATTTTGCAGCTGTGACTTATTAAACTGATAGGTAGGTAATTTTCACATATGTCAACACCTGCTTTCTTTGGAATTGGAGTTATTATATTCTTCTTGAAGTCTGAGGGTATTTCGCCTGTCTCATATATCTTACTCATCAGATGGTAGAGTTATGTCAGGACTGGCTCTCCCAAGGCCGTCAGTAGTTCCAATGGAATGTTGTCTACTCCCGGAGCCTTGTTTCGACTCAGGTCTTTCAGTGCTCTGTCAAACTCTTCACGCAGTAACGTATTTGCCATTTCATCTTCATCTAAATCCTATTCCATTTCCATAATATTGTCCTCAAGTACATCGCTTTTGTATAGACCCTCTATGTACTCCTTCCACCTTTCTGCTTTCCCTTCTTTGCTTAGAACTGGGTTTCAATTTGAGCTCTTGATATTCATACAAGTGGTTCTCTTTTCTCGAAAGGTCTCTTTAATTTTCCTGTAGGCAGTATCTAACTTACCCCCAGTGAGATAAGCCTGTACATCCTTACATTTGTGCTCTAGCCATCCCTGTTTAGCCATTTTGAACTTCCTGTCGATCTCATTTTTGAGACGTTTGTATTCCTTTTTGCCTGCTTCATTTACTGCGTTTTTATATTTTATCCTTCCATCAATTAAATTCAATATTTCTTCTGCTACCCTAGACCTCTTCTTGTTACCTACTTGATCCTCTGCTGCCTTCACTACTTCATCACTCAGAGCTACCCATTCTTCTTCTACTGTATTTCTTTCCCCCATTCCTGTCAATTGTTTCCTTATGCTCTCCCTGAAACTCTGTACAACCTCTGGTTTAGTCAGTTTATCCAGGTCCCATCTCCTTAAATTCCCACCTTTTTGCAGTTTCATCAGTTTTAATCTACAGTTCATCACCAATAGATTGTGGTCAGAGTCCACATCTGCCCCCGGAAATGTCTTACTATGTAAAACCTGGTTCCTAAATCTCTGTCTTACCATTATATAATCCATCTGATACCTTCTAGTATTGTAAGGTGTCAGGCAAATCCAACACCTTCCATGAAAACCCTGACATGATAAGCATCCAGTAGCATGTCACATAGCTCCGAAAAAATCGTGACATTAAATTAACCAAAGTAATACGAGTAACAAGTGAGCAATGGGATACCACAGACTAACACAAGAATGCCTAAATGCATATCATACCTTTCCACCGTGAGACAGACGCAGTTCCGAGGGGAGAAACGAGAACAGAAGCCGAGAGCAGAACCGTGTTAAGCGAGAAGGCCCTACGATAAGGGACGGACGGACACCCACGTCGCCAGCTAACTGCTAGGACCACACCACCCGCAAGTTTTTTAGCGTGAGACTTTTTCGCGTCTCTGTTACGTCAAGACCACCCCCAGCCCATGTTAAAAGCTGGAGCCCTCCAGAAGAACAGTATAGATCTTACGATAACACAAAAAGGTCTACACCACCCCCAAGTTTTAGCGTGAGACCTTTTTCGCGTCTCTGTTACGTTAGGACCACCCCCCAGCCCATGTTAAAAGATAGAGCCCTCCAGAAGAACAGTACAGATCTTACGATAACGCTGAAAGGACCACACCAGCTGCAAGTTTTAGCGTGAGACTTTTTCTCATCTCTGTTACGTTGCACACTTTAAAAACATTGCCCCACCACGAAAAGTATAACGTTTCTCATTGGTTAGACAGAATTTTTGTAGGTGGAGTTTAAGGTTAACATTGAGACCCTGATTGGTCAGATGAAAACACAGCCAGATAGTTTTTTTTAAACCAACTTCGTTAAATTGTAGTAAGGAGAAGTAAGGAGAGAGTTGCTTCCGAGACGGCGAGGTGAGCGGAGCTGTGCTGTCTGCCGCCCCGTGACGAACACCGACAAGGTAATGAACGCACGCGATGCCGCATTTTTGAGCGCATAAGGCTTCACTCAGAACTGCAGAAGTCTCATCTGTTACATTCCCTTTTTGCGTAATACTAGTGTCGATCGTCAATTAAAGCTCATGGTGTTCACATTTGCCACTTGAAGTAAAAATCTGAAACGCGATGATTTTTCTGTTTTATAGTTATTGAGAAGCCACATCAGCCACTGTAATTTTCGACAAGTTAGATAAGTAATTAAAGATAATTGAGGGTCACTGTAGACCATTTTGATAGTTTTCTCTCTTGTGAAACTTAATTTAAACCTAGATTGTAGATGTGATATGGCATAGGTCATCCTTCGATCCATTGTAGAACTTGGAAACCCATTCAGGGAATATTCGTTCACATTTTTGTTGAACGCAGTTGGTTTTTACCATCCTGTATTAAAACATTTCCTTTTATCAATAGTGCAATTTATAAACGATGTTTTGTGAGTAGAATAAAATTTCCAATCGTAAACTTAACTGCTTTTTCGACGTTATTTTACCAGCTAACTAAAAATAGGAAAGCCTTGAACCCCTTCCACTAAATTTAGTTAGTATTAAGATTCCTTTACAGGGAGTGCAGTGGAGCTGACACTGAAATCATTAAGTATTTGGTTATATCATCGCTAGTCTCACTGAACTCTTCTGAATTCTACATGTCATGTGTGGTCTGACGTCTCCTTACCAGCAACAGGTCCCAGGTTCAAACTAGTCAATTCCCTAAAAAACACGCTCAGAGCGTCGTTGCGCGAAAGTGGTAGGGAGACACGATATAGAACAAACAGACACCATGCAGAATGTTTAGAAAATGGCGGCCCTGCCAGGATGGTAAAATACCATGATTGAAGGTCGACCACATGACTAACTAGGTCAGAAAAATATCCTGTTGAAAAATTTTCGTAGAAAAATTTTTTTTTTTCTTAAGTTATACATAGTCGAAAACAGTAGCTGCAGCGATAGATAGTAAAAGTATTCAATAGAAAGTGGGTCTGGCAGAAACAATAGCATAATTAAGTTATGAATTTTAAAAATTGTTAGCATTAAGTTTAGTCCACAGCTCGTGGTCGTGCGGTAGCGTTCTCGCTTCTCACGCCCGGGATACCGGGTTCGATTCCCGGCGGAGTCAGGGATTTTCTCTGCCTCGTGATGACTGGGTGTTGTGTGCTGTCCTTAGGTTACTTAGGTTTAAGTAGTTGTAAGTTCTAGGGGACTGATGACCAGAGATGTTAAGTCCCATAGTGCTCAGAGCCATTTGAACCAGTTTTTAGAATTAAGTTTTCTCCTCAATGCATGCGAACAGGTGGCGGATACATCGTTGACAAGTTGGTTCTGACCCAACAAGTAAGTGAATGGATTGTCAGTCTTGGTAGTGTCAAGTCGTGTGAACAAAAAAGTTTATGAAACGCGTGAGATCGTATGAGCGCATGTTGACTCGAAGTAGGGCGCGTGAATTGCTTTTAAAACAGAAAATAAGGGATTCGGAAAGATCAGCAATGGCAGATCGAGACCTTGACCGAATTGAGGTAGAGACCCAGCATGAAAATGGACAGAGAATAGAGGACAGTACAACAGACGATGCAGTATCGCGAGAAATAGGACATATAACGCACCATAACGAGGATAATTTACGTCAAGGCACAGAAAACTTAGGTCAGCATACGACAGAGGAGCAGGAAAGTAGAGAGACAGTCGATGAGGATTCTAACTTGCGTCTTGAATACGTAGAACCCATAGTACAAGTAATCAGAGCTCCCTCACCACAGAGTACAAGGAATGCGAGCAGAAACGCGTCACTGCACAGTGCAATGCAATCGGTTGCGAACCAACACTTGGCCGAAAACACAGAGCGTAGAATGTTGGAAGAAAACGCAATAGGACACACCAGTCTGGCAGAATTATTACAAAAAATTACGGAAACCATGACAAGGCAAAATAAAGACATAGCGAACCAAATTCAAATTCACATTGTAGAAACCACGAGACAAATGCGTGAGTTTAAAGAACAAAACAAAAAAAATCAGTTACACCTAAGTCATACTGAAGACGAGACAAAATAATCTCGAGAAGTGATAGGAAACTTAATAACAGGTCACAATCAATTGAGAACAGATATTGACAAGGTACAAGCGGACGTACAAACATTGCTTAATGGTATTCAGTACGAGATCAAAACATTACGTAACAACACCCAGGGAGAAGTCAAGAAACTAGAGAAACAGATAAACGTAATTACTAGACAAGCAGCAGGTACAGCGCGTGAAGTTGTTGAAAACAGTGTGTTACACAAACGTATCACAAAAGCAGCGCTGAAAAGATATGATAACCGCATAGTCAAAATAGAAGCGCAAACGAAGCGACAATTTCAGAAATTGCGAACAGAGTTGTTGCAAACAATTGAAGAGCGTAGTGAACAGGATCGAACAAGCACAGAGTCTGCAACCACATCCATATCTGTAACAGCACCGGAAAAACAAGCAATTGACTAAGATATTACGCATTTGCGATTCCAATCACAGGCGGAAAGTAACATACGTGACAATGGAAAGCCAGGTCGCGAAGAGTACAGTGCAATGCATTCAGCTACACGTTCACAACCGATGGAAGAAAATTATTGCGTACCACTCCAACGATACTACGCAAGGGTAGGTGAAAGTTACAGTGGACAATATCCAATGGATCTACCACAACCGGAAAGAACGACGGGAGAAATGATCAGAAACAAAAGTGGCGAAGAATCGCGAATTTCATATGGAACTATGACGAAGTACGACAACGATCATTTCCTCACAGTCAGAAAATTTCAACACTTTCGAGAAGGAAAATTACATCCACGAACTTTTATTGATCAATTCCGAGTAGGATTACCAGAATACTGGACGCTAGCACACAAATTAGACTTTATATGTGCACACATGTCAGGAACAGTCGCAAAAACCATGCAGAATGTTGCAGCGACATGCCGATCGTACGAAGATTTCAGAGAGAAGTTTCTCTCACGATATTGGTCCAGCGAAGCACAGAACAGAGTGAAGTACGAATTATTACAGAACCCATATTTTGAAAATTCAGGAGAGAAGAGTCCCGTAAAATTTTTCGAATTAATGGCAAAGAAAAATCAATGCTTAGATGTACCATACAGTGACGGAGAGTTGATTAAATTATGCGCGATGGAGCTACCATTGAAATACCAGCAATCATTAGTAGGTCGCGGAGGCAATGACGTCGAAGCATTTAAAGGTATTCCAAGGGAACTAGAGTTCATATTTTTGGAAGATGACGCAAGAAAAAGACGAAGCGCACATGAAAACGAAAGCAAAAAGCAGTGGAATCCACAAGACACAGTACGAAGAAACTATAATTACGAACCATGTGATAACTTCACACCAAGAAACGACAATAGATTTCAACAAAGAACCGGTTATGGATTTAGAAGAGAATATGGCAATAACTATAATTCACCCAGGAACGGCAACAACTATTACAGAGGGAATAACGACAACCAGAACGGGTACTGGAGAACCAATAGACCGACAAATTATCAACAAAGAAACCACTATCAACAAGCTGAAAAAGAAAAGAGAATAAAGATAGAAGAGGTGGAGGTAAGACCACCAAACCCCGATAAACGTTCGAATTGACAGCTAAGCGCCCATGCCAAAGAGAATGACGCACCGACCCAGGACAATTGTAGCGCCTTGAACAGAGAAGTAAAAATCTTATCACGAGAAGAGATGTAGTAAGAAACAAATCCGCAGGGACCAGATGAAAACGAAGACAAGAAAATAACAATATCATGTTGGGACGAAATTAATTGGGAGAATACTGACGAGGAAGATGAATTACCAGAGGCATGCACAACGAATGTAGGAGGAAAGGACGAAGTAATGAGTATTGCAGAGCTATTTGAGATGGAAACCAGGGAAAGCGAATTCAATGAGGATAATGCGCAGTCGACAGAAGTTGAAAATAAGTTACGAATGGGCACACAACCCAACGTATATAATGAAGGAAGTTATGAAGCGATAATTAGAGCATTTAGATGCGATTATGTGGAAGTAGCGACGAAGAAGGAGAGGATGTTGAAGAAAGCGTAAATGAAGGAAGAAATAGAGAAGAGGAAATACAAGAGAGACGAGTAGCAGTCGACGCTTATCCTACAGAAAGTTCGAATTCACAAGGGAAATTCCTAAAAAGACTCATGTATGATTCAGTGGAGGATTCGTTGATGCAAGAAGAAGAAGAACAGAATGAACCCTTTCAAATTCAACCAATTGTGAAGGCCATGGTAAAGCATATCCCAGTCAATATTGTAATTGATAGTGGAAGTGAACTGACTGCAATCTCAGAAAATTTAATCATGCAGTGTAATGCCAATGAGGAATTGCCAGTTCTGAAAACACGTAAGATTAAAGTAAGAGGTCCTATTAGAAACAATGCTGCGGAAGTTACGAGACAAACAAGGTTAACTCTTTCGTGCCAAGGTCAAAAGATCGAAGCCAGCAAGGACGAGATGCAACGACCCACAAGTTGCAACGCGAGAAGTATCAAGAAAGAAAAGGATGTAATTAGCAAGACATGATTCCTACAAGGCAGAAGCATCGAGAGAAGGGAAAGGACAGTGAGACCAACAGAAGGCCCTTGTAACTGAAGTGGGCAATAAATTTGCCCACTAGGCGGAACCCTGCTGGGACGGAACACCCTGCAGTGACGCGACGGGATGCCGAACGCCAGGTCTCCGATCGCCCCGAATGAACGGAGCGAGCAAAAAGCGGCCCAACGAGAAGACCACTTGGGCAAGCCACCACTGGCAAAAAATGTGTAAAAGTCACACTACTGCTATTAAAGAGCACGCTGATGCACGAAACTGGAGGAAATGTCCACAAAGTAAAAATGACATGTCCAAACAATTTATCAAACTGTTACTAGGAGGAGAACTTCAAAGCGACTAGTTATCAATAAATATTTCCATATCCTGCCCAGAGAAGAACCAAGAATCAAGTAAGAAGCAGAGAAAAAGCAGGAAGAACAGAAGTTGAAGATTCGCAAGATTGAGATCAAGAAAGAAGATGGGTGAAAAATAGATGACATACCTTCCCAAATCCCTATCCTATTGTAAACTAGTCGTCTGCGGAGTATTACAACGAAAAACGACCGCTTTCAGTGACACATAACAATGACTTTCACGCATACAAAGCCAGTAAACCACGAGATTCTGCACTCACAGCTCCATTCCATTATGGGACCTCCACAACAGCAACACATACTTGCAAAGCCAACAAGGAACGACGAACGAAGCTGTACATCAAATACTTGCCCACATCCATCTCGCTCAAGCCCATCACCTTCGTGCAAAAGCATTCGCCAACCTCATGCTTGAACATTCATAGGATTGTGTGAATATGAGAAATCAAATTATGCGATGTAGGAATTGTGTAAAAGAAACATGTGAAAAACTAAATAAGTTAAGCACACCAGACAGCTAATAAACTACAAAATAACAGTCATTGACTATGGACTTAAATAAAAAATAGACTATCGATAAAAATAAGTCATTAGTTCTGAAATGGACAGTATATAAATAACAAAAGTAAGGCATAATAAACACTAATACTATATGCCACTTATTTTCTCCTCATAAAAAATAAAAGAATAACTATATTTTACTTATTTTCTCCTTACAAAATCAAAGAATAAAAAACTATCTTGTTGGATGTTTTCCCTTGTTTTTTTTTAACATTTGTACCATTTGCTAGGATAATATCTCAATACTTGTGTATGTATATTTCTTTGTCAAAGCAATTCTTGGAAATAATTCTTATTTGTTAGTGTCACAATGTTGAAATTAGTGTCAAGAAACAAAAACATTTTACTTGTTTATGGTATTTAGAAAATGTGTTAGGAATAGATTTTACTTAATTACTACATTTATAAAAAAAATATATTTCTAAGAGAACTTCTTAAAAAACAAACTTCACACTTAAATAAAGAAAGAAAATAATTAAAAATTAATAATAGCATAAAAATATTCTTCTCTTGTCATTTTTAATTATTTTGTGGAAGAATATAAAAATATAAATTAGTAATACAAACTAGCATAGAACAGAATAACGTGGCTGCACAGTAGGCAACAAAATTTAGATCAATTAATAATTTTTGACTGACTTAGACAACGATTCAATCATTGCCTAACTTCAGTGCAAAAATTAAGTTCGAAGGGTGGTGATACGTAGGGTGTCAGGCAAATCCAACACCTTCCATGAAAACCCTGACATGATAAGCAAATCCAGTAGTATGTCACATAGCTCCGAATAAATCGTGACATTAAATTAACCAAAGTAATAAGAGTAACGAGTGAGCAAATGGAATACCACAGACTAACACAAGAATGCCTAAATGCATGTCATACCTTCCCACCGCGAGACAGACGCAGTTCCAAGGGGAGAAACGAGAACAGAAGCTGAGAACAGAACCGTGTTAAGTGAGAAGGCCCTACGATAGGGGATGCACGGACACCCACGTTGCCAGCTAACTGCTAGGACCACACCACCCGCAAGTTTTTTAGTGTGAGACTTTTTCACGTCTCTGTTACGTCAAGACCACCCCCCCAGCCCATGTTAAAAGCTGGAGCCTTCCAGAAGAACAGTATAGATCTTACGATAACACAAAAATGCTACACCACCCGCAAGTTTTAGCGTGAGACCTTTTTCGCGTCTCTGTTACGTTAGGACCACCCCCCAGCCCATGTTAAAAGATAGAGCCCTCCAGAAGAACAGTACAGATCTTACGATAACGCTGAAAGGACCACACCAGCTGCAAGTTTTAGCGTGAGACTTTTTCTCATCTCTGTTACGTTGCAAACCTTAAAAACATTGCCCCACCACGAAAAGTATAACGTTTCTCATTGGATAGACAGAATTTTTGTAGGCGGAGCTTAAGGTTAACATTAAGACCCTGATTGGTCAGATGAAAACACAGCTAGATAGTTTTTTTTAAACCAACTTCGGTAAATTGTAGTAAGGAGAAGTTAGAGGGAGTTGCTTCCGAGAGGGCGAGCTGGACGGAGCTGCGCCGGCCGCCGCCCCCAGACGAACACCAACAAGGCAATGAACGCACGCGACGCCGCATTTTTGAGCGCATAAGGCTTCACTCAGAACTGCAGAAGTCTCATCTGTTACATCCCCTTTTTGCATAATACTAGTGTTGATCGTCAATTAAAGCTCATGGTGTTCACATTTGCCACTTGAAGTAAAAATCTGAAACGCGATGATTTTTCTGTTTTATAGTTATTGAGAAGCCACATCAGCCACTGTAATTTTCGACAAGTTAGATAAGTAATTAAAGATAATTGAGGGTCACTGTAGACCATTTTGATAGTTTTCTCTCTTGTGAAACTTAATTTAAACCTAGATTGTAGATGTGATATGGCATAGGTCATCCTTCGATCCATTGTAGAACTTGGAAACCCATTCAGGGAATATTCGTTCACATTTTTGTTGAACGCAGTTGGTTTTTACCATCCTGTATTAAAACATTTCCTTTTATCAATAGTGCAATTTATAAACGATGTTTTGTGAGTAGAATAAAATTTCCAATCGTAAACTTAACTGCTTTTTCGACGTTATTTTACCAGCTAACTAAAAATAGGAAAGCCTTGAACCCCTTCCACTAAATTTAGTTAGTATTAAGATTCCTTTACAGGGAGTGCAGTGGAGCTGACGTTGAAATCATTATGTATTTGGTTGTATCATCGCTAGTCTCACTAACCTCTTCTGAATTCTACATGTCATGTGTGATCTGACGTCTCCTTACCAGCAACAAGTCCCAGGTTCAAACTAGTCAATTCCCTAAAAAACACGCTCAGAGCGTCGTTGCGCGAAAGTGGTAGGGAGACACGATATAGAACAAACAGACACCACTCAGAATGTTTAGAGTATCTCCAGGATTCTTCCACGTACACTACCTTCTTTTATGATTCTTGAACCAAGTGTTAGCTATGATTAAGTTATACTCTGTGCAAAATTCTACCAGACGGCTTCCTCTTTCATTTCTCTCCCCCAATCCATATTCAACCACTATGTTTCCTTCTCACCCTTTTCCTACTGCCGAATTCCAGTCAACCATGACTATTAAATTTTCGTCTCTCTTCACTATCTGAATGATTTCTTTTATTTCATCATACATTTCTTCAATTTCTTCGTCATCTGCAGAGATAGTTGGCATATAAACTTGTACTACTGTGGTAGCCGTGGGCTTCACATCTATCTTGGCCACAATAATGTGTTCACTATGCTGTTTGTAGTAGCTTACCCGCACTCCTATTTTTTGTTCATTATTAAACCTACTCCTGCATTGCCCCAATTTGATTTTGTGCTTATAACCCTGTATTCACCTGACCAGAAGTCTAGTTCCTGCTGCCACCGAACTTCACTAATTCCCACTATATCTAACTTTAACCTATCCATTTCCCTTTTTGAATTTTCTAATCTTCCTGCCCGATTAAGGTATCTGACATTCCACGCTCCGATCCGTAGAACGCCAGTTTTCTTTCTGCTGATAACGACATCCTCTTGAGTAGTCCCTGCCCAGAGATCCGAATAGGGGACTATTTTACCTCCGGAATATTTTATCCAAGAGGACGCTATCATCATTTAACCATACAGTAAAGCTGCATGCGCTCGGGAAAAATTACGGCTGTAGTTTCCCCTTGCTTTCAGCCGTTCGCAGTACCAGCACAGCAAGGCCGTTTTGGTTAGTGTTACAAGGCCAGATCAGTCAATCATCCAGACTGTTGTCCCTGCAACTACTGAAAAGGCTGCTGCCCCTCTTCAGGAACCACACATTTGTCTATCCTCTCAACAGATACCCCTCCGTTGTGGTTGCACCTACGGTACGGCCATCTGTATCGCTGAGGCACGCAAGCCTCCCCGGCAACGGCAAAGTCCATGGTTCATGGGGGTTACGAAAACAATAAGCTCCACAACGAGAATACATTAGTATCACCATTTCTTCCAGAAGACGTAGGAGGGTGTAATAAACTTCCAAGTTTGTCCCGAATCAAAATGACCACTACTCTTCTCACAAAAAGTTCTCAAAAACATGTGCTATATATCTGCGTAATGTAAATTTGTTATTGTGTTGGAAATAGAATATGAGATAATAATAATAATAATACAGATCGTTAACACGTCAAACGGGTCTTACAGATTATAATTCTGTAATAACTTAGATTCTTTTTAAATACACTATATAAGACGTAGGAAGTTTGGAGTTTAACTTGTAGAGGATTTGTAGGCCATTGAACATGAATGAAACAACCATAATATTATCAATGCATCTCATTTTCCTTGACGTTGGCAGAGGTCTTCCCTCTTTGCTGCTTCAGTTCTCCTGCCTATCTTGTGGGACTAGCACTTAGAAAAGTACGGATATTGCATCGAAATGTCTTAGTCACAGCCTAAAGGATTATTTGCAGAATGGAATTTCACTCTGCTTTTAATCTTCGTGGAATATTAAAATCCTGTGTTAGCTCCGCACAGTATGCTCAACTTCTGCAAAGGAGAGGCGTACCGAGTGAAGCAAAACTGAGGGAGGGCTAGGATGGCGCGTGGATAGCTCAGTAGAGCAACTACCCGCAAAAGCATTTTCCAAGTTAGGTTAGTTTTCAGGATATTCCTGAACCAACACATTGTTTTAATCTACCACGTTCATCATAGGGGTACCTCATCATTAGTGTCGTCATCAGAGTATATTTAACGGTAACATCAGAAGCACGCAGACATAACTGATGGGACACAGGACTCTCTTTATTTCCATCGTTTGAGATTATCCAGCTAGAATCGAGTTCCAACCTAAAATCTTCCTTTTCTTTTTCTTTCTTTCCTACGTTACCAAACTATTTTTCATCTTTTCATACGCTATCATCTTTACTCTGCTTCCAAATTAATCTCAGTATCTTACTTTTACTTCTTGGGGATTGTTCTACGAGGGACAGAGACAGAAACAAACTGACAGAGAAAAAAGCTGTATTTTTAGAAAATTAGACTTACTACTTTTCAACACAATCCTCACCAATATTAATATACTTGTCCCAACGATAAACTAGTTTCCCTACATATGATGCAAAGAAGTCTTTGTGTTGTTGTTTGAGCCACTTTGCCCCAAGTTCTTTGAGGCCCACGTTATTGTGGAACTTTTCTCCATGTAATACTTCCTTGAGTGCGCCAAACAAAGGAAAATTCGAGGAAGCCAATTCTGGACAGTAGTCAAAGAACTTGAGGCCCACGTTATTGGGGCACTATTTTCCATGTAATACTTCCTTGAGTGCGCCAAATAAAGGAAAATTCGAGGAGGCCAATTCTGGACAGTAGAGGAGGATGAGGTTGTATGTCCTAACCCATTTTTTCGATGGTTTCTCGGGTCAGATTGGTGTGGGAGGGGGGGGGGGGCAAGAAATATCACGCCTTTTCTTTGAGATCCTCGTCTGCCCCGGTAAGCCGGCACGGTAGCTCAGTGTGTTCGGTCAGAGAGCTGGCTGGCCTCTGTAATTAAAAAAAAAATAAAAAAAATAAAAAAAACTGAGTGGAGGGATCAACAACGAACTTCAACGGATGTCATGTGACGTCCGCTACGACGAAATATAACGAACCATAACGAACAAAATGAAGAAAAAAAAAGATAGCTGAGTGGTCAGCGCAACAGGTCGGGGATTTTCTCCGCTCAGGGACTGAGTGTTGTGTTGTATTCATCATCATTTCATCCCCATCCGGCGCGCAGGTCGCCCAATGTGGCGTCGAATGTAATAAGACCTGGACCAAGGTGGCCGGACCTGCCCCGTAAGGGGCCTCCCGGCGAATGTCGCCAAAGCTCATTTCATTTTATTTTTTTGAAATCCTTGACGTTTGCCTCTCGTTACTGGCTTTACTTTGTTCATCAGCATGTCTGAGTAATAGGCACGCTGATGTTCCAAATAATTAAGAAAACGACACCTTGGGCAGCCCAACAGACAGTCAGTATGACTTCCCGTGCTGATGCTTGCGTTCTGACTTTGTTTGACAGGTGCGCTGGTGTGCTTCCATTGAATGCTTTGTCTTCTTAACTCTAGTTCAAAATGGTGAACCCAAGTTATATCGGTCATTAAAATCTTGGAAACGGATCACCTTCCCTTTTGTACCGTTCTTTCACGTCTGTAACCATTGTTGCCTTGTGTTGTGTTGTAAAGGAAGAAACGTAGTTGAAAAGTGCTGAATGTACTCAGTTATTCCGAAAACAAATTATTTGGAGTCGGGATCACAGTAGGAGCATGATAAAGAAAGATAGTATGTCAATGCGTGGTGTCTGTCCTTTCGAATATGTCTGGAAGAACGGAGACCACGTGGAATTCGCATATTATGTAAACTGAAAGGGGAGGGGGGCGGGAGGAAGGAAAGGAAATGGAGGGAACTAATGATATCAGTTGCATCGGTACTTTATGCGTAATCAGCGACGACATGTGAAAATGTGTACCTGAGCGGGACTCGAACCAGGATCTCTTGCTTACTAGGTATTCCCACACATCTTCAACCATGAATGGTTTGGGTTCTCGAGCTGTCCATAACGGTTTTATTGATTTGAGACGCGTGCAGGGTGGATTGAGCAGTATTTCCTGGGCGGGCAGCCTTTGGGGAAGCTTTTCGTCATTCATCTTTTCCCGTTCGCGGGCCGCTGCTTCTTGTCATCTCAAATGAGGTGGGGCGATGCTACTGAGACAGCCAAGGTAGTGGGGCTGATCTCAGGGTGCCCGTTACAATTCTCGTGGTGTCATTCAGCTGAGCGTCTACCTTACTGGCATGCACACTCCTCTTCCAGACAAGTGCACAATATTCAGCCACAGAGAGATAAGGCCGCTGTACGGAGAGCATCAGCTTGTGCACCCCAGGAAGTTCCAGCTAGTTTCCGGATAATGTTGTTCGTGGTGTTTAACTTTTCTACTACTGATGTGAGGTGAGTCCTGTACGTAAGTGATCTGTCCAGTGTGACAGCAATATGCTTAGGATGGGTGTTGGTTTTAACTGATTTGTTACAGAAAGTTACGTTTAGTGGCTGGTTTGCTAATCGGTTGTTGAGGTGGAAAGCTGTCACTTCAGTTTTTGTAGGGTTAGGGCACAATATCCAATTGCTGTAATAGTCACCGAATATTCTAAGGTCGTGTGTGCGCACATTTTCTCCCTCCTCTAAGTGCTTACTTTGATACCCAGTGGCGGTATCGTCAGCGTAGCAGAACTTCCTAGATATAGTTTCTGGCATGTAACTTATGTAGAGGTTGAACAATAGTGGGGCCAGGACTAATCCTCGTCGCAGGCCGTTCTTCACTTTATACGACCTGCTAGTTTTGTCATGAAGACAGACTCGGAAATATCGATTTTTCAACATGTTGGACAGCAGTGTTGCTAGTCCTAAGCATGGAGCTGTTCGCTTTAGCTTTAACATTAGTCCTCCAGCCACACTCTGTCGTAAGCAACGTGTAGACAATGTCAAAGATGATGCATCCAATGCAACGGACTGTTAAAGGCTACCAACGTCGAACTAGATCTCGTATCTCTAACGGCCAAAATGACATGCAGCGACCCCACAACGGCACTTTTAAGAGCCAGTTTTGATTAAACTTCCAAATCAAAATGAAAGTTTTCCGTTGTCTGATTTTTTAGCGGTCAGGTTCAGATTCGTTGTTGGGGGAGCAGATTTGCTTGGTGACGGTGGGCCTTGATAGTATAAGTACAATACGGCAAAATGTTTTGCGTTATACAAAAAACATTGATCGGACTTCGTGACAAGAAATATAGACTTCACAGTTCGACTTTTAAAGAATGAAACTCTGCATACAATGGCGCGTGAATGGCACGCTAATCGACATGGCACGATAATCGACACGTCACCAAATCAACCGCTTCCCAACGCAATTTGAAACAGAGATAAAATGCGGACATATAATGAGTAACATTGGGATACTATAAAATAATGATTCAAATACATCCGAATACTATTGTTATTGTTTGTAACAGCATAAGTAACAGGGAAATGCGTTCTTACGTGAAGGTGGGCGAAAGAAGAAAGACAATATTCAGGAGTATATGAGTGCTTCACTTATTTTTTAAACTGAACAACGAAAATAAATCAAGGATTTTAAATAGGCACTGACATTTCCCACCCGCTATTCGCTAATGGAACTGTGTTGGAGGTCTCAGTAACTGGCCACCATTAGGTGGCTTGCGGAGTATGATGGAGATGTACATACATGGCACAAATGGATCTTCGGTTTGGCACATCAGATTAATTTATAAACGTTTTATTAAATCTTTCTGGACCCATCTGGTTATTATTTCACTGTACATTAGCTTATTACTATTAACGTTGTGAACTGTGCCTACGCTTACAGCAACTGTTTTTTCTCTATTTCAACTATAATAGTCCTACTTCAGGAATAATGTCGTCAACGCGGGTTTCAAGCAAAGGAGTTGACACTTCAACCGGGCGACCAGGACGTTGCCCGTCGATCACTGAGGTTCGACCGTTTTTGAACTGTTCTACTCACTCGCGGAAGCTTTCATGGTTAGTACAAGTTTCACCATAATGTTAAATCATTCGAAAAAGGATTTTAGCCTCTTTTTAATCTTCAGAAACAAAAAAAAGAACGGATCACTGAACATTGTTCCGTTAATGTGGAAAGTTCAAAAGGAAAATTCCTTCGTAAAATGCAATATTGGATAATGAACAAAACAGCTTTTAACCTTCAGCTGTTCTCAGTTCATCCCAGTGACGCCAACATTAAATCATGAAAGTACAGAACAGCTCATACAAATTGTTTCATTTCTACATCAGTTTGTATCTTTAGTTACTGAAGTTCGCTTCGTAAACACAGTATTCTGCACCTGAAAGTAAATATTCTTTTATGTAAGTCTTGAATAAGATTTTCTACCGATAAGTTCTAAGTTCTTGATTCCTGTACTCCAAAGAAATTGAGAATTTTAGTCAATTATAGTGTGAATGTGTCAATAGATGAGATAAACCTTGCTGTTTCTTCCTATGTTGCCTGTGTAGTTCGTTGATCGTGATAATATTAAGTACTTTAAAAGGTTGGCCTTAGCATTCCATTTCAGCACTTTTATCCGTCAGCTGTTCTCAGTTCATCCCAGCAACGCCCATGAAAGTGCAGAACAGGTCATACAAATTGTTTCATTTCTACATCAATTTGTATCTTTAGTTACTGAAGGTCCATCATAAACACAGTATTCAGCAACTAAAAGTAAATATTCTTTTATGTAAGTTTCGAATAAGATTTTCTACCGATAAGTTCTAAATTATCGATTGCTGTACTCCAAAGAAGTTGAGAATTTTAGTCAATTATAGTATGAATGTGTCAACAGATGAGGTAAACCTTGCTGTTACTTCCTATGTTTCCTGTGTAGTTCGCTGATCGTGATAATATTAAATACTTCAAAAGGTTGGGATTAGCATTCCATTTCCTTCGAGGGCACTAATAGTGAGCCAGCAAGACCTAACGGCGCCACCGACTATGTCAGGCAGGCCCAGTTCTGTACGAAATGCGGGGAACCGAGAAGTTTCTTGGATCACGGCCACACAACCCGGAATACTCACCGTTGTTGTTGTTGTTGTTATGGTCTTCAGTCCTGAGACTGGTTTGATGCAGCTCTCCATGCCACTCTATCCTGCGCAAGCTTCTTCATCCCCCAGTACGTACTGCAGCCTACATCCTTCTGAATCTGCTTAGTGTATTCATCTCTTGGTCTCCCTCTGCGATTTTTACCCTCCACACTGCCCTCCAATACTAAATTGGTGATCCCTTGATGCCTCAGAACATGTCCTACCAACCGATCCCTTCTTCTAGTCAAGTTGTGCCACAAACTCCTCTTCTCCCCAATCCTATTCAGTACCTCCTCACCGAGCGAGGTGGCGCAGTGGTTAGACACTGGACTCGCATTCGGGAGGACGACGGTTCAATCCCGCGTCCGGCCATCCTGATTTAGGTTTTCCGTGATTTCCCTAAATCACTCCAGGCAAATGCCGGGATGGTTCCTCTGAAAGGGCACGGCCGAATTCCTTCCCCATCCTTCCCTAATCCGATGAGACCGATGACCTCGCAGTCTGGTCTCCTTCCCCGAAACCAACCAACCAACCAGTGCCTCCTCATTAGTTATGTGATCTACCTATCTAATCTTTAGTATCCTTCTGTAGCACAACATTTCGAAAGCTTCTATTCTCTTCTTGTCCAAACTATTTATCGTTCATGTTTCACTTCCATACATGGCTACACTCCATACAAATACTTTCAGAAACGACTTCCTCACACTTAATTATTTACACGATGTTAACAAATTTCTCTTCTTCAGAAACGCTTTCCTTGCCATTGCCAGTCTACATTTTATATCCTCTCTACATCGACCATCATCAGTTATTTTGCTCCCCAAATAGCAAAACTCCTTTACTACTTTAAGTGTCTCATTTCCTAATCTAATTCCATCAGCATCACCAGAATTAATTCGACTACATTCCATTATCCTCGTTTTGCTTTTGTTCATGTTCATCTTATATCCTCCTTTCAAGACACTGTCCACTCCGTTCAACTGCTCTTCCAAGTCCTTTGCTGTCTCTGAAAGAATTACAATGTCATCGGCGAATCTTAAAATTTTTATTTCTTCTCCATGGATTGTAATACCTACTCTCAATTTTTCTTTTGTTTCCTTTACTGCTTGATCAATATACAGATTGAACAACATCGGGGAGAGGCTACAACCCTGTCTCACTCCCTTCCCAACCACTGCTTCCCTTTCATGTCCCTCGACTCTTATAACCGCCATCTGGTTTCTGTACAAATTGTAAATAGCCTTTCGCTCTCTCTATTTTACCCCTGCCACCTTCAGAATTTGAAAGAGAGTATTCCAGTCAACATTGTCAAAAGCTTTCTCTAAGTCTACAAATGCTAGAAACGTAGGTTTGCCTTTTCTTAATCTAGCTTCTAAAATAAGTCGTAAGGTCAGTATTGCCTCACGTGTTCCAACAGAATCCAAACTGATCTTCCCCGAGGTCGGGTTCTACCAGTTTTTCCATTCTTCTGTAAAGAATTCGCGTTAGTGTCTTGCAGCCGTGACTTAGTAATCTGGTAGTTCGGTAATTTTCACATCTGTCTTAGCATTTCATTTCCTTTGAGAGCACTAATAGTGAGTCAGCAAGACCTAACGGCGTGCACCGACTATGTCCGGCACAGTTCTGTACGAAATGTGGGGAACCGAGAAGGTTCTTGGATCACTGCCACACAACCCGGAAGACTCACCAACAAATACAAAGAGTGAGCGTTGCGTGTTTTCCTGGGAAACATATTAGGATTCACACACGAACAGGCGCCGGACATATTTACACTCTGCAAGACGGCGTTCAGCGACAAACAGGAAGAGATGTCGCGGCGCGGTCGGTCTTGGCCCCGTTCGACACGTGGGCAGATCGGATAGGTCAGCCTTGAGCCTCCCAAGGGCTCGTGGCGGCAGGGCAGTGTCACCCGGCGGGCACAGGTCAAGGCGCAGCAGCGGATCGTGTGGCGTTCAGAGCAGCGCCGCAAAACGCTCGCAGCTGCAGCGCCCTGATCCTGGGTCGCTCCGGCTGGATGCAAAATTATGTTACTTACAAATCCAAGAAAAGGCATATGACCGGGTTCCTAGGAGGATGATATTGTCTGTTCTACGGGATTATGGAATAGGAGGCAAACTTTTGCAAGCAATTAAAGGTCTTTACATGCACTACTGGCCATTAAAATTGCTACAACAAGAATAAATGCAGATGATCAACGGGTATTCATTGGGCTAATATATTATACTATAACTGTCACGTGATTACATTTTCACGCAATTTGGAAGCATAGATCCTGAGAAATCAGTACCCAGACAACAACTTCTGGCCGTAATAACGGCCTTGATACGCCTGAGCATTCAGTCAAACAGAGCTTGGATGGCTTGGCTGCCCATGCAACTTCAACACGATACCACAGTTCATCAAGAGTAGTGACTGGCGTATTGTGACGAGCCAGTTGCTCGGCCACCATTGACCAGACGGTTTCAATTGGTGAGAGATCTGGAGAACGTGCTGGCCAGGGCAGCAGTCGAACACTTTCTGTATCCAGAAATGCCCGTACAGGACCTGCAACATGCGGTCGTGCATTATCCTGCTGAAATGTAGGGATCGAATGAAGGGTAGAGCCACGGGTCGTAACACATCTGAAATGTAACGTCCACTGTTCAATGCAAGGACTATGGTATGAAGATTAGCATCTCCAAAACGAAAGTAATGTCAGTGGGAAAGAAATATAAACAGGTTGAGTGTCAAATAGGAGGAACAAAGTTAGAACAGGTGGACGGTTTCAAGTACTTAGGATGCATATTCTCATAGGAGGGCAACATTGTGAAAGAACTGGAAGCGAGGTGTAGCAAAGCTAATGCAGTGAGCGCTCAGCTACGATCTACTCTCTTCTGCAAGAAGGAAGTCAGTGCCAAGACTAAGTTATCTGTACACCGTTCAATCTTTCCAGCAACTTTGTTGTATGGGAGCGAAAGCTGGGTGGATTCAGGTTACCTTATCAAAAATGTTGAGGTTACGGATATGAAAGTAGCTAGGATGATTGCAGGTACAAGTAGATGGGAACAATGGCAGGAGGGTGTCCACAATGAGGAAATCAAAGAAAAACTGGGAATGAACTCTATAGATGTATCAGTCAGGGTGAACAGGCTTAGATGGTGGGGTCATGTTACACGCATGGGAGAAGCAAGGTTACCCAAGAGACTCATGGGTTCAGCAGTAGAGGGTAGGAGGAGTCGGGGTAGATCAAGGAGAAGGTGCCTGGATTCGGTCAAGAATGATTTTGAAGTAATAGGCTTAACATCAGAAGAGGCACCAATGCTGGCACTGAATAGGGGATCATGGAGGAATTTCATAAGCGGGACTATGCCCCAGACTGAACGCTCAACGGCATAATCAGTCATAAATGATGATAATGATGACGATTACAAGTTCAGAGTACCGGAGTGACAGAATGCTAAACCAGATTTCCACTCTGCCTCTTTCACAACTGTGTTTTGGCTGTGCGACATTGACTTCTCCTCAAGAAAAGCGTTTTTCCTTACTGCTACTTGAAACCATGAACTCTTGTGTGAGACAGCAACATGTTTATTGTTCAAAACAGTTCTTCTCAAAAAATACGTGTCAGATTTTCTATAACGAAACACCGTTGAATTCCTCTAATTCAGAACGTTTATACTAAGAGAAGAAATTGCTACTGTATACAGTCCCATTCGAAAAAAGATATCAATATCGCTTTACTGGCAGGCCCAAAGACAAGTTGGAGAACTTAAAAGTCACCTGAGTGAAACGAAAATGAAGATAACTTTTAGGACAGCGAAAATGTGTGTACAGGGTGGTCCATTGATCGTGACCGGGCCAAATATCTCACGAAATAAGCATCAAACGAAAAAACTACAAAGAACGAAACTTGTCTAGCTTGAAGGTGGAAACCAGATGTCGCTATGGTTGGCCCTCTAGATGGCGCTGCCATAGGTCAAACGGATATCAACTGCGCTTTTTTAAAATAGAAACCCCCATTTTTATAAAATATTCGTGTAGTACGTAAAGAAATAAGAATGTTTTAGTTGGACCGCTTTTTTCGCTTTGTGATAAATGGCGCTGTAATAGTCACAAACATAAGGCTCACAATTTTAGACGAACAGTTGATAACAGGTAGGTTTTTTAAATTAAAATACAGTACGTAGGTACGTTTGAACATTTTATTTCAGTTGTTCCAATGTGATACATGTACCTTTGTGAACTTATCATTTCTGAGAACGCATGTTATTACAGCGTGATTACCTGTAACTACCACGTTAATGCAATAAATGGTCAAAATGATGTCCGTCAATCTCAATGCATTTGGCAATACGCGTAACGACATTCCTCTCAACAGCGAGTAGTTCGCCTTCCGTAATGTTCACACATGCATTGGCAATGCCCTGGCGCATGTTGTCAGGTGATGTCGATGGATCACAACAGCAAATATCCTTCAACCTTCCCCACAGAAAGAAATCCGGGAACGTCAGATCTGGTGAACGTGCGGGCCATGGTATAGTGCTTCGACGACCAGTCC
This sequence comes from Schistocerca americana, assembly GCF_021461395.2. Taxonomy (NCBI): domain Eukaryota; kingdom Metazoa; phylum Arthropoda; class Insecta; order Orthoptera; family Acrididae; genus Schistocerca; species Schistocerca americana. The sequence goes on along the minus strand of NC_060126.1, from coordinate 407,404,005 downwards.
ACCTGTCATGAAATATGCTATTCAATACCGCTTCAACTGCACGCGAGCTATGTGCAGGAAATCCATCATGTTGGAAGTACATCGCCATTCTGTCATGCAGTGAAACATCTTGTAGTAACATCGGTAGAACATTACGTAGGAAATCAGTATACATTGCACCATTTAGATTGCCATCGATAAAATGAGGGCCAATTCTCCTTCCTCCAATAAAGCCGCACCATACGTTAACCCGCCAGGGTCGCTGATGTTCTACTTGTCGCAGCCGTCGTGGATTTTCCGTTGCCCAGTAGTACATATTACGCCGGTTTACGTTACCGCTGTTGGTGAATGACGCTTCGTCGCTTAATAGAACGCGTGCAAAAAATCTGTCATCGTCCCGTAATTTCTCTTGTGCCCAGTGGCAGAACTGTACATGACGTTCAAAGTCGTCGCCATGCAATTCCTGGTGCAGAGAAATATGGTACGGGTGCAATCGATGTTGATGTAGCATTCTCAACACCGCCGTTTTTGAGGTTCCCGATTCTCGCGCAATTTGTCTGCTAATGATGTGCGGATTAGCCGCGACAGCAGCTAAAACACCTACTTGGGCAACATCGTTTGTTGCAGGTCGTGGCCACGCGGGATTAGCCGAGCGGTCCAGGCGCTGCAGTCGTGGACTGTGCGGCTGGTCCCGGCGGAGGTTTCCTGTCCTCCCTCGGGCATGGGTGTGTGTGTTTGTCCTTAGGATAATTTAGGTTAAGTAGTGTGTAAGTTTAGGGACTGATGACCTTAGCAGTTAAGTCCCATAAGATTTAACACATTTGAACATTTTTATTGCAGGTCGTGGTTGACGTTTCACATGTGGCTGAACACTCCCCGTTTCCTTAAATAACGTAACTATCCGGCGAACGGTCCGGACACTTGGATGACGTCATCCAGGATACCGAGCAACATACATAGCACACGCCCGTTGGGCATTTTGAACACAACAGCTATACGTCAACACGATATCGACCTTTTCCGCAATTGGTAAACGGTCCATTTTAACAAGGGTAATGTATCACGAAGCAAATACCGTCCGCACTGGCGGAATGTTACGTGATACACGTACTTATAGGTTTGTGACTATTACAGCGCCATTTATCACAAAGCGAAAAAAGTGGTCTAACTAAAACATTCATATTTCTTTACGTACTACACGAATATGTAATAAAAAAATGGGGGTTCTTATTAAAAAAAAAAGAAAAAAGAAACGCAGTTGATATCCGTTTGACCTATGGCAGCGCCATCTAGCGGGCCAACCATAGTGCCATCTGGTTTCCCCCTTCAAGCTAGACGAGTTTCGTTCTTTGTAGTTTTTTCGTTTGATGCTTATTTCGTGAGATATTTGGCCCGGTCACTATCAATGGACCACCCTATAATAGTAGATTACGTGATTCACTGGTGTCTTTCGTAAGAATCGTTAGGTGCCGTTTTCTGATACCATTGAAGATCTTTTTGCGATGCATTGATATTGTCAACATAGGCATAGTGCTCCTGGCATATCACATGATGTCTAGCAACAGTGGAAAACGTAGTTTGTATAATTATGTATACAATATATGTTCCAATTGTTTCTACCCGTTGGATAGAGCGTCTGCTGTGAAAGTGTGCAGCGTACCCCCCGCTATGCACCAAACGCTGCCTCGCTCCTTGTATACACGTAGTAGACGTAAGATATCAATTAATGAAACTGTTTTTATATGGATTAAAGGTAAAGGTACCTGTGAATATGTTAAATTTGTTGGAGATTGTACATTGTATTTTCATTTTAGATGTAGATACAGATCTGGTTTGGAGGTGAAACACATTTTCAGTACCCTTGGTTAATGTTATTGGTGATAAAAGAAAGTGCGCTATTTTTGTTCGACAAGTTAAGGAATCTTTTCGGGGAAAACTTGCCGTAGCTAGAGAATACAGAAGAGTTAGATGAAATACGTCTGATATTATTACGCTGCAATTTTCTATAAATAACTCTTAAAATCTTAGTACTTTTACAACTGTTTCATAACTCACGCACAAACACACACTCGGCCATGTTAAATATCGTTAACAATATTTCTCTTCTTGCAGAAAGTAGTAAAAAGCATGATTGTAATACTATGTTTAACTTTGCATAGTATTTAACACTAGCACATAAATGTCTAAAAACTCAAAAGCAGACTACGACTTCTCACATCATATTTATAATATATAATAATAATTAGAAATCCAGACTTGTATTAATTTAGTCATCCCAAGCACACTGTTCATGGGGTATCACAGAAATCCACTAGCAATGAAAAACTGTTTTTGCTCATTATGGATACAACATTAATTCTAATTTTATGTGCCCGTCAGATAGAGCAGCCTCTGATGTAATATCATGCGAAACGGAAATTAATATTTTACCATGGTTAAGTCCTGATCCATAGCATTTTCTGTTTCCAAGGTTTGTTAAAAATGATGTAGTTTGTTCCAATATAATTAAAGTTGTACGTCTGAGAGAACAAGAGAACAACAATGACGCATTGCCATACTCTGCCAATAGGTTCCTTCACCATTTTGTGCGTAGGGAAATGCGAAGGTTTCATTCTAAGAATGTGACTGTAGAGCCGTATGAAACATCCACACAGGGCGCATCGTGCGGAAGATGGGAAAACTTACATACTCAGAAATAAGTCGACTACGAATTAATATTATCGCTGCAATATTGTAATATTTCATAACGGAGTAGTGTACTGCAGTTAGAAAAAGATTTTATACGTTCACCTCGGACTTCTTTTCCAGCGATTCAAAGAAATCGCTGATTCAACTGGTAAGCACATGCAGTAGCGCTCAAAGCTATTTTGTAGTTGCGGTGTTATGTCGACAGTTGTGTACGCATGCAATCACAACAGAGCAATGCATATAACTGTATCACTCCATCAAGAGTTTCACGCCACTGTGGTTACATGCCTAGTAAACAAGCAAGGTCATACAAGTACAATGTAATTATATATTTCTTTAGCTGAAAAGTGTTTAATACCTTGCTTTAGCGGTACAGTATTCATTAACTAATTTCACTTAGCCATTGAGACCTATTCGTTTGTTTGTAGAAACAACTAGGAGTATGCCAAAACACAAAGAATACTTGATTGATGTAAGACAAGCTGCTTTGCATGCTTTCATGTAGGGAAAGCAGCAGACTAGCGTTCCTAGACACTATGGCATATCACTACAACTAGTAAGTCTGTGAAATAGACGACAAAAACAGGAGGGACCAGTAGTCAATTAGCCAAGGTTGGATCCTCGAAATACAACAAGGAGCAGAACAGGATGTTTTATAAGCAGTTGACTGCCGATCAAAGAAAATCAGTTTCACAAATTAGGGATGATCTGGAGCAGTTTCATGGACTCAACGTACGTGTGTGTACCGTAAAACATCGCCTAGTAGCAGTTGATCCAAATCGTGGGCCACCATTACGTAAACCAACCATAATTGTTTTTTAAAAAAAGAAAAGAAAATTTCGAAGGTCAGAACAGAGTTTGCAAAAAAACATCAAATATGGAATGCTACAGTTTGGTCTAAGGAATGGGTGGCCAATAATTCGACTCATCACCCGTACCCTGGCTCAAATGGCATAGCACTCAGCCTAGCTGGCACACTTCCCCCATAGCAGCTCCACCCTGTCTGGGCGGAGCAAACTGCGACAGCGTCGCATTTAAATAGCAAAGCAGTCGCACTGTTTACTGCTTGGTTTTCTGTTTTACATTTATCAACAACACAGATCAAAAACAGAACAAATTTGAAGTATTATTTAATAACTGTTGATCCGTTGAAGACATAATATACACAGAAGAGCCAAAGAAACTTGTACACCTGCCTGATGTCGTGTAGAGCCTCCGCGAGCACGCAGAAGTGCTGCAACACGACGGAGCATGGACTCGACTAATGTCTGAAGTACTGCTGAAGGTAACTGACACCATGAATCCTGCAGGGCTGTCCATAAATTCCTAAGAGTACGAGAGGGGTGGAGATCTCTTCTAAACAGCACTTTGCAAGGCATACCAGATACGCTCAATAATGTTCTTGACTGGTGAGTTTGGTGGCCAGTCGAAGTGTTGAAACTGAGAAGAGTGTTCCTGGAGCCACTCTGTAGCAATTCTGGACATGTGGAGTGTCGCATTGTCCTGCTAAAATTACCCAAGTCCGTCTGAATGCACAATGGACATGAATGGATGCAGGTGATCAGACGTAATGCTTACGTATGTGTCACCTGTCAGAGCCGTATCTAGACATATCAGGAGTCCCGTATCATTCCAATTGCACACGCCCCACACCATCACAAAGCCTCCATAAGTTTGAACAGGCCCCTGCTGACACGCAGGGTCCATAGATTCATGAGATTGTCTTCATACCCACAGACGTCCATTCGCTCGATACAATTTGAAACGAGACTCGTCCGACCAGGCAACATGTTTCCAGTCATCAACAGTCGACTGTCGGTGTTGACGGGTCCAGCCGAGGCGTAAGGCTTTGCGTCGTGCAGTCATCAAGGGAACACAAGTGGGCCTTCCGCTCCGAAATCCCATATCGATGATAATTCGTTGAATGGTTCGCACGCTGACATTTGTTGATGACCCGGCATTGAAATCTGCAGCAGTTTGCGGAAGGGTTGCACTTCTCTCATCGTTGGTCCCGTTCTTGCAGGATCTTTTTCTGGCCGAAGCAATGTCAGAGATTTGATGTTTTGCTAGATTCCTGATATTCACGGTACACTCGTGAAATGGACGTATGGAAAAATCCCCACTTCATCCCTACCTCGGAGGTGCTGTGTCCCATCGGTCGTGCGCCGACTATAACATCACGTTCAAACTCACTTAAATCTTGATAACCTGCCATTGTAGCAGCAGTAACCGATCCAACAACTGCGCCAGACACTTGTTGTCTTATATAGGCGTTGCTGACCGCGACGCCGTCTTCTACCTGTTTACATTACTCTGTATTTGAATACCATTGCCTATACCAGTTTCTTTCGCGTTTCAGTGTAATTTTTATCTGTTACAAACTGTCAGCATACTGGCAGACGTAGGCAGTTTCAGAAACTTCCGCACTCAGTTTTCCACGTAATCGTGACTTGCTTTGTTTCGTTATCTAAAAGAAATGAATGGCCAAATGAAACATGTTTGGACAATTCTCCTGTGCGAACGACTTCAACTGCCATACCAGACTGGACAACAAGAAATTGAATGGAAGCAATCTGCTTAAATTTTGCCTGTTTTTCCTCTACGTCCATCTTACTGGAACAACGTGATTTTAATTCACTGTCTAAGTGAGATGCTAACAACTGCTTCTCACTTAGACAGTGAACTGACATCTGTTTGATGCTGCGTTATTGGGTGAATGTTCAGGATTACCAAGTGAACTACAACAAAAGCTTGTGGATTCAGTGCCAAATATATGAGCAGCTGTTGTCAAAGCCCATTGCTACGCAATGAAATACCGATTTGTTCTTCATATTCCAAAATATGTTTATTTTATTGTTACATATTTAGAAATGAAATGATAACTAAATAGACACCCTAGCTGCAAGCAGGCGTTGATACACTTCATTGGGGACATGTTGAAAATGTGTGCCCCAACCGGGACTCGAACCCGGGATCTCCTGCTTACATGGCAGACGCTATATCCATCTGAGCCACCACGGGCACAGAGGATAGTGCGTCTGCAGGGACTTATCCCTTGCACGCTCCCCGTGAGATCCACATTCCCAACATGTCCACAAAACTACATTCGTAGTGCGCCTAATAGATGTTTGCCCATCATACTCATTACTCGTGGCAGATTAATCTACCAAGTCCCGTAAGAGTTCGGGCACAGCGTGTGCGTTCGCACAAGAAGGTCAAAGGCCGGGAACCCATATTTTTAACTATATATGACGGAAGTATCTGTTCCCGAAAGAGCAGCTACCGTGGATAACCATGCAGCTTTGCTAGAAATGAAATGATAATTAAATAGACACCCTAGCTGCAAGCAGGCGTTGATACACTTCATTGGGGACATGTTGAAAATGTGTGCCCCGACCGGGACTCGAACCCGGGATCTCCTGCTTATTAGGCGCACTACGAATGTAGTGTTGTGGACATGTTGGGAATGTGGATCTCACGGGGAGCGTGCAAGGGATAAGTGCCTGCAGACGCACTATCCTCTGTGCCCGTGGTGGCTCAGATGGATAGAGCGTCTGCCATGTAAGCAGGAGATCCCGGGTTCGAGTCAAGGTCGGGACACACATTTTCAACATGTCCCCAATGAAGTGTATCAACGCCTGCTTGCAGCTAGGGTGTCTATTTAATTATCATTTCATTTGTAGCAAAGCTGCATGGTCATCCACGGTAACTGTTCTTTGGGGAACAGATACTACCGTCATATATAGTTTACATATTTAGACCTAACAGTTACTTCTGAGTCAGAAGGATCATCATTTACTCGTTGATGTAAGATAACTTTGTTTACATTAGATGTAGTTTTGTACCAAATGGTTTATAGTTACATACGCTGAGATTGCAAAGCTCATGGGATAGCGATATGCACATATACAGGTGGTGGTAGTATCGCTTAAAGGAGTTAAGAAAGGGCAGTAGACTGGCGGAGCTGTCATAAGTGCTCGGGTGATTCATGTGAAAAGATTTCCGACGTGATTACGGCCACACGACGGACTATGAACGCTGAATGGTAGCACGAGTTAGATGCATAGAACATTCCATTTCACAACTCGGGGAATTCAGTGTTCCGAGATCCACAGTGTCAATAACGTGCCGAGAATAGCAAATTTCAGGCATTACATCCCATCACGGACGACCGAGAGGAACGCATTTGCGTAGTGTTGTTAGTGTTAACACCCAAACAACATTGCTTGAAAGAATCGCAGGAACCAATGTGGAAGTACGCCGAACATATTCGTTAGGCGAGTGCGGCGAAATGTAGCACAAATGGGCTATAGCAGGTGACGGCCGAAGCGAGTGCGTTTGCTAACAGCACATCATCGCCCTCAGCGCCTCTCCTTGGTTCGTGACTATATCTGCTGGACACTAGACGACTCGAAAACCGTGACTGGTCAGACGAGTTTTGATTTTTAATTGGTAAGAGCTCATCGTAACGTTCGACTGTGGCGCAGTCTCACGAAGCTGTTGACTCAAGTTGTCAACAAGCTGATTGTGATTCCATAATCGTGTGGACTGTGTTTACATGGAATGGGCTGGGTCCTCTCGTCCAAATGAGCCGCTCATTGACTGGAAATGTTCGGCTACTTGGAGACCATTTAAAGCCATTTAAGGACTTCATGTTCCCAAAGAACGATGGAATTTTCATGGATGACAATGCGCCATGCCACCAGGCCACAACTGTTCGCGATTGGTTTGAAAAACATTCTGGAAAATTCTAACGAATTATCTGGCTACCCATAGCGCCCAACATGAGTCCCATCGAACATTTGTGCGACAGAATCGTGAGATCAGTTCGTGCATAAAATTCCGCACCGGCAACAATTCCGCAATTACGGACGGCTATAGAGGGAACCTGGTTCAATATTTCTGCAGGGGACTTACAACGACCAGTTGAGTCCATGCCACGTCGAGTAGCTGCACTACGCTGGGCAAAAGGAAGTGCGACACGATATTAGGAGGTTTCCCCGTGTCAGTTTATATTCTGAAACTTCCTGGCAGATTAAAACTGTGTGCCGGACCGAGACTCGAACTCGGGTGCTTTGCCTTTCCCGAGCAATTGCTCTTCCAACTGAGCTACCCAAGCACGACTCACGCCGAATCCTCACAGCTTCAGTTCCGCCAGAACCTCGCCTCCTACCTTTTCAAACTTCATAGACACTCTTCTGTGAAGTTTGGAAGCTATGAAGGTAGGAGAAGAGGTACTGCCGGAATTGAAGCTGTGAGGACGGGTCGTGAGTCATGCTTGGGTAGCTCATTTGGTAGTGTCCTTGGCCGCGAAAGCCAAAGGTCCCGAGTTCGAGTCTCGGTCCGGCACACAGTTTTAATCTGCCAGGAAGTTTCATATCAGCGCACACTCCGCTGCAGAGTGAAAATGTCATTCAGTGTATATTCTGTTGTGTGTTCCCATTTGAAAGTTTATCTGTTATTTTTTTCTGTTTTTGATATTTTCTTCACTTCTTTCACATCCAAAAAGTGTTAATATCTAAAGGAGTATGAACAATTTGTTATTATTGTTTCTCTCCTTTCTCAGACGTTATGTCTGGTTATAAACGGAAAGTGGCGCGGACCTTGATCAAGCGTGACTTCCTTTTAACTGTACGGTATATGTTACAATGCATTTAGGAACTTTCGGGTAATTCAACATGTATCAATAATTACAGATTTCTGTAGTTGTATATATACGTTTAGATGTAGCTGTATTGCGTTGATGTACTGGTGGATATTGTGTGGTATGACTCCTGTAGTTGACAGTATAATTGGTATAATGTCAACTTTATCCTGATGCCACTGCCCTTGACTTCCTCAGCCAGTTGGATGTATTTTTTCAATTTTTTCTCCTGTTTTCTTCTGTATATTTGTTGTATTGGGTATGGCTATTTCGTTTAGTTAATTTCTTCTTTTTATTGGTGAGTATGATGTCAGGTTTGTTATGTGGTGTTGTTTTATCTGTTATAATGGTTCTGTTCCAGTATAATTTGTATTAATCATTTTCCAGTATATTTGTGGTGCATACTTGTATCTGGGAACGTGCTGTTTTATTAATTTTTGTTGTATGGCAATTTTTTGATGTATTATTTTTGCTACATTATTATTATTATTACTATTACTGCCTTTGGTACCAGAGAAACCATGTTTAAAATAAAGAAAATTTAACGTAGATGGACACATTAAGCCCCCTCACCCCACCCCTCCCCCCCATGAACCATGGACCTTGCCGTTGGTGGGGAGGCTTGCGTGCCTCAGCGATACAGATAGCCGTACCGTAGGTGCAACCACAACGGAGGCGTATCTGTTAAGAGGCCAGACAAATGTGTGGTTCCTGAAGAGGGGCAGCAGCCTTTTCAGTAGTTGCAGGGACAACAGTCTGGATGATTGACTGATCTGGCCTTGTAACACTAACCAAAACGGCCTTGCTGTGCTGGTACTGCGAACGGCTGAAAGCAAGGGGAAACTACAGCCGTAATTTTTCCCGAGCGCATGCAGCTTTACTGTATGGTTAAATGATGATAGCGTCCTCTTGGATAAAATATTCCGGAGGTAAAATAGTCCCCTATTCGGATCTCTGGGCAGGGACTACTCAAGAGGATGTCGTTATCAGCAGAAAGAAAACTGGCGTTCTACGGATCGGAGCGTGGAATGTCAGATACCTTAATCGGGCAGGAAGATTAGAAAATTCAAAAAGGGAAATGGATAGGTTAAAGTTAGATATAGTGGGAATTAGTGAAGTTCGGTGGCAGCAGGAACTAGACTTCTGGTCAGGTGAATACAGGGTTATAAGCACAAAATCAAATTGGGGCAATGCAGGAGTAGGTTTAATAATGAACAAAAAATAGGAGTGCGGGTAAGCTACTACAAACAGCATAGTGAACACATTATTGTGGCCAAGATAGATGTGAAGCCCACGGCTACCACAGTAGTACAAGTTTATATGCCAACTAGCTCTGCAGATGACGAAGAAATCGAAGAAATGTATGATGAAATAAAAGAAATTATTCAGATAGTGAAGAGAGACGAAAATTTAATAGTCATGGGTGACTGGAACTCGGCAGTAGGAAAAGGGAAAGAAGGAAACATAGTAGGTGAATATGGATTGGGGGTAAGAAATGAAAGAGGAAGCCGTCTGGTAGAATTTTGCACAGAGCGTAACTTAATCATAGCTAACAGTTGGTTCAAGAATCATAAAAGAAGGTTGTATACATGGAAGAAGCCTGGAGATACTGACAGGTTTCAGACAGATTATATAACGGTAAGACAGAGATTTAGGAACCAGGTTTTAAATTGTAAGACATTTCCAGGGGCAGATGTAGACTCTGACCACAATCTATTGGTTATGAACTGTAGATTAAAACTGAAGTAACTGCAAAAAGGTGGGAATTTAAGGAGATGGGACCTGGACAAACTGACTAAACCAGAGATTGTACAGAGTTTCAGGGAGAGCATAACGGAACAATTGACAGGAATGGGGGAAAGAAGTACAGTAGAAGAAGAATGGGTAGCTTTCAGGGATGAGGTAGTGAAGGCAGCAGAGAATCAAGTAGATAAAAAGACGACGGCTAGTAGAAATCCTTGGGTGACAGAAGAAATATTGAATTTAATCGATGAAAGGAGAAAATATAAAAATGCAGTAAATGAAGCAGGCAAAAAGGAATATAAACGTATCAAAAATGAGATCGACAGGAAGTGCAAAATGGCTAAGCAGGGATGGCTAGAGGAGAAATGTAAGGATGTAGAGGCTTATCTCACTAGAGGTAAGATAGATACTGCCTACAGGAAAATTAAAGAGACCTTCGGATGAAAGAGAGCCACTTGTATGAATATCAAGATCTCAGATGGAAACCCAGTTCTAAGCAAAGAAGGGAAAGCAGAAAGGTGGAAGGAGTGTATAGAGGGTCTATACAAGCGCGATGTACTTGAGGACAATATTATGGAAATGGAAGAAGATGTAGATGAAGATGAAATGGGAGCTACGATACTGCGTGAAGAGTTTGACAGAGCACTGAAAGATCTGAGTCAAAACAAGGCCCCGGGAGTAGACAACATCCATTAGAATTACTGACGGCCTTGGGAGAGCCAGTCCTGACAAAACTCTACCATCTGGTGAGCAAGATGTATGAGACAGGTGAAATACCCTCAGACTTCAAGATGAATATAATAATTCCAATCCCAAAGAAAGCAGGTGTTGACAGATGTGAAAATTACTGAACTATCAGTTTAATAAGTCACGGCTGCTAAATACTAACGCGAATTCTTTACAGACGAAAGCAAAAAACTAGTAGAAGCCGACCTCGTGGAAGATCAGTTTGGATTCCGTAGAAATATCGGAACACATGAGGCAATACTGAGCCTACGACTTAGCCGGCCGGAGTGGTCGTGCTGTTCTAGGCACTACAGTCTGGAGCCGAGCGACCGCTACGGTCGCAGGTTGGAATCCTGCCTCGGGCATGGATGTGTGTGATGTCCTTAGGTTAGTTAGGTTTAATTTGTTCTAAGTTCTAGGCGACTGATGACCTCAGAAGTTAAGTCGCATAGTACTCAGAGCCATTTGAACCTACGACTTATCTTAGTAGCTAAATAAAGGAAAGGGAAACCTACGTTTCTAGCATTTGTAGACTTAGAGAAAGCTTTTGAGAATGTTGACTGGAATACTCTCTTTCAAATTCTGAAGGTGGCAGGGGTGAAATACAGGGAGCGAAAGGCTATATACAATTTGTACAGAAACCAGATGGCAGTTATAAGAGTCGAGGGACATGAAAGGGAAGCAGTGGTTGGGAAGGGAGTGAGAGAGGGTTGTAGCCTCTCCCCGATGTTATTCGATCAGTATATTGAGCAAGCAGTGAAGGAAACAAAAGAAAAATTCGGAGTAGGTATTAAAATCCATGGAGAAGAAATAAAAACTTTGAGGTTCGCCGATGACATTGTAATTCTGTCAGAGACAGAAAAGGACTTGGAAGACCAGTTGAACGGAATGGATAATGTCTTGAAAGGAGGATATAAGATGAGCATCAACAAAAGCAAAACGAGGATAATGGAATGTAGTCGAATTCTGAGGGAATTAGATTAGAAGTTTGTGGCACAACTTGACTAGAAGTAGGGATCGGTTGGAAGCACGTGTTCTGGGGCATCAAGGGATCACCAATTTAGTGTTGGAGGGCAGCGTGGAGGGTAAAAATCGTAGAGGGAGACCAAAAGATGAATACAGCTAGCGGATTCAGAAGGATGTAGGTTGCAGTAGGTACTGGGAGATGAAGAAGCTTGCACAGGATAGAGTAGCATGGAGAGCTGCATCAAACCAGTCTCAGGACTGAAGACCACAACAACAACAACAACAACGGATACATTAATTGAAAATGTAAAAACAAATTAAGAAAGAGGGATTTCAAGGTCTACGAAGAATATAAGCGGACATAACCAAGAATTTCTACTATGTATAGTTTTTAGAAAAGATTACTAAACTATTTTAGGGTATTAATTTTTCTAAAGGTATGCACCTAGAGTAGCAGCTCGTACTGCTAATTTTACGCTTTTGCACGTTACTCGTCTTTTACTGATCGTCCGTTCACATTCTGTGTCTGGTCCACAGAGCCACTGAAAAGGCTGGTGCTCGGTTCTTTGATTTCTCGTAATTTCAGTACTTGTTTATCGTGACATAATTTTTTTGCCAGATTGTCCATTCTGTTGTTGTATTTGGTGGTTTGGTTTACCATGCGTGTATGCTCATTAGCCTGTTGTAGTTATACCCCAGTTCCTGTGGAAGTAAATGCGTTTAATGTGTATGCTTGCTATTTTGGCGGATTATGCCCATCAACTGGTCCATGATTATTTTGGTAGGGACAAAGACGTAGCGGTCGACATGCCTTAGGTAACATTTTAGAAATTCGTCCCCCTGAAGGAAGAAAAATCGTGTCACGTCTCATTCTTGTTCCTGCTACATTTTTTTTCTGATAGTATCTAACTACCTGTTCGTCATTGCAGTAACGCTTCGGATCAACCAATCAGCCTTCTCGTTCCTCCTACCATCCATTCACCTACCTATTAGTACCACCCATCTCCATGCTATTTTCATTACTGGCAATAATTACGTCTTCCGTCCCCTGATCAATCTGTTTCCGTGTTCCTCAGTGGCTCATATCACGAATCGTTTCCTTGTTAGCAGAGTAATGCACAGTTTTCGTATGAATTTTGCATTAAATGCCAATCTCGCGCTGTCATGAATTAAAATGGCAACACTGGTTCCAATCATCCCCTTCCCGAAACTTCCGTAGAATTGTTTTGAAATAGCTACTCAGTTTACGAAAAGACTAGGATGTTTTTGCGCTCTCTTTCCACCCAGTCAGTCATTTCCTTCAATGGCCCTAAATACATTCATCCTCTGCTTCTCTAAACTCATCGTTAATCTGTACTATCATATTTTCAGTATATACATTGTTTTAGTTTTGTTTTACCTGTTGAACTAGCCTACTTTCAAACTTACACTGCTATGCTTTTGTTTTCCAGTATTGGAGGCTAACAGTACACTATCACCGCTAAAACGGTGGTAGATAAGGCCCGTTCTTTGAACAAGTTTGTTAACTGCCGAGTAGTTTTCGTTTAAAGATACGATTTCACTATGTGTTGCAGTGTTTTCGCTGAGTCCTGAAATGTTAAAATATTCATGCAAAAAGCGCAAATTTTTGGTGGATACCGACCGCTTCGAGAACTGCCGCTTCGTAAACTAAATACGAAACAAATGCGTCAACGGCGTCACGCCTCTTCCCGTACCGAATCACAATTATTAACGATTCAGAATCCGATGCCGAATGCATGCGTGCCTACAAAGCGTACTCTTCAAGCATAATACGGTTAAACTGTTCCCTTTCTGGCAACAAAAGTATGTTCTATGCTTTGCCCAAGTCGAAAGCCGGTTTGTGTTAGGCCACATAACCTCCGGCAAAAACAAGTACGGTTGAGGAGAATTTTTCTCAAAATTCGATGTATGCAAAAAAACCTTCAAAACTGAGTTAGGTGTGGTAATGGCATAATGTTGATATTTTACATCAACCCCTGAACCATGTTTTAGCAAAAATCGACTACTGCCGTGTACATGAACAATCAAAATCGAAAGGTTTTAGCAAAACACGCTGTATGCAATCTAACAGTAACAGCAAAAGTCGACAAATGCAATATAATTACTCTTTCGTGCCTAGGCCCTCTTTCCGTAACAAGCAGTTAACAATAATGGAGTATGCTGGTTGGTTTAAGCGATGTTTCTCATTGTTGTAACAATATTTACCGGCAGTAATAGTGTTGCAACGAGACTTCATTGACATCGGAGCACCTGCAACTTACTTTTAGACAAGTATTCACTTGACACTCACGCGTACGTCTACAAAGAATATTGCACGCGAAATCAGAAAGGATGATGATTCTTGTGATTCGGAAAACGGCACACAGGTTAAAGAATGTTCCGAAGGGAGGAAATACCTATTCAAGATCATATTACATGGACCTGAAACGCAAAACAAAAACTGTAAAAAGGAAGTTATCATTAAATGCGATCATGAACTTGAGGCTTCGCCTTCAAAAGCTACAAAAATGAAAAAAAATGCAAATCTGCTGAATTCTGCTATGAAGATATTTCTCACTTTCATCATCCATGGCATCATTCAATAAAATGGATCAAGATAAGTTTCTGTTAAAAGTTTTTAATATTTTTTCACCTCAGCGCAGAGTAGAATGCAAACAGGAGAATAATAGTCACACTGAAGTACACAATTAGAGAAAAGAATAGTGAAGTAGTGCCTGTTTGTGGTGCCACTTTTCAGGGACTATATGGCAGGTCAAGGGACGGGTTATCCTATGTAGCAAGCAGGTTCCATGAAGGAGGATGGTGGCCAAAGGAAAGGAGAGGAGGCGACAGAACAGAAAAGGATCATGAGGAGGTAACTATTTCCATTAAGAATAATGTAAAAAAGTATAAATGCAGAGAGAGCTACCGTGAAAGGGGAAGGCCTACGAGATGTTATTTCCCTTCAGTCTATAAAATGTTCAAGCGATCATATGACGAAAGAAAAAGAATTGGACTGAAACAATGTTCCTTACCGAAATGCAAACATATATTTTACAAATATTTCAATCTGTCATTCAGGACACCTTACACCGATACCTGATCCACTTGTAAGGTTGGCTTAATGAAAATAAAAGATGAATCAAATCTGCAGAAGAAAAATGAACTACGAACTAGACACAGGTTACATAAAATTCGTGCAAAGCGGTTTCATGATACAGTAGGGAGATAGTGCTTCTGTCATTAAGATTTGCTTTGACATTCAACAAAACCAGACTATTCCAAAACTATCATTCAATGAGGTTTTCTATGCTAGACAAGTATGGTTAGCCGTCCGGAGTGGTCGAGCGGTTCTAGGCGCTACAGTCTGGAACCGCGCGACCGCTACGGTCGCAGGTTCGTCGGGCATGGATGTGTGTGATGTCCTTAGGTTAGTTAAATTTAAGCAGTTCTAAGTTCTAGGGGACTGATGACCTCAGATGTTAAGTCCCATAGTGCTCAGAGCCATTTGAACCATTTGAAGTATGGTTATACAATCTGTGCATCGTGACCCATACCTAGAAGCACAAAAGGGAAAGAAACATTTTCTACGTGGTAACAGAATCTTCAAGAGGATGCACTGCAGCTGCTTCGGCTTTGCCGGACTTTCTTTCTGACTGAGATAGAAAACAACTAAATGACGGCACCAATATTATACATCTATTCTCAGATTCTTCCAACAGACAAAATAAAAACAGCTGTATGATGGTGACGCTTACAGCGGTCTTGGAAAACAGCACAAAATTCAATAATATTCGTGACTTCTTCCCTGTTCGTGGCCATAGGTACATGTCTCCAGACCGAGTGTTCGGTAGAATTAAGAAGTGTTACAGAAAAAAAGAAAGCTTCGTGTCTCCTAAAGAACATTACGGTATTTTAGAAAAGTACGGAACTCTCAAAGGTCTAAATACAGACTGAACTGTTAAAAATCTAAAAGATAGTGCACAGAAAGTACTAAAATTCAAGCCGTTATTCGAAATGAACAGCTAGCGTGTCATCTCACACAGGAAAGCAAAGGAAATAGTTAATGTGTCAGTAAATGATACACACTCTGGAGGTGCAGCACAAGATGGCGTCGTGAGACGAATGAAACCATGCCATCCAACAGTACTAACATCCACCCTCTTACCAAAATAAAATGTGGTAAGCAAAGAAAATATTGAACGTCCATTTGCAGACGATTTTGTTGTAATATCCAAAAATCAAGTAGATGGAGAAATAAAAATTAATCTGCCAGGAAGTTTCATATCAGCGCACACTCCGCTGCAGAGTGAAATCTCATTCTGGGCAAATTAATCTCTTAGAACAGATAACCAATAGAATATGTTAACGAATCTCTGCAGAGAAAACAAATTTGTAACTAACCAAAAATGCACTAACATGTGGCGATAGTATCGCGTACGCAAGGTATAAAAGGGCAGTGCATTGGGGGGAGATGTCTTTTGTTCTCAGGTGATTCATTTGAAAAAGTTTGTGACGTTATTATGCCACACGACGGGAACTGACTGGCTTTCAACTAGGAATGGTAGTTGGTGCTAGACGCATGGGATATTCCATTTCGTAAGTCGCTAGGGAATTCAGTATTCCGAGGTTCAGGAGTGTGCCGAGAATACAAAATTCCAGGCATTGCCTTTCACCACGAACAACGCAGAGCCCTTAACGACCGAGAGCAGCGGCGTTTGTATAGAGTTGTCAGCGCTAACAGAAAAGAAATCAGTGTGGGACATACGACGAACGTATCCTTTAGGACTGTAGTTAATGGGCTATGGAGCAGAGGACCGACGCGATGCATTTGCTATTAGCATGACCTCGCCAGCAGTGCCTCTCCTGAACTCTTGACCATACCGGTTGGACCATAGGCTACTGGGAAACCGTGCCCTGGTCAGATAAGTGCCGATTTCAGTTATTAAGAGCTGATGGTAGGATTCGAGTGTGGTGCAGAATCCGTGAAGCCATGGACCCACGTTATCAACAACGCACTGTGCAAGCTGGTGGTGTTTCCATAATGGTGTGGACAATGTCAAATTGAATGGGCTGGGTCGTCTGGTACAACTGAAGCGATCAATAACCGGAAATGGTCATGTTCGGCTACTTGGAGACCATTTGCAGCCATTGATGGACTTCATGTTTCCAAAGAACGATGGAATTATTCTGAATAACAGTGCACCATGTCACTGGGCAGCCGGCCGGTGTGGCCGTGCGGTTCTAGGCGCTTCAGTCTGGAACTGCGTGACCGCTCCGGTCGCAGGTTCGAATCCTGCCTCGGGCATGGATGTGTGTGATGTCCTTAGGTTAGTTAGGTTTAATTAGTTCTATGTTCTAGGCGACTGATGACCTCAGAAGTTAAGTCGCATAGTACTCAGAGCCATTTGAACCACTTTTTTGTCACTAGGCCACAATTGTTGGGGACTGGTTTGAAGAATATTCTCGACGATTCGAGGGAATTATGTGCTCATGAATTCCATCGAACATTTATGAGACATAATCTAGAGGTCATTTCATGCAAAATATACTCTACCGGCAACAGTTCCGAAATTATGGACGGCTATAGAGGCAGCTTAGTTCAATATTTCTGCAGGGGACTTCCAGCGACATGTTGAGTCCATGTCACGTCTAGCTGCTTCACTACGAGGGGGAAAAGGGGGTCCGACACGATATTAGGTACAAAATGGCTCTAAGCACTATGGGAATTAACATCTGAGGTCATCATTTCCTAGACTTAGAACTACTTAAACCTAACTAACCTAAGGACATCACACACACTCTTGCCCGAGGCAGGAATCGAACCTGCGACCGTAGCAGCAGCGCGGTTCCAGACAAGCGCTTAGAATCGCTCGCTCATATTTTGAGGTATCCCACGACTTTTGCCACCGCAGTGTGCCATAAGAAGTGCGTGTCAATAAATAAATAAAAAAACAATACAACACTGCAGTGAAACTAGGATGCCTCAGCGCAAATGGCACCTAGCATGGAATTATATGTTAGGCAAACTAGAAGTAGCAGGATTATCATGAGGAAGATTTTAGGTCCTATAAAAAGGAGACCAGATTGGTATCTGCGCAGAATTTCCACTACGCTTCCACTACGTGCCTCGTTTGACGAAAAATTATGAGCGCAGATAACAGTGATTAGGTAGCAATTATTACATGAAGTGGTATGTTCTTTTATATAAAAGACGAGGACTTCCGTCGCACATATGCTATATGCAAACATGGTTGGCAGAAATTTCCTTTTAAAAAGAACAATATGTTTTCACTCACTTCATGCAGAGCTATCACTTGCGAATGGCACAATAAGCAGAAATCACGATCGTGTTGAATAAATACATTTCGTAACTGTCCAGTAGGAAAATGAAGCCCCTTCGAAAATATCTTCTGTGAGCTACTTTTATACCATTAAGTATGTATGTTTCAACCACTTGTGCAATCTCGTTCGTTCTCTTAATCCACAAGTTCTCCATTCAGCGTTACTGGACATTTTCATACCCGTTATGAAATTCATACTCTTGTTAACTGGTACTGCTGTATCATGATGGAACGTCAATACTACGAACAAAATTTATGCGCGGTGATTACGTCAAAAGAGCAACTCACTGACCCTTGTAGGAAAACTGATAAGGGCAAGCGCACTAGTTCAGACCACATTTTCCCGATGCTACACGAAATGTCTTGTGTGTGCTCTGTTTACAATAGCAATTTGCTTCGTAACCCACATGACAGTCGACGGAAATATAGTGAGGAGGGGATGGTAGAGGCATGTGGCTTCATTGTATTTAATTTCCCGATCGAAAGCGAAACATATCAAATCAACGGCTTTGAATACAAATTTCGACGAATTTTAGATAAATCGCACAATTACGAGGACGAAAAATTGAGAATTGATTAAATGCAGGTAATGTAAATATTTTCTGTACTGTTGTAAATCAAAACGTAATCTCCTTTACTACAAATTGTTAACTGCTGATTTTCGGAAATTATGCGGTGATGTACTGTTATGATATCGAGGTCCATAACCAGTTCCAAGCGGTAAATGTCGTTACATGTGACTAAAAAAGTGTATGAAATGGCTTTCAATGCAGCATTGGGAAATGTTACTGACTGAAATATTCTGATCCATCTGGCAGAAACAAGTAAAACGAGAACAGAGATATGTAATCGATGACAAACACATTGAAGTACTTACGTTCAGCCGCGCCGTATCTCTCAGCCTAAGTTTTCGATATAAATTTAGATAAAATATTTAAAATCATTAATTGTTTAAGGACATGTAGTGCCCCATCAGTAAAAATTGACTATATAAAATCACTTAACAGGACCAGTGCTCGTATTCACAAGGAGACAAGTCTGAACTAGACTGAAGACTACCACTCACAGGAATTCTTAAGTCCTACTAAATACTGCACTGATATCAAGTCCCGCGCTCTGGACAAATGCTTTCAAAGCTTAAATTATTTTGCACCCACGGTATATTTCTGCTCTCGCATTGCCAAGCATAAAATTGTTAGTTATTGTGGTTTTATTTTCTGTGGGAAATAACTTTGATTAAACTCAGTGAACACTACACAGGAACAATATCGCGGTCATTGCCCGCGAGGGATACAGCGGGTGGAATTTTGAAGTGTGTAAATTACCATCACGGCTAAAATTGTCTGAAATGTGGAAAGTGTGGAGACTATCCACATTTTATAGATTCATTATGCCAAGTCATCATCAGGCTTAATAGCAGTTGTCAGCCGGATTATAATTTCTGCAGTGAATGAACTGCTCAACAGTGTGTGGTGAAAAGCATCTACAGTTCTGTAGCCCACAAAGGCGGATCAAATGTGTGCTAGTTACTCGCAGGAGTATGTCCTATGCTACACCTTTCTGTTGACAATCTAATTTCTTCCGAAGTCTTGTCACCTCGTTGCGGAGGCGATAAACAAGATTAACAGATCATTTAATCACTATACATTCCTGATTTACCACCATGTTAGTTTCGTTCTTTTGGTTTTTATAGACTGACAGTTTTCCTTTGGGATGACATTGTGGACATTACTGTCAGCATTTTGAGTGTTGCTTATTCCACGTTCTGAGGAAAACTGCTTCTGCTTCCCTCTCTACAGAAGTTGGAATCGAACATGCGCTGCACATATTCGCTGGTTTCATTCACATACGGCTTTGTGAGACCACATTTTCGATCATTACAAATGGTTTCATTGCACACTACTCTTCCGCAGTTTAAAACTAATTTGTAACTAACAAAATTGCTCTGGATGTTCACTCTTTGCAGTCAGTACTCTGTTTTTTCATTTGCGATCCTCTGTTTTGGGAGTAGCGACGGTAACTGTGTCCTTAAGGAAACCTTGTTTAAGTGTATAGTGATGTTCACGACACCACTGAAGACGGTTAAAAAAAAAAAAAAGGACGGAGTTTGGTGAATGCGCTACAGAGAAAAAGAAAAAATAGCTGTGGCAGTTATTAACTGATGGTTAATTTGCAGTCGGTATATCTAAGTTCATTGGTAACTAACTACGCCCCAGCCCCTAAGCTAGCTGAAGAAATGGGAATAACACTCACTGGTTTTTACATTCGGTTTTCTGGCCTTCGGCAGCCACTTCAGGGACGCAAACTGTACCCTTTACTTCCAAATGCACTCAAGGACCACATAGCCTGTGGAAACGCATTCCGCCTGCTATTATTATTGTATAGACTTGGTAAAACAGCAGAAAATATCTGGCAACTCTTCAACTGTTTATAATTTATATTCATTTCCAGTCAATAATATGAGTGAATTTTCACTTTAGTATTCATGGTTTTCAGTGCAAGAAAGGCGTTAAAGCAGAAATTACAACTAAGTTCATCTTTTACGCTGAGAATTATCTGTATTAGCCACTACAGGGGCAATGGGGGAGAAAACAACTGCAACTATTCGCTAGCTGTGACATTCAGTTCCAGTCTCAAAGCAGATAAAGATTTTTACCTTTATGACGGAGCTAAAGGCAGCCACATCAAAATCAGTAATGAAAAACCTAAGAAAATTTCCCCATCATACGTTTTCACGCTACTTCCAGTACCCCGTAGTATAAGGTTGGAAATTCTATGGTATTGCACGCTTAATACTACCTGTGTTTTCCGTCTTCTAGCAGGATAATTTTCTGTTTTCTGTGAATACACAATTGTGACACAATGGAACTAGGTTTTTTCGTGACTCTTCTGAAACTTCCACCTTTCCATATTACAGTATGACAAAGGTAAACGCATACAGGGTGCCAATTATTGAACTATACGTAATAAAATCGTCATAACGTCTGAATGGTTTGCGTTAGGCCGTTCAAACTGCACAGTTGGCCGAGGCCATGAGGGTAATTTGTATGCGCATGCATGGTTAAGTTTTTGCGACGAAGCCCACTTTCATTTGGATGGGTTCGACAGTAAGCAAAATTGGCGCATTTTAGGGACTGAGAACTCGCATTTCGCGATCGAGAAGTCTCTTCAACCTCAACGGGTGAGTTTATGGTGTGCAGTTTCTAATCGGTGCGATATTACTTGATGGCATAATGACTGCCGAACGGTACGTGAAAGTTTTGGAAGATGATTTCATCCTCATTTACCAAAGTGACCCTGATTTCGACAATTCGTGGTTTGTGCAAGACGGAGCTCGACCCCATCGAAGTAGGAGAGTGTTTGATGTCCTGGAAGAGCACTCTGGGGACCTCTTTCTGTCTCTGAGGTACCCAGAGGCCACTGGCATGGGCGTCGATTGGCCGGCATATTCTCCGGATCTGAACATTTGCGACTCCTTTCTGTGAGGCTATGTTAAGGACAAGATGTACAGCAATAACTCCAAAACCATTGCTGAGCTGAAAACAGCCATTCAGAATGTCATCACCAGCATCCACGTTCCGACACTTCAGCGGGTCATGCAGGATTTCGCTATTCGTCTGCGCCACATCATCGCCAAGGATGGCAAGCACATCGACCATGTTATAACCTAATTCCTGATATCTGTAGTGACGTTTACATGTTGAATAAAATATGTGCACGTCGTAGTTTGTAACTAATTTACATTTTTTTCAATATAGTTCCATAATTGTAACTCTTTAGATGCAGGCCATTTCGACGCCAAAATTGCATAATGTATAAGTTTTCTGTGATGATTAAGACACGCTCGTATTACAGACACTGTTTGTTGAAATATAATTTCGTCTTAAGTTTACCATACTAAGTTTTAATGCGTTTGTATCAGTGCAGTGCATACCTTTTTAAGGTTTTCCCATTACTTTGTTCAGAACAACAGTAAACATTCTGGTGTCAAACATAGGTCTTAACTTGGGGAAGAAATTTCTGAGAATGTACGTTTGAAGCACAATATTTTACGTTAGTGAGAAATGCACTGTGGGAGGACCGCAACAGAAGAGAATCGAAGCATTTGAGATGTGGTGCTACAGAAGATTGTCGAAAATTATGTGGACTGATAAGGTAAGGAAAGGGGTGGTTCTCCGCAGAATTGCCGAGGAAAGGAATATATGGAAAACATTGAGAATTAAAAGGGACAGGATGGTAGGATATCTGTTACGACATCAAGGAATAACTTACATGGTACTAGAGGGAGCTGTATAGAGTAAAAACTATGGGGGGGGGGGGGGGGGCAGAGCTTGTAATACACCCAGCAAGTAATTGAGGCTGCAGGGTGCAGTTGCTACTCTGAGTGAAAAGGATGGATGGCATAGGACAGGAATCTGTGGGGGGGTCGCATTAAACCAGTCAGAAGATTGACGACTCAAAAAAAAAAAAAAAAAAAAAAAAAAAAAAAAAAAAAAAAAAAAAAAAAAAAAAAAAAAAAAAAAAGAGAGAGAGAGAGAGAGAGAGAGAGAGAGAGATAAAATTTTCGTGGAATGTGATATCTGCACGCGGTATTCTCTTCCTTTGACCGATTATGGTACATTGTAAGATAGTTGTGCTTCCTTAAAATTGTTCAAGGATACCTCAGCCTGCCGTAAACGCTTTCCAAAATTTCGTCGCCGTAACTATACTGTCTTAGATAGCTACATGCATATGGATTATTTCGACTTACAGTCCCTCCAGTAATATGCAATTCCTGCTACAGTCGCAGGTTCGAATCCTGCCTCGGGCATGAATGTGTGTGATGTCCTTAGGTTAGTTAGGTTTAAGTAGTTCTAAGTTCTAGGGGACTGATGACCACAGATGTTAAGTCCCATAGTGCTCAGAGCCATTTGAACCAATATGCAATTCCATACTCTGATGTCTAATTTTTTTATCTTTTATTCCCAACATTTTCTTTTGACATGAATTTACGTGCAAAGTATCAAATACCTACATTCGAGACAGGCTGCTGCATTGATTAGCCTCTTAATGTCAGTTGGCTATGCGTTACAAAGAGTTTGATCAACCTCTGTTATGCACAGAGTGCAATAGACAGTGGCAGTATTCAAATGGTTTAAATGGCTCTGAGCACTATGGGACTTAACATCTATGGTCATCAGTCCCCTAGAACTTAAAACTACGGAAACCTAACTAACCTAAGGACATTACACAACACGCAGCCATCACGAGGCAGAGAAAATCCCTGACCCCGCCGGGAATCGAACCCGGGAACCCGGGCGTGGGAAGCGAGAACGCTACCGCACGACCACGAGATGCGGGCAGTGGCAGTATTGACCTAGAGCATCAGTAACTAGATTCGTCAGTCAGTGCACTACCGTTACTTTTGTAAGATTTCGCTATGAGCTTGCACAGTTCAGTGAGCACATTTTACTACCTAAGTTCGAAGTGCTTGCTAAATGGAGCTACGATTTTCTCAAGAGCTCTCCTAACTCGTACTCGTGTAATTTACTGTCATGTTTATTAACAAATAAAGAAACCACCGTCCGAGTAGCTTGCCTACAGGTGTATTTCCACGTAAAGCCGGAGGTAGCGCTTACGTCATATGTGAATCATCCTGCGTGTGATAGAACAATTGAATACTTCTCTGGACGTAGTCCTGAGGTTTATCATGTGAAGGCCTGACACTGTACAAAGAAAGGCTATAGAAAATAGTCAAATAAGGATATATAGGCGATTTAATAAAAACAAAAAAAATTGTAAAAATTAAACTACGCTTGCTAGTAAACTAACCCAGAAGGAAATCATTGACATGGAGGTATGCCCAGTGTTTTCGGTATTCAGGGTGTGTATACGACCAGCCCTTTGCGAACAACAATTCTGACTAAGGATTTGTCCTTGGGTAGATTTTAGATATTACCGTCTCACTTGATTACAAAGAGACCCTTGCACAAACTGGAGAAGGTTTCTTCTGTAAATATCTCCACAAAAGAGTAGTTTGTTTATTGTAGTTATTTAAAGATGTAAATCTTTCACAGATAATTCCCCAGTTAGATTAAAGACGGTAACAAAAAAACTGCATTGGCCAAATACTTGGCTTCCGTAATTTAGTCTCATTATTCACAGTATTCTTAAGTTATCGAAGACATCACACTGAAATTTAAAATCGACTTTAGCTGCACGCGTTTAGCCGGCTGGTGTGGTCGAGCGGTTCTAGGCGCAGGTTTGAATCCTGCCTCGGGCATGGATGTGTGTACTGTCCTTAGGTTAGTTAGGTTTAAGTAGTTCTAAGTTCTAGGGGACTGATGACCTCAGCTGTTAAGTCCCATAGTGCTACGAGCCATTTGAACCATTTTTTTGCACGCGTTCCGAAGTACAAATGCGAAAATGGGTACGTAGAACAAACGAAAAATAGTTCTGAAACGTCTGGGCTTCGCATTCCCAGTACAGATATGGTAACAGCTCCGTTTGTTCAGTTTGTAGGATGGAACAGAAGATGATAAACGTAACACCGACAGAAGTAACTCTACAGTTTGGTATACAGAAACGCCTGGCCAAACTATTACGGAAACTCGGCGAGAGCATAAGCATTAGAGTGAGTTTGCTAACGGCTTGTCTGAAAAAAAAAGAAAGAAAAATGCAACACCTCCATTTCTCTAATAACAGACCATCACTGGTTTTGACAACCACACTGTTCATATTATGATCAAGTCCATTATCTGATTCTCATTGTCGCAACTGGTGGTTATAAGCACTACCTCTCTATCTTTAATCCGCCCCCCTCCCCCCCGCCTCTCTACTATCACCAAAAAAAGCCCGCACATGCACGCACGCACACACACACACACACACACACACACACACACACATACGCGCGCGCGCGCGGTTTGACAAGCGCGCTATAATTACTATCAGTTTTTCAGACTGTCCTTGAAATGTTATGCATTGCGACGTACATCCAGTGACAAAGCGTTGCCTAAGGCGATGCCACTGGTTATGCAACTCTCGCATGTCAGCCTAACAGTTTCTGAGATTCTTACAACTATAATTACTAACACAGCTGACGAAGTGTACTGAGACACATGTGATCACGTAATATGATCCACCAGTGGTTTGTTTGAAGACACTGAGTACGTTACATCATGCACTGTGTTGAAGCAACAATAATGTCTCTGTCTCAGAGATGCTACTGATATTGATCAAATTTTAATTTTGGTTCGTTGTCCGCCCATATTTCTTTTAGATTCTCAGATGAGAGTTTAAATACTGGGATTGAAACCAACATGAAACAAAAGCAGTATTTTAAGGATGCCCGGTGTTGACTTGAACTTACGCCAAGCAGTAAAAAACCGAGGAGAAATGCGGATGAGAAATGAATAGTCAGAGAGAAGAAAAAGAACAGAACTGCTGTTGTTAGTGAGTCCACTTGGAGAACTGGTTGAATAGAATGGATACCATCTTCAGCGGAGGTTATAACATGAAGACGAATTAAAATATTACAGAGATAATGCCACGTAGTGTAAGTCACCTAATGCTGAGAGAACTAGATTGAGGCATGAGACAGTGAAAGTAGTGGACAAATTCTACTAGTTAAGAAGTAAAGTGACATGTCAGGAGTAAGAAGGATGTACAATACAGGCTGTCAATACTAAGAACATTTCATAAAAATATAGTAACATCAAATTAAGACGTCGTTCGTTATAGTAATTATCTTGAGTGTTTCCTCATACAAAAGTGAAATATGGGAGATAATTGTGAGAGCAAAACTTTTGAAATGTGATGCTATGGTGGAATGCTGAAGATCAGATTGGTAGATAAAATAGCCAATGAGGTAGTACTTAACCCAACAGGCGGAAAAAGAAATTCATTCCAAAACTTAACTGAAACAGGGGATCGCTTGATAAGACACACCCTAATGCGTCAAATCTGTTAGTAGATGGAAGTATCAATGTAGGGAAAGATAGGAGTTTTTCACTTCTACCACTTCTTGTGCAACTGTTAATAGTGACTCTTATTACTTCTCTAGTACTACAGAAATTATTCGCCGATGTCTTAAATATACTCCTGGAAATGGAAAAAAGAACACATTGACACCGGTGTGTCAGACCCACCATACTTGCTCCGGACACTGCGAGAGGGCTGTACAAGCAATGATCACACGCACGGCACAGCGGACACACCAGGAACCGCGGTGTTGGCCGTCGAATGGCGCTAGCTGCGCAGCATTTGTGCACCGCCGCCGTCAGTGTCAGCCAGTTTGCCGTGGCATACGGAGCTCCATCGCAGTCTTTAACACTGGTAGCATGCCGCGACAGCGTGGACGTGAACCGTATGTGCAGTTGACGGACTTTGAGCGAGGGCGTATAGTGGGCATGCGGGAGGCCGGGTGGACGTACCGCCGAATTGCTCAACACGTGGGGCGTGAGGTCTCCACAGTACATCGATGTTGTCGCCAGTGGTCGGCGGAAGGTGCACGTGCCCGTCGACCTGGGAACGGACCGCAGCGACGCACGGATGCACGCCAAGACCGTAGGATCCTGCGCAGTGCCGTAGGGGACCGCACCGCCACTTCCCAGCAAATTAGGGACACTGTTGCTCCTGGGGTATCGGCGAGGACCATTCGCAACCGTCTCCATGAAGCTGGGCTACGGTCCCGCACACCGTTAGGCCGTCTTCCGCTCACGCCCCAATATCGTGCAGCCCGCCTCCAGTGGTGTCGCGACAGGCGTGAATGGAGGGACGAATGGAGACGTGTCGTCTTCAGCGATGAGAGTCGCTTCTGCCTTGGTGCCAGTGATGGTCGTATGCGTGTTTGGCGCCGTGTAGGTGAGCGCCACAATCAGGACTGCATACGACCGAGGCACACAGGGCCAACACCCGGCATCATGGTGTGGGGAGCGATCTCCTACACTGGCCGTACACCACTGGTGATCGTCGAGGGGACACTGAATAGTGCACGGTACATCCAAACCGTCATCGAACCCATCGTTCTACCATTCCTAGACCGGCAAGGGAACTTGCTGTTCCAACAGGACAATGCACGTCCGCATGTATCCCGTGCCACCCAACGTGCTCTAGAAGGTGTAAGTCAACTACCCTGGCCAGCAAGATCTCCGGATCTGTCCCCCATTGAGCATGTTTGGGACTGGATGAAGCGTCGTCTCACGCGGTCTGCACGTCCAGCACGAACGCTGGTCCAACTGAGGCGCCAGGTGGAAATGGCATGGCAAGCCGTTCCACAGGACTACATCCAGCATCTCTACGATCGTCTCCATGGGAGAATAGCAGCCTGCATTGCTGCGAAAGGTGGATATACACTGTACTAGTGCCGACATTGTGCATGCTCTGTTGCCTGTGTCTATGTGCCTGTGGTTCTGTCAGTGTGATCATGTGATGTATCTGACCCCAGGAATGTGTCAATAAAGTTTCCCCTTCCTGGGACAATGAATTCACGGTGTTCTTATTTCAATTTCCAGGAGTGTAGTTCTGTCATTAGAGCTCTATTCTAGTAAGTTTACCGTATATACAGGGTGAATCAACTGCTCCTACCTATAGGTTTGATGCAACCTAAAACACCTTCAAATATCATGTGGAAGATATTCATATTCTCTCGCTCGCTACACACAAACTACACTACTGGCCACTAAAATTGCTACACGATGACGATGACGTGCTACAGACGAATTTCAGAGCATTCACACAAGGTTGGCGCCGGTGATGACACCTACAACGTGCTGACGTGAGGAAGGTTTCCAACCGATTTCTCATACACAGACAGCAGTTGACCGGCGTTGCCTGGTGAAACGTTGTTGTGATGCCTCGTGTAAGGAGCAGAAATGCGTACCATCAAGTTTCCGTCTTTGATAAAGGTCGGATTGTAGCCTTTCGCGATTGCGGTTTATCGTATCGCGACATTGCTGCTCGCGTTGCTCGAGATCCAAAGACAGTTAGCTGAATACGGAATCGGTGGGTTCAGGAGGGTAATATGGAACGCCGTGAAGGATCCAAACGGCCTCGTATCACTAGCAATCGAGATGACAGGCATCTTTCCGCATGGCTGTAACGGATCGTGCAGCCACGTCTCGATCCCTGACTCAACAGATGGCGACGTTTGCAAGACAACAACCATCTGCACGAACAGTTCGACGACGTTTGCAGCAGCATGGACTATCAGCACGGAGACCATGGCTGCGTTTCCCCTTGACGCTGCATCACAGACAGAAGCGCCTGCGATGGCGTACTCAACGAAGAACCTGGGTGCACGAATGGCAAAACGTCATTTTTTCGGATGAATCCAGGTTCTGTTTACAGCATCATGATGGTCGCATCCGTGTTTGGCGACATCGCGGTCAATGCACATTGGAAGCGTGTATTCGTCATCGCCATACTGGCGTATCACCCGACGTGATAGTATGGGGTGCCATTGGTTACACGTCTCGGTCACCTCTTGTTAGCATTGACGGCACTTTGAACAGTGGACGCTACATTTCAGATGTGTAACGACCCGTGGCTCTACCCTTCAATCGATCCCTGTGAAACCCTACGTTTCAGCAAAATAATGCACGACCGCATGTTGCAGGTCCTGTACGGGCCTTTTTGGATACAGAAAATGTTCGACTGCTGCCCTGGCCAGCACATTCTCCAGCTCTCTCACCAATTGAAAATGTCTGGTCAATGGTGGCCGTTACAATACGCCATTCACTACTCTTGATCAACTGTGGTATCGTGTTGTAGCTGCATGGGCAGCTGTAGCTGTACACGCCATTCAAGCTCTGTTTGACTCAATGCCCAGGCGTACCAAGACCGTTATTACGGCCAGAGGTGGTTGTTCGGGGTACTAATTTCCCAGGATCTATGCACCGAAATTGCGTGAAAATGTAATCGCATGTCAGTTCTAGTATAATATATTTCTCCAATGAATACCCGTTTATCATCTGCATTTCTTCTTGGTGTAACAATTTTAATGGCCAGTAGTGTCTTAGCAATTTAACAGATTGTAACAACACTTACTTTTTTTATTGGAGCAGTGTCTACTGACATTAACAGACTAAAAGCATGGTGTCTGTGGTGTCTGTTGTAGGATTCTAGTACGAGTCGTTTACGAGATATCGTCTTTTCAAAAGTTTCCTCACCGAAACTTGTACAGTACCTGTGATAGCATACTAGAGAATAACACAAGTGCATATACTAGTGACGTAGATTCTGACCTGCAACGAGACAACCGACCATCACAGGTTGTGTTCAAAATGACCACCGGCAGCAGCAATACACGCTTGCCGACTGGTGCACACATGGCAGGGTTTCAGAGGAGATGGTCGATCAGGCTGCAATGAAACGTTGTTGCACATCATCGCGTGTAGCTGGTTTGTCGTTGAAGATAGCGTCATTCAGATTCCCCCCCCCCCCCCCCCCCCACCCTCTATAGTAAAGCCTACACGCGGCAAATCCGGAGTACGGGCCGGCCAAGGCACAGCTTCTTCTCGTTCAATCCAACGATATAGAATCAATTCGTAAAGACATGCTATAGTATTTCGTGCACTATGAGCTGGACAGCCATCATGTTGGTCCACAGGTTTCCCCTAGTCTGTAGAGGAACGTCTTCTAGCATCTGTTAGGAGGCCGCTATGCTTGTGCGCCTTCAGAGTTCCATCTATTAAAATCGAGTCTATGAGTCGATAGTTCGCTGTCCCACACCACATGTTCACATTTCATAGACGCTGACGTTCCACCCGACTGGGCCAACTGAGTTTGTCAACTGACCTGTAGTGTTTGTTTCGGCGGTTTACCTGGGCATGATTGGTAAATGTAGCTTCATCACTAAACAAGACACAACAAGTACATGATACACCTGGATTATCCTGTCTTAATGCACGTGTAGAGAAGCTTATACGATTCCCATAATCGTTTCTACGCAGCTCTTGATGGAGAGAGATGTGACAGAGATGGAACCTATGTCACTGGAGAATGCGTAGGACAGCCGGCCGCGGTGGCCGAGCAGTTCTAGGCGCTACAGTCTGGAACCGCGTGACTGCTACGGTCGCAGGTTTGAATCCTGCCTCGGACATGGATGTGTGTGATGTCTTTAGGTTAGTTGGGTTTAAGTAGTTCTAAGTTCTAGGGGACTGATGACCATAGAAGTTAAGTCCCATAGTGCTCAGAGCCATTTGAACCAATGCGTAGGACACTCACATGACTCATGCCACTTCCTTGGGTGAATGCGCGGAAGCTAGCGTGCGAACCAACTGCAACAACAGCAAGAATATCAGTATCCCCCTTTTTTGCCGTCACTTTCTTCCTTCTGTTACCTTATCTAGGTGTTACACTACCACTTTCATGTAACTGGTTGAAAAGATTGATAAATACACTCCTGGAAATGGAAAAAAGAACACATTGACACCGGTGTGTCAGACCCACCATACTTGCTCCGGACACTGCGAGAGGGCTGTACAAGCAATGATCACACGCACGGCACAGCGGACACGCCAGGAACCGCGGTGTTGGCCGTCGAATGGCGCTAGCTGCGCAGCATTTGTGCACCGCCGCCGTCAGTGTCAGCCAGTTTGCCGTGGCATACGGAGCTCCATCGCAGTCTTTAACACTGGTAGCATGCCGCGACAGCGTGGACGTGATCTGTATGTGCAGTTGACGGACTTTGAGCGAGGGCGTATAGTGGGCATGCGGGAGGCCGGGTGGACGTACCGCCGAATTGCTCAACACGTGGGGCGTGAGGTCTCCACAGTACATCGATGTTGTCGCCAGTGGTCGGCGGAAGGTGCACGTGCCCGTCGACCTGGGACCGGACCGCAGCGACGCACGGATGCACGCCAAGACCATAGGATCCTACGCAGTGCCGTAGGGGACCGCACCGCCACTTCCCAGCAAATTAGGGACACTGTTGCTCCTGGGGTATCGGCGAGGACCATTCGCAACCGTCTCCATGAAGCTGGGCTACGGTCCCGCACACCGTTAGGCCGTCTTCCGCTCACGCCCCAACATCGTGCAGCCCGCCTCCAGTGGTGTCGCGACAGGCGTGAATGGAGGGACGAATGGAGACGTGTCGTCTTCAGCGATGAGAGTCGCTTCTGCCTTGGTGCCAATGATGGTCGTATGCGTGTTTGGCGCCGTGCAGGTGAGCGCCACAATCAGGACTGCATACGACCGAGGCACACAGGGCCAACACCCGGCATCATGGTGTGGGGAGCGATCTCCTACACTGGCCGTACACCACTGGTGATCGTCGAGGGGACACTGAATAGTGCACGGTACATCCAAACCGTCGTCGAACCCATCGTTCTACCATTCCTAGACTGGCAAGGGAACTTGCTGTTCCAACAGGACAATGCTCGTCCGCATGTATCCCGTGCCACCCAACGCGCTCTAGAAGGTGTAAGTCAACTACCCTGGCCAGCAAGATCTCCGGATCTGTCCCCCATTGAGCATGTTTGGGACTGGATGAAGCGTCGTCTCACGCGGTCTGCACGTCCAGCACGAACGCTGGTCCAACTGAGGCGCCAGGTGGAAATGGCATGGCAAGCCGTTCCACAGGACTACATCCAGCATCTCTACGATCGTCTCCATGGGAGAATAGCAGCCTGCATTGCTGCGAAAGGTGGATATACACTGTACTAGTGCCGACATTGTGCATGCTCTGTTGCCTGTGTCTATGTGCCTGTGGTTCTGTCAGTGTGATCATGTGATGTATCTGACCCCAGGAATGTGTCAATAAAGTTTCCCCTTCCTGGGACAATGAATTCACGGTGTTCTTATTTCAATTTCCAGGAGTGTAATTTCTGAGGTAGTTGATGTCTATTGGAAAATCTTGCCGCACACGCCTTACAAGAAAGAACTGCATTCTTTCTACACTCTCCATACGCCATGAGCATGCCGGATATTTCTGCATTGATAAATCCCATCGTCCACTAACAACCTACTCCTTGAAATGTTGTACACTTTTTTTTTAGTAGATCTTATGGGACTTAACTGCTAAGGTCATCAGTCCGTAAGCTTACACACTACTTAACCTAAATTATCCTAAGGACAAACACACACGCCCATGCCCGAGGGTGGACTCAAACCTCCGCCGGGAACAGCAGCACAGTCCATGACTGCAGCGCCGTAGACCGCTCGGCTAATCTGTTGTACACTAACTGACTAGCAAGTCGCAATGCACACAAGGAACACACAAGCACACTGTGAGCAAACATTGTACCCTGCCACTTCACAGGTCTAATGGCACAAACGTGTGTCATTAAGGAAACTTTTCAAAGTACTATATCTCGTAAACGACTCGAACCAGAATCCGGCAACAAACACCAGTGGCATTCTATTTTACCTTGCTTTTAGTTTGTTAATGTCAATACGCACTGTTCCATTTTCAAAAAACGTTTGTGTTTGAGGAAAAAAAACACCTTTTAAGTATTATTACAGTCTGTTTATTGGCTAACAATACGAGCCCATGACTACCAATAAATTCTGTGCAAACCGCACGTCAATGTCACTTTTCATTTACGTCAATATTTGCGGAATACGTTTTAGGTGATTCACCCTGTACTTAGAGGGAGTTATGATGGTGAAACGCCTGCTGGTGTGGCCGTGCGGTTCTAGCCACTTCAGTCTGGAACCACGTGACCGCTACGGTCGCAGGTTCGAATCCTGTCTCGGGCATGGATGTGTGTGATGTCCTTAGGTTAGTTAGGTTTAAGTAGTTCTAAGTTGTAGGGGACTGATGACCTCAGATGTTAAGTCCCATAGTGCTCAGAGCCATTTGAACCATTTTTTTTAAAAGGTGAAACGTATCGTCGAAACCGGTTGTCAACACACTTATAATAAAATTATGGCTGATGGTAGTGTTGAAAACTGTAATGTTATTAAGTTACTGTCATATGAGAAGACTAAAAGTTTGATTTATCCATTGTCTTCGAGAAACTGGTTGTTCATGTAAAGTTCAAGATTAGGCTGCGAAGGCTTTAATCTGCAAAACTGGGTTCTGTTAGGGAAAACTGGTACTTCGTGCGTTTCGTCTGACCTCCGGAAGCTGGTGTTGAGCATAGCATAGAGATGAACTGATGCTATAAGTCTTCCATATGTAGTAATGAAGACATGAGTCCTAGGAGGCTGCGAAATCTGGAGATGAGCAGTATGTATTGGTTCCTGCGCTGAATTAGTTATTAGTATCTAATATTGGTTTCAACCTGTGAAAAAAAAATTCTGAGAACTTGTGTCTGGAGCACAGCACTGTTTAGAGGTGTATCGTGGACTTTAGGAAAACTGGAAAAAAGGGGGAGAATTTAAGAGTCTATTACATGTTATAGAAAATGAAAAAGAGGGAACCCCACCATCAGGCCCCGAAGACCACCCGACAGTCGACCGACCGCCGTGTCATCCTCACTCATGCATCAACAGGTGCGGTATGGAGGGACACGTGCTCAGCAGAGCACACTCCTGCCCGTTACCGACGTTTCGACTTTCGAGCCGCTACCTCTCAATCAGGTAGCCCCTCACTCGACATCACGAGACTAAATTCACCCATCCTAGATCTCCTACCAAGGAAAAGTCGCTGTTAATATCGGGAACCGAACCCGAGGCCTCCAAAAGAGGACTTGCCGCGTTGCCACTCCGCTGTGTTATCGAAGGATGTTGAAAATTTGTTAGACTGGCCAGATAATAACTGAGGAGGTTCTCTTCAAAGCAGAAGAGGTGAAGAATGTGGAAAATAGTGACAAGATGAAGGGACAAGACGATAACAAATGTGTTGAGACGTCAGGAAGCATCTTCCATGGATTTACAGGGAGGTGTATACGGCAAATTTGTCAGGGAAGACTGAACTTGGAATACGTCCAGCAAATAATCGAGGACGTTTTATGTAAGTGCAACCTGAGATATTGAGGTCTGCACAGGAGAGGAAATTGCGGTAGACAACATCAAACCAGTCAGGACGTAGGAAGCAGTGGACAGTGGTTGGAGTAGCAAACAGCTGAGGCGCGAGCAGTCGAGCAGCTGGCCTGTTACGTAAGCAGGCGTACTTCTGGTATGAGGAAATATGGGAGAAGTAACTGACGAAGTTCTGAAACTTAGCGAAAACACTCATAGAGGAGTAGTAGCAAAAAACACCTCTGGGGGTGAGCATCCCTTTCCCCTCTTGTTAATTCAGTTTCCTTACCTTTTATTCAATTTTTACGAAAAAAGTTCATTTTTCGAAGATATATGTTACGACAATAATATTTCTAATGAAATAGTGCTCATAGAAAGCCATATGCATGTTTAAAACAGATAACCTGTTTCTGAGCTATTCTATCTGGAAGATTAAAAACCAAGCAGTCTATTAGTCCGGCATAATTTTCAACTTTGATTTTAGTTCAGTTAAATCTTTCACTGTTTCTCCACAACTACTTGCCTTTTATACATATCGAAATGAATATGGAGCACATCAATGTTAGTACTAAAATCTGAAGGTAAAAAAGAGAGTGAAATTCCTTTGAAAATGGACATTTATTGATTCAGAAGAATTCTGCTATACAGTTTTGTGTTCAATGTTATGCACCTTGACATTCATGTGGGGATGAAAATCATTTGTCATGAGAATCAAGAATTATCGCGGAATTAATCAACTATTCATACAATGTAAGCTTTCACGGTCGGTATTGTCTTCACTTAAAACTAAGTTGAAATTTCTGTACTAGCGAAAGGAGGCAATTTTGCTATGACGGCCCAAAACGTACCCACAGAAGACATTGTAGCAAATATTGAGGCAGGTATCCGTCAGCTTGCACCGCAGTCCCCTGACGTAATTAGGATGGAAACAGCTAGCATTTTACGTACATGTTAGCCACCTTAAAAGTAATTTGTCGCAGGCTCAAAGGAAGGCGCTGAGGGATATAAATACAAATAAAAACATTATTGTTCTTAATGCAGATAAGGGTAATGCCACCGTCATACTAAACAGTAAGGACTATCATGGGAAAATCAGCCGGCCGGAGTGGACGTGCGGTTCTGGGCGCTACAGTCTGGAACCGAGCGACCGCTACGGTTGCAGGTTCGAATCCTGCCTCGGGCATGGATGTGTGTGATGTCCTTAGATTAGTTGGGTTTAATTAGTTCAAAGTTATAGGCGACTGATGACCTCAGAAGTTAAGTCGCATAGTTCTCAGAGCCATCTGAAACATTTTTGGAAAAATCTATGCTATTTTGGTAACCCTTCAATTACAAAAACTCCAGAAAGATCCGACTATGAAGGTTTTAAGAATGACAAATCGACTGGTGAAAGCGTCTTCATTTGGCTCCGACGATAAGAAGCTGCTTTGTAAAACAGAAGCGTACCCACCTAGACTTTATGGCTTACCCAAAGTTCATAAACCTGGGATGCCGGTTAGGCCAATTGTCAGCGCTATAGGTGGCCCAACACGAGTTAGGTAGACACCTTGCCTCAATGCTGCAGCCTTATGTTGGTAGGACGGACAGTCATTTTAACAATTCAGCTCATTTCATTGACAAGTTAAAGAAAACGAGCGTGAGCCCAGATGATATCCTCGTCAGTTTTGACGTTGTGTCGTTATTTACCATGATCCCGGTAAACGAAGCTATCTTATGCATAGCGGATATTTTTCCTACCGATATTGTGGCATTATTCCGACAGTGCTTCACCACAACCAACTTTCAATACAATAATAACTTTTATGAACAGATTGACGGGGTGGCTATGGGCAGTCCTCTTAGTCCTGCTGTGGCTAACTTATTTATGCAGACTTTTGAACAACGGGGTTTGCAGACTGCCAGTAAGAGACCAGCCAGCTGGTATCGCTATGTCGATGACACGTTCGTAGTATGGACACACGGAGCAGAGGAGTTGGATGCCTTCCTGACACATTTAAACAGCATTAATCCGAAAATCCAATTCAATATGGAGACGGAAAGGAATGAGCAATTGAATTTCCTGAATGTGTCTGTGATTAAACGACGGGACGGAACGTTGGGCCATAAGGTGTATAGAAAACCCACACATACTGATCGTTATCTACATAAAGATTCAAAACACCACCCTAGGCAAAAAAGAGGTGTAATGAAAACTTTGGTACACAGGGCGTACAAACTTTGTGAACCTGTTTATTTAAAAGATTAGATTGAACATCTGCGGTCAACTTTCGTGAAGAATGGCTTTTCTAGCAAGGATATAGATCGAGCACTTCCCTCTAGGCAGAGAATCAGGAGTAACGACGAACAACAGTCGCCCAAGGGCAAAGTTTGTCTTCCGTTCATTAGTAAGGTCACAGATCGCATTGGGAAAGTTTTAGGCAAGTATGGGGTGGAAACTATTTTCAGACCCACTACGAAAATAAAAGAATTTTTAAGGTCGGCAAAAGATGCACGACACACTTTGGCTACACCGGGGGTGTATAAAATTCCTTGTAGTTGTGGACAGGTTTACATCGGTACCACAAAGAGAAGTGTGAACACCCGTCTTGTTGAACATAAGAGGAATTGCCGCCTGGGTCACACGGATAAATCGGCCGTAGCATAACATGTTTACCAGGAAGGTGATCATGAAATAAAATTCAGCGAGACGAGCGTCATATCAAAAACCTCGCATTATTATGCACGCTTGTATAGAGAGGCTATCGAGATTGATAAACATCGTAATAATTTTAACAGGAAAGACGAAGGTGTTAAACTGGATAAAATTTGGATATCAGAGTTGCACCGCAAGCGTGGCGATCGATTACTTTCAATCGAGAATGTTGGCATTACCAGAGACAATCCCATAGCCGACGCCACGTGATCGACAGTGGCGCCCTCTGTACTGCCAATGTAATCAGCGCTTTCTCGAGTTCTCTTCACAGTTCGCCGCTTTACCTCCGAGGATGTCTCCCGCAGTCGGAGACGAAACCTCAGGAGAGAGTTTTATACTTCGACCACGGCCTATCAGCCCCGAAAGTTTAAGTGATAATCAACTACTACTGCCTTTAAAATACATTTGCAATCATCATGTGTATAACACCTATACAACTAAAAATACTACAATATCTATTGAATAAATTAGCTGTTTTACGTAATTATTTACAGAAAACCATCCTCCAAATGTTCTCTCAAATCACGGCGAGTCACATTAGTGGACCTATGTTCTCTAATGATTTTACACACTGTGGTGTAGCGTTAGTCAGCCTTCACACAGTTACCTTCCCTTCCGCGACCTTGAGCGCAGTCGCCTGATATCAGTAGTAATATCTTGTTTGAGCCTCATCGTCGTTTCACGTGGATTGCAGAGAGGCACGAGTCTGAATCGCTCCAACCCCAGTGAGCCGCGGTGCCATTGTGTTAGTGGACTGTTGTGTCTGACGCCCCTGGCTCAGGTGTAGTATGAACTATCCCACTTGCGGCCCCATTGCCAATATCTATGAGGAAGAGTTGTTATCTGTGGGTTGTGCCCTTAAGCTGGGTTTACACTAGCAAGTCGCTTGCAGAAGTTATTACTGCAAGTTATTGCTAGCCACCTGCAGCTGTGTTTACACAGCAGCGGAAGAGTTAAGCAGGATACTTGCGCAAGTTCTTTGGCAAGAAACTTGCGTCAACAACTTGCTGATACTGTTTACATATGCTTGCAGTACCACTACGAGTGACAGCCGATGTGTAAAATGACAAGTAGGCGGGTGAGATATGCTGCAGCTCTTGTAATTGTAATGGAAAACGTGAAAAACAAAAACAGAAGTATTTGGGTTAGAGAGAACATAATGAGAAGATCGCAAAATGGTGCCTATAATAAGCTTTTGCAAGAACTTAGTATCGATAGTATGGATACTTTTGAAAACTTTTGCAGAATGTCCTCAAATGGTCTGGAGTATTTGTTGATGTTATTAGCGCTCGTCATATCAAAACGAGACACAAACTTCCGTACTGCTATTTCAGCAAAGGAACGTTTGCCAGTCACTCTACGATTTATAGCTACCAGTTTGCTACGAATAAAATAGGTATTTCATTTATTTATGTGAAACATACAACCAAAAAAAGTATGAATTTTGAAATCTTTTCTTTGTAGGAGACTCATACAGGTCCCTAATGTACATGTTTCATATTCCCGTCAGCTCGATTTCTCTAATCGTACCCGATGTATGTAGAGCCATTTTTAACGTCTTGCAAAGGGAAAATTATTTTAAGATATGTGAAAACACAACAATGAAATTAATTTTTTATTGAAATAAACTGCATTTTCCAGAATGATATGCTTATAAAAATGTTTTTTTTTTCTAATGCTCATAAAGTGGAAATTGACAAGCTAATTAAATAGAACATGTAATAATTACACATCGTCTTTTTCTAGACTCCTAAAACAACAAGCGAGCGGATGTAGGTGGCAAAGGGGTTGTCTCTTCAAGTTATGCTACTTTCTATGTACTTCTTTCGCAGATGTGTCGAATATCGACGAGATTTCATTTAATGCGCTCATCTTCTTCACGCTATCCTTAAAGTCTCGGTTATGCACGTTCCATATTTCTGGATAGCTCTCCACGGCTTTAATGAAATGTTCTGTAACCTGCTTCATCCATTCCAGTTTCTCCTCCAGTTCTGAAATTTGTTTGCATATAATACATACGTAAGCTGGTTGCATAAAATTAAGTCACCACATAGAGTAAAATGTTAAATATGAGTGTTATGCAGACGACATACTTACTATAACTTGCGCTTCCTACTTGCAGGAAATAGAAATAAATCTTAAAAGCTGCAAGTTACTTGCAGATACTTCTTGCGTGGTGTTCGCACTGGAAGCGGAAAACGTGCAGCAAGTCACTTCCGCAATAAATTGCTACGGTCGCAGGTCGACTTGGCGATACGTTTACACTCGCAAATCGCGCGGCAAGTGCTTCCGCGCAAGTACATTGCTGCAATAACTTGCTAGTGTAAACCGAGCATTAGAAGGTCTTTGTTGATATACGGGGCTCGAGGGCCCGACTAGGGGGCACGGAGTTCGGGGATTGGCGGTAGCGTCGCGACAAGAGGTGGTCACGAGATTCGAGTGGCCGAAGCCACGAGCTACGCAAGGGGAGCCTTCGCAGAGCGAAGATACCAGAGTACTTCACCGGGGTCAGCGTCGACTACAAGCAGCAGGCCGACATCCCGTCAGTTGGTTGGCAACATTCGTGTCGGACGACCGCTCGTGGCCTGGCTGCCCTCTCCTACCTGCCTTTCATCGGCACCACTCAGTAACCGCCGTGGATCCATGGAACTTGGTTCAAATGGCTCTGAGCACTATGGGACTCAACTTCTGAGGTCATTAGTCCCGTAGAACTTAGAACTACTTAAACCTAACTAACCTAAGGACATCACACACATCCATGCCCGAGGCAGGATTCGAACCTGCGACCGTAGCGGTCTCGCGGTTGCAGACTGCAGCGCCTAGAACCGCACGGCCACTTCGGCCGGCTCTATGGAACTGCGTGCTGATAAAGGGGAGTAACATTCTGTAATCCTCGTGGTGATTTGTGTCATTGTCTACCTGGCCTCCTTATTATTTTCTGGTTTGTACCCGACCCTTAGAGTTACTCAGTCGGCTCTTTGGTCGTAAATATAGGCCGTAGAATTGTACTAAGACACTAGTTGTCGTTTAAAAATTTTTCCCGCTGTTATATTGCCTTTCCTTATTATTATTTACTGGTTTGTACCCGACCCGTGGCAGTTGACCTTAAATAGCGAAAAGTGTGAGGTCATCCACATGAGTGCCAAAAGGAACGCGCTAAACTTCATTTACACGATAAATCAGTCTAATCTAAAAGCCGTAAATTCAACTAAATACCTAGGTATTACAATTACGAACAATTTAAATTGGAAGGAACACACAGAAAATGTTGTGGGGAAGGCTAACCAAAGACTGCGTTTTATTGGCAGGACACTTAGAAAATGTAACAGACCTACTAAGGAGACTGCCTACACTACGTTTGTCCGTCCACTTTTAGAATACTGTTGCGCGCTGTGGGATCCTTACCAGATAGGACTGACTGAGTACATCGAAAAAGTTCAAAGAAAGGCAGCACGTTTTGTATTATCACGAAATATGGGAGAGAGTGTCACAGAAATGATACTGGATTTGGGATTGACATCATTAAAAGAAAGGCGTTTTTCGTTGCGACGTAATCTTCTCAAGAAATTCCAATCAACAACTTTCTCCTCCGAATGCGAAAACATTTTGTTGACACCGACTTACACAGGGAGGAACAAAAAAATGTTCAAATGTGTGTGAAATCTTATGGGACTTAACTGCTAAGGTCATCAGTCCCTAAGCTTACACACTACTTAACCTAAATTATCCTAAGGACAAACACACACACCCATGCCCGAGGGAGGACTCGAACCTCCGCCGGGTCCAGCCGCACAGTCCATGACTGCAGCGCATCAGACCGCTCGGCTAATCCCGCGAGGCTAGGGAGGAACGATCACCAAGATATAATAACGGAAATCAGAGCTCGTACAGAAAGATATAGGAATTCATTCTTCCCGCGCGCTATAGGAGATTGGAATAATAGAGAATTGTAAAGGTGGTTCGATGAACCCTCTGCCAGGCACTTAAATGTGATTTGCAGAGTATCCATGTAGATGTAGACCCTCAGAGTCTTACTCGGTCGGCTCTTTGATTGTGAATATAGGCCGTAGTATTGTACTAAGACACTATTTGTCATTTGAAAATTTGTCCCACCATTATATTTCCTTTTTGGTTTACACCCGATCATTAACGTTCCAATGAATGAGTTCCAAGTTGTAAATACAGCCGGAACAATTGTACTAGGGCACAGGTTGCCGTTAAACAAAACAGGGGCCTTGTGGTTAGAATTAGATGTTAACTGGTTCAATTATTTGATTATAATTAAATTTCTAAGTCATTAGTTATAATCTGAACAACCTATTGTACTAAGCTGTGCGTTGCTGTATTCGACTGAGTTATTATTGGTGAATTTTAGCTGGATCTTGTGGTTCCGCCGTGTGAGTTCTCTTGTAATAAGTGTTCTCAAGGAATGTTTTAAAATGTTCCTTCAGAGCGATCTCAATAACTGACAATCAGTTTAGCTTTGAAAATATTAACAGCCAACCAGTTGATGGTTGGAGTGCTGACACCTAAGTTTTCAGGTAGTCTGCGTAACCAGTTATGTTGGCCACTAATGCGGTATATACAGGGTGTTACAAAAAGGTACTGCCAAACTTTCAGGAAACATTCCTCACACACAAAGAAAGAAAATATGTTATGTGGACATGTGTCCGGAAGTGCTTACTTTCCATGTTAGAGCTCATTTTATTACTTCTCTTCAAATCACATTAATCATGGAATGGAAACACACAGCAACAGAACGTACCAGCGTGACTTCAAACACTTTGTTACAGGAAATGTTGAAAATGTCCTCCGTTAGCGAGGATACATGCATCCACCCTCCGTCGCATGGAATCCCTGTTGCGCTGATGCAGCCCTGGAGAATGGCGTATTGTATCACAGCCGTCCACAATACGAGCACAAAGAGTCTCTACATTTGGTGCCGGGGTTGCGTAGACAAGAGCTTTCAAATGCCCCCATAAATGAAAGTCAAGAGGGTTGAGGTCAGGAGAGCGTGGAGGCCATGGAATTGGTCCCCCTCTACCAATCCATCGGTCACCGAATCTGTTGTTGAGAAGTGGACGAACACTTCGACTGAAATGTGCAGGAGCTCCATCGTGCATGAACCACATGTTGTGTCGTACTTGTAAAGGCACATGTTCTAGCAGCACAGGTAGAGTATCCCGTATGAAATCATGATACCGTGCTCCATTGAGCGTAGGTGGACGAAACTAAAATGAGCTCTAACATGGAAATTAAGCGTTTCCGGACACA
This sequence comes from Schistocerca americana, assembly GCF_021461395.2. Lineage (NCBI taxonomy): Eukaryota > Metazoa > Arthropoda > Insecta > Orthoptera > Acrididae > Schistocerca > Schistocerca americana. The sequence goes on along the minus strand of NC_060126.1, from coordinate 407,362,061 downwards.
TGTCCACATAACATCTTTTCTTTATTTGTGTGTGAGGAATGTTTCCTGAAAGTTTGGCCGTACCTTTTTGTAACACCCTGTATAGGGATCGTGTCAACCCATCCAGCATCAACTACAGCCTGAAGATGGCGCGTTGAAGCGCCAGAACTGGTGGCTTCAAAATAAATGAAATCATGAGGAAGGATGTAGGCGTTTCGATTTCTGTGAATAGTAAACGGCCGACGTCCCCAAGACCTCCTGTCAAAAGGATGGACATACAAAAACTTGGTTGTGCTATGGATCCCGCACTTATCTGCTCTTGATATGCTCGGATCCTCGGAATTGTACGGATGATTTTTTCGGAGAAATCTGATGGTACGTCGGCAGGCTCATAGACTTTACACACATACTTGAATAATCGATTGCTTGCCACCTTCCCCAATGATTGCACAATTCCGATGGAATCTTATCTATCCCTTTTGAGATATGTGACCTCAAATCTTCCGGAACTCTTACATTTGGACTAATGCTAGATCCCCTGTTTCATCTAAAACGACTCCAGTTTCTAGTTATATCCATTCGGCAGACAAGTCGTATCTCATAGAAGCTTTCAATGTACTTTTGCCACCTATCCGTTCTCGATTCTGCGAGTCACAATGGTATTCCCGTTGCACTCTTAACGCACCACCCTAACTTTTGAGATTTACTGAATGTTGTTTTTACTTTTCTATATGCTAAGTCAGGTCTTCCGGAGACCATTTCTTTTTCGATTTCTTCACATCTTTCCTGCAGACATCTCGCGTTGGCTGCTCCACACTTTCTATTTATGTCACTCCTTAGGGATTTGTATTGCTGTGTTCCTGTCTTTCCCTGAACGTTTTTGACTATCCTGCTCCTGTCGATCAGCTGAAGTACTTTTATGCAAGGTTTCTTCGCAGTTACCTTCCTTACACCTATGTCTGACCGCCCACTATTTGTGACTGTGCTTTATAAGAGATGTACATTCCTCTTCATCTGAACAGCATACGCTGCATGCTCTGTAGTCTCCTAATCATCAACAACGATGCTTTTCTGACAAAATTTTTAGCGAAAAATATTAAAGTGAATGCTACATAACCCGAACAATCATTATTATACTGTGGAAAGGTTTAACTCGTTTCTGTCGGTAAAATCAGTACAAACTTTCATAGCAGTTAAAGCCGCACTAGTTACTATGTGAAGATAGAAGGTAGCATATTTCTGATTGCGTTCATTGGCATTTTGTAGTGAAGTCATGCGCTGGATATTACGTTGTCACCACGCTCTGGTACCCACTAAAACCAGTACAGTATGCGAATAATTTAACTATTTCTCCGTGAAATGCCAGAAATATACCGGGTGATCAAAAAGTCAGTATAAATTTGAAAACTGAATAAATCACGGAATAATGTAGATAGAGAGGTACAAAATTGACACACATGCTTGGAATGAGATGGGGTTTTATTAGAACCAAAAAATACAAAAGTTCAAAAAAGTCCGACAGATGGCGCTTCATCTGATCAGAATAGCAATAATTAGCATAACAAAGTAAGACAAAGCAAAGATGATGTTCTTTACAGGAAATGCTCAATATGTCCACCATCACTCCTCAACAATAGCTGTAGTCGAGGAATAATGTTGTGAACAGCACTGTAAACCATGTCCGGAGCTATGGTGAGGTATTGGCGGCGGATGTTGTCTTTCAGCATCCCTAGAGATGTCGGTCGATCACGATGCACTTGCGACTTCAGGTAACCCCAAAGACGGACTGAGGTCTGGGGACCTGGGAGGACAAGCATGACGAAAGTGGCGGCTGAGCACACGATCATCACCAAACGACGCTCGCAAGAGATCTTTCACGTGTCTAGTAATATTGGATGGAGTGCCATTCTGAATAAACATCGTACGTTCCAGCAGATGTTTATCAGCCAGGCTGGGGATGATGCGATTCTGTAACATATCGGCGTACCTCTCAGCCGTCACGGTATCAGTTACAAAACCAGAATCACGCATTTCCTCGAAGAAAAAGGCCCGATAACGGTAGACGTGGTAAATCCAGCCCACACCGTGACTTTCTCGTCGTGCAATGGACTTTCCATGACAGTTCTAGGATTTTCGGTAGCCCAAATTCTGCAGTTGTCGGCGTTGACAGACCCTCGGAGCGTGAAATGAGCTTCATCGGTCAACAACACGTTACTCAACCAATCGTCATTTTCCGCCATCTTTTGAAACGCCCACACCGCAGATGCCCTCCGCTTCACTAAATCACCAGGTAACAGTTCATGATGCCGATGGATTTTGTACGGATAGCATCGGAGGGTACGCCTAAGTGCCAACCAAACAGTAGCGTATGGAATGCCGGTGCGACGTGCGACTGCACGAGCGCTGACTTTCGCGTGCATGTTTCAAATGGCTCTGAGCACTATGGGACTTAACTTCTGAGGTCATCAGTCCCCTAGAACTTAGAACTAATTAAACCTATGGACCCTAAGGACATCACACACATCCATGTCCGAGGCAGGATTCGAACCTGTGACTGTAGCGGTCGCGCGGTTCCACACTGTAGCGCCTAGAACCGCTCAGCCACCTCGGCCGGCTCCCCGTGCATAGACGAACCCGAAACAGTCTCCATTTCTTCCTGAACTGTCTCAGCAGCATTACGCCTTGTTCTCGGTCGGCCACTATGGGGTCCATCGTCTAAACAACACGTGGCTTCGAACTTCGAAATCATTCTCGCCACAGCTGCATTTGTCAACGGACCTTTACCCATTCGAATCCCCTTCCTATGGCGATAGGATCGTAACGCTGAACTAGAACATTCCCCATTCTGATAATACAGCTTCACTAAAAGCGCCTTTTCAGGTAACGTCAACATGCTGCGACTGCTGGCGCATCTGATTCTCTCTCTCATTACAGCTCCTTTTATACACAATTATCATGCGCAGTCACTCACGTTTTGCTGTCCAGCGCCATCTGTCGGAAATTTTGTGAACTTTTTTTTTTTTGGTTCGATTAAAAACCCATGTCATTCCAAGCATGTGTGTCAATTTTTACCTCTCTATCTACATTATTCCGTGGTTTATTAAGTTTTCAAATTTATACTGACTGTTTGATCACCCGGTACATATGCCGAAGGAAGGAAAAAATGAAGCAGCTTTATTCTTTGTCGACGTGAATACTGTTGGGATAAAGCATTCACAGTTTAAGGACTGGGAAAGAAATCACAGTAAAAAGTCTACGCAAGAAGTAGTACAGTGGAATTAAGGGAACCCTACAACTAAATGACAGTGCGAATATCTGAATTCAAGTCCTCCTTAATGAAGGGGGCAACTTTTTAGTAACCACGTCCACGCACGTGCACGCCACAACACATGACTACGCAGGGCATGCTATTTACAACCGCATTTAGCACTCTGGGTCTCCCCCGTGGCTCTGGCACCAATCCAGCTGGCAGGTGATTCGCAGCCCCAGCCTTTCTGCTGAAGGCTATGCAAACGATGTTACTTAAGCGGTGTTAAACCTCTGGTTCTAAGCGGTAGTGGCTCTATGAACACTCAATTCTTAATTGTTAAACAATTTTTCGTTATTTTTTCGTTTTCTCTTTATCACGTTACAAATATCCCACAATTAGAAATGAATTCTGACATTCGACGATTTGCTGTAGTTAGAGGAAGACTGCACTGTAGTTCCTTCTCTAGATTGTCGCACAGATGACAAAATGGTAGATATCGAAATAGACGACAGAGGGATAGAGAAACAATTAAAATTGCTCAAAAGAGGAAAGGCCGCTGGACCTGATGGGATACCAGTTCGATTTTACACAGAGTACACGAAGGAACTTGACCCCTACTTGCAGCGGTGTACCGTCGGTCTCTAGAAGAGCGTAGCGTTCCAAAGGATTGGAAAAGGGCACAGGTCATCCACGTTTCCAAGAAGGGACGTCGAACAGATGTGCAGAACTATAGACCTATATCTCTAACGTCGATCAGTTGCAGAATTTTGGAACACATATTATGTTCGAGTATAATGACTTTTCTGGAAACTAGAAATCTACTCTGTAGGAATCAGCATGGGTTTCGAAAAAGACGATCGTGTGAAACCCAGCTCGCGCTATTCGTCCTCGAGGCTCAGAGGGCCATAGACACGGGTTCCCAGGTAGATGCCGTGTTTCTTGACTTCCGCGAGGCGTTCGATACAGATCCCCACAGTCGTTTAATGAACAAAGTAAGAGCATATGGACTACCAGACTAATTGTGTGATTGGATTGAAGAGTTCCTTGATAACAGAACGCAGCACGTCATACTCAATGAAGAGAAGTCTTCCGAAGTAAGAGTGATTTCAGGTGTGCCGCAGGGGAGTGTCGTAGGACCGTTGCTATTCACAGTATACATAAATGATCTTGTGGATGACATCGGGAGTTCACTGAGGCTTTTTGCGGATGATGCTGTGGTATATCGAGAGGTTGTAACAATGGATAAATTGTACTGAAATGCAGGAGGATCTGCAGCGAATTGGCGCATGGCGTAGGGAATGGCAATTGAATCTCAATGTAGACAAGTGTAATGTGCTGCGAATACATAGAAAGATAGATCCCTTATCATTTAGCTACAATATAGCAGGTCAGCAACTGGAAGCAGTTAATTCCATAAATTATCTGGCAGTATGCATTAGGAGTGATTTGAAATGGAATAATCATATAAAGTTGATCGTCGGTAAAGCAGATGCCAGACTGAGATTCATTGGAAGAATCCTAAGGAAATGCAATCCGAAAACAAAGGAAGTAGGTTACAGTACGCTTGTTCTCCCACTGCTTGAATACTGCTCACTGGTGTGGGATCCGTACCAGATAGGGTTGATAGAAGAGATAGAGAAGATGCAACGGAGAGCAGCGCGCTTCGTTAAAGGATCATTTAGTAATCGCGAAAGCGTTACGGAGATGATAGATAAACTCCAGTGGAAGACTCTGCAGCAGAGACGCTCAGTAGCTCGGTACGGGCTTTCGTTGAAGTTTCGAGAACATACCTTCACTGAGGAGTCAAGCAGTATATTGCTCCCTTCTACGTATATCTCGCGAAGAGACCATGAGGATAAAATCAGAGAGATTAGAGCCCACACAGAAGCATACCGACAATCCTTTTTTCCACGAACAATACGAGACTGGAATAGAAGCGAGAACCGATAGAGGTACACAAGGTACCCTCCGCCACCTACCGTCAGGTGGCTTGCGGAGTATGGATGTAGATGTAGATGAAAGCGTTCACAGTCAATTTTCAGGAAGATCACAGCAATACGCCTGTGTCTCAGGAGAACATGTTTCGTTGGTGATCTTACAAAGAGCTATTTAGGTTTCTGCACTCCGTTTCCTTCAAGTGGCAATGACTGGTAAGCATCAGAACGCATACACTGATGACACAATACATTATGACCACCTGCTTAATAGCTTGTCTGCCCGTCTTTGGAACGAAATATATAACTGATTCTGCGTATCACAGATCCGAAAGCTTTATGGTAGGTTTGTGGAGATATGTGGCATTACATGTCTACGCACAGGTCATGTAATTCGCTGATTTGCGTACACGGTGACGGAGCTCCATAGCGAACTACACTCATGCTCATAAATTAAGGATAATTGCAGAATGTGGTGCCACACAACGTTGCACTACACAAAACTGGTGCTAATAGCATAGGCACATAGGGAACACACACAACACGGATATGTACGTCCAAGGTATTGGTGATAAGTTGAGAAAACCGTCCCGAAAGACATGTGCTACAAAACGCCACTGTTTCCTGCGCATGTACCCCGACATCAATATGAGATATGATCACCATGCACACGTACACAGGCCGCACAACGGGTTGGCATACTCTGGATCACGTAGTAGAGCAGCTGCTGGGGTATAGCCTCCCATGCTTGCACCAGTGCCTGTCGGAGCTCGTGAAGTGTCATAGGGGTTTGAAGATGTCGACCGAGAGCATCCCAGACGTGCTTGGTGGGGTTCAGATCTGGAGAACAGGCACTCCATTCGCCTGATATCTTCTGTTTCAAGGTACTCCTCCACGATGGTAGCTCGGTGGGGCCGCGCGTTATCATCCATCAGGAGGAAGAAGGGACTCACGGCACCCCTGAAAAGGCGGACATACTGGTGCAAAATGACATCCCGATACACCTGACCTGTTACAGTTCCTCTGTCAAAGACATGCAGGGGTGCACGTGCACCAATCATAATCCCACCCCACACCATCAAACCACAACCTCCATACAGGTCCCTTTCAAGGATATTAAGGGGTTGGTATCTGGTTCCTGCTTCACGCCAGATGAAAACCCGGCGGGAATCACTGCTCAGACTATACCTGGACTCGTCCGTGACCATAACCTGGGACCACTGTTACAATGATCATGTACTATGTTCTTGACAACAGGCTTTACGGGCTCTGCTGTGACCAGGGGTCAGTGGAATGCACCTTGCAGGTCTCCGGGCGAATAAACCATGTCTGTTTATTCGTCTGTAGACTGTGTGTCTGGAGACAACTGTTCCAGTAGCTGCGGTAAGGTCCCGAGCAAGTTTACCTGCAGTACTCCGTTGCCGTCTGGGGGCACTGATGGTGAGATATCGGTCTTCTTGTGGTGTTGTACACTGTGGACATGCCGCACTGTAGCTCCTGGACACGTTTCCTGTCTGCTGGAATCGTTCCCATAATCTTGAGATCACACTTTGTGGCACACGGAGGGCCTGCGCTACGACCTGCTGTGTTTGACTAGCCTCCAGTCTCACTAGTATTCTACCCCTCATAACGTCATCAATAAGTGTTCTTTGAGCCATTTTCAATACATCATTAGCACGTCTGAAAACGTCTGCACCGCTGCACCGTACTCTGTTCCAGGGGAATATCGTCCAGACGTATCTTATCCTTTGTCTGCCAGAATTATTATAAACATAACTGATAAAGAAAGGAAAACACGAATTTTGTCACTACTCATGAAGTCCTCCACACAACCTTTAAACGTGAACAATTTCGTAAAAAATTAGTTTTTCTCTAAAACTGCGTAGATGTAAGCCAAAATAGGTATCAATTTTTCTTGTCATGGAATAGCATGAAATTTCGAAGAAGATACCCAAAACTGCTAAGCGCCCTCTCACGTTTATCTCTAAGATTTTTTTCTGAGAGCAATGATGTCCATGGTTGGACTTATCAGCACATTTAGGTTATCCATACCTTTTATGTTTGCCTTCATCCAAATCCCACATTGGAAGTAATATGTTTCAGTCTATAGTCGAAATTTTTATTTTACCTAGAGGCTGCCTGTTTCGGTACATAGTGCCATCCTCAATTCATCCGCCCCTGACACGCACTCGTCGAACACGCTTCCCACGTAAATGTGTCGAATACTATTTGACACAAATACTATTTGACATACCTACTAGCGAAGCGAGCCTGAAGACTGCGTGCCAGGGGATGGTCTGAGGACAGAACTGTGCACCTGTAGACTAAAAGACTAAAACATGTTGTTTCTAAGTATATTGACCGCTGTTACAACCGACAGTATGTCGAGATTATGCAAACGCCAAATATCGCGTGGGGAAGAGGTCCAGCGTTCATCGTAGCTATGACCAATCTATCGGTTAGGGCAAATGAGATTTAAAAGTTTAAGAGGTATGGTAGAATGTAGGGGAGAGGGGGTTGCATAATGCCACAATTACGCGCTTCCAGTATCAACGTATGCTTGCTACAACGATTATTGAAGCAAGGACATTTGAATCTTACTTGAATATACTACAATATAAGCACTTAACACCATCCAGTCGTCCTTAAAAATACATTCAACTAAGAAGCTCCACACACTGTGGTGGGTAGAAGACTTCAGCAATAACTTAATGGTTGCAGGTACAAGTGACAACATGATAATCAGTATCGAGTGAACATTTCGGAATGGATAGGTGTATTTTTCTTGTGAGTGGTGCCACAGTGCGTTAGGAGGAGAGAGACTTAATTCTCTCACATGAGAGCGAATCTTAAAAAAAGAAACCACAATACCAATGACTAAGTTACACTACGAGTCCGTTCCACCATCGGTTCTACAAGAAGACGAAACACTGTAATAATATCACACAGTTATCGAAAAACAAGTTTCTCACCAGAACACTGTATGTGTCTTCATCTTGATGTGTGGATAGAGACCAAGCAGCTTCGAACAGATCTTACCTCCCCTCCCACCTCCCCTCATCCCTCCCTCTCCTCCCCCTGTAGGTAGGAATACCGGTTTTGCAGGCCTGCTCTATCCTGTCGCTAACTGCACACAAAGAGCTCCACCCACTGCATGTGCTCTGCTTTGGTCAGTGTTGGGTTGAGAATAATATAACGCTTCCGGTCTGCAGCTGGACCCTCCCATAGCTAGTGGTTCTCCTTTCTCAGGCCCGTTCTACACTTTCACTGATGGTACACAAAGAGATCCATCTGCCAGCAATGGTCTGCTTTGGTTGGTGTTTGGCTGAATGATATATCGCTTCAGGTCTGCAGAAATCAAATATATTTCCAGGAAATGCCGCCCCCTGGAACATAGCAAAACACTTCATGTAACTATCAACAGCGCGTTATGGTCCTCGTGATGATAACAATAAGCACTTTCCAGAGAAGCAGAAGCTGTAACTGGGCGTGCCCAGTGACTGGCAGCCATTGAGGCCGCTGCAGACCGTCGTTATTCTATTCGCTGGCCCTGACACACACCCTCTGCTGATGCCATCCACATCCAGCAGCATCTGATAGCCCAAGAACTCAAAATTAGTTTGTGTGGTAGTCATGTAAATATATTGCCATACATGTGGGTGTGACATACATTTCAGATTCATAAATATCAATACAGAACAGCGGCTTTCACACTATCTAGTTACACGTCGGAAAAACAAACAGACATTTTTACACCCGACAGCAAGGTACAATTCGAATCCCTCCCTCCTCGTTATTTCGTAACATCCAACTCTGTAAAACTATGAACGTGGTCTATGATACTGTTATCGATGATGGATGAGCCAACTGCCGAGGTTGGAACTCTACAACAATAATTTTTGTGGTATTTTTCCACAGTTCTACGCATTCTCCACCAATTTCGCAATTTTATCATGTTTTTACCCTAATTTCAACGCATTTTATCGAATTACTCGACTTCAAAACCATTCTCCTCGACAACTTCTCGCCAGCAAAACGCCGATCTCTTGATGCCATCAGCCAGCGACATTGCAGCATGGTTCTCAATTTCTGTATCATCGCTAAACCTCCCCATCTATTACTTTGTGCTATGTAAATGTGGTCATATCATTAACACTGTTACACTGCCTACATCACATGACTCAGTGTCTCCCGCGTGCATATGAGAAACTGCCCTGGGACATTCTGCCATCACAGGCGACACATTCGGAGCCAGTGGAGTGCGGGAGAGAGGTCCCCACCTGGGAACCCAGCACACGTAATTGCGTTATGTTTACAGCAGAATAACGTCAGCCCTCTAACCCCAAAAAGCGATCCATGTACATATGTTTTATCTACGGATTGAAGATGCCCTGGGTGGGCTCGAGGCATGCATCAGATGTATGGTATAAATAGAAATAGCAGACTACACCTGGTAAGAGCATATACTCACGGAAAATTGAAGTAGCAGCAGGAGCAGCAGGAGAAATCAGCTCCATACACACGTCAACTCCCTACACATCGGAATGGGAATCAAGTCAACATGCAGAACTATTTCCAGACTTTGAGGTTCCGTCAACTACACCACTACATTAGTCTGTGGACATGTCCTCTGATGTATTAACGTTGGACACTGAATTGTTTCCGTCACATGCAGCACTCTCTCAGTATCGCATAGCTACGAAACGAGGGTTACCATACTTTCAGCTACATATTTCGATTACTTTCAAGCTGGTCTCACTCGAAATGCATGCATGTGGATCATTAGCAGATGGAAATTCTTAGGAGTTTTTAGTAGACTGCCGAATATTATCTATATAAAATCAAGTCAATCTGGTTATGTTAACAGCATGAATATATACCTATAGAAAAAATATGGAAAAAGGGACATAAATTCGGTAAAATTTAGAAAATTGACGGAAAATACATATAAATTGAGGGAAGATACGACCAAATGAGGGAAAATTGAGGGCGAGTGAGAGAGTAGTTACATGTCTGCTTGATGCAGGAAAATGCTGACAGCAAGATAAATAAAGAAAATCTCTATGTGGTAGCACTGGGAACCAGGGAAATAGTAACTGATCTTGGACAGCGATAAGACGGTTGGAATAGACTGTTTAACGTAGATGTCCACTAAATGTAGCGTAATAAATTTATATATGTCGGGCCACAAGCTCACATATGACCCTGAAGTTATTGGCACCCACCTTATAAATTTTTATAAAGTTTCCGGACATGTGACTACTATAAACTTTATATCCTCCTTAGATAAACAGCACTGCGTTACGAGATTGGGGACTGCAATATACAGTTACAGAATGGATCGAGTGTTTAACCCTGTGCAAGACTGTTTGACAAACAGTATTTACAATGTGCTTATCTGTATTCTCTACCAATCACAACCAAGTGGTGTCAGCTAACAAGTACCCTACAGAACAATTTCTGCACAGTCTCTAACAACGTCCCACAGTATCTTTAGTGAGGAGGGACGGAAACCTCCGTCTGCACGTTTGGACATGTTGGTTGATGGGTGTGTTCACCCAAACAGGAGGAAACCACATGAGAGAGACAGAGACAGGAAGCGAGTCTGGAATTTCCCAATCAACAGGATGCCGACACCTGATGCTTTGTTTGAGACTGTGAGACCAAGGTGGGCGATATCCAGTCCACGGTCGGTGGTTTTTAGTATCACGATCAGGAATTGCGTCACTGGGCGGTTTTCAAACTCCGTGATAGTGGGTGGACGACAGACACATGTATGGGCGACCGAAAACAGCGGCTAATATACCGTGTATCATTCCATTCCTTGCTGCATCTGAGCAGTAAGGACAGTGGGGTACTGATGTGGCAGATGTGAGCTCTGCTCAAGTGGGGGATCCCTGGCTCTCACAGACTTATTAAATAGAGAATATGCAATTGAATTGAACAATATAGTACTGACATTGATTTGAATTTCGTATCGTGATATCCTTCCTCTCCAGGATGAACTGGCGCTTACTCCCACTACTTTCCAAGTGGGCACAGGCGGCAGTGGGAAGTGGGGGCGGCTGTAGAGCAACAAGGTAATACACAAATGAAGGCAGACTGTACCCTATGCCCTTTTTGTCCAGCAGCTCAGCACATTTTCCAGATGGGTAAGGGTAGGGGAGGGCTGGGGGATTTCCCAGGAATGAGAGATGTGACTCAGAAGTGAACTGGGTAGGAGAGACAAAAAAGTGTCCCTTTTCCCAGATGAGTGGGGCTAGGAGGAGGGGCGGGGGGAGGGATGGGGGGTTTCTCAGAAGGACGAAATATCCACAGGGGTCACAAATCAATTATCACAACAATAGGTATTCCCAGGGAGTCATTGAGCAATTAGCATAACAATAGAATAAGGTCAAAAATCAATCAGCTGTCATAAATTTAATCAGTTAGAACATCAATTTGCCGGCCAGAGTGGCCGAGCGGTTCTTGGCGCTTCAGTCTGGAACCGTGCGACTGTTACAGTCGCAGGTTCGAATCCTACCTCGGACATGGATGTGTGTGATGTCCTTAGGTTAGTTAGGTTTAAGTAGTTCTAAGTTCTAGGGGAATGATGACCTCAGAAGTTAAATCCCATAGTGCTCAGAGCCATTTGAACCATTTAGCCAGAACATTAATTTGTATCAAGTGCGCTGGACCCCCTTTATTTCACTGCTTCTATATAGACACAAAAAATCTGATGGACAAGGTGAGCAGCAACATGACAGCTGATGATGCTGTTGTGAATGGGAAAGTGTCTTTGGGAGACTGTAGGACGATACAAGACGACTGACACTTTCTATGTGGTGTGATGAATGGAAGCTTGCTCTAAATGTGGAAAAATATTAGTTGAAAAAAACAACAGTCATATTGTAACACACTACTAGTGGTGCACTGATTGACAGTCACATCGATTAAATATCTCGGTGTAATGTTGCAAATCGTTATGAAATGGAACTAGCACTTATGGGGGTAGTCTTCTTAGAAAAATTCAACATACCGATTTTTTTTTGTCTTAAAGTGGTTTCTACGTTGTCTACTTTATGGTAGTGTTCCTTAGAAGTTCGTCAGAAACTCCGTTAGCGAGTTACGAAGCGATTTGTAAAAAAGTCTCACTGAAGACTATTCACAGTGGGATAAAATAGTCGACATGTAATTTCAGTGACGGTCTAACAGGCATTATGGAAATTACTGACGTGCTCAAACTGAGATCGGACCAGCCTGTTACAACTTGTGCACAAAATCGGACGAAAAGGGCATCGAGCGAGCAGAACAGTGGACAACAGCAGCTGCCAAAGAGGTCCACAGGACCACCATAGCCTGGTAGAAGACAGAGGAGGATAGAGGAGGGTCTCCCCTTCATCAGGGAGCTTTGCTGTATGGTCCATTGACCGATGACTGGAAACGTAACTACGAAAAACGTAACCACAACATTTTATACGCTTTTCTCCAAGCATATTTCTCAGATTGGCAGAAAACATAACTAGAGCACTGTATATAAGATTTTGAGACGAATTTGATGCCGGCCTTCTGAACTGCATTCTCTATCAGCGATGGTGCGATTTTGCGATATCTTCAAAAGTCTAATTTCGGCTCAGGCTTTTATCTCGATTTTCGTGGGTGAAGAAAATGGCATTTGTTTCAACACTGCACCATTTTGTTAGACTGTAATAGTTTTCGATTGTCTGACATACGATGACAGAAAATATATTCAAAAGGACGTATACAAATCTATTTCGTTACAGGTCCAATAGCAGGGCTTCGCGAGTTCCAGCAGATGACAAATGTTCTGGCTACTACGGGTCGTTACACCTGTTGCGGCGATCACAGGGAGCGACGGTGTGGACACAGAAGGATTTCTTGATGACAACAGTGTAAGAAATAAAATTATCTCATCAGGTTTAGCATTAATTTTTATTTTACTTGAAAAAATAACGAATATTTTCATCCGTTCAAAGAGGAGTATTTCCTCAAGGTCGTTTCTAGCCAAGGCGAAATGGTCGGCATCGGTTTATTGGGGGATGGAGGATTTCTAGGAAAGTGTATATAATGTAGGAGACGCAATATATAACACTTACGCGAACAATTCTTGAGTACTGTTCGAGTGTTTGGGATCCTTAATAGGTCAGATTAAAGAAAGACGTCGAAGAAATTCGGAGGCATGCTGATAGCTTTGTTAGAGGTAGATTAGCTCAAAACTCGAGTATTACGGAAGTGCTCGGTGACTCAGATGGGATTTCCCCGAGGAAAATCTTTTCGTGAAACATTACTGAGAAAATTTAGAGAACAAGCTTTTGCGTCAGATTGCGTAACGATCTTCATTTTGGCTTGGCTTCCACTGAAGAGTTTGAGTGGAGCGTAGTGTGTTTGATTTGTTACTCACTTAATTACTGTAAGTTTGTTTATTTAATGGGGAGCAATAATGATACGTGTTACAAACCGGACACAATGGGAAGGATCAGGCCCCTTTGCTTTTTTTTTCTTTTGTCACTCGTTTATTACATCAGAGAAATACACATTTAAGACAAAATTTAACTACATGAACTATTGTTCGCAGTAAAGGTTAATATAAGTAGTGACAAAACTTATTTGTCTTAAGGGTTCCTGCTGGCAACAAATTTTAAGGAGGCAATGTAAGGTTTATACCAATATAGCTCCAACACGTAGCTAGTGATTGAATCACGACACAGACACTTCAACAATTTCGGTAACAAATAAATAGCGTGAATTTGTACTCACAGTAACCAACTAATCAACAGCCTTGCCATTGAATAACTAGTAGGCCATTTGGAACGAAATGGCAACACCCCGCAACTAGGGGAGTTAATACCAACAGTCTTTAAATGTCTTGCTCCCCATTAAATAAACAAACTTACAGTAATTAAAAGAATAACAAATCAAACACACTACGCTCCACTCAAACTCTTCAGTGGAAGCCAAGCCAAAATGAAGATTCCATTAACTGACTAGCACTGAAGTCACACTAAAGCTCATCTCTGTGTTCTCAGACACACATGGGGCAAACTTATACAAGACAAGATTTTGAAGGGAGCACATCAGAAAGACCGGTAGTGGAGTTAACCCGTGCCACTGAAAATTAAGGTACTAGACCGGGGCGCAAGGTGGTATACAATGAGGTTGCCTTAGTACTATACTGCGCTCCAAAATATTAATTCAAATGTCCAATTCAAAATTAAGTACACATAAATCAGCATTAATTAGCGAGGAGTGACACGAGGCAGCTCGAAGGGATGACAAAACTTAATGGAAAAGACAAATGCCGGAAGCGGCAGTAACATCAAACACCCTCTCCGAGTTTTAACCAGGAGTCACTTCCCGCTATACAAGTAAACATTTAACCAAGCACAAGGAAGGAACCCCAAAGAGAAAATTGAAATAAAACCCCCAAAATATTATAAAGGACATTTAAATGTAAAAGAATTAGCTCTCCCCATAGGCAGTGTAAACGCGAAGGCCACATTTAAGAGGCCACCAAAATTGGTTACAAAAGGTCTTATACATGTGCTCCTTTTCTTTAAAGAAACACAAGGCTGCTTAACTTCTGCTGGACGTCCGGTATGGCTCGTGTAGGATACACCAGGCAAGCAACCCAAGCTAGGCGGTCGCAAGGCACGGTGAGCAAAATCAGGAGAGCAGACAGGCAGGCAGCCAACACATATCCTTCATGCTGAACCGGCAGACCGCGTACAACCAACTCCACGTATACGTGGTTGCTTCCCACCTCGTACCTCGCGGCGCCTCAGCAGGTAGCCACTCGCCCCGCGAAAGTGGAAAACAACAAGGCAAGCAAAGATAAGAAACATCGAAGGATCGATAATGGACATCCAAGAGACTGGCTCGCCAGTAACGAGCGCCACGGCTCAGACTAGTATATGTAGTTGAGACGAAGCAACAGATTAGCACAAGTTTATCTGAACATGAAAGATACATCAGCCTAAGGCAACACACCGGGTCAGCGGTGGCGGAGTACCAGGACGAGAGCGGCAAACCTATAGTACTCCGCGATGCCCGCGATTGGCGGAACAACCATTTACCTTGATGAGGAAGATTAGAGAGATGATAGAAATAGCCAAGAGACCGACCAACATGAGTAGAGAAGAACGGTACAGACACCCAGCGACTTGGCTACCAGCAGTAACAGCTCTACGGGACAACAGCTCTCGCAAAGCAACCCACACAGGCGCCTGAGTCCCCACAGCGGCCGTAGGTGCACTGAGTACTGGCACACCTCAGCCGGCACCAGGCAGCGTGTGAGCAGGGCCACTTCACAACTGCCGCTCGTTCCTCATTTCACCAATGGAAAGACCCCCAACATTCACAGCAGTCATCAAAAAGGTTAACTCAATCTACAGCGACGAGAGATCGAGAGTGAACTCAACTCGCAACCAGGAATGAATATGCGCAAGGCGCCCCAAATTCAAAGTGGTAATGGATCTCTCTTCTTAGTAGCCACGCAGGGTAGTCGCGTGGTATTGGGCACGTTGCCACGGTCCGCGCTGCTCCCCCCGTCGGAGATTCGAGACCTCCCTCGGGCATGGGTGTGTGTGTGTTGTCCTTAGCGTAAGTTAGTTTACGTTAGATTAACGGATGACCCCAGAAGTTCAGTCCCATAGGAACTCACCATAAATTTCCAAATTCCTTCTTAGTATGAGTATTCTCAGAATCACTCGACAACACAGAAACACTTATCAAACATGGCACCTTGAGTTATCGGATGAAGCTTCCTGTGGAAGCGTTTCGATCATCTCCATAATCGTCAAATGCCAGCGATGCCTCCAATACAATGACCACCTAAAAGAAAATTGCAGGAACCCAACCGCCTGTCCTCACTACAAGCAAAATCATCTTCACAAACAATGCCCAAACCTTAACTCCCCACATAACTGCAAAACCAGCGACGAGTCTCACACCACTTATTCCCACAAATGCAAATCCAAACCCTCTTCTCAAAACCCTGAGCCGTGCGGAGTGGCCACGCGGAGTGGCCGCGCGATTAGAGGCACCATGTCACGGGTTGCGCGGCTCTTCCCGCCGGAGGTTCGAGTCCTCCCTTGGGCATGGGTGTGTGTGTTGTTCTTAACATAAGTTAGTTTAAGTAAGTAGTGTGTAAGACTAGGGACAGATGACCTCAGCAGTTTGGACCTTTAGGAATTCACACTTATTTGAACAAACACTCAAAAGCCTGAACTCACTATCCACATACGCACAATTAATACACCAAACCACACAAACAACTCTCTCCATCCTCCGTCCACCGTTGAAGACATCATCCGCTCAGTAACATTAATAATTAATACTGCAAACCATACACCCTTTTGAAAAACCCCACATCCTACAACAAATAACCCTTGCCACCCGGCCGGCTGCTGTGGCCGAGCGGCTCTAGGCGCTTTAGTCCGGAACCACGCGGCTGTTTCGGTGCAGGTTCTAATCCTGCCTCGGGCATGGATGTGTGAGATGTCCTTAGGTTAGTTAGGTTGAAAGGTGGCTACACTGTGCCACTGCGCCAGAGATTGCGCCAAAGAGTACTATTAAGCCGCCTCCACAGTGCTTGTCGAGAGCTCGTGGCAGTGCTTGTGAAGAGATCGTAGAAGTCAGTGCTTGTTAGGAGATCGTAGAGGACAGTGTGTGGGCAGAGCTCGTAGTAGTCAGTGCTAGTAGAGAGCTCGTAGAGGACAGTGTGTGTTAAGAGTTCGTACCGAGATGTGCTAGTGGGCAGTGCCTGTTGTGAAGTCGGAGTAAGATGTTGTAGTAAAGAGTGTTGTTCCATGTTTTATGCAGTTATTTGATGGGAGAGATAGCAGATGTTATTGTGTGCATTTCGTCAATATATATGAAGGTAAAAACCACAATGTTCTTTTATTATTTGTGTATCTGAAATAATGCGTCATTACAGGTTCAGTCAACAAAGCATCTGGCTTGTGTTCTTGGATTAGAGTGTAATTGTGATTCTCTTGAGTAATTATGGTATTTTTACTTTCTTTAATTAATTCAGTATAAATGTTAATTAAAAATTCTTGTGTTATTGAAGAAGAACCGTGCCAGATGCGTACGTTGAGTCACACTCCCACATACAGAACAGTTACTTTTGTGCTTATTGGTTTCGTAGATTTTATAGTTGCTGGGGACTTAATTAATTAACTGTGTTCACGAAAATTTTCGTACATTGTTTGTTGCAGTCAGATTGCGTAATAATACTAGTCAGGGCCAACCGTTTACGAGACTTACGTAATCGGACATACAGTTACTAAATACAAAAAAAAAATATTTTCAAATAATATTTAATTAAGCCCCCATGCACGTGGCGACCGCTGCTTCGGATCGTCCCTTGGATTCTTCTGATTGTGAAAATTGTAGACTGTAGTATTGTTGTAGTAATTTGTAGTTTAGTAATTGTAGGTTATATTGCATGTGTAGATTTGGTAATTAGCATTCTTCTAATGATATTTTTTTCTCAGAATTTGATTTGTTGTCTTGTTTACGCGTTTGACAATCTAGTGCAATTATTTCAATTGTTCGATTGATCGTGTTTGAGGGAGACATTGCATGTAAATGGTATTGTTGGAAATAAGGAGTTCTTGTGTGTAATTTTCGTACAGTGTCGAATTTTTTGTATGTTTTGCAAATGATTACGCGATCGATGAAAAAGGGAAAAATGATGAATAGTGAGAATGGCAAAATTGTTGACATGGCGAACTCGCCAACAGAGGAAAACAGTATGGTGGATAATGAGGTGGAAAACAGTGTAATAAGTCGGGAAAATAGTCCGGAACCATTTCAAAATTTTTCGCAATCAGATAATCCACAGAATCCGAGATTAACGATAGATGATTCTGGAATAGTATCGAACACTGATAGCTTTACAGCTATGACGAAGGAAAATGGTTTTGCGGGAAATGTTAGGGGCGAAAAGAATTTAGAACAAGTTAATATGGAGCAGTTGATGGGTGCAATATTAAATCTGGGATCACAAATGGGAACAATGGTAACACGAATGGAAACAATGGAAACACGGTTTGGATCTGAGTTAAAAACACAAAGGGGAACAATGGAGCAGTTTCGATCTGAATTTAAAACAGAGATAGGAACAATTAAAACTGAGATGGGAACAATGGAAACTCGGTTAGGATCTGAATTTAAAACAGAGATGGGAACTTTGGAAACACGGATAGATTCACGAATAGGGACATGTTTCAAAAATATGAAAGATGAATTAAAGAAAGAAATCAGGGAAGAAGTACAACCGATTCTGAATTCTCACAATAATAGATTAATTGCAGTAGAAATCAGACAAAGGGAACAGGATAGAGAACAGGAAGAAAGAGATCGCGTGATAGTACAAAAATTTTCAGAGTTAAATTTACAACGTGCAAACGATAAGAAAGAAATATTTGAAAGAATCGAGGAATCCGTACCAAATGACAGAATAAATAATCTAACACGACAATATGAACAGTTAACTACCAAATGTGACAATACTGAAACCCGAGTCGCGACACTTACGGAAGACGTAAATAAACAGAAAGAACAATTAGGTGACTTATCGGAAAGAGTTGAGGAAATTTCAGATAAATTGACAAATCTTAGTTTACATGGGGACAGAGATTCAGATGATACAGCTCCATTGCCATTTGCAGAAACCGAAGAATACCAGAACATAAATAAGCATGTTGAAAATCAGGGAAAATTTAATGAACGCGTGAAAAAGGAATTTGAGGCATTACGGAAGCAAGTCAAACAAATTGAAGGCGAAATAGTAGGAAAGGACAGTAGAAGGAATTTAGAATCACAGGTAGCAGAGGGGTTTGAAGAAAATAATTTGTTTCATTTACGGGATGCAACAAGAGATCGCCAGGCGCGCGAACTTTACAATAATCGACATTCGGACTGGGACAGACGCGGTAGGTCTTTGTCGCCACGAGGCGAAAACTTTGACTATAAACACTTTTTGACTGTCCGGAAATTTAAGATCTTCCGCAATTCTAAGAATGACATACATCCATGTGCATGGTTAGATCAATTTATGTACGCACTTCCGCCAGATTTGCCACAAAGTCACAAACTAGAAATTATGTGCGGCTATTAAAGTCCTCAGGGGATTCACTACTCTAAGTGAATATGTGCCGTAGCGAGCATAGGGCCCCGAGCTGTAGTGGTGCTATTTCTCTTTTAGTCTTCTGTACCGCTGCCTACTCTTTTACTATTCTTTGCATCTGTCAACACAACTCTTCGACTATCAATCTATCTAGTGAGTAAGAACAATAACCGGATATGATTGTTTTACCCAAAAGTGACTTTGGAAATTACCGATTGGACTTACTGTACCTACTGCAGCATTCATTCGTAGTTTAAACGAAATGTTACCTGTTTCTCTTCGTGACAATATTACTTCGTATGTTGACGACTTTCTTATTGCTAAACGTTCTTGGAGTGAGCATAACAAAATTTTGGATTCATTATTACGTATTTTTGCACGAATTGGCATTACAGTGAACTTAGAAAAAAAAAAAAAAATCTGGATTTGGTCGTTCTCAGGTGAAATTTCTCGGTCACATTATTGCTACAGAAGGTATTCTTCCTGATCCAGAGAAACTAGATGCTATTCAGTTCGCAATGACATTCTTTTTAAACGAAAATCGGTCGACAGCTTTGTTGGTTAGTTTGTATTCCTGATGAGTGGGTTAATAAGCTGATTTGGTATACGCATTTCAGTTATGCGCACTTTGGTCCCAGAAAATGCTTTCATAAATTACGAGAAAATTGTTACTTCAGTAATATGGAAAAACGTATTCGATCTGTTCTTGCCAAATGCAAATTATGTCAAATGGCTAAGCCTACAACGATTTCTCACAGAGCACCGTTGTTTCCTATCATTCCAGCGAAATTAAAGGAGATGGCTGCAGTCGATTTGTTTGGTCCAGTGGTTCGATCTACTAATGGTTTTGCGTACATTTTCGTAGCAGTGGAACTGACATCAAAATATGTGTGTTTTACACCTTTACGCAAAGCAACAGCTCGTTCAGTATCTAATGCTTTTATCAAACATTTTCTTAAAGAAGTCGGTCACGTTGACAAGGTTATATCAGATAATGGATCACAGTTTCGTTCTAAAATTTGGCTTCGTACTCTTCAGCGTCGTAAAATTAAACCAATTTTCATTTCACTTTTTCACCCTCAATCTAACGCTTCAGAAAGATGGATGAAGGAAATCAATAAATTGTGCCGTCTTTATTGTCATCAGAATCACAGAACTTGGGATCAGTATCTTCATATTTTTCAAAACATTCTGAATGAACTTCCTAATGATTCAACTTCTTTACCGCCTATAATGATACTAAAAAACAAAGCACCGACAAATCGCATATCTGAAATCATTCCTTTTCCGCCTTCACGGAAACTGCGGCATTCTGAAGTTGTCAACCTGGCTCTGCAAAATATTGCATCTGCGGCTGCTAGAAGAGAGAAATCAGCTAAGCGTCCTGGTCGTTTAAAAACTTTTTCAGTTGGTCAGAAGGTATTAATTAAGTCCCACCGTTTGTCTCACAAAGGAAAAGGCTTGTGTCGCAAATTTTTTCTGCTTTATAACGGTCCATATAGAATTCGCAAAATTATACATGATAACACTGTCGAAGTAGAAACTCTTAAATCTCGACGCTCTAAAGGAATACATCATATATCAAACGTTAAAATTTTTGTGGAATGACATACTTTTGAGAAACCAACAGCTACATGTAAACATGCGGAGAGTACAAGGATACCGCGCTGTGTTTTGGCGGCGGCACATACTCAAAGCAACAGTCAAGTCTGCGCGCCGCACAAGGCAGTCGTTGACCGCGAACAATAGCTTCCTACGTCATGCGCCTACAGCTGATCGAGCGCTCAGTGCGAATGCACTGACAGCCGTAAACAAACACACAGTCTAATTTCTCCGACTAAATTCAGTATAAAGCTATAAGGACTTGTTGAATTGTGTTATTAACATTCAGTATTTTGCAGGATACGGTGTATAAAGTATTTAAGACCTTCAGGTAAATTCTGTGCGTGTCCGACGTTAAGACGACCTGCTATCGAGAAAATTTCAGGAAGAATGTAATTTCGAAGAAGAAACTAATAAACTAAAAAAGGGTAACTATTAATTGAGTTCATTTTACAGGTAACCTATTTCCACTTAGGTACGTACTTTAGACGTAATTTGCTGCTCGCGATTATGTGATTCATACTTTGTGCTAATTTCATGTTCTATGAATTTACTTGTGAAGCGACGTGCTTGTGTACATTTACTGATTTTGACAATTATTGATTAATGAACTGGGTTGTAACTTGTATATATTATGCATCGCTTGGCTGCACTGCTTTTTCACTGATGTCATTTTTTTAATTATGTGCCTGCTGTGCTTATTTATTTAAATTATAATTGTCACCTGATTAATTGTGCTGATGTGGTTAGGTATGTAAGTTATACTATGTGATTTATCTGCTTGCGCATTCATGTTTACTTATTAAGATGACATATGAACATTTATTTGCTTTTGCTGATATGATGCTAATGACATGTTTACTGCTTTACGTATGGATTATAATTGTAACCTTATTAATTGTGCTGACTGTGATTATGTATGTAAGTTATACTTTTTGAATTTATCTGCTTGCGCATCCATGTTTACTTGCTAAGATGACATATGAACATTTATTTGCTCAGGCTGATATGATGCTAATGACTTGTTTATTACGTAAGATATATGTTTGCTGCTTTTTGCATGGATTACATATTTACACATTTCTGTTTTGTTGCCATAACTACTCTTTAATTTGGTGTATAGAAATGCTGATATACTGTGTATAAACATAGAGTTTAGGTCACACTACTGTATTAATCATAGATTGTTCGCTTGGCAGAGCCTCGTTGTAGGAATTGTGCTGCATCCACTTGTTGACATTCTGTTCTCTACTGGTATATTTACTCGCTATTGCATGTTTTGCTTACGCTCAGTGCCTTATATTTTTAAGATAAGAAAATTAACTGCTATAATTGGACGAACGACATTGGTACAAAGAACTTCGTTGAAGTCACATGAGCTGAGGTTTTATGGAAGCTGTATAAATTTATGCTAATAGGAAGGAAGCTAACGACATGACATACCAAAGCTAGGTTTAGACCATTAACAGTTATTACACTGCATTTTTCGTGAGCAATTGAAATAGGAAGTGACACTTGACACAAGAAATACTCCACATGTTTGCTTCTGTCTGCCATAATTCTTGAAGTGGTGTACACACTGTGAAACATTATGATTATTCACACTCCGTAATCTTACTTAATTACTGAGAGTTATTCGAACTAAGTCTGTTAGAGGTCAGGTATGCATTTCTTTTATTTTATGATGGACAAGGAACCAAAATGTATCTTATAATTTATAATGAGTAGAAGATTGGGCTCAGATGGATTACACAGAGGTTGTGTGTGGACACTGTGTCTTCGGATTGTATGGGATGCTGAATTGAAGTTGCATTAGGATTTTATCTGTACTTGTTCGAGGAGACTGACTAGAGGAAAGAGTTGTTATGGAAGTGAAATGATATTGGTGCTGAGGTTTATATTTATCGACGTATTATTATAGGTATTGAGAGTATATGAAGTTGATGATTATTGGAGTTTTTGTGGACAAGAGGTAAGGTAAATGATATTGATGATAAGAGTTATATGTATCGACGTATTGAAGAAGTATTAGTGACGTATTGAGATTAAGTTGGTGATTATTGGAGTTTTGGTGTATAAGAGGTAAAGTAAGTGAGGAGCATATTTTTTTGTTGGTCTTATGGAACAAGGAGGATGAAGATAGCAGACTAGAACATTAAAATAGAAGGAAGATAGTCTATACACACACTTTGTTAAATAACTAAGCAGTATATACTTTTTTTGAAGAGAGGAAGTAATTGCATATCTTGGCTCACTGACAGTTGTTCAACAACAGTACATTTGATCTGGCTTGGCAAACATTGGTCTTGACATGATGACTATGACGTTGACTAACTATTATTGACTGTTATACATTGCTGCCAGTACTACTTGATACACATGATGAACATCAGATTTTGACAGAATTACATTTACACAATTAACACTATTCAGTTACACAGTAGTACTTAATGTGGATGAGAGATGAGTGAGTGTGTTCTGTGTGTTTTCCTTTACTAATCCTAACCACCTATCTCCTAAATATTATTTTATTTGTTGGTAGTGGCTTGCACTGACACCCATGAATATTATAGGTTTACTGGTATTTGTGTATTGTAATAGTTAATAGGACAATTATCTGACATCATTTGTGTGTTTGTTATGATTTGTATGTTACTGTAAAAGCATTTGTATGTGTATTCAAACTATTGTTCATGCCTGGACTGTCTGATTAGTGAAGATAAATATTCTGAACTGTTACCTGCACTTTTCAACATGATGTGTGACATTTGGTCGTGTTTAATTTCTGCTGATGAACTGTGTGATCAGTGATTGTAAAAAAAATTATGGACTGTTACTTGTACCTTTTCTACATGATTGGTGCCAGCAGGACATGTTTAATTTCTGCTCATAAACTCTGATGAACAGTGTGATCAGTGCTAGTGAATTTTATCGAACTGCTTCTGCTGAGAGAGGTGACTTTTTGCTGTCTGCACCTACTCAACATTGCTGGGTGCCTCTGATGGACTGCTTCTACTGAAATGATGTCACTTGTTGGTGTCTGCACCTACTCAACATTGCTGGGTGCCTCTGATGGACTGCTTCTACTGAACTAATGTGACTTGTTGCTGTGTGTACCTCTTGAACTTTACTGGGTGCCACAGATGGAACTGCTTCTACTGAAATAATGTCACTTGTTGCTGTCTGCACCTGCTCAACATTGCTGGGTGCCACTGATGGACTGCTTCTACTGAAAAGATGTCCCCTGTTGCTGTGTGCACCTGATCAACATTGCTGATGCCACTAATGGACTGTTTTTACTGAAATGATGTCACTTGTTGGTGTCTGCACCTGCTCAACATTGCTGGGTGCAACTGATTGACTGCTTCTACTGAAATGATGTTACTTATGAACTGTTTCTACTGAAATGATGTCACTTGTTGCTGTCTGCACCAACTCAACATTGCTGGGTGCCTCTGATGGACTGCTTCTACTGAACTAATGTGACTTGTTGCTGTGTGTACCTCTTGAACTTTACTGGGTGCCACAGATGGAACTGCTTCTACTGAAATAATGTCACTTGTTGCTGTCTGCACCTGCTCAACATTGCTGGGTGCATCTGATGGACTGCTTCTACTGAAAAGATGTCACCTGTTAGTGTTTTTTTTTTTTTTTGTATAAACTAATCATTGAAAGCATTTTATGTGAACATTTGTATAAATTGATTTTTTGTATATTGTGCAAACTATTATGTAAAGCTACATGTATGAAAATAATTTGTATTGCCTACTGTATTTTATATATTAGGTTAGTGAAAGGTCAGTGCAAAGCCAAAATTTTAACTAATTATGTGATATTTAGGTATTAATATTATCTTTTATTTTTGTCTGTATTTTTGTGGACGAATTTGGTGGTATTTTCACCACCAATGCTGGCAAAAATACCATCAAATTCTGGCCTGTGGAGGAGGGGCATATGAAAGGTGGCTACACTGTGCCACTGCGCCAGAGATTGCGCCAAAGAGTACTATTAAGCCGCCTCCACAGTGCTTGTCGAGAGCTCGTGGCAGTGCTTGTGAAGAGATCGTAGAAGTCAGTGCTTGTTAGGAGATCGTAGAGGACAGTGTGTGGGCAGAGCTCGTAGTAGTCAGTGCTAGTAGAGAGCTCGTAGAGGACAGTGTGTGTTAAGAGTTCGTACCGAGATGTGCTAGTGGGCAGTGCCTGTTGTGAAGTCGGAGTAAGATGTTGTAGTAAAGAGTGTTGTTCCATGTTTTATGCAGTTATTTGATGGGAGAGATAGCAGATGTTATTGTGTGCATTTCGTCAATATATATGAAGGTAAAAACCACAATGTTCTTTTATTATTTGTGTATCTGAAATAATGCGTCATTACAGGTTCAGTCAACAAAGCATCTGGCTTGTGTTCTTGGATTAGAGTGTAATTGTGATTCTCTTGAGTAATTATGGTATTTTTACTTTCTTTAATTAATTCAGTATAAATGTTAATTAAAAATTCTTGTGTTATTGAAGAAGAACCGTGCCAGATGCGTACGTTGAGTCACACTCCCACATACAGAACAGTTACTTTTGTGCTTATTGGTTTCGTAGATTTTATAGTTGCTGGGGACTTAATTAATTAACTGTGTTCACGAAAATTTTCGTACATTGTTTGTTGCAGTCAGATTGCGTAATAATACTAGTCAGGGCCAACCGTTTACGAGACTTACGTAATCGGACATACAGTTACTAAATACAAAAAAAAAAAAATATTTTCAAATAATATTTAATTAAGCCCCCATGCAAGGTTTAAGTAGTTCTAAGTCTTGGGGACTGATGGCCTCGGATGTTAAGTCCCATAGTGCTTAGAGCCATTTGAACCTTGCCACCCACCCACACCATCTTCCATATGAACACCTACATGACATTCCCAAAATGAAGCTCAGTTCATTTTCTATCTATAACAACCTCTCAAACACATTATTGTTTTATTGAAAATGGATCAGCAGACATACAACGTACTATGCCAAAATATTATTTCCCTCCATGAACATCATCTTATCCAGACCCTCCAACGACATGAAATCCATGGCCTCTTTCTCAACGAAAACCTTATCCAACTACTCAATTCCTTATACATGTCTCCTTCCTTACATCCTACAAAGTACTGATAATCTGAATCCTGTTGCCCATGGTGGAGTTGCCATCGTCCTTCTCCAATCACCCATTCTACTCCCCAACTGCTCCTCAATGATCCAACTGATCCCTTCATCCGCGCCATCTCTCCCCTAAAATACATTTTCCTTGCCCCTATCTACATCCAACCTAACCATTCCATCCACTACAATTTCCTAACTCATGTAGTTTGAACCTTTATCACATACATAATCACATCCAACCTTAACTTTCACTCCGGCAGACCCGCCGCAAAACGGCGGTCGCATCAGTTTTTTCAACATCCTCAATGGCCACGATATCTATATCCCTGACCACACTTGTCCTGACATTATGTGTCCCACGACCTCTTGAGGTCCTTCTGCAAATCTCATGCTGTGTGCCAAACCCAATCTGTCTCACTCCTCATTATCCACCCTGACATATCCAGAATTATTCCCATGCAGACTGGAATGTGTACCATGTCCAAATTCATACCGTAATCGAAAGCCAAAATTCCAAACTTCTAAATCCTGACGACATCCAAAGCGAGGCTGACTTCCTACAACACGCCGTCTCGGATGCAATTTTCGATCATATCTTACTCCGAACTCTCCGTATCGTCAATGGCGCCGGCTAGCGTCGAGTGATCGCTTTGTTAAGGTTGCCTGTTCGGAGTTGTGAACCCACATATACCTCGTTGGATACGCCAAAGTTCTTGGTGGCCTTGGTTATTACCCAGAAATCAGCTAGTGTTGCAGGCCTAAGGCAAGCTGATTGTTTCAAGAGTTCGTGAGCGTGGTGGCTCCAGTCTTGCTGGTCTCCTGTATTTAATCAGAGCTCAGACATATGACAGTTCATGAGCAATACTGCATATCTTTTTAAACTGTGTTCGTAAAAGTTGATGGTTGTTGTGCTATGCAAAAATTTGTGTTGCAGAGTTCTAATGCAGTTCATGTCACGGCTGTATTTTCCATGAGTGGATAGTGAGGGATTTATTGGTTATGAGTTTTAAGCATATTGTTTTATTATAGCGCTTTTTCTAAAATTATGGTTGATTGCGTTCTTTTATTTGCTGAGAAAGTTGTGGAGGTGTATGAATGTCATTGTTTAAAATTATAAATGGTCTTAAATTGTGATATCCTGTTGACTGGAGGAGAATTTTTGCTTATGACTACTGTTTCGTTCTTTCGGGGGAGTCGTTGATGTAATAACGGTCCAGTCACATTAATGTCGCCAACTGTTGGAAGCCTTTGCATTGCGGACGTGTAGGACGGGCGTCAATGAGGTTGTGGAAGGCACCGACAGGGGCCAGCTATGCCAGGTTTCTCAGTTGAGGATCCATGGCGTGAACAGCCCAAACGAGATGGTTGCACAGATTCTCGACTACGCTTCGATCTGGAAATTTGGTGGCCAGGGAGTCCGTTACACACATCTTGGTGTTCTTCGAACCACGAATGTACACTGTGAGCTACGCGATACTCTGTATTGTCCAGTTAGTAGGTACCATCTTGCCGATGTCTTTATAAAACTGCCTGTGGGGGTGGTCATGGTCCCCAAGGGTAGCTACATTTTTTTTCTTAATCCAATTTGCCTTACGGAATGACGAGATCACTTAGGGAACGCCGCGAAAATAGACTACACTACTGGCCATTAAAATTTCTACACCTCGAAGATGACGTGCTACAGACGCGAAATTTAACCGACAGGAAGAAGATGCTGTCATATGCAAATGATTAGCTTTTCAGAGCATTCACACAAGGTTGGCGCCGGTGGTGACACCTATAACGTGCTGACATGAGGAAAGTTTCCAACTGATTTCTCAATCACAAACAGCAGTTGACCGGCGTTGCCTGGTGAAATGTTGTGGTGCCTCGTGTAAGGAGGAGAAATGCGTACCATCACGTTGACAAAGGTCGCATTGTAGCCTGTCCCTATTGCGGTTTATCGTATCACGACATTGCTAATCGCGTTGGTCGAGATCCAATGACTGTTAGCAGAATATGGAATCGGTGGGATCAGGAGGGTAATACGGAACGTCGTGCTGGATCCCAACGGCCTCGTATCACTAGCAGTCGAGATGACAGGCATCTTATCCGCATGGCTGTAACGGACCGTGCAGCCACGTCTCGATCCATGAGTCACCAGATGGGGACGTTTGCAAGACAACAACCATCTGCACGAACAGTTCGACGACGTTTGCAGCAGTATGAACTATCAGCTCGGAGACCATGGCTACGGTTACCCTTGACGCTGCATCACAGACAAGAGCGCCTCCGATGGTGTACTCAACGACGAACCTGGGTGCACGAATGGCAAAACGTCAGTTTTTCGGATGAATCCAGGTTCTGTTTACAGCATCGTGATGGTCGCATCCGTATTTGGCGACATCGCGGTGAACACACATTGCAAGCGTGTATTCTGGCGTATCACTCGGCGTGATGGTATGGGGTACCATTGGTTGCACGTCTCGGTCACCTCTTGTTCGCATTCACGGCACTTTGAATAGTGGACGTTACATTTCTGATGTGTTACGACCCGTGGCTCTCCCCATCATTCGATCCCTGCGAAACCCTACGTTTCAGCAGGATAATGCACGACCGCATGTTGCAGGTCCTGTACGGGCCTTTCTGGATACAGAAAGTGTTTGACTGCTGCCCTGGCCAGCACGTTCTCCAAATCTCTCACCAATTGAAACCGTCTGGTCAATGGTGGACGAGCAACTGGCTCGTCCCAATACGCCAGTCACTACTCTGGATGAACTGTGGTATCGTGTTGAAGTTGCATGGGCAGCCAAGCCATCCAAGCTCTGTTTGACTCAATGCCCAGGCGTATCAAGGTCGTTATTACGGTTAGAGGTCGTTGTTGTGGGTACTGATTTCTCAGGATCTATGCACCCAAATTTGCGTGAAAATGTAATCACATGTCACTTTTAGTATAATAATTATATGTGTCCAGTGAATACCAGTTTATCATCTGCATTTCTACTTGGTGTAGCAATTTTAATGGCCAGTAGTGTATAACGCTCCCCCTTGGCAGCCGGGTGTTTACTTTTAGACGTTGCACGCCGTACACGCCAACGGCCATCTGTCTGATAGAGCATAAAACCTGATTCACCTTAACAGGTCACCTGTCGCCATTCAGCGGACGTCCAGTTGCGTAATTGGCTTGTAAATTCCAGCCTTCGTCGCCAATGAACAGCAGTTAGTGCGGATGCATGAACTAGATGCCTGTTGCGGAGGCCCATACACAGCAACGTTCGCTGAGACGCTCTTCGTTGCCCCTTTGGTTCATCTGTGTGGTCAGTCGCTCAACAGTTGCAGGGCTATTCGCCCTTACAGTCTCCACAGCAGTCATTCACTCTCGTCATCTTTTGCCCGTTATCTGTCATAATTTCCTCGACATTTTCCTATCAACGGTTTCCATCCCCCTCCCCACTCCACCCCGGCGTGCCTTATATACCCTCCACTGCTAGCGCTGCCGTTTGTGAATGGTTGCTGCATGTTTACGTCGAAAAGGGGGTGGTGATCACTTTAATGTGATCGGACCGTGTAAAATTAAAATGCAGTTTGAATGAAAAATATCACAACCTCTTGGACCTCGTCCATCGACTCACCTGCTTTGTAGCACGAACAAAATCTTGCATCCGACCTTAGCTTCAGCAAGTAGACCTGTCTCTCAGGGTCCAGGGCTGCCGTTCCCCTCTCCACCAACATCAACAGATAGATCTGAATTTTTTCAACCGGAGGAAAGTCATGAAACAAGTGAACCTGACTATTCCGAAGATGGTGCCGATAGTAATGCAAAATCTGTTGTTCCAACAGAAGGCAATAATTTAGTGAAAGATTTGGGACTCTGAAAGGACGCAGCAAAATTTCTGCGATCACGTCTCAATGAAAATAATTTAGTTGTACACGGCCAACAGTATTCAGTGCACAGAAATCGTAATAAAGGCTTCAAGATATTTTTTGTTGAAGATTGTCTAATAGCTTTGTGCAAAGATATCGCCGGATTAGTGGCGAAAGTGGGAGCTCAGACACTTAAAGCAAAGTTTGAAAGCTGTAATGGCACAACCGGCCGGAGTGGCCGAGCGGTTCTAGGCCCTACAGTCTGGGACCGCGCGACCGCTACGGTCTCAGGTTCGTATCCTGCCTCGGCCATTCCTTGCATTGCCGTCAACAGCAATGCTAACATACTTTCCACTCCTCCCTTCTCATCTGCTTCTCTTCTGACACCTGGTTCCACTTTCATGTCTAATCCTTTATCTACCTTTTCCTTCCACTTCTTACATGCAAACTGTGACCCATTGTCGGATAATATGCCTTAGTTTTGCCAAACATCACAAAAGAATCACCTTCCTATTTACTCAAAAGGGCTTTTGCAGTAGCTCTACGTAGCGGGTAAAGTTTTATAAATTTAGAAAACACCTTCAACACTACAAAAACGTATGCAAAACCTCGCTCGGTTTTTGGTAACTTACCATAAAAATCCACAGGTAACAGTTCCATTACATCATTCAGTTTAATATTTTGCATAGGGAACCTACATGTTTGGTTAGTAACTTTGGCTCTTTGACATTCGTCACATGTCTTAATACGGTTATTCACTCTCTTTACTATGTTGTCTAAAGATACACCTTCCCTCAATTTCTGTACACACTTCTTAGCACCTACATGTCCAAAACGCAAATGAATATAGTCTATTGTCTCATCTATATATCCATGGGACCAACGTACTTTCCAATCTTCTGAATTTTCATTAGTTCATCTAATCAACACTCCATCGTGAATTTTGTAATACTTTGGCGACTTATTGTTACTATCTTTCCTTTCCAGTTCACACTTCACCATTTTCCACACTTCATCCTGATTCTGAAACCTTCTCATGTTTTTGCAAATACCTTCAATTTTCTTCTCTCCTTGAACACCTTTTATATGAAACAACTTTACATGCTCTTCACCAACATCGTACCCCGTATCATTACCTTCACTCAATGGTAACCTGGATAAAGCATCTGCTACTTTGTTTTGTGAATCTTTAACATACTTTATCTCAAAAGGAAACTGTTGTAAGAACAAAGTCGATCTCGTTAACTGTCTATGTACTAGCTGAAACTTTTCGAAAAATATAAGGGCTCTGTGATCAATATATACGAAAGTTTTATTCCCCCATAGGTAATCTCTGAGCTTTTGAAATCCCCAAACTATTGTCAATCCTTCACACTCAGTCACAGTGTAATTTCTCTCATACCCGGTCAATGACCTACTTGCAAAGGCTATGGTCCTATGATCTTCATTTTCTTCATCTCCAAAATTTTGAATCAATTCCACTCCAATACTGCACCCACTCGAATCAGTTCCCAAACAGAATGGTTTACTAAGATCAGGATGGTGTAAAATCTTTTCCTCTTTCAAAGTTTCCTTAAGTTCATTAAAGGCTTTCTGACACTCTTCTGTCCAAACATAGTTCACTTTAGGACTCAATAACTTGTTCAGACATGGGATATTAAAAGCTAGCCCTGGCACAAAATTCCGGTAAAAATTACACATACCCAAAAATGATTTCAACTCTTTTCTCTTTCTTGGGGATGGACACTCTTTGATTGCTTTCATTTTGTCTGGATCCATCTTAATACCAGTAGTTGACAAAATTCTACCCAAAAACTTTATCTCTTTGCAAACAAATTCACACTTTTTGAGTCACAGGGTCATGCCCCCTTTCCTTAAGGCTTGAAACAACTCATTTAATAAACAACAATGTTCTCCCCATCACTCAGTGGCAACTAATAGGTCATCCACATATATTTTCAGTTTTGAACTCAACTCTGGTCCTAATACTTGGTCAAGGGATGGTATAAAAACAGACACACTAATATTCAGCCCAAATCGGACAACACTGTATTGATAACACTTCCTATTTACCAAAAATGCTGTATACTTCCTATATTCCTTAGCAAGTGGCACCTGCCAGTATTCGCAGGTCAGATAGAGACTACTAAGATAGTTTACTTTGTGATACCTCTGTAGCATCCCCTCCATAGTAATACTGTCTTTTCGAACGTGTCAATCTTAGGATCGATTATTGAATTTTGGAAGAGTGAAAATTGTATTGTTTCGTTTTGTGTGGGTTACCTTTTGTAGACAAAATGACAATCAAAGAAGATGAGCGTGTAGCTAGTTTCAAGGTGTGGGAAAGTGAGCAGGGATAAATAAAGAAGAAGAGTTTGTTATGGAAAAGGTAGATAAAGGATAAGACTTTAAAGTGGAACCAGGTGTCAGAAGAGAAGAAGATGAGAAGGGAGGAGTGGAAAATATGTTAGCATTGCTGTTGACGAAAATGGAAGGAATGAAAACAGAAGTGAGTGGAAAGCTAGAAGCTCTCAGCAAGTCACAGGAAAAAGTGGGTGAAGAAATGAAACAGCTAGATAAAAAGTTTGAAAAACGTCTGAGGGGATTTAAACAGGAAACGAAAGGTGGGTTGGAAAAGAAAATCTTGGGCTTTAAGTCAGATGTTGATAAAGATTTTGAGAAGTTTAAAGATGACGTTAAAGAGACTTTTAAAGAGACGGAGTTTGAGTTAAATAAGAAGCAAGAGATGTTTGAAAACATTATAACGGAAATTGTAGAATGCTTGGATAAAAACATTAAAACCCAAGCTACTGAATGTATGGAGGGGAAGGATGAAATTAAAGATTATTGGAAAGGAATGTTCCGTGAATATAGACAAAAGAAAGAAGGCCTTACCAATCAAGGAGTTACAGTAATTTACACATCAATGTATCATCCCCAAGGGAATCCAGTAGAACATTATATGAGGGTGACTGGCAGATTCTGCCGTACTTATTGTAGCAATAACCATAGTTCATGGGGAGACATAATAGGATACATTGAGGATGTAATGAATACTGTTGTTCATGAGGTAACAGAGTTTACTCCTCAGGAGATTATGAAAGGTGAGAGACAAAAAAGTCTGGTGGAGGAAAAGTTATCTTTCCCTGTCAAGGAGAAATTGAGTCGGGGTGAAAAGAAGAAAAGGGTAAGAGAACTGGTAGAGAAGAAACTGTTGTAAAGAAAAAAAAGACATGATGATAAGGTGAAGGGTATTGATATAAGGATAGTAGATTTGGTTTTGGTCAAGACATATGACAAGTCAAAAGGGATAAATAGTGAGATTTCTAAATTTCTTGATGTATACAAAGGACCATTTGAGGTGGCTGGTATACCCCACCAGAATGCATTCTATCTGATTTAGCCCAAGTCCAAGAAGCAATTTGCCCTTAAGAATGTGGTTGATTTAAAACCATATAAGGCAAGAACAACACACTAATACGTTTGCCCACTTGCTGTTTTCAGACGAAATAAATTTCAGTGTAAACAGTGTAAAGATCTGATTATGAACTGTAAATAAGAAGTGTTTTAAGAATAATTTCTTGTATACCATTATATAAATTTCTTTTTGAAACCAGATAGTTTTTTTTTACATGTTTGATGATGTGAAGAGTCAAGTAGTCATCAGATTCAAGCAATCAGATGTGAGTTGTTATAGTAGACTGTGGCTTTACTTAGAAATTCTTCCAAAGGCACTCCAGAGTGTGTGATGATAAGTAGTATATACAATTGTCAAGAATCTAGCAAGAGTAATCTGCAGCAGCGTTGTATAGGTTTACTGTAATTATTTGTTCATCCTAGAATTCTGTTTGTGCTGTAACTAACACCTGTCTTAGTTTTCGTCTTTACTATATGAAATATTCATTTGTTAATTTGGTTTGCTTGCTTTATGTCAGTATTCACGAAGAATAGCGTAAAATACTGTTTCATTGTTGTATGTTTATTTGTACTGTTATATGATGTATCCAAATATTCGCATCAAATATTCTGAATAGAAATTTGAATACTTTAGGTCAATATATACACCCATGACATGACATAGCTTTATGATGTTAGTTGTCTCACGTGAGTCAATGACATTTTATCTTGAGAGGTTCCTGGGAACATCTCATGCTAAAATGGGGGGCATATGTGAAGGCATTGCCAATTACACATATAAAATTGTTTTCGTGATTTTCTTTAGATTTCTATTCTTTTTCTCTTGGTCATATTGGCATTTCTAATTGTGATTATGTAGCATTCTACTGTGGTTTTTAAATTTACAGATGTAATTGTGATTATTTCGTTTGCCAATGGATAAATATGTTTCTTGCTTTGTACCTCTGGTAAAATTTGTAAAGTTCTCTTTTGGAATATTATTAATTGTGAAAACTGCAGTCAATAACATTTATAAAGATTTATGTAATTTACGATAACGATATAACATCTATAGACAGGGGACAGCGATAGTGATATCGATAGTCGAAAGGTTGTTGTGCATTAGAGGGGATGGTGGATGGTTTGTCTCTGAAGCGTGCGTGGAAAAATAGTACTGTGTTTTATGAAAAGCATACGTAATTGTATTGACAGTGATACCGAACTATCAGATTGTTAATTCTCTTTGCCACTGCGGTATGCAATGCCATCACCAGCGAATTTTAAAAGCAAATAAACCGGACTGTGAAAGTGCAGCTAACAATACTTTGTTGTGGCCGACACGAACAGTGCTTTTATGCGAATGAACTTTGCTGGTATTGGTTTTGGGTGGTGGAACTGTTGTCTATCACATTCTGTCAAGCCGTGAAAGTCAAGACTTTAATTAACTGTGCAATATAAATGACTTTCAGTGACGTTGTCGAAGTTTGAAATGCGAGAACAGAGTGGACATTATTTACAGTGTGCTTCACACACAAGAACAATTCTATGAACTGTGTATTTGTAGCTAAGACTATATGAATGTGATGAACTGTGTAATTATGGAAGATAGCGTCATGGACAGTGCATAGAGTGTAAAAACGAGCGATGTCTACGTAATGTACTTTGAAAGAGAGGACATGTCAACAACGGTCGTATACTGGCGTCTTGTGGTTTGCTAATCACCACGGGGTTAACGATACGGCTGTTCCGTAACTTTATTTGCGTTTCGCCGGAGAAGATTAACCAGGGAACTGCCTGTATCCTGCTCTCATCATCGTAACCCGGCGAATTCTTGCTGCCCAACGCAACGCTTCGTATGCAACAAAAAGTTAAGAGATTTCGCCGGACGCTATCCCCTGACCTAGAAACTTTCATTCTCTATTAAAAGTATAAGAATTACAAACTCTATTCAAATAAATTCTATGTTTAGTTTATCTTTGCTTTGTGCTAACAAAAATGAAATTACAATCAGTGAATTAAAAGTTGCCTGGTAGTCATTGTTGAAACGCCAGTAAATATAAACTTCTTCCTCTCATTAGAACTAATTCTCCCTGCATGTGAAAATTATTGTAGTTATTTTATGTAGTTTTATGTATTGTTATGAGACTAGATATATGCCACTTACTAATAAGAGTATTTTGTCGCGAAATATGGCGTCGCGCGAAAATTACGGCGACCGCCATAATAGCTTGCGTTCTGACCAACAACATAAAAGCTGCTACGCCCGTGTTGGTGCATTTCCTGACGTGAGCGTGAATTATAGATGTCAGCTGTCAAATCACGTAGGGACTGTTTACCCAGTAATAAAAGTTTTTGATATTGTATTGCTACGAGTCGTAGTATTAAGAGACACTGGTTATACTCAAATGTGGGTAGATGAATGGTGAACCCCCCCCCCCCCCCCCCCAGTGTTCATGAAATTATTAACAGTATTGTGTGTGATTCACGAAATTTTGTCACTTTTTCTAATTCCTTTCAGATATTGTCTTGTCATTGAAGTTTCAGAGAATATATACACAATTTTGTCGGTTCAGTCCCCTAGAACTTAAAAATGGTTCATATGGCTCTGAGCACTATGCGACTTAACTTCTGAGGTCATCAGTCGGCTAGAACTTAGAACTAATTAAACCTAACTAACCTAAGGACATCACACACATCCATGCCCGAAGTAGGATTCGAACCTGCGACGGTAGCGGTCGCGCGGTTCCAGACTGCAGCGCCTAGAACCGCTCGGCCACACCGGCCGGCATTTACTCTGTATTTCATCGTTTGGAGGTCAGTTATTTTCACATAGGGCGCTTCTAACACTGTTTTCTACCGTATGGCAACAACACACAAAAAATACTTCGCCACAGTGGAAGAATAAAAATCGAAAACGGACGATAATGTAAAGTGCATCTTGGAAATCATGTGAACAACCGTCTGATGATGAACTTGCCAGTTCGAAACCGGTGACGGCGCTATTTACCTAAATAAATAGCAGTATTAATAGTGGCTGGTTGCTGTCTTCTTCTTTGTATGAATTAACCTACATTCATTAGCATCTATTTTTTTCATCATAATTGTTAACAAAAAACTTTCAAACGAGCCTTCCTAAAGACTGAACTTGCGACCTCGCTTTCAAGGGGTTCCTTGTCAGGCTGTAAAGGTGTCTCTCATTGTTCTTAAGCAGCGATGAAATGGCACTGAAAATCCGCTGACTAAGCAAGCCCTTCACTTATCTGCGTCATGAACTGGAAACGCGGGGCGAACCGACATTGTCGGAAATGTTCGAAAATATGTACCGGGCAGAGCCTCGCTCTCTCTCCCACGAATTTCTTCCGCGAGCAGGATTTAAGCAAATGGCGGACCAGATCCGGCCAGTTATGGCCGATTCTGTGGAACAATGCAACGATAGTAAATTTGTAGCAAACGGTTTTAGGAAGGCACATAGAAACCGTAACCCAGAAAGCCCTACAATTATTAAATAACCTGATTTCTATAGGACACAAGAGATTCCACCTTCCGCCTCATTTAATCAAACTCTACCACAATAGTATACTGACATCCATAGTGGGTTACGGCTCAGGAGTCTGGGCTCACAGGCTCACGAGGGTGGTGCCTGCCATGACGGTGAGGAGAGTACAAAGAAACATGATATTAAGGTCCGTAGGAGCATATAGAACTTCTCCGGGTGGAGCACTGCTAATCATAATGGGGCTCTGCCCTTTAGATATTAAGATTAGGGAGCAGGCCGCTTGGTACTGGGCCAGAAAGGGTATTAACACGAAGGTAGAGGAAATTATGGGGGTAATAGTCAGGGAAAAGGGAGAGATAAGGGAAAGAGGGATAGATCTATGGCAGGAGATATGGGAGCTAGATGAAACTGGTAGAAGAACCTTTCAGTTCCTACCAGACGTCAAGGAAAGACTAAAAATGAAGTATTTTGAGCCAACTAGGGGTTTGTTCCACCTCCTCACCGGTCATGGCCCATATCCGACTTATCTAAGTCGGTTTGGGAAAAGGGCGACGCCTGCGTGCGACTGTGGTGCACCGGAGGGTACTCCTGACCATGTGGTTTACGAGTGCCCCCTTTTCGATGATGTAGCCCGGACACTTAGACGACAACTACCAAATACAAATACTTATGACCTTTTGAGACAAGAGGAGACTTTTCAAAGACTAAACATACTAGCCAACGAGGTATCACAAAAAGTATTAAAAGCTTTTTTGAGAGACCTACAAGCCTAGTTAAATAAAAAACACTGATTGCGACCACAGCTCCGGTCCCATACCGCCCGTTCGTGGATAGGTCGACTTCACAGTTGGAATCCGCCACGACCGGGACTAGGGGGACTGGGGTAATCCCGAATAGGACAACGCACCAACTATGACGTAGAATAGGAAGTAGATTTAGGCAATTAGAATAGGATAGTAAATTAGGAACCTGCAGCGACAAACCATCCTCGCCTGCCCTGTGCCAGGGGCACGCCCATAGGGATTAGCTCTATGGGCAAGGCTTCCAAAGTAGGTTTATATAATTACACTGGCACAATTGTAACGCTGCAGGCAGTTAGTACTAACCCTTTCGTAGTAACTAGAAGTCAAGCTAACTTAGAATAAGAAGTAGTCTGCCTAGTACTAACCACATAACTGTCTGTAATTAAGTATAATGTAGAAGCTGCTATTGTATAAAGTAGGAACATAGGACCCACTAATCAATAAGGTGGTGGGTCAATCTTGTATAATTATTATTATTGTGTTATAAATAAAGAATTAAAAAAAAATAACGGTTTCTTAACCTCCTCAAATGAAACAGACGGACGTATATCGCGCGTTTGTAAGGTCAGTAACATGTGCCGGCTAGCAGCAGACCGGCTGCTGGTAGGCTTACCTGCCCGGCTAGAGACGACACACGGAGTTGCCAGCAGCGTCCGCTCCGGCCGGCTTCCGCACACACACTGGCCGGCGCTGCCTCACGGATCGCGAAGGCTTCCAATCCTCTGTGACCGCGACCTCCACCAGTGCGCGAACGGTGCCAAGCGGAGGCGACCGACCTGCCTCACGGCCACGCAAACGCCCGCAGTCTCTGCTCTCCATTCACAACCGGGCGCAGGCGACGGCGGAGCCCTTCCTACGGGAGGGAGTCTGTCTATACGGGAACGTTTATGTTGCAGCCGAGACAAACGCTAACAGCGCCGAGGAGCACAGCGACTATAGCGTACTGTTGAAAGGTCTCTGTTGGATTCCTTTCATGTTAATTTCTTAAATCTGTTGTTATTTACGGCATACGTTCCACTTCTAAATTTACTGTGGTGTTTCTATCTGGGAGGAGACTGGACAGTGGAACGTGTTACTTTTACACACAAACAAGAACGATCTGTCGCACTACTGTACTTTAAAACACAGTTTATATGTAATTCATGTCACACAGTCTCATTTGGAACCTACATCTGCTTTCTTTTATATACCGTACATGATAAGATACTGTCATCCCCCTTCCCTTCTGTGTGAAAGGACGAATGAGCCAATGTATTTCTTGTTGCATGCTTGATGGCAGCAGACAAGCCTGTCTGCTAGAGAACAGTAGCACCAACGTCGGAACAGGTATCTACGCTTTCTAAAAGCAAAGAGGTTTCTATTCTTAGTATGGTCCTGTCCGTCCCTTCTCATGTTGGTATAGGAAGCTGCCTCTCTGGTCACTTCCGATAGTATCTGTGTCCGTAGGACAATGGATTTCTTAAGTTCAGCTTAACTGAAAATTTAATCACCTTTATTTCAGGTTTAGATCTAAAATATCTAATGTTATCTTAAATTGCAACGCAGTGTAATTCGAGTGTGAAGTTCAGAATATCTTCTGGTTGTTGGTTTGTCATTATTTTGGGAGTAAAGTGGAACCACGTGTTGACGATCCGTAACTCTAACTAAGATCATCAATCTTAAATGTGAATGTGCGTGAGATTATAACGTCTCGTCTTGACAATATTTTTCAATATAGCAACTTTTCTTTATGTTCAACCCACGTGGGGTGTACTTTGTGAGACCAATACCACGTGCTTATACAGTTGTCTGACCCATCACGTTAATAGTAAGACGATAACAACCAGTCCGAGGGCTTTCTTTTGTAAATTGCGTTTCGATGTAATTTATTTTAATTATCAAAATTATTGTGGAGTTACACTCTTCGTGTAAACCAAGTTGACCACGTGAAGCATGTGGTGTAATCATCAAAGTAGTCCTCAGCTATTTTTTTCGGGAAGATTTCACAGAGAGTTAGTATGAATTTAGTATACCAGTATGTGGTAATTTCATGACAGACAGGATGCGCTACGAACGTAACTTCTTTGGGTGAAAATTGAATCGGTTGGTTGTGGTTAATTTCCTCTTGCATATGTTTCAACGTTCTTCGTGTGTTATTTTATGAATGCGGTGTTCTATGCAGTCTCCCAATCTTGGCTCCATATTTGATGTGTTCTGTAAGATTACAAACTCACATTTTCACAATCCTAAATAAGGAACCAGTTTAGTTATGAATCAAGTTTAATATGCTGAAATTTTAACGGAACAATGATCAATGTTAAAATAAATGTCCAAATATAAACTGATTTATTTCTTTCTATTTAAATTCTCTTTTTATATATATATCACCGGTTGTCGTAAGATGACTATTAAAAGATTATAATTAATGTTAGTCCGGTTGGGAATTTGGTAAGCTACACTGGATACCTGGTGAAACAGTTGCTCAGTAATGCAAGGTTAACTTCCCCAGATAGCTCACAGCTTTTAACCCGCTTTTATTGTCTTGAATATCAGCACCGCTTTTAGAACAACTTAATGCATCAACATTACACTGTAACCCCTGCAATGTTTAGCAAGACGGAGCTTCAATAACGTTGAGGACATGAGTACTGGCCAGTTAAGTCATTTTGACCTCGAATGGAAGTCAGCCATAAATTTATCACGTAAAATTTACCGTTTATGTTGCACAGCGGGAAAAGAAAACGATGTGCGGTTGACAGTACATTACTCTTGAGGAGCACAGTGGATAGCTACACCGAAGAGCCAAAGAAAATGGTACATCTGCATAATATCATGTAGAGCCCTCGCGAGCACACAGAAGTGCCGTAGCCCGACGAGGCATGGACTCGACTAATGTCTGCGGTAGCGCTGGAGGGAAATGACACCATGAATCCTGCAGGGCTGTCCATAAATTCGTAAGGGTACGACGGGGTAGGGGTCTCTTCTGAACTGCACCTTGCAAGACATACCAGGTATGTTCAATAAATTTCATCACTGGCGAATTTGGTGGCCAGAGGAAGTCTTTAAACTCAGAACAGTGCTCCTGGAGCCACTCTGTAGCAATTCGGGACGTTTGAGGTGTCGCATTGTCCTCCTGGAATTGTCCAAGTCGGTCGGAATGCATAACGTACCTGAATGGATGAAGGTGATCAGCCGCGTGGGATTAGCCGAGCGGTCTAGGGCGCTGCAGTCATGGACTGTGCGGTTGGTCCCGGCGGAGGTTCGAGTCCTCCCTCGGGCATGGGTGTGTGTGTTTGTCCTTAGGATAATTTAGGTTAAGTAGTGTGTAAGCTTAGGGACTGATGACCTTAGCAGTTACGTTCCATAAGATTTCACAC
The DNA here is from genome assembly GCF_021461395.2 of Schistocerca americana. Classification (NCBI taxonomy): domain Eukaryota; kingdom Metazoa; phylum Arthropoda; class Insecta; order Orthoptera; family Acrididae; genus Schistocerca; species Schistocerca americana. The sequence continues at coordinate 407,321,134 of NC_060126.1, read as the reverse complement.
ACATTTGAACATTTTTTGGAGGTGACCAGTTATGATTCTTACGTACATGCCACCTGTCAGACTGGTATCTTGACGTATCAGGGGTCCCATACCACTCCAACTGCTCACGTCTCACACCATCGCCGGCAGGAGTGGCCGAGCGGTTCTAGGTGCTACAGTCTGCAACCGCGCGGCCGCTACGGTCGCAGGTTCGAATCCTGCTTCGGGCATGGATGTGTGTGATCTCCTGAGGTTAGTTAGGTTTAAGTAGTTCTAAGTTCTAGGGGACTGATGACCTCAGAAGTTAAGTCCCATAGTGCTCAGAGCCAGTTGAACTCACATCATTACAGAGCCTCCACCAGCTTGCACATTCCCCTGCTGACATGCAGGGTCAATTGATTCATGAGGTTATCTCCACACCCGTACACGTCTATCCGCTCGATACAGTTTGGAATGAGACTAGTCCGACCAGACAACATGTTTTAAGCCATCAACAGTCCAATGTCGGTGTTGACGGGTGCAGGCGAGGCGAAAACCTTTGTGTCGTGCAGTCATCAAGGGTACACGAGTGGGTCTTAGGTTCCGAATGCTCATTTCGATGGTGTTTTCTTGAATGGTTTGCACGCTGACACTTTTTGATGGCCCAGCACTGAAATCTGAAGCAAATTAGCGGAAGAGTTGCTCTTCTGTCACCTTGAACGATTGTCTTCAGTTGTCATTCGTCCCATTCTTGCAGGATATTTTTCCTGCCGCAGCGATGTCGGAGGTTTCATGTTTTACAGGATTCCTGATATTCACGGTACACTCGTGAAATGGTCGTAGGGGAAAATCGCCACTTCATCAATACCTCGGAGATGCTGTATCCATTTGCTCGAGCGACGACTATAACACTACTTTCAAACTCGCTTAAATTTTGATAACCTGCAATTTTAGCAGCAGTAACCGATCTAACAACTGCGCCAGGCAATTTTTGTATTATATAGGCGTTGCCAACCAGAGCGCCGTATTTTGTCTGTTTAAACATCTCTGTATTTGAATACGGAGTGGTCAGCGCGACGGAATGCCATGCATAACGGCCCGGGTTCGATTCCCGGCTGGGTCGGAGATTTTCTCCTCTCAGGAATTGGGTGTTGTGTTGACCTTATCATCATCATTTCATCCTCATCGACACGCAAGCCGCCGAAGTGGCGTCAGCTCGAAAGACTTACGCCAGGATAACGGTCTACCCGACGCGAGGCCCTACCCACACGGCATTTCCCTTTCCATCTTCAATTGAAGTACGACCGCATTTGCGCTCAGTTTAATAAGTTGAAAATAAATGGGCAGCGTCCTCACAAGCATTCACCAATTTTATACATTAAATTTTTTTTCTCAATTGCGAATAAGGACAACTATCAGCTGTAGAATGATATGACTACAATAAAAAATTATGCCGGATTTCCCGCCTAGCGCATGCAGTCACCTTACTTTTCTTTTTCTTCTTTTTTTTTTTTTTTGCTTAACTCATTTTGTTAATGTTCAAATAACTTACGGGTTTGCTGCCGGGTGACGTCGTCGAACACTGCCGATATTTCGACAGGAGCACACCCTGCCATTCTCAAGGCACAAATGCAAGTAAGAAGAAATGTGCAAGCAAATTTAATACCTCGGTTCACAGACGAGAAACAAGGAAGACACCACACACAGAACAAGTGTCAACACAAACAAAGATAACCAACATCAGAAATATCGATAGTTACTATTGATCAACAGGTGAGGTAGCAATAATTCTGTCCCTCTGTTTTTTGATGAGAGACAGAACCGGATTCCAAGCAGCATTTAAACAAAATCCACCATCTCTGTTATTAAGGTTGATTTAGAGTCTGATTTCAACACCTTCCTTAATAACACTATCCCAATAGCTGGGTGTGCAAGCCAGAATCTCCGTGTTGTTGTATTCCATAGGATGACCGATGTCAAGGCAATGTTCTGCAATAGCGGATTTGCTCGGCTGTTGTAAGCGTGTGTGACGCTTATGTTCAATGCACCGGTCTTCCACAGTCCTGATTGTCTGACCAATATATGATATGCCACAACTGCAAGGAATACGATAGACCCCAGCCTTACGCAAACCAAGATCATCTTTTACGGACGGGCATGCAGCTTTACTGTATGACTAAATGATGATGGCGTCCTCTTGGGTAAACTATTCCGGAGGTAAAATAGTCCCCCATCCGGATATTCGGGCGGGGACTACTCAAGAGGACGTCGTTATCAGGAGAAAGAAAACTGGCGTTCTACGGATCGGAGCGTGGAATGTCAGATCCCTTAATCGGGCAGGTAGGTTAGAAAATTTAAAAAGGAAAATGGATAGGTTAAAGTTAGATACAGTGGGAATTAGTGAAGTTCGGTGGCAGGAGGAACAAGACTTTTGGTCAGGTGAATACAGGGTTATAAATACAAAAGCAAATAGGGGTAATGCAGGTGTAGGTTTAATAATGAATAAAAAAAATACGAATGCGGGTAAGCTACTACAAACAGCATAGTGAACGCATTATTGTGGCCAAGATAGACACAAAGCCCACGCCTACTACAGTAGTACAAGTTTATATGCCAACTAACTCTGCAGATGACGAAGAAATTGATGAAATGTATGATGAGTTAAAAGAAATTATTCAGGTAGTGAAGGGAGACGAAAATTTAATAATCATGGGTGACTGGAATTCGTCAGTAGGAAAAGGGAGAGAAGGAAACATAGTAGGTGAATATGGATTGGGGGAAAGAAATGAAAGAGGAAGCCGTCTGGTAGAATTTTGCACAGAGCATAACTTAATCATAGCTAGCACTTGGTTCAAGAGTCATGAAAGAAGGTTGTACACATGGAAGAATCCTGGAAATACTAGAAGGTATCAGATAGATTATATAATGGTAAGACAGAGATTTAGGAACCAGGTATTAAATTGTAAGACATTTCCACGGGCAGATGTGGACTCTGACCACAATCTATTTGTTATGAGCTGCAGATTAAAACTGAAGAAACTCCCAAAAGGTGGGAATTTGAGGAGATGGGACCTGGATAAACTAAAAGAACCAGAGGTTGTACAGAGTTTCAGGAACAATTGACAAGAACAGGAGAAAGAAGTACAGTAGAAGAAGAATGGTAGCTTTCAGGGATGAAATAGTGAAGGCATCAGAGGATTAAATAGGTAAAAAGACGAGGGCTAGTAGAAACCCGTGGGGAACAGAAGAAATATTGAATTTAATTGATGAAAGGAGAAAATATAAAAATGCAGTAAATGAAGCAGGCAAAAAGGAATGCAAACGTCTCAAAAATGAGATCGACAGGAAGTGCAAAATGGCTAAGCAGGTATGGCTAGAGGACAAATGTAAGGATGTAGAGGCTTATCTCACTAGGGGTAAAATAGATACTGCTTACAGGAAAATTAAAGAGACCTTTGGAGAAAAGACAACCACTTGCATGAATATCAAGAGCTTAGATGGAAACCCAGTTCTAACCAAAGAAGGGAAAGCAGAAAGATGGAAGGAGTATATAGAGGGTCTATACAAGGGCGACGTACTTGAGGACAATGTTATGGAAATGGAAGAGGATGTAGATGAAGATGAAATGGGAGATACGATACTACGTAAAGAGTTTGACAGAGCACTGAAAGACCTGAGTCGAAACAAGGCCCCTGGAGTAGGCAACATTCCATTAGAACTACTGACAGCCTTGGAAGAGCCAGTTCTGACAAAAGTCTACCATCTGGTGAGCAAGATGTATAAGACAGGCGAAATACCATCAGACTTCAAGAAGAATATAATAATTCCAATCCCAAAGAAAGCAGGTGTTGATAGATGTAAATTAATCGAACTATCAGTTTAATAAGTCACAGCTGAAATATACTAACGCGAATTCTTTACAGACGAATGGAAAAACTGATAGAAGCCGACCTCGGGGAAGATCAGTTTGGATTCCGCAGAAATGTTGGAACACGTGAGGCAATACTGACTCTACGACTTATCTTAGAAGAAAGATTAAGGAAAGGCAAACCTACATTTCTAGCATTTGTAGACTTAGAGAAAGCTTTTGACAATGTTGACTGGAATACTCTCTTTCAAATTCTGAAGGTGGCAGGGGTAAGATACAGAGAGCGAAGGGCTATTTACAATTTGTACAGAAAGCAGATGGCAGTTATAAGAGTGGAGGGAAATGAAAGGGAAGCAGTGGTTGGGAAGGGAGTGAGACAGGGTTGTAGCCTGTCCCCGATGTTATTCAATCTGTATATTGAGCAAGCAGTAAAGGAAACAAAAGAAAAGTTCGGAGTGGGTATTAAAATCCATGGAGAAGAAATAAAAACTTTGAGGTTCGCCGATGACATTGTAATTCTGTCAGAGACAGCAAAGGTCTTGGAAGAGCAGTTGAACGGAATGGACAGTGTCTTGAAAAGAGGGTATAAGATGAACATCAGCAAAAGGAAAACGAGGATAATGGAATGTAGTCGAATTAAGTCGGGTGATGCTGAGGGAATTAGATTGGGAAAAATGATTCAAATGGCTCTGAGCACTATGCGACTTAACTTCTGAGGTCATCAGTCGCTTAGAACTTAGAACTAATTAAACCTAACTAACCTAAGGACATCACACATCCATGCCCGAGGCAGGATTCGAACCTGCGACCGTAGTGGTCGCTCGGTTCCAGACTGTAGCGCCTAGAACCGCACGGCCACTCTGGCCGGCTTAGATTAGGAAATGAGAGGCTTAAAGTAGCAAAGGAGTTTTGCTATTTGGTGAGAAAAATAACTGACGATGGTCGAAGTAGAGAAGATATAAAATATAGACTGGCAATGACAAGGAAAGCGTTTCTGAAGAAGGATAATTTGTTAAAATCGAGTATAGATTTAAATGTCAGGAAGGCGTTTCTGAAAGTATTTGTATGGAGTGTAGCCATGTATGGAAGTGAAACGTGGACGATAAATAGTTTAGACAAGAAGAGAATAGAAGCTTTCGAAATGTGGTGCTAGAGAAGAATGCTGGAGATTAGATGGGTAGATCACATAACTAATGAGAAGTTATTGAATAGAATTGGGGCGAAGAGGAGCTTGTGGCACAACTTGACTAGAAGAAGGGATCGGTTGGTAGGACATGATCTGAGACAACAATACAATTTAGTATTGGAGGGCAGCGTGGAGGGTAAAAATCGTAGAGGGAGACCAAGAGATGAATACACTAAGCATATTCAGAAGGATGTAGGCTGCAGTAGGTACTGGGAGATGAAGAAGCTTGCACAGGATAGAGCAGCATGGAGAGCTGCATCAAACCAGTCTCAAGACTGAAGACCACAACAAACAACAACAGGGCCTTAATCTTAGGTGGTCGAAAAGCACATTTCACATCATATTTCCGCAAAATACGTCCAATCCTGTTGGAAATGCTTCCTGCGTAAGACAAAAAGGCCGTAGACTTAGGTGCCACTTCGTTGCTATCGTCACTCATCCGTTGCACAGAATGCTGATGGCGCAATGCACATTTGATCTGCCTCTCACTATAACCATTCTGACGAAAGGTGACTTCGAGATGTGTTAGCTCAGCTGCCAAAATTTCAGGGTCTGAGATAACGTGGGCCCTGTTATCCAAGATACGAAGTACTAAAAATGGTTCAAATGGCTCTGAGCACTATGGGACTTAACATCTATGGTCATCAGTCCCCTAGAACTTAGAACTACTTAAACCTAACTAACCTAAGGACAGCACGCAACACCCAGTCATCACGAGGCAGAGAAAATCCCTGACCCCGCCGGGAATCGAACCCGGGAACCCGGGCGTAGGAAGCGGGGACGCTGCCGCACGACCACGAGCTGCGGACTACGAAGTACTCCTTCACGCTTAGCTGGATGGTGACAACTATCAGCTCGCAGATACAAGTCAGTGTTGGTAGGCTTTCTATAAATAGAATGTCCCAACGTACTATCAGTCTTCCTTTTGACCAACACATCAAGGAAGGGAAGGCATCTATTCTTTTCCACCTCCATAGTGAACTGAATATTCGGGTGGCTTGAATTCAGATGTTCCAAAAACCGGTTTAAATTCTCACTACCATGAGGCCAAACAACAAAAGTATTGTCTACATATCTGAAAAAACACGCAGGTTTCATGGTTGCTGTCTCCAATGCACGTTCCTCAAAGTCCTCCATAAACAAATTGGCCACAATAGGTGGCAACGGGCTTCCAATTGCAACTCCATCAGTCTGTTCGTAGTACTGACCATTGAATAAAAAGTAAGTGGAAGTCAGCACATGTCGGAACAAATTTATTAACTCGACACCAATTAGCTGCAACGAATCAGAGAGAGGAACGCGAGTGAAAAGAGAAACCACATCAAAACTGACTGAAATATCAGAGTCATTCAAACGCAATCCCTGCAATCGACGACCATGAAACCTGTGTAGATGATACTTTTGTTGTTTGGCCTCATGGTAGCGAGAATTTAAACCGGTTTATGGAACATCTGAATTCAATCCACCCGAATATTCAGTTCACTATGGAGGTGGAAAAGAATGGCTGCCTTCCCTTCCTTGATGCGTTGATCAAAAGGAAGACTGACGGTACGTTGGGACATTCTGTTTATAGGAAGCCTACCCACACTGACTTGTATCTGCGAGCTGATAGTTGTCGCCATCCAGCTCAGCGTGAAAGAGTACTTCGCACCTTGGTTCACAGGGCCCACGTTATCTCAGACCCTGAAAGTTTGGCAGCTGAGCTATCACTTCTCGAAGTCAACTTTCGTCGGAATGGTTATAGTGAGAGGCAGATCAAATGTGCGTTGCGCCATCAGCCTTCTGTGCAACGGATGAGTGACGATAGAAACGAAGTGGCACCTAAGTCTACGGCCTTTTTGTCTTACGCAGGAAGCATTTCCAACAGGATTGGACGTATTTTGCGGAAATATGATGTGAAATGTGTTTTTCGACTACCTAAGATTAAGGCCCTGTTGGCGTCCGTAAAAGATGATCTTGGTTTGCGTAAGGCTGGGGTCTATCGTATTCCTTGCAGTTGTGGCATATTGGTCGGACACGCAGGACTGTGGAAGACCGGTGCGTTGAACATAAGCGTCACACACGCTTACAACAGCCGAGCAAATCCGCTATTGCAGAACATTGCCTTGACACCGGTCATCCTATGGAATACAACAACACGGAGATTCTGGCTTGCACGTCCAGCTATTGGGATAGTGTTATTAAAGAAGGTGTTGAAATCAGACTATCAAGCAACCTTAATAACAGAGATGGTGAATTTTGTTTAAATGCTGCTTGGAATCCGGTTCTGTCTCTCATCAAAAAACAGAGGGACAGAATTAGTGCTACCTCACCTGTTGATTAATAGTAACTATCGATATTTCTGATGTAGGTTATCTTTGTTTGTGTTGACACTTGTTCTATGTGTGGTGTCTTCCTTGTTTCTCCTCTGTGAACCGAGGTATTAAATTTGCTTGCACATTTCTTCTTACTTGCATTTGTGCCTTGAGAATGGCAGGGTGTGCTCCTGTCGAAATATCGGCGGTGTTCGACGACGTCACCCGGCAGCAAACCCGTAAGTTATTTGAACAGTCAATTCACCGGGAAAAGTTAAGGTCTCATTTTGTTTATAATTGTTCGTTGGATATGATCGGGGCGGATGTCAAATGACACCTGTTAAAGTTCGTCGTTGATCCGTTCACTCAGTTTTTCATTACAGATGGCAGCCAGCCCTCTGACCGAACACACTGAGCTCTCGTACTGGCGCACCATTTGGCTATCCGTGCACGATTCATAGCCAGACTCAAATTTCCATATGTCGTCAACCATGCATCTACGACCTGTACTTTTACATCCATAATGTTTATTCCTATACAGGTTATACGTCGTACTTGAAAGTCGCCTGCCCAGTATCGGCAGCTACTTACGATATTGCTGTGTCCGTGTTACTCTGATTACGATACAAGGTTCATTTGGACATGCATGCATGTCGAAAGAAACTTTGTATCGTAATCAGAGTAACAGGGGCACAGCAACATCATTTTCATCAATTCTGGATAATTTTCCACTCACGATAAACGGTTTAAGACAATAAAATTTTGATGTAGTATTCCAATTTATTCACTTGACAGTGCCGAACCAGCAGGGCACGTTCTTTAAAAATGAGATTAACGGAAGTGTAAAGAAGAAGCTAAATCATAAGGGACGAGAGAGACGTCATGAAATCTAAACACTAATAATGGTAGGAAAACTGATCATGTAACACATTTCTGGCTGCATCCTTAAGCTCATCCTTGTCTATTGCTGACACCAGAGTCAGTTTTCAGGACTAGGCGAAAGGTGGCTTTGTTCAATCTGGAGCTGACTGACCAATCCTTATGTAATATTACTAAGTAGTAGTAAGAGTGTTATGCCGCCTTTTGCGTCTGTAAGAAGTCTTGTTTGGCCCAAACGTGTGTCTCTTCATTTAAAGCATCGCCTCTGATCACTGTAACAATTCTTTCTTACAAATCGGTTTTACGCGATCAAAAATATAGTTCTTATACTAGAAATAATTTTTTAGTTCTCCCTTTTTTTGGCTCCTGCTTATTTCGTACATACAGACCCGATTTTCAACACACTGCGCTCCACAAACTGTGTGTTTACTCGTTTTCAAGGTTTTATCCGGGGCGGTTTGCTAATTGGGCAAAAACTGCAGGAAACGATCTCTGAGATAAGGCGCAAGGAAGGATTGTAGACATATGGCTTCAAATACGTTCCAAGGGAGTCGTACCCACTTGAAGGTGCAGATAAGAGGCGGCAAACACTGTAGGAAACGACCTCTCTATCAGCGCTAGACAGGTAGCCCGCCAGCATGGGGTACGCCAAATGACTGTGTGGGTCTCCACGACAGGTGTTATTATCCATATCACTTTCACACGTGCAGGCCTCGTTACTACAGACTTGTCTCCGTGGCGACGGTGTTTTCGCTGGTTCGTAGCACTAGCCACTATGGTTCTGAGGATTCCGTCACCGTCCTATTTATATATGAGTTTACCTTTACGAGGGACGGTATAGTCTGTTGTGGCTGCGTCCTCTTGTAATGTTTTGTAGTTCCTCGCTGGATAAGGAAGGGGTTGTATGATAAGTGGGTGGCCGCTTTCCCCTCACTGCAACACAAAACGCACACGTGGTTAAAATCCAATTTTCTAAAGGAACCAACTGAGTACTTCAATGATGTCCAATTTGAAGTTCTCTGGTTAACAGCAATCAAATAACACGTACTAATTCTTGAATCTTTTCCGTGTTCATATCACAACTACACTACTGACCATTAAAATTGCTACACCAAGAAGAAATGCAGATGATAAACGGGTATTCATTGGACAAATATATTATACTAGAACTGACCTGAGATTAGATTTTCACGCAATTTGGGTGAATAGATCCTGAGAAATCAGTACCCAGAACAACCACCTCTGGCCGTAATAAACGGTCTTGTTACGCTGGGTATTGAGTCAAACAGAGCTTGGTTGGCGTGTACAGGTACAGCTGCCCATGCAGCTTCAACACGATACCACAGTTAATCAAGATTAGTGACTGTCGTATTGTGACGAGCCAGTTGTTCGGCCGCCATTGACCAGACGTTTCCAATTGGTGATAGATCAGGAGAATGTGCTGGCCAGGGCAGCAGTCGAACATTTTCTGTATCCTGAAAGGCCTGTACAGGACCCGCAACATGCGGTCGTGCATTATCCTGCTGAAATGTAGGGTTTCGCAGGGATCAAATGAAGGGTAGATCCACGGGTCGTAACACATCTGAAATGTAACGTTCACTGTTCAAAGTGCCGTCAATGCGAACAAGAGGTGACCGAGACGTGTAGCCAGTGGCATCCCATACCATCACGCCGGGTCATACGCCAGTATGGCGATGAAGAATACACGCTTCCAATGTGCGTTCACCGCGATGTCGCCAAACACGGATGCGACCATCACGATGCCGTAAATAGAACCTGGATTCATCCGAAAAATCTGACGTTTTGCCATTCTTGCACCCAGGTTCCTCGTTGAGTACACCATCGAAGGCGCTCCTGCCTGTGATACAGCGTAAAGAGTAACCGCAGCCATGGTCTCCGAGCTGATAGTCCATGATGCTGCAAACGTCGTCGAACTGTTCGTGCAGATGGTTGTTGTCTTGCAAACGTCCGCATCTGTTGACTCAGGGATCGAGACGTGGCTGCGCGATCCGTTGCAGCCAAGCGGATAAGATGCTTATCATCTCGAGTGCCATTGATACGAGGCCGTTGGGATCCAGCACGGCGTTCCGTATTACTCTCCTGAACCCACCGATTCCATATTCTGCTAGCAGTCGTTGTATCGTGACCACCGCGAGCAGCAATATCGCGATACGATAAACCGCAATCGCGATAGGCTACAATCCGACCTTTATCAAAGTCGGAAACGTGATGGTACGCAGTTCTCCTCCTTACAACGTTTCACCAATCAACGACGGCCAACTGCTGTTTGTGTATGAGAAATCGGTTGGAAAATTTCCTCATGTCATTACGTTGTACGTGTCACCACCGGCGCCACCCTTGTGTGATTGCTCTGTAAAGCTAATCATTTGCATATCACAGCATCTTCTTCCTGTCGATTAAATTTCGCGTCTGTAGCACGTCATCTTCGTGGTGTAGCAGGTTTAATAGCCAGTAGTGTATATACAATGACTAACGTTTTCTTACAGCTAACTAAGATGCGAGGCGACGACTATCACTGTGGAAGACTGGAGCACAGTGCGACGTATTGAGGTGCAATGCGAACTGAGCCCCGATGCGACGTACTCAGTTACTGAGATTGAGAGACTGAGACATCTCGGTCGGTGGCTTCGATCTATATGCACGCTGCCCAGGGGGCGTTATCGGCGCATAGCCTGGGGGCGTGTCTTGGTCTTCTCTTGTCATAGGTGCGCTTAGTTCAGCGCCTGCTATACAATGTTTCCTAGTGCCGAATGGTGTCCTGGTCAAAGCGTACGCCAGCACATTCCTCCCCCCCCCCCCCCCCGAAAAGCCGCACCGTTGATGTGTACTCGAGATGCGAACGACAACAGGGTGGGGGAGTGCGGGGTGCAGAGATGAGGGGCAGCAAGCTGGACGTAGAGATGAGACCGGAGCCGTAGCTGTGGAGGACGGCTTATAACCCCCCCCCCCTCCCCTTGCTTCCCGGTATTTTCGAAATTACAAGTTAAAAATGACCGTGCATTACGAATTTTGACCCATGTTGGGATAAGGCATCAGAAACCGAACTAAATAATGATTATTCCCCGGGAAAGACATGACTAAGTTGTAAAAGCAATTAGAAAGTCGGTCGCCAGCTCAACTGATGAGCGACAGTACTGTTAAGTACGTGAATAATTGTGTCAAAAATAAAGTTTACCTGTTTGTAGCGCAGCAGGTGCAATGGGTACTTTTACGTAAGTGTTGTGTCAGGCTCAGTAGTCATAAAATAATGTCATAACAATCTAACTACACTTAAACATCAACGGTTAACTTTCAATAAGTAAGTTATTTTGTTCATAATTTGTTAGCTAAGTGCAATGCTGACAACACAGATAATTATCAATCGAGATTTTGAATAATGGACTGTCATTCTGTCTTTAAAATTACGTACTTTGCACAGTTTAATCTACTGATAATGAAATATAATGCCAATAATTGATTAACTATGTTTTGAATGATAATAATTCATTAATTGGGCGATTGGCAGTTGGAATAAGCTTTATAGTTTCTTGAACTAACTTCAGCTGAATATGCATTGAAATAAATCTTAATAATCAAATTTATTACTTCAGTCTGTTATTAAATTACTACGGTTAGCGTAAGCTTATTAAGTGCAACAATTAGCTACAATAACCAATCGTTCAAACCAGTCTGACACGCAAATAATTTGATAATTAACATATATGCTCTTGATAATGGTGTGACACACTCGGTTCAATAAGGTAAGGATCGGAAGGATCCTACTTGGTGCTATTGTAGGGTGGAATGTAACTGCAACACTCCGATTATAAAGCGCTTGTTATTAATTTTTCAATTTTAGAGAAAAGCACAGTCACTGGCAAGCATTCTACAATTTTATCCTACGAAAATTAATTAGATCTCACTTCTCTCGTGATCGGCGGATCGAAGGAAGTCCGCGCCGGCAACACAATATGACAGCGGGCTTTTACTGTTGCGACTTGGGCCCACAGTGCGCTTCACTTTTAAGTCCTCGTTTCTTCAGCACTATGCCCATTAATCCACAATGACTTCCCCGGCCTTGCTTCCAGATATGCCGACCATTACTTTCCCGTCGTACTTAGATCCACACACTAGCCGTTAGATGTAACACAGCTAGGAGTAGCAGCACTCGACCGTACGTCTTACTCTGAGCTCGGCGTCACTGCTACCACTGCCCGCTGGCGCGCTCCCGCGCCCAGCGGCACCACAAAACAATCTCTATGACTTCAACGTTAACTAAATATGCCCTGACTTGCCAGTGTTAAATATTACATAAGTTAAAGATAGTATTTACAATACATATTTCCACTAGATAATACATCGTATAGGAACAGTTCCATGCGTTGCAGCGTCACAGGCCGTTCAAAAAATAGCTCTGAGCACTATGGGACTTAACTTCTGAGGTCATCAGTCCCTTAGGACTACTTAACCTAACTAATCTAAGGACATCACACATATCCATGCCCGAGGCAGGACTCGAACATGCGACCGTAGCGGTCTCGCGGCTCCAGACCGTAGCGCCTAGAGCCGCACGGCCACTCCGGCCGGCTACTCCCGGCCGTGCTCCGCCATCTCGCTTACTAGAGCGGAGGAACGTCCTCCCAAAAACACTGCTCTAGAATATACGTCCAATCATGAGGACGTCTCCTGGGGCGATGACGGCGACGGCGGGTCCAGGTCCATCATGACGGAGAGCGGCGACGGCGGAGGCGATGGCGCGACGTCCATTGGGTCGTCCTGGGCTGCACTGCCGGTACGAGCGAGCGGCTGCGACGGCCGCGAGGTCCCGTGAGGCCGTGAATCTGGGGAAGAAAAGCCGTAGAACCACAGGGCAAGCGACAAACGCTAATTTAATTCTGGTGACGGCGCTGCAAACCATAGGGACCTGCAGTTAGATACATATGTGCCAATACATGACAGCCTTGGGAGAGCCAGTCCTGACAAAACTCTACCATCTGGTGAGCGAGATGTATGAAACAGGCGAAATACCATCAAACTTCAAGGAGAATATAATAATTCCAATCCCAAAGAAGGCAGGTGTTGACAGATGTGAAAATTACCGAACTATCAGTTTAATAAGTCACAGCTGCAAAATACTAACGCGAATTCTTTACAGACGAATGGAAAAACTGACCTCGGGGAAGATCAGTTTGGATTCCGTAGAAATGTTAGAACACGTGAGGCAATACTGACCTTACGACTTATCTTAAAAGAAAGCATTTGTAGACTTAGAGAAGGCTTTTGACAATGTTGACTGGAATACTCTCTATCAAATTCTGAAGGTGGCAGGGGTAAAATACAGGGAGCGAAAGGCTGTTTACAATTTGTGCAGAAACCAGATGACAGTTATAAGAGTGGAGGGAAATGAAAGGGAAGCAGTGGTTGGGAAGGGAGTGAGACAGGGTTGTAGCCTCTCCCCGATGTTATTCAATCTGTGTATTGAGCAAGCAGTAAAGGAAACAAAAGAAAAGTTCGGAGTGGGTATTAAAATCCATGGAGAAGAAATAAGAACTTTGAGGTTCGCCGATGACATTGTAATTCTGTCAGAGACAGCAAAAGACTTGGAAGGGCAGTTTAACGGAATGGACAGTGTCTTGAAAGGAGGGTATAAGATGAACATCAACAAAAGCAAAACGAGGATAATGGAATGTAGTCGAATTAAGTCGGGTGATGCTGAGGGAATTAGATTAGGAAATGAGAGGCTTAAAGTAGTAAAGGAGTTTTGCTATTTGGGGAGCAAAATAACTGATGATGGTCGAAGTAGAGAGGATATAAAATGTAGACTGGCAATGGCAAGGAAAGCGTTCCTGAAGGAGAGAAATTTGTTAACATCGAGTATTGATTTAAGTGTTAGAAAGTCGTTTCTGAAAGTATTTGTATGGAATGTAGCCATGTATGGAAGTGAAACATGGACGATAAATAGTTTAGACAAGAAGGGAATAGAAGCTTTCGAAATGTGGTGCTACAGAAGAATGCTGAAGATTAGATGGGTAGATCACATAACTAATGAGAACGGATCACCTACTTGGTACTGGAGGCCAGCGTGGAGGGTAAAAATCGTAGAGGGTGACCAAGAGATGAATACACTAAGCATATTCAGAAGGATGTAGGCTGCAGTAGGTACTGGGAGATGAAGCTTGCACAGGATAGAGTAGCATGGAGAGCTGCATCAAACCAGTCTCAGGACTGAAGGCCACAACACATGTGCCGATGCCTTTCTGGATCTCGCCTCGCTCCCAGCGCTGGTGTCACCCCAAAAACCCTGAAATAAACAAGATCACGCGGTGCAAAGTGATACTTGCGGACAATCGGCGACTACGGTTGCTGCGGTGGGTGGATCAAGTGAAGCAGCGTCCAATGGCGGTGCTCGTGCAGAAGTTCCGCCGGTGATGGTCCGTCGCGTGAGTGTGAGAGACAGAAGGCGAGAAAACGTTGCAGCGCCTGTTTTCGTGTGTGAGAGGTGCGAAACATTTAAAAGTGCGTACGAAACGCTCTGCTTCTACATTGGACTGGGCGTGGAACAGAACACCTGTTGGATGACGAATGCCATTTTGTTCACAAAATTGTTCAAAGTCACGTGACGTGAACTGAGGTCCGTAAGAATGACTTCAAGCAATCCTTCAATGCAAACAAATTGAGGACAATACTTGGATGGTGCTACGTGACGTGGTAGAGTTCATAGGCATCGCAAATTGAAACTTGCCAAAAGAGGATACCACAATAAGGCAGCGAGTGCTCCGGAATGGTCCTGCAAAGTCAATGTGCACTCGTTGCCATGGTGGCTGAGTCCTAGGCTAAGCTGCGAATGTCTGTGGCGGAGCTAATTGATTGTCTGCGCATGCACGACACTGTGACATCATCTGTTCAATATGGGTGAACACGTCTTCCCAAGTACAGTGCCAGCGCGCTAACTGTTTAGCGCGTACAATTGCGACATGTCTTTGTTGAAGCAGTTGTATCACATTCTTTTGCAACACTCTGTGAATGAGCACATGCGATTGTCCACTGTCGGAGTTTATTAGGATCACATCTTGTTGTACTGAAAGGCTATGCCGACGAGCAAAGTATCGGCGCACTACTGATTTCTGAATAAGGTTCAAGGAGCGGGGCCTAGACGTGCGAATGTAATGCATCAAAATCTTCAGATCAGGGTCCGCTTCCGTGGCCTGTGCAAGTTTTCTGTAATTCAATGGAAAAGACTGCAGCAATTCAGAGAGTCGGGGCCGATCGGAAGGCGAGAAAGGGTGTCAGGATTTCCATGCTGTGCCGTAGATCTGATACTGAGATACTGGGATAGAAGCAAAAACCCAGCGTTGCAGTTTTTGAGCAGTACGTGTTGGAAACAAGGAATGCAACGGCTTGTGATCTGTCACTAAATAAAACTTGCGACCAAACAGATAGTGATGCAATTTTGCCACACCATACACAATAGCGAGAGCTTCTTTTTCAATTGGTGAATAATTCCACTGAGTTTGAGTTAACAACTTTGAGGCAAAATGAATAGGTCTGTCTGTTGCTACAATTCTGTGCGAAAGCACAGCGTTGATTCCATGAGAGGAAGCGTCTACTTGCAAAATCACTGGTTTGTCAGGATCAAATTGTACTAAACGTTTGCCCTGAGCAAGGCGTTTCTGTGTTTCTGAAATGCATCGTAACACAAAAGGCACGTATTTCCTACGCAAGCGATGACATGGGGCCGCGATCTGTGAAGCGTTTGAAATGAAACGATTGTTGTATGTCAACCTGCCTAGCACTGACTCCAGTTCAGGTACATTGCGAGGAACAGGCAGGACACGGACTGGAAGCAAATGAGTTTGCAGGTTGTGTACACCCTGACTGTTTATCACACGACCCAAATACTGAAGTTCTGTCTGAAAAAAGTCAGTTTTCGAGACGACACTTGAGTCCTGCATCTGACAACACTCGAAAAAGAGTACGCAATTTGGCAATATGGTCCTCTGGCGTACGGCTTGAGACGACAATATCGTCAAGGTAGTTCGAACAGAACGGTAAGTGAGCCCGTCAGCTATTCCAAGTAACGTTGAAAAATGGCGGGTGTGGAGGCACTGTCGAAGGGCAAACGCAAATATAACAATACACACTTTTGTGATTCTTCATCTAGTGGTATTTGCAAATAAGCACCACGCAAATCTATCTTAGAAAAGTAAGGGCCCTCTCCAAGCCTGTACATAAGTTCCTTTAGGGCGAGGCAATGGATAAGTGTCAATTATTGTCTGTGGATCGACTGTAGTTTTGAAGTCAACACAAATGCGAATGCGACCGGAAGGCTTGGGCATCAAAACCAATGGACTTGCCCACTGACTAGCTTGCATTGGAGCAATCACACCATTGTCTTGAAATTCTTTTAATTCACTGGCTACTTTGTCTCGTAAAGCAACGGGAACGGGTCGAGCCCGGAAAAGCTTAGGTTGTGCATTGTCTTTTAGGGTAATTTGCGCTACATAATTACTAGCTTTTCCAAGTCTTCAGAAAAGAGTTCAGGAAATTCCTTAAGCAAGTTAGCTACACTGTCTTTTGGATTAAAAGCAGTCACTGAAGGTGCATTGTCTCGGATACTAAGACCAAACAAATCAAACGAATCTAAGCCAAAAATATTTACGCTGTCTCTCGTTTGCAACATAGTAAATTTCACTGTCGTAGCGTGAGATTTGTAAGTAGTAGGCAAACTACACTGTCCAGGTACTGGGATTTCCTGTCCGTTGCAGTATGCAGTGAGGTGCGTGCTAGATTTTGACAGGCGTGGTGTGCCTAACTGTTGGTACGTGGCACAATTAAGCAAAGTTACAGAAGCATATGTGTCCAATTGAAAGTCAACGCGACGGTTGGTGTTGACAGGCTTCATTTCACATCTGCACTTGGCAGTTTTTGGGATTCTGCGTTATTTTTTGTGTTGCACTATTCACAATTGACTTTCTTAACTGTTTTTCCTTTCTTCACAGCCACAGTATGTATGCCTACTCGTTTGTTTTCGTTGAGTTGGTGAGTGTTGCCAACCTATGAAACGAATTTGTATGTGTGTGTGTGTGTGTGTGTGTGTGTGTGTGTGTGAGAGAGAGAGAGAGAGAGAGAGAGGTTTTCTTCTGTTTCTTTTCTTTTCTTTTAAGCAGGTGGGAGGGGGGGGGGGTGGGATAGGAGGGAGGAAAGGAAAGACAGGGATGGGCCTGGCCAATGATTATAGGAATATGGGAGGGAATGGAAGTGGTAAATGGAGCCTGTGGTTATATATGTACTTTTAATGTTATATTAAGTGGTCAATCAGTTTAAAGAGTGTGTGGTTTGCCAAGTTGATCTGATCCGTTAGGAGTTGTTTCTTTTCTGTTATGTTTTTTGGATGTGGTAGTTTTCTTGTAAGGAGAGGTGTTTTTTGTTGCTTACCCTTAAGATTTCCATGTCTGGGTCTCTGGTTATAATTTTATGTTGGTGTAAGTGTTTACACCAACACCAACATACAATTACAACCAGAGGGTGGTATGATAAGTGGGTGGCCGGTTTCCTCTCACTACAACACAAAATGCACATGTCGTTAAAATAGAATTCATCACAGGAAGCAATTGAGTACTTTACTTCGTTATTGGCCAATTTGAAGTTCTGTGGTTGAGAGCAATCAAATAATGGGTGCTAATTCCTGAATATTGTCCGCGTGTGTATCACAACTATATACAATGACTAATGTTCCCTTTCACCAAGCTAAGATGCGAGGCGATGACTATCACTGTGGAAGACTAGAGCACAGTGCGACGCATTGAGGCCCAGTGCGAACTGAGTCCCGATGTGACGTACTGAGCTGGAAGATATTTTTTTCTTGGTGTATTTCAATTCCCTCCCAGAGGGGGAGGGGAGGGGGGGGCTGGCAGCCTACAGATAAAGTTAAAACACATAATGAGGAGATATAACAATAAAAACATAGGTGATAAAACAGTGGCTGCTTAAAACGAATATGGTGAAAAGTTGCGAAGAAAATATAAAAAACAAAGGATGTGTGATGCTGATTAAAACACGTAGTAACTAGACAGGCACAATTAAAAAACACGACGATAGTCTGGTTTCTGTTCGCATCACTTAAAAAGGAGGACGCACAACACTGAACACTCACGAAAAACACTGTACTATAGAGTACAAATGTAGATGGAGGGGAGGGGGGACCTAGACAGATGAGGGGAGAGAAAGGAAGGAGGAGAGAAAAAGCAGAAAAAGGGGGGAGCCGATGAAAGGAGAGGAGACAGAAAACAAGGGGGCAGGGTGGATGCGAGATGGAGTGGGGAAAGCAGTGGTGGGGAAAGAAAAAGGACTTGGGGGAGAGACATGAGTCAAAGAGAGGGTAGGAGTGGAAAACAGTGTGGAAGGGGGCAGAGAAGGAGCCTGGGAAAAAAGACAGAGGGAGGGAGGGGGAGGATGTTTATTAATCAGCCAGTTATTAAAAGCATAAACTCAAAAGTATAAATAAAATCTAAAAAGTAATTTCAATTCAATTCAAAATTAAATCCAAATCACAATCTTTAAAAAGTCTCACGCCCACACATTTTAGTTTACAATGAGACTTGCGCCCAACGTGGGGCTCGAATACGGTACTATTATGACTCTTGTAATTATGTATATACATGTTGTTGTTGTTGTGGTTGCTGTTGTGGTCTTCAGTCCTGAGACTGGTTTGACGCAGCTCTCCATGCTACTCTATCCTATACAAGCTTCTTCATCTCCCAGTACCTACTAAAACCTACATCCTTCTGAATCTGCTTAGTGTATTCATCTCTTGGTCTCCCTCTACGATTTTTTCCCTCCACGCTGCCCTCCAATACTAAATTGGTGATCCCTCGATGTCTCAGAACAAGTCCTACCAACCGATCCCTCCTTCTAGTCAAATTGTGCCACAAGCTCCTCTTCTCCCCAGTTCTATTCAATACCTCCTCATTAGTTATATGATCTACCCATCTAATCATCAGCATTTTTCTGTAGCACCACATTTCGAAAGCTTCTATTCTCTTCTTGTCTGAACTATTTATCGTCCACGTTTCACTTCCATACATGGCTACACTCCATACAAATACTTTCACAAATGACTTTGAGACACTTAAATCTATACTCAATGTTAACAAATTTTTCTTCTTGCCATTGCCAGTCTACATTTTATATCCTCTCTACTTCGACCATGATCAGTTATTTTGCTCCCCAAATAGCAAAACTCCTTTACTACTTTAACTGACTCATTTCCTAATCTAATTTCCTCAGCATCACCCGACTTAATTCGACTACATTCCATTATCCTCGTTTTGCTTTTGTTGATGTTCATCTTATACCCTCCTTTCAAGACACTGTCCATTCCGCTCAACTGCTCTTCCAAGTCCTTTGCGGTCTCTGACAGAATTACAATGTCATCGGCGAACCTCAAAGTTTTTATTTATTCTCCATGGATTTTAATACCTACTCCGAACTTTTCTTTTGTTTCCTTTATTGCGTGCTCAATATACAGATTGAGTAACATCGGGGAGTGGCTACAACCCTGTCTCACTCCCTTCCCAACCACTGCTTCACTTTCATGTCCCTCGACTCTTATAACTGTCATCTGCTTTCTGTACAAATTGTAAATAGCCTTTCGCTCCCTGTATTTTACCCCTGCCACCTTCAGAATTTGAAAGAGAGTATTCCAATCAACATTGTCAAAAGCTTTCTATAAGTCTACAAATGCTAGAAACGTTGGTTTGCCTTTCCTTAATCTTTCTTTTAAGATAAGTCGTAAGGTCAGTATTGCCACACGTGTTCTAACATTTCTACGGAATCCAAACTGATCTTCCCCGAGGTCAGTTTTTCCATTCGTCTGTAAAGAATTCGCGTTAGTATTTTGCAGCTGTGACTTATTAAACTGATAGTTCGGTAATTTTCACATCTGTCAACACCTGCTTTCCTTGGGATTGGAATTATTATATTCTCCTTGAAGTTTGATGCTATTTCGCCTGTTTCATACATCTTGCTCACCAGATGGTAGAGTTTTGTCATGACTGGCTCTTCCAAGGCTGTCAGTAGTTCTAATGGAATATTGTCTACTCCCGGGGCCTTGTTTCGACTTAGGTCTTTCAGTGCTCTGTCAAACTCTACTCGCAATATCATATCTCCCATTTCATCTTCATCTACATCCTCTTCCATTTCCATAATATTTTCCTCAAGTACATCGCCATTGTATAGACCCTCTATATATTCCTTCCACATTTCTGCTTTCCCTTCTTTGCTTAGAACTGGGTTTCCATCTAAGCTCTTGATATTCGTGCAAGTGGTTCTCTTTTTTCCAAAGGTCTCTTTAATTTTCCTGTAGGTAGTATGTATCTTACCCCTAGTGAGATAAGGCACTACATCTTCACATTTGTCCTCTAGCCATCCCTGCTTAACCATTTTGCACATTTATATACATAACCATTGTAAATTGTTTGTGTAAATTTTCTTATAAGTACACCAAACCATACGCTGAGGCTAACCGGAGAAGAGAAAAACTATAAAAAGAAAACGAAATTGATTGAAAGAAAAAGGAAAAGCTAAGGCTTATTGTGCAAGAATGCTAAAGATTTGTGTGCGAAATATTCAAGCCATACACACATTAGATCCCTTTGGTACAGAACAGTAAGTAGTGAAAATTGAAGAGAGTGTATTTGTGTATGCATTTGTATGTTTATTTTGGAAGGGATATATGTACATTTGTGTTAATGTTTGAACTTGTAATTGTGTCGAATTGAATGCACTATAGGTAAAGTAGGGAAGACTAAAGCACTTTTACCGGACGAGCAAAATTTGCTCGACATGGACAGTGAAAATCATACTCAGAATGGAAACGAATCCCATGCCACCGCCTCGGAAAACATACCTTCCGAAGAGAGAGGGCGGGGGGGGTGGGGGGGGGGTTAGGGTCTGTGGACGCCAAATGATGCTCCACAGCAGAATGACAATGAAATATTAGTGACTCCTCTGCATGTGCAGATGGGGGCAACCAAGTGTTAGACAAGGTGGGGCATCTGTGTGCTCGCCTATCGCAGATACTTTCGCAGAATTTTTGCGAATTCTTGAGGAAAGAGATAGAGAAAAGGAAAGACTTTTAGAATAGAAAGAACGGGAGAAGGAACGAATTTTAGAACAGAAAGAGCGGGAAAAGCAACGAATTTTAGAACAGAAAGAACGAGAAAAGGATAAAAAATTAGCTCAAATGCTCGGTGAGCGAGAGTAGAAATTATCTCAAATGCTCCATGAGCATGAGCAACAAAGAGATAGAGAAAGAGACCAAAAATTTAGCTCAAAAGCTCAGTGAGCGGGAACAACGTACAGAATCAAAACTAAGTGGTATACAAAATGAACTTGTTGAGATGCGTGATGTGTGTAAGGAGATACCCGATCTTGTACAAATTTTGTTTAGTGAGATGCAGAAATCGCAAATATCTCATACCAGTCTCAAAGACGATGTTCAGAACCTAACAAATCGTGTAGACAATTCAAAACTTTGATGAGTATTTAGAAGGCCAAGCACCCAAAGTTGAGAAGGAACTTGACGAATTGCTAGAACTTAAAAATCGCGAAATCTCATCAAAGATAGAGAGCGACGTTAAGTCAACAGTGGAGCAAGCGACAGCGGCTCTGAGCGTAAACACTGACGCCAGCGCTGTCGCAATACAAGTCTAACTAGCGCAGATAAAGTCACGTGTGCCGGCAGAGTTACCAATTTTTCAACGAGATGTCACACGAAGGCTATCTAAGCTAGAAAACCAAGTAAAGAATGGATGACTGACAGCCAATCAGACTCCACGTACAGATAGTTACGACAACATAAACAGTGTGCAAAGCGCTTACTCGCAGACACAACCAGCTGTCAATAACAGACATTAACAATATGCAAGACCATGTAGTTCACAACACGAATTAAGAAACTAAACGGGCAGTAGCAATCCACTGTACCAGAAGGAGGATAATGTGTTCAAACGTGTGTGAATTCCTAAGGGACCAAACTGCTTAGGTCATCAGTCCCTAGACTTACACACTACTTAAACTAACTTGTGCTAAGAACAACACATACATCTATGCCCGAGTGAGGACTCGAACCTCCGGCGGGAGGGGCCACGCAGTCCGTGACATACGCCTCAAACCACGCTGCCACTCCGCGCGGCTGAGGATAATGTGATCAAACATCGAACCTTTCAGACTTTCAATAGTGAGAAGCGTAATACCCACTCAGTTGTTTTTATCAAGAGCTTTCGTAATATTTTTCCCAGGAGTTGGACAGAAAGGCAACGCATACAATTCGTAGTCTCTTATATACAAGGTGACACGTCACTGTGGGAAACAGATGTATCTGAAATAAGCCACACCATGCATCAATTCGAGTGTGCATTTTTGCAGAAATTTTGGTCAGACAGTGTACAAGATAGACTGCGTAAAGAACTATACAGCCCTGAAATGTACAATCCGAAATTAGGAACTTTGCGCAAGTACTTTGAAAAATACATAAATAAGACTAGGTATTGGGACGAACCCATGTCTGATTGTGATGTGATCAGACTGATGAAGATGAAATTAGCAGGTGATATTAAGAAATATTTTATCAACGTACCCGAGAACGACAGTGAACAATTCATGGACATAGTTGACTTCGTGGATTTGTTAATAGAGTATATGAAAAGTGAAAATAAGTGGAATCATGAAGGTTGTAACCAGCAGAAAGCTGATTACAACTTCAATAATAATAACCCAGTACTAAACGGTAACCGTAACAGACAAGAATATAGCCAACCGATTCGGGGGCCAAACAATAATAACGATTATACTGATCAAAACAGAAGGCGTCATGACGGGTGCATAAGTAATGGTTGCAATGGTAACGGCAATCCGCAGTGGCGGAATAACCGGAACCAGTGGCGCGGATATAAAGAATCACCAGAACAGTGGCAACAAAATGCAGCGTCACAGTGGAATACAAATTGAGGTGCAGAGATGTATGGCTAGGAAAACGCTGCTACAAGGAAAACGCTTTTATGCAACTTAGGC
Source organism: Schistocerca americana (assembly GCF_021461395.2). Lineage (NCBI taxonomy): Eukaryota > Metazoa > Arthropoda > Insecta > Orthoptera > Acrididae > Schistocerca > Schistocerca americana. Next base: position 407,297,877 of record NC_060126.1, on the reverse strand, counting down.
TACAATATTCCTAGTGCTGTGATGTCGCTACACACTCCCCTCATGCATGCGGCATGGAGGCCCCACTGACGACCGTGGAAGCTGGATGTTGGTGACATGGCTGGCTGTGACGTCCACTCCCAACGATGGTAACACTTGTTTAGCCCTTTCAGCAATGCGTGTTCGTGTTTGCACAACGCGGCGTCATGCATCAAGCGTCAGCCGCGCCTATGGCTACCAGAATTCTCGCGGAGAGCATCAGAACCCAGAAGAAGAGCTTGCCCCAGCGGCGACGATGGCGGGTGCTGTAGTATTTGCCCTTGCCATACTGCTGTCCAAGGCAGTTGGGCTGCTGCTGTAGAGAGCCTGGGGAAAAAACTAAAATAAAGATGAGCAAACTTTTTGTTCACGTTAAAGTTACTTTAATATGAACCAGTCTAGAAACAAATTGCATTTAAATTGAAAACTGAAATAATATTTTTGTATTTGCCTCGGCTAATATTTTCAACGAGCATGAGTTCTTTGTTATAATTTGCAACTGCCCACACACAAATAACAAATAATTGAAGTTCGAGTCGTGAATCTGGATCTCGGCTAGTAACCGAAAATAAAAATCTTAAAAAGTGTGTTTTCTTCCGCTGCGTCAGGCGACTGTGGAAAAAATATTTGTTATGTTTGGAGAGGGCGATCTCTTCGCTTTCACTAAAGCAGTGAATTAAAAATGCCACATAATGGCGTATGTTGCTGCTGCGGCGGCTGCAACTGGTGAGCTGAAAATTACTCAGAATACTGATTTTAAACGGAAACGGACATGACACAGGGCTCTCCTTCTAAAACTAAAGGTGAACAATAAATTTAAACTATTATATTACTGAATTAATATCATAAATGAGCTGATATTCGTCAGCAATAAGAAACATGTCCGACCTCTACCACATCAGACAAGAGAAACAAAAATAGATAGTAGAAGAACAACTGAACACTGTTGTTCTTCACATTAAACTTACATAGATTATATTTTGCATAATTAGTAATCTTTGTACTCAAATATTGAAATCAACGTTTTACATAATAATAATACGAATGAGAAAAATGTTTTGCCGTCTGTGCGGCCAGTATCGCACTCAATATAATATTTCGCATCGAGATAAAAGCTCTCGTCCATATTAAATCTTTTTAATATTTGCGATTAGTTTTTTTTTTCAATATTTTCGCTGGGGACGGCTCGATCAGTTAAAACTGGCATCTGCTGTGAAATCTAAGGATTTCTGTTAGGCTTTGTCTTTTCATCTACGCGATTCTCGGCTGCATTCTCTATTTCAACTCTCAAAGATATGCATTCGTCATCTGTTGTATTTCCTTCTCCTTTTTGAGTCAGTAGTTGCCTAATCCTCCCTTTGAAACTAACAAACACCTGTGGTTCTTTCAACTTATCCTGGTTCCCCCCCCCCCCCCAATTTTTTTCTTATCTTTTTTTTCAAATTCTTCAGTTTTGCTCTATATTTCATAAGCAATAAATTATGGTAAAGCCCATACCTGCCCCTAAAAATGTCTTACAGTTTAAAATCTGGTCCAAAATCTCTATCTTATCGTTATAAAATCAATCTGAAACCTTGTAGTTTGTCCAGGCGTCTTCCACTCATACGGCCTTATTTCATGGTCCTTAAACCAAGTGTTAGGGATGATTAAATTATGCTCTGTGCAGAATTCTACCAGGTGGCTCCCTCTATCAGTCCTTTACCTCATACCATCTTTTTCTGGCATATAAAGATGTTTTATTGTGGCAGGTGTTGGCTTCGTGCCTGTTTTGGCTACGATTATGCTGCGTTCACTATGCTGTTGATAGTGACTCACTGACACTCCTATTTCCTTATTAGACCTACTCTTGCATTAGCTCTATTTGATTTTGTATTTATAACCCTTTACTCACCTGACCAGGAGTCCTGTTCATCCTGCCACCAAACTTCACTAAGCATCATTATATCTAACTTCAGTCTATCTAGTTCCCTTTTCAAATTTTCTAACCTACATACAGGATTAAAGGATCTAACATTCCACAGTCCTGAATATGATTTTCACTCTGCAGCGGAGTGTGCGTTGATATGAAACGTCCTGGCAGATTAAACTGTGTGCCGGTCCGAGACATGAACTCGGGATCTTTGCCTTTCACGGGCAAGTGCTCTACCATCTGAGCTACCCATTCTGGAAACATCCCCCAGGCTGTGGCTAAGCCATGTCTCCGCAGTATCCTTTCTTTCAGGAGTGCTAGTTCTGCAAGGTTCGCAGGAGAGCTTCTGTGAAGTTTGGAAGGTAGTAGACGATGTACTGGCAGAAGTAAAGCTGTGTGGACGGTTCGTGAGTCGTGCTTGGGTAGCTCAGATGATAGAGCACTTGCCCGCGAAAGGCATAGGTCCCGAGTTCGAGTCTCTGTCCGGCACACAGTTTTAATCTGCCAGGAACTTTCATTCCACAGTCCTGTCAGTAAATGCCAATTTGATTTTTCCTTGTGACATTCTCCTGAATAGTCGCTGCTCAGAGATCCGAATAGCGGACTATTTTACTAGCTGATAATTTTACCCAAGAGGACAACGTCATCTTTTCACCATAGAATATAGATGTATGTCTTAAGGAAAAATTTAAGGCTGTAGTTTTGTCTTGCTTTCAGCCGTTTGCAACACCAGTACAGCAAGGCCGAACTGGCTGATGTTACAAGGACAGATCAGTCGTGGAGACAAGCGCGTCGTGTCACCGTGGTAACGGAGGCAGCGAGTTCGGAGATGACGTCATAGGACCCGCCGACGATTTGAAAGTGAGTATACCGAGCTCATTTCTGAACCCTAGTGCCTGTATGGTGGCAGCCTTTGGTGATACTGCTGTGTACCGTATGAATACATACACAGCGTAAAGACTGCATCTTACATTTTAATCAAAGACTACAAAGTTGGGCGTCAGTTTTTCCAGAATTAAGTACCTCATAAGTTATTGATGCATTTGTGTCGCGGATTAAATAACTACAGTATTAATTAAAAACATAGGTCTTTTGATGAGACAAATTATCTGTATCGAGGTATTTCGTCCTTGTACGAGTACATCGACTGTGCTTGATTGCTTCAGAATACTTTTGAAAGAAAGTATAATACTTTCATATCAGGCTTTTTGTGATTAGTTCATGGGAGCTGTCCCACGCAAAACCTATTACGTCACTACAAACAAGAGGTGATTCTGGCTACGAATGAAAAGTAATGCTGATGATAATATCTAAAACAAATACGAAAACTTGAATCACTCCAAATAATCTGATAAAGTAAATAGCAGTTAAAATCTCGGAACGAGTAGAGACTGTTAATCAGTTTGATGTGGTAGCCGAAAGTGCTTATGTTACGTGTGGTCCAGTTTTACTACGCGGTTGGTCTTCCTTCCGTAGCAGTCGCTTAACTCTGTAGTTCGAGTGCTTGCAATTGATCTTTGGTTTACACACACACACACACACAAAAGACCGCTACGTAGTTGCTTATAGGAGAGATAGAGTAACCGAGAGAAAAACAATTTTTATTTATTGAAAAACCACATCAAGAGGTTCCATTATAACAGCAATACATCGGTGATGTAATTAAGCTACCTGCTACATGGGCCAAGAGAATGATCATGTATTTCGTATATTTATAATTTTACATTAATAAAGATTGTAGATAAATATTTGTAAATTTCAAGGAAATTGTGCTGTTCCTTTTTTTTTTTTAATAGAAAGAAGAACCTCTACTTGTCAATAATGGAATTGAACTTCCCGTATAAGTCCGCTGTCACTGTGAATATTTTGTGAATGATATCGTCTAGATCGCTAATGAAAATTTCTTTTCTTTATTTATTAAGCCGTTTGGCTGCTGCCGCCATCAGATATCTTCAGGTAAGATTAGAGGCACATAAAGAGCGACAGAATTTTATATGCAACAATAAGGTACAAAAGATGAAAAATGAAGAAGTTAAAAAAGTTAAATATTTTTAAAAAATATTTTCACCAAAAAGATACATGTCCTAGTAGTCAGTTGGTGCTAGTGTGGAGCCACATTGCTTCAAATTTTGTCTCAATATTATCTGACAAGCTTGGCATTGCCTTGGTATTCATTCCGCCAGTCTGCTATTGGAAACGAAGCCGTATATGTTACGCTGCAGTGTTCTCGGTGTGAGATGACCCCGAACTGTTTCTGTAATCTGCTGCTTCACGTGTCTGCAACGTGATTTTGTAAACGTCTCCATGGCAACGTCTCTCCATAGATGCTGCTATTTCCGTCTACAGCAGCCTGTGTTTCGCAGTAAAAAGCTGTCAAAAGCGTTGCCTAGTGTAAGGGATTTTCTTAAGTTGTCTCGACTGCAGGAGTGACTCAGTAGTAAAGATTAAATGTGCATGGCGCGGTATTTTTCACGCATCTTATTGCTTATGACGTCATACCTCTTGAAATATGTGCCGTGCAATGACATATTTGTGTAGGTACGTTCAGCAGCATATGTGGATACTGTGGTGTCACCGCCAGACACCACACTTGCTAGGTGGTAGCCTTTAAATCGGCCGCGGTCCGTTAGTATACGTCGGACCCGCGTGTCGCCACTGACAGTGATTGCAGATCGAGCGCCACCACACGGCAGGTCTAGAGAGACGTCCTGGCACTCGCCCCAGTTGTACAGCCGACTTTGATAGCGATGCTACACTGACAAATACGCTCTCATTTGCCGAGACGATAGTTAGCATAGCCTTCAGCTACGTCATTTGCTACGACCTAGCAAGGCGCCATTACCAGTTTATATATACTTTTGTATCATCAAGAGCGATGTTCTCTAATTATGGATTAAAGTTAAGTATTACAAGATTTTCGTACTTTATTGCAATTCTCAAGACATTGTCCTGTTCCAGACCTCACGCCAGTCTGCGTGTATTTAAACGCGTGCATTTCGGCCTCCTCTAGCAACACGGTGTTGGCTCTTCTGCCAACACATCAGATACTGTCTCGATATACGTTGCGAATGAAGTTAGTCGCAAAGAAATGATAAATTTAGACGTCATGAATGATGCGGCAGTTTCTCACGTACCTCAGTATTTATGACGTCATATCTCCTGAACAATGATAGGTAGGTCGTTCTTACCCCAAACAGCTGTTGCTTGACAATAACGGATATGTGTAACAGGTCTGTTTGAAGTCGGTTCAATAGTTTAGGAGGAGATGTGGCACCTACAGCCATTTTTAAAATATGTATGGATTTGTATTTTACTCTCTCTTCGTACTTATAGAAAGACTTTCTTAAAATATAAATATTCACAGTTAAATCGTGCAATACAATTTACATGGGAACAGATACGTTCTCATCAAACTAGCTTTTCAGATGAAGCCAAATAGCCCATGTACAGTTTATTAAATAAGCGGCACATAGATACTGAATGTGCTACATAGTAGTATCCGTATAAGAGTTGCAGGAACTCAAGTATAGAATGCATTGTGCATTGGCAAGATATTGCGCTTATAAAAATAGAACTAGCTGTTGTACTTACGCTTATTTGACAAATAAAATACTGTGCCCTACAACCTAAAACTTAGCCAAACAATACTCAAATATGTACATACTTGTAAAACGTACAATAAAGAATAAAACAATTAGGCTACTAAATTAAAATAACTTGGAAGCTAGCTCCATCTTGTGCATTCCTGGAAAAAAGAAATGAATTTATCGTCTTTCTCACATTCACTTGATTGCCTGGGCAATTTTCTTCCCAGCCACTTATTTTTGTTCGTTATGTTGTGGTCTGGATCTCATTGATACCATAAGCATTTACGACACCGTGTAGTTCTATCAGCAACGTTATATTCTCTTCCGACAATTTCATTTATCATGCAACTCCAATAAGGAAAGAAGTTCGTGCGGAAAACAGAAGCGTGCGAGAGCGAATACTGCCTGCGTTGTTCACAAGGAGGTGGATGACTAAGCGGAGAGAGAGCGGACTTCATTTTATGGTTCACTGAAGTACCGACTACCACTGGAACGCGAGCGAGCTACAGAGATTGCGATCTGGACGCTGATGAATGCGGTTTGCTCACTTTCGTATACATTTGATATGACAGAGAATGTAGATTCACGTTCGAAGAGAACCCGTTTCTCACCCAAGTCATAAGAAACCATCTCTTCCAATTCTGCAGTAGTTAAATAAATTGAAAGCTAATGCTTTTCTTGTCTATTTTCTCCTCTGTCAACATTCGTAGTATTAGGGGTGAACAAACCTTTCTGTGATGTACTTTATCAATTGTCGTAATCACATTTTCAGAAAGATAGAAACACACTAAATCAGCTGCTATCTTGTAATCAACAAGAATGTTGTCATAGATATGTTAGCTGTCTAGTGCAGTCAGTACAGTGGTGGACTGGTCTCTGCTTTTTGGATGAGCAGCTTTCACACGGCAACAACCGCAGATTATAACTGTGCCGATATAGACGGTAGTATCTGCAGAGAGATTACACATTTTGAGACACTTTGGTTTCAGCTTCACCATTTAGGTGCGAATCTTTTCATTGATCGATTGTAATACGAAAGCAACGTCATAACCTGTCTCACCAGCCGGATTTACCGTCTTACGTTAGCGCCAGTTTGAATGCTGCGGGTGGGAGACCTTCTCTTAGCTAGTGTTCGGCCTGCAAGTGCAAGAGATGGAAGGAGCAGTGTACGTGATCACCAGACTTGGTGCAAATGTCCTGGATTAAATTCCAAACATGTCCGCAGTATCTCATGGAGTAGGGTCATATCACACTAGTGTCGCTGAGTTGTTGTCCGGGTGGGCACGTTAAGCTCGGCAGGACCCCTTTGTTTCACGCCACAGGACTACGCTAGGTTCCGACACCGTGCTTTCTTCTTTCCTTTCTTCCTCGTCGCCATCAATAAAGGAGTCACACGCTAAATCTTCACTCTTGTTTATCATAATGCTCCCACTTAACATGTAACAATGCAGTGTAGCTTTGTTCATGTAAAATACATGAAATTATTTTGACGTTATTGTAATTTCTTTATTTATTGATGCTTGCTGCACTCACCATGTAACCAATACCTTTTACACAGGTGGTACGACTGAAGATTAAATGAGGACATACAGCGTGAGTAATAACTGTTAACAGAGAGCAGTAATAACATAACAATCATATACAACCATTCCCTCGATGAAAGATCCGTACCGAGAAACTGGAAAGTTGCACAGATCACGCCAATATTCAGAAAGGTAGTAGAAGTAATCCACTAAATTACAGGCCCATATCATTAAAGTCGATATGCAGCAGGATTTAGGAACATATGTTGTATTCGAACGTTATGAATTAATTCAAAGAGAACCGTCTATTGACACACAGTCAGCTCGGATTTAGAAAACATCGTTCTTGTGAAACACGACTAGCTCTTTACTCACACGAAGAGTTTAGAGCTATTGGCAAGGGATTTCAAATTAATTCCGTATTTCTAAATTCCCAGAAGGCTTTTGACACTGCACCTCACAAGCGGCTTGTAGCGACATTGCGTGCTTATGGAATATCGTCTCAGTTACGTGACTGGATTCGTGATTTCCTGCCATAGAGGTCATAATTCGTAGAAATTGACGGAAGGTCATCGAGTAAAACAGAAGTGATTTTTGGCGTTCCCCAGGGTAGTGTTACAGGTCCTTTGCTGTTCCTTATTTATATAAACGATATACGAGACAATTTGAGCAGCCGTTTTATGTTGTTTGCAGATGATGCTGTCTTTTATCGACTAGTAAAGTCATTAGAAGATCAAAACAATTGAGAAAAGATATCTGTATGGGTCAAAAATTGGCAATTGACTCTAAATAACGAAAAGTGTGGGGTCATCCACATTAGTGCCAAAAGGAATCCGTTAAACTTCGATTACAGGATAAATCAGTCAAATATAAAGGCCGTAAATTCAACTAAATAACAAGGAATTACAATTACAAACATTTAAATTGGAAGGAACACACAGAAAAGGCAAACCAAAGGCAGCGTTTTATTTTACAACATAACTCTCATCTTTCGCGAGAGATAAGTGCCAACACCCATGAAGAAGGGAAAACTTTCAAATGAAGGCACTGAACTTACCCTATGGGGTGTCCCAGCCAAACATGCTATTCCACTTCATTCTACTTCACCGAACGTTAGACATAACCTGAGACGTCGCAGTGCTGCCTGACATTCCTTAAGAGTGTAGAAGGACGTTGGACGATCGTCACCAGAGTCACTACATTATAATATTTTACGAGATAAAAAACAAGCGCCTTGCTACATATACATCTGCATAGTTACTCTGCGGTTCTCATTTAAGTTCCCGGCAGATGGCTCATCAAACCACCGTTAAGCTATTTCTGTACCGTTCCACTCACGAACAGCTTGTAGGAGAAACTAACACTTAAGTCTTTCCGTTTGAGCACTGATTTCTCGTATTTTATTATGATGATCGTTTCTCCTTACGTACGTGGGCGCGAACACAATAACTTAACAATCTGAGGTGAAAGCAGGTGATTAAAATTTCACAAGATCCTGTCGCAGCAAAAACGCCCTATTTACTATTAAAAACAGTCTTTATCACGATTTATTTATTAAGGTGACCGGTTGCGAACACTACTGTGGTCATCTTCAGACCATTGGGTAGGAACCTCTTTCTGCTGGAGAATGATGAGTAGTGATTCTCCAGCAGAAAGAGGTTTCTACTCAATGGTCTGAAGATGACCACAGTAGTGTTCGAAACCGGTCACCTTAATAAATAAATCGTGATCAAGACTGTTTTTAATAGTAAATACTTGTAACACATTGATCACTATCACTCCCATAATGTATTCAAAGTAAATAAAAAACGCCCTAATTCGCGTATCATATCTGCGCCACTCTCTGCCCTATTCTGCGCTACCACAAAACGAACTACCCTTCTTTAAACTTTTTCGATATTCTCCGTCAATCATATCTGATGTGGATCCCATAATAGTCTTCCAGAAGAGTACGGACAACACACTGTGGGCAGTCTCTTTGCGAGGCCAGTTCCATTTTTTAAAGTGTTGAGCCAGTAATTCTCAGTCCATGCGATCTTTTAAATTTAATTTGCTCTTAATAGCACTGAGGGATTCCTAAGTACTTATTTGAATCCACAGCCTGTAGATTTGTGTGATTTGTTGTGTAGTCGAAATTTAGCTGTTTCTTTTCAGTACTCATGTGGATGACTTCACAATGTTCGTTATTTAGAGTCAATTGCTACGTTTCGCACCACGCAGATATCTGTCTGCACCAGTTTGCAATTGGTTTTGATCATCTGATGATTTTCGAAGGCGATAAACGACAGAATGATCTCCAATCAATTCTAGGGGACTACTCTGACTGTCTCATAAATCATCTATCTAGATCAGCAACAGCAAAGGGCGTATAGCACCTCCTCGTGGAACGCCACGTACTACTTCCGTTTTACTCGATAACTTCGCGTCAGTTACTATGAATTGTGACCTTTCTAACAGGAATTCAAGAAACCAGTTGCACAACTGAGACGATACTCCATAGTCACGCAATTTCATTAGAAATCTCTTGTGACGATGTCAAAAGCTTTATGGAAACCTAAAAATATGGAATCAATCTGACATCCCCTGTTGACCGTACTCACTTACTTTCAGAATCTCCCGTGTATCCGTTTTTGCAAGGTTCCTATATATAATGAGAGAAATAATGATTTATATCAGTACACATTCTGATAACACAGAGAAGAAATGACATTAGGAACGACTGTACCAAGTCGATGCTGTAGTCTTCAACTGATTGGTGGAGTGCTCCACGGTAGACTATCCACAGCAGGTCTCTCCATCATTGCATATCTGTATAGTTACCGAAAACTACAACTTTTACCCCCTCCCACCCCTGCGTCCCAACACACACACACACACACACACACACACACACACACACACAAACAGACATACACACGCACACGTCTGCCTAAAACCAAATCAACTATTCCTTGGTGTTACAGAATGTGTGTATGATGCTATCCCTTTTTTTAGTCAAGTTGTGTTTCTTTTCTCAGCGATTCGACTCGTTTCACTACCTTTTCATTAGTTATACGTTCCACCCACCATAGCATTTCTAAACAGCAAACAAATCTATTATTTAGTATACGTTTGTGGGGCGGCGGGTGGATATTTTTGTCGATGTTATGTTGTTTATATAAATGTTAGGTTTGTAGAATGTTAAACCAGTTCCTATTATTTAGAATGTTATTTATGCTGTCTTTCGCCGTTCTCAACACTGGCTCTCTAACTACAATATTGGCAACCAGAAAGTGATTAGCAAAACGTGAAGGCTGTAATTAGAATTCCTAGTGCCCACTTCATCTGAGAATACACTTATAGTTACAGCTTATAGCTCTGATGAATTAGGAGATTGTCTGGGATTTATAATCAAAAACGGTCGTAAAAAAAACGCTCTGTATTCTGAAAGTCACAGATGAAAACAAAAGAATCCACACAATCTAACTAACATAGCAGTTCAGAGTCTAATGCGCTGATGCAACTATAAATGTCCAATTTAAATGTTTAAATGAATGCTCGCCATAATTTGATGATTAGGTTCATCAAACACCACGCTAAATAATGGTAGAATGTTTGTCCCGCGGCGGCACGTGAAAATACGACAATACGCAAACTGAAGATCGAGAGTTAAAGTCATCCCAGAATTAACACTTCACTCGAAAATGCTTTCATGGTACGCGTATCCCGAGTAACTTAATACGGCATCCGAGGCTGTTTGTAGCAATGATACTGACGCGACGCGACTCCCGACACAGATGGCGCGCTATTCAGCGTCTGGAGAGAACTAGGGTCTTGCTTCCTCGCGCAGCGTTCTTATATATAAAGCCGCGGTGCGGACGGCTAAGGGAACGCCTGATCAAATCGGTTCTCCCGACTAGCCGCTGGACTAGTAATGCACCACTTTAGGTTACCGAATAAATCATAGCTTCTTTTGCTGATGGCCGATGAAGCTCTCAATTTAAATGTGCATTCAGCACACAGGTAAGTAATCATAATAAAAATTTGACGTGGCTAAGTTAAATATTTTGGGCGAGAGAATTAATTTAATTACACTGCACGCAGTAGACGAGCTCTGAACTTGCCCTTTGGAAATACGCTATCGCTATAGTTTTCTAGTTATTCATATGAAACTTCTCACATCTTTATGATTATAGCGGATCTCCAATCTACTTAAATATAAACATCCTACCCTTATTTATTAGCCTACTTAATCTATCTTGCTTCCTTAATTCTTAAGACAAAAACCAGAAAATCATGAATTTCAACTAAAATTTTAATTTGTGAGATCCAAAGTACTGTTTCTATTAAATTATTATTGAAAAGGAATCTAAGTATAAATTTTTAAATCTCTAGCTCTTTTCTGTTGCGCCAATGATTTTTACAGAAAAACGTCCAAATTTCGAAAATGGTTAAAGTTATTGAACTGATATTCAACACATATTAATTTAGTATTACTCCTGACATGCTAGAAACATTTTAGGTTATTTATTTGATTTTTAAAGTATTGCGCAACCTTTACGACGTCAGAGCTAGTTACAGCGGACTGGCTGGCACACATTGGAAAGACTGATATGAATTTACTACGGCGTGAGTAGGCTGCTTCCCTACACATTGTTTATTAGTCACTGGTGCTTCTGCTCTATGGTTCATTCACTCATTGCGTCATCACACTAAAAGGAAGTATACAGGGTGTTAAAAAAGAGTGTTCAGTATTTTGAGAGGTGGTAGTACTCACCAAAACCAAAAATAAAGTCCAGTAAACATGGGCTCTAAAATGCATACCTTAAGAGCTATGAGCACGTGTTCAATGCGATAGATGTGTTTCACAGTATCTAAGAAGAACAATTGCTCATAGCTCTTAAGGAATGCGTTTTAGAGCCCATATTCTTGGACATTTTTTACTTGTTTTGGCCCGCAATACTTCTTAAAACATGGGAAGCAAAGAACTTGCATTAGAAGAGATCTCTTTCATAGTATCGAAGATGAACAAGTGCCCATAGATCTTAAGGTACACATTTTAGAACCCATGTTTACTAGACTTTCTTTCTTCTTTTGGTGAGTACTACCACCTCTCAAAATACTGGACAGTTTTTTTAACACTTTATATAGTCAAGACTTAAATTTTTTAGTTAGATCGCTGCCTTCGTTTCCACTTACGAGAAGGTTATGTGATCGATTTTCAGAAAATTCAAATCACAGAATACGAAAGAAACGGTTGAGAGAAAAGGAGGGAGGTGGACTGAAAACTCAAAAAATGTGCTCTGTTTATGTTGCACGCTGATTTGTTGTCGAGAACACGAAACATGTGCTCGACATGTGATAACTGTAACAAATTTTGCGGAGAAAAGCTTCTTTTCTTTCTAACAAAGAAAAAGAACGATACTAGTCGACAGGACAGTCTACAGTAAAACTGGAAAATATCTCTTTCGGACGTCTTCACCTTTCCTGCGTGATATGTATTCTCTTTTGACTATGATTCCATGTAGTAGGTGATCGTGACGAATAAACTTCGGGTGTAGCGTTGATTTTGAGTTGACGATGGCAAATCTGAGAACTCTATAGGAGCTTTTTTCCTTTCTGTCCGCTTGAGTGTGACCGCCTTTCAAAATATTTGCATAAAATTTATAAAAATATGTACTTTTCAATTATCTCTGGTGGTCATATTGTGGTCAAATTATTGAGGTGATCTGTTTCGGGTGTAGCTTTCGCTTAGTCGATTTTGACTTCATTGGTTTGCAAAAAATCTTGTAAGAGTGAAAATACGTAGAAGAAACGGTGTTTCACTTTTTAAGCCCTCGCTAAAGATTCGTTATATTTGCTTCTACGTTGTCGTACACAACAAACTTGTGAAAGTCTTTGCCCTACATAATTAACCTGACGTGAATGAGGTAGAAATTGTTACACCAGTTATGACGTGGGTATGAGTAACCCGAGAATCTGATGACGAATTTTTGATACTATAGTCGTGTATTAAGTATTTTTTACTTAGAATATTAATAATGGTGTCTATTAAACAAGATGAGTATGGAAAATACTATGTTTAAGATACAAAACCTTTTTTGGATGAAATAATGAACTGTCTATACCTTCTCATAAAAAGTACAAGTTTCAGAAGTTTAACATTTTTTCTAACAAAATTCGAACAAAATTACAGTTTCTTTGATTAATTAACATAATAATATTATCTTCTAATTATAAAATAGAAAAAGAAAATAAAAGGTCTTATGAGATCAATTAGCTCAGCACTATAATTACACCTACAGATCAGCACATTCTCTGCATATAAAAAGCTCATGCTCCATACATATTGGCTTCTCACACTTCGAGCAAAAATGTTTTGATTTCCTGTCAGTTTTTTCAGTACAGTCACCACACCTGACATATATACCAGTCTTTTTTTGGAACTGGCGATGAAGTTTCTCCCAGTTGATCAGCAATCCTCTTTCTAATTTCCCTTCTTGTCTAATGCGAAAACTGTCATTTATCAGATTCAAACCTAAATTATGAATGAAATCTCGGTGCTTCATGCGCGTTTCGTCACCTCTGTTATTTTCTCTGTGGACTCTGATGGCATTTATGGCAGCCATATTGAGTATACCACAAAAAATTGTCATAGGCCAACGTTTGCTGTTGCGGGCAACATCATAAGTGGCACTCAATTCATTTGCGACGTCGACACCGGATTTAGTTGCATTGTAATAACTAATCATTTCCGGTTTTCTTTTATCACCTGTTGATTGGTCTATGATTTTATCACGGTGTAAAGTTGACATAACGAGCACAACTTTACTTTTTAGGGACAAAGGATACCAATGTTACGTCATTCTGGAGCCCAAATAGAGAACTATATACTTCTGTTCCTTTTTTGAAAATCGCAGGTACACTTGCCTTTTTTTTATGGACTGTGCCGACAGAAGTCAATGAATGTTCTTTCAGGAGATAGATCATAAGGCGGTAACTAGTAAACCAATCATCGAACATCAAATTCCTATTTGTTTTCGTTACGGGCTTCACTAAACGGTTTCTAATATCATATGCTTTATTACTGAGCTGGTAAGGTCCTGGTGGTTGTTTCCCCGAGTATACTTCCAGTTATAGGATATAGAATGTCTTCGCATCTACAAGAGCATATATTTTTATGCCGTATTTGGCTGGTTTGTTCGGCGTGTATACACAGAAATTACATCTCCCTCGGAAAGATAACAGCATCTCATCAATAGTAAGGTTCTAAGACGGCGTATAGTGTTGTTGAATATTTTCAACAAAATTATCAAAAATATCTCTTGTAACAGCCAGATTATTAGTCTTTTTCCTTTCGTCCCATGTGTTCTTATCATCGAATTTCAAACAATTCTGGAGAAACTAAAACCTCTGGAGTAACAGTGTAATCTGAAAGATTGCAACTCCAGAACCATCTGTACATCACAAATCGTTCAAGTTTTGTCTATTTTAGCGGTATAGGCCCACTATATGCAAAAGTCCCACAAATGCCTTAAAATCCTCCAAAGTAGCATCGTTCATGTGCTACTGCTGTTTACTTTTTGGATATTTTCACCTGATATTCCTTATTCGATTATTTGTGTATGTAAGTACAGCATTCAACATACTGTTTGTTATAAAGAGACTCCAACATTCAGTCTCTGTTTTGGTATCTTTTGCAGTACCTTTCACACCTTGAGAATTGATAATAATATCCTCTGAACGAATACGAACACTTTGCCTAGGACAATCCTTTATCCATTTTGTACCATCTTAGGACGTATAAAAAATTCTAAGTATCTCAGGTAATTGACTAGGAGCCACTAAGGCAGATTTGGTATCTTTCGAATCATACAAAATACTCCCTTGCTCCAAATCACTTTCTTCACTTCCTTGAGAAACTTTGTCAATCTCTTCATTGCTCTCGGAGTTACAGGAAATGGAATTTGGACAGTTTTCTAAAACTCCTTCTAGTAGTTCTTGTAGACGACGTTCATTTTCTTCATAAGATATCTTGAGAAATATAAAATCTAAAAATAAATCAAAGATCGCTATGGCGTTGACGCAACAATAAACTCAACACTGCATCTAACCCCCCCTCTCCCTTACGTCCAGCTACTGTTACAACAAGATTTGTGTTGCAACAATGACATTCAGTAATAAGAGCTTCAAAACACCTCGGGTATGACATACCTGATCTCACTCATTCCGGGACAAGAATGTTAAGGACACCGAAAATATCAGCCAAATATCCCACAGTGTGAATCAGTTTTCATAAGTCATACACTCTAAGAATTAACTTGCAACTTTTGCATCTCAAACTCCAACCATAAGTAAAATCCTGTCCATATTTTACCCGTCGACAGCCGCTGAACTTCACAGCGATGTAGAAGCTGTGTGTGTTCACTGCCCAATTCATCACGAGAAACACAAAACAGACTCCAGTTTTTAGGTGTTGCTTTCATAAAATTTATGATTTCTACTGCATCTTCAAGAGCTTTTTTGACAATCGTCCATATCTTTAACTATTAAAGCCTCTCTGTGTATGTTGCACTGTGTCCCCTGAACCAAGAAAGCAACTGACCTAACTTTGGCGATGAAGTTAGTATGAATAACAGACATAGCACGTGCCCCCATCAGTTGTCAGATCTATTCTCTTTCGAATCTACTTTATTGTCTTTCATAAATTTGTCAACAGATTTGAAAACCGCCTGGCCAGTTGTTTTTGTTGGAAAACTACGGCAAAACAGTTCTTCTTCAGTACTGCCATTCAACTCGTATCGACCAAGCTAATAACTTTGTCTGACCAACAACGTCTGTACTCGCATCGTGCTGCAGCGAAAAGTATTCGCTTTGTTTGAAAGCTGTAATGACAGCTTATTTCAGATTTTCCGACATTCCATCAATTCTTCTCTTCAAATTTGTATTTGGTAACGGAATTTCACTTAGTTTTTGTACATATTTTCCATCAAACACTGCATTACTTATTACTTTTAATGCAGATGTGCTAAGTTCTTATCCAACGGTGTGAGCTGACGTCTTCTTTGCAATTAGAAACAGATCATAAGAAAGTTAGTATGTTCCACTCTGGGGGCTTTTACATAGTGGATTTAATCGTAGAAAAATTTCTTTTGACAGCTTGAAACAAATAAAGACCTTCCTAAACACAGGATGTTTAGTTAATCGATGCATTTCAACTTGTGATTCATTGATACATCCGTTGGATAGCGTTTCGAGCCAAGTCACACACTAAGACATACACTATGTGATCAAAAGTATCCGGACACCCCAAAAACATGCGTTTTTCATATTAGGTGCATTGTGCTGCCAATTACTGCCAGGTACTCCATATCAGGGACCTCAGTGTTCATTAGACATCGTGAGATAGCAGGATGGGGCGCTCCGCGGAACTCACAGACTTCCAACGAGGTCAGTTGATTGGGTGTCACTTGTGTCATACGAGATATCCACAGTCCTAAACATCCCTGCGTCCACTGTTTCCGACGTGATAGTGAAGTGGAAACGTACAGCACGAAACCGTACAGGCCGACCTCATCTGTTGACCGACAGAGACCGTCAACAGTTGAAGACGATCGTAATGTGTAATAGGTAGACATCTATCCAGACCATCATACAGGAATTTCAAACTGCATCAGGATCCACTGCAAGTACTATGACAGTTAGGCGGGAGGTGAGAAAACCTGGATTTCATGGTCCTCCGGCTGCTCGTAAGCTACATATTACGTTGGTAAATGACAAACGACGCCTCGCTTGGTGTAAGGAGCATAAACATTGGACGTCTGAACTGTGGGAAAACGTTGTGTGGAATGACGAATCACGGTACACAATGCGGCGATCCGATAACAGGGTCTGGGTATGGTGAATTCCCGATGAACATCTGACAGCATGTATAGTGCCAACAATAAAATTCGGAGGCGCTGATGTTATGGTGTGGTCGTATTTTTCATGGAAGGGACTTGCACCCCTTGTTGTTTTGCGTTGCACTATCACAGCACAGGCCTACACTGATGTTTTAAGCACCTTCTTGCTTACCACTGTTGAAGAGCAATGCGGAGATGGCGACTGCATCTTTCAACACGATCGAGCGCCTGTTCATAATGCACGGCCTTTGGTGGAGGTGTTACACGACAGTAAAATCCCTGTAATGGACTGGCCTGCTCAGAGTCCTGACCTGAATCCTGTAGAACGCTTCTGGTATGTTTTCGAACGCGTCTTCGTGATAGGCCTCACCGACCGACATCGATACCTCTCCTCAGTGCAGCACTCCGTGAAGAATGGGCTGCCATTCCCCAAGAAACCTTCCAGCACCTGATTGAACGTATGGCTACGAGAGTGGAAGCTGTCATGAAGGGTAAGGGTGGGCCAACACCATACTGAATTCCAACATTATCGACGGAGGGTGACACGAACTTGTAATTCATTTTCAGCCAGGTGTCCGGATATTTTGATCACATAGTGTAGGTTCTACCTCGGCACCATAACATACAAATCCGAGATTTGAAAAATTGGAGTTGTATTTACGAAAATATCTTTTAGTCTTCTTTGCGATTTTGCTACTACTTAGACTGGACTTTGACGATCACACTGCATACAGAATCTGTTGCCACAGTTCCTTCATCGCAGCACTGCTTCGTTCTGTCCGTAAACGAGCGTTCATACTGAGGTGAAGTACCAGTAACTAACAGCAGATATAACCCTAAGATACAACACAAAATAACTGACGAATGGTGTATTTCCACATATAACTGACACAGCAGTACCGTGACTTGCCCGTGATTCCACCGACATGTTTGGAGATATTATTCTTGTAGGAATTTAAATGGCAGTGTTCGCACTCGTCCGTGGCGTGACCAAGACAATCCAAACGTGCTCTCGCCGTCGTCGTATCTACCTGTGACTCATTCTCTTCCGTTCCATATTAACGTATTCCCTCTTTAACGAGTTTCCTTATATTGCCAGAAATTCTGTGTCGTTGCTAGATGCATTTTGACACACTGGGAAACCACAACGTTAAATTCTAGTTACACGACAACTCGCCTCAGTTGGTAGGGAGCTCTTCTGTCTCCATTGTTAGTAGACCTAGGCATTTTTAAGGAAATTAATAGAAAATAGTATTTTCAAATCACTAAAACCTCAGTCATTATAGTCAACCATACTGTTTCCATTATGTCTCTGAAGTTTCCAAATCTCATTAAATCCGCGTCTGCAAACGGTACATGATGACGTTAATGCTTCCTCTGTTGCAGTTTTATACAAAACTGTCGAATATAGTGAACGAGACCCAAAGGTGTCGAATGTCGACTGTAAAGCGCATAAGTAATATACACATTGACTTCTGAAATTTTACCTCTGAAAATTACAGGCGAAGTTCAGTAACACTTTTCTCTCATTATTTTGCAACAACTGAGCTATAAAAATTATTGTACAAGTGAAAATGCCAGTATCTATGTCAATATCGGCTCTAAAAGTATGCTCAAATACAATTTCTATTAGCAACCAAATATGAAGAAAATCCAGTAAATAGTAACTCAGCATTATCTCTACCGAAATTGAGCCTGATGATGTGGTGGCTAATGCCCTCAACTGGCATTCGAGAGACCCGGGTTTAGTTCTTGGGTCGGTCATCCAGACATTGGTTTTCTGCTGTCAGCGGTGCAGATGCCGCTTCCCTGCCCTCCAATAGTAAGAAATCCGAGCCAAGCTCATTCTCTAACAATCTACAATAATCTGAGCTTCCTTTCTTCTTTGTTGTCTGGATATTAAACGAGCTAACTCAAGTGAGTTCTTGTGAACTGTGTCCCAGAAACTACCAACTCGACGAATTAAGAGCCGAATGTGAAATGTTGCCGACCAGGGTGGCCGAGCGATTCTTGGCGCTACAGTCTGGAACCGCGCGACCGCTACGGTCGCAGGTACGAATCCTGCCTCGGGCATGGATGTGTGTGATGTCCTTAGGTTAGTTAGGTTTAAGTAGTTCTACGTTCTAGGGGACTGATGACCTCAGAAGTTAAGTCCCATAGTGCTCAGAGCCATGTCAACCATTTTTTGTGAAATGTTATGTGTTTACGCTATGAGCCCTGTTGCGCCCTCTGTAGGGGTGTATGCTTTTAGCCGACTGATATGGCTCTTATTTGATTCTGTACTCGCTGACCTTGATAAACAGATGACTGAAACGCACAATGGCCCCATAATTTATGCCCTGTCTACGACTCTTGGCCAACGCTCACGGCCCAATGTGGGCAGCGGACCTTGGGTTGGGAACAGCTGCTCTAGAATCTGGAACAAGTTTCTAGCGACAGGACCAGTTGAGGATCGTCACAGAAGTAACCGCAGAAAAAAAAAAGGTGTGCAGGACAGAAATCTACATGTAACTGCAAACAAAAACCCTGAGTATAACGCTAGGTGTCTACGGCGGCAGTTCAAAACAGCTGCAGGAGTGCAGGAGACAACACAGACAATACAAAATAGGCTCCACGAGCAGGAATTACGTGCCGGACCGCTTCTCAAGGCTCCTCCTCTAAATCGGATAAGGAGAGGGGCTCATGTGGCAAGGGGACGAAACCACTCTTTGTGGATTTATAGCAGGCAACAGTGGGACACAACATTCTTTTGTGACGAGATACATGGTGGTCCGCACCATAACAATCCTGATGTTTGTGTGCGGAACCAACGAGAGCAATTTTACATCCCAAATGTATCGTACACCGCCACTCTTATCGAGGCGGTTTAGTCATATTTTGGGGTGGAGTCACTTATGGTCGGAGGAAACCCCTTGTGCTAATACATGGGAGGACGACTGGTATTAAGTATCTGGTTGACATCCTTGCACGCATTGTGATTCCATTTGGTGAACATATTGGAGCGGGATTCACGCTGATAGACGACAATGCAAGTTCCCATCATCACAATCTTGTGAAAACTCTCCTAGTGGGTCATAGAATCAATCGGATGAAATGGCCTCCATGTTCTCCAGGTCTCAATTGCGTTGAGAATGCATGCACCATGGCAAAGCGAGCGGTTTGCAGTCGTCCTGTCCCACCAGACCTTACAGCGTTACAGAGCATCACAGAGGCCGCTGTCGAGGAATGGGACAATATCCCACAGCCTTATCTGGACAGTTTGATGAGGGCTACATCTAACGGCATTCGGAAGTGTCCCCAATTATGTGGAGGGCCAATTCGTTCATAAAAAATGTGTGTTATACAAGATGACAGTGAGAAGGAACTGTTGTGTTTGCATTGGGAATCTTTTGAAAGATTTTTTTTTTTGCTCTTATACTTTCTTGTGACTGTGCACGACAGAACAAAATCAGTATCGCTTCCTATTATGTCCAGTATTGACAGTATAGCAATATGCGACATTTATTGTAACTACTTTCTAACGATTAGTTAACATGAGTGTAGTTTGTCCTTACAGAAGTTTTTGTATCTTCAGACGTACCATCCGTGAAAGGTGCTGGTTGCATGGCAAATGTACCTAAACGCGATAAATTTAAAAATTACGATAATTTTGTATGGAGTTCAAAATTATTACAACAAAATTAATACTGAACAATGCTACACTGTATTTATGCTGGACACTAGGATAGTGGGCAACAATGGCGATGATTTGCAGCAACATACTGTGGACACAGAATCACGATTTGATCATCTACTGCCACGTACGACCTCCGAAACCTACAATACAGTGCACGACAGAGGACACCTTGTACCACGGCAAGTCATTCCCTTTTCTGCTCTTCTCGCAAATGAAGCGACAGGAAAATTACTGCCTGTATGCCATCAGCCACAATATAAGCTACCATTTAAGTGTAGTGAATTCTGCGAAAAGGCAACACGAACACCACACTTTGTAGGATCCTGTTGCTGGTGCTGAAGAACATCTAAAAACACACACACAGAGTCGCTCTTTCCGCTCTGTGTTACATCACTCTGAGAACACAGTGGCCTGGCAGCTCGAGCGGAAATGTGAGACACTAACATCCTTTTGTTCCACTATAGCGCCATATCACAGTCGACGCATGTTACGCAATGCCTCTCATTTACATGTGAACAGTGAAGGTCATGGAGCAGAAAACCAAATTAATACTCAGTGTGGCGTAATTATAGCATTTCTTCGTTGACTGCAGTTGCAAATTCTGTTCTCTTTCGGTGAATTGTACTAAAACGATACATGTTACGACACCGATTTACAGTGAGAACTTGGCTAGCGTAAACTCAAATTCACTTGGCAAATCCACTATCCTAGTGTTATCACGGTCGCAATGACTTCTTCAGCTGACTGACTGTGGCTTTTCTTCCTGGTTCTTAAACATTTGTGAAAATGCTAAGTTGTGATTTACCTGTTACTGTGCACCGTGGGCCAAGAAATGAAATTGCCAAGAGAAATGTTTATTTTTAGATTCTTAACCCCACTGCCACAAACAGCTAATCTACATAACCCATCAGCTGATGTATAAGTAACTGTATAATGCACCTGATGATGGGAGCATGCTGCCGAAATGCATTGTGCTAATAAAATGTTAGTAAAAGTGACTGCAGCAGTATAAATTATTCCACATAATACTCAACATACTGCTTTCTAAGCTCCTCGTTTCGTGGATGAGTAAAATTTCCTTAGGATTCTTCCAGTGAATCTCAGCCTGCCGTATGCTTCCTGTCAAAAGTTTTATGCGGTCGTCATATAAGGAGCAGTCAAATGGAAACGAGACAGATTGGAAAAAAGTGAGTAAGCTGTTTATTATTTCGAAACTAATCACCGTAACTATTAACACATTTATCCCTCTGTGAGACAAGACGGTTAACGCCTTCACAGAAAAACGTTTGCGGTTGCCTACTATAACGGAACCAATTAAGGGCTTTACTTTACCGAAGTATGCGATAACCTCCAAATTCAACCAGTTTAACGAGTATTTATGATTATAGAAAAGTTGTTGTGTATGTTAACAATGATTGCATAACATGTCTCCATAAACAGTCAACCCATTAAATTATACTGAATAACTGACCACACAAAAGTTAATATCACTTGATCACTGATACAGCAAATGTCATCATGCAAAAACACTAAGTTCATCTTAAATAATTAATATGAAGTACAAAAAATAGTGGCCAACTCAAGTATTTTGGATCTCCTTAAATAAAAATCGCCCAGTGAAGCCTATTTGTTCACTAGGACCGTTTTCACTCAGTATTCACGTAAACACTCCTATTTTAGACAAAAACCAATGTAATTCTTAATAATTCATGTTATTTACTTATTTATGCAAATTAGAGAAGTCAACTGACAAACTTCTAAAAAACGGCCTTTTTAAACAAAGAATTATTCTGTCAAGTCAACAAATCTGTCTGTCATTTTAATAACCTGTTAAATTATGTCACTCGATGTAAATTAATAACTTTTCTGCACAAATTACAATAACAGATGTACATGCGACTTATAAACTGTATCTCTTTTTAGTAGTTCTTTGACAAGGGTATAAATACAAGCAGCAGGAATGGTTGGAGCGCAGTCGAAATGTCACTTTGGTAATGTGTGTTTGTGTGTTATTGTTCGAGGTGGATAAACAATGCAAAGAACATGTAAAAGAAGTACTACTTTGTGATGTGTCATTGTCTTTGGTGGACAGTGGAATTAAGATGGCCACCAGAGTAATAAATATTTGAAGTCTAAATATTTGATGGTTTCGCTCGTTATTTATCATCAAAAGCACATCAAAAACACGGGACCTCATCTTTTTATCCCTAGACAACCAGATTTAGAGCCAGTATCAGCATCGAGACACAGCAGCGATCCAGCAAGAAGCAGCGATTACTACAGTGCATTTTAATGGCGCCAACCTAACATCAAGTGCTAACAAGCTCCGTAAATGGGAGTGAAATAGTGCGGTTATAGCAATATCTACGACTAGGCGACCATTACATTACGAAACCGTGACTGCACCCAGGCGTACACATCTTCGTCCGATGTAAATAGACGACCACGAATGTCATTCTTCAGGACTCCAAAAATATGTAAATCACATGTGGAGAATTCGGCACAGTACAGAAGATGCGGGGCAGACCTACGTGTTGGCAAAGTTGTCTCGACTACGCAGCAGAAGTTTCGCTGCGAAGCCCTTGCACATCCTCCGTAGACCAGATCTCTCCTCATGCGTTTTCCATATGTTTTAAGCCCCAAAGAACATTCTTGGACGTCTATTTGCTTCGGACGAAGAGGTTGACACCTGGATGCAATCATGGTTCCGTAGGAAACCACAAGCATTTTTCCACGAGGGCGTTGACCGTGTTGTCTCAAATTGCGATAAATGTATTAACAGTTATGTCGATTACTTTTGAGATAAAAAACAGTTTTCAGTAGTTTTCGAGAACATTTCTCGTGGAGAAACAGCGGTCTGGCTAAATGTACTTTAAAAATGGACACAGTTTCGACCGCAAAAACCTTTATTTCGTTGGAAACTTGTTTCAGTCAGGTTTTGGTCATCCTCAGACCCTCATACCATGATCGTAGGCGGCGGCGGTGAATGGACCGGGTGTTGTAACTCAACGAACGTCAACACCCGGTCCATTCACCGCCGCCGCCTACCATTTTTTTAAAAAAACGGTTTAGTCACTTTTTCCTACCTGTCCCGTTTTCATATGACTGCCCCTTATACTTTGTGTCACTTGGGATGGTTACTTCCAGAGATTTTGCGGTTGTTACTATTTTCCATAAATTTACCACCAGTGGTGAAATCGAATACTGATGAGTCTTAAGAGAAATGCTTTTCATGGATCATTTCTTATATTTAATAGCAATACATTACATTTATTTACGTTGAGGTTCATCTGCCAGGTCTTGCAGCAAGCGAAGATGTACACATTTCTACCTGCATTTCGCTGTAGACTGCCGTTGAGACTTCGCTGTACACAACAGAGGCATCCATGGTTTGCTTTAGCAGTCTACGTATGTTATTCGCCAGGTAATTTATATATGTAATGTGAACAGTAAAGGATCTATAGATCTTGCTTGGGTATCTTCTGAAGTTATTTCAGCTTTGGAGTTATCGCTCCGTGGACTATGGAACAATGATGTGTCGAGTTTCGAACCAGGTCACAAAGTTGTTTCCGTAAGCTGGTGCATTGTTCACTAAACATGGTGCAATATCCAATCGAAAGCTTTCTGGAAATCAGAGAAAACGGTATCCACCTAAGTGTCATCTATGGAACTCAGTCTCGGAAGGAGAGCGTTTCGTCACAGGGTTATTTGGTAACCGTGATAGCGTTACGGAGATGTTTAGCAAACTCAAGTGGCAGACTCTGCAAGAGAGGCGTTCTGCATCGCGGTGTAGCTTGCTCGCCAGGTTTCGAGAGGGGCGTTTTTGGATGAGGTATCGAATATATTGCTTCCCCTTACTTATACCTCCCGAGAAGACGACGAATGTATAATTAGAGAGATTCGAGCGCGCACGGAGGCTTTCAGACAGTCGTTCTTCCCGCGAACCATACGCGACTGGAACAGAAAAGGGAGGTAATGACAGTGGCACGTAAAGTGCCCTCCACCACACACCGTTGGGTGGCTTGCGGAGTATAAATGTAGATGTAGATGGGTATTTTCTCTCTCTCTCCCTCTATCTCTCTCTCTCTCTCTCTCTCTCTCTCTCTCTCTTTCTCTTTCTCTGTTTCCCTCTCTTCTAAGAGTCCTTCATGTTAAGCATCGCAGATTGATGAACGATATTAAAAATCGGTCGAACAAGCACCGTGTAAACCACGTCTTTAGAGAGTGAACTACATTTCCTTAAGCTTCTCTTATGAATCTCAGTCTGTCATCTGCTTTTCCCACTATTTGTTTCGTGTTGTCATTCCACACCTAGATATTTTATGGTGGTTAATGTTTCCATCAATTTGTCATCAGTAGTGTAACCGTACGACAATGGATTTCTTTTCCTACATATGAGAATCATGTTACGTTTACTTACGTCCAGGGTCAACTGCCAGAGCCTGCACCATTCATCAGTTCTCAATAGGTCCTTCTGCAAATCGTTACTGTCTCCTTGCACATGCACATTACCTGCGAACAGCGTTAAAGAGCTTCCGACGCATTCTGATAGATCATTTACATACTTCTAAACAGTAACGTTCCTATCCTAGTTTCTTGAGGTGCTCTAGAAATTACCTTTACATCTGTCGAGTTTGTTTCGTTAAGAGCGACATGTTGAGTTCTGCCTGCAAAGGAAATCTTAAATCAAGTCGCAAGTCTGGTCCGATACTCGATAAGCTGTTTTTTTCATTAAACGCCACTGCGGCAAAGTGTCAAATATCTACAAGAAGTCGAGAAATAAGGCATGAACTTGAGCGCTGATTATACAGCGCTGTGGATCCCCTGGAGGAACAGAGCGAGCAGCATTTCGCAAGGTTTCTATTTGCAGAATCAATGTGGATTTTCATTCTCCAAAAAGTCCTAGTACATGAGCAAAAAACGTATTCCATGGTTCTGTAACAGACGGATGTCAACGATATAGACCTACAATTACGTGTACCCGTCTTACAAACCTTCTTCCTATTTGCTCCTAAAGTAGCAGAATTTCTTCACTTGGCCTACAACAATATCATTTCTGCTAGTCCTTATGATTATCATCTTTCTTTGATTTACTCACAACTCGTTTTCTGTGGGCTTTTCCGTCCCATTCAACAAGTTCTGAAATTATTCGCCTTCACAGAGGACAGCAGTGTCATCAGCGAATCGCATCACAGATGTTCTTTCACGGCAAAGCTTTTATCTGCTTCTTGACGTTGTTTTCATTCCCTTCATTGCTTTTCGATTTACGCCATCTTAATCCGAACATCTGTCTTTTGGTATTCCACCCGTATACTGAGGTGACAAAAGTCTTGGGATACCTCCTATTATCGCTTCGGTCCCCCTTTCCCTGGGTGTGTTGCAGCAGCTTGACGTGGTATGGACCGAACAGTCGTTAGGAGTTCCCTGCAGAAATATTGAGCCATACTGCCTCTGTAGGCGACCATAGCTGCTAATGTGTTGCCAGTGCAGAACGTTGTGCCTGAGCTGGTCTCTCGATTATGCCTCATTAATATTCGAAGGGATTCATGTTGGGCGGTCTGGGTGGCCAAACCATTCGCACGAATTGTTCAGAAAGTTCTTCAAACCAATAGCGAACAATTGTTGCCCACTGACATGGCGCATTGGGAACATGAAGTCAATGAATGGCTGCAAATGGTCTGCAAGTAGCCGAAGATAACCATTTTCAATCAATGATCGGTTCAGTTGGACCAGAGGGCCCATTCAATTCCAAGATACACAGCCCACGCCATTACGAAGCCACTATCATCTTACGTAGTGCCTTGTTGATCACCTGGATCCAAGGCTTTGTGCGGTCTGCGCCACATCCATACGCTATCATCAGCTCCAACCAAATGAAACCGGGACTCATCTGACCAGGCAACGGTTTTTCCATCGTCTAGAGACCAACCGACATCGTCCCGAGCCCAGGAGAGGCGCTACAGGCGGTGACGCGCTCTTAGCAAAGACACTCGGTTCGGTTGTCTGCTGCCACAGCCAATTCACGTCAAATTCAGCCGCACTGTCCTAGCGGATACGTTCGTCGAACATCAAATTAATTTTGCGGTTATTCCACGCAGTGTTGCTTCTCTATTAGCACAGACAACTCTCCGCAAACGCCACTTCTCTCGCTCGTTAAGTGAAGCCCGTCGGCCCCTGCGTTGTCCGTGGTGAGAAGTAGTGCCTGAAATCTAATGTTCTCGGCACACTCTTGAAACCGTGTATCTCGGGATACTGAATTCCCTAACGATTTCCTAAATGGGATGTCCCATGCGTCTAGCTTTAAATAACATTCCGCGGTCAAAGACTGTGAGGCCATAATCAAGTGTGGCAAAATTTCACATAAATCATCTGAGTACAAACGATAACTGCTCCAATGCACTGCCTTTTCATACGTTGAGTACACGATACTACCGCTATCTGTATGTGTGCGTATCTCTGTACCTTGATTTTTGTGATCTCAATGTGTTGTTTCCTCTTCGCTCCAGTGCACACTGTATATTACTCAGTATTCTCTGTAGACTACACCTGTGTCTGCGGACGTGAAACATCACTATTTTACTCAGTCGAACGCTTTTGCTGAGACAAAAGTTCTGTGAAGGTTCCTTGCTATTTCTTTAGTGTAATTTGTCTTATCTCGTTACCTTTCCTAAAAGCAAACTGATCATCATCTAAGAGATCCTCAAATCTCTTTTCCGTTCTTGTGTATGTTATTTTGGACAGCAACTGGGATACATGAGGTATCAAGCCGACTACGCGATGGTTCTCTCGTTTATCTGTTCTTGGTGTATTAGGGATAATGTAGATAATCTTCCTCCTTGTCTCCAGTCTCATAGATTCTACACACTTAGTTGCATGTCCCCCTCATATATATAATGACTTAAAAACTCTTTTGGAATAAGTTTTGATCATATTCTTCCAAACATCTTTAAAACTCTATCACTGTTGCACCGCAGCTATTTGTGCACATTGACCGACTCCAATTGTAAGTCACTGATATTGTGATCATACATTATTAGTTTTCTGCGTTTTCTAAAGTACACAACTTTACATTTCTGCACACACACACACACACACACACACACACTCACTCACTCACTCACTCACTCACACACACACACACACACACACACACACATATATATATATATATATATATATATATATATATATATATATATATATATTAAACGAAATCTAATCTATTTGCATAATCGTAAACCACTTTGAAGTGCAATGCGGACGGTACGAACTGACCAACAAATATTCGATGGGATTCAGGCGATCTGGATGATCAAATCATTTGCTCGAATGCCCAGAATGTTCTTAAAACCAATCGCTAACAATTGTGGGCTGGTCACACGGTGGATTGTCATCCATAAAAATTCCGTCGTTTTTCGGGAACAAGAAGTCCATGGATGGCTAAAAATAGTCTCCAAGGACCCAAAAATTCCATTTCCAGTCAATGACTGGTTCCGATAGGCCAGAGAACACAGTCCATTGCATGTAAACACAGCCCACATTATTATGGAGCCACCACCAGCTTGCGCAGCGTCTTGTTGACAACCAGGTGCCATGACTTCATCGGTCTGCTCCACACTCGAAGCCTACCATCGGCTCTTACTAGCTGAAGTTGGGACTCATCTGACCAGGCCAGTCGTCTAGGGGCCACGAGATATTGTCATGAACCCACGAGAGGCGCTGCAGGCTATTTCGTACTGTCAAGCAATGGCACCACGGCGATCGTCTGTTGCTATAGCCCATTAACGTCAAATGACATCGAACTGCCTTAACGGACATGTTCGTTGTACGTCCCACATTGATTCCTGCGGTTAATTCACTCAATGTTGCTTGTCTATTAGCACTGACAACTCTACACAAACACAACTCTTCTCGATCGGTAAGTAAAGGGTGTGGGTTACCGCGTTGTTCGTTGTGAAAGGTAATGCCCGAAATTTGGGCGTCTCGACGCACTTCTGACACAGTCGACCTCGGAATTGTGGGCGGCTATAGAGGCAACATGGCTCGATATTTGTGCAGTCCATGCCACTTGGATTTGCTGCACTACGCCGGACAGTGGAGGTCCGACATGGTATCAGGAGGTATCCCTCAACTTTTGTCAGCTCAGAGTGTGTTACCTACTGCCCTGGACTCCGTTACCCAACTGTCTAGCCAATGTTAGTAATAAATGTTATTTTAGTACGATCCCTTGCAACTTCACGACAATATACTTTGGAATTGCATATCGATAATATCCTAAATTCTTTAGACGGGACAGTTGTACGCTGTTCCATGTGTACTTGTGTACTCCTTGTGATTCGACTGCAAACAAATGATTACGCGTTGTTTCTGGAATTTAATGGTAAGGTTTTCCTTCTCACTGTTGGTGGTTATTCTTGATTATTTATATTGGTTGTAATTACTGTTGCTTTCGTTGCTGCGACTGTTGACGGCGGTACCATGTGTAATATGTACTGCATGTGAATTTTGATGAATACTTAATAGGGGAAAAATCATATCTGTTCAGATGCAATTTCACAAAGTATTTGTTAAAAAGATAGATTCAGACAGGTTGTAGAGACTTCCGTTTCAGTATGTTGCTTCTTATGTTGCAGTAGTACTTGAAAATCAACTTAAGCTTCGAACTTATTAGTAGTGTTAACTGAAATATTGATTCAAACAAATATTCTTGTAGTAAATACGCCTTTCTTTGTCTAAAAGATTAATTTTCTTTGCGAACCTCTTTTTACAATTTACGTATCTTCAGTTAAGTTATTACTGTCACTGTTGTGTACACTTTCCACATATTTATTCCGATTTGTTAAAAAAATGGCTCTAAGCACTATGGGACTGTGACATCTGAGGTCATCTGTCCCCTAGACTTAGAACTACTTAAACCTAAGGACACCACACACATCCATGCCCGAGGCAGGATTCGAACCTGCGACCGTAGTAGCAGCGCGGTTCCGGACTGAAGCGCCTAGAGCCGCTCGGTCACAGCGGCCGGCCCGCTCTACTACCTGTGTAATTTTTATCTCATTCTGTAGCTATTCCATCATGACTCTAACGTACCTGACAAAAATATAGGCATAAATTCCATATTTTCAAATCTAAATTTACGTGCGGTCTTTTAGCACACTCTGCTTGTCCCACACAAGAGTCACAGTAATTTAAAGTCCTTCCTTAATGTGTCATTAGCTTGTACGCTTTGTGCCAGTTTTTGTGCTGCTTCACTTGGATACATTTTTTTAATTATTCATTTTTTTTGTCGGTTATGTGACTGTGAGCAGACATACAGCATCATTGGGAGAGGTGGCGAAAGAAATCTGCCTTTGGCACGTCATCGACGTAGACGAAACCCGTGGTGATGACTGTGTGCCCCATTGATATCAGCGTCAGTCAAAGAGCAGCAGCATACTAGCTGAAGAAAGGTAAACGCGACAAGGCACCTGCAATTATAGGAGAAGACATCATAGAAAGGACTCAATTAAACCGCTGCCGAAACAGTACATGACAGGGAAAACGACAGAAATGGGTTGTCACGTCCACACCTTCTTCCCAAGCATCAAGGGACGAATGAGGCTATAAAATATCGATCCCGTGCACGTCATGGCCCATTTCCTCACGGGTCACAGTCCATATGAAGAATACCTCCATCGGTTTGATCTGAGCCGAGCACCTATACGTACTTGCGGAGAACTGGGAACTTCTGAACATGTCACTTTACACTGTGACAGACTCGCACACACATGGTCCCGAACTTAGTATGACAATGCAGGACAAGTTCTACCCCAGACGGACGACTGACGCGTACTGAATGTCAGTACCGATGATTTGCCACGTACCTTACAACAATCACATACAGGAATAAGGGCAGGCACACTAACGCGGAAATAGGATACTTAGGATGACACAGACACAAACACAGACAGACACACAGAAACAGACTCATATGCTGAAACAGATACAAACAGTGATATTAATATACAGACATAGATATAAGACAAAATTAAGAAACACAGAAATGGATCAACTGTCATTAAACATATTAATAAATGTGGAAATGTCTTGTGTAATACTTGTCAGAGACAGCAAAGGACTTGGAAGAGCAGTTGAATGGAATGGACAGTGTCATGAAAGGAGGGTATAAGATGAACATCAACAAAAGCAAAACGAGGATACTGGAATGTAGTCAAATTAAGTCGG
This sequence comes from Schistocerca americana, assembly GCF_021461395.2. Taxonomy (NCBI): domain Eukaryota; kingdom Metazoa; phylum Arthropoda; class Insecta; order Orthoptera; family Acrididae; genus Schistocerca; species Schistocerca americana. The sequence goes on along the minus strand of NC_060126.1, from coordinate 407,267,059 downwards.
GTCATGCTGGGGGAATTAGATAAGAAAATGAGATACTTAAAGTAGTAAAGTTTTGCTATTTGGGAAGCAAAATAACTGACGATGGTCGAAGTAGAGAGGATATAAAATGTAGACTGGCAATGACAAGGAAAGCGTTTCTGAAGAAGAGAAATTTGTTAACATCGAGTATAGATTTAAGTGTCAGGAAGTCGTTTCTGAAAGTATTTGTATGGAGTTAGCCATGTATGGAAGTGAAGCATGGACGATATATAGTTTAGAGTAGAAGAGAATAGAAGCTTTCGAAATGTGGTGCTACAGAAGAATGCTGAAGATTAGATGGGTAGATCACATAACTAATGAGGAGGTATTGAACAGAATTGGGGAGAAGAGGAATTTGTGTCACAACTTGACTAGAAGAAGGGACCGGTTGGTAGGACATGTTCTGAGGCATCAAGGGATCACAATTTAGTATTGGAGGGCAGCGTGGAGGGTAAAAATCGTAGAGGGAGACCAAGAGACGAATACACTAAGCAGATTCAGAAGGATGTAGGCTGCAGTAGGTACTGGGAGATGAAGAAGCTTGCACAGGATAGAGTAGCGTGGAGAGCTGCATCAAACCAGTCTCAGGACTGAAGACCACAACAACAACAACAATACTTGAAATGTAAATGATATAATTGTTTATTATGTTTAGAGTACTAACCATAATAAATACAATATAATGGGTTACCAAGCTTAGATGAAGTTTTACATTGTAAAAAACACATTCACCATGCCCACAACACGTACCACTAAAGAAGTCAAAGATACACAAATAATGTACCAATTACGCCCTGTGTAAAGCACACATGTCACGTAACAAATGTAAAATAAGAGTAATACTGTACAAATACACGTCTTTACACAAAAATTTATCAAATGAATACACACAAATTTATCAAACGAATATTAAATATATATTTTTTATGCTACCATGAATGCGATAGGCACGACAATTTTTCCGAGTCCTCACATCCGAGATAGCTAGGTGGTGGAATCTCTAACAAAAATCTGTGTCAGAATTAATGATATACCATACAGCTGTAATATGACACAATATCTTTTCCGTCGTCCTAAATTTCTATCTTCTATACATAAATTTTAGGTGTTACCTTTTATTAATTACTTTTAGGTTAAGTATTTGAACCTGCCATCTTGTTAAATCTTATCAAAAATAAGAAGAAATCAGATAAATTTAACATTTTGTATATTTACAATTTCATGTTGTGAAAATATGACCTGTCTTAGTAACAACGTGACAGTTCTTTTATAAATGACAGCAAACAAAATAAGTACTTTCATGGTAGTCAGACAGTCCAGTTCTGCATCGTGCATTATATACACATTAGGCTCCAGTTTATCTTGTCTGAACAGATGATATATACGTAGAGTCTGTTCCAGAACGACGCATAAATGTTGCAATAACTATTTTCGCAGAGGAGCCGCAGTTTTCCTCTGCCACTCTCTTTACCCACAATTGACGTTATATGAGATTTTCACTTCTAATCCCAATACAATGTTTCTACTAGGCAATTTGCATTGTGGGAAATACTCTAATTGTGACTTGGTAACCACATAGTCAATGTTTCCATACTGAAAGTCTGCACAACATATTTATGTTAGGAACTATTGATAGTTTATTTAGTCCGTTGATATTTTGTGAAGATTTAACTTAATACTACTACAGCTTTTTTATGCAATAACGATACCTCAAAGGCAATCAGGCTGTCTGCTAATTTCGACTAGGTAATTGATAAGAATTATAATATTCCATTTCTGGCATTTCTCAATATGATCTGTGTCTATATCTGAGTCCAGTGCGATTTTCAGTTTTCAATATGTTTTCAGTACAGTTACATTCGTCGATTTCCTATATGAACGTATTTACGTTAGAAGGTGTTATTATGGATCCAATTCTATAGCTTTACGAAAGTTTAGAAAGTGGAGTCATCTATGTCTGTCAATAAATCATGTGTAAAAATCTTTAATTAAACTTTGTACTATTGAAGTTGTCGGATCCACTGTGTTTGACTTGAGAAGATCATTTTGTGAGTCACGGAATGTGGCACAGTTACGGTAAAGGTTGCATACTTTTCTGACACTGCATTTAATATGCCGTTGGTCTGTAGTCGTGCGTTCCTCACGTCGTCGAGTTACTGTACTTCCTTCAAAACTAAAAAGAAGAAAAACAGAAACAGAACATTTATTTGTTTGACAGTGCTACAACTAACAAAGGCAGCGTGAATAGCAATTGTCACAAGCCGTATCTCACATAGCGAATTGCGCTGTACGTGAGTAATCTCCTTTGTTTTTTTTTTAATTACGAGCCGCTCCTGGAGGGCGCGAGGACTGAAGGAATGCCTGCCGACCGTCGTGTCATCCTCTGCCTTGCGGCTTCATGCCGATGAGGTCAGCGCCCTGCTCTCCGGTCGTGTTGCAAACACGGCAGACCCTGGATCCGATGCTACTCGTTCAGGTAGGTACTCAGATGATTCTCGACCCTGAGCACGTCCCGTAGCAGTACGCCACTAGTATCGGGAATCGAATCCTGGTTCTCTCCATAGTAGCGATATAAGTTGACCACTCAGTACAGGGGGACAGTTACTTCGAATAATGTCGGTTTGGCGTGATTGTGTGTGTGACGTAAGTGTGGACACCTCGTATCTCAGGGCCCGGGAGCGTAGCGAGAGCAGTGTTTATTCTTGCTACTTCCCAAGGCCGTACACACACTGAACAAACCATACAGCAGTACGTATTTCCAATACCAAATCTACTTTGTTGGCGATAAGAAGCAGAAATGAAGGCTCCATAATGATTGACAATCATACACTATCTGATGAGAACTATCTGGACATTACCACTTAATGCAGAGCTGACCGACAGATGGCACGAGAGGTGGACAGCCAGAATAACAGGAGGCGGGAAGTACTGTGTTGTCAGTAGAGAGGCAGGAGAACCCAGTGACTTCGAAGGTGCACTATTCATTGGTTATCACCTCAGTAACAAATCCATGTGGTACATTTCAACCATTCTAAAGCTGAACAAGTCTATCGTTAGTTTATTTATTTAATTTATTTAATCGTATGGCTAGGGCGCCCTGTCGGGCAGACCGTTCGCCGGGAGCCGGTCGTTCAATTTGACGCCACTATGGTGACCTGCAGTCGATGAGGATGATAGGATGATGACGAGGAGAGCACAACACACAGTCCCTGGTCGGAGAAAATTCCCCGACCCAGCCTGGAATCGAACCCGGGCCCAGAGGATTGTCAATCCGTCACGCTGACCATTCAGCTACCGGAAACGGACAACCGTTAGTAATGTTACCGTTAAGTCGAAACGCGGAGGAGCAGCCACAGCTAACAAAGAACAGCTAGACTTCTTGTACTGACAGACGAGGACGGTCGAGTGTTGCAGAAGTTGGTTGTAGAACATGGCACGAAATCAGCGGAAGGAATCACTGGTGAATTCCAAAGAGCTACCAGTAGTCCATCTGACACATTGGCTTTGCGTTTGGAATAAAAAAGAAGGGGCTACAAAGGTCTTGCAGCTCCTCAAAAGCTACATATTACTATTCCGAATGCTAAGCGATGCTTGAGATGGATGCCACTGGATAGTGGATGACTAGAAACGAGTGTTTTGGAGTGAAGAATCGCGCTGTACCCCTTGGCAATGCGATGTAAGGGTTTGGGTTTAGCGAATGCCTGGAGAACGCTGCCTGCTGTAACGTCTAGTGCCAACAGTGAAGTACGAAGGAGGTGGTGCTGCGGTTTCCTAACATATCTTGTTTCATAAGAAAAAAATTTAATTTTTTAAAGTTAATTTGTTTGTACCTAATTTTCGGTGGGTTTTCCGGTATTACAGTATGGTCCCTTATTGCATTTTGGTAAACTCTAAATGTGGAAGGATATGAATTCATTTTACAACACTGTGTACTGCGTACAGTAGAGGAACAGTTCGGGGACGATGACTGATTTTTATTATCGTGGCAGTGCACCCTGTCATGAAGCAGCATCTGTGAGGCAATGGTTTGTGAACTGTAACAGTCCTGAAATTTAGTGATCTGCCGAGAGCCACGACCTGAACCAAATGAGACACCACTGGACGAGATAGATAGCTGACTTCGCTCCAGACCCTACAGTCCACCATAACAACCTTCTGTGGGTTATGCTCTTGAGGAATTCTGTTCTCCAGAGACATCCTCAGACAGCTTAATTGAAAGTGGCCCAAGCATTCAATCCATCGTAAAGGTGAAGGGTGCAATCACCTGATATTAATTCTCAATGTGTTATAGATATCCGCATATTTTTGATCAGATAATGTACACTGTGTACTGTCCATTGTAAATATCCCAAAATCGCAAATAAATCCAAGCTCAGATAATGCACAGAATGGTGTAACAGCCGTAAGTGACTGACAGAGCAGAGTGAGAGTGTACACGTGGGCACAGGTGACTGATCTCTACACTTCCTGGACGGAGAACTCTGGTCTCGGTGCGTTGAGATGGAGTGTGCTTACAGGTTCCTCTCTTCTGTTATCGTCCTCCATGTTATAAATAGGCAAAACAGTAAAACTGTGTGATTAAGCGTTATGTACCAATCTCTTATTATCAGCCTTATGCCAATGACTGAAAGAATGTCTGAAGCAGATCATCTGGATATTGCAGTACTTCCTTAGAAGACACCCACAAAATCAGAATAATTGCTTCCTTCATACAAGCTGTAAATTTTCTCCCTGCAAATGGTGGCAGAAAATTTAACACTCCGAAAATATTCCTACTGCTTTTCCTCTTTACTATTACATCCTCCAGAAAATTGGCGTGCATTTAAAACCTTTCACTAAAAGATACTATCTTTTGAAAATACCGTTACGGAGTGGGAGGAGCTATTCTTTATGTTGTCAGGTCGTATTTGGCTCCCACCAGCAGCATTTTGGGTTCGATGGGCAAGCGCAGGTAGACCGGAGTCTATGCTTGGTGGCTGCAGAAAAACAGTCAGTAAACATAATTCTTTATTATCCCCCTACTCATGAACAAGTACCGGGTGATCAAAAGGTCAGTATAAATTTGAAAACTGAATAAATCACGGAAAAATGTAGATAGAGAGGTACAAATTGACACAAATGCTTGGAATGGCATGGGGTTTTATTAGAACCAAAAAAAAAAAAAAATAGAAAAGTTCAAAAAATGTCCGACAGATGGCGCTTCATCTGATCACAATAGCAATAATTAGCATAACAAAGTAAGACAAACCAAAGATGATGTTCTTTACAGGAAATGCTCAATATGTCCACCATCATTCCTCAACAATAGCTGTAGTCGAGGAATAATGTTGTGAACAGCACTGTAAAGCATGTCCGGAGTTATGGTGAGGCATTGGCGTCGTATGTTGTCTTTCAGCATCCCTAGAGATTTCCAGAATGAGATTTTCACTCTGCAACGGAGTGTGCGCTGATATGAAACTTCCTCGCAGATTAGAACTGTATGCCGGATCGAGATTCGAACTCGGGACCTTTGCCTTTCGCGGGCAAGTGCTCTACCAACTGAGCTACGCAAGCACGACTCACGCCCCGTCCTCACAGCTTTACTTCTGCCAATACCTCGTCTCCTACCTTCCAAGTTTTGCAGAAGCTCTCCTGCGAACCAAGCAGAACTAGCACTCCTGAAAGAAATGATATTGCAGAGACATGGCTTAGCCACAGTCTGGAGGATGTTTTCAGAATGAGATTTTCACTCTGCGGTGGAGTGTGCGCTGATATGAAACTTCCTGGTGGATTAAAACTGTGTGCCGGATCGAGACTCGAACTCGGGACGTTTGCCTTTCGCGGGCAAGTTCGAGTTGATCACCCGGTATACGTGCGCATCGTTCTCTGGGACCAGCATTTTGTGCTGGCGTACGCTGGCGTCAACACACCGTGCGGCATAAAGGTTACGAGAGTATCGATAGAGGCCAACGACAAGACTCACTGGAAACACGCCGCCAACGCCCTCTCAGCCGCCAGTATTTAACATAGCAACCGCGGGCTGGAGGGCCAGTTCGTTAGAGTTTAGCCAGTCAGTTTAGCCAGTTACTTCTAGACTGCTACTCCGAGTTACCTAGTTAGTTCGTTCCAGATAGTTCAGTAGTTCGAGTCTGTACGCCGAGGAGTTCGAGCGTGCCACCTAGATGAAGCCGAAGATTTAGCCTGTAGTACAGAGACAGGCAGCACATAGCAACATTATAGTGAATACAGCGGACTTCTACTTCAACAGCATTGAGACTACGTGGACTGTACAGAAGAGAGCTTGTACCACAGCACATGGAAACCTACGTTAAGTTTATTAATAAAGAACCCAGTTTGTGTTCTAGAAAGAGGATACCGGCCAGCAACAAACATCGTCTCCTTGCTTCTCATGGTACAGCTCTGCACCACGAAGATGACGTGCTACAGACCCAAAATTTAACCGACACGAAGAAGATGCTGTGATATGCAAATGATTAGCTTTTCAGAGCATTCACACAAGGTTAGCGCCGGTGGCGACACCTACAACGTGCTGACATGAGGAAAGTTACCAACCTATGGTTTCTCATACACAAACAGCAGTTGACCGGCGTTGCCTGGCGAAACGTTGTTGAGATGCCTCGTGTAAGGAGGAGAAATGCGTACCATCACGTTTCCGACTTTGATGTAGGTCGGATTGTAGCCTATCGCTATTGCGGTTTATCGTATCGCGACATCGATGCTCGCGTTGGTCGAGATCCAATGACTGTTAGCAGAATATGGAATCGGTGGGTTCAGGAGGGTAATACGGAACGCCGTGCTGGTGCTGGATCCCAACGGCCTCGTATTACTAGCAGTCGAGATGACAGGCATCTTATCCGCATGGCTGTAACACATCGTGCAGCCACGTCTCGATCCCTGTGTCAACAGATGGGGACGTTTGCAAGACAACAACCATCTGCACGAACAGTTCGACGACGTTTGCAGCAGCATGGACTATCAGCTCGGAGACCATGGCTGCGGTTACCCTTGCCGCAGCATCACAGACAGGAGCGCCTGCGATGGTGTACTCAACGACGAAACTGGGTGCACGAATGGCTTCATGGGCAGCTGTTCCTGTACACGCCATCCAAGCTCTGTTCGATTCAATGCCAAGGCGTATCAATGCCATTATTACGGGTTCTGGGTACTGATTTTTCAGGATCTATGCACACAAATTGCGTGAAAATCTAATCACGTGTCAGTTCTGTTATAATATATTTGTCCAATGAATACCCATTTATCATCTGCATTGCTTCTTGGTATAGCAATTTTAATGGCCAGTAGTGTAGGTGAATGCCGACACCACTAATGCTGACATGGTGGCGGTGGTCCTGGTACTCGGCTCAGCTTGCCGTCCAGCGGCATTTGAGCAAAGACTACTTGCATTGCAACCCTGTATCTCATTGGTGCGACAGACAGTGGGGCTGCCCGTTGAATGAACCCGGGACCATTGATTGCAGCGTTGCGTCAGGCAGTGTCGACCACAGCACCATGGACCTGGAAGGGTCTCCTTTAGTGAGACCGCAACATGGAGAGGGCTACCTGAGTGCGAGGCCATCAGACAGTGCTCGTTGGTTTGCAGTCTAGCTGTGACGAAGATAGCTATGTTAGTTGACGTCGTCGGCTCCACTACAGAGACTGGTACATGGATGGCGCTGATGTGCAGCGCTGATATGCTCTGCTCTGCTGACTCAGGTACTTATACAGCAAGATTCCGTGGTGGTGTTACAAACTTTCAGGGATGACGGAGAAAGGTAAATGTATCAATTTGAGGTTCCGAACCCTGCGCCGGAAATGATTGAGTCGAAAGTTACAAGCAGAAATCTTTCTGACAGTGGAAAAAATGTACTGGCACCGTAGCCATGATTGGACCAGTGAGAATCCCACGTTACAGTTGTGAAGAGCCTTCAGTATAGATTATCAGTGAACGCCTGTGCAGGCGTAGTCAATGATTTGTACTAGGCCCGTTTCTTCTTTCTTCTTGCTTAAGTGCACTGTCCACAGTGTTTATCAAAGACATACTACCCAGGTTCCTGGAACATATTCCACTGATTATTCGACAGCTGATGTGGTTCCAACGTGATGGAGCTCCACTTCACTTTGGCTTGAGGGCTTGTGAACACCTGGAACATACATTGCCTGAGAAGTGGATAGGCAGAGGAGGTCCTGTTTGGTGGCAAGAACGTTCACCTGGTCTGATCCCATTTGATTCTTTTTTTTGTGGGGCCAGGTGGTAAGTGTTGCGTACGGAACACCTGTCGAAACTGAAGAGGCTCTCCTGGCAGTAATTATAGCTGACTGCCGCACTGTTCAAAAGTAGCAGGGATGTTAGAAAGGGTACGGCAGAACTTTGTGAAATGACACCATGCGTAAATTGACGTTGGAGGCACCATTTTGAACAACTGTTGTAGATGTAGCAGTCTGTGAAACTTGAGCAAGTAAATAGAATTATTTATTACTGTATCGTAGACTTAGGATTTTCACTCTCTCTGACATCAAGTTACGTGCGCCGTTACTAAGGATATGGGGAGAATTCAGCGGGATTCTGTACGTCATGTTCAAGGTTCAGAGGTTGGGGCCCTTAGTACCAGTGCTACTCGAGGCTAAGGCGAACTTCACTCGAGGCTAAGGCGGACTTGAGCACATTCACCCTTCTCCATCATCCCTGAAAATTTGTAACATCGTCATGATATCACCTTGTCTTCGGTCAGAGCGAGCTTTTCAATGAACAAGACAAGCACTGCCGTACATTTTCACTGTAGTCGATCTTCCCTGGTCAAGTGGACGATAAGTACTTCCATGTACTTCAGGAACATCGACTCTTCTTAAAGTCTGGCCTCAGAGGAAGCGACCATTGTGTTGAAATGCTGCATCTGCTAGCTTCGGCTAAGTCTGGGATACGGCTCTGGGTCCTGGGTTTAGCCTCTGCCGTTATACTTTCAACGTCTGCATGTGTACCTAATATGGAAATATATGGTGCACAAAAGTACGTGTTAGCTTTCTGAAAATCCGATACTTGCGAGATACTGATAAAAGAAAAACATTTCTGTGTTTGAAGTCTTGCCTCTGTGACATTGGGTCGCTACGTGAATGCATCCTTCGCGTGCCAAGTGTGTAAAATTGTTTCGCTCTAGAAAGAAGGAGGTAATCCCAGGCATTTTAATGCAAGTTTATACTTAATGACAATTTGTTTTGTTGATTCTGTAAGGATGTAGATGGGAGTGGAGGTGTGGTGGAGCTTCAGAAGATGCAGGCAGCCAGTGGCTGGCTATCTGTCCACATACTTATTTGATAAATAGGTATAGAAAATGCGGATCAACATGAGGCTAGTAGCAGGATGTCAGCGCTGAACCTCAGGCCAGCGTGGAAGAAATTCGATACTATAATACGGCCGTCGGGCGAAAAACATACAAAGGTCGGGCAATGTGAACAAAATGTTTGTATACTTGATTGCTCCACCTCCACAAAGAGAGAACATACGTGCTACAATAAACAAAAAAGAATACAGAGCAATGACACTGTCATGCCCCTGCGACCAAAACGGGCACTACTCGTGTATTCTTTCAGTCACGGAAACTTGTGCTTATAGCAAGTTTCTAGATTTTTCGAAGACAATGAAAATTTATTTTAATAATTGATCGCCGTTTAGAGAATACACTTCACCTTGTGTCCTGTTTTCTTGTACTGTCCTCACAGAGTCAGTAACGTGTCGACAGTGTGTATAGCAATTTAATTGTCAGATGGTCTCTGAACAGAGATTAAATATTAAAACAAATTTAAGCAGTCTTGGAAAAAGATTTATATAGATACCTACCTACAGCGTGTAAGGTTATAAGTTCAGATATTTCTATTGGTGACTGAGGAGGGTGTAATGAACAATATTACATCAGTCTTCAGGTCACTTATGGACTAATAACTATAGCTGTTATAAGTCTTTTTTTTAGGTTGATTAGTACCTGAAGAATGTGTGTCTAGAGCAAGACATTAATGCTTACTTTCCCCTGGGCAGCAGGTCAGGTGTTGAAGTTCAGATAAGTACTCTCAAGACCGCTAGTCTATACTGAAAGGTGTAGTCCATTTAGTGGAGCAGTTACGACCATACAGAAAACATCAGGTCGTAAGGTTTGTGACATGTCTGTGGGAATACTGATCTACGCCGTGAAAAACATCCAACACAGTGATGTATGTACATCTTAAGGTACCACATATAAAAATATCTGCTCTTGTGCCTGTTACAGTTCTATATACATATCACACATACATAAACATACAACAATACTTACTTACAATTACAGGGGTTTCAAAACTCAAAGGTAACATTTCCAGAATGGATACCTCGTACAGCAAGAAGAAGAAAAAATCCATCAAACATGGGTTCCAAAATGCATCACTTAATAGCTACAAGCACCGCATCATCTTAGAGAATGTGAAACAAATTTCTTCTATAACAAGCTCTACGCTTTCCATATTGTGGGAGGAGATAATATGTACCAAAACAAAAGAAAAAAAATTCCAGTAAACATGCGCTCTAAAATGCTTATGCTATGAACACTTTTTCGTTAGAAGAGATGCGTTCCACAGTAACGAAGATCAACAAGGGTTTGTAACTCTTAAGTATGCATTTTGAGCCCCTGTTTATGGGACTTCTTTTCTTGTGTTGGTCCAAATTACCTCCTGCCAAAATATGGAGAGCAAAGGGCTTGCAATAGATAAGATATGTTTCATAGTATCGAAGATGAAGCGGTGCTCATAACTCTTAAGATACGCGTTTTAGAGCCCAAGTTTATTTGAATGTTTTTCTTCCTGTTATGTGAGGAATCCATTTCCGAAATTTTGCTGTTGAGTTTTGAAACCCCCTGTTTTTATACATACATAGAGATACATACATGCATGTCAACATAAGCATTTGTGACACGAACAAAGCATACAGCGCGTCCCAAAAAATAACACCGACAATGCTTAGTATGTTGTGTTGGAACGCAAAGTGATTAGTTTCCAACAACGAACCCATTTCCAGAAACGCAAGGCTTAGGTGCTGGAGAGCTGGAGAGCGTCAAAGTCTAAGAACGAACGGTTCTGTTGGTTTGTTAGAATTAGGTTTGGTGTCTAAATACAGAAAGTATGCAACCCTTTAGCCATCTGTGTACTGCGACTGGACGACCTAATAACATTCCTGCTACATTCTTCCACACAGCTCTTACGTTCTTCTAGCTGCGCACCAGGGGTGGTCCACCAACTCAGTAACATTGTTGACAACAGTACATAGCTGCAGAAATGACCGACATGGTACTTGCACATGGGAAAGCGGATTTCAATGGAAGAGCGGCTGTCAGATTATATATAGAATGTCTTCCTAACAGATATACCGTTTGTATCCGTTGCGAGAAGGCTCATAGAAGCCAGAAAGTTGTGCATAGGTATTTTCGCTGAGATGTGTCCATTATACAGTAACGTAATAGCACTTTGTGCTTGGTACTTAGGTGCCCAAACTGGATGCAGGTCGTCCACGCTCGGCTCGAATACTACAGTTGGAGGACATGCTGACGGTGTTCAAAGAGCACCCAGCTACCAGCACTCAGCAGGTGGCACAGGCTCTGCATATGGGTAAATGTGTAGTGTGCATGTTGACCATGAACATCGGCTCTATCCACACCATCTGCAGAAAGTCCAGACATTACGGGGGAGCATTACCCATGACGGGTACAGTTTGCGGACTGGTATTTACAACAATGCGTACTAAGGCCACAATTCTCGAGCTTGGTGCTGTTCACGGATGAATGAACATTTACTAGAGACTACGCATGAAACTTGCCCAACATGCATGTTTGGGTGGACGAATCTCGGCCTATACACTTATTCAAAATCACGAACTTAGGGTAGGCGCTAACAACTGGGCCGCGATAATTGGTGACCATATCGTTAGGTTGTATCTACTGCCAAACAGATTAACAGAACTGATTCTTTTTTACCTTTTTGAGTCGTCAGTCTTTTGACTGGTTTCATGATGCCTGCGACTAATTCATCTTCTGTGCCAATCTCTTCATCTCAAATTAGCACTAGCAAATTACGTCCTTAATTATTTGATGGATGTATTCCAATCTCTTTCTTCCTGTACAGTTTTTAATCTACATCTCCCTCGTGTGCCATGGAAGTTATTGCCTGAAGTCTTAACACATGTCCTAACATCCTCTCCCTTCTTCTTGTCAGTGTTCCTTTCCCCTCCGATTCTGAGCAGAACCTTATCAGACCACCTAATTTTCAACATTCGTCTGTAGCACCACATCTCAGATGATTCGAATCTCTTCTGTGCCGGTTTCCCCACAGTCCTTCTTTCACTATCATACAATGCTGTGCTCCAGGACGTACATCGTGAGAAATTTCTTCCTCAAAGTGAGGCCTATGTTTGATATTAGCAGATTCCTCTTGGCCAGGAATTTCCCTTTGCCAGTACTAGTCTGCTTTTAATGTCCTCCTTACTCCGTCCGTCATGGCTTTTTTTGCTGTCTAGGTATTAGAATTCCTTAACGTCGTCTACATCGTGACCATCCATCGTGATGGTAAATTTCTCGGTGTTATCATTTCTACTACCACTCATTACTTTCGTTTTTCTTCGATATACTCTCAATCCGAATCTGTACTCATTAGACTGTTTATTCCATTCATCAGATCCTTCAATTCTTCTTATCTTTCACTGATAATAGCAATGTCATCAGCGAATCTTGTCATTGTAATCCTTTCACCTTGAATTTTAATTGTAATCCTGAACATTTCTTTTATTGAAATCATTGCTTCTTCGATGTACAGATGTAACATGAGGAGCGAAAGACCAAATTCCTGTCTTACGCACCTCTCAATACTATCACTTCCTTCTTGACCTTCCACTCTTATTTCGAGTATTCCCTCTTGACTCTTGTACATATTGTGTATTATCGCCTCACCCTACAGCATACCCACATTTTCCTCAGAATTTCGAACATCGTGCATCATTTTACATTGTCGAACACATTTTCCAGGTCGACAAATCGTATGAACGTGTCTTGAATTTTCTGTATCCTTGCTTCCGTTATCAACCGCAATGTCAGAATTGCCTCTCTGGTGCCTTTACCTTCCCTATACCCAAACTGATCGTCGTCTGACACATCCTCAATTTTCTTTCCCATTCTTCTGCATATTACTCTTGTCAGCAACTTGGATGTATGAGCTGTTGAGCTGATCGCGCAATAATTCAAACAGTTGTCAGTTCTTGCAGTCTTTGGAATTGTGTGGATGATGTTTTTCCGAAAGTCGGATAGTATATCGCCAAGCTCATACTTTCTCCTCCGAATGCGAAAATGTTTTGTTGACGCCAACCTACGTAAGGAGAGACGATCATCATAATAAAACAAGAAAAATCAATGCTCGCACTGAAAGATATAGGCGTTCGTTTTTTCCGCGAGCTGTACGAGATTGGAATAATAGAGAATTATTGTGATGGTGGTTTGATGAACCCTCTGCCAGTCCCTTAAATGTAATTTTCAGAGTATCCATGTAAATGTAGATGTACATTCTCAAACCAGCGTGAATAATCGTTGTGTTGCCACTTACCTCAGTGATTTCAGAAATTCTCATGGAATATTTTCAGTCCATTTTGCCTTATTTCATTTTAAGTCTTCCAATGCTCTTTTAAATACTGATTCTAATACTGGATTTCCTGTCTCTTCTATATCGATTCCAGTTTCTTCTTCAGTTACATCAGACAAGTCTTCACCTTCGTAGAGGCCTTCAATGTACTCTTTTCACCCATCAACTTTCTCCACTGCATTTAAAAGTGGAATCCCCACTGTACTCTTACCACCCTTGCTCTTAATGCCAGCGAAGGTAGTTTTGACTTTTCTATATGCTGAGTCAGTCCTTCCCAGAATCATTTGTTTTCGATTTCTTTACAGTTCCCCTGCAGCCATTTCGACTTATTTCATACCTAAGCGACTTGCATTTCTGTATTCACGAATTTCTCTGAACATTTTTGTACGTCCTTCTTTCATCGATCAACTGAAGTACTTCTTCTGTTACTCATGGTTCTTCACAGTTATATTCTTTGCACCTCTTTTTTTCTTTACAACTTCTGTGATTACCCCTTTTAGAGATTTCCAGTCCTCTTCAACCAAACTGCCTACTGCGCTATTCTTCATCGCAGTATTCACAAACTCAGAGAACATCAAGTGCGTCTCTTCTTTCCTTAGTAGTTCCGTATTCCCGTTCTTTGAGTTCTGATTCTTGCTGACTAGTCTCAAACTTCAGCCTACTCTTCATCGTTACTAACTTAAATCTTCCCGTGTTTCCCGGTCTTTTCCTAACATACCACCTCATCTTGTGATTCTTGAGCAGACTATTCGCAGTTACTAGCTGTTATTTATTGCAGAACTCATTTATTCTTACCCCTGTCTCATTCCTAACATCAAGCCCATTTTCTCCCGTAACCCTATCTTCTAAACCTTTCCCTACAACAGCATTCTAGTCACCCTTGACTATTAGATTTTCATCTCCCTTTACGTATTGAATAATCCGTTTAGTATCCTCATATACTTTCTTTCTCTCTTCATCTTTCGACGTTGGCATGTATACCTGAACTATTGTTGTTGGTTGGCTGTCAATTCTGATGAAAACAACCGTATTACTGCAACTGTTTACCGTATCACACTCTCTGCCCTACCCTCCTATTCATAATGAATCTTATTCCCGTTACTCCAGTTACAATACTCTATACTGCTGTTGATATTACCCTATGGTCATCTGACCAGAAATCCTTGACTTATTTCCATTTCACTTCAATGACTCCCACTATAGATTGAGCCTATGCATTTCTCTTTTCAGATTGCCTAGCTTCCCTACCGCGTTCAAATTTCTGACATTCCACGCTCCGACTTGTAGAACGTTATCCTTTCAATGGTTATTCAGTCTTATTCTCGTGGTCACCTCCCCCTTGGCATTCCCCACCTGGAGATCTGAATGGGGTACTATTCTGGAAACTTTTGCCAGTGGAGATATTTTTATGACATTTTTTCTATAACAGACCACATGTCCTGTGGACATACATTATGTGTCTAATGCAGTGGTTTCCATTGTCTTCCGAATCTTCATTCCCATTGTACATTGCTGGTTCTTCCACCTTTGGAGGCAGTTTCCCACCCCAATGGCAAGAGAATGCCCTGAAACCCTGTCTTCTCCTCTGCGTTCTTTTACAAGGATGTTGGCAGAGTGAGGGTGACTTCTTTTGCTGGAAGTCCTTGACCACCATTAATGACGATTTTTATTCCAAATTTAAGGAGTGGGGGGTTTCGAACCGATACTAAGGACATTTTGATTACTAGTCGAGACATTACGCCTAGACCATGGGTTCTACAGCCTACCTCATCTTTATTAGAGATGTTTTGCCTATCCTATTGGATTTCGTGCCACTAAATGTTCGGATACATATGTGGCTGCAGCACGATGGAGCATCAGCATACTTTGATACTGATGTGTGAAATCATCACAACGTAGCATATCCCAATCTGTGGATTGTTAAGGGTGGCAAGTTCCAAAGCCAGCACGATCACCAGCTCGGACACTTCTCGACTATTTTCTGTGGGATAGTATGAAGAGTATGCTTAGGGAACATCTGTAACGTCAGTGGAGGACGTTATTGCTCGAGTCCACAGAGTGACTGATATACTTAAAAGACAACCCCACATATTGGCTCATGTGTGTGAGGCAGAGCACTGATGCAGGAGCTACACAGTTTGAAGCCAGTATGCAATGTACTACCCACGTTAGGCTTATTGAAGTAATGTGGAATATACATCCATCTCAGACTACAACAATTTCCAGCATCTAAGTTGTGTGTTTCTGGGGATGGTTTTCTTCTTCAAAACAAATCAGTGTATGTTCCTGCACAGCATACTAATCGTTGTCAGTATTTTTTATATACACTACCCTTTTCCCTGCGACTTTGACAAAGTATACTTTTGACACATATATTGAACACACCTCCTACCCTTCTCTCTGAGTCAGCCTCGTCCTCCCTCTGTGTTTCCACCTTATCCTTCCATCTCTCTCCACTTCTCCACTCTCTTTGCCCATTTCCTGCACTCTCCCTCTCTGACTATATCTTCCTCTCCTCCTCTGACCATATCCTCCTCCCCTCTCTCTTTCCATATCTGGCTTCCCTTCATCCATTTCCATCTGCCCACTACCCTTCAGCACCTTTCACATGCATCCTTCACCTACCATCCTCCCCTCTTTCTGTTAATTTCTTCCTTCCCCTCACTCTGTCAAGACCCTCTCTGTCCCCCTCAATCTGTCCCCAACCATCACATCAAGACATTTAGCCTCTGAAATACGATTCAGTAAAGCAGGCTGATATTAAACCAAGAACCCACCAGTCATACAGGGCAGGCAACACACCATGAGACAGAAAATAATTTATTTGCACCTGACATACAGACCACCATGCAAAGCAGGTTGATCATGCAGGCTGGTACTACTCCAACACAACACACCTGTCAGGTAGGGTATCCTACATGACAGGGTCTGGGAAACTGTTTCTTACATCTGACATACAGGCAGTACTGCTAAGCATGTTGACTTGGCAGGCCAATACTGTTCCCACACAACATACATGGCACACAAAGCAGCCTGTATGCCTGGGGCTGGAAAGACACCTTTTTCTCATATCTCTGCTAACATTGCAGCTGGAGGATATAAACCCCACAGTGCTGATACTCTGCTGATACTCCTGACACTGGCTGTTTCTGTGCCAAATTTGGTTCAAATCAATCCAGGGGTTTGGCATAAGATCCCAGACATACACAGACACATGAAATAACACACACACACACACACACACACACACACACACAAATAGTTCGAATGACTCTGAGCACTATGGGACTGAACAGCTGAGGTCATCAGTCCCCTAGAACTTAGAACTACTTAAACCTAACTAAGGACATCACACACATCCATGCCCGAGGCAGGATTCGAACCTGCGACTGTAGCGGTTGCGCGGTTCCAGACTGAAGCGACTAGAGCCGCTCGGCCACACCGGCCGGCACACTCAGACACAGACACAGACACACACACACACACACACACACACACACACACACACACACACACACACACATTTATGGTGGTTTTGTCCAGTGTCATACCATAGACTGATGGCTGGACATTGGCGCCTGGCGTTGCATACACCACTGGCTTGGGGTTGGGAGGGAATTAGTTCAACTTCCACCCCATCTAGGCTGCAGCTGGCTCATCCAGACGACGGAAGAACGTCGGTGGCCTCGAGGCGATAGCAGACACGACGACAGTGTGTCTGTGCTTCGATGACCTACCTGGCTGGGTGACCAGTTCTTATACTTGCAGAAGTGGACCTCTTGTGAAGTTACAGGTGCTCACGTCATATTTGACCACATACCATAGAGCTACTGTCGTGCTGAGAGCCAAGGCAGTACAAGCAGGTGGACAGTGATGAGGTAGCGTAACACTGAGTCGCTGAATCTCCTCAAGTTGCCTCCTTATGGTACCAAGCCTATCAAACTAGACCTGCACTACTTAAATCCGTAATTTGTACTATTAGTAGTTACATAACTGAGAAAACGATGTTAAATTTTTTCAGGACATGTCTGCATTATTTATGACACTTAATTTTGCAAATTACTCGCACCTAGAGGTTTAGCTAATACTCTGCCTATTTGTTGGTGTCTGCTACATCTGACAGGAACGCTAAAGAATAATTGAATCGAAACAGATCCGTTATCCAATTAGTCTTTCAACGACCAAATCACATAAGAATTTCGAAATGTTACAATAGAATATTCGCACCTCTGTCCACTAGCTCTAAAAGAAAGGGAATATTACGGTTTAACATCCCTTCAACTATAAGGTCGTTAGATACAGCCCACAAGCTAAAATTGGAGAAGGGAGGTGAATAGGCCATTTCCTTTCCAAAGGAACTATCCCAATTCCTTTCCTTTGGGCCTTAGTCCCGCGTGAGGCAGGGTCGACCGTGTTATTACTGATTTGGCAATGTTAATGGCAGAGGGTGGCCGGATGCCCTTCCTGCAGCCACCCCGAACCCTCCGGGACGGAATGAGTGTACCCCAGCTGTCTGCATCTAGTGTAAGCCGTGAAACAGTGTGAACGTTTTCAACTGTCTGCGAGTCGTGTAATTGAGGCGGAACATGGGGACCAGCTCGGTATCCACCTAGCAGGATGTGGAAAACCGCCTAAAAACCACATCCAGGCTGGCCGGAAGACAGGCTGTCGTCGTTAATCCACCGGGTGTATTCGATCCGGGGCCGGCGCTCCTACCCAAGTCCAGGAAGCACTGCATTAGCGCTCTTGGCTACTCTGTTCGGTTAAAAGGAACTATCTCAAAATTTACATTAAACAGTGTGGGGGAGGCTAGTATGACAGTATATATCTCCCCATCCCATCGCAGATATGTACTATGGGTGACAAATTATGGGACTTTCAAGGATCTGCACATTCTTCAATGACGGTTTTTGACGTAGACTGCAGTGTGGGATCTTGCATTATACTGCTGGAGGATGCCATTTGGCACCCTGGTTATGAAGGGTATGAGAACAGGTTTTACCACTCCTGCCACATAATGGCGAGCATTCATCCGCTATTCAACAATTGTCAGACCACTCTTGTCACCATATCCGATAACTGCCCGCACCATGATTCCATGGGGTGCAGAGAGATGTATTTTGAGAGTCACTGTTTCCTGTTATCTTCCATCAGATCGTCTAAGGTTAATTTTTAATTTATTTCTTTCCATTTATTAATAGCTGTTCTATTTTTTTGTGGCCGACTGCCTAACTTCATATTTTTGACCGTTTGGGTCTCTTAGCCATCCTATCCGGTAGTGTGGATAGGAATTAGCGAAAGGCCATTACAATGCCAAACCATCACATACATCATTGCCCATACCTGCCGTGAAGAGACGGACACTTTTTATTTTCTCTTTTTTCTCTTATTTTTTGTTTGTGTAATTCAGCTTTTATATTTATTGAACAAAAAATGGCATAAATATGGAAGAGGAATTTATAGTATTTGCATTTTAAGGAAAAATTAGATGACAGGATAGATTAACGTTAACGTTAATGTGTGTGAAATCTTATGGGACTTAACTGCTAAGGTCATCAGTCCCTAACCTTACACACTACTTAACCTAAATTATCCTAAGGACAAACAAACACACCTATGCCCGAGGGAGGACTCGAACCTCCGCGGGGACCAGTCGCACAGTCCATGACTGCAGCGCCCCAGACAGCTCGGCTAATCCCGCGCGGCTAGGATAGATTAGAGGAGAGGATTTTTCGCACCACCTTATGCATCCAGGGGTGAAAGTCACAGTAGATTCATGGAGCCATTAAATTCTGGACACCTGTAATAGTCTTAATTATCATAATTCCGAGGTAAAATTTTAAGTTATGCCTGTTTTAGCTACGAGCAACGTCCAGTAAATAATGCAACGTATTTTTTTCTCCGCCAGTTTCGATTGAAAATATGCGGAATTTGTTGCGGTACATCGTGGAATATTCCCGCTTCAGCCCCATAGCTATATGAAGTTTGCGATGATACAAAATAAAAGTGATGTTGTTATTCAACGGACAGTTGGAAATTGAGATTTCGCTTACTGTTTTATCAATCACAATTGGCGTAAGAATCATGGATTGACCATTGTCATAAAATATTGCATTATGATATGTGAATAGTTTTTACTTGCAGTTTCGCGTGGCTTGAGGCAGTCACAACTAGCGCCCTATTGATTAAGAAATTGCATTATCGTCTTTCTAATTACTTCATGATCGTAGGTACGATCATACTCGGTTGTGACGTTATTGTTATGACAAAACAATTTCCTAAGGGACCAGAAAGTTCTTAAGGGCGCAAAAACAACTGTAACGTCACACAAAAGGGAAATTCAATATTAAAGCTGATGCAAGATGACGATAAAACAGTTTTATTTTTATCAATGTAACACGCACATTGGACTGCTGATCTTGGTGTCTGTAATCTTAGCAAAATGCATAGTTAAAATGAAAATAATACTGAGGAGATGATAGGAATGAGCACTGCTAAATGATTCAGTATTCTCAGAACAGATATTTATTATAACTAAAACATATATCGTACCTTAAGCTTAGTACAACAATGACGGTAGATTTTTTTATGTCCGTTTCATGTCCATTGAGCGCTCTTTTATATAGCCATTGTCCTTATGAGTCACCCGTGCGTCGTCACGATAAGTTATAACAGTTCTTCTTACACTTCACTCAAACTTAGACGGAACACGTTTTTATTTATTTAGTAAAAACATTAGATCAGACCGCCACAAATCTGCGTCCGTCTTACTTAAGAAAAACAGTACAAGTCTTTTTGCGCTTGCCCGCATCTCGTGGTCGTGCGGTAGCGTTCTCGCTTCCCACGCCCGGGTTCCCGGGTTCGATTCCCGGCGGGGTCAGGGATTTTCTCTGCCTCGTGATGGCTGGGTGTTGTGTGCTGTCCTTAGGTTAGTTAGGTTTAAGTAGTTCTAAGTTCTAGGGGACTTATGACCACAGCAGTTGAGTCCCATAGTGCTCAGAGCCATTTTGAACCTTTTTGCGCTCAACGCTTCATTTGTTCTCCAGCGAACAAAATAGTGAAGGATCGCATATCTATCCGTATTTTTCTGTTTATATTGCCGCCCAAAGACGACGAATTACATTATTTAGAAAATTCCCCTGTCGCTATGCGCCGCCTTATTTTACATTAATCATTATTTATAAACAAGTATTTGCCTTCTGGCTGAAAGTATTAACTACTCGTATTTGCTGTTTTAATGAAGTCAAAAATAGCGAATATCACATTGCCTCCCATGAGGAGAGAGGGAATGCCGAAGGATTACCTCGATCCTCATGTCCTCATGAGATATTCGTGATTTTTGGTGTGACACTTACATAATGTTACTGGCGTACAAAGTACCTAAATTGAAATTACATTTATAAACATATATCAGATATTTATCATTTTTCAAAATAAAGTTTTTCACTCTTTGTTCATCAGTCACTTCATTCCATAATACCAAGATGAACATTTATGTGCATATTTAAGTTTGGTCCATATTTGCTTATAACAATAAGTGAACGTTCATTTCACACTTCAGGGGATAGAATTCAGAAATTACATTCTCTTGAGCTTAACAACTAATACATGAGTACAGTGAGTGCTTATTTTCACTAAACTAGAGTGGACAATGTTCAAGCCTCTTTTGGTTCATTGTGGTTCAGTTACAGTTTAGTAACGTAGCACTACACTTGGCGATGCTTTCACTTTCAGTGTTAGCTGTCTACGGCGTTCATCATGCAGTACATCTGTACTTTCCACTGTGGTGCCAGGAATTCAAGTGGCTTCCCGGGTTTTTATTTACAATATGAAACAGAAGAAGTGGAAAATTATTAGTGCAACTTACAACCTATTGGACACATTGGTTAAGGATCGGGACTGGTCTGGATTTCAGGGCCTTCCTATAGTGCACATTCATTTTCTTTGTCCATCAAGAGACAGGATTATAATTCATTTTAGCAGTGTTCAGGAGTGCCGGTATTAATGGCTTTAAGGTCTGAGTAATCTAACAATCTACTTCTCACTCATCTTAACTTCAAATCAAGAAAATTGCTTAATTTACGTATGAAAATGTAGTCACACAAGTATGCAAATGTCTCTCCTCCAGCATGTACGATTGAAGTCATGGCGGTTAGCAGTTTAAAGTTTGGATTGTTTCGTCACCCACACGTCAGCCACTCACAGCGGCTGCACAGTGTTGCGTGAGCTCCAATACTCAGTATCCGTTCGCGCTCAGGCTGTAACAGAGCTGCTGGTCGTCGATCGCTCTTTTTTTTGTGAACTTCGTATCACGCGAGTGCATCGATAAACACCTCGCGCGCGTTTTCCATCGGAGGAGCCGGACACTGAAGCTGCCTCCATACTTCCCTGTCAACTGCCTCCCATGAGGCTTACAGGTTAGTGGCGACGAATATTTTAGCTGTCGCTGCATTTATAACAACACGGAACCTTGCGTTGCACCTGTTGTCGTAGCCTTGACTTCTTTTTACACTTGCAGTACAACACTACCACTAATACACACTGAACAGTTATTTTTATTATGCACGTCGCACTTCAGTGTGCATCTTCACACAGCATTCGTGCTCAGTTCCTTCGTTGATAGCGTTCATTTACAAAACAATCAAATTTGCAGGTTTCCTCCATTGGTACTGAAAGACTTATATTCTACTATTTACAAAAGATCACCTACGAGCTAATATTTACAATTAATGGTCACTCCTTTTGTTAAGTCCAGTGAACAACTGCTTTATGAATGGACTCTTTATATCTCAAGGTTTACTTTCACTAGTGAATCTAAAAATATTCTTTCAAATTTTCTTTTAAGGGCTCATCTCCTCATTATGAAAACTACAGCTTTCGCGACACTCGTTGCATTTATTCTTTAGTGCACCCAAGATCATTTTCTACTGCCACGCAGCATATCTACTACTTAACGAGTACCCATTTAACGCTGAACCCTTTCTTTTGTGCTTTCCTTCGTGCTTGCCAATTTTTTTTCTTTTTTTTATATTTGAGGGCAGACTGGATAACAATAGGTCTCCCTCTTCGCTTCATGTGCTCAGCAGTCATTCTCTGCTAAAAAAATAGGGTAACGCGTGTCTACTATTTTTCGCATGAATGGAATTACCCACATTTCACTGGGTTTACGCAACCTGTCCATAACAAACATTACCAAAGCTAGCGAAGGCGACCCTTGGTCTGGGTTAATGAACCAGGATCAAAAGGAACGGGCACAAGGAAAATGGATTTCATAAGAGGAGTGTCTTAGGAGACATTTTTGCAATAAAATCTGCATGTAAATAAAATTATCATAATAAACATAGGCACATATATAAATTTCAACCTCTTTCATTACAGCATGCTTCGCTACTTCTACGTCTTACTCTGGTTATAGTCAGTATTAAGTTTAAATATCACTGCATTGCTTGTTCTTTAGATTAGCCTTCAATTAGGGTATTGAATGGTCGCTAGATTACACTACAAATCTTCTGAAGATCTTTACTTGGACTTGTTTATGATACAGGGGGCTTGCTGTGTGGTCATTTAGTACCTTGATTCTACTGAAATCAATTCGTCAGCTAACATTCCTCATATACTCGTTAGATTGGGCTCACATCACAGGGAAACAGTTTACTTTCATGGCATTTAATGGCCTCGTGGAGTACTTACGCTACATTACTCATGCTTCATGGTTTGCCTCTATTTGTACTGTATTTCACCTAACTTAGTTTACTACAGCTTATTGTCCCCTTGCGTGAACACTTACCACTTGTTTTCTCATTTAACAGTACGCTTTAACTGCACTTTAAGCTATTTCCTCCACTCCTGTTCACTGTCTGGACGTTTTGAATATGTATTTTTTTTTTAGCAGGTAATTTGGGCTTTTACGACAGAACTCCAAGTACTTACATTACTAAATATAAATCTATAAATCTTCTTGTACCTTGAGAGAAGTGCTTATTTACGCATCCTCCTCCATTTCTCACCTTTACATATTTATATAGCTCCGGGCAATCACCTCGCAAGCACTTTTTTTTTAATACTAACTTAAAATTAAATTGAAATTCTTGGTGCAACCTCAAATTCCTGCTACAGCTTTTTGAAGAAATATCAGTTCAATGTCCATCACTATAAACAATTTTTCCATACTTAACATTTAATACTTAAAGTTAACGTGCGATGCATTCTGCTGGCTCCCAGGGAAGAATTTGCCGCTGCCAACCTTGGAGCGCACATCCTCGCTGATTAAATCTAAGGAATCCAGCACAGAAAGGAATGCATCCGTGTCTTCTTCGGGCACATTTACTGGTTTCTCTCTAATAGACACAGGGAGTTTGCTTTTGAGAATCATAATTACGTCCTTGGAAGAAATCGGAGAATCCCAGAATTTAATTTTTGCTAGATACTTCTCAAAGTATCGCCGGAGACTTCCATGCTTCTCATTGAAAATTTCCGCACCATACACCTCCTTCCTTAATCTTTGCTGTACCCCATTACTCCAAAATTTTGCCAAGAACATTTTCTCAAACTCTTCATAATTCCTACACGTGTCTGCCATTTCCGTTCCCCATAATGCTGCATCACCGGAAATAAATCCAGTGACGAACTGAATACGCTGTCTGTCTGTCCAGCTCCTGGGAAATATGCCGGAAAAATTCTTTAGGAACACGATGGGGTGTATTTCTCGCTTCTGCGGATGAAAACCAGGAAAAGTGCGATGCTTAATCACACTTTCCTCTTGCATTAAACTCACAATTGTGGGCGGATCATTTACTTTCCCCACTAGAGGCTCAAAAGAACTGTTGTTTTGCATGTAATCAGGCGGTGAACCATAAGGAGTTGACTGACATTCGTCACCGTCTGTAGAGTTTTTCCCTATAGTTTGGGTATGCGTGTGCGGATTTTCTACCCAGTTTCTCAGCATTCTGACTTCGTTCACTACTTGCTGTTTCCACTCAGGAAGATCCCGTGTAAGTGTCCACCGAATCTGTCCCAATTCAGAAACCACTGTGTCACCCGACTTACCAGGAGCAGCTAAGATTTCATATGTTACATCCTTGACAGTCTCCCTAAGCTCCTCCCTGACCTTCTTTTCGATAAAAATATCTTTACCCTTTATCCATTCACCGTAGTGTTCCGACAATGCCTCCGTGTGTGCTTTCACGGTGCTCTTAACCTGTTCTTCAATATTAATCGAGTCTATCTGCCTCGACAGATCCTCTACTACACCTTCAATGTCAGATATTGTATTTTTAACTGAGTTTATTTCTTTGGTAGCTGCTTGAATTTTTGTGTTTAATGTTCCAGATACTTCAGCTATTTCACTTTTCACCTGTTTCTGCAATTTCTGAATTTGATCAGTGATCTTAGTTTGCACCTCACCCAACTGGGTATTTAATTCAGCTGCAATTTCTTTATGCAGATCTGTTTTGATTGTGCCTAGCTGTGTTTTTACTGATTCGCTTACAGCATCTAATCGGGCGTTAACAGTTTCATTTTGTGTTTTTATAGTTTCATTTACTGCGTCAAACTATTGTTTCAGCATTTCCATTAACGCACCGAGGTCATTTGTAGCTGCAGCGGGAAGAGTTTGGACTTAGGGTCATTTTCCCCATTTACAGACATGGTTAGTTCAGTTTCCACACGGGAACCTACCGTTCGCGATCGTAAAGGGTATGGAATACGGTTAACGTCTTCACTCCCGTCTCCCGTTGTCACCTGTCTCTATTTACTATCTGCTATTTTCGTCAGTAAATCACGTGCTACGCAAGGCTTTCGTCGTTTGTCAGTGACCTGGCGAGTCCGCTAAGAGCACCGCTCTCGCGTGAGCAACAAATGAAATTCTATCTGGCGAGAAGACAAGATGGAACCTAAACGTTTCAGAAAAATGAATGAAGATGCTCTTCACTGCAAATTGCACAAAATATCCACCATGTTGAAAATGTAATACAGCTATACTAACAATGGAGAAAAATAATTTCTGTTATCAGACTGCGAAGAATTTTACTTTGAAAGGTAAAATAAAGCAGGTTTTCTATAGCGGAAGGAGATAGAAGGGATATGGATCGACTTGGAAAAGCAACGTTGCTACTGAAGCACTACACTGCGTATGCAAAATTCTGACTTACTTTTTGATGGCTTGATTACCGCTATGTTCTCTGCAAATTCACGTCTCTTTTCCTTTCTTTTCTCTCGGTAATTAAACTGCGTTATTGACCAGCATATTTTCCGTCATTCTCATAGAGAGATGATGTGTACATGAAACGACAGAACATTTATTAACACAAGAACATAGAAAATTTTCCAAGTATCTGCACTAATTTTTGGTCAAGTCCCTGTTCGGGCGCCAAGTGTGATGTTACAAAATAAAAGTGATGTTGTTATTCAATGGAAAGTTGGAAATTGAGATTTCGCTTACTGTTTTATCAATCACAATTGGCGTAAGAATCATGGATTGACCATTGTCATAAAATATTGCATTATGATATGTGAATAGTTTTTACTTGCAGTTTTGCGTGGCTTGAGGCAGTCACAACTAGCGTGCTATTGATTAAGAAATTGCGTTATCGTCTTTCTAATTACTTCATGATCGTAGGTACGATCATACTCGGTTGTGACGTTATTGTTATGACAAAACAAGGGCGCAAAAACAACTGTAACATCACACAAAAGGGAAATTCAATATTAAAGCTGATGCAAGATGACGATAAAACAGTTTTATTTTTATCAATGTAACACGCACATTGGACTGCTGATCTTGGTGTCTGTAATCTTAGCAAAATGCATAATTAAAATGAAAATAATACTGAGGAGATGATAGGAATGAGCACTGCTAAATGATTCAGTATTCCCAGAACAAATATTTATTATAACTAAAACATATATCGTACCTTAAGGTTAGTACTACAATGACGGTAGATTTTTATGTCCGTATCATGTCCATTGAGCGCTCTTTTATATAGCCATTGTCCTTATGAGTCACCCGTGCGTCGTCACGACAAGTTATAACAGTTCTTCTTACACTTCACTCAAACTTAGACGGAACACGTTTTTATTTATTTAGTAAACACATTAGATCAGGCCGCCACAAATGTGCGTCCGTCTTACTTAAGAAAAACAGTACAAGTCTTTTTGCGCTCAACGCTTCATTTGTTCTCCAGCGAACAAAATAGTGAAGGATCGCATATCTATCCGTATTTTTCTGTTTATATTGCCGCTCAAAGACGACGAATTACATGATTTAGAAAATTCCCCTGTCGCTATGCGCCGCCTTATTATATATTAATTATTATTTATAAACAAGTATTTGCCTTCTGGCTGAAAGTATTAACTACTCGTATATGCTGTTTTAATGAAGTCAAAAATAGCGAATATCACAAGTTCCGACAGATGGCGTTGCTGGACATAGCCTTCAAAATGGCGTTTCTGACGAAGGTGCGATCCAAGCATAGAGGTTTTTTGAGTTTCTTTTGGCGGAAAACCAGAGCATCGCAGATATTCATAGGCGCTTACAGAATGTCTATGGATACTGGTAGTGAAAAAAAGTACGCGGAATCTATGGGCGAGAAGTGTGTTGTCATCACAAGGTCTTACAAATCTGTCCGATCTCCAGCGCGCCAGCTGGTCACGTATAGCTGTGACTCCAGCAATGTTGGACGCTCTCATTCGTGGTGGTCGACGGATCACAAACAAATACCATGCTGTACAACTAGATTTCTCTATTTCTGTGTTGCCCCGTTTTCCATTGGTTATTGAACAGCCTACCGGTCTGGGGTTTCAATTGCCCCAAATGTAAGGTCTGTGTCTTAGCTCAGTGCCAAGCGATATAAGTGCGTATGAAAAGGGCCATGGCTTCTCAGAAAGTGATCAATGCCACCGCTGGGATTGGCGTAGTTCATTTTAAGCCGTTGTTGTATATCAGCGATTGTGTTTTATACACGGCGCCCCTTATCACTAACCTCCCATTCGGTTTGCCTTCCCCACAACGTTATCAATGTGGTCGTTTCAACTTAAGTTGTTTACAATTGTAATTCCTGTTTATTTGGTAGATTTCACAGCCTTTAAATTTGTGATTTATTGTGAAATCGTAACTTAACGCGTTTCTTTTTGTATTCATGTGGATGACCTCACACTTTTCCTTACTGAAAGACAATTGTCACTTTCCGCACCATCCAGGCATCATGTCTAAGTCATTTTGCAATTGGTTTTGATCTTCTGATGACTTTACTAGATGATAAATAACAACATCCTGTGCAAAAATTCTAACTGGGCTTATCGGGTTATTTCCTAACTCGATTATGTAGATTGGGACAGTAAAGAACCTATAACACTTCCTTGGGGAAAGCAGGATATCGCTTCTGTTTTACTCAATGATTTCCTGGGGATTACTGCTTACTGAGTTATTTATGAGAAGAAATCACGGATCCAGCGCACAACTGAAACGATACTACATAGGCATTCATTTTGATTAGAAGTCTCTTGTGAGGAACGATCTCAAAAGCCTCCTGGAAATCTAGAAATATGAGATCAATTTAAGATCCATAGCGACGGCACTCATTACTTCTTGCGAAGAAAGAAGTATTTGTGTTTCACAAGAACAACACTTTCTGAATCCGTGCTGTGTGTTATCTTCGATGTAATTCGTAATATTCGAGAAGAGTATATGCTACAAAGTCATACTACAAATAGACATTAGTGATTTGGGTCTGTAATTCAGCGGATTACTCATATTGCCTTTATTGAGTATTGGTGTGACTTGTGCAACTTTCCAGCCTTGTGGTACATATAACGTCGAGCAGCGGTTGCACACTGAAGAGCCAAAGAAACTGCTACATCTGCCTAATATCGTGTAGGGCCCTCACGAGCACGCGGTAGTGCCGCAACACGACGTGGCGTGGACTCGACTAATGTCTGAGGTAGTGCGAAGGAAACTGACATCTTGAATTCTGCAGGGCTCTCTATAAATCCGTAAGAGTACGAGGGGGTGGAGATCTGTTCGGAACAGCACGTTGCAAGACATCCCAGTTGTGATCCATAATGTTCATGTATGGAGAGTTTGGTGGTCAACCAAAGTGTTTAAACTGAGAAACCAGTCTGTAGCAATTCTGGACCTGTGGGGTGTCGCATTGTCCTGCTGGAATTGCCCAAGTCCGTCGGAAGGCACAATGGACATGAATGGAGGCAGGTGATCGGACAGGATGCCTACGTACATGTCACGTGTGAGCCGTGGCGGCATTGAGTTACTGTTCTGTCAGGCGCCACTGTCTCAAGGGTAGTATCGACTATCCCTCTTGTGGTCCTGTTGCTAATACCTATGAGTAAGAGTTGGTATCTGTTGGTTGTGTCCTTAGAGGGTCCTTCCTAGCCTATATATACGGGGTTCGCTACCCCGAGAGGTGGAGGCACGAAGTTCGGGGATTGGCGGTAGCGTAGAGCCAAGAGATGGTCACGAGGTCCGAGCGGCCGAAGCCACTAGCTGCGCAAGGAGGGCCTTCACAGAGCGAAGATACCGGAGTACTTCACCGGGGTCAACGCCGACTACAAGCAGCAGGCCGACATCCCTTCGGCTGGTTGGCAACATTCGTGTCGAATGACCGCTCGTGGCCTGGCTGCCCTCTCCTACCTGCCTTTCATCGACACCACACAGTAACCGCCGCGACACACCGTGGATCCATGGAACTGCATGCTTATAAAGGGAAGCAACATTCTGTATTCCTCGTGGTGATTTGTGTCATTTTATACCTGCCCTCCTTATTATTTTCTGGTTTGTATCCGATCGTTAGAGTTACTCAGTCGGCTCTTTGGTCGTAAATATGTGTCGTAGAATTGTACTAAGACACTAATTGTCGTTTAAAAATTTGTGCCGCTATTATATTACCTTTCCTTATTATTATTTTCTGTTTTGTACCCGACCCTCAGACTTGTACTCGGTCAGTTCTTTGGTAGTAAATATATTCCGTAGTATTGTACTAACAAGGGGAGGCCGCCAATTGTGAAATTCAGATTCGATTCATACTGTGCACAATAAAAGCTCATGGCCAGAGGTGTAACGTGGCAAAGCACCAAGATGCACTTCTCAGCCGTTATGGAGAAAATCGAGTTACAAGAAACCGTTGCGATGAAATACTCTCTACGATTAATAATTTTCTACAGCGTCGTGGCTCAGCGGATGCCGGCACGGCTCAGCGTGTTCGGTCAGAGGGTTAGCTGCCCTCTGTAATAAAAAAACTGAGTTAATGGATCAACAACGAACTGAAACGGGTGTCTTTCGATGTCCGCGCCGAGCAGATACAACGAACTAAAATGAACAAAGTGAGATGAAAAAAAATTAAAAAAAGCGATAAGCGCTCGGGTTCGTAATCCGAAGGTCGCCGGATCGAATCTCGCGCCATGCAACTTTTTTATTAGTTTTTTGTATCATAAACTATTAATGAATTGCTTATGCATGTTGGTGAAGGCGGATCGCTCTCCAATTGTACCGCCTCCATTTTTCCGTTAGTTTAACAGGTTGTACCAAAGCTCTCCCGTTCGCACTGATTTTCGACGATGTTAGAAGTTGCGCTAGGGACCGAATCTACCTTCTTTCGAAGTTAGCAGGCAACTACGCTGTTATGCGGCTGCTCGTCTCGGCCCATTCAACATCTGTCCTTCAAGTGTAACGAGCGAGTAACGGAGTTTATATTTCATACCTGCCACAGCAAATTTGTGTTCGTGGGGTCTCTGTTCTAATTCGAACGTTTGACTTACGCTACACTTATTCGTTTCGGAATATCGTTTCTGCGTCTTCCGTTAACTATACGTGGTTAACATTATGAAGACAATTAATAACATTTGTGAAATACAACTTTGTTTGCGGAAAACATAATGATGTTCGAAGTCGCCAGTTTTTCCACGAGAAACGAGTTTCAACAACTTATTATATGCATAATTGTTGCAACTGATTGCCGGGAATTATATATATATATATATATATATATATATATATATATATATATATATACGTATGTGTGTGTGTGTGTGTGTGTGTGTGTGTGTGTGTGTGTGTGTGTGTGTATACATTATACAAAAAACAAATACTAAAAAAAAAAAAGGTTGCATGGCGCGAGATTCGATCCGGCGACCTTCGGATTATGAACCCGAGCGCTTACCGCTCCGCCACGACGATGTAGAAAAATTATTAATCGTAGAGAGTATTTCACTGCAACGGTTTCTTTTAACTGTCGATTTTCTCGACAACGGCTGAGAAGTGCATCTTGGTGCTTTGCCACATTACACCTCTGGCCATGGGCTTTTATTATGCGCAGTATGAATCGAATCTGAATTTCACAATTAGCGGCCTCCCCTTGTAAGACACTATTTGTCATTTGAAAATTGTCCCACCATTATATTGCCTTTCCTTTCCGATTGATACCCGATCATTAACGTTCCAATGAATCAGCACCAGGTCGTAAATACAGCTGGAACAACTGTACTAAGGCACAGGTTGCCGTTAAATAAAGCAGGGGCCTTGTGGTTAGATTTAGATGCTAACTAGTTCAATTCTTTGATTATATTTGTATTTCTAAGTCATTAGTTGTAATGTGAACAACTTATTGTACTAAGCTGTGCGTTGATGTGTTTGAAAGACTGAGTCATTATTGATGAATTTTAGCTGAATCTTGTAGTTCTGCTGAGTCAGTTCTCTTATAATAAGTGTTCACAAGTAATGTTTTAAGACGTTCCTTCAGAGCGATCTTAATAATTGACAATCAATTCAACTTTGAGAATATTAACAGCCAATTGTCACTAGGGCTTTAGTGAAAATAAGATTGTCAAAAGGGACGGGTTGGCAGCCCGTAGGACATTGGTTGCCGATTCAAATTAAGGAGTAGGTTCCTTTGAAGTAAGCCTTACCATTGTCATATTGTTTCATAATCTGTTTAACCTTTAAACACAGGTGCGCATCTGAAGCCCGGACCTTTTGACATATAGCTTTCAAATTAAAAGTTACGTCTTCTGTATTGAGTAACTGAATCACACTTGTCATCAATGGCGCTTGTATAGTTTTCATGTGTTGCAAAAGGGCATTTAATACGAGAGACTGTGTCCAGAACCGTAGTAAACACTACAGTTTCACTCGATAATGGGCGGGCTGCAGGTTCGGCCACTTTGTAATCATTGTCATATTGTTTGCTGTTTTGATTTCTTTTGCAAAAGCTTATTCATCTTAAAATTTAAGGTCAGAAGAATTTTCCAAATTTGTTCATTTTGTGCAAAATTCAAAAATTTATGGTTATGTTTTGTTAAATAAACAGGAAAAGAAAGTTCTGTTGGTGCATCCTCCCTTTCACGTTTTCCCTAAGGCGACATGCTCGTGAAAATGATCAAAAATTTGAAATAAATTTTCTTGGTTTATAAAAAAGAGCATTTCATGCTGATTTCAAAAATGTGTAGTTTATGAGCATTATCATTTTCTTTTCGTTCTAAAATCGAGGTTGAACGTAATGTTACACAATGGCCATGCCCGTCTGTCAGTCTGAAGTGTGTCAGAATAAGTGACGCATTATTTTGTTCTTCCGTTTTTTCCTTCGTTAGTTACGGATCGTTAACACAGGTGTATTCTAGAAGGCACTGACTCCCGGAATCAATGTACAGGCATGTCTAGAAGGCTATGGTTCGAATCTAAACAAAGATCTGAGAACATATGATTTCGGAATTTCATAAGCGTGTGGTTTTGTAGTTATTGTGTGTTGTTTTCTTTCTGTGTGTGTGTGTGTGTGTGTGTGTGTGTGTGTGTGTGTGTGTGTTTCCTGTGCTACAATACCAAGAGTAAAGAAATTGAGCCCCAAACGAAAGTTTCGCGGCAACCAGTTCCAAATACAACTGAATAATACACATCATTTGCTTCAAATGTTGCCTGCAGAAACTGTGTCTACCGGAACTGCTTCTAGACGTAACCTTTTGCTTTCTGAATGCAATAAGAACAAATCTAGTAGTGCCGGCCTGTGTGGCCGAGCGGTTCTAGGCGCTTCAGTCTGGAACCGCGCGACCCCTACGGTCACAGGTTCGAATCCTGCCTCGGGCATGGATGTGTGTGATGTCCTTAGGTTAGTAAGGTTTAAGTAGTTCTAGGTTCTAGGGGACTTATGACCTCAGATGTTGAGTCCCATAGTGCTCAGAGCCATTTGAACCAAACCTAGCAGTATTGTGAGCAGCAGTAACGACGGAAATGTTATTGTGAACCTAAATATGCTGTCAAGACTTTAAGAGTGCTGTGAAATGTAAGTACTGCAATGGTAAAGAAAATATTTACATTTCTGAGGACATTTCAGCAAGAAAGGGTCTTTCAAGTTGGTTAGTGATTGTGTGTAACTCGTGTAAGATGCACAGCGATGCTATGACGTCGCCAGTAACTGTTAGTCGACATTACAGTGTAAATATTCAGCTTGCATATGCAATGTGATGTATTGGAAGGGAAGAAGAGCTGCCCAGACTTTTTGTGCTGTGATGGATTTGCCTCCACCTCCACTGTGATTTGACAGATACAATAAATTAGTACATAATGTTTTATGTCGTGTAAGTGAACATTCATTGAAAAGAGCAGCAGAAGAAGCTATAGCCTTGTCCGAGAATACAGACATTGTTGCAGATTTTTATGTATCTTGGCAGAAAAGAGATCATACTTCTCTGAATGGGGTTGTAACTGCTACATTTGTTGAAACTGGTGAGATACTAGATTATGAATGTCTAACAAAGCACTGCCAGGGTTGTTCAAGTAAAGTTATTGGCACCTATGTTTGTGTAAATAACTTTGATGGCCCAGTTCGAAACATGGAGTCAGTCGTGGTGTGAGGTGTGTAGGCTACATTGGCGATGGAGACTATAAAGGACACACTACTGTTGTTAATGACAGACCATATGGGGCACTGTGATAGAAAAGTTAGAATGTGTTGGGCATGTACAAAAAAGCTCGGCTGGGAAAATTATGTAAGGACTTCAGTGGAAAAAATGCTGTCAGATGGAAAACACATACACTCCTGGAAATTGAAATAAGAACACCGTGAATTCATTGTCCCAGGAAAGGGAAACTTTATTGACACATTCCTGGGGTCAGATACATCACATGATCACACTGACAGAACCACAGGCACATAGACACAGGCAACAGAGCATGCACAATGTCGGCACTAGTACAGCGTATATCCACCTTTCGCAGCAATGCAGGCTGCTATTCTCCCATGGAGACGATCGTAGAGATGCTGGATGTAGTCCTGTGGAACGGCTTGCCATGCCATTTCCACCTGGCGCCTCAGTTGGACCAGCGTTCGTGCTGGACGTGCAGACCGCGTGAGACGACGCTTCATCCAGTCCCAAACATGCTCAATGGGGGACAGATCGGGAAATCTTGCTGGCCAGGGTAGTTGACTTACACCTTCTAGAGCACGTTTGGTGGCACGGGATACATGCGGACGTGCATTGTCCTGTTGGAACAGCAAGTTCCCTTGCCGGTCTAGGAATGGTAGAACGATGGGTTCGATGACGGTTTGGATGTACCGTGCACTATTCAGTGTCCCCTCGACGATCACCAGTGGTGTACGGCCAGTGTAGGAGATCGCTCCCCACACCATGATGCCGGGTGTTGGCCCTGTGTGCCTCGGTCGTATGCAGTCCTGATTGTGGCGCTCACCTGCACGGCGCCAAACACGCATACGACCATCATTGGCACCAAGGCAGAAGCGACTCTCATCGCTGAAGACGACACGTCTCCATTCGTCCCTCCATTCACGCCTGTCGCGACACCACTGGAGGCGGGCTGCACGATGTTGGGGCGTGAGCGGAAGACGGCCTAACGGTGTGCGGGACCGTAGCCCAGCTTCATGGAGACGGTTGCGAATGGTCCTCGCCGATACCCCAGTGTCCCTAATTTGCTGGGAAGTGGCGGTGCGGTCCCCTACGGCACTGCGTAGGATCCTACGGTCTTGGCGTGCATCCGTGCGTCGCTGCGGTCCGGTCCCAGGTCGACGGGCACGTGCACCTTCCGCCGACCACTGGCGACAACATCGATGTACTGTGGAGACCTCACGCCCCACGTGTTGAGCAATTCGGCGGTACGTCCACCCGGCCTCCCGCATGCCCACTATACGCCCTCGCTCAAAGTCCGTCAACTGCACATACGGTTCACGTCCACGCTGTCGCGGCATGCTACCAGTGTTAAAGACTGCGATGGAGCTCCGTATGCCACGGCAAACTGGCTGACACTGACGGCGGCGGTGCACAAATGCTGCGCAGCTAGCGCCATTCGACGGCCAACACCGCGGTTCCTGGTGTGTCCGCTGTGCCGTGCGTGTGATCATTGCTTGTACAGCCCTCTCGCAGTGTCCGGAGCAAGTATGGTGGGTCTGACACACCGGTGTCAATGTGTTCTTTTTTCCATTTCCAGGAGTGTATGTGGTCCAGGTCGTCTTACAAAAAGTGAATGATAAATAAGAAGAAATGTAGGAGATTTGGACAACGTGAGACGAGCTGTTTGGGCAACATGTTTTCAAAGAATGTCGACAGATGAAACTGCACAACATGGTTTGTGTCCGAAAAGGGAAGATTCGTGGTGGAAGTACTGGTTGAGCAATGCTACAGGCATACAATATACCCACAATCATTCCTTACCACTTGCTGTAATGGAGGCAATTGGGCCTATATATAAGGATCTGGCAAATAAAAATCTACTTAGGAAATGTATGCATGGCCTCTCTCAGAATGCAAATGAAAGCTTCAGCAACTGTATATGGGAGAAAATACTCAAAACTGTATTTGTTGGGCTGATAGTCCTGAAGATTGGTGTAATGGATGCAATAATAATATTGAATGATGGTGCAATTTGAAGGGTCAATGTTATGAA
The DNA here is from genome assembly GCF_021461395.2 of Schistocerca americana. Lineage (NCBI taxonomy): Eukaryota > Metazoa > Arthropoda > Insecta > Orthoptera > Acrididae > Schistocerca > Schistocerca americana. Next base: position 407,231,508 of record NC_060126.1, on the reverse strand, counting down.
GAAATTGAACATCCAGACGGGAAGAAATATGGCTTCACGTCTAACTGCTATTGGCAAGCGGCGGATAACCGAAGCAGAGACAGCTGCAGAAGCTGCTACCAAAGAGTCAAGGATAAAGAAAAGAATGTAGAGAAATTCTATGGAGTATAAGGAAACAGAAGGACAACTGGAGTATGCAGCTGGAATGTTCTAAACAATCATAGCGGTAAATTATTAAATCTGTATATCTTCTTTTGTGATTTACCGAAAACTTAAATTTTCGTCATGAAGGTACACTTTTCTCCTAGATGACTGAAATTAAACTCACAAAATTTTTTACAGATATTTAGAATGACCATCTCTACCTCCCTCGCCTACTATTTCCTGAAAAATTTATAACATGGCGATGATGTCAGTGATATTTGAGCTACATTTTTAAATATTTTTATTGTAGTAAAATAAATTACTTGTCTTTTTCACTGATCAGCATCAGGGAAGGATATTGTAGGCATAAAACACTTATGCGAATGTTGTCTGTACTCTGACTCTTTTTCCAAGCTGTGCATTCAGTGGTTCCAAAGTGAATGGTACCGTTTTTTATCCTGTTATAAAGATTGTTGTCAGTACCAAAATATAATAAATATCTCAATGATTTTTTGAGAAATGCTTTGACTAATGACCCTAATTGTGTGTAATAATTTTGAGCTATCTCTCATTTATAGATCAGTTGCACTATGAGGGTGAAGATAATGCTAAAAATGCAACCCATTCGGGGGCGTGTCCCCTTAATTCCACTTAGTACCCCGTCTGAACCTGTCAGGGGTCCCATATCAATCCAGTTGCACAAGCTCCAAATCATTACAGAGCCTCCACCAGGTTGAGTACTCCTCTGCTCACATGCAGGGTCCATGGATTCATGAAGTTGTCTCCACATCCGTACACGTCCATCCGCTCAATACAATGTGAAACGAGACTCGACGGACTAGGCAACATGTTTTCAGTCATCTACAGACCAATATCGGTGTTGACAGGTATAGGCGAGACGTAAAGCTTTATGTCGTGCAGTAATCAAGGGTACACGAGTGGGCCTTCGGCTCCAAAAGCCCATATCGATGATGTTTCGTTGAATGGTTTGCACGCTGACACTTTTTGTTGGCCCTGCACTGAAATCTGCAGCAATTTGCGCTTCTGGACGCTGAACGATTTTCTTCAGTCGTCGCTGGTCCCGTTCTTGCAGGATCTTTTTCCGGCCGCAGCGGTGTCGTTGATCTGATGTTTTACCGGATTCCTGATATTCACGGTAAACTCGTAAAATGAACGTACGGGAAAATCTCCACTTCATCGCTACGTGGGAGATGCTTTGTCAGATCGCTCGTGCGCCGACTATAGCACCAAGTTCCAACTCACTTAAATCTTGATAACCTGCCATTGTAGCAGCAACAAGTGATTTAACAACTGCAGGAGACACTTGTTGCCTTACATAGACACTGCCGACCGCAACGACGTATTCTGCCTGTTTACATGTGTTGTACTTGAATACGCATGCCTATACCTGTTTCTTTGGCGCTTCAGTGTGTAAGCATTGTTAGTAGTTACTGTTTTTGTTGAATTACGACATCTATCGTTACATATTTCTATAATTTCATACAATTTCAAACGGTGTTTTCTATTCTTGTCAGATAAAGATGAAGATGCGTCTATATTGACGTGAAGCCGATAACTGTGAATAAAGAAGCTTTATACAGTTATGTGGCTCTCGGAAACACCTCATCATCGCTGACGTTTTCAATTGTTATAATCTTTATGATAATTTAAATGGATGTGTGTTTTTTGTTTTTCGTAATGTCTCTGAGCTGTGGCTGTCTTCCTCAGAAAACTGTTGCACATATTTTTTATTTTATAATTTCAGACTACACTAAACTAGACAACACTCACTACTCAATACACCAGGCTCCTACATATCTGAAGCAAAACTCAGTTTCCTCATTTCGTCTGTATTATTAACGCCTGGAGCGCCGATAGAGAACTTAAGTTCCACAGAGGCTGAGCGACAATGTCATCCAAAGGCTACAGCCAGAGATGCAGTTGTCAGGGTCTTCTTCCACGACTTCCCCGACACTCACTTCGTCGCTGCTTCCGGAAGGCCGTTGCAGCTGCGTGCTCTACCAAAGTGCTTCTTCTCGACATCATGTAAGGACTCTTCTTGGTTGTCTCTCGCCATATAGGCTTGCCGTTAGCAAGCTGATAATGGGGCTGTCAGCAAGTTCAGCTTCTGCCACAACATCTGATCACTTACGACACTATCGACTGGTGTATTACCTTCAGAAAATATTTAGAGGCTGTGAATGCGAATATGAAGACAGTTTCAGGAATTCATATAGCTTCAAAAGCACCTTACTGACTGTTCACAGCTCAATCAGGAACGAAAAATGGTAATGAAAGAGAAAGAATGTTATGAGCAAGGGTATGGTTCTCTGGGTAAACACATAAAATGGGAGACACTGTTATTAGTTTATTCATCTCAAATATATCAAGGTTAACACAGTTAGGTGTAACTCTACTCAAGCTTCTACAGTACTCGTTATCAACAAGTAAATTTTTTGCTTCTGGAACACATAATTTATAAGTTTGAAAGCAGTCTGTTATAAATATCTTTCACATTACACCGCCTGATAAAACAAATGAAGCACACAGAAATGTGGAAGCAAACGAAATGAAACTTGGTGAGTTGAGAGCGCAAGTGATGTTATTTCAGTGATTACAAAATCTGTGATGTGCCGCAGCAAGCCTGAATTTAATCTGGAGGAGTTCAAGCGGATACTACAACACACACAAAGTAATAGACCGCTTTATTAAAATTTTAACAATCTAAAATGCTTGGAAGCAATTCATGTCCATAAAAATGCCATTAGGTGTCTATTACTGTCGCTGAACACTACAACTGTTATCACTTGATGCAACACAGAACTTGATACAACACAGAATGATAGTCACATCTCGATGTACAATTAAGACGGCCATAGGCGACCATTACAGAGTGGGCTGAGCGGAACTGCCCTTCTGGCAGCGCCGGGTTATGGAAACTCCTCAGGACATGTCTCTGCTGATGTCTCTCATTTATTTTTGGATCTGGCAACGCCTGCGTCTGTAGCGTGTGATACCATTGTGAGTTACCAACTGTGGCGTGGGACCCCACTCTTCGGACGACAACCACAAATTCGATTCAGATAAAATAAAGATCTGTATCGTAGATGCATGCACTGATTCGGTTGTGAAGCACTTTAGAAAGTTTTTGTATCATCTTTTGAGACAAGCTCATAACTGTTGTAAATGCTTCTTCACTTCCTGGAACTGGCACTGGGACAGATTTGACGTTTGAGCTGGTCCCACAGATATTGGGGACAGATCAGGCAATTTTATTGACCACAGAGGCACCTCAGCATCAGATTGACAGTTCACGAGCCATATGCCACATGAGTCGAGCATTATCCTGTTGAAAATGGCTCCACGATACTGTCGCATGAGAGGCAACACATGAGGACACAGGATGTCCGTGACATACTGTTATGTCATCAGAGTTCGCTCTATCACTACCAGCCATGACATGAAGTCATACCCGATGGCTCCTCACACCATGTGGCCAGGAGTAACACCTCTGTGGCTCTTCAAAACATTGGAAGAATGGGACCTCTCACCAGATTGCCTTCACACACGTCAACAATGGTCATCAGTAGACATGGGTCGATCGCGAACCAACGGGTCCAAAGGAACGGAAAGAGCGAGGAACCGATTATAAGGAACGGTCTTTCATAGTTCACTTCGGTCGTGGCATTCTACTTATAATTCCTGGGAACGGGAAACGGTCGGTCTCGTTCCCGAACGGCACGTCGGCCGGTCTCGTTCCAGCCTCGGTCCCGTTCCCGTCTTTCTCGGTCTCGATCTCGCTCGGCCGGACTCTTCCTTCTTCACGTGGCCACTCGTCGCAGTTCCACTGTCGTCTGCTCATAGTTAGTTCAGTATCGAGTTGTTGTTGTTCGTTTCGTTCGCATCGCACGCCCATTCTAGATCTGTTTCAAACCTTTTTCGAACTCTGAACTTCTGGTTCTTTTCGTTTCTATTCAGCGTCCACGACTGGTAGTTAAAATGTTTTTTATAATTACGTAAATTACATAAAAATTACGTGGTATGTAATACAACAAAACAACGTATCAGCTTCCTTCACTATTTCGGCAAACAGCAGAAGAAATGTAAAAAGGCAAGATTATTTGCTATTACACATGCAAAGAACGTCGTCACGGCACACACGGTTGGCCATTTTCCGTCTTTTTTGGAGTCAAGGTAAAAGGGCATGTTCATTGTTATGGAAGGCAGCCCGGCTTACAACCGAATGAAGCCCGCGCTCCGTAATCGAGTGTATGGTGTCACATTTTGTAAAGAGAATATGATAACTCCTACAATACTATTTCAGTAGTACAGAGTGGCGCACGAAAAATCGGCCCCGAGTACTAGACTGCTCATTGTCGCTTACCAATTTCCATCTATTGTTGGAAGTTGTTTGCATCAGCTTGTTATTTCTTCACTGCCTAATTATTACATTTTCATCTATTCTGCTCGTAGCGGTCAACAAATCGTGGGTAATTAGCGAGCAATCTGTACTCGGGGCCTGTTTTTCGTTCGCCACCTTATATTATTTCACTGCGATCAGCCACATGACGCTGCAGTTGGCTGAACGAGATGTCACAAAAATTACAAGCGTGTGAGAATTCTGTAATGAATAAAACCTCTGTACTCCAGGGGACAGCCAAGTGCATCCTCTAGGCGCCTTCCATCTTCAGTCAGCTAAGCTACTAATTTTAAATTTTTCATAAGGACCAAATACCAAGCACAATGAACGCTGAACGAGTAAAAATGAACGTTTCCCAAAAAAGAGCGATCACCAGTGATCTAGTTCGCAAGGATGAACGACTTTGCCCATCTCTAGTCATCAGGGATAGTGCCAAATCAAGACTCACGGCTGAACACAGTGCGCGTCATTCATCAGCAGATCTTGCTTCGCGGTTATGGTATCTCTCCAAAGTCACCCATTTGTATTGTGGTGTTAACGGCATCTATGGATGGGATGGTGATACTCTTGTTCAGCTGCTGTTAGTCTCCAACCAACGGGTCAGCGTGGCACAGAATGTTGCAGGGAGCCCATTACCTGTCCACGGATGGCAAGCACAGATGTTAAGAGATTACGATGCTCCCGGTGTATTATACGGCAGTCCTCCCTTGTGGTAGTCGGATATGGTCGACTGGAATACTGACGAGTATGCCTGGTCTCACTTTGCGATGCAGTTCAACGACGGGTTGTAACGTCTACGCTCGGGCGTACGTTAACTCTTTAAAGCCTGTACTATGGTAAGTTGACGGGCTTCACCTTATAAGAAAGGATTTTAGTAAATATGTTGACCGCATGTACCTGAATGGAGGCAAAATCAGACTTACACCCACTCAGTAACAACAATGATACGTCAAGCAAGTCTAAAGTGCAACTACACATTAGGACGGGCAAGAAACATACACAGCAGATGCTACCAATTGTTAATAATACGGTCGCCAGCCTAATTAGGCATTAAGTGAGTTTTTTTTTCTTGTACAAGTGGATGTATGTACAAGCATAACAACACGTAGTAATACTGAATTATATGGTAAATTTTAGAACCAGAAAAATCTACTGAACTAATATTTTCCCTTTCTGTACTAATCTGGACAAGCTATAAATACACAACATTACATTATATTGTTTACTACAAACTGCGTTTTGTCTATTGATCCGACAGAAATCGGGCATAGGTTACCCTAGAAATAGCACTTTTGAAACACACATACAATGTCAATTTTAAGAAGGGTAAAACACTGATAAATTTAGGTTTTATATTGACTTTAACTTTGCTGGTTAAATCAGTTCAGTACACTTCAGAATTTAAATGAATAGAAAGGAAAAGGGGGGGGGGGAAGCCTGAAACTGTAATTGTCACTGTATTGAAATTCTTTGACTATTGAACTCATTAAGCACTCAAGGTTTCCAATATATGAATTACTACTCTTTTTGTCTTATTTCTTGCTTATTTAACTACCATTATTTTTGTCTTAAATTAATTATACTTCATTACTAAACCAATTTCAACATTATCTTCCAACTTTGTCAGACCTATGTTCTTTACTTGTATATTCATTAACAATAAAGTTCCTTAAACATCATTCTAGCATAGATAGGTCTGCAGGTAAATCTTATTAACATAAACTTTAAATCTTCATTTCGGGACACTCGGATTGCACAACATGTGGAAAGGACCCTGTCTAGGTTAGTGATGAGGATAATTAAATGATAGGACAATTCTGGTAAAAGTTAAGTTGTTATTGAACAGTCGGGAACAAAAGTAACACTGGTCCACACGAATACAGTACTAAATGTTTCAACCTGTTCGTGTCGATGCGGCGGTTGGCGGACGGCGAGATGGCGAGGCGCACAGCACACGTACAATCACAGCCATGGCTCTTGATGCATCGGCACTTTGCTTCTTCTTAGCGTCGCAATCCTTTTCCATTTAGTGCCTATGGAATATAGCCATGCTGTATAGTCGTCGGAAACGGCACATCCGAGGCTCAATGAAAGCACGTTTTCCAGGAGAGCCTCCTCGATCCAGAGCGTGTTTCTCAGACCGATGCCCAACTCCGACTATATTGCTGAGCCCGTTATGCCGTGCAGCGCCCGTGTGCATTTTCCCGCGCTCGCCTGCCTCCACCATTTACCGCTCCCCTACAGACAGGGTATTCACCAAAGGTTTTACATTCCACATATCCAAATACATTGCCTACTTATGGACCAGGCGCACAATTACAATTTTAAACATTTTACAATAGATTCAACATGGGTAACACTTCAATTCTATTATAGAATTGCTTGAAATTTGACATAAATATTAATATTCACATCGAAAGTTGCTTACAGTTTCTTTAACATAATGACACGAAAAGAAAAAGAAATGAAATCAAAACATTGCTTACACTAATTTATCGAAAATCAGAAGAAGAAATTATTATATGTACAGTTGTTGTTGTTACACATGCCCCTGTTTCCAGTAAATTTTACTAAGTACAAATTTGATGAGAACACTAAATTTTACATTTATACAGTGGTTCTGAATCTTTATGTGAATGTCCCAAAAAAAATTTATACCACAAACTTCCTTTCACTCACATTATATAGGTCTACACTTTTTAACATATCAAGAACATTTACTTATCATTTACTTAAGTGCCTTTGGCACAGTCCAATCTCCTATCACAACATTATTTAAATAGCAAATTACTCATTTTTACTAAATTTCTCAAAGAAATAATTTCAAAATCTGGAACACAAACATTTAACTACAAAAACAAATACAAATATCTATATACACCATAAGACAATTTATTGCTGCTTGCATTGAATGGCAGTCCATTTCCTTATTTACTAAAAAAAAACACACACACACAATAATATTTAGAAAATTACTACACACATTTGCTGCCTATTATTCAGATTTGGGCAGTCCTTTTCACCTCTGATTGTCACATCTCCTGTATCACACTTACAATTCTCCTTTGACTATTTATCTGCCCTCTTTGGTGTTTGGCAGTCCTTTATATTATGGCTCATACACTGCCCATTTTCATTTTTGACAGTCCCATCTTTTATCTGGCTGATAGCATTTATCCTTTCTTTTCAGCCCTTTTTCTCCATACCTCTTTACATTTATAGTACAATTGGTAATCTGAAACTCACATAATTACATTAGTACACTGATATTGCTCTACCTAAGTTACAAAGGTTAGTTACATTTGGCATAAATTAGCTTCAGCATAATATACAGCATATTTACTGTAAATTGTTTTCTGATTGTACTTAGTTCACTCACTTCTAGGAACATACAGTTTCATATCCACAATATTTCTTACACCTAAAGGTCTTTTGGATTTTGGGTAGATCAGGTAGTAAGCATTATCGTGTGGAATGTTCTGTATTATATACGGTCCATTATAAATATATTTAAATTTGGCAATTTCATGGTTCAGTTCACTAGATTTTTCGTGGGTTTTTAAAAGAACATAATCTCCAATTTTAAATTTTGAAACTTTCAGATTTTTATCATGTCTTTTAGATCTCGATTCAGCATTTTGCTTTGCCCTATTTCTGACTAATTCTTTCTTTTGACTCAACCCCAAGCTTGTACAAGGCGGAAACTCTAGTTTTTCCTCAATTAAACTTTTACTTCTGCTGCCTAACAAAATTTCTTTCGGTGGGAACCCAGTAGTTTCATGATGTAATGTGTTTATGACATACTCAACATCCGATATAAATCTGCCCCAGGCTCAAAATCATGCCCCTTCCTGTTTTTTCCACAACGCACCTCGGTCGACTGTGACATTGTCCCAAGATACGTTCCTGTCCTGTGAACCATTTATATCGGGTGGCTTTTTAGGTTTCTGGAGTTCGAAGTCTTTGCTTACTTGAACTCTTTGCAAAATAAACACTGAGTCGTCAGGTGATTCTTTCTTTCTTTGTTCAGTCTCAACATCTGGATTTTGTTTTGAAACTTCGTCATCGGTAGGTACAATATCGCAATTAGCTGTATTCCCATTATTTTCACTATTACCGAAATACTCGTCATCTGAACTATCGTCCGAATCCGACCATTCTGGATCGCTTTCAGGTTCTAAGTTCTAACATAAAAGCTTTTCTGAGACAGGCACTAAGTTCTTCCTCTGCATTTTCATCAGGCTTTGATTTTAACTCAGTATCTTCTTTTGGCAAAACGGCCTCATTATCAGCTTTACTCACATCCACTGTTACTTCATATTTAGTGTAATCCTCGTGGACTTCAATTACTTTTAGGTAATTATCTGCCCCTTCCCCACGGTGCCTTTCGGTAGCAGCGCGTACTGTTGGCGGATCGTTAACAGAAGTTACTTCCTCGTCAATGCTTAGTATTTCATCCTCCAATTCCTTCCTATCTTTAATCATCGTCCTATCGGCAGCACGCGTACTCAGCGCGGCGCTGTTTACTCTCTCCTCTTCAACTTTAGGCCACGTCACCTTATCGACGTCCCTATTATCTCCTTTTTCACTAATCAACTTCCTTGCCTCATACTCCTTCTTAAAATCCTCCCACTCACATTGCTTTAGGCCCTTGTACAGATCGTCGATCTGCACACACCAATCAGTTACTTCTGCTAGATCATTCTCGCCATTTACTTTTTTGCTAACACTGCTAACCGCGCCTCTCTGTGTCTCCACCGTTTCATCTACTATTTCCTTCGCCACGGAATTACCACTCGTAATGTATGCACCAGTACTTACGGCAGTGCTCATATCTAATGCTGCCGCATTGCTATCGGTTTCTCTCTGAACAGCTGTTTTGCTAGGCTGGGCCGTTGCCCTCTGATGCTCCACTCGCCTGTTAACATGTAGCGCTCTGCGCGGCAACGATGACTCATTTATGCCCGCACCTGACGCTTGTTTCGCAACAACACGTCTCTAACCTGTCTCATAACTTTACTGTCGGTCCGGTAACATTTCTTAAATCGGGGCCGGTATGTACTGTCCGCTTCCGTTTGGCCCACAACGTTCGCGGAAATCAGTTTCCCGCGTCATTATTATCTTGCGCGGTATACCCTCTACCGCGACCTAAATAACTTCCCCTTCCTCTTCCTCTGCCTCTTCCTCTCTGTATCACGTTGATGCGAAACCCTTCGCCGTCATTTCTCTCGTCATTATTACGATTATTCCTGTTACCAATATTTTGATAATTGGCACGACTTTCGCGCCAGTGGTCTTCGTCTTCGACCCTTTCGAGAAACGCTTGGAAGCTATGATGATTGCTTCCCACGTATCTCTTCGAATCTTCTGGAAGCTTTTTATATAACTCCCATATTATTTCAGAATCGGATCTTCTTCCTCTTAAATGCGTCAACTTCCGGTACCAATATTCGCAGAAATCTTTTAAAGAATTCCTGCCCCTGTTATCATGAAGTTTGACCAAGATAAACTCGCGCCACAAATGATCCTGTTTTTGTTCGGACCAATATTCTTCCGTAAACTTTTGCTTAAATTCTTCGAACGTCATTCGTTCGGTATTCAAATTAATTCCCCAGCGCTTAGCGTCACCTGCTAAGGCGCTAATTACTACGTTTATCTTTTCCTGATCAGACAAGTGTTCAGGAAATATTCTCTCGCAATTTTTGATGAAATCTAACGGATGCCATCCGTTATGTTTCTTGGCGGGATCGAAGCGTTCCTCACCTTCCAATAGCTTCGTAAGTGGTGTGCCATTACAGACAACACCAGGCCTATCTTTAATTTTACCCTCAAAATCGAAAATTTTGCCTTGAATTTTCGATGTATTTTGTTCACACTTTAGTACACATCCGGTCACCTTTTCGCCTAATTCTCTTTGAGTGTCTGAAACTGCCTTTTTCAACTGTGATATTCCGTGTTGACATTCGTTTACGATCTCAGTTTTAAGACCGAAAACTTTTTCGTCTACTTTCGTTTCAACTAGAGGCTCTACTTTCTCTTGGATGTTGAGAATTTCAACATCAAACCTACTGTTAATGTTGTCAATTTCCCCCTGCATAGTATCCATATTTTTGTTAATTGTGTCAATTTCAAATTTCATAGTATTTACCACAGAACTTAAATTACCCACTTTTTGTTCTACCTGTTCTATTTGTTTACTAATTTTAATTCCTTGTTCTTCGACCTGTGCTTTAATCTGATTACTTTGTGTTTTAAGCTGCTTGTCAACGTGTGTTTTAAGCTGACTAACCTGTGTTTTAAGCTGTTCATTCTGTGTTTTGAGCTGCTCTGCAACGTGTGTTTTAAGTTGATCATTCTGTGTTTTGAGTTGACTAACCTGATTACTGACTTGTTTTTGAAGCTGATCATTCTGTCCTACAATTTGTTTGGTTAGTTGTTCAAATAAGTCGTTCATGCTTAAAATTTTCATACTGTTTTGTTCTACGGAATCAGTGTGTTCCGATCCTACCTCAAAAGTTTCTTTCGGTTCTTTCTTTATCTGTGGAGAATCAAACATGTCAGTGGATTCATTCACGTACCCACTATCGTCTACAAAGTCATCCCCTACTTCTTGTTTTATCTCTTGCTGTGTTCGAGGCAATCTCGACATTTCAATCTGTTCATTAACATGTTCGTGATATTGTATATACGCCAATTGCCTTTCGCTAACGCCATCTGTTATCTGGCCGCGTAAACTCCTGCTATTGCCATGCGCCTCTTCCATTACGCTCGGCACATCTACTCTGTCTACTCTCCCGTCCATACTGAATGCAAATTGCACTACACTATCGTATTTGGCGTTCACTGTTATTTATTTTACTAAATAATATTGCAATTCGTGCCACTGAACATCCACTGCTCGGTATTCACATTAATGTGTGACCGATAACAATTGGATGTCCTGTCACCGGGAAGCCACTTGTAAGGCTTACGCTCGGGCGTACGTTAACTCTTTAAAGCCTGTACTATGGTAAGTTGACGGGCTTCACCTTATAAGAAAGGATTTTAGTAAATATGTTGACCGCGTGTACCTGAATGGAGGCAAAATCAGACTTACACCCACTCAGTAACAACAATGATACGTCAAGCAAGTCTAAAGTGCAACTACACATTAGGACAGGCAAGAAACATACACAGCAGATGCTATCAATTGTTAATAATACGGTCGCCAGCCTAATTAGGCATTAAGTGAGTTTTTTTTTCTTGTACAAGTGGATGTACGTACAAGCATAACAACACGTAGTAATACTGCATTATATGGTAAATTTTAGAACCAGAAAAATCTACTGAACTAATATTTTCCCTTTCTGTACTAATTTGGACAAGCTATAAATACACAACATTACACTATAATGTTTACTACAAACTGCGTTTTGTCTATTGATCCGACAGAAATCGGGCATAGGTTACCCTAGAAATAGCACTTTTGAAACACACATACAATGTCAATTTTAAGAAGGGTAAAACACTGATAAATTTAGGTTTTATATTGACTTTAAATTTGCTGGTCAAATCAGTTCAGTACACTTCAGAATTTAAATGAATAGAAAAGAAAAGGGGGGGGGGAGCCTGAAACTGTAATTGTCACTGTATTGAAATTCTTTGACTATTGAACTCATTAAACACTCAAGGTTTCCAATATATGAATTACTACTCTTTTTGTCTTATTTCTTGCTTATTTAACTACCATTATTTTTGTCTTAAATTAATTATACTTCATTACTAAACCAATTTCAACATTATCTTCCAACTTTGTCAGACCTATGTTCTTTACTTGTATATTCATTAACAATAAAGTTCCTTAAACATCATTCTAGCATAGATAGGTCTGCAGGTAATTCTTATTAACATAAACTTTAAATCTTCATTTCGGGACACTCGGATTGCACAACATGTGGAAAGGACCCTGTCTAGGTTAGTGATGTGGATAATTAAATGATAGGACAATTCTGGTAAAAGTTAAGTTGTTATTGAACAGTCGGGAACAAAAGTAAAACTGGTCCACACGAATACAGTACTAAATGTTTCAACCTGTTCGTGTCGATGCGGCGGTTGGCGGGCGGCGAAATGGCGAGGCGCACAGCACACGTACAATCACAGCTATGGCTCTTGATGTATCGGCACTTTGCTTCTTCTTAGCGTCGCAATCCTTTTCCATTTAGTGCCTATGGAATATAGCCATGCTGTATAGTCGTCGGAAACGGCACATCCGAGGCTCAATGAAATCACGTTTTCCAGGAGAGCCTCCTCGATCCAGAGCGTGTTTCTCAGACCGATTCCCAACTCCGACTATATTGCTGAGCCCGTTATGCCGTGCAGCGCCCGTGTGCATTTTCCCGCGCTCGCCTGCCTCCACCTTTTACCGCTCCCCTACAGACAGGGTATTCACCAAAGGTTTTACATTCCACATATCCTAATACATCGCCTACGTATGGACCAGGCGCACAATTACAATTTTAAACATGTTACAATAGATTCAACATGGGTTACACGTCAATTCTGTTATAGCATTGCTTGAAATTTGACATGAATATTAATATTCACATCGAAAGTTGCTTACAGTTTCTTTAACATAATGACACGAAAAGAAAAAGAAATGAAATCAAACATTGCTTACACTAATTTATCGAAAATCAGAAGAAAAAATTATTATATGTACAGTTGTTGTTGTTACAGGGTCACTGTCACAATTGCACCCCCTACCCCACCCCCCTTCCCCACATACACACATTCAAACTTGTGTATTGCACGATACCTATAAGATTCTACAACGATTATGCGAAAGAATTACTCCCCTTCTAGAAGTAATTTATCGTAGAGCTCTTGAGCAACGAAAGGTGCCTAAGAACTGGAAAAAAGCGCAGGTCATTCCCGTTTTTAAGAAAGGCCGTAAGACAGCTCCACACAATTATAGAGCTATATCGTTGACTCAATCTGTTGTAGAATTATGGAACATGTTTTACGCTCAAGAACTATGACGTTTTCGGAAAATGGACATCTACCCTATTAAAATCAACATTGATTTCGCAAACAGAGATCCTGCGAAACTCGGCTAGCTCTGTTCCTCCATGAGATCCACAGCGCAGTGGACAACGGCGCTTAGGTTGATGCCGTGTTCCTTGACTTCATTAAGGCATTTGACACCTTACCGCATTGACGTTTAGTGAAAAAAATACGAGCTTACGGAGCATTGGAGCAGACGTGCGATTGGATTCAAGACTTTCTTGCAGATAGAACTCAACACGTCGCTCTTAACGGAACTACATCGACAGATGTAAAGGTAGTATTCGGAGTATCACAGGGAAGTGTGATAGGACGGTTGCTGTTTACAATATATATAAACGATCTAGTAGAAAGCATCGGATGCTCTTTAAAGCTATTCGCAATGATACAGTTGTCTATACCAAAGTAGCAACGCCAGAAGATAGTAAAAATTTGCAGAACGACCTGCAGAGAATTGATGACTGTTGCAGGCTCTGGCAGTCGACCCTGAACGTAAATAAATGTAACATATTACTCATACATAGGAAAAGAAATGCAATACAGTTCAACTACACTGTTGACGAAAAACAGCTGGAGACAGCGTCTGCCGTAAAATATCTAGGCGCAACTATCCAGAGCGACCTTAAATGGAATTACCACATAAAACAGATAGTGGGAAAAGCAGATACCAGACTCACATTTATCGGAAGAATCTTAAGAAAATGTAACTCATTCACGAAAGAAGTGGCTTATAAGATGCTTGTCCGTCCGATTCTTGAGAATTCTTCATCTATCTGGGATCCCTATCAGCTAAGACTGATAGAGGAGATAAAGAAGATCCAACGAAGAGCGGCGCGTTTCGTCATGGGATCGTTTAGCTGGCGAGAGAGCGTTACGGAGATGCTAAACAAACTCCACTCGCAGACGTTACAAGAGAGGTGTTGTGCATCACGGAGAGATTCACTACTGAAATTTCGGGACAACACTTTTCAGGAGGAGTCGGAGAACATGTTACTTCCCCCAACATACATCTCGCGTATTGACCACGAGGAGAAAATTCGATAAATTAGAGCCAACAGGCTTACCGACAATTATTCTTCCCACGCACTATTCGCGAATGGAACAGGGTTGGAGGGATCAGATAGTGGTACCGAATGTACCCTCCTCCACACACCGTTAAGTGGCTTGCTGAGTATAATGTAGACATAGATTCCACGAGCTAGCAAATAGAGACCTACGATGAGGCCCCATTGTAACTATGAAAGGTGCTAATAACAATCTCTTCTCACAAAAGTATGCAATTTCGCCGTGTGCTTCACTGTGACCATTTCTGACATTGTTCAAGTCCCTTATGTACCCTACAAGGCCAAGAAACAACAGTATTGATCAATAACAGTAATTCATTCTAGTGACCCTTCTACTTGTCAGAGGGAATAGCAAATCTAATCATTTGCTACCTGCAGATGGTGTGTACGCGTACAAAGTTACAATGTCATCCGACCATGCTTTCTGGGTGGTTCGTATTTTTTGTCTGGCAGTGTATGTATCGATGCAAAAGTTGCGAATGACTCGCATGACTCAGACAGTCTATGGTGTATATTTTAGTGCGGTACAGGGGTTTTATATTTCATTGAGTGATGAAAAAGCATGTCTTCGAAATGTGCTTTGAGCGTAGAGCCCTGCCGGCCAGTTAGCTTGTTTGGCGCAGAGTTAGCGTGGCCACCGGACGGTCTACTCTAACCCTATTGCTCAGTTGCTCTGTGCTGGAGGCTGTTTACGTTGTACTGAATACTAACGATTTGTAAAGTTCAAACATTTTGTCTCGTATAGTACTGAGATGATCGTTCCTAGGCTGCAGACTTGAGGATTGCTGACGAAATCTTCACTGGTTTGCGTTGCATTGGCGCAATTCAGTATTATATTATTTTCAGGTGCATCCACTGGACATACTTTTGCAATCTGTTTGTCCATGTGAACAAGGTCATGCCTTTTATCGGATCATTTGTTTGTTTGAATATGTGAGGATCTGTACCTAATTTTTATTGAATGATCTGACAATATAGGTCGCTTTCGCGTTACCTGAACACTCTCTAAGTGGTATTGCGGGTATTGCAAGGCATCTAGGGTTATTCTTCTGTTTTGTAAAGGTGTGGTATTGTACAACCAAGTGGTCCGCTGTAGGACGTCTGTATATCCTGTTTATGAGTTACCGTGTCCGCTTTCTGAATAATACCTGAAGGTCGTTAGTATCTCTCACATTTTTCAGTGCTATGATATTTTCTGCTCATACTCGCATGTACTCATTTATCCTTTATTTATGCTAGTGAAAGTACAACGTATTAAAATGAACTACCTCCAGCTGCATTAATATTCCGATAAATCTCCTTCAGCAGTCACAGTATATTCCTATTTTACCCACAATTTTTCAGCCAGACAGGGTAAGTAACTGTTGGAGAGTACTTCAAGACAGGTGCTGCAGAAACAAATGCTTCGAGATTTTGTAATTTCAGTGGACAGTTTCTTGTCGTTAGGTATCAGGACATAAAATGTGTCATACCTCTGCACAACACACGTTTCTCCTACAAGGAGTGAAGCATTTGCACTCACAGGTTTTATCAGAACAGTTGAAGATCTTCGTTGCGATTTTTATTCCTAAGTAACGTAAAAATCTCCTATATACGTGCGCCATGAAAGTTTGCTTACTACCTCGTACTTCATTAATCGCAGTCAGATAGTGTTGTCCATCGTTTATGGATCAAATTGCATTTAAGAAGGAATAATTTCAGGGCCTTATTGCTGGAGTACTGCCTTCCTGTGCAGTTACAGGTAAAAACAAGTAAAGAAGCGGGCAGCTCTCAAATTGTAATCAAACCTTTTAAATAAATCACGAAACGTTTACTGCTATTACATTAGACAAATAACCAAAATTTGAATGTACATACATTTGTTCGGCTAGTGGCGCGCACGTATGTTTCTTACCGAACCAGCCTCTTCCACGTTTTAGTGTAGCCCAACCTACAACGTTGCTTTCACCTCTTTGTTTGGGATGTCTTCCCGCGATTAAACCAGCTCACTGAATACGTAGTTGTGAGTCAAATAGTGAGAGAGATTGAGAGTATACCAGACAGAAGCAACGGTTAACTGTGTTTGTACACGCGCTGGCTAAAGTAACACACAGCTATTCTAACGAAGAATATGCAGATACGGTGTGTGTTTACGGCTTCTGCGATGGCAGTGCTCGCGCTGCGAGCTCTCTCACACGTCGAATTCCTGATTGTATAGT
Organism: Schistocerca americana; assembly: GCF_021461395.2. Classification (NCBI taxonomy): domain Eukaryota; kingdom Metazoa; phylum Arthropoda; class Insecta; order Orthoptera; family Acrididae; genus Schistocerca; species Schistocerca americana. The sequence continues at coordinate 407,214,661 of NC_060126.1, read as the reverse complement.
GTTTACCAGAGTGAAACAGGTACTCCTACAAGTTCCCAGGGACCGATGACCATAGCAGTCTGGTCCCTTTAATCCCCCAAACCAACCAACCAACAAGTTCCCATTTTCTTTCTGGACGTGTGCTTCAACAACCTGTGCAGAAACAGCAACACATTCCTGAAATGGTGCGTCGCAATTCTGCTACCAGCATACGGCGACTTTCTGCACCTATCACTGTCCCACGAACTCGTCTATTTTAAAGATTATATGCGGAAAACTTGCATTGGAATTTCTCATGTTGTGAAACGAGAAAGGGCGATCTGTTTTACTTGATAAAAATTTTCTGTAGCCAAGATCGCATAAGTACTTATTCATTTTCGACAATCTGTTTCAGCAGACTTTGCTGTCATCTTCCGGTTTTCAAATCTTTTTTGTTACAAAACGTGTTCATTGTGAGTTGGCACTTCGTGCCAGGTTCTCATATTAGCGGATAAACTATAGCACATTATGCAAAAGTTTATCACAAATAAAACGTTTACAATCGTAAAGCACCTTGTGCACATGGCCATGTCCGTAATTGTAGCACTCAGCGGTGATTGTTAAGTCTCAAAAAACACAATTTACAGTAAAATGTATAATAACACATCTTGTACTCGGTTCACATGCAGCGTGTCCGCAATCTTCTCATTTGAGACAATGCCATACGTCTTGAATCTTGTCGCTGGTTAAACGACAATCGTCACTTGCCTCCAGTAATACCATTCACTGATGACGCCACGTTTGCACGGAACAGAATCAACAGCACACATAGTAATTATCGCAGGTGGCAGAAGCTTCCATATGTTACAGTGGAAACCAATTTCCAAGTTTGGTACGACACGATTGGTAACATGTTGATAAGTCCAATCATTTTAGAAGAGCGAATGACGGGACAGTATTACTTGCACTTTCTGGAAAATTCGTTTGTTGAACACCACGAAGAGATTTCGTCGTATGCGGACTGTAATGTACTTCCAGCATGATGGGGCCCCTCTGCACTTTACCAGACGTGTGAGGGAACATCTCAAACGCACTGGCCCTAATCGCTCTAATGGACGTGATAGTACAATTAACTGGCCACCAAGATGGACAGATCTTACGCCATCAGATTATTTTTATGAGGTTGGACGAAGTCTGAGCTGTAGAATCAAAAGGTTGTAATCTCCCCCCTCCTTCCCATTCCCGCTACTGCCACAATAAGCAAAGTGTTTTATGAAAAAATTGAGAGGGGCGAAGATTACATTAAAACTTTCTAGTTTACTTAGCTTTTCGTGTACATTTGGCTCCAGTTATTCTTGTCTAGGGTTCTGATTCTTGAAGCAGAAATTCTCACATTTTATGTCCTCGTTTTTGAACCGATCTAAATAAATTTGAAGATTGTGGTTGCAGAATTTTTGTTGTTACCTTAATATCTTTTGTGACATTTTAGTATATCATACAGTATTTTGAATTTTCACATTAACAAAGCCTAAGTTACATTGTTCGCCCAAAATACAAAAATACGTGCTGTCACATCAGAGGCATGCTACTACTATCTCAGTCAGCGGAAATAACAATATTCGAAAAGGTTTACGAGTTTTCTTGACAGATTAATTTCTGTTAGTTTCGATTAGTATTTCATAAATGGATCCAGAAATACTTTATTTGTAAATAAAACCGCCTTTTCCTGCTGCCACTTAATTTATTTTTCCAAGACGAGTTTTGCCTTTTTCTTGTTCTGAGGCATCATCAGTGGGATGGTTTGCTGTGATCCGCGTTTCCTCTCATCTGTCTGGAGGTCGCACTACTACTTTATTACCGATATCTAGGCACAGTTTTGAGTTCAGACCTTTTTAACACTGTTCACTACGTTTCTCCTTCTGTTCTGTGGTGTACTATTGTTCTTTTGTTACTCGATATAACTTCTGACACTGTGCTTTTAACAACGTAATATTGCAACTTCGTTATGTACTTCCTCTTGTTTGTCACGCAAACGAACTTGGAATCCAGAAATAAACATAGCAAATAGTACTAGATTGCGTAATTAATAATAGAAATTTAAAGTGTGTCAAATAATTGGTAACTGCAAAGGTTTCTAAAAAAACTTTAACTGTAAATTCAGTGCTAGTACTTATCGATTGTAACATCCAAAATAAAGTAATTCCTTCTCATAGATTTTGGCTTGAAATATAATATATTGTGCATAAAATTATACGAAATTTTTCAGAAAAGCAGCTGAGATAATACTGACCTGTCCAAAATTTGAAAAATACTACTGGTATCGACAACCACTGTTGAGGAAAAGAAATGCTAGAGGAGGATGTCCCGTTACAAGATGAACGCGCTAACACGCTATATGAACTACTTGGCTGCATCATGGACGCTGCTGCCCTCATCTGAGAGGTGCAGAGACGTTCAGACAAGGAACACAATATGTTCTCTCAAGAGTACACAAATGCATTGAAGGTGACTATGGGATATTCGAACACTTACTGTGGTATGTACAATAGCTGTAATGTAACTTGTACCATTATACTTAGAGGTGAATGTAGTAAAAAACGTATTTTCCAATTGATAGGGGAACGTGTGACAGAACAGGATAATGAAGTACATCAGCTTGTGCTCTTTTCGAAACCGGAGAACGTTGCAGTCTGTTGTAGTGTCATGCAACCGTGTCTCTGTTTGAAAGGGAAGGTGCGGCAGCCGTTTTGACTTGATTTCGAGTGCGACTTGTATGTGAACGGTTATCCTTCACATTTTTGGTAGTGTTTTTATAGCTTCTGGTAAATTTTAATGCAGGATAGACTGTTAATTGTTAATTTTCGCTCTTAAATGACATGTAATGTTACAATTTATGCCATTCGCTTTCAAAAAAAATTAAATGGCCCTCAACTACGTACCCTCTGACTCAGAGTTGAAATACTAAAGGTTTTGGCTGGTTTCATTCTCTGGGTCTGGGATACGTAGTTGCCGCATTACAAGCCAAATACTGCTGAGTCTACAGTATACAATATGAATATACACATGTGTCGAATGGTTGAAGGTTCCTATCACTTGGCAATTGCGAATTTTGAATGAAACATAGAAAGTTATAAATGAAAAATTGAAATTAAATAAAATCTGCAGGTACTATTTTTAACGACTTTAAATGTTGAGTACTATAACAGAAGTACCTTTAAGAATGCCGTTTACGCTACGGTCGCAGGTTCGAATCATGCCTTGGGCATGGATGCGTGTGGTGTCCTTAGTCAGGTTTAAGTCGTTCTAAGTTGAATAACAGGGAAACAATAGATTTCTACATCACGTAATTAGTTATGAACAACACTATAGCTCGCGAGATATTCACATGTAAACGCATACTACGTCTATTACAAGGGCACACGTCGGCACTACGAAATGTTTCTATCTCTTGCTACCACATACAAACTGCCCCACTCTCCCTGTCTTTCCTGCGACTGTACATCGCTGCTTCCCGTCCAGCACTCTCTCTGTCCTGTGCCATACTCCATGCTCCTCCCCCACTTCCATACAGTCTCCCCGCCGGCCGGAGTAGCCGTGCGGTTATAGGCCCTACAGTCTGGAACCGCGTGACCGCTACGGTCGCAGGTTCGAATCCTGCCTCGGGCATGGATGTGTGTGATGTCCTTAGGTTAGTTAGGTTTAAGTAGTTCTAAGTTCTAGGGGACTGATGACCACAGTAGTTAAGTCCCATAGTGCTCAAAGCCATTTGAACCATACAGTCTCCCCATTAACGAGCGCTGTGATTGGCTAGAGCGCTCTAGCCATTTCTCCAAGCCAACACACACTCACAAACATATTGAAACACATACGAAATAGTAGATTTACATTTGTTGTTGTTGTCTTCAGTCCTGAGACTGGTTTGATGCAGCTCTCCATGCTACTCTATCCTGCGTAAGCTTCTTCATCTCCCAGTACTTACTGCAACCTACATCCTTCTGATCTGCTTAGTGTATTCATCTCTTGGTCTCCCTCTACGATTTTTACCCTCCACGCTGCCCTCCAATGCTAAATTTGTGATCCCTTGATGCCTCAGAACATGTCCTACCAACCGATCCCTTCTTCTAGTCAAGTTGTGCCACAAACTCCTCTTCTCCCCAATCCTATTCAGTACCTCCTCATTAGTTATGTGATCTACTCATCTAATTTTCAGCATTCTTCTGTAGCACCACATTTCGAAAGCTTCTATTCTCTTCTTCTCCAAACTATTTATCGTCCATGTTTCACGTCCATACATGGCTACACACTTAAATGAATACCCAATGTTAGCAAATTTCTCTCTTTAAGTGTCTCATCTTCTAATCTAATTCCCTCAGCATCACCCGACTTAATTCGACTACATTCCATTATCCTCGTTTTGCTTTTGTTGATGTTCATCTTATATCCCCTTTCAAGACACTGTCCATTGCGTTCAACTGCTCTTCCAAGTCCTTTTCTGTCTCTGACAGAATTACAATGTCATCGGCGAACTTCAAAGTTTTTATTTCTTCTCCATGGATTTTAATACCTACTCCGAATTTTTCTTTTGTTTCCTTTACTGCTTGCTCAATATACAAATTGAATAACATCGGGGAGAGGCTACAACCCTGTCTCACTGCCTTCCCAACCACTGCTCCCCTTTCATGCCCCTCGACTCTTATAACTGTCATCTGGTTTCTGTACAAATTGTAAATAGCCTTTCGCTCCCTGTATTTTACCCCTGCCACCTTTAGAATTTGAAAGAGAGTATTCCAGTCAACATTGTCAAAAGTTTTCTCTAAGTCTACAAATGCTATAAGTGTAGGCTTGCCTTTCCTTAATCTTTCTTCTAAGATAAGTCGTAGAGTCAGTATTGCCTCACGTGTTCCAATATTTCTACGGAAACCAAACTGATCTTCCCTGAGGTCGGCTTCTACCAGTTTTTCCTTGCCTGAGGATCAACAATATCATCACAAAATCACAGTTTGGGTTTCAGAAGGGTTGTCCTACTGAGAAAGCCATTTACGGGTTCACTCACCAGATTTTACAAGCATTACACAATAAAACTGCACCGATTGGTCTTTTCCGCGACCTGTCTAAGTATTTGATTGTGTGAATCACACTATTTTCCTAGATAAATTGCAATTTTATGGTATTGACGGCACAGCCAGCCAATGGATAATATCATATCTAACCAAAAGAAAGCAGAAAGTTGTACTTAGTATTTCAATCAATATAGACTGGGGACATAATCCTAACTAGGGAGAAATCACATGTGGGGTTCCCGAAGGCTCAGTCTTAGGTCCAATATTGTTCTTCGTATGTGTAAACGATCTTCCATCTAATACACAACAAGCAGAATTAGTTATTTTGGCAGATGACACAAGCATTGTAATTAGTCCAAGTACACACACAGAAACATAAGAAATGGTAAACAAAGTTCCTAAAAATATCATCGACTGATTTTCTGCGAATGGTCTCGTCCTCAAATTTAAAAACACACAACAATTCAGTTCCGAACATCTGGGGTACTATACCAATGATAAGTGTAACCCATGGCGAGGAAAAAATTAATAGGGTGAAAACTTCAAAATTCTTTGGTGTTGATATTGATGATAATTTAAACTGGAAAAACACATTTTGGAACTCTTAAAACAACTTAGTTGAGCCACATTTGAGCTTAGAGTAAATGCAAATCTTGGAGAGAGACAAATCAGTAAGGTGATAAGTTTGCATATTTTCATCCAGTAATCTCACATGGAATAATGTTCTGGGGTAACTTATCTATAAGAAAGAAAGCCTTCATTGCTTAAAAACGCCATGTAAGTATAACATGTGGTGCTCACCCATGATCATCTTGTAGATACCTGTTTTAGGAGTAAGGAAGTTTGACTACTGCTTCGCAGCACATTTATTCCCTTGTGAAGTTTGTTGTAAATGAACCACTACTGTTCAAAAGGAATAATGATGTACATAATTATAATACTTTATTACTCCATATTAAGGTTGACTTTAGCAGAAAATAGGTACACAATAATGCAATAACAAACTTCGATCGCTTACCCAGTGATATAAAATGTCTGACAGACGAATTGAGAAAGTTTCTCCTTGACAGCTCCTTCTGTTCCGTAGAAGAATTTCTGTTACTGAAATGTGTAAAAGGGGGTGTGTAGGAATTACTAACTGTAATCTGTATAGTTTTTTTCCTTTGATAATTTAAAAAGAAAGAAAAAACTTAGATGTGTTCAGAATGTAGCAACATGTACAAATTAATTTGCGACGTGAATGTGAAGTGACTCGTTCCACATTATTACGATCTATCGTGCAGAGTGATCCACGGACTATGTAATCAACTAACCATAAGGCAGAAGGAATAGGAGGATGAAATTAAGCCAACGAAAGACTCGCAGCTTCAGACGAGGAGACAGAGAAGTTTATAGTCTTCGTTTTTGAATTATTCATCCGGGTCAGTGTACAACGGGTTGAAGAAGGTCGCCGTATTACGTGATAAAGGGTAAGAGTGTCAAGGCACATTAGCTTGTCGTAGCGATAGATGGTTTGGCAAATGCATGGCAAGCGCGTGGCGATCCCGGAACGTGGTGGGGCGGCTGGTAGCAAGTGGCGCGCGAGGAGGCTTCTGCACTGCAGTCACGGTCGGGTGAGTGTCGCAACAGCCGCTCCGGAGGACCAAGCCAGGCGCTAACCCAGGACACAAGGTCAGCCAGACAGGCACTGCGTTTACTTGTGACTTCAGAAACCGGATATCCGTAAATACTGTGTACTGCTTCTGGTTGGTCCTTCTCCAAAATATTACAAAAAGTGATATATTCAAGGCTAGTCCCATACTTGGTTAGTTAGCTACATCCTCCATAGACCATCTGAACGATTCTTTTAACAAAATGATGTGGAGCAAGTTAATTTACAGGATATCTACGCGTGATTAGTGTTGACATTAATAGGCACATTACTATTTTTAGTCGTACTCATGTAACTACGAATTTTTTTCAACTGGCTATCCGTTTTCATGGACAAATTTCTGAGTGGAATTGTTCAGGAGAAATTATTTCAAATTAGATTTAAAACTCGCTTCGCTACCTGTCGTCCAGTCTATTTTACTGGACAGATGATCAAAAACCTTTCGTTGTTGCATATTGAACTCCTCTCTGAGCCTCTGACAGCTGTAACAATGGGTAACAAACGTCATTTTTCCCTCTGGTGATGTAGATATGTAGATCTCCGTTCTCTTCAAATTGCGATGGTTTATTTATGACCAATTTCATTAGCGAATATATGTATTATGATGGCGCACTTAAAATACCTAGTTCCTTGAAAAGGTACGAATATGACGTCCATACTGCTCGCTTTTGTGCACTCAATACTTTCTTTCTAAGTGATGAATTACCCCAGAAAATTATTCTGCACGACATTATCAGTGGAAATATGCAAAATATATTATCAGATTGATTCATTTGTTTCCAAAATTAGCAATTATATGAAGAACAAAAGTAGCTGAACTTAATTGTTTTAGTTATTCAGTAGTTTGCATCTTCCAGTTCAAGTTCTCATTAATATATACACCCAAAACTTTGCAGCACTCTACCCTACTTACTGACTCCTGCTCAAGTGCTACATCAGTTTTTGGTATGATTGTATTTGTTGTAAAGAAAGGAATGTTGTGTATTTTTTCAAAGTTTAAGGAGAGTCCACTTTCAGAGAACCACCAACTATTTATTTGGAAAACATCATTTACCACCTCCTCTGCTGCTTACTCTTTAATGGGATTTATTGTAATATCAATATCGTCTACAGAAAGTACAATTTTGCTAGTTTAATGTTAAGAATAGGAGCGGACACAAAATCGAACCCCACGTGCCTTCCTTTGTGATTTATCCCAATCACTCAAATCTTCTACCTTTCTGACATTGTCTGAATTATTCAGCACAACCTTTTGCATTCTGTTTGTCAAATATGATGTAAACTAGCTGTCCATAAAGCCATCAACTACATAAAACTTGAGTCTTTCTAAGAGAGTATCCTGATCTACATAACCAAACGCTTTAGAGATACCAGATGGCGATATATTACTATTTAAGGCCTGAACTATTTGATGAGTGAATGTATAAACAGCATTCTCAGTCGAGCAACCTTTCCAGAATTAGAACTGTGACATGCTAAGTAAACTATTTCCATTTAAGTGTATATATGCTCTTGAGTACATTACTTTTTGCAATATTTTGGAAGAAAATATCAGTAAGGAAATAGTATGATAATTGTCTTGTCAGCTTCCTTATTTATGGCTTAATAATTGCATATTTAACCTATCTGAAAAAATTCTCTGCGCCAGTGATGCACTACATATATCACTGGTGACATTACTTATGAAGTTGGAACAAATTTTCAGAATTCTCTCTGAAATTCCAGCAGCCCGAGAAGAGATGTAATTCCTTAGAATTTTTTAACTGCTTCAATTACAGCGAATGTTTTGGGTACTACTTCTAGTTGCTTAAAGTTTTGTAAAACAATTCACTTAGCATTTCACAGTTTGGATTCCAGAAGGGTTGTTCGACTGAGACTGCTATTTGTACACTCTCTCATCAAATATTATTAGTCTTAAATAATAAAATATCGCCCATTGGTATTTTTTGTGATCCTTCCACGGCGTTTGATTGTGCAGATCATATTACACTCCCAAAAGAACTAAAGTATTATAGAACTGAAGGCTTTACACACAGTTAGTTTAAATTGTACTTAACAAACAGTACAAAAAAAGTTGTGATGAATAATTCAGACAATATTCATACACTCAGAAATGTTAGTGACCGGGAGGAAATCGCAAAAAGAGCCCCACAGGGTTCAATTTTGAACCCACTCCTATTCCTTATATGTCTGTATGATCTTCCACTTAATATTCAACAAGTAGAATTGGTACTCTTCACAGGCGATGCTAGTGTTATAACAGATGCTGTTAGAGTAAAAGCCACATAAGGGAATGTTAATAATGTTTTTGCAAGAAATATGAAGTGGTTCTCTGAAAATGGACTCTGCATTAATTTCGAAAAACACACTCTATTCTGTTCTGTACACAAATGGAGTCATACCAACGACTGCTGCATGACACCAACGGGAGTTAGTAAATATGGTATAAGCCCTAAATTTTTGGGTGTACACATTGAAGAAAATTTGAACTGCAAGAAGTATATTAGTGAACTCCTCAAAAAGTTAAATTCGGCTACTTTTGCTCTTCGTATAGTTGCTACTCTTGGAAACGAGTAATTAACCTTCTGATATGTTTTTCACATTCCCACTCAATAATGTCTTGGAATAAGAAACTATTGATTGCACGAAAGAGAGCAGTCAGAATAATTTTTCGTGTTCACGAACATTTGTCATGTAGATAGCACTTCAACGTTTCAGGTATTGTAACTGAACCGTCGCAGTACATATATTCGCTAACGAAATTATTCACAAATTGTACATCACAATTTGAAGGAATAGTGATGTACATACCTACAATATTGGAGGAAAAAATGACCATTACTACCGATTATTAGAGATGCCCGTGGATCCGAAAGGAGTTCAATACACAGAAACAAACATTTTGATTATTTGCCCAATAATATAGACTATATGACAGAGAGCAAAGGAAGTGTTAAATCAAACCTAAAATCATTTCTGCCGCACAACTCATCTTATTTCAAATGTGTTCATCGGAGTTAACACTAATCTTATACACACATCTCGTAAACTGACTCGTTCCACATCATTTCGATAAAAGAACTAAATAACTCACTCTAGACATCTGCTACTAGATTTATTACCTGTTGGTTCCGTCAACACGCGAGAATTATACAAATGATCTGCATACGCCAATGTGACTCCCTGGGGGGAAGACAATTCTTTTCATGAAACACTACTGAGAAAATTTAGAGAACCGGTTTATGACTGACTGCAGAACGATTGTATTGCCATCAACGTACATTTTGCATAAGTACCACGAGGATAGATAAGAGAATCAGGGCGTATAGACAGTCGTTTTTCCGTCGTTCCTTTTGCGAGTGGAACAGGAAAGGGATTGACTAGTAGTGACAGAAGGTATCCCAAGTCATGCGCCAATGTTGGTTGGTGGAAAATTCATCTAGAAGTATATGGATCATATTTTAACCAAAATATCCCACAGGAATGGAAATACTGGCGTTTGAGTTTGGAATTCAATGTGTAACACTTCTAACTCTTTCAGTGAATGTGCAGCTCACAAGATGTTCATGTTTTCATAACGCGGCCCACAGGTTCAAAAATGGCTCTGAGCACTATGGGACTTAACATCTGAGGTCATCAGTCCCCTAGAACTTAGAACTACTTAAACCTAACTAACCTAAGGACATCACACACATCCATGCCCGAGGCAGGATTCGAACCTGCGACAGTAGCAGTCGCGCAGTTCCGGACTGAAGCGCCTAGAACCGCTCGGCCACTACGGCAGGCGCTGCCCACAGGTACTAAAAGGTTTTAAATCCCGACGTTAAATTGAACCACTGAAACACGTGGTTCCGTTGGTGAAACTTATTACATATTCTTGGCTGGAGGTGAGATACTCTCAAGATTTCGAGAGTGAATAATAACTGTACCATATAACGTTTTACTGAGGGCATGTATCAAATAAATTTTGAACAGATATTCTGTCAAACCTCGGTAATCTTCATTGCATGTTTCACACTCGTACTTTTGCAGCACCGATGGGTCATCTCTGCTGAAAATGGCAGGATTCTGTTCAAATGGTTCAAATGGTTCTGAGCACTATGGGACTCAACTGCTGAGGTCATTAGTCCCCTAGAACTTAGAACTAGTTAAACCTAACTAACCTAAGGACATCACATACATCCATGCCCGAGGCAGGATTCGAACCTGCGACCGTAGCGGTCTTGCGGTTCCAGACTGCAGCGCCTTTAACCGCACGGCCACTTCGGCCGGCAGGATTCTGTTTCATGTCGTGAAATGCAGCACGATGAAAGGTTCGAAGTAATGTGGCCTTGCTGTCTAATGTATGGTTCCATGGTGTAAATAGTTTTCCGGGAAGCTAAGACCAATTTGCGGGATTCTGATGTCTTTAAATTTGCAGAAGTAATGAAACAAGAACAAAGCCATAGACTCTCAATACAGTCAGCAATAAACCTGTAAGATACTGTTTCGTAGAGTAGGCTGTTTGATGTCTAGTTTCATAGTGCTTACAATAGTGCTTCATACTTTCCGGAAATACTCCAACTAGAGTTAAGAAAACTCTTCTTTCCAAGTTTCCTTTTGGTTTTTCACGAATCATTTGATATCGGAATCCTCCTTATTGCAAAAATCTTACTTCATCGTATTGGGCTTGCGTAAACGTTAGTATTCATTGAGCTTCTAAAGAGGAATGTTTTGAGTTCCATGACAGTACAAATAACCTGGTTTTGAATTTTTGGAATTCCGCGCTCCACACATTGTGGGTGGTGCTTGCCATGGCCGTGACACGAAATTGTGGACAACGATTTCAGAAGTCACTAATTGTCTGCAAAATAACTACAGCTCATTTGACGTTATCCTAATTATATTATCCTGTCTTGTTGGAATTTAATTGAAAACTCCTTGGGTTGAAAAGGATGAACCAGCCTTATGATAATTGTCAATTGCGGTTTAGTCTGCATCCGTACTGCAAAGACGATCAGTTTTTTGTTCAGTCCGCTGTAATAGGGGCAGTAGGGCGTGTGAGCAAATAAAGATATTTTTCAGTTTTTTGTAATGTTTCACTAAACAAGGCGAGCTTAACGTCATGAAGAAGTTTTAATGTGCAGAATACAGTGTCAAGCTGAAAGATGAGATGGATACGTGCATTCTTTCCCAACTATGTTTGCGTTCCAGTGGTGTCTTAGAGAAGTAAACATGTAGTGGATCACCTTTCATCCTTAAGTTTCGCACATTGGCGTAGCTGTAAGCAGAAATGAACTGGGACGACGTTTATAACCAATGAAGTTAATTGCAGCAAATAATAACAAATAAATAATTACTCGCAAACGATTCGTTTCTGAATCTGTGTTTACTGAAGTGTGTTTGCTTCTCATATCGTGTAACCTCTATTGTATCAGTTTATGCCATTATGATGGTTGGGTGGGAACTGATGGCTAACTAGATGGTCTTTTCTAGTGCCCATCTCAGTCTTAGGCATGTGGACAACACGATGCATCTAGAGCAAGGCTGGCCAAAAATTCGGCTCGGGAACCGTGGCTGGGCACAAGCGCCTTGGTGCTCAGCTTGGCCGGCACACTTACCCCACCGCCACGCCATGCTGGCTGTGTATGAGGAGGTGGAAACAACGAACGTGCCGCATTTAACTGGCAAAGCAGTCGCATTGCTTACAACTTGATTTTATGTTTCACATATCTTAACAACACAGGTCAAAAACAAAAGAAATTTTCAGTATAATTTATTTTTGGGGTACTTAAAACTTAATTTTTATCTGGTACACACTATAGACATATGGACAGACGCAGACAATTTCACAGATTTTAGCACTTAGGTTGCCATGTAATCGTGGCTTATTTAGTTTCAAATAAAAAAAACTCTTTTACACACATGTGGTGGTCGAAATATTGTAGAACTTTCGCAACCTCGATGTGGATAAGTGAAAACTCTATCTTAGGAAAAGAATGTAGACGTCCTGAACAGCCTTAACGCTAAAGGGATTTGTCTTTAAAACGGAAATTACCTTGCAGGTGATTCAGTTACATCTGCACATGCACAGAAGCGCGAAAGGTCTCGAAAACGCATATAAGATTCGCAGTGCCCTTAAAACATTTAGGGAACCATATTTGTAATTATTTCAAGGCTAGAATGAATTCTTCAGACCTCACATTTTCTTTAACGCCAGTGAGCTTATGGAAGCAAATAAATCATCAGGTCCCGATCGAATCCCAGTTAGATTTTATAAAGAGCACTCTACGGCATTGGCTCCTTACCTTTATCGTGAACCTCTCGCCCAGCGCAACGTCCCAAGCGACTGGAAAAAAGCGTAGGTGGCTCCAGTATATAAGAAAGGTAAAACAACAGGCCCACAAAATTGCTGACCATTATCCCTAACTTCTATTTGCTGCAGAATCCTTGAACATATTCTCAGCTCGAATACAAAAAAAACTTTCTTGAGACTGAGAGGCTTATGTCTAAGAATCAGCATGGTTTTAGAAAGCATTGCTCGTGCTACACTCAGTTTGCCATTTTCCCACATGATATACTGAGAACTATGGATGAAGGGCGACGGGCAAATTCCATACTTCTATATTTCCGGAGAGCATTTGACGCGTTGCCCCACTGCAGGCTGTTAACGAAGGTGCGAACATATGGAATATGTTCATAGATATCTGAGTCGCTGGAAGACTTCTTAAATAGTAGAATCCAGTATGTTTTCCTCGACGCGAGTGTTCATCAGAGATAAGGCTATCGTCAGGAGTGCCCCAGGGAAGTGTGATTAATGGCAGCTAGCCCTAAATGTGGAAAAATGTAAGTTGTTGCTGATGAGTAGGAAGATCAAACCTGTAATGTTCAGATACAGTATTACTAGTGTCCCGGTTGACACAGACGAGCCGTTTAAATGTCTCGGCACAACAATGCAAAGCTATATGACATGCAATGAGAGTGTACGAACTGTGGTAGGGAAGGCGAATGGTCGATTTCGGTTTATTGGGAGAATTTTAGGAGAGAATGGTTCACCTGGAAAGGAGACCGCATATAGGCCACTGGTGCGACCTGTACTTGAGTTCTGCTAGAGTGTTTGGGATCCGTACCAGGTCGGATTGAAGGAAGACATCCATGCAGTTCAGAGGCAGGCTGCTAGATTTGTAACCGATAGTTCCGAACGACACGTAAGTGTTACGGAGATTTTAGGGGAATTCAAATGGGAATCTCTGAAGCGAAGGTGACGTTCTTTTCGAGAAATACGGTTGAGAAAATTTAGAGAACCGGTATTTGAAGCTGACTGCCTTACGATTCTACTGGCGCCAACATACATTCCGCGTAAGAACCGCGGAGATAAGATACGAGAAATTAGGACTCATATGGGGGCATACAGACACTCGTTTCTCCTTCGCTCTATTTGCGAGTGGAACAGGAAAGTAAATGACAAGTAATGGTACAGGGAAGCCTGCGCCATGAACCTAAGGTGACTGACGACGTACGGAATATCTACCTAGATGTAGATGTAGAACTAGACTGTTTGCCAAATGTGTTGCTTCTACAGTGCGATTTTCTTTCTCAATGCATTCCCATTAGATGAGAAAGAAGTTGTTTCCCTAATTGTAGTGTCTTGCTGTGAGCAGTGTACAGTCCACTCCACTTAAAATACAACGTCTGCAATCCATTCCAGATGTTCTAACTTCCTGCACCCCTTTTTCCTTCATAAATTCAATTTATCGAATTTTAGATCGAAAATTCATTACAGGTAAGTCCCTTGATTTAACCAACGTACTCTGCAGTAATGTATTAAGATTCTCTACTCTTCGATCAGTTTCGTCGAAAACTGTTGCAACTGGCAACAGAGTGATGCCCACGACTTCAGAAATTTTACTATTCGTACCATCAATCATTTTATCTGCTGCATGACTGCACATTTAACATGAAGTGTTTCGTGATGTACAAAATAATGAACCCTTATGTCGATAGTTGCATTTTATTGCTATTTCATTGTCAACCACATTTTAAATTCTTTCTGTATGGTATTATAATGTCGTTTCATAACAAATTTGCACTACCAGTTGATTATGCGACTACATAATGTGTGTTGAGAATTCTCAGGTCTCTCTTCTGTCATTTAAATCTTTTTTAGAAGTTTGTGATGACAGATCTCTAGACCGCCTTCTTTTGTGCAAACAGCTATGGGACCTGCGAAACTCCTTCAAACCACGAACAAATAGCGAAGGCTACACAGCGCTGATGCCCCGATTCTGCCAAGCTGGAGAGAGTTCCTACCGAAAAACGCCGCACCGCGATATTCAGTGACCTCACTCTGTTCCTGGAACTTTTGAGAAAAACCGAGTAAAAGCGAAACAGGCTGGACCTTGGCCCTCAAGTGGCCAGCACATCCTGCACGCGTGAAGTTTGACACGCCATGGCCGGCCGTGGTCTTGAGAGACGCTGGAAGCCACCCACAGATGGCGTGCTCCCCACCAAGGCCGTATCACTGGAGAACGGAGTCACGCAAACTTGATGAGAAGTCAAGGCACCGCCTGTCGCCATAGGCGTGAGTGCAATAATTTCACAGAGAGACGAGCGCTGATAAGTAGCACGTACCAGAGGTCGATAGGTGTTAGAAGAGACTACGAAACAGTAACGCCGCTTATAGGTTTGCGGAAAGGCCGAGTCAGTTATCACACAAATCAGCACATTCTCGTTTTGCCCATCTGTGCGCTGAGTGCTGTGTATTTTTGTCTAAATTGGTGAGTGGTGTGTCTGATGCTCGTAATAGTAGTAGTTTTATTGACTCTAGATCACTTTTACAAGAACATTGGACATGTCATATTATTACAATTTAAGAACAACAAAAATAACATAATTGATAAGTACAGGTATTTACGTACTTAATGGTCTAGTTTGACAATGATGGGAGAGGGAGTAGGCCATGGTCTTATAGTAAGAACCATCCCAGAATTGGAAGAAGTAATCTAGAGAAACCACAGAAAACCTAAATCAGGATGTCTGGGTGAAAACTGGAGTCTCCATCCTCCCGAATACGAGACCAGCTTGTTTGAAACGGCGCTACCTCATTCGGTTTACTCTGTGACAAAAGTCATGGGATATCGATATACACATATACAGATGACGGTAGTATCGCGCACACAAGGTAGAGAAGGGCCTTGCGCTGGCGGAGCTATCTGTTCTCAGGTGATTCATGTGGAAAGGGTTGCGAGGTCATTAAGGCGATACGACGGGAATTAACAGAATTTGAACGCGGAACGGTAGCTGGAGCGAGACGCATGGGACGTTCCACTTCGGAAATGGTTACGGAATTCAGTATTCCGAGATTCACATTGTCAAGAGTGGACCGAGAATACCAATTTCCAGGAATTACTTCTCACCACGGACGATTGAGAGGAACGGCGTTTGCGCAGAGTTGTCGGTGCTAACAGACAAGCAACACTGAGTGAAATAACTGCAGAAATCAATGTGAGACGAACGACGAACATATCCGAAATCTGGCGTTACGTGCTATGGCAGCAGATGACAGACGCGAGTGCCTTTCTAACATCACGACATGGCCTGGACCCTGGACGACGGAAAAACTGTGGTCTGGTCAGATGAGTCCCAATTTCAGTTGTTAAGAGTTGACCGTAGGGTTAAAGTGAGGTGCAGATCTCACGAAGCCACGAGCCCAGGCTGTCAACAAGGCAGTGTGAGCAAGCTGGTGGTGGACCTATAATGGTGTGGTCTTTCTTTATATGGAGACGATTGGGACCTTTGATCCAACTGAACCGATCATTGATTGGAAATGGTAATGTTCGGCTACTTGAAGACCATCTGTAGCCAGTCAAAGATGGAATTTTTAAAGATGATAATGCGGCATGTCACTGGGACACAGTTGATCGCGATTGGTTTGAAGATAATTCTGGACATTTCGAGCGAATGATTTGGCCATCCAAATCACCCGACATGAGTGTCATGGGACATTTATGGTATATAATCGAGAAGTCAGTTCGTACAAAAATCCTGCACCGACAACACTTTCGCAATTATAGACAGCTACAGAGGCAGCTTGGCTCAATATTTCTGCAGGGCACTTCCAACTACACTCCTGGAAATTGAAATAAGAACACCGTGAATTAATTGTCCCAGGAAGGGGAAACTTTATTGACACATTCATGGGGTCAGATACATCACATGATCACACTGACAGAACCACAGGCACATAGACACAGGCAACAGAGCATGCACAATGTCGGCACTAGTACAGTGTATATCCACCTTTCGCAGCAATGCAGGCTGCTATTCTCACATGGAGACGATCGTAGAGATGCTGGATGTAGTCCTGTGGAACGGCTTGCCATGCCATTTCCACCTGGCGCCTCAGTTGGACCAGCGTTCGTGCTGGACGTGCAGACCGCGTGAGACGACGCTTCATCCAGTCCCAAACATGCTCAATGGGGGACAGATCCGGAGATCTTGCTGGCCAGGGTAGTTGACTTACACCTTCTAGAGCACGTTGGGTGGCACGGGATACATGCGGACGTGCATTGTCCTGTTGGAACAGCAAGTTCCCTTGCCGGTCTAGGAATGGTAGAACGATGGGTTCGATGACGGTTTGGATGTACCGTGCACTATTCAGTGTACCCTCGACGATCACCAGTGGTGTACGGCCAGTGTAGGAGATCGCTCCCCACACCATGATGCCGGGTGTTGGCCCTGTGTGCCTCGGTCGTATGCAGTCCTGATTGTGGCGCTCACCTGTACGGCGCCAAACACGCATACGACCATCATTGGCACCAAGGCAGAAGCGACTCTCATCGCTGAAGACGACACGTCTCCATTCGTCCCTCCATTCACGCCTGTCGCGACACCACTGGAGGTGGGCTGCACGATGTTGGGGCGTGAGCGGAAGACGGCCTAACGGTGTGCGGGACCGTAGCCCAGCTTCATGGAGACGGTTGCGAATGGTCCTCGCCGATTCCCCAGGAGCAACAGTGTCCCTAATTTGCTGGGAAGTGGCGGTGCGGTCCCCTACGGCACTGCGTAGGATCCTACGGTCTTGGCGTGCATCCGTGCGTCGCTGCGGTCCGGTCCCAGGTCGACGGGCACGTGCACCTTCCGCCGACCACTGGCGACAACATCGATGTACTGTGGAGACTTCACGCCCCACGTGTTGAGCAATTCGGCGGTACGTCCACCCGGCCTCCCGCATGCCCACTATACGCCCTCGCTCAAAGTCCGTCAACTGCACATACGGTTCACGTCCACGCTGTCGCGGCATGCTACCAGTGTTAAAGACTGCGATGGAGCTCCGTATGCCACGGCAAACTGGCTGACACTGACGGCGGCGGTGCACAAATGCTGCGCAGCTAGCGCCATTCGACGGCCAACACCGCGGTTCCTGGTGTGTCCGCTGTGCCGTGCGTGTGATCATTGCTTGTACAGCCCTCTCGCAGTGTCCGGAGCAAGTATGGTGGGTCTGACACACCGGTGTCAATGTGTTCTTTTTTCCATTTCCAGGAGTGTACTTGTGGAGTTCATGCCACGTCGAGCTGCTGCACTACGCCAGACAAAAGGATGTCTAACACGATATTAGGAGGTATCCCATGATCTCTCACCTCAGAGTACACCTAGTGTACAAAAATGCTTCGCAAATAATGTATTGAGTAACGTAATAGGCTAGTGCTACACTCTTCACTCATTTCTCACACGCAGCCGCTGCACACACTATACACAAATTGTTTCACGATGCAGCACTACACACACTATGTGATGGTGTCAGGACCATAGCGAGGATGTCTGGTTTCCATTTTGTGTGCCGCAGCTTTCAGTTTGCTAGCCTGTAAATTTGAGTCAACATCCCTCTGTTATGAGTGAGATGTTGAGCTCAGAGAGAGGATAAGGTGTTAGTTTTGTACTCTGCATAGCTTGGGGAATAAGATTCTCCAGAGAAGAGAAAAAAAAACGGAGAGCCCAGCGGCAGAGGCCGAGTCGAGTGGACGTTTCTATAGCGGTGGCAGCAGCACCAGAAGGAGCAGCAGTTGCCTGATCCAGAGTAATTTAGTTTAGTTTGTGTTTTTTTTTTCACGTACTTCTGCTACTGCAGACGGTGTAGACTAGTGTTTAGCTAGTTACCTTGTCTACTTTTGTTTCATCAGAAGCCCCACGTCACGTCTTTACGTTTAAATCTCGTGTTAGCACACAACATCCCTATAATTTAGTTTATTGCAT
Organism: Schistocerca americana; assembly: GCF_021461395.2. Classification (NCBI taxonomy): domain Eukaryota; kingdom Metazoa; phylum Arthropoda; class Insecta; order Orthoptera; family Acrididae; genus Schistocerca; species Schistocerca americana. The sequence continues at coordinate 407,195,761 of NC_060126.1, read as the reverse complement.
TCGAGTTGAAATACTTATTTTCTGCAGTAGCTTTTGAGTAAGCAGAGTTTCTAGTAAAAAGTAACTAATATTATGCCCGTTTCAAGATCTTGTGGATCTTGCTGTGTCAGGCTATAGTAACAACGCTGCAGAGCATTTTTTGGTGTTTGTTTATTCTCCACGTTATTCGAGGGTACTCGGAAAGTAAGAAACGGTAGGGCGCGAGTGAAAATCAAAACTGTTTTATTTGCAACGGTTAGCTACACCTTCCAGCTACTTCTCTACTCAGTCACCACTCAGACTTAGACATCTATCGTAGCGTTGTACCAACTTTACAATTCTCTCGTTATAGAAAACAGCCGCCAGTGTTTTTAGACAATTTTCTGCTGTGGACTGCAGCTCGTTGTCTGTGTCAAGATATTGTCTTCATAGCCAGCGGTTCATCTGAGCAGAGATGGACCTTAGGGTAGCCAATTACGGGCAGCGTTGTGCGTGATCAAACACTTCCCATCGAAAAGGCTGCAGGAGCATCTTCATTGCCCCTGCAGAGTGTGGCCGAGAATTGTGTAGAACGAACCGCATGACAGTTATATTAAAATGGTTCAAATGGCTCTGAGCACTGTGGGACTTAACAGCTATGGGCATCGGTCCCCTAGAACTTAGAACTACTTAAACCTAACTAACCTAAGGACATCACACAACACCCAGGCATCACGAGGCAGAGAAACAGTTATATTATGTAGATGGCATAGCTTCAGACGAAATCTTTCGCCAGATCCTCATACTTGGCGGGAGACGCTAATCGCTAGTCATCTTTACGTTCTCACTGTCAGGTCAGAACTGAGAAGAGCGACATGGTGCGATCCTCGGGCGTGCTAGACACAGTGCCTGACGTATCTGTGCAAAGCTTCACCAGATTTTCACTGTATTTTCCACTTCGCAACCGACCGTTCCTTACTTTCTAAATAACCCTCGTGTATTATTTCGTGACAATTCCAACTTTAGTAGCCTCACATTCGAGTAATTTTTCTTTCCTTTCGGGACTCCTAGTACTTTCTAACTCTCCTGCTTCTTTGTGCAAAGTACGATATGGCTAGGGACTGTGCTTGTGAGCGGACACAAGGAGAATTGGCTGCTGTCTGTAAACAGCTGGAAGCTGTGTTGGCTATGATCTACAGGCTTCTGGCTAATGTTCAAAGCTGTGGCGACATCGGGGTGCTTGTGACGAGACCTCCGACGCTCTGTTGCCGTTGGATTCCCCTGATGACCTCCTGTTCACTGCGTCTATCGATACACAGCACCTGACTGGTCCGTCCTCAATCGAAACTGAGTGAGAGACAGTATTGAGTTTGCGTATTACTGTGTGGAAGATGAAAGAGAGAACAGTCGCACAGCTGTCTCCTTACGGCTTAGCAGGACATACTTGGTGCTATCCAGTGTTGATAATACCTCTGAGTCAGTCCGGACTGCCTCTCCTGTTGGGCCAGTGACCGATTCTCCTGTTCGTTCTGGACAAGAGCTGAAGGCGGTTTTACTAGTTATCGGGAGCTCCAACATTAGGCAGGTAATGGAGCCCCATGGGAAAATAGTTACAGGGTGGGAAAGAAAGCCAGTGTGCACTCGATTTGTTCACTGGAGGGTCTCGTCCGTGACATGGTGGTGGCCGTGCGACGGCTGTCGAGCGTAGTTTGTGCAACCGGCTGCAAATAGTGCCACATGTCGGCACGAATGATGCCTGCCGCTTGGATTCTGAGGCAATCCTTGGCTTCTTTCGGTGGATGGCTGATTTGGTCTACATCTCCATCTACGTGGATACTCTACAAATCACATTTAAATGCCTAGCAGAGGGTTCATGGAACAACCTTCACAATTCTCTAGTATTCCAATCTCGTATAGCGCGCGGAAAGAGCAAACACCTATATATTTCCGTACGAGCTCTGATTTCCCTTATTTTATCGTGGTGATCGTTTCTCCCTTTGTAGGTCGGTGTCAACAAAGTATTTTCGCATTCGGAGGAGAACGTTGGTGATTGGTATTTCGTGAGAAGATTCCGTCGCGACGAAAAACGCCTTTCCTTTAATGATGTCCAGCCCAAATCCCGTATCGTTTCAGTCACTCTCTCTCCCCTATTTCGCGATAATACAAAACGTGCTGCCCTTCTTTGAACTTTTTCGATGTACTCCGTCAGTCCTGCTTGGTAAGAATCCAACACCGCGCAGCAGTGTTCTAAAAGAGGACGGACAAGCGTAGTGTAGGCAGTCTCCTTAGTAGATCTGTTATATTTTCTAAGTGTCCTGCCAATAAAACGCAGTGTTTGGTTAGCCTTCCCCAAAACATTTTCTGTGGGTTCCTTCCAATTTAACCTGTTCGTAATTGTAATTCCTAGGTATTTAGTTGAATTAACGGTCTTTAGATTTGACTGATTTATCGTGTAACCGACGTTTAACGAATTCCTCTTAGCACTCATGTGGATGGCCTCACACTTTTCGTTATTTAGGGTCAACTGTCAGTTTTCGAACAATTCAGATATCTTTTTAAATCGTTTTGCAATTTGTTTTGATCTTCAGATGACTTTATTAGTCGATAAACGACAGCGTCACCTGCAAACGACTTAAGAAAGCTGCTCAGATTGTCTCCCAAATCGTTTAAGTGGATAAGGAACAGCAAAGGGCCTATAACACCACCTTTGGGAACGCCAGAAGTCACTTCTGTTTTACTCGATGGCTTCCCGTCAATTACTACTAACTGTGACCTCCCTGACAGGGAATCACAAATCCAATCACGTAATTGAAACGATATTCCGTAAGCACGAAATTTCACTACAAGCCGGTTGTGTGGTACATTGTCAAAAGCCTTCCGGAAATCATGAAATACGGAATCGATCTGAAATCCCTTGTCAATAGCACTCAACACTTCATGCGAATAAAGAGCTAGTTGTGTTTCACAAGAACGATGTTTTCTAAACCCATGTTGGCTCTGTGTCTATAGACAGTTTTGTTCGAGGTAGTTCATAATGTTCGAACAAATGTTGTAGTTGTTGTGGTCTTCAGTCCGGATTCTGGTTTGGTGCAGCTCTCCATGCTACTCTATCCTGAGCAAGCTTCTTCATCTCCCAGTACCTACTGCAACCTATATCCTTCTGAATCTGCTTAGAGTATTCATCTCTTGGTCTCCCTCTGCGATTTTTACCCTCCACGATGCCCTCCAATACTAAATTGGTGATCCCTTGATGCCTCAGAACATGTCCTACCAACCGATCCCTTCTTCTAGACAAGTTGTGCCACAAATTTCTCTTCTGCCCAATTCTATCCAATACCTCCTCATTAGTTATGTGATCTACCCATCTAACCTTCAGCATTATTCTGTAGCACCACATTTCGAAAGCTTCTATTATCTTCTTGTCCAAACTATTTATCGTCCATGTTTCACTTCCTTACATGGCCACACTCCATACAAATACTTTCAGAAACGACTTCCTGACACTTAAATCTATACTCGGAATTAACAAATTTCTTTTCTTCATAAACGCTTTCCTTGCCACTGCCAGTCTACATTTTACATCCTTTGTACTTCGACCATCATCAGTTGTTTTGCTCCCCAAATAGCGAAACTCATCTACTTTAAGTGTCTGATTTCCTAATCTAATTCCCTCAGCATCACCCGACTTAATTCGACTATATTCCATTATCCTCGTTTTGCTTTTGTTGTTGTTCATCTTATATCCTCCTTTCAGTGCACTGTCCATTTCGTTCAACTGCTCTTCGAGGTTCTTTGCTGTCTCTGACAGAATTACAATGTCATCGGTGAAGCCCAAAGTTTTTATATCTTCTCTATGGATTTTAATTCCTACTCCGAATTTTTTCTTTTGTTTCCTTTACTGTTTGCTCAATACACAGATTGAATAACATCTGGGATGGGCTACAACTCTGTCTCACTCCCTTTTCAACCACTGCTTCCCTTTCATGCCCCTCGACTCTTATAACTGCCATCTGGTTACTGTACAAATTGTAAATAGCCTTTTGCTCCCTGTATTTTACCCCTGCCACCTTCAGGATTTGAAATAGTGCATTCCAGTCAACGTTGTCAAAAGTTTTCTCTAAATCTACAAATGCTAGAAATGTAGGTTTGCCTTTCCTTAACCTATCTTCCAAGATAAGTCGTAGGGTCAGTATTGCCTCACGTGTTCCAACATTTCTACGGAATCCAAACTGATCTTCCCCGAGGTCGGCTTCTACCAGTTTTTCCATTCGTCTGTAAAGAATTCGCGTTAGTATTTTGCACCTGTGCTTACTAAACTACTCCTGCATTACCCTTATTTGATTTTGTATTTATAACCATGTTCTCTAATATATGTTCAAAAATCCTGCTGCATATCGACGTTAACGATATGGGCCTGTAATTAAGTGGATCACTCCTATTACCTTTCTTGAATACTGGTGTGACCTGTGCAACTTTTCCAGTCTTTGGGTACGGATCTTTCGTCGAGCGAACGGTTGTACATGATTGTTAACTATAAAGTCAATGCATCAACATATGATTGTTAAGTGTGGAGCTAATGGATCAACATACACTGAAAAGAACCTAATTGGTATACAGTCTGGACCAGAAGACTTGCTTTTATTAAGTGATTTGAGTTGCTTCACTACTCCGAGGATATTTACTTCTACGTTGATCATGGTGGCAGCTGTTCTTGTCTCGAGTTCTGGAATATTTACTTCGTCTTCTCTTGTGAAGGCATTTCGGAAGGCTGTGTTTAGTGACTCTGCTTTGGCAGCGCTGTCTTATCTCCAACCACAAACCAAACATCGATAGTATCTCCATGGCTATCGCGCAGAAAAGGCATTGATTGTTTCTTGCCAGTAACATACTTCACATACGACCAGAATCTCTTTGAATTTTCTTCCAGATCTTCGTTGTGGAAACCTTTATAAGCATCTCGCATTGAAGTCCGCGCTAAATTTCGAGCTTCTGTAGAAGACCGCCAATCTTGGGGATTTTGCGTCTGTTTAAATTTGGTGTCTTTGTTTCGTTGTTTCTGCAATAGTTTTCTGACCCGTTCTGTGTTACCAAGGAGGATCAGCTCCGTTTTTGTTAATTTATTTGGTATAAATCTCGCAACTGCTGCTGATACTATTTATTTGAATTCAAGCCACATCTGGTCAACACTTATTAATTTGGAATGAGTGTAGATTGTCTCTCAGGAAGGCATCAAGTGAATTTTTATCTGCTTTTTTGAATCGGTACATTTTTCGCTTATTTTTGGAGGATTTGGGGATTATAATATTCAATCTCGCTACGACAACCCTTTGTTCACTAATCCCTGAATCGCTTTTGATGCTCGTTACTAACTCAGGATTATTTGTTGCTAAGAGGTCAGGCGTGTTTTCACAACCGTTTACTATTCGCGTGGACTCATGATTTAACTGCTCGAAATAATTTTCGGAGAATGGGTTTAACACAATTTTGGGTGATGTTTTATGCGTACTCCCGTTAATAAATATGTATTTTCGCCAACATATCGAGGTTAAATTAGCCACCAGCAACTATAATCGTATGAATCGAGTACGTATTTGAAATCAAACCCATGTTTGCTTTGAACCTTTCAGCAACGGTATCATCTGAATTGGGAGGTTGGTAAAAGAATCCAGTTATTATTTTATTCCGGTTGCCAACAATGATCTCCGCCCATAATAAATCACAGGAAGTTTCTACTTCAATTTCGCGACAAGATAAACTACTTCTAACAGCAACAAACATGCCACTGCCAACCGTGTTTAACTTATCATGTCGTAAAAATTTCGGCTGAGCTTTAGTGCCTATAACGATTTGAGCATCAGTGCTTTCTATTAGCGCTTGGAGCTCTGGTACTTTTTGCATGCGTGGTGTAGGCTAAGCTGTCTATTTGTAGCATCGTACCCAGGGTAGACACGATCCTCTGGTTTGGAATAGAGTGGAAGGTGTAAACCAGAGGCTCTGACGACTCCGGGCTGGTACTGGAAGCAATGTTCTCGACCTCCTCTGTCGGGCGGAAAATTGTAGCTTTCCCTTAAAGTTCGGGCGTGTTTACTATACGTAGGAAGAGGTCACTAGTGTAGCGGAGTGGATGTGGCATACATGTGGGGGTTTTTAGGTTACAGAACACCCCTTTGGGATCAGATACGAATTACTGCCAAAATCGAAGTTACATCAGCCACAATGTTTTCAGACAATGCTCGTCCTCGCACATCGGATACAGAAAATGTTTACTACTATATTAGTAAACTGCAGAAACTTCCAAGGAAAGGTCCCAGAATTAGTTTCTCTTGTTAAGATTATAATACCAGGACAGTATTGGGAACAGAATGCCAGTTGAAACCTGAAGTGAACAGCAACGAAATCTTAAGTTCAGATTGGAATATTTGTCGTAAGGGTAGGTTAGTTGCCAATTGTGGTAGCGTATGTATTACAATAAAGAACTCGACAATATCTAGTGAAGTTGTTACGTACCCCAGCTGTGAATTAATCTGGGCGAAGGTACGCACCAAAGGTTGGTCAAAAATGGTAACTGGATGCTTTTATAGACCGCCTGGTTCAGGAGCTGTAGTGGCAGAGTGCTTCAGAGAGAACTTACAGAACACCGTTTGTTATTTTCCTGATCATGCTGCTGTAGTGTGTGTGTGTGTGTGTGTGTGTGTGTGTGTGTGTGTGTGTGTGTGTGTGTGGGGAGGGGGGACTGTGACTCTAACTTGCCAAGTATAGATTGGGGGAGTCATGTTATCAAAACTGGTACCAAAGACAGGGATTCGTATTCTGAATGTCTTATCCGAAAATTACATTAGACAGATATATAGGGAACCAACTCATGAGAGTAACATCCTAGACCTCTTAGCAACAAACAGACCTGAGCTTACCGAATCAGTTAACTTAATGTGTTAGTGATCATAAAGTTCTGATAGCAACTATGACTACGGTTTTTACTAGGAATTTTACGAACAATAGGAAGATATTTTTGCGCAGCAAGAGTGACAGTATAAAAATTGCATAGTATCTGAGTGGTCAGCATCAAATATTCAGTGATGTGGACGAAGATGTGGAGCATAAATGGAAAAATTCATAAGTGTCGTTCAATATGTGCAAGGTCTTAACGATTGGGAAAGATCCACCCCGGCTTAATAGCCGTGTTAGGAAAGTACTCCACCAACAAAGAGAGCTTAAAACCTAGGTGATAAACAAAAGCTGAATGAAGCGAAAATGAGCGTAAGGAGAGCAATAAGAGAAGCGTTGAGTGACTTTGAAAGTAAAATGTTGTTAACCAATCTGAACAAAAACCCTCAGAGGTTTTGGTCTTATGTAAAATCAAAATCAGTAAGCTATTCGGAATCATTTATTCATTTACTCAGAGCGAATACTGGCACCTGCACAGAGAGAATGCCGAAACAATGAATCCTGTCTTCCGAAATTGTTTCACCGTGGAAGCTCGTCACCCAATCTCTCCTTTCCGTCATCGTACGAACATCGAAATGGCAGACATTGAGGTAACCTATCTGGGACCGGAAAGACAACTACAATCACTTAGTAGTTGACAGGCATCGGGACTAGCAGAGACACCTACACTCCTGGAAATTGAAATAAGAACACCGTGAATTCATTGTCCCAGGAAGGGGAAACTTTATTGACACATTCCTGGGGTCAGATACATCACATGATCACACTGACAGAACCACAGGCACATAGACACAGGCAACAGAGCATGCACAATGTCGGCACTAGTACAGCGTATATCCACCTTTCGCAGCAATGCAGGCTGCTATTCTCCCATGGAGACGATCGTAGAGATGCTGGATGTAGTCCTGTGGAACGGCTTGCCATGCCATTTCCACCTGGCGTCTCAGTTGGACCAGCGTTCGTGCTGGACGTGCAGACCGCGTGAGACGACGCTTCATCCAGTCCCAAACATGCTCAATGAGGGACAGATCCGGAGATCTTGCTGGCCAGGGTAGTTGACTTACAACTTCTAGAGCACGTTGGGTGGCACGGGATACATGCGGACGTGCATTGTCCTGTTGGAACAGCAAGTTCCCTTGCCGGTCTAGGAATGGTAGAACGATGGGTTCGATGACGGTTTGGATGTACCGTGCACTATTCAGTGTCCCCTCGACGATCACCAGTGGTGTACGGCCAGTGTAGGAGATCGCTCCCCACACCATGATGCCGGGTGTTGGCCCTGTGTGCCTCGGTCGAATGCAGTCCTGATTGTGGCGCTCACCTGCACGGCGCCAAACACGCATACGACCATCATTGGCACCAAGGCAGAAGCGACTCTCATCGCTGAGGACGACACGTCTCCATTCACGCCTGTCGCGACACCACTGGAGGCGGGCTGCACGATGTTGGGGCGTGAGCGGAAGACGGCCTAACGGTGTGCGGGACCGTAGCCCAGCTTCATGGAGACGGTTGCGAATGGTCCTCGCCGATACCCCAGGAGCAACAGTGTCCCTAATTTGCTGGGAAGTGGCGGTGCGGTCCCCTACGGCACTGCGTAGGATCCTACGGTCTTGGCGTGCATCCGTGCGTCGCTGCGGTCCGGTCCCAGGTCGACGGGCACGTGCACCTTCCGCCGACCACTGGCGACAACATCGATGTACTGTGGAGACCTCACGCCCCACGTGTTGAGCAATTCGGCGGTACGTCCACCCGGCCTCCCGCATGCCCACTATACGCCCTCGCTCAAAGTCCGTCAACTGCACATACGGTTCACGTCCACGCTGTCGCGGCATGCTACCAGTGTTAAAGACTGCGATGGAGCTCCGTATGCCATGGCAAACTGGCTGACACTGACGGCGGCGGTGCACAAATGCTGCGCAGCTAGCGCCATTCGACGGCCAACACCGCGGTTCCTAGTGTGTCCGCTGTGCCGTGCGTGTGATCATTGCTTGTACAGCCCTCTCGCAGTGTCCGGGTCTGACACACCGGTGTCAATGTGTTCTTTTTTCCATTTCCAGGAGTGTATAAGATTCTGCAAAGATTATGAGAAAGCACTTGCTCCCCTTCTAAGAGCAGTTTATAGCTCTTAACGGAACAAAATCAACAGATGTAACGACAATTTCCGTAACACCCCAAGGAAGTGTGATATAGGTCTGTCATTGTTTACAATGCATATGAAGGATCTAGTAGTAGGATGCGTCGGATGCCCTTTGAGATTGTTCGCAGATGATGCATTTGTCTACAACAAAGTAGCAACGCCAGAAGATAGTATAGATTTGCAGAATTACCTGCAGAATGAATGATGCAAGTTCCGGCAGTTGACCTGAACTTCAATGAGTGTAACATATTGCGCGAACAGAGGAAAAGAAATCCACTACTGTATAGCTACACTATTGATGGCAAACCACTGGAAACAGTATGTACCGTAAAATGTCTACGAGTAGCTATCCAGAGCGACCTTCAGTGGAATGACCACATGAAACAGTCCGCTGAGTGGTCAGCGTGACGGACTGCCGACCTACGGGCCTGGGTCCGATTCCCGGCTGGGTCGGAGATTTTCCCCGCTCAGGGACTGGGCGTTGTGTTGTCTTCATCATCATTTCATCACCATCCGGCGCGCAGGTCGCCCAATGTGGCGTCAAATGTAATAAGACCTGCACCAAGGCGGCCGGCCCTGCCCCGTAAGGGGCCTCCCGGCCACTGACGCCAAACGCTCATTTCTGTTTTACCACATAAAACAAATAGTTGGAAAAGCAGATGCCAGACTTAGATTCATAGGAAGAATCTTAAGGAAATGTAACTCCTCCAAGAAGGAGGAGGCTTATAAGGCGCTTATTCGAACGATTGTTTGGTATTGTTCGACTATCTGGGATCCCCACCAGGTAGGACTGGTAGAAGGGAGGGAGAAGATTCAACAAAGAGCGGCACGTTTCGTCACGGAATCGTTCAGGCGGCGCGAGAGTGTTGCAAAGATGCTCAACGAACTCCATTGGCAGACGCTACAAAAGAGACGTTGCGTATCACTGGGAGGTTTATTATCGAAATTTCGAGTTTTGCTTTCCGGAAACCGTAGGATAACATATTACTTCCTCCGACATACATTTCGTGTAATGACCACAACAAAATTTAAGAAACTTGAAGCTTACCGACGATCATTTTTCCTGCGCGCCATTCGTGAGTTGAACACACATGGTAAGGGGCTCAGTTAACGGCACAAGACGTACCATCCGCTAATCACAAGGCACAAACACACAGGTAATGTCATCTTTGACAGTGCGCTGGTAATGCAGTTTTGAGTAAACAGGAAAAGATTAACACTAATCTCACAAAGCAGTGTCAACATACAACCTCAATAAACTAAAATAAAATCAGTACTTGACAATACTACTTCAAGAGGTAATTCACATGGAAAATGACACAGAAACGAAGTAAAAGAAAGAATTAACAATTGTAACAACAGAACAGATGTAGAACAAAAGCAAACTGGTGCTTTTCATTTATTATTAGAATAGATGGAGTTTACAGGCAATCGCAATAACATAAAAAGAAATGAAAAAACACAGGGAAATGGAGGAATAGGAAGAAACAGACAGTGTGGAAAGTAATGGAAAACTGACATGCTTATGCGAAGTTTAAGAGAACGGATGTATTAAGCTGTACTTGGTCACATAAGGTTAAATCATGACTGTGAGCTAAATGTTTGTTGATTTCCAGGATTTCCAATAGGCTGAGTTTTTGGCCATTGTTTGCTAAGTGAAAGACATAGCTAGTTGCAGCCCTCACTCAGCACAGGCTCATCTAATGTGGAGCCATAATTCTGCAACCTCCAGCAGCCTCAGCTTCAGCAGCCTCAGCTATACAAATATGTAATTGTTTATGCTCCACTGTTATTAATTGGGTCTTTCGTTTGCTGTTGAAAATACAATGGGCTGCAGTGTTCACACTCTGTTCCAGGTATGGTATTGCCCACCACTTCCTGCAGACATGGAAGGACAGCAAAGGGAACATACATCTACATCTACATCTACATCTACATGATTACTCTGCAATTCACATTTAAGTGCTTGGCAGAGGGTTCATCGATCCACAATCATACTATCTCTCTACCATTCCACTCCCGAACAGCGCGCGGGAAAAACGAACACCTTAACCTTTCTGTTCGAGCTCTGATTTCTCTTATTTTATTTTGATGATCGTTCCTACCCATGTAGGTTGGTCTCAATAAAATATTTTCGCATTCGGAAGAGAAAGTTGGTGACTGAAATTTCGTAAATAGATCTCGCTGCGACGAAAAACATCTTTGCTTTAATGACTTCCATCCCAACTCGCGTATCATATCTGCCACACTCTCTCCCCTATTACGTGATAATACAAAACGAGCTGCCCTTTTTTTGCACCCTTTCGATGTCCTCCGTCAATCCCACCTGGTAAGGATCCCACACCGCGCAGCAATATTCTAACAGAGGACGAACAAGTGTAGTGTAAGCTGTCTCTTTAATGGACTTGTTGCATCTTCTAAGTGTCCTACCAATGAAACGCAACCTTTGGCTCGCCTTCCCCACAATATTATCTATGTGGTCTTTCCAACTGAAGTTGTTCGTAATTTTAACACGCAGGTACATAATTGAATTGACAGGCTTGAGAATTGTACCATTTATCGAGTAATCAAATTCCAACGGATTTCTTTTGGAACTCGTGTGAATAATCTCACACTTTTCGTTATTTAGTGTCAACTGCCACCTGCCACACCATACAGCAATCTTTTCTAAATCGCTTTGCAACTGATACTGGTCTTCGGATGACCTTACTAGACGGTAAATTACAGCATCATCTGCGAACAACCTAAGAAAACTGCTCAGATTGTCACCCAGGTCGTTTATGTAGATCAGGAACAGCAGAGGTCCCAGGACGCTTCCCTGGGGAACACCTCATACCACTTTAATTTTACTCGATGATTTGCCGTCTATTACTACGAACTGCGACCTTCCTGACAGGAAATCACGAATCCAGTTGCACAACTGAGACGATACTCCATAGGCCCCCAGCTTGATTAGAAGTCGCTTGTGAGGAACGGTGTCAAAAGCTTTCCGGAAATCTAGATATACGGAATCAACTTGACATCCCCTGTCGATAGCAGCCATTACTTTGAGCGAATAAAGAGCTAGCTGCGTTGCACAAGAACGATGTTTTCTGAAACCATGCTGATCACGTATCAATAGATCGTTCCCTTCGAGGTGATTCATAATGTTTGAATACAATATATGCTACAAAATCCTACTGCAAACCGACGTCAATGATATAGGTCTGTAGTTCGATGGATTACTCCTACTGTCCTTCTTAAACACTGGTGCGACCTGCGCAATTTTCCAATCTGTAGGTACAGATCTATCGGTGAGCGAGCGGTTGCATATGGTTGCTAAGTAGGGAGCTATTGTATAAGCGTAATCTGAAATGAACCTAATCGGTATACAATTGGACCTGAAGACTTGCCCGTATGAAGCGATTTGAGTTGCTTCGCAACCCCAAAGGTATCTACTTCTAAGAAACTCATGCTAGCAGCTGTTCGTGCTTCAAATTATGGAATATTCCATTCGTCTTCCCTGGTGAAGGAATTTCGGAAAACTGCGTTTAATAACCCCGCTTTAGCCGCACAGTCGTCGGTAACAGTACCATCGGCACTGCGCAGCGAAGGTATTGACTGCGTCTTGCCGCTTGTGTACTTCACATACGACCAGAATTTCTTCGGATTTTCTACCAAATTTCGAGACAATGTTTCGTTGTGGAACCTATTAAAGGTATCTCGCATTGAAGTCCGTGCCAAATTCCGCGCGTCTGTAAATTTGAGCCAATCTTCGGGATTTCGCGTTCGTCTGAACTTCGCATGCTTTTTCCGTGCCTCTGCAACAGCGTTCGGATCTGTTTTGTGTACCATGTGGGATCAGTTTCATCTCTTACCAATTTATGAGGTATGAATCTCTCAATTGCTGTTGTTACTATATCTTTGAATTTGAGCCGCATCTCGTCTACATTTGCATAGTCAGTTCGGAAGGAATTGAGATTGTCTCTTAGGAAGGCTTCTAGTGACACATTATCAGCTTTTTTAAATAAAATTATTTTGCGTTTGTTTCTGATGGATTTGGAAGAATTGAGCCTAGCTACAACGACCCTGTGATCACTAATCCCTGTATCAGTCGTGATGCTCTCTATTAGCTCTGGATTGTTTGTGGCTAAGACGTCAAGTGTATTTTCGCAACCATTTACAATTCCCGTGGGTTCGTGGGCTAACTACTCAAAATAATTTTCGGAGAAAGCATTTAGGACAATCTCGGAAGATGTTTTCTGCCTACCACCGGTTTTTAACAAGTATTTTTGCCAACATATCGAGGGAAGGTTGTAGTTCCCACCAACTATAACCGTATGAGTGTGGTATTTATTTGTTACGAGACTCAAATTTTCTCTGAACTGTTCAGCAACTATATCATCGGAGTCTGGGGGTCGCTAGAAGGAGCCAATTATTAACTTATTTCGGCTGTTAAGTATAACCTCCACCCATACCAATTCGGACGGAGTATCTACTTCGACTTCACTGCAAGATAAACCACTACTGACAGACACAAACACTCCACCACCAATTCTGCCTAATCTATCTTTCCTGAACACCGTCTGAGACATCGTAAAAATTTCTTCAGAACTTATTTCAGGCTTTAGCCAGCTTTCTGTACCCCTTTAGATTTCTGCCTTTGGCGATGGTTGAAAGACGAAGTCTACAAAGAAAAATTAAACAGAAGAGAGCTATTGATCCTTTGGGTTGTGAACAGTGGTTCCCCTATGTAATGACCCCGAGAGAACCTCAGAAGAACTACACGAGTTGTTGTCAAGATACTTTAAAACTGCACTGAAGTAGGAGGTGCATGAAAATCAAATATGAATCTAATCATTTGTCGCCTTTGCCCCTCATCTTATGTGAGTGATTGGTTGGGTAACATTCTGACATCTCTATCCCTTGTAACCAATAAAAAATCGACGTGTTATGTTGTATCTAATATTCTATTCGAATTAGTCTCTTAGTCTCTACTACCACCTACTAAAATATTCACTACTAACTGAGTATCTTCCGTTGCACCTTTATGTATTTATTCCAGTCTTTTATCAGTCCATCTCCTCCTCTCCCCTCTCTCTGTGTCCATCTCCTCCTCTTTCTTATCTCTGTCCAGTCATCCTCCTTTCTCTCTCTGTCCATTTCCCTCTCCCTCCTCCGAGATGTGCCCATCACCTCCTTCCCATTGCTGTGCTCCCTTCTCTCTCCACGTTACTACACTCATCCCAAGAGGAGGCTGGTTATTCTTATCCCTACAGTTTTTCTTTCCATATTGTATCTAATACGTGTACCAAATTTGATTTAAGGCCGTGCAGGGGTTTAGGGTGAGCCGTTTACCCGTATATTTGCCCACATAAGCATATGTAAAGTATATTTCACACATATTTAAGACACATTACTCATCTTTGTACACATATTTCACCAGTATGTCTAGGCAATTTCGCCCTGCAGTCTCATTTTCACGCAACATAATGTTTATTCATCTATTTTTCCTAAACTTGTGCTGCACAATGACAAAATTTTGTAGGCATATTCATGGGTATATGTGCATACTGTCTGCAAAATGTGTTGTGAACAACGTTAGTAGTAATGAAATTAAAACGTCGTGCAGCTTTTCAGGCGCTCCGGTATTTGACGTTATATCTCCTGAACTATGTGCCGTAAAATAATATATTTTTGCAGGTACATACAACGGCGTAAGAGGATACTGTCTGCGTCTCATTTGGCTTGTCATGTTTGTAAACACGGAGAGATAAGCGGTTGCGTAATGACCAAGGTCAACGCTCCACAGAGTATCTCCCATGTGGCTAATGCAATAGGCTAATTAATTATTTTCCTTTATTTAATATATTTTCTTTGATGAGGATAAGGGAAAGGAAAGATTTTATTTAATTTCTATAATAAAGGGTAAGGTCACCGACGAGTTTAATTTTTTTACAATTGTCAGCACCTTTAATTCAGACTGACACAGTTTCAGATTCATTTATTTTACGATGATTCCTGGTCCTCAGAACGAAAGGCATGGTGGACAGGTAATATGATTTACCCATGTCTCTATTGTAGACCTTTGCGATGTGAAATGTCCGATAAGCGATGATGTCCCGGCTGTTAAAACTTTCTAACCCCACAGCGTCAGCCGAGAACTGTTAAGTGTAGTAATTATTTTGTTAAGAAAGCGACAGTCTTCGTGCAGCCGCTCGAACAACAGCATTGGACTGCTCACACAGAAGATGCCACGATATTATAGGAGGAGAGGGCGTACCCGCCTTACAGTTTATAAAGCAGGTACGAATCCTGCCTCGGGCATGGAGGTGTGTGGTGTCCTTAGGTTAGTTAGGTTTAAGAAGTTCTAAGTCTAGAGGACTGATGACCTCAGATGTTAAGTCCCATAGTGCTTAGAGCCATTTGAACCATTTTGAACTAAACGATAAACTTTATCCCCTTCATAATTTTGTCGGAGTTGTCAATAAGAAAAGGTTTGACATTATGTGTAAAGTGTGCTGCAAGTCTCCAAGTGGTTCAAATGGCTCTGAGCACTATGGGACTTAACATCTATGGTCATCAGGCCCCTAGAACTTAGAACTACTTAAACCTAACTAACCTAAGGACAGCACACAACACCCAGCCATCACGAGGCAGAGAAAATCCCTGACCCCGCCGGGAATCGAACCCGGGAACCCGGGCGTGGGAAGCGAGAACGCTACCGCACGACCACGAGATGCGGGCCAAGTCTCCAGGTGCTCTCATTCTCAAATACTGGATGACCAAAGTATGGGTAGTTAGCGATGTGGGATATACTGCTTTTTCATCCCCAACCTTTTGATGGGTAGGGTCCTCTGGCTCAATTGAACCGATCATTGACTGAAAATAATTTTGTTCGGTTACTTGGAGATCATTTGCAGCCATTCATGGACTTAATCTTCCCAAAAAACGATGTCGTGCCACCAGGTCACAACTATTCGCAATTTGATTGAAGAGCATTCTGGAAAAATTGAGGGAATGATTCGGTCACCCAGATTGCCCAGCATGAATCCCAATATGAATCCCAACGAACATTCGTAGAACATAATTGAGAGCTCAGTTCGTGCACAAAATCCTGCACCACAAACACTTTTGCGATTATGGAAGGCTATAGAGGCAGCATGGCTCAGTTTTTCTGTAGGGAAGCCCATCGACTTGTAGTCCACGCCACGTCGAGATGACGCACCACGCCGGGCAAAAGAAGGTTCGAAAGGTATTAAAAATAGTTCTTTCCTAATTAATGAATAATTAATACCATTAGATATCAGTGGTAGGGATAAGGATCTAGGCCTACTGATGCGTCACACGCCCTTGTGAAACAAGAAGGGTAATAATGCAGACGTCTAAAAACCAGGCATGAAGACGGCATACTGTGTTACGTTTTGTCTCCTACAGATCTACTCGACCGTCGTACCGTTTGTTCCGTCACCTGGACTCTCATGTGCCCTGCAGATCTCACATTCTTGCCCACCACTTGTGGCCATAGGAGGCAGTCCTCGAGGCGACAGCCTGAACGTATTTGTGACCGAAGTAGTGAGGTGCTGGCCATGTAATCTGGATGGTGACGCTTCAGACTTCTTTCTGGACATCCAGATTTAGGTTTTCTGCGGAGGTGTGCACACTGCACTTTCAACCTGTCCATGCTCGCCTATTAGCCAGGCAGGCAAGCTACTGCACGTTATCCGCAGAATTGGCAGCCACCTCTACTCCCTCCCAAGCCAAGCTACGCCCAACCCAAGAAGATTCCCGTTGTGCTCCGCTAAGTAAAGTTTATTCTGTACGCTTGAATTCTAGTGTTATGAGTAGGGTTTGGATGTTGATAAAACTATCCAAATATCAGAAGACAATGCTGAATGAACTATACAGAATGTCCAGTTCATCTTGACCACCCTAAATAACTGTTTTTTCAGATGCAAATTACAAAATGTTTCAAGCAGATGATCTTTAGCCGTCAGGGGGACATCAATCAGCATGAGTGACTGCGTTGTAGCTTTGTTTTTTACAAAGATATGAACACCGGTATGACTTTTTTAAATGGTATCCTGTATTTTTTATTCGGTAATTCATTTCCTCTCCTAACGACCTATTCAAAATGTATTACAGTGTATCATTCACTGAAACACAACGTTATTAATTACATAACACAATACTGACTTTGAGCCTGGGACGACAAACTCGCCCACTTGCTAGAGTTGTCAGAAAACAAATGAAAACCAAGTAAAAACATAACACAAAATTTGCTTTGGGCCTCCTGTAGCACTGTCCAGAAGTATAACATACAAAGATGCTCAAAGTGGTTTCCAGAACACCGCTACACTGGTGCACTCATTGAATGAAAGAATTGTTTACTGCTTTCAGTGTTGCCTGCTGAAGAGAATTACAAGCAAGCACGATGCGTTCCTACATGTCCTCTGGAGTTGGAATATCGCGATAGACAACGTCTTTAATGCATCCCCAAAGAAAAAAGTCCAGAGGATTTAAATCAGGAGACCTAGCAGGCCAAGTAACTATTCCTCCTCGACCAATCCATCTGGCCAGCCCGGGTGGCCGAGCGGTTCTTGGCGCTTCAGTCTGGAACCGCGTGACCGCTACGGTCGCAGGTTCGAATCCTGCCTCGGCCATGGGTGTGTGTGATGTGCTTAGGTTAGTTGGGTTTAAGTAGTTCTAAGTTATAGGGGACTGATGACCTCAGAAGTTAAGTCCCATAGTGCTCAGATCCATTTTAGGATCCATCTGGGAGGCTGTCTTGGGTTCAGAACACGACGTGCACGCAAGGCATTATGTGCTGGACATCCATCGTGTTGATATCACATGAGCATTCTGGTTCATAGCGGCACATCTTCCAGAAGAGGAGGAAGAATTCGTCGAAGTCGGGATACGCTGTGCCGTTTAGACTGCCACTGATGAAATAACGGCCAATAATTGTAGTACCAAATATCCCACACCAGACGTTAACTCTCCATTGACGCTGATGTTCCACCTGTCTAAGCCATCGTGGGTTGGCGCTGGACCAATAATGCACATTCCTTGTATTTACCTGTCCTTTGTTGGAAAAGGAACATTCATCGGTAAATAGAACATTGGAGAAGAAGTTCGGGATGGCGAGGTTTTACTGCTGTGCCCACTGACAGAACTGTACACGATTCTGGAAATCATTCCCATGCAATTCTTGACGTATGTGTACAAGGTAAGGATGGAACCGGTAACATGTAAGAATACGACGTGCACTGGCTTCAGGTAAGCCAATCTCGTGTTCAAGCTGTCTACATCTTCATCTACATACATACTCCGATAGCCACCAAGCGGTGTGTGGCGGAGGGCACAATTCGCGCCAAAGTCACTGTACCACTCGCGGATCGCGCGAGGGAAAAACGACTGTCTCAACGCATCTGTACGAGCTCTAATTTCCCTTATCTTTAAATGGTGATCACTACGAGATTTGAAAGTTGGTGGTAATAATGTATGCCCTTCATCCTCGGCGAAGATCGGATTTCGGAATTTCGTGAGCAGCCCCTTCCGTTTAGCACGTAGTCTATCTGCAAGTGTGCCGAACAAGATGGTCTTCCCCCTAGGACTGCCACGTCACTGTTCGGAGTCCGGTCTTTTTGCGAGTGTACATTCTCGTGAACATCGCTGCAAGCAATCATGTACAGGGTCTACATTCCTGCCAAGTCTTTTTGAGTATCGCAGAAGAAACATACAGATTCTCGTAGCACTATTACAGAACCTCGTTCAAACTCAGTGAGATGTTGATAATGGCGTCTTTGCCGCCGAATAGGCGTCGTTGTCTAACATATGCTCACCAAGTCCAATCTCAAAGGTAACTAACGCTCACGATCGCTGCAACGTGTATTTAAATCAAACCTGATTTGCATCCTCATAGTGGTGCTACTAGCGCTATCCATTGGCAACTGGTGCGAAATTTGCACAGACATCATCTTTCAGATGTAGAAATACGAATACCAACTTTGTTTCCGGTTGGACGATTCCTTCTTAGTGTTGCGATTTTTTTTTCAGCAGTGTAGTTTTTAACAATAAGACATGGTAGCATAAACAGAAAAGGTTTATGTCAACAACAGCACAGATTACTTAAATAGTACATTATCAACGAGATGTTCTCGACACAGTACCACTATCCATGATCTTCTAGTAGTCATATACGGAATAGCAAAGGACTTATGAAACTCCTTCGTCCGCAGCTCATGGTCGTGCGGTAGCGTTTCGCTTCCCACGCCCGGGTTCCCGGGTTCGATTCCCGGCGGGGTCAGGGATTTTCTCTGCCTCGTGATGACTGGGTGTTGTGTGCTGTCCTTAGGATAGTTAGGTTTAAGTAGTTCTAAGTTCTAGGGGACTGATGACCATAGCTGTTAAGTCCCATAGTGCTCAGAGCCATTTGAGCCATGAAACTCCTTCCTCATCAGCTTGATCATGGACGCGATCATTAAGTTTTCTTCTGTTCTAGAATGCACTTTTTCGAAATTTTGGAGTCTAATTTGGAGAAAGCAAAGGAAAGGATGCGCTCTGGATAACAAAATAACTGCGTTTATAACGATCTCATCGTCGACGTACATCCAACACTAATTTTCGGTCTCTTAGCATTCCTGCCAACAACTAACAACTTAGTTCCACTGGTTCTTATCTTTCAGAAGATACTTTTGGAAGCTAAGTTCCGACTCTTTCAGCTTCCAGTTCATTTTCTTATGTGTATGAAGCAAAGGGATTTGTAAATCATATCCATTGCAATGCTATAGTTGTGATGTGTACACAGTCACCTGGTACAGTTCTGATGTGTACATAATCATTTGGTACACGGCAGTACTACCCGAGAGTGTCACCATGCAAACACACTTCATGCCAGACACATCAAAGTTCCGAGCGGTCCTCACAGGGATGGCGCTCATAAATTAGAACCGTTTTATGCAAAGCAGGTGTTGACAGATGTGAAAATTACCGAACTATCAGTTTAATAAGTCACAGCTGCAAAATACTAACGCGAATTCTTTAGAGACGAATGGAAAAACTGGTAGAAGCCGACCTCGGGGAGGATCAGTTTGGATTTCGTAGAAATGTTGGAACACGTGAGGCAATACTGACCTTACGACTCATCTTAGAAGAAAGATTAAGGAAAGGCAAACCTATGTTTCTAGCATTTGTAGACTTAGAGAAAGCTTTTGACAATGTTGACTGGAATACTCTCTTTCAAATTCTAAAGGTGGCAGGGGTAAAATACAGGGAGCGAAAGGCTATTTATAATTTGTACAGAAACCAGATGGCAGTTATAAGAGTCGAGAGGCATGAAAGGGAAGCAGAGGTTGGGAAGGGGGTGAGACAGGGTTGTAGCCTCTCCCCGATGTTATGCAATCTGTATATTGAGCAAGCAATAAAGGAAACAAAAGAAAAGTTCCGAGTAGGTATTAAAGTCCATGGAGAAGAAATAAAAACTTTGAGGTTCGCCGATGACATTGTAATTCTATCAGAGACAGAAAGGACTTGAAAGAGCACTTGAACGGAATGGACAGCGTCTTGAAAGGAGGATATAAGATGAACATGAACAAAAGCAAAACGAGGATAATGGAATATAGTCGAATTAAGTAGGGTGATGCTGAGGGAATTAGATTAGGAAATGAGACACTTACAGTAGTAAAGGAGTTTTGCTATTTGGGGAGCAAAATAACTGATGATGTTCGAAGTAGAGTGGATATAAAATGTAGACTGGCAATGGCAAGGAAAGCGTTTCTGAAGAAGAGAAATTTGTTAACATCGAGTATAGATTTAAGTGTCAGGAAGTCGTTTCTGAAAGTATTTGTATGGAGTGTAGGCATGTATGGAAGTGAAACGTGGACGATAAATAGTTTGGACAAGAAGAGAATAGAAGTTTTCGAAATGTGGTGCTGCAGAAGAGTACTGAAGATTAGAAGGGTAGTCATGTAACTAATGAGGAAGTATTGAATAGAATTGGGGAGAAGAGGAGTATGTGGCATAACTTGACAAAAAGAAGGGACCAGTTAGTAGGACATGTTCTGAGGCATCAAGGGATCACAAATTAAGCATTGGAGGGCAGCGTGGAGGGTAAAAATCGTAGAGGGAGACCAAGAGATGACTATACTAAGCAGATTCAGAAGGATGTGGGTTGCAGTAAGTACTGGGAGATGAAGAAGCTTGCACAGGATGGAGTAGCATGGAGAGCTGCATCAAACCAGTCTCAGGACTGAAGACCACAACAACAACAACAACATGCTTCCACCATGAGACCTTAAAACACTCCGCTCCATACTCCTAAAGCTATGTCAGCCATCACAGTGGGAACTGGTACCTAGAATTACATGCTTCTTCCTCTGAATAGACTGTTCATAAATGGAGGCACATTGCCGACACTTGGCAACGTTGAGTTCCTGTTCCAGTACGTCAATTACAACTCGTCAGTTCCAGTCTAGAGTTACTGCCAGACTGAGCAGAACGTTAATTACCGCCATTACAACCAGCCGCTATGAACGAGTGATCGTCCGTAATCATCGAACAGTACACGCCAATCTGTGTAACGTTCAAGTCGGAGATGGGACTAAATATGAGGTGCATTCAAGTTCTAAGGTCTCCGATTTTTTTTCCTCCGGACTGGAAAGAGATAGAAACATGGGCATTGTTTTAAAATGAGGCCGGATTCATTGTCAATACGTCCCAGAGATGGCAGCATCGTACGGCAGATGGAATTTTACCGCCAGTGGCGAGAATGAGAACTGTTTTAAATACTTAAAATGGCGACGTTTTCCTTACTTGAACAGCGTGCAATCATTCGTTTTCTGAATTTGCGTGGTGTGTAACCAATTGAAATTCATCGACAGTTGAAGGATACATGTGGTGATGGAGTTATGGATGTGTCGAAAGTGCGTTCGTGGGTGCGACAGTTTAATGAAGGCAGAACATCGTGTGACAACAAACCGAAACAATCTAGGGCTCGCACAAGCCGGTCTGACGACATGATCGAGAAAGTGGAGAGAATTGTTTTGGGGGATCGCCGAATGACTGTTGAATAGATCGCCTCCAGAGTTGGCATTTCTGTGGGTTCTGTGCACACAATCCTGCATGACGACCTGAAAATGCGAAAAGTGTCATCCAGGTGGGTGCCACGAATGCTGACGGACTACCACATGGCTGCCCGTGTGGCATGTTGCCGAGCAATGTTGACGTGCAACGACAGCATGAATGGGACTTTCTTTTCGTCGGTTGTGACAATGGATGAGACGTGGATGCCATTTTTCAGTCCAGAAACAAAGCGCCAGTCAGCTCAATGGAAGCACACAGATTCACCGTCACCAAAAAAATTTCAGGTAACCGCCAGTGCTGAAAAAATGATGGTGTCCATGTTCTGGGACAGCGAGGGCGTAATCCATACCCATTGCGTTCCAAAAGGCACTACGGTAACAGGTACATCCTACGAAAATGTTTTGAAGAACAAATTCCTTCCTGCACTGCAACAAAAACGTCCGGTAAGGGCTGCGTGTGTGCTGTTTCAGCAAGACAACGCACCTGCACATCGAGCTAACGTTACGCAACAGTTTCTTCGTGATAACAACTTTGAAGTGATTCCTCATGCTTCCTACTCACCTGACCTGGCTCCTAGTGACTTTTGGCTTTTTCCAACAATGAAAGATACCCTCCGTGGCCGCACATTCACCAGCCGTGCTGCTATTGCCTCAGCGATTTTCCAGTGGTCAAAACAGACTCCTAAAGAAGCCTTCGCCGCTGCCACGGAATCATGGCGTCAGCGTTGTGAAAAATGTGTACGTCTGCAGGGCGATTACGTCGAGAAGTAACGCCAGTTTCATCGATTTCGGGTGAGTAGTTAATTAGAAAAAAAATCGGAGGCCTTAGAACTTGAATGCACCTCGTAACTGTTAAATACAGATGTCCAGACTAAACTTATTTGTGGCAAATAAAAGTGGCCTGGGCGAGTGGATACTGTTCGACTTGAATGTATACTTATAACCATTGTCCGTGACGTGCGTACCGTTTGTTCGCCCATCACGTGATCCACACTAGTTTAGAGCGTAGTGCGATCTGTGTCAGTGTGAATGGAGCAGTGCAAAGGGGCAATGGTACTCAGAGTGGTTCAAATGGTTCAAATGGCTCTGAGCACTATGGAACTTAACATCTGAGGTCATCAGTCCCCTAGAACTTAGATCTGCTTAAACCTAACTAACCTAAGGACCTCACACACAACCATGCCTGAGGCAGGATTCGGACCTGCGACCGTAGCAGTCGCGCGGCTCCGGACTGAAGCGCCTAGAACCGCTCGGCCACTGGGGCCGGCTACTCAGAGTGGAGCAGTGGATGTTCATTGTGGAAAGATTCTTGGGAAATAAAGTTGTGAAAACAGTATGATGAGTTGTTTGCTGTGAAGTTTAATGGTGTCAACACGCCATCAAACAGTGGCATGCAATGTTTAGTCCGAAAGTGGCGTCACACAGAATCTTTTTTGAGTAAGTCAAGAAACATCCCGAAACGTGCCCTCACACCAGAAAATTTGGCTGCAGTCCACCAGATGCCGCGCGGGATTAGCCGAACGGTCAAAGGCGCTGCAGTCATGGACTGTGCGGCTGGTCCCGGCAGAGGTTCGAGTCCTCCCTCGGGCATGGGTGTGTGTGTTTGTCCTTAGGATAATTTCGGTTAAGTGGTGTGTAAGCTTAGGGACTAATGACCTTAGCAGTTAAGTCCCATAGAATTTCACACACATTTGAACATTTTTGCAGTCCACCAGAAAATGCTTCAGAGTCCTACAAAACCACGTCGATCATGCGAACGAATACTCTACCTGGACTTGCACATGCGTCTCTACCGAGTGCCTGTAGTTCATGCATTAAAACCAACAGATGCTCTTCAGCGCCTCCCGTTCCGTGAGTGGCCGTTCATTGAAATAACAATGAATGGCTTGGACATGAATCTCTTCTTTTATGTCTGATGAATCCTGGTTTCATCTGAGTCATTATATCAACTCATAAAGTTACAGATTGTGGGCAGCGAAGAATCCACATAACTCCCATGAAACACCTTTGCATGACCAGAGGATTGGAGTTTGATTTGCAGTGTCTGCACACTGCATTATTGAGACCATCTTCATTTATGAGACGATGACAAAATCAAGCTGATATTTCTTTACGTTCATTGGTGCTATTTACTTACATTTTGTTTCCTAAGTACCTCTAACATACCATATAAATACATATTCCTTTTTATGTGGTATGGCAATGGTATTATACAGAGGCTGGACAAATATGGAAACACCAAAAACACATAACATTACCATGTCTAACATGGTGTAGGTAACCCTCTGACATTCAAAACAGCTGCCAGTCGAGTCGAAATGGAAAAATACATACGCTGTATGGTTTTCAAGGGAAGCTTATAACTTTCTTCTTGCAAAACAGTGGCAAGCTCTGTCAACAACGATGGAGGTGGACAGCGATCACCCACATTTATCACTAACATAGACCACAGAGGCTCAGTAATACTGAGATCTGGTGACTGTGGAGGGCAGGGGATATGTGACAATATATCCTCGTGCTCACAAAACCAGTCCTTGACGATGCGAGCTGTGTGAACAAGGGCCCTCTCGTCATAGAACGCAGCATCACCACAGACGACACTGTACCATGGGACGGAACTGAGCACCCAATATGTTCACACAATCAATGGCAGTAATGCGACCTTGCATAGTAACCATGGGCTCAAGCAATACCACGATATGGCTGGCCAAATCATTATCGAACGACTGCCACTCTTTTGACGTAAACTCAGCCAAAAGAAGGGAACATCGTGCTAGTCCCAACCGAACAAATGACACTCTTCCATTGCTCCATAATCCAGGTTTTATAGATTCGGCTCCACATTTTCCTGTTATGGACATTTACACTACTGATGAATGACTTTGGAATTCCAGCTCCCCTGCAGTTCCCTGCTTATGGAGCTCCCTTTGTGTTGTTTTAGTGTTGACATGTTCACTAGAAAGGTAATCAGCCTATTTTCCGTCAAAATACTCTTCAGTGGCCGCCTGTCGTGATCACGCAGCACACACTTTCGTCATTGTTGTGGTGTAAATCATAGATATGCTACCTCCTGAAGCACTGAACACTTCCGCAGTCTTGCTCGCGGAAGGAGCCACCGTGCGAGCACCAACAATTTGCCCACGTGCGAATTCACTTAGCTCCGACGCAACGCACTCACAGCTGCACAGAATACTGTTCTCACCTCGACTGACACTTACAACGTTTTAAGGACATTGTATGTGTGCTGTTCGTGGTAAAATACAACAGCGCCATCTGTTGCCTTGACTGACATCTGCATTTATGTTCGAGCATGCATTTCTCGCTGTGAAACTTCCTGACAGATTATAACTGTGTGCCGTACGGAGATTCTAACTGCGGACCTTTGCCTTACGCGGACGATTGCTCTATCAACTGATGTACCAAAACGCTATTCATGACGCGTCCTCACAGCATTACAACCGCCAGTAGTCGTCTCCTACATTCCAAATTTTACAGAAGTTCCCCTGCGAAACTTGTGGGACAAGCACTCTTAGAAGAAAGGATATTGTTAAGATACGGCTTAGCCTGGGGGGATGTTTCCAGAATTCTGGATTTCTCGTGGTGTTTCCATATGTCTCTCCAACCCCTGCAAGTACAAATTCATATTTTGCAGCTTAATAATATGATGATGGTTTTTGTTATTATTAAGGAACAAGAAGAAATGATTACAAATAAAATAAAATGTTACAGTTGCGCCGTGTATGTACAATACAGTATACAGGTTGTTCCGAACCTATGAGGCGTGACTGTAACGTTTTAAGAACGGATCCGCTACTGCTTACTGGTTTGGTGGCCAGATACACGGAGGGTGGGGAGTGAGTCATTGCCTAGTTCTTGCACGCCCTCTGACAGGAAACTTCGTTTCCTTTATTCAGTTCGTTGTGGCAGCTGGCTGAGTGCGGGTCTGTTAGGACTAGTTGCCGGATTCTGTCTGCGTGAAACTGGACGTAGAAACGGAGCAACGAGTTTGTGTGAAATTTTGTTTTAAAACCGGGAAATCAATTCTGAGACTTATGAACTATTAAAAACAGCTTTTGGAGATAGTTATATGAGCCAGTTAAATGTTTTTGACTGGTTCAACAGATTTAAAAATGGCCGCGAATCATTTGAAGATGAACCATGGTCCGGCCGTCCTTCCACCTCAAAAACGAATGAAAATGTTGTGAAAGTTCGCGACTTGGTGCGCTCTGATGGTAGAGTTACAATTAGGAAGATGGCTGATGAACTTAATTTAAGTTTCTATGCAGTTCAGTCAATTTTATCAATCAAGTGTTGTCAGGTGACCAGAGACAATACCGACCTGAACCGTGCCAAGAACTGATTAACCGGACTAAAAATGACCCAGATTTGTTAAATAGAGTAATTACATGTGACGAATCGTGGGTATATAAATATGATCCTGAAAACAAAGTGTAGTCTTCATAGTGGAAGACTCCAGGTTCACCACGACCGAAAAAAGCACGGCAAAGTTGGTCGGAGGTTAAGACAATGTTCGATTCTACCGGTATTGTGCATTATGAATTTACCCGTGGAGGACAGACAATTAACCAGAAATACTACAAATGTGTTCTTGAGCGTTTGTGCGAAAAGGTGCAGAAGAAAAGGCCTGCATTGTGGAAAGACAGGAGTTGGGTGCTACACCATGACAATGCTCCGTCACATTGTGCCTTCTCCATTGTTCAATTTTTGACCAAATTCAGAATTCCTGTGGTTCCACAACCGCCATATTCCCCTGATTTGGCCCTGCGGACTTCTGTTTCCTAAAGTGAAATTTTCACTGAAAGGGAAGCGATTTGACTCGATTGAAGACATCCAGGAAAATACGGAGAGCGACCTTAACACATTTCAGGAAAAAAAATTCTAGGAATGTTTCCAAAAGTGGAAACACCGTTGGAGTCGGTGTGTTCAGTCAGAAGGGGATTATTTTGAAGGAGATGCATTACAGTAGCATTGCACAATTACAAGCCCATTCCTAAAACTTTTCAGTCACACCTCGTATTCGATCAAATTAATACAGGAGGTAGAGAATATATAAGCGGCAGGGAACAGTTTGTTACTATTTCTGACGTAAGCTGTTATGTTTGTCTCCCTGACTGTGAATGTGTTTTTTCAGGTATCCACAGAGCCGTGGTGGCGGGTCTTCCCTGCCTTCGTAGTCGTATGTGTCTAAGGCTCCATATTTCCCTGTGTGTATCGATTCTCCTTGTGAAACAGTATCTCTGGCAGTGCATCGAGGAGGCGACGGAACGCGGAGGGAGCCAGTACGACGAAAACAAGCCAACGGCAGGGTACGGCTGACCAGAACGACTAGCGGCCCAGACTACCAGCGGCACCTACATTTTTCGGCTGCTTGTTTTGGTCATGGCCTTAACCTTTCTCGCATGCTGCGATTTTTGGGGAGACGACGTCCTGTTGAATGAATTCAATTCGTCTTGACATCCGTTGGTTTGGGATTCGGGCGATTCAGTGCTGTGCGCGATTGAATATTTAATGCTGCGCTGCCAATATTCAACTTAACTTCGCCTTTTACACCTTTCATGCACAGTGCTCGTACTAAGAGAGCTAATGGCTTTGCCTGGTCTTGGTAGCTTCCTGAAGGGCTGAATTTAATGTGATTACTGACAGTTTTTTTTTGTTTAATGGTAGTTTTTAGTAATTGTGTATTTGTGTCTTTCAGTGAATTTCTAAGACTGGTTTTCTCTCTTACTTATTGCATGTGTAATTTGGTCGCCTAAGTGGAATTACAGTGGCCGAGGGCAGTTATTTAACTAACGTTATTTATCCTTCAATTGTATTAGTGATTACTTTGAGGGTTCCCCTGTTTTATTTAAATGTCGGTGGCCGGACTTTTTTTAATAAGAGTTTTCTTAATTGAAGTTTAGCCCTTTAGTATTCTTTAAACAATTTTGTGGTGTAATTGGATCAAAGTTTTCTTGTGGATGGCTACGTGAAATACTCATTGAACGGAAATGTTTAATTAGCCATATGAACACCTGATTCTAACGTCAATTAAAGTCACTAGTTGTATTTCTTGCTGCTGGTTATTTTAGCAGTTGCCCTTTTTTTATTGGTGAGGTAGCGGATTTAAACCTTGTATGTCTAATATGTATGCAAATTGAGTTATAGATTTCCTTGCTTAAACTGTTGCGTTAGCGCCCGATGGGTGTGAGAATCTGTTTAATTCCAGTTCTGTAGAGGTAATCTCGTCTCTTTTTGCCTTATTGTGAATCTGTTTAATTCCAGTTCTGTAGAGGTAATCTCGTCTCTTTTTGCCTTATTGTGAATCTGTTTAATTCCAGTTCTGTAGAGGTAATCTCATCTCTTTTTGCCTTATTGTAAGATACGCTAACAAACGACTTGGTGACTTGATAATATTCGGCTGTAGTTATCGCTGAGCCTCTTATTACAATTGTAACTAGCCAATTGATTAAAGCTTGAGACTGCCTGTAATTCTCATGTTCCCTTTTCTTGATAGAGATCTTTTTTACGAGAGTTAAAGTTGCTACTCTTTGTTTCGTTCTTGTAACGGCTTCATTTGTAATTATTGTTAAACCACTTCTTTGGCCCTCACTTATTTAGTGCCTTTTGTTATATGGAACTCGCCTCAGCTTGCGACCAACAACTGTACACGTCACGGGCCCTCGGTCCTGTTGAGGTTACGTGTCTCCTTGTTCTTTTTTAACTTGCCTCGTGGCGCGGGGGATTGGCTTAAGCACAGTAATTCAGACCGTCTGTTGGAATGAGCAACTTCTCTTGTGTGTTTTACGCCCTGTATTCTTATTCAAAATTGTACCCTTTCCCTCACAACATCTTGCTCACTAGAGGTTTAGATTTAAGTAACTGTACTGTACCAGCTATTTCTCTCAGCCATTATGTCGCGCGGGATTAGCGGAGCGGTCTCAGGCGGTGCAGTCATGGACTGTGCGGCTGGTCCCGGCGGAGGTTCGAGTCCTCCCACGGGCATGGGTGTGTGTGTGTTTGTCCTTAGGATAATTTAGGTTTAGTAGTGTGTAAGCTTAGGGACTGATGACCTTAGCAGTTAAGTCCCATAAGATTTCACACACATTTGAAAATTTCTCTACCATTATTAATTCATAGTTTATTTGAAGGTATTTCTTTAAACCTTTCACCTTGTATCTTCTAGAGGCACTTAAGCGTTATTTATTTAAAAATTTTGTTTTATAAAAAAAGGGGGAGAATTATTCTGCTTTAACAGTATATTCGCTTGTCTTCTTGATATAAGGAACTGTTAATGTTACTATGAAATAACTTGTTGCCTTTTATGAAATTACTGATTTTAGTATAAACTGTAGCAGTTTTACGGTTTCCAACACAGATTGGTCGAGTGCACACTGAATGTGGGAACAGCTCCAAGACCTCATTTTTGCCATTTGATTAGTGAGAAATGCTACTGTTTTTTACTGTGTGTATATTTCTGTTGTACATTTTGACATATTTGCCGTTTGGTTGTTGTTTGTTAAGAGGGACACTGATCATTAATATGTTTAATATTATTTGGAAATTGGAAATTTGTGGTAAGATCCTATGGGACGAAAGTGCTGATGTCATCGATTCCTAAGCTTACACACTACTCAATCTAATTTAAACTAACTTATACTGAGGGCAACACAAACACCCATGCCCGATGGAGGACTCGAACCTCCGACGGGGGCAAAGGGGGAGGGGGGGGGGGAGGTCACGAACCAGTGACAAGTTGCCTGAGACCGTGCAGCTACCCCGCGCGGCAATATTATTTCTTATTTGAATAAATGTAATCAAACGAAAATTACATTACTACTCTGAGTTGCCCCCTCACGATTCCTTATCCCGCCATCCTAATCATGCACAAGTGGCATGTTTCGGCACATGTGAATCCGCGAGATACTCGACTTCATGCTCATTAAAGCGGTTCGATGTTAGTGTGTGAGCCGGCATTTTCAGTGATAGACTGATTGGAACATACAGGGTGTTTCAAAAATGACCAGTATATTTGAAACGGCAATAAAAACTAAACGAGCAGCGATATAAATACACCGTTTGTTGCATTATGCTTGGGACAACAGTACATTTTCAGGCAGACAAACTTTCGAAATTACAGTAGTTACAATTTTCAACAACAGATGGCGCTGCGGTCTGGGAAACTCTATAGTACGATATTTTCCACATATCCACCATGCGTTGCAATAATATGGCGTAGTCTTTGAATGAAATTACCCGAAACCTTTGACAACATGTCTGGCGGAATGGCTTCACATGCAGATGAGATGTACTGCTTCAGCTGTTCAATTGTTTCTGGATCCTGGCGGTACACCTGATCTTTCAAGTGTCCCCACAGAAAGAAGTCACAGGGGTTCATGTCTGGCGAATAGGGAGGCCAGTCCACGCCGCCTCCTGTATGTTTCGGATAGCCCAAAGCAATCACACGATCATCGAAATATTCATTCAGGAAATTAAACACGTCGGCCGTGCGATGTGGCCGGGCACAATCTTGCATAAACCACGAGGTGTTCGCAGTGTCGTCTAAGGCAGTTTGTACCGCCACAAATTCACGAAGAATATCCAGATAGCGTGATGCAGTAATCGTTTCGGATCTGAAAAATGTGCCAATGATTCCTTTGGAAGAAATGGCGGCCCAGACCAGTACTTTTTGAGGATGCAGAGACGATAGGACTGCAACATGGGGCTTTTCGGTTCCCCATATGCGCCAGTTCTATTTATTGACGAAGCCGTCCAGGTAAAAATAAGCTTCGTCAGTAAACCAAATGCTGCCCACATGCATATCGCCGTCATCAATCCTGTGCACTATATCGTTAGCGAATGTCTCTCGTGCAGCAATGGTAGCGGCGCTGAGGGGTTGCCGCATTTGAATTTTGTATGGATAGAGGTGTAAACTCTGGCGCATGAGACGATACGTGGACGTTGGCGTCATTTGGACCGCAGCTGCAACACGGCGAACGGAAACCCGAGGCCGCTGTTGGATCACCTGCTGCACTAGCTGCGTGTTGCCCTCTGTGGTTGCCGTACGCGGTCGCCCTACCTTTCCAGCACGTTCATCCGTCACGTTTCCAGTCCGTTGAAATTTTTCAAACAGATCCTTTATTGTATCGCTTTTCGGTCCTTTGGTTACATTAAACCTCCGTTGAAAACTTCGTCTTGTTGCAACAACACTGTGTTCTAGGCGGTGGAATTCCAACACCAGAAAAATCCTCTGTTCTAAGGAATAAACCATGTTGTCTACAGCACACTTGCACGTTGTGAACAGCACACGCTTACAGCAGAAAGACGACGTACAGAATGGCGCACCCACAGACTGCGTTGTCTTCTATATCTTTCACATCACTTGCAGCGCCATCTGTTGTTGAAAATTGTAACTACTGTAATTTCGAAAGTTTGTCCGCCTGAAAATGTACTGTTGTCCCAAGCATATTGCAACAAACGGTGTATTTCTATCGCTGCTCGTTTAGTTTTTATTGCCGTTTCAAATATACCGGTCATTTTTGAAACAACCTGTATATTCTTCCATTCCGCTTCAATGGACGAGATATCGCATCTGCATGAAACATGTGTTCCCAGAGCTCCTGGAGGTTGTAATGTTAGATAAGGGATGCACCACCAGCACGATGCGACCTCAGGCCATTGAAACATTGCTGTGAGGAGTCGTTTGAGAGGCACCTCCTGTAATTGATGGATCCGCGCAGTTGGCCCCGTGGCCTGGATACTTACATCATGTGAGCTCAAGTGTCTGGATTCCTTCGTCTGAGGGCATACACAGTAGCTGGTGTGTGAAACCGTTGTGCCGGCCGGTGTGGCCGTGCGGTTCTAGGCGCTTCAGTCTGGAACCGCGTGACCACTACGGTCGCAGGTTCGAATCCTGCCTCGGGCATGGATGTGTGTGATGTCCTTAGGTTAGTTAGGTTTAATTAGTTCTAAGTTCTAGGCGACTGATGACCTCAGAAGTTAAGTCACATAGTGCTCAGAGCCATTTTTGAAACCGTTGTGG
The DNA here is from genome assembly GCF_021461395.2 of Schistocerca americana. Classification (NCBI taxonomy): domain Eukaryota; kingdom Metazoa; phylum Arthropoda; class Insecta; order Orthoptera; family Acrididae; genus Schistocerca; species Schistocerca americana. The sequence continues at coordinate 407,163,621 of NC_060126.1, read as the reverse complement.
AAACAGAAGAAGACCTCGTCGTCCGAAATGCCGTCACTGCTGCTACCATTACAGACATGCCAGGACTTTTCAAATGGACACAACAGTCAATGATCCAACGATGCACTACATGCATACAGTCCAATGGTCGGGCATTCGAGGAGTTGCTGTGAATGCCACTTCTGTAATTAGCATGCTAAAATACCTTCTTTGTGGATCGTCCCTAGCATCAGAAACTGCCGTCTACATCTACATCTACATCCATACTCCGCAAGCCACCCGACGGTGTGTGGCGGAGGGTACCCAGAGTACCTCTATCGGTTCTCCCTTCTATTCCAGTCTCGTATTGTTCGTGGAAAGAAGGATTGTCGGTATGCCTCTGTGTGGTCTCTAATCTCTCTGATTTTATCCTCACGGTATCTTCGCGAGATATACGTAGGAGGGAGCAATATACTGCTTGACTCTTCGGTGAAGGTATGTTCTCGAAACTTCAACAAAAGCCCGTACCGAGCTACTGAGCGTCTCTCCTGCAGAGTCTTCCACTGGAGTTTATCTATCATCTCCGTAACGCTTTCGCGATTACTAAATTATCCTGTAACGAAGCGCGCTGCTCTCCGTTGGATCTTCTCTATCTCTTCTATCAACCCTATCTGGTACGGATCCCACACTGCTGAGCAGTATTCAAGCAGTGGGCGAACAAGCGTACTGTAACCTACTTCCTTTGTTTTCGGATTCCATTTCCTTAGGATTCTTCCAGTGAATCTCAGTCTGGCATCTGCTTTACCAACGATCAACTTTATATGATCATTCCATTTTAAATCACTCCTAATGCGTACTCCCAGATAATTTATGGAATTAACTGCTTCCAGTTGCTGACCTATTTTGTAGCTAAATGATAAGGGATCTATCTTTCTATGTATTCGCAGCACATTACACTTGTCTACATTGAGATTCAATTGCCATTCCCTGCATCATGTGTCAATTCCCTGCAGATCCTCCTGTATTTCAGTACAATTTTCCATTGTTACAACCTCTCGATACACCACAGCATCATCTGCAAAAAGCCTCAGTGAACTTCCGATGTCATCCACCAAGTCATTTATGTATATTGTGAATAGCAACGGTCCTATGACACTCCCCTGCGGCACACCTGAAATCACTCTTACTTCGGAAGACTTCTCTCCATTGAGAATGACATGCTGCGTTCTGTTATCTAGGAACTCCTCAATCCAATCACACAATCGGTCTGATAGTCCATATGCTCTTACTTTGTTCATTAAACGACTGTGGGGAACTGTATCGAACGCCTTGCGGAACTCAAGAAACACGGCATCTACCTGTGAACCAGTGTCTATGGCCCTCTGAGTCTCGTGGACGAATAGCGCGAGCTGGGTTTCACACGACCGTCTTTTTCGAAACCCATGCTGATTCCTACAGAGTACCATAAATAACATAACTAACAAGGGAACCTCCCCATCGCACCCCTCTCAGATTTAGTTATAAGTTGGCACTGTGGAGAGGCCTTGTAAAACTGAACACAGATCAATCGAGAAAACAGGAAGAAGTTGTGTGGAACTATGAAAAAAATAAGCAAAATATACAAACTGAGGAGTCCATGTGCAAGATAGGCAACATCAAGGACAGTAGCAGCACAGGAGCGCCGTGGTCCCGTGGTTAGCGTGAGCAGCTGTGGAACGAGAGGTCCTTGGTTCAAGTTTTCCCTCTTGAGAAAAGTTTACTTTCTTTATTTTCGCAAAGTTATGATCTGTCCGTTCGTTCATTGACGTCTCTGTTTACTGTAATAAGTTTAGTGTCTGTGTTTTGCGACCGCACCGCAAAACCGTGCGATTAGTAGACGAAAGGACGTGCCTCTCCAATGGGAACCGAAAACATTTGATCACAAGGTCGTAGGTCAACCGATTCCTCCGCAGGAAAACACGTCTGATATATTCTATATGACACTGGTGACAGCATGTGCGTCACATGACAGGGATATGTTGTCGACCCACCTAACTAGTGCACTTGGCGAATGGGTAAAAAGATTCTTGTACCACGCCCGATTTAGGTTTTCTTGTGGATGTGATAATCACTCCCAAAAAAGTGATGAAAAGATAAGAGTTTGTCACATAAACTGCAACAAATGAATGCAACAGTTTCACAGTCGCACAGTTTCCCCTGTGCTCTGTCAAAACATATGTTTTTAACGTTTTCAAATTTTTCCGTGTGTAGACCGTCGAATGCTGCATACGTCCAAGCAAATCTGAACATGCCCTGGAATTTTGGAGAGCGAAGTTGATTATGTATGAGTGCCTGAACTTTGATAATTGATACGGACGGACAGATAATAATTGTCTGAAAATAAAAAATTAAACTTTTCACCCGAGGAAAGACTTGAACCAAGGACCTCCCGTTCCGCAGCTGCTCACCCTAACCACGGGACCACGACGTCCATGAGCGTACACTATCCTTGATGTTGCCTATCTTGCGCATGGACTACTCAGTTCGTATATTTTGCTATTTTTTTCATAGATCCATACAACTTCTTCCTGTTTTCACGATTTATCTGTGTTCAGTTTTTCAAAGCCTATCCACTGTGCCAACTTATAACTAAATCTGAGGGGGCTGCGATGGGGAGGTTCCCTTGTAAGTATATTTGTTTTGATGTTCTCTACCTTCTGTATTTTTCTGTAATAATTTGAACAAATAATTTCAGAACGTTCTGTAGACTGTTACATACTCTTAATTTTAAAATTACTCTATTGCCTCCTGGGTCTAAGGCGGCTCGATAAAAATCCAGGCAAGAACTGTCTATATCTTTTCCTGTTTTTATTTTCTTAATGAAGCCCAGTGATTTTGTGGGCTTCGCTAGGGTTTGAGTGGCCAGGTTCCATGTAGTTTACCAACTCTTTTATGAGAAGCATTACCATGAAATATGGTGTACTCTAACAGTACATTTCCTGAAAACGTAACAAATACTGCTTCTACTCGAAAAAGTATATATCTTTGCTCAACTCTCTGATGTACTTTCGCACATTGGTAGCTGATACCTTCCCTTGCATCCCGGACTGTTCTGATTCTGTTGTGGTTACCTTCGCAGATGGCGCCAAGTCAAACAAAGGCGGTGGTGGCCGTGCTGTTGCTGCTAATGCGCCTGCCGGAGGCTGCACGTACGGCGAACGTGCTGGTGGTGTTCCCCATGGGGGCACGCAGCCACTGGAACCTGGGGCGTGCCATAGCCATGGGCCTTCACGCGCAAGGTCACCACATCACCGCCGTCACGCCCTTCTCTGGACAGGGGCCACCCACCAACTGGACCGACGTCCCCTTACCCAACCTCATACACTTCTTTGGCCGTGAGTATGCTATCATAGAGCGTAAATATCTACCCAGGTGGGATCATCCATGTAAAATTATAAACAAAAAAAATTTTTTTGAATATTCTTCACTGTGCTTTCACAGCTGTTATAAATACGCAAAGACAAAAAGAAAAGAAAGGAAACGACGAACCACGAAGGAGTTATCCGAATGGGGCGAAAATCGGTAGATGTGCCTGTACAGACAAACAAATGATTACAATTTCACAAAAAATTGATGATTTATTCAAGCGAAAGAGATTCACAAATTGGGCAAGTCGGTAACAAAATGACACTAGTTCAGAGACTTTACAGGTCTCATACAGATATGACTTTATGTATATAGATTGATCGGCAAGTGAAAATTGGTACCAAGGCCGGGAATCGAACGTGGGTCTCTTGTTTACTATGTAGGTGCAGGCGGCTCTTATGCCCTTGGGACTAATCGAGAGAGTTGTTGGATTTCCTGAGGAATGTCATGCCAAATTCTGTCGAATATGGCAAAATCCCGAGCGGCTTCGAGCGCCCTGCCTATAATGATCTAAACATTCTCAATTTGGGGAGAGATCCAGTGACCTTGAAAGTGAATGTAGGGTTTCTCAAGCACAAAGGCAGCAGGTCATTGCAGAAATGTAAGCCCAGGATGGCTTGCCATGAAGGGCAACGAAATGGGGTGTAGAATACCGTCGACTCAGCGCTGTGTTGTGAGGGTGCCGCGGTTAACAACCAAAGAGGTCCTGCTACGTACTGAAATGGCAACCCAGATCATCACTCCTGGTTGTCAGGCACCATGACGGATGGTAGATAGGTTGACATCCCACCACTGTCCATGGCATTTCCAGATACACCTTCATTGCTCATCATGCTCATACTGGCCGGAGTATGATGAGTCCCACTTTGACCTGAGCTCCGATGACCAGCAAAGATGTGTCTGGAGAGGCCCCAGGCGGCGGTGGGATACCAACCTGATCGTTGTCCGCCATACAACCCGAAAACCAGGAGTGATGGTCTAGATTGCCATTTCCTTTCGTAGCAGGACTAGTTTGGTTGTTATCCATGCCACGTTTAAAGCACAGCAGTATGTCGATGATACTCCACCCAGCATTTTCTTGCCCTTCGTGACTAGTCATCCTGGGCTTACTTTTCAGCAAGATAATGCCCGCCCGCAAACGGCCGGAATTTCTATGATTTGTCTTCGTGCTTGCCAAACTACTTTCTTAGCAAGGTCGCCAGGTCTCTCCCCCAGTTGAGAGCGTTTGCAGCCTAACTGGGCAAGGCGCTCCAACCAGTTAGGAATTTTGACTATCTAACCCACCAATTGGACATAATTTGGTACCATATCCCTTAAGAGGACATCCAACAACTCTGTCAATGAGTGCCGAGCCGACTAACTGGTTGCATAAGGGCCAGAGAGGTACGCACTCGTTCCTGACTTGATCAGTTTATGATTCCTTTCTCCTGAAGAAATCATGTAATTTTTTTGTTCTTTGAATCACCTCATTTCTTCCGTATCCCACTTCTTTTATTGATATTTCCTGAGGAATCTCTTAAACTTCGGCCTATTCTTCATCACTGCTAAATTGATATCTAAATCTATATTTGCTCTTGGGTACACCTTACAATCCAGTATCTGAATTCGTAAGCTCTGTCTGACCATGATGTAATCTAACTGAAATCTTCAGGGGTCTGCTGGTACTTTCCAACTGTACCTTCTCCTTTATTCGCTATTTCTAGCAAAAATTTATTATATAATTCAACTAGTCTTTCTACTCTCTCATTAGTAGTACCAAGCCCATATTCTCCCGTAAACCTTTCTCCTACTCATTCCCCTACAAGCGCATTCCAGGCATCTATGGCTGTTAGATTTTCATGTCCTTTAACGTAATGTGTTACCCGTTCAATATCCACATCTACTTTCTCTATTTCTCATCTTCAGCTTCCGACGTCGGATGTATACATGAACTACCATTGTCAGTAATGATCTGCTGTCGATTGTGATGAGAACAACCCTATCCCTGAACTGTTTGCAGTAGCTCACTCTCTGCCCTACCTTCCTGTTCATAACGAATCCTACTCCCGTTATACCATTTCTGCTGCTGCTGATATTACCCTATACTCGTGTGACCAGAAATCCTTGTCTTCAATTTCACTCCACTATCCCCCGCCATATCTACATTGAGCCTTAGCATTTACCTTTTCATATTTTCTAGCTTCCCTACCACATTTCGCATTCGGGAGGACGACGGTTCAATCCCGCGTCCGGCCATCCTGATTTAGGTTTTCCGTGATTTCCCTAAATCGCTCCAGGCAAATACCGGGATGGTTCCTTTCAAAGGGCACGGCCGACTTCCTTCCCCGTCCTTCCCTAACTCGATGAGACCGATGACCTCGCTGTCTGGTCTCCTTCCCCAAAACCAACCAACCAACCAACCCTACCACATTGAAGCTCCTGACATTCAACGTTCCGACTCGTAGAACGTTATCTTTTTGTTGGTTACTCAGTCTTTTTCTCATGGCCACCTCGCCCTTGGCAGTCCCCTCCCAGAGAATCGAATGGAGGACAATTGCGGAATCTTTTCCCAACGGAGATATCATTACGTCATTTTTTCAATTACAAGCCACTTGTCCTGTAGTTACACATTATGTGCCTTTATCGCAGTGGTGTCGCCTATCTGCATCACCATACCGTTGATTATTACTGATTCTTCCGCCCTTAGGGGCAGTTTCTCACCCCAAGGCCAAGGGAGTGTTCTGAACCTCATTCCGCTCCTCCGCCGTCATTCACAAGGCCACTGGCACAGTGAGGCTGACTTCTTATGCTGGAAGTCTTTGGCCGTTAAAACAGATTATTATTCGCCATTTAAGTGGCGGGGGCGGGGGGGGGGGGGGCGAGGGAGGGTTGCGAATCCGCGACCGTGCGTGCTTTCATTACTAACCAAAGACGCTATTGCTAGGCCATTACAATAAAGAACAAACAAAGACAGTTTCCTGTCACATAAGAAAGTGCTAACAATGTAGTTACGTACATTCTAATTTTAGATTAGTGCCATACGAGATCACATTTGGGAAACTCATCAAGTCAGACTAAAGTTTTCCGGGACCAGAAGAGTGTAATAAGAATTATCTGCTGTCGTGTTAACTGAGAAAAATCCAGCAGAGACGTGTTCGAGGGACTGGGGATACTAACTACTCCTTCTTCATATTGAAAACATCAGCAAGCGATCTGTTGGGAGAGGTATCGTACAAGACCACAAAAAAGTAACTTGTCACCTAGAAAAGATAAACCGATTTTATTTAACAAGTTGTGCAAACAATTGTTATGATTTTTAATACATGAAATTACATACATTAGATATATGTAATACTTATAACAACCCAAGAAAAATGAGCAATAAACATTTAGTATTTCAAATTTGGTCAGTATTTATGAGATTTCAAATCGCGACATTGCGGTGAGTTTCACCTCACTGTGGTGGTTCTGTATTAGTATAAATTCAATAAGGCACAGTATGAATTCAAGTACTTCTGTAACCAATAGATAAGCATTACAGTTAACAAATGTTCCAGAGTAATACATCAAGCATCAACAAAACTTTTAGTTAACACTCGTAAGCACACCAGATCACGACAGGCAATGAGCAGCTGTGAAACATAACGTACAAGTAAATCTGAACTCGTATAAATAGGTAGCGATCGTATTATTACAGAGAAGAAATCTGGAACAAAGAGCCAATCATGGAATAAGGCAGAAACCAAATCTCAGCCAAAAGACAATTTAGCTATGTACACTATGTGATCAAAAGCATTCGGACACCTGGCTGAAAATGAATTAGGCGCTACAGTCTGGAGCCGAGCGACCGCTACGGTCGTAGGTTCGAACCCTGCCTCGGGCATTGATGTGTATGTTGTCCTTAGTTTAGTTACGTTTAATTAGTTCTAAGTTCTAGGCGACTGATGACCACAGAAGTTAAGTTGCATAGTGCTCAGAACCATTTTTTTTAAAATGACTTACAAGTTCATGGCGTCCTCCATCGGTAATGCTGAATTCAATATAGTCTTGATGACAGCTTCAACTCTCGCAGGCAAACGTTCTATCAGGTGCTGAAAGTTTTTCTTGGGGAATGGCAGCCCATTCTTCATGGAGTGCGGCACTGAGGAGAGGTATCGATGTCGGTCGGTGAGGCCTGGCACGAAGTCGGCGTTCCAAAACATCCCAAAGGTGTTCTATATGATTCAGGTTAGGTCTCTGTGCAGGCCAGTCTATTACAGGGATGTTATTGTCGTGCAGCCACTCCGCCACAGGCAGTGCATTATGAACAGTTTCTCGAACGTGTTGGAGGATGCTCTTCAGCAGTGGGAAGCAAGAAAGTGCTTAAAACTTCAATGTAGGCCTGTGCTGTGATAGTGCCACGCAAAACAACAAGGGGTGCAAGCCCCCTCCATGAAAAACACGACCACACCATAACATCACCGCCTCCGAATTTCACTGTTGGCACTACACATGCTGACAGATGACGTTCACCGGGCTTTCGCCATGCCCAAACCCTGCCGTCGGATCGCCACATTGTGTACCGTGATTCGTCACTCCAGACAACGTTTTTCCACTGTTCAATCGTCCAACGCTTACGCTCCTTACACCAAGCGAGGCATAGTTTGGCATTTACCGGCGTGATGTGTGGCTTATGAGCAGCCGCTCGACCATTAAATCCAAGCTTTCTCACCTCCCGCCTAACTGTCACAGTACTTGCAGTGGATCCTGATGCAGTCTGGAATTCCTGTGTGATGGTCTGGATAGATATCTGCCTATTACGCATTACGTCTCTTTTCAACTGTTGGCGGTCTGTCAATCAACAGACGAAGTTGGCCTTTACGCTTTTGTGCTGTACGTGTCCCTTCATGTTTCCACTTCACTATCACATCGGAAACAGTGGACCTAGGGATGTTTAGGAGTATGGAAATATCGTGTACAGACGTACGACACAAGTAACACCCAATCACTTGACCACATTCGAAGTCGGTGAGTTCGGCAGAGCGCTCCATTCTGCTCTCTCACGATGTCTAATGATTACTGAGGCCGCTGATATAGAGTACCTGGCGGTAGGTGGCAGCACAATACACCTAATATGAAAAAAGTACGTTTTTGGAGGTGTCCGGATACTTTTGATCACATAGTGTATGTACCTTAAGTTACAATAATTGAGACTAGTTCTGTGAATGAATGCAGAAATAAAATTTAAACAACAACGCTCGCATATGTTAACTTAAAATAACAGATAGCAAAACTAAACTTATATTAATAGTGAGTACAAAATAAATTACACACAGCCAGAACAGACTATATTCATAAAGTAATAACAGGGCTCAAACCTGACATACCGGAATTAGACAACCCACCCATAATAACTGTGGCATAAGCAAATTTAGCAAAGTAAGTAGCAAGTGGGAACCGGTAAACTCCTTAAAGCAACCACAGCACAGCGGATAGCCACTAATAACTGTTCATACAGTCTACACACTAAGATGCTCATTAAATAAATCCAATAAGCACCGATGACTACTTCTCTCTAATCCAGCCTTGCACGTGAATTCTGTAGACACAGATAGCAGACAGGTCGTCTTCCACCAGATCCGCGCGAGCATCTAAGATGGTAGAATAGAGAATAACACAACTGCTCAAAATCACATTCAGCTTCAGCAAATGTTAAAAGTATCCACTTACTACAGTACTGGAAGCACTCGTCCTATAAAGGAGATCCCGCTGTTGTCGGTAGTAGATGACTTAGAGCGAGCTCTTGCGCAATGCCATTAAGTCAGCGTGAGGGCGCACGCTCCTGGTGGGATGCGAAGGAAGACATTCCTTACCTATACAGGCAAAAAGATTATACCATCTTTCGAGTTCATATCGAAGCACTGCGTGTATCACATATACTTATTCCTTAATGAAATTCCTTGTAAATAATATATCTTTTTCAGACTAACAACTCAGTTCCTGAAATCGAAACTAGAGGTAAGAAATTTAAAGACACTTATTTTCTTGTATAGCTTTCCTCGGTATATGTGAACACGCGTTTATATTAACTTACCAGCAACTATAAAAAGTCAAGTAACATACCAATAATGTTCAGTTTAAGAGGAGCCTAAAAGATTAATTTGCGGTCAGCTCCTCCTGGCCCATTGGAAATGGCCCAGTTGATATGTATATACTTTTAAAAATATTAAGTAATATGTTACATAAAATCTGATTTCAGAATATCTTCAGTTTTGCAATTTGGTCAATGCAAACAAGTGCTGTAAACTCTTTCTTCCGTTTAATAATGCGTGGCTACAATAGCTCAAGAATTATGATTTAAACCAAAGTGTAGTATTCATTTACATGTTTTGTGACAAATTTCTTATTACGTCTTAAATGAAGATATGTTTAAAATATTTTGACTTATTCCATACGGATGAAGACCATACCCTTCAGTATCTGTGCAGCTGAAATCTTTTTCAAAAATGTATTATTTATTCTTGCATAATGACATGCTCTACATTACTGAGTATCTCCTCTGTATGCATACAGGTCAAAAAAGGATGTCCGATCTATAGTATCAAATAATCCTGTATTTACTTTCCAAAATAATAGCTGTGAAATATCTGATCATCTACTTATTCAAGCAACAGCGATGAAGGATTTATTTTTTCTCCTTTATTTTCAGATACGTCAGGCTTATTTGATCTCGGAAAGACAAACGATTTTCAAATGTTCGTTGAGCTGGTCAACTACGGAGTAAACTCGTGCGAGGTCTACCTTCAAGATGAAAACTTTAAGCGGCTGCTCAAATCTGGTGACAAGTTCGACGTCATGATCATGGAAGAATTCTTCTGCGAGTGCTTCCTGCCCCTGGCACACAAATTCGATATTCCCGTCATAGGATTCACCACGTTCGCGCCGAGTGCGTGGCAAGGTGACATTGTCGGAAATCCAAGTCCATATTCTTACGTGCCTGACACGTTTCTTACTTACACCGACCACATGACTTTCTTCGAGAGATTGCACAACACCTTGTACGTATTGTTCTGTAAGGTGATCCGCGAGATGTACATGATGCCCAGGCAGGAAGCCCTGGTGCAGAAGTACTTGCCCGATCTGAAGATGCCCAGTCTATTCGAGATGGAAAAGAGGACTTCCATGGTGCTCACCAACAGCCACTTTAGTCTGTTCTACCCGAAACCGCTTGTACCTGCCATGGTCGAAGTTGGGGGGATGCATGTCAGTCTACCGAAAAAGCTGCCACAGGTGAGTCCTCTTTTTATATGATCTGAAAGTGCACTGTCTACAAAATTTATTGATGAGCCCAAAAAATTATGTCACCCGCCTAATAGATTGTTGGTCCACCTATGGAACGGAGTTCAGCTGCTATTCTGCGTATCATGGATCCGATAAATGTAGTCTGCTTGTAAATAATGTATCTCTCCCTTTATTTTATCTCTACTGCCTTCATGACTTAAGACTGTAGCCTAGTGAACATTGTGAAAGGCTTTCTCTAAGCCAACAAATGCTATTGATGTACGTCTGCGTTCCTTCAGCTTATCTTCTAAGATGAGTTGTAGGGTCAATGTTGCCTCGCATTTTCCTATATTTCTCCAAAAATTACAACTGATTCTCGAGTTGGTTTTTATCAGCATTTACGCGCTTCTGTAATAAATTCGCGTCAGCGTTTTGCAGACACGACGTATTAAAATGATGATTTCATGATGTTTACACCTGTCAGCACCTGCCTTCTTTGGGATAGGAATTACTGCATTCTTCGTATAGTCGCGGGGTATTTCTCCTTCTTGCGCCCCAGAATGGTAATTCGGGTGAATGTGAAAATTTTTTAAAGTTTTCCCTGGGGCGCCAGCGGCAGAGTTGAAGCCAAGGCGGGCTAGTACACAATACCTAGATCGGAACGGCAACAAGGAAGAACAGCCGGTATCACTTGTAGTAAGGGCACATCAGCGACTTAGTTGCACAAACCATACAAACTAGAGGACCAAGGTAACGATGCAGCAGAGTGGCTTTAATGAGAAGGGAGCATAGCATCATACCCTTGACCATGGACAGTGAAGTAACAGCAAAAGTGGCTCTACAGCACACAGATGCTGCAGAAATAACTGAACTAAAAGCCTGAAGCGAGGAGTTGGGAGAACACGGTGTGGTACAGAGTGGTATGCGGTTCAGAAAACTAGGAGACATTCAGTCATCCATGCCACACAATAATGTCATTGACATAGACCAAGTGCTATAAACAGTCTAACTTCCAAAGCCCAGTTCTCAGTTCATAGCTAGCTAACCCCGAGATGGGACCTGTGACGCTCCATATCCAGTCCACCTAGACGACTCTGATCTACGATGCAAAAGCTGATCAGCCTGGAGGTCTTGGGCGCCAAGATCCCTTCTTCACCTTCACTGATGAGAAGACTCCTACCACCAGCATGGCCTATAATGCCTTGGGAGTACAGTAGCTGCCACCCCCCCGACAACTGTCTAAGCAGAGATTAGAGATTAGATTAGATTAATACTTGTTCCATAGATCATGAATACGACACTTCGTAATGATGTGGAACGTGTCAGGTTAATAAAAGATGTCTGTACAAGATATTACATTACACAAAATATTGCATGACACTAATTTTTAATTTTTTCCCCCTTAATTTATATCTAAAAATTCAGCCAATGAGTAGAAGCAGTGGTCATCTAGAAATTCTTTTAATTTATTTTTAAATGTTAGTTGGCTGTCTGTTAGGCTTTTGATGCTGTTTGGTAGGTGACCAAAGACTTTTGTGGCAGCATAATTTACCCCTTTCTGTGCCAAAGTCAGATTTAACCCTGCATAGTGAAGATCATCCTTTCTCCTGGTGTTATAGCTATGCATACTGCTATTACTTTTGAACTGGGTTGGATTATTAACAACAAATTTCATAAGTGAATATATATACTGTGAGGTTACTGTGAGGATCCATAGATCCTTAAATAGATGTCTGAGAGATGACTGTGGGTGGTGTAACCTCCCCACAAAATAATTACCGTAACCTACTAATAATACAATGTGACTAATCTCTCAATAAAAATCGTCGCTCACTTATAACCTTTCAATAATTCACTGTGAATTTAAACTGGTAAATTTAGGACGTCAGCAGTGCTGCGTCATGGTCCTGAAAGATCATACTGAATAAATTGAAAATTCTTACCTCAGTCTAGTCGCCGCATAACGCATATATATCTGCTCCTATAAGAAATTTTTCTGGCACAGCCCTGTGCAATGCTGGCCGATAGATTTGTCATTTATAAAAAGAACAACTGATTTTTCTTTGCAATAATCGGGATGACCATGGATTGGAGAAGTTAGTAAATTCTTTAAATTGAAATGAATGATCGTCAAAAGTTACTTTTTATGAGAAAGATTATTATCAAGAGATTTTTTAAAAACATTTACATGGGACTTGAGATAACAATACTACATATGCGTGAGGCTGCTTTTACCTTACACTACAACGCTGAGGCTCCGCCATCGCTGCACACGACCGGCCCAGCCAACACGATACATCAGACGACTGATCGCTAGAAACTGCTTACTGCTACTGCTACACAGTTCCTACTGCTGACAACACTGCTCTCTTGTCTGAGATCTCTTATACCTTGCATATCGCAGGCAGCGCGTGAGCAATCCATCGAAATTACATTAAGTATTTAGCCTTTTTTTACGAGAACTAGACATATAAAGGAGTGAAATAAAGTGCACATGCACTGTAGAAGTCTTTAGCATATTTAGGACAACTGATCTTATTAAAAAATGAAATGAAGTGCACACGCACTGTATATGTCTTTATCATTTTACAAAAATTTAAACGCACTGTATAAGTCTTTACCATTTTACAAGAATTAGGGAAGGAATGGGAAGGATTGCATCATGGTTGTAGCACAGTAGGTTGCACGTAGCTGCACCGAAAGTCCATATCTTTCTACAGAAGCACAACACCAAGTAAGACAATCTGAACTTCTCTTCCCTGAAGTATTAATCAGTGTAGCCAAGACACTGACATGTTGTATTAATACTGTATGTTATCATTTTGGTAGTACATTAGGTACACCAAACAGTAGGACCATAATAACATCTCCATCGTGCAAGGTGGTGGACAGCTTGGTACGTCAACACCACATTCTTGTAGAATCCATACTCTTATATCAACGTAGAATTAGTGCAAAAACCAAATATAGTGCTCCATGATCATGAGGATGGACAGGACATACGGATATTGCAGTAATGGCTGGTAATTAGGTCAGAAGTTGAAGGACGTTAAGTCTTATGCTAGTCATCATTCAGAATTACATTAGTCTATCAACCGATCTGAACAATTACTGGCATTCATTGGCTATTTACAGAGCATTTAAGTAGTATGTATGGAGTATTACAGAACATTATTCATAAGTCATCTGTGTACAGTAATTATTGGCACACATTGGCCAGTTACAAAGCATTATTTCATACATTATTCAGAAGTCATCATTCAAAAGCAAGAGTTAATTAATGGCATAGCACTTATGCATAAGTCATCATATTACAGTAAACAGTGGCATTCATTTGCCAGTAGCTAAACCTGTAGCAAGTATTGAGTATTACAAAACACTATTCATAACTCATCTGATTGCAGTAAATATTGGCACTCATTGGCCATTTACAAAGTATTCATATAGTTTTACAAAACATTATTCAGTATTATTCAGAAGTCATCATTCAAAACAAGAGTTATTGCATGTAGCAACAAGCTGCTAGTGACTATATATGATATCATGTAAGTGACATAAAACATATTTAAAATATAAGACATTGGAACTGTTACTCAAAGTCTGTAGTCCAATAATACATAGACATAAGCGAATCAATACTTCAGAAAAATTTGCATTTTATTGAGGGCTAGAAATATGTCTTAAACTGGTAGCATTATTTAGTTATATACTGGTAGTAGCTGGGACAGGTAATAATTTTTTTTGTGCTAGCAATGAATTGCGTTGGGATCGATAATTGCTGGGGCATGAAAATATATGCTTTTGACTTATTGCTGGAAATAAGGATTAATAACGCCATTCGTCATGAGTCAGCTGTAGCAAGGTTATGAAACAAAGGCAGTATATGTGATCACATTCATGAATGATACACACAATGGGTAAAAAAAATGCAAGTATTAGAACAGGTTTAATAACCAACTGCTTATAGCATATTAGTATCATGAAAAGCTTCTCCTCGAAAAGATACAAAATGGATTATTGACATGAAAGAAAAAATGTATATTATGCTGAAGAGTAGTAAACTTCGAATTAACAGGTAATGAAACGTGTACTTAATATGTATGTACTCTAGTTGTCTTTTCCAAAACATTCTGTCAAAAAGAACTGCAACAAATACTTAAATAACTACATAGCATCTCTTAACTAATACGAAATATATAAACCTCATCATTATCATCATCTGCAAAGAAAAACTTCATTATTCATATTACCATAACTTCATCATTATCATCACCTGCAAAGAAAAACTTCATTATTCATGTCTGCAAAAAACAGACACTTCATTATTCATATTAATATTACCATTTACTTCATACAACTATTCATTATCATTCATTACTTCCTATAGTATAGAGTTTCTTACTTCTAGCATATTTCATGACTAAAACTAAGATGTGTAGTTCTGTCTGACAGCTTGCTCAATCACCTCGTATTCTGAAAGAAAAATAATTAGTCAAGACGCTGTCATACGATGTGTATAGTATATTCTGGTTAATGCTTGTTAATTCTGATCCATTTACTCTTCATGGCAAGGTATTGCATTTTCTTTCGTTCATTCCGATGGAGAAATTTCCATTTCAGAGTAAACCACTGTGGTTGTTTAATTTATCTCTTTTACACGGTATTGCTTTCTGAAAATGATGAATAAGGATTCATATCTTGCATTTAAATCACATACTCATTAAATGAAAACTTTTGTCTAGTGATATAATTAAGCATACAGCATAGCATGACAGAAAACGTATTAGGTCAAAACCATAGACAGTTTTCAAGTGCAAAAAATGTACAGACAATATCATAATGTAGTAGCAAAAAATGTAGAATAGTAAAGATGTTGAGATATCATAAGGCAAAATGTCAAAGTCAACTGGTGTTTGTTACATCTTAAACAGTTCATAGTGCATACAGACAAAAATTCTACTTTCGATAGGAAAACAATCATACATACACAAAAAATCGAAAATGTGCACGGTCTGATATATAACGACAAGAAAAGCGACCTGCTAACCTTACCTTGCCGGGCACTTGCCAGGAAAAAATATGACAATCATCAGTAATCGTTTATATCAATAACTGGAAAAGGCATTACAGTGTGATAAATCAGAAAGTACGTTCATTCAATAAAGGGTTTAATACTGGAGATATGGTGATTGCCTTTGCTTTTTCTGGTTCTCAAAGTTTCGACATGTACTACATTGTGGTGAGGAATGCTGCGAATTCTGTATGGACCTGCGTATAGAAGCTCAAATTTACTGCACCTATTTTTTCCTCTGTTGGATAAATAGTGCGCACGTACTAATATCTTCTGTCCAATGTGAAAGTCACGGCGTGTACAAAACTGTTTTTGCTGTCTTCTCCGGCGCTCTGCGGCACGTTTGATGTTGTTGAGCGCAATGTCAATTATTTCATGGTGACGTAGTCGACGAGATGTAGGAAGAGATACTAATTCTTTAATTTTGTTAGGTGGTTCAACATTTTTCAATATAACAGTCGGAGATAGCATAGTAGATTCATTTGGTATGGAGTTAATTACATCCTGGAATGAGAGTATGTGTATGTCCCAGTCAATATGTTTTTTATGGCAGTATATTCTACATAGTTCACCAATTTCTTTCATCAGTCGTTCAGAAGGGTTCGAAGAAGCGTGGTACCTGGATATATAGATCGGAGAAATGTTTCTAGCTCGTAACATACGTGTCCACATCGCAGATCGAAACTGTGGTCCACTGTCGCAAATTACTTTCAATACATGCCCTACATGAAACATAAAATGTTTTACAAATGCATTCCAAATAGATTTAACAGTAGCTTTGCGTAACGCAGTGAAAGTAACAAATTTCAAAGTGAGTTCAACAGCGACAAAGATGTAACAACAACCTCTATTAGATCTGGGAATCGGACCAAAAATGTCTACAGCGGCCATGTGTCTCAATTTAACAGTTACAATGGGATGTAACGGAGGAATATGTGAAGTCGTGTCTGATTTAGCTTTCTGGCAGATTTTACATGACGCTAAAATTTGCTTGGCAGAAGTTGGTTGCGATGTCTAGCTGATTGTTGCTGAGAGAACAGAATAGTGCGTCTGCTACAACATTTTGTGTACCGGGAATGTGAACAATTGTAAAATTAAATTCCTATAAATAAAGTTTCCATCTGCTTAATCTGTCATGTATAAATTTTGCGGAAAGTGGAAACTGTATAGCTCTATGATCTGTGTAAACGGTCGTATGTCTTCCATAAACAAAATGCCTAAATCTCGTAAATGCCCATACAACACATAATGTTTCAAGTTCTGTGACAGAATAATTGCGTTCAGTAGGTGACAGAATGCGACTTGCAAAGGCGATGTTTTTAACTACTGTAGTACCGTCTTCTTCAATTTCCTGAAAAATGTGTACGCCTAAAGCTGTGTTAGAACTGTCGGTGGCAATGAAAAAATTTCTGGTAGGATCTTGGTGTGATAAAAGTGGTGCGTTCAACAAAGCTTGTTTCAGCTTTACAAATTCAGAATTTGCTTGGCTATCCCAGGACCAAATAGCGTTTTTACCCGTCAATTGGCATAATCTAGGGGTGTCTAAAGCAGAGTAATGAATAAATTTACGGAAAAGTTAATTAATCCCAGAAAGCTGTGTAGTCGTTTCTTCGTCGTAGGAACAGTAATGTCACGTAAAGCTTGAAGTTTTTCCGGGTCAGGCGCAATGCCTTCTGCTGAAATTACATGTCCAAGAAATTTTATGGAAGTTTTGCCAAAGTGCGATTTGTTAAGATTAACTGTCAGTCCTTGTGCACGAAAAGTTTGCAACAGTTGTTCAAGAATCAGATTGTGTTCAGACCAGTTAGCTTCTGCGATAAGGATGTCGTCTACATATGTTGTGATTCTGTCTTTAAGTTCTGTCGGAAGTATACTATTCAAACCGCGAATAAATGCAGCTGAAGAAATTGTTAGACCGAACGGTAATTTGCAAAATTGATAACAATCACCAAAACAGAGAAATGCTGTGTACTTTCTGCAGTTCGGATGGAGCGGAATTTGCCAAAATCCCGATTTCAAATCTAATGTGGAATAAACAGCAGTACCATGAAATTTCTGTAGAAGTTCTTCTAGTGTTTGCGGGCGATCTGTTTCATTAATAATAATGTCATTGATGTGACGCGAATCAAGTATGAGTCGAAGTGTACCATCCTTTTTCTTAACAATATGGAGCGGGGTTATGTATGGACTAACTGCCGGTTCAACAATACCTTGGTCAAGCATAGCTTGCAATTCTTTCTTAACTTGTTCTCTGTGAATATATGGAATGGGATAATGTTTGGCTTTAAATGTGTCATGCTGTTTAACTTGAAATTCATACATAAAACCAGACATAGTACCAGGGATATTGTCAAAAACTGGAGCTTGCTGTAAAAGAATTTTGCGTAGTTGCGTACGTTCGTTGTCTGTATTTGCACTGCTTTGTTTTACTTTATCATTTGCTTAACGTCATAGTCGGCTTCGTCTGGTGTATTATAGTTGTGTACGTACGTATCTGTGAACAATGTGGAATGACAGTCCGTATTACGCGATGTAGAAAAGACCTGTGTTCCGTTAATTGCCTGTTCATCTGCAGATAAAGCGTGCTGAAATTCTAATGCCAGTTGTACATTCTCATCCTTTAACATTAAATAGGAATTTTGAAAGTCAGTAACTGCGTCGTGTTGTAGCAAAAAACTCGTACCTAAAATAACGTCTGTTGTCAGTAAGGGAACAATCCAAAAATTTGAGTGAAACGTATGACCTGCAATACAAAACGATAAGTGTGTCTGTAATTTTACTTCTACTCCTTTACTAGATACTGCTTCTTTTACTTTAGTTCTGCCTAATGGTAACGTAGGATAAATATTCTCTTTGTTACATTCATTGAAGGTTTCTTCATTTATGACTGGCATAGGTGATCCAGAATCGATTATTGCTGAAAATTTGGATGATCCAATCTTTACTTCAATGACAGGGTGGGAAATGGTTTTTTTGTATAACTGGTTTTTCCTGCAAAAGAGTGTCTCGTATGTCGTCAAAAGTAATAACATTTTCGTGAACAAGAGTCTGTGTATCAAAAGTATTGCTTACGTTGCTGGAAGATTCATTCTGCACTGTATCTAGTCAAATTCTTTCTGACGTACTGTTATTTGCGGGAGGATGCTGTGGCATTTCAACTGTTTGTACTGTTCTGTTATTTCTTCGTGACATATTACGTTCGGGATGATACCGACTGTCTGGTTCATTCATGATAATCTGTTGTTGCGGATGATTCTGCTGCTGGTAAGACCGACTGTTATTAAACGTACGCTGAAAACTGTGCTCTTTACTTTTACGTCTGTCATAATAATCGTTGCTATACGGCGCATTGCGATATGAGTTGAAATGGTGTTTTCTGTACGTAGTGATTTCCTTGTTGCTGTGGATTACTATTTGGTGGAGCCGACGCTATACGTGTAGGCGGCGAAACATTAAAGCTTGGTTGACCTTCCTGACTACATTGTTGGTTAGGTATGTTAACCGGCTGGTTTTGATGCTGTTGTGGGGAAAAGCCTCTACTGTTGCCAAAATGTGTTTCCTGTTGCTGATAATTTTGATGATACTGATAATTAAAATTTTGTCTGTTATTAAAATTCTGGTGGTTGTCATTCCTGGACCGTCTATCACCTTTGCTATTATAATAGCGTGGCTGATCGTAATTTCCGTATGCTTGTTTGCCTTGGTTATGATGTGAAAAAATTTTTGTTAATGAAGGAATAGTCTGATTGCTGAACTTCCAAAAGCTGTAACAGATCTCTCAATGCCGAAATATTTTCCTTCTGCTGACCTGTTAAAAGTGATACTCTTAACAATCGTGGTAATTTAGAAATACATAATTGGATAAGTGCTGATTCACTGTATGGCTCACCTAAGTATTGGTTTTGTTGCACCATGTGTTCAAAAAATTGCGTGACAGTGAGAAAATTTGAGTTCTCATAATTTGGTAAGCTAATTAATTGATCCTTGATTCCGCGCTGTGTCGTCTTCGACCAATACGCTGACAGAAAAGCATTCTGAAATTCTTCTACCGAGTAGCATTGTCTCGCGATCGGTCTCATACGAGTTGCCGGTTCGCCTTCCAAAAAACTGCAAATAAATTCAAGTTTGTGTGTTACGGGCCAAGTTGGTGGAAAAGCAAAACTAAAATCTTGTATCCAGTCCAAAGGGTGAATCTGTGTTCTATCATTTTTAAATACCTTAAATTTCCTAATGGATAGAAAGTGCTTGTAATCAAAATTATCTTCTCTGTATGTCTGAACAGGTTCAGGATTGAATGATAATCTGTTTGTCTGTGACTGTTCGGAATCTAAGTCACATACTCTCTGTAAATGACCTAAATTATACTGGCTGTGTGAGTGTGAGAAATGTTTTGAATGTGGCGTATGCTGTGCCGTGTTAGAGGCTGAAACATTTTTCATCTCTGTCACTTCTTGCTGTAAAGATGACAATTTTCTACGTAATGTATTATTGGATGAACCTATCTCACTGATTGTCTGCTGCTGTAAGTTTTGGAATTGGGGTGTTTGATTGAACGAAATTGCTGACGTATCGTCTGATTTAGTGTCGTTGTTATACGAGTGGCCAATTCATCAAATTTTTCAGTCAATGCTTTAACCTGATTATCATTTTTAGTGTCACAAGCATTAATTTGTTTTTTGATTTTACGTGTGGTTTTGTTTAATTTCTTAACGTCTGCTTTGATGGCATTGGGGTCCTGTATTAATTCTAATTGTTCAAGTCTGATGGTCACTGTCTGAAAGTCTACTGTGTGTGTGTGTGTGTGTCTGTTTTTGTTTTAAGATCGGAGATTTCATCATGCAATTCGGTGTTCAGCTGTTTGATTTCATCTGATACTGTAGCAATATTGTTGTCTACGTATGTTTTTGCCTTCGTAAACATTTGACGCTTATCTTCCCGTCTCTGTGCAGTAATTGTTTCCATAACTTGTTTCTTTACTTTGTTCTGTTCCTGTATAAATCTACGGTAACGCGTTTCACTGCTTTGTATATGGTGATTAAAACGTTCGTCAATTTGGCTGTTTTGTTGTTCAAATTTCGTGTCTACTTTCGCATCCAGTGTGCGTGAAAGTTCTGATGACATTAATTTAAACTCGTCGTGTAACTGTGTTGCGTTTACAGAACATTGTTTAGCGACTGCACTAATTTCATCTCTAAGTAATTTGGTTGTGGCTGCATGTGTATTACTTAATTCTTGTACCCCAGACCTAATTTCTTCACTACTGTTCCTAGCACAAGCCTTAATTTCCTCACGTAATTGTTCTTTAGTATCATGACATTGCACGGCAACGGCTGTAATCTGTTCACTAAGCTGTTTGAAATTGTTGTCTTGTTTTTCATTCAACTGTTTGGAATTGTTGTCTAGTTTTTCATTAAGTTGTTTGGAATTGTTGTCTAGTTTTTCATTAAGTTGTTTGGAATTGTTGTCTTGTTTTTCATTCGACTGTTTGGAATTGTTGTCTAGTTTTTCATTAAGTTGTAGCAATACTGCCATAACTTGATCCAGTCAAAAGTAGCGACTCTATTTTCTATGATGTGTGATGGTGTATCTGCATGTGACACGTTTTGAATAACCATTTGGTCATTGTCTGATTCACGAAAAGGTTCGCTAATCGGATGTGCACTGTTGGCCACTACATCGGAATCAAATAAATCTGACGTGTTTTGTGTATATTGGTCACCTTCGTTAGAAACAATTATGTGTTCGCTACGTAAATTTCGCAAATCAGGCGTGTCAAACTGGACAGCGTTCATTGTAACGGAACGTGCCGCGTCATCAATTGTTACATTTACTGTGGACATAATTGAATTTGTTTGTTCATCATTAGGATCAAAAAAATTACTAGTGATCGGCACGCACTGAGTATCTGTAATTAGAGGATTATCACTATTACACTGACTGTCGCTAGTATGATCGGTCAAATTATTCGAGTCAGCTTTTTCACTCATTGCACATCGCGATGTACTGATAGCTGTTTTTCGCCGCATATTCACAAATCAAAGTTAAGCACAAAAAGAAACAAAGACAGAGCAAAAATGGAACAAATACAATTACAACAAAGAGCAATAACTTGCCGATGATCTGTGAAAGAAAGAGTGAAAAATTAGTAAATGCATTGCGCCAGATGCAAACTACATTTAAGTAAATAAGAGCAGATATATAACTGACAACTTCTCAGAAATTCACAAAGAAAATACGATCTTGGCCGGTTGTCGACAAGTGTAACCTCCCCACAAAAAATAAAAAAATAATATAAATAATATTCACATTTAGTGTAATCTCAAAACAGAACAATTCCTAAACCTCTCAACAGTAAAAAAACATAATTATGTCGTTCACATTCAGTATAACCTACCAACAGGAAAATCGCGTAATCTATCAATAATAAAATGTGACTAATCTCTCAATAATAAAGAATGTGACTCACTTATAACCTTTCAATAATTGACTGTCAATTTAACCTGGTAAATTTTGGACGTCAGCAGTGCTGCGTCATGGCCCTGAAAGGTCGTACTGAATAAATTGAAAATTCTTACCTCAGTCTAGTCGCCAGATAACGCATATATATCTGCTCCTATATGAAATTAAACTTCTCTGGCACAGCTCAGTGCAATGCTGGCCGATAGATTTGTCATGTATAAAAGGAAACAACTGATTTTTCTTTACAATAATCGGGATGACCATGGATTGGAGAAATTAGTAAATTCTTTAAATTGCGATGAATGATTATCAAAAGTTAATTTTTTTTATAAGAAAGATTATTATCAAGAGATTTTTTTTTAAACATTTACATGGGACTTGAGATAACAATGCTACATATGCGCGAGGCTGCTTTTACCTTATACTACAACGCTGAGGCTCCGACATCGCTGCACACGACCGGCCCAGCCAACACGATACATCAGACGACTGATCGCTAGAAACTACTTACTGCTACTGCTACACAGTTCCTACTGCTGACAACACTGCTCTCTTGTCTGAGATTCTCTTATACCTTGCATATCGCAGGCAGCGCGTGAGCAATACATCGAAATTACATCTGCTCGACTGCGCTTACAACAAATTCCTTAATCATGGACCTCTTACAGTGGGCTTCAGCAATTATTCTGATTACAAGTTTTTGAGCAATGAATACTTTTCTACTCAACGATGAATTACCCCAGAATATGATGCCATACGAAAGCAGTGAATGAAAGTAGGCATAGTAAGCTAATTTACTGAGATTCTTATCACCAAAATTTGCAATAACCCTAATAGCATACGTAGCTGAACTCAGACGTTTCAGCAGACCATCAATGTGTTGCTTCCAGTTTAACCTCTCATCAATGGACACACCTAAAATTTTTGAAAATTCTACCTTAGCTACAGACTTCTGTTCAAAGACTATATTTATTACTGGAGTTGTGCCATTTACTGTACGGAACTGTATATACTGTGTTTTATCAAAATTTAAAGAGAGTCCGTTTGCTGAGAACCACTTAATAATTTTGTGAAAAACATCATTTACAATTACATCACTTAGTTCTTGGTTTTTGGATGTTATTACTATACTTGTATCATCAGCAAAAAGGACTAACTTTGCATCTTCATCAATGTGGAATAGTAGGTCATTAATGTATATCAAGAACAGTAAAGGACCTAAGACCGAATCCTGTGGGACCCCATACTTGATAGCCCCCCAGTTTGAGGAATCAGCTGTTGTTTTAACATTACATGAACCACTTATTTCAACTTTCTGCATTCTTCCAGATAAGTATGAATTAAACCATTTGTGCGCTACCCCCCTCAAACCGTAATGATTTAGCTTATCTAAAAGAATTCCATGATTTACACAATCAAAGGCCTTTGAGAGATCACAAAAAAATACCAATGGGTGATGTCCGGTTATTCAGAGCATTTAATATTTGATCAGTGAAAGCGTATATAGCATTTTCTGTTGGAAAGCCTTTCTGAAAACCAAATTAACATTTTGTTAGTACTTTATTTTTACAAATGTGGGAGGCTACTCTTGAATACATTACTTTCTCAAAAATTTTTGATAGAGCTGTCAGACACCACTGGCATCGCTGACAGTTCTCTCCCTGTGATACTGTGATCTGTCTCTTCACGACTATGGCCACCTGTTGAAGAGAAGTTATGTGCCTTCCCAACACATGACAACAAGAGCACCGTGATAACGTGCTAGCCATGATGCTAGCCACCGGGAAACACGGTCAATGCCCGGAGTGTATCTGGTCAGTAGCCTCCAGTGACGTAGCTGCTGCTGCATGTCCAACCCTGTCGCCATGGCGGCCGAGATTGCCAGATGTGGAGGCATCAGCAAGAACCGGTGTGGCTAGTATCCTTTTGCTCATACGGCTGCGGCTGCCGCGAAAGAAGACAGCCGTGTATCCGATACATGTGTATTCTTCCGGCGAGCGACATGTCTTCACCACTGCTCTCTACGCCGTTCCAGCAGTCACAGAAGACACACCTCTGGTTCTCTCTAGTCTGCCTGATATATTATACAGAATGTGGAATAGTTTTTCAAGGCAGGCTCTCCCAAGGATCTGCAAAATACAGATGGAATGTTATCTGCTCCAGAGGACTCGTCTCCACTTGCGTGTTTCAGAGTTCTGTCAAATTCTTCTCGCAGTATTTAATCCCGTATCTCATTTTCATTTACTTCCTCGTTTTTTTCTGTAATGTTGTTTTCAAGTTTGTTTCCATTTTATAGACCCTCTCACCTTTCCTTGTCCTTGTTTATTACTGGCTTTTCACCCAAGCTTTTGATATTCGTATAGCTTCTTCTTGTCTCTCCTAAGGGCTCTTTTCATTATTCGCTGATCTGTCTCGCATAATTGCAAATGTTTCTAGAGTCTTGCATTTCTCGTCTAGTCATTCCTACTCTGGCAGTTTGTGATTTCTGTCAATCTCGTTAGACGACTGTAATCCCTTTCACATGCTTCATTCGCTGCGTTATTAAATTTTCTCGTTTCCTCAGTTAGAGATGGTGCCAAGTGCGTTATCCAATAATTTGTACTGGAACTTCCCTTTTTACTTATTTGATTTTTCACTGCCTCCAGAACTTTACATAACAAAAGTACTCTTTCGCCTCATATTGCGTTATTTCAGTCAATCATTTCCCAGTGCTCCCGTTCAAACGATTTACAACCTCTGATTATTTGCACTTATCCAGGTCCCATTTTATTTCCCTACCTTTCTGCAGTTTCTTCAGTTTCAGTGTGGAGTTCATTACCAGTAAATTACGGTCACAGTTTACATCTGACTCTGAGAGTGTTTTGCAGTCTAAAATTTGATTTCAATATGTGTTTTTTTACAGCGTAATTTGTTTGAACCCTTCTCCATATCTCACCCACATACGCAACACCTCTTTACGATTTTTAAACCAAGTACTACCAGTGATTAAATTGTGCTTGGTTAAAAATTACGCCAGTTGACTTCAGCTTTCAATCCACGTTCTCAAATTATTTTTGCTCCTTATCCACTTCCTATTACTGTACTCCTCTCCTAAATTATAATTAAATTTCCTTGTATTTCCATATCCCAACTGATAGGAGGTAGGGTAGGGTTGTTTGGGGGAAGAGACCAACCACTGAGGTCATCGGTCTCATCGGATTGGGGAAGAACGGAGAAGGAAGTCGGCCGTGCCCTTTCATAGGAACCATACCGGCATTTGCCTGAAGCGATTTATGGAAATCACGGGGAACCTAAAACAGGATGGCTGGGCGCGGGATTGAACCGTCGTCCTCCCAAATGCGAGTCCAGTGTGCTAACCACTGCGCTATCTCGCTCGTTTAAAATTTCCTTCTCTTAGCAATTTGCATAACTTATTTTGTCTCATGATGTATTATTTCTATCTCTTCCTCATCTGCAGAGCTAGTGGGCATCTAAAATTGTGGTAATGTGGTGGACTTTGGCTTTATATGTATCTTTTTTACTATAATAAGTTCAAAATGATATTCAGTATTTTCTTGTTCATTATTAATCCTACTTCTGCAGCATACCTATTTGATTTTCTACTGATAAGCCCGTACTGTGCTCTCCAGAGGTCCTTTTTTTCCAGCCACCGCACTCATATCCACCACTTTATCTAACTTTAACCTATTCATCTCATATTCCGAATTCTCTAACCTACCTACCTACCTACCTACCTACCTACCTACCACATTATGGGTTCTACAGTTGCATGCTCTGACTCTTTGAACAACAGTTTTGTTTCTCTTGGCAGCAACAACTTCCTGAATAGTCCCCGCTCAGAGGTAAGAATGGAGGACTATATTAGCTCCAAAATATTTTACTCATGAGGATGACATCGCCATTAAGATACAGTGCCACATGCTGGCTGTAGCTTCCCCTTGCTGTTAGCCATTTGAGGTACACGGTCTTGTTGGCTGATATTATGAGGCCAGATCAGTCAATCACCGAGACCAGTGCCCCTGCATCTACTGAAGACTGCTGCTGCTATTCAAGAACTACACGTCTGTCTATCTTCTTCAGATATTTCCTTCCAATGAGATTGCACATATGGTAAGGCTATCTATATCTCAGTACTTTTCACTACAGTCAGAGTACAGCTCATCTAAGTCTCACTATGGTCTGTCCAAGTCAGGGTACTGTCCGTATAGTTCTCAGTTTGGTCTACCAAGGCCTGGACTGTCCATAAAAGACTCAGTACTGTCCGCCAAAGTCTCAGTACTGTCCGCCAAAGTCTCAGTACTGTCCGCCCAAGTCTCAGTACTGTCCGCCCAAGTCTCAGTACTGTCCGCCCAAGTCTCAGTACTGTCGACTAAAGTCTCAGTACTGTCGACTAAAGTCTCAGTACTGTCGACTAAAGTCTCAGTACTGTCGACTAAAGTCTCAGTACTGTCGACTAAAGTCTCAGTACTGTCGACTAAAGTCTCAGTACTGACAAAAGGTTTCATTTCTCTCCATCTAGGTCTCAGAGCTGCCCATCTGGGTCTCAGAGCTGTCCATCTGGGTCTCAGTATTTTCCATCTAGTTCCTAGAACTCCCTGTCTAAGTCCCACTGCTATCTGTCTGTCTCTCAGAGTACTGTCAACCTACATTTCAGTACTGTTCCTATGTCCCAGTTTTTCAATTTAAGTCTCAGAACTGTCCACCTGGGTATCAGCAAATTCCATCTAGTTCCCAGTACTGCCCATCTAAATCTCACTAATATCCATCTAGGCGAGAGTCCTACTCATCTTTATCATTACTGTCTGTCTTGCCCATCTAAGTTTCAATACTGTCCTCCTACATCTCAGTAATATCCATCAGGTTTCCAGTACTGTCCAAAGAGGTATAAGATGTGTTTTATTCAGAGGAAGCTTAATTATGGGGATATGACTTGGCCATGTTTATATTTAAAAGAAAGGGTCGCAGGATTGCTCATTTCCTTTATTTTTGGATTCGTTTGCTACAGGTCCAATACCGAGTGAACCCTTCTACAATTTCTCTCATTGAACACAAAAACAGTCATATATTCTTTAAATTGTATAACGGATAACGCTAGTGTTCCTATGTAAACGTAAGCAATGATTCATGCGCCAAGGAAATAAAATTTAACAGCTGCTGTCGTGTACCTCTCCCAGAAATTTGGCTGAGAAACCTTTCTGAAATTTGTATTTTCTTTCGTTGAATGGTGATCGAATGGGGAGCTTAAGGACAGGCAGTATAGGGTGAGATCACACTAGAGATTATGCATAAAAAAGGTGGCTATATATTGCTATCTCTATATCTTGACAATTTCACAAAACGATTCAAATATTCCACAAAAATAACGTTAATTAAAATCGATCGCTTAACATACATGGGCGTAGCAAGAAGTGTTCTATCACTGGTGCATAAGGAGAAACAGCTCACAAGCAGACTAGAATACCGATTACGTGGGTTTCCAGAAAGTGAGTAATTCTTCATCACAATTCGTTCAATCAATCACACCTTGGAATCTACAGGAATTCCTACTCATACACAACACGATCAGAGACCAACAACGTCAGGAGCGGGTGGGTCACAGTTTAATAGTTAAACCCCAACTCTCTCAGAAAAAACTATGTTGAATTCAGTAAATTCCAACTCTTAAAAATTCCTATTTGCATTTAGGGCTTCGTTTCACTCGAAATCATTTGTACTATTGAAGGTAGTTATTCACTACTGGGGGCCTTTGACTTTCCTGCACATGATTGCACATTCATACAAAGAGATGGTCAATCGCGAATATGCATTACATTTCGTGAAGTCACCACACAAATGAGGATTCTTCTCTCCACAGACCTCTGAGTTTCTGAATGGAGATAATCAGTATTGGCATTGAACAGACTTGACTGCGCTTGGCAGCGTGCTCACACAAAGGACCGATTAAATACACAAAAGAAATACCTTTGAAACCACGATAAACAACATAAAACATATACAAACGTTACAGGTAAATAGTTGAAGGCGATTGAACTAATGTACTCTTAGGATCTTTCACAAGTTTACAGGATTTGTACAAAAACGCAAGAGTCTATCACTCGTGGACTATAAAACTAATTGAAATCAGAAATCTACGGAAAACTTCATTAGTCATTGATTTTTACTGCGTAAAATCATGTGCATTAATTACCAATTTAACAGAATACAAAGGCTATTAATGAACGTGTTGAAGACACATGATCACTCTTGACCAGAAAAAAGAGCACAGTTACGAATTCATTCATCGCACCTGGATTTTACTGAAATAATTGCGAAATCCCAACCAAACTATTCCCCACCACATGACTGAAATAAACGACCTTGTTTCCTAGTCGTATTTACCAATCAAACCTCAGAAAGAATCTTTGAGGCTGTCTCAAGTTCTGTGTCGAGGAACAAGCATACTTGCGGTTCAGAGGCGGGACCAAGAGATTCTGTAAAGTTGGCCTTGCTGCGGCGTCCAACGGTATTTTCATATTGGCGGGTGGGGGTAAGCTTTTGCTTCCCGAGTTTAGGCAACTGTACACACAAAATAGTGGTAAACTCTGAACAGACACTCGCATTCGGGAGGACGACGATTCAATCCCGCGTCCGGCCATCCTGATTTAGGTTTCCCGTGATTTCCCTAAATCGCTCCAGGCATATCCCGGGATGGTTCCTTTCAGAGGGCACGGCCGACTTCCTTCCCCGTCCTTCCCTAATCCGATGAGACCGATGACCTCGCTGTCTGGTCTCATTCCCCAAAACAACCAAACTCTGAGCAGACAGAAAGCTGCATTATTGATTATCTGTGATAGCACCCACGGAACGTTGATACAGCTTTGAAGATGGAATGAATCTCTCCAACAACCAGTGACTATAGTGCACACACGCGAATTTTAAACACTTAAACTATGCCAAAAATGTATCAAATCCCAAAATTTTTAAATTTTTGAATAACTTGCAACTTATTTGGGTAGCTAAACTGTTGCAGATGTAGTTTTTACACAAGTGATTAGCATGGGCCGTGCGGTTCTAGGCGCTGCAGTCTGGAACCGCGAGACCGCTACGGTCGCAGGTTCGAATCCTGCCTCGGGCATGGATGTGTGTGATGTCCTTAGGTTAGTTAGGTTTAACTAGCTCTAAGTTCTAGGGGACTAATGACCTCAGCAATTAAGTCCCATAGTGCTCAGAGCCATTTGAACCATTTATTTTGATTAGCAGGGGAAAGAAAATAAAGGCAATGTACCAGTATGTTCTTGTGTTTAAGACGAGTTCCATCAATCTGGACTTTAATTTGCTGACATGACATATTTTATAACAATTCCTAAAGCTCAGCTCTCATAATAATTTTTCAATACTGTATATTTTGCTAACAATGAAACAGTTTCATTTTATTCCCTGTTGTTGCCACAAAAATGCAAATTGGCTACTGTATGACGGAAAAAAAATGGTTCAAATGGCTCTGAGCACTATGGGACTTAACTTCTGAGGTCATCAGTCCCCTAGAACTTAGAACTACTTAAACCTAACCAACCTAAGGACATCACACACATCCATGCCCGAGGCAGGATTCGAACCTGCGACCGTAGCGGTCGCGCGGTTCCAGACTGTAGCGCCTAGAACGGCTCGGCCACCCCGGCCGGCGGTATGACGAAAACCAGCATTTTCCTAACACCAGGCAGTTCAGATAAAGGAAAAAGCAATGCATTCAAGCACTTCAGAGTAATTACTAGTTTTATTTAGACAGAACTGGGATGGAGTAAGAAACAGTTGTGGCTGTTGTTTTGCATACTGTGCTGTGAATTAGATTTCTTGATCAAAAACGAATGGATGCGCACTGAAATTATACAAATGACTGAGTTCTAACAATACTTCTCCGATGATAAACCTGAAATGACAAATAGTTATTGGGTGGTGTCCCAATTATATTAAACGTATTATGATATGCATTCGCATTCCTACAGAGGCTATATGGTTTATTAGTAGCACATGATAAGTTCTGGATTTCCTTCTTTGTGCGAGCAGTTATCTTAACTGCCTCAGCCATCTGAGCATGCCTCCAGGACCGACCCAAACTTCCAAGTGCTCTAGCGTCTACAGCTCGTAGTGCTCTCATCAACCATCCTTGGTCCTTTTAATTTCTTTTAAGCATCAACAGTAGACTGAATTGCTCTTTGCACCAGAAAAATACCTGAAAGGAACCTCAGTTTGAGGTCCTATTCCTTCAGGTATCCAAAATCAAATCATCATCATAAAAATCAATACACTGAGGCACAGTCCTATTCTTTTAGACACTGGCATATACAAAAAAAAAAAAAAAATCAACTCTCTAGAACAAGTATAAGCACAGAATAATGTCTGTGCTTCTGCCCAATTCCTGTAAATGACAATGATCACATAATTAACTTCAAAACAATCTTTCAAACAAACATGAGCACCACCACAGTTTGAAGAAACTGTTATATAATATAAATAAGCATCATTGAAACAGAACCCATATCAGATCTAACTCCCAATTATTCTTTCTTTTAGACTTATCATGCCTCACAAAAATCACAGCGAGTCATTTTTGCTCTAATATCACATCAATATACATACAAATATCACAGATGCCCATCCTCTTTACGCAAATCTCACACAAAACACTTACAGTAAAAAATCCATTCTCATACAAAGGACTGAGGAAACAGCACAGAAAATTAAATATGAAATATACACTATCTCAGCTGGAGTAACCTCATGCTCACTAGGCACAGCATATGCACAGTTAAGTGTTTGCCCCTAATAGTTAAGATAGTAAACTCACCTCATATAAAATCCACATTCATCCTCATAGCATACACTCATGTCATACAGACCGAAGGACAACCAGATATAAATATTCACTTATTAACATACAAGGACAGAAACATCTCTTCAACCAGACAAATGAATAAACATACAAATCGACTAGAAAATTGAATGTATATAAGTCTTCGTATATGTCCAATCATGTTTACATATATCTTGTATCATGTACCAATTCATGACGATGTGTCACACCCCAAGATTGACTATTAAGAGAAAGCTCATCATGTATCATCTCACTATATACCACAATATTCACAAACATCCAATACCACATCAAAATATTCATAAAAAGCACATGAGAGCGCAATTGTGGTAACTCAGCACAACGTATACAAAGAAGTAATTGCATAAAACATATAGAACAAATACTTCATGACTGAACAGAAATAAGAAAAATATACAACAGATACATGTGGAAAGCACACTCCTCAACTAATAATCATGTGGAAGATCCTTGCACACTCTCTCATCACATACTCCCAAGCTCTTGGAGAAAACTACATAACACATGACATACCTCATTAGCAGTAATAAATTTTAACATATTAAAAAATATGTGAAGGCATATTTTAGCCACTGGAGATGTAGGAGAAACTGAAGCTGTCTATTTATTCATAACTATACATAAACAAAAACACTAAATAATATACATTGAATACATGATCAGAAGTATAGTATCTTCACATTTCCTGATAGTGAGCCAAGCATTGGACTCAGCGCAAACATTACATTTATATCTCGATTTTCTGCCATTGGGTTCCACAGCTTTTACTTGTGATACCACATGACCTAAAACATGAAGCAGTACCTGTTGAAAACCTCTCACAGCAAAGTCAAACAATCCCACACATAAGAATTCCAGTCCTTCTGGTATCATCACAATAGTTCAATTCATACACTGCCTCTCATCCATCTGGCAATTTACGTTAGCGGCCAGGCAGGTAACCAGAACACAAACGGCCACAAGGCAGAAAATTCCGCTGGTGCACTTAACCATAGATAAATTAATTTAAGCAATTCCACCTGATGGTGGCTATCTCGAACACTTCACTCGTTGTTGCTCACAGGAAAACCTCCAGAACAGCAACGCCGGAAGCAACAAGGTAATGCTCTAAACCACTCAACCTTCACGTCCCGGGTCGGCGAGCGACGACGCTCGTACCGATCGGACAGCTCCACACAGACTCTGACACTGCGCATAGACCGCCAGCGGGCCCTGTCGACTACGCCGCACGGAGGTGTCCTCGGACCAACCGACCGACCAACAATCCACCAAAGGTCAGGCCCGGCTTATGTGATGCGTGGTGGCAACGGTCGGGCGGGCGATGTCCACGCAGGGCTCCCTGCTGCCGCAAGCCAGCGACTGGCTGGCCCGGGCTGCGCTCCAGACGTGTTGCAACTCCCTGGCAGGACCCACCTCACGACCGGAAGTGCGGCCGCGAACTCTCCTCCTCACACGCTCTGACTCACTCCACGACAGATGACAACCGGGAAGTAATAGCAGCCGAGCAAAGATCCTATCAGAGGGGATATATCGATACGCGCCACTAGCGCCGATGACGGCAGGCAAAACAGCAATTCAGCAACGCCAGTAATTTAAATCAACATGGTGAGATGGGAATTCGTTAAAACAAGGCGTAAAATACCAAATGGTGGGACGGCGAGCCATGCACGGCTCAATGTGAACAAATGAAACAAAGCCAAATTTGTATGTAGTGGAAAGGGCTCAACACATTTCGTTGGTGGGAAGCATAATGAATTTATGGAAGACACACTTTGAAGTCACGAAAGTTTCACCTTAAGCTGCGCGGTGTGAACCAAGAACTACACGATCTTTGTAAATAATTAACAAACTCGAACTGGAAATATAGCTGTCTTGCATACAGCCAAACTGCGCCTCACCACACTCGCCCTGCGAGCGACCAAACATTCTGTCAGTCTACCGAACACGCCAAATTCGTCCGAACTAGTGTTTCCTCAAACACGCTATCCATCGTTCGTCACGAGGTTGGCTGAGACCCGATTGCCCCGCGAACCAGAACCCACAGAGTACTTGCGAGGTGCCGGGGTGAAGAAGAGTTTGTACCTCTTTAATTCAGACGAATTTTGCATGAGAACGAGACATGAACTCGACCCCCCTCCTTATCTACCAGCTAATTAATTATGAGCACAATGGTACCGGAAGGAAATGATGGTGGACTCTGCTGGTCGGTATAATAAGGAGTGCACACTCACAATAATTTAATAAAAATCGTAATCTACTCAAAAAAAGAGAATTTTATCATAATAAACAACAGGAATTTGGATTCTGCCTATATCTACGAAATGACATGCGGATTAAATATTACAATGAGATTGATATATCATAACATAGATACACATGATTGTCAACACACACGGTAGGTTAAAGGTTAGGGTATACTGTAACATTATGAGAATAACAGTTGGCTCGAGAACAAGGTGCTCCTACTCTTTGTGATGCAATAGATTGATGATAATGACTGGAGGTCCTAATGAATCAAATATCAATATCCCGACTATATAGCAGTATCGCAATTAGTAGTGAGAGCTCAAATGGGATCACACGGAGAAACAAGAAAGGTGGACTTCTAGCAAAGCGAGCGCGCATGCTGCTGAGGGATTCAGTATAAAACTGATAAGGTCCTACAATGCCGGAGCCGCAAAATACTGTAGCAGCACTGAAATCTGCAGCACGTTGATGATGTAGGCGCCGACTTCTGCCGTGCAGCAACTCTTTGTCAACCCCTGGTCGCGAAGGCTGTCCGAGAATTCTTACGTTCTTCCGAAAACGAGCGACCAAGTCGCAAGACCGTCCGACTCCGACCAAGATCAGATCCCGAATCCCTTTGCCCGCGCAACGCAAGAGCGAAGCCAACATTGCTCTACTCCCTACTCTCCTCGAAAACTGCGAATCAGCATTCAGTTCTGACTCCAAAATTCCCCTACACTGTCTCAGAGCATCTTTCACGCCAATAGTGACCGTTGCCTCCAATTTCGAGCAGGGCTTTATGACATCTAGTCTCAGTTTAAGTTGACCAATCATGCCTCTGCTATTCAGCTGAGGGCAACCTGCCTAGACCACCGGTCACCAGGCGCCAGACACCCAGCAGGGCACAGTCCACAAGTATTCTCAGAATCAAGAGGACAATGAAGTCAGTCGGGGCCAGGAATCTTCGTTCCGGATACACATGCTGCAAAAAGTAATTAAAATTGTTATAAGTGGGGTCAAATTTGGCTGGTACACTCGAAGGTTACATGAACTAGACCAAAATTTTAGTTGGCATTATATACTACTGACCATTAAAATTGCTACACCAAGAAGAAATCCAAATGATACATGGGTATTCATTGGACAAACATATTATACTAGAACTGACATGTGATTACATTTTCACGCAATTTGGGTGGATAGATCCTGAGAAATCAGTACCCAGAACAACCACCTCTGGCCGTAATAGCAGCTTTCATACGCCTGGGCATCGAGTCAAGCAGAGCTTGGATGGCGTATACAGGTACAGCTGCCCATGCAGCTTCAACACAATACCACAGTTCATCAAGAGTGGTGTATTGTGACGAGCCAGTTGCTCGGCCACCATTGAACAGACGTTTTCAATTGGTGAGACATCTGGAGAATGTGCTGGCCAGGGCAGCAGTCGAACATTTTCTGTGTCCAGAAAGGCCCGCACAGAACCTGCAACATGTGGTCATGCATTATCCTGCTGAAATGCAGTGTTTCACAGGGACTGAATGAAGGGTAGAGCCACGGCTCGTAACACATCTGAAATGTAACGTCCACTGTTCAGAGTGCCGTCAATGGGAACAAGAGGTGACCGAGTCGTGTAACCAATGGCACTCCGTACCATCACGCCGGGTGATCCGCCAGTATGGCAATGACGAATACATGCTTCCAATGTGTGTTCCCCGCGATGTCGCCAAACACGGATGTGATCATCATGATGCTGTAAACAGAACCTGGATTCATGCGAAAGAATGACGTTTTGCTATTCGTGCACTGAGGTTCGTCGTTCGGTACACCATCGCAGGCACTCCTGTCTGTGATGCAGCGTCAAGGGTAACTGCAGCCATGGTCTCCGAGCTAATAGTCCATGCTGCTGCAAACGTCGAACTGTTCGTGCAGATGGTTGTTGTCTTGCAAACGTTCCCATCTGTTGACTCAGGGATCGAGACGTGGCTGCACGATCCGTTACAGCCATGCAGATAAGATGCCTGTCATCTCGACTGCTAGTGATATGAGGCCGTTGGGATCCAGCACGGTGTTCCGTATTACCCTCCTGAACCCACCGATTCCATATTCTGCTAACAGTCATTGGAGCTCGACAAACGCGAGCAGCAATGTCGCGATACGATAAACCGCAATCGCGATAGGCTACAATCCGACCTTTATCAAAGTCGGAAACGTCATGGTACGCATTTCTCCTTACACGAAGCATCACAACAACGTTTCACCAGGCAGCGCCGGTCGACTGTCGTTTGTGTATGAGTAATCGGTTGGAAACTTTCCTCATGTGAGCACGTTGTAGGCGTCACCACCGGCGCCAACCTTGTGTGAATGCTCTGAAAAGTTAATCATTTGCATATCACAGCATCTTCTTCCTGTTGGTAAAATTTCGTGTCTGTAGCGCGTCATCTTCGTGGTGTAGCAATTTTAATGGCCAGTAGTGAATTATACAGTTAACTCGTAACATATGAATGATTTCAGTAAACCACATACTCGAGATGGTCAACCAGGAAATTTTCTTATTCTTCTGTATTGAACTTATGCACTTTTCCCCTCCTGCGGCGATATTACTGCAACCACTGTCATAAGCACGTGACTAAAACTGGCTATCTGTGTTCACAGGACCTGCAGGAATTTCTCGACGGTGCGAAAGACGGAGCAATACTCTTCAGCATGGGATCGAACCTAAAAAGTGCTGATCTTCCTGAGGAGAAGAGACTGGCTATTGTGGAGACATTCTCGAAGCTCAAGCAACGTGTTCTCTTCAAATGGGAGGCAGAAACGTTTCCAGGGAAACCGACTAACATGAAAGTTGGGAAGTGGCTGCCTCAATCTGATATACTGGGTAAGATCATCTCTGATTTTATTTATTTTTTTAAAAATTGTGTCTACCTGCAAGTGGATTGTTGCTGAATAACCAACCATGCAATAGTAGGAAACCTTTTAAAAATCGAAGCAACCAGTTCTCGAAAAAGCGTACTTTTATCACATATTAACAATAGAACTGATTCCACTAAACAATTTAAACGCCTGTACTAACGAATTTCAATCTTCTGTACACAAAGGGAGTGAAACGGTATCAGTAGTTGAGAATGAAATGAGACGAAGTTGCAGGCTTCTCCTACGCCATACAGTAAATCGAAGAAACTAAAGACAAAGCAGCACAGTGAATTATTGTTCAGAGAGAAGAACTGAAAATTTTAGGGATCGTCGGTGATATTGCAATTCTGACAAAGGCAGAAAAGACTAGGAAGTTCAGTTGAACGGAATTAATAGTGCCATGCAAAGACATTGTAAAAAAAAAAAAAAAAAAAAAGAAATGAGCTGAAGTCGAATTAAGTCAGATAACGCTGAGGGAATCAGATTAGGAAATGATACAGTAAAATATATAGACGACTAGATATGTGGGGAACAAAATAACTAACAGTGGTTGAAGTAGAGAGGATACAAAATGATTGGCAATATCAGTTTATCGGAAACGGAGGAATATTTTAACATATGTGTGAATCCGTAGGTATTTGTCTGGGTTGTAGCCTTATACGTAAGTGAAATATGGAAAAAAGTAGTACAGTCAAAATAAGCAGATATTGTAATGTGGAGCAACAGTAGAATACTGAAGGTTAGGTGGGTAGACCGCATAACTAATGAAGAGATAGTGAAGCGAATTGGGAAGAAGAAAAAATTTAATGAAAAAAAAATACATTTTGATAGGGCACATGATGAAGCATCAAGAAATGATCAACTCGTAATGGAGGGAATTAGGGAGGGGGGGGGGGGGGGGGGGCGCGTCAGTCGTAGAGGGAATCTCAGGCTAGACTACAGTAAAGCAACTTCATGCGAATTTAGGTTTGAGTACTTGTACCGACATGGAGAGGTCTGCACACGATTAGACCAGTGTGGAGAGACGCTTCAAATCAGTCTTCAGACTGAAGACAACAACAATAGCAACAAGTGTATAATAATAAATACAGCCCCAGAATTTATGTGTAACGTTGACAGAAGAGACAAACAGTTACATAAAATCTAAGACGTTTCTCTATATCAACGCAAATTTATGCACTAGATGCAGTGGCGAGGAAGAAAAACTGTAAACTGGAGTCTCGCAGATTCATATCACAAAGATGACAGGTACAACATTACAGGTGCACAAATTTCAAAATTACATACTTATTAAAAGTTGTTATTTTTCTTGTTACTGCACAACTTCAGATTGCTTTTTCGTAAAATTTCCTTAATTCCTTCCTTGTGGCACAGTACTGACAATTTACAAAAATTTTCTTTCTAGTCTTCACGATATTGCTGTGCCTGTGTTATTCTGCTTATGAAAAAGGGTTCCTTTGGACACGCATGCATGTCCAAAGGAACTTTAATCGTAATCAGAATA
This sequence comes from Schistocerca americana, assembly GCF_021461395.2. Classification (NCBI taxonomy): domain Eukaryota; kingdom Metazoa; phylum Arthropoda; class Insecta; order Orthoptera; family Acrididae; genus Schistocerca; species Schistocerca americana. The sequence goes on along the minus strand of NC_060126.1, from coordinate 407,125,977 downwards.
ACACAGGCAATGCAATATCTTAATTCTCCGCCGATACCGGCAAGCGAAATTCAAGTACAACATGTGGCCTGTACGGGAATATACAGGGTGATTATAATTAAAGTTAAACTTTCAAACCATTGTAGAAATTACACCACTGGCCAGAATGACGTCAAATTGCAACGGAATATCATCGAAAAAGGGGGAGACGTATGGCAGAAGAAAAGAAATAGTTACAAAATGAAGTAATAGATGGCGCTGTAAGCATCATAATTTAATAGTGGTCGACTACAAACGACAAATGAATCATACAACAATGCCTAAGGTGTACGTTTGACTTTAGACGAACTGTACTGCTCAGTGCGCATGGGTGTACCGGCGAGATACAGTTAGTTGCGTAAGCCCATCCACCACGGCAAAGTCATATCACATCGGATGGGAAAAACCGGTTTTTAACTGTCCTGAGGCCAAAAACCGCATAAAAAGCATCACTCACATCGGTTTTTAATTTTCCTGAAGCCAAAAACGGCATAAAAAAACGTCAATCACATCTGTTTTTAATCTTCCTGAGGCCAAAAACCGCATAAAAAGCATCTATCAAAATGAAATCGAATTATTAATTTCCGCGTGTCTGGCGCAAAACATGTTCAATATGCTGTCCACCGTTTTCTGCAACAAGATGAAATCGAGAAACAGCATGTTCCGTAACTGACTGAAGCGTTTCTGGGGTCACGTTCAGAATGTGTTGCGTAATGAGTGCCTTCAATGCAGCTAAGTTTTCAATCAGAACATTGAAAACAACATCTTTCAGATAGCCCCTCAGCCAGAAGTCACATGGATCAGGATTTGCAATGTGCGGAGGTGCGCCAGCTTGCATAAAAATGATTCCATCCACGCTGTTGGAGAGCTGGAATGACGTGGTTGCACAAAAGACACTCATAGCGCTTACCACTGATGGTGCAGGTAACAGGACCGTAAGAAACTCTCTCTTTAAAAAAGTATGGCCCTATGATAAATGATGCCGTAAACTCGCACCACACGGTGACATTTTGAGGATGAAGTGGTACTGGTCGATTTACGTGTGGATTTTCCGTGGCCCATATTCTACTATTCTATGTATTGATATATCCTGTCAGATGGAAGTGGGCTTCGTCTGTCCACAAAATCTACGACTAATCATTGTCCACTTCCATGCGAGCAAGAATTTGTAAAGCAAAGTTCTCTCTTGGTGGCAGGTCAACAGGTAGCAACTCATGGGTAATTTTGAATGGATAGAAAAGAAGGATGTTTCGTAGGATTTTACCCATCGTGCTCACGGGTATGTCCAATGTTCGGGCAATGCTCCGTGGACTACTCGTTTGCACACCATCACTCACCTCCTCCTGCACCGCTGTGGCACTGCTTCCACTGACGTCGAGTGAATTCGTTTCCTCCCTCTACCAGGTTGCACACCAAAAGAACCCATCTATTCGAATTTCCGAATAATTTTCCCCAGACCCACGGCAGTCATCGGACCAACGCCTTTTTTCAAACCCTTCAGTGTCCGGAACTTCTGCAGAGCGACGTGTGCAGTCATTCATGTAAAACAGCTTTACGAGCAGAGCGCGAACCTGCATTGAGACAATTATGGTGAACGTCGCAGACGCGGAAGGAGGAAAAGCCGTGTGCCCGGCGTGTTTATACCTTCAATGGGTCGTGTGGATGACAGGTGTTTTCATTTACGTGTTCTGACACATACAATGCCATCTATTGATCAACTTTCACACTATTTTTTTCTTCTGCCATACGTTTTCCCCCTTCTCCGATAATATTCCGTTGCCATTTGACGTCATTCTGACCAGTGGTGTTATTTCTACAGCGTTTTGAAAGTTTAACTTTAATTGTAATTACCCTGCACATAATGGATGTTCGAGTACAGGTCGTAGATGTATAGTTGACAACATGTGGAAGTTTGAGTGAAGCCGTGAGTCGTGCACGGATAAGCCAAAAAGATGGCAGCACGGTAGCTCAGGGTGTGCGGTCAGAGGGTCAGCAGCCCTCTGTAACAACAAACAAAATGAAATAAAAAAATGGTAACACGACCGCTCGCGATAAGTGGGAAATCCAAGCTAGAGTCCTGGTCCGGCACAAACTTTTATTGTCGTCATTCCATTCTACAGCTGTGGTAGTCCTTATTCGCAACTGCGAATTCATTTGACATGTTTCTGATCTCTCTTTGTTGATTCTTTATAAAAACCCGCTTAAATTTCGGTTTAAGTTCTTCAACGCTGTCCAGTCTTATCCAAGGGATAACATAATTTACAAAATTGCCATATAGCCACAGAATACTATTATTCTGTCTATTATTCTGTAGTTTTGGGAACCAAAGCAACTCTAGAGCAGTCTCATAACGAGTACTGATGTACCTCCCGTCGTTCCTTCTAAAAAAGTGTATCTAGTCCTCTCTTTCGGACTATATGGCGCCTTATATCCTCTGCGGATATTATGATTGATTATCTTTGAACTAATCCTGCTTTGAAACACGTTTGCATTAATCATTTTTACTCGATACGGAAATGCGTTCGGGAGGATAGTGCTTCAAACCCCGTCCAGCCATCCAGAATTAGTTTTTCCGTTATTTCCTCTGTCCGCTTAAAGCAAATGCTTAATTGTTACTTTCCAATGGACATAACTCATTTGGATTACATGGACATAACTCATTTACATCTCGATCCCTGACTTACACGAGTTTCATCTCGAATGACCTGACTGTCGACGGAACGCCAAATCCCAGTCTTCGTTCCTAGTTAATACAACTCGTCATTTGTCGTAATATTATAAATGGACCTGTAGGATATTGACCTTATATTGATTGAGAACATTTTATTATTGCTCTATTATGTGTTTACTTATTTGTACTTGTAATCTACTCACTTCTCAAGTCTTTGGACGTATTCTTAGCTTCCGTTCAGTTTGCATTGATAATCGTGTATGCTGTATCATACACTATATGATGTTACATGTCCTATGCTGATACTATTCTTCCTTTGTGTTCTCTACTTGAATCCAATAAATTTTCATATGTTTCAACTGCAGATTCTTTAGATGCTCCTGTAAATACACCGGCTTTTATACGTGGAGAAAGTACTGGAAAATGAGCAGACCAGGCGCAGTGTTCTCCCATTCAAATTCAACTTTTAGAGGTACTTTTGTGTTTCTGCTTCTGCTTGTTGAGAAGACCATGACAAACTGCGAACAATTTAACGTGTATGTCTATACATGTCTTACTTTTGGGAATTTATCTGCACATACCTCTAAATGTTGAGCTTCTCAACGAGATGTACAGGGTGTAGACAAATACATTCGAACACAAAAAAAACATTACCATGCCTAATACGGTGTGGAAAATCCATTGGCATTCAAAACAGCTTCCAGTCATCTCAGAATAGATAATTACAAGTCCTGTATGTTCTAATGTTCAAATGCATGTGAAATGTTATGGGACTTAACTGCTAAGGTCATCAGTCCCTAAGCTTACACACTACTTAACCTAAATTATGCTAAGGACAAACAGACACACCCATGCCCGAGGGAGGACTCGAACCTCCGCCGGGACCAGCACAAGTCCTGTATTGTTTTCAAGAAAATTTTATATTATTCTTCCTGCGAAATAGTAGCAAGTTAAGGCAACGAGGATGCAAATGGATGCCGATCACGCACTGTTCTTTCGACAGTAGACCACAAAGCCTTCGTGATATGGGATCTGGTGACTGGTGACCAGGGCAGACGGTTCAAATGACCCTGGGCACTATGGGACTTAACTTCTGAGGTCATCAGTCCCCTACTTAAACCTAACTAACCTAAGGACGTCACACACATCCATGCCCGAGGCAAGATTGGAACCTGCGACCGAAGTGGTCGCGCGGTTCCAGAGTGTAGCGTCTAGAACCGCTCGGCCACCCCGGCCGGCGACCAGGGGAGATGCGACAATTAACCTCGTGCTCACAATAACAGTTCTGGTAGCTGCATACTGTCTGAACAGGGGCCCTATCGTCTTGGAACACAGCATCGCAGCTGGGGAATAAACTTTGAAAGGTGGCTACACTGAGCCACAGCGCCAGAGATTGCGCCAAAGAGTATTATTCCGCCGCCTCCATTGGCAGTGCTTGTCGAGAACTAGTAGTGAGTGCTTGCTGAGATGTCCTAGTGAAAAGTTCTTGTCAAGAAGTCGTAGTGGAGAGTGCTTGTTCCATGTTTTATGCAGTTGTTTGATGTGCTAGACTGCAGATGTTCGAATGGAGATATTGTAATGATCAGAGTGCTTTTCGTCAATATATATGAAGGTAAAATATTCCCTGTTTTTTCATTATTTAAGGTTCGTGCATGGGGGCTTAATTATATAATGAAAATAATTTTTAAATGTTTAGTCGCTGTATGTCTGATTACGAAGTCTCGTAAACGGTTGGCCCTGGCTAGTATTTGTACGCAATCTGACTGCATAGAATAACAACAAAGAATGAAAGAAAATTTCCGTTAACACAATTAATTAATTAAGTCCCCAGCAACTATAAAATCAACGAAACCAAAGCACAAGTGTAACTGTTCTGTGTGTGGAAGTGTGATTCAACATACACATCTGGCACGGTTCTTCTTCAATAAGACAAGAAATTTTAAGTATCATTTATACTGAAGTAATTAAAAAAAATATAAATACTATAATTGCGTAAGGAAACCAGAATTACACTCTAATACAAGAACACGAGCCAGATGCTTTGTTGACTGAACCTGTAATGACGCATTATTTAAGACACTGAAATAATGAAAAAACAGGGAATATTTTACCTTCATATATATTGACGAAAAGCACTCTGATCATTACAATATCTCCATTCGAACAACATCTGCAGTCTAGCCCATCAAACAACTGCATAAAACATGGAACAAGCACTCTCCACCACGACTTCTCGACAAGAACTTTTCACTACGACATCTTAGCAAGCACTCACTACTAGTTCTCGACAAGCACTGCCAGTGGAGGCGGCGGAATAATACTCTTTGGCGCAATCTCTGGCGCTGTGGCTCAGTGTAGCCACCTTTCAACATTGTGCCGTGGGATGGACCTGATCGGCCAAATTGGTCACATGAACCTTGGCAGTAATGCGACCTTGCACAATAACCAGGAGCCGCATAAAATACAACGATATGGCTGAATCACGTCATGTTCCATTCTTGGAATGTAGAGTCGGCTAGAAGTTGGAAACAGTGTGAAACCAGATTCATCCCACCAATGACTCTCTTTCATTTCTCCATAGTCCAGCTCTTATGGCATCCACATTGTCCCGTAAAGTGCATCCGCACCACTGACGTGTGATCTTGGAATCCCAGCTGGCCCTGCAATCCGCTGCTTATGGCGGTCTCTTCACGTTGTTTTCGTGCTGACAAGGTTAGCGAGTGCGGCCTTCAGTTCTGTAGTGACTTTTCCAGCTGTCATCCTATTATTTTCCTCTCAATGATTGTCTGTCACGATAACTCAACACACATTTTCATCCACGTTGTGACTTTGCGGATAATATTTTTCCGCTATCCCTGTATGCAGTACAAATCTTGAAACACCACACACTTCTGTTACCTTCGTAAAGTAAGCACACAACACACGAGCACCATCAATTTCAGCAACTCAAATGCACTGAGTTCCGAAATTTGAAAATTTGTGGTAAGATCTTATAGGACCAAACTGCTACCGTCATCGGTCCCTAGGCTTACTCACTACTTATTCCAACTTAAACTAACTTACGCTAAGGACAACACACACACCCATGCCCGTGGGAGGACTCAAACCTCCGGCGGGAGAAGTCATGTGAACCGTGACAAGACACCCAAGACCGCGCAGCTACCCCGCACGACATTGAGTTCCGACACAGTGCCCTCACAACGATACAACACTGTTCTGACCACAACTGACACTTACAACGTATTGAGAACATTACACAGGTGCCGCCCATAGTCAAACACAACAGTACAACCTGCGGGCTTGGTTTCTACTGCGTTTTTTTTTTTTTTTGTTCAAGCATGAATTTTTCGCTGTTTTTCCATATTTTTGCCCATCCTCTGTTTACCTATCTCGCATAAGACTTGAGATACTAAAAGCCAATATACTACCGCTAAACCTTGAAAGCCGTTAAATGTGCCCATTATCTAGCTAGTCTGCATATTAAGGGCAAAATTGCGAAAAAGTTCGGCTTTTTTTATTGCGTTATGTACTAGATTCATTCTTTAAGAATAACATCGCAAAATTCCATAATCGTATTCTCCCTAGAAATATATTTTAAAAAAGTTTGTTTGTGAGTCTGCGCCAGCCATGACCCTCTTTCTATGCTGTGATTCACGTCTACTCTACGCTAGAAACTTTTTGTGCGTTAATTTTTCGTTCACACAACCGAAACGAGCTGCAGATAAGTCTAGAAGGCTGTGAGGAAGATCATCTTTTCTTGTTCTTTGATTAACAAAGTGGTTTTTTGAACAGTACGTTCTACAAACTTATTTCAGTTTTTAGTTTGCTTTGCTCGAAGTGGATCGTAACAGTGGATGCGTATTCAAAAAAGTGAGTAAATGTCAAATTTCTTATGTAAAAGATACAGGAAATTTAAATAACAGTATTACAGATACCGCTCGTAAGAGTGAAGAACAATTTTCGACGAGGTCACTGAGGTCATCGAAGAAGAAAATTAGTGGAAAGCCATTCAGCCACAAACATGGTTTTCCACTTTTTGTTTTAGATGTTATAAAACCAACTTTAAGGTACAGAGGATAGGCAAAATAATATGAACACCTGTACATATTTCTCAATGGTTTATTAATAAGGAGTTGAATCCCCATTTGTCCATAATACAGCTATGATTCTTCTTGGAATACTGGAATATAATGATTGTGTAGTTTCTAGTGGAATGCTATGCCACTCTTTGATCAGAACCTCTTCTAACTCCTGCAGTGACCGGGTAGGTGGAAATCTGCTCTGGAGTCTGTGCTCCAATACTGCCCACAAGAGTTCGATAATGTTCAAGTCTGGGGACTGTGCCGGCCAGGGAATGTGCCGCAGTTCAGTTGTATGCTCCCCACACCACGACTGCACTGTCCTCGCTGTGTGAATGGATGCATTATCGTCCTGAAATATGGCATCATTCTTGGGGGACAACATTTGAATCACGGGGTGCACCTGATCACCTAAAATGTTCACATCATCGCTGTATGTAACACGGCCTTTGAGAGTAATCATGGGACCAGCAGAATATCATGGCTGCCCACACTATCACACTTTCACCTCCATGCTTAACCATTGGAATCAAGCAATCAGGATTGTAGGCTCCTTTCGGTGTTCTCCAGACGTAAACCTGGCTCGATGTTGGAAATAACGAGATCGTTGATTCGTCATACATATGACGTGTTTCCACTGATTAGCCGTCCAGGATTTATGCTTCTCACACCACGTTTTATGCTTCTTTGCGTTGGTTATCGTCACTAACGGTTTCGGTATAGCAGATCGTCCATGAATATTCGCTTTATGGAGTTGTCGGCGGACAGTGTCGTGAAATGCGGGGTCTCGAAGATGGCTATTGAGCTCTGCAGTCACTTTCATGGCGTAGTTTTGTGTTGTTTTGATACCATTCGTGTTAGCGTACGACGATCTCTGTCGTTTAGTTTTGATTTGCGCCCACTATTACGTTTATACGGTGATGTCTCTCTATATTTTGTGTTGGCTGTCATGACTGTTGAAACAGCTGCTCTTGAAACATTCAATAAGTTGGCTGTCGTGGTTACTGATGCTCAAACTAATCGGGCCCCCACAATCTGCCCTCTTTGGAACTCTGTTAGGTCTTTCATTGCATGTTGACCTCGGCCTCTGAATGCAAATACTAACTGTACACTACTAGTAAACAAGCTACACTGATGCCTAGTCTGTACTGAACGGGCACAGTCCAGTGCGACACGTGCCTTACCTCCGTTGTTGACCATCAAAGACAGCCATCCTATTACTACCACTGTTCACATTATTTTGCCTATCCTCTGTACCTATCCAATCCTGAACTGCTAAAAATGTGTACATGGGAAAATACAGAATACGAAAAAGAGCTGCAATCACCTTATATGGATACAGTGTCCAAAAACTGTATTTATGTCTTCGATTGTTGCGATGCCTGTCTAGTGTATAATGCTGGAAATGTAGGTAGGAGCCGGCCGGTGTGGCCGAGCGGTTCTAGGTGCTTCAGACTGGAACCGCGCGACCGCTACGGTCGCAGGTTCGAATCCTGCCTCGGGCATGGATGTGTGTGATGTCCTTAGGTAAGTTAGGTTTAAGTAGTTCTAAGTTCTAGGGGACTGATGACCTCAGATGTTAAGTCCCATAGTGCTCAGAGCCATTTGAACCATTTTGTAGGTAGGATTAAGTCCCTGCAGAGACCAGGCTTCCATCCAGGTGCATTCACACTGAAGATACTCAGAAGCATCGATGAAGTGCTACTGGACAAAGCTAAGACAGCAGAAGAAAAAAATACGAAAGTTGGCAAGGAAAAGGAGCAAGGGAATAAAGATTGTAGATATGGACAACATTAGTCACTAGAGGTATAGCAATGTTGTCAAAAATGGAATTAAAAACTTTAAATGCGAATTTCTGTAAAGTACGAGTTATCGTGACAGGAAATTTGGCATAGTTCTTACTTACTGAATAATCCTGTGCGGCACTTTTCCGTTATCTTTTCTCTGAAAAATGTTCTTTGAAATTTGAGAAAAATAGTTCAGTTCCGGGTGACACAAAACTGAAAAATTAATTTCAAAGCAACTATGACCGTAAACAAAAGTCTGTTTCACACGTTTTACTAGCCTCCTATGCAGATGTAAGCTGTGAAATTCCAGTTTTATTGCTTGATTAGTATAAGAGAAAACGACCTTTATAGAAGCAATGGTTATTCAAATCCTTAAAAAATATATATGGATGCGCATTTTCAAACAAGCATTATTTTGTATATAATACTGTCAAGTTTTACTATATTAACTGTTATATTTTCGGAGATATATATGTCTAAATACAAGTATGCATTTTGCTCTACATCTGTCCTTAACTGATTTGCTCCTTTAACGTGCAGAATCAAGAATTTTCCGTATTTTACCAGGGAAATGTGCGCATTAACGGGTTCGGTGTCGTTAAAGTTTAAAAGTTTGTTTCTCTCATTTCCTTCCCCTACTACTCCCCCCTCTCCCTCCATTTTTAGTATGGTTTCTCCAGAATTTTATCGTCGGCGGTAGTTTTCGTTTCTCATAATTTGCTTCGGCTTCCAGTGTGTGTGTCAACTCGTGTCGCGATTTTTTTAAAGCAGATGAATTTAGCTCCTAGCATGCAAGCAAGCACCGAATTGGTCAGTAAAACGAAGAGAAGGTACTCCGAAATCCTCTTTAGCGAAGATTAAAATCTGATAATGTTTTAACGAGAAATTGAAATACGATTCCATAACTAAAGATGTAAAGCGGATAAAAGTTCCCAAGAAAAAAGAATCATCTCGAGATTATCGAATAATTCAAAAGTACTGTGTGTTGAATGTACAATGGTCATTGAACCGTTGTCAGATGCACGCGAAACTGTCAAAAAATTTTGTCCACGCCGAATAATTGTTTGACGTATTCTAGTCATTCGGCAGTTAGCCACGATAGAAGAGGCAGTATGATCAAGCAATTAAATACATTTCATAGAAACACAACGCAAGCCCAAATGAAAATGTTTCTGGATTCATGCGAACCTTGCCAAGAACAACAAAATAGTGCGAAAAAGGGAATTGTTGTAAGACCGAATATTTGACTGCATTTCGACATTAGATGCGAGATTTCAATAGCAGATGCCAGGTGTATCTCATCGATTACTAGTCTCAACCAGATGGAAAGTTTAACTTCCTTCTCGGATCGCAAGACCACTTAACAATATTTGTTGTACTAAAGCCGCTCACATCGAAACGGGCGGATGAATTGCCTAACAACTTGGCTGATATTTTTCTTCTTTTTGGCCCTTCAAGTATTCTGATAACGGACTCTAATTCTGTAATAAATTTTTATAATGTGTAAGAGCTGTGGCCAGAAATCAAAATAGTTAATGGCAGACCTAGACACAGCCAAAGTCAACGAAGTGTAGAACGAGTGAATCATGACGTTTAAAACATGCTCATTACTTGGATGGCTGATAACCAAAGTAACAAGTGAAGTGAGGGTACACGATACGATTTGTACAATTCATTCATTTTGCAATTAAAAGAAGTCAATACGAAGCCAATTTCGGTTGTCCGGCAAACGTGGTATTATTCTATTATTCGATTACTTTCTATAAATACTGAAGGAGACCTTCAAAAATTAGAAGGTTCACAAGAGACTGTGATTGTGAGCTGACAGTCAAGCCTTACTAAAGAAGGCATTCCATTATCCCTTGCATCTACTGAATCATCTATAGAAGTACAAAAAGTTATCGATAATATTCTTAAAGTATCTTCTACATCATTGATTGAGGCTATTGTTACAAAGAATATTCAATTACTCTGCACCTCTTAGGAATCACCTCTGCATGTCGAAGAAGTCATCACTGAATTATCGTCATCTCCTGAAGAATCGCCGTCTTTGTTTCGTACAGAGCCCGAAAAGAGGTCTATACTAGACATGGTCTCTATTGTTTGCTTAAAAGCAGCGTGTGGTGCTCACAACTGTAAATTGTGTGATGCTTTCGCTCACGTAATTTGTTGTGAAATAGATCCTAAAGAGGAAGAGTATGGCAAGACTGTACTGTGCAACTTCTGTAAAAAGAATACTTATCATAAAATACAGCCTATTGAAGCCAAGAAAGGTTTAGAAAAGCAGGAACGTAAAATGCTAGCAGTTTCTAATGCAAAGCACCGAGATGTCGATGATGGTATCACTGTAACAATTTAAGTACCCGAAGAAAACAGAGTAAAAACAGATTCCCGCTCGATTTTAGCTGTGGTTCTTAGTAAAACACAGGGTGGCTTTTATAAACTTGGTACTAAAACGGGTATTTCAAAACATTTGTATGCAAAATCTGAATTCAGTATTTGCAAAACGATATTTTTAAAGAAAGTTGATGTCCCACTGTAGAAATATCTTTGCTTCAAACAGCAGCCCCTTGGACTGGGTAGGGTTTCATAAAATGTGGCTTCAGATCTAAATGTACCACAAACGGGCGTGCTTGTCGCAAAAACCAAGTGCTTTGTAATTCAGTGTGACACCAATCCTTAGAGTACACTAATAACGAAGCATAATTTCATCCTATGTTCTGCAAATTCATCTCCTTAACTGTAATAAAATTTGTACGGTTTGATTCTTTGTTCACTCGTACCTCGAATCAGGAAATGGGCTTATTTGCAGCAAGTAGCCATGTGAACAGTGTCGCGGCATCTGGTACACTGAGGACTGCCTGCTCGAGAACAGTTGTTTTCATTTTCTTTGACACAGTAGTAGTGAGTGGCGCACCAACAGTAGTGTGTCCAGCAATGACAGTGAAAACTTCTTTTCAGATAGATCCCATCATTATCATGGTGAAATTATGTGTTTGGAGCTTCCTAGGAAACCGAACTATGGTTGATTTGCATTTGTTATCGCTTTATGGGCCCTGCACCTTCCATAATAGTATGTGGTACCATTGGGTACACAACATCATCACCTCCTGCTTGTATATCTGTAAAGCATCACAAAGTAATAGGCATGAAAATGGAGTACAGTTTTGGAAATCTTACCTTGGTAATACAAGGGGCGATCAATGCATGTCAAAATGCTACTGCTGGCCAGTATGCCAACAAGGAAGGACTGCTGGTGTTACATACATTGCACAAGACATCTACATCTACATGGATACTCTGCAAATCACATTTAAGTGCCTGGCAGAGGGTTCATCGAATCACCTTCACAATTCTCTATTATTCCAATCTTGTATAGCGCGTGGAAAGAACGAACATCTGTATCTTTCTGTACGAGCTCTGATTTCCCTTATTGTATCGTGGTGCTCGTTCCTCCCTATGTAGGTCGGTGTCAACAAAATATTTTCGCATTCGGAGGAGAAAGTTGGTGATTGGAATTTCGTGAGAGGATACCGTCACAACGAAAAACGCCTTGCTTTTAATGATTTCCAGCCCAAATCCTGTATCATTTCTGTGACACTCTCTCCCATATTTCGCGATAATACAAAACGTGCTGCCATTCTTTCAACTTTTTCGATGTACTCCGTCAGTCCTATCTGGTAAGGACCCCATACCGCGCAGCAGTATTCTAAAAGATGACGGACAAGCGTAGTGTAGACAGTCTCCTTAGTAGGTCTGTTACATTTTCTAAGTGTCCTGCCAATAAAACGCAGCCTTTGGTTGTCCTTCCCCACAACATTTTCTGTGTGTTCCTTCCAATTTAAGTTGTTCGTTATTGTAATACCTAGGTATTTAGTTTACGGCTTTTAGATTAGACTGATTTATCGTGTAACCGAAGTTTAACGAGTTCCTTTAAGCACTCAAGTGGATGACCTCACACTTTTCGTTATTTAGGGTCAACTGCCACTTTTCGCGCCATTCATATATCTTTCCTAAATCGTTTTGTAGTTTGTTTTGATCTTCTGACGACTTTATTAGTCGATAAAGGACAGCGTCATCTGCAAACAACCGAAGACGGCTGCTCAGATTGCCTCCAAACTCGTTTATATAGATAAGGAACAGCAAAGGCCCTATAACACTACCTTGGGGAATGCCAGAAATCACTTCTGTTTTACTCGATGACTTTACGCCAGTTAATATGAACTGTGACCTCTCTGACAGGTCATCCCAAATACAGTCACATAACTGAGACGATATTCCATAATCACGCAATTTCACTACGAGCCGCTTGTGTGGTACAGTGTCACAAGCCTTCCGGAAATCCACAAATACGGAATCGATCTTAAATCCCTTGTCAATAGCACTCAACACTTCATGTGAATAAAGAGATAGCTGTGTTCCACAGCAACGATTTTTTCTAAACCCATGTTGACTGCGTGTCAATAGACCGTTTTCTTCGAGGTAATTCATAATGTTCGAACACAATATATGTTCTAAAATTGTTACGAGAGTTAATTGCTACGAACAATAAGAGGCAGGCATCCAAAGCCTGATATAGCAAAATGACTTCATAGAGAGAGGAGGATGCCGTCATTGCGTTCACCACACAGACTGCAGTAACAAATCGTAAGCTAGATGTAACAACAATTATTCAGGGCTCTATTGCTGCAGAATACATCCACCCGTGCTACTGAAAGGTGAAATTAAGACACTTCGCCACTCAGCTGAAGCCTCCAGAAAGCTGACCTGTCAAGTAAATCAGCGCCGCGCGGGATTAGCCGAACGGTCTGAGGCGCTGCAGTCATGGACTGTGCGGCTGGTCCCGGCAGAGGTTCGAGTCCTCCCTCGGGCATGGGTGTGTGTGTTTGTCCTTAGGATAATTTAGGTTGCGTAGTGTGTAAGCTTAGGGACTGATGACCTTAGCGGTTAAGTCCCATAAGATTTCACACACATTTGAACATTTTGAATTAAATCAGCCCGAATGAAGTCACTATCACCTCACAATAACAATGTACGTGAGACTGTTCCTGTATAAATATTACTCTTATCCAATGGCTTGCTTTAATTGTACGCAGACTGCAGCCGACCTACCTGGGAAGTAGGAACTGTGCCAGTATCTTATATGTTAATTCAGACCATTTTCAAACTCTAATGGAACAGCAATTCCCACCAGGAAGACTTTGCCACTGAAAGCCATAGTGCTGCTCTTGGAGTCAAGACTGATGGGAAACTGTGGGCGAAATTTACCATCAGGCCTTCTAGAGGCCTAACTGGTGGGTCAAGGGAACAGCCAACAATCGTCACCGCTGACTGGCGTGCCGCAGCTGCCGCTCGCCTTTCAGTCCCAAAGTTGTATTCCGATGCTGCTAGCCTTACATCTGTCAGAGGCTACAGGGTGACCCAGTCCGACATCGCACACCCTGTGAGGGGCAGTGGGTGCTTACCGCCTACGATGCCAACTACGGCATGCCCTCTGGTAACGCTCTGCCCCAGACTGCTAACACAAGAAGTAGCGTAAATGACAGCGGCCGGGCTGTGGCCAAAGAACTGTGACACTGCCGTGTGCTGCATACACACCCCCACTGCTGGCACCTATGAATGAGAAAATAGTGTCCTTTGGAACAATAAACGCTTGTTTCTTAATGATGTTTCATTAGCGCCTTCAGATGCAGAGAAGGTCATCTGCCTCCTAGTCAAGAATCCCCCATGTGTAGGGCGGTAGAGGAGGGCGATGGTCCAGCTGGTCCTGACTCCGATGATCCAGTACCGTCACTGAAGGTACTGTCCAGTCGCTGGAAAGTTACTTTCGGTAATTTGGTCGACAGCAGTTTCAGTTCATATGCGTTAAAGCTGGTAACTTTGTCTTGACCTAACTGACACAGAGGATGTTCGGCTGTAGCTTGGCCAGGTGTTCTCCAGATACCTCACCCATTGAGCGCATTGTCCTGGATTGTCGACATACTGACGCCATTAGGTAGTCATGATTGATGTACTCTATGACAGAGCTAAATTAGCGTAGGATGGCATACCGATATCTGTCATCCAGTCTCACATAAACTGCTTTTGCATCTTGGTTAGAGCCATTTTTGCTAACTGACGTGGCAGTTTCTGTAGTAAATTTATTCTCAAAACACCTACAAATTTACTCATGTAGTCTTTCTAGAAATCTCTACACCTACTATAAGTAAAATTTAGTTATTTACTATCTTTTCTGTTGTTGCAGTTTTAATGTGCAGCAGTATATGTCTTTCATAATTTTATTTTTTAGGATAGTTGTTGTTCTTGCTGACCAGTTACCTTAAATGCTGTCCTGTAAGTTTTATCGACAGAAATTTTCGAATCCTGTGCTGTTGTTGTCTTCTTTCAAATCAAAACTGCGTATTATAGTTTATTTTTACCTTCCCATATGATGGATAGTTGACTAGCAGTAAGAATTGTGTTAAGTAAAATACTTTCCTCTACAAAAATCTCTTCGTGAACTTATAATTTCGATTTTAAAAACGTGTCAACAATCAATGCCTTTATCCGTGTTAGTAGAAGCGTGCGCTGTTTTTGACTGCTTTGTTTGTAGAAACCTAATATGTTAATTTCCCGTTCATATCATTACAAACCATTGTTCTCTCAGTTCCTTATACAGTTGTTCCTGGCAGGTGATTTGTGTATCCAAGTTTTTCAAAATTTTTTACAGCAATGTCCTGCTCAAGCTGCCAACGGCTTTTGCGAAATAAATAGTAAGTGCTTTTTACAGCAGAATTCTCTTCTTTCTTCTGTTATTGCATTCAGTGGTAAGTGGCGTCCGTCCCTGGTAGCTGAGTGGTCAGCACGACGGAATGTCATGCCTAACGGCCCGGATTCGATAACCGGCTGGGTCTGAGATTTTCTCCTCTCAGGGACTGGGTGTTGTGTTATCATCATCCTTTCATCCCTATCGACACTCAAGTCACCGAAGTGGTGTCAACTCTAAAGACTTGCATTAGACGAACGGACTACCCGACGGGAGGCCCTAGCCACACGGCATTTCCATTTCCATTTATGGTAAGTGGCACTGTAGGTGGCCTTCTTTCCCTAAAACCACGTTGCTCCCTAGATAGGAAAAGTCTGCAACAGTTTCTAATCTTTGATTTCAAATTCTAGTACATATACTTTAACATCAAACAACCGACGCACCAAATGGGACGGAGTTCGGTAGATGTGATGTAAATATACGTACAAACAATTTCAGAAAAATTAGATTATTTATTCAAGAGAAAGGATCTCACAGATTGAACAAGTCAATAACGAGTTGGTACACCTCTGGCCGTAATGCAAGCAGTTATTCAGCTTCACATTGATTGACAGAATAGTTGGATGTCCTCCGGAGGAGTATCGTGCCATATTCTGTCCAATTGGTGCGTTAGATCATCAAATCCCGAGCTGGATGAAGGGCCCAGCTCGCAGTGTTCCAAACATTCTGAATTGGCAAGAGATCCGTCGACTTTGCTGATCAAAGAAGTGGTTAGCAAGCATGAAGACAAACAGTAGAAACTCCCGCCGTGTGGGGACGGGCATTATCTTGATGAAATGTAAGCCCAGGATGACTTTCCATGAAGGACAACAAAACTAGAGGTAGGATATCGTCGACGTACCGCTGTACTGTAAGGATGCCGCAGATGACAACCAAAGGGGTCCTGCTATGAAAAGAAATGGCATACCAGACCATCGCTTTTGGTTGTCAGGCCATGTAGCGGGAGAAATCAAGTTGGCATCCCACTACTGACCGGGGCGTCGCCAGACACTGTCGTGTGCCAATGACGAGTCCTGAGAAGGAGTGGAAGGACTGCAAGAATGCGCGTCAACGAACGTACTTGACAGGAGGCCTCGTGGTAGTGGGCTGCCTTCTGTGCACTTGCTCCACTGGAAAGAGGACTGTAGGGTGAGTCAGAATACGGGACTCGGCTGGGATCTCAGGGTACACTGGATAAATCATTGCATGAGGATATGTAGACTGGAGGCACCCCTGGCACATCCATTTTGTAAACAGTTCTATATACAAAGTCTATTAACTGCCTTCTTAGTAGTGTAACTTCTCATAGCCCCCTGAGTGTAAGTCCCAATATAGCAGAGGCGAGCGCAGCAGACTGTGTTGACTACATGGAAATGAGTCTAAGTCCCCTCGTGGTTACGCAGCACTGCACTACAATCTCACAGCATCTTAACTCCAGCTAAACCATATCTGATCGACTGACTAGCTGCTCCATCACTGCCATCACTCCTCCAACACTATGGCGGCTAGCCTTTTTATAGATAGTAGTGCCCCCGGTACCACTAGTTCTAGAAGTTTCCAGTACCCTCGAGCATTGCGTGTGTGTCACGCGGCAGCACGTGATGCCTACGTGACGAACAGGCTGTACTCCGCTGTTTTCGCTGTGTCCAAGGGATGCGGCTTGTAATGGCTCTCCAGCCTCGTGATGCGGCATAGTCCGCTCTTGTTAGCAGAGTAAACATTACACTTAAGCTATGTTCGGTCATGTCTGCCTCGCTGGTAGCAAGAATTTCCAAACCTACATCTTTATTTTTAACCCCGTTTTTTATCATTCGCGACAACACGTCTTTGCTCGTCACCGGGGCTAAGTTCGCAGCGTGGCTCATCACTGAAGACAATTCTTCAGGCCGAATATCCTCGACATCACTGCAAATGGGCTTGTTCATATACAGAGATCAATGGAAGTCGGTCCAAAAGTCGCCGCGAGCTCAGCCCCTTTCTGTGAGTCGCATGTTAATGGTTCATATGGTCGCTGGAGTACCACTTGTACGTGCCCTTCTGACGATTGCTCGTTCCTCAAGGCCTGTCGTCTCTCTAGGTCGACGGCTTTCTTCTCTACGCTGTGTTCGTTCATGGTTCATCCATTCCTGCCAACTCGTCGAACAGTGGCATCGCTTCTGTTCAAATGTCGAGTGATTCGCCGAATGTTCCCAGGTACACGTCCACTCTCAAATGTTGACATCTACTTATATTATTCACGCGCCTATCAGCGAGGCGCAGCTACTGTCCAACTGAGTACGTGGACATCGCGGTATCGTAATGCCCTTTGTTAACTGTCATTGTCAGCAGCACGGTGAAACCGCGCAGCAGCGTTACACGTTCATCCACCGGCCGCCAAAGTTTACTATTTTACATTTTCTGTCGAAACCTGTATGAATATAAATTTTGACCACTTTGCATAGCTCCATGCTGCGTTGTTTCTGTTTCTACTTTTATTTATTTATTATCTTAGAGTATGTCTCATAAGGTACATCTAAAACTCTTGGCCCTCTGTACTCCCTAAACTCTGAGCAACCTCTTTTCTTAAAAATAGTAACGAATTTTGCTTGGGACTACTCTTGGGGGATTCTACGATTGTTCCAGTGCACATTAACGTGCGATATTTAATGTTGCTATTTTCATTTCCTTTTCCTGTTTATTAATCTTATGATATTGAGATGCCGTACTTTTTCAGTCTTGCATGAAATGCAAAATATTATAAAGAAAATTAAAAGCTAACGTTTCCCATATTTGTTTTTTCCATTTTCAGCGCACAAGAACGTAAGACTCTTCATAACACACGGCGGCCTGCTAAGTACGCTCGAAGCTATGTATCATGGTGTACCAGTGATCGGTATTCCTATATTTTGTGATCAAGAACTCAACATGCTTCAAGCGGAAGCCAAAGGATACGGGCTAAAACTCCACTTTAGCAATATCACGTCGGATACATTCTCTTGGACAATCTCGGAAGTGCTCAATAATTCACGGTAAGTGTACGTTTTAAACAAAACGCTTTTGAGTACATACATGCGACGTGATGTTAAATGCAGATTTACAAAAGATCCGCAAATTGTAATAGGCAATAATCTGATGTGTTTCGTGACTAATGTTGGTCACTTATCATGGGAACTAGAGTAGATTGATTGATACAGTGATGCTGTTTTGTTTGGCCTACTACGCACATGTGGTCTGTTCATCCAGAATGAAACAGTAATATGTATATTTCCTTATTTGTCAACACTCCAGCGCAATAAATCGTTTAGTTACCTTTGAAGTTGTTTATCTAGTTTTAAGGAACTCTGCAGTTTTACGTAACTGTTTCATTCGATTTTCCGTAGGATTTTGGAACATATACTGTGTTCGAGCATTGTGAACTGTTTAGAAGAAAATTTTTGACAAATAGCCAACACGGATTCAGGAAATATTTTCTTTTGAAACACAACTAGTTATTTATTCTCGTGAACTAGTGAGTGCTACCGACAGGGGATGTCAATTTCTCAGAGCTGCGACTGGAATTGTGATTTCCTGTTAGAAAGGTCACAGTTCGTAGTACGAGTAACTGACGGAAAGTCATCGAGTAAAACAGAAGTAATATCTGGTGCTCTCCTAAGAAGCGTTATAGGCCCTCTGCTGTTGCTGATCTATATAAACAATTTGAGAGACAAATCTGAGCCGCTCTCGTAGGTTGTTTGCATACGATAGTATTATTTACCGTCTTGTAAAGTCATCAGATGATCAAAACCAAATCCAGAATGATTTAGAGAAGATATCCGTAAGGTGCGAACGGTGGCAGTTGATTCTAAATATTGATAACTGTGAAGCCATTCACATAAGTACTAAAAAGAATGCGCTACATTTCGGTTACACAATAAATCGCAAAAATCTAAAAGACTGTGAATTCAACTAATTACTTGCTGATTACAGTTACGAATAACTTAAATTGAAACGATTGCATGCATAATGTTGTGTGGAAAGAGAACCGAAAACTGCTATTTATTCGCAGAACAATTAGAAAATGCCATAGATTTACCAAAGAGACTGCCTACACTACGCTTGTTCGCCCTCTTCTGAAGACATTGAAAAAGTCCAAAGAAGAGCAGCTCATTTTGTATTATTGCAAAGCAGGGGAGGGAGTTCCGCAGATATGACACGTGAAATGGGGTGGTAGTCATTAAAACAAAGGCGTTCTTCGTTGCTGCTGGTTCTCCTCATGAAATTTCAATCACCTGCTTTCTTCTATCTCTATCTATCGCTTTAGCCTTAGTCACACCGATTGCGCAGGTTCGGCACTGTTACAATCGGATTTGGCATGTTACTTCCAAGGGGTGGCCAGATGCCCTTCCTGCAGCCATTCCGTACCCCCTGGGACGGAATCAGTGTACCCTAGCTGTCTGCATCTAGTGTAAATCATGGAATAGAGCGAACATAGTGGTTATTAATCCATCTGCGACATTTCAAAAATGTTAATCAAATTATTTTCTTGTGTAATCCTTGAAAACTGACATGAAATTTTGTCACAATGCGTGAAGACAAAATCACCGACTGGAGTACAGATCACGATATTTGTTTCTTTTGGTTTATTTCACCAGAGGAGTGTTGCGGCATATTATGTCATAAACATTAATTTCTATGTATCTGGTAGCGGAATCTGCCTGACAAAACAGGTAAATCGCCATGAAGCTACTGTCCGATGCCAATGTAACTTCATGCACATACGCAATATTGGCGGGTATGTAAATTATAACAATTGCAATTTTCTATGACAGGTAGAACGGCCATCAGAGCGCATTAAGAGTGTTCATGTTTAGCATTTCTACCAGGGCTGATAGTGTATAAGGGGCGCGAACAAGTCAGATATTGAGAGATCACTGTGGAAGACATGGAGATTCCACGTACTCTTGTGAGGCAGTATTAGCAGCATCTGACATAATTTGAAAGGGGTCCTGTTGGGAGTCCCCAGATCTGTGTGGCATTCGACTGTGACAAAGGCCAGATATTAGAATTCATCAGGGTTCCGGTGACCACGTCTGACCACCGCATGGCAGGATCACCATATTATGCACTAAGCACATGTAACCCCTTCACATGTGCGCCTGCCATCCGGGAGCAAGTAACCGTCTCCCTGAAACATTCTGTGTATTCCTACAAGTTTGGTCGGCGACTAGCAACAGCGCGACTAGAAAATTACTGTCCCACGTGTACGCTGCTCTCTGGTACTGTCTCTGGTAAGTTCCTATGGGATCAAACTGCTGAGCTCATCGGTCCCTAGGATTACACATCACTTAATCTAACTCTAAGGACAACACCCATATGAATGCCCAAGGGAGGACTCGAATCCCCGTCGGGGGAAGCAGCGCGAACCGTGGCAAGGCGCCTCGCACCAATCGGCTACCCCGCGCTGCTCGTACGCTGCTGTTTACATCGAAACTTAAACGGCTCTTCAATAATACACCATTCTCTTGGTCATTATATTCCTTTTATTATTGCTCCTCGGTACGCGTTTCGCTTTAACACCGTCTTTTGTGGTGGCATGCTTCAATAACATTTTATCGGTTTGCAAGCCGTGTCACTGCGAATAAAACATTCAAGCTGTTCCCAACTTCGTCAGCAAGATCTGAAATCGCTGACAGAGCTGACACGGTGTTCTGCTAGACATGCAATGGTAACAACTGGAACCTTCCAGAGAGGTATAACGCATGCAGGGAAGGCAAGTTGAGTAGTTCATAGCAGTCCATGCTGCTGCAGGACCGAGTGACGCTAGATGGCTCGGAATTCAGTGGTTTCTACTCCTGATGACGATGGCGGGGACAGCTATCGAAAACTTGAGTGGTCTATTTGAAGTGATACGACTTGTAAGCTGAAAAGCTTTTATTGGAGGTTTATGTTCTTGTTTAAATTTTACGTGGAATCCTGCCCTATCCCCAGTCAAACAACAGCAAAATCGAGTTAATGCTGCCTCACCCAATGGTTATTAAAATCACTATCGATACCTTCTGATGTAGGTTACCTTGGTTGTACAGTGGTGTTAATGGTCATGGTGTGTGTGCGTGTGTGTGTGGGTGGGTGGGTGTGTGTGTTTGTGTGTGTGTGAGTGTGTGTTATCTTTCTGCATATCCTCTGTATACCGAGGTTTTAAATTTCCTTGCACAGCAGTCGCTTGTTATATTTGTGCCTTGAAAATGTCAGGATGTGCACCTGGTGAAATGTGGGTGGTTACCGACGACGTTTTCGGCTGTATTCTGGCTGTATTCTTGTAAGTTATCTGAACATCTTTTACGCTGAGAGAAACTGAAGTTTCATCGAATGAGCTCTCTGCGAGTAGCACATAAAAAAGGACGGGATGAGGGTGCGTGGTGCCTGAGGCACTGGCCTCGTATGGGGGCTTGACCGCTAGAGGTCACCAGAGGTGGAACCGCCACTACAAGAGGACGCGGGGAGTGTTGTGCTGTTACTAGAGAAGGAAGGAAGGAAGGAAGGAAGATTATTGTTTAACGCCCTGTCGACAGAGACGGAGCACAAGCTTGGATGAGGGAAGGAACCATCCTGGCATTTGCGTCAGTTGATTTAGTGAAATCAGGATAGCCCGACGCGCAATTAAATAGCCGTCCTCCTGAATGCGAGCCCAGTGGGGTAACCACTGCGCCACCTCCTTCGGTGTTGGTAAAGAAGCAGTAATAGCAGAATGGGCCAGTCAGGAGAGCTCAGTTGCTTCGTACATGGACTAGTCATCGGGTGCCACATGAGTGACAGATCAATCAGGGACATCCTTCTAAATCTGTCCAAGTCGACTGCTGATGATGTGATTGTGAAGTGCAAACGCGAAGGAACAACAACAGGTGAACCAAGACCACACATTTTTCACGGGCAGCGAGGCTTAAAAAGGTGAAAGAAGCGACGGAACTGTACACTGCAAGATTGGAAATGAATGATTTGGAGCGTTGAATCAAGGTATACCATGTCGCAAGCCGATGGGAGGGTTTGGGTTTGCGAATACCTGGAGAACCTTTCCTGTAATAATGTGTAGTGCCAACAGCGAAGCAGGGGGGAAACGGTGTAATGGTACGGCGGGTGTTTTTCATGCTTAACGTGTGGGTCCCTCATTGCACTTAGTAAAGCACTAAATGTGGCCAGATATAAACACATTTTTCAGCATTGTATACTGGATACAGTAATGGGACATTTCAGACACGATGATTGACTGTATCACCATGACGATGCATTATGCCATAAAAAGGCATTTATGAGGTCATGGTTTGTGGACAATAACATCCTTGAAATAGACTGGCCTGCCCACAGTCCTGACCTGAGCCCAATGGAAAGTAGTGGGGCGAAGTGCATACAGGTGCTGTCTGCACTGTTGGCAGGTTTCCGATTATGTTATCGAAGACATCATCGATGAAGTCGTCGTGTAACCTTATCAGTTTTCCCCTACCTCTACAACATCGAGGGCCAATTGTGCTATGTATAAAGTGGAAGGAAATTAAGAAATGGTATGAAATTCAAACCAGGCAAATTGTACCAATGCGTTTCACTCAACCCTCTGACATTACACATCACTTGCTCTGAGTATAAAATAGCGGGAAATTCAGAAATCCATGATGCCCAATTGTCGTAATTATAAAATCCAAGATAAGCAATTGTTCTTCTGTGTTTTCTCAGCACTGTGACGTCAAAACACGAGCTGGCAGGTCGTTTGAGCTAAGAATAGATTCTAAGGGTGCAGCCTGTGTGATCGTTGGATTTCATGTGGTCTAAGTTTAGACTCCAATGTGGTCACTGGGTTTTCTACAGCTCTGTGACATCAGAATCCAAGAAGATTATCCGTGATGCAGAGCCTGGTGATACAGGCGCAGCCTGCATAGTTTCCAGGTCACACATACTAAAAATAGAATGGTTTCCAGATTTCATATGGTGGACTGTTTAAACGTTTACAGTTTACGATGGGAGTAGTTGAGTCTTTATTTAAACAAATAAACTACATGCACTACGACAAAAAGCTCTCCACAGTCTGCACTGACATAAGACTCCAGCACGGCACCGACTATATTGTTGCGAGTGCCTGCTTCAGCAACCGACCTCAGAGCACTTTCTGCTGGAGCATCATGGTCGTGATGTCCATCTGCGGTGTGTCAGGACGTGTAGGACATTTCAACCCAGGAAACGGCTTAGCAGATTCTTACAGACTCATTCGTAGTAATTTAATCATACTCGAACTTTAGAACAAGATAACAGCTCATGCCCACCAACACTTTGTGAGATTATGCACCAACCTCTTCATGGAAGTCTGTACAATACTGATCTTAACTGATATGAAGTTATTTTCAATCGTCAGAATATCTGAAGCATTGAAATGCCCGAAAGCCGTCTGTGACTATTGGAAGGTGATGCTATTTCCAGCAATATGAAACCCCAAGCCAAAACCAGAATGCACGAATATCCAACTTTCTAGCTAGAGACACAGACAAGAAGCATTCGGGTTATTTTAATAATTTTCTTTCGATGTACACAGCACAGCTGTTTGTAGGAATACACACCACCACGCCAATGCTGGGGCACCACTATTAGTCGTTTCATTAGGAATGGCGGAAAGTGGCGCTATTTCTACAGAGTCACAAAGTTTCTGCAGACTGTTACTGATACTCTTAGATATGAAGTATTCCGTACAAGCAGTATCATAGATTTTCTCGAGTCCAATCTTCTACAAAATCAAACATATCATCTACTCACCTTCCCAAATAAATGAATCTATTACGGCAACTTTCACTCATATTGCGATCGTTGTTGGAGTCTGGTTAACAATTTTTGTAGTTACAGCTACAGTCAGTGTACAGTTTGCCAGTCATGATTTTTCATAATTCCGACAGAACGTACTACGTCATCAAAGTGTTGTCGAATGGTCGTCAGTGAAATGTGTTTCTTGGAGAGCTACACAGACCATCAGACTCGAGGAAACTATAAGGGAATCAAACTCCTATATAGAGACCACAATGGCCACACGTTTTTGGTAAATGACAGTATTACTCTGTAACTAACACATATTTTCGCCATAAATTGGCTTTGGTGTGATATAAATTCCACAATGACTCTATTCGAGGAGAGTTTTAAGTGGTCAGTATGGTTAGTAGCACAAGTGAAGCGAGTGTCGTAGCATTTGCTGACAGCGATCAAAGTGCGCGCTTGAAGAGTATCAATACTTTCCCATTTGGAATGTCGTCCCTTAGTAATAAATGCAATGTCAGAGTTATTCACAAGTCCACATTCTTTAGCCGAGAACTCTGCGCTCAGCCGTTTCATATGTGCTCCATGAACAGCATCTTTGTAGGCCAGCTGCGTGAGCGTAGACTTTCACAACTCCTCTGGAAGACACTCAGCTATCTTTGATGACACTTCTAGAGCACACATTCTCACTGTTTGGAATGTGGACGTCCAATAACTCTCTGATATCCTAGCTATTAATAGACGCATTATCAGAGCTTTCAGTAACTTCGATGATGCAGTCAATGTGCTTACCGCTGCTGTCACTATTTTAGAGGCAGTGTGGCCACGGCTTTACATATCTCTAACTAACATAGGTTGTTGCTGTAGGTATGATTTGGCGCGATAAAACGTGTCAGTAGCAGCATTTATTGGTAGTGCTCACTTTCATGGTGAATAATGGGTATACAAAAGTCTATTCCTGTAACAGCAAATGTTTTTCATGGTTGTAATCGACCGACGGGGCTGGGCTTCTACATAATTTCAGTGTGCGTTTTTGGTGAGTGTACATCGCAGACACATACATTACCAGAAAAAATTGGTACACCCTTTCAGAGCTTTCCAAATGACTCCACATTTATTGTTGCAACAGAGCATATGGAGTACATGAAATGATTACATTTACATACGAGGTGCATTCAAGTTCTAAGGCCTCCGATTTTTTTTCTAATTAACTACTCACCCGAAATCGATGAAACTGGCGTTACTTCTCGACGTAATCCCCCTGCAGACGTACACATTTTTCACAACGCTGACGCCATGATTCCATGGCAGCAGCGAAGGCTTCTTTAGGAGTCTGTTTTGACCACTGGAAAATCGCTGAGGCAATAGCAGCACGGCTGGTGAATGTGCGGCCACGGAGAGTGTCTTTTATTGTTGGAAAAAGCCAAAAGTCACTAGGAGCCAGGTCAGGTGAGTAGGGAGCATGAGGAATCACTTCAAAGTTGTTATCACGAAGAAACTGTTGCGTAACGTTAGCTCGATGTGCGGGTGCGTTGTCTTGGTGAAACAGCACACGCCCAGCCCTTCCCGGACGTTTTTGTTGCAGTGCAGGAAGGAATTCGTTCTTCAAAACATTTTCGTAGGATGCACCTGTTACCGTAGTGCCCTTTGGAACGCAATGGGTAAGGAATACGCCCTCACTGTCCCAGAACATGGACACCATCATTTTTTCAGCACTGGCGGTTACCCGAAATTTTTTTGGTGGCGGTGAATCTGTGTGCTACCATTGAGCTGACTGGCGCTTTGTTTCTGGATTGAAAAATGGCATCCACGTCTCATCCATTGTCACAACCGACGAAAAGCAAATCCCATTCACGCTGTCGTTCCGCGTTTACATTGCTCGGCAACATACCACACAGGCAGCCATGTGGTCGTCCGTCAGCATTCGTGGCACCCACCTGGATGATGCTTTTCGCATTTTCAGGTCGTCATGCAGGATTGTGTGCACAGAACCCACAGAAATGCCAACTCTGGAGGCGATCTGTTCAACAGTCATTCGGCGATCCCCCAAAACAATTCTCTCCACTTTCTCGATCATGTCGTCAGACCGGCTTGTGCGAGCCCGAGGTTGTTTCGGTTTGTTGTCACACGATGTTCTGCCCTCATTAAACTGTCGCACCCACGAACGCACTTTTGACACATCCATAACTCCATCACCACATGTCTCCTTCAACTGTCGATGAATTTCAATTGGTTTCACACCACGCAAATTCAGAAAACGAATGATTGCACGCTGTTCACTTAAGGAAAACGTCGCCATTTTAAGTATTTAAAACAGTTCTCATTCTCGCCGCTGGCGGTAAAATTCCATCTGCCGTATGGTGCTGCCATCTCTGGGACGTATTGGCAATGAACGCGGCCTCATTTTAAAACAATGCGCATGATCCTATCTCTTTCCAGTCCGGAGAAAAAAAATCGGAGGCCTTAGAACTTGAATACACCTCGTATCAATAGCGCAAGCGGTTCTGAGGTACCAGATATCGACCCAGGCTGCAACACCTATATTAGTATGTGGCGTAGCCTCCATGGGTGTCAGTGCAGGCGCTGACTCTGGCATCTATTCGATCATATAGATGGCTAATACTGTCCAGGGATACGTTATGCCACGCCTGCTCGACATGTTCACGTAGCTGTGTAAGAGTTGTTGGCTGAAGAGTTCCATGAGTCGTTTCTCGACTCATCATATGCTACACGTGCTCAGTTGGAGAAAAGTCTGGAGATCGTACTCGCCCACGGAAGTTGCTGCACGTCTTGCAGAACACGTTGAGTTGCGGGCAGTGTGTGGGCGAGCATTATCCTACTGGAACAACGCATCACTTTTCTCCTTCAATAACGGCAAAAGAACGGGTCTAACAACATTCTATACTTAACCTAGCGCTGGTTATCGTCCCCTTCAGGAACACCATCCTGAACGAAAGTTGTAGCTTGTCTCATCCCAGACCATAAGGCCTGGAGTGGGACCAGTGTGTTTTGGACGAATGCAGTCTGCCTCTGCGAGAGGGAGCCCACCATATCTGCGTCGTACGCACAAGCGACCACCACTTGCGTGCAGCCAGCATCGCCTTTCATCGCTAAAGACCACGGAGCGCCATTCAAAATGATCCTCTGATGGCACCAATCGAGTCGTGCATGTCGATGCTGTGGCTTGAGGGAAGATGGGCTAGAGACGTGCATGCTCTTAGTCTCACTGCTAATAGCCGTTTTGCAACAGTTTGTGTTGACATGTCTGGGCTTACAAGCTCTCTTATCTGTGCTGTAGTAGCTGTACGTTCTGCCGCTGCCGCCCTTACAACAGGGTGATCCGGGCGAGCGTCTATGCTACTTAGATGTCCAGGACCTCATCCACGGGTGAGCAAATATTCACGTGACCACTGATGCAGGCATCGTTGTACAACTGACGCAGCACGACCAACTCATGTAGCAATTCTCCGACAGAACCACCCCACAACTGGGGAGGCCTCAGTTTGACCGCTTTCAAACATGCTCAGTTGGCAGTAGCAAGCACGAGTGCGTCTCCTTGGCATGGTTTCCTTCTTGCTTCAGAAATCTGCACCACGCTGAGCCTTCTGGCTGTGAGCATTCGATGTTAAAGGGTAGACACAGATGACGCTCTGGTAGCTATGCAAATACGCCATCCGCTGGTGGACGACGTTCAAACCATAACCAGTACATCTACTATCCCTAGGTGATATATTCCATCATCGGATCAAAATCGATGTCTTTCCACATGTACCAACATTTTTCCTTTTTTTTGTTGCAGTGTATGTATGAGTGCACATCACATACATAATATCAAAGTTTTATCTCTCGATTCGACATGACGATTCCTGTTAAGTCACTGTTGATGACATTGCTACTTCTCTAATTTGTCACGAAACGTAGAATCCATCCTAAAATGAGTAGCATTTTCCAATAAGAGCTGTACTTTGTGAAGTCAAAGACCGCGCTACCTTTATGCTTATAATGAGCACTTGGTGATGTACCTTTTTTATGGTACTCTCTTCTACAGTTGAACACCATGAACACAGGTAATCCATGGAGATCAATATCAACAGCTTCTTCTTCTTTACATTCACCGTTTGCCCCGCGTGCCTACGGGGTCCGCTACATAAGTCCGTTGTCTCCATTTCCCTCTGTCACGGGCTGCATCTATGGTGGATGTTCACGCATTTAAGATCTTTATGAATCGTATCAGCCCAAAGGGTCTACTGCCGACGACTTCAAGTGTGTAACCCGCCTTGGTAGTAGAGTCATCACCGGCCCGTAAAACATGCCCAAGCCATTGAATACGACTCTCACGCATCTTGTCCTGGATTGGTGCAATACCAAACTGTTTCCTAATGCTGTCACTAGAAACGTGATCTAACTTAGTCAGGCCAGCTGTCCACCTTAGCATCTTCGTTTCCATTACACTTAGGTGGCGTTCTGTCTCAACTGTAATCGGCCAGCACCCACAACTGGTCGGATGACAGTACGATAGATTTTTGATTTTAAATTATCTTTCATCCTGCGGTCGCGAGTGAATCCGGTTGTTGTTCCCCACTTCATCCAGGCTGCCTGAGTTCTGGTGTTGACCTCTTTGGTGAGTCGGCTGTCAACGGTGATCGTGGAACCAAGATACTTAAACTTACTCACACGAGTCAGATCTTCACCACTAATCGTGATGGTTCCTATTTCATGTCTGTCTGATGTCATGTACTCGGTATTCTTCAAATTAAGGCGCAAACCGTTTTGCGCCTACCGGTAACTCCATTCTTGAGTTAGGTTCTGCAGAACAAGCTTGTTTTCTGCTGCCAGCATCACATCGTCAGCATAAAGTAGGGTCTATGGTAATGGCCGGTGCAGGTCAGATGTCACGGTGTCCATTATGACAATGAACAGAAGTAGTGATAATGCAGATCCACAAGGAAGGTAAACATAAATATTTAATGGATAGGCCTTGCAAGAGTAGATCTGTATGTCTTGCTTAAGATAGTGGAACCATTACAGTGAGATGTGATGTTCGTGATTTTGATCACACGATTGCAGACGAAGGTTTCCTAGCCGTCTGTATCAATTTCCATCTAACCTAAAACAATTGCTGCTCAGTCAACACTGTCGCTTTTCTAAGGTCACAGTTGTAACATGATGGAAGTAACGTGAAAGTCCTACACCCTGTTCATCGATTATGATCATGAAAACTGTTCGCAGTTACAAGAACAGACTTTGCATGCCCACTATTCCCCATGAAAGTGCGCACTGTTAATAAATTCTACATCTCTTTCTACGAGTACTGACAAATTTCTATTACACCAAAGCATTTTTTTTAGTCATCAGTCTTCTAACTGGTTTGATGCGGCCCGCCACGAATCCCTCATCTATGCCAAAATCTCCATCTCAGAATAGCACTTCCAATCTATAACCTCAGTTATTTGCTGGATGTATTCCACTCTCTGTCTCTCTCTAAAATTTTTGCCCCTTACAGCTCCCTCTAGTACCATGGAAGTTATTCCCTGAGGTATTAACAGGTGACCTATCATCCTGTCCGTTATCCCTGTCAGACTGTCTCACATATTCTTTTCCTCTCCGATTCTGGCAAAATTTCCTCATTCCTTACATCACCAGTCCACCAAATTTTCAACATTCGTCTGTAGCGCCACATCTCAAATGCTTAGATTCTCTAATGTTCCGGCATTCCCATAATCCATGTTTCACTACCATACAACGCTGTCCTCCAAACGTACATTCTCGGAAATTTCTTCCCCAAGTTAACCTCTACGTTTGATACTATTAGACTTCTCTTGACCAGGAATACTCTTTTTGCCAGCGCTAGTCTGTTCTTGATGTCCTCCTTTCTCCGTCCATCATTGCTTATTTTGCTGCCTACATAGCAGAACTGCTTAATTTCATCTACTTCGTGACCATCAATCCTGATGTTCAGTTTCTCGCTGCTGTCATTTCTGTTATTTCTCATTACTTTCTTTTTTTTCGATTTACTCTCAATCCATATTCGGTACTCATTCGACAGTTCATTCCATTCAGCAGATCACGTAATTCTTCTTCACTTTCACTCAGGACAGCCATGTCATCAGCGAATTGTATCATTGATGTCCTTTCACACTCACTTTTAATTCCACTCTTGAACCATTCCTTTATTTCCATCATTGCGTCTTCGATGTACAGATTAAACAGAAGGAGCGAAAGACTACATCCCTCTCTTACACACTTTTAAATTTGAGCACTTCGTTCTTGCTCGTCCCGTCTTATCATTCCCTCTTGGCTCTTGTACATATCGTATATTATCCGTCTGTCCCTTCCGCTTGCCCCTATTTTTCTCAGAATTTCGAACATCTTACACCATTTTACAATGTCGAACGCCTTTTCCAGGTCGATAAATCCTATGAACGTGTCTTTATTTTCCTTTAATCTTGCTTCCATTACCAGAATTGCCTCTCGGGTGCCTTTACATTTCCTAACGCCAAACTGATTGTCACTCAACACACCCTCAGTTTTCATTTCCATTCTTCCGTATATTATCTTGTCAGCAACTTCGATGCGTGAGCTGTTAAGCTGACTGTGCGATAATTCTCGCACTTGTCAGCTCTTTCAGTCTTCGGGATTGTTTGGATAATACTTTATCGAAAGTGAGATGTTATGTCGCCAGACTCATACATTCTACACACCAACTTGAATAGTCGGTTTGTTGCCACTTCCCCAAATGGTTTAAGAAATTCTGATGGAATGTTATCTATATCTTCTGTCTTATTTGATCTTAGGCCCTCCAAAACTCTCTTAAATTCTAATTCTAATACTGAATTCCGTATCTCTTCTAAATCGACTCCTGTTTCTTCTTCTATCACATCAGACAGATCTTCCCCCTCATAGTAGCCTTCGATGTACTCTTTCGATCAATCCGTTCTCTCTGCTGCATTTAACAGCGAAATTCCCGTTCCACTCTTAATGTTACCACCCTTGATTTTAATTTTACCGAAGTTTGTTTTGACTTTCCTATATGCTGGTTCTGTCCTTCCGACAAGCATTTCTTTTTCGATTTCTTCACATTTTCATGCAGCTGTTTCACCTTAGCTTCCCTGCATTTCCTATTTATTTCATTCCTCACCGACTTGTATTTCTGTATTCCTGAATTTTCCTGAACTTTTTTTGTTGTTCCGTCTTTCGACAATCAGCTGAAGTATTTCGTATGTAACCCATGGTTTCTTTGCAGTTACCTTCTTTGTACCTAAGATTCTCCTTCCAACTTGTGTTACTTCCCTTTTTGAAAGGTCCATTCACCTTCAACTCTACTGCCTACTGAGCTATTCTTTATTGCTGTATCTATAGCCTTAGAGAACTTCGAACGTATCTCATCATTCCTTAGTACTATCGTATCCCATTTCTTTGCATATTGATGTCTTAAACTTCACCCTACTCTTCATCACAACTACATTGTGATCTGACTCAGTATCTGCTCCTGGGTACACCTTACAACTAGTATCTGATTTCGGAATTTCTGTCTGACCATGATGTAATCTAACTGAAATCTTCCTGTATCACCCGGCCTTTTCCAAATATACATACTCCTCTTGTCATTCTGGGATAGAGTATTATTACAGAACTCAAATAGTGGTCTCAAGCCCATATTGTCCTGTTACCTTTTTTTCTATTTGTTCCCTTACAACCGCATTCCAATCTCCCATGATTATCAGATTTTCATCTCCTCTTATGCACTATATTACCCTTTCAATATCCTCATATACTTTCCGTATCTCTCCATCTGGTATATTTGAACCATCATTATCGGTGTTCGTTTGCTCTCTATTCCGATAAGAACAACCCTATAACTGAACTGTTCACAATAACACGCTCTCTGCCCTACGTTCCTATTCATAACGAATCCTACTCCCGTTATACGAGTACCATTTTCTGCTGCTATTACCTAACACTCATCTGACCAGAAATCCTTGTCTTCCTTCCACTTCACTTCACTGACCTCTACTATATCTAGACTGAGCCTTTGCATTTCCCTTTTCAGAATTTCTTGCTTCCCTACCACGTTCAGGTTTCTGACATTCCGTGCCAGGACTCGTAGAATGTTATCCTTCCGTTGCTCATTCAATCTTTTTCTCATGGTCACTTCCCCGTTGGCAGTCCTCTCCCAGAGATCCGAATGGGGGACTACTCCGGAATGTTTTTCCAGTGGAGAGATGATCATGAAATTTTTTTCAATTACAGGCCACATGTCCTGTGGATGCACATTATGTGTGTAATGCAGTGGTTTCCATTGTCTTCAGCATCCTCATGGCGTTGATCATTGCTGATTTGATTCTTCCACCTTTAGGGGCAGTTTTCTACCCCAAGCACAAGAGAGTACCCTGAACCTCCTTCGTCCTCTTTGACAAGGCCGTTGGTAGAATAAAGGTGACTTCTTATGCTGGAAGTCTTCGGCCGTCACCGGTACTGAGTATTAATCAATAGGTAAGCGCGGGGCGCGTTTCGAACCCAGGACCGGCGATGTTTGATTAGTAATCAAAAATGCTGCCCTTAAACCAAGGGAGCGTTTCGTATACAATAATCTGTGTTAGTAAAAGATGTGGGATGCAGCGATTACCATTAGCTGGTCGCAGCAGGCCCTGCTCCAGTGGCGGCAGGCACACTGATCTCGTGACCGACGTTCTTGAAAACTCTGATGTTGAATCTATTAATAGCTAGAACGTAACATAGTGCTAAGATGCCCACATTCCAAAACTGCAGAAGCGCCACCGAAGGACGCTGAATGCCTTCCGCAGCAATGGTGAGGGTCTGCCTTCACACGTCTTAGTTGCGATAGTACTTTTCAAAGGCCATGTATGAGTCAGCCGTGGATAAGGAATCTGTTATTGTCAGACTGGAGGCCTGGAGGCTACAGGATGTGTGGCATGTGGGGTACTAAAAGCCCTGACATTGCATGTTTTAACAGCAGACAACACTTCATATAAGAAAGTATTGATACTTTTAAACTGTACACTTTGGTCTGCGTCAATAAATGCTTCATCGGTCCGTTCATTTACATGACTAACTGTAATATTCACATGCAACCCTTCTCTGCTACACCTACTGACAAAGTCCTATAACACCATAGCCTACCTGTGATAAAAGCTGTGTCAGTTAAAGAATCATACTGTCACCTATCAAAGAAGTGTGCAGTCATCGTTGTCCATATGCCACTACTGTACAACAGTTTTAACCTCCTCGGAGTTTCCTCCAGTTCAGCCATCTGTGTTGCTCTCCAGGAAACATATTTCACTGCCAAACATTTCGAAACGTTTTGGGTGCATAATGCTTTCTGTCGGAATGACAGAAAATCGCGATTTTTGAATTGGATATTGGCTGCAGCATTACCTATGAAAAATGTCAGGCAGACTCCAAGCATCGCAAACTGCACTAGAATATTGGTGAGATTCTTTTATTTGCAAAGTGAATGGATGGTCTGTTTAATTTTGTGAAAACAGGATCCGAGAAAAGGTGTTAGGCTGACTGTATGGAATACTTCACATCAGAGTTAGCAGTCTGTAGTCTGGGTAGTTAAACGCATTCTGGCTTCGGCTGCCGGCGCTTATTGCTATGAATAATTGCGCTACGTATCGCCGGAAAGTTATTGAACATTTAACTGAGAATCTCATAATTTGAAAGAGTACTAGAAGCTACAGGGTGCCCATAACTGAAGTTCTACTTCCAAAACGTTGTAGAAAGAGAACCATTGCTCAAAATGACGTCAAAATTGAACAACATATTACTGACGCAGGGGGAAATGTCATGGGAAAAAAATTAACGGAAATTTTACCAACAGATGGCGCTGAAAGCGTCGTAACGTAAATTGCGTCCGCTACAAATAACAGATGAATCACAATCCGACGACTATGGTTTGAGTTGCATGTTACACAAACCATACTGTTCAGTGTGCATGACTTGCCTGTTTGGCAGTCAACAGTTATAGCACTGTTACTTAAGTAAGCCCATCTATCATTGCATCAGATGGAAAAAATCAGTTTTTTAATTCTCATAAGGCACAAAACCCTATGAAAATGACATGGCTCGAATTGCCGTGAGACTGGCGCAAGGCATGTTCAAGAAGCTCTCCGCCGTTTTCTACCACATGCTGAAATAGAGAAACAGCGCGTTCCACAATAGATCGGAGAGGAGTTCAGAATGTTCTGCGCAATGCGTGCCTTGAATTCAGCTACGTTAGTGACTGGAGCACTGAGCACAACAATTTTCGGATAACACCACAGCCAGAAGTCACATAGATTAAGATCAGGTGATCTGGATGGCCAGACTGTAAGGAAATGCCGGCTGCTGATTCTGAAATTTCTGAAATGCCTCTGCTGAAGCCGCTCCCTGGCTGTGATTTGCGCGGAGGAGCGCCAACCTGCATAAAAATGAACCTAGCTCACATCAGCGCTGTTGACGGGTTGGAACTACTTTAGTGCGCCAAAGGCGAACAAAATTTACCACATCGTCGGTTGTAGCGCCTTTCATACAGATACAGAACACTATACTGTTATCAGTAATCTCGGATTGTTGGTGGGTAAAAAAAAGTGCTCTACGTTCATTTTGTATTTAAAATATAGTAAATTCTGATTAAGAATTACTGATGGCTTCCTACCTTTATCCTTTTATAACTTTTACAAAATTGCGAGAGCTTAAACTGCTGTTTCCCACACGGTATCTCTAACAAACAAAATTCAACTATCGATTAATTACCGATATAGCGTCCACTCCCTCTGTATTCATTACTCGCAAGCAAATCCTAAGCAGTTATTGTGTTTTTAATTTTCTCAATATGTTTCTCTTTTACCAGTTTCTTTTTATATTTAAGACACCAAAGTTATTATAATTATGCCAACGATAACTGAAAATAACCGCCCATTTATGTACATCAGTAGCTTTTTATTTCTTTCGATATGTAGTATGATTTCTAAGTTTGCTACTTCTCTTTAAAGATTACAGCCAAAGGCTAGCTAACTCTAGAGTGGCAGACAGATACCAATGATGCTAAAATATTCACAAGCTACTATTATTCTCTATTTCTCTTTTCTTGTTTCCCTTTTTTCCTTTTATTTTAATTCAGATCTTTCAAATGGTTTTATTGAAATATTTCCTTAGTTGGCGAGACAAATAATAAGTAGGGAAGCTATTTTTTTAACGACCCACATCACAAGTGGTTTATTTGAAATACTAGCCAAATACAGATATTTAAGAGTGCCCCTTTTTTCCAAACCTATTATTCAGTTTATCTATGAATCACGTAAAAAATGAACACTTACTTTTAACCGCCACTTTTAACCCCGAAGTTAAACAAGATTAATCGGAGCTGAGCGTGTTCAGGCACTGGCGTCTACAGTACTCTCCCCCACTTACTTCGTTTATACGGCCATTTGCCACATATACCTCCGGGTGCAATATTACTCAATCGACGAGTCTAGCTCTTGTTTGATAGTGGGTGAATAACACGGTATCAAAAACCGAAAGTTCCCAGCTAACTTATGTAATATCTGTATACCAAATTCGACAAAGTGACTCGTCTTTCGATCTCACATGTACAATATCCCACACTAATTTCAGCACAGTAAGTCGTCTTTCGGTCTCACGGCCACTATATACCACAGCAAACGAAAAATTAAAACAACTGTCCCTACTTGAGTGTTCACGACAGGACAGTAGCTTGAAAATGGTAATAGAATCGAAAAAAAAAAACCAACTCCAAATAACTGATACTTAAACTGTCAGCACCACTTCTGGCAGTTTGTGATAACACCATTTCCCGTACAAATCTCCTTCAAAAAAATGGTTCAAATGGCTCTGAGCACTATGCGACTTAACTGCTGAGGTCATCAGTCGCCTAGAACTTAGAACTAATTAAACCTAACTAACCTAAGGACATCACACACATCCATGCCCGAGGCAGGATTCGAACCTGCGACCGTAGCGGTCACGCGGTTCCAGACTGAAGCGCCTTTAACCGCACGGCCACACCGGCCGGCACAAATCTCCTTCGGGCTAAACTCCAATAACTACGCCCAAGCAGCTCTCCAACGCTGCACAAGATCTAACTCGAACTGACTACCTTTGTAATGAGCTTCACATAACTGCTCCTTGTTGTTGTTGTGGTCTTCAGTCCTGAGACTGGTTTGATGCAGCTGTCCATGCTACCCTATCCTGGGCAAGCTTCTTCATCTCCAGGTAGTTACTGCAACCCACATCCTTCTGAATCTGCTTAGTGTATTCATCTCTTGGTATCCCTCTACGATTTTTACCCTCCACGCTGCCCTCCAATGCTAAATTTGTGATCCCTTGATGCCTCAGAACATGTCCTACTAACCGGTCCCTTCTTTTTGTCACGTTGTGCCACATACTCCTCTTCTCCCCAATTCTATTCAATACTGCATCATTAGTTATGTGATCTACCCATCTAATCTTCAGCATTCTTCTGTAGCACCACATTTCGAAAGCTTCTATTCTCTTCTTGTCCAAACTATTTATCGTCCATGTTTCACTTCCATACATGGCTACACTCCATACAAATACTTTCAGAAACGACTTCCTGACACTTAAATCTATACTCGATGTTAACAAATTTCTCTTCTTCAGAAACGCTTTCCTTGCCATTGCCAGTCTACATTTTATATCTTCTCTACTTCGACCATCATCAGTTATTTTGCTCCCCAAATATCAAAACTCCTTTACTACTTTAAGTGCCTCATTTCCTAATCTAATTCCCTCACCATCACCCGACTTAATTCGACTACATTCCATTATCCTCGTTTTGCTTTTGTTGATGTTCATCTTATATCCTCCTTTCAAGACACTTTCCATTCCGTTCAACTGCTCTTCCAAGTCCTTTGCTATCTCTGATAGAATTACAATGTCATCGGCGAACCTCAAAGTTTTTATTTCTTCTCCATGGATTTTAATACCTACTCCGAATTTTTCATTTGTTTCTTTTACTGCTTGCTCAATATACAGATTGAATAACATTGGGGAGAGGCTGCAACCCTGTCTCACTCCCTTCCCAACCACTGCTTCCCTTTCACGTCCCTCGACTCTTATAACTGCCATCTGGTTTCTGTACAAATTGTAAATAGCCTTTCGCTCCCTGTATTTTACCCCTGCCACCTTTAGAATTTGAAAGAGAATATTCCAATCAACATTGTCAAAAGCTTTCTTTAAGTCTACAAATTCTAGAAACGTAGGTTTGCCTTTCCTTAAAATTTCTTCTAAGATAAATCGTAAGGTCAGTATTGCCTCACGTGTTCCAAGATTTCTACGGAATCCAAACCGATCTTCCCCGAGGTTTTCCATTCGTCTGTAAAGAATTTGCGTTAGTATTTTGCAGCTGTGACTTATTAAACTGATAGTTCGGTAATTTTCACATCTGTCAACACCTGCTTTCTTTGGGATTGGAATTATTATATTCTTCTTGAAGTCTGAAGGTATTTCGCCTGTGTTATACATCTTGCTGAACAGATGGAAGAGTTTTGTCAGGACTGGCTCTCCCAAGGCCATTAGTAGTTCTAATGGAATGTTGTCTACTCCTGGGGCCTTGTTTCGACTCATGTCATTCAGTGCTCTGTCAAACTCTTCACGCAGTATCGTATCTCCCATTTCATCTTCATCTACATCCTCTTCCATTTCCATAATATTGTCCTCAAGTACATCGCCCTTGTATAGACCCTCTATATACTCCTTCCGCCTTTCTGCTTTCCCTTCTTTGCTTAGAACTGGGTTTCCATCTGAGCTCCTGATATTCATGCAAGTGGTTCTCTTTTCTCCAAAGGTCTCTTTAATTTTCCTGTAGGCAGTATCTATCTTACCCCTAGTGAGATAAGTCTCTACATCCTTACATTTGTCCTCTAGCCATCCCTGCTTAGCCATTTTGCACTTCCTGTCGATCTCATTTTTGAGACGTCTGTATTCCTCTTTTCCTGCTTCATTTACTGCATTTTTATATTTTCTCCTTTCGTCAATTAAGTTCAATATTTCTTCTGTTACCCAAGGAGTTCTACTAGCTCTTTTCTTTTTACCTACTTGATCCTCTGCTGCCTTC
Source organism: Schistocerca americana (assembly GCF_021461395.2). Lineage (NCBI taxonomy): Eukaryota > Metazoa > Arthropoda > Insecta > Orthoptera > Acrididae > Schistocerca > Schistocerca americana. The sequence continues at coordinate 407,087,798 of NC_060126.1, read as the reverse complement.
ACTACTTCATCCCTCAGAGCTACCCATTCTTCTTCTACTGTACATCTTTCCCCCATTCCCGTCAATTGTTCCCTTATGCTCTCCCTGAAACTCTGTACAACCTCTGGTTCTTTCAGTTTATCCAGATCCCATCTCCTTAAATTCACACCTTTTTGCAGTTTCTTCAGTTTTAATCTACAGTTCATAACCAATAGATTGTGGTCAGAGTCCACATCTGCCCCTGGAAATGTCTTACAATTTAAAACCTGGTTCCTAAATCTCTGTCTTACCATTATATAATCTATCTGATACATTCTAGTATCTCCAGGATTGTTCCATGTATACAACTTTCTTTCATGATTCTTGAACCAAGTGTTAGCTATGATTAAGTTATGCTCTGTGCAAAATTCTACAAGGCGGCTTGCTCTTTCATTTCTTAGCCCCAATCCATATTCACCTACTTCCTTCTCTCCCTTTTCCTACTCTCGAATTCCAGTCACCCATGACTATTAAATTTTCGTCTCCCTTCACTACCTGAATAATTTCTTTTACCTCATCATACATTTCTTCAATTTCTTCATCATCTGCAAAGCTAGTTGGCATATAAACGTGTACTACTGTAGTAGGCGTGGTCTTCGTGTCTATCTTGGCCACAATAGTGTGTTCACTATGCTGTTTGTAGTAGCTTACCCGCACACCTATTTTTTTATTCATTACTAAACCTACTCCCGCATTACCCCTATTTGATTTTGTGTTTATAACCCTGTATTCACCTGACCAAAAGTCTTGTTCCTCCTGCCATCGAACTTCACTAATTCCCACTATATCTAACTTTAACTTATCCATTTCCCTTTTTAAATTTTCTAATCTACCTGCCGGTTAAGGGATCTGAAATTCCACGCTCCGATCCGTAGAACGCCAGTTTTCTTTTTCCTGCACCTATCACATGATAATTTTATTAAATCCTCGATTCATGGTGACTGACTTCCAGATATCTCCAGTAAGTCAACGTCTAAGTTGAACGTCCCTAAACCTTATCTTCACACACTACACCGTACAGAGCGACCTCTGCTCAACGGAAATCTCCGTACTCATCTCTTCCAGAATGACACTGATTTTATACTCATGTAGAAACATACTGCTGAAGTCATTAACGAGTCAATAAGTGAATAAAGTTAGACCACTTTTAACAACATACAGATTTTTGAATTCAGCTGCCACGGTATGTAACAGCGGCCTCCTGCAGTTGCCTGCTGTGCATATTTGCTGCTCATAGAAACGTTGCATAAGCATCTCTCGTCCATGGAAGTAGGAAAAAAAGAAGGGAGAAGGCACTCTGACGACTATCTTCTTTTTTTACCTCAATAATAGACTTACACAGTACGTTGTTTTGAAGCCAGAGTGCCATCATCTTAAATAGCCCAAAGCACTAGCAGACTACTATTTACGATTGATTCGTTTTCATTACTTTGTCTTGTGTACACAACAACTGTTTTAAACACTAAAAATCACAGGCTTACATGAATAACATAGTATCAATGCTTGTTTCCTTACTGGTACTGCTTTTTGTTCGTTAAATTTTCAGCTTTTAACTCGTATGTAGAACATTTTTAATGCTCACTTTTGCAAAAAACTTACCGACGTGTACTTTGCTAGCCCATAAACGTGTACAATGTGGAAAGACGCAAGTATCTTGTGATGTCAACGAACTGAACGAATGTAACTTCCTGGTAGAATAAAACTGTGTGCCGGACCGAGACTCGAACTTGGGAAAGCTGTGAGGACGTCCGTGAGTCGTGCTTGGGTAGCTCAGCCGGCACGGTTGCTCAGCGTGTTCGGTCAGAGGGTTAGCAGCCGTCTGTAATAAAAAAACTGAGTTAACCGATCAAAGACGAACTTAAACGGATGTCTTACGACGTCCGCCCCGAGCACATACAACGAACGAAAACGAACAAAATGAGAATAATAAAAAAAAATTTTTTAAAAGTTGGTAGAGCACTTGCCAGCGAAAGGCAAAGGTCCGGAGTTCGAGTCTCGGTCCGGCTCACAGTTTTAATCTTCCAGGAAGTTTCTTATCAGCGCACACTCCGCTGCAGAGTGAAAATCTCATTCTGGAAACTGAACGACTGTTGAAATGTCAAAGAAAAACTGCATAGAGGCGTACCTCCACGCATAATTTTTAAAAATGTTCCAGTATTGTGCAATACTATAAATATGGCTAAGGGAACAGCCTCAAACACATAGACCCCATAAAAGGGATATTTTGCTTTAACCTGTATGTCAGTAATTTTTTTAGTAATGACAGCCTAGCCCATGTAACATTTAGGCCTACCTTTCCAATAGTAGCCAGTTTACTTCTTTTCCCGGAATAATTCTCGCCATTAACTCTGTCAGTTTTTCAGGAATAACCCAACATATTACAGTTGGAATGTAGGGCTCTTTGATCATCTTCTTCGTTTCAATTTTGAAATTAATTTTGAGGTTTTCAGAGTACAGAAGTTTATACCATGCTTTGTGATATACCAATAGTTAGTTAGTTTCATGTTCCACACATCATTTGTAGGATAAATTTTAATGATGTGGAACGAGTCATTTGAAAATAACATCAATTTGTTTGTATGCCTCCATGCTGATCATAAATTAGTTTTTTTTTTAATTAGAGACAGACAAATGTAAGTTAGTAAATCGGAGTCATCGCCGTTTTACACTTTACAGTAATAGATCGTCTTATGTGGATAAGGAGTTACTAAAGAGAAACGTTTGCAATTTAGTTTAAATCTTACTTTGCTCTCTGTGAGGCATTTTATATCACTAGGTAAGGGATCAAAACATTTGGTTGCAGTATTGTGAACCCTTATTTGTGCTACACACAACCTTAACGTGGCATAATGTCATGTTTTTCTTCCGTTACTGTAATTATGTACAAAATTATTCCTGTTGAAGTGAGGTGGATTCCTTACAATAAACTTCACGAGGAAGTAACTATTCTATGAAGCAGTTAGACTGCTGCTACTCACACGCCGAGCAGCAGGCAGGCACAACGAAAAGAGTGTTCATATAAGTTTTCAGCCAGACCCTTCTTCGGTCAGGAAGCAAAGCGCTGTTCTAGCCAGATACCTTTTTAAAGAGAGAAGAATTGTGAACAATGGATAATAATCGATGGGAGGAATTTAGGGCATGAAATACTGCAACAACAATCTGTGTTGTCACATAGATATGTGTTGTGTGGACGCAAGACCATTGATTCAGTGTGACTCCAATGCCGGAGGATTTGCGGTTAAAATGTGGTTTTCTTAAACAACATTACGGTAGGGTCGATTATTACACCCGTGAACGACGAATTTTTCATGAATTAACTACATCTGCACACAATCAAAGCACCAGATCCTATTTGTGATATGACTACGAAAGTCAATAGTTATTCACAACGGTCGAAACGACGTATGGGCACGTCAGACTGACGTCACGGGGACGTATATACGTGGTGAACCATGGTGGTATAAACGCGCTGAACCTAATGTTTTAGGCTACGTAAGATGGCGGATGACGGCTTCAAGTTTGTGACGTAATGACAGTTCCATTCTTCTTTTATCTCCATGCTCTCGTCCCACCAGGCAAGGCAGCTTCTCGCTTTTTTCCCGATTCTTTTTTCTTATACAGCAATATAATTAAGTACACCAATGCAATATCATTAGACATTAGGCTACCACATCCATACACTCACGTTCGGTTCCTTGGCAGAGCAAATAACTGAAACTTCTAAGTTAGTGTAACCAGAAGATGCTATCGTATACGTCACATACAGAGCTATAATAAAACTGCTGTTTGCTACCGTAGATTATCGTAGTTTTCCTAGTTGTGTTGGTCATGTAAGATTTTAACCACATTACATTTCTGTTAAGCAAGGCCTTATCTCATTTCGATCGCTCTGTTCGCATATGCGATCAGTGTCTTACTAGATTCGTCTTGAAACCAGAAGCAGTAAACCACCTAGAAACTGAGTGAGGGTATATGAAGAATCGTGGTATCTACAAAAGATTTTTTTTTCTTGATAGTTATCCTCTAGTCTGTTACTTAAAAATAAACAGTATTTAGAACAAAACTGAAACTGTCAATGTTTAATTCAGGTGTTATCCGAAAATTGTTGATTCGTAATTTGAAACAGAGGGGTCTTGTAGTAAAAATAAAAAAAAATACATATTTATCATATAGCGCTAGAAAACAGTTTTGCGAAAAACGAGAACAATTTAAAAAGAAGACAAAAACATAGACAATCCTTCATCGAACTTGAATAAAACATTTTTTGTTACTCGTAAGCAACTTTAACAATTATCAATAATGACAGCAAACTCTTACGGTAACTTTGATCATGATGAACGTTCTACTGAATACAAAACGATAAAATAGTTATACAGATTCTTTTATATTTGTGCATGTAAACTGTACTTAGAACAAAAGTAATTGCTTTGGTTACATAAATGAGCAGAAGTTACACGATCAACTAAATTTTATTACTTATAAAATACAATTTATATTTTGTGAGGACCTAAAATACACAATGGACTAACACTGAACGATGTGAAGTTCTAGTTTTGCGCAAAATAAACGAACAAAAAAGATCAAATAAGTATTTGGCTCGCAGTTTTTGCCTCACAAATTCAGTTACGTTTCTTTCCATACCAATGCTGCCAATATTTCCGGTATTCCTACAATTTACTACATCATCTAAGTACTGTGCGAAAACTACCGAGCTGTAGTTTTCGTGCCGGCCAGGGTGGCCGAGCGGTTCTAGGTGCTACAGTCTGGAACCGCGCGACCACTACGGTCGCAGGTTCGAATCCTGCCTCGGGCATGGATGTGTGTCATATCCTTAGGTTAGTTAGGTTTAAGTAGTTCTAAGTTCTAGGGGACTGATTACCTCAGGAGTTAAGTCACATAGTGCTCAGAGCCATTTGAACCATTTTTGTAGTTATCATAGAGCGAAACTCTTGTCACATATGCTGAAACTCGCAAACTCACTCATCGAAACTTATAGATCAAGTAAATACATACAGAGAGGATCTGATAGTTTGGTGGTAAACTACATGTCTGGAAACCGATACTTGCAGAATCGAACCTCAGTAGGACCACGGATTATTCAGACTTCGGTTCAAACCAGCCTTTATCTCTCAACGATGTGGGGAGCTGCCAGATACATCACATGGTTTGGATGCCACATTAAATTGTAGGTTGCCTATCTCCAGTGGATAACTGGGGTAGATTAGGTACACACAAGCTGCCAAAATGGCAGACCTTTGACCCATACGAAATTATTATTATTATTATTAGAATTATTATGTAAACAAATGGTTCGAAGGCAGTTCCTTGAGGGACAGCCAAAATTATGTCTGCGCTTTTATTAATACTGTCACCCAGACAAGTTGCACTTTTCGTGTCAATGAAAAGAAACTTTGGAGAGATGTTTTATGTGAACTGGTAACTTCAAGTAAATGTCGCCAAATATGGATAATCAATTTGTCCATAGATACAAGACGAGAGCCCAGGAGCTGTCACGGCTGTTCCATGACAGGCCCCGCACGCCCCTGGAGGAGGTGGTGTACTGGACGGAGTACGTGGTGCGCCACAAGGGAGCGCCACACATGAGGTCAGCATCGCTGGACCTGGCGTGGTACCAGCTGTGCCTACTAGATGTCGTCGGTGCTGTGGCAGCCGCCGCTGCACTGGCGCTCTGGATTCTGGTGGTCGTGCTCAGAACTGTGTTCAGGCTGCTCGGCGTCAGTGGGCCAAAAACAACTGCGAAGGGTTCCACGACCAAATCAAAGAAACTTGCGTAACACCGAAAATAAAGTTTTAACTTGTACAAATACAGTATTGTTGTAGTTACGAAGAATTATTTTGTACTTACTGTACAGTAAATGTTTAGTATTTATTTTACTGACTTCATTCTATTATTTATTTTTGCAGTATGCTTCTTCCCAGGATTTCAAAACCATTCTCTGAGTCATCTACAGCTCCTCACATTAGTCCACTTACATCAGAGTGTTTGAAAATCTATTTGTAGCTCTAAAAAATTTGATGCTTCTTAACTTTCTATGTTATATGTCTGTCTTATGTAAAATCTGCAAAGTCTCCTTAAAAATGTTCCAGTTTCAATGCTGTTTTATAAAAGTTTAATTTAGACTATTTTGTACGGTTAATACATCCAACTGAAGATAAGCTAATCTATTATTCTTACAAATGTTTAATATGTGGACCTTTAGTTGTGTAGCACACATTCAACTAAAATCCAATTCTTCTCACTCTATGGTTAACAAGTCCCAAGTGATAGAAGCTTCTTCAGTTCTGTGTTTCAAACTGGGTAAATCATTAGGTGGTGGCGAAACATAGACACGATCTTCTACAAATCCCCAAGCGAAAAAGTCGCATGGCATGATGTCAGGTGAACGTGGATATCAGCAGAAAAGGGCAATATCATATTCACCATCACGACCAATCCAACGATCAGAGATTTCAACATTCAATCACTTTTGTATAATGAAATGCAAATGGAGAGGGGACTCCAGCTTGTAGCCAAAATAAAATTTTCAGGTACATCTTGTAATTGGGGAAAGTGCAAATCTTGCAACATATCCACATAAGGGACCCCTGTCGCTGCTGCTGCAGCGAAAAAAAAAATAGAAAATAGTTCACACAGTTGGTGTTGAGGCAGCCCGCAGAAATGTTTAATTCTGGGGACTCTCTTTGGTTGTGTACTGGTTTCTGAGGATGTTCTGACCCCCAGATATGACCATTATGGATATGTACATCCACTTAGATGAATTGTTGTCTCATACTAAATACCACATGATCAAGAAAGTCTTCTGAACTCGCAGGTTTTCCCAGTGTGATTGATTAATAGTGAGATTTCTGATGTTCAGGCGAGTTGTTGTTTCTATTTTCTGAACAATATTTCAAACACCAACTCAGCCATCTTCTTCATGACCTGCGAGTTGCTCGTCGAAGTATTGTGCAGAAAATGGAAACAATAACTAGGCTGAACATTAGAAATCTCACTATTGAGGAAGTCATTTATCCACTGCAATAGTTCACTTGCAAAGTTACAACATATGCCACAGTTATCTGGCAACCTATAACTAATAAGGATGCATAAGTAAACGTTTTATAAAAACCTTACACACCGTCGTCTTGGGCAACTGGGTGGGCTGGCAGCATCATATCCGCTGCTTTTCAGCCAAAAGTAAGGAAGTATACAAAGAAGACATTTAAAATAATAGGAAGGAGATAATATGGTGTACATAGATATAAAAAAGGGGGAACAATACGGAAGAGAACAGACAAAAACGGGGGCGACTGTAGAATGGAGATAAAAACCGTAAAAAAGTAGCGCACGCAAAAAGAAACCACACACTGGATCATAAAAGTATCGACAGATGGCGTTGCACAAAACGATCACTGACAGTAACACTAGGTACAAGTGCAGCACGCAATTAAAATCACAGCTCTTGACGCATGGGAGAACAGCACCAAACACAACACTGACGTAGCACACTGAGGACGATGAGCAAACAGAGGATCTGCCAGGGGCGTGGTGATGAGCGAGAAGGGAAGAAGGGAGGGAGGGGAGGAAGGAGACAGGTGAGGGTGTGCCAAAGAGGGCCAGGAAGGGAAGGACTTGGGAGGACACAGTCGAGGAGGGGGTGCAGGGACTCAGGGGGGAAAGGAGGAAAATCTGCTCTGGGAGAAAGAGGGGACAGGAAAAATGGAGGCCCTGGGGGGTGGGGGGGACAGGGCCAAGTTACAGTTGGAAGGAAGGGTAGATGTCACGGTGAAGTTCAACATCTGGGAGGGGATGGTGCTGGAAATTGCCCTGATGAAGGAGATAGAGGGTGTTGAGGTGGAGAGAGGAAGAGATACAGCGATAGAGGCACAGCAGTGGGAGGGGATGGAAAGGAGGGAGGAAACCAGATGGTGGGGGGATCAAGCCTGCAGACAGTGTAAAGGATGCAGAGATGTTGGAGGAAACGGAGGAGGTGGGAGAAGGGGATGAGGTCATACAGGAGTCGTGTGGGGGAAAGAAGGCGGATACGGAAGGCAAGGCAGACTGTGTGGCATTCGAGGATTTGGAGGGCTTCGTAAAAGCAGGGGGAGGGGGGCAGAGATCCAGGCAGAAGATAGGACATATGAGGGATTTGTAGGTGTGGAGGATGTTGGAAGTATGCAATGCCCATGCCTGGCCAGACAGGAGCTTCAAGAGGTGAAGGTGGGAATGGGCTTCCTGCTGGGTGATCAGGTGAGGAGTCCAGGTGAGGTGACGGTCGAGAATGAGGCCAAGGTATCTCGGAGTGGGGGTGAGCTGGATGGGACGACCATAAAAGGTGAGGTAGAAATCGGGGAGATGGAAGGAGCGAGTGGTACGGCCTATGATGATTGCCTGGGTTTTGGAGGGGTTGAGACGAAGGAACCACTGGTTACACCAAGTGGTGAATTGGTCAAGGTGGGTTTCGATGGTACGTTGGGACGGTTTAAGGGTAGGCTAGAGAGCCAGGAAGGCAAGACTTGCTTTCTGAATAGGCCTCTTATCAACATGAAGTGAAGATGATTTCATATAGTTACCTTCTTCTCCAGACACTCTTGGTCGTCCCTTGCTTTCGCTTTTCACACATACCTGATCGTTTCGAAATTACTATATAATCAGCCGCTGTTTTTGTCACAATGGGGATCATAAAATTTAAACTAAACGTAGTTTGAACTGAAATTACAATTACACACTTAGCGAACTGGTGAACATAGAACGCTATATGCTCAAGAGTCGCCATTTTGCATATGTGGCACTGCAAGTGGGAAAACAACAAAGCTTTACTCGCGCATGCGCTCATCTAAAATTGTTTGAGTTAGCTTTTATTTGATCTTGAACGACTACTATACAACGCTTGCATTTGACACTACTAAAATTTGTAATTGCAGCACTATTTTCCGGCCACTCCACTTTGTGTCTACACATTTCATCTGGTCGAGCCCTTTTGTCTTCGAAACGAAAACAAGTAACGACCCTGCTATTCACTTACAGAGGGAAATAGCTTGAAATTCACGCCCATGCACAATTTTTAAAAATATTTCTATTAGTATGGAACAAACTTCTGGTTCATCTGCAACTCTCAATATAATATCAGAATCCTGATAGAAGATACTTATGTTGTTTTAGTGGTAAGAAACGGAAGAATCATTCAGCTTCGTACCAGAGCTTGAGGAATTGAAATGTAGGTACGAAACTCACAGGAATGACCAAGTTGACGTAGTAATTAGAGACACTGCTGACAAAGTGTCATAACCAGTTGTATACTACATGGTGGATAGGTAGTTCCTCCCTCAAGATTTTTTAGAATATATTTATTACACAGAATTTTATCTACAAAAACATACACCTTCGTTTGAACGAATCATTTGGGCAGTTATCTTCTCACTTTTTCAGTATTTTCATGGCGTCCCTGTCTATGAAGATATTTTTCATTTCGTCTGCCGAAACTCTTTGTGAGGACTGCCATCTCTTCAGAGGTGGCTGAGTTCCATTTCTTCTGAACACGTGCAATAAGCGGATCTTGTTGCGTGGACGAGGTCCTTTGAAGATTGCATTCTGGAATCTGTAGGGTTTCGGTGTGGACTGTTACCAAGCCAGCCATCCAAAACAACAGGGAATGTTCACTTCAGAAGTACCGTTCCGTGTTCGGCCGTAATAGCTGTTGCCTCATTTTGCATAAGAACAACATTGTCTCGATTTGGGAAAAGATCTTTCTGGGGTACCCAGTCACAGACAGGAACAATACTTTCCCAATAATAATCGCTACTGACGATTCTTTGTGTGTCAACCACACGCAGTTCAGTTTTTCCACAGTCGAAGATGCCGCAAACCGCCAGCGGCCATTATCTTTCAATCCTCGCTCTTGTGTGTGGAATGGGGAAATTTTCTCTGGTTCATTTGTATAGATTTGTGCATTTTGTTTGTCGGGATTTGGGTAAAGCTCTACAGGAGACTTGTCTGTAAAAGAAGGTGCATACTTTTCCTCTTTCCTTCACGGTTGTAGATGTAGACGGTGGTGGTAAGTTCTTAGGGGACCAAACTGCTGAGGTCATAGGTCCCTAGGCTTTTTTTTGGGGGGAGGGGGGGAGGTCATCAGTCTTCTGACTGGTTTAATGCAGCCCGCCACGAATTCCTCTCCTGTGCTAACCTATTCATCTCAGAGTAGCACTTGCAAACCTACGTCCTCTATTATTTGCCTTCTACAGCTCCCTCTAGTACCATGGAAGTCATTCCCTCATGTCTTAACAGATATTCTATCATCCTGTACCCTTTATCAATGTTTTCCACATGTTCCTTTCCTCTCCGATTCTGCACAGAAGCTCCTCATTCCTTACCTTATCAGTCCACCTAATTTTCAACATTCGTCTGTAGCACCACATCTCAAACGCTTCGGAACGGTTTTCCCACAGTCCATGTTTCTCTACCACACAATGATGTACTCCAGACGTACATTCTCAGAAATTTCTTCCTCAAATTAAGGCCGATATTTGATATTAGTAGACTTCTCTTGGCCAGGAATGACCTTTTTGCCATTGCTAGTTTGCTTTTGATTTCCTCCTTGCCCAGTCCGCCACTCGTTATTTTCAAAAATGGTCCAAATGGCTCTGAGCACTATGAGACTTAACACCTGAGATCATCAGTCCCATAGAACTTAGAACTACTTAAACCTAACTAACCTAAGGACATCACACACATCCATGCCCGAGGCAGGATTCGAACCTGCGGTCGCGTGTTTCCAGACTTTAGCGCCTAGAACCGCTCGGACACCGCGGCCGGCACTCGCTATTTTACTACCTAGGCGGCAGAACTCGTTAACTTCATTTACTTCGTGACCATCGATTCTGATATTAAGTTTCTCGCTGTTCTCATTTCATTATCTTCGTCTTGCTTCGTTTTACTCTAAATCCATACTCTGTACTCATTAGAATGTTCATTCCATTCAGCAGGCCATGTAGTTCTTCTTCACTTTCACTCTGGATAGCAATGTCATCACCCAATAGTATCACTGATGTCCTTTCACCTTGAATTTTAATTCCACTTCTGAACCTTTCTTTTATTTCCATCGTTGCTTCCTCGATGTGCATATTGAACAGTAGGGGCGAAAGGCTACAATCTTGCCTTACACCCTTTTTAATACGAGCACTTCGTTCTTGGTCGTACACTCTTATTATTCCCTCTTGGTTGTTGTACATATTGTATATGACCCGTCTCTCCCTATAGCTTACCCTTGGCTTACACTGTATTTAATCTAGCTTAAGCTAAATTACGCTAAGGACAACACACACACACACCCTTGGCCGAGGGAGGACTTGAACCTCCGACGGGGGGAGCTGCGCGAACGGTAGCAAGACGCCTTAGAACGCGCGGCTACCCCCCGCGGCCCTTCAGGGTTGGCGTCACAGAAACCTGACATTATTCTTTCAAAAACCTCCTGATAATCAACGGTATTTTTGTCTGAATCAATTGGTTTTGTTGGGTAGACATACGGATTTTTTCCCCGAGACTGTGTACGAATAAAGTCTTTCACAGTTGTCCTATTGACGTCTTCTGCCTTTTGTTGGTAATCATCCGGTTAATTCAGGCATTTGTCATCTGCACGAGTTCCGAGACATTACGTCTGATTTTGTTCTTAGTGTCCAGTGTTGGTTTTGCTCGTCTTCCAAATCTGCTTCTGTCGCTAATATTACTATTACCTATGTTAACTCATAGTCCAACAGTTTTAGGATCGACACCCAATGTTTGTGCAGTTTCGGTGTTAGACATTCTACTGGTATGGAGGCCTTGGATCTGGTAACGAGCATGTTCACGTTTCGGTCTCATCGTTTAATGACACACATGAAACTTTCGAAAAACACAAATAACCCAAAAGCAGTATATAAAGATAAAAATTACATTACATTAAGTAAGCACTGTGTAAATTTGTTAAATTGAAGAAAATTTAAATTCCACAAAACTGTCCTTTTTATCTCCCTCATTAAAATTTAATGGTAATGTTAATTATTTTTCTGTTCTTTCATTATGTGAAAAGATAAGAAAATATGCAACAAAAATAATGATTGACAAATTTTCATTAACTCACAAAGTGCAGGTGTGTTAAATTTATGAAAATTATCTGCTTCAAAGAAGTACACCGCCATAACAACACTTGAGAGAATCCGACAAATAACTGTGCGAATGAAACGAGGTCTGTTCAAAGAATTCCGGAACTTCGTCCACAAAATTTTTCTACACTTACCTTGTACTTACTGTGCACAGTCTATTTCGAAATACTCTCCTCCATAATTGTTACACCGCCCCAAACGCCATTTCCACTTCCGGACGCAGTCTTGATAAACCTTTCGCAGGGTCGCTCGAAGCGCTGTCCGTGAATTTTCTTTTATCTCGTCTATCGTTGCAAATCTTCGTCCATTCAACGGATTCTTCAAGTCTGGAAGAAAAAAAAGAAATAAATCCGCAGGGGCCAGGTCTGTAGGGCACGGAGGATGAGACAGCACAGTGATTTCGCTTTTCTTGCAGCAGTCACGCACCAACAGGAATGAATGTGCGGGTGCGTTATCGTGATGGAAGAGCCGTGGACAGCCGCGCCACATTTCAGGCCGCTTCCTTCTCACATTTTGTCACAGACGTCGCAGCACGTCCCTGTAGACCGTCGATTAACAGTTTGTCCATGTGGCACGAATTCATGATGAACTCATCCTTCAGTCAAAGAAAACTATCAGCATGGCTTTGACATTTGACCTAACCTGAGGAGCTTTTATGGGTTTTGGAGAACCTTTCCTGACACATTGTGACGATTGAACCTTGGTCGTAACATCTTAACCGTCATCTTTAACTTCCGTCCGACCATTTCCAAACCATGGGAACCACTCTAACACCGAGTACGGCTTAAGCACTCATCACCGTAGAATTCCTGCATCATTTGGTGTGTCATCTGTAAAGGTTTTCTTGAGTTTCACACAAAATTTAATGCAGACGTGTTGCTCCTCTAACTCTGTCATCTCAAAAAACTGTGCGACCCAACTTTCTACACAGTACAGTACTTAACAATAACTAATTGACATACAAGAAAAACTTCCGGTAGTTACACATAAAACACAGGTGTGTCCAGGGACGCCAACCGCATTTCGCTCCAGCGTTCCATTGGCGCAAAACTACGAATGTTCCGGAATTTTTTGAACAGTCCTCGTACTTCATCAAGTACTACAGACGAGCATGAAATTCTTACAGCCAGTATCATCTGTTGGAGTAAAGTGTTCTGTTCCCACAGAGCATCGAAGTTTTGTGGCTGTTAATAAAAAAAGAGAGAAACTTCTCGTCCACCCAGTATTACCTCACAGGTGAGAAGCATGTCAGACACACAATCCAGGCAGTTATTATCAAAAAAATTTCTTAAGCCAACAGTTCAGCTAAAAGTTTTTGCACTGTGACAGAATATACTGCATAAAGCTTATGTTTTCTGCTCGTTTCTCTTCTCAACAACGATACAAAAACAAAACATAAAAAGACGCGCAAAGCAAACGCACCAAGCACACTTTCGCCTTTGGACTACACGGATTTAGAATATAAACAGCACGCACATATAGTAGAATTTTCCTAGGAGATACACAGGAGAACATCTGTGAAGTTTGGAAGGTAGAATAGCGGTGCTGGAGGAAGTATAGCGCTTCGAGCGGGTACTGGGCTAACTGAGCCGATTGAACATTTATTTTCTCACATAAGATAAATGCTACAGATTCGAGTCTTAGTTCAGCATACAATTTTAATCTGCCAGTAAGTTACAAATCGCCGAATATTCTGTTGCAGAGTTAAAATTAATTTTGGGTTATCATATTTTCTTACATAAATTTTACATGCAACAAACGAAGTGTTTGTGTACTGTACGCAACTCGGAACAATCTATGCGAGACGTGAGGTAGAAGCAGGGACACATGCCTTCCCTCGCTCTCTTGCGTCCCGTAGTCCTTTGCGTTAGGGTATTGTCCGTGTGAAAAGTATTGCCTTTCTAGTAGACTTCATTTCCAGGCTTTCCTTGCTGCCTTCATTTTCTAGTCTCCGAATTTCTTTTACAATGGTGTTTCGCTAGTTGCTTAAGCAGGACCACTGTTGAAGACTGTTTATACAGCAGCTAATGATACCGTGGCCACACAAATATATTTCACTCAGTACCAGTACACCCAAGAGGTGTGACGATTTAATATATGGGTCTTACATTGTTCGAGCCCCATTAAGTCTGTCATAGATACAGCGCTGACATAGGTGCAGTCATGAAATTGCTCTTGCAACAGCGTGTACTATTGCGCTCTAGACTACGACGCAATGCACACGCGAGTTTCTGACGCATTCCTGTAGCACACATTCCTCTCACTCAACAGTGAACAGTACATATGACAACGCAATATGACTGACAAGTAATTTGTATCACTACCACAGTTTTATATATGAAGACAGCAACCAAAGATCCTTTCTTTCAGTGCAGATACACACCAAGCCTGATCTCTTACGTGAACCAATGACTGTGAGTAAGGGGTTCTTGGGTAGGTCTCACTACCACAGTGGTGAATAACAGGCTTCACATTTGGGTGGTTGGGGGGGGGGGGGGGGGAGGGGAAGCATGCTCAGATGATGGCCGATGTGATTAAAACCAGCTTCTCATTGAAATGAGCGAAACATAGGCAAAGTTTGAAAAATTTTTTTGAGACAGTGAAAAGACGTACAAAAGATGTGTTTGGGGATTATTATTGATCACACTATGAACTTCATTTTAGATTTTCAGTAAAAAAAGAATGGGCCCCGTAATTACGATCTGTTGAAGGGTCTGCGAGTTTGCAGTATGTATACTGCGTGCTGCGTAGCCCCCACATCAGTTATCTGTAATCAAAAATGTATAACATCAGTTGATAATAAATTAAATGTATGGGAGCTTATACCCAACCACAAGGAGATAACCTCAGATCTAACGATATAGTGCTCACTCGAACTTTGAGTTCGATTTTCGAGGGTTTGTTTCACTCTTTATGGTCTTACAAAAAATGACCAATATCAACAACTTTCATATATTATAGGTATAAACTTCCAAGAAAAGTGTTTTGAAAAACAGTATCCCGAGAAAAACCTGTTTAAAGTTTAGGGGCCGGCCGCGGTGGTCTCGCGGTTGAGGCGCTCCGTCCGGAACCGCGCGACTGCTACGGTCGCAGGTTCGAATCCTGCCTCGGGCATGGATGTGTGTGATGTCCTTAGGTTAGTTAGGTTTAAGTAGTTCTAAGTTCTAGGGGACTGATGACCACAGAAGTTAAGTCCCATAGTGCTCAGAGCCATTTGAACCAAAGTTTAGGGAAAACTTTTACATGTATTACTAGTTCAATTTGCACAAACTAAATGTTGGTATATGTTTCTGATGTCGCTGAACACGAATCTGAAGCCACATTTTCAAAATTCAAAATGACTAATCTAAATGGCGAACAAAAAATTATTTTTTCTCCAATTTTGACCAAAATTTGACTTAAAAAAGTTTTTCCTCACTTACGTAGTCTGCAACTCTAGGAGCGTATATCAACCAGTCCTCTAACTCGAATTGTTCCTGGGGAACAACTCCTCGTTCTTCTTGGCGTGAAAAGCCGATCTGGCTGAGCTAGATATACTGCGTTTTGCCGTGCGGGGTAGCCGCGCGGTTTCAGGCGCCTTGCCACTGTTCGCGCGGCTCCCCCCGTCGGAGTTTCGAGTCCTCCCTCGGGTATGAGTGTGTATGTTGTCCTTAGCGTAAGTCAGTTTGAGGTAGATTAAGTAGTGTGTAAGCCTAGCGACCGATGACGTCAGCAGTTTGGTGCCATAGGAACTTACGACAAATTTCCAAATTGCTGCGTTCGACAGCCTGCACACGTAGTCGTCAGCTTCTTTGGTGAACATGATTGCATGCATACTGCAATGTAAATCATTTTGTGAATGTACATCACGGCACAACAAGTTATCTACCTGAGCCAGGCGTCTCCCGCTGAGAGCGTGGCACAGTGGGCGCACGAACTAAAAAACCTTTTCGTCCCAACATTTTAGACACGTACACCTTTCAAAAAATGTAATTACAAGAAAAATCGAATTTTTGACCACTTTGAATGAGAAACTGGCCTTAAGATGGCCTCTCGGGTACAGTGGGAAATCCGAATTTGAGTCCCGGTCCGACACAAATTTTCGCATCTTAGCATTGATACATTTCAACGCCCAAATGCGGCTACCATCATTAAAAGCTTCGAATAATACACTGGTGTCCAAAATTAAAGCAACAAACAACTGTTTCCCTGTCCTGTATCTAATTCACGACATAATAATACAAACTGTCAACAGATGTCCCTACGGTAGTGTTCTGCACGGAAGATAGCATCCTGGTCAACGGACAACCACGCCAACGATGACAGTAGGGCACCTATCAAACAGGATAGTGTTCGCTGGGTAGTCCTACATCCACAGTCACTGTGTACGCACTCACAGGCGGTGAAGTGTGGCATAGGAAGACGCCTGCCAGGCTCTCTGCAGTGGAGGGCCATGGGAAGGAGCAGGACAGTAGCAAACTGAAGTTGCCGATGGCTTAATGTGAATCGTTCTCCGGTTTTTCGGATGTGGCGACAGTTTATAGTGATCGAAACTATATCCAGAAGACCAGGGTGGGGCCGACAACGTCCATTATGAGAAAGAGAAAATCGTTATTTGGCTGTAAGGGCACGACGGTACCGTCTTAGTACTGCACGGCAACTGACATCTGACCTCGCAGCATCCAGTGGACTTCTTGTAGCGAGGATAACGGTGTACAGAAGGCTTCGACAGAGTGGCCTTTGTTGTCGGAGGCCAGCTGTACGTGTATCTCTGACCTGTCTTCACAGAACGGAACGTCTAGACTGGAGCTGTCAACATGCCACCTGGACGGTCGAACAGTGGGTCGGTGTTCTTTTTACAGATGAGTCCCGATTTGGTCTGAAGAATGATTCCGACGGATTCGCATCAGGAGGGAATTTCGAATACGATTTCGGGACCCAAACATTGTGGAAAGAGATCGATGTCGAGGATGGTCCTTCATGGTGTGGGCAGGGATTATGTTGACCACTCGAACACACCTTCATGAAATTGTATGCGTGAACCGGCAAGGTTTAACTGCTCTCAGTTATCGTGACGAGATCTTGATACCTCATTTGCGGTTGTTGCGATGTGCTGCGGGCCCAGACGTACTGATGGACGATAACCCTCATAGAGAGCGAGCGGTTGATGTTTGCTTGGAAACGGAAGATATTGCATGCATGGCGTGCCCTGCTCGCCCTCCCGATTTTAGTGCCATAGAGAATGTCTGGGATGCACTAGAGAGACCGCTTGCACCACGTCAGCATCCAGTAACCACTCTCAAAGACTGCGAGCGGCTGTGCACGAAGAATGAACGTTATTGCGTCAACATGAGTGAGCCGAGCTCCGGCTCTCGTTTGTGCCGTTGACAGGTTGACGTCGTGTATTCGGATTGTGACCTCTCGTTTTCTTAGAGTGTTCACTGGCACCACTACGTTTGCTCGTTTTGTCTGTCTGTCAGTGGCAGCAGCAGCAGCAGCGCTTGTCGATATCAAGTACTGTGGTACTATCTTTGGAGTGAACCTCTAGTATTTCCGTGTCGTCGTGTGTCAGGCAGTTCTCTTGGGACGGAGCAGCAGTGAGGTCCGACAGCACAAGACTCGCCGAGGGAGCTGTCGATGTATGCACTACCCTATGGAAGCATGTGGTCGCGAGAGTGCACGACCACGTCAAGGTCCGGATTCAGCAAGTTTAAGTTGAATGGATCGTTATATTCGTGTAGTGCAACTTTCACTTGTGTGCGTGTGTGTGTCCGTCCATCGAAGTGACCTCACGCAGCTCTCAGTTGGCGGTTTTATACTCCGACGTTTCCCTTGCCTGACTTGATTGGCAACGACCGATGGTTAGTCGTTCGGTCGGTAGTCTCAGTGGACGACGTGTATCTGGTCTTTCGACCGTTTCTGTGTTCTTAACGTTCATGTCTATGTACAATTCGTCTTGTTGCTGTATAGTGACTTTTAGCATTGTTTGAGTTGTTTGTGGGATTGTCTTTTGCGGTTCCATGTGCATCTAGTCAGATTTTGAGTAGGCAGTTTGGTCTTCAGTTTGGTCTTAACTCTGTGTGCGTACTAGGATTTGGTGGAGCCAATTTGTGTAATTAAATGCTTGTCATTTGACGATGTCAACTTTTATTCTATCGTGGTAATGGTTATCGCATCTTAGGTGGAGTTTGCGAGTGTGCTGGTCGGCGTTTAAGATGTCCCTAGTTTGAGTTGCCATTCTGTTAAGTGAGCATAACTCTTGGCTGCCTGTCTCACCGCTCACGCAGGTGTAGAGGCTTTTCTCAGGTCGATTCTTGGAGCACTGTCTGTGTATGACTCCCTTCCTTATTTGGTCTGATTGTGTCAGTTGCTTAAAAATAATATTTTGTTTCAATTATTCCTATTGCTTGTGGCCTTCAGCCGACAAATAATTTGAATTCTTCTCAATAAGGTCTTCAGCCGTCAGTGTAGCTTGTGCTAGAGTCAATTTTTTTAAATGATTGTTTTTAAAGAATTATTTCCTTAAACAAAGTGTATGTGTTCACTATGCAATCAACGGTAAGAGATTATGCCCCGTTCACACCGTTTCCTGCTTTCCCTAAGTCCCACGCTTAAATGAGATTGATGAACCATTCACAGCATGCCCCGTCATTTGGCAGTCCTGTATTGCTGCCAGAGGTGTTAACACCCCACACTGAAAGCATTAGCAAGTTGTCGGAAGGTATGTGTAAACCCGTGGAGTTGAAAAAACCGAAGAATATTTTTGACTACCGTTATGCATGTTGCAGTTATTTACATTCTGTATTCTTTCTTGTTAATACTTTACTGTCGCCTGATTATACTGTTTTGTGGTAAAATAAACGCAAAGTTGCAAAATTTCGGGTTGTTGCTTTAAGTTTGTACACCAGTGTATACGTATTTGCCCGACTACAAGTATCACCCTCTCTTGCTGGCGTCAGACTTATTCCTCAGAATCTATTCACTGCTTATCTACGATTTTCAGAATCAGCTGAAACTAAAACACAATATTTGAAAAACAGTTTATATCAAGAATCAGTAACAATTTCTACCAATTTTCAAAATGTACAGAAATATAGCTGACAAAGTTTGGTAAACTTATCGTCTCAGAAAATAAATAATGCGAAGTACTGCATAATTCATTCAGCAGAGAGACAAAATACGTATTACAGAGCCAAATACTGCAAACAACATAAATTGCATAATATTGTGTGCTACTTTATGTTTGATACACACAAAACTGAGGTAGGTGACAAAATGTACGTAAATTTTAGTGAATCACATCAGCAAACTGCTATAAAGTTGTGATTAAAGTGATCAAAGGCCTTGAAGGTGATGTTATAAAATATATACATTTCCTGTATGTCTCTGTTGCGCTATTGGGGTGTTCTACATTTTACTTAATTACATTGTGTACTTTTAAGTACTGGGTGTTCCAGAACGATGATCTGAGCTTCAAGGCATTGTAGCATTTATTACATTTAGTTTACGATTATAAGAAATATATCAAATGAAAGAGCAAACGCTCCTCTCTAACAAGGGTTCGATGTGAGTGCCATTCGTCACGCGGTACATATCGACTCGATCGGCGAGTTCTTCCTAAACTTTGATCAGTGTGTCTGAAAGAATCGTTGCAATAGGTGCGTCAGCCCTGTTTCTTTAGTCACTTAGCAGAGCTAGTAGCGGAGGCACATACACATGATCATTTTGAACCCCAAAGATAAAAAATGTCATGGCGTCAGATCGGGTGAACGTGGAGGCGAAGCGAAACAAGCTCTCTCATCCTGCCCCTTGCAGGCAGTCGAGTGGTGGGATACAAGTTCGTTTAACCAATAGCGTACTGCGTTATGGCGGTGAGGTGGGGTACCACCTTACTGCCAAATAAAGTTCTGTGATTCGGCTTCATCCAGTTGAGGAAAGAGCTATAGTTCTAGAGCATGTTGTTGTTGTTGTTGTTGTGGTCTTCAGTCCTGAGACTGTTATGATGCAGCTCTCCATGCTACTCTATCCTGTGCAAGTCTCTTCATCTCCCAGTATCTACTGCAACCTACATCCTTCTGAATCTGCTTAGTGTATTCATCTCTTGGTATCCCTCTACGATTATTACCCTCCACGCTGCCCTCCAATACTAAATTGGTGATCCCTTGATGCCTCAGAACACGTCCTACCAACCGATCCCTTCTTCTGGTCAAGTTGTGCCACAAACTTCTCTTCTCCCCAATCCTATTCAATACTTACTCATTAGTTATGTGGTCTACCCATCTAATCTTCAGCATTCTTCTGTATCACCACATTTCGAAAGCTTCTATTCTCTTCTTGTCCAAACTATTTATCGTCCATGTTTCACTTCCATACATGGCTACACTCCATACAAATACTTTCAGAAATGACTTCCTGACACTTAAATCTATACTCGATGTTAACAAATTTCTCTTCTTCAGAAACGCTTTCCTTGCCATTGCCAATCTACATTTTATATCCTCTCTACTTCGACCATCATCAGTTATTTTGCTCCCCAAATAGCAAAACTTCTTTACTACTTTAAGTGTCTCATTTCCTAATGTAATTCCCTCAGCATCACCCGGCTTAATTCGGCTACATTCCATTATCCTCGTTTTGCTTTGGTTGATGTTCATCTTATATCCTCCTTTCAAGACACTGTCCATTCCATTCAACTGCTCTTCCAAGTCCTTTGCTGTCTCTGACAGAATCACAATGTCATCGGCGAACCTCAAAGTTTTTATTTCTTCTCCATGGATTTTAATACCTACTCCGAATTTTTCTTTTGTTTCCTTTACTGCTTGCTCAATATACAGATTGAATAACATCGGGGAGAGGCTACAACCCTGTCTTACTCCCTTCCCAACCACAGCTTCCCTTTCATGTCCCTCAGCTCTTATAACTGCCATCTGGTTTCTGTACAAATTGTAAATAACCTGCCGCTCCCTGTATTTTACCCCTGCCACCTTTAGAGTTTGAAAGAGAGTATTCCAGTCAACATTTTCAAAAGCTTTCTCTAAGTCTACAAATGCTAGAAACGTAGGTTTGCCTTTCCTTAATCTTTCTTCTAAGATAAGTCGTAAGGTCAGTATTGCCTCACGTGTTCCAGTGTTTCTATGGAATCCAAACTTATCCTCCCCGAGGTCGGCTTCTACTAGTTTTTCCATTCGTCTGTAAAGAATTCGTGTTAGTATTTTGCAGTTGCTTCATCGAAAAATGAAAGCCCATAAAATTTCTGCCGCAATATGGAACAAAAAACGTTCAATTTGCAAGTGAACTAACTCGTGCGGATTTGCTGACCTCCAGATGTGCGCATTATGTGTACTCACATTTCCACTTGGGTGAAGTGTAAATTCATCACTGAAGACGATACCACATAGAAAATCTTCATCGTCATGCAACAACATTTCCCTCGCAAAGTTTGGTGGTGGTACGTACGTATGGGACCAAACTGCTGAGGTCTCGTTCCCTAGACTTACACAATACTTAATCTAACTGAAACTAACTTACGCTAAGGACAACACACACACACACACACACACACACACACACACACACATATGCCCGAGGGGAGACTCGAGCCTCCGACGGGGGTGGGAGCGCGAACCATGGCAAGGCGCAAGACATCGCGGCTACCCCGCGTGGCTCGCAAAGTTTGCACATAATCCGTAGTCCGTAGGCTTTAGAACTCGTGACAACTGTAAACGATAAGGACGTAGTTCTAAGCGTCTCCTTCAGAGTCCCCACACGGACGCCGCTGGAACTGATAATTCGCAACTAGCCTTCCGAACTGACTTCTTGCGGATACGTGTGAAGGACTTTCTCACTCGTTCAACACGTTCTTCAGTCACACTTGTTGGTCCCATACGAATGGTGCACACATTGAACTCTTCTTAGAGAACAAAATTGTTTAAGTTGCCTTTCATTTGACGTGTTATTTTAATTTGCAAGTTGAATGTAATAAATGCTACAAAGCGTTAAAACTCCGATATTTATTTTAAAACACCAGTTATAATATTTCTGCCAGCTCGTACAGTTAATTTTAACTATATGACCGTTTGTTAGAAATAAATCTATAAATATCTTACGTATGTCATCACATACTGATGAGATAACATATACCATTGGGCAAAACGTAAGGATGAAAGCAAATTTTGTATGATATGTCGCTGCCAAGAAACATAGCTGTATGAAACTTGGAAAATGCATAGAAAGAACTGCTACAGTATAGCACGGAAGGTAACCGAAAGAAATACGCAGTGAGAGGAACGGAAGCGACATTTTTATTCAAACACAATCATTACACTGAAGTCATCGCGTGTCAGGATGGTTTCCTGGACATTACAAACGACGGGACTTGGTTGTTAATAGGGTGCCTGATCACCACAGACGGTAATGCATGATCTGCAATATGTTCCATGCTAGGCACAAGGTTGTTAAGGAGTTGTTGTGGTAGAGCGTCCAATTTCTCCACCTGCGATGTTAACAACTGCTAGATGGTCGCCGGCGAATGTCAACATTCTGCAATACGCCCCCCCCCCCCTGTGCATCCCACACGTGCTGGATGAGATTTAAGTTGGAGGAACGGGCAAGCCGGATCACTCACCAAGTATCACCATCGTGTCCACCACTGTTCGATGCCGCCGCTCACTATCATCCATAAAAATGACGGCAGGGGCGAATGAATCCTGGAAAGATGCTCGTGGCGAAGGAACAGTGTCAAAATGACGTGGACTGATTGGGTATACTGTGTGCAAAGATTTGGACGTCAGTACACCCATGAAACTATTATGCCTCCTCATATCAAAACACCTGCATCATCAAAACGACCATGTTTGCCAATGTTCCTGGCTGCATTACGTATTCTTATTGTAGATGTACTACATGAGTGTACATCTACCATTGTCGAACATACTCGTTTTGGTAGTCCAAGTGTTATGTTATGGCCAGGAAAACGTTACATGGCCACATTGACATCCAAATTATCTAACATGGTATTATCAATGGTCAAAGTTATTGTCGTACTGTATTCTTTCTCTACGTGCATCTTTTCAGGGGTGCATGTGGCTCTGACTTCATATTTCTGGATGACTAAGCTCTAATGTATCAAGCACCACAGGTGAAGGAGCTATTGGAATGAGATATTATTCGGCGACTCGACTGACCTGCCCGTCCCCTGACACAAACCTCATCGAACAAGGGTAGGGTCCTTTGGAAGATGTACTGCAACACCCCCACATGCTCCATCGACCATCCAGAAGTTTTCAACCACGCTAGTGGAGGAATCCAAAGCCCTACTGCAAGACTGTCGTACCGGCCATGTGGCTAGTATGTGTGCATGTTACAGATCATGGAGTGCCTTCTACGATCATCACACACTGTATTAAGAAACACTACTCGCGGTTTGTAAAGTCCAAGGGACCGTCATGAATCACGGCGACTTCAGTGAAGGGTTGCGCTCTACCAAAACTATGGTTTGGTAGTTCTTGTAGAGTACCTAAATAACACAGTAAATGGTAGGATTACCGGGAGTGTTGGTGGCACTGATAGAGAAAAACATAAATGAGTAAGAGAGAAAATGGTAGCCGATGACATTCTTTTCTTTCGTTTTCTTTGTTTATTTCGCACATAATTAGAACCACACATAATTCAGTATAAGCACGTTGTTTATTTATGTCCTTAAAGAATACAAATTGCAGTTTATAACAGATAAAAACTATTTGGTAGAGTAACTTTTGCTCTTTTATGTAACCAAGTACACTTTGATGCAAGTACACTTTTCATACCAAACATAAAAAATATATACAATTATTGTTGTTATTTTGTGCTCAGAAGAACGTTCTGCATCATGATCAAAGGCAAGAGTTTCCTGTTATTATTACTGATAAATGTGAAAATTGTTTGTGAAGAACAGAAACGTGTTTTATATAAGTTCGACGAAGTATTGAAGTGATGTTTGATATATTTTTATTTTGCATGTTTCTTTTCTATTTTACCCTTTTCATGATATCGCGTGTGATGGCGCTATGTGACAAATATGCACTGTTTCCTTTATTTTTACTATAGCATCCCTCTGTTTTACGTTACAAATCAACTATTTCAGGTTGGTGTTCGAACCCCCACTTTGGTATAAATTTTTCATTCGTCATTTCAGTCTGCATATATATGCATCATAGATATCTGAAAATTGAAAAGGTTTCTGGAACGATATACACACATCAAAAAAAGTTTTGCATCACTTCAGTTCCGAGAGTGCCGGAACCTCAACAGAAAACTCGAATAGAGATCATCATAAACATCATTTCCGCCCTTTTTATTGCTCATGGGAACCACAGATTGCATGTTGCACCACCATACAGCGAGACCTTCAGAGGTGCTGGTCCAGATTGCTGTACTCACCGGTACCTCTAATACCCAGTAGCAAGTCCTCTTGCATCGATGCATGCCTGTATTCCTCGTGTCATACTACCCACAAGTTCATCAAGGCACTGTTGGTCCAGATTGTCCCACTCCTCAACGGCCATTCGGCGTATATCAAATGGTTCAAATGGCTCTGAGCACTATTGGACTTAACTTCTGAGGTCATCAATCCCCTAGAACTTAGAACTACTTACACCTAACCAACCTAAGGACATCACACACATCCACGCCCGAGGCAGGATTCGAACCTGCGACTGTATCGGTCGCGCGGTTCCAGACTGTAGCGCCTAGAACCGCTCTGCCACCCCGGCCGGCTCGGCGTATATCCCTAAGAGTGGTTGATGGGTCACGTCCATAAACAGCACTTTTCAATCTATTCCAGGCATGTCCGATATGGTTCACGTCTGGAGAACATGCTGGCCACTCTAGTCTAGCGACATCACAAGATGTGCACGATGGGGGCGCGAATTGTCGTCCATGAAGACGAATGCCAGGGCAGTATGCTGCCGATATGGTTGCACTATCGGTCGGAGGATGGCATTCACGTATCGTACAGCCGTTACAGCGCCTTCCATGACCACCAGCGGCGTACGTCGGCCCCACATAATGCCACCCCAAGACATCAGGGATCCTCTACGTTGCTGCACTCGCTCGACTGTGTGTCTAAGGCGTTCAGCCTGACAGGGTTGCCTCCAAACACGTCTCCGACGATTGTCTGGTTGAAGGCATGTGCGGCACTCATCGGTGAAGAGAACTTGATGCCAGTCCTGAGCGGTCCATTCGGCATGTTGTTGGGCCCATCCGTACCGCTCTGCATGATGTCGTGGTTGCAAAGATGGACCTCGCCATGGACGTGGAGAGTGAAGTTGCGCATCGTGCAGCCTATTGTGCACAGTTTGAGTCGTAACACTACGTCCTATGGCTGCACGAAAATCATTTTTCAACAAGGTGTCTTTGTTGTCAGTGTTTCTCTGAGCCGTAATCCGTAGGTAGCGGTTACCCACTGCAGTAAATAGTTCCTGTCTCTCTCTATCTCCTCCATTTCTGAACAACATCGCTTTGGTTCACTCCGAGACGCCTGGACACTTCCCTTGTTGAGAGCCCTTCCTGGCACAAAGTAACAATGCGGACGCGATCGAACCGCGGTATTGGCCGTCTAAGCATGGTTGAACTACAGACAACGCGAGACGTGTACCTCCTTCCCGGTGGAATGAGTTGAACTGATCGGCTGTCGGGTCCCCTCCACCTAATAGCCGCTGCTCATGCATGGTTGTTTACATCTTTGGGTGTGTTTAGTGACATCTCTGAACAGTCAAAGGGACTGCGTCTGTGATACAATTTCCACAGTCAACGTCTGTATTCAGGAGTTCTGGGAACCGGGGTGATGCAAAGCTTTTTTTGATGTGTGTAGTTTCCTTTAATTTGTATTTTGTTATAAATACTGTTTATTTTTAAATACCAGACGGGAGTATGACCATTTCGAACAAAAATCTTTCAAACGTTACGTGGCCATTTATATATTCTCACTCAGTTTCTAGATGGTTCATCGTGCCTGTTTTCTGGGGGACCTAGTAAGACACTGCTTGCATAAGGAAAGAAATTTGGAAATTTGTGGTAAGGACTACGGACCAAACTGTTGAAGTCATCGATCCCTAGGCTTACGAACTACTTAATCTAACTTAAACTAACTAACGCCAAGGACAACACACACACACTCGAACCTCCGACGGGGTGAGCTGCGCGAACATAAGGAAAGAAAGCGATCATTATGAGGTAACGCCCAATATGTATGCAACACACCTAATACACAGCTAATGCAGCTACGACCTTAACTGATCAAAGCTACTAGGAAAATTATCGTAGTATACGCTTACTTATGATAGCCTACAGTAGGTTGTAGTAGTTTTACGACACTATTTCAGTATAATAATTGTCTTTGAACGAAAATGCCATTTCTGTTCGTTTTACTGCGTCTTTCTTTCAGTGACCTTTTGTACTACACTGCAGCAGTTCTTTCGTATGTTCCAAGTTTCATCGAGCTGTGTTACTTTGCTGTGACACTTTATACGAATGTTGTTTTCTTTCTGAAGTTTTGCACGCCGGTGAGTTATAATCAACTGCTATTCTGTGTGGCATGGATTACACAAGGTCTTGGTAAGTTTCCAGAGGTACGTCACATCAGACGCCTACACACAGTTCACTGAAATTACGGGCGGGTCGCTTGTGAGGACGCTGGTGGCCCCAACTTCGTCCCAGACGTTACTTATCGGTTTCCGATCACGTGCATTTGGTGGCAAAAACTTAAACGTGACTCATTATCATTCTCTCAGGCCACTGTGGCACAATCCTGGCTTAGTGATACTGACCACTATCATGCTGGAAGAGGCATGTGCTCTCAGGGAAGCCAAGCATAAAAGAATGCAGATGGCCCACCATAACCACAATAATGATCACATAGCCCACAGCTGTCATCGAGCCTTTGATTAGTTCCGCAGTTTCCATCGAAGGCCAGCTGATTGTCCCCCGTAGTACATTACTGCTCCCACAGGCCAGCGTTGATGGCATGGCACATGTTTCAGACAGTCGCTTGCCTGGACGACGGCTTATCCTGACCCGACCGTCGACGTGATCATCCAACTGGGTGACACGGTTGCGTTGATCCACGGTCCGTCTCGATGGTATCATGCCCACTGCAGTCATAATTGACGCTGTCGTTGGTGCGATAGAGGAATACATAACAGCCGTCTGCTGTGAAGCCCCATGATCAGCAAAGAATTACCTCGAAGGTAACGCTCTATTGACACACAACCAGAACGAATTCAAGAAATATCGTTCTTGTGAAACAACTGGCTCTTAATTCGCACGAAGTAATGAGTTCTATCGACATGGAATTTCAGATTGATTCCATATCTCTAGATTTTTAGAAGGATTTTGACACTGTTCCTCGCAAGAGACTTCTAAACAAATTGCGTGGCTATGGAGCACCGCTTCCGTTGTGTGACTGGACCTGTGATTTCCTCTCAGAAAGTTCACGGTTGTAATCGACTAAAAATCATCGAGTAAAGCAGAAGTGATATCCGGCGTTATCCAAGGAAGGGTCATAGGCACTCTGCTGTTCCTAGTCTGCATAAACGATTTAGGAGACAATCTGAGCAGACATCTTAGATTGTTCGCAGATGATGCTGTCATTTAGCATCTAGTAAGGTTATTAGAAAGTCAAAACCAATTGCAAAATGACTTAGAGTCGATACCTGAATGTTGCGAAAAGTGGCAATTTTCTGTCAATAACGAGAAGAGTGAGGTCATCCTCATGAGTACATAAAGGAAAGACTTGAATTTAGATTTCACGATAAATCATACAAATTTAAAGGATGTAAATTCAACTAAATACTTAGGAATTACAATTACGAACGACTTAATTTGCAACTAATAAATAGATACTATAGTGCGGAAGGGAAACCAAACACTATTTTTTTACTGGCAGAATACTTAGAGAATTTAACAGGTCTTACAAACCTTGTTAGTCCTCTGCTAGAGCATTACTGTGCTGTATGTGATTCTTACCAGACAGGATTGACGGAGGACATTGAAAAATTCAAGGAAGGGCAGCTCGTTTTGTGTTATCGCGAAATGGCAGAGAAATTGCCACGGATATGATGGGAGAGCTGGGATGGCAATCATTAAAGCAAAGGCATTTTTCGTTGCAGCGTGATCTTTACAAGAAAATTCTACCAGCAACTTTCTCATCCGAATGCGAGCCTATACAGTCAACCCACACAGGGAAGAAGATCAGCACAATAAAGTAAGAGAAATCAGAGGTCGTAGAGAAAGAGTTAAGTGTTTGTTTTGCTACGCTCTGTAAGACAGTGGAACGGTGGAGAAATAATCTGAAGGCGGTTCGGAGAACCCTCTGTCAAGCACTTAACTATGAATTGTAAGTAATCATGTGCTTGAAGATGTAAGAGTGTGTGCTGAACGGTGTTTTGGAAAACATTTATGTCTGCACCAGGCCTATACTCCATTGTCAGACCTGCAAAAGGTCGGCTGCTATCCTGCTCAACAGAGCGGTAAAATCTCCGACCTCCACGTTCTTTGAAGAGGCTTGGACGTCCTGACACACTGTAGCCTGCTCGTGGTTTCTCCACTCTTCACCCAGTTTCCATACATGTGCACAACAGTAAAACTCGAACAACCTCCCAGCTTCGCCGTTTCTGTGATGCTCGTTCACAGACGCTAGACCATAAAAATCTGCTATTTGCGAGTCATTTACACGAAGAGCCAAAGAAACTGGTGCACCTGTCTAATATCGTGTGGAGCCCCCTCGAGCACGCAGAAGTGCCGCAACACGACTAGGCATGGACTAATGGCTGAAGTAGTGCTGGAGGGAACTGACACCTTGAATCCTCCAGGGCTGTCCATAAATCCGTAAGAGTACGACGGGGTGGAGATACCTTCTGAACATCACGTTGCAAGGCATCCCAGATATGCACAATAATGTTCACGTCTGGGAAGTTTGGTGGTCAGCAGAAGTATTTAGACTCAGAAGAGTGTTCCTCTCTGCAGCAATTCTGGACGTATGGGGTGCTGCATTGTCCTGTTGGAATTGCTCAAGTCCGTCGGAGTGCACAATGGGCATGAATGGATGCAGGTGATCAGACAGGATGCTTACGTACGTGTCATCTGTCAGAGTCATATCTAAACGTATCAGACGTCCAATTGCACGCACCTCACACCATTACAGAGCCTCCACCAGCTTTAACAGTCCAGTGCTGACATGCAAGGTCGATGGATTCACGAGATTGCCTCCATACCGGTACACGTCTATCCGCTCGATGCCATTTGAAACCAGACAATATCTTTCCAGTCATCAATCAATCATGTCGGTGTTGACGGGCCCAGGCGAGGCATAAAGTTTTACGTTGTGCAGTCATCAAGGTTACACGAGTGGGCCTTCGGTTCCGAAGTCCCATATCGATTATGTTACGTTGAATGGTTCGCACACTAACAGTTGTTGATGGCGCAGCATTGAAATCTTCAGTAATTTGCGGAAGGTTTACACTTCTGTCACGTTGAACGATTCTTTTCAGTCGTCATTGGTCCCGTTCTTGCGGGATCTTTTTCCAGCCGCAACGATGTTTCACCGTATATCTGATATTCTCGGTACACTCGTGAAATTTTCATACGTGAAAATCCCCACATCATCGGTACCTTGGAGATGCTGTGTCCCATCGGTCATGCGTCGACTATAACACCAGTTTCAAACTCACTTAAATCTTGAAAGCACGCCATTGCAGCAGCAGTAACCGATCTACCAACTGCGCTGAACGCTTGTCTTATATAGCCGTTGCCTATCGCATCGCCATATTCTGCCTTTTACAAATCTCTGTATTTGAATATACATGCCTATACCAGTTTCTTTGGCCCGTCACTCTATGTCCATGTATTGCCCTGTTTTCCCGTTTCGTCGTTATATTGTTTCCCCACTTGGCGCGTCACTCTATATCCATGTATTGCCCTGTTTACCAGTTTCGGCGTTATATTGTTTCCCCATACATCTCTGTCCCGCTTATGTACTTTCCATACCGGATCACGTGAGCGCACGCTAACAGTACCGTTCCATATGACGATGGGCAGTGACCATAGTGTTATGCTTCATCAGTTGACTCATAATGGCTAAGACAAGCATGTGTGAAGTATACCATAATTTTGTACAGGTAAATGGGATAATTACTCCTATCGGATTTATTCCCTTGTAAATTTTGTTCTCTAGCACTTCATGAAACTGTAATAAGAGTTTTCAGTGCACTATAAAAAGAAAAGAAAAAAAAGGTATCGAGAAACTCGAAGATTTTTGCGTGTTATCCTCATCTGTGCAAGCAAGTTATATACCTATCCATTCTTGAGAAACAGGGGTCTTAACAGGACAGACAGACAGTCGGGTAACAAATGACAAAAAGAATTTTCAATTTTCTTACAAATTAACAATTTTCGGATTTTTTCCTATTGTTGTACTGTGAAACTTTGTCTCTCGCTGAATTGCGTGGTTCTAGATCGACAGGAAGTACCCTACAAGTTTTGATGAGCGAGTTTGCGAGTATCAAAATATGTAACATTATTGGCCGGACTTTCGCTCACATTGGCTTAGAAGCTTTAATTTTTTACACTATCAACGGATCGTTAACCTTACTATATGACATAAAATGAAATCAGCTTGATTCATCTACCCATTCTGAGAAAAGTGATTTTTAACAGTCGGATAGATAGATCGACAGACAGACGGACGACAAAGTGATCCTATGTGGGTTCCATTTTTATCGACCGAGGTACGGAACTCTAAAAACAAGAAAAGCTGACTGATTGCCTCTGTATGTCGTGTCGGCTACTTTGGGTGTCAGCACCGACAAAACGAGGAAGGAGAGGCGTTACTATGGCCGTGGCAGGAATTCAAAGTTATCTATGTGTAAGACTTTCTAATTATTAGAACAATTTATTTCTAAAAAAGGAAAGAAACGTAACTT
Source organism: Schistocerca americana (assembly GCF_021461395.2). Classification (NCBI taxonomy): domain Eukaryota; kingdom Metazoa; phylum Arthropoda; class Insecta; order Orthoptera; family Acrididae; genus Schistocerca; species Schistocerca americana. The sequence goes on along the minus strand of NC_060126.1, from coordinate 407,056,707 downwards.
GACTTCTTCTTATGAAGTGCCTTCCTGTACTTGCTGTACTTTGACATGCAATTAGTTTATCGACTATTACTATTCGCAGAATGCATGCTAAGTATCGTCTTCCTGTCAGTATTGATGCTTTCGCAGTCTGTAACTGAACGTGTGGTCGACCGGCGATGGTCGGTTGGTTAAGTCAGCGTTGACAGAGGGCGCTGAATTCTGTCTTCCTGGAGGTGTGGTGCCGCCGGCTCTTTCCATTGGCGCCTGGGTCAGCGCCTTCTTGATGCTGTTTCACAGCGCTGCACTGGTCGGTGGACAGTCGATACTTTGAACCAGTTTCATAAACATAAAAATGTCGCAACAGCTAGTAGCAATCTGTAGTTTCATGTGTGAACTCCCAGTTTTTAGAGGCGCAACTCAAGAAACGCAACTTGTGTAGCGCCACAAGAAGTTCCACTTCCTTGCAATTTGTTGTGCCTACTTTCCTACCACCCCTGTTCCTTTGCGATAGTATTGTGAAACACGAGCATTCTGTCATAGTTATCGTGCAGTTAACTGCTGCTGTCCTTCATTCCATTTCAGTGTGTTTTTATTTTATTTTTGATAAATGCGAGAACAATGAACGGCAGGTACACGTTCGCAGTTACTAGAAGTGCAAGAAGAGAAACCTCTAATTTTCTGCATGTGTGCGCACGTGCGTCTACAATATTTGCAAACCAATAACATATCCTATGAAGGAACGAATAAATAAATAAACATATGTAACGAAAAAAACGAGACCAAGCTGTTCTGGCATAACCACAAGCGCTGGAACGAAGAAGAAGAACGCAAGGCCAGAGAAGACAGTGAAAAGACGTCAGCCAATAGTGCACTGACCAGAACGTCACCACAATAGGAGCAGCATCTAGCCGAAGTGCCACTCCTGTCAGCCTCAGCTCCGTTGTATTACTGGTTCCCATTCCACACCCCATTACCCCCTCGTCCATAACGACTGCCCCCTTCCCAATAACCTCAGTAAGGCCAACCACTTCGCTTCCCAACTTTCTGAGGTCTTATCCGTCCCTGATGATCCTCACTTTGATTATTCCCTTTCCCCAATGTCATGGAACGCGCCGATACCTCGGTCGCTCCAATTGCTCCCAGTCTCCAGTACTTGGGGCAGTTTCATCCCTCCGATATAAAAACTCCAATCACAGAAGAAGACATTAAACTTGTCCTCAAAATGCAACATGGCCCCTGGACACGACTGTGTCATGTACCGTCACCTCTGAGAATGTCCCTTCTCCTTCCTGACTGTCTTTGCCAATTTATACAATGCCATCCTCTCTATCGACTTCTACCCCGACCTGTGGAAGACGTAGTGCATCCTCTTTTCCCTCAAGCCCAACAAACCCCCTTCCATCACCTCTTCTTATCGTCCCACCTGCCTCACCTCCATCTTCAGTAAGGTCTTCGAATCCATCCTCTCCCATTTTATTCATCACCACCTCAATCAACACAGTCTTCTCCCCCTTACCCATTGTGGCTTCCGACCCTCCTTCTCCACCAAAGACCATCTCCTTAACCTCGTCCACCTTCTTTCCCTCCAACTTAACTCCTGCTACTCTGCCATTTTTGTTTCCTTCGATCTCCAAAATTCCTACAACCGTGTATGGCCGCCTGGTCTCCTCTTTAAACTCAAAACCTACGCCCTGCCTATCAATTTTGTCCATCTGTTGGCTTCCTTCCTCTCACACCATCCTTCCTATGTCACCCTCCATGACACCAACTCCCATATCTTTTGTCCCACTGCTGGCATCCCCCAGGGTTCTATCCTCTCCCCCATCCTCTATCTCCTGTACACCACAGATATGCCCAAGGCACCCCACCTGTCCACCTCCTCCAATATACTGATGACACTGCCTTCCTGGCTCTGTATCCTACCCTTCAACGGTCCCAAAACACCCTCCAAACCCACCTTGACCAGTTCACCACTTGATGTAACCATTGATTCCTGCGTTTCAACCCCTTCAACACCAAGGAAAACTTTCATAGGCCACACCACTTGCTCCTTCCATCTCCATGATTTCTACCTAACCATTTATGGTCGTCCCATCCAGCTTATCCCCACCCTGTGATACCTTGGCCTCACCCTTGACTGTCACATCACCTGGACCTCTCATCTCCTGACCCTCCAGAAAGCCCATTCCCAATTCCGCCTTCTGAAAATCCTGCTTGGCTGGACGTGGGGATTGCATCCTTCCACCATCCTCCACACCTACAAATCCTTCATCTGTCCTATGATGCAATATTCCAGCATTTCCTGCATCTCCACCCCTCCCCAATTTTATAAGGCCCTCCAAATCCTAGAATTCCATGTGTTCTGCCTTGCCTTCTGTATCTGCTTTCCTTCCCCCACATGACTCCTGTATGACCTCATCCCCTTCCCCACCTCCTCCTTTTCCTCCAACATCTTTGCATCCCTTACACTGTCTGCAGGCTTGATCCCCACACCCCCTGATTTCTTCCTTCTGCTCCACCCCTCCGTCCATTGCCGCGCCTCTATCACTGTACCCCTCCTTCTTTCAACCTCCACACCCTCCATCTCGTTCATCAGGGCAGTTTCCAGCACCTCCCCCTCCCAGATGTTGAACTTCACCATGACATCTACCCTTCCTACCAACTGTAGCCTGGCCTTGTTCCTCACCAGGGCCCCCTCCTTTCCCTCTCCCCTCCTCCTCCCAGAGTGGATTTTCCTCCCCCCCCCCCCAAGTCTCTGCACCCACTCCTCGACTGTTCCCTCCCACTTCCTTCCCTCACTGGCCCCCTTTGGTGCGCCCCACCCATCTCTTCCCCCTCCTTTCTTCCCTTCTCCCTCGTCTCTATCCCGCTGGCAGATCCTCTCAGTTTGCTCATGCTATGTCAGTGCTGTGTTTGGTGCTGCTCTCCCATGATGTCTCAGGAGCTGTGATTTTAACTGTGTGCTGGACTTGTACATAGTATTACTGGCAGTGACTGTTACGTGCTTTGCCTTGTGTTTCTTTTAATCGTCACAGTGTGCGTTTTTTGTGTCCAGTTTTAGCTTTTTATCATTATTTTCCAGTAACTCCCTTTTTTATGCTGTCTTCCGTTACGTTTCCCTTTTTACATGTCTGTATCGCCGTAGTTCCTCCATTCTGTTGTTTCTTAAATGTCTCCATATCCTGTACTTACTGCCTGTCTCTCGGCTGAAGAGCGGCTGCCAGTTGCCGCATATGGGGCATTGAAATACAATAAAGAAAAAAAAACAACCCCAGCCAGACTTTAGTGGAGAGGATTTGCAGAGTATTAGCACGGCCTGGCAGAGAGTGCTACGATATCAGATTGTAGTGATCTATATCCACTGCTTTTTTGAACATTGTGTGTAGCAAGGATTCGGATTTATGTTGCATGTTGACCATCGCTTGCGACAACTTTGTACATTCAAGTTAAGTATTGTCAACCTGCTTTATTGAAATAAAACTACTAATGTTATTTGCTTGAATTGTTGTATAGCATTTGGAGAACGCAGCATCCTTTAGGCACCCCGTACGCGAAGAGTGGGCAGGACTGCATACAAATACTGTATAAATTGTGGATTATATGCGTGAAATAGCTCCAGAGTGTGATGTGGCAGCTTTTAAACCCAAATTACTTACTCAAAATGCCTATATCAACGAATACAGTAAGATTCTAAAATCTGGGAAGAGTGGCACGTCAGCAGAAGATATTTACATGCCAGTTGTTGGTTAGTTTGCCACTGTAGACAGCATTTTCGTCTCTGAGTGTTACTTCTCTTATAAATGAGTTTTTTTTCATTGATTTATTTTTATTTTCTGATCCAGCATCTGAGTTTCGTCTTCTTTGTATTTAACTCTTATCACAACTATAAGGCCATAACCTGCGCTATAACATTCATGCCCGCCTGTATGATTTCAATTGATGCCATATTGAAAGCTGTGCAACTGCGTAGGATTTATGGTGTCCTGTGTGAACGGTAGTTTGTTCTGCCACTACAGCAAGCCACAATATACGGCGCCATATTAGATGCGTGTGTGAATCCAGCTTCCGGGCTGCACTCTATGTACTGAAATCACAGATCCATTAGTGTACTGTGGAACTGTTCTGAGACTGGACTAGTGCCAGAAATAGTAATGGTGTCAGAGATGAGTGTCTAAGATGCGCAACAAGATGCTGCTCCAACTGAGATATTACTACATTACTAGGATGGACATAATTGCAGTAACTCTGTTGGAAAGTGATAACTTTTCAGAGAGTGAACACTTGCTTATGAATCTTAAGAATTTAGTCAGAAAGAATACTTTCTGTTTTCTCCTGCTTGTAGCAAAGTTATTTTGATGTGCCACATATTAATGGACTTCATGTTTTTTTTTTTTTTTTTTCTCACGTAAGACGATTGCAGTTAGCCTGGCAGGCTTCGAATTTGAGTACGAATAAGATAAGCGTGAAAAGGTTTTGAGTCTTGTTCTGTTATTTGTACTTTTGCCAAAAGTGTCTCTGATTATTTTAAAAAATTTTGTAGCAATTCTTTTAATTGTCTTGTGAGATCCCCTGCTATATCCACAGGACAGGAATGATAGTTTAATTTGTGGAAAGGGGCCAAAATGAGTGGCTGTCAGTTACACTACTTTATTCATTTGACAAATATTACATGACTAAGGAAAACTTTAAAAACAGAGCAAGCCAAACATTGATTTTAGAACTTAATTCCCGGCTAAATGCGCCATTCAATCTCACGCCTTAAGGGTGAAACAACCTTAATTTAAAATCGGCTGAAGGCCAATAACTTAAGACTCAAAAACAGGAATTTGAATTTAAGAGGCAGAACGCCTTATCCTAAAAAATTTTTAAATCAGACTGAAGGCCCAAACAATCTCACACCTTAAGGGCAAAACAACTTTAATTTAAAATCGGTTAGAATTCATACATAAACAAACAACAAGGACAAATAAGAAAAGGCAGCACATAAAACGGCGCTCAGAAGTTTCCAAGGGTCGGCCTGGAATTCAAACACTAACGCTCGCTTAGGTTAGACAGGCAGTCGGCCCAACAAATTTTCAATCCGACGGCAACCCAACCGCAGACAGTCGACGGACGAGCGACACGTTGTTGCTCGCGGGAATGTCCCAACAGCCCACAACGAAATTCAAACGACACAATGTGGTAGATTAAGTAAAGATTCAACTTTCGTGTCCGGGATCGGTGAGCCACGGACCTTGTAGCAATGGGAACAGCACCTCACACTCCGACCGCGCGTGGATGCCGCCACGGCGACTTCCTCGCTGCTCCACGCCAACCGACCAACTGCCAGGCCCGGAAACAGTGAAAGGACCAAATATATGTCAGCCGATGAAACGAGCAACCGAACGACCAACCAACTGTCGTCCCGCTCCAATCTCCGTCCGTCGGACAGTTCACGTGTGTCGCCAGTGGTCGGCGAGCACTGGCTGTCCGCGCCTCACCGGCTCCCGTTCCGACTGCACTGCTGGTCCGTCTCCAACTGACCTGCAGACACACGACGACCCAGAAATTCTATCGGTCGCTCCAGAGATGGTACGACTGTTCACTTATCGATACGCGCAGCTGCTGCCGCTCACGGGAAAGTAAGGCAGGAAGTTAGTGACGCCCGTAAATGGAATAAGAAAACGAGAAGGCAGTACCGTAATTGAAGATGATAGACAATAAATGACCTGAACACGAGCCGTGCGCGGCTCATCTTGATCGCAAGAATAGATTATTTTTCAATTGATTACTGGCTGCAGTTGCCAAACAACATTCTTCAGATCACCGAAACTAACAACAAAGAGAAAACTGCCTTTAGGTTAAAATGACTTCAACAACAACTTCAACAACATGCTGTAGCTTGCTCCTTTCTTTTGGCTTCGGAAGGATCGAAATAAAAGAAATAGATGAGTTCTGCCTGTCATCGTCCTCCTTATCATCATCAGATGAGAAAAACCTCAGCTGATGATCTGCAAACATCACATCTACACGTGCACATACATCACATCCACGCCTGTATAAATATTTTTAACTGTGATGGCGTCGGACACCTCTTCACGTACTGCAGGAATATCGACTGCTGATTCAAAGTAATTGGATAATGAAGAGAACAGGAGCAGACTGCAGAACAGTGAGGGATAGCTAAAAGAAAATCAGATACATTTTCTTAAACAAATTGGAAAGAGGGCCAGTCTCGATACGAGGAGGTGGTAACTAGCCAGTCCACAATTTCGGATTCCAAAGGCGATCCGCAGGCATGTTGTGGACCGAACCATAATTACATGGAAAAACAGAAAATATGAACCAAGATAACGAAAACTATTAATCTCGCTAGAGAAAGTTCTGAAGCAGTTTAACAAAGACGCACTCCAGGTTTCGAATCAGAGGTTACAGGAAAGATCTATGAGTGGAAACACTTTGCGAGCACACTGACAGGGGTAGCGTGACATTGTTGTTGTGGTCTTCAGTCCTGAGACTGGTTTGATGCAGCTCTCCATGCTACTCTATCCTGCGCAAGCTTCTTCATCTCCCAGTACCTACTGCAACCTACATCCTTCTGAATCTGCTTAGTGTATTCATCTCTCGGTCTCCCTCTACGATTTTTACCCTCCATGCTGCCCTCCAATGCTAAATTTGTGATCCCTTGATGCCTCAAAACATGTCCTACCAACCGATCCCTTCTTCTAGTCAAGTTGTGCCATAAACTTCTCTTCTCCCCAATCCTATTCAATACCTCCTCATTAGTTACGTGATCTACCCACCTTATCTTCAGCATTCTTCTGTAGCACCACATTTCGAAAGCTTCTATTCTCTTCTTGTCCAAACTAGTTATCGTCCATGTTTCACTTCCATACATGGCTACACTCCATACAAATATTTTCAGAAACGACTTCCTGACACTTAAATCTATACTCGATGTTAACAAATTTCTCTTCTTCAGAAACGATTTCCTTGCCATTGCCAGTCTACATTTTATATCCTCTCTACTTCGACCATCATCAGTTATTTTACTCCCTAAATAGCAAAATTCCTTTACTACTTTAAGTGTCTCATTTCCTAATCTAATTCCCTCAGCATCACCCGATTTAATTTGACTACATTCCATTATCCTTGTTTTGCTTTTGTTGATGTTCATCTTATATCCTCCTTTCAAGACACTGTCCATTCCATTCAATTGTTCTTCCAAGTCCTTTGCTGTCTCTGACAGAATTATAATGTCATCGGCGAACCTCAAAGTTTTTACTTCTTCTCCATGAATTTTAATACCTACTCCGAATTTTTCTTTTGTTTCCTTTACTGCTTGCTCAATATACAGATTGAATAACATCGGGGACAGGCTACAACCCTGTCTCACTCCTTTCCCAACCACTGCTTCCCTTTCATGCCCCTCGACTCTTATAACTGCCATCTGGTTTCTGTACAAATTGTAAATAGCCTTTCGCTCCCTGTATTTTACCCCTAGCGTGACATAGACTACCAAATTAACATCGATAAAACCGGGAGGCTGGTGACTCGCAGTTCAGACCAAATATTTACATCTTAAATACGGTCAGTTTTGTAGTGAGCATTGCACCGTGGATAATTCGATCAAAATTGAGCATAATGGTGGACGGTCGCCTCCATGGCGTATACTGGCGCACAACTGCAGGTCACGAAGTAAAGCCTATAATATACTGCCAGGAACTGACCCTACCAAGCACTGCCACAAACTAAGGGCGAGAGGGCGACTCTCACAAGGGGACGCCACGACGCTGGTGTCAGGGGTTTACTTCAAACTTGGTACACCTTTAGTACGCCATTGAAATAACATAAGGTGCAAGTAGTAAGCTGCACTACTCTGGCAATTCCGAGAAAACCACAAGAGAAGTTTTACGCGTCTACTACGTGACTTATGCATCTGTGCGAAGGTGACAGCCACAAGAAGTCGTTGTGTTCAAGTGGCGCCGGCATCGTAGCTCAGCGTGTTCCGTCAGAGGTTTATCTGCCCACTGTATTAAAAAAAAATGAGTGAATGGATCAACGATGAACCTGAATGGGTGTCATAGGACGTCCACTCCGAACCAATGTGACAAACAAAATGAAATTAAAGAAAAAAGTGGTTAGCTTTCGCCCGCAGCACGAGGGTCTTGGACGAGGCGATTGTTCGAATCCCGTTGGTACTTCTTCTTTAATCTATTTTTTTCCATCATTGGTCCAATTATTGAAATTATATGATTGAGCCGTGCGTGGCTCATGTTCGTGCCATCTATTGTTTAACATCTTGTTTTTACCGTACGGCCGCCTCGTCATTTTAATTTCAATTTCTGGTGTCACTGAATTGGTGCCTTGTCTGCCCGTGAGTGGCAGCAGCAGCGCGTATCGATATTAGCCCTGCCGTATTAACTTTGCTGGACGGCTATTACTTCCCGGTCGTCGTGTGTCGCGGGGGGGGGGGGGGGGGGGCGATCGGACCTGGAGCGGTTGGAGTTAGAACGCGGTAGAAGTGCAGTCGGGACGTAGCAGTAGTCGGGGACGGAGCGCTAGGGAGGCGCGGACAGCCGGTACTCGCCGACCGCTCGCGACACAGGATGAACTGTCCGACCGACGGAGATGGCAGCGGGATCGACCTCTGTTCGGTCGTTCATTTGGTCGCCTCTTTCGGCGATGTGTGTTTGGTCTTTCGGCCGTTTCTGGGCCTCGTCACTGGGTCATCTTGCTGGACGTGGCTCGGCTCCTTCTTGTGCGGAGACGTCGTGGCTCTGGACAGGCAAGACTCGCCCGACCGTTGATGACACACATGGTGTCAGTGCCAACGATCTTGGTTGGTTTGTGGTCGGTCGTCTGTTTGGACGCGTGTTTCGTCAGTGGCCGTCCATCGATTTTGTCTGTGTGTCCGCCTGTGATTTGTTTTAATTGTTCATCGGGGATTCGTTTTACGAGTGTTAGAGTTTCTTGTGACAGTGTTTCGTACAACACTATGTACCCTGAGTCAGTTCGGCTGAGCAGTGCTTTAAATGCTGTAATGCTGTCTGCGTACTGCAGTAACAGTCGGTGGTGACAGAACAGCGAGTGAGTGTTTTCTTACCGTGGTGTTGATGCTGGCTTCCACGGCGTGTAGTTCCACAGCCTTGCGATGATCATGTATGTCAGTAGTTATTGTGCCTTGGCTTATTAACACACTAATATTTGAATACGTTACTGGTCTCTTCGTCTCGCTGGCATTTTGATTGTAGTGCTTTTGGTCTGGTGACCGAAATCAGGTGGTTGGTTGGTTGCTTGGTTCGTCGGCTGTCTGTCGGTTGGGTTGCTTTTCGATTTAGAGATTGTTGGTCAGGCTGCCTGTTTCGCCTAAACGGGCTTTAATGTTACAATTCCAGGCCGACCCTTGGAAACTTTTGAGCGCCGTTCCGTGTCTGTTACATAGTAACTTCCCTGTTTGAGTTTTAATTCTTGGGTGAAACCTCGAGAAGAACCTTGTATTTGAATTTCTTGCTTAGGCCTTGAGTCTTGGATTTTCTGTCTGGCCTTCAGCCGATCTAAAGTTAATCAATGGAGGTCGATTAAAGTTTTGAGTGTTTTGCATCCTTGTTGTAATATTGTGTGTTGGTGAATAAAGTTTGTATGTTCAGTGAAATTGACAGGAACTTATTTTGGCCCCTTTCCACAACCTAATCCGCTCTGACCTCCTAGCGCAGGTGTTTCAACGACATTTTAAATGTAATATAATGAAAAAAACACGTGCATTTTAACGAAGTTCTAGTGAATTTCGTATATTATTTGACTATTTACTATTTATAATTGAATTTTCAAGGACCAGGGACAGGCTTGAAAGGCCTCAAGTCAAACCTCAAAAATAATGATATGAATGACGTTATTCACATTCAGTTATATAGTAAATGGCAGTGTGCCAAACCACAAGAGTAATGTGCAATTCCTCGTCGGATGTGCTCTCAACACCACACGTTGCAGGATGGTATTTGTCCTACAGACGTGGAGAACGTAAATTGAAACTTCATGCAAATACACGTGGTTTTTTCAATATATTACCTATCAAATCCATATAAATTAAATAATATGACCAGTGATGAAAATATAGATTAATAATTATGTCTGAGAGGGAGTCGAGCCTTCGCCACATACATACTTCTCCTGAAGCTCGAACGCTAATCACTTCACCACCTTGAACTAAAGTCCAGCTTCTACGCACAGGAGCATAAGCCACATAATAGACGCGTAAAACTTCTATTGCGATTTTCTCGGAATCGCCAGAGTAGTGCACCTTACTACTTGCATGTTATGTTGTTTTAATGGCCTACTAAAGGTGTACAAAGTTTGAAGTAAACCTGTGATCCCAACGTCGTGGTCTCCCCTTGCCAGTAGCCTTGTAATCTCTGGCTCTCGAACGCTGCACGCTGCCTCCGACAGCAGAAGATCCCTGTTGCCAACATGAGCGAAGGCGGAAATGCCGACAGTCACTTAGACTTTCAGCCGAAGAGCTGTTTGGCCCGCCCACTCACAGGTTGGCGCTACTGGGATGCCGCCAGGCGTCTGGGCGCAGGAGACGCCGGTGTCCCTCCCTCCGTGCAATCGTCGCCATGGCGTGGAGCTTTGAAACCAGCTTATTCACTTCGACGCCATTTTGACGAATTTATGAATTAGATTAACTCAGAAATTTCTCTGTCCCCGTTATCTGAGAGTCCTATACTTAGGCAAGCTTCCTAAACAGCATAAACAAGATGTTCCTATTCGTCCAATTGTATCATCATTCACTGCTCCATCTTACAAACTAGCTAGTAAACCGGACGTCCTAATTAAGAGCAAGACTAAATTCAAACCAAAGCATGGTATTTCAAATTCCTTGGACCTAGTAAATAAGTTAAAAGGTATACCTGTCTCACACAGTGAATTTTGTGTCCTTTGATGTCTGCAGTTTGTTTTCCAACATACCAGTGGGAGAATGCATTGATATTCTGACAGAGCTGATGCACAAGTCTAATGTGGAATTGAATGACTTGAGAATGGCCACTCATGCATGCTTGGCACTGAACTATTTCCAGTTCCAAGGGATTCTTTATAAACAATTAAATGGCATAGCTATGGGTTCCCTTCTTAGTCCACTGTTGGCTGAAATATTTATGGACCGTTTTGAACTAAATTTTCTAAAAACGGAGGCTTTGAGTGCAAATATCAAATGCCGGTTTAGATATGTAGATGATGTCCTTTGTATGTGGACTGGTACTACAACACAACTCAACACATTTTTGAAAAACCTAAACAGTCAACATAAAAATATTCAGTTCACAATAGAAATTGGCAACAAATTTATAAACTTCTTAGATCTCACCAGTGACATCAGTACACACATACATTATTTCAAAATATATAGAAAAACTACAACTACAGACACACTAATACCTTCTAGCCATCCTGATTTGGGTTTTCCGTGATTTCCCTAAATCGATCCAGGCAAATGCCGGGATGGTTCCTCTGAAAGGGCACGGCCGACGTCCTTCCCCATCCTTCCCTAATCCGATGAGACCGATGACCACGCTGTCTGGTCTCCTTCCCCAAACAACCAACCAACCAACTAACCAACCTTCTAGCTCACAACAGCTCATAGCTCACAAACATGCAGCTTTCCACTCAATGGTACACTGTCTCATATCTATCCCTACGTCCAATGATTTTAAAGCAGAGTTAGATACAGTAAATTTTATTGTCACAGTCAATGTCTATAGTCCAGTTTTTATTGACCACATCTTGCACAGGAAACAAAACCGGAAAATTATACCCCTTCTGTATGCCCCACCTGCTTCCCCATCCACTGTCTGCAAGAAATGGTGTACACTACCATTTCTAGGTGAGGTATCACAGATTGTTGCCAGAGCACTGAAAGCCTGCATGTATAGGCTTTCCTAGTATGTTACGAACACAACAGCCCTGTCTTTTTTAATAGCAAAGGTAAAATCCAGCTATTAGCCAACAGTGGGGTGTAAAAATCACCTGTTCTGATTGTGACAAATTTTACATCAGTCAGTCAGGCAGAGACATAGCAACTAGGCTGGCTGAGCATGAACGCAGCTGGAGGTTGCAGAATTCTGACTCCACATTTCCTGAGCATGTACTGATTGAGGGTCAAAACTACCAGCCAGTGCCCCATGTACTTCACTTAGCAAACAAAGGCCTAAACTCAACCTGCTTGAAGCCGTGGAAATTAACAAACATCTTGCTCACAGTCCAGATCTAATCCTAAATGACCAGACAGCTCAACACTTCCCCTCTCCTAAACTTTATATAATCATCTCTGTTGTTCATTACTTCCCACACTGTCTATTCCTACATATTCCCATTTTCCTGTATTCATTACGGTCGTTTTATCGAAGTTGTCTATGTATTCCATATAGACTGTAGTTTCAACAGTTAAGGCTTTCTTTGAACTGGTACTTGTATCACTGTCCATGTTTAACACCTCTTTTAGTTGTCTCATCAAATATTGTTCATATTTTACTTTGTTCATTTATTCAATACAAGCTGTTACATAGCCAATGTCTTGAATATAATGTTAAAATGCAGTAACAACACACTTTCAAAGACTGCGTTTACTGTATGTTCCTTCAGAAGCCTCCATTTTCCTGCATTTATTTATTTATGTTTATCTCATTGATATTGCTTGAGTTCCTTATGTATTCCGTACTTACATTGATAATTGTTTCTTCTTTTAATTGGTTTGTATACCACTCTCCATGTTTATGGAGCCTTTTCAAGTACTGATTTTATTTTGTTTTATTAGTTTCGTTTATTAATAGAAACTGTTATGTAGGCTTGCTGTTCGTTTTTTGTGTTAAAGTTTTCCTGTCTACTCCATTTTTATTTATTTACAGTTCAATTTTTTACTTTTTCATTGCATTACCACCACACCGTCAAAGAAGTTACTTACTGCATGTTTCTGCTTCAGTCTATACGTGTTACTTCTCTTCCAGTGTAGTTTGCAAATATTGTAACTTCTTTGGTAACAATACTCAGTAAATGTCTGAAGATAACCTTGTAAGCCGAAAACCGGTTAACACAATGAAAGTAATATTGTAGAACAAAAAGAAACTGGTGCTTTTCATTTATTATAATGTTGTTCTACGAAGAACCGATGGAAGATTCTGTTAACAAACTATTTGTGGTTACAAGTAGCTTGAGAAAATTACTTTTATGCATAGTTAAGCGAATCAAATTCATAGTATTTTTAATAAATGGGTGTGTAACCCCATGTCTACCATCATCGAACTCATAGTTGTATGAAAAGTTTCAATTTCATTTTAGCCCCTCTCTCTGTTTAGGGACTGGGCTGGACAGCTAAAGAGACGTGCATAAATGTCTCTGGAAACACTCAGTGTAACTATACATTATTTCAAAACTCCAAATTTGCAAGAAATTTTTAAGTAAGTCATCGAAAATACAGGAAAAATAGTTCAGTTTAAATGCACGATGTTGCTTTAGTACGAGATCGCAGATGCTTTCTTTTTACTGAAGCTCCTGATCTAATACTAAACGAACAAAGTGAATTTAATCAAAACTTTTTTCAACATTTTCAATGACCTACGTTTAAAATGTGTTGCAGATTTGAAGTTTTGGAACCACTTGTATTGGTGGACCATTTTGAGTGTGTTTTGCTCGGAAGTCTGCGTCATGCAATGCCTGCTTCCCCATGGCCCTTCGTTTCCGCACGTTGACATCGGCTCTGCTGCATACACACACTGAGACATGACGACTCTACACAGTTGCAGCCCGTTGGTCTTTAATAGTTATTTTATTTATTACATTATATTTTTATCTGCACGCAATTGGTGAAAAAATGCGTGTTACATACCTTGATTCCAACTTTTGTTTCAATGGTTAGTTTTTGATAGCTACCATGTGCTCTTATGTATTCTTGACACAGCTACTGTGAATTTGGCATTTGCATTGTGAGCTGTATTTTTCATCTGTTTTCTCATACTTATTTCAAAATTTGTGTGTATGCATTATCATATTGTTAATAATGATTCTGCTTTGTTCTTCGAATTGTAACTATGCGTATTTGCACACCACCTGTCGGTTTTTACTGACTAATTTGGTTGGTGCCGACAAACATACACAGTGGTTAGTGTTCTGATGGTTTGAGACGGTGACAAATAGGCTTTGACCAAATTTCACATTTTTCGTATGTTTTGCTTTTTTATCATTAACATGTTATAGTTAGTAGCAAACAAACCTCAACTTTTTATACAGGTACACTTCTTAATAAGCATGGTGTGTGTTAATGTATTTTACATTTTTCTTGTTCTCTTGGTTTAAAATTATATTGTAGGTTGGGCCAGTGGCGTGTTTAATGAAAGGAAAATTTTTCGTTTCTCTCCCTAGGTTCAGAACTGCAGTCTGCAACTTCTTTGGTACAACATTGGTAATTACTGCACATGCAGCTCTGTCCATGACCATGTAACAAGAGATAGACTCAACTTACATTTACCAAGCAATAATAAACATAAAACTCAAAACACCATTTTCTACTGAGGAATAAAACTGTACAGTAAAATATCAAAAGAGATTAAAGAAATTGTAAAAATACACTTCTTTAGAAAAGCAGCTAAAAGTACTTGTTATGCAATACATTTTATACATTGAAGGGTTACTTAGCTAAAACAGAGTGGGGGTTTGATAAAAAAATGTAATTCAAATAATAATAATAATAATAATAATAATAATAATAATGATGATGATTATAAAATATCTAACATTCCACATAACACCTTCACTTTATTTTTTTCCTTCTTTTTTCCTTTCTAGAAATACTTACCCCCAAGCTATGTGCAGCACAATAGAAACACCTCTTCCTCTCTCTGAGCTCTACATCTTACTCATTATGGAGGGATGCTGACTCAGTTTTTCAGGATAGCAAATGAGAAGCTGCGATACAGAAAATGGCCCAGAGATCACCAGTGTGCGTGTGTGTGTGTGTGTGTGTGTGTGTGTGTGTGTGTGTGTGTGTGTGTAGTGAGTGAAGTATTATGAAACAATGTGTGTATAGTGTGTGCAGTGACTGACAGTGAGATAAGTGTGAACAGTGTGGCATTGCATCATTTAATAAATTATTTGTAAAAATGTATTGTATACCAGGAGTAAATCTAATGATTGTCTCTAACTAGAAGACTGTAAATATGTGTATATACGAATTAGCTTATTTTAAATTGATATAAATTTGTAAATACTTTTACATGTCCTATATCCTTGTAAAAAGAGATCTACAGATGAATAAATCTACTACTACTACTAATACTAATTAACAGTATGCTGAAGACATAGGTCATAGGCTATCATAGTGTGTATTTATTGATAGTTCTTCACAATGACCTGATAGGAATTCTCCATTCATTTAGGTAGTTCCGACATACGTTACCACACAAGGCAGTCTACCTACACTGTACGTGGACACGGTCTCTAGCAAGAGTAGTGTGTTTTCACTACTCAATTTCATTATTTTGAAACAGTGTATTCTTGAAGATTGTATAAATCAATTTAACCTAGAGGCAATTTTCCTTATCTTCTTAGTTTAATAAATCTGAAGAGGGATGTTTAGCAAGCGAAATCAGTAATCAGTTGTAAGGTAATATTGTGATCAAGACAATTAGAACAATTGATATAAAACAAATATTAATAGTTTTAGAAAGTATTCAGATCTTACTGAAAATGTACCATTGTTTCGTTCGTCGTTTGTTGCTGTCATTGGTTTTCAATCAGCTGTGAATCTTTTTTTTTCATAATTTCGTTTTGGCAGTACCCTTTTTAGATGCGGTTTAAGAAGGAATAAGGTGGCATCAGATAGCTAACGAAGTTACTGTATTACACATTTTGTATTTGCCAACAAAACTGGACAACTACACCACCTTCAAAATCGAATGCACTTATCCCAATATCTCCTACACCGATGCAAACATAGAAGTCGAAAAGGAAACAATTTGAAACAGGGGAGACTCAGTGTTCGGTTCCGGAAATGAGGGTCATAGCTTGTTACTTCTCTCCCCTCGCCTCCCTCCCCACCCCAACAGATATTGTTGTCATCCGTGCTTTTAACAACCACAGGTGCCTCTGATTTAAATAATAATAATAATAATAACAATAATAAAATTGATTAAAATTAATATTGTGGTAATTTTTTAGACCAGTGCTTAGTACTCGTAGCTTAGTACATCGCATAGCGTAAATTCCAAGGAAGTCCAGTTTAGGGAAATGCGTTGTCCAAAAATTCGGAAAGAGCCTATGTTACACAATTTACACTAATCTGACAACTTCATAATTTGAGTCAGCGATAGGATTAACACAGAACCCAGTGATAGTTTTCAAATCCTATATCATCTAGGCGCAGTAATACTACTGGATTCCTCAAAATTTCAAGAATACCCACGACGTTTCCCTGAGTAGGAACTAATGGTAAAATCTTGGCTTACTTTGTCTTGGAGAAACGAAGTTAAAGACGGAGCTTCAGTATTGTATCAACGACAAGACTTCAGAAATTCACTATGTGATTAAAAGTATCCGAACACCCCCCAAAACATACGCTTTTCATATTAGGTGCATTGTGGTGCCACCTACTGCCAGGTACTCCATATCAGCGACCTCAGTAGTCATTTCCAGTTACAGAACTGGAAACGCACCTTATCACTGACTACTGCAGCAACCCATTTCTTTACGCAGTGAACAGCATGATAACCAACGATATCCAAATTACGTGACGATTCGACGATTCCTAGTGTTACAGCATTTCCCTTTGGAGTCTCCTGTGCTAAATCTGAGCTTTTGTAGAATTCCAATCACCTCTACTAAAGCGCCGGAATTCAGAAATGAATAAAACGTCTATACCCCAAATTGCAGGAGTGGGAACTACTCCATCCACTCCCACCATTGCAGACTTCATATGCGCTCGGATCATGGTACAACGGCCGGGTGAAGGTCACAGTATTACGAGATGAAGGGTAATTGAGTCAACAAGGCATGTTAGCGTACCGCGCCCTTGATGCAGATGGTTTGGCAAGCGGCTGCTGTCTGCCTTTCAGATATCATTCGAAGCGCGTGGCGCTATCGGGGAGTAGTGGGGCGGCTCGTAGTTCGTAACAACGTATCATGTGAGAAGGCATCTGCACGGGCAGTCGCGGTCTGCCCTGCGTCGCAGAAGCCACTCCGGAGGACCCCACCAGCTACCAGCCCAGGACAACAGGTCAGCCTGATAGACACCGCACTTACATGGGCCTTCCAAAGCCGGAAATTCGTATGCTGATTTCTCAGCACCGCTTCTTCTGCCGTATATGGCTGCTGCACACCGCTTGTACTCTTTTGAGAATAACGAACATTCTAACAGACTCGAAGTACATTTACATCTACATCTGCATCCATCCTCCGTAAGCCACCTTACGGTTTTTGGCTGAGAATAATTTGTGTATCAGTCCCACTTCCTCCTTCTCCTACCCAGTCGCGAATGATTTGCAGTAAGTCGTAACCTTTCCAAATAAAAATATTTATTTGTTCCGAACTAAAACTGGATAGGTTTTCTATGCTAAACTTCGTGTGTCTATGCTGTTGTCCTGAACAATAAAAACTGGTTTAATTACAAAAATATCTCTGACAAAGAGACACCAAATTATGTGAAATGTATACCTATATTCTTTCTTTCGCGTACGCCATAGTCCCATAGCAATCACGGGGTCGGCGTGGTTACAACGAATTTGGCAGTGTGAGTGTTAGGGATGGCCGGAGGCTCTTCCTGCCGCCACCCCGTACCCCCCAGGATGGAATCAGTGTACGCCAACTGTCTGCGTCTAGTGTAAATCGTGAAATAGTGCGGACGTGTTGCAAATATCTGCGACGTTTGTAACTGAGGCGGAACGTGGGGACCAGCCTGGTATTCACCTAGCGGGATGTGGAAAACCGCCTAATAACCATATCCAGGCTGACCGCCACATCGGCCCTCGTCGTTAATCCGTCGAGCGGATTCGATCCGGCGCCGGTGCGCCTACCTGAGCCCAGGAAGCAGCGCGTTAGTGCTCTCGGCTACCCTGGCGGGTCAAATGTATACCTATATACCAATTAGTTTTTACCAAACTCATCAGAAAACCGAAACTGTAATTTAAAAAAACAATCCTATGTAATTCAGTATTATGTAGTGCAGCGAGAGGTGTTACAGAAAGTGACGTCACAGTGAGTGATCTGCAATTTAAACACAAAAAAGTAGCAGAATAACAATGCAACATAAAACTGCTAATGGAATTTAAGAAGAATAAATAACGAAAATGTTTATATTCACATTCCCTGTGTACTTAAGTGCGCAAACTGACTAAATAAAATTCTAGATGTTAAATAATGCACACGCAAGCATAACACAGAACTGTAAGAATAAAGTTGTCTGCATAAGAAACGTAATCTGAACTTCACCTAAACTGAACCTAATAACAATTTACAAATGCTAAGCTAACTGTAAATGATTCTGCAATATTCTGACTCTAATGCAAAAGTTACCCTAACAAATTTTTATATGGCTTACCTGTGGCAACGGAAACTCGGTTCTGCTCGAAAGTGATGAACATTCAAATACAGCGCAGCAGCAGACCACATGAATAGGAAAGAAAACCTTGCTCAGTGCAATGCGAGGAGGCGCATGTATACTAAGCCGATCACACTTCACTCACTGTGCTCCGCAAAGTGCAATGCGACAACACATATAATGAGAAATGGGTGGTAGAACTCATATTTGCCTAATGCGGTACAGAACCTCTTAAAACTGTATTGTGGATTTATAATACCTTCATTAACAATTACAATCATACTTATAAAAATTCCCTTCTATTAAAAATATGACTCTGCTATGAAATTACATCTTGAAATGGTATTGGAGTAGTAAATCTATAACTTCTGAGTGCAAGCCATGTGAATAAATAACTTGTTTCATCACGTGTCAATAATAAAATAGGACCGAAACCAATAAAGAAATTCCTAATAGAACTTTCCATTATCAAGACATACCGTAAATTGCGCGCAAGCAAGCAGCGCAGCGACAACAGTGCCTGAAAATCCTCTCACAAATCGGTCTTTACCAAATCATATTTCCAAAATCAGACAGCCTCTGTATCTTTATCCTTGTGCTCTCAAGCAATATCCAGACCGATCAGAGGCTTGTCCAGCAACCGTCTCACTAACTAGCTTCTCTCAGAATGCTACAGCAACAACAACACCACTAACAACCAAACACCACATTGCTCGTACCCAGAACTTCCGCGACGTAACATATCGGCTACTGGAAACCTCTTTTTGAAAAAAATATTCAGTATAGAGATATGAAGTATGACACATCGGATGAAAACAGAGTTTATATCACCATTGAAATTCCCTGACAGGTTAAAACTGTGTGCCGCACCGAGACTCGAACTCGGGATCTTTGCCTTTCGCGGGCAAGTGCTCTACCATCTGAGCTACCCTAGCACGACTCACGCCCCATCTTCACAGCTTTACTTCCGCCAGTACCTCGTCTCCTACTTTCTAAACTTCATAGAAGCTCTCCTGCGAAACTTGCAGAACTAGCACTCCTGGAAGAAAGGATATTGCGGAGACATGGCTTAGCCACTGCCTGGAGGATGTTTCCAGAATGAGATTTTCACTCTGCAGCGGAGTGTGCGCTGATATGAAACTTCCTGGAAGATTCAAAAAAAGGTTCAAATGGCTCTGAGCACTATGGGACATAACATCTGTGGTCATCAGTCCCCTAGAACTTAGAACTACTTAAACCTAACTAACCTAAGGACACCACACACACATCCTGGAAGATTAAAATTGTGTGCTGGACCGAGACTCGAGCAGGAGAGCTTCTGTGAAGTATGGAAAGTAGGAGACGAGGTACTCGCGGAATTAAAGCTGTGAGGACGGGGCGTGAGTCGTGCTTGGGTAGGTCAGTTGGTAGAGCACTTGCCCACAAAAGGCAAAGGTCCCGAGCTCGAGTCTCGGTCCGGCACACAATTTTAATCTGCCAGGAAGTTTCACATCAGCGCATACTCCGCTACAGAGTGAAAACCTCATTATTTATATCACTATTCTTTAATATATTTAGATAGAAATCTTACGAAGTACGGTGTTGTTAAGCCTGTGTGTGATCTTGAAGCTCTTTAAGTTCGTGGCCTTTTCGTGCAATAGGAACGAAGAATCAGTATATTGGTTGACTATTCTAGGAACGTAGGAAACGGCCTTGTCGCACTGTTAACACCCGTTCCCTCAGATCACCGGAGTTTAGCGCTGTCGGGTTTGGTTAGCACCTGGATGCGTGACCGTCCAGTCTACCAGGCAAGCGGTGTGCACTCAGCCCTTAAGACAAATTGAAGACCTGCTTGACTGAGAAGTAGCGGCTTCGCGCTCGTGAACTGACAACGGCCGGGAGAGTGGTGTGCTGACCACGTGCCTCTCCATATCCGCATTCGGTAACGTCTATAGTCTGAGGATGGCACGGCGGTCGGTCAGTGTCGTTGGGCCTTCCGAGGCCTGTTCGGACGGAGTTTAGAGGAGTTTCTAGGAACATATGATCTCACAAATTTTAACAGTAAACCATACCATGACTCAGAACGGATCATTAGCAACGTCTGTGATAGGATTTAGCTCAACATCGTGACACTTTCGTTCTCCGTCAATGAACCTCTAACGAGCAATATTCAAGTATTTGTTGAACTAGTGTTTTGTAAGCTACTTCCTTTGTGGGTGGACTACATTCCCTGTGGATTCTTGAGATGAATCTCACTCAGCCTAGCATGCGATTAGTTTTATGCGGTCGTTTCACTTCAAATCGATCCGAACCCGTGCTCTTAGATGGATGTGACATCTTATGGATGTGACTATTTGCAGTGATCGTTTTTCAGTCGCTTATTCCTGAAATAGGCGATATTCTTGCCAATTTGACCTGAATCCTATAGAACAACTGCCAGGAAGTTTCAACTTTGGGATGTTTAGGAACGCCAACTTTGTGCCAGGCCTCACCGACGGACATCGATAGCTCTCCTCAGTGCAGCACTCCGTGAAGAATGGGCTGCCATTCCCCAAAAGTCTTCCAGCTCCTGATTGAACGTATGCCTGTGAGTATGGAAGCTGTCATCAAGGCCAAGGGTGGACCAACACCATGTTGCATTCCAGCATTACCGATGGAGGGCGCCTCTGACTTGTAAGTCATTTTCAATCAGGTGTCCGGATACTTTTGATCACATAGTCAGCATTTGAGACAGGACGAGTAGTTGGACTCAAAGATGCCGGTTGGGGTAATAGGCGAATCACTCGACGTCTGAATAGAAGCGGTGCCACTATAGTACAATGTTGGCAGGAATGGGTGAACCTAGCCCAAACACAGCGTCAAGAAGGAAGCGTCGACCTAGAGAGATGACAAAACGTGAGGTCAGTGCGATCAGCAGAGAGGCATTCAGAGCGCCAGTTTCATAATTATCATCGCTCCAACGTGCAACTTAGGCGTCATTAATAGGCGACTCACAAAATGGGGCCGAGCTCACAATGTTTTTTTCGACTACTATTGACTTCTGTACGCCAATAATCTCGTTAGCAGGTGTCCAGCACATTCGGAATGGAATCTCATTGACTGGAGTGGAATTGTCTTCAGAGATGTCCCACTTCGAACTGAACCCCGACAACCAGGAGTGACGGTCTGGGGTGCCATTTTATTTCATAGTAGGACCTTGTGGCACAGCGGTACCTGGACGATGTTCTATGCCCTGTTTAATTGCCCTCCAAGACAAGCCGTCCTGGGCAATGTAATGCCCGCCCGCACACGAAGAGAGGTTCTACTGCTTGTCTTCGTGTTTGCTGAACTCTACCACGGCCAGAAAAGTCGACGGACCTCTCTCCAATTGAGAAAGTTTGGAGCACTATGGTCAGTGCACTCCAACCCGCTCAGAATTTCGACGATCTACCGCGCCAATTGGACAGAATTTGAAACGATATCCCTCAAGTGGAATTCCAACAACTCTGTTCATCAATGCCAAGCCGAATGACTGCTTGCATAAGGGCTAGAGGTGGATCAACGTGCTATTCTGAAATTTTAGTCAATGGTTTGTACATGTGTAACGCGTTTGCCATTGCCCTCGTATTCGGATAATTCCTTCGTGGTGTGCCTTTTTTTTGTGGCTTTGGGTGCCAAGATGCAAGATGTGCGATCTGTAGGCAGTGCATATCGCAGTTAGTGGTTAATACCAACACCGTGACAGTGTGCGAGAGAAATAGAGGTAGTGTGAAAAAACGTTTTTGGACCGGCCCTGGGTAAGCCCGAAGCTACTTTATGGCTGAAGATTTCTCTCCTTCGAGAATGACATGCTGTATTCTGTTTGTTATAAATCGATTCTGTTCTCTGTAAAACATAGTTTCTTTCGTGTCTTTTTCACCGAAAACAATTTCGGCGTCGTGTCGCCTCTAGTCGTCTTTTTTTTCCACCAGTCTCAGGGGTCCGAGTACGAATAACGAGTAACGATACGCTACACGGAAATAACGAGGTATTGTTATACACCTCATATGAATGCCAACAACCTTTGAAACTTCAGTAAGGGGAAGGTAATGAAAAGTGGGTCAGCTGAGCTCATGATACTCAGCGCATTTTCCCGTTATTTTTTTACTACCACAGTAATAATTATACTGACGTAGTGAACTCTGAAGAATACTACATACGAACGGCAAAGCTGTTCTCAAAATACTGGTTTAGTAATTTGATATTTACCCATTGCACCACCGCGCGCAAGAAAGATTTTTATATTATATTAGATTCGTGCGTAAGTTCGTAGCGTTTTTGTTTCGTGTAATGGTATTCCGGTTGCTATGAGTTTATTTATCGACTATCGTCTCCGTGTGTGGGGATAATACCATTGGACAGAGCACGGCAAGAAAATGGTTTTCTCGCTTTAAGAAGGATCATTTCGACATTACTGACTCTCCACGTTCAAGAAGACTTTCGTGGTTTAATCGAGATCGTTTAAACACATTAATCCACAGTGATTGTCAGTGTATTCGAGAACTGGTAAATGTGATGAACTGTGATCGTTCCGTCATCGTGCGACATTTGCATCAAATGAGGAAATTCAAATATCAAGTGTATAGGTACCGCATGCTCTAAGCCAAAATCACATAAATTAGCGGGTTGCCATATGTGCATCTCTGCTTGCTCACCGTCAACTGGCTCGTTAGAAACATCGACCATTCTTATCTTGTATTGTTACTGGTGATGAGAAATGGTGTCTTTATGCTAAGGCAGAAAACGAAATGGCTGGCCCAAAACAAAGCAGCAATTCCCCGAAAAAAGACTTGTACGCATCCATGAAAGACAATGTTAAGCATCTGGTGGACTAACGACGGTGTGATGTACTATGAATTGCTTCCTCGAGGAGTAGCCGTCACTGCTGACATTTATTGTCAATAACAGAGACGTCTTGCAGACACAATAGAAGAACAACGACCAGGAAGGCAGTGTGAAGTGAAGCTAGGCCGCGGTAACGGCTGCCCGCGTTCCGCTAGACTGACAGAAAATACTACACAGGAGTTGGGTTGGGAAGTCATTCCGCACACACCTTATTCACCTGATCTTGCACTCTCAGATTTTCAGCTTTTTTCTATGGAACAACCTTCAAAGAACTTCCTTTCCCGATGAAAATGCGCACCGAACATGGCTCGACGTGTTCTTAGCCTCAAAACCACGTGATTTCCATAGACGCGGGATCGAAAAGTTAACCCAGTATTGGCAGACTATTGTAAACAGTGAAGGAGACTATGTTATTCATGACTAACTCCTCTGTTATGTGCATCTTGTTGTGATATTAAACTTATTGAACAACGCTGCAAACTTACGCACCAACACCAATATTAAGAAATTCAAATGTCCCCGCAGTGCAATCCATACGGTACCACTAAGGGACGTATGCTACAGCATTATTTAATTTTAGCAAATCGTATGATAAATGAGGCGTTTTCCTTGGACATTTAAATAGCGAACAGGTAAAAACAGCGTTTCTTCGTTGCATCCAAGTTTTAATACAAAAACCACCAAACACATCACTTTACTTTGTACGCTATGATATCGAGTATAGCGTATGTATGGTCTGTTTCTAATTTTAGTAACGAAAGATGTGGATAATCAATGCTTCTTGACAGTAAGATAGCTCTACAGTACCGCATTTATTCGGTTTAAATTTACGTCGCTGCTTTTACAAATCTGACAAGAAAATATTCCATTACCGAAACTGGCGTTTGGCTACTTGTTTGTGTGATTCCCGTACTCGAACTTTTGTTTACGTTGACTTAACCGCAGTGTAACTCGAAGTCTACATTAGTTGGGATAGTGGCAATTTGGTTTTGAGGTGTCGAAAGTCATGAAAGTGTATATTAATTAGAGATCGTGTTAGCAGATTGATTTGTAATGTCACCGTACCTTTCGTTACCAGCAACTAAGACTGCAAGATAAGTCTAGAAAAGCTGTATTACATCATAAAAAGGCCGCTGGCGAGTATTTTGGTACAATTTTTTTTTAATTTCATAATGACCACTAAAATGGTTACACAATACCAGCAGCATTTTGTGCAGCCCAAAGTCCTTGCATTCTTTCTCTGAGAGGCTGTTTCTCTCTGCGCATTCTTTGCCCATTTCCTGTTCATCAGCAAATCCTTTAAACCTGTCGATTACTCAGCTTTGTCTGGATTGAGACGTATACCCATATAATGCAACCTGATCGAGACGCTTTCTCGTCTGACAGACACATTTGTCAGAAACATTAGTTCCACTGTCAAGCAAAAATTTGTTTCCTCAACCTCTTTTCATCCCTCATAAACGGATGTCCGTAGCATTTTGTCTTCTTCATCTAGTTGACTTGATTAATCTTCCATGTTGATTCTAAAGTTCTTCTCTTCCTTGTACGCCATACAATCCATCTACGTTCATCAAAACCTCCTCACGGACGATTTTTCTCTTGAACTTTTGTCATTAAGAGGCACTCACTAGAACATCGAACACACGGTTCGTTTATTGGCGCACTGCTTTTCTTGCTTTATATTAATGATCTTCCATTTCATTTGAATAAGGGGGCACAATTAATACTATTTGCTGATGATGCAGGCGTTGTTGTTGTGAGAAAATCTAGCAAAGAGGCACTCACAGCGAAAGCAGCATGATGTTTTTGTGAAAGTTGCTGGCTGATTTTGTATAATTACTTTCAATTTTGAAAAAAAAGGCATCCAGTTTTGCACAGTCAAAAATACCAAAACTTCTAATCACCTTGTTTACTAAAATAAATAGGATAGAGAGTCGTAAATTCTTGGGTGTGCATACTGATGAAAATCTTAACTGGAAAAACCATACAGTAGACCTGCTTAAACATTTAGGTTCGGCTACTTTTGCCAAAGAATAACTGGCGACTTTGAGTATACAGATGCCAGTAAGTTAACATATTTTGCATATTTTCATTCACTGATGTTTTATGGAAAAGTACTACGTGTAACTCCTAGAGAACTGCATCCGAATCCTTGTGAGCGGCGCTCACGAGATGGTACATTCGTAGAACAGCGTAATCAACAGTTTCTCGCTGAAGTTCCGGTGGAATCTGAGCAACGTGTATACTGGTCTTCGGCTCCAGTGGAGACCGTACGTTTCCCTCGTAAATGCGTTTTCTTATATATCCACAGAGCCAGAAGTCACATGGCTTCAGATCACGTGACCTTGCAGGCCATGCATCTGGAAGACCTCTGGAGGTAGCACGTTACTTGAAGGTTGCATTAAACAGATGTTTCACTGGGTAATATGAGGTGTTGCCCCATCTTGCGCGAAATCATTGGTTTCCACACACTTGCGCTCCTCGAAACCAGGAATCACATGCTGTATAAGGTGGTCTCGATAACGTGCAGTCGTCAAGGATCACTTGACAGGCCCGGTGGGTGTGCCCTCTTCAAAGAGGAATCGACCGTGAATAAAGTTGATTGCGAATCGACACCACAGATTCACATAGGGCTAGAGCAACGCCTCTTCGTGCACAACGCGCGTTTTAACAGTACTCCAAATTCGGCAGTTCTGTGCATTCACAGTTTCCCGCATTGTAAAATGTGTTTCGCCACTCTATAAAATATTGCTCAGCCACATGTCAACCACTTCAGGCAAATTCAGAGCACTGCTGTGGATCATGAGGCTGCAGCTGCTGCACGGTCTGGGTACTGTGCAGGTCCCAGTGTAAGACAGTCTGCAAGACTTTTCGTACTGTTGACTATAGGATGGACAGTTATCATTACACTACACTCGCACTAGCGCTACCAGGGGCACGTGATGCACAGTCACTTACAGCAAACTTGTCAGAAACTCTCATTTCTCTTCTGGGTGACACACCAAGCTCATCTGTGTTTTCGAATTTCATTATCATCGTCTTCAAAGCATTTAATGATGGAGGAATCTTCTCATATCTTTCAATCTGTATACTCTCTCAACGAAGGACTAATTCCTGCTGTTCGCCCGCATCTCGTGGTCGTGCGGTAGCGTTCTCGCTTCCCACGCCCGGGTTCGATTCCCGGCGGGGTCAGGGATTTTCTCTGCCTCGTGATGGCTGGGTGTTGTGTGCTGTCCTTAGGTTAGTTAGGTTTAAGTAGTTCTAAGTTCTAGGGGACTGATGACCATAGATGTTAAGTCCCATAGTGCTCAGAGCCATTCCTGCTGTTCGCATAAAACAATTGCACTAGCAGCACACGGTCTCACTTCTCGATAACCATACTGTTCACTCACGTTATGACTTATGAAATAAGAGCTTCAACGTTATACCGTCATACAAACAGCGTACAGTGACAAGAATTAGAACTGCTTTTTTTTTTTCGGCGTAGCTCGTTACCGCATTAACTCATCAGCATATCTACCAAGTTTCTCCACAACATTATGTTGCTGAAATTTAAGCCCTGGATGGTTCTGCTGTGAGGGTGGCGCGGATGACAGCCAAAGGGTCCTACTATGAAAAGAAATGGTGCCCCACACCATCATTCCTGGTTGTCGGGCCGTATGGTGGGCGACTATATCTGACTGGGACGTCTCCAGACAAATTTTCGCTGGTCATTGGCGCTCATTTCGAAGCAGGATTCATCACTGAAGGTAGGTCTTCTTCAGTCAATGAGATTTCAGGCCGAAGACATGTCTGGAGACGTCTGCGGCAGTAGTGAGATGCCATTCTGACTGTAGCCGGCCACAACGCCCGACCATCAGGAGTAATGGTCTGGGGAGCCATTGCTTTCACACCAGGGCCGCCTTTTGTTGTCATCCGCTGCGTCCTTATACCACAATGTCACGCCGACGATATTCTAAGTCTCATTTTTTTTTTTTTGCCCTTCATGGCAAGCCATCCTGAGCTTACATTTCAGCAAGATGATGCCCGCCCATACGCGGCGAGAGTTTGTAACGCTTGTCTTCGTAATCGCTAAAACCTACCTTGGCCAGCAAGGTCGCCAGATCTCTCCCCAGTTGAGAACATTTCGAGCGTTATGGGTAGGCCTCCTCAACCAGTTCAGGGTTATGACGATCTAACGCGCCAGTTGGACTGAATTTGGCACGATATCCCTTAGGAGGACATCCAACAACTCCCTAAACCAGTGCAAGCCGAATAAGTGCCTGCAGAAGGACCAGAGCTCGATCAACGCATTATTCACTTGTTCAATTTGTGAAGCTCTTTCTCTTGAATAAATCATCCAGTTTGTCTGAAATAGTAATCATTTGATTGTACATGTAAATGACCTATACCGGTTTCCGTCCCATTCGGATTCGACGTTTTTTACGTCTTACAGTGTATTTCTATTAATTACTTTCGTAACGAAAGGTTTCGTTGCGTGTACCGGTTTGCATACTATATCTCTTGTTTGTCAATATGTACAGCCCGCGTCAATACGTATATGTTTAGGTCCCAAATGCCCTAAGTCTTTGCCGTGCGCCGTAGCCGCGCGTTCTGAGGCGTCTTGCCACGGTACGCGCGGCTCCACCCGTTGGGCGTGGATGTATGCATTGTCCTTAGTGTAAGTTAGTTTCAGTTAGATTAAGTAGTGTGTAAGCCTAGGGACCGATGACCTCAGCAGTTTGGTCCCATAGAAACTTACCACAAACTTCCAAATTTTCCATAAGTCTTGCTTTTGCAGTTTTGATGTTAAATAGTTCGACGTGCTACTGACATTGTTCATTTACCGCTATAAATGCATCCTTCCACTTCTTTCAGTTTCTCTTGAACCTGAAAGTTAAACAGCATTACTCATATGCTGGAAACCGATCTTTCACCTACAACATGTTCCTCATCCTTTATAATTTTTCGCTTTAAACATCACATGAGCTCAGATAGGAGTGGATTGGGAAAGGAAATCGAGAACTGGTTTGTATCGGAACAATCCCAGAATTCGGCATAAGCTACTTTGCTTCGTTGTACGGAATTTTGGAGGCAACTCAAGACAAACTAAGTCGAGTGTTTTCGCCACTGTACTGCTTCCCTCGATTCGTACACGTAATTTCATGCGTTGGGCGACACCCGACAAAGCCTCTGGATATATCTTCTGTCCTGTCATGGTCGCCACATTTCACACGCCTTTTTCTCGGCTACTGTTCCTGCTAAAACTGGCGGAAGAAATCTTGTGAGTGTTTTGCCTACGCAATAGTCTCTCTCCTCCTCAGTGAAATATAAAATAAGTTAGTGCTATTTTGAAGTAATGTAGTCCACACTAACTTCATCTAAATTTATATCTATATTCCGCGAGCCACATTGCGATGTTTGGCGTAGGGTACTTTGTTCACTACTGTCACTTTCCCTATTCCTGTTCCAGTCTCGAGAATTTGCGGGAGAAACGATTGCCATTAAGTCTCCATGTGACCTTTAACATCTCTAATTTTGCATTCATGGTCTTTTCGCTAGATGTATGTAGCAGGAAGCAATGACTACATATGTAGACTCTTCAAGGAACGTCCGCCTCGGAATGTTAACGGTAAACCACGCATTATCCAGAACACCTCTCGACAGGAGATAATACCTCACCAGGTCACTAAATTAACCTCTAACTAACGCGCTACTCTTCTTTGCATCTTCTCTCTTTCCTATATCAGTCCTATCTTGTGCGACTCCCAGACTCACTAGCAATAGTCAGCTATTGGTCTAAAGAGGATTTCGCAAACTAGTTTCTTCCTGGTTGGAGTAATCTTCCTGAGGATTCTTCCAATGAATCTCAGTCTGGCATCTACCGTACCTGCAGTTAGTTTCAAGTGTCGCTCCATTTTAAATCGCTCCGTATACATACATGCTAAATATTTTATGGAAGTGACTGCTTCCAGTAATTGTTTTGAAGTGTTGTAATCATACAATAATAGGTATTTCTCCCTATGTATTCGCAATACATTAATTTGTTTATGTTGAGGTTCAGTTCCTAATTCCTGCATCATCTGCAGGTCTTCCTGCATTTCGCTACAGTTTTCTAGCATCGCGACTTCTCTATATACAACAACATAACCTGCGAAAAGCTTCGTGGAGCTTTCGACGTGGTCTGCTATGTTAAATAATGTATATGTATTGTCAAATGTAACTGACCTAAAACGCTTCTTCTGGGCTACGCCCTAAGTTACTTTTACGTCGGAAGACAAATGAGAAAGGCATGCCGTGTTCTATTTGGTATAAACTTTCAATCACGTAGTTTATCAGATATTCTGTACGCTAGCACTTTATTTTCATTACGCGGCAATGCTGATCTGTATCACGTGCCTAACGAAGTCAAGGAACACGGCATCTACCTGGGCGCCTGTATGTACTGCTTTCTTGGTCCTGCGGACGCAGAGATCGTGCTGGGTTGCACACGATTGTTGTGTTCGGAACCCATGATGATTCCAGCTGACGAGATTTTCAGTCTCCAGAAATGTCATAATGCTATTGCAGAATGAAACTTACCTGTTCATTCACAACAATGATACAAAGTCGCGAGCCCCCCTTTCTTTGGGCCTGCTCTATTACTCGGCTACCGCTAGAGGAAAAGGTGCCTCTTTCTATACACATTTATTTTCTACAAATTAAAATTAATTGGCAGCAAAGATGAAAATTGTTTGAGTGGACGCCAATCACTGATAAAGAAATACTTTACGAGTAAACGAAGTAATGACGAAAACGATATCTAACACCATGAAGCTAAAGAGTAACAGTTATGCCGCAGCCAGGGGAGGTGCGATAATTATAGTAGACAGAGATTAATTCACCCAAATAGATAACATTGGTAATCCTCACAGTTGTTGCTTTTAGTAATTTTTTCACATCAACAGGTATGGTTCTCGTTTACGACGGACGTGCAATACAGGAAAATTTTTACATAAAGAAATCGCAGGACAGAGCTCACTGTCCTCAGCGATATTTAGCGCGTGTGATTTTAGTGCATTGTTTGTATAGACATCGTTGGGGTACTTTAAATCTTCCGAAAAAACTAAATACCTCAGTTCAAAGTCCAGCCTTACATGGTGAAGAAGACTCAGCGTTACGCTGCTGTTTTGGATGCTAGTGTCTGGCGATAACGATAGTACTTTGTCATCCTTAGATGACTAAACTGTCAGGGTGATCCGCAATTTGTGCTTACATAAATCTGAGTATATCAAGGGGCCTTCTAATTTGTCACTGATATGCCCTAATCTCGACTACAGAATTCAAGTTAACCATATAGAACTGCAAACAGAATATTTCACCGGCATTAGTCTGACACAGCTCGCCCGCCGCATATGGAGAGTTGAATTTAATATGTCTAAGACTACATCTTCGGTAGTGATTAAGTCCAGATGCAATATCTGGAGGTAGAACATGTTTTATTTACATTTTACCTATCAGAAGAATCTGGTCTCCACTTAAAAGCAACTGTATAGGAAAATAAGATACATATTAGTACTTGACACATTTTAGGGAACAGAGGTTTGATGAAAAATAAAAGAACTTTCCACTAAACGAAACTATTTCATGTGCAACTTCAGAGGAATTAATTAACAATCCGACTTTTTATCCATATGACACCATGTGCTTTAACGAAGAAGAGTCGACACTTCAATCATCATCTAGAAAAATAAAGGTAGTTGCTTCCAGGCACACACCCGCAGTCATACACTGAAATCCCCACGCCTTTGGTTTGGAGCCGGGTGGAAGTCTTTTGCCAGCGACACAGACGATTCTGTGACGATCTTTGATGCGAATTTATCGACCTCCACTGTCCCGTGGAGAGTTGTAGGACTCCCCTTAACAGGTCAGGCGAACACTACACGCAACAAGCAACTACTATGGTAGCTAAGAACGTACATGCAAATTTGTGTTTTTTTGGTTGAAGAAATCGGCCCGCAACACCAATAAGACACGTTCTGATTTCGGACGGGGAAGAATACTTTCTTCATTAAACGAATGGAACATACCGGAAAGAGGAACTGTTGATATAGTGTTAGTTAACTGCAGAAGCGTCTACTGAAAAATAAACGAAATAGTCTCGCTTACGAATGGCAACAATGTCCACATACACGATGTTATCAAAAGTATCCGGACACCATCAAAAACATAAGTTTCTCATATTAGGTGCACTGTGCTCCCCCCCCCCCCCCCCCTACTGCTAGGTATCCGTATGAGTGACCTCAGTAGTCATTAGTCACCGTGAGAGCAGAATGGGGCGCCCCTTGGAACTCACGGACTTCGAACGTGGTCAGGTGATTGGGTGTCACTTGTGTCATACGTCTGTACGTCTGTGTAGATTCCCACACTCCTAAACATCCCTAGGTCCACTGTTTCCGATGTGACAGTGAAATGGAAACGTGAAGGAACTCGTACAGTACAAAAGCGTACAGGCCGACCTCGTCTGTTGATTGACAGAGACCGCCGACAGTCGTAATGTGTAATAGGCAGACATCTATCCACACCATCACACAGTAATTCCAAACTGCATCAGTATCCACTCCAAGTATTATGACAATTAGGCAGAGGTGAGAAAACTTGTATTTCATGGTTGAGCGGCTGCTCATAAGCCACACATCACGCAGGTACATGCCAAACGACGCCTCGCTTGGTGAAACGAGCGTAAATATTGGACGATTGAACAGTGGAAAAACGTTGTGTGTAGTTACGAATCATGGTGCACGATGTGGCGATCCGATGGCAAGGTGTGGGTATGGCGAATGCCTGGTGAACGTCATCTGCCAGCGTGTACAGTGCAAACAGTAAAATTCGGAGGCGGTGGTGATGTGTGGTTGTGTTTTTCATAGAGGGAGCAGCCCTTGTTGTTTGGCGTGCCACTATCATAGCACAGGCCTACTTTGATGTTTCAAGCACCTTCTTGCTTCCCGCTGTTGAAGAGCAATTCGGCGATGACGATTGCATCTTCCAACAAGATCGAACACCTGTTCATAATGCACGGCCTGCGACGGACTGTTTACACGACAATAATATCCCTGTAATGGACTAGCCTGCACAGAGTCCTGACCTGAATCCTATAAACAGCTTTGGGATGATTAGGAACGCCGACTTTGTGCCGGGCCTCACCAACGAACGTCGATATCTCTCCTCAGTGCAGCACTCCGTGAAGAATGGGTTGCCATTCCCCAAGAAACCTTCCAGCACCTGATCGAACATATGCCTGCGAGAGCGGAAGCTGTCATCTAGGCTAAGGGTGGGTCAACACCATACTGAATTCCAGCATTACCAATGGAGGGCGCCACGAACTTGCAAGTCATTTTCAGCCTGGTGTCCGGATACTTTTGATCACATAGTGTAGTAATAGGGACAGGAAACTAGCTGAAACCAAATATTAGTAGCAATGAAATTTTAAATTCAGATTGGAACATATCGCAAATACATGTTGAACGGCGTTGGTGGAGACGTATTTATAGCCGTAAAAAATACGATAACATCTAGTGCGATTAGTAGAGATTCCGACTGCGAAATGATCTAGATGAAGAAACGTACTAAAGGTGGATCAAAAATGGCTTTATGTACCTCTCTGCCTCAGGAGCAGTTAAACATCTGAAGGGAAACTTTGATACTATTTGGCAAAATTTCCGGCCATGTTATAGTATTAGGTTGATTGTGCAACTTATCAACTATAGACTGGGAGACTCAAGTCATTAAGGCATACAGGAACTATGTGAAACTGCTCGAAACGCCTTACCTGAGAATTATCTTGAGCAGATAGAGACGTGACTTTAAAACAACGTGTTAGGTACCCTGATCACAAACAGGGTCGAACTTTTCGCATTAGAGTAGAACAGAGTGAATAAACGATCATGAAGCCGGACAGCTTCAGTCAGTAAGGTTGCAAATAGGAACGCAAAGAATAGTAGGAAGATATCTCTGCTTAGCAAGAGCGACAAGAAACAGACTTCAGATTATCTGAGCAGTCAATATGAAAACCTCATTTCCAGGAGCGGGAATGTTGAGTATCAATGGACAAAGGTATAGTGTTGTACATTATGTCTTAGACAAATGTGAGGGATGTCTAACACCCGCCGTGGTTCGACAACCGTGTTAGAAAGCTGCTACGAAAGAATGGAGAGCTTCAGTGAAAAATTAAAACGCGATCGAAAAGTCACAGACAAACAAAAAGTGAACGATGCTATAATGTGGGTAAGGAGACCCATATGGAGAGCGATCATCGAATTCTAAAGTAAAATTCCGTCTACCGTCTCGACAGAAAGTTCTAAGAAGTTTCATTCTCATGTTACATCAATAAATGGATAGAACCTATCTGTCCAGACACACTGTGACCATATTGGTATCGAAACAGAAGATGACACCGTAAAGGTCACAATATTAAGCATCATTTTACAAAACTTCTTAACAGAGTAAGACCGCACTGTAGTAAGACTCGCACGAATGTGAAAATGACATATCTAAATAACTGACCCCGTAGTAGAAAAGCAACTGAAATCACTCAACAGAGGGAAAGGGATCGGACCTGATGGGATACCAGTAACACTCTACATAGAGCATGCGAAAAAACTTGCTCCTCTTCTAGTAACAGTGTACGGTAGGTCGCTGGAGGAGCGGAGCATTCCAAGTGATCGGGAAAATACAGTTTGTTCCATCTTTCTAGAAAGGTCGTGGAAATGACACAAAAATGTAGTCCTATATCTGCGACATGGGTCTGTCCCCCTATAGGAATCAACATGAAGTAAGAAACACAGGAAAGGAGAAAAATTTACTTTCATAGATACGCTACGGGCCATTAAAATTGCTACACCAAGAAGAAATGTAGATGATAAACGGGTATTCATTGGGCAAATATATTATACTAGAACTGACATGTGATTACATTTCCACGCAATTTTGGTGCATAGATCCTGAGAAATCAGTACCCAGAACAATCACCTCTGGCCGTAATAACGGCCTTGATTCGCCTTGGGCTTTGAGTCAAACAGAGCTTGGAAGGCGTGTACGGGTACAAATGACCATGCAGCTTTAACACGATACCACAGTTCGTCAAGAGTATTGACTGGCGTATTGTGACGAGCCAGTTGCTCGGCCACCATTGAACAGACGTTTTCAATTGGTGAGAGATCTGGAGAATGTGCTGGCCAGGGCAGCGGTCGA
Organism: Schistocerca americana; assembly: GCF_021461395.2. Taxonomy (NCBI): domain Eukaryota; kingdom Metazoa; phylum Arthropoda; class Insecta; order Orthoptera; family Acrididae; genus Schistocerca; species Schistocerca americana. The sequence continues at coordinate 407,022,119 of NC_060126.1, read as the reverse complement.
ACATTTTCTGTATCCAGAAAGGCCCGTACAAGACCTGCAACAGGCGGTCATGCGTTATTCTGCTGAAATGTAGGGTTTCGCAGGGATCGAACGAAGGGTAGAGCCACGGGTCGTAACACATCTGAAACGTAACGTCCACTGTTCAAAGTGCTGTCAATGGGAACAAGAGGTGACCGAGACGTGTAACCAATGGCACACCATACCATCACGCCGGGTTATACGCCAGTATGGCGATGACGAATACACGCTTCCAATGTGCGTTCACCGCGATGTCGTCAAACACGGATGCCACCGTCATGATGCTGTAAACAAAACCTGGATTCGTCCGAAAAAATGACGTTTTGCCATTCGCCCACCCAGGTTCGTCGTTGTGTACACCATCGCAGGCGCTCCTGACTGTGATGCAGCGTCAAGGGTAACTGCAGTCATGGTCTCCGAGCTGATAGTCTAGTCCATGCTGCTGCAAACGTCATCGAACTGTTCGTGCAGATGGTTGTTGTCTTGAAAACGTCCCCATCTGCTGAATCAGGGATCGAGACGTGGCTGCACGATCCGTTACTGCCATGCAGATAAGATGCCTGTCATCTCGACTGCTAGTGATACGAGGCCGTTGGGATCCAGCATGGCGTTCCGTATTACCCTCCTGAACCCACCGATTCCATATTCTGCTAACAGTCATTGCATCTCGACAAACGCGAGCAGAAATGTCGCGATACGATAAACCGCAATCGCGATAGGCTACAATCCGACTTTTATCAAAGTCGGAAACGTCATGGTACGCATTTCTACTCCTTATACGAGGCATCACAACGCCGTTACACCAGGCAACCCCGGTCAACTGCTGTTTGTGTATGAGAAATCGGTTGGAAACTTTCCTCATGTCAGCATGTTGTAGGTGTCGCCACCGGCGCCAACCTTGTGTGAATGCTCTGAAAAGCTAATCATTTGCATATCGCAGCATCTTAAATTTCGCCTCTGTAGCACGTCATCTTCGTGGTGTAGCAATTTTAATGGCCAGTAGTATAAATACTATGGAGATCGAGCTACAGTTGTACAGTTGTCTTACCGGTAACTAATGGTTGGTATGTAAATTAATATCGAGACACAGTGTAGTAAAAGGCTAATATTTTAGGGCAAAATAATGTGACTGTATGGCCTTTTATTTACAAGTGCTAGATAAATTTCTGAGTGTGCATCAAGACAGCTGTCGAATGAGTACACATTTAGAGCAATTTTGTCTAGAAGAAAACTCAGTCATTAGCTGCGGGTTGTATAGATTTTTATTTTAAAGTAGTTACAATAGGAAGCTGTGATACTAATACCTATGACACACAATGAGTATGTGTCACTAAACTTAAGATTTTGGATACAAGGTTCTACTGTCATGCAAACAATCGTTTTCTATATCAAACCAAACACCTTCAAGCATCTTTGTGCTGCCAACAGTGGGTATTCTATATTGAAATCTTATTTTTTACCCCTTTAATTTATTCTTTTAATTTATCTTTCAAGATTTGCTCGCGTCGACCACTGGTGATGGCATAAAGGTGCTGAAACCAGTTTGGATTAAGATAGAAAAACTATTGAAACTTCCTGGCAGATTAAAACTGTGTGCCAGGCCGAGACTAGAACTCAGGACCTTTGCCTTTCGCGGGCAAGTGCTCTACCAGCTGAGCTACCCAAGCACGACTCACGCCCCGTCTTCACAACTTTACATCTGCCAGTACCTCGTCTCCTACCCTCCAAAATTTACAGAAGCTCTCCTGAAAACCTGCAGAACTACCACTCCTGAAAGAAAGGATGCAGGAGAGCTTCTGTAAAGTTTGGAAGGTAGGAAACGAGGTACTGGCAGAAGTAAAGCTCTGAGGACGGGGCGTGAGTCGTCCTTGGGTTGCTCAGCTGGTAGAGCACTTGCCCGCGAAAGGCAAAGGTCCCGAGTTAGAGTCTCGGCCTGGCACACAGTTTTAATCTGCCAGGAAGTTTCATATCAGCGCACACTCCGCTGCAGAGTGAAAATCTCATTCTAGACAAGCTATTGTTTGCATAACAAGTGGACCAAACATCCACTAATTTTATCTGCAAAGACAGCCACCCCAATAGTGGCTAAGCCAAATTATGAATATTTACCGAAGTTAAAATTTATGGTCCCAGAAAGTAAGAACAGAATTATTTTGTTCCTAAAATATTTCATAGTATAATAAACCGCTAATCTTCTGTTTGCTGTAGCTCCAAATACAATATATATCGAGACATATTACTTTCACGTACGTACTAGGAAGCCATATCGGAATGCCAGAAAAATTATTTGAGACTCTCTAACACCATCAAGCTAAGAAGAAAACCTAAAAGTTTTCCCGTAAAAAAAAAAAGAAATCAAGTAAAACGCGCGTACTGCTGTATCACTTGTTGCAAAGAAGCGGAATACCCTTGCATTTATGCCTTCAAAGTTTTAGGTTCATTCTTGATATCGAATGCTAATTATTAAATAGCGTATGAAACACGTGTTCAAAATCCACAATACTTTTGAACGCGATCTGTCTGTTCTGGCGATGTACTGTCACTCAAAATATGCAGATCAACATGCCACACCACAGTCACGCATCGTTTGGAGACAGTGTATGTTGCCGACAAAAATTCTGTTGTGTGCGCTTGAACTTCCAGTCTACAGATATTCTTTCTCTATGGGCTGCGGAGTGCGGAGAAATTGCTAGCCGGCCGTAAGTGACGTGCTCCACGCCAAGGTCAAGCCAGTAGGTAAGGAAGTCACAGCGAACCAGATGAGCGGGTCAAGGCACCGCATGACGTCACAGGCGTCAGTTCAACAGCTTCACAAATAGGCGAGAGCTGATAAAGCACACATTCTAGAGGTCGAAGCCTGCAAACAGTGACCTTGCAGCAGTCAAGGTGACTTACAGTCTGCAGAAAGGGATACATTGTCTACCAGACCCGAAAGAGATTAGCCATTCTCCTTTTTTTCCATCCGTGAGATGCGTGCTTTCGTCTAAATCGGCGAGCTTCGTTTTTGCAGTTTATAGCTTCCATGTCTTTAGCGCAGGATCAATATCCTTATATATAAAATTCTCGTGTCACCGTGTTAGTTACCATACTCCTCCGAAACGGCTCGATCGATTCTGATGAAATTTTACATGTATATTCGGTAGGTCTGAGAATCGGTCGTGATCTATTTTTCATACCCCTAAGTGATAAGGGTGGTCCACCCCAAAAAAAATTTTCTTATTTTGTGGACAGAACTTTTTATTTATCTATTTTTTTATGATGTGGCATTACAAAATACACGCAAACCTAAATTTTCACCCTTATACCACGCACCCCTATTTTAATAGCGACTTTAGTAAGGTAATAATATTCAACCCCGGTCAATAACTGATCAATTATCACTTGATCAGTTATCCCCGCCAGGTGTCTACCGTTGATAGTCCTTCACTATTCGATAGATAGGTAATTGAAAACGTACCAATAGTAACGACTCGAATATCATTCTTTGAATCGACGTAACTAGACCGAGAAGTTTAACTAGGTAGCACGCGTCATTCGTCAAGCGACATTTAAGCCTAGCGCACACGCATCGATTTTTATCGTACGGAAATATATCGTAAGATCAAATTCTTTTAGTGGAACAAAAAAGTTCCTATGCTCTCCTTTGTTCCTCTAAAAGCATTTAATCGTACAATATTTTTACGTACGATAAAAATCGATGCGTATGCGCTTGGCGTTATTCATAATGCTGGCGAACACGTTTCGACACGAAATTGCCGCTATGTTTGTATGCTCATGGACGAGCCGTGTATCGGCTGCAATTTTTAAATCCGCGCGATCTACCTTAGAAACGCTTTAACTAATAGTGGCCGATACTGCCGGACTTCCCCCTAAGCCTTTTCTCACTCCCTACACAGTTTTCGGCCATTATTATTGTTTGTGTCACGACTTCCTGCCAACAACGGCTATTGTGTTACACGTATACATTGTGTTGCATGTATAAATTATTCTTATAGGCACGAGATAATTTATATGGCAAAACAACGTTTGCCGGGTCAGCTATAACATATAAAGATTTTCAGAGGCGGAACGAAGTTCGCCGGGTGTAGCTAGTTTTTCATTATTTGTCTTACGAAACTACGAACGATCTGTCAGTCGACGATACGTTGAAATGTTCTATTTTCACGCAACTACATTTATTGTGGTATATTTTGCGAAAGATTGCCGCTATTTTATGAGGAGAGGGGGAGAGAGGTTTGAGTACATACCATCCCAATTCGTGTGTATTTACATTTCTATTTTTGTCTTATTTATTTTCCACTTTCTGCATTTCTTGCAAAAATAGTTGGTTTTGTTAGTTTAAAATTTATCAATCTAAAAATCGCTCATACTATTGATTATTTTCTTTTTTTAATAAATGTTCTCTAACCACATTATTCATTGGACAGCGAGGATAGGAACATGTATCAAGCACTATTGACATATTACATGACCTTGTGAACAAAGAGGGTTAATACTGCTGACTTTGCACGCGTGATATAACAATTTCACAAAATGGGTAACGGAAAATAGTGACAAGTGACGCAACACAAAAAGCGATGTTATATGCTTAAAATCCAAACCTCACTGATGGTACATCGCATTATGTTTTATTCTATGAAGTTCTACTCAGTTATCGTATTGAACTTTAAATGCCCCCTGAAAATGACACGCTTCTCCTCAATATTTGTGAATACAAAAGGATGTCTCTATACGATGATCAGGACGTGTTTGTAAGAGGACTAGTATTATACACTTATGATCGCACGGTAGTCGCGGTATACCATATGCTGGCATTAGCCTCCTACTGGTTATATACGTTAACAGACGTGCTTTGACCAGCGTTTGGATATTGCCAAACTACGTTTAGTAGCGATGTTGATGTAATTAACACGGTACTTAGGTACCAGCTATAGTGTAAACATGGTAGTTGTTTTAGTAGCATTTATATTTTAATAATTTAGAAAAAATTGTATTTTTTAAATATTTTTAGGTGTTCACATTAACGGAAAAGCAATTTTTCTGTTTGTTTCCGTAGGTCTGAGGATGATATCTAGTCCATCTAAACCTTTTATCATCTGGTTGTTATTACATTACATAAAATTTATAAAAATAATACTGATCGCTGTGACTCCCTCAACTGACAATATAAGATCTTACAAATAAGATGAATAGTTTTATGAGCACAAAGGGTTGCTACAATTTCCATCGTCCCAAAAACATCAATATTTCATGTAAATCTGTAATAAAAAGTCAAAAACTGGAATTGTTCCTCAAGGTGATTTTGAGTTCATTCTGAAGAAGATTCACAAATCACTCTTATATGTTTCTTTGATTTCACCTTCATTTTTGTTGCTATAAAACACCATGAACTGTAAAAGCTCTCTATCACTGAAGGAAGAAGTGCCAACAGACTGCCCTAAGGCAAGGATTGACGTTTTCTGGACATACCTCGACTGTAAGCACTAAAAACTAAAAGATAAAAATGTATACTTCAAATAACTTATAAGAATGCAGACAAGCGAAGGAAACCGCCAATACTTCGACAGGTGAATTATCAAGGCAAAACTGCAGCAAGTAAGCAAAGTGAGAGGGAATTTAAAACCTCGGTTCGCAGAGAAATTCGCACACTGTAATCACTAGCGTCACCACCGGCAAAAGATGACCGATGTAAGAAGTTATCGATGGTGGAAATTAATAACAGTGGCTGAGGTAGCATTAACTTTGCCCTCTGTTTTTCTGACAACGGAGAGAGCAGAATTTAAGCAAAAACCAACCTTCCTTACTTATATGGTTACTTGCTAATTTAATTTCAACTGCTTCCTTTATAACACTACCCCAACCGCTGGAAGTTGATGCCAGAATCTCCATGTTGTTATATTTCAAGGGATAACCGGTGCTAAGACGATGTTCTGCAACAACAGATTTCTTCAGCTCTTGTAAGCGTGTATGACGCTTTGTTTGCTCGGTACACCGGTCCTCCACCGTTCTGACATGTTACAACTGTAAGGAATACGATAGACGCCCGCCTTACGCAAATCATGATGATCATTTACGGGTCTTAAAAGGGTCCTAGCCTTAGATAGTGGACGAAGAAAACACATTTCACATCATATCTCCACAAAATACGACCTATCTTATTGAAAATGCTCCCTGCGTAAGGCGAAAATGAAGTAGAATTTGGTGCCACCTCTACATTATCATCACTCACCTGGTGCAAGGTTGGTCGACAGCCCAACGCACGTCTAATCCGTCTTTCACTATAGCGGCGACGTCACGATGGACCCTTTGAGCCAAAGTACTAAGTACGCCTTCACACTAAACCGCAGGATGACAACTATCTGCCTGTAGATTCAAGTCATTATGGATAGGGTTCCTATAAACAGAATGTCCCAACTTACGATCAGCGTACCTCCTGACCAACTCATCAAGGAAGGGAAGGCAGCCATTCTTTTCCATCTCCATCGTGAAACAAATATTCGGATGGTTAAATTCAGGTGTTCTAACAATTCGTTGTAATTCTCACTACCATGTTGTCAAACAACAGAAACGTCGTCTAAATAACTTTTAAAAAAAATAAAAAAATAAAAAAAACAAGCAGGCTTAAAAGCTGCCGTCTCCAAGGCACTTTTGTGAAAGTCTTCCATAAATAAATCAGTGTAGCCATGTATGAAAGTGAAACATGGACGATAAATAGTTTAGACAAGAAGAGAATAGAAGCTTTCGAAATGTGGTGCTACAGAAGAATGCTGAAGATTAGATGGGTAGATCACATAACTAATGAGGACGTATTGAACAGAATTGGGGAGAAGAGGAGTTTGTGGCACAACTTGACGAGAAGAAGGGACCAGTTGGTAGGACATGTTCTGAGGCATCAAGGGATCACAAATTTAGCATTGGAGGGCAGCGTGGAGGGCAAAAATCGTAGAGGGAGACCAAGAGATGAATACACTAAGCAGATTAAGAAGGATGTAAGTTGCAGTAGGTACTGGGAGATGATGAAACTTGCACACGATAGAGTAGTATGGAGAGCTGCATCAAACCAGTCTCAGGACTGAAGACCGCAACAACAACAATTCAAACAAGAAACCTAATCCTACTTAACCGCAACGAATCAGTCAGAGGAACATGAGTGAAGACAGAGACCTCTTCAAAACTTACTGGAAGATCAGAGTCATTCAAACGCAGTCCCTCTAATCGACATAAGAAATCCGCCGAGTTCTTAATGTGAGCTCAACAGGGTACCAAGATGTTTTGTAACACGAGATTCTGGCATGCACTTCCAGTTTTTGGGATAGTGCTATTAAGGAAAAATTTAAAATTAAACTAGAAAGTAACCTCATAAATGGAGATGAAGGATTTTGATTAAAATCTACTTGGAATCCCGCTTTCTCCTTTGTCAAAAGACAGTGGTCATGGTGTAGAGTTAACGTTATCTCACCCGTTAGTTATTAATTTTCACTATTGATAACTTCTGAACTTTGTCATTTTTGGCTATGTGTTGGCACTAATGTTTACAGTGCGTGCGTGCTTGCGTGCACATGTGCGCGTGTTTTATGTTTCCGGAACTGATATGTAAACCGAGGTTTAAATTCCCTTGCACAATGCTTACTCGGTACAGTTTTGCCTTGAAAATGACAAGGTGGCCACATGTCAAAAAATATCGACGGTTGTCGACGACTTAACCCGCCTTCATTCCCGTTATTTGTTTGAACGTTATATACGGTGGGAGGAACTCAGCTCTCACAAAAGTATACACATTTTAAAAACACATCACAGAAAGGTGAACTCCTAAGAAAAAGCGCTGCCCTTTCACTTAAAATCTGAAGTACCTTCCATGGGAGAGAGAAAAAAAAGAATGAAGAGAAAAAAATATTCTACAGACACGAGGCGTGAGGGTAACAAGCAATATAGGGGTCCGTTAGTAAGGTTGACATGGATATGAAAGAGTGTGTTGGGGGGATAGTGGGAAGACAGAAGGTGAGAAGACAGGGAGTGAGGAGTAGTTTGGCGTGTTTTTATGGTAGTGGTATCAAGAAGAAAGAGAAGGGAAGAGATGTAGAAGTAAAAGGAGGAAGAATCGTTGTGTGGTGGGTGGGACAGGTCAGGAAGAGTTAAAATCGGGAAAAATCTCATTGTCTGGGAGAGGCATTCTTTGAAATTGCCTTGGGGTAAGATACAGTGTGTGTAGGTGTAGGGACAGACGGATGTGTTTGTTAAGTTCGCAGCAGCATACCAACAGGGTTATTAGAATCTAGTTTGTGGTTAGTGTAGGATATGCAGAGGTGTTCAGTGTGGGCGAGAAAGGGTGAAAATTTGTTTACGTGCTAGAAGATCCACGTATGAGAAGGTAAATGGATGAGGAAGGGGAAGCGCAGTGCATGATGTTTCAGGATTTGGAGGGACTCACAGAAGTTGGTGGGGCAGATATCCATGTAAAATAAGCCTGGGATGGGATGGACTGAATTAAGCTTTTGTAGGTGTGGAGGATAGGGGAAGACGCAAGATAATTATTACCTGGGTTTTGGAGGTTGATCTTAAGGAACAAGTGGTTGTATCAGGAAGTTAACTGGCTGAGGTGGATTTGGAAGCATCTTTGGGATTTCTGTAGTGTCAGGTAGAGAGCGAGGAAACATGTATAATTAGCTTACTGAACGTAATGGACTCGCGGAGGTGTTTTCGGCATATCAGCTGTATAGGTAGGGGTAGGTGGTTAGTGTTTAACGTCCCGTCGACAACGAGGTCATTAGAGACGGAGCCCAAGCTCGGATTAGGGAAGGATTGGGAAGGAAATCGGCCACGCCCTTTCAAAGGAACCATCCCGACATTTGCCTGAAACGATTTAGGGAAATTACGGAAAACCTAAATCAGGATGGTTGGAGACGGGATTGAACCGTCGTCCTCCCGATTGCGAGTCCAGTGTGCTAACCACTGCGCCACCTCGCTCGGTATCAGCTGTATAGAGAAGATAAAAGGAGAGGACAGAGACTTGGAATGGAAGCGATACCAGATAATAGGGAGGAGGCGATGTCAGGTCAGGTGTAGATGGGTACATCGGAAGGGGATGGACTTGAAGACCTTGCTACCCAGTGAGGTGAGGCAGATGGGACGGTAGGAGAAGGAATCAGTAGGAAACTGGTGCTGTTTGAGGAAAACTACGATTCTTGAGGTTTTCCACAGTTCAGGATTGTACCCTATAGATATGAAAGTGGTATCATGTATTTCAAGAGTGACTAGAAAGGAGAGGGGGCATTCATTCTTTGACGTGTCGATAGGTAACGCGATCGTGAGCGGGGAAGTGTTACATTTTCGGCGAAGAACATGTTTCCTTGTCGTGTGTTGTGACTGGTGTACTTAATGCCGGTTGTGGTATGTACTGGATCCTGGGAGCCAGGAGTGTTATCTGTGCACTAATGGATTGTAGGAAACGGAGTAATCGAACTGGGAGTCATCAGAAGTTGCGAATATATTGGAGGGATAAGATGCGTTCAGCTTTACTGAGATTGTCAGATAAAAGACGTTTGCTGGTAGCAAGGGACGAAGTTACTACCAGTAACTCGATGGAATTCTTTCCAGTACTCGGAAGAGTTAATTGGGAGTGTAGCATTGAGTATGTTACAGTGAGAGGCAAAACGATTGCCCAGCCCAAATAATTTAGAGTCCAAAAACTGAGAGCATTGCGCATGCCCAAAATCCAGAAGTTCCAGTGTTCCCAACTCTTGCGGTCTGTGGAGCTTCAGCTTGGTGTCTACAACGTCAAATAGAAGCAATATAATAGTTAATGTACAGTAGATGTCGAGATTCATTGCAATTTAACTCATCGTATCATTTCTTTTGAAAATCATTATTCAAGCACGTAGCAACCGTTGAAATATAACAAATCCACGTCGGTAGAATTACTACAACGACAAGCTTTTCACTTCTGTTTCAGTGGCTGACTGGCTGCCGGCACGGCAGCTTGGCGTGCTCGGTCAGATAGTTATCTGCCCTCCGTAATTAGGAGAAAAACTTAGTGAATGAATCAGTGACGAATTTGAACGGATGTCATGGGACGTCCGCCCAGAACAAATTCAATGAACAAAATGAGAAAAAAAAGCAAGAAGAAGTGGGTAGGCTGAGGGGTTACGAACGAAAAGGACGAGCGTTCAAATCGGACTTCAGTCAACTGTCTTTTTTTATGCAGAGCTGTGCAGGCAATTTTTTAAACCTACGTTTCCTATAAATTGTACAATTGCAGGTTTTTCTTATTTATATGCTTTCAAAAGATTCCATTTTATAATAGTCTAATCTTTAAACAAACAGACAAGTGGTCGTAGTAAAAATGTTGAAAATGGGTGCATTTATTTGTAATTACTTCGACCGCCACCTGCTGTCCACAGTTTTTAAGTAAGAGAAACGGATCAGCTGATTGATAGTCCTTAAGTGCGGTTTACGCAAGCGAGTGGATGTGCCGTCCAGTATCTGTTGTTTCCAGTTTAATATTCATTCTGCAACTACGGTAGGCCTACTTGACCGTTACGGAAAGAAGACGAACATAATCTTTCTTGGAGGGCAATATTTATCTGACCTCCCATAAAAATACAAATAATCTTCCTTGCAGGCGATAGTCACCTAACCTCCTACGAAAATGCAAATAATATAGTAGCAAGTAGGTTTGTATTTTGGAATTAATGTTATTGTCCTCATAACTATGTAGGCCTTTTACAGAAAGATGAAATTAAATCAAATGAAGACTAGCTTCAGTATTTTGTCCATATGCCATTGGAATCAGGAACAGCTTAGATTTTTCCAGACACAGAATTGACAAGTCAATGGAAAAAGTCCTCTTCCTTGGCAAGTCTCTCCGAAGAATGAACCAAATCCCATAGGACATTCACAGTTCCCGTAGAAGGGTTTGGCCAATTGACCTTCGGAGTCTTCTTAGCTTGAGCCCATATGTGCCCTATATCATTGAGATCAGGTCGGTCGCGGAAGGCACTGAATAATATTCTCCCTCTTCTGAAACCGGTTCTGAATCCTAATGCTAGTGTGCGATGGATGATTGTCATGATGTTAAGTGAGACGTCCTTCGGGGTGCCAAAGTCGAGCACAGGGATGATTACATTTTCGAGGAAACGTTCATAGCATGCTGAACTGAACTTGTCTTGAATACGTTGCAAAGTTGCTGCACCCATGTAAGACTCCAGACCTAACATTTCACACTTATGCATCCGTTCCTAGCACGTGTGGCCACGAAGCGTGCGTCATACCGTTGCCCATCTGTGCGATAAACAAGAGCAGGGCCTCTGTTCGTGGGATCAGTTGTGCACTCGTCGGAAAAAAATTACTTTTCTCCAATCGACATCTTCCAGGAACTCACAATTGCTAGTCTATCCATGGCTTGTCCGTCACACAACGGATCTTTTATAAGTGCACGACGGGACCTGATTCCAAGGTCCTTTAATCTTTTGAGGCAAGTTGTCGTCGAGCGCTGGAAATGTAAAGCTCTCCTTAGTTCCCGGATGAGTTACAGAGGACCATTCTGGATCACCCTTACCAATTCTTCATCTTTTCTCTGTGTAGAGACTCGTGGTCTTCCAGGCATCGGACGTCTCGCTACCTCACTGTTATCCTGAAATCGTCTAATCCAGCACCATAGTAACATCCTGCCTCAAATGCACTAACACCGTTTCCAAAGAGAGCGATTATTCGCTCGCGAACGTTCGCATTAGACATTTTGAAGCAGACCTATGACGTTTACCAATCAGCTGATCAGTTCCTCTTAGCTTAAATTGCCTAAGCAATACGTCATCAAACACCAAGTTATATGACCTGCTGCACCAATCATTTCCTAAGATATTCCACGTCACGTTTCACAGTCATCCAACAAGCTTCCGCATCCTATCGTCTTCCTGTTGACGTCTTCTATTCATTGTTCCCTGGGCCTAGATATCTACCTTCATCCAGTATTTTGCCTCAAATTCTGTTGTCCATTTCTTATGTCCTAGTATGTCAAACAAATTCCATATTTGTCTCCCCAATTTCATTAAAGATTTTCATTCACTAATTTATTTTATTTTCAGGACTTCTAAACTTGATTTCCGGTATTTTTGTCTTGATGTCTCTTTTCCGTACCCACATTTTCGTCCTTTCTAGTACTCTTCTAGATTTTTTACACAGTGTCTAGCTCTTACATCTATAGAATAACACACTTAACACAAGGGATCTAGCAAATCCCCATAATCTGCTAAAGCCCTCTTATCAATCAAATCCCTCCCCCTTCAGAAAGGTTACTCTTTAAATAGCAACCTATTTTACATCTTCTGTGGATTTTTAGTGTTCCGTTTTTAGTAATTTTTTGCTCAGTTCTATCATCGATCGCGGTGATACATTTGTTAAGAGTCTGAAGAAAGGAAGATCGGGATTTAATGTTCCGTCGACGACAAAGCCATCAGAAGCGTAGCACAAGCTCTTTTAGGACAAGGATGGGGAAGAACACCAAATGTGTCGTTTTCAGAGGAACCGTTCCGCAATTTGTCTTAAGTGATTGGTGAAAATCACGTAAAACCTAAATGTGGTCCACCAGAAGGGAATGTAAACAGCATTAAGACAGGTTGACTTGTATTCCGGAGTTGTAAATATAAAATTCCCGACTGACCACACAGAATTAAGTTTTTTTTTCGTAGTTTTGTGAATGACTTAATGAAAATACCAGAATGGTTCGTTTGAAAATAGCGCTTTCGATGTCCTCCCATTTTTGTATTAACAGAGCTGAAACTCATTCTCTAATGATCTTGACATAGCCCGGACTTTAAACACTAGTTTCCCTGAATGAGATTATCACTCTGCAGCGGATTGTGTTCTGATATGGAACTTCCTGACAGATTAAAACTGTGTGCCGGACCGAGACTCGAACTCGGGACCTTTGCCTTTCGCGGGCAAGTACTCTACGATCTGAGCTACCCAAGCACGACTCACGACCCATCCCCACAGTTTCAATTCTGCCAGTACCTCGTCTCCCACTTTCAAAACTTTACAGAAGCTCTTCTGCGAACCTAGCAGAACTAGCACTCCTGGAAGAAAGGATATAGCGGAGGCATGGCTTAGCCACAGCTTGGGGGATGTTTCCAGAATGAGAAGCTGTGAGGGCGGGTCGTGAGTCGTGCTTGGGAAGCTCAAATGGCAGAGCACTTGCCTGCGAAAGGCAAAGGTCCCGAGTTCGAGTCTTTGTCCGACACACAGTTTTAATCTGCCAGGAAGTTTCACTAGTTTCCCTTCTTTTACTGCACCTATCTTTCCAAAGCAAAGAAATGAATAAAAAATTTGGAATGCTCTGTTTTTCTATAGCGTAATTACTTTTTCTGTGTCTTAAAATTTCAGCCTTTTCTCCAATAAATTGCTGAACCAAAGGAGAGTCACTGTGTGAATCTTTACTTGATTTTAGCTTAATATTTCACCTTCATTAATGCTCACTACCGTGCACTCATTCTTATAGAGGTAAAAGCATACATTTTCTTTCCAATAAGTTCTATTGTCCGTATATATTAAAACATTTTCGGATACAGAGCTTAAAACGACATTTTCGAATCACATTAAACCTACTAAATTATTCCTATTCTTCAGTATCGTCTGAAACGCTTAAACTGCTTCCATAGTTCCCATGATGTACCTAATACCGAACTAATTTTCCATTATGAAAAGTTCTAAGTTACTTTTCGTTCAATGACATAGCTTATTTAATAACTTTCGTGGATGGGACAAGAGAAATTTTCTACATTCGTAATTACCTTGTGTTTCACCACGTATCCTTTTTTCGGAAGGCAATTATTTTGTAGATTTATCCCATAAAAAAGGAGAGAGAGAATCTAAAATTGAGAAAATTTCTGTAGTAGCACTTTTCAGAATCATGATTATTCGGAAATCGGGATGAGTCACAGTAACCACCGTAGGAATCAAGTATGTAAATGAGAGTTACATCTGTAATGCTGATACATTATAATTTCTACTGCAGATGGTCTGTTTTGTTATATTCGTTTACCGGATCTGCTGGTAACCAGATGCCGAATCGTAGTTGGCAAGCGGGCATGTTTGGTAACTGTCGGCCATGTTTACTGTAACGTGATGTAGCAAATGATTTGGCGTTAAGATCGGACTTCGTGAAGTAAATATAGACTGAAAAGGTTTGACTCTTCTGAGGTTTGTAAATCTGCATGTAATGGCACGTGGTTGGCGGGCAAATCAATACGTCACCATACGGATCTCCTTCCAACTTCAGTTACACTGAAAAACAGAAATCTTGTTATCATTATTGACAATGTGCTTTGAAAGTGATACATAGACAAAGGTGCAAATTACAATTATTATTATTCACCTCCTTAAATATTAGTACAAGGATGCTTACACATTAAGCTGATGCGAGCAAGAAGACTAATCGAGAACAAGTGGTGACAAATGTTAGGAGGCCAAATGTGCCTTCCTTATTGACAAAAGAATGTCGTCATTCACATCAGCGATTGCTGTAGAAATGTAATAGCAGTATTTGTGTTAGCCATCGAAGAAGTTACTAACAAGATCTTTTTTAGGACTGTTCCATCTATAAAGATCAAAAAATGGTTATTCCATCTTTTTTGTGGCCTTCCTCTAATTTATTTCTCTATGGCTTTGAAATTATACATGTTTCATACGTATGTTAGTGGCCATTCTTTCAACATGGTTTAACCGTTTCATTTTACGTGTTGCAGTTTCTTCCAGTATATTTTTTACGTGTAATATGAGTCTTATATTTTCATTTCGGGTGATATCACCTCTTGTCTACCCTTAAGTCCTGCCTGAACTTTTCGTATTCGTTTTTCTATCAAACACTTTCCTCCATAGAGAACTGTATGGACTGCCATGCTTCTGCAAAATTTTATCACTGATTCAAAACTAGCTTTCCTATCTAAGTTGCTCTTAAACGTACCACATAATGTAGAAAATACCTGATATTGTCTACAGATAAATAACCACAGCCTTTAAAGACATCGACGTATTCCATAACTTTGTTTCCTGGACTTTTTCTCTTGTCAATGACCTCAGTGAATCCTTGTGTCTTAATTTTATGTGGAGCTGCTTCAAAATTATGTGTTTTTGTTATTAAGTACACTTGTTCGATTAATTTGTAAATCATGGTCCGATACTATTATAATGGAAGTGAGCGTTTGGCGTCGTTGGCTGGGAGGCCCCTTGCGGGCAGGTCCATCCGCCTTGGTGCAGGTCTTATTACATTCGACGCCACATTGGGCGACCTGAGCGCCGGATGGGGATGAAATGATGATGAAGACAGCACAATACCCAGTCCCTGAGCGGAGAAAATTCCCGGCACAGCCGGGAATCGAACCCGGGCCCGTAGGACGGCAATCCGTCACGCTGACCACTCAGCTATCGGGGCGGACACTATTATGATTACTTTGTCATTTGCAAAGAGTGGGCTCATAACTATTTTATTATGGGCTAAAAAAAGAAAAAACTCAAAGGCAAAAAGAGACGCATCACGAAAGAATTGTCCGAATGGGACTGAAATTTGGAAATGTGATTTACATGTACAGGCAAAGAAATTATAATGATTTTGTAAAAATTGGATGAATTATTCAAAAGAATGAGTTTCACAAATTGAGCAAGCCAATAACTTGTTGGTCCACCTATAGCCCTTATGCAAACAGTTATTAGGCTTGTCTACGGTCTGTATGTCCCTAAGGAAAAATTAAGCTCCTAGAATCAAGGGCTTGTCACATCAGTAAAACCAGTAACTTAAAAGAACAGACCATGTTAGTAGCTACAGGCAGACTTTAACGCTGCAACCAAAAGAGTGTTTAGCAGTGCTGTCTTAATTGTATCCGAGAAGCGCTGCTGTCTCGATTCACATCGTGTCAATGCAATTTTGCTAACCCATAACAATAAGAGGGACAAAGAAATTATTTTATGAAGACAATCACATCATACGAGATGGAACACAAATAATCTGTGTAAATAGCCTCCACTTGTATAATACAAATGTAACACACATTTCTATTCAGAAGTTTCTGTTACAAATACATTTTTGCAATCTAGACACATGAATGTCATGTACTGTGTTATGTTATCTTCAACCGCTACTTCATTAACTTATTCCATTTGATCATTCATTACTCTAGCTGTTTTAATCTTATTTTTCATCTAAATATAAAGAATGTTATTTCTTCCACTAAACAGCTGCGAAATGACTTCATAAATTGAATTTGATTACAGCAGAGAGTTATTGGTTTTACTGATGTGACAAGACCTTAATTCTTGGGGCCTTAATTTTTAGATATGAACATCCAGACCGATGCCGATACATGTTATGTGAAGACAGCTTTACAGAATGAATTACTAATGTGAAGTTTTTTCTCCTTTGAAGAATACGGGTGTAGCCTTTAATTGTTAACGTGGGATCCGACAGATCCCCAGCGGATTTAATTTAGCTAAATTTATATGAACGAAGTTGGCAACACTCCCAGCCGTCTAGCGGTCCTCTCTGGCATCTGCTTACTTCCGGTCACCAGTTTTTCATTCTTGTGCTGGTCATTGTTATTAGCGTTTGGCAGTTATTTAGTGGCTGGGAAGTTCCTGGACCCCCACGTTAACACTTCCGTTAAAAGACAGTGCCAAGTAAGCAGATATAAATTCGCCTACTCATGCTTAGAATGGCAAGGAAGAATTTTCTTCGGGAAACTGGATTCGGCTTAGGGAAAGACGAGCTAAAGTAGAGGGCAATATTGGATTGCTCACCCATAGAAATTCACCAAAGCGCAACAGAAACGAGTGGATCAACATCTACTGTGAATGAAAAACCAGCACAAGAAATGCCAGCTGCGAAAAGGAGGTGTATCATCTGGCCTAGAAATCTGTCATCAGTGAGGCAAATATATGTACATCAAACATTTCCGTACAGTCTGTTCAGTCTAAATGGTAACTGTAATGAGTCATCAGAAGAATACTTTTCAATCACTGAATGTTCAATTTCTATTGTGTAAACGTATTGTAGGTATTATCTTTTATATAATGTAATAAAATGCACTATTTCTTCAAAAAGCGTTAATTGATTCAATTTAACAATTTATATGGTTGCCTCTACATTAATTTGTATTAAGTAATCTAGTTATCAATGTTATACGTATGTAGGAACACTAACATATAAGGGGGATCCACTAGACCCCACGTTACCACATGTGCAAAACAGTGCCACGTTAACAGAGGAAGGTTAAACACGTCTATACCATGGTAAAGGTTAAACTAGTATCTTGAAATTAAGCCACTACGGACTACCCCTGTTTGTTCTGGGTCTGTCCAACAGAAGGTACGTCCCATCTGCTAACAGTCGCAGAACGTCCGCCCTCGTCGTCACAGCTCCGTAATAAATGGCACTGGGGTGTCTACGAGTCTTGCGAGTGCAGTGGAAACTTGTATCAGGCGCCGCGGCAGTATCGCCCTGTCACACTGCACCTCGCGGCTGCGAGTGCGATTCACGGCGGCGACGAGCGACGAGCGAGACTGAAGCCTGAGGTGACCGGCTCTGCAATGCGCCAATTGGATAGAATTTGGCACGTTTTCCCTCAGGAGAGCACCCAACACTACCAATCGATGCTAAGCCAAATAACTGCTTGCCCAACAGCCAGACGTGGACCAACGCATACTTCTTCTGATATCGTAATAATTTGTTTGTCTCTACACGTAGGCTACATCACATCTACGGGTTTCCGTCCCATTTGGATAATTTCTTCGTAGCGCGTCGATTTTTTTTGTCTTAAAGCGTATTTCAGAACCATATTTGCAGTTATGACTGTCACATATATAAAACTTTAATAATTCAGACAAGTAACGACACTCTTGTCTGGCATTTTTGTTTTACAGTTATTTGACTGCATTTTTGCCCACCAACAAGCATTTGTTCCTGAATGTTTGTATAGCCTTGATGGCGTCAAGCTAATTCCTTGTTTTGTGTTTTTGTTTGAGTCTATTACTGTTCCCTAGTTGCCAGCAAAATATCGTACACACACATCCCTCTGTTTACATATGTTGACAATGAAGGTGTGTGTAAAAATTTATGATCCTTTCCAGCTTAATAAGATGACGATTATTGCGTTAAACAGTTCACGAACAAAATCTAAAATTACCCTACGGTCATCTGTGTCTATGCCGGCCTCTGTGAAACTCGAATCAAAGCCGCGTGCACACCTGTTTTTAGGACTTATATTTACTAAACGAAGCCCAACTGTTTTGTGGGTATCGACAGGCCTCAGTAACTCTATCATGGAGTACACACAACTGATTGCTGAAAAAAGTGCTGCAGGCATTCCAGAGCCATCTTTCGAATGCAGAGCTCATCCACATTTAGTTATATAAATGTGGAGCCTAATGATGTGTCTCACTTACTCACTGCCACCTTCCCGCAATCAAGAGCAAACCGTTTTGTACCTCACGATCACATTGGTAGGATACATTCTCTTACCATCTAACAACGCTTCTAATATGTTTGTATCAAATGCTCCTGTTGATCTAAAAAGCACATTATCAACGAGAACCCGTCAGATGTGCTTTTGCATACTAGTAGCATAAGAGCTGATATCTTCCATCACGTCTCGGGCTCTGAGTGAAGTTGTTGTGGTTACTTCCGCAGATGGGACCAAGCCAGATGCAGGCGGTGGTAGCCGTGCTGTTGCTCCTGCTGAGCTTGCCGGAGGCACCACGTGCGGCGCACGTGCTGGTGGTCTTCCCTGTGGGCGCACCCAGCCACTGGAACCTGGGGCGAGCCATAGCCAGGGGTCTGCACGCCAAAGGGCACCGCATCACCGCCGTCACGCCCTTCTCTGGACAGGGGCCGCCCAACAACTGGACCGACGTCCCCTTACCCAACACCATAAACTTCTTTGGCCGTGAGTATAATGTCGTCACCTAAGCAGGTAACAAATAACAACCCAAATGTAATCAACTGTGTAAAGCAAATCCATTATTGCCGAACACTTAATTCTACTGGTCATTCGATGAATACCAATGAAACGAAAATTGCGACCGGCAGAATTTTTGGAACTCAATCATTAAGGAATCGACGGAAATTCGACCGTCTGAGGACGTAGCAGTCGGGACGCTGGTTTCCAGTTAGACACTGCTTGGAATCCTATCACTGAAAGACTTAGTGCTCTGTGTAACCTACGTCGTTCTGCGGTTTTTATCAAATGAAGGTAATCGATCTGATGATTATAAAGCGCGCTTCCACCAAGGAGGCCGCATACACATCCTGCAGTAGCGTACGGATTCAGTAATGTATGTGTTACGAAATTCGAGCATAGTCGAAATCAGTTAATTTATTTATTTATGTATAACAGCTTATTACCTACAATTTAAACAAAAGCTGTATTGAAGCAGAAGGTTGAAATTAACGGTACAGATAGTCTGCGGAAATCAGAAGAGACCTCTAACTGGGTAGGTATCAAGAATGGTGTCCCACAGGGTTCAGTCTTGGGTCCCTTATTGTTCTTAACATATATTAATGACTTGCCACTCTACACTCATGAAAATGCAAAGCGAGCTCTTTTTGCTGCTGATGCAAGTATAGTAATCACATACTACAAACAAGAATTAGCTGAGGAAATCGTAAATAATGTCTTTCAGAAAACTATTAAGCGGTTTTCTGCAAACAGACTCTCACTAAATTTTGAGAAAACACCATTTATATAATTCTGTACTGTAAATGGCATAACACCATTGATAAATACACGCTATAAATAGAAGTCTGTAGTTAAGGCAGAATATTCAAAATTTCTGGGTGTGTGTATTGATAAGAAATTGTATTGCAAGAAACACATCGATGATCTGCTGAAATAGCTAGGTTCAGCTGCTTATGCTATTAGGGTCATTGCAAATTTTGGTAATAATCATATCAATAAATTAGCCTACTATGCCTATTTTCATTCACTGCTGTCATTTGGTATCATATTTTGGGGCAATTCGTCGCTAAGAGAGAAAGTATTCATTGCACAAAAGCGTGTAAACAGAATAATAGCTGGAGCCCACCCAGGATCACCTTCCAGACATTTATTTAAGGAACTCGGGAAATTCACAGTACCTATGCAGTACATATGAAAATTTTTATTAATTACCCATCCCAGTTCAAAAATAGAGCGAATTGCATAGCTACAGCACTAGAAGAAAGGATTATCTTCACTGTTCTGCCTTAAATCTGTCTTTTGCCAAATAACATTAAAAGCCTGACAGATAGCCAACCAACATTTAAAAGCAAATTAATAGAATTTCTGAATGACAACTTCTTCTACTCAGTAGATAAATTTTTACATATGAAGTAGTAACTGTCAAAAAAATTAATTATTTTGTGTAAAGAAAACTTATGTTAAAGTAACACGTTCCACATCATTACGAAATGTCGTATTTATGATCTATGGAATAAGTATTAATGTATGTATGTATGTATTCTTATTCAGAATATTACTATCTACAATAATGAGACAAAATGCAGTATTACATCCAACACAGACTATCTGATCAGAATCATCTGGATAGCTCCTCATGGCTATTATGTGGTGTGCGTCCGTCCTTCGGCTCCATGACGGCTTGATCTCTGCTGAGGATACTGTCAAAGAGATGTCTGACTGTTTGTGGCAGCCCATTCTTCCCCAAGAGCCGAAATCAGGGGAAGTTACAGATGTTGAACGCTTGAGTCTGAAGCGAAGTCAGAGTACTAACTCATACCAAAGGTGTTAGCGCGCCTCTTCTGAGACACAGGGAGGCGAACCGGACCCGGATTGATTCAGCCTCGGGAATTAACGCCGTGCTGTGGTGAGCTGGTCAGCCTGGATGTTGCTTTTATGCGCTTTCCCACATCCCACTAGGTAAATACCATCCTTGTACCCGCCCCCCACCTCCTCGCTGGGATCTGAGCGTGAGACTGGAGAAGCATTTTTGTTGAATAACTCGAGAAGCATGACCTCCAGCGAAAACGTATTCTAGTACAAAATTTAACTAAGATAAACTTCCTACCAAAAGGTCCTGTTAATTTTTCTGCAGTATTAATAGCTTGCGCATAGCGAGCGAGATAATATGAATATCTCTCACGTGGTTTACGATGGCCTGCTGTAACGTTACGGGTTGCAAAAAACGACAGTGGTAGGGGCAGATGAATTACCCTGTAGATCATATCAGTCACGAGGTGGCCATACTTAATGCTGTTCTAGTCGGCATGGATCAGCGCAATTCCAGTTGCTTGCATACCTGTTGTGGCACGCCTGTGTACTTAAATGCGAGTACATCAGCCATTTAAATCTTCTGTAGGCAATATGGAATATCTCATTAACAGAACTAATTTCTTTCTTGGTTTACACATCATCCATGCATTCATTTGTAATGCAGTTTTAGATCTTTCTAGGGGTTATCGTCCTAAATTAGTACTCTTATCACTGCAACGATCAATGATATGGATATTAATATCAGTGGAATTTAGAAACAGCTGAAATCACTAAAATTGAACAAAGTTAGAGAGTTCGATGTAATTCCTGTCAGAGTGCATACGGAATTTGCGGCTCAGTTACCCTCTTTTAACCGTGATCTACCATAGATCCCTTAAACAAAAAATCCGTATCTAGTAGTTTGAAGAAAGCCCAGATAACACATATCTGCAACAAGGGTAGCAGAAGTGATCCACAAAACTACCGTCCAACACCCCTGACACCCATTTGTTGCGGAATCTCAGAAAAAAATCTGTGCTCAAACGTTATGACTTATCTTCAACAGAATAACCTCTTCCAAGCGCGCAGCGCTGGGTAGCCGATTGGTCTGAGGCGCCATACTTGCAACGGTTCGCCCCCCCCCCCCCCCACGATCCTCCCTCGGGCGTGGGTGCAGTTTGGTCCCATAGGAAATTAACACAGATTTCCAAATTTTTTTCTCCAAAGCGATCCAGCGTGGATTCCGACAGCATCGATCATGTGAAACCCAACTCGCACTTTTCTCGCATGATGCCCTGGAAGCCATAAATCAGTTAGACGTAGTGTTTCTTGATTTCGGAAAAGTATTTTACTAAATACCAATAGTAGAATCACTATCGAAAATGCGATCACTGTTGGAATCGATCAGATCACACGAATACCCTGTTGGAACATTGTAGGGGCATGAAATGGAACTATGATACGCACTTAGTCATTGATAAAGCAGGTGGCAGTCTTCGGTTTTCTTGGTGGAATATTGGGGAAATGTAGTCAATTTACAAAGCAGTACTCTCGCAGAACACTGGCGCTACCTATCCTAGAATACTGCTCAGGTCTCTGGGACCCTTAAAAAATGGGAAGAACAAGAGATATTGCGTGGATACAGAGGACAGCACGAATTATCACAGGCCTGTTTACCCTTGGGAGAATGTCATAAAGATATTCGTGGTGAAGAAAATGAACTGGCAGATGCTTTATGATAGAAAGGAACTGCCCCGAGAAAACCTGTTTAGAAAGTTTCAAGAGCTAGGTTTAAATTATGTATCTAATAGTACAAAACAATACTCTACGAATCGCTCACGAAAACAGCGCGAAGACAAGGTTAAATGAATTACTGCGCTCACAGAGGAATTTAAGGAAATATCCAAACTGTGCTCCATATGAGAATGCAATGAGAAGTAGGCCTAATAAGTGGTATAATTGGAAGTACCCTCTGCCATGCTGGTCATAGTGGTTCTCAGAGTATGGACGTAGATTTTATTGACCGAAGAACTCATGTATCCTTTTTTTTTAAATTATTATTTGAAACCGTTATGGTACCGCTTTCCTAGAAAGAAACGCAAACCGAAACATGCTACCTTCATTACATCTCACCAGGAATCAGCAATGGTTCTGCCTGAGAAGCAGAAATCATGGAAGGACTGGCCAAGATGGTTTAACTGACCATCATTTACTACGATATTTTATTAACACCATTATTATAAATTGATATAACTACACTGAACATTCAAGTCATGCATGCTCTTTTAAAATTATTATTTGAAACCGTTATGGTACCGCTTTCCTAGAGAGAAACGCAAACCGAAACATACTACCTTCATTACATCTTACCAGGAATCAGCAATGATTCTGCCTGAGAAGCAGAAATCATAGAAGGACTGGCCAAGATAGTTTAACTGACCATCATTTACTATGATATTTTATTAACACCATTATTGTAAATTGATGTAACTACACTGAACATTCAACTGTAGTACAATTCTTGTTTTAACATTGGCAAGTATAACAAAGCTGCGCAACCCACGTATACAACGGCCACATCATCTGGTACAACCACCGGACCACATCCACAAAACGGACCTGCCGGTGTGAGACAACGGACAGCCCAACTATGATTCCTCACACATAAACGCCAAGAGTGAACAGCCACAAACCAAATTAAAGTTGAAATCTATGACGTACGCACATCCCAGTTTCTATGCAGATGATAATAAGGATGATTCACTGTACACGTGAATCAAGCGACACACCATAACCTGCATGTACATAACGGATAGCATACAATAACTTACTACCAGTAAGCCAGTCTGCAATATTAAGGTGAAAACTATTTTGAACTGCTGTGCTTATAAGTAAATGGCAACTTGCTTACACTTATTTTAAAACTGTCAATGAGAATTGCAGTAAATATGCACTAAAACTTAAAGTTGCTTGGAAGAAGTGTGGAAAAACAATCTTACACCTCAGTGATTAAAACCAATTTCTGATAACTGCTCAACTAAAAATAGGCTAGCCTATAATATAAAATATTCCCCTTAAGTAAGACAGAGTACAAATCACGATTTGATAACCGATAATAACTTGGAACTCAAACTTTACAAAAGTGACTTAGCATTAGCACTGAGAAGTTGGCCTTGAGCCAGTATTCGATCACCAAAGCGACAAGTCTGACGCAAAACGGGTAACTAACGAGCTTAATTCCTAATTTATTTCGAACAGTTAGACTTGCCAAAGACGGTCGCTAGTAGCAATACAACACCAGCGAGCTGTTGTGCAGGAAACACTCAGTCAATATCACAAGTACAGTTTTACTTCCGCGGCTGATAACAGCAGAAAACCACTTCGAGTCGAGTTAGTAATCCCCACCGCGTCGTGTAGAACTGCCCGTCCTCCAGCATAACTAGCGCCAACTAACACCACACAGCCGCAACTCGGTGCGGAAAGCCAGCAAGCTTCCACGTGCGGCACCCAACGGCCGCCAACTCTCTACACTCTTTACACGCTCGCTTCTACAAAACTGCTCACTGCCCACTCTTTCCCTCACCGATTTCAAAACCAAAACAAGCCAAGGAGGCAAGACCCTGGAAAAAAGGAAATGAGCGTTTGGCGTCTTCGGCTGGGAGGCCCCTTGCAGGGCACGTCCGGCTGGCTTGGTGCAGGTCTTAGTACATACGATGCCACATTGGGCGACCTGCACGCCGGATGGGGATGAAATAATGATGAAGACCCAGTCTCTGAGCGGAGAAAATCTCCGACCCTGCAGGGGATCGAACCCGGGCCCGTAGGACGGCAATCCATCACGCTGACCACTCAGCTACCTGGGCGGACAAGATCCTTA
This sequence comes from Schistocerca americana, assembly GCF_021461395.2. Classification (NCBI taxonomy): domain Eukaryota; kingdom Metazoa; phylum Arthropoda; class Insecta; order Orthoptera; family Acrididae; genus Schistocerca; species Schistocerca americana. Next base: position 406,997,495 of record NC_060126.1, on the reverse strand, counting down.
AGATAGGAAAACACCAAAGATACCAAAATAATAATCTACTGCAACATGCATGCCGCACCAGGTCATTACTGAAAAACATTTTATTTTAATTTATCAATAGCAAATGAATAGTTAGTAGCCCTTTAGGAAATTAGCTTTTATATATAGAATCCTCCTCACGTGTACATATTAACAATATATTTTCCGCAGTGTTGTGTTTGAACCCCAGCTTGTGTTTTATGGTATGACATCACTTGGTTTACCTTTTTACAGTATTTTAGTTTGACGTAATCTGCGTAACTTCCCTTTTAATTTCAAACTTATTTGTCCTCTAGATCTGGTGATAAACGATGCCGGCAGAAACCAGTCATTTTGTCTGAAACTGGTGCGATTGTGTCGGACAATGAATTATTTTCAAATCAGTCAATGACTTTCGTCTCATTATTCATTCCAAGATTGTTTAAACTTGTTTTCACAGACCAGTAAGCATCTTTAATTATCACATCATTTTCCTTGCTAGACAATTTATCTTCTGACTGTACTCCACATTACACTGATTTTACTTTCAGAATTACTAATTTCTGGACCGAACGAAGTGGCGCAGTGGTTATCACACTGGACTCGCATTCGGGAGGACGACGGTTCAATCCCGCGTCCGGCCATCCTGAATTAGGTTTCCCGTGATTTCCCTAAATCGTGCGCCGGCCGCGGTGGTCTAGCGGTTCTAGGCGCTCAGTCCGGAACCGCGCGACTGCTACGGTCGCAGGTTCGAATCCTGCCTCGGGCATGGATGTGTGTGATGTCCGTAGGTTAGATAGGTTTAAGTAGTTCTAAGCTCTAGGGGACTGATGACCACAGATGTTTCGTCCCATAGTGCTCAGATCCATTTGAACCCTAAATCGTTCGCGGCAAATGCCAGGGTGGTTCCTTCTAAAGGGCACGGCCGACTTCCTTTCCCATCCTTCCCTAATCCGATGACCCGATGACCTCCCTGTTTGCTCTCCTCCCCCAAAACACCCAAACCAACCAATTTCGGGTACAGCATAAACAACATTTTTCTTCATTTTTAAAATCTTTCATCTATTGTAGGAAAGTAACTGGATGTCTGTGCATATTCTGACGATTCTGTACAATTCTTTTCCTGCTGCATGATGCATTACTATATTTTGCTGTCCAAGGCTTCTTTGGTACTTTATTCTTGCTTTATTTCAAACACCGTAGGGAAACTACGTAAATCAAGGATATGAAATTAATTATTTGTTTGTTTCGAGGCATATCTTTGCAGTTATGGTAGACACTGGAATCCTCAACCCACAGTACCGTAGCACGCCACTGAAACAGCGAAAGCAAAATTACATAGCCCATTGATAAAATGGCGTATCAGGGCGTATCAAATGGTTCAAATGGCTCTAAGCACTATGGGACTTAACATCTGAGGCCATCAGTCCCCTAGACTTACAACTGCTTAAACCTAACTAACCTAAGTACAGCACACACGTCTATGCCCGAGGCAGAATTAAACCTGCGCCGTAGCAGCAGCGCGGTTCCCGACTGAAGCACCTAGAACCGCTCGGCCACAACGGCCAGCTAGGGCGCATCATGTTGCAGATGTGTCTGGTCAACCCAGTCGACTGCTTCTGAGAAAAAAAAAAACCAGATGTCGAAGGAAGGAAAAGGTTTACGACCTCCGATAGGACTATGAATAGTAAAACGTTGCGGTGAGTAAATAAACCTTTGGGTTGAGGGCCACTTTAACTGAAGAACAGAAGGGAATGAGAAACTCTAGGCAACATGAAGTATGTTAGCAGAAATAGACGCTTGTGCAAAATTTACGAACGAGAGTAACTTCTGCATAAGGTGTCACTGGATGAAACTTGGCCCCTACATGCAAAGAACAGCTACAGCATAGTACAGGGGCTGACTGAATGAATACGCAATGAGACGAATACAAATTACGTTTCTTTTCAAAGACTGTAATTGCTCTGAAGTCACCGCAAGTTATCATTATCCACTGCACATTGCAAAATGGACGATATTGTTCTTAACAAGATATGTGATTACCACGGACGGCTCTGCAACGTGCTTCCATGCTGGCCAGAACATTGGTAAGACGTTCTTGTTGTAGGGCGTTCCAGTATTCGACCAGTGCGGTTGACAACTGCTGAATGATGGTTGGGGCATGGGGACGTGCATCTCCAGCGTATTCCACATGAGGTCGATAGGAGTTAAGTCAGGGAAACGGGCAGGCCAGTCCATTCGTCGAATATCTCCTCGTTCCAATAGCTCCTACAACTGCGCAGTTCGATGTGATCACCCACTGTCATCCATAAAAATGAGACCAGGGCCGAAATCGTCTTTGATAAGACGCACACAGGCAAGGGGTACAGTGTCACAACAACGTTCGACTGTGAGTGTACCGTGCTCAGATTTGGGGGTCAGTAAGTCTATGTAAAATTATGTCTCCTCACATCATAATTCTCGTACCACAAAAAGGGTCATGTTCGAGAATCTTCACTTAAAACTTCCGGGCTGATAGGCCGTGGTCGAAGTATAAAACTGTCTCCTGACGTTTCGTCTCCGACTGCGGGAGACATCCTCGGAGGTAAAGCGGCGAACTGCGAAGAGAACTCGAGGAAGCGCTGATTACATAGGCAGTACAGAGGGCGCCACTGTCGATCACGTGGCGTCGGCTATGAGATTGTCTCTGGTATTGCCAACATTCTCGATTGAAAGTAATCGATCGTCACGCTTGCGGTGCAACGCTGACATCCAAATTTTATCCAGTTTAACACCTTCGTCTTTCCTGTTAAAATTATTACGATGTTTATCAATCTCGATAGCCTCTCTATACAAGCGTGCATAATAATGCGAGGTTTTTGATATGACGCTTGTCTCGCTGAATTTTATTTCATGATCACCTTCCTGGTAAACATGTTCCGCTACGGCCGATTTATCCGTGTGACCCAGGCGGCAATTCCTCTTATGTTCGACAAGACGGGTGTTCACACTTCTCTTTGTGGTACCGATGTAAGCCTGTCCACAACTACAAGGAATTTTATACACCCCCGGTGTAGCCAAAGGGTGTCGTGCATCTTTTGCCGACCTTAAAAAAATATATATATATATATAATAATATCAAATAACATGTGATGTTAAATCTGATTTCTGTACATCTTCAGAGCAGTAATGCGATCAACATAAATAAGTGTTGTAAAGCGATTTTCTGTTTGATGATGCCGGCCGAAGTGGCCGCGCGGTTCTGGCGCTGCAGTCTGAAACCGCGAGACCGCTACGGTCGCAGGTTCGAATCCTGCCTCGGGCATGGATGTGTGTGGTGTCCTTAGGTTAGTTAGGTTTAACTAGTTCTAAGTTCTAGGGGACTAATGACCTCAGCAGTTGAGTCCCATAGTGCTCAGAGCCATTTTTTTTTGTTTGATGATGCATGGCTGCAAGATCGTAAACGAAAATAGGTTTAAGCTGTTCTGACTTAATCTATATCGACGAGGATTGTTTCATTTAGCACCTGTGTAAAGACGTTAACGTATCTTTCTTTTAATATGTGTCATTATTTTTGTTTTATGACATATCCTCCATCATTGAGTGTCTCCTCGCAACCAATCTATGCAACAAAAAGTGTAACTGATTTAAAAAGTTAAATCTTCTTGTATTTATTTTTCAAGTTAATAGCTGTACAATAGCTGATCATCTACAGATACAAGCAACAGGGATGAGGCATATATTTTTTTTCTGCTTTATTTTCAGACACATCGGGCTTATTTGATTTCGGCAAGATAAACAATTTTCGTAAGTTCCTCATACTGGCCAACTACGGAATAGACTCATGTGAGGCCTACTTTCAAGATGAAAACTTTAAGCGGCTGCTCAACTCTGGTGAAAAGTTCGACGTAATGATCATGGAAGAATTCGTCTGCGATTGCCTCCTGGTGTTGGCATACAAATTCAGTATTCCCGTCATACGATTCGCCACGTTTTCGCCGAGTTCCTGGCAAGGCGACATTGTCGGGAATCCAAGCTCTTACTCTTATGTGCCTGATACGTTTCTTACTTACACCGATCGCATGAGTTTCTTCCAGAGGCTGCATAACACCGTGTATGGACTGTTCTGCAAGTTGGTCCGCGAGATGTACATGATTCCCATGCAGGAAGCACTGATAGAGAAGTACTTGTTCGACCTGAAGAAGACGAGTCTGTCCGAACTGGATAGGAAGACTTCCATGTTGCTCACCAACAGCCACTATAGTTTGTTCTACCCGAGACCGCTAGTACCGGCCATGGTCGAAGTTGGGGGTATGCACGTCAGTCCACCGAAAAAGCTGTCACAGGTGAGTACTGTTTCTCTTCTTCTTCTTCTTCTTCACTTCAAGGAGTAGCTTTGTAGCCTGGAAGAATGAATTAAAAAACGCATTCAGTCACAAATTTTTGTCTTTTATCAAGTACTCTATGCATTTCAAACCCTGTGGATCCACCCTCAGGTGTAAGCTGTCTTAAGACATGATTTATTTTTGCTCTTGAATGAGGTGAAATGCACGTTCCTGACATGAAAAGATTTGATGTTAGGTTAAGAATTTTGTATGTCAAATGCGGAAAATATGTGCGAAACAGTTGAAAACATGAATAGTGTAAACTTATCACTTACTCCAAGAAAAGTGTTTTTAACTTTTTAACATTATCATACATTGGTTTCTTCCACTTGTTCACGCATATTGCTTCACTCAAGAGACACATCTGTGTACATATTTTTGTAAACACTTCACAGATGTTGCAAATGGTGTAATTATTGAAAAATGAAAAATTTGTGACTGAAGGAGTTTTTAAATTCATACTTCCAGTACAAATTCAGTCACGTGTACAGCTGCAAAATATGGATAAAATAAAGTAGCTTTGTAGCTTGTTCATTCTTCACAAACTCCACCTTTTCCTTGGTTTTCCTGTACCTGTTTTTCCATTATGTCTGTATCTGTTCCATATCTGAGTATTCTGTCTGCCCCCATTCTTTCAATATTTTTCTTCCATTTTTGCTACACCGCTTTATATTTTTGCATGCATACAGAATATATTTAGTTCTTTTCTTATTTCAGAATTCTTTGTTTGATCTCTCACAGTACATCCTTTTACTTTGTTTAAAAATTTCATTTCAGCTTACTGCTTCCTTCTATTTATTCTTCCTTAGTTATTGCCCAGGTATCACTTCTGTATGTGGACAGAGGTGTTACCACTGCATTGTATAATTTTGTGCTTGTGAATTTCCTGGTTTAATTCACTAATGTTCTGTGTATAGGGCCACATACCATTTGAAACATGTTTAACTTGTTGAAGATCTCATTATCATATTAGTAACTTATATCACATTGTAATAGCTGAAAATGTGATACTCGTTCAACTGATTTTCCATTTGGCTTTATTTTAGAATGTACTGGGTATTTTCCTTTAAAAGCCATAACTTTGGTTTCATTTTCTGATATTTTAAAGTTACCGAAATTGTGTATTTCGTCCAAGTCATGCAGAGAAAACTGTAAATCATTCTCTGTCTTTAGTAAAATTACTTGGCCATCAGCAAAGAGTACAGTATTTAAATGTATGTTTTGGGTTAATCTGTTATTTCCATTGACTCACGTTTTTGTCAACCTCTCAGCACCAGTAGGAGGGGAAGTACCAGCAAAAACGTGTTTCTTTTTCAGCCCCAAATCAAATTGCTTTCCAGGGCAGCCTACATGCCAGGGGCATGTTCTGAGTTGCAACATATAGGCTGGTGCAGGTTGGGATGGATAGAGGAGAGGATGGACAGAGCAATGGGTAGGAAGAATTGAACAGAGAGGGGGGAGGAGGGAGAGATGTATGAGCGAAATGCAGGGTGTAAAGCGTTGGTGGGAAGGTGTAAAAGGAAGAGGGTGGATGGACAAGGAAAGAGAGATGAGGAGGAGGATATGGTCAGAGGGAGGGGGAGGAAGATATGGTGAGAGAGGGGGGAAATGGTCAAAGAAGAGGGGAGAAGGAGATGAAAGAGGAGATAGACAGAGGTGGGAGGATGAGCTGGGCAGACAGAAGACGAAGAGGTGAACAAAAAGTGAAGGAGGAGGAGGCTTGTTCAATATATGTTTCCAATGTGTAGATGGGTGAAGCTGCAGGGGAAAGGCTAGTAATAAATAAATTCGATATGAGGCTGCAACCCTGTTATAGTCCTCTGTTAAAAATTATTGGCCCTGTTCTTTCCTCCCTGTGTTAATTAAAATTTCGTTATTTACATAAAAACTGTTTATCACTTGTATTAAATGTTCGTGATAGCGTCTTTCAGTCATATTCCACAACATATAATTAATCTATCAAAGGCTTTTTCACAATCTACAGATATAATGGTAGTTTCCATGTTATGTTCTCTTATATTCTCATTATCTGATGCACTAAAACCATTTGTTCCTGCACCAAGATGACGTCAGCTATTCATTTCATTCTTACCATCAAAGAAGGTGCTTTCTATATCGTAATTTTAATACTGAGCGCTATTAACTCTATGACTGCTGCGAGAGAGTGGCAGCAGCTGGGCTTGTGGAAGCTCACTGACCATTATCATGACATGACATGACGTAGCCACTTACTACTACAAAACTTCAGCATAACAGTTTACATGCATTATGACTCAAGCACACAGCTCCACAGACTTAAGTTTGTGAAACCTCTCAGAGTCCAATCATTTGCAGAATCATTGGTATATTTTGGACTCCTCCAGTACAACCAGTACTAATTACATTGGGGCTATGCCCAATGGACTTGTTAATTCTTCAACAAGGTGCATAATGTTGGTTACAAAAGGAAATTCGACAATAAAATTACAAACAGCCGACCAGTTGCAATGGATAAAGAAATTCTTTCCCTAGGTTTCGACAAATATAAATTTGTGTTCTTCAGAAGGTAGCAATTTTACATTAGTAAGGACTAATGTACCATCGCCATTTTTAGAATTGTCGGCATAGATCCATGTGTCAAAAATAAAATATAGCCCTAGAATTAGGGTTTGTTCGACAATAATATACTATTAGTTAACCAGTGCACAGTACTCATTAAATTAATGGTAGAGGCACAGAGAAATATCATAAATATGTCTCAAAATATCCACTAGTAAAAATGTACTAAAGCCAACAAAATTACAATTTTTCCATCCAACATACAGAACAGTACACTTCCTTGCCGACCATGGTCCCTGGCCACCACATTTGTGCAGGATATGGAGAAGCTGTTATCGACATTGTGAATTTTCCATTCATCGAGAAACGCCGCTTTACATAATATTCGAGCGCCCCACATATGTGCAGCTGTTCTGTGAGGAAAGACATAAAATGGTCAGCAGATTTATAAGTGAAACAGAAAAATATAAATAGCCCATACAGAATAGTATAGTAGAAACAATATCTAAGGGAGCTCATGAAGATTTCACGAGGCAGTTAAATTAAATACTCGAATTCCACTTTATAATTATCTAAATCCATTCTCTGGAAGCCACCTTATGGGGGCCTTGTGTACCAGTGCCATTTCCCCATCATTCCCATTCAAGTCGTGAGCGATCTGCAGGAAGAGTGATTATTGGTAAGCCTCTGAGTATGGTAAAAACTGTCTAATTTTACCTTCATAGCCTTTCATGAGATGTGCATAAGAGAAAACAATACAGGATATCCCAGGAGAACTGGTCAATACTCAGGGACATGACAGGAACGATCTTCTGAAGCAATATACATATATATATATATATATATATATATATATATATATATATATATATATACAGGGTGTCCCAGCTATCTTGTCCACCCAAAATATCTCTGGAACAGTAACAGCTATTGGAAAACTTCACCGGTATCAATGTAGGGCTGGGGCCCATGAATGTACATATTTGGAAACATTCTAAAACGAAAGCATATGTGTTATTTAACACAAACTTATGTTTTTTTAAATGGACCTTCTATATTTTTTCTTCAGCAATCCATAGCATGACAAACCACATACACAATGGCGTTGATTGCATCGCAATATTCCCATTACATCCCGAGATATTGAGACGCGAAGTTGACGCTTGAAACACCCGACATGCGCTGCTAGCGCACGTCCTGAGGCTCAGGCGTGAACCCCATGCTGCCCGTAATCGCGATGTGATTGACATGTGTAATCACACCTCCGTACTTATCAAGAGGTCCGAAACAACGGTAAAACTTTCAGTCCACTTGCTCGTTTCACTAAAACTATTAACATGACTTTTACTATTACGAGTGAATAATTAACTGTCACTTGCGCTAGATCTACAGTAAAGTAAAGTTTTAACGTTGAACGGCATTACCTTTTTAGTAACGGATTAACGATAAGCGAAGTTAACTTTGTGACTAACGTTGCGGTACACAGATATGTTACAGAACCGCATCACCCCTAGCTTATGGGATAAATACCTGCTGGAATGTACGACGTTAATGCAGGATGGCAGCAGAACGTATTATTCGTTTCGGACCTCTTGATAAGTATGGAGGTGTGATTACGCATGTCAATCACATGGCGATTACGGGCAGCATGGGGTTCACGCCTGAGCCTCAGGACGTGCGCTAGCAGCGCATGTCGGGTGTTTCAAGCGTCAACTTCGGGTCTTAATATCTCGGGATGTAATGGGAATATTGCGATGCAATCAACGGCACTGTGTATGTGCTTGGTCATGCTATGGATTGCTGAAGAAAAAATATAGGAGCTCCATTTTAAAAAAACATAAGTTTGTGTTAAAAAACAGATATGCTTTCGTTTTAGAATGTTTCCAAATATGTACATTCATGGGCCCCAGCCCTACATTGATACAGGTGAAAGTCGTTTTCCAATAGCTGTTATTGTTCCAGAGATATTTTGGATGGACAAGATAGCTGGGACACCCTATATATATATATATATATATATATATATATATATATATATATATATATATATATATATATATATATATAGTAAAAATGAGATACAATAAACATATTTTAAGAGCTATGAGCACTTCTTGACATTCCATGTTGCGAGAAAAATCTCTTCTGCTGCAAACTCTTTGCATTAAACATTTTGAGAGGTGGTAGTACAGACCAAAACAAGAAAAAGAAATCCTATGAACATACTTAGAGAGTTATGAGTTCTTGTTCATCTTTGATACTATGAATCACATCTCTCATACCAAGCAAGTCCTCATAGATTGTAAGGCCCATGTTTACTAGACCTTCTTGCTTCATTGCTTCAAGTGATCGTTCCTGTCATATCCCTGAATATTGACCATTCATACTGTGACACTCTGTAAGTATTGTCAGAGATTTCTGGCACAATTTGTTTGTGCATGTAGCATACATTCAAGGGGAAGCATACATTGAGAGGCAAATTGTTTCCTGTTCCCTCACCTTGACCTATTGTCCTGCTGATTGAGTTATGACCCCCTGGTGATAATCCATCCTTCTTAGAAACCCCACCCTCCTCTCCATGCCCCTGAATGTATGCTTGGCCCTGAATGTATGCAACATGCACAAACAAAATGTGCCAGGACTCTCTTTATCATAATACTTCTGCATATTGGCTGACTCTTCTAGAATAATGCGCTACCAAAATTGTAACAGTAAAGCACATCGTGGTGCACAATGTCTCTCTTGTAAAGTCTGTCACTATAGCTGGGTGAGCATCTTCTTTATGCATTCGCTCATACTGGCTGAACCTGTGATAAAACAGGCTACTCTTCTTCCAATCTTCTCTATTTCGCCTACCAATGCTTTCTGGTACAGATCCCAGACTGACGAGAAATGTTCAAGTATTGGTCGAAGAAGTGTTTTGTAAGCTGCCTCCTTTGTGTTACACTTCTTGAGGATTCTTCCAGTGAACGTCTCGCTTCTGCCTTTCCTGCGATTTGTTTTATGTGATTATTCCACTTTAAACTACTCTCTTGTCATACTTCCAGAAATTTGATAGATGTCACTAGTTCCCTTGACGGTAATGAAACAATAAAGAGTCTGGAATGAGATTTTCACTCTGCAGCGGAGTGTACGCTGATATAAAACTTCCTGGCAGATTAAAACTGTGTGCCGCACCGAGACTCGAACTCGGGAACTTTGCCTTTCGCGGGCAAGTGCTCTACCGTCTGAGCTACCCAAGCACGACTCACGCCCCGTCCTCACAGCCTTACTAATAGCAACTCGAACTCGGGATCTTTGCCTTTCGCGGGCAAGTGCTCTACCGTCTGAGCTACCCAAGCACGACTCACGCCCCGTCCTCACAGCCTTACTTCTACCAGTACCTCGTCTCCTACCATCCCCCAGGCTGTGTCTAAGCCATGTCTCCGCAATATCCTTTCTTTCCGGAGTGCTAGTTCTGCAAGGTTCGCAGGAGAGCTTCTGTAGTTTGGACGGTAGGAGACGAGGTACTGGTAGAAGTAAGGCTTTGAGAACGGGGTGTGAGCGGTGCTTGGGTAGCTCAGACGTTAGAGCACATGCCCGCGAAAGGCGAAGGTCCCGAGTTCGAGTCTCGGTCCGGCACACAGTTTTAATCTGCCAGGAAGTTTCAATAAAGAGTCTGTCCCCTAATTTATGCGCAGTAAGTTACTTTTGTTTACGGTCAACCGCCAAAAGTCGCAAGATGCGTCAAACTATTTCGTGTCTTCCTGGATTTAACTACATTGTTCTAGTCTTGCAACTACTTAAACACAATAGCTTCAACCACAAACAGCTTCATCGATCCGCCGACGTTATCCACAAGGCCATTTACAAATATACAAGAAACGGCAAGTACAGAAAGTTTTATGCTGACTAATGGCAGAACCAATCTAACGGCAGCTGAATGTGTCCCCCAAGGAAGTGATATATGCCCTTTACTGCTCCTGATCTACACAAACGACATAAAATCTGAGCAGTTCTCATACATTTTTGCAGATAATGCTATCATTTCTTGTAAAGTCATCACCTGATTAGAATCAATTGCAAAATTATTTACACAAAACATCTGTACGGTGAGAAAAGTGGCAGTTGTGTAAGTAATAAAAACTGTGAAGTCATCCACGTGAGTACTAAGGGGAATGTACTAAATTTCGGTAACACGATAAATCATACAAATCTAAAGTCTGTGAAATCAATTAAATACTTAGGGATAACATCAGCAGAACAGTTTTTTGCAAAATGCAAAATATCTATTAAAGAGACTGCCTACACTACATTTTTCCGTCCTTTTCTGGACTATTGTTCTGCGTGTGGGATCCGTTTAAAGAAGGGCGGGTCGTTTTGTATTATTTTGAAATAGTGGAAAGAATGCCACGGATATGATACGCGAATTGGATTCCAATCATTGAAACAAAGGTGTCTTCGTTGTGACAAGATCTTCTCATGAAATTTCAATCAGCAACTTTCTCTTCCTAGCGCGAAAATACTTCGTTGGTGGCCACCTACATAGGAAGAAGTGATCATCATAACAAAATAACAGAAATCAAAGCTCGCACAAAAAGACGGAAGAGTCCGTTTTTCCCAAGAAATATTCGAGAGTGGATTTGTAGAGAAATAGTTTGAAGATGGTTCGATGAACCCCCTGGCAGCCACTTAATTGCGAATTGCGGAATAATCATATAGACAGATGAAGATGAGATAAACTGGCTGCTAGTATGTTTGCTATCACGCGTATTACTTGTGGTAATGATATAATGATGACAGTGGTGAATACTATTTTATTCACGCAGTTTGTTTTGTAGTAAATGTACACTGATGTTGTGTATTGGTTCAAATGGCTCTGAGCACTATGGGACTTAACTTCTGAGGTCATCAGTCCCATAGAACTTAGAACTACTTAAACCTAACCAACGTAAGGGCATCACACATCCATGCCCGAGGCAGGATTCGAACCTGCGGCCGTATCGGTCACGCGATTTCAAACTTTATCGCCTAGAACCGCTCGGCCACTCCGGCCGGCTGTTGTGTATTAGATTAGGCAATGTTGTAGATTAGTATGCAGTGCCAGTATTTTGTAGTAGAAGCCGTGATAGGGCCAGATATCCTCCTACTAAGCTGTGAAGTTGGTACAGATATACACTGAAGAGCCAAAGAAACTGCTATAGATCTGCGTATTCATAAACAGACATGTAAACAGGCAGAATACGGCGTTGCGGTCGGCAACGCCTTTGTAAGACAATAAGTGTCTTGCGCAGTTGTTAGATTGGTTGCCGCTGCTACAATGGCAGCTCATCAAGATTTAAGTGAGTTTGAACGTGATGTTATAGTCGGCGCAAGAGCGATGGGACACAGTTTCTCCGAGGCAGCGATGAAGTGGGGATTTTCCCATACGACCAATTCACGAGTGTACCGTGAATATCAGCAATCGGGTAAAACATCAAGTCCCCGACATCGCCGTGGCCGGAAAAAGATCCTGCAAGAACGGGACCAACGGCGATTGAAGAGTATCGTTCAACGTGACAAAAGTGCAACCCTTCCTCAAATTACGGCAGATTTCAATTTTGGGCCATCAACAAGTGTCAGCGTGCGAACAGTCAACCAAAGATCATCGATATATGCTTTCGGAGCCGAAGGCCAAACCGTGTACGCTTAATGACTGTATGACACAAAGCTTTATGCCTCGCTTGGGCCCGTCAACACCGACATTGGACTCTTGATGACAGGAAGGCTTTTGCCTAGTCGGACGACTCTCGTTTCAAATTGTATCAAGCGGATGGACGTGTACTGGTATGGAGACAACCTCTTGAATCCATGGACCCTGCTTGTAAGTAGGTGACTGTTCAAGCTGGCGGAGGCTCTGTAATGGTGCGGGGCGTGTGAAGTTGGAGTGGTATGGGACCCCTGATACGTCTAGATACGACTCTGACATGTGATACGTACGTAAGTATCCTTTCTGATCACTTGCATCCATTCATGTCCATTGCGCATTCCGACGGACTTGGGCAGTTCCAGTGGGACAATGCAATACCCCACACATCCATATAGCTATAGTGGCTCCAGAAACACTCTTTTAAGTTTAAACAATTCCGCTGGCCACAAAACGCCTCAGAAATGAACGTTATTGAGCGTATCTGGGATGCCTTGCAATGCGCTGTTCAGAAGAGACCCCCACCTCCTTGTACTCTCACCGATTTATGGTCAGCCCTGCAGGATTCAAAGTGTCAATTCCCTCCAACACTACTTCAGACATTAGTCGAGTAATGCCATTTCGTGTTGCGGCGCTTCTGCCTGCTCGCGGGGCCCCTACACGATATTAGGCAGGTGTACCAGTTTCTTTGGCTCTTCAGTATAGGTAAATGGTTACAGGTTTGTGCAATAACTATGGCAAATTTTTTTATGAAAGACGATAAGTGTTGGGGCCACTCCTGTTCCTTATTGATATAATTGATATGCCCTCTAGTATTGCAGGTAATTCTAAAATATTTCTGTTTGCTGATGACACTAGCTTGGTAGTAAAGGATATTGTGTGCAACATTTGCTGTTTCAGATAGTGCAGCTCATGACATAAGTTCATGGCTTGTAGAAAATAAACTAACACTAAATCACAGTATGACTTAGTTTTTACAGTTTCTAACACACAATTTAACAAAAAATGACGTTTTAATTTCACAGATTGGGCATATGATTAGTGAAACTGAACAGTTAAATTTTCTAGGTGTTAAGATAGATAGTAAACTGTCGTGGAAAGCCCACGTTCAGTATCTTGTTCAAATACTTAATGCTGCCATTTTCCTATTCGAACGGTATCTGAAGTGTCGTCCGACACGGAAATTAGTCTACTTTGCTTATTTTCATTCGCTAATGTCATATGGTATTACATTTTGAGGTAACTGTTCCCATTCTAAAAGGATATTTTTTGCTCTGTAAGTTCACGAACCTCTTGTCGACCTCTGTTCACAAGTCTGGGTATTTTGACATTGGCCTCTCAATATAAAGATTTCTTACTGTCATTTCTTGTTAACAATATTACCTTATTCCCAAGAATAAGCAACTTTCACTCAGTTAATACTCGGCAGAAATTAAACCTGCATTTGGATCGGACTTCCTTGACTCTTGTGCAGAAAGATGTGCAGTATACTGCTGCATCCATTTTCAATAAGCTACCACTAGAATTCACAAATCTTAGCAGTAATCCACGCGCTTTCAAATTGAAACTGAAGAGTTTCCTTATGGGTCACTCCTTCTATTCTGTCGAGAAGTTCCTTGAAAAATTAAGCTGATTCTTGTTGTATTGTTGATTGCGGTGACTTAAACATACAGCTTCACTTTTTTCGGGTTCATAAACATTTTGTTTTCATCTTTTACTACTTTTACGTTGTAATTTCATATTCTGACACGTTCCATGACCTTGGAGATTTGCTCCTCAATTTTGTCCTACGGAACTTGGCGTGTAAATGAAAAATAAATAAAAATAAATAGTTAAACTGAACAATGGTAAAATTTCGGCGTTGCCATAACTCATTTTTGTTAAACGTGAGAAGTATTACGTAATAAAGACAATACATGAAATGAAACATTAGAATACTATACGCTTTTTGAATCATAGAAATAGTAGGTTTATCGCAAATTTGTCCTTATGTGGTAGTGGCATACTTAATGTGAGAATTTTGCTTTTTTATTTTGTAATACAAATTCATTTTAGCCAAAGGTGGTGTACCTAGCCTTCTGCCTTGGGTTGTCTTTGACCTGCAGCACGGTTGGTGCGGCCAATGGGAGAGCTTGTTTACTTCAGAACAGACTAAGGAAGTGACGTAGAATGACGTAGCTGACCGCTGGCGTCAAATGTTCGAAGTTCGTTTGGGTGGAAACACTCCCTCCCTGGGAGATGCCATATTGAATGTTATGTTTGATTGTTTTCGTATTATAATTTGCGTTTGCGTGTTATGAAACTACGCCATTTCAAGGCAAAGGCACACTGAAGAGTTGTCAAAAACACGTCGCTCTGAGCAAGATTTGTTATAATCAAATGTCCTTAAATGCCACATGGGTTGTTAAAGTCTTCAGAAGATCGTAAGACGAATGTCAAAGCTACAGATTTTAATTAGTTAGCCGTAGCGCTGTAGACAGTGGCGTCGAATAATCTCATCCAATACAAACAAAAAAACTAAAAAAGAGGATTTTAGACACCATTTTATTCTGTGAAGTAAACTACATAGCTCTGATATTCCTGACTCCGAAAATGCAAGGATAATGCAACTGGCCATCAGTAGGTGTGGAAAAGCACTATCTTCAGATTAAACTACGCACGCTCACAAAGACAAGATATGGGAGGTTTGAAATTAACAGATATCAATGGGAAGGCGAATTCTTCATTCGTAGGATGAACATCATGATCATTAACAAGGAGCCAGACATCATCGATTCGAAACTATTACCATTCTACGACCTGCGAGTGTGAACCGCCAATAAATGTAGGCAAACAAAATTTTCAACTGAAATGCATCAGAAGTTTTATCTTGAAGTCAGTTAATTAGGCGAAAACGTTTTACGGAAGACAGCTTGGTTGATGCATGGAAGAAGACGGATGGTCCAAACCAAACTGAGTTTTAGCACCCAAGCATAACGTGAGAGACTGTTTTGGGCAACATATGCTTAGCAATTAATTCATCAGAAGTGGCTTCAGCATGATATGAAGCTGTGAACGATACAGTTGGAACAAATAAGAAACTCTGTCGGATCGGATTAAGTGACACTGACGGATGCCTCAAATGCGATCTACTGGATACACTGCTGCTTTGCTTCACTTGCTGCGGACAGTTAATGAACCTGCAATGTGTCAGGAAGAGAATGGCGTTCCTCGGAAGAAGCTCAATTACATCACTGACTTACTTCCCTGGCCAGACTCAGATTTTTACCATCAGACGAAGACCAATATTGTGATATGGATACTCGAAAACTATGTGAATCACGTTATAAACAGAAACGGACAACATCATCAAATTTCAAGTTTACACAGAAAAAGCGCATTGAGACTGAAACTATTCCTTCAAAAAGAATTCCGCAAACGTGCTCCCAATTGTACTGGAAAAACGTGTTATCAGAAGAAATATATTATAAAGTAAACACATAAAGAAAGGATTTTCGTTTTTGAAGGTTCAGTAAAAGATGCTATAAGACTGGAAATGAGAAATCTGAAACCAATCAAACTGCTTGAGATAAATATTTACTTTAGTTGGGTGTATAAAAACCATTGACTTTACAAAATGGTTCAAATGGCTCTGAGCAGCATGGGAATTAACTTCTGAGGTCATCAGTCCCTTAGAACTACTTAAACCTAACTAATCTGAGGACATCACACACATCCATGCCCGAGGCAGGATTCGAACCTGCGACCGTAGCGGTCGCGCGGTTCCAGACTGATTCGCCTAGAACCGCTCGGCCACTCCGGCCGGCTGTTGACTTTACAAGTTACTACTTAACTGATAAGGCAAGATCAGTGCATCAAGTACTCCTGAAACCCCAAAACATATGTTCTGGTAGTTGACTCATGGGTGAGCTGTCTAGCCTACTGCAGTTATATACTCTCCATACATCAGTTATAAAATATGATATTAGCACACATTCTCCAGAAACAGTACATGTAGAACTCAAAAACGTGTGTAATTGCTTTGGCAGAAAAAGAATCATGACAGTTTGTTGCTACGTATGCACTTCAGTCTGAACAAGAAACGAAAGTTGTCACAAACTCTAGTATTCGCTAGTGAATATGTGAAATTACTTGCACGATTATCAGGACATCATTTATAACATTCTTTGTCACATTATCTCCGCAGTTGGTATCTAAGTAGTTCAGAGGATCATGCTTGCAATTCGTTGGCCGATATTCCATGGGATGTTCATAGAATCTAACAAAGACATGTTTAAGAGAGAGAGAGAGAGAGAGAGGGGGGGGGGGGGCCCTTACATGTACGTGACATCGAATATCACAAAATATACTCCTATTAAATTAATAGGAGAGCTCTAGATACTTTAGAATAGCAAAAGTAAAAAAAAAATTGGAAGTTGCAGACTGTGAACTCACTCTCCCAGTCCCATAATTCGGTGCCTATGTCCATTGCGCGACAGCCAGCTATTAAAATTTGGAAATGTGAATTTCATCTTAATATCTCTTAAAGGGTTTAACCCCCATATGACACTGACGTTTGATTGTAACCAATAGTACTCAGAACGCCATGTTTATCATAACTCGTCAATGAGTTGTTGCCTTGAAATGGCATACTTTCATAACATACGATTTATAATACGAAAACAATCAAATACAAGACGCAATACGGCATCTACCAGGAAGAGACTCTGTCCACCCGAAGAAATTCGGAAAGTTTGACACTTGTGGTCGCCTACGTCATGTTAACGTCACTACATTCGGCCGTTCGGGTGCAAACAAGGTCTTCTGCGGTCGATAGGCATTGGTGCAGAGAATAGTGTTGAGTCTGTGGAGTTTGGTGTCAGAGTATGCGTGTGAATAGTGTAGTCGCGTTATAGATCCTAACACTTAGTTAACAGAGGAGGCGAAACGATATCGTGATAACTATGTCTGATAATAAATTACAGAAAGACCGTGAAAGTTGAACAATTATTATTCAATATTTTCTCAGTCAGCAATAGACTGTCCACTCACATCAATGCGGCCATTTGTCAAAAGTCGAAATAACTGCCTTTTACACCGTGGACCTCTGAGAGACGTCCAACAGGAGATTCAGTGAGGTTCCAGGAGTTACCGACAGGGACATGGAGCCAGAGTATGACTCCAATGCCGTGGACAGTTGCGCTAGTTTTTTCGGTTGAAGATCAACGGTGCGAACAGCTCGATAGAGGAGGTCCCACAGATTCTCGATTGGGCTTAAATTTGGGGATCTGATGGCCAGTGGAGTACGGTAAACTCATCTTGCTGCTCTTCGAACCACGCACATGAACTGCGAGCTGTGTGACATATTACATTGTCCTGATGGTAGATGCCATCGTGCCGAGCAGAAACAAACTGTATGCAGGGGTGGATATGGTCCCGAAGGACTATTGTGTCTTCCAGAATGATGAGATCACCCAGTAAATGCCACCATAACATTCCCCTGACCACAACGCTCTCTCCTGGGTGCATTGTGAATCACTTCAAACCGTACACGCCCATTGCCATCTCTCTGAAGGAGCATAAAATACCATTTATCTGAAAAGATCAGTTGTCGGCACTCAGTGGACGTCCAGTAGCGGTACTGGCGAGCAACTTCCACCCTTCGTCGCCGATGAGCAGCCGCCAGCGTGGGTGCATGAACGAGACGCCTCCTGTGGGGGCCCGCACACAGTAACGTGCGCTGAAACGTCGTTGAGGAGGCGCAGCTGGCAGCCCCTTCGTCAGTTGCTCAACAGTTGCACGACTATTCGCCCATCGCATTCCGCAGCCGTCGGGCACCCCTGTCGTCTATGGCCCGTGGTGCACCACAGTTGTCTCGCTGCGGCTTTTGGATCGCGTCATTTTCCCATGCACGATATACTTCAACCATTGCTGCACGCGAACAGTTTACAAACTCTTCCGTTTCGGAAATACACTACTGGCCATTAAAATTGCTACACCACGAAGATGACGTGCTACAGACGTGAAATTTAACCGAGAGGAAGAAGATGCTTTGATATGCAGATGATTAGCTTTTCAGAGCATTCACACAAGGTTGGCGCCTGTGGCGACGCCTACAACGTGCTTACATGGGGAAAGTTTCCAACCGATTTCTCATACACAAACAGCAGTTGACCGGCGTTGCCTTGTGAAACGTTGTTGTGATGCTTCGTGTAAGGAGGAGAAATGCCTACCATCACGTTTCCGACTTTGATAAAGGTCGGATTGTAGCCTATCGCGATTGCGGTTTACCATATCGCGACATTCCTGCTCGCGTTGGTCGAGATCCAATGACTGTTAGCAGAATATGGAATCGGGGGGCTCAGGAGGGTAATACGGAACGCCGTGCTGGATCCCAACGGCCTCGTATCACTAGCAGTCGAGATGACAGGCATCTTATCCACATGGCTGTAACGGGTCGTGCAGACACGTCTCGATAACTGAGTCAACAAAAAAATGGTTCAAATGGCTCTGAGCACTATGGGACTTAACATCTATGGTCATCAGTCCCCTAGAACTTAGAACTACTTAAACCTAACTAATCTAAGGACATCACACAACACCCAGCCATCACGAGGCAGAGAAAATCCCTGACCCCGCCGGGAATCGAACCCGGGAACCCGGGCGTGGGAAGCGAGAACGCTGCCGCACGACCACGAGATGTGGGCAACTGAGTCAATAGATGGGGACGTTTGCAAGACAACAACAATCTGCACGAAGAGTTCGACGACGTTTGCAGCGGCATGGACTATCAGCTCGGAGACCATGGCTGCGGTTACCCTTGACGCTGCATCACAGACAGGAGCGCCTGCGATGGTGTACTCAACGACGAACCTGGGTGCACGAATGGCAAAACGTTATTTTTTCGGATGAATCCAGGTTCTGTTTACAGCATCATGATGGTTGCATCCGTGTTTGGCGACATCGCGGTGAACGCACATTGGAAGCGTGTATCCGTCATTGCCATACTGGCGTATCACCCGGCGTGATGGTATGGGATGCCATTGGTTACACGTCTCGGTCACCTCTTGTTCCAATTGACAGCACTTTGAACAGTGGACGTTACGTTTCAGATATGTTACGACCCGTGGCTCTACCCTTCATTCGATCCCTGCGAAACCCTACATTTCAGTAGGATAATGCACGACCGCATGTTGCAGGTCCTGTACGGGCCTTTCTGGATACAGAAAATGTTCGACTGCTGCCCTGGTCAACACATTCTACAGACCTCTCACCAATTGAAAACGTCTGGTCAATGGTGACCGAGCAACTGGTTCGTCACAATACGTCAGTCACTACTCTTGATGAACCGTGGTATCGTATTGAAGCTGCATGGGCAGCTGTACCTGTACACGCCATCCAAGCTCTGTTTGACTCGATGCCCAGGCGTATCAAGGCCGTTATTACGGCCAGAGGTGGTTGTTGTGGGTACTGATTTTTCAGGATGTATGCACCCAAATTGCATGAAAATGTAATCACATGTCAGTTCTAGTATAATATATTTGTCTAATGAATACCCGTTGATCATCTGCATTTCTTCTTGGTGTAGCAATTTTAATAGCCAGTAGTGTAGTTCCACGCGTGGCCCCGATGTCAATGATCATGCGTTTTTGGACGTCAGATAAATCGTTCTGTTTCTGCATTACGACAAAGACTTCACTATTTTCCTCGTCCCTCCTACAAGCTTTATTCACCCTCCACTGCTAGTGGTACCACCTGCCATTTGTGAATGGTTATTGCTTGTTGACGTCGAACATAGATGGTGCTCATATTAATGTGACTGGACCGTATACAAAGGCGATTCATTTGGCATACATAGATGATGCACACGGGTGTTTTGGTTCATGTTGAATTAAGACTGATGACATAGGTTAACACAAATAAAAGGTCAAGGTGCATTAAATCATTTAAACAATCCTACACAGCTCTGTACCCAGCCTCAGTCATTTTTAGAAGAAAATACCACCTACGGATGTGATCTCTGCTACTAACCACTCCCATTTCCACAAATTAATTAAATTGCGATAACCGTTGACTAGGAAGGAGCCTCAAGTCTCTGGAGTAGAGGCTCAAATCGCATCACTGCAGTGTCTTTGCTGTGCGAGTGTCACCGCTAGTTGCTCGCGATACTTGACCTGTTCAGGACAGAAGATGTAGTGCACAGAATCCAAGTGCCTAGCTTCTCTCATTTATTTTTAACAGCTGTATGAGGAAAATTATGTTTTGACACCAGTCGTGCTGTCATGAAGAGACTGAACTTCGTCAGCGAAGTGTTGAGGTTATTCAAAGTGTCTCAGAAATAAAATTGTTGATATTCTCTATATGCTATTTGAGTTTTCTTGCACAGAAAATGTCAGTTTTGACCCCGGATTTACGTGTAGAGTTCAGGTTTTGTGCAACTATTTCTCAGGTTGTGGGAAGCCGTCCTTCTGTTGGTCAAGATGGCGTGACTGCTCTCCACCAAGGCTTTTCAAGTTCGAATAGCGAATGTAGAGTAGAGTGTCCAACCAACAAGACGTCAACTGAGAGGAACTCTTTTACTGACAACATTTTATCCTGCCACTTTCTCGGAGACATATAGTCGCCCACGTCATGTGAGCGCGTTCTGGTGTCGACCCCTGGATCATATGGAGCATTATTAATGGCATTTCAGTCAGGGTGAGAATATAGAGGGCCTGATCTAGACAGTAGCGTTAGAGTGGGTGCGATTTGCGCGGTGCTATGTCAGACACAGTTGATGCTCGCTCAGCGTTGGTGCCTGGTTGCCACGGCCACACGGCCCGCCGTCGCACAACACTGTAACCTGTTGCAGTGGTACTTGCACGGGCAATACTCAACTCCAGAGTGCCAGGCACCGCTGGTGGTTGAAAAACGAATGACAGATGCCCAGTGGATGCATGACACTCAGCAGCCCTGACCACTGAGGTACGGAGGCGGACTGAAAATACGTAATACATGGATAATATCGCCGCAGTTTTCTGATTCCATTTTCAGATCGCTGAAGTGGTTGGGTGCTTTACTTCGCCAATTATGCGCCCTCCAATTTTGATGCAAAGTTTAGGTCTCATCTCATTTCTGCTACTCCTTATTACTTTTGTCTTTCTTTCGTTTACTCTCAGTTTATTATGTTGCTGCGTAAGTTTAACGACTTTTTTTTTGCATATTGGTATTCCGGTTGCTACTGGTTTACTTATTGATTGTCATTTTTTGCTTGTAGTTCACTGTTGCTATTTGACGTTACATATTGTCATTTTGTCATTTGGGGATGGAGAATGGAGCTGTGGACGCTAGAAAATGGAGCGCCAAGTGGAGAAATCGGGACATTTCCGACACATTCTTCTGTTTGAGTTCAGCAGATGGGTGACAGCAGCGGAGGCAGCCAGAAATATTTGCGCCGTTTATGGGGGTAATGCGATTGGACGCAGCACGACTAGTTTTAAGGAGGATCATTTCGACATTAGTGACTCTCCACGTTTAGGAAGACCTTCACGGTTTGTTGAAGATCGTCTAAATGCATTGATCCACGATAGTCCACGTCAGTGTAGTCGAAAACCGGCAAATGGGATAAACTATGACCATTCCAGTATCGTGCGACATTTGCGTGCAGTGGGGAAGTCCACGTCAGTGTAGTCGAAAACCGGCAAATGGTATAAACTATGACCATTCCAGTATCGTGCGACATTTGCGTGCAGTGGGGAAGGTTCAAAAATCGCGTGTATGTGCACCGCATGCTCTAAGACGAAATAACAAAAATCAAGAGGTGTCCATATTTGCATCTCCGCTTATTCGTCATCAATTGGCTCGTAAACAACACCGACCATTCTTATCCTTTATCATTACTGGTGACGATAAACGGTGACTTTATGCTAACGTAAGGAAAATAAAGGATTGATTGAGCGCCAACAAAGCAGCAACTCCCCGTACAAAGACCTGCGTGCGTTCACAAAAGATAAAGTTATGCATCTGGAGGAACAGCGACGGTGTGGTGTACAACGAATTTCATCTGCGAGGTGTAACCACCACTGCTAAAATTTATCGTCTACAACTGACATGTCTCGCAGGCGAAATTCTAAAACAACCACCAAGAAGACTGCTTGAAGTGATGCTACTCCATGATAACGCCCACCCGCATTCTGCTAGACTGACAAATAAAATACTATACAGGAGTGGGTTTGCGAAGACTTTTCACAGCCACTTTGTTCATCTGATCTTTACCCTCATATTTTCACCTTTTCTGCTCTCTATCGAACAACCTTCAAGAAACTTCCTTTTCGGCTGAAAATTTGCTCCAAACATGGCTTGACGAGATTTGCATCCCGAAACCATGTCATTTATTAAACTTATGAAGAAACGTTACGAACTTATGCACCAACCTAATATATTCTGTGCTCAGTAGACCAATTCATTCCTTACGTCCTGTAATTCTTCCTCACTTCCACTGAGGATACAAACGTCATCAGCGAATCTTAACACTTCTTGAACATTTCTTCCACAAACTTCATTGGTTCCTCGATATACAGGCTGAAAAACAGATTATAAAGACTACAGCCCTCTCTCAACGTTTATCGGTTGGTTTTTCTTTCTCATGTTTCCCTCTTGGTCCTTGTACACCAGCTACTTACGTGTGTTGACCTAACCTTGGAAGTATATACAGCAGCGATTATGCGTGCCATGGATAAGGCAAATCCTCGATAAATTTAGGGAGGTATAGGATAGGAATAGAAAAACAATTGAAATCGCTCGAAAGAGGAAAGGTCGCTGGACCTGATGGGATACCAGTTCGATTTTACACAGAGTACGCGAAGGAACTTGACCCCCTTCTTGCAGCGGTGTATCGTAGGTCTCTAGAAGAGCGTAGCGTTCCAAATGATTGGAAAAGGGCACAGGTCATCGCTGTTTTCAAGAAGGGACGTGGAACAGTATTGGAAGTATATACAGCAGCGATTATGCGTGGCATGGATAAGGCAAATCCTCGATAAATTTACGGAGGTATAGAATAGGAATAGAAAAACAATTGAAATCGCTCGAAAGAGGAAAGGTCGCTGGACCTGATGGGATACCAGTTCGATTTTACACAGAGTACGCGAAGGAACTATAGTCCTGTATCTCTGCCGGCCGGAGTGGCCGAGCGGTTCTAGGCGCTACAGTATGGAACCGCGCGATCGCTACGGTCGCAGGTTCGAATCCTGCCTCGGTGTCCTTAGGTTAGTTAGGTTTAAGTAGTTATAACTTCTAGGGGACTGATGACCTAAGATGTTAAGTCCCATATTGCTCAGAGCCATTTTGAACCTATATCTCTGACGTCGGTCAGTTGTAGAATTTTGGAACACGTATTATGTTCGAGTATAATGACTTTTCTGGAGACTAGAAATCTACTCTGTAGGAATCAGCATGGGTTTCGAAAAAGACGATCGTGTGAAACCCAGCTCGCCCTATTCGTCCTCGAGACTCAGAGGGCCATAGACACGGGTTCTCAGGTAGTTCCCGTGTTTCTTGACTTCCGCAAGGCGTTTGATACAGTTCCCCACAGTCGTTCAATGAACAAAGTAAGAGCATATGGGCTATGAGACCAATTGGGTGATTGAACTGAAGAGTTCCTAGATAACAGAACGCAGCATATCATTCTCAATGGAGAGAAATCTTCCGAAGTAAGAGTGATTTCTGGTGTGCCTCAGGGGAGTGTCGTAGGACCGTTGCTATTCACAATATACATAAATGACCTTGTGGATAACATCGGAAGATCACTGAGGCTTTTTGTGGATGATGCTGTAGTGTATCGAGAGGTTGTAACAATGGAAAATTGTACTGAAATACAGGAGGATCTGCAACGAATTGACGCATGGCGCAGGGAATGGCAATTGAATCTCAATGTAGACAAGTGTAATGTGCTGCGAATACATAGAAAGAAAGATCCTTTATCATTTAACTATAATATAACAGGTCAGCAACTGGAAGCAGTTAATTCCATAAATTATGTGGGAGTACGCATTAGGAGTAATTTAAAATGGAATGATCATATAAAGTTGATCGTCGGTAAAGCAGGTGCCAGACTGAGACTCATTGGAAGAATCCTAAGGAAAAGCAATCCGAAAACAAAGGAAGTAGGTTACAGTACACTGCTTAAATACTGCTCACCGGTATGGGATTCCTACCAGATAGGGTTGATAGAAGAGATAGAGAAGATCCAACGGAGAGCAGCGCGCTTCTTTACAGGATCATTTAGTAATCGCAAAAGCGTTACGGAGATGACAGATAAACTCCAGTGGAAGACTCTGCAAGAGAGACGCTCAGTAGCTCGGTGCGGGCTTTTGTTGAAGTTTCGAGAACATACCTTCACCGAGGAGTGAAGCAGTATATTGCTTCCTCCTACGTGTATCTTGCGAAGAGACCATGAGGATAAAATCAGAGAGATTAGAGTCAACACAGAGGGATACCGACAATCTTTCTTTCCACGAACAATACGAGACTGGAATAGAAGGGAGAACCGACAGAGGTACTCAAAGTACCCTCCACTACACACCGTCATTTGGCTTGCGGAGTATGGATGTAGATGTAGATGTATGTAGATGTAGATGTAGATGTAGGTATATGACGCCAAATATAAACGACAGCTCACGTAATTCACGTAAATTACCGGGCAGTGGTTTGTGTAAATGCAGCTGGCGCCAGATAGCGTTCCATATGTTTCCCATTGGATTCATATCCAACGAATTCCGTGGCCAAGACATCAACGTGAATTCAGTATCACGGTCTTCAAATCGTTTTAGCACGATTCTGCCGTTGTGACACTTCAATAGACATTATTAAGCTACAACGACTTTTCTCCTCTGTCCATAATTAAGATAGCACACTCTGAAGTTGTATGTTCATTATTGACAGGGCAGTACTGTCAAAAATTGTAATTACTCTGCAAGTATTATTTCAAACATTTCGACTGTAGCACACTTATCTATAAAATTCGTTTTCCTACTTACTATCGTCTTCCGCTGCGGTATCGTAGTCTTATGATTAGCAAGAGACTACTATCAGCTTTTTTTTCCTTTCCTTTTATCATTTACCGCTGTCTTCCGATAAGTTTCTGTGTAAACTATTTCTCAAATCGATAGCAGCCACTGCTTTCCCGAATATTTTTTGCGAACTTTTATACGTCCGCGTGGAAGCAAAAGGAAAACTAATTCCAGTTGTCATGTATCTTTCATACTACACGAGTAAGACGTTTGTTTTATTTGGCCTCCAGAGTTTGTACTGTATTTAAACATTGAGAACAGGTGTTTGCTTAGAATACATAATAGTACAGAGAAAGTATATAAATGCATACTTTACGGAACTGAAGGCTCAAGCCGTCCATTTTTTTCACGACAAATGCTTCATAAATAGAATGATACGTAAACTAGACATACACTTAGTTGGAAAAAGTCATGGGATACCTCCTAATATGATGAAACTCGACGGGGTATGGACTCAACAAGTCGCTGTAAGTCCCCTGTAACAATATTGATCCATGCTGTCTCTATAGCCGTCCATAATTGCGAAAGTGTTGCCATGAAGAATTTTGTGCACGACCTGACTTCTCTATTACATCCGATAAATGTTCGATGGGTTTCATGTCGGAGATCTGGGTAGCAAAATCATTCGATCAAACTGTCCAGAATGTTCTTCAAACGAATCGAGACTAATTTTGGCCCGGTGACATGCCGCATAGTCATTCATAAGAATTTCATCGCTGTTTGCGAACATGAAGTCCATGAATGGCTGCAAATGGTCTCTTAAGTAGCAATAATCGGTTCAGTTGGACGACAGTCCATTCCATCAAAATACAACCTACACCGTTATGGAGCCACCACTAGCTTGCCGATCGGAGTGGCCGAGCGGTTCTAGGCGCTTCAGTCTGGAACCGCGCGACCGCTACGGTCGCAGGTTCGAATCCTGCCTCGGGCATGGATGTGTGTGATGTCCTTAGGTTAGTTAGGTTTAAGTAGTTCTAAGTTCTAGGGGACTGATGACCTCAGCTGTTAAGTCCCATAGTGCTCAGAGCCATTTGAACCATTTTTGAACCAGCTTGCACAGTGCCATGTTGACAACTTGCGTCCAGGGCTTCGTAGGGTCTTCGCCACACTCGAATTCTACCATCAGCTCTTACCAACTGAAATCGGGACTCGTCTGACCAGGCCACAGGTTTACGGTCGTTCAGGCTCCAACCTACATGGACACAAGCCCAGGACAGGAGCTGCAGGCAATGTCGTACTGTTAGCTAAGGCATTCACGTTGGTCGTCTGCTGCCATAGCCAGTTAACGCCAAATTTCGCCGCACTGACCAAACAGATACGTTATTTCACGCAGTGTTGCTTATCTGTTGGCACTGACAACTCTACGCAAACTCCGCTGCTCTCTATCGTTAAGTGAAGGCAGTCGGCCACTGCCTTGTACGTGGTGAAAGGTAATGTCTGAAAACTGGTATTCTCGGCACAGTCTTAACACTAGAGCTCTCAGATTATTGAATTCCCTAACGATTTCCGAAACGGAATGTCCCAAGCTTGTAGCTTCAACTGCCATTCCGGGTTAAGAGTCTTATAATTCACGTCTTACGGCCATAATCACGTCAGACACCTTTTCACATGAATCATCTGAGTACAAATGTTAGCTCCAACATTCCACTGCCCTTTTATACCTCGTGTACGCGATACTACCGCCATCTATAAATGCATATTGCTATCCCATGAGTTTTGTCACCTCAGTGTGTTTATCTTATCAATCCACTCTACAAAATTTAATAATAAGACACACAGATAAATGAAAGTATGAGTCTTACAGACTTTTGCCTACACTCTTAAGAAAATTGACTTTATACAGGCAAATGTCTTTAGAAAGCAAAAGAGAAGACACTGACTGAGGAATACGACAGCTCACACTCATCAAAGTCTTCAGAAATTCCGAGAGTTTACTGTCAAATTTGGACACAAAAAGATGTGGTTTCATCAATTTCTGACTCAGAATCACACGCACTTGTAGGGATATTGTAAATGTTGATTCTGTGCAAACGTACATGAAGCGAGGCATGTTTAAAGCAGAGTGGATGATGGTGGAAATCGTAGATCAGTCCAAATGCGTCCCCGTTAACCATGGCCTTGTATGAATTTGTGGTTGTAATGGCGCATGATATCCATCCTTCGTTTGTTGGGACACATTCCTCATCTCCTTCCATTGTTGTTTCCAGTTGCTCTTGAATTCAAGTGAGAAGTCCGTCAGGGGGGGACCAGTTTCATGCGCAGCACGACCCACGTCCTCAACCTTACCAGTTGTTATATGTGGGAGCACTGGTTTATGAAACAGATATTCCTGACACTGGGCGCTTGATCGTCGTCTCGCGGAGGCCTGGGAAACCGTTCAAGACCGGCCGTGGTCCCCTGAAAGTCTGTTACAATCCAAGATCCGACGAGTGAACTCATGTGTGCAAGTGCATTGGGTATATTTCACTCTTTTTTTAATTTATGACTTGTAAGCGTTATCAATAACTCAAAAAATAGGAATTTCGACTCTTTTTCCCTTGTTTCTTATAGTGATGGGAAGAATACATCCCAAAACCTTAAAAAGAATTTTACGTGTCTTGCATAAACTGCAAATGCAATTCGCAGTGAAATGTGAACTCTCTAGTCAGTTATACACTAACGTTAGACGCAGTTACAGGTTAGTTTTGCGCAGTTATCACTTACATCAAATTTTGTGAATGAGTCTGCTACGAGGCAAGGTTAGCATATAGGACTCACATTCGTGAGGGTGGTAGTTCAAATCTGCGTCCATGCATCGAGATGTAGGTGCTCCTGACTTCCCTAAGTCGCTTAAGGCGAATGCTGGTACGTTTCTCCTGAAAAGGAACAACCAATTTTATTCGCCAGCCCTTCGCAGTGCGAACTTGTGCTTTATCCCTAACGACCTTGTCGTCGAAGAGACGTTAAACCCTAATCTTGTTTCCTTACTTCTTTCCCAGCCTGACAGAAAATGAAAATGTGGTCTTTCTTTTCGAAAAACTCAAAAATAAACTATTTCTGTCAACGAAAGTCAACACATTTAACAGAGAAGACAAGGTAAAATTAAAGTTACGCGAGTCGTCATTCAGAACCTTAGAAACCTAAATACTATGGAAACAACGTAAACTCCGAAAGACGTATGATTAAAATTAGGTGTAATGGGAAATGTGGAAACGAGGAGGTGTGAAAATTTTATGGTTACTGTAAACACATAAGGTAAATACTGAATATGTGGGAGTAGTTTTGATGTTCTTCACAACAACACTGAGATCTCCTTCAGAATGCAAGGTTATTCAGAAGGTAAATGTCCCTTCTCTGTCATAAATACTAGGCGTTACGAACGAAACCAAAGGTGGAAATAAGGAATGCAGAAAATGCTTTCCTGCCCTATATGGGACGCCTATCGTCGAAAGTAGGACGGATCACAGCGAGCAAAAAGTGAAAGTGATTTTTCGCCTTCTACCGACGGCTCCAGCACTTTTGGGTTCTGATAATGATAATTTGATGTTGCGAAAGGCTGGAGTTTACAAGATCCCCTACGATCGTGGCCTTTCATACTTTGGGCGGACGACTCTCCTTGAGAGATGTACTGAACGCCGTAGGTACACCCGCCTCATACAGCCCAATAAATCGACTTTAGCAGACCTCCCTAATACGTACATAAATGTCGAAATTATAACTTCGACTTCATATTTTTGGGACTCGGTAGTGAAAGAAGCAGTTGAAATTAGTTCGGTGAAGAACTTGATTAACAGAGATAGCGGTTTCAGCATGAACAAGTCATGGAATCCGGCACTTTCTTTAATAAACTCTGAAAGATGTTGCCAAAGTGCAGCTCACAATCATAAATCGACTTCCCAGCGTGGGCCGAGCGTTTAGCTACAGACCTGGTTCATGCATATGTGTACTTCTCCACCACCGACCAACGTGTCCGCAGCTCGTGGTCGTGCGGTAGCGTTCTCGCTTACCACGCCCGGGTTCCCGGGTTCGATTCCCGGCGGGGTGAGGGATTTTCTCTGCCTCGTGATGACTGGGTGTTTTGTGCTGTCCTTAGGTTAGTTAGGTTTAAGTAGTTCTTAGTTCTAGGGGACTGATGACCATAGATGTTAAGTCCCATAGTGCTCAGAGCCATTTTGAACCAACGTGTCCGGCGCCTGTGTGTCTGTGGCCGCATGCACAGTAGCGCGATCCACGGGTTTAAAATGACGGAATGAGTGCTGCAGAGTCAGTCTTTCGGCTTATCCTGAAGATGACTGAATGGTATATGCCAGAAATATTAGGAAAAAGAAGTGTAATTCATTCGACAGCACGTCCGAACTTTAGTGGAGCAGTGACTACGCTGCGCAAACATGAAGATGTACAAGTACTGGGATTGCTTTGTTCTCGAGACCCTTCAGTTTAAGCATGCTTGAAAACTTTGGAACAATCCGTAGTGAAGTCTTAATTTCAAGTATCTACTGTCCAGTCACAATAATGCGACCACCTGTCAAAAGCCTGAATAACCAACTTTTACAGCGACAACCGCTAAGGGACGTGCAGGAAGAGTGTCAATGAGACTCTGGAAGGAACCAACAGGGAGATAGAGCCATGCGCTAGGTTTCTCGGTTGAAGATCCATGGGGCGGATAGCCCGATCAAGGTTGTCCTACAGATTCTCGATTGGGTTTAAATCCGGGGAGTTGCGTCACCAGAGAAGTACGGTAAACTCATCCTGGTGTCTTCGAACCACGCACGTTTACTGCGAGCTGTGTGACATGCTGCATTGTCTTGTTGGTAGACGCCGTCGTGCCGAGGAAAACCACACTACATGTGGGGGTGGACATGGTACCCAAGGATAAATGCATACTTGCATTGATCTGTTGTGCCTTTCAGAATCTCATGATCACCAAGGAAATGACACGAAAACATTCCCCTGGCCACAAGGCATGCAGGCTGTCTACTTTCAGACGTTTCACGTGGTACACGCCAACGGCTTTCTCTGATGGATCATAAAACGCGATTCATCTGAAAAAGCCACTCAGTGGACGTGAAGTTGCGGTGTTGGCGTGCAGATTCCATCCTTCGTCAACAGTGAACAGCAATCATCTTGGGTGCATCAACCGGACGCCTACTGTAGAGGTCCATAGACAGCAAAGTTCGTTGAGCGGTTGTTGAGCAGTCACTGTTGGTAGTCCCTTGGTTCATCTGGGCGATCAGTACACATCTCCGCATCGATCGTTCACCTCCTGTCGTCTATGGTCCGTGTTGCACAGTTTCCTCTGCGCCGGTAATGGATTGCGACGCCTTGCTATGCACGGGATACTTTAGCGACGGCGGTTTACAAACTTAGCCGTTTCGGAAATGTTTCCACCACTGGCCCAAAAGCTAATTATCACGCCATTTTGGACGCCGGATAAATCGCTGTTTCCGCATTATGACAACGACTGAGCTGTTTTCCACGCACTCTCCCCTCCCCCCCCCCCCTTACCGTGTGTGCGTGGTTACTGCACTTTGACACCGATCATAAGCGGTGGTCACATTAATGTGACTGGACCATGTATTTGAGCAATGTTTCTCTCACAACTGCAAAATATCTGCGATAAATAGGCGTCAATGAGTGCTACAACATCAGAAGACTCACGCACAAACGTTAGTCTACAACCTCTGCCTGTAGGTGGTTAAATGCAATTATTGCGTCAGTTACCATTTATATTACACAGTTAGCCTATAATACGAGAATTCTTTCAGCAAATAGAAAAATTGTCTTTCAAAACATATCGCTGTTTTTCCATTCAGTGACCATGTTACTGCAATCATTGTCATAAGCACATGACTAAAACTGGCTGTCTGCGTTCACAGGACCTGCAGGAATTTCTCGACGGTGCGAAAGACGGAGCAATACTCTTCAGCATGGGATCGAACCTGAAAAGTGCTGATCTTCCTGAAGACAAGAGACTGGCTATTGTGGAGGCATTCTCGAAGCTCAAGCAACGTGTTCTCTTCAAATGGGAGGCAGAAACGTTCCCAGGAAAACCGGATAACCTGAAACTTGGGAAGTGGCTGCCTCAGTCTGACATACTGGGTAAGTTTCTCTCGGATTTATTTTTTAAAATGTTGCTTGCCTGCATGTGGATCTCTGAGCAACCAACCACGTAGCAGTAACAGAGCATATGTTATGTATACAGGAAACGTTTTGCAAATCCATACAAGCAAATCTCAAGAAGCACAAGCCCTCTATGGATTAACGGGGCAAAGCCGATTCCGCTAAACAATTTAAATGTCTGTCTAATGTTTTCATTACCTGTCCATGCTGGATGTCAAAGGGAGGCAATACTTGAGACAATTTCGTGGTCTTTTTTCACGTGTTATTCAATCTGCATATTGAACAACCTGTAGAAGAAATCAAAGAAAAATTAAGAAAGGTGATTAACGTTCAAGGAGAAAAAATTGAAGGGTTTAAGGTTTGCCGATAACACTGCAATTTTAACAGAAAGAACAAAGGACTTGGAAGAAAATGAAGTGAACGGATGGACCCAGATGGTGCTCCTGACGTTGCAGAGGAAACGCCCTATTGCTTTCTCTAGTGAGATTCTCAAGTGGACTACTGCTACAATACATGGACCATGTAAAACTCCGTTGAAAATTTTCATGCACGTTACCTTAAGTGTCTTCATTCTCTAAATTTGTTCGGCTTCTCATTCAGGTCTACATCATACTCGTATAACGTATAAAAATCTAAAATTTTAGAATATTTTGTTTCATAATTCTGTTTTTAGGAAGAATTTTTGTTCTTACTGGTCAGTTTCCTTAAATACCGTTGCTGTTGTTTTGTCGGGAGATATTTCAATCTATGTTGGTTTTGTCACTTGTTTGAAATTAAAGTTGCATATTTTAGTTTATCTTCACTATCCCGCATAATGAATAGCACACTGTATGGTATGCCGCGCGGTCTGAGGCGCGTTGTTGTAACGTTTCCCGTGGCTCCCCCCCCCCCCCCCCCCTGCCCCGCCCCCCACTCCACTCCCCGCTCCACCGGCCCAAGGAGGTTCGAGTTCTCCGGAATGGGTGTGTGTGTTGTCCTTAGCGTAAGTTAGGTTAAGCTACATTGGTGTACAAGCCCAGGGTCCGATGATCTCAGCAGCTTGATCCCATAGGGACTTACCACCACCACACTACATAGTACCTACTGAAATATTTTGTGTTAATTTTCTATTTTATCTGTAAAAACTGTTATTTCACCGGAGAGAAATCTTATAGCTCCTGTCAAGTGACTTCGGTACCCCAGTCCCCTATTACCATGTTCTAGTCATGTAGCAGAGTTCCCACGTAGGTACCAATCACTTTTTCAAATCAGTAAAGAATACGTCTTTAATTTTAGGATTCTCTGCTTTTTCTCTTGATTGCAAGGTGACATGCGCTAATGGCCTCCAGTTCCTAAAACCAGTTTAATCCTAAGATACTGAAATGTCTGCTGTAGATTTTAATCTTTGATTTAAAATTCTTGTATCTGTTATGCAAGATGTTTCTAAACTTTTTATGCCTCTGTAATTGCCACACTTCCTAGAAAACAGAAACTGGTTTTACTTGGCGCCTTTCTTTCAGGATTTTATGATTGTTCCATTTCC
The DNA here is from genome assembly GCF_021461395.2 of Schistocerca americana. Lineage (NCBI taxonomy): Eukaryota > Metazoa > Arthropoda > Insecta > Orthoptera > Acrididae > Schistocerca > Schistocerca americana. Next base: position 406,964,285 of record NC_060126.1, on the reverse strand, counting down.
CACCGACGTATTAATTTAATTTTGCTACTTTATTTCCTTCTCCTATTTATTGATCTTCCGACCAAATTCTGTAGTTAAGCTCCTTATATATTTTGTGTGAAACGCAGAGTATTTTATTAAAAATTAAAAACTAACTTTTCACATTTTTGTTTTTCCAATTGCAGCGCACAATAACATAAAACTTTTCATAACTCACGGCGGTCTGCTAAGTACGCTCGAAGCTGTGTATCATGGGGTACCAGTCATCGGAATTCCTGTATTTGGTGATCAAGAACTCAACATGCTTCAAGCGGAGGCCAAGGGATATGGGCTAAGACTTCACTTCAACAATATCACGTCACACACATTGTTCTCGACAGTCACGGAGGTGCTCAATAATCCTCGGTAAGTGTGCTACATGGACAAAGCAGATACTGTGTAGTACACATGTTACCTGAAATTAAAGGGAGATGTGTTACTGTCGACGCCAAAATACAGCCGTATTTTATGCGATTCCAAACGACTGTAGGCATACTCATAATGTGGAAGGGAGAGAGAAAGAGTTGAAATACCAGGGTCATAAGGTCTAGCAGTTCAGCCAAGGCTGACAAGCAACATGCATTCTCTCTACCTGCTTGAACTTACGAGAAAATAAGCTACCAATAGTTTAGCTACCTTTGAAATTATTTGTCTACATTTATGGAAACCTGCTGTTTTAAATAACTGCTTCATTATGGCGACAAGCCGATCGCCTTTCAGTTTCTATGGACACGTTGCAGAAGATTCTGGCTTTACTCCAAAATTTCTAGTCACTGTATACTTTATATCGAAGCTATAGCATTAATGAGCAGACCGTACTTGTTGTTGTTGTGGTCTTCAGTCCAGAGACTGGTTTGATGCAGCTCTCCATGCTACTCTATCCTGTGCAAGCTTCTTCATCTCCCAATACCTACTGCAACCTACATCCTTCTGAATCTGCTTAGTGTATTCATCTCTTGGTCTCCCTCTACGAATTTTACCCTCCACGCTGCCCTCCAATGCTAAATTTGTGATCCCTTGATGCCTCAGAACATGTCCTACCAACCGATCTCTTCTTCTAGTCAAGTTGTGCCACAAACTTCTCTTCCCCCATTTCTATTCAATACCTCCTCATTAGTTATGTGATCTACCCATCTAATCTTCAGCATTCTTCTGTAGCACCACATTTCGAAAGCTTCTATTCTCTTCTTGTCTAAACTATTTATCGTCCATGTTTCACTTCCATACATGGCCACACTCCATACAAATACTTTCAGAAACGACTTCCTGACACTTAAATCTATACTCGATGTCAACAAATTTCTCTTCTTCAGAAACGCTTTTCTTGCCATTGCCAGTCTACATTTTATATCCTCTCTACTTCGACCATCATCAGTTATTTTGCTCCCCAAATAGCAAAACTCCTTTACTACTTTAAGTGTCTCATTTCCTAATCTTATTCCCTCAGCATCACCTGACTTAATTCGACTACATTCCATTATTCTCGTTTTGCTTTTGTTGATGTTCATTCCGTTCAGTTGCTCTTCCAGGTCCTTTGCTGCCTCTGACAGAATTACAATGTCATCGGCGAACCTCAAGATTTTTATTTCTTCTCCATGGATTTTAATCCCTACTCCGAATTTTTCTTTTGTTTCCTTTACTGTTTGCTCAATATACAGATTGAATAACGTCGGTGATAGACTACAACCATGTCTCACTCCCTTCACAACCAATGTTTCCCTTTGATGCCCCTCGACTCTTATAACTGCCATCTGGCTTCTGTAAAAATTGTAAATAGCCCTTCGCTCCCTGTATTTTACCCCTGCCACCTTCAGAATTTGAAAGAGAGTATTCCAGTCAACATTGTCAAAAGCTTTCTCTACGTCTACAAATGCTAGAAACGTAGGTTTGCCTTTCCTTAATCTATTTTCTAAGATATGTCGTAGGGTCAGTATTGAATCACGTGTTCCAACATTTCTACGGAATCCAAACTGATCTTGCCCGAGGTCGGTTTCTAGAAGTTTTTCGATTCGTCTGTAAAGAATTCGTGTTAGTATTTTGCAGCCGTGGATTATTAAACTGATAGTTCGGTAATTTTCAGATCTGTCAACACATGCTTTCTTTGGGATTGGAATTATTATATTCTTCTTGCAGTCTTATGGTATTTCGCCTGTCTCGTATATCTTGCTCACCAGATGGTAGAGTTTTGTCAGGTTCAAATGGCTCTGAGCACTATGGGACTTAACCTCTCAGGTCATCAGTCCCCTAGAACTTAGAACTACTTAAACCTAACTAACCTAAGGACATCACACACATCCATGCCCGAGGCAGGATTCGAACCTGCGCCGTAGCGGTCGCACGGTTCCAGACTGTAGCGCCTAGAACCACTCGGCCACTCCGGCCGGCGCAGTTCTGGCTCTCCCAAGGCTGGCTCTCCCAAGGCTATCAGAAGTTCTAACGGAATGTTGTCTACTCCCGGGGCCTTGTTTCGGCTTAGGCCTTTCAGTGCTCTGTCAAACTCTTCACGCAGTTTCATATCTGCCATTTCATCTTTATCTACATCCTCTTCCATTTCAATAATATTGTCCTCAAGTACATCACCGTACTTAGTGGTTATCATTTCTTTCGTAAGAATCCTGAAACACAAAACAAAAGATGTTCTTACGTAATTTGGGGAAACTAGCTTGGAATTTTGTTACATTGAGTGGTTCACCATGGAAAAGATCTGTTTTCCATTCTGCCCAATTTTTGCGAAGCTCAAAATCAGACTAGTGTATATTGATGTATCGAAATGCTCAAAGAATATAACCGAGGAATCGCAAAATCCTAATAAAACATCTTTTAACAGGGGTTGGTTCAAATGGCTCTGAGCACTATGGGACGTAACATCTATGGTCATCAGTCCCCTAGAACTCAGAACTACTTAAACCTAACTAACCTAAAGACAGCACACAACACCCAGCCATCACGAGGCAGAGAAAATCCCTAACCCCGCCGGGAATCGAACCCGGGAACCCGGGCGTGGGAAGCGAGAACGCTACCGCACGACCACGAGATGCGGGCTTTTAACAGGGGATGAAAATTGCGAAATGTTCGTGCGAGATGGAAACTAAAGAAGCAGCCCAGTGTTTCAGTGTTCCAAGACGAACTGAAATCAACAAAAGTCGTTCGTTCGCACTGCATTTCGAAGAAAATGATCGCATGTTTCTTTGGTACCACTGGAAATACGACCATTTCAGTGAAGGGCATGTAATATTTATTTATATCTTTATTTATTTATACATCTAGTTCCGTAGGACCTAACTGAGGAGTAAGTCTCAATGGTTATGGAACCAGTCAGCATACGAAATTACGTCTGAAAAAATGATAATAAATATAGGAGAATTTGCACAAATCCTACGCAAACGCCAAGTTGCTGAATATAGACTAGCATAGTCATGCAGGAATTTGATTAATGTTTTTTCGAAGAACTGTCTAACAGAATAGGAGAGAGGCTTGAAGATTTTCTTCAACATAGTATATAGTCTTCAGAATTAATTTTATTGAGTTTACTGGTTTTCAGATTAGAAGGCCGTCACCAGACTTTAAACGTCTATCATCGTTTAAAAAGTTACGATATTCGAAAAAAACTATGCAAAAGCTGTTAGTCGTCTAGAGTGAAGAACGAAGACACACAGTGAATGTCGTCTTTAACAGTGGAGCAGTAATGCAATCAAAAACGTAAAAAATTGATAGTAAATAAGTACACTGATCAGCTCGAACATTATGACCACCTATGCCTAAGAGCCAGTATGGCCAACTTTGCTACGAGTAACAGTGGCGACTCGTCGTGACATGGAAGCTATGAGGCCTTGGTAAGTCACTGGAGGGAGTTGGCACCACATCTGCTCACTGGTCACCCATTTCCAGTGGGGGAGGGCGATGAGCTCTGACGTCACGTTCAGTCACATTCCAGATGTTTCCGATCGGGTTAAGATCTGGCGAGTTAGGGGCACAGCACATAGACTGGAACTCACCACTGCGTTCATCGAACCATTCCATCACGTTCTGAAATGTGACACGCCGCATTATCTTGTTGAAAAATGCTACTGCCATCGGGAAACATGATCGTCATAACGGCGTCTACGTGGTCTGCAACAAGTGTACGATACTCCTTGGTCGCCATGGTGCCTTGCACGAGCTGGACCCAGAGATGCCAATATAAATGTTCCCCAAAGCATAATGGAGCCGCCCCCCCGCTCGTCTCCGTCCCGCAGTACGACAAGGAGCTGTTCAACTGAAAGGCGACGGATTCGCACCCTCCCATCGGCGTGATGGGGAAGGTATCGGGATTTATCAGACCATGAAACGCTCTGCCACTGCGTCAACGTCCAGTGCCGATGGTCACGTGCCCATTCCAGTCTTAATTGTCGACGTCGTGTGTTAACATTGACCCACGCATGGTGCATGCATGGGTCGTCGGCTGCGAAAGCACAATGTTAACAGTTTTCGGTGCACTGTGTGCTCAGACACGTACTCTGCCCATCATTAAAGCCTCATGTTAGTTCCTCCACAGTTCGCCACCTGTCCTGCTTTACCAGTCTGCCCAGCCTAGGATGTCCGACATCTGTAATGAGGGGTGGCCGCCTAACCCGTGAACGCGGTTTCACTTTGGTTTCGCCACGTATTGAAGGCATTCACCACGTTACTCCTCGAACACCCGGAAGTCCTGGAGTTTCCGAAATGTTCCTACCAAGCCTCCAGGCCATCACAATCTGTCGTCTGTCCAACTTAGCTATATCGCGCGCCTTCCCAATTCTACACGCGGACAGCACGCTCACTGATACTACATGCAACGTGTGTGTGTCTGACTAGCACTCATTGCTCACCAGGTGAGGCTGCTATCGCCTGGACGAGTTTATAACGATAGAAGGTTGGTGATTATAATGCTGTGGCTGATGAGTGTGTAATAAAAGCAAACAGGACAAATGTTAACACTTAACTTGAAAAAAGTTCCTATACAACAGTTTAAATGAAAATAGTAATCCCAATAAAATGAAATTAGTAGTCGACAATACTACTAAAGGACAGCGTGAACAAGTATTATATAAAGAGCGATCAAAAAGTTTCCATTTGAGAATACTGCTGCAGCGTATAATCGTCGAAATGTAAGCAAGGGGTTAGCGAGACTTTCGAATGGAAACTTTTTGATCGTCCCTTATATATATGGAAAGTGAAACATGAACAGAGTAAAATATATAAATTACAATTTTGACAACAGAATATATGGAGTATGAACGCAATCACAATGAAATAAATACAGGGGCGGAACAGAAAGGAACGGAGGGTATTGGAAGCACTCGAAAACTGTGTGGATTAAGTGAAATTTAGAAGTAGGGAAGTATAGAGCTGTGTTTGATCATTTTATATTAAATCTGGACTGTTGGCTGGATATTTGTTTATTTCCAATACGTCCAATACGTTTAGTTTTCGGCCTCTATTTGCTAAGTGAAAGATATGGGAGTGTGACTCGAAGTTTTTGGCCTCATTCAGTACATGCTTAGCAAATGTGGAGTTATAATTCTGTAATGTCCAGTTCCTTTCATGTCCAAACAACCCAGCTGGCAGCTAGACATTACGTACTGAGGACTTTTTTACTACCTGTAAGAGAGCTATCATTTTGTTTCCAGGCTATGTATCCTTGTAACTGATTCATTTAGAAATCAAGCATCTTTACACCTATATATCATACCTTAATTCATTAATGAACAATCCCACGCAAACAATAACTGTTTGCAATATAGCACGATGGTATAGGCGAAGTCGAGTCGAAAAAATTGGTACATGCACTTATGGTCCGTCGATCCGGTACACAGCCTCTAATTAGCTTACACAAGCGGCCTAAGCTTCAGCACATGCTTGCTGCGGGAGGTTTTGGCTAAAATCGTCTTTAAATATTAGAGACCCCTAGTTCTTTCACGAACTTGTACAATTGACGTTTTGTACGTTGTGCCTCAAATTTTTGTAATTTTAACAGCATAGAATAAACAATCAAATCGTTTTGTTTGACTCGTCTTTTTACTACGAAACTAATCCGCTTTTAAGGTTAAGTTAAGATGTAGTTGTCAACGTAATTAGTTTGTACATAACGCTTAAAGGAGCCTTTTTTTCAGTTTCACGGAATAGTTTAAATTAATGATGTTAACGAAGTAAACGGTTTAGATAGATGCTGTAGGCCAATTTGAGGCTATTTTCCGGCTCGATAGAGCGCGGGTGTCTGATATCAAATTGTTTGTCTCAGTTTTCCCTACACAGGTATGGTACAATGTAAAATCTTACTGTTTAATGTAGTATCATTAATAGCGAAAACAAACACGGGTGAAAGTACGCGTTAATGGAAGCATTAAAGTTCCGGTCAATATGGATCTGCAAACAAACCATTTGCGAGATAATTTCGAATGTGCAGTTGTAAACCGCCACTGACTTCAATCTGAAATATTGTTCCAATTAGTAACAATTTGTTTGAAATGTAAGCTTTTCGATTCTCATCTCACTGAGTCATGTGTTTCCTTGACAAAAACTACAATACTGCTTCATCACGTCACATGTTGCAATTTACTGTGCACTCGTATGTCTTAAAGAAGATGTTTCAAGTCTCCTTCTCACATTTAAATACAGCACTGCACTCGTTCAAAAATGTGTGTGAATTCCTGAGAGACCAAACTGCTTAGGTCATCGGTCGCTAGACTTTCACAGTGCATAAACTAACTTATGCTAAGAACAACACACACACACCCATGCCCGAGGGAGGACTCGAACCTCCGGCGGAAGGGGCAGCGTAGTCCATGACATGACACGTTAAACCGCGACGCCACTCAGCGCGGGGCACTGCTCTCTTCTCTGACGCGAGTGAGTTACCAATTCGGTCAAACACCTCCGGATCATCTCGTAACGACTGACAGTTGTGTACCATTCCCAGCCGCAGTTCCAACCGAATATATGTATATATATAAAATGCAACAGTTCTTCAAGGTACAATTTAAATATATACAAATGATTTTTAGTTTAACAAAAATACTAGAAAAAAATACTAAATACAACAAAATATAACACATTCTGTATTTTTTTTTTCGATACATTAGAATGTGGATAAGGGTGTTTCATCATGTGACGGGTAGGAACGGCACACCCCAACTTTGAGGGGGTTCAAGGAAGACGCTGCGGAGATAACCGGCAAAAGTTTGTCGGTAAGATGGTTTTCGGATGAGGGTGCTATGCGGGGTCACAACTTTGTACCAGACATCGAGGACTGTATGCGGACCACTCTGAAAGAGGTATTCTAAAGCTTGTCCTCGAAACCAGATGAGTGTATGGAGCTTAGCAAGAGGGTAGTGATATGTCTGGGGCAACAACAAGAAATCTGGGGTTACTGTCGTTGGCGGGGCACGGAGGTAAAAGCCCACGACTCGTTGGATGAACAGCCAAGTAAGACGGTGCTCATTGGTGTCTCCGAGCTGACAGTGAGGGCAGAGTGGGGAGGTGGCCAGTCCTATGCGATAAAGTCGACTATTAGTCGGGAATCGACTGAGCTATCCAAGCTTTACATCTGCCAGCACTCCGTTTCCTACCTTCCAAACTTCACAGAAGCTCTCCTGCGAAACTTGCAGAACTAGCTTCCCTGGAAGAAAGCATATTGCGGAGACATGGCTTTGCCACAGTCTGGGGATGTTTCCAGAGTGAAATTTTCACTCTACAGCGGAGTGAGTGCCGATATGAAACTTCCTGTGCACCGGACCAAGAGGCGAACTCGGGACCTTTGCCTTTCCTTGCAAAATTTGCAGGAGAGCTTCTGCGACGTCTGGAAAGTAGAAGACGAGGTACCGCCGGCAGTAAAGATGTGAGAAGGCGTCGTGAGTCGTCCCTGTATAGCTCAGTCGGTAGAGCACTTGACTGCAAAAGACCGAGGTCGGGAGTTCGAGTCTTGCTCCGCCATACTGTTTCTGTCAGTTAAGTTTCGGATCAGCGTACGCTTTCCTGCAGAGTGAATACTTCATTCTGGAATGTAAAAATTATTACTTGGTTATTAATTTGAATAATATGCAGATCGGGTCAGTAAAATCATGTAGACGGACACAGTAAAGTTCACGTCACTGATATTTTATTATTCGTAACAATTACAATAGTCATACCTCATCTAGTCAACCAGTAACTCCAATAAGCTAACGACTGAATTGAAAATAGATAAATGGGCTTCTCATATGTTTTGACCCATTTCATTAATTCACGAAGACAGCGAACGGATTCGTATAGAACACTAAAAATTGTCAAATGTAAAAATTTTGGATCTCTCGTATTCCAGGCAGAGACAAAGCAAAAACGCAGAGCACGCACTCGTAAATGATGGTTCGCACTGTTCTTTGCCGATCACGTTTTCTAAAAACAACGCGTGGCCCGATGTGACTATCACCTAGCGCCCCTTAGAACTCATTTAGTGAGAAACTTTGTTGATGTGCTCGCCCTCTGCAATAAAAAACTGAGCAAAGGAATCAACGATCAACTTGAATGGATGTCTTGTGACGTCCGCCCAGACCAAACGCGATGAACAATACCGAACAAAATGAAAAAAAAAAAATCGTTGGTAGTGCACTTTCCCGCGAAAGGCAAATGTCCCGAGTTCGAGTATCGGTCTGGCACACAGTTTTAATCTGCCAGGAAGTTTCATATCAGCGCACACTCCACTGTAGAGTGAAAATCGCATTCTGGAAACATCCCCCAGGCTGTGGCTAAGCCATGTCTCCGCAATATGCTTTCTTTCAGGAGTGCTAGTTCTGCAAGGTTCGCAGGAGAGCTTCTGTAAAGTTTGGAAGGTAGGAGACGAGGTACTGGCAGAAGTAAAGCTGTGAGGACGGAGCGTGAATCGTGCTTCGTTAGCTCAGTTGGTAGAGCACTTACCCGCGAAAGGCAAAGGTCCCGAGTTCGAGTCTCGGTCCGGCACACAGCTTTAATCTCCCAGGAAGTTTCACCTCGCAAACAATTTGTTTGAGGTCCTACATTTACCCCTATTCTTTATTTGTACAGGAACGGGACTCTTGCGCTAATGTCAGTCCAGGCTTGATGCTAAAAGATGCAATGATAAGGATTGTGGCGCCGCTCCGAAGGAAAACTGCAGCCCTCAAGGGTCACGTGCCTGAGGGTTGCATCTCAAACTGGTGGCAGCTGTGGGGTTGCTGCTATGTAGCACACTGGACGGACCACTAACAAGAATATCAGTGAATTCCAGACTATCTAATCCTACAAGAATTCCTACAAGATTATGGAGTTCTAAAAGGTTATTAACAATGTTTCCTATTGTATTCGGTGCAACCAGTTTCATAACCATATCATACACAACGGGCACAGTTCGAGCACTAGACTCGTGTTAGATTCAAAGAAACGAATAAATTGAATGAACATTTACATAGCACGGAGTGAGGCTAGAGCACCTACTACAAAAGCGGGAAGTTCGTCTCAATACCCCAATAATTTATTTCGCAGCCTAGACACAGTAAGATCCAAACCTGCAAGGTAAAATGTATACAGACCGCAGAGGATCCTGAATTGAGTAGAATCAATGGTCGGAAGTGAACATTTCAGGCTGTATGGGATCTTGAATGAGCACTTTGCAGGACGCATATGTTTGTAAATTACTTATGTTACGTGAGAAACTGCCAGCCAAATCGGTGACGGTTGCGCTAACTTTAAAAACCAATGTACAATCGTATGTGATGTGCTCACGCTGGTGTTTCCACTACCTGTGTTTCACGACTGATGATGCAAGATTAAGTAGTGTACATATAGTATTTATTCGATCATTCAAGCCAAGGAAAGCTGGACGAGATTCTCACCAAAGAATTACATCCACAGTAAAGTTTAAGGAAAATTGTGTTCGTTCCACTGTGAAAAGGTCTATCAAAAAACAGTTGTCAACTTGCCAGTGAATTGCACTCTTCAGTAAATTAAGAATACGACTAGAACAGAGATTACACCAGTGTCATAGCCAACGTATGAAATCAATCGAGCCAAATGTTTCTGAATCTGTACAATTCTGTCAATCGATTAACAGCCAGTACTGCTGTGCTGAACTTCAGGAAGTTTTCATTGTCCATGAATGAGGCTCTTTCAAACGTGATGGTATTTTCTGCTACCCCACAGCAGGTCTGAAGAGACCAAATCCGTAAGTTATGGTCACCTCAAATCACCAGCAATAACAGTCTACAAACTAGTTGGCCGGAATTGTACAAGATCAACAAATGAGGTATCATTTGAATAATGCATGAGCCTCAGTTTTCAGGAGACCATAGTTGATGGAAACTGACCAACCATTGTCCGGGTGAGAGTCTGGTTGGTGGTGTACCATCTCATTTAGATATTAATGTCCACGAACACTTCACTTGCAAATAACATCATCGTTCTCTTGGAAGAGGACGTCCTGCCCAATTAATCAGTTGCATGTTCCTTAGATGTGGAACGCTTCAGTTTATAGGATATGTATACAAGACTAGTGTTAACATTAAATAATACATTTTTTGTATTAACTAAAGGAAACACTTTCTTTAGTCCCACTCATGCAACTGCACTTAAAAACTAGGTTTTTCGATATGCACCAGTTTTTAAGTAGCAGTTCTTCCATGGAATACAAGAAGTTGCCCAGTAGAGTGAATCTAGGTTACATTTCAAACTACCTGACCGATATTTTATGTTATTAGGCAAACCATCAAAAATATTTGATGCTGCATATTGAACTCCTTTTTGAATAACTAACAGCTATAATAAAGGGCAATGACGGTCATTTTTCCCTCTAGTATTGTAAGTATGGACACCACTGTTCTTCTAAAGTTGTATTGGATTATCTATGACAAATTATGCTAGCGAATATACGCACCGTGACGGCGTCGTTATAATGCTAATACCTTGAAGATGTAACTACATGACACCTGTGGGCGAACACCACATATTCTTATTCTATAAGGCATTATTAAGTGAAAATATACAAAATATGTCAGGAGGGTGATTCATTTTTTCGAGGTCATCAATTATATAAAGAGTAACAGTAACTGAATTTAATTGTTCGAGAAGCTCCGTTCCAAATGGTTCAAATGGTTCCAAGCACTATGGAACTTAACATCTGAGGTCATCAGTCCCCTAGACTTAGAACTACTTAAACGTAACTAACCTAAGGGAAATCACACACATCCATGCCCGAGGCGGGATTCGAACCTGCGACCGTAGCAGCAGCGCGGTTCCGAACTGAAGCGCCTAGAACCGCTCGGCCACAGCGGCCGGCAGAAGCTCCGTAATATGCTTCTTACAGTTCAGGTTTTCATCTACATGTGCACCAAGAAATTTCGAGTATTCTGCTGTATTTATTGATTTCCATTGATGAGCTACATCAGTTGTTTATACGACTCAATTTATTATACTGAAATGAATATAGTGTCTCTCTTTTCAAAATTTGGGAAGAGTCCATTTTCTGAGAACAACCCCATTAATTCTTTGAAAAACATCACTAATGGTCTCTTCTGTTGCTTTCTCCATAATGGGATTTACTATAACACCAGTATCATCTGCAAAAAGTACCAGTTCTGTTTGTTGAATATTAAGTAGGAGGTCATCACTAATATAAGGAATAGTAGTGGTCTCAAAATTGAACCCCGTGGGACTGTCTTTGTGATTTCTCCCCTATCACTAAAATTTTGTACCCTTCCAATTGAGCATAACTTTTTGCATTTTGTTTATTATGTACTATTCTAACCAGTTGTGGGTAAAGTCATTAGTTCCGCAAACCTTGAGTTTACCAAAATGTGTGACATTATCTACAGAATCAAACACCTAGGGAAGCTCACAAACAATACCAATTGGCGATATTGTATTATTTAAGGCTTCTAATATTTGATGAATGAATGAATAAATAGCATTCTCAGTCGAGCACCGTTCTGGAATCCAAACTGTAATATGGTAACAAAATTGTTACTGGTTAAATGTGAAACTACTCTTGAGTACATTCTTTTTCCGAATATTTTGCAAGAAAACATCAATGAAGAAATCTAATGATAATTGTTCATGTCTTTTTTATCACTTTTCTTACGATCAGGCTTCACAATCACATACTGCTATCTGTCCAGAAAAAAATTTCTGTGGCAGGGGTACATTACAAATGTATATCACAACTGACATTGCTTATTAAGTTAGAATAACTATTCAGAATTCTGTCTGAAACTCCATCAACGCCATATCCCGAGACATTTCACTATGGAGTTTCATGAAGCTGTTGGTCTATGAAACCACAGTACAAAATGAAAACGAACTGGATATTAGGATCTTATCTGAGTGTCTTATGGTACAACAGCCAACAAGGAAATGTGAGAGAATGCAGAAAAAATGTCACATGCCTTTATAACGCTAGCACTGCAGCTGGTGACGGTCGCTTTGACAAGTTAGTGTTCGGTTAAGTAGTTGCTATAAGTTGTTAATGTCAAAAGAAGATGTAATATTCATTTCTGTTGACCAGTTTCTTATCTCAAATTACACATCTCAGGATCCTCCATCATTTCACGGATTTCAGCCCTAGAATTATTGGATAACTTTTAACAGAGGTCATGTTTCCGTTATGACCAGAAAAAATTTAGTTGCGACCACGCAACTCGATGATGGTGTTAATGATTCTCTACATATTCACCCTTCAAAGCAACACGTTTTTACCAACGCTGGATGACTCGCTGGAGATCTTGGTTGTAGAAATTTGGCTCTTCAGGAAATGTTCCAACTCGTCACCAGTCTGGAAATGCCTACCACACAATGATTTCTCCATCTGAAAAAAGAGGAGGAAGTCACTGGGTCCCATTTCAGGAGATAATAGGGCGTGAGACAAAATTTTCAATACATGTAGTATTACGTCCGCCCCCTTTTGTTCAGGCTTCTGTCACAGTTCATTCAAGACTAGTCTGGAATGAACTGTGACAGAAGCGTGAACAATAGCAGACTGATATACTAGGACATGTATTAAAACTATGAAACAATTCACTGATAATGGCTAGGCACAAGCCGAAATCTAGATTTGCTTTAATAAAATCTGAAAAAAAAAGGATTACTGATTGCTGGGCTCCATCATTTGGAAAATGTGTTACAAGATGTTATGCTGTTACCGTACACTTCGACCAACACAGAACCTATAGCTGCGGCGTTTTCCCAATTCAAATGCAGAAAAATTACCGCGCTATACTCCGCTTTACCAAAGGACTGCGCCGTTTTGTTTTGGGTCTTCTAGCGGGGATCTATGATACGGTGGTGACGGATTTCACTGTGTACCTCGACTGCCGGCATGAACATGCAAACAATCAAAAAATTAATTACTTAACTTTAAGAACACAAAATTTGGGTTTTTAAACTCCAAATCCAGCAAAAAGAAATTTATTTCTTTTTCCTATTGAGCCAGAAATGCTTCGACACCTACGTGTTAACTTCCGGGGGTCTCGAATTATTTCTGTAAAAGAATTATACAGAGTAATATTTTAGTGAGGTGACTTGCTACAGCTATTAGGAACTTGAAGAACTGCATTTTAGCTATCAGTGGTAAAAAATATTCTGTATTCCTTACCGGCTTTGGTCGTAGCGACCATCATTAGAAAGATGAAAGTCCTCAAAGTTACAAGATATTTACTTAACCATACGCAATACATCACGACTCTAAACGGCTTAAAATTGGCCTCACAGTTACGCATAAAAGAGTATGAAAAAATCCGCGAGAGGACTAATTTCAGTAAAAACTGCATGAGGACTGATCTCGGTTAAAACTGAGATCAGTACTTGCGCTATTTCTTTCATACTCCATTGCTGTTTAGAGTCATTGTGTATTGCGTATGGCTAAGGGAACATCTTATAACTTTGAGTTAATTTAAAATAAATCTAAAGTAAAGATGAATGATTATCCCCTGATATATGCTTTCTCCTCCTGTGACGACGGTTGCTACGACCGAAACCGATAAAGAATAAAGAATAATTTGTACAGCTGACGCAAAAATGCTGTTCTTCAAATTATACAAAGATATAATTATTTGCCTGTTTTAAGCCAAAGAACTATAACACGTGCCTCTTTATTTTCTTTTGATTGCTCTCTTGAATTTAAGTTAATTGTGAAAGCGGATTTGTACTGGACCGCTTTTTATCGTTTAACAGCCTGTCAATTGCAGAGACATTGGGAGAATTTGTGTAAAAAGTTATTTATTTTTGGAACGTTTTTCCTAGAGTTTTAGAGGTGTGTACCCCGTACTCCGTTTTGCAAACCATTATGCGCCATTTTTGTATTTTATTCATTGACTGTAATTATTACATTTCTGTCACACTTTTTGCCATTTACCATCACCTGTGTTACACGTTTTCATACATAGAACGAGTTTCTGGAGTAAACTCATGTCGCCGTACTCATCGAGGGCAACAACGTTACCGTCGGCACTCAGCTGATTCTCGTCGGGTTTTTCCCAGCTGTGGAGCTAATTTTGAATGTTTGGTTTTCGAGCTGCATCTGCCAGGGAGAAACCTACATTATCGTGTATGTGTGTTCGTGTGCGTACGTGCGCGTGCGCCTGTGTGTGTGTGTGTGTGTGTGTGTGTGTGTGTGTGTGTGTGTGTGTGTGTGTATGTGTGTGGGAAAGAGAGAGAGAAGTGAGGGTTGGAGGGGCCTGAGAAGCAGGAAACAATGTTTTGTTACATAGTGTCATATATTCGTTCAAAATTTGCTTTCCTTGTATTAATGCTATCACCTTTTTAAACTCTGTGGTTCTCAGAACACCTCGTTTTAAAGTCCCTTCACATTTGGCCCGTGTAGGCAAATCTGCATGAGCTACAAATTAACTAATGGATTTCATCATTGTTAAGTTGGCTGCGAAGATGTTGTGTTGCTTGCACTGTATGTTATCTGTAGACCTTGTTTCTTCAGTATATTCTACACCCATTACAGTTGTTGTATATTAGCATGTACCACGTAGTGTTCCTTGTTAGGAGTTCGTGTTCTCCTGCTTTCCCTGTGTTTGTCATGTATTGGCATTCCTAGCTCTTCGTTGTAACTGGAAATTTATTCTTAGTTTGTTCTTTCTCAATTTGCTTTATTATTTTGTTGTTTAGCTTGTTTGTTGTTTGTGTGTTGTGAGCTCGTACCGTTCAGTCAACTGTCTTCAGTTCAAGACTTGAGTAAGAATAAATTACACCAACATGGAGACAGGAGAAATGCACCTCATTATGAAGAGCATAACTTAGCAAATCAGTAATGACAAGTGCACATTTTCCTTGTGTTTCTGTTTGATTACTGTCAGCTTCAGCAAGTGGACGAGTTACATTACCCCGAGTATCAACTCTGTGTACTAAAGGAGAGTCAAAGTCAAATTCGTGTTAGATTTGCAATAACGTCTTGTTTCGTGAATGGTACCCTGTGATGCGATTTACAACAGATCTAATTGAGAGGAGATGCATTACTGAATAAAAAATGTAGGATGCTTTTTAAAAAAGACGTACTGCTGTTAAAATTATCGTAACCAACAAACCCACAAGAAAGGCCATCATGCTAGTTAATTGCCACCTAGTAGCTACGCAACAATTGATTCATATACTTTTTTTTATTTTGGTTCTTGACCAAAAGTAATTAGAAGTTGTCAAACTAAAAGGGCCTCACTGTATATCTGAATGGGTTTACTTGATGCTTTTAGAATTGGTTTCTTGCAGGCACAGATGGCAATTATATTATTATTTTTTATTATTATTATTCTTATTATTACTGCCTGCGCTGGTGGATGAGTAATTATTGTCGGCTTCGCGTAACTGTAAGTTCCATTACATGCCTTGTATTGGAAGAATAAACAATATAAACAAACCTAAAGAGTATTTTCAGTGTATTCTTAGAAATTTTAAACACCAGGTTATAAGAAATATTTAGAAATGAAATTACTGGGAAAATCACCACTGTGTTTTTCTGACGTACTGTAACTACTGTGCTGTCCATGTTGTCCATTCGAAACAGTGATGAAATATAGATTTTTGAGGGAATAAACAGTCAGCAGAGAAGAGAAGCCCCAAAACACTTGTTCAGACACATTTTGATAAGGGCTGTTCTTACTTTTACATCAGAAAAGGAAACTTTATCTATTTTCAGATATTTTATACACTCTGGTCGTAAGGACTTATGGATAACAGTGTCACCATAGTAAGGCGTCTACAAGGGTGGCATTTGCCTCCCTCGTGGAATGCGAGTAGGAACTTTTTATTCATTATAGAATTCTCTCGAATTTCTGGCAATCATTGTCTGCAACTCCACTAATTTGCGTAGCTAACGTTGTTGAACGAGACGAAAAATACTGCAATTTTAGCAATCACTACATTGCCTGCGTTTTGTTAGCTATTCTGTTCACACGAAATTATGCCTCTTGAATTGCGCAACTGTGGTTTTGACGCTGATCTGCAATGAATATGGATACGAACCTTGACAGAACCTTGTCGATATAAAGACTTCAATATTTTGCTGCCGCTTTCTAGTTGAGCCCCTGCCTAGCTCCAAAAGCTATCCAGTCAGTCAACTGGCGCACGCATTCCATCGCCGATTCCCAGCACATAAAAATGGCAGTAGTATACGTTGAGATATAATTAAGTAGTCGATTACAGATTATGGAAACAAAGTAGATCGTAACACCTTGCAACAGACTCTATGATTCTAACCTAACTTGATATTATGCAAATTCTATTTTTGTTATACGAAAGACATGTTTCTAACAACAAAGCAATGTTGGTAACTCGTTGCTGATTCCATAGATACCAATCAAATTGTCTGAAATTGTATTTTCAGAGCCCTGTAATAACTCCATATTTCGAACACTGATACCATATAAATCCATCACCTGATATTTCGTTGCCATAATTTAAGGACCTACAACACGATAGGATAATAGGTTTCATGAGGGACTTACTCTTTTGGCTAATTACAAAACTGTATCACGTTGGACAAAGGAATTTGCTGTGTGATTTCAAAATCCAGTTAAAAGATGTTTTCAAATATATAGGTCAATCAATTTATGTCAGAGGACAAAAGATTGCTGTACACACCAGTACCTCTAATACCCAGTAGCACGTCCTCTTGCACTGATGCATGCCTATATTCATCGTGGTATACTATCCACAAGTTTATCAAGGCAATGTTGGTCCAGCCTGTCCCTCTCCTTAACGGCGATTCGGCATCCATTCCTCAGAGTGGTTGGTGGGTCACGTCGTCCATAAACAGCCCTTTTCTATCCATCCCAGGCATTTTCGATAGGGTTCATGCCTGGAGAACATGCTGGCATTTCCAGTCGAGCGATATCGTTTTCCTGAAGGAAGTCATACACAAGATGTGCAAGATAGGGGCACGAATTGTCGTCCATGAAGACGAATGCCTCGCCAGCATGCTGCCGATATGGTTGCACTATCGGTCGGAGGATGGCATTCACGTATCGTACCGTTAAGGCGCCTTCCATGACCACCAGCGGCGTACGTCGGCTCCACATAATGCCATCCCCAAAACAGCAGGGAACCTCCAACTTGCTGCACTCGCTGGACAGTGTGTCTAAGGTGTGCAGCCTGACCGGGTTCCCTCCAAACACGTCTCCGACGATTGTCTGGTTGAGAGTATCGCGACACTCATCGGTGAAGAGAACGTGATGCCAATCCTCAGCGGTCCATTCGGCATGTTGTTTGGCCCATCTGTACCGCGCTGCATGATGTTGTGGTTGCAAAGATGGACCTCGCCCTTGATGTCGGGAGTGAAGTTGCACAGCATGTAGCCTATTACGCACAGTTTCAGTGGTAACACTACGTCCTGTGGCTGCACGAAAAGCGTTATTCAACATGGTGGCGTTGCTGTCAGGGTTTCTCCGAGCCATAACCCGTAGGTATCGGTCATCCACTGTAGTAGTAGCCCTTGGGTGACCTGAGCGAGACATGTCATCGACAGTTCCTGTTTCTCTGTATCTCCTCCATTTCTGAACAACATCGCTTTGGTTTACTCCGAGACGCCTGGACACTTCCCTTGTTGAGAGCCCTTCCTGGCACAAAGTAATAATGCGGGCGCAATCGAACCGCGTTATTGACCTTCTAGGCATGGTTGAACTACAGACAACACGAGCCGTGTACCTCGTTCGTGGTGGAATGACTTGAATTGATCGGCTGTCGGGCCCCCTCCGCCTAATAGGTGCTGCTCATGCATGGTTGTTTAAATCTTTGGGCGGGTTTAGTGACATCTCTGAACAGTCAAAGGAACTGTGTCTGTGCTACAACATCCACAGTCAGCGTCTTTATTCAGGAGTTCTGGGAACTGGGGTGATGGAAAAGTTTTTTTTTTATGTGTGTATCTAGCACTGGATCCCAAACACATCAGGTGGATTAATATTAACAAAATATTAATCTCATTAATAAATTATCCATAAGTTTGGAAATGTGGTTGTTACGTGAGATATCAGGCCAGTTTTGGAATCACCACTACATCTGCTTTAAAATGAGACACTTTATATAACGTTTCACGTTGGAGCGTAACATCTATAGCACAAGTAAACCCAGGGACAAAACTCCTGAAATGCTCTGCGGCCAATATAAGTCATCTTTGTAATCGATGCGATCCATTATTTGGATTTGTGGTATCATTTAATTTATGGGAACTTGAAACTTATTTTAGACATCCAGTGATAGGCAATGCTAAAAGGTTGCACTGACTCAACTGTAATTTACCACTAGTCTGCGTAAAAAGAAAACGCATGATGGCTTACTGATTCCGCATTCAGCTTTTCTCAAAAGATGTACTGTAGTGCACGCGGAAGAGCACAACCGTTGTAGATGTTTGTATCAATATTTAGGTCTAGTTTCAAACATATCAGTTGAAAATAGAAAATACGTTTTTTCTAGAAGAGAGGGGCCGAAATGTGCAATTCCAAGGTCGAGTACAACGTGCTCTCCAGGATTGAGATCGTGTCGAATGGTATGAGTGAAACAAAGCGCTATACGCAGTCAGAGAACTACGAATTTTGCGTTCCAGTTGGCATGCTACATAATAATGAGACAAGCTGGAGGGATGAGAATTACCTTGATGCAGTCCTAGGCTGCTAAAAGTTGATGCTATTTCCACATTCATCTACACATATATTGGCTCTGGGCTACACTTTACATAGCCTGCCCAAAAAATATAGTTTTCACAACACTGTTTATCCAACTTCAGTTACTCCACTCGACATTAAACAAAATAGGAATTATGAACGTTATGCAGTAACACTATTAACATGAACAGATGTGAAGTTTTATAAGCGAAGTGATGTAGGTAGCATAAGAATTAAATTAACCTTTTCAAAAATTTATTCGCTGTTTCTTCACGTCAGGGGGTGTTAATATTGATAGTGAAACGTATTTTCTCAATAATTTTGACTTTTTTTCCTATTTCAGACTTTTAATTTTCAATTTCAACCTAATGTTATCGAAAAATGAAAAAATTTATTTTGGGGACATTTTTTAGCTTTATTTTATAATTCATTGGATACCCTGGAATCAATCATAAGAGGATTTACTGACAGAACGTTGAACCAAAAAGTAGGCTCCATATTCATATTAATAACGTAAAAAGATGTTCTTTCCGTGCGCTATTGTAATATACTTACATTTTAAGTAACAAAGTGATCTAGCTTAAAAGCTGTAAGAAGATAAATGTCAATGTTTTGAAATACTATAAGTCTTTTGTACTTCTTGTCAAATTTAGTTCTTGGGGAATGACGTGTTTTGAAACACATCAAACTAATTACATTTGGTCCATTACAAGGTTCCATCTTAGGGCCCTTACTTTTCCCTGTGTATCTCAATGGCCTTTCATCAGTAACATTACCAGTTGTCAAGTTTATTTTGTTTGCAGATCATACAAACACTGAAGTAAATAGCAATTCAAGTGAAGTCTTACGAGGTGTGTGAGGAAAGTAATGGGACAGATTTTTATCTATTATAATTTTTATTTATCCTCGGGGTCTTTTACAGTAGCATTTCTGAACAAAATCTTCTCGGTTTTCAAGCCACGTCAGTTCGAATAAAATTATCGAGCTTTCGATGGCCGTCTTCACCATCGTCGTCAGGAGTAAAACCACTGACCGCCAGGGCTGGTTTTCTTTCCTTTATGGTAACTTCAACCTCCTGCCATATTTGCAAGTGGCACATTGACGCCGCTCTTCAGCTGAGTGAAACATAAAAATGTAAAACATAGAGATTTTAAAGATAACAAGGGGATATAATGTTAATGAAATACACAAAACAAGGATAATGTAAATGGAAGACATAGTCACAAGTTTAAACCAGAGAAAGCATAAACAAAAACCACACTGAATGAAGACGTTGAAGAAACATTGGCGGCCCTTATAAGACTGTGAAAGTGTAGGTCACAGCATTAAAACTCACACGGCATGAAAACATTTTAAAACACTGTACTTGTAGCAGAACACAAACGGAAATCACGAAGCACTTCGCAAGTTAAAATGGGAAGGACCTGCCAAGCGAGACCAGGCCAGAGAGGGAGAAGAGGAAGAAGATGAGTTGGTGTGTTGGAGGAGGGGGAGGCAGGCTTGGGCAGCAGGGGAGGAGGATCTGGTAGCACACCAAGGGAGAGGAGACACGGTGGATGGGGGTGGGAGAAGGAGCAGTCTGGTAAGGAGCACAAAGATAGGGAAAGGAGGGGGAGAAGCAAGTGAAGAACGCCTAGGAATGAGGTGAGAGGAGGGTTGGAGTCAGATTCGGAAGGAATAATAGATGTTGCAACGAAGCTCATCATTCAGGATGGGAAGTTTCTTTGGGGTAGGACAAGAACATGGAGGATGTGGATGTGCAGGGTAGGTGGGGCACAGTGGTATAGGTGTGGCAATGTATGGGGGATTGGAGAGGAAAGGAGACACCAGGGAGTGAGAGGGATAGAGTTTGCGGATGGTGTAGAGGATGCAGATGTGTTCAAGGTAAGCAAGGATATGTGAGAAGGTGATTAGTCACAGAGGATCCTCGAGGTGGACAGGAGACGGATACAGAAGGTGAGGCGTGGCGCATCGCATTCAAGGATCTGGAGTTCTGGGAACGGCAGTTTCAAATGTGGCGCTGGCCACTGGAGCCACCTGACGTCACTGGTCCCACAGCAGGCCAGAAGTGCTATCAGCTGCCCAATCACCTTCCACATATGTGTCGTTTTGGCCCTCTCTGATTGGTGCCAGAGCCTGCAATGGTGGCTATATAAGCGGAAAATCATGCCAGCCAAGCTCCCCTCCCCTCATCCCTAGCCATTCTTCTCTTGCTCCTCCCCCTCCTTTCCCTATCTGTGTGCTCCTTACCGGATTGCTCCTTCTCCCACTCCCCTCCCCCCATCTCCTCTCCCTTGGTGTGCTCCCAGATCCTCTTCCCCTGCCGCCCCAACCTGCCTCCCCCTGCTCCAACATGCCCGCTCATCTTCTTCCTCTTCTCACTCTCTCTGGCGTGCTCTCGCTTGGCAAGTCCTTCCCAGTTCTGGGGCAGAGATCCAGGTGATAATGACATAAAAGAGGATGGCATGGATCAAGGATTTGTAGGTGTGGAGGAGGGTGCCGGGCTGGCATGATTTTCTGCTTATATAGCCACCATTGCAGGCTCTGGCACCAATCAGAGAGGGCCAGAATGACTCATGCGCAGAAGGTCACTGGGCAGCTGATAGCACTTCTGGCCCGCTGTGGGACCAGTGACTTCAGGTGGCTCGAGGGGACGGCGCCACGTTTGAAACTGCCGTTCCCTCCTCCCTAAATAGGTCAGACAATTCGTACAGCTGCAGAGTGTTGTACCAAGCACAAGCGACAAATTAAACAAAGAGAGCTTGACAAGTCGGCTAAAGCTGAGGATTGCACTGTTTGCAAACATGAAGGTCTTGGGTCACGTGTCAACATACTGGGATTCTGTTATAAAAGGGGCAGTTGATATTAGAACGAACAGTAAGAATTTTAACAAAAGCCGGGGCGGGCTTTGGAAGTCGATAGGAAGCGATGACAAATGCTTGACGCTTGTAGGCAGACGAAAGCAGCAGTTTCAAATGTGGCTCTGGCTCCTCGCCCACCTGACGCCACTCGGTCCGGGTCAGAGGTGATATGAGCTGCCCAATCACCTTCCACGCACGCGTCGTTTCGGCCTCTCAGATTGGTACCAGAGGCTGCAGTCGTGGCTATATAAGCGGAAACCCGTGCCAGCACCGGCCCTCCTCCCTTTCCCTGAGCGGTTTTCCTCCCTCTTACGCCCTCTTCTCTTTCTCGTGCCCCCTTCTGTGCCTCTGCGCTCCCTCCTGCCTTGCCTTACCTCTTCATATCGCACCCCGCCCATCTCCTGCTTCTTGGTGCGCCCTCCCACCATTTATTTCTTTTTCTCACACCGATTCCAGCCCCCACCCGCTATTGCACCTTCCTCTCCCCTCATTTTCCCTCCTCTCAGGCCTCCCATCCGTCGACACGTCCCTACAAGCGGTTTTTATTTCCTTGTATGTGATCCATCACTTGCAGTGGTTTTTTAAGTGTCCCTCACTCTCTGTGTTTTAATACTGTGGCCGACTTTTAAATAGTTTCTGTGAATTCGGTGTTTTTTAAGTACCCCACACATTGCCGACTGTGTTATTTTAACTGTATGTCGCTTTTTTTAACTGGCCCCCAATGAAAGGCTCCCTGTTACTGCGTATTTTAATTTCCATTATCTCCATTTACTGTGTTTTCCTATCCCCTACTTTTCTCCTTTATGTTGTTTTAAGTGTTTTCTGTTACATACTTCATGTCTTTCGGCTGAAGAACAACGCCTATGCTGCTGCCAGCCTGTCCCAAATGGGGAATTGAAATAAAATAAGGAAAAAGAAAAACAACCCCAGCAATCAGTGGTTTTAATCTTGACGATGATGGCAGGGACAGCTATCGAAAGCTCTAGAATTTTATTCGAATTGACGCAACTTGAAAACCGAAAAGATTTTAGTTACTCTTTCTATTTGTTTCTAACGACAATATTGTCCCCTCCAAAGTAGTTCCCCTATGCAGCTATGCACTGGAGGAGTCATTGTTCCCAGTTTTGGAAGCAGCATTGAAAGGCTTCAACCGGTGGTACATTTAACATATCGGTCACATTTTTTTGAGAGTCCTTATAAAGTATTTCTCAATTTTTGAAAAAGAAAAAAATCACAAGGACGCAAATCAGGTGAATAGGGAGCTTTTGGAACAACAGGAATGAATTTTGAGGTCATAAATTCCGTGATGGAAGTGGCCATGTGACATGGAGCGTTGTCGTGATGCTGAATCAATTTGTCTGCAAAGTCTGGTCTCACTCGATTCGCCCTTTTCCTAATTGTTTCAAAGATATCTTTGTCAAACACCTGATTGACAGTTTGTCCTGTAGGAGCAAATTCCTTATGCATGGGCACGTTCTATATTTCTGTCGGTTTTATAAGTTGAAAGTTTTCCTGAGCGAGCTTCATCTCCAATGTGTTCTCGACTTTGCAAAAATGATTTGTACCAGCGAAAAACCTGTGATCTTGATAAGGAATCTTAACCATAGGCCTTTTTCAACTTTTCAAAGGGAACACTGGAGGATTACCGAAGTTTGACCCAAAACTTGATGACATAACGTTACTCCGAATTCCGCTGTTCCATTTTCGTGACACACAACAAATACGTAATTTCATTGATGGGCGCGCGGAGCTGAAAATTGGTCTGAGCATCTGGAAGTGATGAACACCCTGGGCTACACAAGTAGAACAATGCAGCGTTGCCAGATCGCTCGAAGTGTTTTCAGTCTAATACCTTTCTGACCCACCTCCCAGGAATATCGGTTAATCAAGTTTTCATAGACATTAATAAATAGTTCCTTGCCAGTTCTTTGTCAATGAACTTTTAAAACACTCAGTACAAGCAGTTCTGAACTTTTAAGACGTTTCCAAACAGCGGATGCATAATATATGATGACAAACGGAAATAGTGAACTGTGTAAATTTTGGGGATTACAGACATAACAAAATCAGCTAGCACGAGCACATCACAGAATTCCATAATTCCATGTGCGATTTTTTTTTTTTTTTGGTAACTCGTAAAGTGAAGCTAATGTTTTCCTGGTCTAAAAACCTGCAATAAGAATTATTTGTGGAGTGAACTCCAAAACATCCTGCAGAAGCCTGTTTATGGAACTAAGGATATTAATTACTGTTTCTCAGTATGTAAGTGGCGTTCAAAAAGAAATGAGCTGGAGGCATAATTACAGAAACCAGTACCTGCATGTTAGAAGTATTGACCCTGGCTGTTGAGACACTTGTCCCATTGTGACCCAAGGTGGTGAATGGTTGTCTCATAAAATTCCCGAGGCTGCGATGTTAACCAGTTCCGCACATACAGCTGGACGTCTTCGTCCGAGATGAATCGTTTGCCCCTCACAGCCTTTTTAAGGGGACCAAAAATGGCGTAATCACAGGGAGAGATGGCCAGACTGTATGGAGGGTGGCCGAGAACCTCGCATTTGAATTTCTGCAGGCGTGCCGCGACTGTGTTGGCCTTATGAGGCTTTGCATTGTCTGGAGCAGAATGACCCCGTAGGTGAGATTGCCTAATCGTTTTGATTTGATCGCTTGGCGAAGGGTGGTCAAGGTTTGCAAGTAACTCTGGGCATTCACTGTTGTCCTGTGCTGCAGGAAGTGAACCAGAAGGAGGCCATCTTGGTCAAAGGAGAACGTCAGCATAACTTTTACTCCACTCATGTGGATGGTCTCCACTTTTTTTGGTGGTGGTAACCCTGGATGCTTCCACTGGAAACTGTCGTTTTTATTCTGGTTCGAAGTAATGACACCATGATTCATCTCCAGCCACCACTCGTGCCAGGAACGCATTCCCTTCGCGAGTATAGCGCTACAATTGAGCAAGACAGTGGGCCATTCGACATGCCTCCTGCTGTGTTTGAAGATTGTGGGGCACCCGCTGGGCACACGTTTTGCGCATGTGCAGCTGTGCAGCAGTCGTTCCTTCATGATGGTGTGAACACTTCCGACGCTCAATCCGACCACTGCGGCTATGGCTTTCACTGTCACTCACGGCGGTCCTGGGCAATGAGTGCATCCACCAGCTGGACGATGTCATCGGTGATGTAGTGTGGCGCTCCAGACCGTGCATCATCGGCTAACGACACCCATCCTTCCCTGAAGCGCTTCTTGCCACGCCTTGACCCTTGCAAGGGACATGCAGTGTTCGCCGTACACTTGTGACATCGTCGATGAATGTCCATTCCTCCTACTCCTTTCGCTGTCATAAAACGAGCAACACCTCTTTGCTCTTCTGTTGACTCCTCCATGTCACTGTTTGCAACGCAACCGGCACTTGGCAGCATTGGACGATTGATACATGCTGCTGCTAGTCTGTACAGCCACGTGACGTGCACGTGTGCCCTCTAGAGATGGGCTGTGAACTTCCACACACTGGTCGGAACCACACCTCGTTACACATGCCACAATATTATCCTCCTGTCACCAGTTTGCGCATTCCAGATTCCGGCTCGTTTCTTTTTGAAGGCCCCTTATATTTATTCTTCAATGGAATATGTCATTAAAAATCTACACTACTGGCCATTAAAATTCCTACACCACGAAGATGACGTGCTACAGACGCGAAATTTAACCGACAGGAAGAAGATGCTGTGATATGCAAATGATTAGCTTTTCTGAGCATTCACACAAGGTCGGCGCCGGTGGCGACACCTACAACGTTCCGAAATGAGGAAACTTTCCAACCGATTTCTCATACACAAACAGCAGTTGACGGGCGATGCCTGGTGAAACGTTGTTGCGATGCCTCGTGTAAGAAGAAATGCGTACCATCACGTTTCCGACTTTGATAAAGGTCAGATTGTAGCCTATCGCGATTGCGGTTTATCGTATCGCGACATTGCTGCTCGCGTTGGTCGAGATCCAATGACTGTTAGCAGAATATGGAATCGGTAGGTTCAGGAGGGTAATACGGAACGCCGTGCTGGATCCCAACGGCCTTGTATCACTAGCAGTCGAGATGACAGGCATCTTATTCGCATGGCTGTAACGGATCGTGCAGCCAAGTCTCGATCCCTGAGTCAACAGATGGGGACGTTTGCAAAACAACAATCATCTCTACAAACAGTTTGACGACGTTTGCAGCAGCATGGACCTTCAGCTCGGAGACCATGGCTGCGGTTACCCTTGACGCTGCATCACAGACAGGAGCGCCTGCAACGGTGTACTCAACGACGAACCTGGGTGCACGAAAGGGAAAACGTCATTTTTTCGGATGAATCCAGGTTCTGTTTACAGCATCATAATGGTGGCATCCGTGTTTGGCGACATCGCGGTGAACGCACATTGGAAGCGTGTATTCTTCATCGCCATACTGGCGTATCACCCGGCGTGATGGTATGGGGTGCCATTGGTTACACGTCTCGGTCACCTCTTGTTCGCATTGACGGCACTTTGAACAGTGGACGTAACATTTCAGATGTGTTACGACCCGTGCTTTACCCTTCATTCGATCCCTGCGAAGCCCTACATTTCAGCAGGATAATGCACGGCCGTATGTTGCAGGTCCTGTACGGGCCTTTCTGGATACAGAAAATGTTCGACTGCTGCCCTGGCCAGCACATTCTCCAGATCTCTCACCAATTGAAAACGTCTGGTCAATGGTGGTCGAGCAACTGGCTCGTCACAATACGGCAGTCACTGCTCTTGATGAACTGTGGTATCGTGTTGAAGTTGCATGGGCAGCTGTACCTGTACACGCCATCCAAGCTCTGTTTGACTCAATGCCCAGGCGTATCAAGGCCGTTATTACGGCCAGAGGTGGTTCTTCTGGTTACTGATTTCTCAGGATCTATGCGCCCAAACTGCGTGAAAATGAAATCACATGTCAGTTCTAGTATAATGTATTTGTCCAATGAATACCCGTTTATGATCTGTATTTCATCTTGGCGTAGCAATTTTAATGACCAGTAATGTATCTCTTTTCCAGATCAACAGCTTAGTTCATGGCATCAGTACTTGAAATGAGAGTAATCTTCACAAAGATTTGAAGTCACTTACTTTGATCCAAAAAGGTGTCCTGTATTGAGGAACACACATTTTTCAATAACTTTTCAGCAGCCATAAAAAATTTTAACTGCCAATAAAGTTCAGTTTAAGAGGACTTACTTGTGGCCAGCTCCATCAACTTCAGTAATGAATTTTTTTATAGAACGAATTAATATATATATATATATATATATATATATATATATATATATATATATATATGTGTGTGTGTGTGTGTGTGTGTGTGTGTGTGTGTGTCCCTAATAACACTAAATAATGCGATTATTAGTACAGTCTGACTCGTTAGAAATTCTGTGCAGTAGTAAGATTATTGTAAATAAATGTTGTAAAAAGATCTTTCTGTTTAGTATTTGTTACCTTTGAAAAGGAAATATACTTAAGATTGTTTTAACTCATTCCACATTCGTGATTATCATTTCACTTGGGGTCTGTAGAAGGTATGTCAGCAGATTTGTTTTTCATTGCAAATATTTATTGTGTATTCTTGCTGACATGTTCTGAACCCTGGATGATCTCTTCACTATGGATCGACTGGAACAGAAAGTACATGTAATCTAATCTAACCTAATCAGCGATAACAAAAACAAAAATTTTTGAATCTTACCCCTCTCGGTAAGATAGATGCTGCCTACAGGAAAATTAAAGATACCTTTGGAAAAACGAGAACCACTTGTATGAATATCAAGAGCTCAGATGGAAACCCAGGTCTAAGCAAAGAAAGGAAAGCAGAAAGGTGGAAAGAGTATACAGGGTGAGTCACCTAACATTACCGCTGGATATATTTCGTAAACCACATCAAATACTGACGAACCGATTCCACAGACCGAACGTGAGGAGAGGGGCTAGTGTAATTGTTTAATACAAACCATACAAAAATGCACGAAAGTATGTTTTTTAACACAAACCTACGTTTTTTTAATGGAACATATAAACAAATACCTAATCAGTGCCGTTTGTTGCATTGATAAATGTTAATTACATCCGGAGATATTGTAACCTAAAGTTGACGCTTGAGTACCACTCCTCCGCTGTTCGATCGTGTGTATCGGAGAGCACCGAATTACGTAGGGATCCAAAGGGAACGGTGATGGACCTTAGTTACAGAAGAGACTGGAACAGCACATTACGTCCACATGCTAACACCTTTTTATTGGTCTTTTTCACTGACGCACATGTACATTACCATGAGGGGTGAGGTACACGTACACACGTGGTTTCCGTTTTCAATTAAGGAGTGGAACAGAGTGTGTCCGACATGACAGGCCAATAGATGTTCAATGTGGTGGCCATCATTTGCTGCACACAATTGCAATCTCTGGCGTAATGAATGTCGTACACGCCGCAGTACATCTGGTGTAATATCGCCGCAGGCTGCCACAATACGTTGTTTCATATCCTCTTGGGTTGTAGGCACATCACGGTACACATTCTCCTTTAACGTACCCCACAGAAAGAAGTCCAGAGGTGTAAGATCAGGAGAACGGGCTGGCCAATTTATGCGTCCTCCACGTCCTATGAAACGCCCGTCGAACATCCTGTCAAGGGTCAGCCTAGTGTTAATTGCGGAATGTGCAGGTGCACCATCATGCTGATACCACATACGTCGACGCGTTTCCAGTGGGACATTTTCGAGCAACGTTGGCAGCTCATTCTGCAGAAACGCGATGTATGTTGCAGCTGTTTGGGCCCCTGCAATGAAGTGAGGACCAATGAGGTGGTCGCCAATGATTCCGCACCATACATTTACAGTCCACGGTCGCTGTCGCTCTACCTGTCTGAGCCAGAGAGGATTGTCCACGGACCAGTGATGCATGTTCCGTAGATTCACTGCCCCGTGGTTTGTGAAACCCGCTTCATCGGTAAACAGGTAGAACTGCAACGCATTCTCTGTTAATGCTCATTGACAGAATTGCACTCGATGATTAAAGTCATCACCATGTAATTGCTGATGTAGTGACACATGAAACGGGTGAAAGCGGTGACGATCCAGTAAGCGCATGACACTACTTTGACTCAGTCCACCGGCTCTCGCAATGTCCCGTGTACTCATTTGTTGGTTCATGGCAACACCAGCTAACACACCAACTGCACCCGCTTCTCCTGTGACGGGCCTGTTACGGACCCGTTTGCGTGCTACGACCATACCTGTTGCATACAGTTGGCGGTAGATGTTTTGCAATGTGCGGCACGTTGGATGCTCTCTGTCCGGGTACCGTTCTGCATACCCCCTGCAGGCTTCGGCTGCATTTTGTCGACATTCGCCATAGATGAGTATCATCTCCGCCTTTTCAGAGTTAGAATACACCATGGTCACAGTTCCTACAACACTACACTATCACAGACGTCTCGTAACTCGGTGTACTACAGTTGGTCTGCGTGCGGAGACGAATGCAGAATAACAATAGCAACAAGCGCTACATGCGGACACTGCGACAGCTAGACCAAACCACAACACTGCACTACAGCCACACTCGTAAACACGATCGTCACCGTAAACATGTCCCTGCAGATGCTGCTCGCCGACCGTAGCCCGGTTTGTTACAACACGCAACTGAACGTCGGAGGTTTCAAGCGTTAACTTTAGGTTACAATATCTCCGAATATAATTAACATTTTACAATGCAACAAACGGCACTGATTACGTATTTGTTTATATGTTCAGATGTGCTAACAAAACTAACGGGTTCCATTTTAAAAAAACGTAGGTTTGTGTTAAAAAACATACTTCCGTGCATTTTTGTATGGTTTGTATTAAACAATTACACTAGCCCCTCTCCTCACGTTCGGTCTGTGGAATCGGTTCGTCAGTGTTTGATGTGGTTTACGAAATATATCTAGCGGTAACGTTAGGTGACTCACCCTGTATAGAGGGTCTATACAAGGGCGATGTACTTAAGGACAATATTATGGAAATGGAAGAGGATGTGGATGAAGATGAAATGGGAGATATGATTCTGTGTGAAGAGTTTGACAGACCACTGAAAGACCTGAGTCGAAACAAAGCTCCAGGAATAGACAACATTCCCTTAGAACTACTGACGGCCTTTGGAGAGCCAGTCCTGACAAAACTCTACCATCTGGTGAGCAAGATGTATGAGACAGGCGAAATACCCTCAGACTTCAAGAAGAATATAATAATTCCAATCCCAAAGAAAGCAGGTGTTGACAGATGTGAAAATTACCGAACTATTAGTGTAATAAGTCACTGCTGCAAAATACTAACGCGAATTCTTTACAGACGAATGGAAAAACTAGTGGAAGCCAACCTTGGGGAAGAACAGTTTGAATTCCGTAGAAATATTGGAACGCGTCAGGCAATACTGACCCTACTACTTATCTTAGAAGAAAGATTAAGGAAAGGCAAACCTACGTTTCTAGCATTTGTAGACTTAGAGAAAGATTTTGACAATATTGACTGGAATACTCTCTTTCAAATTCTGAAGGTGGCAGGGGTAAAATACAGGGAGCGAAAGACTATTTACAATTTGTACAGAAACCAGATGGCAGTTATAAGAGTCGAGGGACATGAAAGGGAAGCAGTGGTTGGGAAGGGAGTGAGACAGGGTTGTAGCCTCTCCCCAATGCTATTCAATCTGTATATTGGGCAAGCAGTAAAGGAAACAAAAGCAAAATTTGAAGTAGGTATTATAATCCGTGGAGAAGAAATAAAAACTTCGAGGTCCGCCGATGACATTGTAATTGTGTCAGAGACAGCAAAGGACTTGGAAGAGCAGTTGAACGGAATGGACAGTGTCTTGAAAGGAGGATATAAGATGAACATCAACAAAAGCAAAACAACGATAATGGAATGTAGTCGAATTAAGTCTGGTGATACTGAGGGAATTACATTAGGAAATGAGACACTTAAAGTAGTAAAGGAGTTTTGCTATTTGGGGAGCAAAATAACTGATGATGGTCAAAGTAGAGAGGATATAAAATGTAGACTGGCAATGGCAAGGAAAGCGTTTCTGAAGAAGAGAAATTTGTTAACATCAAGTATAGATTTAAGTGTCAGGAAGTCGTTTCTGAAGGTATTTGTATGGAGTGTAGCCATGTATGGAAGTGAAACATGGACCATAAATAGTTTAGACAAGAAGAGAATAGAAATTTTCGAAATGTAGTACTGCAGAAGAATGCTGAAGATTAGATGGGTAGATCACAGAACTAATGAGGAGGTATTGAATAGGATTGGGGAGAAGAGAAGTTTGTGGCACAACTTGACTAGAAGAAGGGATCGGTTGGTAGGACATGTTCTGAGTCATCAAGGGATCATCAATTTAGTACTGGAGGGCAGTGTGGAGGGTAAAAATCGTAGAGGGAGGCCAAGAGATGAATACACTAAACAGATTCAGAAGGATGTAGGTTGCAGTAGGTATTGGGAGATGAAGAAGGTTGCACAGGAGAGAGTAGCATGGAGAGCTGCATCAAACCAGTCTCAGGACTGAAGACCACAACAACAACAACCCCTCTCGGAAAAATTTTCTGTGTATTACCATGACTATCACAGAAACGAGCTCCATTCTGCATGTCAAGGAATGCAAAACGTAACCAGACGTTTCATATTAAATGATAACTGTTAGTAGACGTCGCCTAAAGTGTAAATCCATTTGTCCACAGTTACATGAAGAGGGCCCAGGAGCTGTCGCGGCTGTTCCACGACAGACCCCGCACGCCTCTGGAGGAGGTAGTTTACTGGACGGAGTACGTGGTGCGCCACAAGGGCGCGCCGCATATGAGGTCGGCGGCTCTGGACCTGGCATGGTACCAGCTGTGGCTGCTAGATGTCGTCGGCGCTGTGATAGCCGCCGCTGCACTGGCGCTATGGATTCTCGTGGTCGTGCTCAGAACTCTGTACAGGTTGTTCGGCCGCAGTGCGTCCAACACAACAGCTGCAAAAAAGCAAGCGTAACACCTATATCCTGTCTTGTACCTGTACAAATGTGTATTACTGGTGAATCTACGAATATTTTACCACGTAGTTTTTACTTGTAGTGCATTGAATGTTTTTTATTTATTTTACTGACTTCTTACCATTTTTTATTGTGTTGTTGTGTCAGTTGTTTTCTCGCTGCATCTGGAACCCATTCCATTGATCGACATTATTTTCGGAACTCCTTGCATCTGTCCAATGTTGTTGGAGAGCCTGCAGAGGATTTAAGTGTTTTTTTTTTTTCATTTTTCACATATACAAAAATGCAAAATAACTTATACATCCTTCTGCTGAACAATTCATAACATACACAAGAACACGTTATGTCATCACAAAACACAGTAACACAATAACATCCATAAAATTCAAAAATGCATAGATACTTGTGTAAATCTGTACTCAATGCATGACTATGACTTTAAAAAGAACTTCTGATCTTATTTATACATTTTGTAAACATAGGATAAAATGATGTAAGAGGTAAGTATTCGGATAGTGTGTTTATCGATTACTAGTTGACAAACCCGGCATTGTCCTGGTATTCATCTTGGCAGTTTTAAATTACAAACGTACTGTTTCTGTATGCTGGGTGCAGCTACTTTGCGTATCTACAACGTGCTTTTGTACACCTCTCTGTGGTAACGCCTCATCATATTTCTATAGGTGGCTCTCGTTTTCGCCCATAGCCATTTGCAATTCGCAGTTGAAAGCTGTCAGAAGCACTGCCATTCTTACAGGATATCCTTAAACTGACTCGACTGTAGGAGTTTCTTAGTAGTAAAGAATAAATGTATCAAAACTTCAGGCATGATGCGGCATTTTTTCACGCATCTCAGTGTTTATGATGTCATATCTCTCGAAATGTGTTTTGTACTACGATATATTTGTGTAAGTAGGATCAGAGGCATATGTAGGTAACATCTGCAAAATGTATTGCGAATAGAGTAAGTAGCAAAAAAATAATAAATTTAAACATCACACACAATGTGGCAGTTCTTCACACATCTCGGTGTTTATGACATCGTATCTTCTGAACTATGTGTGACGCTGTGATGTAATTTTGTTGTTGACTTTAGCGGTGTATATGGGTACTGTCCACGAAATTCATTGCGAGTAGAGTTAGCGGTACAGTACATAAGCGGAGATATAGGAGAAAATGGACATGTTTACATTATCTAACACAGTTTTTGCTGTTTGAAAGATACTAGAACCAAATTTTGCACGTGAGGTAATTATGTTATGGGCTACATTCTGGAATTTTTTCTCAAACAATTTGATTATGGCATTGTTGGAAATTTTCATAACACATGCTATCACACAAGGAACATTTCCACAAAAATTACTTTACTTCAAACTTTCATATTGTGATAGGTAATTCTTAGCAATTAGATAAGAAAACGTGGGAACAGTTTTTTAATATCAGTTTTAGAACACTTACAATTTATTTCAAAAAATTATACATGTGAAACAAAGCAATTTCAGTTTCACAGGGAAGTAAACAATTTTGACAGAAATACACTTAGAAATAATTGCTACCACAGAAAGTTGTGTTATGCTACGAACAAAGTCTGCAGAAAATTTCACTTTTCTATTTCCAATGGTTCAGGGGAAAATGTTCTTTACACACTGAAAAATGAATATTCGGGGAAATGCACATAAAGGATTTTATAAGGATTTACACCAAAAACTAGTACCTTAATGGTTGTGGAGAAATTTCCCTCAGTCTCATTTGGAAGAGATGGCCAAAAACAAAATTTAGCTCATCTACTGTTGTTAAAATTGTCACATATGATGCACGTCTGGTGCTTAATGATGGTAACATTGGAAGAATAAGGAACATCAATTTTTAGAACAGAGCCAACATTTACAACATAACGCCCACCCACATTGGTTGTTTCATCTACGAAAATCAAAACCTTTTGTCAAAAAATACTAATTTTTGTTTTGTTGAGCACCTTCTCGTTGCAGGGGGACAAATAGTCATTCTGAGTGTAGATCCGTTTGGAACTGGATGTATTGTGTACTTCTCCAAGAACTATCTGAAGAGTGGATTCTTTAGCTTCTTCAATGGAGTGTTGCAAGACACCGTCATATCACACACGTTCTTGAAGAATGATTGCACGGTCGAAGATGGACCTGTCTGCTCAAGAAACAACGTTTGTCTGCTGTCAGTATCAGCACTTCTCTTCACATAGCTGCTGAATACAGCGGTATTACAATGATGTTCCATGTTAAATCGTTTCTCTGCACTAACTTTAATATCACATTGTGTACGAAATAATGTTTCCCCATCAGTGCTGAAGAACTTTTCTCGAAAATCACGAACAAAAACTGTCTGCTTCCTGCTGTTGGAGCATTTTACTTTCGGCGTGTTGAACTGAACTGAGTTTGTATTCAGACTGAACAGTGTGACTACGTCTACCATGTTTATTATTACGGGAAGTCGCCTCTGTTGGCTTTGAGAGCGTTTTGTCCACTCACTCGCAACGATGTGTTACGTCAGCGAACAGGCTAGTGATGTACGCTGATTTTCTACTATAGTCCTGATAAAGTTCTCAGGCCGCGGAATAGGCTGTGAGGGTGAACGAGAGAATACTCCCCCTGAGGCGAGGCGAGTGGTTAGCTGGCAACCACCGGGTTGCGGTAGGAATGGCAGGCCCAAGGTCACGAGACGGAGCCGTCGTTTCCGATCTGAACTTCAAATGGCTCTAAGCACTGTGGGACTTAACATCTGAGATCATCAGTCCCCTAGACTTAGAACCACGTAAACCTAACTAACATAAGGACATCACGCACATCCATGCCCGAGGCACAATTCGAACCTGCGACCGTAGCAGCAGCGCAGTTCCGGACTGAAGCGCCTAGAAACGCTCGGCCACACGATCTGAACTAAACCAACAGTTTACCTGGTACAAAGCTTTTCTTTTGTGAAACACATTTCCGCTACCAGTCATGATGTTCCTTTTATTTATGGTTTGCACAACGCGTTTCGGGTAATTATTCTCATTTTCAAGTGCGCTTTTTCGTGTGTTGTGCCATTTATTCGTCACGTTTTCGACTTGTGAGTGTTGCGCTGACCTGTTGTCTTTGCTGCAAAAACACACGCAATTTTTAATTAATGATCCAAGTTTATATAAAGTTAATGGCGAATTTGGAAAGAGCTTCTACTTACACTTTTTCTTGTAGTCTACTTGCGCATATACTCACACAATATTGTGTGCTTAGTACCTAATGACACGTGCGGTCTAACGCAGTGCTTTCGGGACGGGAAGGCGTGTCAGTCCCGGCACCAATCCGTCCGGCGGATTGGTGTCGAGGTCCGGTGTGCCGGCCAGCCTGTGGATGGTTTTTAAGGCGGTTTTCCTCCTGCCTCGGCGAATGCAGTCTGGTTCCCCTTATTCCGCCTCAGTTACTATGTCGGCGATTGCTGCGCAAACACTTTCTCCACGTACGCATACACCATAATTACTCTACCGCGAAAACACACTCGTCTAGTGTGAGGAGTTCCCGGGGGGGAAAGGGGGGGGGGATCCACTGGGGGCCGAATCACACAAAAACCCTGGATTTGGTGTGGGCAGCGGTGGGGTGAGTGGACTGCTATAGCCTGTTGTGGAGTTGTGAACCAGTGAGGGTTACGGCGGGACGAAGCCTCTCCGTCGTTTCTAGGTCCCCAGTTCCACACAATGCAGTACAATACCAAGTCATAGCTCCTGAACTATGGTTGGTAGATGATTCTTACCCCAATAGCGATCGTTGCCTGACGGTAAGTGTATACCAAATTTGGTTGAAATTGGTCCAGTGGTTTAGCAGGAATAATTAGGCTTGCTGAAAAGGAAGCAGCACGTAAAACTTTGTACTCTCACTGATATGCTTTTTGTCATGGTGCTCTGCAAAACATTTGGGACAATGCCCTGAATGGAACCATGCACATGCTATGTACAGTGGCAGCATGAGCAGACGTTGGCTTGGCTGGGGTCTCCAACTCGTAACATCCCACCGATCCGCCTGCTCGCAACCCCATCAGCTGTTTTCCAGTTTTATTTGTGAAACTTTTGTCTCCATATAAAATTAATGTTAAAACAAATTGTCTTACAACAATAACAAACTTTCTTCCTGTATTTGTAAAGAAATTTCTCAATATGTTTTCAGATGTTTCTTTTGTTTACAATAATGGGTTTGTATGAAGTGCTATGGATCCATATGTAGCTTGAAGTCTGTGAATTTTTTTTTCCTTGTGGTTGATACATAGTTAACAGAGTTATTAACTAACCACATGATTGTATTATTTTTAACGGTTTGAAAAATTTTTGTATCAGGCCATATCTGCGAGTTACGTTGTCCAGTTAGGAGAGTAATATTTGTTCTCAGTCATTTCCAACTTGTCATATGTCTATTGGCAAGTCAGTCTCTGAAGCATGTTGACTGTTCAATTACATTTTGGGCACAGACATAACGTTTTGCTGATGATACTATTTATGGCCTTGTATCAAGTTGTTTTAGTTTTACTCGTGTGTATCTTGAGAGTTACGTTCTCTCTTATATTTCCTTACATTATATTTGGATACCTCTCTTCAGTACCATTCTTTCTTTCATTTTTCTACATACCCTTAATAATCTCTTCAGTTGTTGCATTGAGATGTCTTGATTGTCTGACATACCTTAGCTTGTAATGGATTCTCTCCATATCTGCAGGGGCCACCAGACTTTCTGGAGCACTTACACAAAATAGCTGTGTAGTGATGTTCTGCCCACTGTCCTTTAATGCGTCACTTACACGTTTAATGCATAGGGCTGTTACACTTCTTTCTGTAGTACACAATCTGTCTGTCAATTACGTAAAATCCATTATTACACATTACATATGGTTGTGTCTTATGTCCATAAAACAGAAACGAGTAATTTACCTGATGAACACACAGATAGAAATTAATACCTAGAAACCATATTTTAATGTCCTACAACAGTGGTCCAACCACAGTCTGACTCGTTATATCCCTCCAAATATGATTCGAGTTTTTGTTGTGAAACCTTATGTTACAGAGGTAAGAATAGGGAATATCAGTTTATCTGGGTACCAGGGTGTGCGGAATCCAGACACAAAATTCATGGGAATGATCAAGCCAGAGTAGCTAGTGGTGCAGTATGTCAATCATTGCTTTCAGTTACCTCACAGATCAGGAGAATGGCCAGACAGTGCCACGACTTATACTAGCAGGTACTACACTTTACGTGGAAACTTGCCAGTAGGAAGCTGACAAGCATGTGATCTCTTCTGCTCTGTCACTTTAGTTGACACAAATTCGTTTGGGATAGTATTTAACAATCAAATATTTCACTCCTACTCCATATTTACAAATACTTTTAAAATATTACTGTTCTTCTCTTAATCAGAGAATGAATTGAATATACAGAACTGTCTGCTCAGTACATAGAGCATCTCATGATTCCTTTATGTGCATTGTAATAGGAAAAGATGTGCCTAACACGTTCTCTCATTTCCAACCACATACTGTTTGGCTGATTCTGAGACGGAATCTCCTGGCGATATGAGAAATTGGTATTCACTTTACTTGCCACATTGATTTCCACTGCTTATGGTAAAATTCCGCACCTAAGGTTGTCAGTGTTTATAGATAATTCTGTGAATATTATATTTCTTAGTATTACCTTGTTAAGTTAGTATAAATATGAACATTAATTTCTGCCGTTCCCCAAGGTAGTGTTACAGGCCCTTTGCTGTTCCTTATCTACATAAACGATTTGGGAGACAATCTGAGGAGCTGTCTTAGGTTGTCTGCAGATGACACTGTCCTTTATCAGATAGTAAAGTCATCATAAGATCAAAACAAATTTCAAAACGATTTAGAAAAGATATCTGTATGGTGCAAAAATTGGCTACATAACAAAAAGAGTGAGGAATCCGTTAAACTTCGGTTACATCATAAATCCATCAAATCTAAAGGCTATAAATTCAACTAAATAACTAGGAATTACAGTTGTGAACAATTTAAATTGGAAGGAACACATAGAAAATGTTGTGGGGAAGGCTAACCAAAGAGTGCGTTTTATTGGCAGGACACTTAGAAAATGTAACAGATCTACTGAGGAGATTGCCTACACTACACCTGTCCGTCCTCTTTTAGAATACTGCTGCGCCGTGTGGGAACCTTACCAGATAGGACTGACAGAGTACATAGAAAAAGTTCAAAGAAGGGCAGCACGTTTTGTATTATCGCGAAATAGGGGTGAGAGTGTCAATGAAATGATACAGGATTTGGGCTGGACATCATTAAAACAAAGGCGTTCTCGTTGTGGAGCAATCGTCTCACGAAATTCCAATCACCAACTTTCTCCTTCGTAAGCGAAAGTATTTCGTTGACGCCGACGTACGTAGGAAGAAATGATCACCATGGTAAAATAAGGGATCAGAGCTCTTACGGAAAGATATAGGTGTTCGCTCTTTCCAGACGCCATACGAGATTGAAGTAATGGAGAACTGTGAAGGTGTTTTGATGAACCCTCTGCCAGACACTTCAATGTGATTTGTACATTATCCATGCAGATGTAGATGTGAACATGATTGCAGCATTCAACATCAGAGAATGTCTTGAGTGCAAATAAAAACGATTAACAAATAGGAATAAAGTTGGCTGTTTATGTAGATTCTATGCAATCAATCGCTTTTTTAATTTGATACAATTTATTGTACTATCAACTAATTTGCGAGCCACTGCAGGTTCGTCGTCCGATGTAGGGGTTGCAGGTACAGGACTGCCTGGACCATGTGCAGCTAGATGCTAGCTAGTGCCGTGGTAATGGCGCAGATAACTAAAATTGCGGCGTATCTTACTAAAACGTTTAAGTAATGAAAATATGATCATATTCTATCATCCTTAGATTGCACTGTCCCACGATATCCGTGGTAAATTAATTCATTTTAATAAAGTTCCTAGTTTATTGAGGAATGTAATTAATATGTCTCTTGGGGCTGTTGATGTCACTTTGTTTAGCCTAGGAAGTTTTAGTGAATAGTTTGTTAAGGTAAATGAACTTTACATGAAATGTTCAAAGCGCCTTAACTTTTGTAGAATTTGGGAATTCAGATCTGGTAAAAAAAATCTCATCTTGTATCACATATCTTCCAAAGTGAACTAAATAAATTTTCTCCTTGTATTAATGTTCACCTCAAAGAGATATTTAAAGAAATTTCCATCTCTGAACTTGGCTCTCGCATACCAGTGCGGGAGATGTACTAGTCAATAACTTTGTATATAGTCGCCGTTTGTTCCAACAGAAATAAATCAACAGAATCGGCACAACAATAATGAAAATAAAATAAAATACTTAGGAGTATATTTTTAAATAGCATTTCCACTACATATGCAATTAAGATATTCGTAAATTTATTGATCCTTCCAAGAAAAAGAAAAAAGTCGCTAGGTTAGCCACTATAGTCATGATTAGTCATTAATTACTTTAACATATCATATTTAAATTTACTAGAAAACACAAAATACCTGACCAAAAACTTTTTTCTCCATAAAAATGTTACAATAGTTCCTTGGCTCTAAACAGTTCTTGACGTCAATATCTTTAAGTTCAATCGTAAATAGCTTATATGATTACAAAATAATGAAACACAATTCCACGAAATGCCGTATAAGATAGAAGAGTGAAACACATGATCTATCTGAGCCGTACAAAGGAAGAACAGAGTAATGTAAGATTCTTCCTGTATGTATGAAGCATTATTTGATTGTTATAAACAATGATTACTGTTGCCTTCCAAAAGAATAAGCACCAGATGCATTTTAAGTAAGTAGCGCTTTATTTTATACATTATCTGGAAATAAGTAATTTAAATGGTGTACCCTTTGGTTTTGCTTATAATATAGTAACTCTGTCTAATGGCGAATCTCTGAATGATTTTTCAAAGGGGTTTCTGTTACACAGCATTCCCATCGCTTTTACAGCCAGCAGCAAAGAAAGCATTTTTTAACAAATAAACAATAGTAGAAATGAGAAGAGGAGGAAACAAATGTTACTACTGTCTTATCAGTTATTATTAATATATTGTAAAATAATGTAATAAAGATGCTACTAATCAAATGTATCCGCCAGGTCTAAGACTGGAAAAAGAAAGAAGTGGTAATTTCATAAAACGTAAAGGGAAAATAAATACAAACTGCAGTGATAAAGTATACGAAAAATGACACAGATGTTACTCTACTAAGTGAACAAGTTTGACTGTATTCCTAATACCTACGCCACAAATTATCTTGGTCACGAAACACCAGCGGTTCCCAACCTGGGAGTAACTACATTGTGATGGGTAAAATGTAATTTTGTGAGGTTTAAAACAAAAGGGTTCGACTGCGTTTCGGTAACGAAACTTAATTACTTTTGAAAGATTATCATTATTATCAGTATTTTCTCAGTTTGTAATAATGGTTATAAAAGTTAGCAATAACAATATTAACGCGTGACTAAGCAGTCGAAGCTCGTCAAATGAATATATGAACATCTTCCTCACATAGTTCACCAATACATACGTACTTTATGCTTTGCATCACGCATCTATGACAATGAAACTGAGACCTATACATCACATATGCTTCAGCATCTCAAGAAATTTTTTTCTCCGTGTTGTAGATTGTTCCAGCAATAAACCAGAAGTTGCTTCATTATTCATTTTTCCACAGATAAACTAACTAATTGATATATGAGTGATATATATCACTATAGGCCTACACAGGCATTTTGTGTCATACGCTACGATTCTCTCAGTCCCGTAGAGAGCCTCTGTGTGCTGTGCACAGCTCGTCCCTTAGTGCAACGGGTCTAAGAAAGCTTCCACTTAAATGTTAATTAATTGAAACCCTCAGCTGTCGACAGGTGTTGCTGATTTACCTCGATGGGGACAGCTGAAAATGTGTGCCCCAACTGGGACTCGGACCCAGGATCTCCTGCTTACATGGCGGACACTCTATCCATCTGAGCCACTGAGGACACAGATGAATAGCGCGACGTCCACAATCTACATACGCAATGTACCTAACAAATATTTGCCCATCCACTCATTACTCGCGCACACTAAGCTGACGATTCCCGTAAGAGTTCAGGCGACCTGTGCGCATTCGCACAGACGAAGGCCAATAACTGGGTAGCCCGTAACTATATATATGAAGATAGTAACTGTTCTCGAAAGAACAGATACCATTAATGACCGTGCAGCTCCTCTAGAATAAATGATAATTAATTGAAACCCTCAGCTGCCGACAGGTGTTGTTGATTTACCTCGATGGGGACAGCTGAAAATGTGTGCCCCGACCGGGACGACGGATCCCATGCGTCCCCGACCGGGATGGATGGTCAAAAATCTATTAGGTACATTACAATGTAGATGTGGACAGTTGGGAATGTGGGTCTCACAGGAGGCGTGCAAGGGATGAGTCCTCGCAGCCGCGCTATTCATCTGTGTCTTCGGTGGCTCACATGGATAGAGCGTCTGCCATGTAAGCAGGAGATCCCGGGTTCGAGTCCCGGTCGGGGCACACATTTTCAGCTATCCCCATCGAGGTATATCAACAACACCTGTCGACAGCTGAGGGTTTCAATTAATTATCATTTATTCTAGAGAAGCTGCACGGTCATCAATGGTATCTGTTCTTTCGAGAACAGCTACTATCTTCATATACACTCCTGGAAATGGAAAAAAGAACACATTGACACCGGTGTGTCAGACCCACCATACTTGCTCCGGACACTGCGAGAGGGCTGTACAAGCAATGATCACACGCACGGCACAGCGGACACACCAGGAACCGCGGTGTTGGCCGTCGAATGGCGCTAGCTGCGCAGCATTTGTGCACCGCTGCCGTCAGTGTCAGCCAGTTTGCCGTGGCATATGGAGCTCCATCGCAGTCTTTAACACTGGTAGCATGCCGCGACAGCGTGGACGTGAACCGTATGTGCAGTTGACGGACTTTGAGCGAGGGCGTATAGTGGGCATGCGGGAGGCCGGGTGGACGTACCGCCGAATTGCTCAACACGTGGAGCGTGAGGTCTCCACAGTACATCGATGTTGTCGCCAGTGGTCGGCGGAAGGCGCACGTGCCCGTCGACCTGGGACCGGACCACAGCGACGCACGGATGCACGCCAAGACCGTAGGATCCTACGCAGTGCCGTAGGGGACCGCACCGCCACTTCCCAGCAAATTAGGGACACTGTTGCTCCTGGGGTATCGGCGAGGACCATTCGACACCGTCTCCATGAAGCTGGGCTACGGTCCCGCACACCGTTAGGCCGTCTTCCGCTCACGCCCCAACATCGTGCAGCCCGCCTCCAGTGGTGTCGCGACAGGCGTGAATGGAGGGACGAATGGAGACGTGTCGTCTTCAGCGATGAGAGTCGCTTCTGCCTTGGTGCCAATGATGATCGTATGCGTGTTTGGCGCCGTGCAGGTGAGCGCCACAATCAGGACTGCATACGACCGAGGCACACAGGGCCAACACCCGGCATCATGGTGTGGGGAGCGATCTCCTACACTGGCCGTACACCACTGGTGATCGTCGAGGGGACACTGAATAGTGCACGGTACATCCAAACCGTCATCGAACCCATCGTTCTACCATTCCTAGACCGGCAAGGGAACTTGCTGTTCCAACAGGACAATGCACGTCCGCATGTATCCCGTGCCACCCAACGTGCTCTAGAAGGTGTACGTCAACTACCCTGGCCAGCAAGATCTCCGGATCTGTCCCCCATTGAGCATGTTTGGAACTGGATGAAGCGTCGTCTCACGCGGTCTGCACGTCCAGCACGAACGCTGGTCCAGCTGAGGCGCCAGGTGGAAATGGCATGGCAAGCCGTTCCACAGGACTACATCCAGCATCTCTACGATTGTCTCCATGGGAGAATAGCAGCCTGCATTGCTGCGAAAGGTGGATATACAATGTACTAGTGCCGACATTGTGCATGCTCTGTTGCCTGTGTCTATGTGCCTTTGGTTCTGTCAGTGCGATCATGTGATGTATCTGACCCCAGGAATGTGTCAATAAAGTTTCCCCTTCCTGGGACAATGAATTCACGGTGTTCTTATTTCAATTTCCAGGAGTGTATAAAGCTTCCACTTGCTCACTGTTGAGGGAGCCACTCTGAAGTTCATGTGGGTTCCTGGTCACGTCGGCCTGACGGAAAATGAGGCTGCTGACGCTGCTTCCAAGACTGCAGTACTCCTACCTCGATCCGCTAGCTCTCCCTTCCCTTCGGATGATCTCGGTGTTGCCGTCTGTCGGCAAGCAGTGTCACTTTGGCATCACCATTGGTCTTCTCTTCACGGGAACAAGTTCCGGGGAATCAAATCTCTCCCAGAGGCTTGGCCGACCTCATCTCGCACTCTTGCCGCTAGAAGATCATTTTAGCTAGGTCGCGTATTGGGCACTGTCGTTTTAGCCATCGCTATTTGTTAAGTTGTTGTAATGTCCCCACAGCAAATACCCTCTACCACGCACCAATTAATCATTTTCAATCAAACCATTCACATTCATTCACTTTGGAAAAGTTATCTGATCTGATTTTCTCGTAATATATGCGGCGACAGCACGCCGACGCCAAAGTATTTTCTAGCGCGTTTATTCTTGGAAATAATAGAGCTGCATATATGCATTCTCCATGGTTGTTAGAGTGGTAACTAGGACAGCTTCTGGAGTATCTGTTGAGGGATTGACGTGTTTCTGAGAGATACATATTCTGCTTTTCTTCTCGCTAAAGCGAGCCAGTTAACATTTGTGCCGTTGGCGGTTTGTTTTGAAGAGAAAGAGATTGTAAAAGGAAAATAATTAAGGCGTGGAATCACCGGAGATCTGGACATGTAATGGAGATGGATTTAATACACGATTTCCTCCATAAATAAGGTTTGTGAC
Organism: Schistocerca americana; assembly: GCF_021461395.2. Classification (NCBI taxonomy): domain Eukaryota; kingdom Metazoa; phylum Arthropoda; class Insecta; order Orthoptera; family Acrididae; genus Schistocerca; species Schistocerca americana. The sequence goes on along the minus strand of NC_060126.1, from coordinate 406,920,315 downwards.
TTTTTTGTTCTGGAGTGAATGAACGAATGAGTTTTTTTCTGAATCATTTGTTGATCACGTTGGCCCTGTAATTAGTGGGGAAGTTTCAGCTGTGTCGAAGAGAGCCTGCAATCACTGAGACTGTGTTAAATCGTCCAAAAAGGCTTCGTACACATCTGGAATTCGCAATCTTTCGTAAAAGGAACAAATTGTCCAAACGATTGATTCTCCCGACTGACTGCAGTGTTTAACAGTAACAATAAATGTAAAGATCTCTTACAGTAAGCCAGCCGCTGATTACCAAGACGAAGGACTCCACCAAAGATTCTATTTGGCTGATTCTTTTTACCACGTAATGAAATCTTATATTAAAAACTATACATAGATAAAGGAGAGAAAGAGAAAGAGCGAATGAAAATAGAGATAATACTAATAATCCTCCATTAGTCTAATTTTTCGCCTGTCTTATCACGGAGCAGCCAAGAACTGGGAGGGCCTTGCTTTACTGTATAGACTTATGTGTGAAGGTGAAGGGATCTTAAAGACAACACACACACGTCTATACAGACAAGACATTACACAGAGATAGCGGCTAGCTGCATTGATCATCTGTTCTTAGATTAAAGAGACGGCAACATAATATCCGAAAATTTAAAAATGTTAAAATGGCCAATCCGTGACAGGACACGTTTTTGGACGTTGCTAAAATAATTTTGTTCTCTGTTTCATGTTAACTACGACGAGCTAACCTAACCGACGCTTGGAAAAAAAGAGAGGAAAGACTCGCAGGTGATATAACTGGATCGACAAATAAAGTCGAAAGACAGCACAATGGGCGCACACACATATTCTCCTCGGTGGCCCACTGCCACACCTTCACCCGCCCATGTTAGGCAAAATTTTTCTGCATGACTCATGTAGCACTATCACCGTCAGACACCTCCAAAGTGAATTGCAGTGACGCAGTCACTGCCCTGTGTAAATTCACTGCCTCACCAACACAGTTAGACCGGTGATGTAAGGGTTGGAAGTACAGTTGATGTATACGCTTTTCTGTTTAGTGTTATTTGATATTTGAATATTGATTAATTGTGTTCATGTTAGATATAGGAAGTGTTTTGATTCACCTGTCCCAGTTGCGTTTTTCTGTATATGTCCATTAAGAAATTAGACACAGAAGTACTCTTGTGTGAAGGGAGTTACATATAGTGACAGTAGAACATTTGAATGGTTTTAACTAGGGCAATGTTTAGGATAAGTCAAGCAGAGCAAGGCAACACGCATCAGCCTTCAGCTGTTAGCACTGATAATAATGAAGCAGTAAGAAGTGTTGTAGGACCGATGGCTACAGATAGCGCAACAGAACGCCCTGTAGACACGGCTGCGGGTGTAACAGCAAGTAAGCAGCAGGGATTAGACCATTGGTAATTATCATGAGACAGATGAAGATGATAACCGAGAGCATGAATACTTTGAAAACCGACATTAATGCGAAATATGCCTCAGTTACTGAAGGGCAAAATGATTTGAATACGAAATTAGCCTCAGTTACTGAAGGGCAGGAAAATCTGAAAACCGATATTAATGCACAATTAGTGACAGTCACTCAAACTCAAGAAGAGATGAAATAGTCCAGACTGAGATTAAGCAGCAGTAACAAGACAGTTTTTCCGAATTAGAGCAGCGGATAGAGGCGAAGACCAAGGAACTCAAAGATCAGGCCGAAGAGACGGAACGAAAATTAACTGCACAAATAGAATTGGTGAAAGCACAATGTGAGGAATCTACCCAGCGCGTACGAGTCTAAATGAAGGAGTATGTGGCTATTAAGATAGATACCGTACGGGAACAAGTGGAAATGGTTCCGCAATTAGTACAAAAGCAAGACGCCATGGCATGTGCAATTGCGCAACTTCCTGAATTGGCACGTACACAGGCTAACCTAAAGGAAAGCGTTGAACATCTGACAGAGCGTCAAGAGGTTATAGACCACCAAATTAACGTATTAACGGGTAAATTATCCGAAATCATAATAGAAAACAAAAGGCTAATGTGTGAAAATGTTGAGCAAAATGTTAAGGCAGCATTCCAGAATTTATCTGGCAAACAGGAAGAGAATTTGTTTGCGAAAGGACTTGAGGAGGTGCGACAGCAGTTAGGTGCTGATTTTGAGCATTGGAAACAAACGATAGAAGAGTCGATGCGCGCTTCATAACAAAGCTCAGAACAAATGAATACAGGGCAGCAGCAGAAGTTGGCAACGACTAGAGAGCCAGTTACTGCCCATTCGCACACAATACCGACATGTGCAAGTAATTCAAACATTAAATTGCCACAAGCTGGTTGTTCGCGTGAATTCTTATCTACCGGAGATTACGAAAGCTTTTGGCATGCCGAAGAAAAAATGATAAAGCATCGGCAATTCCAGATTTTTAACCCTGACAAAAGGGGAGTCCATCCAATTGTTTTTATTCGAAGTTTCAGAGGAGTGCTACCCAGAAATTGGTCGGAGTGGCAGAAGATCAGTTTTGTTACAGGATATATACAAGGTTCGGGGGCGATCTGGGCCTCGGACATGACTTCTGTTTGCCCGACATATGACGATTTTGAGAAGGCGTTTTTAGCAAAGTTCTGGTCAGAAGGGGTACAGGAACGCCTAAGGCATGAGGTGCTCTACCCAGAGCCTTTCTCCTTTTCGAAAGGAAGCCTTAGAAGGTATTTCGAAAAATATATAAATAAAACGAGATACTGGGACAGACCTATGCCCTTGCCAGACATAATAAACATACTTAAGGCAAGACTACCAACTAGCATCCGGAATCAAGTGATTTACGCCAACGACAAAGACTTGGAGTCGTTCCTCACGACGTTAGACCATATAGATATTATCGAAGAGAACAACCAGAAAGCCCGTAATAACAGATTCCAATATAGGGCGATAGAACCTCGGCCAAACGGTAGGCAAGGTGGAAGTATGGGATATACCAATGGCGATCAATCGACACTTAGAAGGAATGAACAGAGATCGTTAAATAATGGAGGAACCCCTCAAAATCTCAATAGTAATCCCGGCAATGGTCTTGCGAGGGGCTATTCAAGGAACGGGAAAAGATACAACGCCTTGTGGGGGAACGAAAGAAATTTCAGACCCCAAGCCTGGAATAATAACAACAATAGAAATTGGAATCAACCGGGAGGAATGAATTCAAATAGCCAACATCAGTGGGGACGGACATCTCCGAATCAACCGGTAATTACCGAAGTGACGGATGATGTCAACCAGCAGACAAATCAAAATCCAACAAATTCGTAAGGACCTACTCGTGCTCCGGAGGAGCGGTCAACAATTGGTTGAGGGGCAACAGGATATGTGTACCCATGCTAACGTATAATGATAGACGATTACTGGCAGATGAACTGACCGAGGACTTAGAACCACAAGATGAGGATAAGGAACAGGTGGCAGTAGCCGAAGTGCAAGTCATTATGGAGACCGTACCTATAGTGGCAGTTTTAGACACAGCTGCAACCACAAATGTTATTTCGGAAGCACTATTCAACAGGATCAGGAATATAAGACGAGTACCAGTCTTTCCAGTTCAAAATTGCAGAATAATAGGCGCCGTTGGTGCTCGATCGGCTAATGTAAAGGTGCAGTCACTACTTGGTGTGGAATTCGGAAATGTAGCAATATTAAGCACATTCCTTGTTGTGAAAAATTTGGTGGTAGATTGCATTATCGGAGTCGACAGCCTACGTCAATATGGATGCAGAATAGATTACAAAACAGGAAAAATTTGGTTGAATGTTAATAAACAAGAAATTGAGTTGGAGTTGTTGAAAAAAAAAAGCCTTACGAGAAAATATAATTGTGGGATCAGTGTGCAAGTAATCAGGACGGCACAAAATTCTAAACAGCACGTAATTAATGAGTTCCAAGTGAAAGAAGATTTCGCTCAATTAGTGTTTGAAAAGTTAAATGAATCCGACTGCATTATCGAAGATCAGAAGAAGCAGCTCAATGAATTATTATTAACGTATGAAAACGTTTTTGATGAAAGGCCAGAAGTTATTAAGGGATACATATGCCATCTCTATGTTAAGCCGCAAGAAACGTATTGTAGAACTTTCTGTCCTGTTCCCTGGAGGTAAAAGGCTCCAGTTCAAAAGGAAATAGATCGCATGTTGAAATGAGGTTCGATCGAACACTCTACAAGTCCATACTGCTCCCCATTGTTAGTCATGCCAAAAGCAAATGGGACTGTTAGACTGGTACTTGACGCCAGAGAAATAAATAAAATCATAATTCCAGTAAGAACACATCCGGAAAACATAGACGAACTTATACAACGGTTCCAGGATGTCAAATCTTTGACGAGCATTCATTTGCGGAACTCTTATTGGCAAGTCAAGCTGGATGAGTCATCAAGGAAGTATATGGCTTTCATTTATTCCGGAAGAAGTTACCAATTCACCGTAGTTCCTTTCGGACTCAAAATTAGTGCTGGAATCTTTATAGCAGCTCTATATTATGCACTAGGCACAGAACTCAGAAGCAGGATAACAGTGTTTGTTGATGATTTGCTTATTGCATCGAAAACTTGGGAGGAGCATATTACCTTACTGCACCGAGTGTTGGACGTGTTCAAAACCATGGGAATAATTGCTAACCTACAGAAATCCCATTTTACAGTAAACAGAATCACGTTCCTGGGGCATATAATTGATGCAAAGGGAATTTTACCAACCAAGGAGAAGCTAATTGCAATTAGTAAGTTTCCAACACACAGGAATAGGAGGCAATTAAAAGGATTTGTGGGCCTTGCCTCATTTTTTAGAAGATTCATAACAAATCAGGCAATGAACGCAGCAGCTCTAAATAGTCTGTTGAAGAAGGATGTGCCCTGGCTCTGGACATAAGAGTGTCAAGAAGCATTCGAAGAGATAAAGAAGCAATTAGTAAATGCACCGCTTTTGTACCATCCGGACATGCAAGAAGAATTTTACTTGTCAACAGATTCTTCGAATGTTGGTATTGGAGCGTGCCTTTTCCAAGTACGCAAGATAAATGGACAACTCACTTTCTGTCCTATTGCGTTTGCTAGTCGTGTTTTGTCCAACTGTGAACAATCTTACACGATGACAGAATTAGAGGCTCTTGCGGTCATCTGGGGATTTAAAAAATTTCATTATTATCTATATGGGTCAAAGACTGTCGTATATTGCGATCATCAATCATTAACGTTTTTACAAATGTGTAAACTGTTAGACCCCAGACTGGCTAGATGGACTCTCGCTCTGCAACAATACCAATTTAAGATCGTGCATGTCTCAGGACAGCAAAACATTATTGCTGACGCTCTATCAAGGTCACCACAGGGTTTGACTAAAGAGATTGAAGTAAATAATAACTCAGAATTCCCTGTATTGCTGCTGCAGGAAAATCCATATAAGACGTACTACGTCAATTTGTGTGCGCATATGGCACAGTTACAGAAAAGAGATGCTCAATGGGGAAGTGTCATTCAAAGGTTACAACAGCAACCTTCGGATCAGATGGCAAATTATTACAAGCTGGTAAACGGCGTATTATTTTTCCGCTGTGGAAGGCCAAACAAAGTACGTTGGTGTGTTTGTATACCTGAGGCGCAAATAGAGAAACTCGTATGGTTCACCCATTTAACCTGGGGACATTTCGGTGCGACAAAATGTGCAGACAAGATAAGTGTGTACTGTTATTTTCCCAACATAAAGCGCAGAGTGCATGAGGTCTTGAAGAAATGCATAATCTGTCACAAAGCAAGTCCGAGAACCAAAAGAATTAATTTCGTGCGATCTGTGTGGACCGTTACCTACTTCAAGAGGAGGTGTTAGATATGTGTTGGCATTTCTTGATGTGTGTACGAAATACGTTAAGCTATACCCGAGAAAGGCGGCTACAGCCAAGGTAATTTTAATAAGATTGACAAGGGATTATCTTCCACATGTTGGTATACCTAAGGCGATAATAACAGGCAATGCTAAGATATTCACGGGACTCCGATGGAAACAGGCTTTGTCTCAAGTCGGCGTGAAACACATACTAATATCATTTTACCACCCACAAGGCAATTTGGTTGAGAGAATTTGCAGAGAGTTCAATCGCTTTATGAGGACCTATTGCCATAATAAGCAGACTGCGTGGGCAAATTATGTGGAAGAATTTGAGCAGATACACAACAACATGCCCCACTCCTCCACTGGTTATACACCTCATGAGCTGATGTTCGAGGCAAAAGAAGAAAACTTCTGGACTGAACATATGCCCAAAACTCAGGAAACTGAGATGCCTTGGGAAGAAAAAATAAGACAAGCCATCATAAATATGACGCAAAAGGAACAACAATATGACAAATTAATCAAGAGGGTACAGGCGTACCACGTCGGAGAGAAGGTACTAGTCAAAAGACATACCAAATCATCCTTAATAAAAAAGAGTATAAAAAGAATGTCAAAAAAAATTAATATTCATAAAATTAGCAGTTATTTAATGGGTCTTGTTCACTTTGGAATTTTGTTTGAAAATCCATTTCCATATATGTGCTTGTATGAATGCCGGATGAATCAGAGAATAAATGAAAGAAGTGAATCCACATTCCTCACTACTAAAAACTTTTACATTACAGCAATCAAGCGGAGAAATATATGTATTTAGGATAAAAATTTCATGAGTATAGATAAATGATATGACTTTTCAAGGAAATGATGGATTATGTCTTTGTATAAAATGAACCACACTTTCCATTATTCGATGATTTGAATCCAAAATCTACTGCAAGTTGCATGAATCCTTTAAATTACGAAGAATAAATCATTGACAGAAAATGTGTCAGAATTTTTGGACTTATAAGCACAAGTGGTGATGCGAAGTCCAAAAGAAAATTCAAACTAGAGTAAATATTATGATGTTTTCGGCAACAGCATTAGTCAATGGATAAATGGAAACTTTAAGTCAATGGCTAAATTCCTTGCAGTACATCGTAAGAAAAAGGATGCATGAAGTCATAGGGATTTTGTTTTCAAAAAGGAGAATCTTGGACGGTGCAACCTAACCAGTTCTTTTACAGGAAGAGTTTCCCTTTCGGTCATTGCTAATTCTTTTGGAGTGAATGTTGCATGTAAAATCTGGTATCCCTGTCCCTTCTACTCTTCCCATTGTGGGCCGCGTAGAAGACGGACTACAAATGTGGACGTCGGGGACATGCAAGATCCGGGGGAGTTTCAGCACCGCAAGATATTGTCCTGGGAACAAGATTGTAAAAAAAAAAAAATACTCGACTTATTGCAAATTTTTTTACCTATAGGCACAAATCACTCTTTTCCAAATCGTTATATAAATCTATCCCTATCTTTCCTTTAGAAATCAATTTCAAATTTTTTTTTCTTCTGTAGGCTTTCCTATCTTCTATGTACCGTAGGCTGGGGGTCTAGGCTTAAGAGGTTTTCCAAGGTTTCCCTGCTTAAGAAAGTTCCCGAATGGGTAGACCCTGATAATAGTTTCATGAAAGATCATCTTCCTTGGTTGTGCACAGCAGACATAACACCTTGATGCAAGTAAAAGCAATACAGCCGCGGTACCTGTCTCTTCATTTCTTCTGTTTTCAATGTTTCTTTTCTTCGTCTGTCTTAAACATAATTATTTTTTTTCAGTCTGAGGACTGACAGTCATCACTTCCGGGTTACCCACACTAATAGATAGCCCGCGAAGTGTGTTCGGTAAATCAAAATTAATCATTTTCAATCAAACCATCCACATTCATTCACTTTGGAAAAGTTATCTGATCTGATTTTTTCGCAATATATGCGGCGACAGCTCGCCGACGCCAAAGTATTTTCTAGTGCGTTTATTCTTGGAAATAACAGAGATGCATATATGCATTCTCCATGGTTGTTAGAGTGGTAACTAGTACAGCTTCTGGAGAATCTGTTGAGAGATTGACGTGTTTCTGAGAGATACATATTCTGCTTTTCTGCCAATTAACATTTGTGCCGTTGGTGGTTTGTTTTGAAGAGAAAGGGATTGTAAAAGGAAAATAATTAAGGCGTGGAATCACCGGAGATCTGGACATGTAATGGAGATGGATTTAATACACGATTTCCTCCATAAATAAGGTTTGTGACTTTTTTGTTCTGGAGTGAATGAACGAATGAGTTTTTTTCTGAATCATTTGTTGATCACGTTGGCCCTGTAATTAGTGGGGAAGTTTCAGCTGTGTCGAAGAGAGCCTGCAATCACTGAGTCTGTGTTAAATCGTCCAAAAAGGCTTCGTACACATCTGGAATTCGCAATTTTTCGTAAAAGGAACAAATTGTCCAAACGATTGATTCTCCCGACTGACTGCAGTGTTTAACAGTAACAATAAATGTAAAGATCTCTTACAGCAAGCCAGCCGCTGATTACCAAGACGAAGGACTCCACCAAAGATTCTATTTGGCTGATTCTTTTTATCACGTAATGAAATCTTTTATTAAAAACTATACATAGATAAAGGAGAGAAAGAGAAAGAGCGAATGAAAATAGAGATAATACTAATAATCCTCCATTAGTCTAATTTTTCGCCTGTCTTATCACGGAGCAGCCAAGAACTGGGAGGGCCTTACTTTACTGTATAGACTTATGTGTGAAGGTGAAGGGATCTTAAAGACAACAGATACACGTCTGTACAGACAAGACATTACACAGAGATAGCGGATACCTGCATTGATCATCTATTCTTAAAGAGACGGCAACTTAATATCCGAACATTTAAAAATGTTAAATGGTGATCCCCGACGCTTTGTGCTAATTGTTGTCAACCTTGGAAGGTTCGCCATTTCCTGACCGAACGCCCTTTTTTACTCACTTACGTTCTAATTTATGTTTGCCGTCTGTGTTATCGGTTGTTTTAGCGATAAACGCGCTTGCTGTCGACCGCGTTTTACTGTTTCTCCGTCGTAGCACTATGGCGAAGGACATTTAATCTTTGGTTCGGGATGTCTGCTGTCTCTAGAGCGTATTTTGTGGACCTCGCCCCACGAGGAAGTCCTTGTTCTTAGCTCATTTTCCTTCCGTCGATTGGGCATAACGTAAAGGTGCTTTTAAGTTCTTTTGCTTCTTGATGATCTACGGTTATGACATGGGCGCTTATTACTTAAGTTATTTTTGCCCCCTAAAACAAACCAAAACCAAAACAGAGCATTGGCAGTCTGAAGCATTCCAATTTCTGTCAATTCAGAAGTAATTAGTCCAACAGTCTAGTGATTTGTGACTTACGAAGTAAGTATAGTGCGCACAGTTTAACCTGGTTGACTTTAAATGGGGGTGCAGGGTATGGGTGAAGCAAGTCTCCCAAGGAAGAGAAGTGATGCGGGGGAAGCACGTCTTGTAACAAGTGTCTGCCTCAATGAAGACAGTGAACTTTCTTTTGTGAGAAGGATTTGTAGTAGCACTCACGATGCCCTGAGAATTGCTTTATCATTCTATTACGAAGCTTGTTAGAGATGAGTAGCACCCAATGTCACTTTTATTCATAAGTTTCTAGTTTAATAAAACGGCCACAAAAATTCAATATCATTTACATTTCATGCTCTTAAAAATAAATGTCTTCCGAGAAAACTGTTTTTCATTCCAAAGTTAAATTAGGCGCAAATTCTGAAGCAACAAGAGGGGAGTGGGGAGGGTTGTGGGGGTACTAGCTAATACCTGATTGCACACGGGGGTAACAGTCTCAGAAAGGCTAGGAACTACTGCACTACACAAACGTATTAACTATCAGTCTGAGGAAACCCAGAACTCATAATGGTTTATGACAGTACCATGTGTGCCCAAAGCCATTATCGCACGCCGCTATTATATCTGGACACTTACGGGACGTCTTCGGGTGGGTCGTCAAAGACTAATATCGTCTACTCATGTCTCAGTTCCTATTAACGCGCTGTACACGTTTCGAGCATGCCACAATACTAGCGCCGGGTTTTCAGTCAAAAGTCATATTTTTTCCCTGAGCTTTAGGGGTCATATTACAACAATTTACGTACGGATCGAGGCACCGTATAGTAGATAAATTCATTTTTATTGTGCATGTAAAATCATTCTCACACCTTTTTCAGTGATAGGGGCAGGTCATATTTCGGCAAACTTTTTCAGTAATACATCGTATTTCGGCCAACTTTTGTCAAAAACGGGTAATTTGTTGTATCTTTAAAGACATAAGAATAAAAACGTGAAAATGTTGCGCCCATGACAGTGTTCAAGTGATAATGTCACAAAGAAAAACAACAATTCCTAAAAAGCTTTAGCGAGCACAAGGCAGTTGCTGCCAGGCTGAATACCTTATGGCCGAGCGGTTCTAGGCGCTACAGTCTGGAACCGCACGACGGCTACGGTCGCGGGTTCAAATCCTAGTAGAAAAACAGCGTACGACACTAGTCTGTTCGCTGTCGTAACACATCGTTGCGAGTGAGGGGACAAAACGCTCTCAAAGCCAACAGAGGCGACTTCTCGACGTAATAAACGTGGTAAACGTAGTCACTCTATTCAGTCTGAATACAAACTCAGTTCGGTTCAACATGCCAAAAGTAAAACGCTCCATCAGCAGGAAGCTGCCAAGTTTTGTTAGTGATTTTTGAGAGAATTTCTTCAGCACTGATGAGGAAACATTACTTCGTACACAATGCGATATTAAAGTTAGTGCAGAAAAACGATTTAATATGGAACATCTCTGTAATACCGCTATATTCAGCAGCTATGTGAAGGTAAGTGCTGATATTGACAGCAGACAAACGTTGTTCTTTGAGCAGACAGGTCCATCTTCCACCGTGCAATCATTCTTCAAGAACTTGTGTGAGATGACGGTGTCTTGCGTCATTCTATTGAAGAAGCTGGAGAATCCACGCATCATGTAGTTCTTGTTGGGGAAGTACACAACACATCCAGTTCCAAATGAATCTATACTGAGAATGAATATTTGTTCCCCTGCTACGAGAAAGTTACTGTTTTCACTGTTCTTCGTTTTTTTTTCACACACGTGCAGATATTTCACAGACAAGTGCTAGTTACTTTCAAACACTACTAAAAGTAAGTACTGTACTTATAATTTGTTTGTAAGTGAATTTTGTATTATATGGTACATAAGGAAATCAATAAGGATGTTTTAAATAAACTTACATGAAGTCCTGTTTTATTTTTAATTCCATATTTATAAACTTTAAGTCATAAATATTTGCATATTTCGCTGTTTTTAAGTAATTAAAATCCGGGCCCTGGCCATTAGCTTAATTAGAAGATCGAATACACCGCCAGCGGGTAGCATCCTCGATGACGGAAGTTCGCATCTCAGGTGTCGAGTGGGTTGCCGCTTGCAGTGGCCCTAGGTGTACGTGTCGTCTTCGCTAAGTACAATCCGTGGACGCATCGGGGCGCGTATATCCATGTACTCTTAAATGATTGAATCCCGAAAAGTTTTATCAGTAGCCAAACTGTTGTCTTATCATACTTCATTGAATACCCAGTTGATATACAACGCTCAGCAATGGCAGATTTCTTTGGTTCCGAAAGACAAGTGCAGATTTGATGTTCTCCCACCGTGCGTGTGGTCTGACCTATACAAGCCATAACACATTGGTAATGCATTTTGTGAACCCTAGCTTTCAGCGATGATAAATGATCCTTCACCCACATGAGGAGGCCTCCTGTCTTAGATGGTGAACGGAAAAATGCTTCAGATTTGTAATTTCCGGAGAATCATGCATATTTTGAACGGCATGTTGCCAACCAACGGAAGAAAATCAGTGGATTTTGCCAATTTACCATCCTGATTGTCTGTTTGCAAGTTTTCTGTTTTGACTGATAGTGTCCGGTTGATCAGCCGGGCTTACATTGAAGACTACTCTTACATCAGCGAGCTCCTTAGGTAAGCCCTCAGAATAAAAAATTGTGAGTGCCTTATGTGCATGGTTTTTGACAGGTGACAACAACCTGAAGATTGCAAATATATAAATCCGTGTGAACGGACTTGCAGTCAAATGAATTTCCGAGAGAACCAGCGTTCTCCATCCATCCAGAACATCTAAGAATGGCCAGCCAACAAGTTTTTTCCATATCCATGGTAAACTGAATGATCTTACGAAAGGAACTGAAATGGTGCAGAAACTCCATTAGACTTCTCTACATGGGACGACAGGATCAATGTGTCATCAAAGTACATCTAAAAACAGATGGTGTATGAACTGCAGCTCTCTCCTCAGCATCCTCCACGAAAATGTAGGCCACCAAGGGAGAACACGAACGATCTGTTCAAAAAACACCGAATTGAAGATAAAATAGGTTGAGGTGAGAGCAGGCTGGAGTAAAGTTGTGATGTCCTCCTAAAATTCATGGCAGATTTCTGCTAGAGACTCTGGGAGAGGGATAGTTATAAAAAGAGAGATCTGTTCAACACCAACTAAACGATCCGAGATGCTTGTACAGATTGCTTCAGGTCCATTGATGAATTCTGCCTTGTTGTCAACTTACTGTGAACATTTCCTCATAATTGATCTTTATAAGAAAATAAGATGCTTAGCTAAATTACATGTAGGTGCACCAACGTCTGTATTAATAAAGGGAAAAATGTTCACCAGGATCCAGTTGCAGGTTGGCAGTCTAATGCCTTCTTGGAGCAACAAGAACATGAATTCAGTATTTCGTATAGTTACTGAACTAATTTAAAGTTCAAAATGCTATCATATTTTCACTCATTCGAGTTACAATCTTACGTTAAACGTTGAACACAATAAATTAAGCATTAAAGTTAGAAACTTAAGACTCATATGTACCCACTTCAGTGAGTTAGCTGTTTTTTCTCTGCATCTCTTCCCTCAAACATGTCACATAATTTACTACCTGATGTTTTCTGCACGGTTGTAGCTGCACCACGAACGAGGAGAACACGGCAAGTTGCAAAACCCGGTTCTTAGAAACTTCGCTCAGTGGAGGAGAGCTCAAAGTAAGTGGATACATAGGTACTCGACCATTTCTGAAAAAACGACGGTCAAAGTTTTCGATGTATTTTTGACGTACGTTTTGTGACTTTTATCTCTCGGTATCCTCACACGAAATGGTGGCACAGTGATTAGCGTAGCGGCTTCATAATACTGCGCTCCGTGTTCGAGAACTTATTATTACTTTTGTTCGTGTTTCTCAATTATATACCCACGTCTGTAGAAGGTTACAACCTGAATGTTTTCCAACATATATTGATATAATGTGGGCCTTATTCGTCTGCTGATTGTATGTCGGATGAATGAATTATAAAAGGAAAAAGGGAGGAAATTATTTGAAACTGTTTTCAATTAAATTCCTGTACCGTATCTTGATACATAATCAGTTGCGAGGGTCAGTTTTCGGCAAAGTGAGCTGTTACGCGTGGTTTGCAGCAAAATTTTTCCCAATGTGTGAAATCTTCCGCCAATGTTAACTATATTTGTATCCCTAGTGAGATTCGTATGAAGAAGATCTGCTTACAGGGCAACAAAAATTTTAGTTCCAGTATTTCGTAACTTACTCATTAAGAGGTATAGTCTTACATTAGAAGTTTAACACATTAAGACAAATATTAAACTTAGAATGTATGCATGTGCCTTAAGGCAGCAAAACAAGAGGCACGCAAATTACCCAAAGTATATTCATTCATTATTTCAGAATAAGAGCACTTAGCGATCACAAACAAACTATACACGTAATTTCAAACGTTTTTGAAAATTTTTCGCGCTGACACCCCCTACAAAATAACGAAGGGAAAAAAGTTTTTCGCCATGAGGCGGGACATATAAATTTATGACTTCTATATTACTAACTCTATTTGTAATACATTTTGCAGGCAGTACTCACATACAGGGTTATTACAAATGATTGAAGAGATTTCACAGCTCTACAATAACTTAATTATTTGAGATATTTTCAAAATGCTTTGCACACACATACAAAAACTCAAAAAGTTTTTTTAGGCATTCACAAATGTTCTGTATGTGCCCCTTTAGTGATTCAGCAGACATCAAGCCGATAATCAAGTTCCTCTCACACTCAGCGCAGCATGTCCCCATGAATGAGTTCGAAAGCATCGTTGATGCGAGCTCGCAGTTCTGGCACGTTTCTTGGTAGAGGAGATTTAAACACTGAATCTTTCACATAACCCCACAGAAAGAAATCGCATGGGGTTAAGTTGGGAGAGCGTGGAGGCCATGACATGAATTGCTGATCATGATCTCCACCACGACCGATCCATTGGTTTTCCAATCTCCTGTTTAAGAAATGCCGAACATCATGATGGAAGTGCGGTGGAGCACCATCCTGTTGAAAGATGAAGTCGGCGCTGTCGGTCTCCAGTTGTGGTATGAGCCAATTTTCCGCGGGCTACGCGTGAAACTTGCCCGCACGCGTTCAACCGTTTCTTCGCTCACTGCAGGCCGACCCGTTGATTTCCCCTTACAGAGGCATCCAGAAGCTTTAAACTGCGCATACCATCACCGAATGGAGTTAGCAGTTGGTGATTCTTTGTTGAACTTCGTCCTGAAGTGTCGTTGCACTGTTATGACTGACTGATGTGAGTGCATTTCAAGCACGACATACGCTTTCTCGGCTCCTGTCGCCATTTTGTCTCACTGCGCTCTCGAGCGCTCTGACGGCAGAAACCTGAAATGCGGCTTCAGCTGAACAAAACTTTATGAGTTTTTCTACGTATCTGTAGTGTGTCGTGACCATATGTCAATGAATGGAGCTACAGTGCATTTATGAAATCGCTTCAATCATTTGTAATAGCCCTGTATATCACTCAACATACCTGCAAAATTATATCACTATACGGCACATAGTTAAGGAGCTTTGAGACCATAAGCATTGAGATGCGTGAAAAACTAGCTATTTCTTGAAACTGGCGGAAATTTCCAAGGCTGCATTCGAACAGAGCACTTGGCGACTTCCCACAAACCTTTTCTACATTTTTCTCGTTTACATGCTTAACGTCAAATATTTAACACATTAACTCATTTTTAAAGTAATCGGACGTTTGAAGCTGTTTTATTCATGGGTGTTCGATTCTTTCAAGAACTCATCTACGAAACTGTGGAGTGCCTTTAAAGGAAGCCATGGACAATGGGGTAGCATACATCCATGAAACTGGTCTTTCTTAGTGTGATTTACACCTTCAGTTTCCCTGGATTTCTGCAGGTGGGCATAAATTTCCACCATAACAGAGGACTTATACCAAAATAGTGACATATGTTAATTCTATTGCTGGGCATGTCAGATAAATGGAAAGATATTTTAAAACATGATACAAGTAGTAAATAGATTTAAAAGAAAAAAGTATAGGAAATAGCTAAACCTTCGCAGCTCCCTCATACAAAATAGTCACACTGTGCAGTATTGCAAAAAACCTTGTAATCCTCCACACAATAAAGAAAGGATACTTTATGGACATTCATGAAAATGTACAGTTTTAAAATCATGACAAGCAAATTTTTGCCCTTATGTTATGTGGCACATCATTTTTAAATCCATACGACTTGTTCTTGATTGTTGACTTCACTTCATCATAGCGCAATGTAGGCTCTATTTTTCTTTATTTTTCTTCCTATACTTACATTGTATATTTGGTGCATCTAAAGATTTTTCACGCTAAAACCCCTAAATTCCTGTTATATCGATTACTTGAATAGTCATTATATGTCTATGTACAATGTCTGGTTGCATTTACGATATATGTTTCGGATTCCACTAGAAAAAGGCTTTCATCTGAAAGTCGACAGTAGTCATAAAAAAGAACTTTTAGCAATTCAGTACACAGTTGCGGCACAGCAGTACTCTTTAAGGCTGGAAAACTATTAAGTATGTGTATCTATTACTGAAGTTCAGTCTGACTCACTATCCAGCCGGCTTAGAACTGCTGCAGCAGCCTGAGGTCGCAACCCTGTGTACTATATTTCTCACCACATTTATCACACATAATCTACAAATTTAAACATGTATTCATCCTTCTAAATTTTATATGACAAAGAAATAAACTTTGAATTTGATATCTCCCATTTTATAATGTAATAGTCTGTAGTCCACAAATCATTATTACAAAAGAAAATCCAGTACTTTAACAACCAATTGTCATGATTTTACACAATTTTTTGTTTAATGAAATGGGTAATGAAGTTGTAATCTCCCCATCAGTATTTACTATTATAACTAACCAAAATTTAGGCTCCAGATTAATAATCACACTCATGCATGTAGATCACATTTGCTCCTAATAATGACTTTGTAACTAAACAAACAATAGCATAGTTAAATTTTGAACCAAATTATGCCCTACTAGCGAGAGAAAAATTTGAAACAAGATTAGTTCCAGACCTCGCGCTCTTTAATTTATTTTGAAATATCAACAAGTAAAAATTAATGCATATTTTATCAGTGCAACAGATAAATTCGAGAAAACTAAGTTTGAAAGAGAGCGGTTAAACAATCAAGCTATTTACTAGATTAAATATTATAAAATAACGTTCTTCTAGAAGAAAACTTATTCATTAATCATATTTGTAAAAATGTAAAATATGCATTATGGTTTTGAAATAAGCAGAAGTTTAAATGAAGATTATCACTAACAGTAGTAAGTATCCTGCCTCCTGATGCACCACACAAAATGGGGAATTGTATACACTTAAATTAACAATAATGGATGTTGAATATTTAATGAGTTAATAGCAGTATTATAAAGTTTCAGAAGGAATTTAACAATAACTATTTTAAAAAATGTTTCCTTTCAGTACAAATTATAAATACACTATCTGACAAACAAGGCACTGTCCAGGTATATATTCTCACAATTTTCTATTAGAAATTAAAACAAAAAGTGAAATTAAGACAAAAAGTGAATTGTATTTGGAGTGAAGTATTGAAAAAATGTCATTTCAATGTATTTGTGAGAATGTCTTTGGAATTATGAAATAGCTATACAAAGAAATATGTATAATGCACAAATGTATAGGTACAGTATAGAAATTAAGAAACATAATCCCAGAGAGTTTCTGTATGCTGGGCACAGCTGTTTCACATGTCTATAATGCGATTTTGTAAATTTCTCTACAGCAACGCCTCTTCATAGCTCTATAGCCTGTTATTTTTGTGATCCACAGTTTAAAGCCGCCAAAAGCACTGCCAGGTGTCAGAGATTTGCTTCAGATGGCTCAATTGTAGGGTATCTTACAAGACTAAATGTATTAAATCTTCATTCATGATGTGTCATTTTTTCACATATCTCAATGTTTATGGTGTCATACCAATTGAACTATGTGCTCTACAATGATTGGGTAGGTATATTCAGTGCCATATGTGAATACTGTCAGCAAAATATGTTGCAAATAGATTTAGTAGTAAAGAAACAACGAATTTAAATGTCATGCATGATTTGACATTTTTTCACACATTTCAATGGGTATGACCTCATACCTCTTGATCAATGTGTCATACAATGTAAAAATTTTGTAGGTACATTCAGTAGCATATTTAAATACTGGTTGCAAAATGTGTTGCACATAGAGTTAGTACAAAATAAGTAATAAATTTAAACATCATGCACAATGCAGCACTTTCTCATGCATCTCAGTGTTAACTACAGCTTGTCTCCTGAACTATGTGCTGTACCATGATATACTTTTGTAGGTATGTTAAGTGGCATATGAAGATACTACCTGTGAAATTTATTACACTTAGTAGCACAAAAATAATACATTTAAACCATGCATGATGTGCCAGTTTTTCATGCATCTAATTGTGTATGACACCAGATCTCCTGAACTCTCAAGGTAAGAGGTTCCTGTCACCACAGCGATTGTTACGTAACAGTAAGGGATATGTGTACCACGTTTGGTTGGAAATGGTCCAGTGGTTGAGAAGGAGATGTTGAACACAAACACATACATACATTTTAATAATATGTATGAATTGCTTATATCTCAAAGTGAATCCATGTAACGCACATAGCAGTAAACAAATGAAGATACCATCAGATAAGAGCTATGGTATATGATGATAATATGTAGAACCATAGCAGCATCTGAAAAATTACTGTCACCATTGAAGATAACCCTGAATTATGAACAACAAAACACTGATTGAGGAATAAGCGGCTAGTTGCATGAAGAAAGCTGTTCAGAGGGTTATTGTAGTATTTTCCATAACTATTGAAAGCTAGTTAAGCGACTTACAGTGTAATGATGAAAATATAATGGAACCAAGTCAATTATTCTGATATACATCATGACTTGAAATTCATAGAAATATAACATACCAGTGAATACACTCCAAAAATCAGGCGAAAAATAAGTTCTATCTTTTGGAAAATACTACAAAACTGATGTGGAAGTTTTATAAGAAAATATCGCACTGATCAAATTGATCTAGATACAAATTAAACAATATTTGGATACTTTTGGGTATCAGTAGAGTTTTGAAGAATTGAGAGTTTAGGGCTTTTGTGGAACTCCTTATTGGATACTACTGAGCGTAACTGATATACTTTCATGTTTGCAAGAAGTAAGAGAGCAGCTTACCTTTGACAGAGACAGGAGCACTTACCATAAATTAGTATTGTAACTTAAACTGGGAGAAAGATAAAGAACATTGGACATTATGCACTTTCGATCATAAATTAAATCTTTTATACACTTTACTGATATTAGTTTAAGATAGTCAGCCCTACATAATATTCTGTTGGCCTTGTTAAATAAAACTCTTATGTCTTCGGTTGCTATGTGAGCAGAATATTTTGATGTCAGTTTTTTTTTTTTTTTTTTTTTGGTCATCAGTCTACTGACTGGTTTGAAGCAGCCCACCACGAATCCCTTTCCTGTGCTAACCTTTTCATCTCAGAGTAGCACTTGAACATTAATTTTTAAATATGCTGCATTATTTTCAACATATGTCAGTTTGTCTCAACTTTCTCAGATTTCTTACACTACAAACTAATTTACATAAATAATAATATCTTAAACAATAATTCGTTTATTCTTTTATACTTAAACATCATTTCAGAATCATTTATAGCGTTTCTGGTTTAACATTTGCATGTACTGTGAAGCATCTATTATTTATACTATAAACTTTTTGGGCCTCTGAATGATGAACAAATTTTTCCTGGTTTATGTTTTTCACTAATGCTATGAGAGACATGAATAAAAAATTTTATTTCATAGTACTGGTTACAGCATTATTGTTTGCCTACAAGTGGTGTATTGAATTGAACTTCAAATACATAAATCTGCGGTAATACTATATGGATTTAAAATTCCTGTAAGATGCATGTTTACTACCTTACTACATAAGTTAACAAGAATTTTCTCTCCTTTACTGTGATCATACTAAAAAGAGTCATATGACATTATTGGCTGGGAGACACTGAAGGGTTGTTCTGCTGCTTAAAGAAATGGGCTTCCTTCCTCCTCACACAATGGTCCTTCCCACTTAATGTATGAGAGTTTTGTCTTAATGGTATCTGCTGAGTATAGATTTGTTGACCATTTTATCATGTTAATGTTTGAGGATGAGAGAATGAATAGTTGTTGGCACCCAAAGGGCCGCAAATATAAAGGATCACAATCAGCAGTGTAACATGCCCTCACTCGATGACATACTGTGGACTGGTGTCAGGACTTTCGTGCCAACACCTTTGGTCCTTTTAAAAGATCCTTGCATCACCAGAATTGTAAGTCTTCTTCAAAGTCGAACGCCACTGCACACCCATGCATTGACAAAAGAAACATATTGTGATCACAGCACTTGAAATAATTACTTTTTATACCCTCTATAACACACCAGAGCAACTCCTTAGTTCCTAAACGTTCCACAATCCTCATTTATGTCTAGTATCAGAGATTTTCTTTCACTACATACTCTGTATCCAAACACAAGCTTTCATAGAGGCAAAAATTAGCAGTATATTCAAATGTATCAGATGATAGTGAACCATCAGTTCTGAAACAATTGTGCATTGTGACATTTTTTAGACTAGCTAGTAGAAAGCTATTAGTGATGGGAGGCACATGATATATATGTGATTCACTTCAGCAATGGAAGATTCAACAACTGAGTGCTGTAAGTTTTCATATGATATCTTTGTTCTAAATGATAAATTTTGTTGTTGACACTAGATAGACATTTCTTTGTCATTTTAATTACAAAGAATATATTCATTGTAATTATTGGGTAGAAATAGTTTGTGATTTTGATATTTTGGTGTATATGTATGCTTTTAAACTGGAAGATATTTTTTGATTTCTTATAATACATGTTCAACTAAACTTTATGTTAAAAGTTAAAAATCTATTGTGTTTTCTAAAACTTAACATTGAGCTATCTTTCTGCTTGGTAATTATAGTTTGAACTCTTTATGCAGTAAGAATTTTTTGTGTTTATTTGGGTATTTGAGTTGATCTGCAGGAGATACAAATGAAAGTAATACTGATGAATTTTCATGCAGCAATATGTTTTTATAGAGATATGTTTCTAACAATTATTTTCAAAATCGTCATAATGTTACTCCTCACTTAAAGCGTCTTCTGCATAAAGTGGTATTCTATGCGCCACATGGTCCTTAAAATTATCTGAGATGTAACAATAATTTAAAAGCTTTAAAATTTGTTATTTGTTTCAAGTCTGCATTCTTTGGTTATGTATTTGTGGTTAGTTACTTACATGTTCTCTCGATAATTTAAGGGATTCTTTTATGGAAATTATGTTGAACAAGTCAGTTTACAGGATATAAAAAATTGCATTATGAAATAGAAGTTGTCCAGAAGAAATGATTTTAGGTTAGACAAAATACTTTCTTTTCTGGTAGTCAGTCATTTTATGTTACTGCGAAAATGATCAAAAAACTTTCCTGTTGCGTGTAGAAATTTTTGTGAGCCACTGACAGATTTAATAATGTGTAATAGAAATCATTTTACATTTCGTGTTGTAGGTATGGACATCACTGTTCTTCCCAAGCTGTAATCGATTACTTATGACGAATTTCATTAGCGAATGTATGTAGTCTGATGCAGTTGAAATCCTAACCCCTTGAAAGGTGCCTACGTGAGGACTGCAAGTAAACACCACATATAATACGAGGCAACATCAGAAATTAATGCACAACAATTTTATTACCAAAAAGTTTAATAGATAACAAAACAAAAGAACTCTCATCTTTTACCAACTTTACTACATAATCCCCTCACATTTCTCACATTGCGGTACCAGTTTCAAGGTGCACTGCTCGTAGACATCTGTTTGGTAGGAGTATAACGGACTTCTGATTTCACTTCTACGTCTATCGTAAAGCGTTGGTCGGCCAGGAATTTCTTCATGGGACCAACTAGAAGAAAGACCGACAGTGCAAGTTTTGGACTGTATAGCGGATGCTGGAATACCTCCCACCAAAATTTTGCGATTTTCTCAGAAACAGGAGCAACAACAGAAAGGCGAGAATTGTCATGAAGAAGTTTCACAGCGTCAGTATTAATACAGTGGCGTTTCTCACGGAGGGCATGACGCAACTCAGCAAAGTTTTAATGTAGGTTGCAGCATTCTCAGTGATATGAACTGAGAAAAGTCCACCAGTAACACACCAGGCATGTCCCAGAACACTGCCACAAGCACTTTCCTAGTGGACTGAGTCACTTTGAATTTTTTTCGTATTGGGGAGCAGCATGTTTCACTCCATAGAGGCCTGTTTGGTTTCAGGCGCGTAGTGGTACGCTCGCGACTCAACACCAGTGACAATTCCTTTCAGAAACTCATTCCCTTCTGTGGCGTAACGCGTTAAGTGATTCAAGCCTGTCATCATTCTCTGGCCCTTGTGGCAGTCTGTCATGTCCTTAGACACCCAGCGAGCACTAACATTAGGAAATTTCAACATGTCTTGAATAATATCGTACACTGCACCATAGGAAATGTTGAACTGCTCCGATGAGGTTCACAATTGCACTCGTCGCTCGTTCGGAATTCCTGTCTCAATGGCTCCTACATTCTGTGGGGTTACAGCTGCTACCGGGGTCCCCTTAGCTTAGCGAATCATAAAGGTTCCCACGGCACTCTTGGAAGAACACACACCAAATGTAGACATTGCTACGGTCCAAACAGTCGTCCCCACACACGCCATGCATATCACTGTGAATTTCACTTGGTTTATGTCCTTTGGTTCACAAATATCGAACTACACTTCGCTGCTCTTCAGAAGTTGATGACAGTAACACGCGTGTCATGTTTGTTTGTAGTTCAGGCTCCTCTCACCGGATCTGCACATGAAATCAAAATATCCTGTCTAGCGTATACTTCAAACGTTGTGAAATTTCAGTATTCCAGCTGCAATACCAAGGGAGAGAAAATTATTGTGTATTACTTTCCGACCCTCCCTAATAATTGTTTGTTATTTCATAACTTGCAAGACATTCTTATATGTTCTACATTGGTTCTATTTAACTTGATATAATACTGTTATCTTTTATCTGCATCGTTGAGATCATTACCTTCTTACTTAATTTCCTTTATATCAGATGTTTAGCATCACTGTCAAGGGCCACAGCTTTCTTTGTCAGCTTTAAGCATCCTATTACACTCTGCAAGAAGTAACACAGGAAAGCCATTAATTTTAAACTGTTATTGCGCGAGAAAAAAAAGCAGAAAATATCATTTCCCTTGCGTTTTTTCTCTGTACAATCGAAAAACTATAAACTCTCAAATAGCTGAGAAAATACGTAACAATATACATACAAACAACAAAGATCAAATAAAAAGAAGTGATAAAAAGACCACCAGATGTGTCAGTTGTAACAGCTACATTAAGTACACGTAAGGGTAACTAACATCTTCTTTAAAGAAAATATAGCAATAGGTCATATGTATCCAGGCTTAGGAAGGAGACGGCTATTGTCACTTCACATTAAATGAAAGAAAGAAATGAAAATTCTAATGACCGTACAGAGTGATCTATGGGAAACGGACGCTACTGGCTCACCACAGGCAGTTGTTGGAGTCACATACGTCATTCACTTTGGGACTGTCCTCCATTTCTATGGCAATAAAATGGTGGAGACTACCGGGTTGCATGCTCGCGTACAAGACCTTCGTTCTAAATGCTGAGTCTGCCATTCCAGCAAGGCAGCTCTCACAATGGTGATGTATTCGGATATGCTAGCTTTTTCTCCTCACCTCGTAGCTTCTTCTTTAAAAATTGCACCGGTTTTTTTTAATACTGCAACCTACTATGGAATCGGATTGAGACTTGGAGGCGTGCAGTGAAAATGGCGAAGAAATATTTGTCTAGCTGCAACGACAAATTAAGCGTTTAGAACGAAGATCTCGTACGGAAGCTTACGCCGTTCTGTAATTCATGGTTCGATTGCAACTGAAACGGCGGACTGTCCTGAAGCGAATGACATATGTGCCATCTCCCTCACACCACTGACAGCTGTGTAGTAGCGAATCTAAAAACGTGTTTCCTGTACGTCATTTTGCATATTCTCGAAAAAAAAAAGAGCGACATGAGCACCACACTACATATGTATCAGTAAATCAATTGTAAAATAAAATAAACTGTAAATGTTGCCTAAAGGACGTCTTCAACGTACATCACATATACTGCAGACATAAAGCAGTGGAAAACACTGTAAAAGTAATGTAAAACATCTATATCACATATGAAACTCCATCAAAGGCAGAAGCATCCCTGCAGACAGGACGTACGCTGGCTAATGTGGTATACAAGGTGTATGTGAACATCAAGTCACTATATCCCAATAGAAAAAGGTGACCTGTAAACTATCTAATGATCGTATTGGACAAGGAAGAGGCATGGCATGTGTAATTATACTTCGCCAAATGATGCTACCTACAAATAAATATTAGCCAAAAAGTAGTTACCGTGCTAGTGAGTAGGATAACGCAAAGTAGAAGCATAAGAAAGATAGTTTTAATAGTAAACAACTGAAAGTTCATTCATAAGCACAGTTTAAACAGCAGATAAATCCAATCACTAAGCAAAGATCTTTACTGTAAAGCCTCTTGTATTAGAAAAGGATCCTTTTCTTCGTAATTTGTATGTTAATTGTGAACCAAAAGCTTGAAAAGTGTCTAAGAGTTCGTGGATGATGCCACTATCATAATCAGTGGCTTATGGTGATATTCTTCTTTGATAATGGCTGAGACAAAGTTGTTAGATTCATATTTCCATTACTTAACAAATTATCTGTAAGTGTATCTACCTGTGCTGTTGGCAGTTTCACTATTTATACCTTGATCACCAGCACTCTTCAGTAATGTTAACTTGTTTTTAATTGGACACTATCGCAAACTTTTCTTTATGGGATGCTGAGCCAAATGCGTTTTGCTTTAATTCAAGAAAATTGCTGCAAAATAACAAATAGAAAGATCGAAATCGTTTTCAGAGATATGGCTGAATCTTTCACTCTACAACAGAGTGTGTTCTGGTTTGAAAGTTCCTTCCCGATTAAATCTGTGTGCTGGGACTGTAGGACTCTCTTTCATGAGTGAGAGGTGCACTACAGAAAGGAAGCAGCTACTCGGATAGCACAGTACTTGTAGAGTGCAGATGTTGGTTTTTAGACTAGGCGGTAGTCTGAGGTACTCTGGTGAACACTCACCAGTTGATCCACGGATAATGAAATCAGATCGCTTTCAGAGTAAAGACACTACGACAGTCAAAATTTTACCAGTAAATTGTCGAAGTATTTGTATCAAATTTCTCCAATTTATTGCCATCCAGGTAAGCTCTTAGGCTCAAATTATTCTCGGCAGCGAGAGCTGGCTGAAATCCGAAGTAGACAGCTCTGAGATATTTTATGAAATAATATATCCTGCAACAGTCACTTGTTACTAATATTTTTGGCAGCACTTTGACATTGTAATTAAAATGAAGTGAGGTTAGTCTCTCTTGTGAGAGTGAGATTATATGTCGAGAAAGACGCCAGTAGAGGAAGATAAATATGTTGTAGTGCGTACATGAAGTGATAGGCATAATTAGCTCATTTTGCTAGTGCATTTACTTACATTTTTGTTGGTAATTTTGTTGTTTGGCACACAGACAACAATAACACCTACATCACAACTTCACACTTTCACAATCATTTGTTTAAATCAATTTAAAGATTCTTAAAAGCCAAGTTTAAGCAGTTTCTATTGTCAAAACAGTAGTGTTCCGTGAAGATGAAATATTTGTACCTCGATGTATTTATGTCATTTCACAAATTGGATGAGTGGTTGGTAAAAACATTTTTTTCAGTGAAATAGGTATTCTACATTGGAGAAGTTTGTAAAGAAGTTAATATTATTACTTTCAAGAATATCATTTTGTAATATTCCTCCATGTACTGTGCCATCAATTAATATTTCCAACTCCTCATGTAAGTCCATTTGGTACCCCTTGTCATTTTTTTGGTAACATATGAAGATCATGTACAGTATCATGAAATGGGCGACCCGTGTCTTTTACGTGGATGGCTATTGCTGATTTATTATACTGGCATAGGCATTGTAGTGTGGTAGGAATTTGTATGTACGTTATATCTTTTTTTAGAGTCTCGCCTGGTTTTGCCTATATAGAGGGCTTTTCATGTACTATTTACTGATTTATGAATGCCTGATTGTGAGTGTTTATCTGTATGTGTGTGAATTTGTAAACAGAGTGTGTTGCAGTTTGTTATGTGTTGTGAAGGCAATATTGATGTCGCATGGTCTGAAAATGTTTGCTGTTCTGTAGGAGAGTTTGCCTGTGAAACGAAATCAAGCAGGGAGTTTGTTTTTCATTTTGTGTGCAGGAGTTGGTTTTGTATATTTTCCTGCATGAGGCTTTCAATTAGTATATCATCGTAGCCATTTGCTGTAGCTATTTGTTTGACTGTACGAGCTCATCAAGCTTTGCACATTTATCCACTGGTATACTGCTAGTTCTTTTATAGACATAGCCTCACTGGCTCACATAACAAAGGAAACTAACCTCACTTCATTTTAATTACAATGTAAAATCAACTGTAAATGCACCTGATGATGGTTACATGCTACCGAAACGTGTCTTGCCAGTAAAATATTAGTAACAAGTGACTGTTGCGGTGTACATTATTTCATAAAAATCTTAAAATACAGTCGTAGCCCCCAAACAACATTCATATAACATGGATAAATTTAAGCCCTGAGTTATTTAACGAGTCCTGGAACATCTCGGAAAGACCGATTAGATGCCATAGGAGGGCGAGTGGTGATTTCAGGTGTCAAAAATATTGCCTCTCCTGAGTGTGACAGTGAAGTTATCTGGTCTCGTACAATAGGTCTAGACGAAACCAAGTTAACTGTTGGATCTTTTTGACGACCACCCGATTACGCTGTAAAAGTTCTAGGGTCATTCAAAGAAAGTCTACAGTCAGTAGCTCATAAATACCCAGATCATGTAATACTAGCAGGAGGCGACTTTAACCTACCGAGTCTTACCAGGACGTCTATGGATCATTGCGGCGGGTACAGACAGACAGTCTTGCGAAGTACTTTTGAACACGTTTTCCGGAAACTGTCTTAAGCAGGTATCTCGGCAACCCACATGCAGTGGAAATATTTTAGGCCTTGTAGCTACAATCAGGCAGGACCTTATCCACGACGACAGTACAGAGATGAGATTAGTGATAATGAAGTCTTTATAGCGAGTGCGGTTGCGGAAGTTAATAAATCAGTCAAGAAGACTAGGAGAATGTTTCTGCTAGAAAGAACAGATAAGTAGTTGTCAGCGTCTCACTTAGACAATAAACTGACATCACTTAGTAAGATGGGCGTAGAGGAATTATCGTAAAAGGTTGAACAGACTGTAAATCGTGGTCTGGAAAACTATGTACCCAGTAAATGGATTAAGGACGGAAAAGACTCACCATGGTTTCACAACAAAATTCTGAAAACGATGAGGAAGCAAAGGCTGTTGCTCTCTCAGTTCAAAAGTGAACGTGTTAATGACGACACTTATCCACGAAGCATAAAACTATTACCGACATACCTTTGCAAAAGATCTGGCCGAGAAACCAAGAAACTTATAGTACTATGTAATATCGCTAAGGGGTCTAAAGCTCCCATCCAGTCATTCGTTGACCAGTCTGACGTGGCAGCTGAGGACAGCAAAACGGAAGCCGAAGTTTTAAATTTCTTAAAGTCGTTCACACGGGAGAATCGTACAAACATTCATCGGTCATCGAACAGACTGTCATATGAACGATATTACTAAGTATCCCTGACGTAAAGAAATAACTGAAAGAATTGAAGACAAATAAGTCGCCAGGTCCGAATGGAATCTCAATTCGGTTTTACAAAGAGTACTCTACAGCATTATACATCTACATCTACATCTACATCTACATGGACACACTGCAAATCACATTTAAGTGCCTGGCAGAGGGTTCATCGAAGCACCATCACAATTCTCTATTATTCCAATCTCGTACAGCGCGCGGAAAGAATGAACACCTATATCTCTCCGTACGAGCTCTGATTTCGATTATTTTATCGTGGTGATCGTTCCGCCCTATGTAGGTCGGCGTCAACAAAATATTTTCGCATTCGGAGGAGAAAGTTGGAATTTCGTGAAAGATTCCGTCGCAACGAGAAACGCCTTTCTTTTAATGATTTCCAACCCAAATCATGTATCATTTCTGTGACACTCTCTCCCATATTTCGTGATAATACAAAACGTGCTGCCTTTCTTTGAACTTTTTCGATGTACTCCGTCAGTTCTACCTGGTAAGAATCCCACACCACGCAACCGTATTCTAAAAGAGGACGGACAAGCGTAGTGTAGGCAGTCTCCTTAGTAGGTCTGTTACATTTTCTAAGTGTCCTGCCAATTAAACGCAGCCTTTAGTTAGCCTTCACCACAACATTTTCTATGTGTTCTTTACAATTTAAGTTGTTCTTAATAGTAATACCTACGTATTCAGTTGAATTTACAGCTTTTGGCTTTGACTGATTTATCGTGTAACCGAAGTTTAACGAGTTCCTTTTAGTACTCATGTGGATGACCTCACACTTTTCGTTATTTTGGGTCAACTGCCACTTTTCGCACCATTCAGATATTTTTTCGAAATCGTTTTACAGTTTGTTTTGATCTTCTGATGACTTTATTAGTCGATAAACGACAGCGTCATCTGCAAACAACCGAAGACGGCTGCTCAGATTGCCTCCCAAATCGTCTATATAGATAAGGAACAGCAAGGGGCCTATAACACTACCTTGGGGAACGCCAGAAATCACTTCTGTTTTACTCGATGACTTTCCGTGAATTACTACGAACTGTGACCCCTCTGACAGGAAATCGCAAATCCAGTCAAATAACGGAGACGATATTCCATAAGCGCGCAATTTTACTACGAGCCGCTTGTGTGGTACAGTGTCAAAAGCCTTCCGGAAATCCAGGAATACGGAATCGATCTGAAATCTGCAAGGTCCGGGCGGTCGCAGAGGGTGGGCTTACTGGTAGTTGGGAGCTCCAACGACAGGCGCGTAATGGGGCCCCTTAGGGATATGGCAGCAAGAGAGGGGAAGAAAACCAATGTGCACTCCGTGTGCATACCGGGGGGAGTCATTCCAGATGTGGAAAGGGTCCTTCCGGATGCCATGAAGGGTACAGGGTGCACCCATCTGCAGGTGGTCGCTCATGTCGGCACCAATGATGTGTGTCGCTATGGATCCGAGGAAATCCTCTCTGGCTTCCGGCGGCTATCTGATTTGGTGAAGACTGCCAGTCTCGCTAGCGGGATGAAAGCAGAACTCACCATCTGCAGCATCGTCGACAGGACTGACTGCGGACCTTTGGTACAGAGCCGAGTGGGGGGTCTGAATCAGAGGCTGAGACGGTTCTGCGACCGTGTGGGCTGCAGATTCCTCGACTTGCGCCATAGGGTGGTAGGGTTTCGGGTTCCGCTGGATAGGTCAGGAGTCCACTACACGCAACATGCGGCTACACGGGCAGCAGGGGTTGTGTGGCGTGGGTTGGGCGGTTTTTTAGGTTAGATGGCCTTGGGCAAGCACAGAAAGGGCAACACCCTCAACGGGTGCAGGGCAAAGTCAGGACATGCGGGGACCAAGCAGCAATCGGTATTGTAATTGTAAACTGTCGAAGCTGCGTTGGTAAAGTACCGGAACTTCAAGCGCTGATAGAAAGCACCGAAGCCGAAATCGTTATAGGTACAGAAAGCTGGTTGAAGCCAGAGATAAATTCTGCCGAAATTTTTACAAAGGTACAGACGGTGTTTAGAAAGGATAGATTGCATGCAACCGGTGATGGAGTGTTCGTCGCTGTTAGTAGTAGTTTATCCTGTAGTGAAATAGAAGTGGATAGTTCCTGTGAATTATTATGGGTGGAGGTTACACTCAACAACCGAGCTAGGTTAATAATTGGCTCCTTTTACCGACCTCCCGACTCAGCAGCATTAGTGGCAGAACAACTGAGAGAAAATTTGGAATACATTTCACATAAATTTTCTCAGCATGTTATAGTCTTAGGTGGAGATTTCAATTTACCAGATATAGACTGGGACACTCAGATGTTTAGGACGGGTGGTAGGGACAGAGAATCGAGTGACATTATACTGAGTGCACTATCCGAAAATTACCTCGAGCAATTAAACAGAGAACCGACTCGTGGAGATAACATCTTGGACCTACTGATAACAAACAGACCTGAACTTTTCGACTCTGTATGTACAGAACAGGGAATCAGTGATCATAAGGCCGTTGCAGCATCCCTGAATATGGAAGTTAGTAGGAATATAAAAAAAGGGAGGAAGGTTTATCTGTTTAGCAAGAGTAATAGAAGGCAAATTTCAGACTACCTAACAGATCAAAACGAAAATTTCTGTTCCGACACTGACAATGTTGAGTGTTTATGGAAAAAGTTCAAGGCAATCGTAAAATGCGTTTTAGACAGGTACGTGCCGAGTAAAACTGTGAGGGACGGGAAAAACCCACCGTGGTACAACAACAAAGTTAGGAAACTACTGCGAAAGCAAAGAGAGCTTCACTCTAAGTTTAAACGCAGCCAAAACCTCTCAGACAAATAGAAGCTAAACGATGTCAAAGTTAGCGTAAGGAGGGCTATGCGTGAAGCGTTCAGTGAATTCGAAAGTAAAATTCTATGTACCGACTTGACAGAAAATCTTAGGAAGTTCTGGTCTTACGTTAAATCAGTAAGTGGCTCGAAACAGCATATCCAGACACTCCGGGACGATGATGGCATTGAAACAGAGGATGACACGCGTAAAGCTGAAATACTAAACACCTTTTTCCAAAGCTGTTTCACAGAGGAAGACCGCACTGCAGTTCCTTCTCTAAATCCTCGCACAAACGAAAAAATGGCTGACATCGAAATAACGAAATAAGTGTCCAAGGAATAGAAAAGCAACTGGAATCACTCAACAGAGGAAAGTCCACTGGACCTGACGGGATACCAATTCGATTCTACACAGCCGTGTACCGCAAGTCTCTAGAGGAACGGAAGGTTCCAAATGATTGGAAAAGAGCACAGGTAGTCCCAGTCTTCAAGAAAGGTCGTCGAGCAGATGCGCAAAACTATAGACCTATATCTCTGACGTCGATCTGTTGTAGAATTTTAGAACATGTTTTTTGCTCGCGTATCATGTCGTTTTTGGAAACCCAGAATCTACTATGTAGGAATCAACATGGATTCCGGAAACAGCGATCGTGTGAGACCCAACTCGCTTTATTTGTTCATGAGACCCAGAAAATATCAGATACAGGCTCCCAGGTAGATGCTATTTATCTTGACTTCCGGAAGGCGTTCGATACAGTTCCGCACTGTCGCCTGATAAACAAAGTAAGAGCCTACGGAATATCAGACCAGGTGTGTGGCTGGATTGAAGAGTTTTTAGAAAACAGAACACAGCATGTTGTTATCAATGGAGAGACGTCTACAGACGTTAAAGTAACCTCTGGCGTGCCACAGGGGAGTGTTATGGGACCATTGCTTTTCACAATATATATAAATGACCTAGTAGATAGTGTCGGAAGTCCCATGCGGCTTTTCGCGGATGATGCTGTAGTATACAGAGAAGTTGCAGCATTAGAAAATTGTAGCGAAATGCAGGAAGATCTGCAGCGGATAGGCACTTGGTGCAGGGAGTGGCAACAGACCCCCAACATAGACATATGTAATGTATTGCGAATACATAGAAAGAAGGGTCCTTTATTGTATGATTATATGATAGCGGAACAAACACTGGTAGCAGTTACTTCTGTAAAATATCTGGGAGTATGCGTGCGGAACGATTTGAAGTGGAATGATCATATAAAATTAATTGTTGGTAAGGCGGGTACCAGGTTGAGATTCATTGGGAGAGTCCTTAGAAAATGTAGTCCATCAACAAAGGAGGTGGCTTACAAAACACTCGTTCGACCTATACTTGAGTATTGCTCATCTGTGTGGGATCCGTACCAGATCGGGTTGACGGAGGAGATAGAGAAGATCCAAAGAAGAGCGGCGCGTTTCGTCACAGGGTTATTTGGTAACCGTGATAGCGTTACGGAGATGTTTAACGAACTCAAGTGGCAGACTCTGCAAGAGAGGCGCTCTGCATCGCGGTGTAGCTTGCTCGCCAGGTTTCGAGATGGTGCGTTTCTGGATGAGGTATCGAATATATTGCTTCCCCCTACTTATACCTCCCGAGGAGATCACGAATGTAAAATTAGAGAGATCAGAGCGCGCACAGAGGCTTTCAGACAGTCGTTCTTCCCGCGAACCATATGCGACTGGAACAGGAAAGGGAGGTAATGACAGTGGCACGTAAAGTGCCCTCCGCCACACACCGTTGGGTGGCTTGCGGAGTATAAATGTAGATGTAGATGTAGATGTAGAAATCCCTTGTCAGTAGCACTCAGCACTTCATGTGAATAAAGAGCTAATTGTGTTTCACAGGAACGATGTTTTCTAAACCCATGTTGACTGTGTGTCAACAGACCGTTTCAAAATGTTCGAACACAGTATATGTTCTAAAATCCTGCTGCATATCGACGTTAACGCTATTGGCCTGTAATTCATTGGATTACTCCTACTACCTTTCTTGAATATTGGTGTGACCTGTGCAACTTTCCAGTCTTTGGGTGCGGATCTTTCGTCGAGCGAACGGTTGTATATGACTGTTAAGTATGGAGCTAATGCATCAGCATACTCCGAAAGGAACCTAGTTGGTATACAGTCTGGCCCAAAAGACATGCTTTTATTAAGTGAATTGAGTTGCTTCACTACTCCGAGGATATTTACTTCTACGTTACTCATGTTGGCAACTGTTCTCGATTCGAATTCTGGAATATTTACTTCGTCTTCTTTTGTGACGGTATTTCGGAAGGCTGTGATTAGTAAATCTGCTTTGGCAGCACTGTCTTCGATAGTATCTCCGTTGTTATCGCGCATTGATTTTTTCTTGCTGCTAACATACTTCACATTCGACCAGAATCTCTTTGGATTTTCTGCCAGGTTTCGAGACTAAGTTTCGTTGTGTAAACTGTTATACGCGTCTCGCATTGAACTCTGCGCTAAGTTTCGAGCTTCTGTAAAGGATCGCCAATCTTGGAGATTTTGCGTCTGTTTAAATTTGGCATGTTTGTTTCGTTGTTTCTGCAACAGTGTTCTAACCCGTTTTGTGTACCAAGGAGGATCAGCTCCGTCGTTTGTTAGTTTATTTGGTATAAACGTCTAAATTGCTGCCGATACGATTTCTTTGAATTTAAGCCACATCTGGTGTACACTTATATTATTAATTTGGAAAGAGTGGACGTTGTCTCTCAGGGAGGCGTCAAGTGAATTTTTATCTGCTTTTTTGAATAGGTATATTTTTCGCTTCTTTTTCGAGGATTTGGGGATTACAATATTCATTCTCGCTATGACAACCCTGTGTTCTCTAATCCCTATATCGGTTTTGATGCTGGTTATTATTTGCTGGTTATTATTTGTTGCTAAGAGGTCAAGTGTGTTTTCACAACCGTTTACTATTCGAGTGGGCTCATGAACTAACTGCTCGAAATAATTTTCAGAGTATGCGTTTAGCACAATTTCGGATGATATTTCATGCGTACTTCCGGAACTGAACATGTATTTTCGCCAACATATCGAGGGTAAATTAAAGTAACCACCAACT
Organism: Schistocerca americana; assembly: GCF_021461395.2. Taxonomy (NCBI): domain Eukaryota; kingdom Metazoa; phylum Arthropoda; class Insecta; order Orthoptera; family Acrididae; genus Schistocerca; species Schistocerca americana. Next base: position 406,887,120 of record NC_060126.1, on the reverse strand, counting down.
CTTATCGTATGAGTCGGGTACGTGTTTGAAATCAAACTCAAGTTTGTAAGCTCCCCACAAAAAATGAAATGATATTATTTTAAATGCAAATGGTCATTGAGCTGAGTGTAAGCTCCCCAGAGAAATTTTGAAACACAATAATTGAATGTTAACCAGAATAGAACCTAATGTAACCTCCCAGGAAATAAATTTAATGACAATGACAATCAAATAAGAATTAGCAATCTGACCCTAGTGTAAGCTCCCCACAAAATGAAAGTCAATTCAGTGATAAGAAAATCTCAGTGACAATGAAAACGCAAATAGACCGAAATGTCGATCTTAGGCCCTGTTCAATAATTAAACTGATATTCTTACCTTAGTAAAACTGCATCTGCTCTTATTTTTCGCCATAGCTTGGAGGAAATTCATTGCAAAAATTTTGAATTTAAGGGAAACTTTTCTTTAAGGAATAGCAAGGGAAATATTTCTTTCATTAAAGGATTCTTTGTTGAAAAATTGCTTTGAAAACAAAATTATTATTGGGGCGATTCTTGGACAAATTAGTTACAGTTAATTTACATCATTAGCTGAGCGCAATGCTGCTTCATTACCTTATTTAAAAATAATATACCTCGTCCTGAATCTTGACCAGAGTGCCATGTCGACGCCCGCCGACTGCTCACACACAACTGCGACTCTCTCTCGCGCGCTACCACCACAGACTATGTCATCTCGGATGCGCTACTACTCTCGAACTCTAACTCGCAACTGAACTGTCTCGTAACTCGACTGCCACAGAACTGAACTCTCGCGCGGTCAAGCGCAGACTAGCAACTCTCTGGTCAAAGATTTTATCATGCCTCACCATCGCTGCTACATAACATACGTGTTTCAAGTTTTCTTTGAACTTTTCAGCAACTGTATCATCTGAACTGGGAGGTCGGTAAAAGGATCCAATTATTATCTTATTCCGGTTGCCAACTATGACCTCTACCCATACTAACTCGCAGGAGGCATCTACTTCAATTTCGCGACAAGTTAAACTACTTCTAACAGCAACAAACACGACACCGCCAATCGTGTTTAGCCTATCTTTTCGGAACACCGATAGGTTCTTCGCAAAAATTTCGGCTGAGCTTATAACTAGCCTTAGCCATCTTTCAGTGCCTATAACGATTTGAGCATCAGTGCTTTCTATTAGCGCTTGGAGCTCTGGTACTTTCCCAACACAGCTACGACAATTTACAACTGTTATACCAATGGTTCCTGTAACTATGTTCTTCCTGTGTTCAGCCTTCACCCTTTGTGACTGAAGCCCATATTGTGTTTTCCCGAGACCCTCTAACCTAAAAAACCGCCCAGTCAACGCCACACAGCCCCTGCTACCCGTGTAACCGCCTCCTGCGTATAGTGGACACCTGACCTAAGCAGCGGAACTCGAAACCCAACCAATCTTTGGCGCAATTGTCCCTTATTTAGTTCGCATTTATTGAGAATATCTGTTCAGCACAGAGTCTCAAGCGACTGGAAAAAAGCGCAGGTGAGTGTATAAGATGGGTAAAAGAACGGATCTGTAAAGTTGCAGACCAATATCCTTCACATCGGTCTGCTGCAGAATTCTGGAACATATTCGGAGTTCGAATACAGTAAATTTCCTAGAGACCGAAAGGCTCATGTCCGCAAATCAGCACGGCTTTAGAAAGCATCGCTCGTGCGAAACTCAGCTTGCTCTTTTCTCATTATATACTGGGAACTATGGATTAAGGGCAACAGGCAGATCCCATATTTTTAGATTTCCGAATAGCATTTGACACAGGTGCCCCACTAAATACTGTTACCGAAGGTACGAGCATATGAAATACACTCCTGGAAATGGAAAAAAGAACACATTGACACCGGTGTGTCAGACCCACCATACTTGCTCCGGACACTGCGAGAGGGCTGTACAAGCAATGATCACACGCACGGCACAGCGGACACACCAGGAACCGCGGTGTTGGCCGTCAAATGGCGCTAGCTGCGCAGCATTTGTGCACCGCCGCCGTCAGTGTCAGCCAGTTTGCCGTGGCATACGGAGCTCCATCGCAGTCTTTAACACTGGTAGCATGCCGCGACAGCGTGGACGTGAACCGTATGTGCAGTTGACGGACTTTGAGCGAGGGCGTATAGTGGGCATGCGGGAGGCCGGGTGGACGTACCGCCGAATTGCTCAACACGTGGGGCGTGAGGTCTCCACAGTACATCGATGTTGTCGCCAGTGGTCGGCGGAAGGTGCACGTGCCCGTCGACCTGGGACCGGACCGCAGCTACGCACGGATGCACGCCAAGACCGTAGGATCCTACGCAGTGCCGTAGGGGACCGCACCGCCACTTCCCAGCAAATTAGGGACACTGTTGCTCCTGGGGTATCGGCGAGGACCATTCGCAACCGTCTACATGACGCTGGGCTACGGTCCCGCACACCGTTAGGCCGTCTTCCGCTCACGCCCCAACATCGTGCAGCCCGCCTCCAGTGGTGTCGCGACAGGCGTGAATGGAGGGACGAATGGAGACGTGTCGTCTTCAGCGATGAGAGTCGCTTCTGCCTTCGTGCCATAGATGGTCGTATGCGTGTTTGGCGCCGTGCAGGTGAGCGCCACAATCAGGACTGCATACGACCGAGGCACACAGGGCCAACACCCGGCATCATGGTGTGGGGAGCGATCTCCTACACTGGCCGTACACCACTGGTGATCGTCGAGGGGACACTGAATAGTGCACGGTACATCCAAACCGTCATCGAACCCATCGTTCTACCATTCCTAGACCGGCAAGGGAACTTGCTGTTCCAACAGGACAATGCACGTCCGCATGTATCCCGTGCCACCCAACGTGCTCTAGAAGCTGTAAGTCAACTACCCTGGCCAGCAAGATCTCCGGATCTGTCCCCCATTGAGCATGTTTGGGACTGGATGAAGCGTCGTCTCACGCGGTCTGCACGTCCAGCACGAACGCTGGTCCAACTGAGGCGCCAGGTGGAAATGGCATGGCAAGCCGTTCCACAGGACTACATCCAGCATCTCTACGATCGTCTCCATGGGAGAATAGCAGCCTGCATTGCTGCGAAAGGTGGATATACACTGTACTAGTGCCGACATTGTGCATGCTCTGTTGCCTGTGTCTATGTGCCTGTGGTTCTGTCAGTGTGATCATGTGATGTATCTGACCCCAGGAATGTGTCAATAAAGTTTCCCCTTCCTGGGACAATGGATTCACGGTGTCCTTATTTCAATTTCCAGGAGTGTAGATCCCCAGACATGTAGTGGCTCGAAGACTTCTTAAGTAATGGAACAGAGACAAGGGTATCGTCAGGAGTGCCCAGGGTAGTGTGGTAGGACCGCTGTTGTTTCCTATATATACACTCATGCTCATAAATACATGGTGAAACAGTGCTCTGGTGGGCGGTTTGCGGGTTTAAATCACGTCGGGGAATGACCATGCGGTGCATTTGACCTGCGGCCATCACACGGTGGCGCTGGCACCAGTCCACAAAGTGTGATCTCAAGATTATGGCAACGATTCCAGCAGATAGGAAACGTGTCCAGGCGCTACAGTACGGGACGTCCACAGCGTACAACACCACAACAAGACCGATATCTATCAGTGCCCGTAGACGGCCATGGGGTACTGCAGGTAGCCTTGCTCAGGACCTTACCGCAGCCACTGGAACAGTTGTCTCCAGACACACAGTCTATAGACGACTGAACAGACATGGTTTATTCGCCCGGAGACCTGCAAGATGCATTCTACTGACACCTGGTCACAGGAGAGCCTGTAAAGCCTGGTGTCAAGAATGCAGTACATGGTCATTGGAACAGTGGTCCCAGGTTATGTTCAAGGACGAGTCCAGGTGTAGTCTGAACAGTGATTCTCGTCGGGTTTTCATCTGGAGTGAGCCTAGAACCAGATACCAACCCCTTCATTTCCTTGAAAGGGACCTGCTGTATGGAGGTTGTGGTTTGACGGTGTGGGGTGGGATTATGATGGGTGCATGTACATCCCTGCATGTCTTTGACATAGGAGCTGTAATAGGTCAGGTGTATCGGGACGTCATTTTGCAGGAGTATCTCCGCCTTTTCAGGGGGTGCAGTGGTTCCACCTTCCTCCTGGTGGATGATAACGCACGGCCCCACCGAGCTGCCATCATGGAGGAGAACCTTGAAACAGAAGATTTCAGGCAAATGGAATGGCCTGCCTATTCCCCAGACCTAAACCCCATCGAGCACGTCAGGGATACTATCGGTGGACGTATCGCTGCACGTCTTCAAACCCCTACGACACTTCAGGAGCTCCGACAGGCACTGGTGCAAGAATGGGAGGCTATACCCTAGCAGCTGCTCGACAACCTGATCCAGAGTATACCAACCCATTGTGCGGCCTGTGTACATATGCATGGTGATCATATTCCATATTGATGTCGGGGTACATGCGCAGGAAACAGTGGCGTTTTGTAGCACATGTGTTTCGGGACGGTTTTCTCAACTTATCACCAATACTGTGGACTTACAGATCTGTGTCCTGTGTGTTCCCTATACGCCTATGCTATTAGCACCAATTTTGTGTAGTGCCATGCTGTGTGGCAGCACATTCTGCAATTATCCTTAATTTATGAGGATGAGTGTAGATAAACGATCTGGCGGACAGGCTGGGCAGCAATCTGCGGTTATTTGCTGATGATGCTATGGTGTACGAGAAAGTGTCGAAGTTGCGTGGCTTCAGGAAGATACAGGATGACTAAACAAAATTTCTAATTGGTGTGATGAACGGCAGCTATCTCTAAATGTAGAAAAACTTAACGCAAATGAGTAGGAAAAACGAACCCGTAATGTTCGGATGCAGCATTAACAGTGACATGCTTGGCTCAGACACGTTGTTTTAATATCCAGGTGTGACATTGCAAAGCTATATCAAATAGACGACCATTTGAGGATTGTAGCAGGGAAGGCGAGCGGTCGACTTCGGTTTATCGCGAGAATTTTGGGAAAGTGTGGTTCATCTGTAAACGGACCGCATGTAGGACGCTGGTGCTACCTGTTTTTGAGAGCTGCTGGAGTGTTTGGTATCCTTATCAGATCAGATTAAAGGAAGAAGTCGAAGTAGTCCAGAGGCGAGATGCTGGAACGAATAACACGTAAATATTAAGGAGACGCTTCGGGAACATAACTGGAAATCCCTGGACGGAAGGCGACGTTCTTTTCGAGAAACACTATTAAGAAAATTTAGAGGGAAATATTTACGAGAAATTAGGGCTCATACGGAGGCACATAGACAGTTGTTTTTCCCTCGTTCTGTATGCTAGTGGGGCAGGAAACAAAATGACTAATAGTGGTACGGGGTACCCTTCGCTGTGCACCGTACGGTGTCTTGCCGAGGGTGTATGCAGATGCAGATGTAGACCAGGACTCGAAACCAGAACCTTACCCTTTACAGCCGATATCCGATTGAGTTACTGGCGGACGTGAAATTTTCAGGACGGGTCCTCTCAGTCGTGCCTAGATAGCTCAGTCGGTAACAGAATTAAATTGCGACTATTGAAAGGTCCAATTATGAGATCTGATGCGTATCAATTAAATATTCCCGGATTTTTTCTCAGTATTTTGAGATGTTTAAAAGTGAACCTTATTGACTGAAGAATGCATTTGTAATTATATGCCTTCCTCGGCTTCTGAAGAAGTATATTTTCTTTCTCTCTGTATTTTCTGCATACAGGTGACCCTTCTCTTCTCTTGTCCTTCCTCTGTCTTTGTTATGATTCAAAGTACCCTATCTTGTTATTGCCCATGGACTGTTTCCACAGTTATTATTACAGTTAACAATTTTTTCGACTATTTTTCCCTTTTAATTCACGTCTAATTCCAGTTTATACACCTTCCCTGGGCTGTTCGGGGGTAATTACTTATCTCCTTAAGCAAACTGTATCAAGCAGAAATCTGACATAAAAATCTGTGTTCCACACTGGACAATAACATACTGTTCTAAAATGGACTATTTCGGTTTTTGCATTAGACTGTAGTATTCTTCCTAATTTTTTGCGTAGGATCACTGTAATGGAGTTCTGAGAACAAAATATTTTTTCAGAGTGTCAGTTTACTCTATTTTCAAATTTATCTGCTGCAACAGATAATAAAATTTCGGAAGTACCGAAGAGAGTAGGGTACGTATTTCCCTGCATTTATTTTGTTATTGCACTCGTACTTTTGCTGTCTGTTGAGTCAACAAGCACTCATAGAAAGCATTTATAGTTGCCAGTTTTATTATTATTTCTTTCCTTTCTCAGATGTTTGTTGTTGTTGTGGTCTTCAGTCCTGAGACTGGTTTGATGCAGCTCTCCATGCTACTCTATCCCGTGCAAGCTGGTTCATCTCCCAGTACCTACTGCAACCTACATCCTTCTGAATCTGCTTAATGTATTCATCTCTTGGTCTCCCTCTACGATTTTTACCCTCCATGCTGCCCTCCAATACTAAATTGGTGATCCCTTGATGCCTCAGAACATGTCCTACCAACCGATCCCTTCTTCTGGTCAAGTTGTGCCACAAACTTCTCTTCTCCCCAATCCTATTCAATACTTCCTCATTAGTTATGTCTGGTTAAAAATGGAAAGCGACGCGGACCTTGATCAAGCGTGACTTCCTTTTAACTGTACGGTATATGTTACATTGCATTTAGGAACTTTTGGGTAATTGAACATGTATCAATAATTACAGATTTCTGTAGTTGTATATATACGTTTGGATGTAGCTGTATTGCGTTGATGTACTGGTGGATATTGTGTGGTATGACTCCTGTAGTTGATAGTATAATTGGTATAATGTCAACTTTATCCTGATGCCACATGTCCTTGACTTCCTCATCCAGTTGGATGTATTTTTCAATTTTTTCTCCTGTTTTCTTCTGTATATTTGTTGTATTGGGTATGGACATTTCGATTAGTTGTGTTAATTTCTTCTTTTTATTGGTGAGTATGATGTCAGGTTTGTTATGTGGTGTTGTTTTATCTGTTATAATGGTTCTGTTCCAGTATAATTTGTATTCATCATTCTCCAGTACATTTTGTGGTGCATACTTGTATGTGGAAACGTGTTGTTTTATTAGTTTATGTTGTATGGCATGTTGTTGATGTAATATTTTTGCTACATTGTCATGTCTTCTGGTGTATTCTGTATTTGCTAGTATTGTACATCCATGTGTGATGTGATCTACTGTTTCTATTTGTTGTTTTCAAAGTCCGCATTTATCTGTTGTGGTATTGGGATCTTTAATAATATGCTTGCTGTAATATGTGGTGTTCATTGTTTGATCCTGTATTGAAATCACGAATCCCTCCATCTCACTGTATATTTTGCGTTTTCTTAGTCACGTGTTGGATGCATCTTGATCGATGTGTGGCTGTGTTAGATGATATGGGTGCTTACCATGTAGTGTTTTCTTTTTCCAATTTTTCTTTCTTTGTATCTGCTGATGTTATGTGATCTAAAGGGTTGTAGAAGTGGTTATGAAATTGCAATGGTGTAGCCGATGTATTTATATGAGTGATTGCTTTATGTATTTATCTAGTTTCTGCTCGTTCTATAAAGAATTTTCTTAAATTGTCTACCTGTCCATAATGTAGGTTTTTTATGTCGATAAATCCCCTCCCTCCTTCCTTTCTGCTTAATGTGAATCTTTCTGTTGCTTAATGTATGTTATGTATTCTATATTTGCGGCATTGTGATCATGTAAGTGTATTGAGTGCTTCTAGGTCTGTGTTACTCCATTTCACTACTCCAAATGAGTAGGTTAATATTGGTACAGCATAAGTACTTACAGCTTTTGCCTTGTTTCTTGCTGTCAATTCTGTTTTCAGTATTTTTTTACTCTTTGTCTATATTTTTCTTCTAGTTCTTCTTTAATATTTGTATTATCTATTAATATTTTTTGTCTGTATCCTAGATATTTATAGGGATCTGTTTTTTCCATCGCTTCTATGCAGTCGCTGTGGTTATCCAATATGTAACCTTCTTGTTTAGTGTGTTTTCCCCTGACTATGCTATTTTTCTTACATTTGTGTATTCCAAAAGCCATATTTATTATTATTATTATTATTTACTTCACTACGATAATGTGGAACCAATCATCTGTAATTGGATGTTCTTTCTACTTTTACCAAGAAAGATTTTTTTTAATTATCTCTTGTTTACATAAGTCACATAATACATTGATGTATGCTTCCCTTAGCCACATCTTTTGTCCATCATAAAATCTGCCATTGTGTTTAAGTTCACATTGTGGTGTCTAAGAAATATTTGCCTCAGATGGAAAGAACGTGAGCACAGCAGTTACTGACATACGTTGTCTTCTTCCACAGTGAAAAATAAATTATTCTTCAACGAATTGCTTAAGTCAAATAGCAGAGATCATACTGTTCAAACGAGAATTTTCAGAAGTAGGATGAAAAAGAAAATGTTAACAGCATGAAACATCCGCTGTAAGGAGTCTGACAGTTGCAGCAGAAACTATTAATTTTTGAGATAAGTGATAAATAAAAGCATGTTTTAGCGTAACATAAATTACTGAAGTGAAATAAAAAGATAAAAAAGTCTTTGGTAATAGCTATGTCTCCAGTCAGTACTTTCACATGTAGTGAAGTTGTAAACAAAGAGTTGTATCTTAGTATAAGAATAGCGATTCAGATTTATTCATCTAAATGCTAAATGAGAGTAGGTTCCAACAACAAATTTCCAGTGTTACAGCCATTTGTCACAAGCCGATTAGAGGAGGGGTGGGGGGTGGGGTCTGGTGTTGTACCTTGGGACACTTTTCGCGCCTTTTGTAACAGAAGACGTTCTGCAATAGAAGCTTAATGTGCTTTCTTATTCAGTTTTTAAATAACGTCATTCACTTTTTATGTACTGCAGTCTTTTTCTGAAATTACAAAAATTGTTCCAGATAATTGAGATCTTTCCAAATGTAAAAACATGTTTCAAGGCACAACATGGTCATGCACCTAACAATAAATATTCTACTGAATTTAAAATTTTTATAAGAAGTCAACACCAGCAGCTGCAACGTAAACTTTATGGGTATTTGTTTGTATTTAGCAATTTCTGCAGAACAAGCTTACCTGTTTCGGCTTACATTGCGATTTCCAAGAGCACATCAGGTGAAGTTGATGATCATATGGCATCCCATGGCAACTGTAAGGTGTCAAACAATTATCACGAAAAATTTCGTATTACAAAAGCTACAAGATTATAATGACATTATTTCATAACAGACAGCTAACAGTTCGCCCCTGATGACATATGATCGTCAACTCCACCTAGCCGTGCACTTTAAAACGACACTGTAAGGTGAAACAGACAAAATTGTTGTGCAGACATCGCTAAATGCAAGCAAATAAAGACTGCATTGTAACTACTTCAATTGAGTTCTTATAAAATGTCGTATTTCGGCTTATTTCGTGTTGTAGGTCTTACTGACAAAAAATAAATTTAAAAGCGTTGCAACCAATAAAATCTTGCCAATAGTGTATACAGTTGTCTATCTGTTACATTATTACTGTACTACCCAGGAATAATTAGTGTGTGAAATCACCTTAAGCAGAAGCTTTATCAAAAACCAGTTACAATTTAAATACATTTTGAGATTGAAACTATTAGAAATGAACTCAAATTTCCATTTTCCAGGCAGATAAAATTGCTAAGACACTAACAAAACAAAATTAATTTGTAAATATCCGATGCTACATGGTGAAAGACCTTCTTCTGTTTCAAGGTACAAAGACGATGCTCGACAAAGTGTGGCTTTCGGTATGTACATTGTACAACTAGTTTTAAAAGTATATAGAATTTTCCTCACCATAAAATTCCTTAACTGTAGAATTAGCTATATATTCCAAATAGTTTTAATATATTTTACATCCATTTCATGTGTAGAACTCTAAATATTTACAAATGCTGCACAAAACACAACCTCATACTAGCAACAACAAAAACTGTACAAAACTTCTTATGGCGGTCTCTTTCATATGATTCTAGAATCAGTCATTAGATTCAAGTACCGATAAAAAACATCGTGTGTTCTTAAGTATACTATCCTCTAAGAACAACAGTCCCTCCTACAACAAAATTGATAAAATGTGGAAGAGAACTGAAGAACTACTGTAATACGAAAAATAACCTGAAAATGCTTTCATAAATATTATTGTGATGGAACGTAAATGCCGCACATTTGCTAGCGAACTTTGGCTAGGATCGGGGTGTGAGATAATAGTAATATTTCTACAGTTCGTTTAGAGTTTTAAAAGTACAAATGGTAAAAAAAGGACCTCAAAAACATTACGTTATAAATAACACTAAAAATGCAGTTTTATGTGGTCATAGCAAACAAATATTTGACAATCGGATATTTGTAATGCATATTCAGGATCAAAGATATGCATAACATAGTGATGAAGAACAGGCTGAAGTACAGAAGAATACTTTAAAAGAACTATGAGCACTGGTATAAGCATAGTAAGTGAGGCTAATTCAAGAGAAAAAGAATAGGAGGTATGAAAAAAGAAACACCAAAGGCAACAGACAAAAATTTTGATATAAGAAGGACAGAGGGAAAGAAACTATCAAAAATTGCCTAAATCTCTAGCTAAGAGAAAGAAAAAAGAATATATCAGATATTATAGGAATTAGCTGTGTAAATTACATTGAAAATGAATCAATAGTAACTACTAAAAAGCGAAGCACAATAGCACCAGAAAAAATAATTTCATTGTAAAAAATAAAAGTTAAAGTCACGATGCAAGTAGGGAGGATAAATACCATTACACGAAACTGGAAATTAAAAGTTTTGATTGAAAACTAAAATGGAATAGAACTTTTAGAATTTGAGAGAACTGTAGAGAGATGCTAGGAATGCCTCTAGAATTTGTAAAAGCATTCACTATTGTCAGGAACCACAACAGATTAACACAATAATTAGGAAAAAAGTACCCAAATTCAAAACAGTCTAAAAAGCAACAGATGCCGATAAGCGCTGACACCAATAAGGTGTCAGAAGCTGTGATGGTTTTTTGTTTATTCTACAGAATATACTACACAGGAAACAGCCAATGGATTTCCAAATAAGCGTTACCTTCACACTGCTACAGAAAGCACCATCTGATAAATGTGACATCACATTAGCATTACATCGCATGTTTCAGAACGACAAGACGGATGTACAAAGTAACGCAGGAAAATTTGTTGTATAGTAGACGATGTTCTCTCAGGTTTCAAAAAGCTACATTTGTCTAGAAATCAATAACACTCCTACACTAAAAAAAAAAGAAATAATGAACGTGGATGTCTGGTAAGTGCTTGTGCAGTTTAATGTTGTGTTGCTATAGACGAGAGGAAGGAGATGGTAGAAGCCAGTGCCGAAAGACTACCTAGTCTTCTCGAGTAGTCCCACTAACGGTTCATCGTCAACAGTTTCGGTGCCCTCACTCTGTGAGACCTGGCGAAAACGCTGGAATTTAATCCAGCTCATTGGGCGTCGTCTGTTGATCAAAAAATTTACTCCTCCCACTGCTAGTCAAATATTGGGAACGTCACAGCACAACCGTGCGTGAGTCATGTGAACTACGGGGTTGGGACGATGAGACTAAAGACAAATAACGCGTTCGATTAAAATCAACGGCTTCTGAATAACTATTAGGTAAGATCGTAGCGAAGGGACAATACTGTTGAATGTAAGAAACAGGATAACAAACTGCAGTTCTTCATTGAATAAATGATTTCTGTTAAGAGTTGAAGCTTCCAGAACTTTTTCGAATTTCATGAAAATGTTTTCATTCTTACATAGCGTACAGCTGAAAGTTAAACAACGCGTGGAATACGCAACCATTAAGAGACATTTCAGTATGAGTGCTTCCTTCTGTCTCCCACCGTCTACTGCCTCTATTCATGCAGAGGATCCACATCAGCCTCTGACACGAGCTACAACGAGCCTAAGCTGGTTAAGCTTACGAAAGCCGTCGTCAAGGCCCTCTGATGTAATACAGAGGAAATCACTGCACAGGCAGAGGTTTCGCCATCACGGTTTCCATCGGCCCTTTCACAGTGCGCATAAATGTTTCGTAAAACAAGACCGTTCAAAGTTTGATGGAATGTAGTTTCATCTAACCGAATGCGTTTACAGAGGGTCAAATTTATACACCTGGTAGAGTTAGCACTTTGAGATAACGAACTAATGACCGGAAATGAGTATTTAGTTTTTCATTCATTCGATGAACGTACAAGTCAATGAGATTTCCAGTCCCCAAAAACTCGCGTACCAAGAAACTGGCAGAATAAAAAATAAGTGTAATCTCTCATACTGCCAAAGTAATGTTAACAGTATTGAATCATATATTGGTTCTTATCATAGAAGAGAACGAAGGGGAAGAGTACTTTGGCTTCAGAAAAGAGGTGCTATTCGAATAATTAGTGATTGGTGAAACCGAACCTCACAATAACCCCTGGGTTCGGTGTGGGGCGGCGTTGGAGTGAGTGGATTGCTGTAGCCTGTTATGAGGTTGTGAACCACTGAGAGCTACGGCTGCGACGAAGCCTCTCCGTCGTTTCTAGGTCATCAGTTCAATACAATACAAGATAGGAAGATTTTGCTCCTACACCCAGACAGTTACACCGCTATAAACTGGAGACGCTGTACCGCAACTCCTGCAAAAAAAGTACAAAATACTCACTTGAACATGACTGAAAGGTTGTCAACCGAAATATCGTCGCAAGAAGACGACGTAATCTGGCTGCAATCCCGAAGCATCATGAAATACCCAATTTACGATTTGCCTAATGTCTGCGTCATTTCGACCGTAAATATTTGGACACCCTGTCACGAACTTTTGTGGTGTATCGTGATATATCGAACTGCCTACGTTAGTACTATTTTTCTTTAATTCGGGAGGAATACGGTTCATTCATAAGACGGACGTCCTTATTTAGCTATTCCGCTCCTTTACTTAATTATATATGGCGAATGTCTGGGCAGATCTGCAAACAGCTATGGACGATATCATTATCCGTCGTCCGCAGCTCGTGGTCGTGCGGTAGCGTTCTCGCTTCCCGCGCCCGGCTTCCCGGGTTCGATTCCCGGCGGGGTCAGGGGTTTTCTCTGCCTCGTGATGACTGGGTGTTGTGTGATGTCCTTAGGTTAGTTAGGTTTAAGTACTTCTAAGTTCTAGGGGACTTATGACCTCAGAAGTTAAGTCCCATTGTGCTCAGAGCCATTTGAACCATTATCCGTCTTTGTCCCACTGCGTACGTGTGACGATCTCCAGCAGTCACACGGTAGACCAGATGTTAAATTATAATCTTCCTTTAATATTTAAACAACGTATGGAAGCTTGTTCGTCGTAAAATGCTTCCGGTCTTGAATAACGAAAGGTCGAATGTTTGGTCACCTGTCCCAGATCTACATCCATATACCATAAGCCACCATACGACACATGGCGGAGTTTACCGTTTATCACTGCCAGTTATTCCACTTTCACTGTCAAAAGCAACGTTAGAAAAACGACTGTATATGTGCCTCCATATGTGTCCTGATTTCTTGTACTTTCTCTTCGCAGCCCTTACACGAGATGTATGTTGTTGGCAGTAGCATGGTTCTGCAGTCTGTCGCAATTGCTGGATCTCTAAATTTTCTTAGTAGTCTTCTTCTCTACATGGATTCCCACTTGAGATCACGGAGCTTATCCGTAACACTCGAGTGTTGTTAGAAACTGCCGGTAATATATTTAGCACTTGCCCGCGAAAGGCAAAGGTCCTGAGTTCGAGTCTCGGTCGGGCACACAGTTTTAATCTGCCAGGAAATTTAATATATTTAGCTGCTCGCCTCTGAATTGCTTCGATGATCTGTGTGTCACTAATGTTCTGAATGTCATCTTCTTTGTAGATAAGCTACATCCGCATCTACAAGGCTACTCTGAGGTTCACATTTAAGTGTTTAGCCGGTGATTCACCAACCACCTTCAGACTGTTTACCCACTGTTCCACTCCCTAACAGCGCGCGGCAAAACGAACAGTTAAATCTTTTAGTACAAGCTCTGATCTTTCATCTTTACTTACGATGATCATTTCTCCCTAGGTAGGTGGGCCTTGACAAAATATTTTCGCATTCGGAGGAGAAACCAAGTCTTAGAAACTTCGTGGAAACATCCCGCGTCAAAGAGAAACGCCTTTGAATTCATGACTGCCACCCCAGGACGCGAATCTTATCCGTGACACTCCCGCGCCCCACTCCCACCACCGACCCACACACACACATACTATTTCGCGATAATACAAAACAAGTTGCCCTTCTTTGAACTTTCTCGATGTTCTCCGCCAGTCCTATCTGGTAAGAATTGCGTACTGCGTAGCAGCAGTCTTGCAGAGGACGGAGAAACGTAGAGTAGGCAGTCTCTTTAATAGTCCTTTTGCATTTTCTAAGTATTCCGCCACACAACATTATCTATGTGATCGTTATAATTTAAGTTACGCGTAACTGTAATCCCCATCTATTTAGCTGAATTCACAGCCATTACATTTTTGTGATTTATTGTGCGACCGAAACTTAACAATTCCTTTTAGTACTCACATTGATGATCTCACATTTTTTTATGATTTAGAGTCAGTTGCCACTTTTTGCACCATACAGAGATATCTTATCTATATCATTTCAGCAAGGAGCTCTGCACCCTGTTCAAATGGCTCTAAGTACTATGGGACATAACATCTGAGGTCACCAGTCCCCTAGACGTAGAACTACTTAAACCTAACTAACCTAAGGACATCACACACATCCATGCCCGAGGCAGGATTCGAACCTGAGACCGTAGCAGTAGCGTGGTTCCAGACTGAAGAGCTTAGAACCGCTCGACCACAGCGGCCGGCTGCACTCTGTTCTTCAGACTGTTTGTGCACACAGGGTATTAAAAAAAAGTGTCGAATATTTTGAGAGATGGTAGTAATCGTCAAAACCAGAAAAGAAGTCCAATAAACATGGGCTCTAAAATGCATACCTGAAGAGCCATGAACACTTGTTCAACTTCGCTACTGTGGAACATGTTTCTTCAACTGAAGAAATGTTCATAGCATTTAACGAGCGCATGTATACTAGAAATTTTTTTTCTTGTTTTGATCCATACTATCTACTCCCAAAATATGGAAAGCAAAGAGATTGATGAAGAAGAGATTTGTTTCAAAGTATCGGAGATGAACAAGTGCTCATAGCTATTATGGTACGCATTTTAGCGCCCATGTTTACACGACTTTCTTTCTTGTTTTCATCGTTACTACCACCTCTCAACATATTTTAACACCTTGTGTAGAAAACAAGAGCGGTCCTATCACACTTTCCTGTGACACTCCTGACGATACCTTTGTGTCCGCCTAACACTCGCTGTCCACTACGAAGGACTGTGTTCTGGAACTTAAAAAATGTCCAGGACGAAGAACTGTGTTCTGGAACTAAAAAACCTTCGATTTGCTCCCATATCTCAAGCCCTATTCCGTATACTCCGACCTTTGTGGACAGTCTGCAGCATGATACTTTTCAGAAATCTAGGAATATGAAATCTGCGTACTGCTGTTCATCCATGATTCGCAGGATATTGGGCTCATATGTCGAAAGAAGCTTTTCACTCTGAAGGTAATTTACTAAGTTCAACATTAGGGTATGGTCAAGAATTTTGTGACAAATCGACGTTAAGGTTATTGGTTTGTAATTGGTTCAAATGACTCTGAGCACTATGGGACTTAACATCTGAAGTCATCAGTCCCCTACAACTTAGAACTACTTAAACCTAACTAACCTAAGGACATCACACACATCCATGCCCGAGGCAGGATTCGAACCTGCGACCGTAGCGGTCGCGCGGTTGCAGATTGTAGCGCCTAGAACCGCTATACCACACCGGCCGGTTGGTTTGTAATTCTATTGATCTATTCTTTTACACTTCGTATAAAAGATCCATGAACCATGGACCTTGCCGTTGGTGGCCAGGCTTGCGTGCCTCAGCGATACAGTTAGCCGTACCGTAGGTGCAACCACAACGGAGGGGTATCTGTTGAGAGACCAGACAAACGTGTGGTTCCTGAAGAGGGGCAGCAGCCTTTTCAG
This sequence comes from Schistocerca americana, assembly GCF_021461395.2. NCBI lineage: Eukaryota > Metazoa > Arthropoda > Insecta > Orthoptera > Acrididae > Schistocerca > Schistocerca americana. The sequence continues at coordinate 406,870,977 of NC_060126.1, read as the reverse complement.
TAGTTGCAGGGGCAACAGTGTGGATGATTGACTGATCTGGCCTTGTAACACTAACCAAAACGGCCTTGCTGTGCTGGTACTGCAACGGTTGAAAGCAAGGGGAAACTACAGCCGTAATTTTTCCCGAGGGCATGCAGCTTTACTGTATGGTTAATGATGATGGCGTCCTCTTGGATAAAATATTCCGAAGGTAAAATAGTCCCCCATTCGGATCTCCGGGCGGGGACTACTCCAGAGGACGTCGTTATCAGGAGAAAGAAAACTGTCGTTCTACGGATCGGAGCGTGGAATGTCAGATCCATTAATCGGGCAGGTAGGTTAGAAAATTTAAAAAGGGAATGGATAGGTTAAAGTTAGATACAGTGGGAATTAGTGATGTTCGGTGGCAAGAGGAACAAGACTTTTGGTCACGCGAATACAGGGTTATAAATACAAAGTCAAATAGGGGTAATGCAGGAGTAGGTATAATAATGAATAAAAAACTAGAAATGCGGGTAAGCTACTACAAACAGCATAGTGAACGCATTATTATGGCCAAGATAGACACGAAGCCCACGCCTACTACAGTAGTACAACTTTATATGCCAACTACCTCTGCAGATAACGAAGAAATTGAAGAAATGTATGATGAAATAAAAGAAATTATTCAGGTAGTGAAAGGAGACGAAAATTTAATAGCCATGGGTGACTGGAATTCGGTAGTAGGAAAAGGGAGAGAAGAAAACGTAGTAGGTGAATATGGATTGGGGGTAAGAAATGAAAGAGGAAGCCGCCTGGTAGAATTTTGCACAGAGCACAACTTAATCATAGCTAACACTTGGTTCAAGAATCATAAAAGAAGATTGTATACATGGAAGAACCCTGGAGATACTAAAAGGTTTCAGATAGATTATATAATGGTAAGACAGAGATTTAGGAACCAGGTTTTAAATTGTAAGACATTTCCAGGGGCAGATGTGGACTCTGACCACAATCTATTGGTTATGAACTGTAGAATAAAACTGAAGAAACTGCAAAAAGGTGGGAATTTAAGGAGATGGGACCTGGATAAACTGAAAGAACCAGAAGTTGTAGAGAGTTTCAGGGAGAGCATAAGGGAACAATTGACAGGAATGGGGGAAAGAAATGCAGTAGAAGAGGAATGGATAGCTTTGAGGGATGAAATAGTGAAGGCAGCAGAGGATCAAGTAGGTAAAAAGATGAGGGCTAGTAGAAATCCTTGGGAAACAGAAGAAATATTGAATTTAATTGATGAAAGGAGAAAATATAAAAACGCAGTAAATGAAGTAGGCAAAAAGGAATACAAACGTCTCAAAAATGAGATCGACAGGAAGTGCAAAATGGCTAAGCAGGCATGGCTAGAGGACAAATGTAAGGATGTAGAGGCTTATCTCACTAGGGGTAAGATAGATACTGCCTACAGGAAAATTAAAGAATTCTTTGGAGAAAAGAGAACCACTTGTACGAATATCAAGAGCTCAGATGGAAACCCAGTTCTAAGCAAAGAAGGGAAAGCAGAAAGGTGGAAGGAGTATATAGAGAGTATATACAAGGGCGAAGTACTTGTGGACAATATTATGGAAATGGAAGAGGATGTAGATCAAGATGAAATGGGAGATACGATACTGCGTGAAGAGTTTGACAGGGCACTGAAACACCTGAGTCAAAACAAGGCCCCGGGTGTAGACAACATTCCATTAGAACTACTGACGGCCTTGGGAGAGCCTGTTCTGACAAAACTCTGGTGAGCAAGATGTATGACACTGGCGAAATACCCTCAGACTTTAAGAAGAGTATAATAATTCCAATCCCAAAGATAGCAGGTGTTGAAAGATGTGAAAATTACCGAACTTCAAAATGGTTCAAATGGCTCTGAGCACTATGGGACTTAACATCTATGGTCATCAGTCTCCTAGAACTTAGAACTACTTAGACCTAACTAACCTAACGACATCACACAACACTCAGTCATCACGAATTACCGAACTATCAGTTTAATAAGTCACAGCTGCAAAATACTAACGCGAATTCTTTACAGACGAATGGAAAAACTAGTAGAAGCCGACCTCGGGGAAGATCAGTTTGGATTCCGTAGAAATATTGGAACACGTGAGGCAATACTGACCCTACGACTTATCTTGGAAGGTAGATTAAGGAAAGGCAAACCTACGTTTCTAGCATTTGTAGACTTAGAGAAAGCTTTTGGCAATGTTGACTGGGATACTCTCTTTCAGATTCTGAAGGTGGCAGGGGTAAAATACAGGGAGCGAAAGGCTATTTACAATTTGTACAGAAACCAAATGGCAGTTGTAAGAGTTGAGGGGCATGAAAGGGAAGCAGTGGTTCGGAAGGGAGTGAGACAGGGTTGTAGCCTCTCCCCGATGTTATTCAATCTGTATATTGAGCAATCAGTGAAGGAAACGAAAGAAAAATTCGGAGTAGGTATCAAAATCCATGGAGAAGAAATAAAAACCTTCAGGTTCGCCGATGACATTGTAATTCTGTAAGAGACAGCAAAGGACTTGGAAGAACTGTTGAACGGAATGGATAGCGTCTTGAAAGGAGGACATAAGATGAACATCAACAAAAGCAAAACGAGGATAATGGACTGTAGTCGAATTAAGTCGGGAGATGCTGAGGGAATTAGATTAGGAAATGAGACACTTAAAGTAGTAAAGGAGTTTTGCTATTTGGGGAGTAAAATAACTGATGACGGTCGGAGTAGAGAGGGTATAAAATGTAGACTGGCAATGGCAAGGAAAGCGTTTCTGAAGAAGAGAAATTTGTTAACATCGAGTATAGATTTAAAAGTTAGGAAGTCGTTTCTGAAAGTATTTGTATGGAGTGTAGCCATGTATGGAAGTGAAACATGGACGATAAATAGTTTAGACAAGAAGAGAATATAAGCTTTCGAAATGTGGTGCTACAGAAGAATGCTGAAGATTAGATGGGTAGATCACATAACTAATGAGGAGGTATTGAATAGGATTGGAGAGAAGAGAAGTTTGTGGCACAACTTGATTAGAAGAAGAGATCGATTGGTAGGACATGTTCTCTGGCATCAAGGGATCACCAATTTAGCATTGGAGGGCAGCGTGGAGGGTAAAAATCGTAGAGGGAGACCAAGAGATGAATACACCAACCAGATTCAGAAGGATGTAGGTTGGAGTAGGTACTGGGAGATGAAAAAGCTTGCACAGGACAGGGTAGCATGGAGAGCTGCATCAAAGCAGTCTCAGGACTGAAGACCACAACAACAACAACATATAATAAAGCCCTCTGTCAAAGTTTGAACTGGCTCAATTACACTGAAAAGTTTCTTTGCAAACTGGTACACCTGCCTAATATTGTGTAGGGCCCCCGCGAACACGCAGAGGTGCCGCAGCACGACGTGGCATGGTCTTGACTAATGTCTGAAGTAGTGCTGGAGGGAATTGACACCATGAATCCTGCAGGGCTGTCCATAAATCCTTAGAGTACGAGGGGGCGGAGATCTCTTCTGAACAGCACGTTGCAAGGCATCCCACATATACTCAATAATGTTCATGTCTTGGGAGTTTGGTGGCCAGCGGAAGTGTTTAAAATCAGAATAGTGTTCCAGGAGCCACTCTGCAGCAATCTGAGCATGTGGGGTGTCACATTGTTCTGCTGGAATTGCCCACGCCCTTCGGAATGCACAATGGACGTGAATGGATGCAGGTGATCAGACGGGATTTTTCTTACGTACGTTCCTTCTGTCAGAGTCGTATCTAGATGTATCAGTGTTCCCATATTATTCCACCTGCACATGCCCCATACCATTACAGAGCCTTCATCAGCTTGAACAGTCCATCGCTGACATGCAGGGTCCATGGATTCATGAGATTGTCTCCATACCTGTACACGTCCGTCCGCTCTATACAATTTGACACGAGACTCGTCCGACCAGGCAACATGTTTCCAGTCATCAACAGTCCAATGTCGGTATTGAAGGGCCCAGGCGAGGCGAAAAGCTTTGTATTGTGCAGTAATCAAGGGTAAACGAGTAGACCTTCGGCTCCGAAAGCCCATGTCGATGATGTTTCGTTGAATGGTTCGCACGCTGATACTTGTCGCTGGCCCAGCTTTGAAATCTGCAGCAATTTGCGGAAGGCTTACACTTTCGTCACGCTGAACGATTCTCTTCAGTCATCGTTGGTCCCGTTCTTGCAGGATCTTTTTCCGGCTACAGCGATGTCGGAGATTTGATGTTTTACCGGATTCCTGATATTCACGGTACACTCGTGAATTGGTCGTACGGGAGAATCCACACTTCACCGCTACCTCGGAGATGCTGTGTCGCATCGCTCGTGCAGCGACTATAACACCATGTTCAAACTCACCTAAATCTTGATAACCTGCCACTGTAGCAGCAGTAACCGATCTAACAACTGCTCTAGACACTTGTCTTATATAGGCGTTGCCAACCGCAGCGCCGTATTTTGGCTGTTTGTCTATCTCTGTGTTTGAATACGCATGCCTACACCAGTTTCTTTCGCGCTTCAGTGAAGTAGCGAGATGTTTTCAGTAGGAGTTCCACATGTGTGTGTTCTTTTAACCTCTTTACTGTGCCACATTATTCCACTTTGCGATTTGCGTCCCCACTAAATTAAAAATTTGCATACCACTCAGGGAAAAAGAGAAAAAAAAATTACTGTGTTTTAGGATTTATAAATAAGCTCTAAGTCGCCGACTTTTAGTTAAGTTTTACTACGGGTCTGTACTGCCTCTATTTTAATATGTTCCTTTACCTCTCGTAATGTACTTTTAGCGCTTTTCATGAAACTTTCTTACAATGTTTTATTTTCCCCTTTTGCATTTAAATCACGAATCCAAATTGTGAATGGTCGGGCTAGTTGATCCCACGCTGTTCTTTACGTCAACTGATGGCAGTACTACGCCGATCTAGTGTTTGCTACTCTATGCTCTGCGTTCGCTGGTGGCATACCGCGTCCTATACTCGCCCATCGCGGCGCTCGGGGTCACAGCACAAAGTGTAGGCGTCCTGATTTTCATTGCATATTTCATTACCCAGGCAGTCGTCCGTTGTATTGTCTGGTGTTGCTTTAGCACTGATTTAGAGCTTACCGCAACTAGCCCGACTGTTGTTTTCTAAAATGTTTTATGTAACTTCTTCTTAGTGTTCTCATATGCACTACTGCGTGTAAAAATTACTACCAGTTCGGTGTCTTGTTTATTTTCAGTATCGCAACTGCTGATAGGCATCTAACAGCCCGAAACCGATAATAGTTTAAGCATTAAGCATTGGAAAATAAAAAGAATCTTACAAATGAAGTGGTATTGTCAACCTCTACCATAATGCTCAGTTGCGGATGTTTCTCCAGCATAATTGTTTGTAATACGCAAAACAATATATATATATATATATATATATATATATATATATATATATATATATATATATATATATATATATATATATATATACTACTGGCCATTAAAATGGCTACACCACGAAGGTGACGTGCTACAGATGCGAAATTTAACCGACAGGAAGAAGATGCTGTGATATGCAACTGATTGGCTTTTCAGAGCATTCACACAGGGTTGGCACCGGTGGCGACACCTACAACGTGCTGGCATGAGGAAAGTTTCCAACAGATTTCTCATACACAATCAGCAGTTGACAGGCTTTGCCTGGTGAAACGTTGTTGTGATGCCTCGTGTAAGGAGGAGAAATGCGTACCATCACGTTTCCGACTTTGATAAAGGTCGGTTTGTAGCCTATCGCGATTGCGGTTTATCGTATCGCAACATTGCTGCTCCCATTGGTCGAGATCCAATAACTGTTAGCAGAATGTGGAATCGGTGGGTTCATGACGGTAATACGGAACGCCGTGCTGGATCCCAACGGCCTCGTATCACTAGCAGTCGTGATGACAGGCATCTTATCCGCATGGCTGTAACGGATTGTGCAGCCACGTCTCGATCCCTGAGTCAACAGATGGGGACGTTTGCAAGACAACAACCATCTGCACGAACAGTTCGACGACGTTTGCAGCAGCATGGACTATCAACTCGGAGACCATGGCTGTGGTTACCCTTGACACTGCATCACAAACAGGAGCGCGTGCGATGGTGCACTCAACGACGAACCTGGGTGCACGAATGGCGAAACGTCCTTTTTTTGAGATGAATCCAGGTTCTGTTTACAGCAACATGATGGTCGCATCCGTGTTTGGCGACATCGCGGTGAACGCACATTGGAAGCGTGTATTCGTCATCGCCATACTGGCGTGTCACTCAGCTTGATGGTGTGGGGTGCCTTGGTTCCACGTCTCGGTCACCTCTTGTTCGCATTGACAGCACTTTGAACAGTGGACGTTACATTTCAGATGTGTTATGACCCATGGCTCTACCCTTCATTCGATCCCTGCGAAACCCTACATTTGCACGACCGCATGTTGCACGTCCTGTACGGGCCTTTCTGGATACAGAATATTTTCGACTGCTGCCCTGGCCAGCACATTCTCCAGATCTCTCACTAATTGAATACGTCTGGTCTATGGTGGCTGAGTAACTGGCTCGTCACAATACGCCAGTCACTACTCTTGATGTGTTGAAGCTGCATTGGCAGCTGTACCTGTACACGCCATCCAAGCTCTGTTTGACTCAATGCCCAGGCGTATCAAGACCGTTATTACAGCCAAAGTTGGTTGTTCTGGATACTGATTTCTCAGGATCTATGCACCAAATTTGCGTGAAAATGTAATCACATGTCAGTTCTAGTATAATATATTTGTCCAATGAATACCCGTTTATCATCTCCATTTCTTCTTGGTGTAGCAATTTTAATGGCCAGTAGTGTAAATAAAAGATTCTAACTACTGAAGGCACTAACTACTGATAGGCATAGTTAGCAAATGAAAGATTTTGATGGAGAACAAACAATGTATTTACCTTAATAGTGTTCAAAAATCATTATATATATATATATATATATATATATATATATATATATATATATATATATATCAGTTCATGACATCCAAGCTTACAAATTTCGTTTTTGTGACAGACACATGTCCAGATCGTCCGCTCTCAAAACTCTGCCACCTCTCTCCCCACATCCACCACTGCTGGCGGCTCACCTCCAACTGCACAACGCTACATGCTGTTCACAAAGGTTGCATCAGCTCTGACATTTGGCCTTGCTGTGGTAGCTTTCGACATTATAATGCAATTAAAGTAATACAGCAAACAAAAGGGAAAGCTGTCACACTCAGAAGATCAATACTACAGTGATAACTACTAAAAATCACTTTAATGAAAACAGAAAAGTATTTAAATTACCACAGATAGGATATTTGTATAGATGCAAATTCAAACTTCTGAAAATGTCACAGTGTAATAAAATACCTATACTGCAATTAAGGACACAAAGTAGCATGTACCTGAATAATAACTGTCTATCTAACCATATAACACTGCAAAATTCAAGAACCAAGAATACTTTTAACTGGAAGTATATCATTAGCAATGGCAAAAATCTCTTATTCTAAGCACAATATAACATTACAAATGCATAAAATGGAAGAATCTCATTTGCACTACACACAGTAAAATACTTGTCGCAAATCGATATTCAGAGTTGCAGAATATACACGAAACCTTATTCCTGCTCAAACAAACTTTAACTGTTCTCCAGAGAATTTGTTTGTGTTGCCCATTGGCAATAAAAACACAAAACAAACTGTGTTGCTGTAATGGCATACAGTGTCTACTCACTTCAATTGTTGCATCATAAATCTTGAAAGTAATTACAAAGTCAAAGTCTATAATTGAAATTTTAATTTATGTATTGTTGCAAAACAAAACAAAATATAAATATGCAGCCTGGCAGGGTAGCCAGCTGAATGTATAATCTGCAGGATTTCTAAACTCGTGTTTGTATGTGTCTTGTTGGTATCTGAGAAATTTGTAAAACATATTGATACTGACATGTGTAAATCTATGTGCAGAGCAACAGAACAGTGTTAAAGTGCGAACAAAAGTACGTGAAGGACACATTACATGTTGTCAAATTCAGGCTAGCCAATACATCAAACAATTCACCTGTGAGAGAGCAGTCTGTTTTCAGTAAAATTTATCTATGCTGTTTGACTGAAAAATAAATTACTCAGATGAAAAATGTTGGCTCTGAATACTGTTTATCTTTAGTGTTGCATCAGAACTGCTATTGTAATTACACAGCATAAATATATATATATATATATATATATATATATATAAATTAATGCATCTGACTTCGTGTTAAAACTGCTCGTAGAATGCTCGTGTGTCCTGTAATCCCTTATACAAGGGTGAGTCAAATGAAAATCTTAAATATTTTTTTAAATATTATTTATTGTGCAGAAGTGGTACAAAGCTATATCACTTTTCAACATAATCTCCCCCACGCTCAATGCAAGTCCTCCAGCGCTAACAATCTGCATAAATTCCTTTAGAAAAGAATTCTTTTTGTAGTGCAGTCAACCATTCATGCACCATGAGGCATGCCTCTTCATCAGAACGGAACTTCTTTCCTCCCATTGCGTTTTTGAGTGGTCCAAACATATGGAAATCACTTGGGGCAAGGTCTGGCGAGTATAGTGGATGAGGAAGACACTCAAAATGCAGGTATGTGATTGCTGCAACTGTTGTATGGGCAATGTGGGGCCTTGCATTGCAATGTTGCAAAAGGACACCTGCTGACAGCAATCCACGTCGCTTTGATTTGATTGCAGGCCGCAGATGATCTTTAGGAGATCTGTGTACGATGCAATGGTGACATTGGTCCCTCGACGCATGTAATGGTCCAAAATGACGCCTTTTTCGTCCCAAAAGAGAGTCAGCATAACCTTCCATGCTGATGGTTCTGTTCGAAACTTCTTTGTCTTTGGTGATGAGGAATGACGCCGTTCCTTGCTCGCTCTCTTCGTTTCCGGTTGGTGGAAGTGAACCCAGGTTTCGTCCCCATTAACGATTCTTAGAAGGAAGCCATCACCTTCTCGTTCAAAGCGCCGAAGAAGTTCTGCACAAGCATCAACACGTCGTTCTCTCATTTCAGGAGTCAGCTGCCGTGGCATCTATCTTGCAGACACTTTGTGAAACTGGAACAGATCATGAACAATGTGGCGTGCTGATCAATGACTAATCTGTAAATATGCTGCAATGTCATTCAGTGTCACTCGGTGGTTTTCCTTCACTATGGCTTCAACTGCTGCAATGTTCTGTGGAGTCACAACTCGTTGAGCCTGACCTGGACGAGGAGCATCTTCCACAGAAGTCACACCATTTGCGAACTTCCTACTCCATTCGTAGACTTGCTGCTGTGAAAAACATGCATCACCGTACTGAACCTTCATTTGTCGATTAATTTCAATAGGTTTCATATCTTCAATACGCAAAAACCGAATAACAGAAAGCTGTTCTTCCCTGGTGCAAATTGCAAATGGGGCAGCCATCTTTATACTGATACTGCGACGGTATGTGTGCACCTGCACCATGCTGCCACCTACAGGCACGCTGTTTGTAGCACGCTTACCAACTTACCGGACAACGGTGCGAAATTTCGATTTGTTATTACAAATTTAAGATTTTCATTTGACTCACCCTCGTAATTAAAAATACTGATCTGCTGTCCAAAAACAAATTTCAGTTTTTGTACGTTCGATGTGCAGTGCAAGTCAGTATCTCACGAATTTTCACAAAAATGCTTTCTGCAGCACACAACTCATGATGTGCAATGCGAGTATACAAAACACATTCATAAAAGTAGAGATTTAAAAATGAGGAACTAAACAGAACGACTGATAAATGAGAACAAAGACTCCCAGTTAAACTATGCTTCATTAAATCGTAACAGTACGACCTTTCATAAAGTTCTCACAACTTGACAAGATAGAAAAATATTACCTAATAATTTGCCTGTGTACAATTACTTTCCTCGACATTTGTTTCAATTATAAGAAAAATCCATGTGCTTCACTATAGAATTGCTACAGTAAACTTTGACCATACATAATGTTCTAACAATAAGAGACTACACACTTAGAAATATATATATAAAAAAACTAGTTTGTCTAAGAAAACTTCGCTTTTGACATTCTTGCATTCATTTCGTCTCAGTTCCACAAAATTTCTCCTCAAAATAAATTAATACAAAATGCTTTTCAAATAATATTGCCTCCACTACACGGCTGGCCAACTTCCATCTTCCTCAAAGCAAGTACACCGCCAGACTGTCTAACACACACTGCTACACTCTTCAAAGGAACTAACCTCTCTGACCAACATGTATGGTCTCAAAAAGGAGCTCACACGGAATATGGTTACATCGATATTATGGAGATTCAGTAAATTTATCAAATACACAATTTCGTTCACATTTATGTGCAAACTACCTGGAAATTGTCATCGCACATAAAACAGGCTCGTTTCAAATGCACTTACAAGTACTTTGCATAAACTAACGAGTATCATCCATTCCATCCATTTGCCTATCACTACAGCTCACGGTGTCCTTTGTTTCCAAAAGCAGTAATCTTGAGGCCACTGCCTCCGCCAACATTACTTGTAGATCAAGTCCAAATGGAGTCAACACACAGATAAACTAATTAAGAAGTTCAGTTCAGCATGTTAGATGACTCTCTCACTGTGTTGCACTTTTTCATTCAACTCTTATGAAATATTCCTGTAGGACAATGAACCTGACGTGAAGGAAATATTTATTCAGCAAAAGAGAGAAATTAACAGATAACCGATCGTCTTGTAGAGACCTCTTTAAGGCTGCTGAATTCTTACACTTACTTCTGAGTACATTCACGTCTTCATGATTTTTGCTGCTGATAATTAAAATCATTTTCAGGTGAACTGTTATTTGTTCATTAACAATAGAAGACGCAAAGATAGCCTTAAGTCAGCTTTGTCTCCCTGGCTCACTTTCTCTGTTTATTTTCTCCATAATCGCTCGAAAAACTGCTGACATTACAACGTAGGCTAAGGTCCATAAGATGCCCAGTACATTAAACCTTTTCGCATGACATAATTTGACGTGGAATTATTTAAAAATACATTTATAGCACTGGCATACAATATTAATACGAGAAATATTTATTGACAGAGATGAACAATGGTAGTACAAAAATATGGACACTTTGTTAAGAAGTTTTACCATATGTGGAGGAAATAAACTACACATGACAGTATGGAATATAGTTTGCTTGTGTGAATGAGTCTTTTTCAAGGTATTAGCGAAAGATTTTGACTTAACGAAGGGAGGTAGTTTAACCATGTTTTCCGATTGTTGTGTGGAAACGTTGTCAATATGCGATCTACTGCTTCGTTAGGAACACCGTTTGGGCGATTCCATTTGTATAGATACATTTCTGTGGTCGAGCATTTGCCAGAAAATTATCGGCAGTTATATACGTTCCAAGTCAGGTTTGGACTCCTCTCTCACCGTTGAACTCATCGAGATGATACAGCTCTTAGGTTAGTGAACTCTTATTTTGAAGGAGTGGTGTAAAATGCCCTGAAACCATTTGGATTTCCCAACCTCTCATGATGAATGCTAGAAAGTCCCCCTGACAACACCACTGTTCAGTAACCTAGCCCGTCTTCGTCTCTCTTATTAATCTCTTCATTGACTGAACATCCAATTTTAACCATCCTCCGTTCACGTCTTAAAGGAGACAACTATACCTGATTCCCTCGCTATCAGTAATATATTATGCAGACACACTTTCAAACAAATGAAATTCCCATTTGATGCAGTTGCACAAGATCTGATGTAATTTTTGCCATGGGTAGGTGTGAATGAAGGTCGTGGATATTATGGGACTAGGTAAAATGGAGTGACGTAGCAGTGGCTTATCATGGGCTAGAGCGTTGACAGGTAGCACTCTGCGCACACTTTGATGACACTGATAAGAGCCGTGTGGTGGGGCGGTTGTTTCAGTATTTTAACGAAATCCGCTCGCCGGCTGTGACCAAGTAAAGGTCGCAGTACCTGCAGTCCTGATAACACGGTAGCAGTCGTCTCCAGGCTACAAGGTAAGAGCGCATCTAGTAATAGAGTGTGAGGATTTGCGGACATAAAATTTGCAGTTTATGACAGCGATTGAAGTGAAAAACAAATTAAATTTTACGTTATTATTGTTATTTGTAGTAACTCAAACTAAGATCTGCAAATTTTAAATTATATGTCCTAGCAAAACAGTTACATATAACAAATTCTGTGAAAGAAATGTCACTCTGACGCATAATGCCACATTCACAAGTCTAGATCAGTATTAGATATCCAATTATCCTTACCGGGTAAGATTAACAGAGTACACAGGCTGATTCAAAGAAGAGCAGCACGCTTTGTATTACCGAGAAATAGGGGAGAGAGTGTCACGGGCATGATACAGGATTTGGGGTGAACATAATTAAAACAAAGGCGTTTCTCGTTACGGCGGGATCTTTTCACGAAATTTCAATCACAACCTTTCTCCTCCGAAAGCGAAAATAATTTGTTGACGCCGATCTACGTAGGGAGAAACGATCATCATAAAAGACTAAGGGAAATCAGAGTTCGCAAGGAAAGATACAGGTACTTGTTTTTCCGTGCGCTGTTCGAGAATGGGATAACAGAGAATTATTGTGAAGGTGGTTTGATGAATCCTTTGCCATGCACTTAAGAGTGATTTGCAGAGTATCCATGTAGATGTAGAACTGCTTCATTTGTACTTTCTACGAAGCATACCTTTTTCTAGAGTATCTTTTCGTGAAATACTTTTGGTTTATGTTGTCCATGATCTATACTGCCACCCTACATTCACATTCAGGGCTACTGACGATACCCCACACGTGTAGATATTCGTTAGTTCTGTCATGGCCTGATCGGATCCTATTTAGATGGAATCAAATATTCTTGAATAGTGCAGACTATGGAGCTAGTATAGTTGCGCCTCCTTAGCCACCGTTTGACCTTGTTTGACTTCCATCTCTTTCTCCTGCAGCTTTAAGAAGGTATCGTTTTCCCACACGGATCTTTGGGACTTCCGGCGGGATCGTGCAACGTCACCCCTTTTGGTGTGAATACGAAGTATTTTTGAGAGCATAAGGTCATTCCAGTCTCTAACGGTGGCCTACGGGCGTCAGACGTCTGACAAAACCATGTCTGCAAGTGCATGGAGCCAAAGAGTTGAAACGTTCCATTTAGAGTGCGCGTTGACTGATTTAGATGTACATCCATTGTGCTCGTGCGCCAGCTGCTGCACAATGCTTGTGCATAACTGCTATAACTGCACCAAACTTTGGGTTCTCAAGCAGTTGAAACACATAATTAGCCTTAGCAGAATTTAGAAAACCGGTACTTTGGTGCTGTGGACAAGTATGACTTAGTCACAGGTACATTCGTAGGTCTGTCTAAGCCATTTGATGTTGTTGAACATTCGGTTCTGCTAAATCACCTAGAATCAAAATGGTTCAAATGGCTCTACGCACAATGGGACTTAGGCCGGCCGGAGTGGCCGAGCGGTTAAAGGCGCTACAGTCTGGAACCGCACGACCGCTACGGTCGCAGGTTCGAATCCTGCCTCGGGCATGGACGTGTGTGATGTCCTTAGGTTAGTTAGGTTTAAGTAATTCTAAGTTCTAGGGGACTTATGACCACAGCAGTTGAGTCCCATAGTGCTCAGAGCCAATGGGACTTAACATCTGAGATCATCAGTCCCCTAGAACTTAGAACTACTTAAACCTAACTAACCTAAGGACATCACACACATCCATGCCCGAGGCTGCGACCGCAGCAGCAGAACGGTTCCGGACTGAAGCACCTAGAACCGCACGGCCACAGCGGCCGGCTCACCTAGAACCATTAGAAACTAGAGATGTAGCTAGTGATAGTTCCAGTCATATATAGTAAAAAAAGGTACAAAGTGTAGAGATAACGCATATTTCAAATAAGACTAAATTTTTAGTGAAACACTTATTACAATCAAAATAGAGTACAGAGAAGTTCCTCCATGTAACATATTAGGACCTATACTGTTCATCATATACATCAATCACATTACCAATGGTTTTATTCGTGGAGATAAAATTATCTTTGCTGATGGAAGTAACATTGCAGTCACTTATAGTCACTGTGAAAACAGGAAAACTACTTGCAGAATATCCAAATGAAAACCTGAAGGAAGTTCACATTTGACCTATATGCATTTAAGGTGCATTAAATATAAAGCAAATAAATGTAATCAATTTTAGGTTGAAGAAGGAAAATAACACTCTTAAATTACACGGTCCAGTGGGATTAATGTGAGCATCTGTGAAAAGCCTGGATAACCACCTTTTGAAGCACGGACCGCTGCAAGACGAACAGTAAGAGAGTCAGTGAGGTTCTGGCAGGTGCCGACGGGGACGTGCAGCCATGGCGAGTCCAGTGCAGTGGCCAGCTGCGCTAGGTTTCTAGGATGAGGATCCGTGGCGCGAAAATCCCAATAGAGGTGGTCTCACAGATTCTCGGTTGGGTTTTAATCCAGGGAATTCGGTGGCTAGGGAAGTCGGTAATCTCATCCTGGTGCGCATCGAACCACGCACGTGCACTGCGAGCTGTGAGACACGTTGCATTGTCCTGCTGGTAGATGCCATCGTGCCCGGGAAAAAGAAACTGCATGTAGGTCTGGACACGGTCAAGTGCCTTCCAAATTGACTAGATCACACAGAGAATGCTCTCAGACCTGGACCCTTCCGACGAGCGTTGCAGGGTGTTCGTTTTCAGACGTTTCACGCCATACACGCCAATGGCCACCTGTCCGTTGGAGCATAAAATGTGATTCGTGTGAAAAGGTCACCCGTCGCCATTCAGTGGACGCCAAGTTGCCGCAGTGGCGTGCAAATTCCAGTCTTCGTCGTCAATGAACAGCAGTCAGCATGGGTACATAAACCAGGCACCTGCTGTATATGCCCACACACAGCTCTGTTCGCTCAGCGATCTACATCTACATCAACATACATACTCCACAATCCACCATAGGGTGCGTGGCGGAGGGTACGACGTACCACAACTAGCATCTTCTCTCCCTGTTCCACTACCAAACAGAACGAGAGAAAACTGACTGCCTATATGCCTCTGTACGAGCCCTTATCTCTCTTATCTTATCTTTGTGGTCTTTCCGCGAAATGTAAGTTGGCGGCAGTAAAATTGTACAGCAGTCAGCCTCAGATGCTGGATCTCTAAATTTCCTCAGTAGCGATTCACGAAAAGATCACCTCCTTACCTGTAGAGAATCCTACCCGAGTTCCTGAAGCATTTCCGTAACACTCGCGTGATGATCAAACCTAGTAGTAACAAATCTAGCAGCCCTCCTCTGAATTGCTTCTATGTCCTCCCTCAATCCGACCTGATAGGGATCCCAAACGCTCGAGCAGTACTCAAGGATAGGTCGTATAAGTGTTTTATAAGCGGACACCTTTACAGATGAACCACATCTTCCCAAAATTCTACCAATGAACCGAAGACGACTATCCGCCTTCCCCACAACTGCCATTACATGCTTGTCCCACTTCATATCGCTCTGCAATGTTACGCCCAAATATTTAATCGACGTGACTGTGTCAAGTGCTACACTACTAATGGAGTATTCAAACATTACAGGATTCTTTCTCCTATTCATCTGCATTAATTTACATTCATCTATATTTAGAGTTATCTGCCATTCTTTACACTAATCACAAATCCTGTCCACGTCATCTGTATCCTCCTACAGTCACTCAACTACGACACCTTCCCGTACACCACAGCATCATCAGCAAACAGCTGCACATTGCTATCCAGCCTATCCAAAAGATCATTTATGTAGATAGAAAACAACAGCGGACCTACCATACTTCCCTGGGGCACTCCAGATGATACCCTCACCTCCGATGAACACCATCGAGGACAACGTACTGGGTTCTATTACTTAAGAAGTCTTCGAGCCACTCACATATTTGGGAACCAATACCATATGCTCGTACCTTCATTAGGAGTCTGATCCATGAGGAGAAGCTGTTGGTAATTTCTTTGTTCATCTGAGCGCTCGGTCGCTAAACAGTTGCACGTCTATTCTCCAGTATACACCTCCACGGCCACCGTTCATCCCAGACACCTACAGCCTGTCGTGCATAAAGCTACAGCGATGCCGATTTTGGATAGCGCCGTTTTGTCACGCAAGGTATACTTTATCCAGAGCGGCACGCGAAGCAACAAACTTAATCGTTTCGGCAATGCTTCCAGCCTTGGCCAGAAAACCAATGACCATGCCCTTTTGAGCGTCTGATAAATCGAATTACGGCTACGACTACACAATATTCCGAGTCCCCAACGCAAAATTCCTATGAATGAATTTTGCTTCTCAATTGAAGTGGTCTACACAAACCAATATACTTGCAGTAAGACCGCGCGGGGTAGCCGTGCGGTCCAAGGCGTCTTGCCACGGTTCATGCGGCTCCCCCCGTCAGAGGTTCGAGTCCTCCCTCGGGCACAGGTGTGTTGCCCTTAGTGTAAGTTATTTTAAGTTAGATTAAGTACTGTGTATGCCTAGGGACCGATGACCTCAGCAGTTTGGTCCCTTAGGAACGTACCACCTACCACTTGCAGACAGAATTTCATCAACAAATTATGCCCTTAGGATCCTATAACAGTATGTAAGAGCGAGTGCCTTTGGTTCCATATTTTGTCCTCCGTGGACCTTATCTGATTAAGATACCAAATCGTGCAGCAGTACTCTATAAATGGACAGACAACCGCACTCCAGGCAGTGTCTTTAGTACGCTGCTGGAGTTTCTACAAGTTCTGCCAATAAAACGCAATTTTTTGTTCGCCTTCCCTACTACATTTTGCGTGTTTCCAATTGAAGTTTTTCGTAATCGAAATCCCTCAGTATTTAGCTGAATCGACAAACTTTAAATTTGTGTAGTTGTCGTTCAGCCGAGTTTTAACGGAATTTTCTAGTACTCACGTGCACGACCTCACATTTTTCGTTGTTTATGGTCAACTGCCCCTTTTTTGAACCAAGCAAACATTTTGTCTAAATTATTTTGCTAATTATTTTGATCGTCTGATGACGTTACTAGATGGTGAACGACAGCATCATATACAAATAACCTAGCGGGCTGCTCGGTTTGTCTCCTACATCAACAGCAACGGGCCAATAACACTTTCTTGTGGAACGCCGGGTATCCGTGGCTAAAACGGTCACATCGTCCAAACTGCTGATTGTTTATTTAACAACTTGAAGGGGCAACAAAAATTTTATGTTCAGTATTTCATGTAATTATTGACTGAATTTAAATTCCTGCCTTAATCGGCTCATTAAGAAGTATAATCTTACTTTAAAGACTTAACACAATAAGTCAAATGTTAAACTTACAAACTGAATCTCTATCGTGAGTCAGCATAGCTCACGGTTCCCAAATTATCTAGACTACATTCATCCAATATTTGAGAATGAGACATTCAGCAACTTCTAACAAACTTCCACATAATTTCAAACCTTTTCGAAAATATTGCCGCTGACACACCCAGAAAATAATGAAAAGGAAAAAGTTTATCGCTTACTACATCTTCTATGCTCGTCCACTACAACTGCGCCACCACGCATGAAGTTTTAACTTATCGCTTCTTTCTTATAAATACTATTCGCAGCATATTTGAAGGCAGTATCCGCATATACCAATGAATGTAGCTGCAAAATTATATAATTGTACGACAAATAGTTAAGGAGGAGCGGAAATTCCCTAGACTGTACTTTAAATTAGTGTACTCATGTTGACAGCAGTTCTTGATACGAATTCTGGAATATTTACTGCATCTTCATTGGTGAAGGAATTTCGGAAAACTGTGTTTACTAATACCGCATAGTGGTGCTGTAATCGGTAACATTACCATAACTATCGCGCAGTGAAGGCATTGATTGTGACTTCCCACTCATAAACTTGACATACAACCAGTATCTCTTTGGACAGGACGAAGTATGATACTGGAACAGGCAACCTGGCTGCCTGCCTATCATGCGGAAGAAGAATGTGCTATGCAGTAGAATCATTTCGCGTATCAGCGTTATAGCCATGACGAGTAATAAACTGGTTTCAGCGTTGAATTAATGCTAGCACACCTCTACTGGTTTGTGGTTGCAGCTGTAGCATTTACTGACTGTTAAATATTTTACTTCATCGGATTGGAAAATTTTCCTTCCCAAGACCACTATCAGACGTCTGCAAAACTTACAGTCGCTGTAGTGAGGTCTGAACACCAATGTGTGTGGATGTCACAATCTGGATGGAAAAACAGGTGAACAGTCAGTATAGGGTGAACATTGCCAAGCAGCAGCAAGAAAACGTCAACTTATAAATCCGCATTGCTTATTTCTGACCGCAGAAAGAGAGTGTATCTTGTGTAGTTATTCACTGTGCTCTGTTGCTCTACTGCCAGAGTTCCAAAATAGTAAACGAAGCATTAGATTGAACTAGAAGGACCCACAGCAGGGAAGGTTAATTTTGGAGAAGGAGGGCTGAGTGGCTATTTGGAGATGAATAATTTGGGAGAGAGTTTGTGTGAAAAATGTTCAAATGTGTGTGAATTCTTAAGGGACCAAACAGCTAAGGTCATCGGGCCCTAAACTTACACACTACTTAAAATAAATTATACTACGAACAACAAACACACACAACCATGCCCGAGGGAGGGCTCGAACCTCCGGCGGGAGCGGCCGCGCAACCCGTGGCATGGCGTCCTAAACCGCGCGGCCACTAGGCGCGGCAGTTTGTGTGAAGCAGTAGTGGAAATATATTTACTAACCTAAAAATCCATATATCGAAATAGTAAAACATCCAAAGTGAAGAAGACATGAGACGAATACACAACATGAGACAGAAATATATCTTCGAAAGAAAATTAAGTTTTTTTTTTTTTTTTTTTTTTTTGAGGCAAAACATTATGACCACTGTCTACTGCCTCAGTAAATGATGACTGGTGGCGTTTCGGGCACGTGACTTTGAAGGCAAAGTATATAAACGGAAATGGGAATCAATCTAGTCACGATACTGATGCAAGTGGAGAAGTCCACTGACTGTCACTTTGACAACGGACGGTTAGTTATGGCCCGGCGCCGGGAAACGAGCATCTCGGAAACTGCAAAGTTTGTCGTGTGTTCTTGTGTCACTGTCGTGAGAATCTATGGCAAGCAGCATAAAGGACGGTGCAACTACGAGCAGGCAGGATGATGTTGGACATCCACGCCTTATCCCAGAATATGGAAGTCGGAGGCTTGCCCGCTTTGTAAAACAACATAGGCGGCGATCTGTGGCAGATATGACGATAGAGTGGAATGCTGTTGGCAGGCACAAGTGTTTCGGAGCAATCGTTCAACAAACATATTCCCATGTTTATCCACCACAATGTCAATTACGATTACAGTGGGCATGGGATCTTCGAGACTGTGCCGTGGATCAATGCAAACGTGTTGCCTGCTCGGATGAATCACGGTTCTTGTAACTCTAGGTCGATATTTGCGTACTCGTCTTCACCCAGGCAAAAGGGCTATCCGAAACGTGCGCCTCGCGAAAGACGCAGGCCGGTGGTGCAGAACAGTACTATGGCGATATTCACCTGGACTTCTATGGGCCCTGTGGTAGTAGTCGAAAGCAACATGACAGTTGTGGACTAAGTGCAGGTAAGTGCAGACCGCATGAATCCCTTCATGCTTATTGTCATTCCCGACGGTGATTTTCCAGCAGAATAACTGCCCATGTCATAAGAGGAATATCATGCTACAGTGAGTTCAGAAACATGATAGCGAACTCTTTATGATGTCTTGGCCACCAAATTCGCCTGGTCTGAACCCATTGGAACACATCTGTTGCCCTGTCGGGCGCCATCTTCGCGCCCACATAGCTCCCTTCCCGTAATATACGAGAATTGGATGACCTGTGAGTAAACGTTTGGTGCCACGTACCTCTGGGAACCTACAAAGGAATTGTCGAATCCATGACAAGCAGAACTACTGCTATATGGCTTTCAAAAGTTTGATCAGCACGCTACTAAGCAGGTGGTCATAATGTATTCTCTCATCAGCGTATATGTTGTGTAGAACAGGCGCCTGGTGAAGTGATATATCAAAGCTAATACCCATAAGGAGGATGGTTACCCCAAACAACAGTACAGCACCTGCAGTGTGATGTCATGTTGTCAGTGGTGATGTCTAGGAGTTTAATTAACAGCAAGAAAAGGCCATTCTTTTTGCAAAGGACCGTTCAGCATGGTAAGCGTTAGAAGATGCAGACTGCGTTTGGAATCAGGTATCCCGTAAGCATTACATCAATATTAGCGGGAGCGTTACAAACCTAAAATGATTTGATTTCCTATTTAATATAGAAATAGATAATTTCTATATTTATGTTCCTATACAAATTGTGGAAAACCCGATGGATAAAGTAAATTTACGACGACTAGTCGAGATCTTACACATTATTTAAATATAATTTTAATTAACTTTTATGTAATAAACTGGAGGTTATTATATCAAATACTATTTAATGTACTGCAACGTACTCAGGTGAACTCAAGCATTATCTTAACTTTTAGAATGTCTTTCACCAACAGAGTTCTGGAGAGACGAGCTTTGTCATCCATAGCAATGGAAAAATAACCTATGACGCTAACATACGCTGCTGAATCTAGTCACTTGGTATAAAAAGACCATTTCCACGAGATGGTGGTACGTACGTCCCTGATGCTGATAACTACCCACGCGCAGCCCCGATATAAACACGGATATCAGATTCAGCACTAAATTGGGACTCGTCAGGTAATAAAACGCTAAGGACTACCTCAAATCAGCCGAAAGAATGTGTCTAGTGCGTACACTGATTGAAATGTGTGCAGCGACTTGCGATGAGACGTGAATAAATAATGTAATATTAGTTGTGGAATTACTAGCTCTGTAAGCTATTATAGACATGCTTGCGTATTAACTTTTTGTTGGGTTAGATTGTCGCATTCAGACGGCTTTCTAAAATTATCTATTGGAAAATGCTTCGAGTACCCATGAAAGTAATACGAAGATCGAAAAATTTCACAACTTTCGTGGATATACTTATCTTTAAAAGGTTTCAGTTCCTTGTCTCGTCTAGGGGTTTCTGTTCTACTTGAGTTTGTTTCTTTGCCATACGGCCAAAGAATAATTTAAATTAAAAAATTGCTCAGTATTTTTGTTATTTCTCGCTTCCAAACATAAACAAAATATAACATCAATATTACTCAACCGCTATCCTGGACCTGTTTCCGGTTGTTGACTGGGATATCTAACGGCTTCCTGGGGCTACAAAAATTTGATTTTCAGTTCTTCGCGTGATTATTGACGTGGTTATTGACCGAATTTAAAAATTTGAACTGCTGTCATAATCTATTCTTTAAGCGGTATAATCTTACGTTAAGGTTTAACATAGCACGACACGTATCACACTCTGAAACTTTGTTTTTCTTGAGGCAGCTTAATTGACAGCTCGCAAAAACACGGATTTTATTCACCCGTTATTTGAGAATAAGAGAACTTAGCGACTTCCAGCGAACATTACACATAATTTCGAACATTTACGAAACTTTTTCTCGCTGACACCCTCCACAAAATGATAAAAAGCAAAATGTTTGTTGCTTAGCTACAATTTTGCTCTTCATGCAGCCAAACTTCAATAAGGTACGAAGTTTTAATTTATTACCTCTTTACTGCCACCTCTATTCACAACACAGTTTGTAAGTCAGTGCCATAGAATGTACCTGAAAAATTATATTGTTGTCCGCCACAGATTTCAGGAGATATGGCGTCGTAAATATTTATATGCGTGAAAAACTAGCTTTTGCTTAAAATAGCTGGCAGTAAAATTTCAAAGTTTGGTTCGACGTTTTAATTTATTACTACTTTTCTACTAACTCTATTCGCAACACATTTTGCAGACAGTATCCACTGTATGTACTTGCAAAATTATACCATTGCCCGACACATAGTTTGAGAGATATGCCTCGTGAAGATTGAGATGCGTGAAAAACAGCTTCTGCTGGAAAGTGAGCCAGACATAAAATGTGTAACTGTCACAGACAGCCTATCCCCTGCAGTACAGGCAGCTTTTTTTAAACCCATAGCGCGTGATCTCATGGTTAGAGCATCAAACTAGTTATATCTCTTAAAGACATTTGAGTTTTTGCGTAGCGCTAACTAAAGCCGAAGTGCAATTTATAAGACGCACTCAAATTAAAACACGACAGATGGAAAAAAGTAAACTATTTATTATTACAACAGTATCACCATAACTGTTGGTACATTCATTTCGCTGTCAGGCAAGATGGTTAGTGCTTTCATTTAAAATGTTTGCTGTTGCCTACCGAACCATCATTGTACCCAGGCGTGCATATCTTCTCCCGAAGCAAGTCGACGGCCACGGATGTCTTTCTCCAGGGCTCCAAAAGCACTGAAATCGCATGGTGAGAGGTCGGGACTGTATGGAGGATGTACAAGGCCTCCCAGCGAAACTTTTGCAGCGTACTCGAAACAACCTTGGCAACTTGTAGACGGACATTATCTTGCACTAGAACGATTATGTCGGTCAACGATCCTGGGAATTTGTACTTAATGGAGCCTTTCACTTCACGCACAGTGGTATGTTGACGCTTTTCAAAGTCCAAACGCCCAGGAATGTTGACGGACGGCATCATACTATTGCAGGATAATGACCGCCCACATGTTGCCAACGTTGTTTCGACTGGAGAGACTGGAAACTTGCACAGGTCACACCAATATTCAAGAAAGATAGTAGGACTAATCCACTAAATTACAGGTCCATATCGTTAACGTCGACATGCAGCAAGATTTTTGAACATATATTGTGTTCGAACATTATGAATTACCTCGAAGAAAAAGGTCTATTGACACGCAGTCAACATGGGTTTCGAAAAGATCGTTCCTGTGAAACACGACTAGCTCTTTATCCACATGAAGTGTTGAGTGCTATTGACAAGGGATTTCAGATAGATTCTCTATTTCTGGATTTCCGGGAGGCTTTTGATAGTATACCACACAAGCGTCTGTTAGTCAAATTGCGTGCTTATGGAATATCGTCTCAGAGAGGTCACAGTTCGTAGTAATTGACGGAAA
The DNA here is from genome assembly GCF_021461395.2 of Schistocerca americana. Classification (NCBI taxonomy): domain Eukaryota; kingdom Metazoa; phylum Arthropoda; class Insecta; order Orthoptera; family Acrididae; genus Schistocerca; species Schistocerca americana. Next base: position 406,847,782 of record NC_060126.1, on the reverse strand, counting down.
GTCATCGAGTAAAACAGAAGTGATTTCTGGCGTTCCCCAAGGTAGTGTTATAGGCCTTTTGCTGTTCCTTATCTATATAAATGATTTGGGAGACAGTCTGAGCAGCCGTTTTCGGTTGTTTGCAGATGACGCTGTCGTTTATCGACTAATAAAGTCATCAGAAGACCACAACAAACTGCCAAGCGATTTAGAAAAGATATCTGAATGGTGCGAAAAGTGGCAGTGACCGTAAAAACCGAAAGTGTGAGGTCATCCACATGAGTGCTAAAAGGAACTCGTTAAACTTCGGTTACACGATAAATCAATCTAACCTAAAAGCCGTAAATTCAACTAAATACCAAGGTATTACACTTACGAACAACTTAAATTGGAAAGAACACATAGAAAATGCTGTGGGGAAGGCTAACCAAAGACTGTGTTTTATTGGCAAAACACTTAGAAAATGTAACAGACCTACTAAGGAGACTGCCTACACTACGCTTGTCCGTCCTCTTTTAGAATACTGCTGCGCGGGTTCGAATCCTTACCAGATAGGACTGACGGAGTACATCGAAAAAGTTCAAAGAAAGGCAGCACGTATTGTATTATCGCGAAATATGGAAGAAAGTGTCATTGAAATGCCACAGGATTTGGGTTCAACATCATTAAAAGAGAGGAGTGTTACGTTGCGACGGAATCTACTGACGAAATTCCAATTACCAACTTTCTCCTCTGAATACGAAAATGTTTTGTTGACACCGACCTACATAGGGAGAAACGATCACCACGATAGGATAAGGGAAATCAGAGCTCGTACGGAAAGATATAGGTGTTCGTTCTTCCCGTGCGCTATACGAGGTTGGAATAATAGAGAATTGCGAAGATGGTTCGATGAACCCTCTGCCAGGCACTTAAATGTGATTTGTAGACTATCCGTATAGATGTTGATGTAGACGCTGCAGAGGTTTCGCTGGGAATCCCTTACCCATCCTCCATACAGTCCCGATCTCTACCCGAGAGATTTTTATGTTTTGGAGCCCTGAAGAAAGACATTCGAGGGCGTCGGTTTGCTTCGCACGAAGAAGTCCGCGCCTGGATGCAGTCATGGTTCCTCATGCAACCACAAACATTTTTTTCACGAAGACACTGACCGTCTTGTCTCATAGTGGAATAAATATATTAACAGTTATGGCGATTACTTTTGAGGTAATAAACAGTTTATTTACTTTTTTCTACCTGTCTCGTATTCATTCGACGGCCACTTATACTTCATGATTCAGCACTTGATAATAAAAGTAGGAGGCACTCTCAAAGTGGCGATTCTGTATCCATGTTTATAAGATTGTTTATTCAAACGGGTTGGCATGAAAATGGATGTGCTAAAATATAAAAAATGTGAATGTACCACAATACTACACTCCTGGAAATGGAAAAAAGAACACATTGACACCGGCGTGTCAGACCCACCATACTAGCTCCGGACACTGCGAGAGGGCTGTACAAGCAATGATCACACGCACGGCACAGCGGACACACCAGGAACCGCGGTGTTGGCCGTCGAATGGCGCTAGCTGCGCAGCATTTGTGCACCGCCGCCGTCAGTGTCAGCCAGTTTGCCGTGGCATACGGAGCTCCATCGCAGTCTTTAACACTGGTAGCATGCCGCGACAGCGTGGACGTGAACCGTATGTGCAGTTGACGGACTTTGAGCGAGGGCGTATAGTGGGCATGCGAGAGGCCGGGTGGACGTACCGCCGAATTGCTCAACACGTGGGGCGTGAGGTCTCCACAGTACATCGATGTTGTCGCCAGTGGTCGGCGGAAGGTGCACGTGCCCGTCGACCTGGGACCGGACCGCAGCGACGCACGGATGCACGCCAAGACCGTAGGATCCTACGCAGTGCCGTAGGGGACCGCACCGCCACTTCCCAGCAAATTAGGGACACTGTTGCTCCTGGGGTATCGGCGAGGACCATTCGCAACCGTCTCCATGAAGCTGGGCTACGGTCCCGCACACCGTTAGGCCGTCTTCCGCTCACGCCCCAAGATCGTGCAGCCCGCCTCCAGTGGCGTCGCGACAGGCGTGAATAGAGGGACGAATGGAGACGTGTCGTCTTCAGCGATGAGAGTCGCTTCTGCCTTGGTGCCAGTGATGGTCGTATGCGTGTTTGGCGCCGTGCAGGTGAGCGCCACAATCAGGACTGCATACGACCGAGGCACACAGGGCCAACACCCGGCATCATGGTGTGGGGAGCGATCTCCTACACTGGCCGTACACCACTGGTGATCGTCGAGGGGACACTGAATAGTGCACGGTACATCCAAACCGTCATCGAACCCATCGTTCTACCATTCCTAGACCGGCAAGGGAACTTGCTGTTCCAACAGGACAATGTACGTCCGCATGTATCCCGTGCCACCCAACGTGCTCTAGAAGGTGTAAGTCAACTACCCTGGCCAGCAAGATCTCCGGATCTGTCCCCCATTGAGCATGTTTGGGACTGGATGAAGCGTCGTCTCACGCGGTCTGCACGTCCAGCACGAACGCTGGTCCAACTGAGGCGCCAGGTGGAAATGGCATGGCAAGCCGTTCCACAGGACTACATCCAGCATCTCTACGATCGTCTCCATGGGAGAATAGCAGCCTGCATTGCTGCGAAAGGTGGATATACACTGTACTAGTGCCGACATTGTGCATGCTCTGTTGCCTGTGTCTATGTGCCTGTGGTTCTGTCAGTGTGATCATGTGATGTATCAGACCCCAGGAATGTGTCAATAAAGTTTCCCCTTCCTGGGACAATGAATTCACGGTGTTCTTATTTAAATTTCCAGGAGTGTATTAAAATAAAAACAGAATGGAACGTTAAAGCTATACATTTCAACCGATACGTTTAATACGTGAAATTTGAATCTGGAATGGGATTTTCTTTAAGCAACATAAATAAAAAGTAATCGATATTTTAATTTATTCATACTATTTGCAATATCGTCTTGTGTGAGAAATTAACTGTCTGGTTCAAAGTACGTATGTTTATCTCCCGGTTCAATTGAGGTAGTTCAGTTGGTTCCATAAGCTATTTTTGAGAAGTGTCTTTCACATCAGGTTTGATGGGATTAGCTCAAGGGAGCAACCATCCCCGAACTTCCCCTCGACATAAAACATATTAACTCACTGCGAGTAGAATGTTACTCTGACTATCAACTAATGTCAGGCACAATTTGTACAAAGGAAACCTAAAGGAAAGACCTGTATCACAAAATTGCAATTGGTAGAGTAATAGCATGTAAACTGGTTGGTACTGTTTGAAATGAGGAATTTGTAACAGTTGTAAGTCAAAGACGAAAGTGTTGATCTGTTACATCAAGACCAACTACTAACATGTGAAAATTTATGTTAGGGAACAAAATACTTGTAGTCAGAAGACACTGATGAGATGTTGATCGAGTGCTACCTATTGAAATTGAATGTTGAGAGCGGTAGATTCATGAGTATTCTAACACAACAGGACTGCATCAGTTTGCCGATTACTTGTGACGTTTCTCCATTGAGTGTCTTTTGACAGGACGATGTCGTGTTATGGCGACTAATTACAGTCACCGTCACTAAACATTATCACACACGACAATCGGACGCACAAGTTGTCGAACTAACGTCCAGTAAAAAGTAAGCAAGGATCGTAGTCGGTAGTGAAGAGAGAAACCAGAATTTTCTTGCAGCAACATGGAGGACATCAACGAAGCACATCCAAGCATCAATTACAGAGGCAACATTTCTGGGTTGTTTTTGAATGAACAGAACCGTGTCAGACAGAGCTCTCTTTACATCAGTGTTGGTATTCTGAGTAATTTGCAAAACGCATGCAACTAGATATATCAAAAACTGTATCACTTACTCAGTTTCATGACATCTTGTAATTTGATGGATCAGTTACCTCAGACTGCATTGCACTCACTTAAACGTTGTCACACTGACTTCTGTTGGATAACTATGGCATCAGACTGTTTTACACGTGTAACCAACCGATCCACTATTCACAGTCCGCAAGAGATAAAGGGGAACCGCTACTTGCGGATGATGTTAAATTATGACCGGCTTGTTTCCCAGAAATAGGAAGACAGTTTGTCACGGGTACATTCCTTGGTAAATATTTACTTCGTCATATCAGCGGCTTCCAGATAAAGATGAACGAACAGCAGAAGTAAGATTTATGTAACTACCACTCTCATTGTTTATCGCTATCAACCGCGTCGTTTCATCTTGAGCAAAGCGCACTGTAGTCGCCCAACCTCGATGCCGGAATACTGAAGAGGACGGTGAGTTGAGATCGCTGCTCTCAGTAGCAGTAGTTGGATATAACACCTGTTATTGTAGTCAGCTATTAAATTTCTGCAGACCATCGTGCATTTGCTTTGCCAGAGCTCGCGTCCGCAGTTGAAGTTACTCAACTAATAACTGCCGTACTCCTCCGAGATGACGAAAGTCGTGGTATAGCGATTGTACATATACAGAGTAGTATCGCGCACACAAGGTACTCGTAAAAGAGCAGTTCATTGACGAAGCTGTCATTTGTACTCAGGCGAATGAAGTGAAAAGGTTTCTGACGTGATTAAGTCTACAAGACGGAACCTGACAGACGTTGAACACGGAATGGTAGTTGGAGCTAGACGCATGGGACAGTCTATTTCGGAAATCGATAGGGAATTCAACATTCCGAGGTCAGCAAGGTCGACAGTGTGAAGAGCGTCTCGAGAATACCAAATTTCAGCCCTTATCTCTCAGTGATCGATGGCCTTCACTTAACGACTGAGAACAGCGGTGTCTGCGTAGATTGTCAGTGCTGACAAGCAATACCGCACGAAATAACCACAGAAATCAATGTGGGACGTAACGACGAACGTACCTGGTTGGACACCGTGGCGAAATGTGACGTTAACGTGCTATAGCAGCAGACGACCGACACGAGTGCCTTTGATAACAGCACGACACCACCTACAGCACCTCTCCTGGGTTCGTGACCATATCGGTTGGACTCTAGACGACTGGAAAACAGTAGCCTGATCAGATGGGTCCTGATTTCAGTTGGTAAGAGCTGATGGTAGGGTTGGAGAGTGCTGCACAAGCCACGGCGAAATAGATCCGAGGTGTCGACAAGGCAGTAAGCAAACTGGTGGTGGCAACGTAATGGTGTGCGCTGTGTTTACATGGAATGGACTGGGTTCTCTGGTCCAGCTGAACCGATCGTTGATTGGAAATGTTTATGTTCGGTTTCTTGGGAGTATTTTTATGGATGACCAAGCGCCATGTCACAGGGCTCGCGATTGGTTTGAAGAACATTCAGGTCAATTCGAGCGAATGATTTGGCACGAACTCATGCACTGGCAAGAGTTTCGTAATTATGGAAGGCTATAGAGGCAACAGGGCTCAGTAATTCTGCAGGGTATTCTAATGACTTGTTGACTCCATTCACGTCGAATTGCTGCGTTACGCCAGGCAAAAGGAGGCCCGAAACGAAATTAGGAGATATGCCATGACTTTTGTCGCCTCATTGTGAGGTTGTGTTAGCCTCATTTTCGTAGTTTAAAAGCGAAAGTTTGATAGCAAGCTTCTTCTAGCTTTTTTTTCAAATATTGTTGTTGTTATTAGCCTGAGGAGGGGTTTGATGCCGTCCTTACGTTAGTCTGTCCTTTGTAAGTTACTGATCTCTACAGCCACTTGAACCTACTGTTGCACCCCCCACCCCCCACCCCCTATACCATTTTTACTAACTTCCACGCGTCCCTTCGTGTCAAAATAAGTATTCGGTGATGTCTAAAGATGCGTTCCATCAGCTTATCCCTTTTTTATGTCAAATTGTACTACAGAGCTTTTTTCTTCTCAGTTCTATGTTGCACTTCTGCACAAGTTACTCGATCTACAGGTGTAATTTGTACTTCTGCAACACATTTCGAAAGATTGGACCATTTTCTAATTTTCACTATCCGTCATCAGCATATCATAAACTCCAAATACACACTCTCAGGAAGGAGATGACTTCCTAAAATTGAATAAATAGTCGTATGGCATGACTGACTGGGGATCCCTCAAGAGGGATATGTAACCTTCTGGTGGAAGTCTTGCATGGACGCCACTTTGGCTAATAGCGTGCCCTCAACCTACACTAGTAATCCCGCCGAGAAAAGGGTACCTACAGTTAAACGTGGAATCCGAATCCCGTTTTGTTCCTGCACATTGTTACATCACTGAGAGGTGAAGGTTAGGGTAAAGACAGACTGAAAAGTTTCATGGTCTGATCGAGGCCGCGATTTTTCGTTTTCAAGACAAGCACTTTATCACTAGATCAGAAGCCCGACACTAAAACCAAACGTTATGTTCGTCGTTAACATAATTCTCTTTTCAGAAAAGCTTACATTGACGGAAAATAAACCAAAATGAACGAAAGTTGGTAGAGGTGTGTCTACATTGGAAAGATTACCTCTACTCAAATTTCGTACCAATCGCATGAGACTGGCGTTAGTAGCGCCACTACGAGGATGAAAATCAGGTTTGCTTTAAATATGCGCTGTGACGGTCGTGGGCTTTAGTTATCTTGGCCGTAATGAGTTGATATTAGTCAAGAATGCCTTCAAAACGACGAAGACGCCAGTATCAACACCTCACTGAGTTTGGACGAAGTCGTGTAATAGCGCTACGTGGAGCTGGATGTTCCTTCTACCATATTGCAGAAAGACTTGGCGTGAACGTAGCCATTGTACACGACTGGTCAGGAGAATGTACGATCACAAGAAGACCGGGCTACGAAGAACCACTTGACACTACTGGCAGGGAAGACCAACGTGTTCAGCACATGGCACTGGAGCATCCTACTGCACTTACAGCAGCAATTTGAGCAGCAGTTGGCGCCACAGTGACATAACGGTTACTTCACGGACAATTCCGAACCAGACGCCCAGTAGCGTGCATTCCGCTGACCCCAAACCAACGCCGTTCGTAACTTCGACTGTGTCCAGCAAGAACTCATTGGAGGGAGGAGTGAAGGTCTGTTGCGTTTCCTGATGAAAGCCGGTTCTGCCTAGGTGACAGTGTTGGCCGTGTGTTGGTTAAAAGGAGGCCAGGTGAGCTACTGCAACCAACCTGCTTGTGGCCAAACACACACGGGACCTACTCCTGGAGTTATGGTTTAGGATGCGATTTAGTATGACTGCAGATACACTTTCGTGGCTATCCCACGCAACCTTATTGCAAATTTATTCATCATTCTGGTGATTCGATCTGTTGTGCTGCCATTCATGAACAGTATTCCAGGGGGTGTTTTCCAACAGGATAACGCTCGCCCGCATTCCGCTGCAGTAATCTAAAATGCTCTAGATAGTGTCGACATGTTGGCTCGGCCTGTACGAGCGCAGTCGTTTAATGAACAAAGTAAGAGCATATGGACTATCAGACCAATTGTGTGATTGGATTGAAGAGTTCCTTGATAACAGAACGCAGCATGTCATTCTCGATGGAGAGAAGTCTTCCGAAGTAAGAGTGATTTCAGGTGTGCCGCAGGGTAGTGTCATAGGACCGTTGCTGTTCACAATATACATAAATGACCTTGTGGATGAGATCGGAAGTTCATTGAGGCTTTTTGCAGATGATGCTGTGGTGTATCGAGAGGTTGTAACAATGGAAAATTGTACTGAAATGCAGGAGGATCTGCAGCGAATTGACGCATGGTGCAGGGAATGGCAATTGAATCTCAATGTAGACAAGTGTAATGTGCTGCGAATACATAGAAAATAGATCTCTTATCATTTAGCTACAAAATAGCAGGTCAGCAACTGGAAGCAGTTAATTCCATAAATTATCTGGGAGTACGCATTAGGAGTGATTTAAAATGGAATGATCATATAAAGTTGATCGTCGGTAAAGCAGAGGCCAGACTGAGACTCATTGGAAGAACTCTAAGGAAATGCAATCCGAAAACAAAGGAACTAGGTGACAGTACGCTTGTTCGCCCACTGCTTGAATACTGCACAGTAGTGTGGGATCTGTACCAGATAGGGTTGGTAGAAGAGAGAGAGAAGATCCAACGGAGAGCAGCGCGCTTCGTTACAGGATCATTTAGTAATCGCGAAAGCGTTACGGAGATGATATATAAACTCCAGTGGAAGACTTTGCAGGAGAGACGCTCAGTAGCTCGGTACGGGCTTTTGTTGAAGTTTCGAGAACATATCTTCACCGAGGAGTCAAGCAGTATATTGCTCCCTCCTACGTATATCTCGCGAAGAGACCATGAGGATAAAATCAGAGAGATTAGAGCCCACACAGAAGCATACCGACAATCCTTCTTTCCACGAACAATACGAGACTGGAATGGAAGGGAGAACCGATAGAGGTACTCAAGGTACCCTCCGCCACACACCGTCAGGTGGCTTGCGGAGTATGTATGTAGATGTAGATGTAGAAGATCTGTCTACATTCGAGTACATTTGGGACATCATCAAACGTCAACTACAGTGTCATTCACAATCAGCATTAACATGTCCGTATTGACCAATCATGTACAATGGGCATGAAACTTCATCTCACAAACTGACATGCGGCACCTGAGCAACACAATACATCCTCGTTTGTACGCCTGCATTCAACATTCTAGCTGTTACAATGGTTATTAATGTATCAGCATTTCACATTCGCAATAGTTTTTCTCGCACTTACATTAACCTACGGTCTTGCAACGTTAATCACTTAGATATGTTACCTAGACAAATGTATTCCCGAAATTTCGTTGCTCTACATTAATTATTTCTTGGTGTTGGGATTTTTTCCTTTAATATATCTTGCTGTTGGTTGTCTATATTTTAGATCTTCTTCTGATAAGAGTCGTTAGGTGTATTTCCCAAATACAGCCAGCAGACAGCAGTCGAACGACGCTGAACCTCGAGCGGCCATTCTAATAAAAGTTCAGGCCGTTTCAACTTGGCGATGTCATTAGCCTTCCCCAAATTGAAACGACTTAACTTTTAGTGGAATGGCAGAATATCCATCATTCGAAATGTGAAATTTTATGTGCCCGTCGGGTTGAGTGGTCTCAAGCGAGTCTAAATGGACTTTCGGTTTAGCGAAATGCATTAACAAGGACGTGAAACACAAAGAACCTGTTCCGTCTCATGTACTGCCCTGCCTCGCGCTGTCTGCTACCGCCACACACTGGCGCTACCCAGTCGCTGATTGAGTACTGGTTATTCTTCGTGTTTTACTGTCCCTGTTAATACATGTGGCTAAACCAAATAACACACTACACTAATTAGGGATCACTCTTTCAAATGGGCACGTAAAATTCCAATTTAAAAATCATTTTGTTTGTAATGGGAAACAAACCGACACTTTCCGTCGACAATGGGCGCCGTACGAAAGACGTTTGGCCCGACTCAGCCACACACTGCAAAAACTAAATTGCAAATATCTGCCGAAACACCAGAGAAAATGCGCCTGACGACTCTTCACAGAGACACACTTCTGCGAGTTCGATATCTCCAATACCAGGAATTCACTCGCACAGCAGTGACTGACAGATGTCGAGTGTGAGCACGTTCAATGAGTGTTTTATGTGCCATATACATCTATAGTAGCATAGGTCTGCAAGTACACACTAATGTTATTCGTACATCTGGCAGAAAAAGACTGATGAGGCAGTTTCCCTGAGTTCGTAAACCATACGTGAAGGGTGGGCGAGGAGGAAATGTTTCGTGTTGCGCCGAGCTAGACTTGCAGACTCCCGCACTCCAGTGAAGCGCTGCCTGTCATTCCAATTAAAGTTCAAGTCAATTCAACTTGGACATCGTGAGTGACGTTACTAAAGTAAAATTCTTGAATATTCACTGGAACGGCCCATCAACGTTTAGCGTCGTTCAACTCCTCTCTCACAGCTGCATTTGGAATCACTATTTTTTTAATTGCTTTCTTTCATTGGTCTTTTAGGAAAGGTGGAGGGGGGATGCGGGGCAGTAGAAAGGTGTCTACTCTTCAGGCATGTAGATTTTAATCACAACAAATTTGAGAGTCTAACACTGAAAGATGAAAACTTCAGGTTCCACTGTTCTTGTGTGCGAATTAGACAATACAATTTGGAAAAGCGCATACTACATTAATTTCTTACGAATAAATGATTCATTGAGGTTTATTTAGATAAAACATGGATTCATAAACTTTATACACACATCAAAAAAAGTTTTGCATCACCTCGGTTTCCAGAGTTCCGGAACTTGTACAGAAAATTGGAATACAGATCAACATAAACATCGTTTCCGCCCTTTTTATTGCTCATGAGACCTTCAGAGGTAGTGGTCCGGATTGCTGTACACACCGGTGCCATTAATACTCTGTAGCACGTCCTCTTGCATTGATGCATGCCTGTATTCGTCGTGGCATACTATCCACAAATTCATCAAGGCACTGTTCGTCCAGATTGTCCCACTCCTCAATGGCGATTCGGTGTAGATTCCTCAGAGTGGTTGGTGGGTCACGTCGTCCATAAACAGCCCTTTTCAATCTATCCCAGGAATATTCGATAGGGTTCATGTCTGGAGAACATGCTGCCCACTCTAGTCTGGCGATGTCGTTATCCTGGAGGAACTAATTCACAAGACGTGCACGATGGGGGCGCAAATTGTCGTCCATGAAGTCGAATGCCACGCCAGTATGCTGCCGATATGGTTGCACTATCGGTCGGAGGATGGCATTCACGTATCGCACAGCCGTTACGGCGCCTTCCATGACCACCAGCGGCGTACGTCGGCCCTACATAAAGCCACCCCAAAACATCAGGGAACCTCCATGTTGCTGCACTCGCTGGACAGTGTGTCTAAGGCGTTCAGCGTGACTGGGTTTCCTCCAAACACGTCTCCGACGATTATTTGGTTGAAGGCAACTCCGACACTTATTGGCGAAGAAAACATGGATGTCAATCCTGAACGGTCGATTCGCCATTTTGTTGGGCCCATCTGCATGGCGTCTTGGTTTGCAAAGATGGACCTCGCCATGGGCTTCGAGAGTGAAGTTGCGCATCATGCAGCCTATTGTGTTCAGTTTAAGTCGTAACACGACGTCCTGTGGATGCACGAAAAGCATTATTCAACACGGTGGGGTTGCTGTCTGGGTTCCTCCAAGCAGTAATCCGTAGGTAGCGGTCATCCACTGCAGTAGTAGCCCTTGGGCGGCCTGAGCGAGGCATGTCATCGACAGTTCCTGTCTCTCTGTACCTCCTCCATGACCGAACAACATCGCTTTGATTCACTCCGAGACGCCTGGACACTACCCTTGTTGAGAGCCCTTCCTGGCACGAAGTAACAATGCGGACGCGATCGAACCGCGGTATTGACCGTCTAGGCATGGTTGAACTACAGACAACACGAGCCGTGTACCTCCTTCCTGGTAGAATGATTGGAACTGATCAGCTGTCGGACCCCCTCCGTCTAATAGGCGCTACTCATGCATGGTTGTTTACATCTTTGTGTGGGTTTAGTGACATATCTGAACAGTGAAAGGGATTGTGTGTGTGATACAATATCCACAGTCAACGTCTATCTTCATTTTTTCTGGGTACCGGGGTGAGCCAAAACTTTTTTTCATGTGTGTACTATGAATAACTGCTGTCGCAGTAATATTGTAGGGTCCCGGGAGTATTGTCAAACTAAAGTGGCGGCGAGTGTTTAACTGTCGCGTTATTGAGGGCATCGGCATAAGGAGGTAGAGTCTCACTTAAATCACTTGGCATATGACGATCAAGACAGAAATTTGCGACAGTCTCGCCAAGTCGATTAATGTCTGCAGACTGCTAACACAGCGTTCCGCTAACCACAGCGCTTTAAACTCCACAGAAAACACGTAAATAATCTGATATTCGCGTACGAGATTTATCTCTGTAGTGTGTCTAAAACTGTAAAAAAATTCATAATTTCAGTTATGGTAAGAATTATTTCAAAGTTTTTGAAATGGTTGGAGTTTTCCTGTCCTGAAAGCAGTTTTAAACTTATCACGCCATATCACCAAACCTGTTAGCCGGCCGGAGTGGCCGTGCGGTTCTAGGCGCTACAGTCTGGAACCACGTGACCGCTACGGTCGCAGTTTCGAGTCCTGCCTCGGGCATGGATGTGTGTGATGTCCTTAGGTTAGTTAGGTTTAAGTAGTTCTAAGTTCTAGGGGACTGATGACCTCAGAAGTTAAGTCCCACAGCGCTCAGAGCCAACCAAAACTGTTAAAGTCACTGAAATTCTTTTTCGTTTATTACGATGATACCTTGCTCGGCGACGGATGTTACAGAAGTTGCTTATCGCATTGTGTTTGCTGCGTATAAGCTTCGGAAAAAAGGCTTCCTTCAAAAGTATTTAATTCGAAACAAGGTGAAGTTGAATGTCTCTATCTTCTACAAAAATGTGAACATTCTGGAATTCACACATGCAAACATTTCAAGAGTCAGTTCTTAATTTTAATCAGTGCCAGACTTCCATGTTTTTCTTGAGATAATAGAAATTTTCGCCGCCGAAAAGGCACAACGCTTTGAACAGCAGAAGTGGCAACACAGTGGATCTGAAAATTCCAGGTTCTCAGTGGTGTACTGCTAAAGGGGGCAGTGCTGACCGGTAGCCGTCAAATGCCAACTACTTCAAATCGTTACAGCACGGAAACGCTGTAACAAATATGCCTGAGAAGGCTGTGTGCAGAATCGTAGTTTGGTGGGAAGGGGGGGGGGGGGGGGGGGGGTCTTGGTGCGCGGTGCCTATTTGGGCTAGCGACATTGGGTAAAAAGTTTTTGGTTTTTAGCCCGGACCAGCGGCCATTTATATGACCATTCGAATGTCTGTCTTACTGTAGCTACAGATGTTACAGTATATTAAGCAATGTTTGAACAACAAACTGGAGCTAGCGCCAGGGCGACTTTTGCAAATCGATTAATTCCTTTTGCAAAAGATTAATAATTTGTACGTGCACCGCTCGGATTCTATGTTCAAAACAGTCACCCTCCTTCAGATTTTAAGTGCAAAACCGGTCACCCTCTTAACTCTGGACTGGAGCGAGACTGATGGTCCAAATTTGGTGTAGTGGTGTCTGGGCATCTCTCTAAGATAAGTTTTAACCTTATGAAAAATCTTACTTTATTTGGATTTTACGTGCAAAAACAAGTTTTTCTGGAAGGTTTTTGAAGGGCGCCGCAACTATAATCTTGTACAAAGCTCTTCAAACTTTGCACAAAGGTAGAGAGATGGATAAAGTCAAAACGATTTTTTTATCCAACAAGCTTTATCCGTTGTAGATATATGATGGTTTAAAGTCGAGTTAAAAGTAGAATATAAAATTCGTTCTTACGTGAACTCGATGCGCGCAAACGGTTTAAAGTGAATCAAACAAATAAAAAATGCATTCTTACAATAAAATTAAAAACTCGCTTCCAAAAGCTTAGCCTCCTTCGGATTTTATGTGCAAAATATCACGTTTTACACGTTTTTTACGCACTTCTTCCATGTTCAAATTTATGCGAATCAGTTCAGATTTTGTAAACTTACTCGGAACAAGCCTCGGAAGGCCCAAGGCTAACGATAGACCAGCACGTCATCCTCAGCCGATAGGTGTCACTGGATGTGGATATGAAGAGGCATGTGATCAGCACACCGTCTCCAGGCGTTGTCAGTTTCCGTGACCGGAGCCGCTGTTTCTGCATCTAGTAGCTCCTCAACTTGCTTCACAAGGATTGAGTGCAATCCGCTTGCTAACAGCGCTCGGCGGACTCGGACGGTCACCCATCCAAGTGCTATCCCAACCCGAATGTGCTTAACTTCTATGATCTAATGGGCACCGGTGTTACCACAGAGGCAATACTATTGGCCCAAAATTTGTATGAAAGTAGACAAATATACATAATTAATGGTCGTCCTGTTGTTTTGTGAAAACTTTATCCGCTGCCACGATATAAGCAACATGGTTGGAACGGCAATAGAAAATCCTATACCGCATCAGTCGGCGACCGATCCAACAAAAGTTTACATTGGTTTCAAAGTTATGGCACTCTAATGTCAAACTTATGGCAGTGTAATAAACGTTGGGAACCAGAATGAAAAATGCTCCTATCATAGCACAAAAAAGGAGAATATATCCTGGGCACAGTTAGTGATGAAAACTAAGGAAACTAGCTTTTCGTCTTATCTGGCACGTTCAAAGACATTTCAGCCAAAACATCTTGACTCATTGGGGTTTATTAACGAGTTAAGCCTATTTCCCCAGCGCAGTGAGCTCTCTTAGCTACGGGGTTGCACACCTGAATCTCGCTACTTATATGTTGAAGCCCTTGATTATGTGCCCAAGATCGAGAAAATTCGCCAGTCACTATAAACATTGTGTGATATCATGTGGCTCGAGAGCATACATGTAATAGCTAAAAAAGTTTTTCTGTGGGGATAAAATTTCTGGGGGTGGATATGTTCTGGAGGGGTTGGACGCTAAAATAATTTTGCTAGAATATGTCAAGATGTGTTGATTCAAATGTCTTTGAAGCTGTTAGATAAGTTGAAAAGCTAGCTCCCTTGTTTCACATCCCTAACTATGCTCAGTTTTTTTCTGCTACATTTGGAGCATTTTTCATTCTGGTTGGAACATATCTAACTAGTAACTGAGGACGACAGATTCAGGTGCTAGTCAGAGGCGACGAGGATGTCGTGATCAGCAGAAAATTACCCGAAAAAGATACGTTTGGGAGAAAGAAGTCGAGTACGGATAACAAGGTGGAATGGAATTCATTGTTTACAGGAGCAGTAGAACTTGATGTTAACGGAAATCTATGCATCACTTGCATGAGTACAACCAACCATTATTTATTTTTGTGTCATTTTCATTCTGTCCAGTAGGAGGAACGCAGCTTGGAGCGTTTGATACGCAAAATGCTTAAAATATATTGACCATAGTAAAAAGCATTACCTTAAGCTTGATGAGAAAGTAATGTGAGAGACTTTGAAAGTGTGAGAACGTTAGCGCTGTGGGCTGCTGCTATCACTTCTTTGGTGAGGAGTTTGGATGCAAATGGGATTGGAGATGAATATTAGAAAGGGTGTGAGGTGGGCTTTGGCGAGGGTCGAAAGACAGGACTTGGAGGCAGGAAATGTGTAGGGTTGTACATCGGTGTTCAAAATTAAAGCAACAAATGGAAATTTTACAAGGTTGCGTTTATTGTGCCACAAAGCAGTATAAACGTGTGAGGGGCCGGGGCAAGCAGTGTATTTAACACTAAATTCTTCTAGAATCTTCATATGGAAATGATGCTCTAAGCCCCCCCCCCTTTTCTAACTCCGACTTTTGCTGTTGCACATGGATTAAGAAGAAACGCGAACTGGCTGTAATCGACCTTGCAAGTGGAGTAGAAAAGAGATTGGCACCTACAATAATGTAATTTGATAGAAAATAATTTGATAAAGGGAAGTTTCATAAACGTAGTGAAAAATGAAAGGGTTGCTCTACCGATCTAAAGAATGAAAGTTCTGTCCAAAATAACAATTTGATTTATTATGACTAAACTCAAAATAATAAACAAAGCACATGAAACATTTACAACACGTCAAATTGGATACTCAAATAAATGCTGTGAAGGTGATGTTGTCCATAAACTAGCTTGTGACATTTATGACCAAGAGATATGTGGAGCCAATTCCTTACAACTCAAATCTTAAGAGAAACACTCAGCCAACCCAACATTAGTGAGAACTCAGACAATGAACACCCAAGACGGAAATCACGTTAGAAAAGACGGGAAAAGGCGCGCACTGCTGAGCTCTGATTGTCACATAGCAAAATTCCCTGATTTGCCGGTGCTGCGGACATACATTACCAAGCTGTCTTCTTAACTGCAAGGACGCGATCTGGCGTACCGGAGTCGATGGCTGGTTGCTTCGACGTCCCGTTGTGGTGATGATAATGTCGCGAGTATAGCCCGAAACAAATTATCCTGGTCTGGTTGTTCCAGACTAAAGACTTCCTAGCAATTCAAATACACCTCTGAGGAAGACGAAGAAGGCTCGCCATACAATCATTGGCGGTACAGTGATTGATTTTAACAAGCGAAGTCACATAGTAACTCCGATACAGTCAACCTTAGCCAAAACTTCTCAAAACGGACAACATAGGCCGCCTGTACGCAGAACGCTCAATTGCCAACTGTATTCGGAAAGTTACGTTGAAGTCGAAACTTCAGTAACTTCGTCAAACAGTTACAATTAAATGAAAGTATATTAGACAGCCAACGGAAGGCAGGTTGTCCAGAGCAGCGAGAGCTCAGTCTTGTAACCTACTCCGACCGAAAGGAGAGACTCCTCGCTACCAAGAGCACCCGTACAAGCTGAACACAGAACATTACCGCCCCCACCACAGTGGCCATGGTTAAAAGTGGCAATCAACAACTCCAAAATTCCACTTTATTGCCGAAGCACTACTATTCCACCAATGGAGATACTTGGCGCCAATTTCTGCGCCGATTTTGCTACATCACGGAGTTATCCCCTGATCAAGCCAATCACAGATATGATTTTGCAGAAAACGTGGGAATTTCCCCGCCAAGACTGCCTGGGAAGTCATTGCCACGCCTCACTGGTAGCCCGCCAGAAAGTTTCTGCGAAGAAACGGAATCTCTAGCCCAGCCGCTCCGTCAGGCCCCTGTGGGCGTTTCGCCCCCGCTCTTATGACAATGTCGGCGTCTGGACAGCATCCACTCGGCCCCCTCACACCCGTCGGCATAACCCTTTCAAGATAAGCAGAACCCACCTGTCACCGGACCACAAGGGTGGTGGGGGACACTGTATGGGAAGTCCACATGTGAAGGAATAGCAACTTTTCACCGCATGCAATTAGAGAGGAAAATATTCATGTCTTTTGAGTTCTCATTACTAGCCTTGTAAGGACCATGCTCGGCTATACTTCCCCAAATCGATTTACTCAGAGTAAGATATAAATATGAGAGGGGGCAAGTCACTGTGTGCATCGTAAACGCATGCCACCTCTGAAACGTGTGATACTAAAGTAGCAACTATGTAAAGAACACAGAACGTAAACAAGTCCAACGGTAGACAAAATGTTTTTTCCAACTTAACGGATTTGCACACACATTCCGACAACTGGTTAATGTGGTCAGTATGAAGTTTGATGTCCTCTAACAGCAATACAGGACTGACAACGACGGGGCATGCTGTGAATGATGTCATCAATATCATGTTGAGACAACAACGCCCATTATTCTTGCAGAGCTGCTGACAAGTCTTGGCAAATGCTTGGTGGATGCTGGGGAGATGCAACCCGTCTCCCTAGTGCATCCCAGACATCCACTAGGGGATTCAAATCCCGAGAGCAAATAGGCCGCACCATGCGTGCAGTATCTTCTGTTTCCAAGGAAACGTCAACCACCTGTGCTCAATGAGCTCGAGCATTATCGTCCATCAATACGAAATCTGCGCCCACAGCACCTCGCAACTAACACACATGAGATCCTAAGATGTCGTCACGACACTTGACAGCAGTTAAACCTTGCCGATTACCCGCACAATTTCATGAAGAGGTGTTCGAGTGGTCAACACCATCACTGCCCACACCATTAAGGATCCTCCTCGATATCGGTTTCTTTCCACAACGTTTGGTCCCGAAATCGTGTTCCACTTTCGCTCCACATGCGAATTCGTCGAGAATCGCACACCACACAAATCGGGACTCATCTGTGAAAAGAACGTTAGTCCACTGTTCGACCGTCACGGCGGCATGTTGACGACTCCACTCTAGATGTTTCCTTCTGTGAAACACGTCAGAGGTACACATACTGCAGGTCTCCAACAATAAAGACCACTTTGCTGAAGTCTTCTGTACACAGTTTGGCCCGGTGCAACACGTACAGTGGATGCTGCGAGGTCAGATGTCAGTCGCCGTGCATTTACCAAGGCGGCTCCGTCTTACCTTAAGAGTCAAATAACGGTCCTCCCTTTCTGATTTCACACGTGCTCAGCCCTGCTCTGGTCTTCCGGATACAGTCTCTATCTCTATTAACTCTCGCCACATCCGAGAAACAACAGAACGATTCACATTAAGCAATTGGGTCACATCAGTTTCCGACTGTCCTGCTTTCATTCTTCCAATGGCCCTCCACCGCATAGTCTGGTAGGCGTGTTCTCTGCGCCATACTGCGTCGTCTGTGACGTATATACAGCGACTGTGGATGTGGACTACACGGCAAACATTACCCCATTTGTTAGGTGCCCTGACGTCATCATTAGCGTTGTTGTCCGTTGACCGGAATGCCATCTTCCGTCTAGGACATGATCATACAGACATCTGTTGACAGTTTGTATGATCATATCGTGAAACAGACACAGGCTAGGGAAATAGAGGTTTCATGCTTTAATTTTCGACACCAGTGTATTTACTAGCGGGAAACGGGGGTCTGAGCCAGCATTAGCAATCGAACAGCTAGGATAGGTTATAACTGATATAATGACTAGAGTCTGTGGATGGTTACGTCATCTGAGATGGGAAGGCAATGAAATTGCACTGGTAAAGGAGCAATAGAGTGTAGGGAGCTGTATGGAAAGCAAGAAATGGTTATAACACTCCAGTGTCGTGTCTGGGTTCCCAAGTGTGGGGGATACAACATAGTGTTGGGAGTTGCTTTGAAGGAGACTTAGGACTAAGTAGGTATTCCAGGTCTTTTTTATTAGCTAATATTCGATACGATAGAGAGAGGATAAATGGATATGGAAAGAGAGGGCAAGTGTATACCATTCAAGGTTTTGAATGGGCAGAGATCTATCCATCATTTGTGTAGGTGGGGATGGGTCAGATGAGGGTCTTGTAGGTCTTTAGAATAGCCCAAGGATTTAATCCAAAGCATTGGCTGGTTAGCAGTTTTGTCGTATTCAGTCTCCTGTTGGGTCTCTTTTGGATGGTAATTAGATGGGTGTTCTAAATTAGCTTTTGATCGGGTTTTAGTGCAAGGTGTTTTGGTAGATTGGACAGTTGTGGACTGTAAGATATACGTCGTGGAGACGGAAAGTGTGGATGGTATTGCCAGGCTCTCTGTAGTGTTGGTGGAGAAGCACCGCTGTTTCGTAAAGGAGCCGCGCTTATTGCGGAGAAGTTGGAGGGATGGTTGGGAAACCAACTAACAGCAACCTCTATATTTTACTGTATACCTACGTACTTGAATGGGAGAAGACACGCTAAGAGCTTACTCTGGTGTCGCAATTTCCACTTGGTGTTGCAGTCATATAAAGTTCAAGTACTGGTCTTACTGTGTTTATTCTTGTGGACTCAATGGGAACCAGCAAACCGCGATCTGCTTTGTACTCCCCAGGCCCACCTCTGTGCCCTGTCCCACAATAGGCAGACGGCAAGTGAAACAAAATCAGCAAGGACTAATAACACCAAGGTCGCAAACAGGCCATCATCGCAAACCCTCCCGCGCATGCACGCCGCTTTCGAGAAGGAATCCGACCGACGGATTAACTACGAACGTCAGTGTGCAGGTCAGGCGTGACGTAAAGAGTTAGGAAACATACACACACTGTCTCGTGGAATAACACTTGTGACACTACATACAGATGGTTGGGGTACACTAATTATTTCCCCATTGGCGAAGAGGGGGGTTGGGACGCGGTTGTAGAGTGGTGACAGGGAGGCATCCGGCTATTCTCTATCACTCAATTGCCAAATCCGAAAACTAACATGCCGTGCCCGTGAAGATACGAGATGAAGGCCAAGAAAAAAATATTAAATCTATCGTAAACAATATACAATAAATTTCCTCAATTAACTTTGCTGAAGCACTCTTCTTATCTTAATCTACTATTATTTACTACAAAATGTGTAAGACACGAACTGTTCCTCAATGGAGCAAGCAAATCAGTACATGATGCCAACTGACGCAAGACAGGTTTGGTCAGAGTCAAACCTATCCTGCGTCAATTAACTTCAGACCCAAAACTGTCCTGCGTCAATATGCTGCGAGTGCTCAGAAGCTAGTGTCTCACTTACAGTGCGAAAGAAAGGACGTGTGTGGTTAGATGCACCACAAAGCGCACCCTAATCGCCTTCCGTACATGCAGAGTTGCGTCGAGTGGTACATCTACATCTACACACTCGCAAGCCACCGTACAGTGCGTGTACCATTAATAGTAATTTCCTTTCCTGTTTCACTCATAAACGGAGCGAGGGAACAACTACTATTTATATGCCTCCGCCTGAGCCCTAATTTCTCGTATCTTAGCTTCATGGTCCTTACGCGAAATGTGTGTTGGCGCAGTAGAATCATTCCGCAATCAGCTTCAGATGCTGATTCTCTAAATTTTCTCAATAGTGTTCCTCTTCGCTCGATGGATTCCCAGTTGAGTTCCCGTAGGATCTCCGTAATACTTGCTTGTTGTTCCAGTCTACCGATAAGAAATCTAGTGGCCCGCCTCTGTATTGCTCCGATGTCTTCCTTTAATCCGATCTGGTGTGGATCCCAAACACTGGAGCAGTACTCAAGAACGGGTCGCACTAGTATCATAAATGCGGTATTTTTACAGATGAACCATACTTTCGTAAAATTCTCCCAATAAACCGAAGTAGACCATTCTCCTTCCCTACCACAATCTTCACGTACTTGTTCTATTTAAAATTGTTCATCGTACCAACTAGAAATTTTGTCTAAGTCGTCTTGTATCCTCCTACAGTCACACAGCTTCGACATCTCCCTGTACACCACAGCATCATCAGTAAACAACTGCAGATTGCTGACCCCCCCCCCCCCCCCCCTGTTCGCCAGATCATCTATGAATAGAAAAGAAATAACAGCGTTTCTATCATTCTTCCCTGGGCACTCCGCCCGCATCTCGTGGTCGTGCGGTAGCGTTCTCGCTTCCCACGCCCGGGTTCCCGGGTTCGATTCCCGGCGGGGTCAGGGATTTTCTTTGCCTCGTGATGGCTGGGTGTTGTGTGATGTCCTTAGGTTAGTTAGGTTTAAGTAGTTCTACGTCCTAGGGGACTGATGACCATAGATGTTAAGTCCCATAGCGCTAAGAGCCATTTGAACCATTTGAACCTGGGCACTCCTGACGATACCTTTGTCTCTGACGAACACTAGCCATAAAGGACATCGTACTGGGGTCTATTATTTAAGAAGCCACTCACACATCTGGGAATCTATTCCACATGCTTTTCGGAAATCTGTGAATATGGAATTTTCCTTTTGCCTTTCATCCACAGTTCTTAGTGTATCATGTGAGAAAAGGGCTAGCTGATTTTGTACGATCGATGCTTTCTAAAACCGTGCTGAATTAGAATTCTGCAGCGAACCGATGTTAAGGACATTGGTCTGTATATAAAGGTAGTAACTGTTCTCGAATGAACAGATACCATTGATGACCGTGCAGCTTCTCTAGAATAAATGATAATTAATTGAAACCCTCAGCTGCCGACAGGTGTTGTTGATATACCTCGATGGGGATAGCTGAAAATCTGTGCCCCGACCTCGACCCACATTCCAAACAGTCCACAACCTACAAACGTAATGTACCTAATAGATATTTGCCCATCCACTCATTACTTGCGCACACTAAGGTGACGATTCCCGTAAGAGTTTGGGCAACCTGCGCGCATTCGCACAGACGAAGGCCAATAGCTGGGTAGTCTTTAACTATATATATGAAGATAGTAATTGTTCTCGAAAGAACATTAGGTAAATTACGTATGTACATTGTGCACAGTTGGGAATATGGGTCTCACGGAAAGCGTACAAGGGATAAGCCACTGCAGTCGCGCTATTCATCTGTGTCCTCGGTGGCTCAGATGGATGGCCGGCACGGTAGCTCAGCGTGTTCTGTCAGAGAGCTGATTGGCCTCTGTAACAAAATACTGGGTGAAAGGATCAACAACTAACTTCAACGGATATCATGTGACGTCCACAACGACCAAATACAACGATCAGCCACGAAAAAAAAAAAAAAAGATGGGTAGAGCGTCTGCCATCTAAGCAGGAGATTACGGGTTCGAGTCCCGGTCGGGGCACACATTTTGAGCTGTCCCCATCGAGGTATATCAACAACACCTGTCGGCAGCTGAGGGTTTCAATTAATTATCATACTGGTCTGTAATTTTGCTAAAAGAAAAACAGCAATCCTTGCTTTCCCTGCGGCCGCTGCATCGTGTACCATGGCAGTGAACAACGTGAAGAGAAGAAAACGGTCACCATGGGTGAAAAAAATGGATGTGCAGATGGGAGGAGAGGCGGAGTTTGAGGTTTTGCCTAAAATAACTTCCTTTAGAGAACGATTGGCCGTTTCGAAATTATTGAAGGACGAATTATTGTTGAACAACAGAAATTGATGAGAAAACCAAAAAATTCTTACGAGAAGTTATCGGCTTCTCTAAGATTTCATGTCACTGGAGAAGTATGTCAAAAACTACACTTCAGAAATGTGAACATCCTCACTGCCAACACCATTTTTCTTCAAGATCTCAGTGACATGCCTTTCTCGGCAATTATGTGATCGCAGAGTTTTTATATTCCCTTTAATTTCTCCCTCTGTTGTCTGTAGCCTACATTCTTTTAACGTACAGCATAGTTCGTTTACTGTCGCATTGCGTTTGTTTCTACCCCGATAATCTTTACTTCTAATGTCGAAAAGACACGTTAAAACGTCCCCTTAGAAAAATTATAAATGACTGTGCTTAAACTGACACACAATATTTTTCTGGCGCAACGCAATCGACTCTCATTAATCCCTACAAAAGAATGGCCCTGACTAACATTAACCTATACCTTTCACAAATCACTTACCTCACAAAAATCTTCGTTACTCGAACTACTGCAATACAGCGAGCGCCACTACTGCCAGCTAAATAAAAGATTCAAACTACTGAAGGCACTAACTACTGATAGGCATATTAAGCAAATGAAAGATTTTGATAGAGAACAAACAATGTATTTACCTTAATAGTGTTCAAAAGTCATAATATATACAGCAGTTCATGACATCCATTCTTACAAATGTACTGTTTCTGATGGCCACGCGTCCAGATCTTCCGCTCTCAAAACTCCGCCATTTCTCTCCCCACATCCACCACTGCTGGCGGCTCACCTCCAACTGCGCAACGCTACGCGCTGTTAACATCCAGCTGCCCAACACTACAATAGCAAACAACAATGCAAACCAGCCACAGACTGCACACAGCACAACGTCTTCGATTCATACTATCTGACTAAAACACTCACGCATTCTTTCCACCAGTTGCCATACTCCACATTCTTTCCTCTACAGACCGCAGCTCGTGGTCGTGCGGTAGCGTTCTCGCTTCCCGCGCCCGGGTCCCCGGGTTCAAAAATGGCACTGAGCACTATGGGACTTAACTGCTGTGCTCATCAGTCCCCTAGAACTTAGAACTACTTAAACATAACTAACCTAAGGACATCACACACATCCATGCCCGAGGCAGGATTCGAACCTGCGACCGCAGCGGTCCCGCGGTTCCAGACTGTAGCGCCTAGAACCGCTCGGCCACTCCGGCCGGCTCCCCGGGTTCGATTCCCTGCGGGGTCAGGGATTTTCTCTGCCTCGTGATGGCTGGGTGTTGTGTGATGTCCTTAGGTTAGTTAGGTTTAGATAGTTCTAAGTTCTAGGGGACTGATGACCATAGATGTTAAGTCCCACAGTGCTCAGAGCCATTTGAACATTTTTTTTTTTCCCTCTAGAAATTACTTTTTCAGCGCGCCGCGGGAGCTGTGAAGTGCACAGCTTCATATTTCTGCACCGTTTGAAAGCCTGGTTGGCTTCTATCTACAGCATTCGTTAACATCGTATGTGTTTCCCATGCAACATTAAAAAAAAAAAAAAATGTGGCAGCATGGGTGCAGCCTGTTTAGGCAGTCTGCACTCTGCACAACTCTCTTTTGACTTTGGAAAAATAATTAACCTTATCAACTGACTTTGTGGGAGACTTTCTTTACCTGCCTGTCTTGAATTTTGAAAACACTTTTTAAAAAAGTAAATATCTCTAACAAGTTACAGTACCATTTTGAGTAGACAGCAAAGCCAACTTAGAAAGCGCCACCAAATTCAAGCTAGGGTACAAAACAACAGGGTATCATTACAATAAACAAGCGATATCTCGCAGTGTGAAATTTTGGTATTACAATCAGGTGTTTTGCCTGACGCTTTATACAAGAAGCGTCTGGAAAGTTCGGTGAACTCAGAAAATAAAGAATACAGGAGGTAAAGACAAAATACCTTTACTGGCTTTCAAAGTAATCACCATTAGCTTCAACTTCTAACATCGGTTGTCAAACTGTTGGGAATCCTCAGCAATCGCTTCTTCTGGAATCGCTCGAACCACAGTGGCCGCGCTTTACTAGATATCTGCATCATTACAGGAGGTGGGTATTAGTGCTACCAAAGTATCCGGAGACAGAGAAGTAGTCAGTAGCATGGTGCGCAGGGTAGATATTCATGACTGGTCAAGCCCCTGGTGTCGAGAAACGCGTTCAACATCGTTGTAATCTTGCATTTTGCTAGCTTATTTCTTTTTTATTGGGGGGAGGGGAGGTGGGGGGGGGGGGGGGGGGGGAGTATATGAACACCATTGCCATTGACCATCACTTGGTCTCCGGGTAGTATTGGCAGCATCAGGACTCATCTCCTGTAACGATACAGGTAGCTAGCAACGTGTACCCACGGTGATTCGAGTGATTGCACAAGAAGCGTCTGCTGACAGTTTACAACAGCTCCACAAATGACATCATAAGCGTCTTGCAGCTAATGGTGACCAGTTTGAAAGCTAGTAAAGGTATTTTGTTTGTAACTCTTGTTTCCTTTATCTTCTGAACCACTGACCGAACTTTTCAGACGGACCTTGTAAGCGCCAAAAACTACACTGAAGCGCACATTCAAGTACAGAGATACGTAAACAGACAGAACACCGCGCTGCGGTCGGCAACGCCTGTATAAGATAGCAAGTGTCTGGCGCAGTTGTTGGATCGGTTACTGCTGCTGCAATGGCAGGTTATCAAGATTTAAGTAAGTTTGAATGTGGTGTTATAGTGGGCGCACGAGCGATAGGACACAGCATCTCCGAGGTAGCGACCAAGTGGGAATTTTCCCACACGACCATTTCATGAGTGTACCGTAAACATCAGGGATCCGGTAAAGCTTCAAATCTCCGACATCGCTGTGGCCGGAAAAAGATCCTGCAAAGAAAGGGATCGACGACTACTGAACAGAATCGTTCAACGTGACAAAAGTGGAAGCCTTCCGCAAATTGTTACAGATTTCAATGCTGGGCCATCAACCAGTGTCAGCGTGCGAAGCAATCAACGAAACATAATCTATATGGGCTTTCGGAGCCGAAGTCCCACTCGTGTACCGTTGATGATTGTACGACACAAAGCTTTACGCCTCGCCTGGGTACGTCAACACTGACATTGGACTGTTGATGACTGGGAGGTTGTTGCCTGGTCGGACGAGTCTCGTTTCAAATTGTAACGAGCGGATGGACGTGTACGGGTATGGAGTCAGCCTCATGATTCCAGGGACCTGGCATGTCAGCAGGGGGCTGTTCAAGGTGATAGAGACTCTGTTTTGGTGTGGGGCGTGTGAAGTTGGAGTGATGTTGGATCCCTGATACGTCTAGAAACGACTTTGAGAGGTGACACGTACGTAAGCATCCTGTCACATCAGCTGCATCCATTCATGTCCATTGTGCATTACGACAGACTTGAGCAATTCCAGCAGGACAATGCGACACCCGACACTTCCAGAATTGCTACAGAGTTGCTCCAAGAACTCTCTTCTGAGATTAAACACTTCCGCTGGCCACCAAACTCTACAGAAATAAACAATAATGAGCATGAAACTTCCTGGCAGATTAAAACTGAGTGCCGGACCGAGACTCGAACTCGGGACCTTTGCCTTTCGCGGGCAAGTGCTCTTCCATCTACCCAAGCACGACCCACGCCCCGTCCACACAGCTTTACTTCTGCCAACACCTTGTCTCCTACCTTCCAATCTTTACAGACGCTCTCCGCTGCAGAGTGAAAATCTCATTCTGGAAATAATGAGCATGTCTGGGAAGCGTTGCAACGTGTTGTTCGGAAGAGATCTCCACCCTCACGTACTCTTACGGATTTTTGGACAGTCCTGCAGGATTCATGGTGTCAATTCCCTCCAGCACTACTTCAGACATTAGTCGAGTTCATGCCATGTCGTGCTGCAGCACTTCTGCGTGCTCGCAGGGGCCCTACACGATGTTAGGCGTGTGTACCGGTTCCTTTGGCTTTGCATTGTACATCTCTAGGAGGCCACTCAAAAACTGATGAAATTGGAACGGAAGAGCGAAAAATTCTCACGAACATTTATGGCCTATTAACATAAATAACATGTGGGTTAATAGAAAAACTTTACACCTACACAGAGCGATAAACAAGCTCACTGATGAAACACATAGAAGTCGGTTAAAGTTCTGCGCCTACATCTTTAGATTTAGATAACACAAGATAAACTAAAAAACTAGTTAACATAATAAATTTTAAAAAACGTAAAAAACACTTGTTTAGAAGAAATTATGTACTTACTAGAAATGAGCGCCACGGAAGATGCGATCAGAGAACGCAAAATCCTTGGAATCCCCGTTGCCAATCACACATTCGCAGAGAAAGCTCAAAAGACCACTGGGTAACAGTGCAAAGAGGAACGCAGAGGCAAAACAACGAATTCATGAAGAAATTTTGAGAAGAGAAAAACAAAAGAAAATTTTCGGACGAAGCTAACAAGTTCAAACGAGCTCTTTATCTAGGAAGAACGAAGAAAGAAGAAGTAACTCACAATTTAAATTCAGGGCGGTGGTTCACTGACGCAATTTTTGGGGACACTAAGTGTGCAAGGCCGCTGGATCGCTCCACAGGCCGGTCAAGAGTTCAGTCTGGCGCACGCCCGTCGGTGGTTGTCTCGCTGGTCAGCAGTTCAGCTGGCCACGTACAAAAAGCTCTTCTGCCCCTTCAGATCTTTTGCCTACATGTACAAGGGTTGGACAAAATATGGAAACACTGCGAGAAACGCATGCTTGAACATAAATGCAGGTGCTAGCCAAACTGCAGGAGCAAACACTTGCAGGAGTGCAGGTGCACACAAACGGCTCTAACATTCTGCGTGGTTTCTGTTTGTTCAAATTCGTGTCTCCCTACCACATTCGCGCAACGATGCTCTGAGCGTGTTTTTTAGGGAATTGACTAGTTTGAACCTGGGACCTGTTGCTGGTAAGGAGACGCCAGACCACACATGACATGTAGAGTTCAGAAGAGTTCAATGAGACTAGCGGTGATATAACCAAATACTTAATGTCTTCAGCGTCAGCTTCACTGCACTCCCTGTAAAAGAATCTTAATACTAACTAAATTAAGTGGAAGGGGTTCAAGGCTTTCCTATTTTTAGTTAGCTGGTAAAATAACGTCGAAAAAGCAGTTAAGTTTACCATTGGAAATTTTATTCTACTCACAAAACATTGTTTATAAATTGCAATATTGATAAAAGGAAATATTTTAATACAGGATGATAAAAACCAACTGCGTTCAACAAAAATGTGAACGAATATTCCCTGAGTGGGTTTCCAAGTTCTACAATGGATCGAAGGATGACCTATGCCATATCACATCTATAATCTAGCTTCAAATTAAGTTTCACAAAAGAGAAAACTATCAAAATGGTCTACAGTGACCCTCAATTATCTTTAATTACTTATCTAACTTGTCGTAAATTACAGTGGCTGATGTGGCTTCTCAATAATTATATAACAGAAAAATCATCGCGTTTCAGATTTTAACTTACGTAGCAAATGTGAATACCACGAGCTTCAATTGACGATCTACACTAGTATTACGTAAAAAGGGGATGTAAGAGATGAGACTTCTGCAGTTCTGAGTGAAGCCTTATGCGCTCAAAAATGCGGCATCGCGTATGTTCATCACCTTGTCGGTGTTCGTCAGGGGACGGCTCCATGCATCTCGCCGTCTCGGAAGCAACTCCTCTCTTACTTCTCCTTACTACAATTTACCGAAGTTGGTTTAAAAAAAAACTATCTGGCTGTGTTTTCATCTGACCAATCAGGTTCTCAATGTTAACCTTAAGCTCCGCCTACAAAAATTCTGTCTATCCAATGAGAAACGTTATACTTTTCGTGGTGGGGCAATGTTTTTAAAGTTTGCAACATAACAGAGACGCGAAAAAGTCTCACGCTAAAACTTGCAGCTGGTGTGACCCTTTTAGTGTTATCGTAAGATCTATACTGTTCTTCTGGAGGGCTCTATCTTTTAACATGGGCTGGCGGGTGGTCCTCGTGGTTACTTTTCGTGGTGGGGCAATGTTTTTAACGTTTGAAACTAAACAGAGACGCGAAAAAGTCTCACGCTAAGACTTGCAGCTGGTGTGGCCCTTTTAGTGTTATCGTAAGATCTTTACTGTTCTTCTGGAGGGCTCTAGCTTTTAACATGGGCTGGGGGGGGGGGGTGGTCCTGGTGGTTAGATGGAGTCGTGGGTGTCCGTCCCTTATCGTAGGGCCTTCTAGCTTAACACGGTTCTGCTCTCGGCCTCTGTTCTCGTTTCTCCCCTCGGTACTGCGTCTGTCTCACGGTGGCAAGGTATGACATGCATTTAGGCATTCTTGTGTTAGTCTGTGGTATTCCATTTCCTCACTCGTTACTCGTATTACTTTGGTTAATTTAATGTCAGGATTTATTCGGAGCTATGTGACATACTGGCGGATTTGCTTATCACGTCAGGGTTTTCACAGAAGGTGTTGGATTTGCCTGACACCTTACACGGCACATGTGCAATGCCTTCAACACGTTGCGAGTGTCAGTCGTCGACAGAACAGTGTTCTCTGTAGGTATGAGTGCATTATGTGAGAGCCAACTGAATTCGATCATATCGAAGATTTATAACCCATATGGGGAAAGTGGTAAAGCATTATCCACTAACTCACAACGTAAACGAAAGCTTGTGGTGAGTGGTTGTGACAGACAGTAAATGAAGAGGACTGTGACGAAATGTAAGAAGATGACGGCTGCAAAAGTCACTGAAGAATTGAATGATGGAACAATGTAGCCCTAGGGAACAGAAAGGGAGCTCCATAAACAGAAAATTGTAGGGAGAGCTGGAGTTCCAAAGCCACTCATCAGCGATGAAAATGCCCATAACAGGAAAACATAAGCCATAAAACCTGGACTGTGGAGCAATGGAAGAATGTCGTTTGGGTGGGTGAATCTTGTTTCACACTGTTTCCAAGTAATGGGCGAGTTTACATTCCAACAGTGAAACATGGCGGGGGTTGGCTGATGATTTGGGCAGCCATATCGTGGTATTTCATGGGCACTGTGGTTACTCTGGAAGGTCGCATTATTACTAAGCATTATGTAACCATTTTGGTTGATCATATGTGTCACATGTTACAATGTTTTTGCCCCAGTGCTGGTGTTGTGTTGCAAGACGACAAGGCCTCTGGCCGCAGCTTGCATTGTGCAGGACTGGTTTTGTGAGCACGAGGATGAGTTGTCGCATCTTCCCTGGCCACCATCATCACCAGATTCAATATTATTGAGCCTTTGCGGTCTAGTTTGGACCGAAAGGTGCGTGATCGCCATCCATCTCCATCTTCGTTACCTGAAATTGTCACTATTTTGTAGGAAGAACCATACAGGATTTTTATTTATTTGTTCTGAGACGACTGGCACCTGTTCTGAATGCCAACCGTTTCCCTACACGTATTAGTCATCGTAATGTGTTCTGTTTCCACATTTTTTTCCCATCCACTGGCTGATACTCTCGACTTTTGAACCGGCACTCGCGCCATTTTTGAGCTTATCCTCAACAATTAACAGCAGTTTTGTGGTCTACTTAGCTAGGTGTCCCGTTGCTTTTGCAGATGGGAGCCAGCGGTGCGCAGCTGCTGTTGGCAGCCCTGGCGCTTGTGGCGTGCCTTGCAGAGGGCGCCCGCGCGGCCCACGTGCTGGTCGTGTTCCCCGTGGGCTCGGGCAGCCACCGCAACCTGGGCCAGGCCATAGCGAGGGGCCTGCACGCGCGCGGCCACCGCGTCACCGTCGTGTCGCCCTTCCCCAGGCAGCAGCCGCTGCAAAACTGGACCGACGTCGCAATCCCCAACACCATACACTTCTTTGGGCGTAAGTATGCACAAATTTGACTAACGCAGAGTTCATATTGCCACAACACAAAGGAACTTATTATTATTTTGAGCTTTTCGTCATTACAGAAGCTTATCTCCAACATAATAATTTACTCGGATATTACTATACAAAGAATAAGCGTTCTTAAACTATATTTTCAAAATATTCCTCCAAGTGTTTCGATCTTGTGTGTCTTGTTCCTCTGCGCCAGTTCTCCTCATTGTGTGCTGTATATTTTCAAAATATTCCTCCAAGTGTTTCGATCTTGTGTGTCTTGTTCCTCTGCGCCAGTTCTCCTCATTGTGTGCTGTACATTTTGGAGCCAGGTGGTCATAGGTCGTCCTCTTCTTCTTCCCCCCTCTGGTTCCCACTCCAGTATCAATTTTCGTATTCTGACTTCCTCCATTCGTCCTACATGCCCGTACCACTAATTACTTCCTACCCATTACGTCACATATGTCCGCCCCGGTAGCTGAGTGGTCAGCGTGACAGACTATCAATCCTAAGGGCCCGGGTTCGATTCCCGGCTGGGTCGGAAATTTTCTCCGCCCAGGGACTGGGTGTTGTGTTGTCCTAATCATCATCATTTCATCCTCATCGACGCGCAGGTCGTCGAAGTGGCGTCAAATCGAAAGACCTGCACCAGGCGAACGGTGTACCCGACGGGAGGCCCTACCCACACGACATTTCCATTTTTTACGTCATATATTCTTTCTTTTATTTCCATTCTCCTTATTATTTCTGTGTTCCTTATCTTCTCCTACCTGGAGAGTCTTGCCGATCTTCTCCAGAAGTTCATCTCTAGAGCTTGTAATTTTTTAATGTGCTTCAAGTTAATTGTCCAGGTCTCCGTTCCATACAGAACCACACTCTCTAATACAGATTTGTATATTAATTTTTTAGTTCTGCTCATTACATTCCTGCTCTATAAGACTGAGTTAAGCATCCCAATGACCTTGCGTCCGCTACTAATTCTTTTATTGATTTCTGACTCTGATTTTCCCTCGATTTCTAAAATGGATCCCAAATAACAGAAAGTGTTTAACTTTTTGATTTTTTTCCTTCAATGTACAGCTCATCTGAATCATTAGTCAGTTATTCTGATTTTTGGTAATTAATCTTCAAACCTCAAGTTTTGTATGCTAATGCTACTTGATTGCACATATAGTTAGCATCCTCCCCATCTTGTGCTACGACTATTTGATCATCAGAAAACAACAAATGATGTAGGTAAACACCATCTCTTATTTCTAATCCCATATTATTACATTTACGAGACCATGTTCCAAGGGTAATATCTACATAGGTTTTAAATAATGATGGTGACATGGAACAGCCCAGTAAAAGGCCTTTGCTTGTTCTAAATTTCTGTGAAAGTATATTACCAACTTTCACTTGGCAAATGTTATCTTTATACATCTTTTGTATTATTTTAATGAAGGAAGGGTTTATGTTTGCCATATGTAGTGCTCTTCAATGTAATCTTCTTGGAACAGTATCATACGCTTTTTCTAGATCTATGAAAATGAATCCTATATTTTTTTAATTTTTCCCTATGTTTCCTGAAAATCTGTCGTAATGTGAAAATATGGTCTACACATGATCTCCCAGCCGTGAAACCACATTGTTCTTCTTGGGTCTAAAATTTTTTGCCAGTTTGTTTTTAATTACTTTCGCAAAAATTCTTAATAATATGTTTGTAACACAAATTCCTCGATAGTTTGAACAAATTTTCCGATCCCCTTTCTTAAATATGGTATTAACGTAACCTAGCTTCATGTCGTTGGGTATTGAATCTCTATGTATCATTTTGTTGAAGAGCTGTGTTATCAGTTTCACAATTTTGTCACCACATTTCAGACACTCCAGATTGATATTGTCTGGTTCAGGTGTTTTACAATTCTTTCCTGTTCTAAACGTCTGAAGTACTACACTTTCTAAAATCTGGACCTCATCATCTTCATGTCCATTTTCTTCCACAGGAACTTTTCGTTTCAACACCTATGTAACTGAATAAATTTCTACTTGAAAGAAAAAAATGGAAAAAAATTATGTTTCATAACGATTAACGAAGCGTTATAGAGTACTTAAAATCAAATCGAAGACTTGTTATACCTATCAGGTATAATTGGGTATTTCCAGAGTTGTGCAACTACTGTAGGATAGTGTAGACTACCATAAGTGAGCGTAGACTACGGTAGTTTTCTTAGTAGCTTTGGTCATTCAAGGTCATATTCGCGGTATTTGGTGTGTTGGATACCTATTGAGCCTTACCTCATAACGATCGCTTTCTTTAGAGGAAGCGGTGAACCATCTAGAAACTGAATGAAGATTTATAAGGGTTAGTCAAAATACGGAACATTTTCGTTCTACGTAGATATCCTCCTGTCTCTTAGGTGTAAATAAACAGTATTTATAGCAAAACTGAAACTGTCAATGTTTAATTCAGATTTTATTCGAAAATTGTTGATTTGTAACGTGAAACAGGCGGATGTAGTAAAAATAAAGAAAACAATACAGAACTATCATACAGCGCTACAAAACGCAATTTCTTCGACAAAAAGATAAAAAAACGCAAAACAAAAATATATCGAACATTGCTTCAATACTCTGTCGAACTTACATAAAACGTGTTCATAAGCAATTTTCACTTTTATCAGTAATAACAGGAAACTCTGGTCTTTAATCAAGAATTTTCTATTGGATACAAAATGACAACAATAATAATATACAGAGTGACAATTATTGACTTTTATGAAATACAATAGTCGTAACTTCTGAACGGTTTGCGTTAGGACATTCAAACTGCATGACTGCCAACAGGTCATGATGGCAATTAGTAAGGTTTGGTTTAGCGGCGAAGCCCACTTTCATTTGGATGGGTTCGTCAATAAGCAAAACAGGCGCATTTAGGGGACTGTGTGGTATGCAATGTCCAGTCACAGAATAATCGGCGCGATATTCCGCGATGGCGCAGTGACTACCGAATGATACGTCAAGATTTTGAGAGATGATTTTATCCCAGTTGTTCAAAGTTACCGTGATTCCGACAAGATGTGGTTCATGCAAAATGGAGCTCGACCCCTACGAAGCAGGAGAGTGTTTGATGTAGTGGAGGAGCACTTTGGGGACTGGGGACTGGGGTACCCAGAGGCCACTGGCTTGGGCCTTGATTGGCCGCCTTATTCCCCGGATCTGAACACATGCGACTCCTTTCTGTGGGGCTATATTAAAGACAATGTGTACAGCAATAACCCCAAAACCTTTCCTGAGCTGAAAATAGCCATACAGAAGGTCATCGACAGCATCGATATTCCGACACTTCAGCGGGTCATGCAGAATTTTGCTACTTCATTCATGAATACTACATACAGAACAACATGACTAGCGTATGGACAAAGGAGGAAATGTGCGTCTTAATACCTAACCGTAAAAGAAAAAGTGTGATTTTCGAGCTATATAAGTAGACGATGACGCTGGCGGAAGCTGCAGTCACAAATCACGTTAACTTGCACGTACAATGTGACGTGGGCCTGTCTCTCCTGCGGTTGGTTTCAGCGTCTGCATACAAGTCGACGTCAGCTGCCTCGTCCCGTGTGAGGACTGGCTTAACCTGCACTTTCACGTGGCTTGTTGCCCTGTGGAATCATTCGTTCCACACGAAGATTTTGTTTGTTTCGATTTCTAACAGTTGCGTGGTTAACATGTTTTCTGCTGTTACTGTTATTTGTCGTGTGATACTGAACAGTGTCAGAAGTGTTCATTTTTTCCAGGCGCTGTTAGAGAACGGAAAGGTAGAGAAACAGTCTCAAGATGTTTCAAATAACCCTCTGCCAGGCTCTCAAGTCAGACTTGCAGAATAGTCATGTAGATGTAGATGTAGAATCAAGTTCATCAAATGTTATTCAGTGGAAATGCTCGATTTCACTCTCTTCGCCAGGGCACTGCCCTACAGAGTACATCAAGGGAAACAGTAGGCATGTCATGTGCACACTGTAAAAATTGTTCTTGATAGTGAGTCTAAATATGCTGTTGCTATTGACAAGACAGCTACCATGGCAAAGCGAAAGGAGATGACTAGCATCAGCCCCGAAACGTCGAAATAAGTGATAAATTTAAACAAGGTGGAGGTTATGGACCTAATACCTCATCACAAGCCACTGTTCCCCACATACAAAATCTACGAGATGAAAAAACTTGTGGGCATGCAGTTATTACGCTACCTCCTTGTCAGTGCCATTTAACCCAATATTATTGATATGGACCCAAATTTAAGGTTATCTTACTACCAACAATGAAAAACTATACTGTCCCACATGGAAAAAAAAAATCAGCTTCTCTCTTTACCGGAATGAAAACTGACGTTTAATTTAGATCGTCACACGTAGACATAGTTTAGGAATTTTCGGTACATGCTACTCTTCTGTGAAATCTTCTGAAAGTTATCCTGTAGTAAACACTGTTATCTCGACTTCATGACAATAGATTCCAAAAAATTTCAACTTTTGTGCAACCGCTGGAGCCAGGATACTAAACTTCCGTCCGCTCTCTTTGCAGAAACGTCGGGGTTCCTTGAGCTTGGTAGCTCCAACAATTTTAAGAAGTTCAAGATGATGAACGACTATGGAATATCTTCATGTGAAGTGTACCTACAAGACGAGAACGTGAAGCGGCTGATGAACTCCAACGAAAAGTTCGACGTCATGATCATCGAAATATTTTTCTGCGAGTGCTTCCTGACGTTATCGCACAGGTTAAAGGTTCCAATTATACAGTTCAACACGTTCTGGCCCGGCGCCTGGACTGGAGACATTGTCGGAAGCCCAAGTCCGTACGCTTACGTTCCCGATACTTTCCTCGCTTACACCGACCACATGACGTTCTTCGAAAGACTCCACAACGCAGTGTTCGGGTTGTACTGCAAGCTCATTCGTGAAATGTACTTGCTGCCGAAAATGGAGGATCTCGTGCGGCGCCATGTGAACGACCCGACTATGCCGACTCTATCAGAGTTGGACAGGAGCACTTCCATGTTGTTGACCAACAGTCACGTCAGCCTGCAGTACCCACGACCTCTGGCACCTGCCTTGGTCGAAGTTGGAGGCATGCATGTCAACCCACCGAAGAAGCTACCCAAGGTAAGTGTTCATGTATTTTCTTCGGTAGAGCGAAGCGCATTCTGAATAACACGTTTACACTTGAGTTTTCACAAACTTGGTAACCAAAAGTCAAGGGAAGAGTTGTCGCATTTGAGCAGGTGCCGCGTGTCCACTTTCTCAGCTGAGTGGTCAGCGTGGCTGACAGCCATGGGGAGGAGCTGACTTCGATTCCCGGTGATGCAGGGGATTTATTTTCCTTAGTGGGGGATGAACGTAGTGGATTCAGGCTCGTGATGTCGACTAACGAGCCACTTGGGCGAGAAGTAGCGCCTCTAGATCGCAAGTGACAACGGCCGGGTGAGCTGATCCCACGTCCCTCCATACCACGTCCAATGACGCCACTGGTGGAGGATATCATGATGGTCCGTCGGTATTGCTGGGACCGCGACGGCCTGTTGTCGGAATTTACATCAAGTTTACGTAAGATGTGCAGGTGTACGACGCCCAAATGTACCGTCTATATGCTGGATGTGGCAGAAGTGTAGACAATATCTGAGCAGTCTGTTACACATTAGTATATAGTCAACATAGCAGCAACGCGGGTTACCCAACTTTGAATTATGGGATGATAAACGGAACAAGAAAAAAGTGGTTCAAATGGCTCTGAGCACTATGGGACTCAACTGCCGAGGTCAT
Organism: Schistocerca americana; assembly: GCF_021461395.2. Taxonomy (NCBI): domain Eukaryota; kingdom Metazoa; phylum Arthropoda; class Insecta; order Orthoptera; family Acrididae; genus Schistocerca; species Schistocerca americana. The sequence continues at coordinate 406,811,805 of NC_060126.1, read as the reverse complement.
TAGTCCCCTAGAACTTAGAACTAGTTAAACCTAACTAACCTAAGGACATCACAAACATCCATGCCCGAGGCAGGATTCGAACCTGCGACCGTAGCGGTCTTGCGGTTCCAGACTGCAGCGCCTTTAACCGCACGGCCACTTCGGCCGGCAAAACGGAACAAGAGATGTAGGTCATAGCATGTTGGAAATTACGCACAATTCGGGTTCTGGAGCCAACAATTTCTAGTGCGGGACTTCGGTATCTCAGAGAGAATGTTTCCAACAAGCGTAAACCGCCGTACAAGACGACCGCAGCTGTTTTGTGAACGAATGGGACACTGCTTAGGCAGAGCCGTACTGTGGGTCAGACGACCGCCACTGTGGTGTGTCAAGAACCTACTTCCGCCAGAACTATACGGAGAATAAAGCATCTCGTAGGCTCTAGCAGTATGGAATTTAGCACCTTCCCATGACCTATAGCCACTCATTGTAAACCACAACAATTACTCCACTTCTTCACCTATGTTTCTTGTAATGCATATGGAAATACAGGTCTGCTATAAGTGATTCATTCATTTTCAGAGCTCGGTATAATTTCCACAATATTACCTGTATAAATATGATTGATCCATAACAGAACCGTAAACTCACCAAATTTGCATCTGCACTCTACAAATGTTCTATGAATGCCACTCTTGTCACACGACACGCGTAAAAGGATTGTCAAGTTTGTTCCAATACCTTAAGTAGCAAAACTCCATGTCATCGACTCTGAAACGTTCTCTGAGCTGTTCCAGTGTTCTTGACAGTGGTGGTAGGTAAAAACGCCCTCAAGAAGTCACAAGAAGTTATATCAGGCGACCGGGGGACCAAGAGAACAGAGCCACATCATCTTCACCACTACGCCCAATCCAGCGGTGAGGAAGTTCGTCGTTCGTGTGGCGACGAACTTCGATGTTAGAATGACATGTAGGCCCGTTTTGTTGAAAGACGAAATTCTCGAAATCAGCAGTCAGTTATGGAAACAATCGCAACTGCAACTTATAGAGGTATGAGGTACCCGTCAAAGTCTTCTCACAGAAGAAAAACGGCCCATATAACTTCATCTGTGACTTGGGTACAAAAGATTAACCTAGTTCATATCGATTTCACAAGGGTTTTCAGTGCCCCACACTCTCACATTGTGGGGATCAACCTTTTCAGATAAATGGAAGGTTGCTTCGTCGCTGAATATAAGTTTGGAGGTAAAATGTTCATCCCGCCTTGAGATGCAAAATTGAAGGCGCCGGTCTTCATCTCCAGTTTTAATTATTGCACGAGCTGCAGACGGTACGGTTTGAAATTTGACCGCCGTCACAAAATCTGCTACATAGTTTGCTCCAGTATTCCAAGTTCGTGGCTTGAGTGGACCGTTGATTTTTTTGGACTAGGTACGAAGCTTTTCCTCATCGTCTCTACCGTCTCATTTGGCAAGTTTGGTCAACCGGCACTTTTCAGTTTACAGAGACAACCAGTGTCCCTAAACTGTCGATAGCAACATTTCTCTGTTACATGGCGGTTTCTTCTGAATGCACTTGCGATGTCGTAACAGATAAAACTCTCACATATTCCCACACACAAGAACTCTTTTCTTGATTTGTCGCCATTGTGTCCAAGGCACTGAACTCGTAACGCCAATTGATGGGCACAATGCAATCTCGTTGAGTTTAAGATTCTATTCAGGCATCAATCACATCTTTACGTGTAATGCTTTGGAAAACATAGAACTTTGAAAACTAATGAATAATTTGCAGTACCCCTGCGCATATACGTATTTAGCAGCTTTGTTCAAATGGTTCAAATGGCTCTGAGCACTATGGGACTCAACTGCTGTGGTCATCAGTCCCCTAGAACTGAGAACTATTTAAACCTGTCTAACCTAAGGACATCACACACACCCATGCCCGAGGCAGGATTCGAACCTGCGACCGTAGCAGCAGCGCGGCTCCGGACTGGAGCGCCTAGAACCGCACGGCCGGCGACAGCAGCTTTGTTAAACTACGATATGAGCACAAGGGCTGTTTACAGCACTACTCACGTCTGCATCTACATATAAACCAAAGAAAGATGAAGTATTAGGAGATACACTCCTGGAAATGGAAAAAAGAACACATTGACACCGGTGTGTCAGACCCACCATACTTGCTCCGGACACTGCGAGAGGGCTGTACAAGCAATGATCACACGCACGGCACAGCGGACACACCAGGAACCGCGGTGTTGGCCGTCGAATGGCGCTAGCTGCGCAGCATTTGTGCACCGCCGCCGTCAGTGTCAGCCAGTTTGCCGTGGCATACGGTGCTCCATCGCGGTCTTTAACACTGGTAGCATGCCGCGACAGCGTGGACGTGAACCGTATGTGCAGTTGACGGACTTTGAGCGAGGGCGTATAATAGGCATGCGGGAGGCCGGGTGGACGTACCGCCGAATTGCTCAACACGTGGGGCGTGAGGTCTCCACAGTACATCGAAGTTGTCGCCAGTGGTCGGCGGAAGGTGCACGTGCCCGTCGACCTGGGACCGGACCGCAGCGACGCACGGATGCACGCCAAGACCGTAGGATCCTACGCAGTGCCGTAGGGGACCGCACCGCCACTTCCCAGCAAATTAGGGACACTGTTGCTCCTGGGGTATCGGCGAGGACCATTCGCAACCGTCTCCATGAAGCTGGGCTACGGTCCCGCACACCGTTAGGCCGTCTTCCGCTCACGCCCCAACATCGTGCAGCCCGCCTCCAGTGGTGTCGCGACAGGCGTGAATGGAGGGACGAATGGAGACGTGTCGTCTTCAGCGATGAGAGTCGCTTCTGCCTTGGTGCCAATGATGGTCGTATGCGTGTTTGGCGCCGTGCAGGTGAGCGCCACAATCAGGACTGCATACGACCGAGGCACACAGGGCCAACACCCGGCATCATGGTGTGGGGAGCGATCTCCTACACTGGCCGTACACCACTGGTGATCGTCGAGGGGACACTGAATAGTGCACGGTACATCCCAACCGTCATCGAACCCATCGTTCTACCATTCCTAGACCGGCAAGGGAACTTGCTGTTCCAACAGGACAATGCACGTCCGCATGTATCCCGTGCCACCCAACGTGCTCTAGAAGGTGTAAGTCAACTACCCTGGCCAGCAAGATCTCCGGATCTGTCCCCCATTGAGCATGTTTGGGACTGGATGAAGCGTCGTCTCACGCGGTCTGCACGTCCAGCACGAACGCTGGTCCAACTGAGGCGCCAGGTGGAAATGGCATGGCAAGCCGTTCCACAGGACTACATCCAGCATCTCTACGATCGTCTCCATGGGAGAATAGCAGCCTGCATTGCTGCGAAAGGTGGATATAGACTGTACTAGTGCCGACATTGTGCATGCTCTGTTGCCTGTGTCTATCTGCCTGTGGTTCTGTCAGTGTGATCATGTGATGTATCTGACCCCAGGAATGTGTCAATAAAGTTTCCCCTTCCTGGGACAATGAATTCATGGTGTTCTTATTTCAATTTCCAGGAGTGTAGATAAGCGGCAAAGTTGACGTCAAAATTAAGGTCTCATCGAAGAGAAAGATTCTGCTACGTTGAAAGCCAAATAACGACGCAAGGTGGACATAAGAAGAAGAAACGGGCAAAGACAGCATCCCTCCGCCAAAAGAAGTCCACTAATATCAAACATAGGTCTTATGTGCTGCTCTGAGATAGAGATATTGACAAAATGGAAGAACCATGGCGGTCCGAATCCAACCAGTCAAATAACTTGTGACAACTTTGTACTTAATACTAAAACTATACCGAATTTGAGCATTGATAAAGGAAAATGACCGACTACAGTAAGTACAACTCTCTATAGCCAAAATGCGGCTGAGAATCCTCCGTTGAGTATAAGAAGTATTCACACGAAGTAGTGAATGCTATCGGCAGGGGATTTCAAGTTGATCTAGAAGGCTTTAGACACGGTTCCTGACAAGTAGATTTCAATCAAACTGCGTGCCTATGGAGCATTGTCGCAATTGTGCGACCAAATGCATGGTTTCCTATCAGAAAGGTCACAGTTCGTAGTAACCGATGGGAACTCATTTAGCGAAAGTGAACTAACACCTGGCATTCCCCAATGAAGAGTTTAGGCCTTCTGCTGTTCCTAATCTGCACCGATGGAAAAATAATCGCAACATCAAAAAATAATTAATATAGAGTAATGAGATTTGGGGTAGGTAACATATTCAAGTGATTAACATTGCAAGATCAAAAGTACATGTAAGTTTAAAATGTTTATTTGACGCCACAAACGGTCGTGAAGCCACAGCCACTGTAACAATGGAATTTTTAAAAGGTAACGCAACTAATTTCGACGCACTGAGTCGTCATTTTCAAATGTAATCGCAAACCTGGAAAACTGCATTACTAACTGCAACCACACTTGTTCCAAATATTACGAAAAATACACTAAAACCACTGTATTTCTGTAATACTTGAAAGAAGTGTGGTTGCAATTAGTAATGCAGTTTTCCATGTTTGTAATTACGTTTGAAAATGACCTCTCAGTGAGTCGAAATATTATTGTTTCAGTGGCTGTGACATTGTTTTAGTGAACATGGCTTGACGGTTGTTTGTAGTGCTAAATAAATGTTTCAAATGTAATTCAGTGACACTCAATGATGACAGTTATCTTGAAATATAGATGTAAGCGCGAGATAGGCCATTGCAAATGTGAAAAGCTGGTACCTTAATAACCGGTGTAGTCGCCAGAATATTGAATGCAAGCATGGAAACGTGCATGCATTGTGTTGTGCAGATTCCGAATGTCAGTTTGTAGGAGGGAGTTCCATGCCTGTTGCACTTGGTCGGTTAATACAGGGACGGTTTATGCTGGTTTTGGATGACGCTGGAGCCGCCGTTCGGTGATGTCCCATATGTGCTCCACTGAAGACAGATCTGGTGATCGACCAGGCCAAGGCAGCATGTCAACACTCTAAAGAGCATGTTGGGTTACAACAGCGGTATGTGGCTAGCGCTATCCTGCTGGAAAACACCCTGAGGAACGCTGTTCATGAATGACAGCACAGCAGATAGAATCACCAGATTGGCGTAAAAAATTTGCAGTCAGGGTGCGTGGGATAACCAACAGAGTGCTCCTGGTGTTATACGAAATCGCATCCCAGAACATGACTCCAGGTATAGGTCCTGTGTGTCTATCAAGCAGACAGGTTGGTTGTAGACCCTCAACTGCCCTCGTTCTAACCAACACACGGCCATCGGTGGCACAAAGGCAGAACCAGCGTTCATCAGATAACACAACAGACTTCCATCCTACCCTACAATGAGCTCTCGCATGACACCAATGAAGTTGTAAACGGCGGTGATTTGGTACAGTTCGTCTGGCGTTCATGATCAGTACGGGTGCTCGATACGTGAAGACGATGATGAGGGTATTACGGATGCTGTTCAACGTAGCCCGGGTACCAGTACACGATGTATCTCTCGACGATTAGGCATTTCACAATCTAAGGTACGGCGTACACTAATCTGTATCCTTACCATAAACAAAAAATGCATCATTTACATCCGGGAGATCCTGCCCTTCGCTTGGAGTTGTGCAACGTTAAACACTAATCGGGAGTTACACAAAGACATTTTATTCACTGATGAGGCACAATTCACTCGAGATGGTATAAACAATTTACATAACGAGTACGTATAGACTGACGCAAACTCACATGCAACAGTGCAACGCAATTTCCAGCAGCGATTTAGCATAAATATGTGGCGTTGTTTAACCATCACACACTTTACTGGACCATTCATTTTCCCAGGACGTCTAACTAGCGAGACATACTTACAATTCCTTCAAGAAGAAATACCGGCTTGCTCGAAGATGTTCCACTTGCTACGCGATTGAAAATGTATTCTCAACATGACGGCGAGCCTCCACATTTCACCAACGGCGTTACTACACATTTAAATAAACATTTTCCCCAGAGATGGATTAGTCGTGGTGCTACACATCTGTGGCTACCGAGATCGCCGGATTTAACACCAACAGATTGTTGTGCATGGGAATGGATGAAAGACATTGTTTATGAGGACAAACGACACATGAAGCATTACCTGCTCGCATTATGAATGCAACAGACGAAATTCAGAACAACCCTGTGAAACTGAAACGAACAACAAAATCTGCACGTGCAGCTGAATGCATTGACCTCGGTGAAGGCATTTTTGAACATTTATTGTGAATGTATTGTGAAATAGTATGCACACTGTACAACTTTTATCACTGAGCTTTGTTTTTTCCGGTTTAACATGAATTCACGTGTGCCATGGTATTAATAAAAGCACAAAAAAAAGGTTCAAATGGGTCTGAGCACTATGGGACTTATCTTCTGAGGTCATCAGTCCCCTAGCACTTAGACCTACTTAAACCTAACTAACCTAAGGACATCACACACATCCATGCCCGAGGCAGGATTCGAACCTGCGACCGTAGCGGTCGCGCGGTTCCAGACTGTAGCGCCTAGAACCGCTCGGCCACATCGGCCGGCAAGAAAAGCACATTATCTGACACATTCACACAGTTTCAGTTGACGTTATAATCATAATTTTTCCAAAATTAATTTCTTTACAACTTCTGTTGGAAACTTTGTGCAGTTGTCTGGAAATTAAAAAACAAGTAGTTAATAAATTAAAAATTTTAGGAAATTACTTCTTTACTTCTCCGGATGTTCTGGGAAACTACTGCAGATACTCGTCTGGGACATGTTTTATTAGATTCGCCAGATCAATGACAATACAAAAAAGGGAAACAGTGCTTTACTTTAACCTCATACAATTTTGCGATGGCTTCATATTAGCGAAGTTGCTAAATTTCAGGCAAAATATGTTATTAGCTGTAACTCCGTAAATAAACATTTGCGGACGTATGTTTATATGAACTTTTTTCTTTAATTTTACTTGTAGAATAACATATTAAGATATTTCCGTATCTTCGTGAATTAACCCGTATAGTATGTACAGAAACCACAAGAGAACAATAAAACAATATTAATAGAAGGCCAAGAACGAAGCGCTCGAATTAAGGACTGTGTAAGACAGAAATGTAATCTTTCTCCCCTACTGTTCAATCCATAAGCCTAAGTAGCAACGACCGAAATGAAAGAAGGGTTCGGAAGTAGGATTAAAATTCAGAGTGAAAGAATATCAGGAATAAGATTCCTCATGACATTACTATATTCAGTGTCCGCCCCGATAGCTGGGTGGTCAGCGTGACCGATTGCCGTCCTACGGGCCCGGGTTCGATTCCCGGCTGGGTCGGGGATTTTCTCCGCTCAGGGACTGGGTGTTGTGCTGTCTTCATCATCATTTCAGGTCGCCCAATGTGGCTTCGAATGTAATAAGACCTGCACCAAGGCGGCCGGACCTGCCCCGCAAGGGGCCTCCCGGCCAATGACGCCAAACGCTCATTTCCATTTCCTTTCCACTATTCAGTGAAAGTGAGAGTGAAGAACGCATACTGTAATGAGCTCACACTGCGGACTGAGAGTAACTCGAAGATGTTCGGAAGTAATGAGGAGTAGAAGAAACGAGAACAGCGAGAAATTCTATATGTTAAGGCACCGAGGAATAATTTTTCATTGCACTTGAAGGACCTGTAGTCCGTAAAACAGTAGGGGAGTATGGTGACTGGAACACATCCACCAAATAATTAAGGACAATGGGCGCAGAGTTCTACTCTGAAATGATGATGGCACTGGACTGTAATTCGTGATGGGTGCATCAAACGCGTCAGAAGATTGATTACCAAAAAGTGGTGCGTCCTTCCCTTTCTGCCTTCCTTTACTTCCTGTGGTTTGTCGTTTCTACCTGAGGACTTATGAACCGTGTTGGATCTGTTGTTAACAGATGCGGGCAGACAGGGGGAGTACGCCTGTAACTGGACAGAATAACGTCGCTGATCAAATCGTAGGCACATAACCCGAGTAGGCCCTTTCACAAGCAACAGAAAAATAGCCTGTATTAAAAATAGCTTATTATTTACATAATTCATCACCTCCTTCGAGATTACTTGCCACGCTTCTTTACTCTCCGAAAGTTAGCTGCGAGACGAGGAAAATGATATCTATAAAAATGTAAACACTCCTACTGAATTGTTCTTTTGTACGGGGAAGGAAGACCCTGCTGATCCCCCTTTCTAATTTCTTCCTGATCAAAACTTCCTTACTAATAGCAAAATTATGCCAAAATGGACTCAACATTTTATCATTACCTTTAGCAAGTAAGTAAGCAACTGATTGAGTTTTCGATTTCGTGAAAAAATTCTTATTCTCTCAGAAACTGAGACACGAAGCATGAACGTTACTTGACTAAAGGAGGCTATTTTTTTATTGTTTTCAGGATCTGCAAGAATATCTCGATGGTGCAAAAGATGGAGCAATATATTTCAGCCTCGGGTCGAACTTGAGAAGCGCTGATTTACCCAATGAAACCAGATCGGCTATTGTGAATGCTTTCTCGAAGCTCAAGCAGCGTATACTATGGAAGTGGGAAGCTGAAACATTTCCAGGGAAGCCAGATAATCTGAAACTTGGAAAATGGCTACCGCAGTCAGACATATTAGGTACAGTAACGTTCTTTTAATGTATCTGTTACTATTATACATGTTTAAATAAAATGTTAGAGTGTAAAAAAATCTGGATAGTAGTCGTTAAGTCCTACCACCCTAGTCCTATAGCTTTATGCGCAGCAAGCTAGTTTGCGAGAAAGATTGGTGAGCAAGATCCGAATCTAATGGGTGTGGTGGATTGACGTCCATTTGTCTGGTACAACGGTCTGCCTGAATATGAATTTTAGTCGTTTTATCACACTTGTTTAGGAAAATGCAGGGCTGCTCCCCAATTTCCTGCTCAGAAATTACGACGCACAAACAATTTAAACTCGATAACGCACAGCATATGGGATTCACAGACAGATGGCACAGATGACTTTCTTCCCTCAAAGAGCCTATACAGACAGCGGCCAGTCTTCCAGCAGCCGCCATATTTTTACCAGACTGCACATGGGACATACAATTCGGTAGAATAGTAAGGCGCACTGCAGTCACCTGCCAACCACAAAAGGAGATGAATTCAACGAGTTAAACCAAAGCAGCACTTCTAAAACATTATTTGATTGCAGATTAAAACAAACCTTATTCCTAGAATACTATATACTTAAATATCGGAGTAGATGAAACAGTTTCTGAACAAGCAGTGTCAAATGGACGACAGAATTATTGAAACACTAGTCACATAATTCGATGTTTTGGAAATAACGAGATCCATTCAGAAAAAAAAGAAACAAAGAGACTGAAGCGAATTTCCCGCTGGAATATCCATAGTTGAAGATAACTGAAAAATCATTTTTCTTACTAACTGAGGAACATCCCTGTAGATGTTACACACAGCTTCTTTATTAGTTCGCAAAAAACCGATGGTTACAATAGGAATAACAAGAAATTAACTCCGCCTCTTCAGCGGTGCCAGCTAAATACACTTCTGAAGTACAGGTTCCAACTAACCCTCTGGAGCCGTTACAGGGAAAAACTAGGACTTCAAGAACTGTTACTTGCTACGAAGTTTAACTTCTCGGAGTGACACAGACTTCTCCAATGGTACGTCGACGAGAGCAAGTTATGGACTGCAAGCAGTTGGCACACGACACGGCCAGCTCTCGCCGACGCGAACTGTCGGCAGATGTCCCTCGGTTGGCTTAAATAATCACTCTTCAGCTATAGTTTTTTTCTTATTGTCACTTCATCCCCCACGCCCCACTGGGCGAAGGAGAGGGGGAGGGGGCTGTAAGTGGTACAGTTAGTCTACACTTCAACCAATTGCAAATAAAAAACTAAATTAGAAGAAAACACAATCAACAGAAAGGCGAGAGCCGGCTGCTGTGGAAGAGCGGTTCTAGGCACTTCAGTCCGGGACCGCGCTGCTGCTGCGGTCGCAGGTTCGAATCCTGCCTCGGGCATGGATGTGTGTGATGTCCTTAAGTTAGTTAGGTTTAAGTAGTTCTACGTCTAGGGGACTGACGACCTCAGATACTGCTTAGATCCATTTGAACCATTTTGAACAAAGGTGAGATCTTTACAATGAGTTTCAAACTTTGGTGTAAATAAAATGGATGTTTTCATATGCAGAGTAGTAGGGAAACGGCATTAGTAGCGCAATTTTCATATCAAATTGATATGCAAATTAATTAAATTGATATATTAATAACCACCCCCCAACCCCCCGCCAGAATTTTGGCGGAATTTCGAATTTTGGCGGGAATTTTGAATTTTGGTGGGAATTTCGAATTTTGGCGGGAATTTCGAATTTTGGTGGGCATTTCGAATTTTGGCGGGCATTTCTTTGTCCCAGAGCTGTGCTACCATCCCACCCGAACCCCCACCCTGGAATTGACGGGAAATTAAAATTGGCAGTACCTTTTCCGGGACTCAAACCCTGGTGGTCCTGGATGGAAAACTCAAGTGCACCCTCTAACACATGGAAATTGTCCAGATGCGGGAGAGGAAGGTTAGGATGGTGTACTTTATTTATTTTGGTCGGGAAACTGACGCTAAGATCGATCCTAATTACGTAATTAATCACAATGATTGGTCCTAATGACACACTTTTATGCATAGCACTACACAAGGACGGCATAAAAGCGCAATACAGCACAAAAACTGACAATACCATAAAACTGGTGTTATCCTGCTGGGAAAAAAATTTGCAATGCCACTCGAAACTGGCGACAGACACACTCAAACTCTACACTACACCTACAAACTGGCAGTAAAAAGGCTGGGGTGTAAGATACTACCTTTATTCTTTTCGGCGGGAAATACATTCAACTGATGAGATGCTGGTGTAGGACAGAGAGGAGTTTAAAAAGTGTATTACCTTTAAGCATACAGTATCTATTGCTGTTTGACGTCAGAGTTCGCTACAGATGCCTGCTCAAAAAACCATCCTGCAGCCCAGGTAATTAAAGCCAATACGCACTACCACAACTGATGAAAAAGAATGCTTTCTTATTACACTTCGAAACTGTCGTGAAAAAGCCAGCGCTCGTAATGAATGGGTCATAATGCAGCACATGTAATGGGGAAAATCGTCGTCCTAAAAGAATGCAGAGGAGGCCGTAGTTGAATATGCATTCTCCTCGATAGGCGTCCACAAACTGCCGAAAATCGAGGCCCTCTTCCTCCCTCCCTCCATCCTCCTACGGGGGGGACACTAGCTCCTTCAAACGGCCAGCTGCTCTGCCAGCTGCCTCGCGGCACCGGCAGGCCACTGTCCACCCGTTGCTGCCGCCCTTTGCGGTTACTGGCCGCATGCAGCTTTCCACAATCTTGCTGCCACCTTACGGCGACGGTCCTAGACAACACAAAAGGGAAATTGAGTAGCATAACCCTGCCCATCCGGAGGAAGCTCCAGATGGCTATTTCAAAAGTCGCGCCCTTTGCTGTTTTTTCTGCCGACCCGCATACGGCTACAGTCCTCAACAGGCCCTCGAGATATGCAGTATGCCTTTGATGTGACGCCCTTTAGTACAAAACGGAAATTTACAGGCATAGCCCCGCCCATCTGGAGAATGGTCCAGATCAGCACTCGGTTTTCCACCATTTGGCCACCACCTTAAGGAGACGCTCCTGTGCTGACACAGTAGCGTGCATAGTCAACTAAACAATAGGAGATAAAAGGACGGCCGCCTCAAGTGCAACTTGTTCATCTAAAATATAGCGATAGAGCCCCACACTGTGTTTTTCCTATCATGACTTAGAGATCCGTGTCAGCGGCTGCTAAACCAACATTAATATGTTTCGGTCCTCTGGCACTCACAGAAAACTGAACATCGCATGGCATTAACCATGCAGTTACCACACCACACGCTTGTAGAAATAAAACACAGACGTGATGTTTCTCATTGACAAAAATGTGGAAGACATCACAACATATGGAAACTGGAAGAATTTGCGGTATTGTAGAGCGCTTCCAGCAACTATTCGAAGGTACGGTTAATCTCATCTTCCCATCGAGAGGGTAGCGGATGTCTCGGTGCTCCATTTCGAAAAGCATTGTTCCTTCATTTTGCAGTCATGTAAATGATTGCTGTTCTAGTGTTGACCTTCGCTGGAAGGTGCTGTTCACAACACGCATGAGGTAACACAAAAAGAGGTACTGTTATCTTACTGGTGAATAAGAATAAAAACATGTGTAGGGTATCGCAGCATATGGAAATAGGACGAGTCTGTAGCAGTGAGGAACACTTCCAAACAAATGTATTAAGGTTATGACCTCTACATTTAATCCCAGGTTCCACAGCAACAAGCAGCAGATATCCAGTGTTCCGTCAAATTTCCCTCCATCTCAACGGAGTGGTGTCAGTCAATCATTATGGGGTAATCAACAGCGTACCCAGTGGATGGTCCGGACTGGAAAGACGCCACTGATATGGAGCGATGTACTGTATGTAATACACACCACAGTTGATAGTGAGATCAATTTTAGCAATTTCACCCAGAAGTCGGAGACAGCAATATCCACCACATTCTGCAACCTGTGTGGTAACAGAGTGAGCTATAGGAGCGTGTTTTGACCAATTGGTGGAAATGGAAGCATGTTGTTGTAGCTCGGCCACCCACGTACGATGTGTCAGGTCAGCATCAAATGAAGCCTGCTCCTGCAACACAACGACAGTATGAACAGTTATGGTGGTGTTTCTTGCTGGGAAAATTAGGAAGACTCATCATCGAAGCAGATCCGTGTCCCTCTCGATCCATTCACATCTATCACCCAAACGTTCTATCACCGTTATTATTTGCGATCCAGCAGAGAAAAATTATGAACTATAAAAGCTCTGTTAATTTCATCCGATAGATTTTTACCGCATCTCTCTTTTCGATATATCGTAGGCGAATACCATCTGCATGCCGGCATTGAGCATATTCGGCGATCCTATTAAATATACAGGTATTTATCCATTGGACCATGTGGCCAGTGATCGACGCGACTTGCAAAGACCGGTGTAAAGTTTCATTGCCTGTACTGTAAGAGAACCTTCTCCCACATGTTATCAGTCGCAGGAGAGGGACACTGTTTCGTTGTTTGATACACTGCTTTTTCTGCTGTAACACGCTTTGTACACTGCCATACATTTTTTTCCACCACGAGTTCGACGTCTGTGTCAGATTCTAAACTGACATTAACACGTCTGCTCCACTGACTCCCCCAGGAAACTAGACATCGCACGGTGTAAATCACATTATGTGTTAATCAACAGCGTACCTGGACTGTTGGGAAGGAAAAGACGACGTCGATGTACTGTAATAATAAGCATCATGGTTGATAGTGCGACCAATTTTAGCGTAATTTCAACACCGACCAATAATGCAGCAGCTTGCTTACCAATTTCTGTATCATTGCTAAACAGCCCCTCCACTACTTTGCGAGTAGCATCACGAATGTAAGTGGATGACTGTGCAGTATGTTCATTGTTAATTCTTGAACATATACACCAAAGTATACCAGTCAGCGACCTACATATCTCTAGCACTTCGGTCATAAAGATAACTTATGACCTTTCTCTATGTGAAGGGTAGTCACAGGGCATTCTCGCATTCTTAGGATAAAGTTAGAGACCGAAAGATCTCCTCGCATTGTCTTTCACCAACGATCCCTGCAGCTGACCAGAAGTAGACCGCTACATTCGACGTTTAGTGTAGGAACAGTGCGAAACGTGGCTGTAACTGCTGTCCCACACCCATCCAAGAGCACAAGATTTCTCTAGATGCGCGAATGTCGAGGAGGTTAGCACCCCTTACTGGCGTACAACAGATATGGAACTGTTGTGATGGTATAACAGACGGTTAAGAACAAGAAACGGGTGGTTTTTATGTATTAGGGAGCTCCAGACCTTCGAATAGCTGCTGGGAGCATTCTACAATACCGCAAATTCTTCCAGTTTCCATATGATGCGATGTCTTCCACATTTTTGTCAATGAGAAACATCACGTCTGTGTTTTATTTCTACCAGCCTGTGGTGTGGTAACTGCATAGTTTATGCCATGCGATGTTCAGTTTTCTGTGAGAGCCAGAGGATCGAAATATGTTAATGTCAGTTTAGCAGCAGCTGACACGGGTCTCTAAGTCGTGGTAGGAAAAACAAAGTGTGTGACGGTGTACACTGATTGGGTGTGTTACAACCGAAAAAAACAATGTATTAAACTGCTTATGAAGGAACAATACATGAACACTCTTATGTGATTGATAATCTGTTGGATATGGTCATCCTAGAGTATAGGTGATGGAACTTTACACCGGTCTGTGGAAGCGACTTCGATCATGAACCACCTGCTCCAACGAACCAAACCTGTATATTTAATAGGATCGCCACATATGTTTGGCTGATAGACATGGATGTACCCTGAGAGACACAGATCTCCTTCGGACTACTTGTATACAGTTTGGAGATGTGTCGCAAAATCTTTGTCCTTCCTCCATGGCGTGTAGTCTTCCTAATTTTCCCAACAAGAAACACCACCATAACTGCTTGAACTATCTTTTCGACTTCTTTGTGTTGCAGGGGAAAGCTTAGTTTGGCAATGTACACGGTTGGCAGAGCTATGACATCACGTTCCCATTTCCACTGACTGATCAAAGTGCCCCTGTCGCATTAACTCAGCTCGTCCTGTTTCCCCACAGGATGCAGAAGGTCTTAGATATAGCACTTTACGACTTCTGTACAGGTCAGACTTAGATTGGGACGATCACATGGACTAAGCTGCAGGGATGGCTGGGCAGAGACTTAGGAGCTGTTACAAGATGCAGAGGGACTGTCTAAAAACAGCACTGGAGTTCTTGGTGTATGGGATCCTTAGCAGATAGGTTAAAAAAAAAAAGGGTGACTTGTATCAGGATATGAGAGTGGCATGAATTTGATTCACCAGTAGCTGTAATCATTAAAAGACGTTTCTACAAGATACATCCACCAACGTAGCGCAGTGGTAGCGTTTCTGCCTACTTTCATTCCAATTGATCCGTAGTGAGGAGGTCCTCCAGTAGCTGGAGGGGAGTGGGTATTGTGTGATTTTCATCATAATTGATAAGCAAGTCGCCGATGTGGCGTCAACTAAAAAGACTTGCAATATGGCAGCCAAACCCCGAAGGGGGTATCCTGGCCAGTAAATGCCATATGTTCATTTCATTTCATTTCATTTCTACAAGATACAACTTGCATACATGGTAGAAGCGAGAGACTTTGTTTCAAATTGCAGACAGCATTTCTACCTGAAAGCATAACACTATCAGTGACTCGTGTCTGAAATGTCTGTAATACAAACATGCATGACAGTTTATTTACAGACCCTGAACGCGAGAGACGCTCTCAGGTCGTGTAATTTGTTCAACAAGCTGGAAGAATTTGCTTAATATAGAACCTTTTTCTTCTTTGGAGTTTAAATTCTCACTTTTTATTTACTCCAATGACGGTTTTGAAATAATGGGGACATTCTGTGATGATCGGGAGTTCTCGCATCATAGTACTCGAAGTTCTTTTTTCCCTGATTTTGCGCAGGGTGGGCATGTATCTGCTAATCATTTGTGATCGGTGGCTGTATACTTCCCTGGACGTCACAAAATAATGAGATGCGACTGCAATCAAACGTAAAAACTACACCGATTTTGCTCATAAAAATAAAAGAAAATGGACTTTACCTATTTTTGTGGAAAGAGGACATTTATTATGGTCGCAAATGTGTTTTGCTTTTTTAAATAGATGCTTGATTATATAGATGTGGTGACATCACCAAATGGCGGGCTGCTGCAGGCGAGGGGGTGGGGGTGCGTCTCTACTCAGGTGGTCGCCGGACACAGCCACTCTCTGTCCGGAGGAAGAGGGGGGGGGGGGTGGCATGTGGGCGCTCTGTCGCTGTATTTTAGGTGAACAAGTTGCACTTGAGGCGCCCGTCCTTTTATCTCCTATTGTTTAGTTGACTATGCATGCTACTGTGTTGGCATAGAAGCGTCGCCTTAAGGTGGTGGCCAGATGGTGGAAAACTGACAGCTGATCTGGACCGTTCTCCAGATGGGCAGAGCTATGCCTGTAAATTTCCCTTTTATACTAAAGGGCTTCACATCAAAGGCAGACTGCACATCTCGACGGCCTGTTAGGGTCTGTAGCCACACACGAGTTGGCAGAAAAACAGCAAAAGGCGCAACTTTTGAAATAGCCATCTGGAGCGTTCTCCGGATGGGCAGGGTTATGCTACTCAATTTCCCTTTTGTGTTGTCTATAGGACCATCGCTTTAAGGTGGTAGCCAGATGGTGGAAAGCCAAGCGCAGCCAGCGACTGCAGAGGCTGGCAGCAAAGGGCGGTCGGTGGAGCAGCTGGCCATTTGAAGGAGCATGTGTCCCCTCATAGGTGAATGGATGGAGGGAGGGGTGGAGGGAGAGAGGGAGGGGGTCTCGATTTTCGGCAGTTTGTGGACACCTGTAGAAGAGAACACACATTCAACTACCGCCTCCTCTGCAGTCATCTAGGACGATGATTTTCCCCAGTACATGTGCTGCATTATGACCCATTCATTACGAGTGCTGGTTTTTTCACAATTTTGGAGTGTAATAAGAACGCATTTTTTTCCATCAGTTGTGGTAGCATATATTGGCTTTGATTACCTGGGCTGCAGGATGGTTTTTGAGCAGGCATCTGTAGCGAACTCTGATGTCAAATAGCAATAGATACTGTACGCTTACAGTAACACACTTTTTAAACTCCTCTCTGTCCAAAACCAGCATCTCATCAGTTGAACATACTTCCCACCAAAAAGAATAAAGATAGTACCTTACACACCAGCCTTTTTCCTGGCAGTTAGTAGATGTAGGGTAGAATTTTAGTGTGTCTGTCGCTAGTTTCGAGTGGTATTGCGAAATTTTTCCCCAGCAGGATAACACCAGTTGTATGGTAGCGTCAGTTTTTAGGCTGTATAGCGCTTTTATGCCGTCTTTGTGTAGTGCTTTGCATAAGTGTTTAGGACCAATCTTTGTGAAAAATTACGTAATTACGATCGATCTCTGCGTCAGTTTCCTGACCAAAATAAATATAGTTCGGTACATTAACCTAACCTTCCTCTCCTGCATCTCAACAATTTCCATGTGTTAGAGGGTGCACTTGGGCTTTCCATCCATGACCACCAGGTTTCGAGTCCCAGAAAGGGCACAGACATTTTTAATTTCCTGTCAATTCCAGGCGCCTCTGGTGATTTAACTGTGTTATGGGAGTACACTTGGTCTTTCCGCCCTGGGCGAGCAGGGTTCGAGCCTTGGAAATGGCACCGCCATTTTTAATTTCCCATAAAATCCAAGTGTTTCTGGCGGTTGAATTGTGTTAGGGGGATACAATTGGTCTTTCCGCCCAAGAGGACCAGGGTTCGAGTCCCAGAAAGGGTACTGTCAATTTTAATTTCCCATCAACTCCAAGCGCCTCTGGTGGTTTAATTGCGTTAGGGGAGTACACTTGGGCTCTCCGCAGAGGAGGACCGAGATTCGAATCTTGGAAAGGGCACCACCATTTTTATTTCCCCATAAATTTCAAGTGCTTCTGGCGGTTGAATTGTGTTAGCGGGACACACTTGGGCATTCCGCCCAGGACGACCAGGGTTCGAGTACCAGAAATGTTACTGCCAATAGTAATTTCCCGCGAATTCCCAGGTGGGGGTTGGGGTGGGTCGTCAGCACAGCCCTGGGACAAAGAAATTCTCGCCAAAATTCGAAATACCCACCATAATTCGAAATTCCCACCAAAATTCGAAATTCGCGCCAATAGGGTAAGGGGGGGGGGGTACGAAGAGGAGAGGGCTGGGGCACACTTGCAGCTGAGAAAAACACATGTTGTCATGTGGGGGCAGGGGTGGGCGTGTTCGGGGGTGGGGGTGGGCGAGGGTTATTAATTGATCAATTTAATTAATATGCATATCAATATGACATCAAAATTGGACTACAAACGTTCTTACCCTACTACTCAAACCTTTTGGATCAAACTGAAACAGGTGACAGCGAGTTCACAACTGTCAGATAGGAAACCAATTGACATAAATGTATATTCATTGCATTATGGAAATACACAGCGCACACCACATACCAACAACTTAGCCCACAGTAACTGTTCAAAGTGATGACCAACAGTCTCAATGCATGCTCGGCAACAATGCATGAAGTTCTGTCACTCTCTATCAAGGATCCCTTGTGTCTGTTGTACCAGGAGACAGGCAGCCTGGACCCTAGCAAGCAGGTCTTCGTAAGTGTATATAGGGGTTCAATACATCAACATCTTGAAGTAACCCCAGAGGTAAAAGTCCTGAGGTGTGAGATTCGGTGATCGCACTGGCCGTGGGACAGGAAGGGTACATGCTGTTCAGGTGCTTGTGGACGTTAACATCGAAGTGGCCTGACACACCTTCATGTTGAAACCACATCCTTTCGCAGCGTGGGGTCTACACTACGTATATCCATCATATAACAAATAGCCATGCAGGGCAGCCACGTGGTCTAAGGTTTGCATGGCTCTTCCTTTGGAGGTTCGGGTCCTCCCTTGGGCATGAGTGTGTGTGTTGTCCTTAGCGTAAGTTAGTTAAAGTTAGATTACATAGTATGTAAGCCTAGGGACTGATGATCTCAGCAGTTTTGTCACATAGAACTTACCACAAATTTCCACACTTCCAAATAATAAATATGTTTTTCTGACCATTGGTTCCCTGTCTCAATATATTATGGACCCACTATTGCCTGTTTCATAATGACCCAAAGGTTGGAGACAACCTTTGTATATAAGAGATATGACTTTCTTTTTGACAAAAACACTAATTACAAAGGGTAAAACACTTAAATATGATGACAGAGACTGATATTTACAAGAAGCACTTTCCTGACACTAAAAGTGGAAGGACTTGCCCTGGGATAAATATCATGCTGTTGAAGGGGAAAAGGGTAGGGAAGAGATGTTCTACCCACTAGTCACTCTTGACCGTGTGGAGGTGTGGTTCTGTAGTGCGACCAACAACCTCTGTGGTCTGTAGCTCTTGGTGCACCTCCTGGTGGCCTGGAATTTATACTAGACGTTCCCACATGTATACTACGAAACATGTAAGCGTCATCTACTTTGACTCGTGTATCTAACTGTCATGAGAGTACTGGTGCCCCAGGCCACCATAAAAATAATTTGAATATGTTCTGTGTCTGCAAAATTTATGTTAGATGTATCATTATGGGTCTAATACGATTTTATTTTAATTTTTTAAAAACATGGGACCACTTTAGCTGTAAGTCCTTTCTTTATATGCACGGCTGGTTTCTCAGCTTTTAGCTGCATCATCAGGTGCAATAAAATCAAGTCATGTTCCAATCGAGGAAAGAGAATGGAATGACACACTGTTCACTGTCAGCAGTTCGCTATGTAGCAGATGTCAAACATAAAATTGCATAATATAACAGCATAATATGGACCTGATGATGGAGCTGAAATGCGATGAAACTTGTCCCTATAAATAAAGAAATCTTACCTCCTCAAAATGGTATATTCAGGCTGTAGCTGCCCTGGTTGCAAAGTCTGCTGCGTATTATTTTAGAGCTAGACCCATAAAATGTTTCCCTGCACTTACATTTCGAATCAATAAAACATAAAAATCTTTATACACTTCTATGTTACATGGACAAAAAACAACAGACACATGGAAGGAAAAGTTGTCATTATGTTCGTGGGAACACTAACAAAAAAACGAAGTGTGGTTTGGTACATCATTGTTATGCCACATAAACTGATGGAAGGGGACTGTGTTATAACATGCTGGAGGTGGAGATCTCTTCTGAGCAGCATGTTGCAAGGCATACCAGATATGTTCAATAAAGTTCATGTCTGGGGAGTTTGGTGGCTAGTGGAAGTGTTTAAACAGTGTTCCTGGAGTCATTCTGTAGCAATTCTGGACATGTGGGGCACGCATTGTCCTACTGGGATTTCCCAAGTCCATCAGAATGCACGATGGACATGAATGGATGCAGGTGATCAGATAGGATGCTTACGTACATGTTACCTGTCAGAGTAGTATCTACATGTATCAGGGGTCCCATATCACTCCAACTACATACAACCCACTCCATTACAGAGCCTCCACCAGCTTGAACAGTCCCCTGCCAACCTGCAGGGTCCATGGATTCATGAAGTTGTCTCCACACACATACACGTCCATCCACTCGATGCGATTTGAAACAAAGACTCGTCTGACCAGGCAACCTCTTTCCAGTCATCAACAGTCCAATGATGATGTTGACGGGCCCAGGAGAGGCATAAAGCTTTGTGTCACACAGTCATCAAAGGTACACGAGTGGGCCTTCATCTCCAAAAGGCCATATCAATGGCATTTCATTGAATGGTTCGCATACTGACACTTGTTGATGGCCCAGCATCGAAATTAGCAGCAATTTGTGGAAGGGTTGCACTTCTGTCACATTGAATGATTCTCTTCAGTTCATCACTGGTCCCATTCTTGCAGAATATTTTTGTGGCCCCAGCAATGTCAAAGATTTGATGTTTTACCAGATTCCTGATATTCACAATACACTCGTGAAATGGTCGTACGGCAAATTCAGCACTTCATCACCACCTTGGGGATGCTGTGTCCCATCGCTCGTGCGTTGGCTATAACTCCGTGCTCAAATTCACTTAAATCTTGATAACCTGCCATTGTAGCAGCAGTAACTGATCTAACAACTGCGTCAGACACTTGTTGTCTTATACATGCATTGCTGACCACAGCGCCATATTCTGCCTATTTACAGATCTATGTATTTGAATGTGCATGCTTATAACAGTTTCTTTGGCGCTTCAGTGTATAATGAATGTCCTGAAGGGCACTTAGAGAGTTTTGGTAGTAAGAGGTACCACATCTGCTCTAGTGCCCTCAAAATCACATATAATTTAGCCTCATACGCTGTGAATGTTTGAGGTAAGTGAAACTTAAAAACGTATTCTGGAAACAACACAATGCATCCAATAGAATTTCCCTGCTTAGTCCCATGAGTGTAAACTATAATACAATCAGTGCTTGGATAAAATTTAGTAAAACATCAATTTAAAAACATAGCCTGAGATATGATTCTTTTTGTACACTGACAAATATAAAATAACTCAGGGTCTCCTTATTAACCATGGCGACAAATGACTCCAACCTCTATGAAGAACAGAAATATGGTCAGCACTATCAACCACTAAGTCTTGAATGGCCTCGTTGCTTGTGGTCTATTTCTGAATAGGCACGCCATTGGAGGGCAAGTAATGGTTTTGAATGCTGCTGATTGTGAGGTGCATACATACCAAGGTGGAATTGGACAAAACACCTTGTAAAAGGTGAGCAGACACATTCAGTCTGCTCTCCCTAACCTGTGGATGATTCATTTTAAAATAATCCGTGTCTTTAGGCCTTTACATTCTTCAGATGTGGTAACCTTAGCTGCCCAAATGTGAGACCCAGAAACCTCACTGAACTTTAAAAACTGATAACAGTGTTCCTCATTTTAAGAACAGCCAGGTTAATAGGATAAATTAGACAATAAAAACAAACCCATTTCACTGAAGAAAATTTAATACTTGTGCAATCTGCCAACTCCTCCAACAATTTTATGGCCAGGTTAATAGGGTGACTTGGACAATTAAAACAAACATATTTTGCTGAAGAAAATTTATAACTTGTGCAATCTGCCCACTCCTCCAACAATCTTATCATTAGCTGCACCTGACAACTGGTCGTTGTAAGTTTGGATAATAAGCAGAGCATGGTAAAGTCATCTGCAAACAATGAACATCAAACAGGAGACTTTACCATGGATGCAATACTGTTGATGGCAAGAGCAAACAGAGTCACAATGAAAGCAGACCCTTGAGGGACACCTTTATCTTGCTTCAATTGTGCAGAAAGAGCATTATTGACCCAAGATATAAAAAATTGTGTGGGAAGAAAAGACCATATGAATATTGGTAGTCATCTTTGGAAGTTCCATTTGTGGGGCTGCCCTCGGATGTTATTGCTTCCAAGCAGTGTCGTAGATCCTTTGAAGATCGAAGAAGATATCTATGAGGTGTTGTCTGCATAGGAAAGAATACTGTATGTCTGCATCCTGCAGGACAAGGTTGTTGAGGGATGATCAATGCCTCTGAAACCTGCACTAGTAGTGACCGAGTACACTGAAGTGACAAAATCATGGCATACCTCCTAATATCATGTTGGACCTCCTTTGGCCTGACATAGAGCATGACGTGAACTCAGCAAGTCACTGGAAGTCCCTTGCAGAGCGATGCTGCCTCTATAGCTGTCATAATTGTGAAAGTGTTGTTGGTGCAGGATTTTGTGCATGAACTGCCCTCTCAATTACGTCCCATAATTGTTCAATGGGATTCATGTCAAGCGATACAGGTGGCCAAAATATTTGCTCTAGTATCCAATTGATATGGTTCTGAGCCCATGAGAGATGCTGCAGGGGATGTCGTGCTGTAAGCAAAGATACTCATGTCGGTTGTCTGCTGCCACAGCCCATTAGTGCCAAATTTTGTTTCACTTCAATAACGTACATGTTTATTGTACATCCCACACTGATTTCTGCAGTTATTTCACACAGTGTCGCTTGGCTGCTGGCACTGACAATGCTACAAAAATACTGGTGCTCTCGGTCGTTAAGTGAAAACCGTTGGTTACTGGGTTGTCCACGGTGAGAGGTAATGCCTGAAATGTGGTTTCTCAGCATGCTCTTGACACTGCAGATCTCTGAATATTGAATTCCCTAACAATGTCTGAAATGAAATGTACCATGCATCTAGCTCCAACTACCATTCCATGTTCAGAGTCTGTTAATTCCCATCACGGATCACAATCACATACGAAACCTTTTCACATGAACCACCTGAGTACAAACAACAGCTCCTCCATTGCACTGTCCTCTTATACCTTGTGTATGCAATACTACAGCC
Organism: Schistocerca americana; assembly: GCF_021461395.2. NCBI lineage: Eukaryota > Metazoa > Arthropoda > Insecta > Orthoptera > Acrididae > Schistocerca > Schistocerca americana. The sequence goes on along the minus strand of NC_060126.1, from coordinate 406,788,770 downwards.
ATCTGCATATGTGCATATCACTATCCCTTGACTTTTGTCACCTCAGTGTAGTTTCTGTGATTATAGGACCCAAGTCAGACACCAGTTGGTAGGGATGGGAGGATTACCTTTCCACCTGCGTGAGGCACTGTAACATGTTATATTGGATTTTATCCTTACCCAGTTCAGTCTGTGTGATCTGAGACAATGCATACTCAAGCTCCCTCACAGGAAAGGGGGTAGTTGTAGTCCTCACTGTTGTTGATGGAAATTCCAAGCATTCCTCTCTATTAAAGCCCAATGACAAGGGGAAAGCTGGGGACAGAGATCAAACTGAAGTACTATGCCTGTGCACTGTGTACAGATGTAAATTGGAGACTCCGCTGCCTCAGCACAGCAGTGTCTTGACACAGTTGTCAAATATATTTCTTATGGCTTCCCATACCTTCGAAGAGCTAGTGGAACAATTTACTTATTCTAGAAATACTTGCTGTGACCTCATCTTGCTCTGCTTGATTGTCCTTTGTGCCTTTGCCCCCATGACCCAAAGGCCTGTGAAATTCATAACAAATGGTTGGCATCTACACTATCATAAGGCCAAGTGTCTAAACCTGCTTGCGGAGAGACACTAATAGTTCCATCATGGGACATTTCACTTCTGAATTTGGTCTAATGACTTCAGGATATATGCATCAGCAGCACAGTGGACCATGCTGATAATGTGAACCACCCACTTCTGGTTGGTATCTCAGTGTTCAATACAGCTAGTTAGCTGTACACCATCAAATTTGCTCTGCTAAGCATTCACCGTGGTGGCTTCCTTTCAGAGATAGCTCTATCTTAGAGGTGGATCCAGACTTCCCACTACCCAATGAGCAGCTTCTATAAGGGTTGGAGAACAGAAAGCAGGGTCTATGGTGAGAGAATGATCACATTGCAAACCTTTGCCAGTAATTGCCCTTCCTATGTGGCATTTACAGCAGGGGCTGTAGTGTTGCTTATTTCTGGAATTTGCATTGAAACAACAAATGTGTGTTGCTACCAGAATAAAGAAGGCATAAATCTTCTGACACAAGGACGTTTTTGACAACTGGAGGCTCAGCATGAGCATTTCAGAAACTGCACAACTTGTCAGGTGTTCGAGGAGTGCTGTGGAGAGTGTCTTCAAGTGCTGTGGTGAGTGTCTTCAACACATGGCAAACGCAAAGTGAAACCTTGTCCAGGCGTCATGGGGTTGGTGGCCAGTCCAGATGTTAGACATCATAGGCTGAGCAAGTGGTCAACTTTGATGGGACTAACATCAGACTTAAAGCTGGGTAGAATACAAGTTTGTCTGAACACATAGTGCACCGAACACTCCTAATGATGGGCCTCTGCAGCCAACAACCCAAACATGTGCCAGTGTTAACACCACGACATCAGCAATTATGACTGAAATGGGCACATGACTCTCAGCACTGTCTGTTGGTGCAGTGACAGAGCATTGCTGCATGGTCTGATGAATCCTAATACCTTCTTCATCATGCCAATGGGAGGGTGTGAATCTGTTGTCTCACAGGGGAACAGTTCCTTGACACCCGTACTGTGAGATGGAAACAAGCTGGCAGTGCTTCCATTAGGCTCTGGGGAACATTCACGTGGGCATCCATGGCTCCAGTGGAGCTCGTTAAAGGCACCATGAAGGCCAAGGAGTATCATACACAGTTTGCAGACTGCATGCACCCTTTCATGAAGATAATGTTTTACAATAGCAGTGGCATTTTTCAACAATATAATGCATCATATCACAAGGCCAGAAGTGTGACAGAATGGTTTGAGGAACACAGTGGCAAGTTCCAATTCATATGCCCCCAAACTCACCAGATCTGCACCCAATCGAACACATCTGGGTTGTGACTGAACGTAGCATCAGAGCTCGTAGTTCTCCTCCCCAAAATTTAGGGAAATTAAGTGAACTGTGTGTGTAGCTGTGGTGCCAACTTTCTCTAGTGACATATGAAGGCCCCATTTCTTTCATGCCACAATGCATCTCTACTATTATCCATCCCACAGGCGAACATACTGGCTATTAGGTAGGTTCTGACTGATCAGTGCATGTTGAAACCAGTCGTTAAAAATAAAGACAAATTTATGTGATCTCAGCCACTGAAAGTTTTTTAAGTAATGAATCGAGGCATATCCTACAACCCCATTCATACTCCACCCACACAAATCACAAAGACAAAATTAGACTAGTTACAGCACACAGAGAGGCACTGACACAATTGTTCTTCCTGTCCCATGTACATGAATTGAACAGAAAAAGCCCTAATAACTGATACATTGGTAAATATACTCTGCCACACATTTCAGGGTAGTTTTCAGACTACAGAAGTAGATGTAGTGCCCATTTTGAGATGGCTGTCTTGCAAGCACTCACCAAAAGTACAACAAACAGTAGTGACATCAAAATGACCCTTATATTTACTTCTTCAGTACAGATCAAAATAGACACTGTGTCCCATGTGGAGCTTTCTTCAACACTGAAAATAATGCCGTGAGAGATCAATTGAGGTATTTAGTACAGAAGGTAGACAGAAAGCAAACTGACCTTGTTACTATTTGTTCACTTTCCCTCTGTGCATACAGAATCCTGCACCAGCCTTCACTTGTGGACACAAGTGACTATTAAATTGGTTACTCAATAGTATGCCTAGTTCCTGACACAGTGAATGATATAGATAAAGTAGTAAAGAGACAAAAATCAGTTATTCTTATATAAGATCATATTTCTCTGGTTTTTCAGCACACAAAAACATACGACTTTTCATTACGCACGGAGGATTCCTGAGTACACTTGAAACAGTGTACCATGGTGTGCCTGTGATTGGAATTCCTGTGTTCAGTGATCAAGATCTTAACATGCTTCAAGCAGAATCCAAAGGATATGGAATCAGACTACGTTTGAATAACATAACCTCAGAGACATTTTACTGGGCAATTACGGAAATACTCAATAATCCTCGGTAAGTGGTCATTCAATTCCTATGGGAAACAAAACTAACAATGCAATTGTCCCATTTTGTTAAGGAGGAGGTAGGAGCAAATTCCCTTTACAAGCAACAACAACTGTAAAATAAATGTGTATTTTGTGATAATAATTAACAGTACCCATTGTGTCACTGTGATGTCTCCTTGTGACATACTACTCTCAATTTGGACATCAGAAATAATGGACAACATGGTCCTAATTTGAATCATTTGTTTCTTATATATATAAATTATCTTCTTCTTTTGCATTGTCCTTTCTACTATGAGGAAAAACACTGTACTCATTCTCATAGCATCTACACAGGTAGTGAGGGCTGTGTAGAAGGGACTGGGCACTTTTTTAGGTTAGAGGGTCTCAGGAAACCACAAAAGGGGTGTCCGTCTAAAAGGGGGCAGGTGAAACAGAGTAACGTAATTGTAGAAACGATCAGTATTGTAGTTGTAAATTGTCATGAGCGTGTAGGGAAAGAACCATTCCTGCGAAATAGTATGGGTAGAGTTTATATTTGACAGTCAGACTAAACTATTAACTGTATCAGAAGATACAGATGCTGAACAGTTCAAAGAAAACTTGAGTCTCATTTCAAATAGGTACCCCATTCATACAATTATAGTCAGTGGCGACTTCAATCTACCCTTGATATGCTGGAAAAATTATACACTTAAAGCTGGCGGGAGGCATAAAATGTCTTTTTTCCAAAATTGTACTGAATGCTTTCTCAGAAAATTATTTTGAACAATTAGTTCATAAGCCTACTCAAATCATAAATGGTTGTGAAAGCTTACTTCACCCCTTAGCAACAAATAATCCTGGACAAATAGGGAGTATCATGATGAATACAGAGATTAGCGACCAAGATGCAGTTGCAGCTAGGCTGAATACCGTAACACCCACAACCATAAAAAAGAAATGCAAAGTACATCTATTTAAAAAAGCTGATAAAAATGCTCTTAATGCCTTTTTAAGAGACAGTCTCCACTCCTTCTGATCTGATCACATAAGAGTAGAAAAGATATGGAATGATTTCAAAGAGATAGTATTGATTGAAATTGAGAGACATATACCACATAAATTAATAAGTTATGGTACTGATCCCCCATGGTACACAAAATGGGTCAGATCGCTGTTTCAGAAGTAATGAAAAAAGCATGCCAAATTTAAAAGAATGCAAAATCCCAAAGATTGGCAAAGCTTTGCAGAAGTTCAAATTATAGTGTGTGCTTCAATGCGAGATGCTTTTAATAATTTCCACAATGAAACTCTGTGTCGGACTCTGGCAGAAAACCCAAAGAGATTCTGGTCATATATAAAGCACACAGTGGCAAGACTCAACAATACCTTCACTGTTTGATAATACCGGTGAAGTCACTGATGACAATGCCACCAAAGCACAGTTATTAAACATGGTTTTTTGAAACTCCTTCACCAAAGTAAATATTCCCGAATTCTAATCAAGAACAAGTGCAAAGATGAAAAACATAGAAGTAGATATCCTCGGTATAGCAAAGCAGCTTAAATCACTTAATACAGGCAATGCTTCTGGTCCATATGGTATACCAGTCAGGTTCCTTTCAGAGTATGCAGATACAATATCTCCATATTTAGCAATTATATACAAACGCTCACTCACAGAAAGTTCCATACCTAAAGACTGGAATGTTGCTCAGGTCACACCAATACGCAATAAGGGAAACATTCACACGAGTACCAAAAGAAATCTGCTAAATTTTGATTATGTGATAAGTCACACAAATCTGAAGGCTGTAAATACTACTAAATACATAGGGATTACAATTACAAATAACCTAAATTGGAACGATCACATTGATAATGTTGTGGGTAGAGCAAACCAAAGACTGTGATTCATTGGCAGAAGATGCAACAGATCTACTAAAGAGACTGCTTAAACTGCACTTGTCCGCCCTATTCTGGAGTACTGCTGTGCAGTGTGGGATTCGTATCGGGTGAGACTGATGGATAATATTGAAAAAGTTCGAAGAAGGGCGGCTTGTTTTGTATTATTGCGAAATAGGGGAGATAGTGCCACAGACATGATACATGAATTGGAGTGGCAATCATTAAAACAAAGGCATTTTTCATCACGACGGGATCTTCTCATAACATTTCAATCACCAGTTTTCTCCTCCAATAGTGAAAACATTCTGCTGGCATTCACCTACATGGGAGAAATGATCATCACAATAAAATAAGAGAAATCAGGGCTTGTTTTTCCCATGCGCCGTTCGAGAGTGGAATGGTAGAGAGACAGCATGAAGGTGGTTCATTGAACCCTCTGACGGACACTTAATTGTGAATAGCAGGGTAATCACGCAGATGTAGATGTCATACAGAAAAGATCATATAAGAAATATATAAAAACATCAGTAGATAGTTCAAGGCAAATCAAATACCATTAACTTTTGATGTGAATAAGTAAATTTAATTTATAGTTTTTTACCACTAATTTTTGGGACTACAGTTAGATAAAATTTTTGAGTTAATATGTAAAATAAGGGAAAGATAACCACTCACCTATAGCAGACTGAAGTGTAGCACAAAGAAACATGTAACAGAAAAAAGTATTCACACTAGCTTTTGAGCTACACATTCCCACATGCATGTGTGTTTGAGAATCTGTGTGGTTGTGTGTGTGAATGAGGGAATTTTTGCCAGAGAAAGCTAGTGTGAATACTGTTTCCTGTTGTTGTTTCTATGAGCCATACATTAGACCACTGGAGGTGAGTGGTTGTATTTCCCTTATTTTACTTAGTATTCCAGCCAGGAATTTCCATTGTTGTTACACATTTACAGGGATATCATCACAGAATGTTGTCAAGAGAACCTCCCCCCCTCCCCCCCCCCCCCCAAAAAAAAGCGTTTTGTTATTATCAACGTTGCTCTTTTCTCAAAGAATTTTATGAAGTAGTATAGAAAGTAGTCAGGTATATGGATAAAGAGGTATTTAACAGCTTACCAGAGCATATTAAATGCCTTGTGGATAATATAGTGGAGTTTGTAGTTGAATTCATGAGCTCCTTTTTCTCAGTTGAAGAATAGTAACACAGTGGCTCTTTAAGATGAGTGAGTTAGGTCACTCTACAACTCATATTACCACTGTAATAATAATACATCATAATTAGTTAAATTTTCAATTGAACTGCCAGGGCTGGTTAAGGAACATTTTTCTGAGATGCGACTTATCTTTGTTAACTTCCCCCTCTTACATGTGTCAATTTTTTCTACTAATTATGATACACACCTTATACAAATATTGCACTTGGGTACCCCTCCCAGCTTGGCAGCCATGGGGCTGCTAGTAATTGTGATACATTCTGTATAGAAATCTTACAATTGTTGCGCCTATGGTGGCCCAAGTTGTAGCTTTTGTTGCTTGGGCCTTAAAACAGCTCTGTACAATGTATTTAAATATAATGCCCATTTCTTGTTTCTTCCCACACTCTATGATCAATCTCATCAGGATCCATTAAATACGGCTCATGTAATCTAACACTGAACTGCTTTCTGTGGTGTAGCTGCTATTCAGTGATGAAAATAATAGCAGAATGCAGAAGCAGATGGAGGATGGTAAGAAACCAGGTGACAGATTGGTATTGAAGACTACATACACACATATTTTTAACCAAGGAATAGTTATATTCATTTGGACCCAAAATCTGATATAATATTTCCAGTTTACACTTTCTGTGTCTGATGATACACCATGCATGTACATATTTACTTTGAGGCTGTGGGTTTGCCAACAGGTACCAAACAAAGGCGAAGGACCTGTCTCGCCTGTACCATGACAGGCCTCGAACTCCCATGGAGGAACTTGTGTACTGGACAGAGTATGTAGCACGCCACAAAGGAGCCTCACACATGAGATCTGCAGCTGTGGATCTTAGCTGGTATCAACTGTGCCTGCTAGATGTCATCATCTTCATGCTAACAATTGTCACAGTGGTTGCGAGTCTTATAGTGATAATATTAAGAGTTGTTCTCAGGTTCCTGTTCAGTAGTACACCCAAAAACATTGCTGAAAATGGCATTAAGAAAAATCTGAAGAAGAAGCAGTAAGAGTGGATGAATATTAAACATGTACAAACTCGTTTTTGATGAAATTGCTGCACTTTTTAAATATATATATTTTTACATTAAACAGAAACAATACACTTCTGTTTTACCAGCCTTTTCCATACGATAGTTTTCCTTTACATAATAGTTCACAATGTCTGCAAGCTAATGGATGGATCCTGCTACATACATTTTGGATACTATAAGAGGATCAAACAAAACATTAACATGGGGCTATATTTCATGGAGGAAGCAGACTAAGGTGAGGTACAATTTATATGCTATGTATCCCCCTTTTATAACAACAGATGTTATTACATTGCTTTAGTACCTTTATATTCATTTTTAACACTTCCTACGTGTTTTCATGGTAATGCCATTATCAGATGGATTAAGATACTTTTACATTATTGCATTTGTTTGTGACATACACATGTGTTGTCTATTTAACAAACAGCACAGTGGCAGGGAGAGGTTGTACATCATCTTGCACTGGTGGAGAAAGTGCTGAAAGCACTTACACACTTTTCTACACATATGGGAAAATTATGCTTACTACACTTTTGGATATATATATCTGCTGTGTGCTGACACAACAAACTCCACATGTGTGTCACTGTACACTTTTCAATGTCACAAAACATTGCAACTTTGAAATGCAAATATGCACCCAACAGACAATACATGTGTAGGTCACAAGAAAATTCAACAATGTAAAGATCTTAATCCACCTTATGATGACAGCATGATCATCAAAGAGCATTAACAATAAAAGTCACTGAAGCAGGATATCAACAATTCTTTGTAAATTATCTAATCAGTCTCAGCTCTTAACGTGGAGTCCATTATGGAGAACCTATGATGTGAGTTCCTAAAATTTTGGGAATTTTGTAATTCTGCATGTTGTATTATTCTGACTGGCACGAGTTTTTTGTTTCTGTCTCGATAAATGTATCAGAGAACATGTCTGTACAGTGTGTAGCTCAACAAAGGATTTTTCTGAAAGCTAGTAAGTTTTCTTTCCCTTTTGTATATGCCTGTCAACAATGGTACCAACTGGCCTCCGTGTCATCCTCAGCCCAAAGGCATCACCAGACACTGATATGGAGTGGCATGTGGTCAGCACACCACTCTCCCGGCTGTATGTCAGTTTACGAGACCGGAGCAGCTACTTGTCAATCAAGCAGTTCCTCAGTTTGCCTCACCATGGCCGAGTGCATCCTGCTTGCCAACAGTGCTTGGCAGACCAGATGGTCACCCATCCAAGTGCTAGCCCAGCCTGACAGAGTTTAACTGCAGTGATCTGATGGTAACTGGTGTTACTACTGCCGCAACGCCTGCTATTCAGTGAGCAGTCTCCTTTAGTCATATAAGATGTATCATTTGTTGCCAGCTGTCAAAAAGTTTACATGTGGTTGAATTTATTAGTGATTATTTTGTATAAGTGTTGCTGTAAGACACAATAAAGTGGACCACAGATTTATAAATGTTAAGTACTGCTTTTTGTGAATCTTATACGCATAAAACAAGGGCTGCTGACAACTCCGTGAACCATGACCTCGCCATTGGTGGAGAGGCTTTTTTACCTCAGTGATACAGACAGCTGTACCATATGTGCAATCACAATGGAATGTTATCTGTTGAGATGCCAGACAAACTTGTCATTCCTGAAGAGGAACAGCAGCCTTTTCAGTAGTTGCAGGGGTAACAGTCTGGATGGTTGACTGATCTGGCTTTGTAACAGGAGCCAAAATGGCCTTGCAGTGCTGGTACTGTGAACAGCTGAAAGCAAGGGGAGACTATTGTTGTAATTTTTCCTGAGGGCATGCAGCTCTATTGTATGGTTAAATCATGGCATCCTCTTGGATAAAATATTCTGGAGCTAAAACAGTCCCCTATTCAGGTCTCCAGGCAGGAATTACTCAGCAGGATGTCATCAGGAGAAACAAAACTGACATTCTATGGGTCAGAGTGTGGACTACCCAATAATTCCTTAATCAGGCAGGTAGGTTAGAAATTTTAAAAAGGGAAACAGACAGTTTAAATTTAAATATAGTGGGTGTTAGTGAAGTTCGGTGGCAGGAGGAACAGGACTTCTGGTCAGTTGAATATTGGGTTATAAATACAAAATCAAATAGGGGTAAAGCAAGAGAAGGTTTAATAACGAATGAGAAAATAGAAATGTGTGTAAGCTACTGAGAATGCATTATCATAGCCAAGATATGCACAAAGTCCACACCTATCACAGTAGTACAAGGTTGTACCAACTAAATCCACAAATGATGAAGAGAGTGAAGAAATGTATGATGAGACGAAAGAAATTATTCGTATAGTTAATGGAGACAAAAATTTAATTGTGATGGGGGACTGGAATTTGATTGTAGGAAAAGGAAGAGAAGGAAAATCAGTACGTGAATATGGATTGGGGGAAAGGAATGAAAGAAGAAATCACCTAGTAGAATTTTGCTCAGTGCTTAATTTAATCATTGCTAACACCTGATCTAAGAATCATAAAAGAAGGAAGGTTATATATGTGGAAGAGAACTGGAGACACCAGAAGATTTCAGACTGATTACATAATGGATAGACAGAGATTTATGAACCAGATGTTAAATTATAAGATATTTCTAGGTGCAGATGTGTACTCTGACACAATTTATTGATATGAACTGTAGATTACAACTGATGAAATTGCAAAAAGGTATGAAATTAAGGAGATGGGGCCCGAATAAGTTGAAAGAACCAGAAGTTGTTGAGAGTTTCTGAGGTAGGATTGAGTAACCGTTGACTAGAACAGGGGAAAAGAATACAGTAGAAGATGAATCGATAACTTTAAGAGATGAAATAGTGAAAGCAGCAGAGGATCAAATAGGTAAACAGACAGGGCCTAATGGAAATCCTTGGATAACACAAGATACATTGAATTTAATTGATGAAAGAAGAAAATTTAAAAATGGAGCAAATAAGACAGGTGAAAGGAAATACAAATGTTTAAAAGATGAGATTGCAATAAAGTGCAAAATAGCTAAGCAGAAATAGCTAGAGGACAAATGTAAAGATTTAGAAGCATATTTCACTAGGTGAAAGACAGACACTGCATACAGCAAAATTAAACAGGCCTTTGGGGAAAAGAGAAACAGCTGTATGAATATCAAGAGCTCAGATCATAAACTAGCCCTAAGCACAGAAAGGAAAGCTGAAAGGTGGAAGGAATATATATAGGGTCTGTACGAAGGAGGTGATCTTGAAGGCAATAATATGCAAGGGGAAGCATATGTAGATGAAGATGAGATGGCAGATATTGTACCACGAGAAGAATTAGACAGAAGAAACTCTTCCATCTGGTGTGCAAGATTTATGAGACAGGCATAATACCTCAGACTTCAAGTAGAATGTAGTAATTCCAATTCCAAAGAAAGCAGCTGCTGAAAATTACCAAACTATCAGTTTCATAAGTCATGATTGCAAAATACTAACACAAATTCTTTACAGAAGAATGGGAAAGCTGGTAGAAACAGACATTGGGAAAGATCAGTTTGGATTCCGAAGAAATGTGGGAACACGCACGGCAATAATGACCCTATGACTTACCATAGAAGATAGGTTAAAGAAAGCCAAGCCTAGATTTATAGCATTTGTAGCCATAGAGAAAGCTTTTGAAAATGTTGACTGGAATACTCCCTTGAAATTCTGAAGGTATCAGGGGTAAAATACAGGAAGTGAAAAACTATTTGCAACTTTTACAGAAATCAGATGGCAGTTATAAAAGCTGAGTGACATGAAAAGGAAGCAATGATCAACATGGCAATGAGACATGTTTGTAGCCTATTTCCAATGTTATTCAATCTGTACATGGAGCAAGTAGTAAAGGAAACCAAACAAAAATTTTGAGGAGGAATTAAAGTTCAGGGAGAAGAAATGAAAACTTTGAGGTTTGCCAATGACATCGTAATTCTGTCAGAGACAGCAAAGGACTTGGAAGATCAGTTGAATGGAATGGACAATGTCTTGAAAGAATGATATACGATGAACATCTGTGAAAGCAAAACAAGGATAATGGAATGTAGGAAATTAAATCAGGTGATTCTGACAGAATTAGATTAGAAAATGTGACACATAGAGTAGTAGATGAGTTTTGCTATTTGGGGGAGCGAATAACTGATGCTGGTCAAAGTAGAGAGGATATAAAATGTCAGCTGGCTATGGGAAGGAAAGCATTTCTGAAGAAGAGGAATTTGTTGACATTGGACATAGATTTAAGTGTTAAGGAGTCTTTTCTGAAGGTATGTGTCTGGAGTGTAGCCATGTATGAAAGTGAAACATGGACGATAAGTAGTTTGATAAAAAGAGAATTGAAGCTTTTGAAATGTAGTGCTACAGAAGACTGTTGAAGATTAGATGGGTCAATCAACGTAACTAATGGGGAGGTACTGAATAGAATTGGGGAGACAAGAAATTTGTGGCACAACTTACCAAAAGAAGGGATTGATTGATAGGGCACATCCTGAGACATCAAGGTATCACCAGTTTAGTATTGGAGGGAAGTATGGGGGTAAAAATCATAGAGGGAGACCAAGAGATGAATAGAGTAAGTAGATTCAGAAGGCAGAAGGATGTAGGTTGCCATAGTTAGTCAGAAATGAAGGGGCTCATCCAGTATAGAGTAGCAGGGCCAAACCAGTCTCTGGACTAAAGACCACAGCAACAACAAGTTCTGAAGAAGGTTGTTGAAACACTGAAGACAATGAGCACCCTGGATGCCCCAGCACGTCATCATCTAATGCAATTATCAACAAAGTGAAAGAAAAGATTATGAACTATTGCTGAATCACCACATTTCAGAGAAGTTGTTGATGATGTTAGCTTATCAACTGGCACATACCACAAAATTTTTTGCTTGTTTTGGGTACGAAATGTGTGGGGCCAAAATTGGTTCCAAAACTGTTGAATTTTGAGCAAAAATTGCGGCAAATGCAAGTTGCTCAGGAGTCAAAGTTGAAGTCAACAACAAAGCAGAACTTCAGAAACACGTCGTAACAGATGATGAAACATGAGTTTATGGACATAATGTTGAAACTAAGGCTGAGTAATCCACATGGAAGCATTCTGAATTGTCAAGACTGAATAAAGTTCAACAAGAATGGTCAAATATGAATGTTATGCTCTCTGTGTTCTTCCATTGTAATGACATAGTGCACCATGAGTTCTTAGCACAAGGCTGAATAATCAATAAGCAGCATTACTTACACTTTCAATAATGTTTGCACAGTAAGTATGCTGTGTGTGAAGGTAATTGTTATGAGCCACATCAGGCCTGTTACATTGACTCAGCTGTTGTCTTGGTCTTTCTTGTTGTTTACTATCGGAACTCTGTCTGGCATATGATGACTTCGGCTTCTCTTACCAGTTTACCATATGATACTCTGGTCAGTATTTAGGTTCAGGGTATTCACAGCTCTGCTACTTACACTTGTGAATGCCAACTTTTAAATGTATGTTCTACTGTGCTACTAAATTGGTAATGAGGACCTTACTCAGAGTGCAACAGATATATGAAAATGTTGTATGAACAATTTATGGACTTGTGGACACAGCAGGTAAACTGGTTTGAAGATGCAAACAAAATGCGAGGTACCTATCTGCACCGTTTTCTTCTCCATTACAAGGCAAGTAATATTTCAGATCCCAAATGTCAAAGTGCTTTGTCATTGCCTTCAGACAGAAAGTTATACTATGTGGTTCGTTAAGTTGTGACTGTCAGTCCATTTGAAGAATCATGTGATTTGCTGACCTATCATTTCTACAACAAACTCAAGTTGTAGCTGCAAGACTCATATTTGATTAATGTGTAAAAAGTTTTGTCAGTATTATGTAGCATGGATCACAGATCTGCGAGGCCTCTAGTGACAATGGAACTTTCCTTGCAAAGCCAAATCACTAATTAGGAGATTTGGATCCAAGGCATTGGGATCATCAGGCCCAACCCTCACTGATATTTTTAAAACTTCCTAAGTATTTGAAATTGCATTCTTAGAACAGCAACCATCTGCTGATAAATTAAAGTTAACACAAATGGCAGTACATCAGCAATGTAACTGGTTACCATATGACGACATTAAGCTATCATCTTCTGACACCACCGCTAGCCAGCATAGCCACAACAGGCAATGAAGTAGGTAGAAAGCAGTGCTGTCGCTCAATGGTAAATGCTCAGGAAACTGAGCTTAAGAGTAGGACGTCAATCTCATCCAACCTATATCAGATAAAAGCTGCCTTTCACATAGTTTCTGTCAACCAAACACAGTAGCTTAGAGCTGGAAATCACGTCTGGATTGTCATTGCAGGCATCAATCCCTACATGGTGACGCACTATGTCATTCCAGAAAGAGAAAAGGGCATGTAGCTAATGTCTGAATTGGCCATCAAAAAATTTGGGTGTAGTCTGGTGCTCATATTAACACTATCACACCAGTATCCATGACAACTAATGGAACTTTGAATATGTTAATAATTACCTTAGTCATCAACAACACCAATGTGGAGCTTCAGGATAATATTGGTGCTGCTGAATCTCCAATCAACTTAGAGACATTTCATCGCCTAGGTTTATCACTGCTATTCAAGTCAGTGATAAGTAGTGAACTACAGCATGAAAATATTCCATTAAAAGGCCAGCTAACATTACCACCTAAGGATAAAAATGTAATTAGACATATAACATTTTTGGTAGTTATTCCACATCTGGCTACTAAAGTATTTGGATCGGATGCATTTTCCTTGTTTGGTTTTTGCCTAAATGAGCAGATCAATCTAATGTCAGTCTGTGTACCATTCAGAGATTTAAGTCACTTGTGTGAGGAATTTAAGGAAGCTTTTGCTGCCATACTCAGTTGTGTTATGGATTTCGTAGCATTCATATCCATTAAGTCAGGAGCAAAATCCCATTGTTGTTGTGCTCACCTGATACCATTCACAATGCGTGATGTAGTTAAAAACTAGCTTAAACATTTGGAAGGCGTCAGGCTTATCTTGCCCATTTCCACTAGTCAATGAATGACCCTAATGGTCATCATTAAGAAAACCAAATTGTTCCCTATGTATCTGTGGCAATTTCAAGGCAATCATTAACAGTCAATCTAATATAGATGTTTACACATTCCATGTGCAGAACAACTTTTGGTTACATTCACAGGGGATCGATTTCTCTCTAAAATTTATTTAGCAGCCATAAAATCAATGGAGGCATTGGTGCGTAACTCCCCAATTGGATGATATCAGTATAACTGGTTTCCATTAGTGCAGTTAGCATACACACCATATTTCAACAATATTTACAGCTGCTCATCTAGGGCATGCCTCAGTGTGCAAACTACCTGGTCATCACTGACACAACAGGAGTAACACCTAATAAATCTGCAAGCCCTATTCAAGAGATTGAAATCAAGTGATCTGCACTGCCAGCTGGACAAATGCAGTTTCCTCCACCCTAGCATTAAGTACCTAGGCCCCTTTCACACAGTATCATAGTCAGAGGCAGAGCAACTGGACAAGACATTCAAGTCACAGATGAGGAAACATTTTCTAATAACTCCATGCGAGGATGCACTCACCAGCTTCCAGGCTACATGATGGTTCACAATGGTCAATGGCAGTAGCCTAGGCAAAATATTGCACGGATGCACCACATACCATCTTCATTCTTTTGTGCCTATAAGTGTGAATAGAGCCACAGTGTAAAACCATATTACAGTGTAGGCTCTCTGGTCTGAGCTTGCATCTTTTGGCAGACCCCAGTGTGGACTCAAGGTGTTTTTGTTGATCACAGCATGTGACTACTGTTTGATGCCACAGCCAGTGAGGAACAGCTTGTACAACATTGCAGTCAGCTGCTGCCACATCTAATGTCTCACCAGTGCCAGCTCAGGCTACCAGTCACAAACAAGCATGCATACCTTACCCAGCTGTTTGGCATAGATCACAGTACCTTCTCTTGCCTCACTGCACACACAGATACCACCTTCATCCATTTTCTTGAACAGCTATAACTCATACACAGATGCCAATGTAGGTGCAATCAGTGCCATCCTTTATTCTCAACTTGTGGCATTCTCTGAGACAGGGGTAGGCTGAGCCCAATGCACAGCTGAGCACATTGTCCTTTCAAATGTCAAGAAGCCACTGGACCCACCAGGAGGCCCATCTGAGTACTCCACCCCTCCTCATGCCAATATGCCTCTTGACCCATTGTGGGGGGGTTTGCATATGTCAGTGGTAAATCCCTCTGCTATCCCTACAATTTCTAGGCATAGACATTGTTACTATTGGCACTATGGGCCAATTAAGATGGGGATGGATTTTGTACAATATCACAGACCGGCTCGAACAACCAAACAAATAATAACCTGCCATGGGATACTGTCAATCACGTATAGCATAAAAAATAAAGAAAACTGATGCAAAACTAAGAAAGCTGACAAACTTTGCATACTTTCATTCTATTATATCATAATTATGTTATAATATTTGGGGATATACATCAACCTACGTTAAAATTTCCATAGTCCAAAAAGAGTGTAATACAATTTATTTATGGTATGGATTTAAAAATGCCGTGTTGAATTTTCTTAGGGAAATTGTGTACACTAACTACTGCTTCTCAGCATATTTATTCAGCAGTTAAATGTACCATAAACAGACTCTCTCTCTCTCTTATAAACATATAGTTTTGTTCACAGAATTCATACTAGGAATAACAATTTTCTTTGGTACAGAAATATATCCATTATTTGAAAAATATTTTCTGTAAGTTGTTGGCAACAGTAACAAAGTATGATTTCAGCAGATCCTATAGGACTTACTAGATGCCAACTCATTCTACTTCAGAATTCTGGCACCATGTCAGAACTTCAGTGATTGTACTTGACAAAAAAGAAAAGTACAGTAATACCCCAAATGAAAATTATTTTAACTCTTCTACTGGGACCATCCATCTACAACCAGCACAATTTAAATAAATTGCGATTTTAATGTTTACTTTTTATTTCTATTTCTTCTACTACACAGAATAATTTCTTAGCAGAACAATCTATATAATTGTAGAAATCAATTGTAAGTACATACATACATACATTCCACGTCTCCTCCTAAATCACTGGACCAATTTCATCCAAGCTTGGTGCATGTAGCATTTACTATTTGGAAAGAAGCAATGTGGGGATAAAAAACCAAATACTTCCAATAGTTGTGGGGGTGAATAGGAGATGGCATAGAAGCATAACTTGGGAACTTCTGGAGCAATTTCAAACAAATTTTGTATTTTCATTATTTGTATAAAAATACTGTGGAGCTAATATACTACTACCACCCCATAGGGCAGTGGTGAGAAAAATAATGTTCAAAAATGACCTCCTTGTATTTCTTTCCTATAGTTCACTTAGAACACTTAAAAACTATGAAGTGTTACCCTTTCTCTTATCTGTGTTATCCAACGTGTCAACCAGTTTGTGAGAATGAACGCTGCAGTGAGCCAATAATTTTGTCATTGTGTTTTGGGGCCAAAGATCATGTCACACATTTAATGTCATCTCTGGAGTCACATAGTGTAAACCAGTGGAGAAACAGACAGCTGCCAGTGACAGTCATTTTTCTCAATATGACTATCAATTATTGTTGTTCAAAAGGTGAAATTACTCTTTTAGAGGAATTTTTTTTATTGTTTTGCAATGGTTCAAGAATTGATCACCAACACTCATCCATATATTGCCAAAAAAAATACCAGTCTTGAATGGTTGAGTGAAAGAGCCATTCTTGAATCTGAAAATGGCTCTAAAGATATGACACCAGGTCCAATTACTGAATGTAAATCGACTGGCACAGTGATGAATATAGAAGACGCAGTCAATTCTCCCACAGAAACTCTTTGAATGCTACCACATTGTCTTCAGTTGAAAATAAGATCATAGAAGCTTCTGTACTAACAGGAAAAGTGACAAGTGAAGAATTACTCATTCAACAAATACCACTGCTTTGCTATGTACCCTTCACTTTCAAAATATAATAATGTTCGGTTAGACTTCCTTTTGCTATTACAATTAAGATGGCCCAAGGACACTCAATTAAATGATGTGGGATTACCCTAGAAATTCTTTTTCTCATGGACAACTCTACATAACGTGATTCAGAGTAGGCTCCCCAAGTCATCTCTTCGTTCGAGCTCCTAGGGATAAATAAAAAATGTAATTTATAAGGAAGCACTGGACTAGTCTTGCTTCTCACCCTCACATCATTAATCTAACAAGCAATGAGAATTGAAAACTGCATCAGTTTTTATTTTATGTATGTATATTTCTAGAACGGTTAAATTACAACCCAAACACAAAGTACAGAAACCATAGACACATAACAGTTGGTGGAGTGGATCAAGTACCTAAGTACTGCCTTGCTAAAAAATACAAAGATGGAGCTTAGGGTATGTGTTGCTCCAGTGAGAAACCCCATCTACTGTCACTCTCACATCCACCTGCGGTATTACTCTGTTACATGTCAGGGAATACTTCAGAAACCAAGTGTTTCCTCCACAATAAATGAGATAGAATTCCTGCTATAAACTTACTCGTTTGGGGCATGAGCTCTTGTAGAATGAACTGGGTCTGCGACAACATTCAAGATTCAGGGTCAAATATACCACAATGTGAGTTCTCTTCTCCCCTAACAAATGAAAATGTGATTTTATACAAGTAATTCAAAGTAAAGAAGATCACTTACCGAATAGCCCAAGCATTGAATCACTGATAGACATACACAAAAGAAAATCCTCTATCCAGCCATTTTCTGTTTCTCCATCCTTAATGTATGTTGACTCCACAGAAAGCACCGAAATTTATAGATGATTGCAACAAAGAGAAGTCAAATAGAATGCCTCTTCTAAAGATAATTTGAATAAACATATGGGATTTGATGCCTGAACATCAAGCATTAGATAAAATTTCTCTGATCATATTACTGCAAGGAATAAGATAACATAATTTTCAAGTAGGAAAATAGCAAACAGCAGCCTCCAAATTTTTAAGAAGTGTACATGAAAGCTGTGAACAAATAAATATTCATGTTGTGACGTTAAAGATGTATAAACAAATCTTTTATAAAATATAAATGAGATGTTGAAATTTAATTAGCCTTCACATAATGATTTACAGTTCAAACCTCCCTTAATTAGTGCAGTTTTAGGAATAATCACTAAAATGTTTTGTTTTGAAATGAGAAATAAATAGTTGAGTCTGATCTATCGGTTGCTGATTACTAGCTAATGAAACGTTATTGTCACCCTTATTGCTGCTGTTTCCCAAGCAGACAGTCTAGCATCTAGATGTGATATCCCTGTGAAATTCGCAAACAAAATGTTGTTGTCACTTTGTATTGTTTGTTCCTGTTTTACCCACAGTCACCTTTGTGTTTTCTTTTTCTGTTGCCTTTTCACCACAATAAACACAGCACAAACTTCCAAGCAAAGATGAGAATCCATAGCAGGCCACTTATGCAATGAGTGAACATGAGAATATCCAGAAATTTTTTTGCAAGCGCTTTTATTCCCATGTGTCTGGGATTGTACACAAAGAAAGAGGCATCATGTGGACATACCTTAATCCGACATTGAACCTTGCCTCTCCCAGTACATACTGACACCCCACCAAGTCCCACCCCTCCTATCCCACCCAACTGCCTCCTGATCACCTTCCATGAATTCGTTACCTCCATCTTAGCGTTACCCCAAGACCCTTCCTAAGAACACAAACCTTTCCACAGATAAAAGCCCTCAGTTTAATCATCCTAACTGAAAACAATTACACCATTGTTGTGATGAATCACAGTGACTGCCAGGAAGAAGCCTTTCGCCAACTGACTCCATGTACAAGCTCCGCCATAGTGATTCTATCCCGTAAGTCCAACATAACCTCCAGTCCTTATTGAAATCCTTAGACTCATCCTAGAATTCTCTCGAGCCTATCACCCTCCTCACACCAATGAACATCCCCTAGCCCCTCCACAATCACCTTCTTTACATTTCCCACAAACGACACACCCAACAATCCTGGAAGCCTTATCTTACTCCAACTGAAATAATTTCTGCTCTTGTCAACCAACATTTCAAATCAATTGTCTGAAGCCTAGGCTCTCACATCGAAAGATACCACACACTTCCTTCATTGACTCTCCACCATCCTGACCCCATCCCTGCTCGCTGCTGTTGATGCCACCCCACAGTACACCCACATACCTCATGCCCATGGCCTCGCCACTGTCAAACGCTATCTCTCTTGATGTTCTTCCAACTCCAAACCCACTACCTCAGTCCTCATACACCTTACCAACTACCCCTCAGATACAGCCACTTTTCCTTTGGGGAGAAGGCATGTAAACAAATTCGCAGCACAGCTATGGGCACCCCCAACCCCTTGTCTGTTTTAGGTTTATTGATGGTATCTTCATAATTCTGGATTCAGGACCAAGACATCCTATCCTCATTCCTCCACATCAAAATCATCTCTCACACCTGTTCGGCTTGTCCTCCTCAAACCAATGTACCACATTCTTGGATGTTGACATCCATCTCTCTGATGGCTTCATCCACATCTCTATCCAAATTAAATCTACTAACTTCCAACAGTATATGCAGGTTGACACCTGCCATTCCTTACACTCCAAAAAATCATTCCCGTACAACCAGGTCAACTATGACCAGCGTATCTGCACTGATGAGAATTCCAATGCCCAGCACACTGAAAGCATCACAAAGGCCTTCACAGACGGGCACTACACAACAG
Organism: Schistocerca americana; assembly: GCF_021461395.2. NCBI lineage: Eukaryota > Metazoa > Arthropoda > Insecta > Orthoptera > Acrididae > Schistocerca > Schistocerca americana. The sequence continues at coordinate 406,768,865 of NC_060126.1, read as the reverse complement.
GCCTAGTTTGTATACAGATCTAGTCTTCCCACCAACCTAAAAAATCAGCTAAAACAAGCCCCACCCTTGTCAGCCACGTCATCCCAGATAGGAGCAAATGAACCTTATTCTTAGCCAGAGCTTTGATATTTCCCATTGTGCCCAAAATGAGGGACATCCTACCCACCTCTCCTAAAGTGGTGTTCAGTCACCTACCCAACTCAACACGTCCTGGTCCATCCCTATACCACTCTCACACCCTTGGCACAGAGATCATATCCTTACCCATCAGGCACATCCCACTCCAGTTCTGTCACAGGCTTATCCTACACCATCAGAGGCAGGACCACCTGCAAAAGCAGCATTTTATATACCAGCTCTGTTGCTACAGATATGATAATTAACCAACTTAGCTAACTTTCTGCCAGAGTGTGTTGCCATTGTCAAACTGTGGCCAAGAACAAAGGTGATCATCCAATTGCACAACATGCTGCTGAGCACAAAATGCTCAAGTTCCATGACAGATTCACAAAACATGCCATCTGGATCCTTCCTACCAGCGGTAGTTTTTCTGATCTACATAGATGGGAATTTTCCTTGCAACAAATCCTTTACTCAAGTAATGCTCCTGGCCTTAATCTATGGTAACTCATTGCACCCCCCCCCCCCCCCCGACCCACACACACACACACACACACACACACACACACGCACACAAAACCACACCTCATGATCATCTCCATCCTGCATCACACCACACAAGCTCCAGTAACCAGGTGCCACATGCCTTAACTCCTGCACCTTCCACCCCTCCCTCCTGCATTCCGAGCCCTGAGCCCGTATGTCTGCTGCCTCTCTCCAAGCCACTAGCTACTTCGTCTCCAACCCTGTCCTCCTACTTTCCATCTCTCTTCCCCTCCAACCCATCCCACCCGACACAACCCCACCTCAGTCCATCTGGTAGACTGCAATCTCAGCAGCGTGTGTCCAGCCGGCACAATGTAAGTGCACAGGTGTGTGTGTGTGTGTGTGTGTGTGTGTGTGTGTGTGTGTGAGAGAGAGAGAGAGAGAGAGAGAGAGAGGAGGTTATGTCAAGAGCTCAAGCTTTTTGTTGGAATAAAATGTTTAGGAAAGACAGAACAAATGTTGAAGATGAAGACCATAGTGGACAACCATCAACCTCACGGACGGGTGTCAACTTGGCCAGGGTGTGTGAACTCGTACGATCTGATCGAAGATTATCCATGAAAATGATTGCAGAAGAACTGAACATCAATTGAGAAATGGTTCATCTAATAATAACTGAAGATCTTGGTATGAGAAAGATTTGTGCAAAAATGGTCCCCAAAAATCTCATGCCACAACAGCGAAAAACACAGAAAAATGTGGCAGCTGATCTGTTACAGCAAACGGAAATCAATCCAGAACTGTTGAGCAGTGTTATCACTGGTGATGAAAGCTGTTTTATTCAGTACAATCCAGAGACAAAATGCCAAAGTTCACAATGGTGTTCAAAGGGATTGCCCAGGCCAAAAAAAGCTTGCATGTCAAAGTCAAAGTGAAATGCATGTTTGTGTGCTTCTTTGATTCCAAAGGAATTGTTCACAAAAAGTGGGTGCCTCCTGGACAAACAGTTAACCAATATTATTACAAAGAAATTTGAGAAGAGTTCTTCGTGTCCATGCCAACATTGCTGATAATTGGATTCTGCATCACGATAATGCGCCATCCCATACTGCTTTGTCAGTACAGCAATTTTTAACCTCAAAACAAATTTCAGTGCTACCACATCCACCTTATTCACCAGATATTGCTCCGTGCGACTTTTTTCTATTTCCAAGAGTCAAAATGACAGTCAAGGGACACCATTTTCAAACAACACAAGATGTCCAAAAAGCTGTGACAAGGGTCTTGGAGGATATTACAGGAGATGAGTTCCAGAAATGTTGCCATTAATGGCAGAAGTGCTGGAAAAAGTGTGTGCAATCAGAAGGGAACTACTTTGAAGGAGACAACACTAAACTTGACTAAAACGGTAAGCAACATTTTTTTTCACATCAGTCTCATTACTTTATTGTCGCACCTCGTATATGTTTTGGCAATATCTAATAATATAAATTCTATGTAACATCTTGACTTCTTTACCTCATCAATAGCAAAATCCAATGCAGGAAAAGGCAGATTGCTACTGACCACAAAGAAGACACGTTAAGTCGCAGACAGGCACAATCAAAAGACATGTACATAAAGCTTTCGGCCACAGCCTTCATCAGTAAAAGAGAGGCACACACCATTCACACACAAGCAAGCACACACCACGCACACATGAATACAAACTCAAGCATCTCACCCTTTTACTTGTGCCTGTCTATAACTTAATGTGTCTTCTTTATGGTAAGTAGCAATCTGTCTTTTCCTACACTGCTGATATTCCTACCTGGAGTTTCCACTGTTTCAATAATACAATATGTGTAAGTAAACATTGGAAACTGTTTCTTTTGCAAAGTTTGGCAATACATTACAATTTTTTTGTACACAGTCACAGAATCACAGAAAAGACCATATGATAATCAGTGAAGACCCATTTTTAAGACAATACATTCAATTTCAATTGATCTACAAGAAAGATATTTTGATCCACCAGTTATGCCTTACTGAGACAAACTAGAATTTATATATTTTCATCACGTTCTGTATATTTGCTTATATCTTCCAGGAGGATGCTGGTTATTAAATTTTAACAGAAAAGTTAAAGAGTTACAAGATGAGTGACACTCTCCTCCCCCCTTCACTTTTTCTCCTATGTTGTTGGTGCCTCATCTCTGTAACAGCAAATGAAGTTTTGGGATAATGGACTCACAAAAGCAGTGAAATGACACTAATGAATAACTGAACTGAAGACACGCCACAAGCTGGAGGGACAGGATTTCTATAGCATTGGAAAAACATATACAGTGGAACCTCAATTTCCACTTTTCAATTGTGTAAGATGTGGGAAAATGTAAAATGTGGGTAACTTTTTAAGGATTGAAAGCTATATATAGGATTCATTTTCACAGCTTATATATTATGTATATAATAGGCATCAAAATACTCATCAAGGCATCGTTTATTATCAAAATGTTATCTGAATTTTGTACTATGTTCAGCCACTGATGTAACTGGAATTGGTAATCTCTGGGAAGTAGAAATGTTTGACTTAATTTTAATCATCATAATTGACATTTTTGGAAAGCCTGTAACTGTGGTGTTCATTATCTAAATAATGACACACTGCACCAGTTACATACTTTCTCACACTTGGCACAAAGCGTTTCAAGAATTTATTCTCATTCATCATCACCATCTTGGACAGTTTCCAGCCACTGGCTGGGTCTGTCGGGAACACAAGCCTCTCCATCGTGTTCTGTCTTTCCACAATTCCCCCTCTTCCACCTTCGTCCAGTTCTCTCCTCTTCTCATCACACATTCCTTTACTCCCTTCACCCATCTATCTCTTGGTCTTCCTCTGGGCCTCTTCCCCTCCAGTTGCAGATCAAACATCCTCTTTGGAATTCTTCCCTCATCCATTCTCTTCATGTGTCCATACCACTGCAGTCTTGATTTTTCTATCCTGTCCTGTACTGGTTCCTCCTTTAGTCTTTCCCTCACATACAAATTTCGCAATCTGTCTCGTCTTGTTACACCCAACCTGCTCCTCTGGAACTTCATTTCACTAGCCTGTATTCTACTTTTGTCGCTTTTGTGCATTACCCATGTCTCACTTCCGTATGTCAATATGGGGACAAAGTAGGTTCGGTATATAATTCCCTTGGATTTCTGTGGCACCTCCTTGCTCCAAATAAGCCCCCTAATGCATTTGTAGAACTGCCCTGCTTTTCTGCACCTTTCATTTATTTCCATTGCATTTCCCCCCTTACTTTCAATCACGCTTCCAAGGTACTTGAAGTTCTCTACCACTTGTAGTTTTTCCCCTCCACAAGCTATATCCACATTTGGCCTATTCTTCTTCCTTGTTGTGATGATTATTTCACTTTTCTTTGCAGAGAAATGCATTCCATATTGTGCTGCCGTTGCCTCCCATGCATCTAACTGCTCTTGCACCTCCTTCACGCAATTTCCCCATAACATCAGGTCATCGGCAAAGAGCACTGCTTTCATTTTATGATCTCCAATTGCATCTGATACTTGCTGTAGGATTTCATCCATAACAATAATAAACAATAAAGGCGAAAGTACACTTCCCTGTCGCAGCCCATTTTCCAGCTTGAACCATGCAGTACGTTCCCTCCCCACTTTCACACAACTCTCACTTCCCTCATACATTTTTCTGACTTTTCGTGTTATCTCTTCATCTATCCCTTTTGCGTTCAGCACATCCCAGAGCTTGTCCCTACAGATACTGTCATACGCCTTCTCAATATCCAAAAAGGCCATGATTAAGTCCTTCCCGTACTCATAGTGCCTTTCCTGCAGTTGCCTTACCGCAAATATGAGGTCCGTTGTTGATCTTCCCGGTCTGAAACCGTACTGCTCCTCTTGCAGTCTACTTTCAATACTGCTTCTTATTCTCTTCTCCAGCATCTTTTCATAGATTTTTCCACAGTGGCATAGCAGGGTGATTCCTCTGTAGTTCTCACATCTCCTTTTATCCCCTTTCTTGAAGTACAAAGTAGGGGATTGCCTTTAGGGGCGATGTACAGCGGGGACTTCGTGTGCCCCAGGACCGCTACGGTAGCTGAGAAGGCCCTATGGGAACCCTGAAACGTGACGGCTAACGGGGCTCTGGTGAAGCTGTGATAGGCCTAGCAAGCCAGTAGTGGATAAATCAACTGCTTTTAAAAAGGGAACATGCCTTGGAATTTATTGGTTCAAATGGTTCAAATGGCTCTGAGCACTATGGGACTTAACTACTGTGGTCATCAGTCCCCTAGAACTTAGAACTACTTAAACCTAACTAACCTAAGGACATCACACACATCCATGCCCGAGGCAGGATTCGAACCTGCGACCGTAGCAGTTGTGCGGTTCCGGACTGCGCGCCTAGAACCGCTAGACCACCGCGGCCGGCTTGGAATTTATTCTCATTATCAAGTGTAAATATTTACATAAGCCTTTTGTGTGATGTTTGCATATTTGTTGTTCTGCATCTCTTGTGCTGTGGTCACCTTTTTGAGGTTATAAGGTACTGTTACGCAGGAACTGTTTGTGTGTGAAAAATCACAAAAAATACTTAAGTAAACATTTGCACTTCACACTGGTAATAATTTCTCCAAACACATATTGCCAAGCATGAAAAAATATGTGACTGGTGCAGTGTTTCATTGTTTAAGCCAGAAACATCTGTCCAATGCAAAGAATACAATGGTGTCAACTAGTACCACAAGTGGCCAAACAGTGAAACACACAAAATATTAATATGATCATGAAGTTTCACATGTGCACTAAAGACAGTTTGAAAACAGTTGTGATTAGTCATGATACCTTTATTCTAATGGACCTTGTTATTCCCATCAGCCACCACACTGAGTAGAGCTTGACAGTGGCAGGAGATAACGAACTGTTCAGACTTTTACCGATTCATGTATACTGAACAGAGCACCCTGGCATCAAGAAACTTAACAGCATAACGTTTGTAAGCACTACTTGAAGGCCAACACCATGCCAGTATCATTTTATCAGTTACATCAGTTTTTTTTCCCTCCACAAACATTGATTCATAATGTGTAAATTACAGGAAAATTACAAATATGTTGACACAAAATTGGGTGCAAATTAACATTATGGACATAGGTAATTTGAGAGGAGGGATAAAATATGTTGTAACTTGGGAAAACGTTGATTCCAGGAATGTAAAAGCAGGTTATACTGTATTTAAGTTTGGTACATGATAACAATATTGTCATACTTGCAAAGTATCTGTTTGTGATACTTGGATATGTGCTAAAGTACCAGGCCATCGGCATGCTACTATTCAAATATTCTGCCAACTGTTTATATAAGTACTTAGATTGTTTCCATGTTTTCAACTGTTGTTCACTTGTGTGTGGAAGAAGAATAAACTTAGGTTCATTGTGGCAGTGCTGCTGTTTGTGTCTTACAGTATGATACAATAACCCATATTGGTTCTCCACCTGAATGCTGCACATCAGATTGCAAAGACATTAGATAAATCAAGCTGGGCACAAGAAGTATTTATCTTTAAGTTGGACAATAACCAATGCATAAATCTAAGCATTTCATAAAATGGATGGTTGCTGTAATTTTAATCTTCTTTGCTGCAGCTGCAAATCATTCAGATTGGCCAATAATTTAGTCGTGAATCAGATCCAATGTCCACAGCACAAATGTAAAATGTGTATCATAAAGATAGTATTGTGAAAGCTCCACACTACAATGACTGTGATGAAAACAGAACCTTGCATTTTAAACCAGTGGTAGGGTTATCAAAAAGTCATAGTACAAAACACAGAACATTTTTAATAGTCATACATACACAAAATACATCAATAACAAATTTCTGTAAAATGAACAAAAATAGACATCTCACAATATAACATGAGTCATAAAATTAGATTAATTTACAGTATGTAACTGTGCTTCAATAAATGGTATTCCAACAGGAAAAGTTTTGCCCTATATTTAATGATTTGTAACACTGTTAACTGAGAGAAGGCTGAGATAAAAAACACAAGTCATAGAAATTAAAAATTTACACGGCATTTCTCTGAAATTATAGAATATAAAAAAAGCCAAACGACATGACTGTAAAATACAAACTAACGCAGAGTGAATACAAATTAGTATCACACTTTTTAATTTATTGCAAACAGGCTTGAATATGAGTCCTACTCAACAAACTATAAATGCAGCACATTTAGGGAAATATATTTTGTACCTCAGTCACAGATGTGATTCGACACAATCAACTGCTGAGATAAAGGAGCTGAAAGACCATTATTTTACGGACTGAAATGTGGCAATCACAAGCCTTATGTACAATCACTAAATGAAATTAAATTTATATCCCACCATATACTATTATTGTCAGAAAAAATATTACTACAGACAGGTTTTGCAAATGTATCAGTATTGCAGCCAATAAATTATCACTTTCTAAACTGGAATGAATCTGGTTTTTCTCTTTCACACTGACCAAGAGAAGGAGAAAGAGGAATATGAGTATGGGGAGACACTGTGAATTTTGGTGTAAATGTGAAACACAATCACAAGAAAACGAAATACTCCACGCCATGAGCCTAATTTTCTCATAATTTTTCGTAGGATGCACATACACCAAAATATATTTAGAAGAAATATTGCTGTCACTAAAATGTTCCACATATGGCAAATGCTAATTTCAGAGGAGTAATATGTAGACAGAAAAAGCATAAAAACTAACACATACTACCATTGCAGTACCAAGTAACTACTTTCTTTTCTTCTATTATTTATAACATTTAACATCAATCCAAAAGTACATTTAATAAAAGAAATGCCCCTCTAACATATTCCAGCACAGCATATGACACACTATTTTACATGTCACTATAAGGGTATATGGGATACATTGATGTAATAGAATCCATAGCAGAAAAAAATAAGAAAATGATTTACCATGATTGACACAAATATACTGATGGAATTGAGCCTTTTTTAAAACATCACTGATGGATAATAGTATACTGTTCGAATGTCAGAAAATCTGTTAACGGTAACCAGACACCCTGCTCTACAACAGCATATGCACAAAGCATTGGTCATCAACAACAAACAAAGCAGTTGTAAATAACATCACTCATAAACATTACGATAATGGAAATTACAGGACAGAGACAGTAAACAAAAACAAGGGCACATTACAAACAAGCAATTAATTCATGGGTGGCACAGAGACCCACACAATGCCATACAAAATTTTACAAGATTTAGAGTTACTGCTCTCTCTCTCTTTCTCAATCACTCACTCACTCTCTCTCTCACACTCACACGCACGCACGCACGCACACGCACGCACGCACACACACACACACACACACACAAACAGTTACAGGGAAAAGAGCAGCAGTTTTAAATGCAGTGAAAATATCTGTGCTGTTATATGAGTCTATGCCCGACAGATTAAGTCACTTGCTTATGCCTATGCTAATTTCAATTTACTGGTCGTGAAGAAAATGCCAAAATCTGAGCACAAAAAATCTTGCATTTCAGTAACCTTTTATTAATACTGTTCTGAGTTCGGCACCCTTAAGACTTCCAATGACAGTATTTTAATATTTATTCACACAAGTCACCCCATATAGTTGGACAATAGTTCTTCATAGCATCAGGATTTCAGAGCAGTACAATCATCACCTTACCAACAACAAGACAACAAGTACTTCTTCATTCAGTGAAACACAAGGGCTAAACAGATAATGCAATCAAGTGAACATGTCAGATTTTAGTGCCAAGACATTATCTCCTAATACTGATTTTGGCTCTCCTTCTGTCTGTATGCTTCAACATTCATTTTCAATAAATCTGTTAACTTGATTAATATAGTGTGTCTTCGTAACTACAAATGCATTTATGATTTTTTAAAAGGATTCACATTTCCAATGTTACTTGAAAGACTTATGAAATAACATATTTAAAAAATCTTTGCAGAAATTTTCTTGTAATTTTCCAATGAATCTATAACAAAACAATATCCCAAATAACTGTTCACTTGGTGTTCTGCAACACTTAAGAAGTGGCAACAACTGAGAAATTTTTTTATAATTGGGATTATTTTGCTGCAGCTGACACAGGAAGGTATACAATTTTTTACAAGAAAAAATAAGACACTGGTACTGTGCTAATCATGTAGACTATCAGAAATAGTTTTATGTAAATAGTAATTATACCAAATCAAGCTTCTGTCAAGAAGTCACCTTATAATAGACAGAACTGTTGCAGAAGTGGTGTACTCAAACATAAAATGCTATTATGACACAGTTGGATTTAAATGGTGGAAAGTCCAAAAATATCGTTAACCATCGAGTGGGCACACCTGTATGTGCAAACCTCAGATAACACTGTCTTGCACCATTCCACTGTTGGTTTTACAATTGAGAGCAGATATATATTCCTTCATTATTGCTTCAGCTAACATAGTGATAAGTTGCACTTCTTATGTCCAAAAGAGTGGCAGTAATATAAAATAAACAGGGAGCTAGGTGAGAAAATATTTATGATCCATGCAAGAAAATTATCCAGACTCTGAGCTAGCAGCAGAATCCCACAATGAGGCACTTGTCTACGACATGATTAGCAATCGAATAGGCAGTTGGCTGGAATCTGATGCAACTATGCTGTTTATTGCGTCGAGTGGGTCATTAACACCTGTATATGGCAGCTGAGTGATATAATGAAAGTTTATTTCATTATCATTTAGTTAAACAATGATTCAGCTCATATAATGTAAGTTTATTTTATCACTGTTTGATTAAACTAAGACCAAACTAATTTTGCCCATATGTATTTACCTTGGTAACATAAAGACATCTCCTCTTTACATGTGTACAAAGTACACCACACGTATGCTCCTATTATAAAAAATGTCGTGCCCACTCAAGAGTTAATTCTTATTTTTCTTTCTAATCACTTTTCTAGAAGCATAATTTACAAAGTGTGAAGCTTGTTCGAGTGCTTTTCTCATATCCAATGGTAAAATGCTCCTTGTAGTACAACATTGCTATGATATAGCACATTCAATTTTTCGTCTTGTGTAAATATACTTTTATATTGATACTAAAAATTGTCTATACACATACCATAATTGGCTGTATACAGTTTTCAGTTTTATACTTCCCACAGACATCATAAGCAGTGGATTACTGCTGAGGAGAAAAGAATTAACTCCAGAACTGCTTAACAACTCCAAATTTTACATGGGCCAGCAGTATTCAGTGATGAATAATATTTTCTTTTTACTTGTTATTCATCATGTATACTGCAGACAGATAACTAGAAAACAGATAACTAAAAAAGTTAGAACTGAACTAAAAGAGGATACTGCATGAGGATATGTCTTCAGAGACTGTCAATCAGTTTTGCTAATTTCTTTCCAAATGGTTTCACCTGCCATAAAACTCAATGTACATCAATAATTACATTAAGATAAAAAATGATAGGATACAGGGACCCTAACTTTCTATTTTGATGAATGTCAAACAGCAGAAGATTTGCTGAAGGGCTATTGTTTCACTCATATCCTGGTACAGATGCAAGTTTTCCATTTTGTTAGAAATTGGATTTGGAAATCTAGTCAATGGGGATGTATATGTACATACATAGGACTTTATTATTTGCAGAAACATAATATTACAACAGATGCTGCTTGAAGACATCACAGAACAGAAAGTAAAATAAAACATAAGAAGAAAGGAAGCTTAAGAGTGTAATGTCTCAGTAACATCAAGACCATCATAGTTGGAGCACTAGCTCTGATAGATGATGATAGAGAGGAAGCTGGTCATTCTAGAACACACTGGAAGTGATTTTGCAAAACCATATGAATGAAGCGGGCCAGCTTGGTCTGAAGCTCTCATAAGATTGAAAGATGGTCATTAAACTGTAATGGGACATGGTGACAAATTATATGAGGCAAAAAAAGTGATGACTGTAGCCAATATTACAAACTTTTATTCTTTGACACAGTATGCACATGCATCTCTCTCGCACATTTATAATTTGAACAAAAAACCCCACTTTTTTATATGTGCTTATCCTCAACACAGTGATCATCCACATATTAAATAAACACAAAATATTCTAATTCATGGCATTGTTTCATAAATAATACCTGCTACTTGGCTATCTTAACTATCTAGGATTTTCCCCCATATACCAACATATTCTGCAAATAGTATGTTTGAAATTTAAGCAGAATCAGATCTAAGAGCTAGTATGTATAACAGAAACAGAAACATTACAAACATTTTTCACAGTGGCCCAATACCACCGAAATGAACAATCCATCTGGAAATAATACACTGTATTTCTGTTTTATAGTTTACAATTTCTTGTAATTTAAATTTACTTGTGCCCTACTACGGGCAGCCATCAACCTATTAGTCGTTAACATTTAATTTCTGGTGTTCTAAGATTTCTTTCTGACGGAAGATTAATTTGTACTTCACATTATCATTTGGCACCTGGTTTCTTCTCTCCCTCCATCTACAGAAAGCAGTCTTTCTCTCTTTACAGTACATGTGTGCATGTATAACTCAGTGAAAGGCTTTACATATCACAAAACACTTAGTCCAACACATATACGAGTCTAAAACAAATAAAAAGTTTCTACGTCCTAACAACTGGCCACTAGGATTTGTGTCTTAAAGATCATCACAACTTTTAAAATGTTGACAATGTATAAATATAAAGCAGTTAATCAGTAGTAGTAGCAGATGAGACAGATACTGGCACTGGCACAAAGCTATACTCCAGTAATTTTCTACTGGTCTTTTAGCATTAATCAACTAGTAGACAAATAAACACACAATCAATGTCTACAAGGTTTGTGAGACTATAATGCACATTAGGTGGCACATGGAGAAAATATGCCCCCTTCCTCTTTTTGTTTTGCATACTTACTGCCTTGGTGCTGACACACACGTACATATGAAACTTATTTTCTGTCCTTTCCGACAACTTCAACACAAAAGACTGGTGTTCCATTGCGAATTATTATTCTAGAAAAATAAAATCACAACATTAAACAATGGAAAATCCAGAATGAAATAATGACAATATTATGAAAATCATGGATTGCTACCCAACATACACGCTAAACATGTATATATATTCACACAAGCACAACTCACACACACGACCACTGTTCCTTTCTCTTCTTTTCTGTGTTTTATCTTTCACCTTCCAGACTGCAGACGCTCTGACTTACGAGCCACACTGTATCAACCATCTCATCCACAAACAACACATCGCAACATGACTGCGCTAACTGTTTATGCTGCATCTCGTGTCCCACATTACTACTATTGATATAATTGATCTTAGACCTTCAAACTAATCACTCTTCCTGTCTCACTCTCTTGTATTTTCACACATTATTTAATGTATGTTCCTATGCCACACGAACTTGTTGAACTTCAGCCTATCAACCCCCCCCGCCCTTTCTCTCCTCTTTTCCACTATATACAGACTAACCTTGTCTAATCCAGACCTTCAAACTAATCACTCTTCCTGTCTCACTCTCTTGTATTTTCACACATTATTTACTGTATGTTCCTATGCCACACGAACTTGTTGAACTTCAGCCTATCAACCACCCCCCCCACCCCCCCTTTCTCTCCTCTTATTCCACTATATACAGACTAACCTTGTGTAATCCAGGCACACCTGCTGTCCCCCCTCTTCGTACACATCTGTTCACTGACCTGCATCCCACATCATCGTCTTTTTATTAATTTTTCTCTTTGACCTGATAGTGTTTTCCTGTTGACGAGTGTAGCCTTGGTGGCCAGAAACAGTGGTCATGTGTGTGTGAGTTGTGCTTGTGTGTGTGTGTGTGGGGGGGGGAGGGGGGGCAGATGGCCTTTAGGGCTACAGCTCACATGTTTAATAGTCTTTTTGTTGTGCCTTTCTGCACATGTGCCCCTACTCTACATGGTGAGTAGCAATCTATCCTTTTCAAGACAGTGTCAAAAACACAATATTTAACATCAAATATTTATAGGCAATCGTGCACCTATTACACTGAGCTGCACACACTTACCGTTTGTCTGAAAGTGTTTCACCCAGTGTATTTTCCTTGTTTACAGGAAATTTTACTTTTTCCTCTCGGTCCTCATACCACAGTCGAAGATTTTCAGGTCGGTACTTCCCTTCTTTGTCCCATTCGGGAGGTGTTTCAAATATTGTTGTCAGTTGGTCTTCAAACCTATAACATTAATATGGCATACTAAATATACATATCCCATGCAAAGCTTAACGAACAGAGCACAAGGCATTTGAAATAGTTCAATAAATGTATTAGCATAAATGAGCCATAAAATTATATGCTGTTCTGTCATATATTATGTATTAAAAATATAAATTTCTAAGGAAACTGTGTTGACACACAAACATAATGACAGTAGCTAGGCTATGATCAGTGCAACATCTTCCAAAAGAATCTGAAGGTTTGGAACTGGGGGTTACTATCTAAGGATAGGTATATGAGAGTTAGCAAGAGCATAGAAAATTCTAACAACATACAGACGGCTTTTGCAGCTGTAGATTCTGGTGCCAAAGTTCTGAGTTTCTAATAATTCACACTGTTTCTGTTGTTGTTATGCTCTTCAGTCCAAAAAGTGGTTTATACAGCTGTCCATGCTAGTTTAAACTGTGCAAGCCTCTTCATCTCTGCATAACTACAACAACCTACATCCATTTGAAGCTGTTTGCTATATTCAAGCCTTGGTCCTCTTCTACAGTTTTACCCCTCGCCCCCTTCCACTTACTCACTCACTCTCTCTCTCTCTCTCTCTCTCTCTCTCTCTCTCTCTCTCTCTCTCTCTCTCTCTCTCTTCCTCTTCCTTCCACTACCAAATTTACAATTCATTGATGCCTCAGGATGTGTCCTCTCAACTGATCCCTTCTTTTAGTCAAGTTGTACCATAAATTTCTCTTTTCTCCAATTTGATTCAGTACCTCCTTATTTGTTATTCGATCTACTCCGAAACATTCTTCTGTGACATCACCTTTCAGAAGGTACTATTCTCTTCTTGTATGAACTGTTTATCATTCATGTTTCACATCCATACAACGCTACACTCCACACAAATATTTTCAGAAATGTCTTTCTAATACTTAAATTTATAATACAAGTTAACAAATTCCTCTTTCCCATAAATGCTTTTCTTGCTGTTGCTAGTCTGCACTTTATATCCCCTCTGTTTTGGCCATCATCAATTATTTTGCTGCCCAAACAGCAAAAATCACTTATTACTTTTACACCAATAACTTAACTTTATCACTTTTCCTAATGTAAATCACTCAGCATTACCTGATTTCATTTCCCTAGAGTCCATCATCCTTGTTTTACTTTTGCTGAAGTTCATCATATAACCTCTTTTCAAAACACTATCCAGTACATTGAACTCCACCCTGTACATCAATTCCTTTTGCAAATTTCTCCTTGGTTTCTTTCACAGTTTGTTTGATGTGATAACTGAGTAACATTGGGATACACAAAAAACCTGCCTCACTCCATTCTCAGTTACAGCTTCTTTTTCATGTCATTCCAACTCTTACAACTGCAGTCTGATTTTTGTACAAGATGTAAATCACCTCTCACCCACTATCCCTGCTACTTTCAAAATCCAGTCAACAGTGTCAAAAGCTTTCTCTAAACCTACGAGGTTTACCTGTCTTTAACCCATCTTTCAGGTTAAGTTGTAGGGTCAGCATTGCTTCTTGCGACTCTACATTTCACCAGGATCTGAAATGATCATCACTGAAGTCAGCTTTCAGCTGAATACTTCTCTGTAAATAATTTGTGTCAACATTTTGCAACCATGACATGTTAAATTGGTGATTCAGTAGTATTCACACCTGTATATATTTAAGTGGTGTCTGCTCTGTTGGACAAGCCCGACAGAACAGATACCTCTCAAATATATTCATTTCTGTAAGAGTGCGATGGCTCCTTGACATTTGTTTCAGTGCAAATGCGTTAATATTGTCTGAATTCCTACAGGAATTAACAATTTGTGATTAGGAGGTAAACAGATAAGGGGCACTGCATAGGAACGTGTGATAAGTTGGAAATTTGAGTTGGTCTGGGACTGTGTCTGTATGGCTGAAGCAGTTAAGGCAACTGCTCATGAGCACGGTAAATCCAGGTTCAAGTCCCATGTGCAGCACAAATTTTCAATTTTCCCCACTGCATTACCACAGTGCCTTCTGCAGCTGAAGTCACAAATTCCCCCCACTCCTTCCCTTTCTTTCTCCATTCTCTATTTCATATATGTAATCACACTGTCAGCACCTACCTTCTTTGGAACTGAAAATATTAGATTCTTCCTGAAGTATGAGGGTATTTTGCATGTCTCATGAAGGTATTCTGCCTGTTTCATATATCCTGAACATCAGGCACAAAAATTTTGTCATGGCTGGCTCTCCCAGGAGTTGCAATAATTCAGTGTGAATGTAGACTCTTTTAGGGACTTTGTTTCCACGTATGACTTTCAGTGTTGATTTCTTTTCATAGCGTTACATCCCCAACTCATTTTCACCTACTTCCTCTTCTCTTTTTATAACTCTGCACTGCAGACTCTCTATATATTTTCCTTTCACCTTTCAGCCTTCCCTTCTTTGCTTAGTACTGGCTTCCCATCTGAGTGCTGGGAATGTATAGAGCTGCTTCTTGTTTCTCCAAAGGTCTCTTCAATTTCCTTATAGGGGGAATTATCTTTCCCCTTGTTATGCATACTCTGACAGTCTTGCCTTTATCTTCTAGTCATTCCCATTTTGCACTTTGTGTTAATCTCATTTCACCTGCTTCATTTGCTACATTTTTATGTTTTCTCTATGTATCAATCGAATCCAACATCTCCTGTGCTATCCAAGGATTTCTACTAGGTCTTGTCTTTTCACTTATGTGAAATGAATTTCTTTGTCCTGTTTCCATTAATTGTTGTTTCATGTTCCCTCTGAAACTCTGAACTACCTTTGGTAGTCTCCATTTATCCAGGTCCTATTTCCTTAATTTCCTACCTTTTTGACATTTCTTCTGTTTTAATTTGTGGTTCATAACTAATAAAGTGTGATCAGAGTCCACATCTTCCCCTAGGAATGTTTTGCAGTTTAAAATCTGTCTCTGGCTTACCGTTATATAATCAATCTGAAACCTTCCAATGTCCGCAGGTTTTTTCCACATATTTATTCTTCTTTCACAATTCTTAACCGAAGTGTTTTTGATGATTAAATTATGTTCTGTACAGAATTCTACCAGGAGGCTTCTTGTTCTAGCTTAGCTTCTGTTATTAAAGTGAGTCCTAACCTGGCTGTGTTGCTTTGCTTCCGCTTTCATTCCTTTGCTTCTAGCCATGTTCTCCTTTGACAGATTGTTCCAGCTCACATGCCCATCCAATAGCAGCTGGGCAAGCACTGGCACAAGGTGGACAAATGGATAAGGTGCCTGCAGTCTTGCAACCAGGGCACAGCGTACGCGATTATAGTCCAATGACCAAGCTCGGAGTTGACGAAGCAGATCACACATTAAATTGGGCTGTCTACACAACCTATGCATGCCTTTGGGTGAGATGAAGGGACATTTGTGGACGCCCATGCCCAATGGAGTAGCAACGAGACAGCCAATCCTATGATTCCTTCTTGCCCCCCTTTTCCTATCACCAATTTCAAATCACACATTACAATTAATTTTTGATTCCCTTAACTATCTGAATACTTTCCTTTATTGCATAATACACTGGAACTAAGGTTTTATGTTCTCTGATTTCACATTTTTCTCAATTCTACAGCATAAATTCAAAACCCCTTGAAAAACCCATAAGATCAATGCCAAAAATTTTCCAATTTTTACATTTCTTACTAGTAAGGTTTACCTCAATTCTAAGTTCCTACTTGTTGTCTCACTTTACTTCACCCACTTTCTTCCTATTGACATTTGATGTGCCTGAACAAGTTATAAATGGCAAAAAGAAATGGTTCGCAACACGGGTAGTGGCAGAGTTAAGGGAAAATTTCAGGCCGTTGCGGAGAGGGGAGACATGAGAGAGGAAATGCTGACATAATTCAGGTGCAGGGTTGCCAACACAACTTGCAACATTTAGCTTCACCACACAATTATGATACAACTATTGCTAGGTTGCAGCGGTAATGGAAAAAACAAGACAGTTGACCTGAAGTGATTCAGACCGAGTCATTAGTCTCATCCTTTTGCATGTATTTCTGATGTATTCAGCAACAATATAAATTGTCAACCTTTTAAATTCAAATACTGAGTCTCGAAGAATATGCTCAGTCACAATAGAGGAAACATCACCCATTTCTGGCTAGTGAACTCTTAATGGCTGGCAACTTGTTAAGTCACCCAATAGCCACCACAACACACAAACATACTTAAAATGGGCTTACTTACAGGAAATGTGGAGAAGGCGTGTGGGCCTTCAATGACCAGATTGCAGGTAGGGGTGAAAGCATTTTGTGAAGTGTTGAAAATACACTGTTCGTGCAGATGACGTGCTATGACAGAGATGTTATACAGAAAGAGAACAAAGGTTTTGCATAGCACATTTTACATACTTTCGTCTCCAAATCTGACACAATAAAATTGCAACAACTATATACACTAATCTCATATTAACAAAATTCAAGCTTTCGCAACAAACGGTTGCTTCATCAGGAAAGAGGGAAGGAGAGGGAAAGACGAAAGGATGTGGGTTTTAAGGGAGAGGGTAAGGAGTCATTCCAATCCCGGGAGCGGAAAGACTTACCTTAGGGGGAAAAAAGGACAGGTAACACTCGCACACACACACCTCCACCTGTCCAATGGCCAGCTTCACACGTCCGTCCACATCAAACCCACCAACAAGCAACAGTACCTCCATTATGACAGCTGCCACCCATTCCACATCAAACGGTCCCTTCCCTACAGCCTAGGTCTTCGTGGCAAACGAATCTGCTCCAGTCCGGAATCACTGAACCATTACACCAACAACCTGAAAACAGCTTTCGCATCCCGCAACTACCCTCCCGACCTGGTACAGAAGCAAATAACCAGAGCCACTTCCTCATCTCCTCAAACCCAGAACCTCCCACAGAAGAACCCCAAAAGTGCCCCACTTGTGACAGGATAGTTTCCGGGACTGGATCAGACTCTGAATGTGGCTCTCCAGCAGGGATACGACTTCCTCAAATCCTGCCCTGAAATGAGATCCATCCTTCATGAAATCCTCCCCACTCCACCAAATGTCTTTCTGCCGTCCACCTAACCTTCGTAACCTCTTAGTTCATCCCTATGAAATCCCCAAACCACCTTCCCTACCCTCTGGCTCCTACCCTTGTAACCGCCCCCGGTGTAAAACCTGTCCCATGCACCCTCCCACCACCACCTACTCCAGTCCTGTAACCCGGAAGGTGTACACGATCAAAGGCAGAGCCACGTGTGAAAGCACCCACGTGATTTACCAACTGACCTGCCTACACTGTGAAGCTTTCTATGTGGGAGTGACCAGCAACAAACTGTCCATTCGCATCAACGGACACAGGCAGACAGTGTTTGTTGGTAATGAGGATCAGCCTGTGGCTAAACATGCCTTGGTGCACGGCCAGCACATCTTGGCACAGTGTTACACCGTCCGGGTTATCTGGATACTTCCCACTAACACCAACCCGTCAGAACTCCAGAGATGGGAACTTGCCCTTCAATATATCCTCTCTTCTCGTTATCCGCCAGGCCTCAATCTCCGCTAATTTCAATTTGCCGCTGCTCATACCTCACCTGTCTTTCAACAACATCTTTGCCTCTGTACTTCCGCCTCGACTGACATCTCTGCCCAAACTCTTTGCCTTTACAAATGTCTGCTTGTGTCTGTGTATGGGCGGATGAATATATGAGTGTGTGTGTGTGTGTGTGTGTGTGTGTGTGTGTGTGTGTGCGAGTGTATACCTGTCCTTTTTTCCCCCTAAGGTAAGTCTTTCCACTTCCAGGATTGGAATGACTCCTTACCCTCTCCCTTAAAACCCACATCCTTTCATCTTTCCCTCTCCTTCCCTCTTTCCTGATGAAGCAACCTTAGGTTGCGAAAGCTCGAATTTTGTGTGTATGTTTGTGTTTGTTTGTGTGTCTATCGACCTGCCAGCACTTTCGCTATGCATTTGTGCCACATCACCACAACTGGTGGCAGGCATATCGAACATGTTATGACTTAAATCCGAATATCTGTAGGGTTGATTACATATTGAATAAAGTGCGAATAAAGTGTTGTAGCTAATTTGCATTTTTTTTTATGTGGTTCAATAACTGTCACCCTGTACTTTGCACCACTCACATCACACATTGTAGATCATATAGACTGGAAGCAGTGATAGAGGGCATGAAGAAAAACTGTAGCACCTGAGTGTTCTTTAAAATTTACATTTCACACAGTGTACAGAAATCCACTGAGCTGACTTCTAATAAGGTTGGGGAAGTAAACTCGTTTTTCCGCATGTCTGTTTCTCTCATCAAGCCTAAAATAACACTTTAACAGTGGTGGGCATACAAAGTGTGGCTCATAAGAAAAGCATTAAACACTAACAGCAAGGATAAGAAAATGTCATTAAACAGATGTCTGCATTTATGCTCAAGATTTAAACACTTAGCTATTTTTGGTTTGTTCAACATATTCATCAATTTTTGTTTTTTTCTGGGCAAACAAGAAGGATGAGCTCTCAAAAACACGTGTTTTGAATGTACAATTTGTGATCATAGAATGTCAGAAAATAGCTCAATTGTCTTGAATCCAGATATTAATTTCAATTTTTTTTTAGTTTTTGCTTGCTGTTATACATCTGCGATTTTTTTAAAATAACTGATGAAATCCATTACCACAAGTTATTGTATAAACACTTTATTGTACATTTAATTTCCTTCACTTAGACAGATTTTATAAAAAGAATTGGAGAGGATTGTGATTTTTAATCACACATGCCAAGTACATGTGTTTTTCAAAAAATGGCTATGAGCACTATGGGACTTAACATCTTAGGTCATCAGTCCCCTAGAACTTAGAACTACTTAAACCTAACTAACCTAAGGACATCACACACATCCATGCCCGAGGCATGATTCAAACCTGCGACCGTTGTGTTTTTGTTCATATTTTTGGTGGAGGGGGGGAGGTTAACATTTTCCTTGATTCTGCATTTTCCTCAATTTTGTGTTTTTTAAGTCTCGACCAACAAAAACATCACATAGGGATTTCACTGTAGTAATCTGTCATGTTCCCACATCACCCCCTTCTCAGTTGCCAGTCAGTTTAGGACTTCAACTAATTTTGCTGGAAATCAAATTTCACTACCAGATCTTGTTGTTCTTGGTTTTTCACCTTCTGTAGAGACAAACACCTATGTTGAGTGGGTGTTGAGTTGCTGAGGTCCTTTTCTGTGAGTGGTGTTTCTTTTGCTCTGTGGGGACACTGTACAGGTACAGATGATTCATGTACTGCTTCAGTTGTGACATAAATTGGGGTAAGACTGAATCCCTTTTTGTGCCATACTCCTGAAAAAAAAATCTCCCGGTGTCCTGATGGGCAGCTATAAAAAATTACCACAATTATAGGATTAGTGTTTTCTGTAATTGAGCACCGAAGACCAAAAAGGATCATGGGTATTGCTTGAGTCCATTCAGCCGTTGCAGGGACACAGATGGCTGGTTTAAGTGTCCGATGAAATCTTTCAATTTTTCTATTTGATTGAGGATGATATGCTGTAGTTTGGGTTTGATGACAACCACATATTTTTGATAGTGCTTGGAACAGCTCTGAGTTAAACTGTCTTCCGCGGTTGGTCACTATTTGGTATGGTGTTGAAGTGTTCATCATTACAGGGAAACTGTCATAATGGCACTTGAACCTGTCGTGATAATTCATTTTTCTGACAAGTAATACATGTTTAAGCCCGATTTCTGACATTCTTTCTCATATTGGCCCCGACATGCCTAGACATAATCATTTTTAGTGTTGTCTTAAAGCCCAGATGACCCAAATTGTGACAGTGTTGGAAAATAGGACATCTAAATGCTGCAGCAGTGTTGCCACAAGTTTCCCCAAGTGAAATTCCTATATATTTCCCTAATTTCGAGACAAGTTTTAGAATTTGAGATCTCAATGGTAAGTAAAGACTTCTGTAACCTCCCCCCCCCCCCCCCCCCACCCCTCTTGTGAGCAAAAATCGTAAGTACTAACATCAACATTTTTTGTAATGACCTGTTTTTAGATGGAGAAAGCAAGCTAAATGGTATGTGTGTTTCATTAAGATCACTGTTGTTATTTTATTTTAATAAAACGAAATACATTTGGTGACAAAAATATGCATTTCCTTGGAGTCACAAAACAGATTTAAAATACCTTCATTGATTTCAGAAATAAACTCAGAAAAAAGTAGGCCTCTTGAATGAAATTAACAAGGTAGGGAAGAATTGTGTAAACCAACGCTATAGTGACATCTGATAAAATATTGGTTCTACTATGTCTGTTATTGTTGGTTATTACCCACTGTGTTATGTGTATTATTTTACAGGTATTGAGATTTTTTCTTTCGAGAAATATGAGAACGTAGTGTACAAACTGCCAGCGACTGCCACAACTTCCTTTTTCTTATCATCCATACTTTCTAATATATAAACTAATTCCAAGTGCCCAAATGTACTATAGTAAATACAATGTCTATAAAACGCCGCACTGTACAATGTTACTTGCGATGAGACAGTCACAACCCCTGAAATACATCACCTAAGGCCTCTGACCTGCCAAGGACCATCTCTGTCCTGCGTCCATGGATAAACCGCAAGTATCCGCCACATCATGCCACACAAACAGACCTAGCCTGTGGGCAGATCGATGAGACCAGATCCGAAGGGCAGGACATGTACATTAGTGGGAAATGGTGGGCTTCAGATCAGCACACCTGATATGTCAGAGAGACCCACATAAATGGCCTGTGATTTTGGCCCATCACGGAAATTCACTCGTGTGGCCAGCTATTCACGTGTAACAGGCACCTTATTGATGAAACAAGACTGCAGTGATCAATCCATGCAACAGATATCTTGTGCAAATACTTTGAGAATCAATGCTAATGAGGGTAGGTAGCAACTCACTGTAAAGATGATTACTGAGCCGCAGACAGGCATGCTGAAAAGACAATGTCATTCTTACAACTAAATTTTCGGCTACAGCCTTTGCCAGAAAATGAGAGCACATTCACATTCACACAATCACTCTGACACATCTAACACACACTTGACCGCTGTCTCCAGCGGCCGTGTCAATGATCTCTGAGAATCAGATTCAAACAAACCACTCCTCACACTTCCCTGCCTCTCGTCGGCACTGCTAGGCTAGCAGCAAGAAGTGGTGGCAGCACAGACTGCAAACTGAGGGATGTGGTAGGAAGGGCACAAGCAGTAAGAATGAGGGAGTAGGGAAGCGGCGCACACACTCAGCTGAGCCCAATCAGCGACGATGCATGACAGCCAGTAAACAAACCATACATTGTGTTGACATACCATATCACAATTGTTTTCCTCCATGTGTCAAGTGATGTTTTAATTTCAGTGATATGCACGACAGCTGGACAGTTGTTGATGAAGCTCCTCATCATCTTCTTGTGCCTGAGCTATACTTCATAATTAATTGGAACTAATTATTAAAGCTTTGATAAGCTATCAGCAACAAAATTTTCTTTACCAATTATATGTCGCAGATTTTATACAACACATTGGAAATGATTGCAATTTTTAATCATGTATGCCAAGTATATATGTTTTTGCTCGTATTTTAGAGGGGGGTTAACATTTTCCTCAATTTTGAAAATGTAAACTAGAGGTTTCACTATAAACTGTAAATTATGCAAATTATACATTGTACAGTCATGTAATGTAAAAGTTTTGTGTGGCTTCTGACTCGAGTATATAAATAAAATCTTATCATACATTCTTTCGATCTCTTCATCATCTGCAGAGATAGTTGGCATATAAACTTGTGTTACTATAGTGAAGTTAGCTTCATGTCTTTCTTGGCTACTGTAAAATTCTCACTATGCTGTTCATAATAGCATAGACAAACTCCTGTACTCTTCAACTTTTGTAGTCCTGTCTTCCTCAGTCTTATATAATATTATAGTATATAGATAATTTTTACTTTTTGGACCGTCTGACTACAACTGAATGAAACACAATTTTTGTGCCATACGTGTTTCGCCTTTATTCAGTGGCCTGGAATATGTAAATATTTTACTATTTAGTTTACATTTTGGGGCAATATACCTATAGGTTATAAACAGTTCTGGTGGTTGGTCTTTGCTATGATGTAGTAATACTTTAAATTTGACTTGCAGGTCGCATGGACAATTTTTTACATATTACGTTTCTGTTCCATTTTTGCTACCATTCCTCTTCTTATAATTGTCACTTGGGTTTTTTTTCCACATTTCACAGCACTAGGAACTGAATACTTGGTTTGGTGCAATGTTTAGGTTTGTGTTGCCGATTGTTGGATGTTATTGCCAAAGATTGAATGTTATTGCCAACTTTTGATTGTAATTTTTGAAGTACCTGTGATCTGTTTGTATGTGCATGTGCATGAAATAATGTTTATTTTGGTAAGCTATTTTGTTTCCAGCTGCTTGTGAGAGAGGGACGATTCTATCTAATCATTTCTTTTATCAAGTGTAGTAGGGAGCCTGTACTGATGTGTGTTTGCTCATTTATCAAGTTTGTTTTCAGCAACCATTTTCTAAATGTGGAAATTTTCTTGCATTTGTGTATGGTAGATAAGTTCGTACCGACTAAGGTCCAAAGCGAGGGGAAAGATCCACCGTGGTATAACAATCATGTACGAAAGGTACTACGGAAACAAAGAAAGCTTCATCATAGGTTTAAGAGTAGTCAAATCATAGCTGATAAGGAAAAGCTGAACGAAGCGAAAAAGAGCGTAAAGAGAGCAATGAGAGAAGCATTCAACGAATTCGAACATAAAACATTGGCAAACAATCTAAACAAGAACCCTAAAAAGTTTTGGTCATATGTAAAATCGGTAAGCGGATCTAAATCCCCTATTCAGTCACTCGTTGACCACGATGGCACCGAAACAGAGGACGACCGAAGAAAGGCAGAAATACTGAATTCAGTGTTCCGAAACTGTTTCACTGCGGAAAATCGTAACACGGTCCCTGACTTCAGCCGTCGCACGGACGCCAAAATGGAAAATATTGAAATAAACGATATCGGAATTGAAAAACAACTGCTATCACTTAGTAGCGGAAAAGCATCCGGACCAGATGAGATACCCTTAAGATTCTACAGTGATTATGCTAAAGAACTTGCCCCCTTTCTATCAGCAATTTATCGTAGATCGCTGGAAGAACGTAAAGTACCTAGCGACTGGAAGAAAGCGCAGGTCGTTCCCATTTTCAAGAAGGGTCATAAATCAGATGCGAATAATTATAGGCCTATTTCGCTTACGTCAATCTGTTGTAGAATAATGGAACATGTTTTGTGTTCTCGTATTATGACGTTCTTAGATAATACAAATCTCCTTCATCATAACCAACATGGATTCCGCAAACAGAGATCATGTGAAACTCAGCTCGCCCTATTTGCCCAAGAAATTCACAGTGCCGTAGACACTGGCGGGCAGATTGATGCCGTATTCCTGGACTTCAGGAAGGCATTTGATACGGTTCCGCACTTACGTTTAGTGAAAAAAATACGAGCTTACGGAATATCGGACCAGGTTTGTGATTGGATTCAGGATTTCCTAGAAGAAAGAACACAACATGTCATTCTTAACGGTTCAAAATCTGCAGATGTAGAGGTAATTTCGGGAGTACCGCAGGGAAGCGTGATAGGACCTTTATTGTTTACAATATACATAAATGACTTAGTTGACAACATCGGTAGCTCCGTGAGGCTATTTGCAGATGACACGGTTGTCTACAAGAAAGTAGCAACATCAGAAGACTCGTACGTACTCCAGGAGGACCTGCAGAGGATTAATGCATGGTGCGACAGCTGGCAGCTTTCCCTAAACGTAGATAAATGTAATATAATGCGCATACATAGGGGCAGAAATCCATTCCAGTACGATTATGCCATAGGTGGTAAATCATTGGAAGCGGTAACGACCGTAAAATACTTATGAGTTACTATCCGGAGTGATCTGAAGTGGAATGATCACATAAAACAAATAGTGGGAAAAGCAGGCGCCAGGTTGAGATTCATAGGAAGAATTCTAAGAAAATGTGACTCATCGACGAAAGAAGTAGCTTACAAAATGCTTGTTCGTCCGATTCTTGAGTATTGCTCATCAGTATGGGACCCTTACCAGGTTGGATTAATAGAAGAGATAGACATGATCCAGTGAAAAGCAGCGCGATTCGTCATGGGGACATTTAGTCAGCGCGAGAGCGTTACGGAGATGCTGAACAAGCTCCAGTGGCGGACACTTCAAGAAAGGCGTTACGCAATACGGAGAGGTTTATTATCGAAATTACGAGAGAGCACATTCCGGGAAGAGATGGGCAACATATTACTACCGCCCACATATATCTCGCGTAATGATCACAACGAAAAGATCCGAGAAATTAGAGCAAATACAGAGACTTACAAGCAGTCGTTCTTCCCACGCACAATTCGTGAATGGAACAGGGAAGGGGGGATCAGATAGTGGTACAATAAGTACCCTCCGCCACACACCGTAAGGTGGCTCGCGGAGTATAGATGTAGATGTAGATGTAGATGGTATTTGTGATGGTTGTTTATTCTCATTGTTTTCATTTCTTGTCCCATGTTTGTAGGATGATGGTTATGGTGTTTTAAATGTTCTGCAAATGTGGTATGGTTTGTTTCGTACTTCCAACACCTGATACGTTCTTTGTACTGTGTTTTAAAATTCCTGTATGTCATGCCCACGTATACTGCATCACAACTTTGACATTCAAGTTTATATATTCCTGATCCCTTGAATTTATCCTGTACCCTTCCACTGAAGTTGCACAATATGGCTATCTGTATCAATGAGTCACACAAGACACCCTATCTTGGCAATCTCCATGTTTCGTGCTGGTAAAACACAATTTTTAGTAGCTAATAGGAAGACGATTTTCAATAAAAATGCTGATAATTTCATATTAGGAACCAGAATGCCTTTCCATTTGGCCTATTTTATGACTGTGGCTGACTAGAACCCATGTTTTCTATTGATGTTTACAACTGAATTGCACCTTATTATTATTATTATTTCATTGAAGTTAATATTTAATTTGCTGCATTTACTTTGATGGGAGGAAATTGGCTGACAGTCTTACCTACAGTCTTCAGGAAACTCCTGAATGTAATCTGATGTCTCATATTCAGGATAAAGTAGAATAACAGGCCAGACCAGCCGGCCTTCACTTAGATGCACACGTTTCTGTACCCCATGTGGACTTATTGGCTGAAGCAGTTTCAGTTTAATCTCAGGACCACCTGTGTGTGCAAAGGAATATTTGTATTAAAATTTGCCAGTGTATGTTCTTTAAATGTCATACATAAATAAACAAAGATAAGAATTGCCTTACAAAATAAATAAATAAATAAGTGTCTGGTCGGAAGATTGTTGTCCATCTATTACAGCTGCATCAATTTCCTCACATTTCCTTACATAACTTGAAACATTTCTGAAACATAGCTCTTTTTGGTCTTTACATTCATTAAGGACTCAATTTAATCAGACTTTTCAATTTAATTTATTTTCTTATTGCACAAACCAAGTAAATTTAATTACAATCACCATGGTATAACAAACTTCTTTTTTTGTTTTATTCCAAAAAATAATAAAAATATTATTATGCCAACATTATCATTGCAGACATATTTCAAATACATTAAAATACAAATAGTAATTTGTCATGTTCCCACATCACCCCTTCTCAGTAGCATAGTCAGTTTAGGACTTCGACTAATCTTGATCAAGATCGAATTCCACAACCAGATCTTGGTGTTCTACTTGGTTTTTCACTGAATTGTGTTCAGGGTGTTTATTATTCTCATTTATCACTTAGACAGCTTCTAATCGATCAATGGAAATATTCTTTATCTGGTCTTCAAAAAATTTTGGGTTGCTTTCAATCACTTCATTTGGGCTTTCATATGGAGTCTCTGAGGTCCTTGTGTTTGAATGGTGTTTCTTTTGCTTTGTGGGGATATTGTATATGTTGTGACAGTGCCACGACATTTAACAGTGCTGCCACGACAGAACGCGCAAACGGCGATAGAGGCACTAAGCAACTCGGCTGAGCGCAGGAGCGCCACCTAGCTACGAACGGCGCCGGCCGCATGTCACGGCACAGTAGTCGAATAAGAGATACTGAGTTGTTATCATGTAATGAGCTATTGTTTCTAAGTGAGTGTGTTTAAATATCCACACAATTATTGGTGATTAAAGGTTACAACACTTTTTGGCGACGAGGTCGGATATTTTCACTGCGTTGTGGATTTGTGTGTTCGTGACGGGGCAGACATGGAACAGCTTATGCAAGCGCACATTGAATAACAAACACAACTGACGGCTGCTATTCAGGCGTTGTTGACGTCGCTTACTCATCATCTGTCTTCCTCTTCTCCGCCTCCATTCCCTCCGTATGACGAGGCCGCTGAAGATTGGGAGGATTATGAGAAGCGTTTGCGGCAACACTTCTTGGCTTTCGGCGTTGTCGACACTCCTATGTGTAAGTCGTTATTTCTATCTTGGATTTCCCCACGGATCTATCAGCTGCTATCTCAGTTAGCCCCTCTGCAGGAACCTGCCTCTCTGTCCTTCCAAGAAATGTGTGGCTTATTGTCTAACTATTACCGAAAAAACACCCACATCGTTGCCACCCGCGTGGCGTTCTACCGGTGTCATAAACAGCCCCATCAATCTTACCGGGCTTGGGCGGCGGAACTACATGGTCTGAGTAGGAAATGTCAGTTTGTCACGGACACTCATCATGAGTCTTATGCTGATTCAATGCTTAGGGATGCTATTCTACGGCTTGCTCCTGATAAAGAAGTTCGGCAACATGCCTTACAACTGCCAAACCCGTCGTTGTCGGAAGTTCTAAGCATCACTCAATCCTCTGAAAAGTCTCACGCTGCTGGCGCGCAAATAGACGCGCGGTGTGATGTAGGCGCTGTACAGTCAACTTTCGACACGGACAATTTGCCTGTTTCACAGGAGAACGACGATGTGGCGGCGGTTCACTCGCGTCAACAATGTCGCGTTGGGCCGCAAAGCTCGCAGCGAAAACAGCAACCACAGAAGCAGGTTCGTTCCGCACTTCCTTCTTGTCCACGTTGTTTCGTACAGAATGACAGGGCCGCGTGTCCAAAACGTTGGGCCACGTGTAATTCATGTAGGAAAAAAGGCCACATTGCTTCTGTGTGTCAGTCCCCTAAAGTTCCCGTCGACAAGGACGAGGCATCAGACATGGATGTTAACTGTGTGCTTTCTCAAACAAATAAGTTGTTTGTTACTGTTCGTGTTCTGGATAAAGACATTCGCATACAAGTGGACACTGGCTCTGCAGTAACTCTCATTAATTCCCGCACGTATTTGGAGTTGGGCTCCCCTCCCTTGTCTCCAGTTACGCGAAATCTGAGAACTTATAATAAACAGAAAATTCCTATCATTGGCCAGTTTGATGCTTCCACTGCCTACAAGTCTGTTGTTAGGCCCCTCACGTTTCATGTGGTGGATCATGCGGGCACTGAAAACCTGTTCGGTTATGATGCTTTCCAGTTGTTCGGGTTCTCTGTTGATGATGATGTGCACCTCATATCTGAGGATATTCCGTATCAACAGCTGGATGGGTGTTCTGAATTTTCGTCCGTGTTCTCTGCTGGTCTGGGTCTTGCCAAGGATTTTGAAGCCCACATTACTCTTAAACCTACAGCTCGCCCTAAGTTTTTCCGGGCACATCCTATTCCGGTGGCGTTGCGTGCACCTGTCAAGGCTGAGATAGACAGGTTAACAGCTTCAGGGATTCTCCTTCCTGTTACCTCCAGCGAATGGGCATCGCCAATCATGGTGGTTTCTAAGCCAAACGGGAGTCTGCGATTGTGTGGTGATTTTAAAGCCACTGTCAACGCTCAGAGCCTCATTGACACTTATCCTCTTCCCCATCCTGAGGAGTTATTTACCAAGCTCGCTGCGGGCCACTTCTTTTCCAAACTTGACTTATCGGAGGCGTACCATCAGTTGCCGTTGGATGCTTCTTCCAAGGAATTTCTCGTCATCAACACTCCTTGTGGGTTGTATCAGTACCAGCGGTTACCATTTGGTGTCGCTAGCGCGCCGGCCATTTTTCAGTGGTTTTTGAAACAGCTCACGGCTTCCGTTCCCGGCTGCATAAACTATCGGGATGACATTGTTGTCACGGGGGCCTCCACTGAGGAGCACCTTCGCAATTTGCGTTCACTATTTCGGGTCTTGCATTCGGCTGGGTTGAGGTGCAATCTGGACAAGTCGCAGTTCTTCCAACCCTCCATTGTATATCTTGGTTTCCACTTGTCCCGTGGGGGTATACGTCCTCTACGTCAGCATGTTGCGGCCATTAACGCTCTACCCCGGCCGTCTACGGTCAAAGAACTTCAGGCGTTTCTAGGCAAGATTGCTTATTATCACAAATTCATTCCATCCGTGGCGGCGGTAGCTCATCCTCTGCATCAACTGTTACGCAAAAACGTTTCTTTCTGTTGGTCCGACGAGTGTGAGCAGGCTTTTGTCCGCCTGAAGGCTCATTTGCAGTCGGCGCCTTGTCTTGCCACATTCCGTCTGGGTCAGCACTTGGTTCTGGCGACTGACGCATCACAGTATGGCCTAGGGGCTGTTCTCGCCCATCGGTATGAGGATGGGTTGGAACGACCCATTGCCTATGCTTCCACGATCCTCAACGAAGCGCAACGGCGTTACTCTCAAATCGAAAAGGAGGCGCTCGCTATCATTTATGCTCTAAAAAAGTTCAGCGTTTTTTTGTATGGTTCTAAGTTTCACCTCATCACCGACCACAAGCCGCTGGTCTCTCTGTTCAGCCCATCGGCGTCACTTCCGGATAAGGCAGCTGACCGCCTGCAATGTTGGGCCTTATACTTGTCTCCTTTTCACTATGAGATTCACTAACGCCCCACGGCCCAGCACGCCAACGCTGACGCATTGTCGCGATTGCCGATGGACCCCGAGCCGGTTTTCGATCGTGATGAACTACTCTGTTTCCACATTGAGGAAGAACGTCATGCGGTCGAGGGTTTTCCACTTACAGGTTCGCAGGTCACGTCGGCTACTGCGCGGGACCCGGTCCTGTGTCAGGTGATCGGTTTTGTTCAACGAGGTTGGCCGGCAGGACCAAGGGCTGGGCATCGGATCCCCTTCGCAACTACCATGCCTTGCGCCTTCGTCTGTCTGTTCGTGATGGTGTTGTTCTTCTGGCCACGGATGGCGCCTCTCCACGGGTCGTGGTGCCAGCCTCTCTTCGCAAAGATGTTCTCAAACTGTTGCATGAAGGCCATTGGGATATTTCTCGGACTAAGTCCCTGGCCCGCAGGCACGTTTATTGGCCCAGTATTGATTCGGACATCGCCCACATGGTTGCTGCGTGTGGTCAGTGTGCTCAACAACTGGCTGCACCTCGTACAATGCCCTCTCCGTGGTCTGATCCAGCGCAGCCATGGGAACGGGTGAATGCTGAATTTGCTGACCCCTTCCTCGGTACTTACTGGCTACTGTTGATTGACGCCTTCTCGAAGTTTCCGTTTGTTGTTTGATGTCCGTCGCCCACCACTGCGGCGACGACGCTGGCTTTGTCCAAAATCTTTGCGCTAGAAGGTCTTCCGTCCATGATCGTCACGGACAATGGCCCTCAGTTCTCTTTGCAGGCCTTCCGTGATTTTTGTACTGGACAAGGGATTCATCATATTACAGCACCGCCCTTCCATCCGCAATCGAATGGGGAGGTCGAGCGCCTTGTCCGCACTTTCAAAAGCCAGATGAAACAATTCCTTAGTGATTTTTCCACAGATGACGCTCTGCTGCAACTTCTGAGTTCTTATTGCTTCACGCCTCTGGGTGATCGCAGCCCTGCTGAACTCTTGCATGGCCGCCAACCACGCACTCTACTGCACCTGCTTCACCCTGTCAGGCCTTGTGCTGTGTCCCCTAGTGCGGGAAAATACTCAGTGGGTGCCGACGTGTGGGCACGAGGGTATGGATCTCGCCCTAAATGGATTCCAGAGGTGGTCAAGGCTCTTCGCGGCCGCCGGCTTTGTGAAATACGTACGGACGACGGCATGGTTGTTCGCCATTATGACCAGATGCGCCCACGAGTGGTGGCCACGCCGGTGCCACTGTCCCTTCCTTCGCCTCCACCAGCCCGAGCTGCTGCCGATCTACCATACGTGTTGATGCAGCCGACGTCGCTACCGCTTCCGAGTACGCCGGAACCGGCTCCAGCCGCGACGCCGCCTTCTCCGGGACCCATCTCGCTGGAGCACACCCCCAGGTCCACGACACCTATGGATGCTGCTCCGGAGTTTTCACCCATCCTCTCGTCCAGGAGGCACGTTCCACACACGAGCTTCCGTCCTGGACATTTTCGACCATACTCTCGTGTCTCTCCGCAGGATCTTCTCGGGGCCTCACAAGAGGCCATGGATGTCTCCGGACTGTCCATGTCTCCACCAGCCCGAGCTGCTGCCGATCTACCATACGTGTTGATGCAGCCGACGTCGCTACCGCTTCCGAGTACGCCGGAACCGGCTCCAGCCGCGACGCCGCCTTCTCCGGGACCCATCTCGCTGGAGCACACCCCCAGGTCCACGACACCTATGGATGCTGCTCCGGAGTTTTCACCCATCATCTCGTCCAGGAGGCACGTTCCACACACGAGCTTCCGTCCTGGACATTTTCGACCATACTCTCGTGTCTCTCCGCAGGATCTTCTCGGGGCCTCACAAGAGGCCATGGATGTCTCCGGACTGTCCATGTCTCCAAGGAAGTGAGTGTTTTTTTTTCAAGGGGGGGAAAGTGTTTTGACAGTGCCACGACATTTGACAGTGTCATGACATTTAACAGTGCCACCACGACAGTACGCGCAAATGGCGATAGAGGCGCTCCGCAACTCGGCTGAGTGCGGGAGCGCCACCTAGCTACGAACGGCGCCGGCCACATGTCACGGCACGGCAGTCGAATAAGAGATACTGAGTTGTTATCATGTAACGAGCTATTGTTTCTAAGTGAGTGGGTTTACATATCCACGCAATTATTGGTGATTAAAGGTTACAACAGTATAGGTTTCAGACAATTCATATAATGCACCAGTTGTGACACAAATTGGGGTAAGACTGAATCCCTTTTTGTGCCACACTCTTGAAAAATATCACCTGGTATCCTGATGGGCGAGCAATTAACCATTTCCGCAATTGTAGCATTAGTGTTTTCTCTAATTGAGCACCGCAGACCAAAAAGAATCACAGGTGTTACTAGAGTCCATTTAGCAGTTGCATGGGCATGAATGGCTGCTTTATGTGACCGATGAAATCTTTCAATTTTTCTGTTTGATTGAGGATGATATATCGTAGTCTGGGTTTGATTAGAACCACATATTTTTCATAGCACTTGGAATAGCTCTCAGTTAAAATGTCTTCCATGGTCGGTCGCACAATTGAAAAGTGCTTGTGCTATTGCTTTCACTTGTAAGTCTCTAAGAGGTGCTACTTCTGTTCGATCTGTAACTCTATCAATGCATGTGTATATTCATCCAAAGGAGGCACTGGTCCTATCAGACCAAGGTGAACTATTTTAAAGCATTCATCAATACAGGGAAATTGTTATAATGGCGTTTGAACATGTTATGATAATTCATTTTCTGACAAGCAATACATGTTTTAGCCCACTTTCTGACATCCTTTTCATATTGATGTGATCATTCTTATAATTGTCTTAAGGCCCAGAAAAAAAAAGCAGAAAGGTTTTATTCCCTGGTGATTGTAATGGAAGGTTTTTTGGTGGGCATAATAATAAAATAAAATAAATTGAAAAATCTAGTTAAACTGAGTCCTTAAAGAATGTAAAGAGCAACAATTGGTGACCCCGACATGATTGGCGAGACGCTGACATATGCATAGCGTCAACGGTAAATGGACCTGAAGGTAATAATTCTGAATGCAAACTGGAAATTGGTAAGGTAAAGATCAAGCTATCACTGTTTGGACAGAAAAGCTAGACATCTGGTTTTGTCAAGTTGAAGTGCAATTTATGATTGCTGGTATAGCTACCTGACGTGACTAAATTTAACTATTTGTTCACTCAGCTAGAGCCATAATTTGTTGTAAATATCTGTGATCTAATTACAAATGACAAGATAAGAAATATTCTCTTACAAAAGAATGACTTTTGACTATATTTAAAGAAAGTGAAGAGCATCAAATAAAAAAACTTTTGAGTGGTTTAGAAATGGGTGATACAAAGGCTAGCTATGCTGGTAATAATGTGTTGGACAAGATCCTGAAAATCTTTGACTTGACAAACTTCCTAGTAGCATTTGAAGTATTTTACTTGTATCCTACGAAACAGTGGACAAGATTGCTTAAATGGCAGATCGTGTGATCAAAATGCACTCTGTTGAAGAGATCCGAATTGCATCAGTTTACTCCATTCTGTCAACATTGTCATCCATAATGAGATTTTCACTCTGCAGCGGAGTGTGCGCTGATATGAAACTTCCTGGCAGATTAAAACTGTGTGCCCGACCGAGACTCGAACTCGGGACCTTTGCCTTTCGCGGGCAAGTGCTCTACCATCTGAGCTACCGAAGCACGACTCACGCCCGGTACTCACAGCTTTACTTCTGCCAGTATCTCGTCTCCTACCTTCCCAACTTTACAGAAGCTCTCCTGCGAGTTCGAGTCTCGGTCGGGCACACAGTTTTAATCTGCCAGGAAGTTTCATTGTCATCCATGTCAGTCCATGAGCTTCTGTTACGAATTGAAGAATTGGAAAATGAGATAAATAAAGCTTCGGAAACCAAGTAGTCACAGATCGCATGGAAGAAGTAGAAGCAGAGCAAAAGTCAACAAAAAATGGAAAATACTGCTATTATCATTTTAAATTTTGAACACGCTGTAAACCTGAAAAATATGTTCAGCCTTCTCAGTGGCCCAACAAGGAAAATCAGAAACAGTAAATAAAACAGTGGCTGAGCGTTCTATGCCAATAACCAACTCAAGCTGTCAATATTGACTGTTTCTTAACGACTGGAATAGTGAAAGATATTTTCTGGCAAATAGCAGTACAGATTTGTCTGTTATACCAGTTTTAAAAGACAAGAAAGTTCAACTTCAGTCTTTATGCTGCAAATGGTTCAGAGATAAAAACTTACAGTTCCATGCTGTTAATCACTGATTTAGGGCTCAAACACAATTTTGCATGGCCATTCACTGTAACAGACATATTAAGAGGTATATTGTGGGTGAATATCTTCATCATTATGGTTTACTCACTGATCTCAAAAATAAAAAGTTGATAGACAACATTACCAGATTAAACATTTCAGCAGAAGTAACCAAATGTGAATGCTACTCAGTAAGCTCACTCTATGCAACATGCCAGTTTTTTAACCTGTTGGAGAAATTTCCTGAACTAACAAAACCATCCATAGTACCAAAGGCGTTGAAGCACGAAGTTCAGCATTACATTATTAAGTCTAGTGGTCCACCAGAATACAGTAAGGCTCATAGATTAGACGAATATAAACTGCAAATTGTTAAAAAGGAATTTCAGTTTCTGTTAGATACTGGTATTCTACATCTGTTGAAATTACAATGGGCTAGTCCACTACACTTAATTTTGAAGCCAAATGGCCAGTGGTGAGTTGTGGAGATTATCACCATCTGAATGACAGGACTCTCCTGGACCACATCCGATTCCAAGAGTTGATGATATAAACTTTATCCTTCAAAACAAAAAGATATTATCAAATTCCATTAGCTGAAAAGGATAAACCAAAGTCAGCTATTATTACAGCTTCTGGTCTTTATGAGTTTAATTATATTTCCTTCAGACTTCGTAATGCACCTAGCACATTTCTGACGTTTATACATGACGCTGTAAGAGAACCACATTTCTGTTTCCCATATTTGGATATTTTAATAGCATCAGAATCAACATGAAACAGTTTGCAAACTTAGGGCATTCATAGGGATCATCAATTTTTATCGCCGGCATTTGAAACATGCTGGTGAAAATCAAGCTTTCCTGAATGATTACTTGGAAGGTACAACTAAAAATGACAAAAGATGCATTGACTGGACAAAAGAAGCAATTGCAGTCCTAAAAATGCAAGGAAGATCTTGCAAATGCTACACTTTTGACGTTTCCTTGGTTGCACAATCAACTTGCATTGTTTCTGTACACATCAGATTTTGTGGCAGGTGCTGCACTGCAACAGTGGCAAGATGGACAGTGAAGACCAATTAGATTATTTTTCAAAAAGGTTCACAACAGCACAAAAGAAGTATTCCACGTCTGACAGAGAGATGCTTAGTGTATACACGACTGTCAGATATTTCAAATATCTGTTAGCAGGAAGAGACTTCATTATTTATACCAACCATGCTTCTCTAATATAGGCATTCAAGCAAAACAATTAGACAGCAATGCCCATCCAATTACGTTATCTCCAGTATATTTCACAGTTTACTACAGAGCTGCGACACATATCAGGTAAAGAAAATGTTGCTGCTGATAGCTTATCAAGGCTTGAATTATTAGTTCAAATTAACTATGAAGATATACCTCAGGCACAAGAAGATGACAAAGAGCTTTATCAACTACCGTCCAGCTGTCATACATATCACTTAAATTAGAACAGTAATTGGCACATGGAGGAAAACAATTAACATGTGATATGTCAACACAATATATTTGCTCTTATATTCCTGGAGCATTATGTATCCCATTTTCTAACACTATCACAATTTGGGTCATCTGAGCATTAAAACAACTCTAAAAATTCAAGTCAAGGTCTGTCTAGACCAATACAAAAAAGAATGTCAGAAATTGGGCTAAATCATGTATTGCTTGTCACAAAATGAATCATCATGACATGTTCTTGTGGAATTATGACAGTTTCCCTGTAATGATTAATGATTCTAAATAATTCATCTTGAGCTGATATGACCAGTGTCCCCTTTGGATGAATATACTTATTGTTTAACATGCACTGATAGAGTTACAATTTGGACAGAAGTAGTATCTCTTCGAGATATAAAACTGGAAGCAGTGGCATGAGCACTTTTTTAATTGTTGGATCACTAGATTTGGAACATGATACCAAATAGTGACCGATTGTGAAAGAAAGTTTAACTCAGAGCTATTCCAAGCACCATTAAAAATATGTGGTTGTCATAAAACCCAAACTACAGCATACCATCCTCAATCAAATCGAAAAATTGAAAGCCTTCATCAGACACTTAAACCAGCCATCCGTGTCCATGCAACGGCTAAATGGACTCAAGCAATACCCATGATCCTTTTTGGTCTTCGATACTTAATTACAGAAAACACTAATCCTACAATAGCGGAAATCAGGATACTAGGTGATTTTTTTCAAGAGTATAGCACAAAAAGGGATTCAATGTTACCCCAATCTGTGTCACAACTGGAGCAGTACATGAATCATCTGTGCCTATACAACATTCTCACAAAGCAAAAGAAACACTATTCATACAAAAGAACCTCAGCAACTCAACACTGGTGTTTGTCTCTACAGAAGGTGAAAAACCAAGAAGAAGAACAAGATCTGGTAGTGAAATTCAATTTCCAGCAAGATTAGTTGAGTCCTAAACTGAGTATGCAACTGAGAAGGGGGTGACAGATTACTACAGTGAAATACCTATTTTATGTTTTTGTGAGGTCCAGACTTAAAAAATGCAAAATCTAGGAAAAAGCAGAATGATGGAAAATGTTAACCCCCCCCCCCCCCACCAAAAAAAAAAGAAAAAAATACATGGTTTTGGCATACGTCATTAAAAATCAGAATCTTCTCCAATACTTTGTATAAAATCTGTTGAAGTGAAGGAAATTAAATGTACAATACAATGTTCATACAATAATTTGTGGTAACGGATTTAATCAGTTGTAACAGCAAGTAAGAACTCATCAAAAAAATTGGAATTAGTATCTCGATAAAAGGCGAACAAGTTATTTTCCAACATGCTACAATCACAAATTATTCATTCAAGACATGCATTACTTTGTGCACTCACAGAAAAAACAAAAATTGATTAACACGTTGAATTAAACCAAAAACATCACAGCAGCCAAGTAGTTAATCCTTCAACATAAATGCAGACAACTGCTTAATGACAAATTTTGTTACTACTACTATTATTGTTTAATGCTTTTCTTATGAGCCGCACTTTATGTGCTCAACACTGTTAATGTGTTATTTTAGGTTTGACGAGAGAGACAGACACGTGGAAAAATGAGTTTACTTCCCCAAATGATGTTACAACCTTATTAGAAGTCAGCCCAGTGGATTTATATACGCTGAGCAAATGTAAATTTGAAAGAAAACTCAGGTGCTACAGTTTTGCTTCATGCCCTCTATCACTGCTGCCAGACTTTATGATCTACAGTGTATGGTGTGCGCGTGTGGTGCAAAGTTAATATGAGAGTAGTGTATATAGTTGTTGCAATTTTATTGTGTCAGATCTGAAGACGAAAGTATGCAAAATGTGCTATGCAAAACCTTTGTTCTCTTTCTGTATAACATCTCTGTCATAGCACATCATCTGCACGAAAAGTGTATTTTCAGCACTTCACAAAATGGTTTCACCCCTCCCTGCACTCTGGTCACTGAAGGGCCATATCCCCTCTCCGCACATCCTGTAGGAAAGCTCATTTTATGTGCATTAGTGTAGTGTGATGGCTGCAATAGCTATTGGGTGACTAAGAAGTCGCCAGCCGATAAGAGTTCACTAGCTGGAAAAGGGCAATGTTTCCTCTATTGTGACCAAGCTTATTCTTCGAGACTCAGTATTTGAATTTAAAAGGTTGATAATTGATACTGTTGTTGAATACATTGGATATACATGCAAAAGGATGGCACAAGAAAAGATGCTGCATGGGCCCTTTCGTCACATATTGACTTGGTCTGGATCACTTCACGTCAACTGTTTTGTTTTTCCATTACTGCTGCAACCTAGCAGTAGTTGTATCATAGCTGTGTGGAGGAGTTAAATGTCGCAAGTTGTGCTGGCAACACCGCTCATGGATCACATCACCATTTCCTCTCTCATGTCTCCCCTCCCCACAACAGCCTAAAATATTTCCTTTACTCTGCCATCACCCCTGCTGTGAAACAATTGTCTTTTTTGTCACTTATTACTTGTTCAGACACATCAAATGTCAATGGGAAGAAAACAGGATGAAGTCAAGTGAAACTTTTAGTAAGAAATTAGAATTTTTAGCATTGATCTTATGGGTTTTTCAAAGAGGCTACGAATTTACAGTGTAGAATTGAGAAAAATGTAAAATCGGAGAATGTAAAATCGAAGTTCCAATAGTGATTGCCGTGATAATGTTGGCATAATAATATCATTATTCTTTGAACAAAATTATTATTCTGACATTATCATGCCAAACACTTTTTCAAACACACTAAAAATACAAATAGTAATTTGTCATGTTTTCACACTCTAATATTTTAACACACAGAATGAAATCCACTAATTGAAACCAATAATTTACATAAACAAAACAACATGCAAAAATTTGAGAAATTAAGTAGGAAACGAAAAACAATCCTGCTTATGAACCAAACATCTATCAGTTACAAGTGAGTAGCTACTGTGGTAACCCTATGTTACCACATCTACCACACTGGCCCCACACTGGCTGTGAACATAACAAGATGTGGGGCACTGGTTCATCTTTTTTTGATTCAACTCGCTTGCACTGGCACCTGGCGACACAGGTCCAGCTACCAGCCAGCAGCATGGTCAAACAGCAATGGCATCATCACACCAAAATTGGCAAGTGCAGCCCGCATACAGCAGATCAGTAACCTATCTATTATGGAGGGCTCTCTTCCTCATTTTATTATGCTTCATTTGTATGCTCACTTGACTCTGCTCTCAGAACATTTGTTACTTGTTTGGACCAGCCTAGCTATGTACACAGGCTTTATGTGACACTTAGAATCAGTATTCTCATTAAAGTGACTTGGATATTCTACGTGTACTTGTTTGACTGTGTTACTTAACAATTGGCGACATAGTTGCAATGTTGACAGGCACATCCCCGGAGGTTGCTTTTCAGCATTCACTGCAGCAACAGCTGGAAAACCAGAGGCAGTTAGAAATGCAGCAGCAGCCATGTTGGAGTGTTTTGACAGGCCTTTTAATGCGGCCTCAAAATTTTCTGGCCTATCCGCCACATTTTCTCGTGTATGACAAAGCTGCTGAAGACTGTGACTGAATGAGAAACACTTGCAGCAGCACGCCGTGGCCTTCTAGACTCCCTTAAAGTTCTCTTTCTGTCAGGGATCTCTTCCCAAATATACCACTTGTTGTGCAAGTTAAGCCTCATTTAATGATCCTGTGTGGGTGTAATTTGATGAAATGGGTCACTTGCCTCCTTCTTCCTCCCCCCCCCCCCCCCCCCCCCCCCTACCCCCAGGATGCTCTTCAAGAAAGCTGTCGAAGTAGCACACTGTTCACCGATTAAGATGCTTTCCTTTGAGGTCCCTTTTCAACAGAGGAAACAAATAGAAATCTGCGGGGGCCATTTCAGGACTGTATGGCAGTTGTGGCACCATTGTCACATAAATATGGGTCAGGCAGACTGTGACAACAAAGGCGGTGTGAGCCGGTGCATTATTGTGGTGCAATTTCCACACTGCACAGAACTCCTTTCAGACATGGGTGACCCTGTGATTCAGTGATGACTAAGTTCTTCAAACACTTCCACTCTGTGTTGCTTTTGCACATCAGTCAAAAGTCTGGACACAAGTTTTGCACAGATCTTCCGTATGGCTAAGTCTTCTGGTGCAATCTCATGAACAATTGTTTCAGCAGATCCAAAGTTTCCGGCATCAAGCCAACACTCATTCAACGGACTGTATTCAGTAACTGGTGCACACAAGTCACATGGTCGTCTGTTCGCAATGCTGAAGTGCACCCCACAAGGGCATTGTCAGTGACCTCATCCCGATTTTCTCTAAACATCTGGTGTCAACAATTCGACTGAAACCTGGAACACCAATCACTCCCAAGGACTTCTTTAAGCATTCCAAAAGTTTCCAGTGGCATTTTGTTGAGCTTCACTCAAAACTTCATTGCATAGTGTTGCTCTAAAGATTTCTTCATCATAATTTCGACGCGACTGCTACATATAGGTACAAGGAAGAAGCTTCCCCAACCATTCAAAAGCACAGTTGCAACTACGTGACCCACCAGTGGAAAGCTTAGGGCCCCCACCCCACCCATCCTGTCTGACCACTCTGCAATTTGTAGTCACATCACAAAAAAACTGTGACGCTTTACTTTCTGGACATGCCCTGTACTCTTGTGATTTCTGCACGAGTGGAGTTTTATCAATGTAGAAAACAACATCATCAATCTTATCAGGCATGGGCTGTGAAGTTGCAAAGCTTAAGTCGCAAGTATAATTTCGTTACTGTCCAAGAATCTTATGCAGACACAATGGTTTGAGACCTTACGCAGACACAATGGTTCGAGACACTATAATTAGATTGTACAAGCTGTGACACAATCGTGAATAGAACAGTGATCCAGAAAGTGTAGAATAAACTTCTCTTATTTCCGTCTCTGATAAAAAAAATTTATGTCCTTATACTACCCAGTCTCATCAGCAATGACCAGCTTCAGAACTGTTTTAAGGAATGGTCATCATTGACCGAAACTGATAGCCTAAGGAACTAACAATTTTGTGATCACATACAGAAATGAAAGAGGTCCACCTTCTTAAAAAAAAAAAAAAAAGTACTTAGATAGCACAAGCAGTTGAAGTTTCCTGGTCCACAGGCCATCAGTTAGATTCTGGGGCTGATGTGGCTGCTATCAACTTAGATGACAGCAGATACTCATGTTCCAGCATGCCTTCAGAAGCAGAAGTTGCAGCCCTGTCAACTCTGGCTGTGACTTCCAACCCTAAAATTATGGTCATTAGCATCATTAGCCATGTGTATGACAACTTTGCAATTGTTTCTAACAAACTGTTCATCAATGTAAGTATCACCGGCACACCTCTTCAACCACAGATGGGTATAGGCAGAGTGGCATCACTTCTGAACTGGAACACTTGCCTACACCTCGGCACCCCTCCGCTGTCTCCTACTTCCCACTGTCCTGCCAGTTATAATTGGTAACAATTTCCCATTCTGGGGCAGTTTATGGCAGAGATCACATACAAGGTTGGTTGGTTGATTTGGAAGAGGGGACCAAATAGCGAGGTCATTGGTCCCATTTGATTAGGGAAGGATGGGAAAGGAAGTCGGCCATACCCTTTCAAAGGAACCATCCTGGCATTTGCCTGAATCAATTTAGAGAAATTACGTAAACATAAATCAGGATGGCTGGATGTGAGTTTGAGCTGTTTTCCCCTCGAATGTGAGTCCAGTGTGCTAACCACTGCACCACCTCGCTTGGTGACGTACAAGATAGCAGTGCGCTCTTTGTTATATCTTGTGGTGGACAGTGCCTTTATGGAAACTTTTTTGTGGTTTAGATGCTTCCATGGCATTCCATTTCACAGTCACTGATACGGTAAATTCAATGTCAGACCTCCTGCCCTCTTAAGAATTGGATGACCTCTGCAAGGAATTTTTTGTCCTTTTTTTCCCCAAGACTTGGCATGACCACAGTGTACGCGGTGCACATCACTCTCAAACCCACTGCACAACCTCCTTTTTTTCATGTCTGGCCTGTGCCCCTGGCACTTTGTAATAAAGTAAAAGAATAAGTAGATAAGCTGACATTCTTGGGAGTCATGGAACCCATGTTGTCCAGCAAATAGGCTATGAAGTTAGTGATTATTGAGAAACCAAAAGGCAAGTTCTGTCTTTGTGGCAATTTCAAGGGAGTGGTCAAATCACAGTCTGTGTTCAATACATAGCTCATTCACTCCCTTGAAGAACTCATGATAAAACTGTCAGGGAAAGTATTTTTCAAAACTAAATTTGTCTGAAGAACTTTCACAGTTGCCACTAGAAGAAGAGTCATGTCGGCTTCTTGTTCTCAAATATGCTATATGGCCTCCACTGGTACAACTGGTTGGTTTTTGGAGTTCCTAGCACTTCAGTGCTTTTTCAATGTTATTTGGAGCAACTCACACAATGAATTGCTTGTTATATCAACTATCTTGATGACATAGTTGTCTTGGGTCCCACAACCAAGGACCATCTTTGCAACCTTCAGCTTCCGTTTTACAGCTTACGTGATGAGGGTTTCAAGTGCAATTCTGATAACTCCGATTTCTTCCAATCCTCTACTGAATACCTCAGATGTATCATTTCTAACCATAGGGGTACAGCCAACAGTCATATTGTGACTGCTGAGGCCCTCCCACATCCAACTAAAGGAGCTCCAGGCATTTTTAGGTAAAGTCGCATACTACCACAAGTTCTTGCTGCAAGCAGCTACTGTAGCATGTCCTTTCAATCTCC
This sequence comes from Schistocerca americana, assembly GCF_021461395.2. Classification (NCBI taxonomy): domain Eukaryota; kingdom Metazoa; phylum Arthropoda; class Insecta; order Orthoptera; family Acrididae; genus Schistocerca; species Schistocerca americana. The sequence continues at coordinate 406,726,430 of NC_060126.1, read as the reverse complement.
TGCTCACGAAAGGCGCATAATTTGTTTGGATGTGTGAATGGGAAGAAGGATCCCAGAAGTTAAAAGATGGTCTGCGTTCCACCCCATGCCTGGACACGTACCAGCTTCTTGAGGCTACTGACACATCACAGTACAGTGTGGGAGCCATGCTGTCTCATCATAGTACAGACAGTTTGGAATAGTCCATTGTTTTTGCCTTGAAGATGTTCAACTCTGAACAGAAAAATTACTGACAAACTGAGAAGGCAATTGAAACTTCCTGGCTGATTAATTCTGAGAAGCCAATTATTTACGCAATCAAGAAGTTTTTTGTGTTTATTTACAGCGTCAAGTTTCACATCGTCAAGAACCATGAACCTTTAGCTTCTCTCTTTAGCCCTGTGGCACATCTGCTGGACAAGATGGCACACAGACTTTAAAGGTGAGCTCTGTTCCTCAGCTGTTACCACATCACGATCCACTTTAGCCCGAAGGCTCAGCACTCGAATGTTGATGCCCTCTCCTGCCTTTCTACGGGTCACGAATCCAGCTTTGACCAGGATGATGCTTTTTGTTTCTATCTAAATTATAAATCTCAATGGTCGGTGGGTGGGTTCCTACTTACTGGCTTCCGCATCGTCTATGTGGTATGCTCGTATCCCGTTCATAACTATTTTGTACTGTGTGTTAGACTGACTTTCGCTGATGGTGTTATTTTGTTATCCATAGAACATGCTGTATTGAATGTGGTCACTGTGGCATGCCTCAGGCGTGACACATCCTTTGTCTCCAGCATCATGGTCACTGGGAGACAAAAGAAGACGTTGGCCCACCCAGATGTCTACTGGCCAGGGATCAATCGTGAGATTGAACATTTAATTACTCTTTGTTCTAAATGTGCAGATGACCAAGCCACCCAGCAGTAGTGTTACCCTCCATGGCCAAAAACCTCACAGCTATGGGAGCGAGTCCACCTCAATTTTGCAGGCCCCTTTCTGGATGCTTACCAGCTGGTGGTCATATTATACCTACTCTCAGATTCCATACACCATGAACTGCCACTCAGTGATGGCGAAACTGATGATGTGTGCCCTAAACCTGAACTTCTGTATCAAAGCCTTCCCCCACACCCTGGTGGTGGACAATGACCCACAAATGGCTCACAGACATTTCGAGATCTCTGTGTACAACACAGTTTTCACCATGTCAAGGCACCCCTGTTCCACTCTCAGGCTAATGGGGATGCCTTATTCACACTTTCAAGGTGCAGATGAAGAAATACATAGGGGCACCCTGGCTGAAGAAGCACTCATCTGTTTTTTCACTTCTTGCAGGTCCATGCCACTGGGTGAGAAGAGTCCAGCAGATCCGCTGCAGGGGCACTAGCCTCGCACATTCATCAACCTTCTGTTGCCTGCCCCATGCCCACCTTAGCCCCTCTGTCACCACAATACAAATGCCAGAGACCCTTGTCTGGGCTCATGCTTTTGATACCATGACAGCTGGATCCCAGCAGTCATTCGCAGCCAGTGAGATCAAAGAGTCTTCAAAATTGCTGACTAAGGACAGGCTGGTCGCCTGCCACTGCAACCGACTTTGCCCACCACAAGGTGAGGCACCAACCTCCATTGCCTTGCACACAACTCCTGGGTAGCCCTCCTTCCCATTATCCAGATCCTCTCATTCTGCACTATCCTTAGACCCCCCCCCCCCCTTCTCTGTTTCTGCATCCACCTCCAACAACAAGCACAATTTTTCCTACCTGACCCTCCTCCGACATCTTTTCTAGTCCTGTGAGTGAGCATCAGGGGCTGAGTGGAAATGATCTTCAGCAGCAGCTGGGAGTGCTTGAGGTCAACAGGTGCCTTACCAGGCACTTCCTGCCTAGACCCCGAGGCTCTGGATACCCCCACCGATACCATTCCAGTACCACTGACCCCCTGTGGCTGGTGTGATGGAGCTGTCATTCTCATGTTCATTTCCAGCTCTACTCACCAGTGCCAGCTGACAGGAGACTTCTGGCTTCTCCACAGAAGCCATGGACGTCATGTTTCTGGGTGAGACACACTATCCCACGTAGTGTGGAAGGAGGGAGGTGGGGTGAAGGTGCATTCTATCATCGTCACCCTGCCACATCTACCGCAGTGGCGCCATGCTGGTCATGACCATAACAAGGCTCATCTTGTTATGATTCAACTCACCTGCACCTCACAGCATAGATCTGGCCATCAGGAGGCAGCACAATTAAACAGCAATGCAACATTGCAGTGAGGTTGGCACGCACACCCCATGCACAGTTCCACCTAACGAATCCAACTGGCAGCCTACCTATTGTAATCCCAGAGCAGAGGGCTATCTTCCTCATTCTGTTATGGTTCATTCATATCCATACTTGAATCCACTCTTGGGATGCATGCTATTTGTTTGGACTTGGTCTAATTATGTACACAGTCTTCGTATATAACTTATGTTTGGTGTTCTCATTCAAGTAATTTGGTTATTCTAGGTGTATTTATTTGTGTGTGTTACTGCAACTGCCTTTTCTTATTTTTGTTTATTGTTCCCATTCTGGAATTTCTATTGCTGTGGTATTAGTTACCACTGTAACACACAATGCAGGGGCTGAAATTATGACACAATCAAACAAATAAAAACAGGTGACAGAAAAGACAAAACTGAATATATAATGAAGAGCTAATTATTCAGAGCAGGTTCACTTTTGTGACAAGAGGAGTAGATCTGAATATGCTCAAAGAATGGAAAACAACAATCCAAAACTGAAAATCTGAAAGTACAATTGGTATGGAAGATTGCAGGAAGATCTAGTTTAATCAGAAAAATTGAGACGGGAATATATCTGACGCAGAAGAGGTCTTCCCACGTAAATGACAGAGAAGTATGCATGCAGTCAGTAAATCTGCAAAGATAAACTGGATAAGGGAAATAGGGGTGATGAGAAAAATAAGAAAACACACACAGACACACAACTTTAGAAAACAGGATGGAGGTCAAGTGAATAGACAGATAAAATCCTTATGATACACATACACTGTGAATGAAAAGTAGAGGAATTATAATTGCAACTCACTTTGCCCTTCAATATTCAGATTTCGTTCTTTAATGGCTGCTGCCAGTTCCTTCTCTTCAGCTTCTTGTTTTCTGCGTGCAACAGCTTGTCTTCTAGCTTGCATTTCAGCTCGCTTCTGAAATAAATAAATAAGTCCAGTTTCACAATTGCTTGCAGACAGGGTTTGGCATTTTTACAATAGCAACAGAAATTCAGAGAGAATGCTTTATACTGAGATATATCAAACAAGTGACAACTTACTTTTGTTGCAACAGCTTTCGCCCTCAATTCTAAAGCTTCCTTGTTGCTTGTACTTGTTGCTAGCATCTCATCACAGAATGCAATACAATCATCAAACAATGATAGGCGAAAACTGCACTCAGCCGCACGAGACAGTGCCTTTGGGTAGCCTGGCTGAACCTTCAGAGCTGCACGACAGTCTGCCAGACATGATCTGAAACAGATTTTTATAGTGGCCAGAATACATTAATGACATTTTTAATTTGAGCTGTAATTTAATCATCTCTTCCTAACAAGGATACAAGAATTTCATTAAACAGGCACTTGGCAGTATTGAGTTAACATACTTTCTTTGATACAAAAGCAGTTTCACTCAAATGACTTGTAACTCACAAATGAGCAATGCAACAGCTATTACGTAAACTATGGAAAATTGAAGATCATTATAGTCAGGTTAGTCACTAACACATGTTTGCTAGCTAAATAATAACAATGTGTTCTCTTGATGAAAAATGATACAATCTGCTTTGAATTAGAGAAACCCAGAAAGAAAGTGGAAAATGTCAGAGCTGCGAATTTAATCATTTGCAGCACCTCATTTACATGTTAAACAGATTACATCAAATTATTTTGACAAGTCAGGGAGGAACACACAGACACTTGCAATGTAGTCTACATCAGAGATCATCTCATACTTGCTCGCTCAGATTAGAGGACAATGAAAAAAGCAAGCCAAATTTAAACGAATGCAAAATCTCCAAGATTGGCGATCTTTTACAGAAGCTCAAAATTTTGTGCGGAGTTCAATGCAAGATGATTATAATAGTTTCCATAATGACACTGTGCCTCAAAACTTGAAGACAATCCAAAGAGATTCTAGTTGTATGTAAAGTATGCTAGCGGCAAGAAACAATCAATGCCTTCTCTGCACGATAGCAATGGAAATACTATTGACAACAGTGCTGCTAAAGCAGAGTTACTAAACACATCTTTCCGAAATACCTTCACCAAAGAAGACGAAGTAAATATTCCACAATTTGAATCAAGAACAGCTGCCACCATGAGTAACTTAGAAGTAGATATCCTTGGAGTAGTGAAGCAACCTAAATCACTTATTAAAAGGAAGTCATCCGGTCCAGACTATATACCACTTAGGCTCTTTTCAGGGTATGCTGATGCAATAGCTTCATACTTAACAATCATATACAACCATTCGTTTGACGAAAGACTGGAAGATTGCAGAAGTCCCACCAATATTCAAGAAAGGTAGTAGGAGCAATCCACTAAATTACAGGCCCATTTCATTAATGTCAATATGGACCAGCATTTTGGAACATAAACTGTGTTTGAACATTATGAATTACCTTGAAGAGAATGGTCTATTGACATGGATTTAGAAAACATCATTCTAGTGAAACAAAATACCTCTTTACTCACACAAATTGGTGAGTGCTACTGACAAAGGATTTCAAATGAATTCCATATTTTTAGATTTCCAGAACTGCGTGCTTATGGAGTATTGTCTCAGTTATGTGACTGGATTTGTGATTTCCTGTCAGACAGGTCACAGTTCATAGTAACTGACAGAAAATCATCGAGTAAAGCAGAAGTGATTTCTGGCATTCTCCAAGGTAGCGTTATAGGCCCTACACTGTTCATTATCTACATAAAAAATTTAGGAGTCAATCTGAGCAACCAGCTTACGTTGTTTGCAGATGATTCTGCTGTAAAGTCTAGTAAAGTCATTAGAAGGTCAAAACAAATTGCAAAATCATTTAGAAAAGTCATATGTATGGCACAAAAATTGGCAATTGACCCTAAATAATGAGAAGTGTAAGGTCATCCATATGAGGCTAAAAGGAACCCATAAACTTCATTTACACGATAAATCAGACGAATCTAAAGGCCATAAATTCAACTAAAAACCCAGGAATTATAATTCTTCTTCTTCTTCTTCTGTGGTGCTACAGTCCAGGAAGACCTTGACCTTCCCAACGAGCTTCCGCCATCCATCACGGTCACATGCTACCCTCCTCCAGTTTCTGCAACCGAGCTTCTGTATAGGTCTTCTTCCACTCCATCCAGCCATCTTGCTCGAGGTCGACCTCGCCCCCTTTGTCCTCCTGGGTTACCAAAGAGAATCTTCTTTATCACCTCAGACTCCTCCATTCTTCCCACATGACCCACCCATCTTATCCTTCCTGGTCGTATGATTTTTGTTACAGGAGCATCGGCATATATAGTGTACGATTCTCCATTGTACCTTTTCCTCCAGTGTTCTCTCTCATACACAGGGTCAATTATTCTCCTCAAAACTTTCCTCTCAAATCCGGCGAGCAGCCTTGCATCCATTTCCGTCAAGGGACATGTTTCTGAAGCATAAGTGAGAACTGGTCTAAAAAGGGTTTTATAAACGTGAACTTCGTTGGGCGGCTGAGGAGTCTTGACTGGAATAAATTACTCAAGGTGAAATATGCCTTATTTGCTGATTTCAGCCTAATTTTAATTTCAGTTGAGATGTCATTAAAGCAAATGACTGTGGAACCAAGATACCTGAAGCTATCTACTCTTTCAAATGTGTACCCACTCACAGTGAAAGTTGACGGCATATTGGGTTGATATGCTTTCCCACAGGCCATGTTTTTAATTTTATCTTCATCATGAGACCCATCTTCTTACTTGCTTGACTTAAGGCTGTAAAAGCTTCTTCCAGTGCTGGTACTGCCCGTGCTATGATGTCTATGTCCTCTGCATATGCCAAAATCTGCACTGAATTGTAAAAGATGGTGCCCCTGGTCTGTAGACCTGCTTCCCTAATCACCTTTTCTTCTTGTTTTTTCCCACGAGGTCTGAGTGCCAGCCGCGGTGGCCAAACGATTCTAGGCGCTTCAGTCCGGAACCGCGCAACTGCTAAGGTCGCAGGTTCAAATCCTGCCTCGGGCAAGGATGTGTGTGATGTCCTTAGGTTAGTTAGGTTTAAGTAGTTCTAGGGGACTGATGACCTCAGATGTTAAGTCCCATAGTGCTCAGAGCCATTTGAAGCATTTGAGGTCTGAGTAATTTCCTCGAACTCGAATGTAGCTTCTTACATCAGACATCATCATTTTAACCATTCTAAGGAGTTTTCCATGTATCACCATCTCCTGTAAGGCATGAAACAACTGGTTTCTATTGATGCAGCCTTAAAGTCAATAAAGAGGTGATGTGTTCCACTTCTATACTCAACAGTTTTCTCCAAAATTTGATACAGGTTGAAAATCTATTGCTGACCTTCCTCACCAAAATCTGCACTGACTTGTAAAAGATGGTGCCCCTGGTCTGTAGACCTGCTTCCCTAATCACCTTTCTTCTTGTTTTTTTTCCCAGGAGGTCTGAGTGCCAGCCGCGGTGACCAAACGGTTCTAGGCGCTTCAGTCCGGAACCGTGCAAATTTTACTCTCATTTATTATGTTTCCTTCTTCATCTCTAATCAAGCTGGTTACATGAGCAAATTGTCTTCTAGTGTTGTTTACTTTTATAAGGAACTTCCTTGTTTCATTCTTCTTCTTGGACAATTCCATACATTCTATTTCAGCCTTAGTCCATTCCCTTTTCTTTCGGTGATGTGTCATCTTTTTGCCCCTCCTTTTCTCTCGATAATCCTCCAACAAGCTTCTTGTGCAATTAGCCTGTAATGTCTTTTGGTATGCAGTGTTCTTTTCTTCAGTCACACTCTTCATCAAACCATGTTGGCCTTACTGATTTCCTCTCCATCTCTAGTGTTTCCTTAGCTGAAATGTCTATAGCTCTTTTTACAGTCAACCATTTTTGTTCTATGTCATTACTGTCTCGCATTGTTCATTGTTCTTGATCTTGTTCCAGGGCCTGAGAAACTTTTCTGACAGTATGATTCGTAAGTTTCTGTTAATTGCAGTGCTGCAATGTTATACTGTTCTTTCCTAGTATGCCTTTCTTTCTCAGCATTTGATATCCTTGCTCTTATCTTGGCCATTACAAGAAAATGATCTGAATCCACGTTAAGGCCACAAAAGTTTCGAACATCCAACAAGTTAGATTTATGCCTCTTGGTCTATCAGTAAATGATCAATTTGATTAATGGTTCTACCATCAGGTGACTTCCATGTGCCCTTGTGTATCTCCTTATGGAGAAACCTGTTAGATCCCACTATCATCTTCCGGGAGGCTGCAAAGAGAATCAATCTTATTCCATTATCATTAGTGGATCCATGTTTACTATGGGCTGGAACATGTCTTCTCTTCCAAGTTATGCATTAAAATCAACCAGCACTATCTTGAAGTCACTCCTTGGACATTTATCATAAGCTTTTTCATGGGCATCATAGAAATCATATTTTAGGTCTTCAATAGATTCTTCTGTTGGTGCATGTACATTAATTATACTATAATTAAAGAATCTTCCTTTAATTCTAATTACTGATAGCCTTGGATTAATGGGTAAAATTCATCACCAAATGTTTCAGAACTTTATGAACAGGGAAACCTGTACGAAACTCATGTCTGTTATCATCACAGCTATAGAACATTTCCAATACCCCACTCCCTGTCCATCGAATTTCTTGGATGGCAATAATGCTCTCCTGAGCTTCCCCTGCTGGTCTAATAACAATTACGAACAATTAAATGTTGTGGGGAAAGCGAACCAAAGACTGCAATTTATTGCCAGAAATGCAAAGGATCTAAAGAGGTTGCCTACATTACACTTGTCTATCCTCTTTTGTAGCAGTGCTGCATGGTGTGGGATCCTTACCAGATAGGATTAATGGAGTACATCGAGAAAGTTCACAAAAGAGCAGCACAATTTGTATTATTCTGAAATAGGGGAGAGAGTGTCACTGACCTGATACAGGATTTGGGGTCGACATCATCAAAACAAAGGCATTTTTCATTGTGGTGGAATCTTCTCATGAAATATCAATCACTAACTTTCTCCTCCGAAAGTGAAAATATTTTATTGACGCCAACCTAATCATCATAATAAAATTAGGGAAATCACAGCTTGGACAGAAATATATAGGTGTTCGTTTTTTTTCACGCGCTTTGAGATTGAAATAAGAGAGGATTATGAGGGTGGTTTGATGAACCCTCTGCAAGGTACTTAAGTGTGATCCATGTAGATGTAGAGATTAGCACAATGCAAAACTGATTTTGAAACAGTTTGCATTAGAGTGAAATTGACAGAAAATGACCATTATATTAAAGTAGCAAAGTTCAATTATTTTAGCAAATGAACAGAAAATAACGATGAGAAACTAAGGCTTATACTGAAATAGACTTCTACTTTGGAATTAGCATGAAAGGCAATTCAAACAATTCTGTCTTAGGCAGTAACAAAGCGATCAACAGCATACAAATATGGTTTCCATTTTTGTAACCTTTTGTTTGTATAATAGATATATTACATGTGGGGCAGCAGATTTGTAGTGTCACTGTTACTATGCGACAAGGCCTTGTAAATTACTTTGATGAGCACATAGAAAGTAGCCTAAAACTTGATACTCGCAACCTACATTCTACATGTCCACATTTCAGCTCTTGTAAACTGAAAAATAATCTAAGTAATACTTCAAAAAAAGAGTAAGGAAATCACAAAGAAAAATTAAAAGATCAGTGCAATCAATAACAACATATATTCAAAAATTTGTTGCTTCAAACACAAATACTTTTATAAAGCACATCAATTTTTGCTACTCTAACCAATTCTCCTCTAAATTCTATTTCGTGTTAGTTACTATTCTGAATCTAATTGTTCTAATAATTCAAAGTACTGACTGTTGCTTGCTTAAAAGTGGTAAATTTTTAATACTTCACTTGCCATACAGATTTAGAATACAACGGGAACCCCACAAACGATGTTATACCGAGAAATGATGCATCTCAATTTTTACAGTTTTTACAAAAGTTCACTGCTAACAGTTTTATAATTTTGTGGTCTTAATGTTCCTTGATAACACTCAAAAATGTCTGTAAACAGCCATCTGATGGCTCGTGTTCCCAGTTATGGATAACATCGAAATGCACTTCATTAAAGTGCTTGGCACTTTAATTTTATTTACATGTCTTATTAATAATAGTTTCTTATATAGAATATAATTCTGCACTTTCTATACTCTGGCTTATATTTAACAACACAATAATCTACTAAGTACTTTCGTTCAAAATTCACATTTCTTGTAAAGTAATGAAGATAATTTTACCAAACCTTCTATATCCTATTTTTACATCAAAACGTATGTATTCTCAAAATATCAGCTTTGTATTTACTTTCCCTGCCAAATCTGAAACTAACATAAAGCAAGTGATTTTTGTGGAAAATATTTACTGGGTTTTGCTCAAACTTTGTATTTCTTCTATCTATGTCATTCTGCACTATTCTATGAACAAATTACAAAATTATAACAACACCTAATTTTTGCAACACATTTTGTGGTAGATTTACACACAGACGCTGTGCTCTGTATGACCTTGGTGTTGAGTAGAAAGAACAAACTGACTTTGACTTATACACTGAGCATATGTACAGGGTGGCGCAGGGGAACGGGAAATTTTGAATGTTACAGTTGGCAGCACTGTAGCGCCGGCAGATGTTCGAAACTTTGCACAATTGATGTGAACGCATTGCCATTTAGTAATCATGGAGAATTGGACTGGTGCGGAATGTGCAGTAGCTGTGGGAGCATTTTACAAAAATAGTGATAGTGCGACTGCCGCGCAGAGAACATTTCGACAGCATTACCAGCTTGGACGTCATGGACGTGTCCCATCTGCGCATGCGATTACAACGTGGGCGGGTAATTTTGAAGAAACAGGATCTGCCTTGAAAAAGAAACCTCCAGGTGGCATTCCAACGGTACATACCCCAGAGAACATTGAAGCTGCTAGAGCTGCAATCGAGAGAAGTCCTCGCCGCTCCGTTCGACAACATACATCTTTGCTAGGGATTAAGCGATGAAGCTTACAAAGAATACTGCACGAATTAGACTTCCATCCCTATAAGTTGCAGATTGTGCAACACTTACATGAACGAGACCCAGCGTCACATATGGAGTTTAGTAGCCAGATATTGGCTAAAATCAACGAGGACACGAATTTCCTTGGTAACTTACGGATATTAGACGAAGCCCATTTCCACCTGAACGGATTCGTGAACAAACAGAATTTTCATTATTGGGCACAGGACAATCCTTGTGAGTTTCACCAGCGACCACTACATAGCGCCAAGGTCACAATATGGTGTGCTGTATCATGTCACGGTGTTATTGGCCCTTATTTTTTTTAACATGAGGATGGTAGTGCAGTGACAGTAACATCCACTCAATATATTGAAATGATTCAAACATTCTTTACACTGAGACTGTACGAGCTTAATCTTAACGTCGAAAACATGTGGTTTCAGCAGGACAGAACCATGTCACACACTGCTCGACAATCAATGGCAGCAGTTCGTCAATTGTTTGGAAGACGCATTATTTCACGTAACGGTGACATTGCATGGCCTGCGAGATCCCCTGATCTTAGTGTGTGTGACTTATTCCTGTGGGGATATCTTAAAGGCAAGGTGTACCGTACACGTCCTGCAACAATCCATGAACTGAATGAACTGAAGGAGAATATTGAAAACAAAATCACTGCCATTCCCCAAGATTTGCTACACCGCGCATTCCAGAGTTTTCATAACAGGCTGTGAAGAGTGTGAAAGCCGAATGGGAGCACATCTTTCTGATGTCATCTTTAAAAAGTAAAGAGACACTTTTGGACATTTTGATTGTAAAGACATACTGAATAATGGCATACTGAATACATTCACTTTCGTTAATAAATTACTAGTTTTATGAATTTATTCATGGAAATGACGTTATTTCGAAATTTCCCGTTTCCCTGCACCACCCTGTATATTGTGACATTTGTCTACCATCACTGCGTGATGCATGTATTTGGCAATTTTAAATGATAGTGATTAAGATCAGGCACTTTCAGTGCAGCCTCAGTAGGTCAGACTTGAGAATGAAACTGTTGGGTCGAAACTCATCGCCAAAAAAATGTACTGCGACTGTGATAGATTTGTAATAAACTCTTCATGAAGTTTACAAATGTTAATGGGAATTGCGGACACAAAAGCAAAGTTTCCAGTAGAGAAAAAATGACTTGTTGACTTTAGTAGAATGAATCGATGCACTGAATGAACCACCAGAGAGTGGAGGAAATCTATCAGAGCAGTGACACAGAGGTTAAACAAGTAAAATTCACATAAATGTCTGTTGAATACATACAGGAAAGGGAGTACAAGGCCTGAATAAGACATTAATTTGATAGGTTTCCAAACTTAGAGATATTCAACATCCACAAAATGTGATAATAAGGGTCACAAAATGTGAAGAACTTTCTGCAACATATGTAAGGCATTACTCATGGATGTCAGAGGAAGCTAGTCAAACAATCAACAAGGGGTGCAGCTACAAGTTACTTCACAGTACGATAGTCGCAATAACTCAAACCATCAGGTAGCATGCACCCTGTATCTTTCGTCAAACAGTTTCCAAGTGCTCTCTTGTCTTTGTGGACTGGAAAAATGAAGACTGACTTTGTCACAGGTTACATGCATGAAAAGTTATTGCACAAGCCATCAGAGCTGTAGAAGACTGTAAAAATAACCAACATTCTGAATGTTGTGTGTGTGTGTGTGTAATGGTGGGGGGGAGGATGTGGATGGGTGTGGGTGGAGGGGTGTGTGTGTGTGTGTGTGTGTGTGTTTGAGGTTTACGGGCGCTAAACAGCGGGGCATCAGCGCCCAAACGCATAAAAACAGGAACACAGGGGGTGGGGAGTGTGTGTTTGTGCATGTTTTCCTTCTACAACTGAAGGAGGACTCTGTCTGACAGCTTAGCATACTTTTAAATGTGCCTGTCTGCCCCTCAATGCCTCCTCTAAAGTGGTAAGTAGCAATGTATCCTATTTCATATTGTTAATATCGTTGTTATTCCATTCTGAATTTCTACTGCCTGATTATACCTGTAATTTTTCAGAAAAAAGTGTGCTGCTGCTCTATTGTTGAAGAGCTGGGCATTCAATGAATCATCACTGCATTTCTGGCGAAGACCTTCTGTATAACTTATGATGGCAACACGATATTTTTTGCACTTGAAGTTAAAGTTTCCATCTTCCTTGTATGTGGCTGCTAATTCTGTAAAGTACAGAAAGTTTAATACTTTAGTAATCATGAAGTAGATCTACAAACTGCTCACTTACTATTTAGCAATAATGATGTTCACAACTGTAATGGTCATAACCATCATATCAAAGGGACAATAATGAAATGAAAATCACTACATACATTAGTCTTTAGACAGCAGATAGATTTATATTTTCTACACAGTGCTATGTAATGAGAAAATTATTAGTGATACTGGAGCATAAGGTTGACAAATGAGGATGATGAAAAAATAAAACAATCAATGGAAGAAAACTGTTTATCCTGCAATGGAAGAACAGCTACATCAATAGCAATAAAAAAAAATGCTTTATTTTCATCTTAAATGCAATGCACTTTTATTTTATCTCATGAATGCCAGTGACTTTAATGTTACAGACTTGGAAAGCTGTACTGGAGAATATGTCAGTGAAAGGCTTTGTGTTTTCCAGTGACTGACAATCCTACTCATCAGTCAACATTATGACAAAGTGGACACCTTACAAATCCCAAGGCAAAAAGATCTGGCAGTGCCTTCCTTTGATCTGTAGACTATGAGTATAGGTATTGTTTAAATGACTGTACAGAGTGCTTATGTGGTATAGAGCAGTACCTGTGTTATTATGGATGGCGTATGAAACAAAAGGAAGAGAGAGGGCTGTAGTGATGCATAGAATAACATTAAAATTTAATTCACAAACGTAATTTTAAGTTTACTGTCTAAAAGAAAAGGAAAAAGATGTAAAGTAACATGTGATGTTTCTCAGTTCCATGTCAATGATGGCAAACAAACATTTGCTGGTTACAGACTTGGTCAATTGCATCAGAATTATTCTACTGGTGTTGTCGCTTAGTCTGACGAGAAACTTCCACATTGCACGCACAATAAACAACCTGATACTAAGGAAGTTATTAATGTGATGTATGGTAACATTTGTAACTACATATTGCATGTACTTCAAAAACAAAATTGTTCTATTCAAGTTGACATATTGCAAAAGGTGGTGCTAATTTTGAGCATTTGAATATAGTAATGAAATATACGAATACATGGGAATCCATCATTATTATCAGGGAGAGAATATAAAAGCAAGCACTTAAAGTAAGCCACCCTATCAACTCTTTCATTTATTGAGCTGCTTATAAAGGTTGCCTTTTATCAGCAAACTGTCATTTAAGAGAATAATTGAACAAAAATAATCATATAAAATTAAATTGTAAAATAAAACTGCCTTCACTCTGAAGATTGTTTTGAACACAACAGAGCTTTAGTAGATATGGTTCTATTGGAGCTGATACGATATTGCCTTCCTTTGACCTTTGAACTGACTTATTCATCCTGATTTAGCAGACCTACAGTTCAATGTAGGCTCCAAACTACAGAGCAACTTGGCATATTTCACATTAAAAAAAATCATTTCCTAAGCTGAAAGAAGCAATAAGTGAAAAAAAATTTCTGAAACCAACAACATAGGATTTTTAAACTAGTATTCATTCACTGTGACCAGCTGAAATAGAATTTATTAAATACTATGATGAATTTTCAAACAAAATACAAGCAACTTCAACTTCAGACTGAAATCTAAGTTAAATCAGTTTGTATCAGTGGTGCAACTTGGTGGCAGCACACAGACAGCTCTTACTGAATAACAACAAGGGTGATATTGAGATTTATGCCTTTAGCTAGCACCAAAACTGTTGTACATGCTTTAAGTCTTTTGCCAGATGTGGAATAAACACACACACACACACACACACACACACACAGCCACCATTGTCTCTGGACACTATGACTCAACTGTAACTTTGTCTGAAGTGAGCAGTAACCTATGCTGGAGTGGGTAGCAGGGGTACAGAAAAGATAGGGTAGAGATAGGGAGGGATAGGGGGAGGGATAGCACAGTAAGAGTGGTGGGAGATGTCAGCACTGCCTGTGGGAGTGTGCAGGGACATGGTGGGGACAGGACAGTGGGATGCTAGGTGCAGCATGGGAAAGCTATGATGGGAGGTGAAAGGGGGGGGGGGGGGGCTAAGACAGCACCAAGGGGAAAGGAGAGGTAAGTGAAAGGGGGAAAGACTGAGCTGGATGGATAGAACACATGTAGTGCTGGTGTGGGAACAGGAAAAGGGATAGGCAGGTGGGCTGAGACTACCAAAGGTTGGTGCCTGGGGAGTGATGAGCTCAAAGTGTATATTTTGCAAGGTGAGTTGCCATGTGTGCAATTCATAAAAATGGTTTTCATCAGAAGAATCAAAGTGGCACAGGTTGTGAAGCATTAGCTGAAGTCAAGCACATCATGCTGGATGGCATGCTCAGCTAATGGGTGATCCAGCTGTCTCTTGGCCACAATTTGGCAGTGTCATTCATGCAGACAGGCAGCTTGTTAGTGGTGAGGCCCACACACAATGCCGCACAGTCAATAGATTACATGGCTGCTTCCACAGGGTGCCCTGTCTTTGATGGGATAAGAGATGCATGTGACAGGACAGGGGTAGGTGGTAGTGGGAGGATACACAATGAGAGGTAGTTGAAACCCTGGTGGAGAACACGTTTCAGTCTCCCCAATTCTCAGTGATACTGGATACTGAGTTACAAGGGGGAGTGTGGGGGTGCTTCTTTGTGGCCAGTGAACAGGTATGTGAAGGATTGTAGGTGACTGGAAAGACAAGGTGGGGAGGGTAATTTCAGTCTGCAAAGGCCTCATTGAGATGCTTGGCATATTTGGTGTAGGACTGCTTGTCACTAGAGATGCAACAACTGCAGGTGGCTAGGCTATATGGAAGGGACTTCTTGGTGTGGAAAGGGGGAGCTGTGGATGTGCAGGTATTGCTGGTGCTTGGTAGGTATTATGTGGATGAAGTATTAATGTAGCTGACCTTGATGTGGAGGTCAACATTGAGGAAGCTGGCTTGTTGGGCTGAAAAGGACCAGATGAAGCAAATGAGGAAGAAGGTGTTGAGGTTCTGGAGGAATGTGGGTAGGGTACCATTACCATCAGCCAAGAGTATGAGGATGTTATCAATGAATTCGAACCAGATGAGGGGTTTGGAATTCTGGGACACAAATAGGTTGGCATAGGATGGTGTCATGTGTGTTCTCATATGGCTGTACCACAGAGCTGTTTGCAGGTGATGCCTTCAAAGACGTTTTTGTGTATTAGGCTACAGCGGGTCATGACAACCAGGAACAAGGTTGTTGGTTTGGAGTTGGTCAGGCATTGGGAAAGAAGGCATTCAATAGCGGCAAGGCCATGTGCATTGCAAATGTTAGTGTAGAGGGAGGTGGTTGGTTGGTTGGTTTGGGGAAGGAGACCAGACAGCGTGGTCATCGGTCTCATCGGATTAGGGAAGGATGGGGAAGGAAGTCGGCCGTGCCCTTTCAGAGGAACCATCCCGGCATTTGCCTGGAGTGATTTAGGGAAATCACGGAAAACCTAAATCAGGATGGCCGGACGCGGGATTGAACCGTCGTCCTTCCGAATGCGAGTCCAGTGTCTAACCACTGCGCCACCTCGCTCGGTAGAGGGAGGTGGTGTCGACATAAGTGATCAGAAGGATACTGGATGGTAAAGAAACAGGAACTTGGAGAATCGGTAGAGAAAGTGGTTAATGTATTTTGTATAGGAGGGTAGATTATGATAATAGGCTACTGGGTTGGTCTGTCAGTGAGGATGTAGTAACTAGCCACAATGGGACGTCCTTGGTGGTTGGATTTATGTACTTTAGGATGTTAGTAGAAGGTACGAGTGCAAGGAGTAGTGGGTGTGAGAAGGAAGATAGATTCAGCGTTCAGCGGAGAGGTTCTGGGATGGATCTGGAGATTTGAGAAGGGAGTGCAGATCCTCCTCAGTTTCTGGAATGGTGTCTTTGTGGCAGGACTTGTAGGTGGCAGGTGGCAGAGTCCCTTCAACAGGTAATCCCTGCTGTTCTTAACCACAGAGGACTGTGGCTGGCTGATCACGAAAATAATAGGATGAGCCAGCAAAATAATAGGATGAGCCAGCCACTCTGCAACACGTTAAAACCTCCAGCCTAAAAGTTTAGGGCGGAGTCGAATCACAACACAAAACTAATTGAAAGAGAGAGCTCAAAAGAGGGTGATATTAAAAAAAAATTTTAATGGACCTATAAAAGCCGCTTGCACGAATAAAACTTAAAACCCAATCTGCCATAGAGACATTGTCACCTAAAAGAGATGATAAAGCACCCTGGAGATTAAAAGTTCGCCTGAGGGCGGTTAAAAGAGGACAGTCCAACAATATATGGGCCACCGTCATAATCGCACCACAGCGACAATGAGGGGGGTCCTCTCGACGCAGCAGATGACCATGCGTCAGCCAAGAGTGACCAATGCGGAGCCTACAGAGAATCACAGAATCCCTGCGAGAGGTCCGCATGGAGGAACCCCACACGGTCGTGGCCTCCTTTACACGCCGCAGCTTGTTGGGTACAGACAGGGTGCGCCATTCGTCTGCCCACATCCCAAAGACCCGACGGCGTAACACCCCCCACACACACATGACCTACATATCGCAGCTTGGACCGGAATTCCAGTCTGAGCTGCCAGAGATGATAGCTATGTGTGTGTGTGTGTGTGTGTGTGTGTGTGTGTGTGTGAGATGTGCTTGCTAGTGAGAATGAACGTGTATGTGTGTTTCGTTTTCTGATGAAGGCTTGGGCCAAAAGCTAATGTATAAGCGTCTTTTCATTGTGTCTGTTTGCAACTTAATGTGTCATCTTTATGATGAGTACCAATCTATCTTTTCCTTATACTGCCCTGACCTGGAGCTTCCGGTATTAAGTGACCTGGAGATAACAGGGGTGTAAACAGCACACATTCATATGAGATTTATGGTGGTTTTGCAGTGTCTTAACTAACCCTGAGTTAACACAGCTGTCAGCTGTGTAAATACAGAACAGAGTGGATTTCTTTAGATGGAAAAAAAGTCTCATATCTATACTGTACTTGCTGTTGCAATTGGGAGACGGGGATATATAAATAATGGCCTGCACCTGAATAATAGGGGGAAGGTCAGATTAGTTGTAAGGGTAGCCAGAAGCACTCAATGCAAAAACCCTGTTATTACCTGAGTCAGAGGGACACATTTTTTTGGTTAGTGTTAGATTACAGAGAAACAGTCTTGAAATAAAATAGGTTACCAGGTATACATATTGATGTAAACATGAACTTGATGAAGCATACTACTGAGCTGCTCACTTTTGCTCTTCATATTGTTGTTGTTGTTGTGGTCTTCAGTCCTGAGACTGGTTTGATGCAGCTCTCAATGCTACTCTATCCTGTGCAAGCTTCTTCATCTCCCAGTACCTACTGCAACCTACATCCTTCTGAATCTGCTTAATGTATTCACCTCTTGGTCTCCCTTTACGATTTTTACCCTCCACACTGCCCTCCAATACTAAATTGGTGATCCCTGAAACCTCAGAACATGTGCTACCAACCGATCCCTTTTTCTCACGTTGTGCCACAAACTTCTCTTCTCCCCAATCCTATTCAATACTTCCTCATTAGTTATGTGATCTACCCATCTAATCTTCAGCA
Source organism: Schistocerca americana (assembly GCF_021461395.2). Classification (NCBI taxonomy): domain Eukaryota; kingdom Metazoa; phylum Arthropoda; class Insecta; order Orthoptera; family Acrididae; genus Schistocerca; species Schistocerca americana. The sequence goes on along the minus strand of NC_060126.1, from coordinate 406,708,379 downwards.
TTCTTCTGTAGCACCACATTTCGAAAGCTTCTATTTTCTTCTTGTCCAAACTATTTATCGTCCATGTTTCACTTCCATACATGGCTACACTCCATACAAAAAATACTTTCAGAAATGACTTCCTGACACTTAAATCTATACTCGATGTTAACAAATTTCTCTTCTTCAGAAACGCTTTCCTTGCCATTGCCAGTCTACATTTTATATCCTCTCTACTTCGACAATCATCAGTTATTTTGCTCCCCAAATAGCAAAACTCCTTTACTACTTTAAGTGTCTCGTTTCCTAATCTAATTCCCTCAGCATCACCCGACTTAATTTGACTACATTCCATTATCCTAGTTTTGCTTTTGTTGATGTTCATCTTATACCTCCTTTCAAGACGCTATCCATTCCGTTCAACTGCTCTTCCAAGTCCTTTGCTGTGTCTGACGGAATTACAATGTCATCGACAAACCTCAAAGTTTTTATTTCTCCTCCATGGATTTTAATACCTACTCCAAATTTATCTTTTGTTTCCTTTACTGCTTGCTCAATATACAGATTGAATAACATCGGGGAGAGGCTACAACCCTGTCTTACTCCCTTCCCAACCACTGCTTCCCTTTCATGTCCCTCGACTCTTATAACTGCCATCTGGTTTCTGTACAAACTGTAAATAGCCTTTTGCTCCCTGTATTGCCTTTCCTTAATCTTTCTTCTAAGATAAGTCGTAAGGTCAGTATTGCCTCACATGTTCCAGTATTTCTACGGAATCCAAACTGATCTTCCTCGAGGTCGGCTTCTACTAGTTTTTCCATTCGTCTGTAAAGAATTCGTGTTAGTATTTTGCAGCTGTGGCTTATTAAACTGACTGTTCGGTAATTTTCACATCTGTCAACACCTGCTTTCTTTGGGATTGGAATTATTATATTCTTCTTTAAGTCTGAGGGTATTTCGCCTGTTTCATACATCTTGCTCACCAGATGGTAGAGTTTTGTCAGGACTGGCTCTCCCAAGGCCGTCAGTAGTTCCAATGGAATGTTCTCTACTCCGGGGGCCTTGTTTCGACTCACGTCTTTCAGTGCTCTGTCAAACTCTTCATGCAGTATCGTATCTCCCATTTCATCTTCATCTACATCGTCTTCCATTTCCATAATATTGTCCTCAAGTACATCGCCCTTGTATAGACCCTCTATATATTCATTCCACCTTCCTGCTTTCCCTTCTTTGCTTAGAACTGGGTTTCCATCTGAGCTCTTGATGTTCATACAAGTGGTTCTCTTATCTCCAAAGGTCTCTTTAATCTTCCTGTAGGCAGTATCTATCTTACCCCTAGTGAGATAAGCCTCTACATCCTTACATTAGTCCTCTAGCCATCCCTGCTTAGCCATTTTGCACTTCCTGTTGATCTCATTTTTGAGACGTTTGTATTCCTTTTTGCCTGCTTCATTTACTGCATTTTTATATTTTCTCCTTTCATAAATTAAATTCAACATTTCTTCTATTACCCAAGGATTTCTACTAGCCCTCGTCTTTTTACCTACTTGATCCTCTGCTGCCTTCACTACTTCATCCCTCAAAGCTACCCATTCTTCTTCTACTGTATTTCTTTCGCCCATTCCTGTCAATTGTTCCCTTATGCTCTTCCTGAAACTCTGAACAACCTCTGGTTCTTTCAGTTTATCCAGGTCCCATCTCCTTAAGTTCCCACCTTTTTGCAGTTTCTTCAGTTTTAATCTACAGGTCATAACCAATAGATTGTGGTCAGAGTCCACATCTGCCCCTGGAAATGTCTTACAATTTTAAACCTGGTTCCTAAATCTCTGTCTTACCACTATATAATCTATCTGATACCTTTTAGTATCTCCAGGATTCTTCCATGTATACAACCTACCTTCATGATTCTTAAACCTAGTGTTAGCTATGATCAAGTAATGCTCTGTGCAAAATTCTACCAGATGGCTTCCTCTTTCATTTCTCTCCCCCAATCCATATTCACCCACTAAGTTTCCTTCCCTCCCTTTTCCTACTCTCGAATTCCAGTCACCCATGACTATTAAATTTTTGTCACCCTTCACTATCTAAATAATTTCTTTTATCTCATCATACATTTCTTCAATTTCTTCGTCATCTGCAGAGCTAGTTGGCATATAAACTTGTACTACTGTAGTAGGTGTGGGCTTCGTATCTATCTTGGCCACAATAATGCGTTCACTATGCTGTTTGTAGTAGCTTACCCGCATTTCTATTTTCCTTTTCATTATTAAACCTACTCCTGCATTACCCCTATTTGATTTTGTGTTTATAGCCCTGTAGCCACCTGACCAGAAGTCTTGTTCCTCCTGCCACCGAACTTCACTAATTCCCACTATATCTAACTTTAACCTATCCATTTCCCTTTTTACATTTTCTAACCTACCTGCCTGATTAAGTGATCTGACACTCCACGCTCCGATCCGTAGAACGCCAGTTTTCTTTCTCCTGATAACGACATCCTCTTGAGTAGTCCCCGCCTGGAGATCCGAATGGGGGACTATTTTACCTCCGGAATATTTTACCCAAGAGGACGCCATCATCATTTAATCATACAGTAAAGCTGCATGCCCTCGGGAAAAATTACGGCCGTAGTTTCCCCTTGCTTTCAGCTGTTCGCAGTACCACCACAGCAAGGCCGTTTTGGTTATTGTTACAAGGCCAGATCAGTCAATCATCCAGACTGTTGCCCTTGCAACTACTGAAAAGGCTGCTGCCCCTCTTCAGGAACCACACGTTTGTCTGGCCTCTCAACAGATACCCCTCCGTTGTGGTTGCACCTACGGTACGGCTATCTGTATCGCTGAGGCATGCAAGCCTCCCCACCAATGGCAAGGTCCATGGTTCATGGGGGGAGGCTCTCCATATTACCGCTTGGAAAAGGAAAATTTTGCATAAATGATAATGCTGACTGAGTGGGTATGGCAGATCTTGCACCTGGGTCTTCCACAGGGATATGATTCCTGTGGCAAGCGGTTGGGACTGAGAGTGGTGTAGGGATGGACCAGGATGTTGTGGAAGATGGGTGGGCGAAAGAACAGCACTTTAGGAGGGGTGGGAAGGATCTTCGGGGCATGACGGTAGATAATCAAAGCCCCATCCATCAATCCAGTACTTCCTATTCCAGTTCTGTCACAGACTTATCCCGCCCCATCCGAGGCCAGGCCACCTGTGAAATTAACCATGTCATATACCAGCTCTGCTGGAATTCAACAGCTTTTTATCTCGGTATGAATATCAACTGGCTGTCCACCAGGATGAATGGGCACCGCCAAGCTGTGACCAAGAGTGAAGGGGACCACCCTGTGGCACAACATGCAGCTGAATGTTACATGCTTGATTTCAATGCCAGCTTCACAACGCAGGCCATCTGGACCCTCCCCTCCACTGCCATCTTTTCTGAATTGCACAGATGGAAGTTCTCCTTTCAATATATTATCGGCTTCTGAAATCATCCCAGCCTCAACCTATGATAACCTACTGTTCCCACATCCTCCACTCAACAGTTGCCACCCCCTCTGTTGTACACCTTTTCCCAATTCATGGGCCCACACCATCATTGTGCACTGCTCTCTATCAGTGAACCCACTGGTCTTTTCCTCCTTCTCTGCCCATCTTCTTTTCTCCCCCACCCCCCTCCCCTCTCCCAGAGCTTCCTAATACTGTGCTTTGTCCTCCCACAGTCTAGTCCCTGAATGCTCCATCAGATAGGGCTCTTTTCTCCCCTGTGACTGTGTGTGTTTCCTTTTCTGAAGAATGCTTTGCCCAAAAGCTAATTATTTAACAGTTTTTTCGTTCTGCCTGTCTGCTACTGTGTGTGTCACCTTTATGGTGAGTAGCAATCTAACCTTCTCACAATACTGCTGATTTTCCTACCTGGACTTCCCATGATCAATATGAAGTTGACAATTCTTTGATGCTAGGAGGTGTCCCAACATTAACCCTTTAACTGCTCTGGACGTGTTAACATGCGCACCTTTGTACCTGTCCTTATGTGCTCTGAACGTGTTTACGCACGCCACCAATCCTTCTACCTGGTACTCCGAACGTGTCTACAGGCAGACAGAATGGTAGAGCACTTGCCCTTGAAAGGGAAAGGTCCCGAGTTCGAGTCTCGGTCCGGCACACAGTTTTAATTTGCCAGGAAGTTTCATAACAGCGCACACTCCGCTGCAGAGTAAAAATCTCATTCTAAATTGTAAAAATAACTGGCAACAGTAAAACAACATCAAATGAATGTACTTCACGTTGGTATACTCTAGTGGTACTAGGACTAGGCAAGTGATCAGCTGGAGAGGCTGTATGTATTCTACTACACTACTTGTGGGTGTAACAGCGGTATATAATCACACTCAGTATCAGAATAGCGAGCAGAGAGGAAGCCACTGTGGGAACAGTTATGTCAAGTAAAATATTGTGCTTTGGACTCCTGTCATATACGGGTGGCAGCTCAATGATTTGTTTCTGTTCCTGTGCCATGAACTGGCCCAAGTATTTGGGTAATTTGATGTTGTTAGTATCCAGAAGAACTGATTCGATAGGATCTGCATTGAGAGAGAACTTAAATTTACACAATGAATAATAGGAATGGTTTGATAGTAGAAATCAAAGTTTCTTTCAACTGTGTAGAGAATTGAAATTCATGTCCCAGAATATAGCAATGGGATGCTTTGGATAGAAGTGCGTTAATTATCCGCTGAAACTCAGTATATATGTGGGAAGAAATTCTAACCGTAACACACAAGTGAAACTAGAATGGGGTACGAGACATTGGGGTACGAGACATTGTATAACCAGCTGGTTCTTATGTGGTAGACAAAATATGCATCAAGTCGATTATAAATTGGGAAAACATCAGTGTTTAGTTTCCGCTAATAATAGAGGAATTACACAAACAGGAGATAATGGTGTAGTTGAATCAGTACTTACTGGTAGTTCTGCAACTATGCAGCAGCCAAAGCTGGGTCCTTTGTTCACCAAGCTATGTACTTGCAAGTAATTTTCAGAGAACAAGGAAGATGTAAAACCTGCAGGAATGTGTAAAACCTATATCATTCCAATTCAAGCAATTCACAGGAGACAGATACCAGCAATGAGGAGAATAAGTTTGAAGTAATCTTGAGTCAAATTCACAGTAATGCAGTTATAATACAGTGGTATAAAACTAGAAGTGAGAGAATATATCATTTGAAGAGGGGGGCCATCGTTGTGTTGAGATATTCATACAGGTAGAAAGCAAGGATTTGGTAGGGATCAAAATTCAGCTGAGATTATGTTGTAGGGCAGACTGTATGGCCGACACTAATATTCCACTTGGGCATGAAAGGAGTTTATGCTGTAAAACACGGTTTGTAACACATGGGATATCATTAAAGTTGGTTTTGAATGGCATCCACATCGCGATTTAGTATGCTGCAAATGAATTCATAAAGAGGTAACAACTAGAGAGGGACCAGTCAAATTTGTTGTGTATGAGACAGTAAACTGTTTTCAACATGTTCCAAGGAGAAATGGAATCCACAAGAGAATCTTAATTGTGTCACTCATGTGTAGCTATAGAAGCTGAATTCCGTTGCCAATGGGTACTTGGAGATCATGTGTGGCACAGTGTTAAGCTGTGCTTATTCAATGGCAGCTGAATAGTAGTTGGTTCAGTCTTGCGGAGAATGTGATATTATTTCTGCCGAGACTTTCCAAACAATGTATGAGCATTTTCCATTACAGTGGCTTCTGACCTGCACTTTTGTAGCACATTTTCAGATTTAGTAAGCTCTGAACGTAACTTCGCCATCGCTGACAACGGTGAAGACTATGTAGTGACAGCTGTCTCAACAAAGTAAAATAATACTAAAGTGAGACAAAATCAGTCAGTAGTAGAGGTAGATAGTAAAATATGGAGGAATAAGTAAAAGAGCAAAATGAGACTTTTAGGGCATACAAGATAATTATGGGACAACAGGGAGAATGTAACACACAAATGTGAAAGTAGTGACACATTAGTAGCACACAGATCATACACAACTAAGTTACAACTGCAGAGAACTACATTAGAGCACACAGTGGTGCACAGAGGAGATAAGGCGTCAGTTGTGTGGCTGGCACTGTTAGAAGAAGACCAGTTATCCGTGATAAACAGGCTATTGCTCATAACAAGCAGCTCAGTGGGGAGAGATGTTCTGTCCACGCAGCAGTAATATCGAACTATCATGCTCAAAAACCTATGAGACACATGGGCAAATTTACAACAATGAAACATATTCAATACTAACAAAAATTACTTGTTAATTGGGGCCCAAATGAGGTGAAAACATACAACAGAATCAACAATATGGCTCAACAATATAGTGACAGAAAATACTGAGAGTGCCTCTTGCTAAGACTTACGATTTGTTCTTAATTCCTAGACTGTAAACTGTACAGAGGGGCAGAACATAAACTGCAGTAATAAGAACTCATTGGTTGTTGAGGAACAGTTTTACTGTGCACTGGCTTCTGTGCTGATTGGTTCTTTCTGAATTTTGCTGGATCCACTACAGAAGATAGTATATTGCTACCTTTATACTAGGGTAAGCAGTCAAAATAATCTACGATGTTGTGATCTGGTAACTGTAATTCGACACTTACAGATGACATGAAATGCAATGCCTAGAATGATCCGTCCCAGGTGCATGTAAATTTCTTAGTTGTCATGTTTCTTTCAGCTAAGGAGCTGTTGCAACCATGTCATGCCTGCACTGTTCTGGTGAATTCTCTTCAAAATAAACTTTAATATTTTAACAACATGTTTCACTTTGCTGAAATTTATTCTGAGTGGCAACTTCTCAGTCTCAAATGGGGAACATATTTTCGGCCACAAACAACTTCAAAAGGAGACAAACCTATTGTTTCATGTACCCTAGAATTGTATGACGAACTTGCATATGACAATATATGATCCCAGTCTGTATACAAACTGTTCATACAATACGACAACATATTGGCTATAGTTTTATGAATGCGTTCAACCCTAGGGTGAAATGGTATAGTTCTCGACTTATTTTGTCCCTTGGTCTATTATAATGGGCTGTTGATCCCTAACTGTATTACTAAATGAGTAACAAATACTTTTGTAACTGACTCAGAGGTCATATCTTCGAATGGTATCATAATATGATAGTGAGAGAAATGGTCTATGATAACAAAACATATCTGTTATTTTGAGCTGTTACACGGAATGGTCCCACGATACTGAATACTACAATTGCAAAAGGTCCTGTTCCTCAGGTAAAGTTCGAACAGGTATCTTTCGTCATCATCCATGCACTCTCTTAGCCCAAGGGAGACAATTTTCAATGTCATCTGCATCTTTCTCACTGTGGCCACCAATAAAAGTGTGCAACGTGCACTTGCACGGCACTTTTTCCATTATGACATGCCTTTATGTTATTGTTACAGTGCACCTGTGTATCCAGTCTCTAAGAAGAATTTTCTTATATAAAAGTCATCTCTTGTAATAAAATCTGGCAAGGCAGTCAATCTTACAATCAGCATCGGATTCTCTCGAGGCCATGGCTCACTCTTCTGTTCCAAGCCACCACACTAATAAACAGATGATGATTATTATTATTCATAACAAATAAATTAATTTACTGTTTTAATTATCTTCAAATCTAGTACTAACATGATATTCCAAGTGTTGCCAAATATTGTCTTTTAAGATCTTTGATGAGTTCCTTATATTTCATATGCTGACTGAGTCACACAATAAAGATGTTTGAAATTTTCACTAAATTTATTTATTTTTCTCAAAGTTTAGACATAACTCATTTACATGAAGTCATTTAACTAGTGTTTTGAGAAACACTATTTGGTCTTCTCCCTAAACTGCTGCTTGATTTAGTAACTGTACCCTGCAAAAAGCTTCACATTTGACGTATCGTTTAAAACTGCATGCTGCAGAGAAATGGTGACAGCCTCATTTTTTCACTGGAGTTCTTTTGTTACAGTACATATTTTCTGATTTAGTGTGTTGGCACATAACAGGCAATAAAGCAGACAACAGATGGAGTTGATGAAAACTAAGAAATCGGGTAATTAGTAATTGTGGACTGATACTGAAAAAATACAAATACATCAAATGAAAGAGTCACAAGCATTACCTGTTCACTGAAACAGCAAAATTAATTCCAGCAAGTCACAAATAATGTATCTATTTCCAAACAACTAATCTTCGAGAACAACATATCTTCACAAGAGATAAAATCACTGCACTCATTTAAATGACACAATGTGGCATAGCTGAAAACACAATTACAAAAGTAATGACTCTCGAATAAAAGTTTCTGCCTACGGAATAGATATAAACAAGAGACAAGGGAAAAACCACATGAGAGAAGATATGATAGGTACCTGAAATTACATGTCATAATGTAGTTACAGTAATTATCTTATTCAGGATTTCTAGATACCTTCTGGCGTATTTTCACTTTCATCATACTTCAGTTGCTGAATGCCTTCCAAAAGAGGTGACAAGGGCTGCCCTTCTTCTGGTGGTTTCGTCATGAAGAAAGGATGCTTCTCCATTTCCTATAAGAAGATTATTAATATTGGTTTACACAAGAAGTGCTAACTACTAGAATTCCAATAATATGATGAAATGTTACGCTACTGCTGAAGTGGATGCATAAATGAGTCTTTGTAGCAGGAAGTTATGTTTGTAAATTATAAAACAAAGTAAAATGGTTGTCCCTGTTAGCACACAGTTGTGTGGCTGATACAGACAACTGATTTTTTTTTTTTCACATCGTAAATCATGACCATCAAAATAAAATTTTCCTAATCAAAAAACAAGTTAGGGTGTGAAGTCTTAACAAAACATACCACTGTATGTCAAAATAAAGTTAGCTGGAATTCCAGGATTAAAATAAAGATGTGAAATATGCTCATGTGCTTAGCCTGGCAAATTCATAATTGAGAACACTGCAATTTATAATGATGTTTAAATTCTAGTACACAATTTCAGTATCCCCATATAGTTCTAGACCGATTCTGTAGATTATTTTATTCATTTTCACAAAACTGGAACTCCCACTTCAACATCACTGCCAACAATATCCTACACACTGATACAGAAGTTGTTGCCTTATCATGTAATATCACTATTTCAAGAATCATCCAGAAAGTGGCTCCCCTTACAAAAAAAAAAAAAAAAAAAAAAAAAAAAAAAAAAAAAAAAAAAAAAAAAAAAATAATAATAATAATAATAATAATAATAAAACTACCATCAATTACATGAAAATCTTTATTCAAATAAAATTATATGGTTCCGGAGACCTTTTCACGTCAAAAACATCGATGATGTACATATTCAGACTGAAGAGACAAATGAAAGTTTGTACCAAGGCTGGGATGCGAACCCAGGTCTCCTGCTCTGCTCCATAAGCAGATGCACTAACCAGTATGCCACCTTGACACGGTGGCTTTGCGCAACAGTACAGCCTACCCTAGCATGTCTCCCTCTGCAAACTAAATTCTCAGTCATGCCTCAGCCCACTTAGTACTCTCCTCCCCTAAACTCAAACAGCATTGCTGAATCTCTCCAACTGTACTGGAATATCATTTCATCATTGAACGAATGGGGGATTCTGCCTCAACCCCCGGCATAGGTGCTTTAATCAAATAGAACCTATTCATGTCTCAAACATCTCTGCAGACTGAAGCAAGAAATGAAGTTTAGGGAAGAAGTGGGCTGAGACATGAATGGGAATTTGGATTGAGGGACGCATGCTAACGTAGTCCGTGCAGCTGTGCAAAGCCACTGTGCCACGATGGTGTAGTGGTTAGCGCATCTGCCTAGTGAACAGGAGACCAGAGTTCGAATCTCAGCAATGGAAGAAAATTCCATTCATCTCTTCAGTCAACATATATACATCATAGATGTCTGAGACTTGAGAAGGTCTCTGGAGTCATACAGTTTCATTTGATTAAAGCACCTACACCAGGGTTTCATGTCGACGGGACATTAAACACTAACCACCACCACCAGGGTTTCAGGGAGGATTCCCCGTTTTGTTCAACTCTGAGGTGCTATTCCAGTACTCTTGGAGAACCTCTGCTATGCTGTTCGAGGTTGGGGGGGGGGGGGGGGGGAGAATACCAAGTGGTGGATTAAGGAGTACTAGGGTAGTGCATGCAATTGTGCAAAGCCACTGTGCCATGGTGGCATAGTGATTGGCGCATCTGCCTAGTGAGCAGGAGACCCTACTTTGAATCCTGCCCTTAGTACATATTCATTTGTCACTTCAATCTGCCTACATACATCAAAAACTTTACTGCCAACAGATAGAGAAATGTTTGGACTATTTTTGACATAATCACTATATGAACTGACACATCATCCTGGGATCAACTTTTGTTTTCACACCTCATAGAAATGTGCCGCCTGGAAATGAATCTGTGTGTGACAGTCTGTAACCTCGAAGTTACTTCACGTGCCAACGTCCACACTAACAAATAGAATTCATGTGAAACGTATTAAGCTGGCACCTAATCTTGAAAGATTTACTTATGCTCAATATGTAGGATTATTTAAATTTATATCTTCTAATTAACCTGCATGTGTCAAATAACTTACACCTTCATAAAACAGCTTAAACACTTCCCACCTTAACTTCCATGAGTCTGTATCCCCAATTCCATGATCAGACATTAATGAAGCCAGCAACAACTTCTAACTTGATACCACTATTGAATCCATATGCTCGCTACTTCCAGCATTCTCAGCACAACATGACAATCCCCCAGCCACCAAAAAGACACATAAAAATAACGAAAACTTGAGGATAATACTGACCAATTAGTACATGTTTTGTCAAAGAATACAAGGGTTAAAGACACCACACTCTTACCAGTTATTCTTAGTTGTCGTGAAAAATGATGACTGGAGGATAGGAATTTCTTGTGGTTCAAGAAAAGATGGAAATCCCTGGAAACACACCAGGACTGTATGGTGGATGATCAAATAGATGTCAGGCAAACTCTTTCAAAGCAGTCAATGTGCACCAAGCCATATATGGGCAAGCAGTGCCATGGATGAGCACAACACTTGCACTGAGCATTCCACGTCTCATTTTGAATAGCCCGGTTCAACCTACACAACTTTCCACAGTAATGATCAACTGGGCAGGAAGACAATAAGCAGACTGCTCTTCCTGTCCCAGAACAACACACGTCACTCTTCTCATCAACACAGGCTGTCTAAATTTCGTCTTGACCAGATATCCACTGTATCACCAATGTGTTACCACACATATACATTAATGTGGATTGTGGATTGTACATAATGTGGAATACATTGTTTGGAATGATGTCATATAAAACAGAATACTATATAAAATTCAAATTTTATGCTTAGGTTTAAGTATAACCACAACCTCGGAAATGAGGACATGTTGAAAATACCCCACAAAGTTGTTGAAACAATCATTATGCTATGATACAGATCAGTCCATTACCACCGTCAGCTTTCTTACAATCACATTCATTGGCTTCACCATCTCACACTCAAACTGCAACATTTGGACCTAAGCAATACATTGGGCTACACTACAGATCAGTCCATCACCTAAACTAGCTTCCTTACATTAACATTCAATAACTTTGTCACTCACAACCAAACTGTACACTTGTGTGCACACTTGTTGCTCTCATATGGTACCACTCCATGTCAATGCTACTCCATATTGATTCATTTTGTGTTCAGGTGCATCAGCAGCTGGAGACTGTGGTCATGTGTGTGGGAGTTGCATTTGCATGAGTGTGTGTGTGTGTGTGTGTGTGTTTGGCCGTGCGGTTAAAGGCGCTGCAGTCTGGAACCGCAAGACCGCTACGGTCGCAGGTTCGAATCCTGCCTCGGGCATGGATGTTTGTGATGTCCTTAGGTTAGTTAGGTTTAACTAGTTCTAAGTTCTAGGGGACTAATGACCTCAGCAGTTGAGTCCCATAGTGCTCAGAGCCATTTTGTGTGTGTGTTTTATTTTTTTATTTTTTAGCATAAGTTAGTTTAAGTAGTGTGTAACTCTAGGGACCAATGACCTCAGCAGTTTGGTCCCTTAGGAATTCACACACATTTGAACATTTTAAAAAAATATTAATCAGATGATTAGACAAGATGGTGGAACCAATGAGAGGATAGCATTCAAAGTCATCATGATGAAGAGTTTTTGAAATTATGTGACAGCATAGTGGAATATATTGTGTGGAATGATGTAATATAAAACAGAATATTGTATAAAATTTAAATTTTATGCTTAGGTTTAAGTATAACTACAACCTCGGAAATGAGGACATGTTGAAAATACCCCACAAAGTTGTTGAAACAATCATTATGCTATGATACAGATCAGTCCATTACCATAGTCAGCTAGTTCTTACACTCACATTCATTGGCTTCACCAACTCACAATCAGACTGCAACATTTGGACCTAAACTATACCTTGGGCTACACTACAGATCAGTCCATCATCTAAACTAGCTTTCTTAAATTAACATTCAATAACTTTGTCACTCACAACCAAACTTTAGACTTCAACTTAACCTAGATCTTGGGCAACACTACAAATCAGACCATTACCACAGCCAGTTTTCTTCCAGTCACATTCATTGACATCGTCAACTCACATCCAAACTATGACATTAGAATACGAAACACACCAAGAAATCCAGCCATATTCTGAAAAACATTCCATACAAGAAATACATATAAACCAATTACCAACTTTATAATGCATAACAGCCATATCAGTAAATGCCAGTTTTGTGTTACACTTGTGGACAAAAAAAGGTCATCAATTTGTAGGCCTATTTTCCACCGAAACAAGTAATTAGATTCAGCTTTCCTCATCAGCTACTCTATACAATTATCTGATAGGCTACAACCAAAGGAAATGAACTGCCACCAGGAGCACACAGCAGTTGAGGCACCAACATTGTTAAGTGCACTTTAACTGATAGTGTGCAATGATATTTGGAAAAAGTCACACACAATTATTAGCAACAGCACAGACAACAATTGTGTGGCATGGTTGTCTCATATAATCCCTATATTTCTTCCACAATACTTTTTAGTCTGTAGGATACCATATAAATGAGACACTGTGTTCATCACATTAGTGAAATGCTATGATATGAAAGCACAGGGTAATAGCGATGCATAGTTAAGCATCACAGTCTTTCCAAGAAGATGGAGACAACTGGCTTCACTGCCATGTGCCAAGACGGTGAATACAACTGGCTTCACTGCCATGTAAATATCTGCACTGATAACACAAAAGTAACTTTTTGATGATTTTTTTTAAATTAAAATAAGCTAAGTGGTTTTGTGCTCTGGATCTAGTCCATTCAGGTGCACAGATTGAATTACCTCAGCAAGAAATGGGTTTCATACATATGAACAAGAATTTAAGCATAAAGGTTGTATTTCACAATATAAGAATTTTAAAAATAATATTACAGTAGAGCAAAAGCAGGTTACTATGCTGTAACACCTGTTGCCAACAGCATCTACATAAGTAAACATCATTGGTGAAAAATCTCTTTCTTCGATTTGAACATGACTTGCCTTTAGCCCTACTTCTACAGTTCATGGAAAAATGCGATAGGTTTGTTTTGTTTAAAGCAATGGTTGAAACAGTAAAAATTTATTTTTAATAAAAGAATTGTGTATCATTCCACCAGAGTGACTGATATTCTTCAGAGAGCCAGTCATGACAAAACTATTTCCACCTGGTGTAAAAGATAAGCGAAATATACTCAGAATTCAAGAAGAATATTACCGAACTAACAGTTCACAGAAGAATGGAAAACTGGTGGGAGCCAACCTCAAGGAAGATCAATTTGGATTTAGGAGAAATGTAGGAACACACAAGGCAATATTGACCCTACGACTTATTTCTGAAGATAGGTTTTAAGAAAGGCAACCCTATGTTTATAGAAAGTTTTTGACAGTGTTGACAAGAATACCCCTTCTGAAATTTTGAAGGCATCAGGGCATGAAAGTAGTAATTCTGTCAGAGACAGCAAAGGACTCAGAAGAGCAATGAAATGGAATGGATAGTGTCCTGAAAGGATGATATAAGATGAACATTAACCAAAGCAAAGCAAGGGTAATGGAATGTAGTTGAATTAACTGACACGAAGCTGAGGGAATTAGATTAGGAAATGAGACACTGAAAGTAGGCCTAATAGTTCAGTTGTACTATTTGGACAGTAAGTTAAATTAACTGACTGCTGAAGTAGGGAGGATATAAAATGTAGACTAGCAATAGTGAGAAAAGCATTTCTGATGAAGAGATATATGTTAACAATGAAAATAAATCTTAGTGTAAGGAAATCTTTTCTGAAGGTATTTGCCAGGAATGTAACCTTGTATTGAAATGAAACATGGATAATAAACAGTTCAGACTAGAAGAGAACAAAAATGTGGTGCTAAACAAGAATCCCAAAAATTAGATGGGTAGATCATGCAACTAATGAGGAGGTATTCAACAGATTTGGGGAGAAAAGAAATCTGTGGCACAACTTGACTAACAGAAGGAATTGGTTGATAGGACATATTCTGAGACATCAAAGGATCGCCAATTTAGTGACTATATCAAACTAGTCTTCAGAATGATGATTGAAACAACATTTTAAAAAAGGTCTCTAACTAAATGGACATGTGTCTGTTTTCGAGTTCTGCAACATTTACTTTCAATTTTGTGATACCTGTGGTAAATAGAAAATACATGAATTCTGAAATTTCTGGCAACAATGACCACTGATACAATGCAAATATGTAATACAACTCCTTTATTATTGCTGCTGTTATGGCACCAGCTACTTTTCAGTTAACAACTGATATAACTTGACTCCTTCCCGAATCTGTCGATGACTAATACAAATTAAATATTTATTTGAGTGATCAAATGTCTGTGTTAGAAAACCAAAATTTCTTGCATAATTCAAAATGAAAATAACTAGGGACGAAAGCAACCTCATTCAAAATTACAGAAGTGACACACCTCAGGCCACCAAGGGCCACTGGTCTGGCATTTCATAAAGTTTTGGTCAGAAAAATTTTACAGCAACTTATGTAGACAGCATAGAGCTGCATAGCATGAAGGTACGAGTGCCATTCTGCAAAACCATACCACTACTCAGCTAAAAGAGATGACAAGGGTGTTAGGCTTCTGCCAGTCTCAAATAAGATACCTCTCAGAACCCAAATCAAGGTTACCTTTATCCCATCTGTAGGGGGGCCAAATATAGTCAATCATAATAGGGCAATTAAAATAAATAACTAAAAAAATCCTAGTACCAATCTCAGCAGACCAAATGACTAGTACCTATCAATAAAAATGAATGAATGTCCTAAACGGCTCATTTCATTTAAAATCACCCAAAATAAAGAAATCTCGTTGCCATCATGTCGCAGATATTTGTGAAAATTTGGTGTAAGAAAGTGCATAGACAGAAAGTGATAAAATAATTTTTTTCAGATTTTTTTTAGATCAAAATTGTAGTCAGGGGGCCATTTTGAAGTGTCTAGCATTTTGTCCATCTGGCGTCAGTACAAAAGGTAGATTGAAAGTTTTTAACTACTATAACTCTCTTGTTTATAAATCAATTTTATTCAATTTGGTGTCATTAGAAAGACAAAAGGACCATCTATATCACTAAACTATAAAAATGCCCCAACTGTACATATAAATATGTGGAAATCTGTATTTAAAGTCTCTCTCTCTCTCTCTCTCTCTCTTTTTGATCTTTTGGACTTAAAATGTGACTGTCCTATGGACGCTGTAAACTTGCTCTTGTTGTTAAACATTTAATAGTACCACCAACTCCATCACGTGCATTTTTGCCATGACTTGGAGCAAAAAAATTCCTTTTTGCAATTACTCCATGATCTTGCTTGAGATAGCACAAATTTAAAACGTTCATAAAGTTTTTATATTTTGCAGAACTGCCATCACTGAAGTACATAACATGCTGGATGTGTGGTAATTGTTCCAATACATAAGTGAGAGCAGTTTTCTGGAAAACATAGAATGTGATTGTATGACGCTACAGACAGTCACTTACACAACAAAATAACATTTACTTATTGCAATCATCTCTTTTAAAGTACACCACAAAAGGATGAAGGGTGACTTGAATGTTCTGCCAGTGAAATCCTTGTGCAGCATCCTGAAGCAAACAGGTATAGTTCTCTGCAAAATCCACTATGATGATACACATAGTATCAGGGAGGGTTTCTTTGCTCCATTTGAAGTTGTGACTGAGATGTTGGTACATAATGATGTTGTGTTAACTTTTGAAGTTTCTGCATGAGATACTCAACAAATTCATCAGTCGTCTCCATTAATGTCTCCAGTGTAGATCGATAAGTTTGCATCCATTGTTTGAATATAACATTTTCACAATCTTGTAAGGACTCCAGCCCCATTAAAAAATTGTGCAGTTCATATTCGTCAGGACATTGAGAACAGTGACGCAGCATGCACTCCTCGTTTTCCAGATTGCACACAAGTTTCTGTAGAACTTCAGTGTAAGGTTCTTTCACATGTGCAGCATGCATTAATAGCTTTACGTTTTGGTGATATGTGCATACAGATACGTTATGCATTCCACGACTGTTTACAGTAATGCATTCTTTTGGACTAAGTTCACAAAATTTAGTAAAACCAATTTTATCTTCAGGTTATTTTTCTCTGAAAGCTAAGTATACATCTTTCAGATTATGTAAAATTAGTCTTTTTGTCTTATGCACTCTTTTGCCATTTTCTGAAGGAGCAGACAGACAGTCTTTTTTATTAGCAGAAATGCAACTTATATCAACTTCACAGTAAAAATTCTGGACACGTTTTTACACATCCTTACCTATTCTGTTTCCCACTTTATAACTCCCTTTTAACAAAATACCATCTTCTTTCAGCAATACCCTCGATTTCTTTACCATGTATTGTGTTAAAAAACATTTGGAATTTTTTCTTTACTCCATGAAGCTGGTGCTAAGGTAAGTATTTGTAGTTTTTCTTTAACAGAACTTCTCGCTGAATTTCTTTTTACGTTTTTGCATTAAACTATTACAGTCTGTACATTCAGTACTGTCAGTTTCTTCAGATACATTTTTCACTGGAACATGTAGCGCTTCTGATGCTGTTTGCTGGAATTTTAAAGCTAAGCGACGAGACTTGAATCGAATGTATTCTGGATGCCTGTCTTGTGCTCTCTTGGTAACCTTAAATGGTGAAATTTCAAGTAATTCACAACTTTCATTAAGTTTTTGAAGAGCTTTAGATGGATCTTGTGTATATTCTTGATCTTCAACTTCACATTCATCCATCCCTGGAAAGTTATCCCCTACAGGAGATAAAATGTCCTTACTACATGTTATGCACAGCTTGATACCTGGGATAAGTCCACAGGTTTTATATTTCTTTTCCATGGTTAAAGAAATAGGTTTCAAAGATTTCTTACAAGGGAACCTCCCCATCGCACCCCCCTCAGATTTAGTTATAAGTTGGCACAGTGGATAAGCCTTGAAAAACTGAACACAGATCAATCGAGAAAACAGGAAGAAATTGTGTGGAAGTATGAAAAAAATAAGCAAAATATACAAACTGAGTAGTCTATGCATAAGATATGCAACATCAAAGGAAATATGAGCTCATGTGCGCCATAGTCCCGTGGTTAGCGTGAGCAGCTGCAGTACGAGAGGTCCGTGGTTCAAATCTTCCCTCGACTGAAAATTTTAATTTTTTATTTTCAGACAATTATTATCTGTCCATCCGATGTGATCACTTTTTTGGGAGTGATTATCACATCCACAAGAAAACCTAAATCGGGCAAGGTAGAAGAATCTTTTTACCCATTCGCCAAGTGTACAAGTTAGGCGGGTTGACAACATATGCTGTCACCAGTGTCGTATAGAATATAACAGACGTGTTTTCCTGTGGAGGAATCGGTTGACCTACGACCTTGCGATCAAACGTTTTCGGTTCCCATTCGATAGGCACGTCCTTTCGTCTACTAATCGCACGGTTTAGCGGTGCGGTCGCAAAACACAGACACTAAACTTATTACAGTGAACAGAGACGTCAATGAACGAACGGACAGATAATAATTGTCTGAAAATAAAAAATTAAACTTTTCTCTCAAGGGAAGACTTGAACCAAGGACCTTCCGTTCCGCAGCTGCTCACGCTAACCACGGGACCACGGCGCTCCTGAACACATACTATCCTTGACGTTGCTTATCTTGCACATGGACTACTCAGTTTGTATATTTTTTTTTGTTTTTTTTTTTTCATTCTTCCACACAACTTCTTCCTGTTTTCTCGATTGATCTGTGTTCAGTTTTTCAAGGCCTATCCACTGTGCCAACTTATAACTAAATCTGAGGGGGGTGCGATGGGCAGGTTCCCTTGTTAGCAGTCTTTTTACAATGCTTCTTAAAAAGGTCACAGCAAATTCTTTGTCTGTTTTCAAATGTTCCCAAATAGAGCCTTTTGTGAGAAAAACAAACACTCTCAATATTTCACAGGTGCTCCTTAGCTTCAATAATTCAATATCAGCTTGATCCAGGCTTGACATATCTATTAAATCAAGCTCTTCACTGCTACTACTTTTCTCCTAACACACAACTGATGACACAAAACCTAAAGAATATTTGTTTTACATTGTGGTTCATTTTCCATCAAGTGGTTCATGGTGTGGGTTCCTGTAGTCATGTCCTAGTTCATGAACCACGGGCAACGTATGAGTGGCCATGTAAGTGGTCCCGACAGTCGGGATACCAGTTACTTTGGAATAAGGCTGAGCATCTAGGACATATTCTGAGTTGTGGTCACCTTTGTGCTCATATGGCAAAGACTACCAAATCCACCAGTTAGTCCCTCAACCGTTAGGGGTACAACTCAATGGGACTCGGGGCAAGTAAGGCTAGCAACCTGCTTCCCCGGTACTTTAAATACGATGTTGGCAACAATCAGAGCAAAATGCCTCGGACCTTTGGAGGTGACGGAGTCCCACCTCTAACTGACAAACCAGGGACTCCTAAGATACGACTCGGCAAACAAATGGTAATGAGATGGGGAGCTATTAATATCAATGGGGGCTACTCTGGGAAGAAGGTAGAGCTGGCAGAGGCTGCAAGTAAGATGGGGCAGGATGTTTTAGCTGTTAGTGACATTCGGGTAAGGTGTGAGAAAGAAGAGGAAGTGGGAGAATACAAGGTCTACCTGTCAGGAGTCAAAGCAGGAATAGCACAATGGGGTGTTGGGCTTTACATCAGGAAAGAAATGGAACCCAGCGTAGTTGCAATAAGGTATGTAAACGAACGACTGATGTGGATAGATTTGACAGTGTCTAGCAAGAAAATTAGGGTTGTGTCAGTATATTCGCATTGTGAAGGGACAGATCAAGATAAGATGGATAGTTTTTATGATGCACTCAGTGATGTAGTTGTTAGAGTAAAGGACAAGGACAGTGTTCTGCTCATGGGTGATTTTAATGCCAGGACTGGAAATCGAACAGAAGGGTATGAAAAGGTTATGGGTAAATTTGGAGAGGATATGGAGGCCAACAGGAACGGGAAACAACTCTTGGATTTCTGTGCCAGTATGGGCTTAGTAATCACAAACTCCTTTTTTAAACATAAGAACATTCACCGGTATACTTGGGAAGGCAGGGGAACCAGATCTGTCATTGACTATATAATAACAGATCAGGAATTCAGGAAGGCTGTGAGGGACACACGTGTATTCAGGGGACTCTTTGATGACACTGATCATTATTTAATCTGCAGCGAAATTGGTATTGTGAGACCAAAAGTGCAGGAGGTCAGGTCCATATGTAGGAGGATAAGAGTGGAGAAACTTCAGGATAAGGAAATCAGGTACAAGTACATAACAATGATCTCAGGAAGGCACCAGTTAGTTGAATGTAGTCAATTACAGTCATTGGAAAAGGAATGGACAAGGTACAGGGACACAGTACTAGAAGTGGCTAAAGAATGTCTTGGAACAGTAGTGTGTAAAGGTAGGATGAAGCAAGCAGCTTGGTGGAACGACACAGTCAAGGCAGCCTGTAAAAGGAAAAAGAAGGCGTATCAAAAATGGCTACATACTAGAACTCAGGTAGACAGAGAAAGTTATGTTGAAGAAATAAACAAAGCCAAACAGATAATTGCAGCATCCAAGAAGAAATCTTGGGAAGACTTTGGAAACAGGTTGGAGACTTTGGGTCAAGCTGCTGGAAAACCATTCTGGAGTGTAATTAGCAGTCTTTGAAAGGGAGGTAAGAAGGAAATGACAAGTATTTTGGACAGGTCAGGGAAACTGCTTGTGAATCCTGTGGATTCCTTGGGCAGATGGAGGGAATATTTTGAAGAGTTGCTCAATGTAGGTGAAAATACGATCAGTAATGTTTCAGATTTCAATGTACAATGGGATAGGAATGAGGATGGAAATAGGATCACATTTGAGGAAGTGGTGAAAATGGTCAATAGATTGCTGTGCAATAAAGCAGCTGGGGTGGATGAAATTAAGTCGGAACTCATCAAATACAGTGGAATGTCAGGTCTTAAATGGCTATACAGGATAACTGAAATGGCCTGGGAGTCGGGACAGGTTCCATCAGACTGGACAAAAGCAGTAATCACACCAATCTTTAAACAAGGAAACAGAAAAGATTGTAACAACTACAGAGGTATCTCTTTAATCAGCGTTGTGGGTAAAATCTTCACAGGTATTGTTGAAAGGAAAGCGCGAGTATTAGTTGAGGACCAATTGGATGAAAATCAGTGTGGGTTTAGGCCTCTTAGAGGTTGTCAGGACCAGATCTTTAGCTTACGGCAAATAATGGAGAAGTGTTATGGATGGAACAGGGAATTGTATCTATGCTTTATAGATCTAGAAAAGGCATATGACCGGGTTCCTAGGAGGAAGTTATTGTCTGTTCTATGAGATTATGGAATAGGAGGCAAACTTTTGCAAGCAATTAAAGGTCTTTACATGGATAGTCAGGCAGCAGTTAGAGTTGACGGTAAATTGAGTTCATGGTTCAGAGTAGTTTCAGGGGTAAGACAAGGCTGCAACCTGTCTCCACTGTTGTTCATATTATATATGGATCATATGTTGAAAACAATAGACTGGCTGAGTGAGATTAAGATGTGTGAACACAAAATAAGCAGTCTTGCATATGCGGATGACTTAGTTGTGATGGCGGATTCGATTGAAAGTTTGCAAAGTAATATTTCAGAGCTAGATCAGAAATGTAAGTACTATGGTATGAAGATTAGCATCTCCAAAACGAAAGTAATGTCTGTGGGAAAGAGATATAAACGGATTGAGTGCCAAATAGGAGGAACAAAGTTAGAACAGGTGGACAGTTTAAAGTACATAGGATGCATATTCTCACAGGATGGCAACATAGAGAAAGAATTGGAAGCGAGGTGTAGCAAAGCTAATGCAGTGAGTGCTCAGCTACAATCTACTCTCTTCTGCAAGAAGGAAGTCAGTACCAAGACTAAGTTATCTGTGCACCGTTCAATCTTTCGACCAACTTTGTTGTATGGGAGCGAAAGCTGGGTGGATTCAGGTTACCTTATCAATAAGGTTGAGGTAACGGATATGAAAGTAGCTAGGATGATTGCAGGTACTAGTAGATGGGAACAATGGCAGGAGGGTGTCCACAATGAGGAAATCAAAGAAAAACTGGGAGTGAACTCTATAGATGTAGCAGTCAGGGCGAACAGGCTTAGATGGTGGGGTCATGTTACACGCATGGGAGAAGCAAGGTTACCCAAGAGACTCATGGGTTCAGCAGTAGTGGGTAGGAGGAGTCGAGGCAGACCAAGGAGAAGGTACCTGATTTCGGTTAAGAATGATTTTGAAGTAATAGGCTTAACATCAGAAGAGGCACCAATGTTAGCACGGAATAGGGGATCATGGAGGAATTTTATAAAGGGGACTATGCTCCAGACTGAACACTGAAAGGCATAATCAGTCTTAAATGATGATGATGATGTTATTTTTAATCAACTGTGTACGTTGCAGAAAAGAATTGGATGGTTTGAAACTTTTTCTTGTTCTCTAATTACCAGACAGAATGGCTGCTTATGTAAGAAGCACAAAATCAAGGCAAAAACGTCCTTCACACATATAAGTGCACAGACACACAAAAATCTAACACACACAGCCTGTGTTGCATGTGAGTGTTGCTGCTAGACTGAATTTTTCATTTTTTTCATGTATTCCTGATTAGCTATTTAAAGCAATTAATTATTACAGCATTACTGAAAAAGTATAAGATCTTACAACAGAGGACAAACATCCTTCCAATTTTTTTATGTTGAAAAGTATGGCAGTAGGAATTATTTGAAACAAAAATTCAGATGGTGAAACTAATGATTTTGCTGGGAAAAAAATCCTGAAATTTGTTAAAAAAATTGTGAGAAATTACATTAATTACAAATTTTCAAACCTTTGTTGCTTAGTCACAGCACTTTAATAATTTTTATATTATAGGCCGTAGCTCTATTCTTTTGCTTTCCAGTGACACCAAATCGAATGAAATTGATTCATAAATCAAAAAGTTATAGTGGTTACAAGCTTACAAGGCATTTCGTTTCTCAACACCAGTTGGTAGAAGGGGCCCACATTTCAAAATGGTCTCCTAATTACAATTATGTTCAAAAAAATTCCAGAAAAAATATTTTAATCCAAACTCATTATGTACATTCTTACACCAAATTTTCAGAAAAATCTGTGACATATGGGCAACGGCTACTGGGTGATTTCACATGAAATTACCCAAACGGAACGTGTAATGCTTACTTGTGAAGTTCATTCCCTACAGACAGTATACGAATAAAACGAGCATCGAAATCAGTTTTAATCTGTTGTGGGTATTACACAGAAGTGCATGGCTGAACAGACTGGATACTGATGTTTTCAATGGTCTTCGATAACTTACTGTCTAGTTTGTGCAATATACACAAACAGATTGATCAGTGCTATAAAACATCCATAAGACCAGCACAGTACACATAGTACTGTCTTCATCAGTCACACAAGTATACCGTACCTCTCGCCAACGGTCTTCCGGCCATCCTTCGGTATATGGACGTCTCTCTAATCCTGCAATATACTCGTCCAGTTCTTTATCCAGCTTTTCTGCTAGTTGTAACCTCTCCTCGTCAGTCATTTGACTCGTTTTCTTCGGTTTTGCTGAATGGTTTTCCATTCTGGTGAAACGATGAGGTCGTTGTGCTGATGAGAATTGCGTATCGTTGTGCTGATGAGAACTGCGTACTCTTTGTTACGTGCGCACTAGACATCTAACTCTAATCAGCACATGGTACCGTGATATGTGGTTTATAAATATATCTAAATGCATTAACAAGATGAAATTCATAATTTATACAGCACTGTTGATGTCAATGAGTAACACTAGACATCACAACACACATCTTCAAAACAAAAACATTTCGCCGATCGAGCACAAAGCAAACGAAGAGGAATAAAATCCACAAGGGGAAAGATATTTCACTCGACCAAGATAAAGGTGGGTTCCTGTCTTACTGGTCTAAAAAGAGCTCGAATGGCACGGTACCAAATTTTCAACAAAATGATTTTAGACTCTGGATTTTTCCACTCATATAGTATGTAACAATGGGGGATCGACTTCCGGTGCATAGTTGTTTTAAACTGCAAATCTTCAGTTGGCATACTTGTCCTTGCATATCATCAGTTGGTGAACATGTTTAAGAACATAAGAATGTGTGTGTTTGTTTTTGTTGCCGCAAAGTTTCATTGCTTATGTTTGTCCCACAGGTGAAGTGTCGTATATTGCTAGGAAGACGCTCATGTGGTGTCCCTTTTTGTTTCGGTTAGAAACTACTGAAAAACGTAAATATCAGAGGAAGTATGAAAGTAATGCTGCAGCATTTGGTTTTAAGGGGGAGAATAGCTTTTTGTCCATACAGTAATGTTTTGAGATGTAACAGATTTTTTTCGGAAGCGAAGAAAAATACAACTGTCCATTCCGTCATTGGACAGACAAATTTTCAAAATTATGCAATTTTTTCCCGCAACTTACGTCTGTTGTGTCGGCCACCGGAAAAAATTAAAGACATACTTATGCGATCTGAATCCACGAAATCCATGCACGATCCCCAAGGCATTCACGAAAGTTTCTCAGCGCTGCAAACGAAGAAATTGGTCCCGCGTAAGAAGCGAACAGCTGTCGAGGAAAAAGGTGTCAGCAAGCCAGGGGTAAAGTATAAATGTGGATAGTTCTTACAATTCCTGTTTGCATTGTTGTTACTGTATTGTCTGCTTTGCCGGCCGGAGTGGCCGAGCGGTTCTAGGCACTACGGTCGCAGGTTCGAATCCTGCCTCGGGCTTGGATGTGTGTGATGTCCTTAGGTTAGTTAGGTTTAAGTAGTTCGACGTTCTAGGGGACTGAAGACCTCAGATGTTATGCCCCTTAGTTCTCAGAGCCATTTTTTTTTATTGTCTGTTTTGCCCCCATGTAGATCTTATTGCCATTGTGATGGGCTTATGGTAGTGAACGATTTAGTGATATCTTGTAAGAGGACAACTTTAATTGCACAGCAGTGAAAAAGATTAATGCCCCCGTCTTCTGACAGAATAGTAGTGTATGTTCAGACGTCGGTCAAAATGAGATAATACAACTATACTAGTATACAGTATCGCTTGGCGGTAAGGGTGGAACTTCGATACCTAGCCGTCTTGGAAATTACCTTGAGTTGTGCCGAAACGTACCAGTCTATTTTGAGTACTTCGGTAAATATGATTTTGTACAATAAATGCTATGTGCACTCAGCAATTGAAATGACGGGAATACAGAAGCGTCAGATTTCACCCGTCTGCTTTGACCCATGACGTCACCAATTGTCGAAAACGACAATTGTCAACATTCAGCATGAGATTTTCACTCTGCATTGGAGTGTGCGCTGATATGAAACTTCCTGGCAGATTAAAACTGTGTGCCCGACCGAGTCTCGAACTCGGGACCGAGTTCGAGTCTCGGTCGGGCACACAGTTTTAATCTGCCAGGAAGTTTCAATTCTCAACATTTCCAATATGGCGCCTATGACGTCATTACATAAACGACAACTAACACGAAATTCATATAAAACCAACACGCACATCTCGCTCCAAAAATATAATCAAACTAACGGGACCAGCGCGAGTAATTGGGGATATTTGGGCCGGCGGCGGTGGTCTCGCGGTTCTAGGCGCGCAGTCCGGAATCGTGCGACCGCTACGGTCGCAGGTTCGAATCCTGCCTCGGGCATGGATGGGTGTGATGTCCTTTTAAGTAGTTCTAAGTTCTAGGGGACTGATGACCACAGCAGTTGAGTCCCATAGTGCTCAGAGCCATTTGAACCATTTTTTTGGGGATATTTGGGTGGGGACAAAGGAAATATAACCTCCTGAGGCCCACGGTGCAGTATACTGGACTACTCACAAAAGCAATGCTTAAGACCCGAAGTTCAGTATACCGTACCAACCATTCTGCAAAAGTAAAATTGCAAAAAAAAAGTCCTGTTTTAATATGTATTTTAGGCATATCTGGCCCCAAAAATAGTATATTCTACATGAAATTAAAGAAAAACCCCTTTGAGCCTCAGGATATCACACACACACACACACACACACACACACACACACACACACACACCACGATCCCAAATCACACAAAACGACGGCTTAAAAACACCACAAAATTCCCAAGTTCCACTACACTTACAATATCAACAGGAATCAGTCACTTCCCATCACCAACTACTTCAAAAATTATAATCAAACCGCGACTATCAATACCACAAAACCAACACCTAAAACAATAAAAATTATAATCTGACACTTCCCTTGACTTAAATAGGTCAACAGCAACACACGATACCAAAACAGCCACAACGACACATTAGAATCGGACACTTCCCTTGATCTACATAGGTCAACAGCAACTCCTGACACCAAAACACACAGCTATGACACATTGGAGTCGAACACTTCCCATGACCTATGCAGGTCAAATACAACTGACGATACCAAAAAAATTGAAATCCAGTATTTCCCCCAAGGTACATAAATCAACCACAAGTGCCAATACCAAAACATCAACCAACAACACATGCAGTACATAACACCGACCCAACAACACATAAAAACCCACCGAACATCATAACATGCGAACAGTAGACCCAAAAAAACGAGTACTTACTATAAAAAAGTTCCGGCCCTACACACTTATCCCCAACTCGCATATTATGCTCATACACTGCATTTCACTATCTCCGTCACAAGCCAAAAAGTTACAGAAACTTAATGACACAAACTGTCATCCCCCATTTCAGCCCGCAGACACACACTATTAAACTTAGAAGTCATATCCACACCCAACAAAATAAGCCACAAATTGAATTAAACAACTTACCGTGTGACAAACAGCAAACCAATAACATCAAATGACACCGCAATAACATAACCACATTGGAAACTTAATTCTTATCTCAGTGAAACTAATTTCTGTTCTTCTATAACAGTCACAACCGATAAATGCACACTTCAAGCACCAACACCCAAATGAACCCAATACACCACCAGAGGACACCACCAACCGCAACAAGACGAAATCTACAAACACAACACACTTATAAACTAAACTCCGCGCCATCAGACATCACACAACACAACACCCTTACATCATAGGTCAAAGCCGATGGGTGGGATCAGACGCCTCTGTTGTATCCTTTTTTGCAACTGTTTTCACCAGCTTTATGCCCCATTGTTGGCTCTACTGTTCTTGTCCGCAGCTTGCGGTCTCGCGGTCGTGTTCTCGCTTCCCTAGCACGTGGTCCTGAGTTCGATTACAAGCAAGGTCAGGGATTTTCACCTGCCTCGAGATGGCTGGGTGTTTGTGTTGTCCTCATCATTTCATCGTCATTCATGAAAGTGGCAAGATTGGACTGAGCAAAGGTTGGGTATTTCTCCGGGTGCTGATAACCGTGCAGTAGAGCATCCCACAAACCAATCATCATATTCATCATCATCATCTACTGTTCTTCCTATGCACTAAATTGCAGGGAGTGTGGTTTTTCTGGTGTAAGTATAGCATCTTACACTTTAGTTGCCATACTTAAAAGCAGGCCATACATTAATAGTGATTGTGTTTAATGAAAGGCTCAGAGAATAGTTTCTATGTGTTGAAAAGATGGTGACAACAGTGAACCAAAAGCAATGAACAAAGTCAGTTCTACAGATAAGATTTAATTAAGCGTAGTTCTGTTGTCATTGTGAAGATCAGTGTGTCACAGATGAGAGCTTCATGAAGCCCTGCACCAAAAAACACCAATATAAAACACCTCAACTTCTAAAATGAGTTCAACAATACCCACCAAAGAAAAAGAAAATTTTCGCTAATGCCTGTGTTGAGTATAGAAGTGCACAGACGAGTGACCACAAGCTTACTACGGTAAGTCAGAAAAAGTATGTCGTAAATCACCTATCTATATTTTTCAAACCATATTCCATGTTTCATTAAGTTCCACATGTAATTGTGACCTTATCAGATGAAAACCTCGCTGTTTGTTGAGACTACCTGTCGATGTAATTAATGCCCTGGTGATAGTCATCATGATAGCAGAGTGGGATATGCTCCCAAAAGCAAACTTGCCGTTTCAATATGTGATTGAGTCACATAACACATACTGTCAGATCAATATAGAAAAACCACTATGCATGAAAAACTTTTAAAAACATAACCTATATCACAATTTGAACACTCAAACAATTAAACATGTCAACTGACTGGATATCGCTACATCCTGTAACGTAGGCCAAATAATATATGGTATGCAACATGATATGTGCACAAGCAGAAAGAGAATAGAACTCTACCAATAGTTGTTTTTTATCTGTACAGTTTTTGGAAAGTGGGTTGTTGTGGTAGAATGCTCTATAAAAGTGACCATTAGTTCCATAAAACCTCAATTATTCTGGGAGAATATTGTGATTCACACAGATAAGTGCCTTAGATAGGTCACAGACAATACCAACCAGTGCTATTTTGTTACTTATCTCTTGTAAAATTTGGTTAATAAATGTGTAAATGACATTCTCAGTTGGGCAATTCTTCTGACATCCAAACTGTGATTTGTATGGAATCGGGGCCCTAGAAACGACAGAGAGGCCTCGTCTCCGCTGGAGCCCTCAGTAATTCACAACCTTTTAACAGGGTGCAGCGGTCCACTTGCCGCACACCGACCCAGGGTTATTGTGCAGTTCGGCACCCAATGGAACCCCCCGCCAGGGAACGTCTCACACCAGACGAGTGTAACCCCAAAGTTTACGTGGTAGAGTAATTATGGTGGATGCATACATGGAGAAAGTGTTTGCGCAGCAATCGCTGACATAGTGTAACTGAGGCGGAATAAGGGGAATCAGCCCACATGCTGAGGCAGATGGAAAAACGCCTTAAAAACTGTCCACAGACTGGCTGGCACACTGGACCTTGACACTAATCCACTGGGCAGATTTGTGCTGGGGACCGGCACGCCCTCTCGCCTGGAAAGCAGTGTGGTAGACTGCAGGGTAACCGGGTGGGTAAATTGTGATTTACTGATGATGTTGTTGTTGCTCAGGTTGGCACACTATTCTAGAATAAATCACCTCAGAAATTTTGTATTTCATGATGGCAGTTGTGTTATGGAGCAGTAGTTATCTCTCCTGTCACCTTTCTTATAGAGATATTTTAACAATGCCATATTTCATTATCTCTGGGAAAATGCCCTGAGTTTGTGGCATTACATACCTAAGAAAAGACAGCACTTATTATATGGGAACAAATCTTTAGTACTCAGTTGGAAACACCACCAGACCCAGATAAGTTTTTATTTTTGATAGAATTCTGAACAGGCCTTGAAAACTCAGTAGTACTGACCAGCTGCCGTGTCATCCTCAGCGCTTAAGGCGTCACCGATGTGGATATGGAGAGGCATGTGGTCAGCACGCCGCTCTCTCAGCCATTGTCAGTTTTTGTATGTGGTGCCACTATTTCTTGATCAAGTAGCTCCCTAATTTGCCTGACAAGAGCTGAGTGCACCCCACTTGCCAACAGCACTCAGCAGACCTGAACAGTGACTCATCCAAGTGCTAGCCAAGCCTGATAGTGTTTCACTTCAGTGATCTGGCGGGAACTGGTGGCACTACTGTGGCAGTGCCGTTGGCGTGAGAGAATGTGTAATTTTCTTATTTTCAGTAGGAGAAGGTGGTCAGACACTCATGTGATTGAATTTTTGCATGAGTTGCTTTTTCAGTATACTGCTTTCTCTTGAACAGTGTGTCCTTGGATTTTTTGCTACGTTTAAGAAATAGTTATTAAACATACCTGCTACCTGTTGCTGTGACTAATTATCACTCCATTTTTTGGATGTAAGGCTCTACTGTTCCTTCTTTCTTTCTCTTACATTATAA